>NC_141171.1:56627500-61427500 GCF_055505025.1 Bos grunniens
TCACATCCTTGCACTTTCCTGATCACCCACTTAAAAATGTTAACTTGCTTTTCCTATAAAAGCCACATAGTTGCTTTTAATGAGGCTTTATTAACCATATGAATTTCAGAGACACACTCTCAGGATAAACTGAGTAGGAACTCTTTTTATCTGGAATCTAATCAAGCCTACATATAACTCTTAAGAGCTCATTAAAAAGCTCAGTTACACGTCTGAATTCATAGGCTCTGATCCAATGACGTGGAGAGCAGCAGACCATTAAAATTAATTGAATGTGCTGAACCATTTCAAGATTGATTTCTTTTGCATTACAAAAAAATAGGAGGTGCTAGGTTAGCCTCTGCCCTGAAGAATTAGTCTAAAATTACAATCAAAACATCTCAAATGAAATTGTTGTAAAACTCACCAAGATACATATATATATAGCTTCCTAATCCTGCTTATGCCCCTTATAACTTAAATACTGAGTTACTCTCACTTAGAGCTAACTTGAATCTCAACAAAGAGGGAGAAGCATGAGTTCCAACCCATCTGAGTGCCTGTTGAGCTACTGGAGTATCTCATATGTGTTAAGCTATCATTTAAGCAACTTTTTTTTCCTTTTAGGAGTAGAAAATATCTGAAGAGGAAAAATGTTTTCCCCAAACCTAAACTATATTATTTTAGTGCATTTTGCATTCTTATTTATTGCTGGCATACAGGACAGGAAACTCAAGTGGCCATTTGCTGCACAGCCTACTCAGCAGAGAGATGGAACGTTTAAGGCCTTTCATCCCATATGTCCAAAATGATTTCAAAAGCAGCCATTTCAGTGTCTCCTGGACTAATGGTAAAGGAGGTAAAAGAAGGAAATATTTCTATGAAAAGCATCCACAAGAAAGAAGTAAAATGAAAAGCTTGAACCCTTGCACCTGCCAGTTCCACCCTGGAGGACCTCTCGACCTCATCTTGTACCCCCCTGCTCTTCCCAGACATGTGGGTCTTCTTCAGGTCCTCAAAAACACAGTGCTTCACATCACCTGCTCACCTGAAGTTCCCATCATGCGTCCTTTTTGCCTCTGCCCTCTCCACATCCAACCAGCATCCCTTCACTCACTGTACTCCTTTCTTGGGAACCTTCTCCGCAATCTCACAGCAGAACTCCCTTAGCACATTAGCCTCCCATGATATGATGCATGGGTAATTTATTAGTTAATAAGAGAAATATATTTTAATATCTTTCTCCCACTGGAAATGGAAGCTGCAAGAACACAAGGATGGTTCACTTTCTGTTGTCATTTTATTCGCAGAAACTAACACAATGACTGAAACATAGTACTCCATCCATGCTGAATCAGTTCAGCTCAGTCACTCAGTCGTGTCCGACTCTTTGCAACCCCATAGGCTGCAGCATGCCAGGCTTCCCTGTCCATCACCAACTCCCAGGGTTTACTCAAACTCATGTCCATAGAGTCAGTGATGCCATCCAACCATCTCATCCTCTGTCGTCCCCTTCTCTTCCTGCCTTCAATCTTTGCTAGCATCAGGGTCTTTTCAAATGAGTCAGCTCTTTACATCAGATGACCAAAGTATTTGAGCTTCAGCTTCGGCATCAGTCCTTCCTGTGATTATTCAGGACTGATTTCCTTTAGGATTGACTGGTTGGATCTCCTTGCAGTCCAAGGGACTCTCAAGAGTCTTCTCCAACATCACAGTTCAAAAGCATCAATTCTTTGGTGCTAAGCTTTCTTTATAGTCCAACTCTCATATCCATACTTGACTATTGGAAAAACCATAGCTTTGACTAGACAGACCTTTGTTGGCAAAGTAATGTCTCTGCTTTTTATATGCTGTCTAGGTTGATCATAGCTTATCTTCCAAGGAGCAAGTGTCTTTTAATTTCATGGCTGCAGCCACCATCTTCAGTGATTTGGGGGCCAAAAAAATTAAATCTTTCGCCATTTCCACTGTTTCCCCATGTATTTGTCATGAAGTGATGATGGGACTGGATGCCATGATCTTAGTTTTCTGAATGTTGGGCTTTAAGCCAACTTTTTCACTCTCCTCTTTCACTTTCATCAAGAGGCTCTTCAGTTCTTCTTCGCTTTATGCCATTAGGGTGGTGTCATCTGCATATCTGAGGTTATTGATAATTCTCCCAGCAATCTTGATTCCAGCTTGTACTTCATCCAGCCTGGCATTTCTCATGATGTACTCTGCATATAAGTTAAATAAGCAGGGTGACAATACACAGCCTTGAAGTACTCCTTTCCCAATTTGGAACCAGTCTGTTGTTCCATGCCCAGTTCTAACTGTTGCTTCTTGACCTGCATACAGATATCTTAGGAGGCAGGTCAGGTGATCTGGTATTCCCATCTCTTTAAGAATTTTCCACAATTTGTTGTGATCCACACAGTCAAAGGTTTTGGCATAGTCAATAAACCAGAAGCAGGTGTTTTTCTGGAACTCTCTTTCTTTGTCCAAGAGAGTTGTTTTGCTTGACAAAGCAAGTTGTCTTGGACAAAGTTGTCTTGCTTGTCTCTTGTCTTTGTGATGATCCAGTGGATGTTGCCTGGAGGAGGGCATGGCAACCCACTCCAGTGTTCTTGCCTGGAGAATCCCATGGACAGAGGAGCCTGGTGGGCTAGTCCATGAGATCACAAAAGGTCGGACATGACTGAAATGACTTAGGACGCTCGCATGCAATGGATGTTGGCAATTTGATTTCTGGTTCCTCTGCCTTTTCTAAATCCACCTTGAACATCTGGAAGTTCATGGTTCATGTACTATTGAAGACTGGCTTGGAGAATTTTGAGCATTACTTTACTTGCATATGAGATAAGTGTAACTGTGCAGTAGTTTGAACATTCTTTGGCATTGCCTTTCTTTGGGATTGAAGTGAAAACTGACCTTTTCCAGTCCTGTAGCCACTGATGAGTTTTCCAAATTTGCTGGCATACCGAGTGCAGCACTTTCACAGTGTCATCTTTCAGGATTTGAAATAGCTCAACTGGAATTCCATCATCTCCGCTAGCTTTGTTCATAGAGATGCTTCCTAAGGTCCACTTGACTTCGCATTCCAGGATGTCTGGCTCTATGTGAGTGATCACACCGTTGTGGTTATCTGGGTCATGAAGATCTTTTTTGTACAGTTCTTCTGGGTATTCTTGCCACCTCTTCTTAATATCTTCTGCTTCTTTTAGGTCCATACCATTTCTGTCCTTTATTGTGCCCATCTTTGCATGAAATGTTCCCTAGGCATCTCTAATTTTCTTGAAGAGATCTCTAGTCTTTCTTATTCTATTGTTTTCCTCTATTTCTTTGCATTGATCACTGAGGAAGTCTTTCTTATCTCTCCTTCTATTTTTTGGATGCTGAGTAAATGTATACAAATATAAACTGTTCTATGAATCATTACCATGCCCCCACCTCATTCATTTCTTTCTTCTCATGTGTATAGATATATAATCGAGCATAGTTTGCATTAAAAATGGTTCCATTTGAGAGTTTGGCAAAAGAGTCTCCGAGATATTTCCCACGGGGTATAATTAGCTAATGTGCCTATAGATCCTAAGATGACAGGGAGGAAACAAATCTGAAGCCTTCACGGATAAAAACCGTGTTTAATTCACAGAAATTAAAGATGAGAAAAATCAGTTAGTTAATCCCAGGCCGGGGAGAAAGAAGAATTGCCGGCTGCAGAGATTCAAGTCATTCTTTTGTGGCATGTTTAAATGTCCCAACCATTCATTTATAATTAGGCACAGTGGGGAGCTAAAATGAACTTTCCTGTATAAAGCTTTGCCAGCGTTTCTACAAAATATTGGCACAGCCTCTTGCAAACTCTCAGCTATTGCCTATCACGCAGCCACTCTACATAGGGACCGTCTGCTCAAATTTCTACAGGGACCAGTTAATGCCAGCAAAGCTGGCTGGGGAGGGGCCCCTGCAGCACACAGGCGCACCCAAACCTTGTCTGAAGGAGAAAATTCAGAGTTAGCTATAGTTGACTATGCCAAGTTAAAAACAGGAGCCCTGTGTGATATGGTTTTGAAATCTCCATATTTTTAAATGAGAACCACTTTTATTTATTTTGTTTCTGTCTTTTTGGTTTTTTTTTTGTTTTGTTTGTTTGTTTTTGTTTTATTTATTTATTTATTTATTTTCTAATTTTATTTTATTTTTAAACTTTACATAATTGTATTAGTTTTGCCAAATATCAAAATGAATCCGCCACAGGTATACATGTGTTCCCTTTTTGCTTTTAAAACAAGTAATTTTATCATATCCATAGGACTGTTGCTGTTGTTCATTTGCCCAGTCATGTCAGACTCTGCGATCCCATGGACAGCAGCATGCCAGGCCTTTCTGTTCCTCAGTATCTCCCGAAGTTTTGTGCAAGTTCATGTCCATTGCATCAGTGATGCCATCCAACCATCTCATCCTGATGCCCTCTTCATCTTCTGCCCTCAATTTTTCCCAGCATCAGAGACTTATCCAGTGGGTCAGCTATTCACATCAGATGACCAAAATACTGGAGCTTCAGCTTCAGCATGAGTCCTTCCAATGAGTATTCAGGGTTGACTTCCCTTAAGATTGACTGGCTTGATCTCCCTGCTGTCCAAGGGACTCTCAGGAATAGCTTTATTATTTATCCATAGAATAGCTTTATTATTTTTTTTGCTAAGTATTACAGTTCATTGTTAAGTTCTGGATTCACTCTTCAGGGGCATATATTCTCTAGCAGTTCTTTTAGCTTTCAGAGAGGATCTACTGGGTTATTAAAATTCTAATTTCTTGGATATTTGAAAAAAAAAATCTTATTTCATCCTCACTTTCAATGATATTATGACTGAACATAGAAATTTCGATTTGGACTTCTTTACCTTTAGCAAACCGAAAACATTGTCCAGTATCTTTTTTCCTCCAATATTGTTGATGACACATCTAATGTCAAATATGATTAGAATTAATTTGAGCAGTCTTTTTCTCACCCTGTCTGGAGGAGACCATTTTTTGTACAGGCCACACAAAACACATCTCTGAAAAGGATACACTGAGGACCACCTGTTTGCTACTTCTGCTTCCCAGCCTCTACCTTTGTTCTTCCAGGACCAGGGAGGTGGACAGGGTGAGAGATGCTGCCTGCAGTGGGCCCAGGTACTGTGGAAGGCGGAGCCTACGTCGTGGTCACAGCCAGTGACATCTTCTTGGCCCAAAGTTCAAAGAAAACTTCTTTACTACCCCATTACCAACATCTTCTCAATCTTCACTCCCTCCCCAATCCAGACTGGGGACATACAGTCTGAATTTATAATATGGATGAAAGGCACAGGTTTTAACTTATATTTAACCACACAAATGTGCCCCAACTGAAGAAAACGTCAGCCTCATTCAACTTGTTTCCTTTCCCAGTACAGCCTGTCTTTCTACCAGTGAAAGAAAATCACCATACTGCTTTTCTTTCTTTTACTCATTAATATGAGTTGAGACATTTTAAAAAGGATAACAACCACACACACACGCACACAAAAACAGAATAAGACACGCACTTATCACCAAGAAGTAAAAAGTGTTTAAATGTTGCCATATTGGCTTCAAGTCTTTTCATTAAGTAAAAGAAATATTACAAATGAAAATAAAATTCCTTGGACTCAGTTACCAGTCCTATAACATCTTTTCCATTCCTCAAGACCATGTCTTTGAACTATGACCTACCTGGTTCCTTTTTGCATTTTTACATGCATATATTTATATCAAACAGCATCTATATTACATTATTTTAGGGATTTAAATTAGAACAAATGTCATCATACTGCATGCATCATTCTACAATATGTTTTTCTCATCATCTATGTAAGTAAAATCTATCTATAGACAGAGACATGTGCACAGAGGAGACGAAAGACAGAGAGGGAAGCAGGTTTTATTCCTTTTAACTTCTATATATTCATGTGAATAATTCTCATTTTGTTGTTTTTCTTTCTCAAATTATGGCATGTATACCAGAACACAATGCAGAATTTTCCCCCAAATCTATCACTGTACAAAAGAATTACTCATCTGTGAAACTTAACAGTCTCTCATGTTATGGTACAATCTTTCCATTACTTTAGCTCAAACCACACAGCATTATTGAGGAAGACAGACTATTCCAGAAATAAGCATGCAATGTTGATTCTGGATGCTTATGGAAGTCACTTAATGGAATATATTTAAAATAAAAGGATAAAAAGGGGGAAGAGGAGGGGGAGGAGGAGGGAAGGAGACCATAGGAGGAGAGGGAGGAAAGAAAACGAAATTTAACATAGATCAGGTAATAACTTGCGAGTATAAGACCTTACAATTGCAAGTGTTGTGTGCCATTACACATAAACCTTCCAAAGATTCACTTTAAATCAATAGAGTAACTGGTTATTCTTGAGAGAACAAATATGCAACTTCAGGCCAAATGAACGAGACAATGGTTCTAATATTAAAGCACGAAGATTCTTATAGTGGAGAAACGTTTTCCAGAGAAAACATCACTGATTCTTAAACTGCTGGGTGTGATACACCCTGGGACTCTATTTCTATGATTCAAAAAGCAGTTCTTTGCTGATGAGAAAGAACTCTGATCATGAAGGCATATAGGAGACATTTAAGTCAAATCATGAAATCTCCAGTTAGAGAAAAAGAACATTTCTAAGTTGATATTTTTTGTATTATGTCATTTCAAACCTGTATTTTTAACATTTTAAGTAAATAGTTGACTATTTCTTTTATATCCATAAAGTTTAATGATTTAATTTGACCCCAAACCTCTCTTTTGTCTAATTGAAAAAATGGGAAGAAGTCACTGTATTTCTGGAATTGCCTTCTATTTAGGCATACAACAAACTGTTTCTAATTTTTCTTCATTAAAAATACTGTAGCCATGAACAGCTTGGAACATGTTTCCTCCTGCACATGGCCAGTAATAAGAAGTTCTCTGGTGTATATGCCTAGAAGGAAAACTGGCTTATTACCTTCTCACTCTGTAATGTCTTTAGAATCCTGTGCTGCTTCTCAAAATATGTTTTGTTTTCCAGGGGTCAAAGAGCCATGGAGAACCAGGCTGAAATCCCAGGGCAGATCCTCTTAGAAGTCACTCTAATAAGGGAGCCCTTTGCAGCACCATTCTCTGTGCCCTGTGAGATAATCTTCACCAGCTGAGGCCCGCTCCACTGGTTGTGAATTGGGGACCAGCCAGAGTCTCTGTCTCAAAATGACATTCACAGGAATGGGTCATAGGTCAGCCACAGAGGTTCTGCCATTTACCCACGGTCCGTATCTGCAGAGCGGGCATCCATGCTCGTTACTATGCAGTTCAGATCTAAAAACAAGCATCAAGGTATGGCCTCTGGGCCCTCGAAGCCAAGCGCTTGAAGGTCTCGTCCATTTCCCGAGCACAGGGAGGCCTTGAGAGAAAATGAGGCTCTGGATGAAGTTAAGTGCTCCCCTTATTAAGCTAAAGATGAAACCAACTGGGGATTTGCAAGAGAAGCTATCAGCAACATGAAGAAGCAGCAGATTCAGAAGCAAAGCAGAGAGACAATGTGGCTGAATTCTCCACATGGTGACTCTTCAAGTTTGCCCCTGGCTAAAGTGGAAGGAATGATGCTAAAGCTGAAACTCCAGTGCTTTGGCCACCTTATGCAAAGAGTTGACTCATTGGAAAAGACTCTGATGCTGGGAGGGATTCAGGGCAGAAGGAGAAGGGGACGACAGAGGATGAGATGGCTGGATGGCTTCACTGACTCAATGGACATGAGTCTCAGTGAACTCCGGGAGTTGGTGATGGACAGGGAGGCCTGGCGTGCTGCAATTCATGGGGTCGCAAAGAGTCGGACACAACTGAGCGACTGAACTGAACTGAACTGAAAGTGCAAGCTCAAAGGCTGACATATATTGAAGTCCCACTAACTTCATCCAGTTCATCAGGAAGGAGTTAAACACACGCGCAATTAGAAAAAGCCTGGAAAAAGCCTGACATCAAGATTTCTGCAATATGTCAGAACTAAGGAGTCATTCAGGGATACAGTCATGGAATTTGAGCGGCAGTTCTGCTCCTGGACAGCTTTGGGGCAAGTTACTCAACCACTGAGCCTCAGTTTCCTCCTCTACAAAATGAGAATAACCATCCCTGCCTCATGGGGTTATTGTGAGGACTAGATGTCAACATGCTCACCTGTGGCCTCTGTTTTATAGGGAATGCTTGATACAAGGTAGCTATTATATGTTCCTCTCTTTCATTTTAAAAGTAACCAGAACCAATACGAAGGCTAATATGAATATCAATACTTTTACCAATGATATCAGTCATTGGACATTTATTATTCTGGGTTTCTGGTCTATGTCATTTCATTCAACTGTCACAGGGAAGGTGTCAATATTATTTCATGGTCACTTTGCAAATGAAGGAATTCAGACTTAGGCTAAGTAACCTGCCCAAGGTTGATAGTCGATGAGTAGCCTAACTTAAGTATTTGGCCAATTTCAGATCCCCGCTTTTTTAAAAATTTTTAATAAAAGCTTTATGTATTTAAGGTACAAATATGATGTTGTGATATACATAGTGAAAGATTACTACAATTGATCTAATTAAAATATCTCCTCACATAGTTACCTTTTTTATGTGTGATGACATCCAAGGACTGCTCTCTTAGCAAATTTCCAGTATTCAATATCACGTTAATAACTATAGTCTCCATGATGTACATTGTTTCTCAACTTATTCATCCTACGTAACTTTGTATATTTGACAACTTCCCCAATTGCCCCACATTTCCACCCCTGATAACTACTATTCCACTGTGCTTTTATGTATTCAACTTTTTTAAGATTCCGTGTATAAGTGAGATGATGCAACTTTTTTCATTTCTGTGTCTGGCTTATTTCACTGAGCGTAATGTCCTCCAGGTTCATCCATACTGATGCAAATGCAAAGCCCTCTTTTTACCATGACAGACCACCTTGCAACAGCTGTATTTAAATAAACCAGTTTAATGCTGGCTATAGAGAGTGGCTCTTGTTTACCATATAACTCTTTTTCTGACAGAATATTCCATGACTTGGCCTTCTTGATCCCTGACTCCTTCTGTGGTCCATTGTGACACCATCCAAGAACATAGGGCCTTGTGATTTACAAGAATCAAGGGAGCACAAGCTACTTAAATAGATTCTTGGAGTGCTACAGTCTTGATCTGAAGGTTTCCCAGGATTTCAAAATGACTATGATCCTACAGTAAAATGTTTTGGGAAAGGTCAATAGATTCAATTCTGTAGAAAAACAGGGACAATTACTATTATTTTGAAAATCATTCACTCAACTTGGTCAAATATTAATGGTTTACCAAATAACTACTCTATACAGGGCTTCCCTGGTGGCTCAGATGATAAAGAATCTGCCTGCAACACAGGAGACCTGGGTTCGATCCCTGGGTCAGGAAGATTCCCTGGAGGACAGAATGGCTATCCCACTCCAGTATTCTTGCCTGGAAAATCTCATGGACAGAGAAGCCTGGCAAGCTACAGTCCATGGGGTTGTAAATAGTCAGACACGACTTAGTGACTAAGACTTTCCTACTTTGCACTTCATATAGAGCTATCTCCTAGGTGCAATGTAGACTCCCAGAGGGCAATCTCTGGGAAAATTTGACTGAACACACACTGCCTCAAGAGTGGGACAAAATTAAAAGTCCCAAATGATATTGGCTTTTTAAAATTTCCAAATAATGCGTAGTTGAGGGTTTTTTCCACCTGAAATCTCTAGGCGGTTGATTCCCCGCATTTCCCCATTTCACAAACTCTGCCAACACAACAGGGAAAGGCCATTATGAAGTCTCTTGTTTTCAGGCGTGATTGCAGTCTCCAAATCAGGTCAGCAGTTGCCCCCTGAGACTGTCTGACTCTCTCTTTCTCTCTAACCCAGAGCTTCTTCCCTCAAGCAAAAATGAAGCTTTATTCAAAGACTCGAAGGGTTCAGTTTACTCTCAATGATTGAAGAGCGAGGATGTGAGTATTAAAAAAAAAAGAAAAAAGCCTGTAAGAAATTGATTGTTTCTATTGGGGTTTGGAAAGAGTATGGGGCTTGCATTTAAAGGTGGATTTGCCTAACATACTGAAAAATGACTTGAGGCCAAACAATAGAGTTTTCTGAAAAGAATGAACACTGAGGCAACTGAAGACCTGATCTATTTTCTCTCCCTTCTTGGCTTACGTCATACACTCATCTCTTCTAAGCACCTACCCTGTGGAAGGTGCTAGGAATATAAAGTACCAAAACACAGCCCCCAGTAGGCTAACACTCACCAGACAGTGTGACTAGCGCAATGCCAGAGGGAAGCACAGAGTGGCAGTTTAGCTATAAAAGTCACTAGCTTTTGAGCTCCTCTCCATATGAAGCCCTGTGCCTCACTGGGTTATTTTTTTTAACTATTAAAATCCAACAGAGTCCTTTTTTTGTCACAAATATGAAAGTGGAGATTTAGGAGAAGTGACTCATCCAAAATCACACATTTACTAATTAAGGATGGAATTTAAGTCGAGATCAACAAAATCCCAAAACCTGATTTCTTAATTACTCTGTCATGTTATTAAGAAAGCACAGTGAGGGACACAAAAACTGCAACCCATAAAGTCTTCATGGAGAAAGCAGCATCATAAGTCTGAAGGGTGTAAGGAATAGTCCAGGGGTAAGAGATGGCAAATGCCTTCCAAGATCTAGATCTGGGCCTGGCCAGGCTGAAGTGCAAGCTGGTGCCAGGGCCAGGAAGAGCCCACTGTCAAGGCTAAGAAGATGGAGCTTGGCCTATGAAGCCATGGGAAGCCACTGAATGATTTTAAGCAAAGGAATTATATACCTAGATTTTTTAAAAAATATTCTATATGTTTTATTTTTTCTTGCCTTAAATTCAACAAAATTAGGTTTTATAATCAAGTTTTAGTATACATTGTATTTATGAATAGTAATGTCAAATTAGGTAACATTTTTGCATCAGTGTAGTTAACTTTTTATTCATTTAATTTTAGAGAAATTTAACTCTGCCAAAAGCAACTGAAATTGTTGACAAAAATTCTTTAAGGAATATCTAGATTCAAATATAAAGTGTGAATTTTGCATATCATGTTCAAACTTTATAATGAGGTTCCATAGTTTGTTATTATTAGAGAAAATAGTACAATAATTTTATTTCATCACATAAATTGACACCATTCATATTGCTATTTTCACTGTTTCTTTTTTTAATCAAAGTATAGTTGATATATATACTTTAGGTAAGTTACAGATGTACAATACAGTGATTCACAATATTTAAAGGTTATACTCCACTTATAGTTACTATAAAATAATGGCTATATTTCCTGTGTTGTACAATATATCCTTGTAGCTTATTTTGTAGCTAATAATTTGTACCTTGTAATCTCCTACCCCTATATTGCCCTCACCCCACTGGTAACCACTAGTTTCTTCTCTGTATCTGTAAGTCTGCTTCTTTTCTGTTGTATTCACTGGTTTATACAAGGAAACCATCAACAAAATGAAAAGACAACCTATAGAATTGGAGAGAGTATTTCAAATGGTACGCCCAATGAGGAATTAATATCTAAAATATATAAACAACTCCTACAATTCAATATCCAAAACCAAACAAACCAATTAAAAAGTGGGCAGAAGACTTGAATAGACACTTTTCCAAACAGGGAATGCAGATGGCCAGCAGTCGCAGGAAAAGGTGTCTAACAATGCTCCTCACCAGGAAAATGCAAATCTAAACAAAACCAGGAAGAGGCATCACCTCACACTTGCAAAATGGCTGTCTTCAAAGAGAGCAAAAATAACAAGTGTTGGCAAGGATGTGGAGAAAAAAGAATGCTCTTACACTGTTGGTGGGAATGAAAATTCCCACACTGCAGAGGACAGTGTGGAGGTTTCTCAAAACTCCAACCTCTGACCTACCAATCCCACTCTTGGCTACATATCCAAAAACAAAGGTAAACGAAACACTAATGTGAAAAGATACATGCACCCCAACATTCACAGCAGCATTATTTGCAATCGCCAAGATATGGAAGTAACTTGAACGTTCAGCAACAAATGAATGGACTAAGAAAATGTAGTTTATACACACACACGATGGAATACTACTCAGCCATAAAAAAAGAACAAAACTTTGCCATTTGCAGCAATGTGAATGAACTTGGAGGGTATTAAGCTAAGTGAAATGTCAGACAGAGAAAGACAAATAGTATATAATATCACATATGGAACCTAAAAAATACAACAAACTGGTGAATTTTGCTTTTATAAAGATCACTCTGGCTGCTCTGTGAAAGTGTATCAGAAAGTGGTGAAACCTAATCATGAGAGATATATTGAGCTAATAACAATCCCAGTGATAATAGCAGACAGTGGTCAATGTTACAGTGACTCGAAGGAAAGGATAAGGGCCTGAAAGGCTATGTAGAGTGCAATGGTCATACAGCTAGTAAATGATGGGGTTAGGAAAGATGACTTCTCTTGTTTGAAGAATAACATTTTCTTATTTGGAAATGTCTTTACTAATTTTTACAGTGTGCTATTATATAGAAATAACTAACCAAAAGCCAACTGAGATTATCTTATTCATTAATAACTCTTTAAATATAAAATAACTGTTTTGTCCTAAATTCTGAATAAAATGGCAAGGGGAAAAAAAGATGTCTCAGATTCATTTACTAATGACAGAATAACACATAAATTCTTTTCCTATAAAATAATCTAGACAGGGAAGAAAATTTCTATTACTGACGGAATTGTTCTATACCTTTATTGTGCTGGTTATGCAAACCCACACATGATAAAGCTGCAAAGAACTAAATTCACACACATACAAACATAGATACACAAATGAATACATGTAAAGTTGGTGAAATCTAAATAAGACTAGTAGATTGCATCAACATCAATTTCCTGGTTGTCATATTGTACTAAAGTTATACAAGATGTTGCTATAGAGGGAAATTGAATGAAATTTATACAGGATCCCTGTATATCATTTTCTACTACTCACTGTGAACCTACAATTGTCTCAAAACAAAATATTATTTGAATAGTCAGTGGTTCTCAATTTATTGTGAGTTACAGGGATAATCCTGCAAAACTATAGATTCTTTTCCCACAAAATACAGGTAAAAATTTTTCATACAGTTTTATAACATTCATTAAACCCCTGAAATTCTTCTAGATTTCTATATTTTGCCATTATACAACTCCAGACAGACACCAAGAAAATTGACACTTTGCCATTCCAAGAATAGTGTCGTATTAAGAGCTTTCACTCCAGAGCAAGACTGGGTTCACATCCTTACTCTAACAGTTCCAGAACTCTATAACTGACTTGAACAAGTTGTTTAACCTCTCTATGTCTCAGTTTCCTAATCAGTAAGATGAAATTTATAATTTTACATATGCTTAGTAACTAACTTAGTTAATATAGTAAAACACTCAGAAGAGTACCATACATATAATAACAGTTAACATTTCCGTTCAGTTCAATTCACTTCAGAAAAGCTGAATTTGATTTTGCTCTCAGAGTGTCCTCAGCATTTATTGCAATCCAAGGCTCACAATAAATACTCAACAACTATTTGTTGAATGACTGAATAAATAAATGCATGGATAAACCTATAATGACAGAAGCTAACAGATATGCAAGACTTTATAAAGAAAGCTGTTCACCCAACAGAGGGCAGGTTTTCTTCCCTATCATCAGTTCACAAGAAAGAACAATAACACCCAAAAGGATCCTATACTCCATCTAGTATTTCCATACCTGTCATCTCAAGTCTTTATCATAGTAAAAGGGATTCTAATTCTCTCACTCTTTGTAAGTTACACTGGAAGACATGAAAAACAATAGAACCATAGGCAATCAAAATTCCATTCTGCTTTGGGCCATACCCTTTCATTCCAAACTACACATAAACACACATATACATAGGCACACTAGCTCACACACAAAAGAACCCAAAAAGAAAATTAAATTTCCTTAAGTTTTTTCAAGATACAGATGCACATCTCATCAATGTTTATTCATCTTCCTACTGTACTGATTCTCAAGGAAGTAAATGGTATTTAATGAGAAAAAAGAGCAACTTAGAAAAAATCGAGCCTACCATCAAGCACCCCTCCATCTCCCAGGTCCACACCTAATCTTTCTGGACACTTTGCTCAGTCTCTCCTTCAGTTTTCCCTGCTAAAGCATGTTAGCAAAAAGGGCCCCTAGTTGGATTAATTGGATCAAAGCTGAAGTTTTCATTTGCTTCGTGAGTTTAACAAATTAATCTGGCATATAATGAAATATTGTGAAACAGTTTCAGAATGGATATTGCAAATACTGCCTTGTTCAATTACTGTCAAAATGTTCATACAGGAAAAATATGAAAATCTGAACATATAATTGCAGACTTAATTACCACTCTGTGCTAACCAGAGGCAATCATACTGAATTTGTCAAAGCATTTAAACTAGTTATAAAGTCTGTATAATTCCAAGAAATGGGAATACATAAACGAACACTAAACAGACTAATTCAGTCTTTCTAATTTTCCTTGAGTTGTGAAGATTGTACAAGAAACAGAGGTTAACCAGAGATGGGGGGGGGGGGGGGGCAGGGATGGGAGTGAGGGAAATGGAGAGATGTTGATTAAAGGGTACAAAGTTGTGGCTGCATAGTATGAATAAGTTGTACAGATTTAACATGCACCATGGTGACTATAATTAGTTATACAGTATTATATACTTGAAATTTACCAAAAGAGTAGATCTTAAGTATTGTCACCACATACACACAAGAAATAGTATTAATGAAAAAAATTCCTAGACTTTACTCTTCTTAACTAAATGATCATCCCCAAAATTAACGTGTATAATTAACTGCATTGCATTCAACAAGCCTGGGTTAGGTCCTACCTCCAGCTCTAGGGCCTTGGGTCTCTCTGAATCTCACTTTTCTTAGCTTTAAGGAGGCACTGAAAACACCTATTTCACAATAGTTCTGTGTGTGTGATAATGACAATAATAGTAATAACAACAGACATAGATGAGCAGCCAGGAGCTGGCCTCACAAACATCCACTGTGGTGAGACAGCTCTGAAGGGACAGACCAGACGTCTGGGCAGATGGAGGTGTCTCTATCTAACAGACCGCTATCTACAAGCATGCCTAGAAGTGCCTGTCCTTCAGCTATTTCTTGAGGTGAGAAAAGGATGAACCTGGGGGTACATGCCTGAAACGGGGGTCCTGTGTAACTCTCGGCACAGCCTCTTCTTTGGTAGGGAGAGATCTGATGATGAAATATCTCAGAACAAAGAACCAACCTGGGTGTTCAGTTTGCCAAGCTGGAGTCACAAAACAGAATGGACACTTGAAGATGTTCCCAGTGGAAACAAATGCTGTGTACCCTGGCTTGACTTGAGCGTGGTATGTTTAATTTATGAATTTAGACTGTTGAAAAACCAAAAGCCAGGAAATAGAGCCAGTACTTGTCAATTACCTACTATGTGCCAGGAACTCATTATCATATCTTCATCTGTGAAGTGGGGATGACAATATAGTAACACCAAACTCTCCAGTTAATTAAAAATTTTTTTAAAAAGATGGTACAAGAATGATCAGTCCAAGATTTTTCAATGGACCACAAATATGAATTAGCTCTTCAGTTCAATTCAGTTCAGTCACTCAGTCATGTCCAACACTTTGCGACCCCATGAACCGGAGCACTCCAGACCTCCCTATCCATCACCAACTCCTGGAGTTTACCCAAACTCACATCCGTTGAGTCTGTGATGCCATCTAACCATCTCATCCTCTGCCATCCCCTTCTCATCCTGCCCTCAATCTTTCCCAGCATCAGGGTCTTTTCAAATGACTCAGCTCTTCAAATCAGGTGGCCAAAGTACTGGGAGTTTCAGCTTTAGCATCAGTCCTTCCAATGAACAGTCAGGACTGATCTCCTTTAGGATGGACTGGTTGGACCTCCTTGCAGTCCACGGGACTTTCAAGTGTCTTCTCCAACATCACAGTTCAAAAGCATCAATTCTTCGGTGCTCAGCTTTCTTTATAGTCAAACTCTCACATCCATACATGACTACCAGAAAAACCATAGCCTTGACTAGATGGACCTTTGTTGGCAAAGTCTCTTTTTAATATACTCTCTAGGTTGGTCATAACTTTCCTTCCAAGGAGTAAGTGTCTTTTAATTTCATGGCTGCAATCACCATCTCCAGTGATTTTGGAGCCCAAAAAAATAAAGTCAGCCACTGTCTCCACTGTTTCCCCATCTATTTGCCATGAAGTGATAAGACCAGATGCCATGATCTTAGTTTTCCTAATGTTGAGCTTTAAGCCAACTTTTTCACTCTCCTCTTTCACTTTCATCAAGAGGCTCTTTAGTTCTTCTTCACTTTCTGCCATAAGGGTGGTGTCATCTGCATGTCTGAAGTTATTGATATTTCTCCTGGAAACCTTGAGTCCAGCTTGTGTTTCTTCCAGTACAGCGCTTCTCATGATGTACTCTGCATATAAGTTAAATAAGCAGGATGACAGTATACAGCCTTGACGTACTCCTTTTCCTATTTGGAACCAGTCTGTTGTTCCATGTCCAGTTCTAACTGTTGCTTCCTGACCTGCATACAGGTTTCTCAAGAGGCAGGTCAGGTGGTCTGGTATTCCCATCTCTTTCAGAATTTTCCACAGTTTATTGTGATCCACACAGTCAAGGCTTTGGCATAGTCAATAAAGCAGAAATAGATGTTTTTCTGGAACTCTCTTGCTCTTCCGATGATCCAGAGGATGTTGGCAATTTGATCTCTGGTTCCTTTGCCTTTTCTAAAATCAGCTTGAACATCTGGAAGTTCATGGTTCCCCTATTGCTAAAGCCTGGCTTGGAGAATTTTGGGCATTACTTTACTTGTGTGTGAGATGAGTGCAATTGTGTGGTAGTTTGAGCATTCTTTAGCATTGCCTTTCTTTGGGATTGGAATAAAAATGACCTTTTCCAGTCCTGTGGCCACTGCTGAGTTTTCCAAATTTGCTGACATATTGAGTGCAGCACTTTCACAGCATCATCTTTAGAATTTAATATTTGACAAAGTACATAAATGTACATTATCTTATTTGAATTATCCTTTCTCATATTGTTTTAATGAATGAATGTTTCTTTAAATTCTATCTGAAAGTGTTAGTCACTCAATCATGTCCCTTGGAGATTCCATGGACTGTAGCCCACCAGGCCCTTCTGTCTGTGGGATTCTCCAGGCAAGAATACTGGACTGGGTTGCCATTTCCTTCTCCCAGGCATAGAACCCAGGTCTCCTGCATTTCAAGCAGATTCTTTACTATCTGAGCCACCAGGGAAGCCCAAGAAAACTGGAGTGGGTTGCCATGCCCTCCTCCAGGGCATCTTCCTAACCCAGGGATCAAACCCACATCTTATGTCTCCTGCATTGGCAGACAGATTCTTTACCACTAGTGCCACCTCAGAAGCCCTATAAATTCTATAGTGCTTTAACATTTTCAAAGTTTCACATATGATTTCATGAATCCCATTAAAAACTCTTTTTTAAAAAGTAAAGCTTTTGATAAAGTTCAACATCCATTTAGGATAAAACCTCTCCAGAAAGTAGGCATAAAGCAAACATACCTCAACATAATAAAGGTCACATATGAAAAACCCACAGCTAACATCATACTCAATGGTGAAAAGCTGAAAGCATTTTATCTAAGATTAGGAATAAGATAAAAGGATGTTGACTCTCCCCACTTTTATTTAACATAGTTTTGAAAGTCCTAGCCACAGCAATCAGAAAAGAAAGAGAAATAAAAGAATTTATATTGGAAAAGAAGAAGTAAAACTGTCACTGTTTGCAGATGACATGATGCTATACATAAAAATCCTAAAGACACTATCTGAAAACTACTAGATTTCATCAATGAATATGGTAAATTTGCTGGATACACAATTAATATATGAAATCTTTTACATTTATATACACTAACAAACTATCAGAAAGAGAAAGTAAGGGAAAAAATTTCATTTGCCACCTCATTATAAAGAATAAAATACCTAGGAATAAACCTACCTACTGCAGCCATGAAATTAAAAGATGCTTACTCCTTGGAAGGAAAGTTATGACCAACCTAGATAGCATATTCAAAAGCAGAGACATTACTTTGCCAACTAAGGTCTTTCTAGTCAAGGCTATGGTTTTTCCTGTGGTCATGTATGGATGTGAGAGTTGGACTGTGAAGAAGGGTGAGTTCTTCACAGTCCAGTTGAACTGAGAAGAATTGATGCTTTTGGACCATGGTGTTGGAGAAGACTCTTGAGAGTGCCTTAGACTGCAAGGAAATCCAACCAGTCCATTCTGAAGGAGATCAGCCCTGGGATTTCTTTGGAAGGAATGATGCTAAAGCTGAAACTCCAGTACTTTGGCCACCTCATGCGAAGAGTTGACTCATTGGAAAAGACTCTGATGCTGGGAGGGATTGGTGGCAGGAGGAGAAAGGGACGACAGAGGATGAGATGGCTGCATGGCATCACTGACTCGATGGACATGAGTCTGGGTGAACTCCAGGATTTAGTGATGGACAGGGAGGCCTGGTGTGCTGCGATTCATAGGGTCATGAACAGTCAGACATGACTGAGCGACTGAACTGAACTGAACTGAAATAGGTAAAAGACCTGTATTTGGAAAACTGTAAGACATAGATAAGGAAATTAAAAATAACATAGACAGAAAGATATACCATTTTCTTAATTTAGAAGAATCAATATTGTTAAAATGACCATACTACCTCAGGCAGTCTATAGATTCAATGCAATCCTATCGAAATACCAAAGGCATTTTTCACAGAACTAGAACAAATAATTCTTGAATTTGTGGGAAAATGCAGTAGACTCTGAACAGCCAAAACAATCTTGAAAAAGAATAGAGCTAAGGAATCACACTCTTTGACTTTGGACAATACTACAAAGCTATAGTAATCAAAACAGTATGGTACTGACACAAAGACATAGATTAATGGAACAGAATAGAGAGCCCAGAGGTAAACCCACACACTATAGTCATCTATTCTATGACAAAAGAAGCAAGAATATGCAATGGAGAGAAGACAATCTCTTCAATAAGTAGTATCTGGGAAAACTGTCCAGCTACATGTAAAAGAATGAAATTAAAACATTCTCTAATACCATAAGGGGCTTCCCAGGGGGTGCAGTGGTAAAAAATCTGCCTGCCAATGCCGGAGATGCAGGAAATGTGGGTTTGATCGCTGGGTCAGGAAGATCCCCTGGAGGAGGGCACGGCAACCCACTCCAAAATTCTTGCCTGAAGAATCCCATGGACAGAGGAGCCTGGCAGGCTATAGTCCACAGGGTTGCAAAGAGTCAGACATGACTAAGCACTTACACATGTACTAATACCATACACAGAAATAAACATGAAATGGATTAAAGATCTAAATGTAAGACCAGATATTATAAAACTCCTAGAGAAAAACACAGGCAGAACACTTTTTGACATAAATTGCAACAATAGTTTTTTTGATTCACTTGAATTATCTTGAGAAGTATGAATATATGTGAAATTTAATAGTTCTGACACTTTTCCTCAATGACAGATAATTCATTTACGAGAGTGTTAGTTGAGCACCTACTATGTGTCAGACAGTGTTCTACACATGAGAATATAGTTGTGAACAGGACAGTGTTTCTCTTCTAAAGAGACTGATATTTCAGTGATGTGTAAAAAACACAAACATATGAGCTACACAGTCCAAAAAATAATATATCAAACAGAATAACTGTGTCTACTTTAGACAGGGTGTCACCAAGAGTTCTCTGAGAGGACAACATTTGAGTACAGGTCCTCAAGTCCCATGTTGTATGTCTGAGAATTGTCTTGTTCCTACATGCTTCATACTTTCTTGATTAAATTCCTGGTCTATGCTTTACTCCACAGAGAATAATCAAAATACCATGTATTTCAACCTTCTTCCCACTCACACCTTCACCAGAGCAAGTCCTATATAAACACTACAATCTGCTTAACTAAAAGCAATAATTTGCAGTAGAATATTACTTTCTTGTCTCAGATATCTTGCATCTGTTTTTCCTCTGATGCTGAGAAGCGGGTAGTATTGTCTCTGTTGAGCTAGTGAGGAAGCTATGGCTTGCCTCAGGTCACACAAGTGGGTTATGCAAAACCAAGGTAGCTGAGTACAATGCCCTTTCCAGAATATACTTCTAGTAGAGAGAGAGAGAAAAAAAAAAACAAAAACCTTCATTTAATCAACACGTATGAAGTTTTGACAGTTGTTCTGTTCACTGTGAGTTGATGGAAATGATTCAAAGTGGGAAAGACAGGATCTTTGACCTGATCAAGCTCCCAGTCTAGTTGGAAAAACATTTAAATTACTAAATATAAAGTCATTAGGAAAGTATAAGACACTGGGGAATAACGTATAGAGTTTCACAGGACAGTGTGTAACCTGGGCCTTGAAGGATGAATAGGGGTTTACCAAGAAGAGAATGAGGCCAGGAGGGTTAGTCTAAAGGAAACTGATCAAATAGAAATAGAAAGAAAAAGAGTGTGGTGTGTTCAGAAATCAGCCATCAGACTCTTTTGACTGAGGCAGAGGATAAGTCTGTAAACTAAGCAAGAACCAAACTGTCAATGACACTGGCTTATAGACTGAGAAATGGGGATTTTGTTTTGTTCAAAATGGAACTCACTGGAGCATTGAGAGCTTGTGAGTAAGAACATACCATCAGCGCCTTAGAAAAGGCCTTCTGGAAGTAGAGAATGAGCTGAAGCCAGGCAACAGCTGGTGGCAGGAGAGCTGTATAATAGTTAAAATCATCCAAGGAGAAATGCAAAGGTCCAGATCAAGGGCAGTCCAATTTTTAAGGCAGCTAACCTTCCATCTTGGATGGAGAAATAATGGGCAGAAGAGAAAGCAAGGATCTAGACGTCTTCCCTTTATCCAAGCTCTCCCCAAGTCCCAGCATAGTCTTGAAAGGTGACTACTATTTTTTTTAATTGGAATTATTATTAAAGAAGGGGCTTCCCAGGTAGCACTAGTGGTAAAGAACCGGCCTTCCAATGCAGGAGATGTAAGAGACTCGGGTTTGATTCCTGGGTCAGGAAGCACCCCTGGAGGAGGGCATGGCCACCCACTCCAGTATTCTTGCCTGGACGATCCCATGGACAGAGGAGCCTGGAGGGCTATGGTCCATAGGGTCAGAAAGAGTCGGACACAACTGAAGCAACTTAGCACACACGCATTATTAAAGAATACTGAAGCCCTGAGCTTTAATTCTATTGCTTGAGAGTCCATATGCATGAATATACCCAACCCCTAAGAGGCTCTTCGATCTCCTTGTTATGTGGATCCTGGCCACTTGTGGCCTGCCTCCATGGTGTTACAAAACACCTCCCATGCCAGGAGTCATCCTGCGGGGCACACACACGCACCCTGCAGTCTCTTGCATGTTGATGAAGAGTGGGAGTCAGCCAGGTCCAGATTAGAGGTGTGGTGCTGGGGCTCTAGCCTTTGACTCTTCTGACACAGACTGAAAGGCATTGCTCACTCCTCCATTTGCCTTCTCACTCCTAAAAAAGACTGTTTTGACAAATGAGGATAATTGTTGTTTACTTCTGGCTAGTGTCAAAAGCCGTATTCAGTGTGCACATGTGGTTAAGACATGACCCGACCAGAGGGTGAAGGGTCTGAAACGCCAACCTTAATAATTGAAGAAAAGGGCTAGAAAATGATTTGGCAAGTCCCATCCTGCACTAGGAATGTGAGTCACCTCCAATCAGTTTTCACTGAGCTGACACCAGGAGCAGAGCAAAGCTGAGGAATCTGGAAGGTTCACTGCTCATCATGGATCAGTGTAAACTATGGATCAGCAGAGACGTCTCCTCAAGCTCTGAAAATCCTCTGTACTGGGTATGGAAACACCCATGCAAATCACTGGTGCAAATAAAAAATGGAACAATGGGGCCTGGTTCAACAAAGAATTTAGTCAGTTGTAGAATAAGTCTAACACCTAAGCTAACTTGCTAACCAACATCTACTGTGCAAGTTCTACTGTGACATTTTTTATACCAAAAAAAAAAAAAGCCCTAATCCTTAAAGGATCATGGATTCAAATCCTAGCTCTGCCACTTGCTAGCCATGTGACTTTGAGAAAGTTACTTAGGGTCTTTAACTTTGATCCTAAGCAAAATGGTGTTAACGGTAGAAACTATCACCAAAAGTGATTTTTAAAATTAGACAACGAAATGCACATAAGTTAGTACAGTGTTTGGCACATAGTCAGTGTTCAAAAAAGGTTGCTGGTGAATTACCAGCATCACCATCATCCTTCTCTTTCTTGCCTTATGCTTCTAGTATGGTGGATGACAGCAGCAGTGCTGGCAGTGGCATTCTGACCCCACCTAGATCATTCATTCAGTGTGTGATTAGGCTTTTTTCTCAGCAACAAGACATAGATGTTGATAACAGTACTTATTCATAAGGGGAAGAACTGAATAATATAAAGGATGTAAATCTATTAGAATATGTCTTGACACCTGGTTTATGTTCAATATATGTCACTGTGATTATTATCCTAATTGTCATCATCACTAGTTTTAGTTCTACCACGATTCAATTGCCAGCACTCCAGTGATATGCACCATAGTGTGAGGGGTGTGAAACAGACAACATAGAAGGTATCTAATTTTTCTATAAGTGACACCTTGGGACCCTCTGTCCCTAAGGATTTGAAGAGTTTAGGGCTAAGATGGAGTTCCTGTACTCAGTTCTAATGCCATCACAGAAAAAGGAACAGACTCTTAGGCTTTTGAGCCCACTATCTTAAGCTCAGAAGAACTCTGTAAAAGAATCAGGAAAGCAAGAAAGACAATATCAAAGTAACTATTGATGTTTTCTTTAGTATTATGATTTGTGAAAACCAAGGGAAGAATGTCGGGTAAAATATCTCTCTATGGGCAGACTAGAAATAGAACCTTTACAAGGCATTTCACACTGCTCAATGTTTTACATGCAGTATCTCATTAGGTTCTTTATTTCTTATCTCAGCCCTGAGGGGAGCATACAATTATTAGTCCCATGTGTGACTGAGGCTTGGAGGGATAAGTGACTTGCCCAAGGTCATCCAATTATAAGAGGCAGAGCTAGCATACATATCTTCCACTTGAAAACTATATTCTCTTTTTTTTTTTTTTTGCATAATTTTGTTCAAGCCACGCATTATCAATAACACAGTCAGATGAAAAGCAGTGGTAGATTAATGAATAATGCCTCCTGGACTTTTATATTTAGGATTCCAAATATTCATATATTGAGTAATACCTGAGCTATCTACTGTTGCTCAAAGCAAGTATCCAAATGACCAACTGATTTAATGTTTCTCTTTCTATTTGTGTATCTTAGATTCACAAAAAGTGGTTCAGATGGCCTTGTCAAGGCAGCCAAGCATCAGCTGATGGGTTCCATGATTGAGGAGATTCTACACTGAGTGGGAATTTGGACTCTAATTTTTAATTTAACCTTCCAATATTTAAGAGTATTTATTACAGTAAAATGGAGAAGGCAATGGCACCCCACTCCAGTACTCTTGCCTGGAAAATCCCATGGACGGAGGAGCCTGGTGGGCTGCAGTCCATGGGGTCGCTAAGAGTCGAACACAACTGAGCGACTTCACTTTCACTTTTCACTTTCATGTGTTGGAGAAGGAAATGGCAACTCATTCCAGTGTTCTTGCCTGGAGAATCCCAGGGACGAGGGAGCCTGGTGGGCTGCCGTCTATGGGGTCGCACAGAGTCGGACACGACTGAAGTGACTTAGCATTACAGTAAAAGGAAATGGCAATGTTAATTATCGTGAACAAAGGTGAAAGTGTTGATGAAAGTGTTAGTCACTCAGTTGTGTCCAACTCTTTGCAAACCTGTGGACTGTAGCCCACCAGACTCCTCTGTCCATGGGACTGCCCAGGCAACAAAGGTATACAGTTATAAAAGAAAAGAAACAAATTCAATTTGGGACCTCTGACTCACCCACTTGCACTCATGTGTGATAATACTTTTACACTAAACACATTTATAGTCAAGACAGGAATAGGCAAGCATTTCTCAAATTGTGTTCCGTGGTACACAAGCACCAGTTCTTCAAATGTGTTTCCTGAGAAACACAGGAAATAACTATTTTATGACTATAAATAGGAAAAGAAAAACTAAATAAATATACTTTTAACAATCGCTTAATCATCTGATTTTGCTGAGCATTTTCCCTATTAACTGGTATTGTGACTCTCTGAGGAGTGACAAGAGCATGCACATGAACCCAAATTATTTGATCCCAGCGCGTCTCTGCAGGATTCAGTTTGGGAAAACACTGATGCATCAGGAAGTACACAGGCCACGGTGTAAGGCTGGCTGAGCCTGGTCCCCCCGTCACCAGTTCGCTGTTAAACTTCAGTCCTCATTTGCAGTCCTCACTTGCAAAGTGACAGATAATTAAATGAGCCAAATGACTTTGACTAAACAGATATCAAGTGCCCATCATGGTAGTCGCCTGAAAAATGTTAGTTTCTCTCTTTGTGCTGATCGAGTTGAGATGACCGAGCCAACAGATACTGTGGAAGTGCTTGAGCATCCCACACCCTATCATTTTAACTACAGAGAAAGCCTCTGGAATGTGACAAAATATCCCCAGCCTGTAACTGGAGCCAGCTCATTATGTGAGGTCACTTTAAAAGGCTTTCCCCCTGTAGGAAATGTCATTCCATCAGTATTTTGCTATTTCCCCAATCCAAGACTAATATTTGATATTTTTCTAAGATATTATTTGTCAGACACAGTTTACAGAGCTCCTTCGATGTAAGACCTTTTCTCTGGGCAGTACTTAGCAAGTTCATCTCTGCCATTCTACAGAATTATAGACCATGGGTGGCTTCAGGACTCCCAGAAGAGGTCTTATTTCTAATATAGACACATGTACCATTTCCACCCACCACCCCGCCTGCCACGTATCTCTAAAAGCAATTGATTCGATCATACTTGTTGAACGTGCTAACATTTCACTCTTAAATGGCTCTCTCTGAATATCAGTTTCATCTTTTTTATTTATACCTTATACTTTCAAAGAAGTTTCGGTGATCATGTCCTTAGGCACTCCCCTCATACATGGTAGACACTTTTAATCATTATTTTACCATAGCCCAAAGGGTTTAAGTGACTTGCCCAGGGTCACACAGCTTATTAAGAACACACTGAGACTCAAGTCCATGTCTTCCCAGCCTAATGTCTCCAGTCATCAGCAGAACTCAATTCAACCCAATAAATATTGATTTAGTACTTCATTTAGATTACTGTTCTGTGGCTAGAGTTTATTGCTCTCTCCAATGTAAGGAGATTTTTTTTTTTATTATTATGTCCTGAACTCATTTGCAAAAATCTGCTCTCACAATTATTTAATTTCAAGGAAAAGCAGTCCTCTGGGGCATGAGAAGAAGTGGGATGGAAGGAACAATGAGGCATGTGCATAATTCCATAGCTGCCAATGTCCTACAGACCTCAATTTGGCTCTGACTTTCACAGGAAAGATTTATTCTAAAGATGAACCAATTGGCCTCATCCATTCATCATATCCAATTGTTTCAGTCAGTTCTTCCAGAACAAGAGTTTATTTCATTGCTTCCCCCTTTAATTCTGACATGTGACATAGAATCTAAGAATGGGCAGAGTTATGTTCACATCCATATGCCTGCATGGTATTTAAAGGTTTGATATTTAAAGGGCTTGACATTTCCATTACAACCAATTCCTCTGAAACCAATTTTAGGGGCTAAGATGGCAGACCAGCCCCCCGCCTTACATCTAATCAAGGTTAGTTAGATGTGCAGTGAAAAAACACTACCAAGTTTGTGTTGGCCTTGTTTCCACAGCGTATGTCTCATTGACCGAAACAGAGCTCTTTAAAAATGAGGACAGGAAAAAGACCCATGGTTCTCTCCACTCCTCTGTTAAGGGAGGCTGAGGGATGGCTCCACAAAAGGAAATAGATTCGAAAATTGCTGATGCATCCTTTATCACCGCAATTTCCACAAGGTTATAAAAGTCATGCTTGGATAAAATCTTGAAAGTGCCAAAGCAATGATCTAAGAAATGAATGCAGATAAGCCTTCTCCACTTTAAATGATGAGCAGGGGAACTGAAATAGAGATGATCATTGCTGAAGAATCTAAAATTAAGTATGTGATTTTGCTCATTTGTATACAACAGGACAGTAGATCATTTTATGGACCCAATGAGTTTGAAATGCAGCTGCCAAGAACTCTCAACCTTGCTGTCGTTGGCTGGCACTGCTGAGTATTATTTCTTCATGATTTTGCAAAATATTGTAAGGTCCACACTGTTTTCTGTAAGGCAGTCTCTTGTTAACTTCATGAGGAGGGTGAGGGGCGGCGGGCGGGGAGCGGGGAGCTGGAGTTTGTGTTCTGTGTTTTTAAAAGACCAGGAAAGGGAAGAAAAGATTCAGTGTCCTCTGTCTTAGAGTCCACAGGGAACAGGCTTTTTCTGTGGAGTTCAAGGCAATTAACTTGGTCCTGGCCTCTTAGAAACTATAATGAAATGTCTGCTTTAATGCCCACAGGAAAATAAGGACACCTCTAATTTCTCAAAGCCTAAAAGATGACAAAGTGATTCAAAGGGTGAATAAAAGAAAATTTAGTATACTTATATTTCTTTTCTAGTTCTGTTTGGTTTCTATATCATAAGCTCCTGGTTCATGGAGGACACCTGAGAGTATGCACACAAAGCCTTGATGAAAAAGACAGTTAAAGTTCTAAAAACTTTGCTGGGGAGGGGGAGAGTTTTTTTTTTTTTTACTTATATTTTTAAAATTATGAAATAACACTGGTATTACTACAGAAAATGATTAAAAGAAAAAAAATGAAAAACGACTGGTCCCTTTGTAAAAGAACATTTTCTGTGCATGGTTTTTACTTCACAAAATGGAATGAGCCCATCCATAAGGTTCTGTGATCTGTGTGTTTCATTCAATAATACGTGTTGATCCAAGAGGAATAGAGAAGCTAAAAGTTCTAAAGGGAGTGTGGGACAGGAAAAAGAAAGAAAGGAACCAGGGAGTGTGAATTTTACAGACTAAGCGTTATTAAATGGAAAGCCTTGTGTATAACACAGTGTTACATGGCAGCCTGGATGGGAGGGCAGTTTGGTGGAGAATGTATACACGTATATTTATAGCTGAGTCCCTTGCTGCCACCTGAAACTATCACATTGTTAATAGGCTATACTCCAACATAACTTCAAAGTTTAAAATAAAAAAGAATGATTTGGAAGCATCTTTTGGACTTACAACTACTTAACAGATAGTTTCTCCAACTTTGGTGGGGGGGGGGCATGATTAGAGGAGAGAGAGGAGTTACATATACAAATAAATAAACTACATTTATTTTAAAAACTCAATCTAGCTGAACTTTTCTCTAATTTAATTCAAAGCTGTGAGGGATGTCCACTGAGTAGCTTACAGGTACACTTCCCAATATGGTATGCACTTCCCAGGTGGCTCGGTGGTAAAGAACCCGCCTGCCAATGCAGGAGATGCAGGAGACACAGGTTTGATAATTGAGTTGGGAAGATCCCCTGGAGAAGGAAATGGCAACTCACTCCAGTATTCTTGCCTGGGAAATCCCATGGACAGAGGAGCCTGGCTGGCTACAATCCATGGGGTCACAAAGAATTAGATACGACTTAGCAACTGAGCACATTGCAACCACATGTAGCTATTTACATTTCAATGTGTTGAAATTAAATTAAACTTCAGTTCTAAGTCATACAATTTAGTCTTTCAAGTGTTCAATAGCCACATGTGGCAAGTGGCTACAGCATTGGTCAAAACTGATTACAGAATATTTCCATCAGCACAGAAGGCTCTATTATTCAGTACTAGTTTAAAGCATTCAGCTACTGAAATGCCTGGAGGACCAGAAAAGGGTGTCTAGTCATGTATGTTACCCTGTCTGCCATCATTCACAAGACTTTTTAATTCTGGAAATAGTTGGTGTTGGATGATTCCTTCTTTCATTTATCCCTGCTTATAATTCACAGAGTTACCTGGAGAAATATGAAAGCCTCCTTGCCTGGATAGATGGATTGTCCTGTGTTCAGTGGCATCCAAAGACAGAGGAGTGCTTCGAGCAACCAATCTTTCCTGGGCAAAAGTTTATTGATATGAGGACACAGTTATGGGCTTCAATGAATGAAGCAAATTTTTGAAGCCCTTGTTAAAGAAAAGATTTATAAAGGCCATTTCCTGCTCAAAAGCACATACTCCATCAGCAGAGAACCTCACTGCATAACTCAGAATATGTGACAGCATCACCACAAATCATCTTGACCAATCATGTAAGAGGCCTCCAGGGTGCCAAATAGCAATCTTACCCACAGGAATCAAAAAAGCTGAATGCTAGACTTCCAACGGATGTAGAGGCAATGAGAGCTGAAAACCAGAGACAGCGAGAGTGAGCAGTCACCCATGTAAAAAGGACAGTCATGCCAATGGCCTCTTTCTAAAAAGAGAGGGGGCTCCCTGTAGCCCTTTCTCCATGGGAGTAGGGCAGTTTGACACTAATAGGGCTCTCCAAACCCCCTGATATGTGTTCCTCTGCCAACTAAAAAAGAAAGAATCTTTCAGGCAGAGATTAGCATCTTGACTTTCACCAAAAGTCAGCAGTGTGTTATAGTGGGTGAGGTCTGCTTGGTAAACAGAGCTGGGCTATTAGTTATGGAGCACTTATCACCAGTCCTACCCAGTTTCATTTTGAGGATGCACATGCAGCCAAGGCTCACCAGCACATTAGGGCATGAAGTGCTGACTATGGCATCTTTTCCCCAAGGGTGTGCCACAAGACACTCGTGTCAGAAACATCCACAGATCTGTTTAAAAACAAAATCATGGGGCAAATTGGGAGAGTAGCACTGACATATATACACTACCATATGTTAAATAGATAGCTGTAGGAAGCTGCTGAATAGCACAGGGAGCTCAGCTCCATGCTCTGTGATGACCTAGAGGAGTAGGATTGGGCAGGTGGTGGGAGGGAGGCTCCCGAGGGAGGGGATACACACACACACACACACACACACACACACACACACACACACACACACACAAACATATTATGGTTGATTCACGTTGTCGTATAGCAGAAACTATCACAACATTGTAAAGCAATTATACTCCAATTAAAGAAAAAATCAGGCTTATCATCCCAACCAGACTTGTTACATCAGCATCTGGGGGTGGAGTCAAGAATCTGATTTATAAACATCCAAGGTGACTGGTACACACAATGAAATCTGAGGACCGCTGGACCAGATAAATTTGCTCCCTCCTACTCCGGCCCACCCTGCCTTTCTTCCTATTCTCTTTTTCTTCTTCCCCTTTCTTGGATTATGAACAGACTCCAAAACACAGGAAAATTTACATCTGGTGGAAATACACTCTAACAACTAAAGCATTAACAAACATTTGTTGAATCATAATTCTATGCACAAAAAATTTTTGTAATATTGGCTCTCTAGTAAATCATAAATACCTCATCATCATCATAATATGGTAAATTGTGATAAACACACTCTGTGATCTTCCATGCATTTATTAAATATTACGTTTGTAGAAAGTTCTTAACAATGAGGGAGAATATATACTGTGAAGTGAAAGAACATTTTGCCTTATTATATGTTCACAACTATGAAAACTTTTAATATTATATGAAAAAATGGTACAAAGAATAAACCAAAATATTAATAAAAGCAGTTGCCTCCAAGTAATGAAATCATGGAATTTTTTTCTTCTTTTTACTTTTCTCTAATTCTAATTATTCAACTAGCATGTAAAAAACTCATAATTAGAAAAAAAGTAAATGAAAATTATACCACTTTAAGAATCTACAGTGCTTTCTCTTTTATTGCATTGTACATTTGGATCAGACTACCTTGCATCTCAGCCTTAACTTGTATCCACACAACTTACATGTTTTTTACTTGCAATTGTTGGCAAGATACTTCTAGCTTTAATATTCTGCAATCTGGATTCTACTCATTGCTTGTTCAGCTGAGTTTACCATATTCTCCTCCATCCATTCATAAACAATAAAAAAAAAAAGAATTAGAAACTTAACAATGGGAAGAGGCCTCTCACATTGATGTCTTATAAACAGTATCTGCAGTCCACCATTTGACACAAATTTTCCACTTCCAGTAATACACAAGTATACAAAGACATCTTGTCACAGCAGGTCCTTGTGGCACTGTCCACCGAGCAACACCTAAATGAAACATGTCACATATACCCAAAGGAACTCCCTGGGATGTTCAGAAAGATGAGTCTTATGATGGGTCAGCAAAAATATGACACCTAGGAAGTACAAGTAAATAATCTAGACCTCACTACCTAGTCACAGGAAATATGAGAAATATAAAAATCAAGTGAAATGATACCATGAGGGAGCAATTAGCCAATTGCAAAACATGGGACATTAAATAAGACCCTTACTCCAGGAAGTCGACGGCAAAAACACAAGGAGGGTAAGAGAGACAGCAGACCATCTGGGGGCAAATACAGAATAAAAAGCATAACAACCAAATGCAATGTATGGATGTGTTTGAAATCTAATTTGAACAGACTTACTGTAAAAAAAGAACAAAATTGTTTGAACCAGTCAGAAAAATCTGAATCTGGACCAGAATATCATACCAGACTCCTTAGAAAATACGAAGGAGTCAGGTATGATAATGGCATAGAAGTTTTGTTTTTAAAATTTATCTGTTTTAAACTGTGAAGTATTTACAAGTAAAATGAAAGAATACTTGGGATAAGTGTCAAACCATTCCATTTAAAATGTAGAGAAGATAGACGAAATAAATTTGCAAAAGTGTTGATAATTTTTGAAGCTGGGTGACAGACATGTGAAGTTTTTTCATCCTCTTTTATCCATTTTTGTTTGTTTAAAACTTTTCATAACACAAATGTTAAGCAAAACAAAAAAGGATGATATAGATCTCTACATGTTGTCATAAGAATAAAAATAGTATTATCCTTTTTTTTTTTTTTGCTGTGCACATGAAACTGTCACAATACTGTTAATTGGCTCTGGTCCAGTATAAAATAAAAAGTTTAATAAAAAATAGTATTAACTAGCATAATGAAATGACGTAATTGTACATGCTGGTACAATGGTAGCTGCTACTGCACATAATTTACTGTGTGCAAAGTACTGTTGTACTTTGTAGCTTAACTCAGTCCTCACAGAACATTATAATGGAGGTCCTTTACATGCTCATTTCAGAGATAGGGGAACTGAGGCCCTCTTTGTTGTGTTAGTAACTCAGTCACATCTGACTCTTTGCAACTTCGTGGACTGTTGCCTGCCAGGCTCCTCTGTCCATGGAATTCTCCAAGCAAGAATACTGGAGTGGGTTGCCATGACCTTCTCCAGGGGATCTTCCTGACCCAGGGATCAAACCTGGGTGTCCTGAATTGCAGGCAGATTCTTTACCATCTGAGCCACCAGGGAAGGCAAAACCCTCACTGGTTAAACAAATAACCTAACATCATAGAGCCATTAAGTAGTAGAGCTGGGATGTAAACCCAGACTACATAGAACTAAACCACTACACCCATTGTACACCCACTGCTACTCACAAGCTTGCAAAAAGATGCCAGGACATTTTATTAAGGGAAATAACCAGGATGCAGGTTACTAGACAGGGTATGCTCCTCTTTTTGCTCTGTGTGTATCATATACACCTTATGAGGCTTTTTATGTAAATATGCACAAGAAATTATAAAGGTAATTTGCTTTGGAAAGAGAACCTGGAGGTGGCAGACATTAAATTTTTACGAATTCCTGTCCTTATTGTTTTGGGTTTTATTTTTTTTTCACCATATGTATATATGGCCTTTTTATACTAAGAAGAATAATTTGGGTTTTGACATAGTAGGCCATTTCTGTTATCTTGCTTATAATTCTCTCAATAAAAGAGAAAAGAAAAAACATGGAAACATTATCACAATATTTATAAGAAAATAAAATTTTCAAATTCTATGCAAAGATACCTCAGTCAGAAAAAATGAGAAAGATCTGTATATGTTTTTGTTGTGTTTTAGAAACTAATATGAAGTACAAAAGTGAAATGTTTGGGTTTTTGTTTCATGACCTTTCAGGATACACAGCAAATGGGTAATGGTATTTACTTCTGACGGTAGCCATCCTTGCTTTGGTGACCCTGAGCTGTCCACTTCAGTCCTGTCCCAACCAGGCTAAGCCCACCTTTTGTTCTGTTGGCCCTGTATCCTCTGCCATCCTTTCCCAACACAGCACCCCAGTGTGGCCAGCCTTACTGCAAAGCCCTCCCAGTAGATGTCTACTCCACGGGCTGAAATTAAGTGCTCCACAGTGGCAGTTCGGAAGGGATGGGATGTTCCCAGGTACAATTCTATTTCCAATTTAAGAGTGCAAATATGGTAAGGATTCAAATGGGAAAATGGGGTTTCCTTTAAGTTTTGCGTATTTTTTTCCATAAACTATTGAGGCACTTGACAGTCACAGCAGCTCTAAGAGTGAATGCATCTGACCTGGCTCCTGCCCTCACGGTGCTCTCAACTTCACTGCTATAAGAAGCAATGATTCCTCAACCCCCCAGTCTTTGGAAACCAGGACGCAAATAACGATGTGGGTAGCTGTGTCAAAGAAACCTATGAAGCCTGAAAGCAGCGTGCTGGGTAGCTTTGCTTTCCTGACACTGGCCTCCTGCAACAGTTCGTAAACCACTTTTCCCCTCTTCCACCGAAAACTCTTATTACAGAAATGGTAAATACACATTGCAAGTCCTCTTATTTGCCTTTTCACCTTATGATTTTTCATTCTCCTTTGCACATGGTACACCTTTGTTCGGGCACGTTTCTGCGATCCTTGTGTCAGTAGTGCAAATCCTGTCAGACTAAGGAGTAAGGTCTCTGACTGCCCATCCTAGTCACCTGTCTTTAGACCCTTGAAATCACTTTTCTTTCCAAGTGGGCTCTGCAGAAGCTGTTCACTTTCCCTTCCTGCTCTACACTGTTCTATTCACATTTTATGTCTTTGCTCACGTGTCACTTCCTTGGGGAGAGTGTTCCATGACATTTTTCTCCAGGTCAAATATTCCTGCTAAACACGCACCCAGTATCACAGCTGCCCCCTCCTAACATGCATCCCATTTGAAATATCACATTTGCTTATGGGATCACTTGAATACTGTGTGACTTCCCCTAGGCTGTGCTCTCCATGAGGACAAGTCAATTTTTGCTCACACTGTCTCTCCAGTGACTACCACAGTGTAGGCACTCAATAAATGAACCTTGAATAATACAGAGAGATTCAGGGCACTGACCCTGGAGCAGTCAGAAACCCCAGTATAACTGAACAGTCAACCCTCCATATCCACTTTCTTTTCCATGGATTTGACCCATCGTATAGTACTTAGTGGGCTTCCCTGATAGCTCTGATTTAATATGTACTTAGAGAAAAAATCCAGGTATAAGTGGACCCACAGTTCAAACTCAAGTTGTTCAAAGGTCAATAAACTAGATACATATCCACTGAATGTATGAAGATGATGAGGGCATTTATTTTAATAATCTGTAGCTTTTTCACCTGAATTTCAGTGCTTTCTGTCTGGACCTAAGAGAATTAATCAATTACAATAATTTTCCTGGACTTTCAGTTGTGGTGCTTTATCCCTTTGGTATAATTTCTGCCAAGCAGGTCTTTGATTCCTGAATGTTTAGGGTGGTTGTTTGCTTGCTTGTCAATAATTTTAATTGCCTTATTCAGATGTAAGTGATTTGTTAAGATAATCTAAGAGAACTAAAGCTTTTATCTCCTTCTCAAACTTTCTTTCTCTCCAAAAGAATAGTAGCCAGTAAAATTCCAATTTAGAGTGCTAACAGCTTCATGTAGCATCCACAGGAAACATGGAGAGATTAATGAGGTCTTGAGAACAAGTCACTGAGTTGAAATTGGTGGGGTTTTTTTCCCCTTCCAAAAACCCTTCTCTATGAATACTTGACTATCAGTAATTGTCACATTTGGAGGTTATCAAGAAAGAAATGGGGCACTAAGGCTTCACTTTTCTCCCAGAAGTCAAACAGTTCATAAAGCTGGTCATTGGGTTCTTTTTTATGAGATAAGAATTTTCTTTCAGTCAACTTTTCTTTCTTAGAATTGGAAGGGCAGTGAAACTTCAATTTGAAGTTTGAGTCTACAGGAGGTTGACACTGAGATGCATTCCAAAAACCAGGAAATAAGGAAGATTGGATTTTCTACCACAATTTAAAATCTACAAGAAGAATAGAATGAAGGAGAGCAAAATTTTACAGAAGAAGGTGAAGGTCAGTGTAAGAAAGGTATCAAAATCATGCTAGTAAATTTCAGAGTGAGACTCTGGCCCCAGGCAGTCGGTGTGCCAAGTTCACACCCGTGACCACTATGATAAGGCCCCATCTAAGTCCATGAAGCTAGCTCACTATGTGCCTATAGATGGATGCATCGTACTGTACTACTTTAGTGTCCTGGAAACTCTCAAGGTCATCCAAATTAATTTCCTGCTCAAACCCCATGCTCACCAAGCAAACTGTGGATAATAATTTTGTTTCTTCTACACATTTATACGGTGAGGTAAAAAGTACAAAGATATACATACTTAGCCTCCTTATGATTATAAGATGTTATCTTATACATCAGTAACTTGTGAACTTCGTTTAATAGGGTCCATTCTAGAGACTGGAGTCTCACTGAAACCTGGCTTTTAGGACCACTGCTACTTATTGCCACCCTCTGGAGATGTGTCTGAGGGATCAGGTGGCTTCTTGAAAATGAAACAACCTTATGTGATGATTTTTACCTCTTCTGCTCCCCACAAAATTTAATAGAGTTCATATTAAGCTCACTGGGTGTATACTGGAACCTTAGTGAGGTCTTCTTATGGAGAATAACTAAATTCAAATTGCTTAACATTTTTGTCAAATCATCTTTCTAAGAGCAAAAAGGTCAAAACATGTCCAATTTGGTGGAATCATTAGTGACCAATGAGTTCACAGAGAGGTGATTCGAGATACAGAAAGATCAATACATTTAATGAGGGTGACAAAGTGCTCTCAACAAACTTAAGTTGCATTCAATTCCAGTATGGGTGTTCATGTCCAGTTGAATTTCTTTTCTTCAACCCCACATGCTGATAACTATTCACAAGTACAAGTTCAATTTCAGGCCAACAAATTCATACAGAGCTCAAAGTGAGTTTAGAGAATCACAAAATCCTTTGTGAATCAGGTCAATAAATTTAGCACTGGATTGTTTACATCAAAATGACAGCCACCTTTTAGGTGAGTATTTTTTTTCCTTTAGAACATTTTCCTACTCCCTAGATGTCAGAGAACATCTGATTTGGAGGTAGAGATCAGCGCATTAGGTGGCATATTTACTTAAAAAATGTTCTTAGATCACAGCATCAGAGAACTGGAAGGAATCCTTGGGATCATCTACTCTATTCTTAAACTCAGGTATAGAACCCCTGAGATGTGAGGCAGCAGGAAGGGAAGCCATGGGTATTTCAGTTTTACTCAATGGTGTTTAATTTTAAACATTACTTTTACACTGAAAGGAGCACACATATATGATGGAATAGAGGGCATTTAAAAAAAAATTACTTTTTAAAGTAAGACATATTGCTTCTAAGAAATGTTAGTCATTAGTGCCCTACTTCCAGCTGTGGTCTAAGCTCTTGGAGGACCTGAACAAAATCCCCCGCTCTGTGTTGGTGGAAGAATCTAACAAACACAGATCTAGTCCCAATCTAAATTGTGAAAACAGGCCCAGAGAGGAACAGGACTTTGGCCAAGGTCACACAGCCAGCATGAGTACTGGATTCAAGACTAGAACCTGCCCGTCCAATGTGCTTTTTTGCAGTCCAGCTGACTGCCTCTGAATTTCAGTAGCTATTCTGCACTCGCTCAGTTTCCACATCCAAAAAGCACCTTTCTGCAGATGACCGGTTGTTTTTAGAGAAATTGAATAAACTTCAATGTCATGATAAATAACTTTCACTCTATGCACTCAGTGGTTCTCCCATTTCTTAAAGTTGTTAAGGTTATTCGTGTGCAGAAAAGTAAAAACATAGCTGGTTTGGATAGAAAGAGGAAACTGCTCATCCATGAAACAGAAATATGGCCCCTTAGAGCAGCGTTTCCCAACATATGCTCCCCTGATCTCCTGGATCAGAATGACTTCAGTAAATATGCAGATTACTGGGAATCACCCTACTTACTGATTCAGAACCTCTGAGGACAGAGCCCAGGAATCTTCATGTTTAATCAGTTCCCTTAAGTGATTCTCATATGCTCTGAGATCATTTTAAAACAATCATATATGCATGAGGAGAAGAAAGGGCAAAGAATGGGAAAGTGACATACTAACATCTCATAAGGCTCATATGGAAAAGCTCTTCCATATTCAAGATCTCCTTGCTTAGTTAACTACCTGTGCTACCCAGTAGCCATCTATTTTATACACGGTAGCAATTATACTCAAATTAAATTTTAAAAAGAGATGATATATATAAAAAGAAAACTATCTCTGATAAGTAGAGTGAGGGAAACTATCTTGGTTTGCAAACGAATAAATTGAAGGCCAGCTGATCAGATGGGTTTTAACTAAACATGAAAACAGAGAAAGAAAAAGCATCCAGACAAATACCCATAAAACAACACAGCAAGTATAACAGTAAGAAGGAAAATGTGCCAGATGGATGGAAAGACAGGGATAAAACATCATGTCTCTGCCAATCCCATTCAGTGTATTTTTCCCTATATATATTGAATAACTTAGGGATAACACTGCTTCAATTTCTTTAAAAAAAAGCAGGGGGGGGGGGGGGGCTTCACAAAATACAAAAGTAAATAGTATAAGTGAATGATACTATTATTATCATTATACTTTCAATTTTCTGAGGCATTCTTTAACTGTTGTGAATTAGCAAGATATTAAGGAAATTACATAGGAGCAGAAAAAAAAAACTGATTTCTATAAGAAACTAAATGGGAAACAAACAAAAAAATGAACTGAGAAGAATTATTTTAACATTTAGTATCTTTAACATATGGGAATAAAAAGAGTCAGTCATTAGCAAAAACTCAAAATTAAAGCAAAGATGAGTAAACATGATCTCCAAATTTTAAACAAGATTTGGAGGCAGGACAATGTGGACAGCACAGTGGAGATGAAGGGTATGTGTGTCCTGTTTCAAGACAGACTGTGCGGAGGGACACAGGAACAGCCACTGTGGAAATCATGCCCTTGAAACAGAATCGCACTGGACAGCAAGTGGAGAGAGGAAGATTTGCTGTTAGAGCACATGCAGTGCGTGGCCAGAGAGTCACAATGAGCGGTCTCCTCCAGCTCCGGTCCCCCATGTGGCTCAGCCTCAGGCAGAGCCTAGATGAAGAGTTTCACCTCCCTCCCCACCAGCATGATTCTCTTGACTGCTGGATCTCTCAATGGTGTTGTCTAGGTGTCCAGGAAGTACATGCTTTTTCATCTCAGCTATCTGAATCCTGAAGAAATAAATGCCTGTTCTAATTTAGATGAGATGGATACATGCTCATGCTGGAAAGGAGAAACAACTTAGTCTCTTGGTAAAGTGGACAAGTTTGTGACCTGGAACAAGTTCATTTCTCTGTACTATAATTTTCATTTAGTTAAAGAGGGATGAATACCTATCTTGTGGGCTTTCCATGGGAATGAAATAAAACACATGTGAAATACTCAGCACAATGTCTAACACACAGCAAATGCCGTATCACTGGCAGTATGATTTTTAGACCTCAGGAAGGAGATTTCTTAAATAAGGATACATTTTCCTTTGCTCTGGATTCTCAAAATTTGACAACAAAGTCCACTTATCATAGCCACTAAGAAAACTGGAGAAGACACCCTTATGACCTAAGTTTCTTATCCTCATGAACAAGTCCACACAGGGATATCGACACGGCTTTTCTGTTGTAGATCCAAAAAAATCTCAGTGTAAGACATCCAGGCCAGTGAACAGTGCCCCTTTTATCTCCTGTAGCTTTAGACTCAAATGTCATTCATAGAGATCAGGCCTTTCCTCAGACAAAGACAAATTTAGGTGAAAACATTGGCTTCTGTTTTCTGCTATCTCTATAATAAACTCACATCAACTGTGCAATAAAAAGTTGATTTAAAAGTAATAGAAGAAAAGACATAAAATTGGCTTCAAATAAAAAAATTATTTTTTTCTATCCATGTTTTCCTCAAAGAAGAGTTGAATGAACTTTAAAAATGGGTACCAGGTATGTCTGATAAGATTTTTGTACTTATTTGCAGGGTTGCAAGAGATGAAAGTCTCTCATCTAACAAAATGGATATAATTATATGCTCAAATCAGTATCTGCTCTCTATGGCAAATTCTGCTCAGTCTTTTCCCTTTGGTGCCTCATGTTGGTTTGGTTTATCATTGCTTATAAAAACTTATCTGAATAAATTAAAGGAACCAGACAACCTTTCATCAGAGTATAATTATACACAGATCATCCACCAAATGCAATGTTCCTTCCTTCCTTGAGACCCTAGAAACATTTTCACCATTTGACATGCAAGAATCTTTAATAATCAGTGCAGAGAGAATGCATCGTAATCAAGGAAAATGCCTACCAAATTGACTCCCTCCTAAAAGCCATCTGTGTTCAACGACTCCCTGTAGCAACTGTAAAGTCATAAGCAATTGGGAGAGTTGCTCAAGCTAAGAAAAAACACAACATACAGAATTGAGAATTATAGGACAATAAAGTCAGTCTGGCCACAGAATATCTAAAATCATCCAAGTTATAAAATGTGGAATGATAAATTCTATGTTCCCTCATGATTATGAAAGCTAACATATTTACCAGCTTATATCACCTCCCCACTGCTTTTCTTTTGTTTTGATTTAAATACTAAGCGATAGAAACATTTTCTGCTTCCTGAGCTTAGTTGGTAAGTAAAGGCTAGGTTAGTTAGGTGCCTCAATAGCAGGAGGAAAAGGAAGATATTCAAAGAATCCCTCCGCAGTTCCCAAGTTGCTCTGTCTCTGGCCACAGGAAGACAAACAAGATGACCACAGAACTTTGTTGTTGTGAGTCCAAGCCTCTCGTTTGCCACTGGGAAAGAAAACTTCTCATATCCTCCTCCTCATCCTTCCAACCTAAACCTACTCACACAGCCACGTTCCCTATTTCGGGAAAGAGCATTGCTGACACCACAGATCTGAGCATCATTTCTGTTGAGATCATCTCTAAACATCTCTTCACTTATGTCTATTGCCACCTACCTCTGCAGCCTCTGCCTATGCCACAACTTCATCATTTCTCCCCTGCTTGATGCATCTGAGCTCTGGCTTTGCCTCCAGACTTTCCCTCCTATCTAACTGGTAACCTCCATTCTCAGTTGAGAAGTCAGAGCAATGCTTCTAAAGAGTTAATTCACCACTCCCATGTTACATTCTGTAGTAATTTCTCATCACACTCTAAATAATGACTAAGACTCATAAAAGATTCACAAGACCCCTCATAACCTCTCCAACTATTTCTTTTCCATGTCCCCCACCCTTCTTGTATGCACTACATCAAATTTCTTTTAATACCTCAAAGATAATATGCTCTCCCTCTCTCTCTGTTTCTTCTACCCAAAATACTCTCTCTCCTCCCTCCTCTGCTCCTGGCTAATACCTACTCATCATAAGGTTGCAATGGAACATGTTTCTCTAGGAAACCTTCTTAGCCACTCCAGTAGATACAGCTCAGTGGTGCCATAAGGCACTCTCAAAACTCTGCTTCTGTAACAAAGCACAAGTCCTGCTTTATCACTACTGTATGTTAGGTGTTTGTCTTCTGAGGCAGATTACAAACATGAAAATAGGCCCTAGTCAATCGTGCTAATTCTTATATCCCTGGATCATGGGGCAGTTTTTGGAACTTAAAAGATGTTTAAATTTTATTTCTTAAATGAGTGAATGAATAAAGTAGTTGTTCAAGTTCTTAGTGAACTGGTAATATATATAGGGCTAGATACCAGGTTACTCTTTTGACTCTACTAAACCTGGGGGATATTTTATTATTCATTTCAGTCTATATATTCACTCAATGAATATTACATTAAGTGTTAGGGTACAGTAAACCATTGACAAAGCAACAATTAGAACCAAACATGGACAGTGGACAGGTTCAAAATTGGGAAAGGAGTACGTCAAGGCTGTATATTGTCACCCTGATTATTTAACTTATATGCAGAGTATATCATGTAAAATGCCAGGTTGGATAAATCACAAGCTGGAATCAAGATTGCTGGGAGAAATATCAATAACCTCAGATATGCAGATGATACCACTCTAATGGCAGAAAGCAAAAAGGAAATACATGAGGGTGAAGTGGGGGAGTGTAAAAGCTGGCTAAAAACTCAATATTCAAGAAATGAAGATCGTGGTATCTGATACTATCACTTCATGGCAAATAGATGGAGAAAAAGTGGAAACAGTGACAGATTTTACTTTCTTGAGCTCCAAAATCACTGTGGATGATTACTGAAGCCATGAAATTAAGACACTTGTTCCTTGTAAGAAAAACTATGACAAATGTAGATGGTATATTAAAAGGCAGAAATATCACTTTGCAGACAAAGGTCTGTAGAGTCAAAGCTATGGTTTTTCCAGTAGTCATGGATGTATGTCAGAGTTGTTTTTGAACTGTGGTACCGGAGAAGACTCTTGAGAGTTCCTTGGACTGCAAGGAGATCAAACCAGTCAAACCTAAAGGAAATCAGCCCTGAATATTCATTGGAAGGACTGATGCTGAAGCACCAAAACTTTGGCCACCTGATGTGAAGAGCAAACTCATTAGAAAAGACCCTGAAGTTGGTAAAGATTGAGGGCAGGAGGCAAAGGGGACAACAGAGGATGTGATGGTTGGATAGCATCATTGACTCAATGGACATGAGTTTGAGCAAACTGCATGAGATGGTGAAGGACAGGGAAGCCTGGCAAGCTGCAGTCCAGGGGTTCACAGAGTCTGACACGACACAATGACTAAGCAACAACAATGATTAGTTTACAGTAAAAGTATAATGCTCGTCATTGCTTAATTTTGAAACCTATCCTGAAAGTAGGTAATTTTTACAGTCTCATATTAAAAAATGAAGTCATTTTCCTCCTTCTTTCCTTTATTAGTCACAAAACACCATTACCAGAGGGCAATGGGGGTAATCTACCAGAATTGGAGTTGTACAAGAAGGGATTACAGATGAGACTGCAGAGCTATGGGAGTAAGGATTAGTCTGAGATGTCGGGGATTAAATAATCAAATATATTAAGGATCAGATCAGATCAGTCGCTCAGTCATGTCCGACTCTTTGCGACCGCATGAATCACAGCACACCAGGCCTCCCTGTCCATCACCAACTCCCGGAGTTCACTCAGACTCATGTCCATCGAGTCAGTGATGCCATCCAGCCATCTCATCCTCTGTCGTCCCCTTCTCCTCTTTCCCCCAATCCCTCCCAGCATCAGAGTCTTTTCCAATGAGTCAACTCTTCGCATGAGGTGGCAAAAGTACTGGAGTTTCAGCTTTAGCATCATTCCTTCCAAAGAAATCCCAGGGCTGATCTCCTTCAGAATGGATTGGTTGGCTCTCCTTGCAGTCCAAGGGACTCTCAAGAGTCTTCTCCAACACCACAGCTCAAAAGCATCAATTCTTCGGCGCTCAGCTTTCTTCACAGTCCAACTCATAGCCTTGACTAGATGGACCTTTGTTGGCAAAGTAATGTCTCTGCTTTTGAATATGCTATCTAGGTTGGTCATAACTTTCCTTCCAAGGAGTAAGTGTCTTTTAATTTCATGGCTGCAGTCACCATCTGCAGTGATTTTGGAGCCCCGAAAAATAAAGTCTGACACTGTTTCCACTGTTTCCTCATCTATTTCCCATGAAGTGATGGGACCAGATGCCATGATCTTAGTTTTCTGAATGTTGAGCTTTAAGCCAACTTGTTCACTCTCCACTTTCACCTTCATCAAGAGGCTTTTTAGTTCCTCTTCACTTTCTGCCATAAGGGTGGTGTCATCTGCATATCTGAGGTGATTGATATTTCTCCTGGCAATCTTGATTCCAGCTTGTGTTTCTTCCAGCCCAGCATTTCTCATGATGCACTCTGCATATAAGTTAAATAAGCAGGGTGACAGTATACAGCCTTGACATACTCCTTTTCCTATTTGGAACCAGTCTGTTGTTCCATGTCCAGGTCTAACTGTTGCTTCCTGACCTGCATACAAATTTCTTAAGAGGCAGATCACGTGGTCTTGTATTTCCATCTCTTGAAGAATTTTCCACAGTTTATTGTGATCCACACAGTCAAAGGCTTTGGCATAGTCAATAAAGCAGAAATAGATGTTTTTTGGAACTCTCTTGCTTTTTCCATGATCCAGCAGATGTTGGCAATTTGATCTCTGGTTCCTCTGCCTTTTCTAAATCCAGCTTGAACATCAGGAAGTTCATGGTTCACATATTGCTGAAGCCTGGCTTGGAGAATTTTAAGCATTACCTTACTAGCATGTGAGATGAGTGCAATTGTGCAGTAGTTTGAACATTCTTTGGCATTGCCTTTCTTTGGGATTGGAATTAAAACTGACCTTTTCCAGTCCTGTGGCCACTGCCGAGTTTTCCAAATTTGCTGGCATATTGAGTGCAACACTTTCACAGCATCATCTTTCAGGACCTGGAACAGCTCAACTGGAATTCCATCACCTCCACTAGCTTTGTTCGTAGTGATGCTTTCTAAGGCCCACTTGACTTCACATTCCAGGATGTCTGGCTCTAGGTCAGTGATCACACCATCATGATTATCTGGGTTGTGAAGATCTTTTTTGTACAGTTCTTCTGTGTATTCTTGCCATCTCTTCTTAATATCTTCTGCTTCTGTTAGGTCCATACCATTTCTGTCCTTTATCAAGCCCATCTTTGCATGAAATGTTCCTTTGGTATCTCTGATTTTCTTGAAGAGATCTCTAGTCTTTCCCATTCTGTTGTTTTCCTCTATTTCTTTGCATTGATTGCTGAAGAAGGCTTTCTTATCTCTTCTTGCTATTCTTTGGAACTCTGCATTCAGATGTTTATATCTTTCCTTTTCTCCTTTACTTTTCACTTCTCTTCTTTTCACAGCTATTTGTAAGGCCTCCCCAGACAGCTATTTTGCTTTTTTGCATTTCTTTTCCATGGGGTAATGGAAGCTAAATTTCTCACTGTTGAAGGAGGAGGTGGCGCTAGTGCTAAAGAACCTGCCTGCCAATGCAGGAGACCTAAGAGACTCTGGTTCAATCACTGGGTCAGAAAGATCCCCTGGAGGAGGAAATGGCAACTCACTCCAGTATTCTTGCCTGGAGAATCCTGTGGACAGAGGAACCTGGCGGGCTACAGTCCATAGGGTCACACAGAGTCAGACATTAACTGAAGCAACTTGGCAAGCATGCATGCACAAATACAGAAAAAGGGGAGGGGCTTCTAATGAACCTGGCAGTGTGAATTGGAATTAAAAATACCAGTGTAACCTCATGGTTTGCAATCTAAGACCTTCAGACAGAAACTACTTTGATACCTGAGGAATAACAGGAGTGCCTTTGCAGCTAGAAGATAATGAAAAGGGGAGAAAATTAGGAAGAAAAAAAAAGTGAAGTCTGGGACTTACCAGGACCTATTAAAAATCTTAAAAAGTGAGAATCTTAAAAAATGAGACCCAAGAATCTTTCCACCGTTTTAAGTGTTCAAAAATTCAAATTTACCTACACTAAAGAAATGACTCTAAGATTTTGACATAGTCACCATTACAAACCTTAATCACATCAGACATATATCCAAATAGGAAACTGGTAGACAGAGGAACCAAATTTAATCCAGTCAGCACTGAATAAAATGGCTCCCACTAATGAGTCTAACCCACTGGTATCTTCACTTCTAGAGTCATTATCTAAGGCTTGAATCCCAGCATTAAAAAAAAGAGGGAGAGGGTGGGAAGATTTGGGAGAATGGCAATGAAACATGTAAAATATCATGTAGGAAACGAGTTGCCAGTCCAGGTTCGATGCATGATGCTGGATGCTTGGGGCTGGTGCACTGGGACGGCCCAGAGGGATGGTATGGGGAGGGAGGAGGGAGGAGGGTTCGGGATGGGGAACACATGTATACCTGTGGCGGATTCATTTTTATATTTAGCAAAACTAATACAATTATGTAAAGTTTAAAAAATAAAATAAAATTGGAAGAATAAAAAAAAAAAAAAAAAGAAAAGTTATGCAGAAAGTCAAGGTGACAGACCTCAGATGATTCAAAGTCTATATTCTTTCCTTTATGCAATTCTCCACTCTTCTAAAAATGCTATTTCGTGACACTGTGTAAAAAGAGGCTTCTTGTTGCATATTTGTCACACATGGAACTCAAGCTATATTTTGTACAAAAGATTTCTACAACAAATCTACAACAAAGTTGTGTCGTTTGGGACACAACTAGAATAAAGCTAAAATAAGGATAAAGTAAAGAAATACATGTAAAACCACTTTAAAAAAAAAAAAAAAAAAAGTGTTACTGTTTTTCCTAGAAAGGATTTTAACATGACTTTAGGTAATCTGCTCTTCAGTTCAGTTCAGTTCAGTTGCTCAGTCGTGTCTGACTCTTTGTGACCCCATGAATCGCAGCACGCCAGGCCTCCCTGTCTATCACCAACTCCTGGAGTTCACTCAGACTCACGTCCATTGAGACAGTGATGCCATCCAGCCATCTCATCCTCTGTCGTTCCCTTCTCCTCTTTCCCCCAATCCCTCCCAGCATCAGAGTCTTTTCCAATGAGTCAACTCTTCGCATGAGGTGGCCAAAGTACTGGAGTTTCAGCTTTAGCATCATTCCTTCCAAAGAAATCCCAGGGCTGATCTCCTTCAGAATGGACTGGTTGGATCTCCTTGCAGTCCAAGGGACTCTCAAGAGTCTTCTGCAACACCACAGTTCAAAAGCATCAATTCTTCGGCGCTCGGCCATCTTCACAGTCCAACTCTCACATCTGTACATGACCACTGGAAAAACCATAGCCTTGACTAGACGAACCTTTTTTGGCAAAGTAATGTCTCTGCTTTTGAATATGCTATCTAGGTTGGTCATAACTTTCCTCCAAGGAGTAAGCGTCTTTTAATTTCATGGCTGCAGTCACCATCTGCAGTGATTTTGGAGCCCAGAAAAATAAAGTCTGACACTGTTTCCACTGTTTCCCCATTTCCCATGAAGTGATGGGACCGGATGCCATGATCTTTGTTTTCTGAATGTTGAGCTTTAAGCCAACTTGTTCACTCTCCACTTTCACCTTCATCAAGAGGCTTTTGAGTTCCTCTTCACTTTCTGCCATAAGGGTGGTGTCAGGTGGCTGCGACGGGCACGCTAAACGGGGCCGAGAGGAGCCACCCCACATCCGAGGTCAGGGGCAGAAGCCGGGAGGTCCCCATGCCCGAAGGGCAGCAGCCAAGAGGAGTTACCCCACATCCGAGGTCAGGGGCAGTGGCCAAGAGTACCAGACTGCGACGGCGCAGGAACAGCCGAGAGGAGCTACCCCACATCCGAGGTCAGGGGGGGCGGCCGAGAGGAGATACCCAGCATCCGAGGTCAGGGGCGGCGACGAGAGGAGTAACCCTGCGTCCGAGGTCAGGGGCAGCGACGAGAGGAGTTACCCCGCGTCTGAGGTTAGGGGCGGCGGGTGGGAGGAGATACCCCACGCCCAAAGTCCGAAGCCAGGGGCGGCAGGCGGGGGGAGCTACCCCACGTCCAAGGAGCCATGGCTGCGTGGGCGCAGGAGGGCCTAGAGGAGCTATCCCACGTTGAAGGTCAGGAAGGGTGGCAGTGAGGAGATACCCCTTGTCCAAGGTAAGGAGCAATGGCTGCGCTTTGCTGGAGCAGCCGTGAAGAGATACCCCACACCCAAGGTAAGAAAAACCCAAGTAAGACTGTAGGTGTTGCAAGAGGGCATCAGAGGGCAAACACACTAAAACCATACTCACAGAAAACTAGTCAATCTAATCACACTAGGACCACAGCCTTGTCTAACTCAATGAAACTAAGCCATGCTCGTGGGGCAACCCAAGACGGGCGGGTCATGGTGGAGAGATCTGACAGAATGTGGTCCACTGGAAAAGGGAATGGCAAAATGATAGCGATACTGAAAGAGATACTGAAAGAGAAACTCCCCAGGTCAGTAGGTGCCCAATATGCTACTGGAGATCAGTGGAGAAATAACTCCAGAAAGAATGAAGGGATGGAGCCAAAGCAAAAACAATACCCAGCTGTGGATGTGACTGGTGATAGAAGCAAGGTCCGATGCTGTAAAGAGCAATATTGCATAGGAACCTGGAATGTCAGGTCCATGAAATTGGTAGTGGTCAAACAAGAGATGGCAAGAGTGAGTGTCGACATTCTAGGAATTAGCGAACTGAAATGGACTGGAATGGGTGAATTTAACTCAGATAACCATTATATGTACTACTGCAGGCAGGAATCCCTCAGAAGAAATGGAGTGGCCATCATGGTCAACAAAAGAGTCCGAAATGCAGTAGTTGGATGCAATCTCAAAAACGACAGAATGATCTCTGTTTGTTTCCAAGGCAAACCATTCAATATCACAGTAATCCAAGTCTATGCCCCAACCAGTAACACTGAAGAAGATGAAGTTGAATGGTTCTATGAAGACCTACAAGACCTTTTAGAACTAACACCCAAAAAAAAGATGACGAGATGGTTGGATGGTATCAATTACCCAATAAACATGAATTTGAGCAAGCTCTGGGAGATTGTGATGAACAGAGAAGGCTGGCATGCTGCAGCCCATGGGGTCACAAAGAGTCAGACATGACTGAGCAACTGAGCAACAATATACAGGAAAATTTGATTTGAGTGGCAAATGCAATTTTTATAACTATCAAACTATATAATTTGTATGTGTGTGTTTGTGGTTGTGGTACTGGTTTTGTCACTAAGTTATGTCTGATTCTCTATGACCAATGGACTGTAGCCCACCAGGCTCCTCTGTCCATGGCAAGAATACTGGAGTGGGTTGCCATTTCCTTCTCCAGGGATCTTCCTTTAGTACTTAAAAGCTGCACTAATACTATTGAGAATCAGTATCCCTACTAAAATCATATAAAACACAAAAATATTAAATTTGCATTTTTATCAATCATGTCCAATTTGCAAATGCACCTGAAAACTGAAAGGTTTTAACCTTTCCTTAACAACTGTTATAAAAATTCTATGCCCTGCTGGGGCTTGAGTGGCCAGTGGCAGTGGCGTTGAGGGGCTCCCGTTCTGCCAGGATGTCCGTTTGCTGGACAGCAGCTTCATAAAGAATGTGCTGCAAGTCTCAAATTGAGTTTCCTTAAAAATACCTATTTCAGAAAGAACAGAATGGCGGAGGAGTACATGGATGTGGAATACATCTCTCCCCACAGATACATCAGGAATACACCTTCAGACACAGAAGTGCATGCAGAACACCAGCTGAGAGTGGACAGGAGTACCTGACCAGCAGAAAAGAATATATAGACCCATCCAAAACTCGAGATCAAGCCCTGAGCCTTTGGAGAGGGGGCACTGAATACAAGACTCTAGACTACCAGAGAACTAACCCTGCTGCTGCTGCTGCGAAGTCACTTCAGTCGTGTCCGACCCTGTGCGACCCCTTAGACGGCAGCCCACCAGGCTCCCCCATCCCTGGGATTCTCCAGGCAAGAACACTGGAGTGGGTTGCCATTTCCTTCTCCAGAACTAACCTTAAGGGGTATCAAATAGTGAGAACTCACACAAAGGAAAGCACTGTAATACAAGACCAGGCATCATCCAACCACCAATAGCACCCTGGGCCCAATCATCAGCAGACAGGATTAGCACCTCACTCAGCCTTGCCCATCAGAAGAAAAACAAACAAACAAAAATTCAGCACAAATCTCACCCTATAAGAAGCTTACATGGACTCTGTGGGAGAGGGAGAGGGTGGGGAGATTTGGGAGAATGGCATTGAAACATGTATAATATCATGTATGAAATGAGTCGCCAGTCCAGGTTCGATGCACGATACTGGATGCTTGGGGCTGGTGCACTGGGACGACCCAGAGGGAGGGTATGGGGAGGGAGGAGGGAGGAGGGTTCAGGATGGGGAACACAGGTATACCTGTGGCGGATTCATTTCGATATTTGGCAAAACTAATACAATATTGTAAAGTTTAAAAATAAAATAAAATTTAAAAAAAAATAAGTGTTTTCTTCCCAAGAAAAAAAAAAGAAGCTTACACAAACCATTGGACCAAACTTATAGGCCAGAAACCAAAAGGAAGAAAGAATTCAACCTTGAAGCCTGGTAAAAGGAGACCTCAAACACAAGAAGTTAAAAAGTAATAATAATAATGAAAATCCAGATAAATACTACACAAATGAAGGAACAAACTAGAAACACAGAAGTTCAAATAAATGGAGAGGAAATAGGCAAACTACCTGAAAAAAAATTCAGAATAATGATAGTAAAGATGATCAAACACCTTGAAAGCAAAATGGAGAAAATGCAATAATCAAATAACAAAGACCTAGAAGAATTAAAAAATAAACATGCAGCGAAAAAAAACACAATTACTGAAATTAAAAATACTCTAAAAGGAATCAATAGCAGAATATCTGAAGCAGAAGAATGAATCAGTGAGTGGGAAGATAAAATGGTGGAAATAACTTCTGAAGAGTAGAATAACGTAAAAAGGATGAAAAGAACCTGAGGATAGTCTCACAGACCTCTGGGACAATATCAAACACACCAACATTTGAATAATAGGAGATAAAGAAGAAGAAGAGAGAAAAAAAAAGGGTATGAGAAAATTTTTGAAGAGACTATAGTTGAAAATTTCCTCAACATGGAAAAGGAAAGAGTCAATCAAGTCCAAGAGTCACAAAGAGTCCCATACAGGATAAACCCAAGGAGAAACATGCCAAGACACATACTAATCAAACTAACAAAGACTAAACACAAAGAAAGAAAATTAAAAGCAGCAAGGGAGAAGCAACAAGTAACATACAAGGGAAACCCCATATGCTTAACAGCAGATCTTTCAGCAGAAACTCTGCAGGCCAGAGAGAAGGGCAGGATATATTTGAAGTACTGAAAGGGAAAAATCTGCAACCAAGATTACTGTATCTGGCAAGGATCTCATTCAAAATTGATAGAGAAATCAAAAACCTTTCAGACAAGCAAAAGTTAAGAGAATTCAGTACCACCAAACCAGCTTTACAACAAATGTTAAACAGACTTGTATAGTCAAGAAATACAAAAGAAGAAAAAACATTTACAAAATCAACCCCAAACAATTAAGAAAGTGGCAATAGGAACATATATATCAATAATTACTTCAAATTTAAATGGATTAAATGCTTCAACCAAAAGACACAGACTGGCTGAATGGATATAAAAACAAGACCCATATATATATATGCTGTCTACAAGAAACCCACTCCAGAACTCAGGACACATATAGACTGAAAGTAAGAAGATGGAAAAATACATTCCATGCAAATGGGAGGCAAAAGAAAGCTGGAGTAGCAATCCTCATTTCAGACAAAATAGACCTTAAACTAAAGAAGATAACAAGAGATAAGGAAAGACATTACATAATGATCAAGGGATCAACCAAAGAAGAAGACATAACAATTGTAAATATCTATGCACCCAAAATAGGAGCTCCTCAATACATAAGACAAACACTAACAGACATAAAGGAGAAATTGACAGTAACACAATAATAGTAGGAGAATTTAACACCCCACTCACACCAATGGACAGATCATCAAAACAGAAAATTAATAAGGAAACACAAGTCTTAAATGATACATTAGATGAGATGGATCTTACTGATATCTTTAGGACATTCCAACCAAATGCAGAAGAATACACCTTCTTCTCAAGTGAACATGAAACATTCTCCAGGGTAGACCACATCCTGGGTCACAAATCAAACCTCAGTAAATTTAAGAAAATTGAAATCATATCAACCATCTTCTCCAACCACAATGCTATGAGACTAGATATCAATTACAAGAAAAAAACTGTAAGAAACACAAACACATGAAGATTAAACAACACATTTCTAAATAACCAACAGGTTACTGAAGAAATCAAAAGGGAAATCAAAAAGTTTCTAGAAACAAATGACAACAAAAACAGGACAACTCAAAACCTATGCGATGCAGCAAAAGCAGTTCTAAGAGGGAAGTTTATAGCAATACAATCCTACCTCAAGAAACAAGAAAAACATCAAATAGGCAGCCTAACTTTACACCTAAAACAACTGGAAAAAGAAGAACAAGAAAAACCCAAAATTAAGACAAGGAAAGAAATCATAAAGATCCAAGCAGAAATAAATAAAAAAGAAATGAAAGAAACAATAGTAAAGATTAATAAAACTAAAAGCTGGTTCTTTGAGAAGATAAACAGAACTGGCAAAACTTTAGCCAGACTCATCAAGAAAAAAAGAGAGAAGAATCAAATCAACAAAATTAGAAATGAAAATGGAGAGGTTACAACAAACAATGCAGAAATACAAAGGATTATAAAAAACTATTATGAACAACTATATGGCAATAAAACGGATAACCTGGAAGAAATGGACAGGTTCTCAGAAAAGTTCAATCTTCCAAGACTAAACCAGGAAGAAATAGAAATTATGACCAACCCAATTACAAGCACTGAAATTGAAGCTGTGATCAAAAATCTCCCAAAAAACAAAAGCCTAGGACCAGATGGTTTCACAGGAGAATTCTATCAAACACTCAGTGAAGAGCTAAAGCCTATCCTTCTAAAACTATTTCAAAAAATTGCAGAGGAAGGAACACTTCCAAACACATTCTATGAGGCCACCATCATCCTGTTAGCAAAACCTGACAGACAACACACAAAAAGAAAAGTATGGACCAATATCACTGATGAACATAGATGAAAAAATCCTCAACAGAGTTTTAGCAAACAGAATTCAGCAACACATCAAAAAGCTCATACACCATAATTAAGTTGAGTTTATTCCAGGAATGCAAGGATTCTTCAGCATATGCAAATCAATCAATGTGATATACCATATTAACAAATTGAAAGATAAAAACCATATGATCATCTCAATGGATGCAGAAAAGGCCTTTGAAAAAATTCAGCAGCCATTTATGATTAAAACTCTTCAAAAATGGACATAGAAGGAACCTACCTCAACATAGTAAAGACCACATATGCTAAGCCTACAGCAAACATTATTCTCAATGGTGAGAAACTGAAAGCATTCCCCCTAAATCAGGATCAAGACAAGGGTGTCCACTTTCACCACTATTATTTAACATAGTTCTGGAAGTCCTAGCTACAGCAATCAGAGAAGAAAAATAAAAGGAATCCAGATCAGAAAAGAAGAAGTAAAGCTCACACTGTTTGAAGATGATAGGACACTATACATAGAAAACCCTAAAGATAGTATCAGAAAATTAATAGAGCTAATCAGTCAATTTAGCAAAGTTGCAGGATACAAAATCAATACACAGAAATCACTTGCATTTCTATATACTAACAATGAAATATCAGAAATAAAAATTAAAGAATCAATCCCATTCACCATATCAACAAGAAGAATTAAAGATCTAGGAATAAACTTACCTAAGGAGACAAAAGAACTGTACACAGAAAAGTATAAGACACTGATGAAAGAGATCAAAGATGACATAAACAGATGGAGAGTTATTCCTTGTTCCTGGGTAGGAAGAATCAATATTGTGAAAATTACTATAATACCAAATGCAATCTACAGATTCAATGTGATCCCTATCAAATTACCAATGGAATTTTTCACAGAACTAGAACAAAAAATTTCACAATTCATATGGAAACACTAAAGACCCCAAATCACCAAAGCAGTCTTGAGAAAGAAGAATGGAGCTGCAGGAATCAACCTTCCTGACTTCAGATTATACTACAAAGCTACAGTCATCAAGATAGTATGGTACTGGCATAAAAACAGAAATATAGACCAATGGAACAAGATAGAAAGCCCAGAAATAAACCCATGCACCTATAGGTACCTTATTTTTGACAAAGGAGACAAGAATATACAATGGGGCAAAGACAGTGTCTTCAATAAATGGCACTTGGAAACTTGGACAGCTACATGTAAAAGAATGAAATGAGAACACTTCCTAACACCATACACAAAGATAAACTCAAAATGGATTAAAGACCTAAATGTAAGACCAGAAACTATAAAACTCTTAGAGTAAAACTTAGGCAGAACACTTGATGACATAAATCAAAGCAAGATCCTCCATGATCCACCTCTTAGAGTAATGGAAATAAAAACAAAAGTAAACAAGTGGGACCTGATGAAACATAAAAGCTTTCGCACAGCAAAGGAAACTATAAGCAAGGTGAAAAGACAGCCCTCAGAATGGGAGAAAATAATAGCAAATGAAATAACTGACAAAGGATTAATTTCCAAAATACACAAGCAGTGCATACAACTCAATACCAGAAAAACAAACAACCCAATCAAAAAGTGGGAAAAAGATCTAAACAGACATTTCTCCAAAGAAGACATACAGATGGCTAACAAACACATAGAAAGATGCTCAACATCACTCATTATTAGAGAAATGCAAATCAAAACCATAATGAGATATCACCTCACACCAGTCAGAATCAGATCAGATCAGATCAGATCAGTCACTCAGTAGTGTCTGACTCTTTTCAACCCCATGAATCGCAGCACACCAGGCTTCCCTGTCCATCACCAACTCCCGGAGTTCACTCAGACTCACGTCCATCGAGTCAGTGATGCCATCCAGCCATCTCATCCTCTGTCGTTCCCTTCTCCTCCTGCCCCCAATCCCTCCCAGCATCAGAGTCTTTTCCAATGAGTCAACTCTTCGCATGAGGTGGACAAAGTACTGGAGTTTCAGCTTTAGCATCATTCCTTCCAAAGAAATCCCAGGGCTAATCTCCTTCAGAATGGACTGGTTGGATCTCCTTGCAGTCCAAGGGACTCTCAAGAGTCTTCTCCAACACCACAGTTCAAAAGCATCAATTCTTCGGCGCTCAGCCTTCTTCACAGTCCAACTCTCACATCCATACATGACCACTGGAAAAACCATAGCCTTGACTAGACGAACCTTTGTTGGCAAAGTAATGTCTCTGCTTTTGAATATGCTATCTAGGTTGGTCATAACTTTCCTTTCAAGGAGTAAGTGTCTTTTAATTTCATGGCTGCAGTCACCATCTGTAGTGATTTTGGAGCCCAGAAAAATAAAGTCTGACACTGTTTCCACTGTTTCCCCATCTATTTGCCATGAAGTGGTGGGACCGGATGCCATGATCTTCATTTTCTGAATGTTGAGCTTTAAGCCAACTCTTTCCCTCTCCACTTTCACTTTCATCAAGAGGCTTTTGAGTTCCTCTTCACTTTCTGCCATAAGGGTGGTGTCATCTGCATATCTGAGGTTATCGATATTTCTCCCGGCAATCTTGATTCCAGCTTGTGTTTTTTCCAGTCCAGCGTTTCTCATGATGTACTCTGCATATAAGTTAAATAAGCAGGGTGACAATATACAGCCTTGACGTACTCCTTTTCCTATTTGGAACCAGTCTGTTGTTCCATGTCCAGTTCTAACCGTTGCTTCCTGACCTGCATACAAATTTCTCAAGAGGCAGATCGGCAATAATCAAGAAGTCAACAACAATAAATGCTGGAGAGGGTGTGGAGAAAAGGGAACAGTCTTGCACTGTTGGTGGGAATGTAAATTGATACAGCCGCTATGGAAGACAGTATGGAGATTTCTTTAAAAAAACTAGTAATAAAACCACCATATGACCCAGCAACCCCACTCCAAGGCATATACCATGAGGGAACCAGGGTTGAAAAAGACATGTGTATCCCACTGTTCATTGCAGCACTATTTACAATAGCTAGAACATGGAAGAAACCTAGATGCCCATTGACAGATGAATGGATAAAGAAGGTATGGTACATACACACAATGGAATATTACTCGGCCATAAAAAGGAATGCATTTGAGTCAGTTCTGATGAGGTGGATGAAACTAGAACCCTTTATACAGAGTGAAGTGAATCAGAAAGAGAACAATAAATATTGTATTCTAATGCACATATACGGAATCTAGAAAAATGGTCCTGAAGAATTTATTTACAGGGCAGCAATGGAGAAACAGACATAGAGAATAGACTTATGGGCATGGGGAGAGGGAAGGAGAGGGTGAGATGTATGGAACAAGTAACATGGAAACTTACATTACCATATGTAAAACAGATAGCCAATGGGAATTTGCTGTATGGCTCAGGAAACTCAAACGGGCTCTGTATCAACCTAGAAAGGTGGGATGGGAAGGGAGACGGGAGGGAGGTTCAGAAGGTAAGAGATATATGTATACCTATGGCTGATTTATGTTGAGGTTTGACAGAAAACAACAAAGTTTTGTAAAGCAATTATCCTTCAATAAATTTAAAAAAATTATATGCCCTTCTGGCTAATGCTTTTGTCCTCAAGTTGCAAATCCTTTAACTTTCTGACTGAATCACAAATGATCCAAGTTGACTGGGGAAGTTTTGCTTTCTTCCAATTAAAGAAAATTTACCTTTGGCTGATAGCATGATCATTCTATTTTGGAAAAGTGTTACTGGAGTAATTGAAAATATGTTAGAAGAGAGATTATTACCCACTGTATTGGTAAGGATCTTGGCAGAAAACAGATGGCATACTCCAACTGGGTGATTTGAGACAAGTTTAATAAAAAGAATCTTTACAAAGGTGTAGGCAGAGTTTAGAGAACTCAACAAGCAGAACCCCAGGAATAGCAACAGCATGAAGATGGAGAAAGGCAAAGAATGGTTTAGAATCCCAAGAAAGGAAGGATGTAGAGAGAGGGCTGCTTGGCAGGAGCAGCAGCAGCAATCCAGCCAACCCACAGCCTCACAGGGAGGGAGCCAGAGGAATAAATACCCCGATCACACCCTCCTCCTGCCGTCTGGTCTTCCCATTGGCCAAATTCTCCAGAATCTGGAGCTCTCACTGATGCAAACCATGCAAGTCAGCATTCCCTGGCAGAGAGCAGGTAATATACAGCACATCACCCTTTCCAAGTATCAGATCATGTAGGAAAGTGGTGCATTGTGGTATCCCTTCCTCCTCCACAGAAACAAGACCAAGCTGTGTCTTTTGTGGAAGGCATGGCCATCATATTCACATCACATGTTCCCCCTGTCTTTTGGATCCACTGCAGATGGTGATTTCAGATATGAAATTAAAAGACACTTACTCCTTGAAAGGAAAGTTATGACCAACCTAGATAGCATATTCAAAAGCAGAGATATTACTTTGACAACAAATGTCCGTCTAGTCAAGGCTATGGTTTTCCCAGTTGTCATGTATGGATGTGAGAGTTGGACTGTGAAGAAAGCTGAGCACCGAAGAATTGATGCTTTTGAACGGTGGTGTTGGAGAAGACTCTTGAGAGTCCCTTGGACTGCAAGGAGATCCAACCAATCCATCCTAAAGGAGATCAGTCCTGAGTGTTCACTGGAAGGACTGATGCTAAAGCTGAAACTCTAATACTTTGTCCACCTCATGCAAAGAGTTGACTCATTGGAAAAGACTCTGATGCTGAGAGGGATTGGGGGCAGGAGGAGAAGGGAACGACAGAGGATGATATGGCTGGATGGCATCACTGAGTCGATGGACATGAGTTTGGGTAAACTCTGGGAGTTGGTGATGGACAGGGAGGCCTGGTGTGCTGCGATTCATGGGGTCGCAAAGAGTCGGATACGACTGAGTGACTGAACTGAACTGAACTGAAAGGGCGTTTCACTGGTTTTGACTGTCCAGCATCCGTTTTGCCCTCCACTGCTGTCAGCACTCAGGCTCTCCTACTGCAGCCCATTTGTTTAAGAAAATCTGGTATCACTCCAGACTTAAGGATGGGGTATCTCAGAGGACTATCGGACTGTGTAATCATATCCAAGTATGGCTGATATTAGAGAAGGATGTTACCTAAACGGGGCTTTTCCGGTGGCCTGGTGGTAAAGAATCTGCCTGCAATGCAGGGGCCACAGGAGACACAGGTTCAATCCCTGGGTCAGAAAGATCCCCTGGAGGAGGGCATGGCAACCCACTCTTGCCTGGAGAATCCCATGGACAGAGGAGCCTGGCAGGCTACAATCCATGGAATCTCAAAGAGTCGGACACAACTGAAGCGACTTTGCACGCACGTATGTGACATAAATTGATCCAAACAAGCTGAATCCTGTTGATGAGTGGGGCAAGAGACACATTCCTCTCCCAATGTATGAATAAGCACGCATGTCGCCTGTAGGGCCACAACAGAGAAGTTTGCTGAAAACGCAAGCAATACCAAAAATAAAGGAAAATCGCATCTTACTCTCGCCAGGTCAAGTTTCACCATGCCACTCTACTTTTCTGTGACAAGACAATAAATGCCCTTTATTGTTTGAGTCAGGTTTTCTGTAGTTTACAGATGAGAGGTACCTCATCATATGATTGTGTGTATCATATGGTTGGTTGACTGTATCAGGGCTCTGGGTGCTTCAAGCAGAAGTAACTACTTCCTAAGTTAGTCTCAATTAATTTTCTTGAAAATACCTGCTCACAGCACAGCATGAATAAACTCTGAGCAGCCTACTGAGAAACCTTTATGCTTATATGTTAATTGCTAAAACTATTTTAATTAGAAGAAATGTTTAGATGATCCAATAACAATTGAATGGATTATGAAAACACTCCTCCTTCTGAACATCCTGAAGATATTTACTGAGTTTTTACTGTGTACTAGACTTGGGGACCTAAAATAACTAAAACATAACATCACCAAAGAGTTCACTTAAATTTAGCACTTGGCAAACGGCAATCATTTTTAACCCCAGAGAGAGAAGTCTCAGGAGGTGACAGCAGCAGAAGCCAGACTGCATTGGCCAAGGCCAAGGAGAAGGGATAGGACCTGAACTGGGTGGAAGGGCCCACTCTTTCAAGGAGCTGGCTGGCAACTCTCCCAGGCTTCCCTCACTTTGAAATTCTCTGACCTTAGACCCAGACTCCATTGTCACAAATCAATGAGTGTATTGAGGCTGTCTTGTTGGCTGGCACTCCTCAAAATGGATCTTTTGTGATCAGAAAGACTTGTTTTTGAAAAAGCAGGCTGTTACAGAAAGCATTTTGTCTGACTTTCCAAGATCTTTCCTCTATTCCCCCATAAGAACTGCACTCAGGAAAAGCAGCAGTAATTTAAGAGTTACATTTCCAGTTCCTAAAAGCAGACAATAAAACACTGATGAGGCATTATTCATTCTTTGGTCATCATCAGGAAATATCATCATCAGGTCATCACATTCCTCTTAGCTGTTCATGCCCTGAACAGCTAAGAGGAATGTGATGTAATTCAAACAATACAGAAGCTATTCAGATATATATTAACACCATATTTCATATTTATAACTCCATGAAAAGCAGGTCAAAGTTTATTTCCAAAGTTATCGTATTAACCTTCAACTTCACTCTTGAATATAAGAAAGAAATAGTTGGCCCATTATATAAATCGAGAAACAGAGGTCCAAGATCCAAAATGAATTCAGTGTCCAGTGCTTACAATAGAGATTTCTGGCCATGATTCACCAAGTTCAAAAAATGGTGCATGGTCCATGGACCACTTGCATCAAATTCATGTTGGGCAGTTTTTTTCAGAAATGCATACTCCTGGGGCCCTCTTCAGACCTATTTATTGATCTGTTCCTCTAAAGGTGAACTTTGATCTCTGACTTTTCAAAAATGCCATGGGAGATTCTTAACGTATTCCAACTTTTAAAAAATATTGAAAGATCACCAATGACTCAGTAAGGACAATATTTATTGAGCAACTACTAGATGCAAATTATTTGCTGTTCTCTACAAAAATCCCAAAAGAGCATAACATTTTTCTTGCCTTCAAGGAGTTTTACCAGACTTGTATACCACTGACTTCCCTGTTCACAAACTCTAGATTTGGGATGGCAGTAACTATGGGCTTCCATGGTGGCTCACATGGTAAAGAATCGACCTGAAATTCAGGAGACTATATGCAATGCAGGACACCTGGGCTCAATCCCTGGGTTGGGAAGATCCCCTGGAGAAGGAAGCGGCAACCCACTCCAGTATTCTTTCCTGGGAAATCCCATAAACAGAGGAGCCTGAAAGGCTACAGTCTATGGGGTTGCAAGAGTTGGACATGACTTAGCAACTAAACCACCACCAACCATGATGCATCCCTGTTGATTGGGTCAGGGACACATACCAGACAGCTGACCGACAATTCTCTTTCCATACTTTCTCTATCAATAATGTGAAGTAAGACATGGAAATAATAGGCAGTTAGTGAGGAATGCTACTGCTGATATATTAGGATTAGATTTCAGGGTGGTGGCCATGGTGAGTCACGTGCAATGAGAGCCAGCAAAAGAATCTGGTCAAGAAAAACAGAAGAGGGCTTCCCTAGTGGCTCAGTGGTAAAGATTCCACTTTGCAATGCAGGGGACACTAGTTCAATCCCTGGTCCAGGAAGATGCCACACGTCACGGGGCAACTAAGCCCATACGCTACAACAACCGGGATTCTGCATGCCCTACAGCCTTGCTTGGCAACAAGAGAAGCCACCCTAATGAGAAGCCCATGCATCACAACTAGAGAGAGAGCAGCCCCTGCTCTCCGCAACTAGAGAAACCCTGTGTGAGCAAAGAAGACCCAGCGCAGCCAAAACTAAAATAATAATAATAAATAAATAAAACTAAATTTGAGAAGAGTAAAGGAGACTCATGTTTAAACAGAAGCAGAGATGAATGGGCCTTGAGAGCCAGAGAAGTAGGTCATAGTTCCTGATAACTTTTCAGCTTCCCCAAGGCCCTTCTACTACTGCTTCCATGTAATTCCCTATATCCTTATGCAAAAACTTCTACTCAAGCTAGTTTGAGTGGGTTTCCACTCCCAGAGATTTTAAGAACCTTATCTGGAGTAAACAATGTATCATTGAGTAAGCCCAGTGTATTCAAAATTGCATTGTTCTCCCACCCCAGTAAAAAGAATCACCCTCCGGACAGCTGTACAAGCCAGGAAACTTGAGGTCATCCCTCTTTTTCCTATATCATCTCAAATATCACCAAAAATTACTAATTGATCTCTGGTATCTCTCCATACCATTAATTTCTCCCCTCTACAACTGCTATCCTAGTCAAAGCTACCAACATTCCCTGCTTAGGGTATCTTCTAGCTGCCCTGCCATGGTCCACTCCTTGTCCTCCCCAGATAGACCTGTGCAAAATGAAAACCTGATATGTCCCTGCTGCCCCGCTTATCACCATCGAATGGTTTCCCATCGCACTTGATGGGAATCCTTAGCATAGCCCATAAGGCCCAGAGGGATCACCCCTGACCTCACTCATCTTGCACTTTTCCTCTTCTGCTCTCTTTGCTCCAGCCTCACTGACCTCCTTTTAGTAACTAACACTCCCCATGCTCCCTTTCTGCTGTATAAATGCTCTTTTCTCAGCCCTCACCACTCTGTTCTCCCTATTTGCCTAGTTACTTCCCACCCACCCTCTGGACTCTATCTCAGCTTCATTTCCAAAGAAGGCTTTCTTGACCTTCCTGACAAGGTCAAATACTCCCAGTATAGACTGTTATAATACCGTATCGCTCACCTTTACAATATTTATCACAACTGCAACTTTAAATTTGTGTGACTCTTTGATAACCTGATAATTATCTAAAGACTGTAAGTTCTGTGTTTCTTTGTTTTGTTCACATTTGCCTCCCTAGCACCTGATTCTGTATCTCATACACTGTAGGTCTTCCCTGGTGGCTCAGATGGTAAAGAATCTGCCTGCAATGCAGGAGACCCGGGTTCGATCCCTAGGTTAGGAAGATTCCCTGGGGGAAGGAAATGGCAACCCACTCCAGTATTCTTGCCTGGGAAATCCCATAAACAGAGGAGTCTGTCAGGCTATTGTCCGTGGGGTCACAAAGAGTCGGACACAACTGAACGACTAACACTACACTCAGTCAGTTCAGTTCATTTCAGTTGCTCAGTTGTGTCCGACTCCTTGCGACTGCACTACATACACGGTAAGTTCTCTGAAGTATTCACTGAATAAAGGTTGATTAACTGGAGTAGGTAAGCAAAAATCTGAAACAGTACATGAGAACAAAACTTTTCATTCACAAAGCATAGGCTTGTTCAAACTGAGGAACAGACAAGTCAAAAATAAGTTGGAAAAATCGGGAATATTTATGAAAAGTACTGATTCAGGGCAGATTGAGACAACAGAGAACATCAGCTATCAAGAGCTTGGTTAGATACTAGACCAAAATCATTGAGTTGAAATAGTAGGACGAGAAATCAGGGTCAGGAGCCAAAGCAGGAATATTGGAAGATCGCCATCTGAGAGAACTATCTCAGATAAAGCTACAGGTAACTGAGTGACCACAAAGTGGATGAACTGGGTTATCAAGGAGCTGGATAGAACCCCAAGAGGAGATGCTGCTGGTGAAACAAAGGGAGTCAACTTGGTAATGACAGCAATGCAGCAAAACCTACGATTTATACTTAGTATGCACCAAATAGCCTTCCCAATGCTTTAATACATTATTTCAGTTTAATTTCAAAATAATCCAATGAGGTCAGCAAACCTACTGTACCGGTCTTACAGATGAGAAACCTGAGATTTAGTAACTTGCCCAAGGTCAACAATTAGCAAGAGGCAGCACCAGAGTATGCAACTGGGGAGCCTGAGTAAACCTTTAAGCAGGATAGTGCCCCATTTCTTTACGAGATCTGGGACAAAAATGGCTTGTTAATAAATGTGGCCTGTCCTTGTGTTAGCCACGAGATGAAATCACAAGAGGATTAATCAGTGAGAATCAAAATAAGATGAAGGAAGCATCTTACCAAATGTATCAGATGTCCCTAAACAGATCATCAAAAGGTATTATTTAATGTCACTTTGACTAATGAGCAGAAAGATATAGTGGTTAACAATGTGGGATTTGGAGTCAAAAGGATATGGTTTCAAATAATGACTCTGTCACGGTCGAGCTGCAAGGCTGTCATTTAAACTCTCTGACACTTGGTTTCTAACTTTAATAGGAATATTAATACCCAGCTCATATAGGTGTTTAAAGGTTAAATAAGAAAATGTATTTGCAAGTCCTTAGTACAGAACTAACATATGCACTCAATAATTAACCAAAAATGGTATTTTGCAGAGCTGTGACATCAGAGTTGAAGGAGGAGGAATAAAGAACTTCATTGCTGTTACTGTTACAGACCTAGTGTTGGTGACTCAGTCATGTCTGATTTTTTGTGACCATATGGACTGTAGCCTTCCAGGCTCCTCTGTCCATGGGATTTCCCAGGCAAGATTACTGGAGTGGATAGCCATTCTCTTCTCCAGGGGAATCTTCCTGACCCAGGAATTGAACTCAGCTCTCTTGCTTTGCAGGCAGATTCTTTATCATCTGAGCCGACAGGGAAGCCATTATTGTTATACCTGTGGACTAAATGGTAGATATACATGTGGCATAGATAACTGTCCTATCAGTTACATGTACTACTGCAGGAAGACTGAAAATCTCCCAGTGAGGACTGTTGAACGAAGCTAATAACTCTATAGATACATTTTGCCCCTAGAAGTGCTGACAGTGTAAGAGAGCTCAACTTCTATGCCACTTAGAATTCTCCAAGCTGCTTTACAGCTGGCTTTAGAAGTGTGAGAAGTCTGAGAGTCAAAAGCTTCAGTGCCTCCTTATCTGAGACATGTCTTGGAGCTTACCCATAAGAGTTGATCTTCCACAAAGAAGAGAATCTGACTTTGCAAGACAATGTGCATATCCTTATTTAAAAAAAAGAAAGAATTTGAGGATTTTGAAGCAAATTCATGAATGACACTGCAGTTCTTGCATTTAATGACAGAGTCGATGGGGATGTGAAAAACATTCACTCTCAATCCCTTTGTAGAGTAACATGACACATTTTTAGAGGACATTTTGGCAAGGTTTATGCAAAAAAACATAATGCACATTCTCTATGATCCAGAAAACCAATTTTTAAGATTCCATTCAACAAAAATGTTTAAATAAACATAAAGAGACATATGTAAAAAGATGCTTTTGGAAATATTGTAAAACATTCCCATCAATTGACAAATTGCTTTATATAGAGAGCATATCAAATAAAATGCCATGGGGCTCATTTAAAATGAGATAAATGTCTACTGACCTGAAAATATGTTGTTATATATGAAGTCTAAAAGATTATAAAACTTTAAAATATAGTCTCTTTTGTTTAAAATATGCTATATGTGTACATGTATGCATGTGCATATATATATTACTATTTACATACTATTTATAGGTACATGATCTGCAAGTAAGTTAGTATTGATGATACTTACTTCTCGAAAACAGCACTGACACGTGGATTGAGGGAATGGGGTGGGGGAACAGGAAGCTTTTATCTACCATTGTACCCTCTTTGGCATTACTTGAATTTAAAATAACAAACAGTTATATTAATAACTTTTTTAATAAATGAATTTTTTACTAAAAACCATTAAGTTATAAGGAAAATCCATAACAATACATCTTAAAATCTTCTTTCCTCTGGAATCTACTTCATTCCCATTGTCCCTTTCCCCCACATAGTTAGGAAAACTTTTATTCTAGCCTGGATGCTTGTGTGAATGTCTCTTGCCCTTCCCGAACTATCCTCATACTTCTTTGCTGTCTGCCTTTTCCCTTTTCCCAGGTTCATTAGCAATAGCAAAGAACCAAATGGAAAGAGAAGACACTGAGTATCTTTCCTTGTTCTTTCCCTGGCAGCTCGGACGGTAAAGAATCTGCCTGCAATGCAGGAGACCCAGGTTGGATCCCTGGGTCAGGAAGATAGATCCCCCAGAACAAGGCATCACTACCCACACCAGTATTCTTGCCTGGAAAATCCCATGTACAGAGCATCTGGTGGGCTACAGTCCATGGGGTTGCAAAGAGTCATACATGACTGAGCAAATAACGATCACTTTCCTTGTTACAACAAAACCAAAAACCCTCTTACCTGAACAGGAGGAGAAGTCTGAGGACACTAATATACTAAAAAATGTTTTATCAGACCAGTTTCTTGCTTTCCCTTTTTCTCTCTAAGCTTCAGTACCCATGACAACAGGAACTGCGGCCTCAGTATTATATTCCCTGAACCTACCACACACTCAAAACATAGTAGGTGCTCAACATTGTTTGTTAAATATATGTTGGAATAAGTTATACCTCAAGCAGCATATATCATGTTTGGGAGGCACATAATTTCAGTGATTCCTTCTTAACGTCACATGTGCTGCTGACTCACTATTACCTGAGAGGCAATAGCAGATTTAAACAACCAGTCGTTGATAACTGAGCATTTGCCTCTGCAAAACCCTGCATGCTAATGTAGGCTGTCAGCCCAGAAACCCAGCAGAGCTGTGCTTAGCAACCAGTCCCTTTGCTATCTATTTTGGTTAGCTATGTCAAAAGTTATTCTAACTTCATTCAATCAATGGCTTCATGTAGTGAAAGACAGATACTGCAAAGAGATGTGAAAACAGAATCAAAGATCTGTATGTTCAGCACCTCTAAAGGGTGTTCTAAATGCCTCTCTTCTTTTCCAATGCAGTCAGGGCTGCACTGCAGTCTTGTTTACAACCCATTTGGGAGGCATCTGCTAAGCAGGAGGAAGGTGTCTTTGACCTTCATCTTCCTGCAAGGAGAAACACAGAACAGCTGTCTGTCTACCATTCTGACCTCATTTCCATGACATGGAACCACTCATTTGGGAACCATGAAAAATAGGTTTGATTCACTTTTTTTCTCTAAGATGTTCCAGAAGACAGTGGACTCTTGGTGAGTTGAAGGATGATTGAAATTGTAGGGCTACAAATGTTCATTAGGTGGAAATGGAAAGATGCTCAACCTCCAAGTCATGAATAAATACGGTGCATAATTCGTGTATTTTGGCCTTTCTGTGCCATTACTTCTGTGTGGTATTTTGTGGTATTTGTGGTATTCGTAATTGACAGAGAGAAGCCTTTGAATGCAAATAGACATAAACTTCCCCCCAAATAACTAAGGTCAAGTTGAGACCTTGACTGAGAACAGCATTTTTCCTGGATTGGTGCGTTCCACCTTGGTCTGTGCATGTGTGCTAAGTCACTCAGTCATGTCTGACTCTGCAACCCCATGGACTGTAGCCTGCTAGGCTGCTCTGTCCATTGGATTTCCCAGGCAAGGATACTGGAGTGGTAGTCATTCTCTCCTCCAGGAGATCTTTCCAACCCAGGGATTGAATCCACATCTCATGTGTCTCCTGCATTGGCAAGCAGATTCTTTACCACTGTGCCACCTGGGAAGGCCCACCTTGGTCCAACTGAACCCAAACATGACTGAGCCAGATCATGTTACCTTCCCAAACTGAGTCCCCAGAAAAGAGTTTTCTTATTTCACATATCCTGCAAAACCCCAATGAAGATGGAAAAAGACCCTGCTGTTATGATTCAATAAATTGTCTTATGTCTCAAGTCGGTCTTGACCTCAAAATTAACAATGTCTGATGCCAATTTGGGAAGGTAACACAGAAATTATAGAGTCCACGACCCCAAAGCAGAAGAAAATTAGGCCTAAAGAGATAGAAGGAGTTATCTAAGGACACAGTTGGGAACAGAACAAAAAGGAAAACTGAAACAGACTTTGTGCTCAGTATTCTTTCCTCTATAGCACACAGCCTCTTCCTCTTGCCTTGAATTGAAACAGCAGTCAACATAAAGAGGTAGAATTCAATACATTTCTATCAATGCCTTCTATGGCCCCAGAATTGGGCTTCTGTGAAAGACAAGCAAAACAACTGCAGTCTCTGCCACTGCCCTCAAGGAGTGGACAAAACTCACACATTTCTCAGGGATGAATGGAGAGTGACTGCTAATAAGTACAGATTTTCTTTTTAGAGAATAAAATATTCTGGAACTAGATGGTGGTGGTGGTTACACAACTTTGTGAACACACTAAAACTAAACCCACTGAATTGTATATTTTAAGGGGTGGAAGCTATAGTATAGAAATTAGGTTTCATTTTTAGGTAAGGTCATGCAATTCAAGTAATTAATAATGAACCAGAATCTAGTAGCAAAAGATGATTGGTACTAAATGGAAACCAGAGGCAGACTAGCAGGTGCCCATATTTCAAGGAAAAGCAAGAGCTTAAAGGAATGCAACATTTTAGTAGGTAGGAGTAACGAGAACAAAAGTGGAAACACAGGACTAATGAAGAGACTGTGAGAAAGGTGAGTTATATTAAAGGGTTGTCTTCACACTCACTGTGGGAAGAGATACTATAACAGGGAATACGTGGTGTGTTTTAAAGCATTTTTCAAGTCTGTTAAAATAACTCCAGAAGAGTGCTGAACAATAAGCCCATTGTGATTTTTTCTAGCACTTTAACAAACAATTCTATCTGAAAAACATAAATGAGGAAACAAATTTTGGCTTTGGATACTTGCACAGCCGGAAAGTTGATGGCTGTGCCAAAGCAAAGCTCTTCGCACAGTTTTATGAATTGTGAAAAGGAATTGCTGGAGATAGTCTAGGTAACTGAGTAACTGGTAACTCCGTTTAGAGGCATGGTAACTGAGTTTAGAGACACAGAGCCGAAACTGAAGGACAGAATTGGTGATTATACCACATGTTACACAATGTAAACATACAATTTTAGCCTAAAGTGGGAGTTTTTGGTGAGATCAATGGCTAATATCAACTAAAAGAGGTTGTACAGAACTGACTCCCATTGCAGGTTTCATGAAATCGTTAAAGCCAAAAAGAGGATTCATGGACATGTCTTGTTTGCCTATCCAAAATCCATTCCCTCTTCTGTTTTCCTGTAGAGGAACCATGCCTTCCTTACTCTAGGTTCATATGGGTTCAGACTGACTCGAACGGTGGGCACACGATCCAGGCTTGGCCAATGATCTAATTCCCCACATTTGGACCACCAGTTCAGCCATGCACATGACCCGAGTCAGCGTGCCATCCTGGAACTTTTGATAACATAATTTAGATAGATATCTAACCCTACTGATGATGCTAGTCTGGCCCTGCTGGGAACCATCCATAGAAAAGACCTCCTGGCGGGTGAAGCCAATACAAAGCCAAGAGATGAAGAATCAGATCCTGGTGATCTCCTAGACCCAAACGTATCTGAAGATATTACCCTTGGATTATCCGGATAAGTGAACAAATACATTCCTTTCTCCCTGTTATTTTGGACTGGGTTTCTATCACTTTGAATAAAAAGTCATGACAAATGCAACATCCAACCCAACCTTATAATTCTCCAGATGAGGAACCGAGGTCCTACAAGGTGTAAGGACTTGCTCAAGTCTGCTCAGTAATCAGTGACAGAATCTAGGTATAAATGCAGATACCTTAGATCTTAGTCTAATGACTTTTCCCTATTTTGTCATTAAAGATTCATTTTGGAACCAATTAGACATTTGGATAAGGAAAGGTTGTTTGATAGAATCATTGGTTTAAAAAAAAAATTACACATTTACTTTCAGAGCATCAAAACCCATCAAGCATCAGCAAACATCCAATGACTCTTCATTTTATTAGAATGAAATTATAATTCCTTTCTACAGTCTTCACATACCTGATGGATCAAACTCCTAGCTCTCTTGCAGTGTCATCTCATATCATGCTCTCCTTTTTCACCAATGCCACAGCCACTCTCCCTTTCTTTCAGGCCTTTGAATGTTGTTCACTCTTGTTCCATTCCAACCTTGGCATGTGCTCTTCCCTCTGAATTGGTTGCTTGTCCTGTACTCTTTGCATAGCTGACCCCTTCTCACCTTCAAGACAGCTTCTCAGCTTCAGAGTCACTATTTACCTTCCGACAAAGCAGATCCCTCTTCCTATAACTCTTTAACTCAAAACTCTATTAAAATTTTTTCTATATCATTTTATTCCTTTTAAAATATATTTACTCTTTCTGCTAGACAGTGTGTGAGCTGAGATGCCTCTCTATAGACCACTGTTCAAGTCCAGTCCCCAGCATTTAGAATACATTGGATAAATATTCAAATTGAAGGAAGAAATGTTTTGTAAAGTTCCTCTTTCCTAATTTGAGCTCAAAGCTCTCTCTCAAACATGCCTTCATCTTCTTTGTACCCAACACTTGAAAGCTGCCTGGTGTATTCTGTTACCTCTCAGAAAATCATTATAAGAGCATTTTTTGCCAATAATACAGCAGTGATTTCCCAAAGTCATTTTTAAAAAAAAAAATCTAAGTCGGTTGGCAGTTCAGCTTCATGCAAACCTGTGTCTAGCAAGGGAAAGCAGGTGGCTCAGTGCTCCACTGGCCAGTGGTGATAAGGCCTAAGTGATTAAATTGCCCTTCCAGGTGATTGGCCTTTTATTGTTTTGACATGGAACTATTTTATTAATTCTGACATTGGTACTGCTTGCTACATCAGATCAAGTGTCTCTGCTGCAAGCTTGAATAGCTAAATATTATATTTTAGTTCAATTCAGTTGTAAATCTCAAAAGCTAAGCCTTCAGAAAAGGTGTGTTTAACCTCTCATGTATTGTAGACAACTGCTAAATCAGTAATGCAGGTATCTATAAGCCAAAAAGCCTGGTCGCTTCTAGTCTGCCGGTAGATATATCAACTCTTTAGCTCACTCAGACCTTGTTAGGACCTTTTTGGTTGTAAGAGACAAAAATAAATGGTTCATGCAAAAATAGAAATTTACTGGGTCACTTAACTGAAAAAAAAAAAAAAAAGAGGATCCAGGAGTATATCTGTCCCTGGATTCAGGATTTCAGATGATGTCATCCTCAACCCTGCATATTCACATACTTCATTGGCAGGCTCCTTGTGGTGGCAAGAGGGCTGGTAGCAGATTTGATGTGCTAACAGGCCTATGTCTAAGCATGTGTTTCTATGAGTCCCATTGGCTTATACTAGGTCACATGCTTATCTCTGAAACAATCCCTGTGTCCAAGGGAATATAGTGCTGTGAAAGCCCAGCATAATCACATGGTGCATAATCACCTTGGAGCTATGGAATGGAGTCAACTCCACTTGAATCTTAGGTCAAAGAACAGGGAACAGATTATTTCTCTGCAGCATCAGGGTGCTGTTATAAGAAGAAAGGTAAATGGAAATAAGGCAGCAAAGGCAACAGACATTGGCTATATACCTCAAGTCACCAGGTTTCCAAAATATTCTGTCAATAAAGCAACTGCAAAATAACTCTAGTATACCCAGCAAGCCTGGACCAAACAATGCTTCTTAAGAGGCAAGAAACTATGTGACACAGAAAACTTTAAGTGACGTATTCTTAATGCTTAACAAACTATCAACTGTTCCTACATAGGTCACTTCTTTCTTAGAATGAAAAGTAAAAGTCTTCACATTAGGTCATGAAAGAGTTGGACACAACTTAGCAACTGAACAATAGCAATCTCTTTCTCTGGCCAGAGCGTATGTATCATTTTTGTATATGTAGTTTGTTTTAATAGCAATAAGAGTAACAACATCTCTTTATTTACCCAACTAAAATTCAGACCCATTTGAGAGATAATCACAAGAGTCAAGACAAGGAAGACTAGTGGGCCAGCACAAGCATCAGGATGTCCCAGGCACCATAGCCAGCTGTACTAGTACATAGCACTGTGATTACCAATGAGCATCAGCCACAGGACCCCTGAGTCATGTGGCCAACCATGCCAGGACCCAGTCCACTGAAGAAGGGCCAGCAGCCATCAAAAGAGGAGGGGCTGACAGCCAACCAAGCCAGGAGCCAGTCCCACCTACCAGTGTGCCCACGCTATTCAGCCTGTTGCAACAGAAGGGCACACACACCCCACATGGGGGTGGGGGGACCCTCTAGAGTATATAGTTTTTGTGACCAAAGGGAAGTACATTGCAGAAGCCCATGGAATATCTCCTATATAAGACTACCTCTCTAAGATCAGGAAAGATAATTGACCTACCTAATATGAAGAAATAAACACAGAAAATTAGGCAAAATGAGACGGAGGAATATGTTTCAAATGAAGGAATAAGACAAAACCCCAGAAGAAGGACTATGCAAAGTGGAAAAATGCATCTACACAAAAAAGAAATCAAGGTAATGATCATAAAGATGCTAACAAACTCAGGAGAAGAATGGGTGATTACAGTGAGAAGTTTAGAAAATATAAAGAACTAGACAGAGATGAAGAAAACAATAACCTGAATTTAAAAAACACTAGAAAATCCCCATTATGCACCACACACATGTGGAGAACCTTCTGCTAAACCATCCGTACATGACTTGCTTCTGGGTCAGAGTTTTGTATGAAGCAGAGAAGCTCCCTTGCTGTGATCTATTAAAAGTCAGCCCTCAACAAAAGGGGTTTGTAGAAAAAATAAAAACTAGAAAGAATCAATAACTGATTAGATGATACAAAGAAAATGAACAGAAAAACACACTAGTAGAAATCACCCAAGATGAACTGAAAATTTTTTTTTTTTACTGATAATACTTTAAGAGACCTCTTGGAGAACAACAAATGCACTAACATTTGCATTATAGGATCCCAGAAACTGAAGAGAGAAAAGGAGGCAGAGAACTTATTTTAAGAAATAATAGCTGAAAAATTCCCTCTAGGGTTCCATCTAGGAAAGGAACCAAGATGCACAGAGAGTCCCAAATAATACGAACCCAAAGAGATTCATATCAAGTATTACTATAACTAAAATGGCAAAAAATAAACCAAAAGAGAGAACCTTAAAAGCACCAAGGGAAAAGCAACTAGTTATGCATAAGAAAGCTCCCAAAAGACTATCAGCTGACTTTTGAGCAGAAGTTTTGCCAGCCAGAAGGTGTAGCATAATATATTCAAAGTGATGAAAGGAAAAGGCCTACAACCAAGATTACTCTACCTGGCAGGGTTGTCATTAGGGTTTGAAGGAGAGATAAAGAGTATTAGGGATTAGCAAAAGCTACAACAGTTCAGTAACATTAAACTGGTTTTACAAGAAATATTAAGGAGACTTCTCCAAATAGAAAAGAAAGACCACAACTAAAAATGTAGAAATTGTGAAAGGAAAAACTTCATTGGGAAAGGCAAACATATAGTAAAGGTAGTAGATAACCCACTTGTAAAACAAGTAGAAAGATTAAAGGACAAAAATGGTAAAATTATCTGTAACCACAACAGGTAGTTAAGAAATGCACAAAAACCAAAAGATGTAAAATATGATGTCAAAAACATTAAATGTGAGGGAAGTAAAAAATGCAGAATTGTTAGGCTGTGTTCAGACTTAAGAGCTCATCAACTTAAAATGATCATTCACAAACCAAACTCTGAAATAAATATGAGAAAGAGAGAAGAGATATCCAAACACAACACTAAAGGTAGTTATTAAATCCCAAGGGAGGAGAGCAAAAGAAGAAAAGAAAAAAACAAAAACAAGGAAAACAACAAAATTCAGAAAACAATTAACAAGATGGCAATAGTACATACCTATTAATAATTACTGTGAATATAAAAGGTCAGACTAAATGCTCTGGTCAGCCTATGCTCTAGAGCCTGCAAGCCACAGCTACTGAAGCCCAGATACTCTAGAGCCTGTGCTGCAACTGCTGAGCCTGTACCTGTGCCCAGAAGCCATGTTCCACAGCAAGAGAAGTCACAATGAGAAGCCTGAACACGGAAATGAAGAGCAGCCCCTGTTGGTCCCAACTAGAGAAAGTCTGCATGTACCAACGAAGACCAGCACAGCCAAAAATACATAAAAATTTTAAGAATATTTTAAAAATTACAAAGTGGCTGAATGGATAAAAATAAAATCCACATATATGCTGCCTTAAAGAAATTCATTTCAGATCTAAAGACACATGCAGACTGAACGGGAGGGGAGGAAAAACAGTACTCATACAAAGAGAAGCAAAATGACAGTTGGAAGAGCAACACTTACTCAGACAAAACAGACTTTAAAGCAAAGACTGTAACAAGAGTCAAAGAAGGACATCACAAAATGATCAAGGGATCAATACAAGAATAGGATATAGCATTTGTAAACATTTACACACCCAACATAGGAGCAACTAAATATATAAAGCACATATTAAGAGACATAAAGGTAGTAACATAGTAAGAGTAGGGGACTTTAACACCCCATTTATGTCAATAGATAGATCGTTCAGACACTGGCCTTAAATGACACATTAGACCAGATGGACCTAATAAATATAGAGAGACCTTTTCATTCTAAAAAAAAAAAAAAGCAGAATACACCTACTTTTCAAGTACACTTGGAATATTTTCCAGGATAGATCACATGGTGGGACATAGAACAAGTTTCAATAAATTTGTAAAAGGTTAAAATCATATCAAGCATCTTTCCTAAACACAAAAATACAAGGCTAGAAATCAACTGCTAGAAAAACACTGTAGAGGCTAAATAATATGCTACTGAAAAACCAATGGTTCACTTAATAAACCAAAGATAACAACTTAATAAACAACTGGAGACTAGTGAAAATGGAAAGACAACTTTCCAAAATCTAAGGGATGCGGCAAAAGCAGTTCTAAGATGAAAGTTAACAGCAATACAAACCTACCTCAGGAAACAAACACATCTCAAATAAGCAATCTAACCTTATACTTATAGGAACTAGAAAAAGCAGAACAGCAAAACCTAAAATTAGTAGGAGAAAAAAAATTAAAATCGAGCAGAAATAAAATAGAGGCTAAAAAACCAATAGAAAAAGTCAATAAAACTAAGAGCAAGTTCTTTAAAAACATAAACAAAATTGAAAACATTTGGTCAGACTCATCAAGAAAAAGAGAGTGAGTGAGTAAAAGTAGCTCAGTTGTGTCTGACTCTTTGTGACCCCATGGACTATGCAATCCATAGCATCATTGAGGCCAGAATACTGGAGTGGGTAGCCTTTCCCTTCTCTAGGGGATCTTCCCAACCCAAGGATCAAACCAAGATCTCCCACATTGCAAGCAAATTCTTTACCAGCTGAGTCACAAGGGAAGCCCAAGAATACTGGAGTGGGTAGCCTATCCCTTCTCCAGCAGGTCTTCCCAACCCAGGAATCAAACCAGGGTCTCCTGCATTGCAGGTGGATTCTTTACCAACTGAGCTATCAGGGAACCCCTAAGAGAAAAGCTCTAAATCACCTTTGGACTGGTTGGATCTCCTTGCTGTCCAAGGGACTCTCAAGAGTCTTCTCCAACACCACAGTTCAAAAGCATCAATTCTTTAGTGCTCAGCTTTCTTTGTAGTTCAACTCTCACCATCCATACATAACTACTGGAAAAACCATAGCTTTGACTAGACGGATCTTTGTTGGCAAAGTAATGTCTCCACTTTTTAATATGCTATCTAGGTTGGTCATAACTTTTCTTCCAAGGAGCATGTGTCTTTTAATTTCATGGCCGCAGTCACCATCTGCAGTGATTCTGGAGCTCAAAAAAATAAAGTCTGTCACTGTTTCCCCGTCTATTTGCCATGAAGTAATGGGACCAGATGCCATGATCTTAGTTTTCTGAATGTTGAGTTTTAAGCCAACTTTTTCACTCAATGTGATATACCTTATTAACAAACTGAAGAATAAAAATCATATGATTATCTCAATAGATGCAGAAAATCCTTCTGGAAAAATTAAATATGTGTTTATGATTAAAAACTCTCAACAAAATGGATATACAGGGAACATACTTTAACATAATTAAGGTTGTATACCACAAACCTACAGCAAACATCATCTTCAAGGGTTAAAAGTTGAAAGTATTTCTGCTAAGATCAAGAGCAAGACAAAGATGGCCTCATCACTTTTATTCAATATAACATTGGAAATTCTAGTCACAGAAATCAGACAGAAATAAAAGAAATCCAAATTGGAAAAGAACTAAAACTGATGCTATTTGCAGATGACATAATACTATACATGGAAAATCCTAAAAATGCCACCAAATAAAAAACTATTAGAACTAATAAATGAATGCAATAAAGTTTAGAATACAAAATTAATATATAGAAATCTGTTGTATTTCTAAACAATAGCAAACTATCAAAAAAAAGAAATTAAGAAAAGAATACCATTTATAATTGCATCCAAAAGAATAAAATACTTAGGGATAAATCTAACCAAGAAGGTAAAATACTTATATTTGGAAAACTGCAAGACACTGGTGAAAGGAATTGAAGATAACACAAATACATGGAAGCATATACCATGCTCATGGATTGGAAAAATTAATATTGTTAAAATGACCATACTATGTAAAGCAGTTTACAGATTTGATGAAATCCCTATAAAACGCCAAAGAAATTTTTCACAGAACTGGAACAAATAACTCTAAAATCTACGTGGAAACCAATCAGCCAAAAAAATCTTGAGAAAGAAGAACAAAACTGCAGTTGTCATAGTCCCCAATTTCAAGGAATACTACAAAGCTACAGGTAATCAAAACATATGGTCCAAAAAAAAAATAAGACACATAGATCAATGGAACAGAATAGAGAGCCCAAAACTAAACCCACATTTACATGGTTGATCTATGACAAAGGAGATAAGAATATACAATGGGGAAGAGACAGCTTCTTCAATACACTGAATGGGAAAATTGGACAGCTACACGTAAAAGAAGCAAACTGGACTACTTTACCATGCCATACACAAAAGTAAACTTAAAATGGATTAAAAACTTAAATGTAAGAACTTACAATGTAAAACTCCTAGAAGAAAACGTGCAGTACACTTTTGGCATTGGTCTTAGTCATGTTATTTTTTATGTCTCCTCAGACAAGGGGGTTTCCCTGGTGGCTCAGATGGTAAAGAATCTGCCTGCAATGTGGGAGACCCAGGTTTGATCCCTGGGTCAGGAAGATCCCCTGGAGAAATTCATAGCAACCCACTCCAGTATTCTTGCCTGGAGAATTCTATGGGCAGTGGAGCCTGGTGGACTACAGTCCACGGGGTTGCAAAGAGTCGGGCACAACTGAGCCATGAATACTTTCCCTTTCAGACAAATGAAACCAAAGCAAAAGATAAACAAATGGAACTACATCAAACTAAACAGTTTTTACATATTAAAGAAAACTATCAACAAAATGAAAAGGCAGCCTACAAAAAATGGAAGAAAATATTTGCAAATGATACACTCAATAAAGGGTTAAATACCCAAAATATACAAAGAACTCACAAAATTCAACACCAAAAAACAAAAAGTGGGCAGAGGATCTCCACAGATATTTTTCCAAAGATATACAGATATCCAACAGACATAAAAGACACTCAACATTACTAATCATCAGGGAAATGCAGATGAAAACCACACTGAGATATCTCCCCACACATGTCAAAATGGCCATTATCGAGCACTTGTGAGAATGTGGAGAAAAAGGAAAGCTCACGCACTGTTGGTAGGAATGTCAACTGATACAGCCACTGTGGAAAACAATATTGAGGTTCCTCAAAAAAGTACAAAGTAAAACTATGAAACTATTCAGTATATCTACTTCTGGTTATTTACCCAAAGAAAACAAAAATGCTAATTCAAACAGATATAAGCACCTGTATGTTCATTGCAGCATTATTTACAATAACAAAGATATGAAAGCAACATAAGTGTTTACCAATAGACAGAGGGATAAAGATGTAATATACATATAAATAATATAATTACTGAGCCATTAAAATAAATGAAATCTTGCCATTTGCAAAAACATAGATGACATGGAGAATATAATGCTAAATGAAATAAGTCAGATAGAGTAAGACAAATAATGTATGATTTCACTCATGTGGAACCTAAAAAAATGAATACACTTACCAAAATAGAAATAGATTCAGATACATAGAACAAACTGATGGTTGTCAGTGGGGACAGGAATAGGAGGATGAGTGAAATGGTGAGATTAAGAGGTATAAACTTCCAGTTTAAAAGTAAATCAGTCAAAGGAATTAAGAACACATAGAGAATATAGTCAATAATACTGTAATAACTTTGTACAGTGACAGATGTTAACTAGATTATGGCGATCATTTTGTAGTGTATAAAAATATCAAATCATTTTGTTGTACATCTGAAACATATAATATTTTAAGTCAATTACACTTCAATTTTTTTAAAAAGACAAGCAAGATTTTTTTTAATCAGCTTTATTAACAATAAACCTAGTAGGGGAGAAATTGCTATCAGTTTTGCAAGACAACTGGGCTCACTAATACTTTCCCCCTCATTTAAGGAGGTCTGCCCCTGAAGTACCTATGGCATATAGGAGAAGCATGGGAAGAATGCCTCAAGTTGGCAGAGTTCCTCCCTAAGACAAAGAAGAGGGGTGAGCCATGGATGCTTCAATACTTTTCCCACAGTCATCAATCAAATCACTCAATCCCTTGATAAAGAGTGAGCAATTGAGTGAAAAAGAGGCAACTGTACACTGTAGTGAAGATCGATCCATAAGGAACATACACCCAAGAGACAGTGCTCTCCCTTTGCCCTAAAATATAATAATAATAATAATCTTTTGCAAACCTACCATCCTATTGTCATTATATATCAACTATTAGCCCTATCACTGGAATTAAGAGTTTTACAAAATGTTATTCAAGATTTGGTTACCCAAACTTATTCTCAATGACTAGAAGCCAATAATAAGGAGTTTCTCTAAAACAACCAATTTGACCAGCAGTCATGAACAATAAACTTGTTTCCACCGGAACTTGTAAAGCCTTCGTTATGATTGTGATTTTGTATTATTTACCATCTATAACATGAAAATGCATATGACACTGGCTTCTTTCCTCTTTTAGAATTTTCTTTCCAATAAGCTGTTTTCTTGGGGGAAAGATGGTGTTTGCTATTGCACTTTTAGAGCCTTCTTCTCCCAGGCCTGCCTCATAAATAATGATGAAGCCTCAGCTACTTAGACCTTTGTTGCAGCCGGCTGCTTTTATTTATGAACAACATGGGCAGCCAATCATTGTCGGCATGGCCATACAGAGTTACTCTCAAAGAGGAGGCCTCGGGTCACTGAGAAACTGGGGACAGGCTATTACACACTATGCCTGCCACCCCACCACCATCTCAGAGCTAAGATTTATTCAGCTCACTGGAATTGGCATATATTTTATTGCTGCTATCATAAAGAAACATGGCAGTCTGCTTCTTCTGGTCTATTGCTGTTTGGAACTTTTCCCATTTGCATACTTCCTTCACGAAGCTTCAAAGAAACACTGTAAAGATTTTACAAAGGTTATCAATTACATCATCACCCAGAACATCAAACAGCATCCTCACCAGTTATGACCTATTGAGTGATAAAAAGTGCAGGCTGAAAAACTGTCACGATCAGCTTGTACCTAAGCAATGAAATTTAATAAAATTAAGTTCAAAATAACTTAGAAACAGAGCAAACAAATCGAAGTGTCTGCAATGTTTCTCTTCCCTTACGGATGAGTTAATAAAAAGAAAATGATGGAAGGTCATAAGAAAGTGCAATTTTACTAAAACAGCAGTTCTAAACTTAAACTTCTTAACAAGTCTGGGTAGATCCACCCTTTAATTACAATTGTTAAAGGACTATAATTATGCTGCTCTGATTTTTATATATTCTATGTATATTTATATATTCTATATATATATATTTCTATATTCTCTATTCTCATTACCTGGGCTTCCCTGATGGTTCAGGTGATCAAGAACCTGCCTGCAATGTGGGAGATTCGTGTCTGATCCCTAGGTCAGGAAGATTCCCTGGAGAAGGGAATGGCAACCCACTCAAGTATTCTTGGCTGGACAGAGGAGCCTGGTGGGCTATGGTCCATGGGACCACAAAGAGTCCGACACAACTGAGTGACTAATGCTTTCATTCTCATCACCATGGTCCGTGAGGATGACTTCGGACTTCCTAAAACTTTTACTGTTATGCTGGATTATAGCACCTTGACATAGTGATTCAGTGGAAGAGAAACCCAGAGGCCAAGAGTTGCCAATAGGATCTGACTAGCTGACACTGGAACATCTGCTTCCAATTCAGGTTTCCTCTGAAAGAGCTCAGAATTTCAGTGCTCAAGCTAACTGTGCAGGAGAGAAAGAAAGTAGTATTTGTCAAGTACCTATAATGTTTAAAGTGTCCACATACATTAGGCATTCTGGTGGCAGCGGTTTAGTCTCTCAGTTGTGTCCTATTCTTGCGACCTCATGGACTTGCAGCCAGCCAGGCTCCTCTGTCCATAGGATTTTTTCCGGCAAGAATACTGGAGTGGGTTGTTATTCCCTTCTCCAGTTAGGCATTCTATCAGGCAACAAACGTTTACTCAGGACTTGCTGTGGGCTGGAAACTACACTGGGTGTGCAGTGGTAGTACTTCGTTGGTCATCAACCCACAAACACCTCACATTAGTCTCAACATTATTAATCACTGGCAGCCCCCTAATCTTTCCTCTAGCCTTCTGCTGCTGCTGCTAAGTCGCTTCAGTCATGTCCGACTCTGTGCGACCCCATAGATGGCAGCCCAACAGGCTCTGCCGTCCCTGGGATCTTCCAGGCAAGAACACTATCACAGCTCAATTGTGACTTGAGCATCTTTATTCAGAAACTCTATTAGTTTTCTAGGGCTGGCATAACAAAGTACCACAAACTGGGTGGCTTACACAGAAATCTATAGTCTTATAGTTCTGAAGGCTAGAGGTTCAAGTTCAAGATGTTGTCAAGGTTGACACCTTCTGGAGGCTATGAGACACTGTTCGATGCCTCTCTTTGGGCTTCTGGTGGTTTGCTAGCAATCTTTGGCATTCCTTGGCCTATACAACCATCACCCAGATCCCTGCCTTCATGTCCATTTGGTGTTCTCCAGGCAAGCTCATCTGTATCCAAATTTCCCCTTTTTATAAAGACACCAATGATGTTGGTTTAGGACTCACCCTAAAGACCTTGTTTTAACTTGATTATCTCTAGAGAGACCTATCTCCAAATAAGGTCACATTCTAAAGCACTGAGAATTAGGACTCCAATATATCCATTTTTAGGGATACAATTTATCCCATAACAGCCCTCCAAAGCAAAGGTTCTCTGCATTTTTTCACTCTGATATGTGAAAATGACATTCATATGAGGTATGTTTTAACAAAATCCATTTCCACACATTTGCACTCTATCTTTGCCCTCTCTCTTAACAAAAAAATTTTCATGAGTAATTTTTTTCAAATACCATAAAATTACATTTCACAAGTATTATAATAATGAGTACAGCCCCAACCATTAAAAGCTCTGGTGCCGAAACACTTCAGGTTGTGAATTATTGTTAGAAATGGTAGTAACTTCATGCTTTTATCCCAGATCTCAGAATCAATCCATCAATAAACTGTACTAACCCTACCTTCAAAATACATCCCAGGTCTGTCCATGTCTCATTCTTTCCTTTGCTACCAGTGGTCCAGCTATTACTATTAATATGTCTTTTCTGGACTGTTACCTCCTGACTCTTGGGCTATTATAAACACAAAAACCAGAATAATTCTTTGGAAAAAAAAAAAGTCAAATTATATCATTTCTTTGCTAAATATCTTCCCAAAGCTCTCCATCTTACTGAGAGTAAAGCTAAAAGCCTTTCAAAAGCTCTAAGACATCACATAATCTGGCTCATTTCCTCTTTATCTCCTATGAGTCTCTCTCCTGCTTACACTGCTCCAGCTGTTCCTTGAACATGCTGGGTTCTTAACACATACTTGTTGAATGAATGAATCAAAAGCACAGAACAAAATTCAAGTGACTGGGAAAAACATTTTTATACTAATTACCCATGAATGTACTCTAATGTTCTAAAAAATTTAAACCATTCAAAACATTAATAGTTCAGCGTCATTTTCCAGGGTTCAAATCCCAGTTCTACCACGTCTAACTATGTGATGCTGGGTACATTATTCATCCTCTTTGTGCCTTGAATACCTCATCCGTAAAATGAATATAATGAAATTATATAACTTGTAGAATTTTTTTGAGGATTTACTGAGTTAAACATAAAAGTACTTTGTGTTTCACATCTGAATGCTATGTGTTAGCTAGTATTACAATTATTTTAACTATGAGAAGTCTTAACCTTGGACTGATTCAAACATTAAATGACTATATTTTTTCTAATAATTTCCTCATTCTTTCTAACTATTCCCAGTGCTAAACAGACATTCATGGCTCTTCTGGTTTAGCTTGCAGGAGAAGCATGTAGTCTATTTATCACCTGCCTCTGAAGCCTTTTCCCTGTGATATTGGGAGGAAAGTAGATCTTAACTCCTATGCAATTTGTCTGAGTAAGGTCCCCCTATCACCAAGCTGGTTATCTGTCTTCTCTAAGGCTATCGGGAAGTCAGCACCTCTGTAGAGAAGGGATTCAAATTCTTGTGGGGGTACTTTTTTTTGGTTCTGTTTTTAAATGAAATTAAATTTACATAATATCAATTAGCCATTTTAAAGGGAACAATCCAGTGGCATTTAGTACAGTCAAAATACTGTGCCATCACCCCACATCTGCCTAGTTCCAAAACATTTTCATCACCCAAAAGAAACTCCATATCCATTAACAATTACTCCCCATTTATCCGTCCTCCAGCAACCAACAATCTGATTTCTGTCTCTATAGATTTACATATTCTAGATATTTCTAATATATACAACATTGTTACCTATTGCATCTGGCTTCTTTCACTTAGCTTAGACATAAAGGCAGGTCTGGACATCAGAAAAGATAAGGAATTGGGTCCTCACAGAAAACCTCCAGATGGGAACACAGCCCTACTGACACCATCACTGTAGCCCAGGCAGACAGACTCATGTGACACTTCTGGTCTCCAGAACTGTGAGATGAAATTTTCGTGTTGTTTTAAGCCACAAATTTGGTGGTAATTTATTGCAGTAGCAATAAGAAATCAACACCTACTTCAAATGCAACCCTCTATCCACCTTGCTATCACTCTGGGGTTAGTGCACAGGACCAATCTCAGCAGCAGGATGAGAACGTGGCTGTCCTCACAAATAGGCAATTCTCTAAACTTAGAATGTAAGGCCTTTACTGACCTTTGTTCTCAACTGAGAGCTTTCTCCATCAAGCCCAGCACTCTTCGCTTAATGCCACTGTACTATACTGGTAATGAGTTATGATACACCTCATGCTTGACAACTGAAACCTCCAACAAATAGGAAATGGTACCAAATCTTCCTGTAGAGATGCTCTTAGCCAGCCATGATCTCTTTCCTGCTGTTGATTCATTATGCCTAACTTAGGGCAAATGCCTGGTCTGTAATTTCAGAATGAAGGCCTGTCTGACTCCAGGGTCCCTGCCTCAGGCCCCTACACTTTACTACCTCCTAGCACCCAGATCAATAAAGCCTCAGGACATGTCTTTTTTCAACAGCCTTATATGAACGGGGAGATAAGTGAGGGACTCCATGTTCTGTCCCACTCGAGGCAGCTAATTATTGATCTAAAACGGATTGAACAGAGCAGCTATGGTTCATGCCTTTGGCAAATCATTCTTATATTGTGTGTGGGACACACTTTATGAATAGCTCCATTTCTACATGCTGTCCATCCAGTGATTCTGTAAAAAAAATAAATAAATAACAGATTACAAAGAAAAGCTTATAGGGGAAACTGACTATAATCTTCTCTTCCAGGGCTTAAGTTTTCTGGCCACTTCAGGGATCTTTAAAATACAAACCTTATGTCTCTCCTGTGTCCTCTTCATTGCCCTCCAGTAAAATACTTTGAACATCATATGAAGCTCAAGATTATCTGCCCCTGCCTATAATTGTTCCTACTCATGGTCTCATGGTGCAAACTGAGTTGGATAATACATACGTTGCATCTCAGGGGTTCTGCCCACGGTAAGTGATCATGATGCAGCGCTCTCTACCCACCTCGTAGCACGCCTCTTATCCCTCTTAAAGCTCCTGCTGCTCTGGCCTTCTTTCTGCTTCGCCTCTACTTCACAGATCTTATTCTATTGGGAACACTCTTCCCCCATCCTCCTAACCATCTTCTACCTAAATAATTCCAAGCCCATCCTGAATAATTCCACTCAAACATCACTTCTTCGGGGCAGCCTTCTCTGGCTCTGCCCAACAAACCAGACTGCCTTCTGTGCTCTTATAGGTCTTTTTGTAACTGTAACATCTCTATTGGGATATCATTCACATACTATTCAATTCACCCATTTAGAGTATACAACGCAATGGTTTTTAATATATTGCCATCATTTTGCAACGATTACCACATTCAATTTTAAAACATCTTCATTACCCCAAACAGAAACTACACTCATTAACAGTCGGTCTCTTTCCCCTCAACTCCTCTAGCCCTCAGTTCAGTTCAGTTGCTCAGTCGTGTCCGACTCTTTGTGACCCCATGAATCGCAGCACGCCAGGCCTTCCTGTCCATCACCAACTCCTGGAGTTCACTCAGACTCACGTCCATCAAGGCAGTGATGCCATCCAGCCATCTCATCCTCTGTCATCCCCTTCTTCTCCTGCCAAGTTGCAACACTTGGTACTTGTAATGCAGACCTCAGCACAACATAGAGTGTACTGCAGACCAGGTACTAGTCCTGGTGATACCTAACCATGTCTGAGTGCTTACTATGTGGCAGTCAGAGCACTAAGCATTATACACTGTCCTGGCCAGATCCTCAAAGCGATGCTGCTGCTGCTGCTAAGTCACTTCAGTCATGTCCAACTCTGTGCGACCCCATAGACAGCAGCCCACCAGGCTCCCCCATCCCTTGGATTCTCCAGGCAAGACACTGGAGTGGGTTGCCATTTCCTTCTCCAATGCATGAAAGTGAAAAGTGAAAGTGAAGTCACTCAGTCGTGTCCAACTCTTAGCGACCCCATGGACTGCAGCCCACCAGGCTCCTCCATCCATGGGATTTTCCAGGCAAGAGTACTGGAGTGGGGTGCCATTGCCTTCTCCCAAAGTGATGCTAAGAAGTAGATTTTATAATTAATCCCATCTTATAAATGAGGAAACCAAGATTATGAGAGGCTATAAAATTTAACACTATGTTTGTAACTGGTAGTGGTAGGGCTGAGACTTGATCTCAGCCAATTCCATGTTGTTAATCACCATGCTAAAAGTGTGCTCATCAGAAGCCCTGATTCCAGCTCTAGCACTGATACTCACCAGCTGTATGGACATGAGTGTGTCATCTCATTACTCTGTGACTCTGACTTTTCATTTGTAAAATGAGAAAAGTAATGTCTGTTCAGTATTACAGGAGCATGAGGATCAAGCTGACACAAATGCATTTGAGAGTGCTATGAAAAGAGTGGAAACACTAAAGAAACTGAAGGAAATACATATAACACGGTTATTATCAGGCATAATGTCTTCACTAATTGATAACTTGCAAACTTACATGGGGGGCTGGTTGCGGGGGGAGGGATCAAGAACCACGCATCTGATCCACAAATTAATAGTTTGGATGGGATGGGTTTGCAGTAGTTAAACTTAGGGAGAAGAAAGGGGTGGTACCCATGGGTGCTTTATGGTTGTGATTATGTCATCTTAGCTAATCCTTATCATTCCATCCATCAATTTTATTGCTCTCAGTCAGAGCAGTAATTGTGCAATTGTATTTTCTGGTCCATTGAAGTTTAAGGATACTGTCAAGCCGTGACAAGAGGAGTCAAGTATCAGGTTTACTGAATATATAATTTAACTCTGTGGCCTGCCTTCATTTAAAATCAGAAAAAGCAAATAGAGTTGTCTATGAGTCCTGTCTATGGAAGTGAATCACTGACTCACCTACATATTATGTTTTGATGTCAAATAAATAAAACAAGGACTTCTTAAAATCTCATATACAGGCATATGTGAAAGAAGCCGAGCCAAATTTTCCTTTGTCTACGGAGGAGTGCTAAGCAAGTTTCCTGATGCTTGCCACTCATAAGCAGTTGGGTCCTAGCTGAGGAAAAGGAAAGGAAAATTCACTCACATTTTAGCAGCATGTCATCTCTCATATATTATCACCCCTTGGCTCCTCTAGCTTTAAGCACAGAGCCTTACCTGGTTCATCTCCAAGCATACACTGCACTGAGGAGACAGCTCTGCATAGAACAGGTATTTGATAAATCATTAATAACTGACCAAGTTCAAACTGGTTTTAGAAAAGGCATAGGAACCGATATCAAATAGCCAACACCCACTGGATCATTGAAAAAGCAAGAGTTCCAGAAAAATATCTATTTCTGCTTTATTGACTAAGCCAAAGCCTTTGACTGTGTGGATCACAATAAACTCTGGAAAATTCTGAAAGAGATGGGAATACCAGACCACCTGACCTGCCTCTTGAGAAACCTATATGCAGGTCAGGAAGGAACAGTCAGAACTGGACATGGAACAACAGACCGGTTCCAAATAGGAAAAGGAGTACGTCAAGGCTGTATATTGTCACCCTGCTTATTTAACTTATATGCAGATACATCATGAGAAACTCTGGGCTGGAAGAAGCCCAAGCTGGAATCAAGATTGCCAGGAGAAATACCAATCACCTCAGATATGCAGATGACACCACCCTTATGGCAGAAAGTGAAGAGGAACTCAAAAGCCTCTTGATGAAAGTGAAAGTGGAGAGTGAAAAAGTTGGCTTAAAGCTCAACATTCAGAAAATGAAGATCATGGCATCTGGTCCCATCACTTCATGGGAAATAGATGGGGAAACAGTGGAAACAGAGTCAGACTTTATTTTTGGGGGCTCCAAAATCACTGCAGATGGTGATTGCAGCCATGAAATTAAGAGACACTTACTCCTTGGGAGGAAAGTTATGACCAACCTAGATAGCATATTCAAAAGCAGAGACATTACTTTGCCAACAAAGGTCTGTCTCGTCAAGGCTATGGTTTTTCCAGTAGTCATGTATGGATGTGAGAGTTGGACTCTAAAGAAAGTTGAGCACAAAAGAATTGATGCTTTTGAACTATGGTGTTGGAGAAGACTCTTGAGAGTCCCTTGGACTGCAAGGAGATCCAACCAGTCCATCCTAAAGGAAATCAAACCTGGGTGTTCTTTGGAAGGAATGATGCTAAAGCTGAAACTCCAGTACTTTGGCCACCTCATGTGAAGAGTTGACTCATTGGAAAAGACTCTGATGCTGGGAGGGATTGGGGGCAGGAGGAGAAGGGGACGACAGAGGATGAGATGGCTGGATGGCATCACTGTCTCAATGGACGTGAGTTTGAGTGAACTCCGGGAGTTGGTGATGGACAGGGAGGCCTGGCGTGCTGCAATTCATGGGGTCGCAAAGAGTCGGACATGACTGAGCGACTGAACTGAAGTTGAGTGAATATTTTTCAAAATATTAATTGTCCCTATTCTTCTATAGAACTGAATCTGTTGATCAATCCCAAAATGTGTTTTGGTAGGCTCAGAGTCATTCTGAGATCTTAGGAAACCTTCAGATCAAGACTGTAAAACTTCAAGAATATGTTTTAGCAGCTTGTGTTCCCTTGATTCATTTAAGTGGCAAGGCCCTACATTCTTGGATAGTGTCACAGTGGACCACAGATAAGCAAAAGTAATCAGGTATAAGAAGGCTAAATTATAGAATATTCGGTCAGAAGGTCATGTGGTAAACAAGAGCCACCTCCATAACTTCAGGCCCATTGCTGCTGCTGCTGCTGCTGCTGCTGCTGCTGCTGCTAAGCTGCTTCAGTCGTGTCCGACTCTGTGCAACCCCATGGACTGCAGCCTACCAGGCTTCTCCATCCATGGGATTCTCCAGGCAAGAACACTGGAGTGGGTTGCCATTTCCTTCTCCAATGCATCAAAGTGGAAAGTGAAAGTAAAGTCGCTCAGTCGTGTCCAACTCTCAGCGACTCCATGGACTGCAGCCTACCAGGCTCCTCCATCCATGGGATTTTCCAGGCAACAGTACCCATTAAATTGGTTTATTTACAAGCAGGAGTGAAGTCCACTCCACTATCCATTGGTGGGCATAATCTAAGACATTCAGACAAGAAGTCAGTCTGACTTGACTAAGAGTCTACCCTCTACACAGCTCACTAGGCCATGGCTCAGTGTGTATGTGTGTGCTCAGTTGTGGCAGACTCTTTGTGACCCTATGGACCATAGCCTTCCAGGCTCCTCTGTCCATGGAATTTTCCAGGCAGGAATACTGCAGTGGGTTGCCATTTCCTACTCCAGAGGATCATCCCAACTCAGGGATCAAACCCACGTTCCCTGCATTAACAGATGGATTCTTTACCACTGAGCCACCTGGGAAGCCCCGGACATGTCTCAGAGGGCTATGCAAACCTTCTTAGACCACATTCTATGGCACTGACCCTACTTAGTCTAAAACTGAGTTGAGTTGAGCCACTTCACACTAATCCCTCCTTGATAGAGTTTAAGGAACACATTTATAAGACTGCTAATTCAGTGACCAAAGACAGAGTTGAAAACACCCACAGCACACATGAACCAAGCACTCACTTTTATTTCTGTCATGTTCTAGTCACCTAAACTAGTCAGATTCCTGTGTTCAGAAACACTCTTGTGAACCCAGGTGCCATCCTAAGTATGTAGTGTTCTGCAATTACACAGGGAAAGTAATGCAGGCAGACGATCCGAGAAATCCATCCAAGGATAATTAATGTTGGACTTGAATTAGTGGAGCTAGCTATTAGCATAACCACCAGCTGAAAATGACTTTACAAGATGCCTACTTCAAACCCCTCAATGACTTCTCATGTCCCTTAGAATAAAACTCCAATATTCTTAGCACAAATTACAAAGCCCTCTATAGCCTGGACCACACCTCTCTCTGCTGCTTCCTCCTTTGTCCTCCCCCTCCCCCTGCCCCCAAGTCCTCTTCCTGGTATACACCACAACCATAACAGACTTTGGTCTCCCGGTCTTCACATAGCTCTTCCCTCTGTTTTGTATACAACCCCTTCACTTGCTTGGCCAACTCATCTTCAGGTTTCATTTTGAGTTTAGACATCCCTTCCTGAGTCTGACCTTCTCAAGACCACCTCCACTCCTCACTAAGTGCCAAGGTAACACCCTGACCTTTTACTTTCTTAGGAGCCAGAATACAATGTCAATGCCATCACACACTTGCCCATGCCACATCATAAGCCTGAGTGGATAGAAAGCTCTTTATGTCTTCTTTCCCTATGTTTTCCTAGTATCTAGAATAATGTTTTGTAGTCTATAAACCCTGCTTAAATATTTTATGCTTATTTGGTACTTGACTTAGATGTGCAGGTCAGTTCTGTCCCAAGTTGATATAATGTTTAGGCAAGGAAGAGGGAAGAATGATTGCAACTCCACTCACAGGCATAGTAAGATTGGCATGTAGTCAGACAAGCCTCTTTCATTTTTTCAGTCTCCTACAATCCATTCCATGACCTCTTTATTGCACAATGGATATTTGGTGCCTACCAAGTCCCATCCTTTCCTTCCCTGAGTTCACAATGTGTGCATTGACAGGTGTTGAAATCTTTCATTCCATCCATGTGAACATCACATCCCAACATTTAGAAAGAAAGTGCTTAATCAAAAGTTGTGTTAATTATTCTGCACGTGCAGAACAGGGCCCCTAACCAGGTGGAGGAGACTGAGAGTCATTTGGGAGTAATCCTCCCGTGATTTTACATTAACCTGAGGGCACCAGGCAAAACTGAGTGCACCACCCGTGTTCTGCACAAGGTAAATTGAGGGCCAGTCATGCACCACAAAGGCAGGGAAATATCATTATTCTAGTCATTCTTCCAAACAGCAAATGCTCTTGCTCAGCAAGGCATGAGTGTCCTAATATTATTGGCTATGGTTTTTTATCTTCAAATTGCCTGGTTTCATATTAGCCATATTCAGTGCAATTTAAAAGAGATCACAGAAACCAATCCTGCATACTATTATTTCTCGACAATGGAGACAGCCCTCTTCATAGGTTATGATCCATTGTCAGAGGCGCTACAGGTAATTTTTTAGTCATACTATTATGGTTAAAAAACAGTCTCTGAGATCATCAAGGCTGAGCATAGATCCCAACACTATCACTTAAAACGAGAGAAACACTTGTGCAGGTTCCTTCCTCTCTCAGAGCCTGTTTCCTCATCTATAAAATGGTGATAACAGGAAACATTTACAATGCTGTGAAAGAGAAAGTGAAAGTCACTCATCCTTGCGACCCCATGGACAATAGAGTCCATGGAATTCTCCAGGCCAGAATACTGGAGTGGGCAGCCGTTCCCTTCTCCAGGGGATCTTCCCAACCCAGGGATCAAACCCAGATCTCCCACGTTGCAGGCAGATTCTTTACCAGCGGAGCCACAGGGGAAGGCCACAATGCTGTGGTTAGCACTAAATAAGCTGAAGTATGTACAATACCTGATATGGAGCCAGGCACATAGAAAAGATGAGTATAACGGCCCCGCCTTAAGAGATTACTGTGACATTTAAGTGACTTAATTGTCCTACAGTTCTTGGCTTGATGCCTGGCATATACTAAACACTCAATAAATGAAATTGATCTTTGCTATTAACTACGAATGATTATATTACCCACATTTGCAAGAGAAAACTTTTTTTAACTTTTTATTTTATACTGGAGTATAGCCAATTGACAATGTTGGGATAGTTTCAAGTGCACAACAGAGCAACTCAGCCATGCACATACACGTATCCATTCTCCCCCAAACTCACCCCCCAACCAGTCTGCCACATAACATTGAGCAGTGTTCCCTATGATATACAGTAGAACCTTATTTGTTATGCATTTTAAATACAGCAGTGTGTACATGTTGATCTCAAACTCCCTAACTATCCCTTCTCCCCACTCTTCCCCCCAGGTAGTCATGTTTGTTCTCTAAGTCCGTGAGTTCATTTCTGTTTTATAAGTAAGTTAATTTGCATCATTTCTTTTTGGATTCTGCATATAAGGGATATCATATGCTATTTAAGAGAATACTCTTTAATGGAGTAAACTAAGGCAGTTCCTAGAACAATGTCATCCCTGGTTACTTGCATTCTAATACACATATTTTCTTTGGTGGGAAAGCATGGGGTGGAATGCTAGCTCAGGGACTAAGGACATCACAAAACCCTGGTAGACTCATAAGAAGAGTACACAGCATGTGTGAACTTGTCCCCCCTGGGTATCATCACAGATGAAAGGCTGTGAATTCATGAATCACCACTGTGGTCACACAGTGAATCTTGTTTGAACCTAAAGAAATCCCAGGTTTATCTAGAGATTCCAAATTCATTGTTCCAGACTCTTGATAACCTTTCTGTAGAACTCTGAAGGAAGAGAAGGGAAAATGAGAGTAGATTCACAAAAGCAGATTTATTATAAGCAATATCACACTGAAGAAACGCAACAGGCAGAAGGGTAGACAGAAGCCACACCCACAGTGCTCATCCTATGTCTTCACTCTGCTCCTGCTGACTCCTTTGCCAGGAATGCCCTTTGTCACTGTCCCCTGCCTGCTCATCCTCCATATCTCCAACTCTGTAAGTCCTGCTTTCTGCATGAAACTTCCCTGTCAGTGCTGTTCACCCTAGCCTGCCCTCCCCTAACTGCTACACGTTCATTAACAGCATTGCTTGAAGAGCCCTTAACTCAGTGCCTAACACATACTTTCATATCTGCTGACAATTATTTTAATCACATACCATCTCAGTTTGTTATTTAATTATTTCCTTCCTCTCTCAAGAGGAATGTAAGCTTCCTGTGGGCATCCATTGTCTTATACTTCTCTTCCATCCATCCCCAGTCCCCATACATCCCACATTACTGAGCATGAGACAGATCACACTCATGAACTTTTAGTAAAGAAAGAAAATAGATCACTAAATCCAACCCCCTAATATTACTGATGAGAAATATCAGATTCAGAGAACTTCAGTTGATCAATTTCAAACATACATATGGTTAAAGAGCCAGGACTGTAACCATAACCTTCTGAAACACTACCCAGTGATTTTCAATAACCCTTGCTGTCTGTAAACTCTGTGAGAGAGTTTAGAAAGAAACTATGACAAAGAAATAGAGAAGAAACTAAATACAAAATACACACACACACATACACACTTCAGTGGAAGCCATTGGTGAAAGGACAAACCAGTGGGCAAGAGGTTAATGTGCTGAATGACCAATTCAACAATTTTTGAATTGTTGAATTTCCCACCATTGGGTAATTGTGGTCATAAAATGAGCACAAAGCACAGAGCCAGGGAAACATAGATCCAGCCACATCATCATTTGTTATCACCAGCAAACAGCTCTATACTTGCCAGGTTAAACTTGACCTCTCCCTGTGGACAAGAAACTTGGAAAGGAGGGTAAAACTATCTACTACTTGGTGTATGATGTTTTTGTGGAATCACTTCCTCCAAAGCTTGGAAAACACAAAGACTTACTTCTATCGTTCTTTGGGGCAACACAATTTACTTTCCGTCCTCAGCCTCCAGCAGCTGGAATGTTATAGTAAACACCAGCAAGCATTAGAAAGAAGATAATGTCAAGTTGACTTTCTCCTCTTCATGCATCTTCAGTTAACTTCTGCTGACAGAGCATATACCCGTGAAAAGAGAGCCATAAAATTCAACTCTAATTTTGCAGGAGATACTAAAATATATCTTTGGGGGCAATATAGAACCTATCCTTAATGATGTTTACATAGAGGCATGAATAATAAAATTTGGCTTTTCAGTATCACTTTGAAAAGGCATGATACATTATATTCAATTTTCTTAGCTATTCCTTATGGGGTTTTATTACATTATAATAGGGTACACAAAGCAAACTTTACAAACAGCCCAACACGTCCTCCTTATTCAGTTGCAACCTAATTGTAAAATGTCATTTCCATTTCCTTGGTTTCCTAGTAATTGACTCAGATTCTCCTTGGATGACTCAACTACTCCCTGGATGAAAACAAGTTCTGAAGATAAATTAATTTTTTCCAGTCCCTTGGGTACCACTGAGTAATTTACTTTGAAGTCAGACAGCACATGAGTAACAGGCAAGATTTCGTGTCTGCCACACCAGCAGGCAACAATTTAGAAAGGGAGAGGTAGGAAATTTCTTACACTGCTGATTCTTGCCTGGTGTCTGGGTTTTAGGTACAAGAAGCTTCAAATCGCCAGGATAGAGAAGAAAATTTTGTTTTCCTTCCATCAGCCCCACCGTTGTTCAGTACCTTTTCTTTCCTTTGGAACTACCCTTACAATCAGCATTGGTGTTATCAACATCATTATCTCCATCACAACCATTTACTGAATGCTACAGTGTGCCAGGCATTTAACATCTAACTTACCCTCACTCTGTCTTACCCTATGAAATAGGCATTTTTCCCATGATAGAAGTAAGGAAACTGAATATTAGTGATGTTAGGAAACTATCCAAAATGTTCCAGTCCTTGATCCAGAATGCAAGCCCAGGTCTGTCTGAAGCTAGAATTTGAGATTCTAACTGCTCCTCCCCATGCATTCTCCAGCTACCCAGAATCACAGAGTGTCCATGTCACCTAAGCCCTCCTATACAACACAACTCCAAACAGGCTCCTGTCCACCAAAGAACATCAGTTGCCAAAAGCCCTGCTTTTTCTTGTCTTTGAAAAAGACTCCTATTTTCTCAAAGGTATTCAGTCCAATTGCTTTTATCCAAAATCATATTCAAATCATATGGATGATTTGCTGCTGCTGCTGTTACTTTGCAACCCTACAGACTGTAGCCCGCCAGGCTCCTCTGTTCATGAGATTCTCCAGGCAAGAATACTGGAGTGGTTTGCCACGCCCTCCTTCAAGCAATCTTCCCAACCCAGGGATCAAACCCAAGTCTCATGTCTCCTGCATTATAGTGCCACCTGGATGCCTGTGGATGATTTAACAGACTCTTAATCTACCCAAAGATAGTCATTCTTGTATTTACACTCATATCCCCAAATAATCTCTAACTACTATGATTTTAAGCAATGAATTAAGATGGCATTAAAATAATTCAGGGAGTTAAAATTGGACTACATGGCAGGTGACCACATGGCAGCCAGTCCTGACTCATGCTCCCCTGAAGCACTTCCTCTGCCCAATCTTTACCTGGATTCTCCCTCAAAAATAATAATTGTGACTCCTTCCCATCCTCCCTTGTGGAACAACCCAGCAGGAGCAGGTTTAGAGGGGATATGGAGCCCTGTGATCACTATTAAACATGGACTGGTTCAAATCTACATGCCTATGCTTCAAGGAATGCCTTTTATTTTTAAGATGATAGTCATTTTCTCTTGATGATAAATGTAATATATGTTCACTGTAAAACATTTGGAAAATACAGAAAATAAGAAAATAAAAGCCATCTATAATCTTACTTCCGGTTTATTACCATGTCAACTGTTGGTTATATTTTCTTCCGAGAGAGAGTGAATGAGCTATGGAAAGCTGTATAAACACAAAATTGGCAATTTTTTGTGTTTGCATGAACTCCCTACTGCACAAATAGTTTAGAATCCTGTTTTCTCATGCCAAGCCTTATATCACAAGGATTTCCCCTTATCCTTGAAATATCCAAAAAAGGTGCATTGCCGTCGTTCTCTGATCTACTGCTGTCACCTTCCCGTATTATTGAGCATTTAGGTTATGACCCATTTTTTTCTTCTTTTAAACCATGCTCTGGCAAATGTCCTTGCATTAAGTCTTTATCCTCACCTCTGATTACTCCTTCTAAAAAGAGAGTTGTCATTGTTGTTGTTTAGTCGATAAGTTCTGTCTGACCCTTTGTGACCCCATGAACTGTAGCCCACCAGGCTCCTCTGTCCATGGGATTTCCCAGGCACGACTACTGAGCAGGTTGCCATCTCCTTCTCAGGGGATCTTCCCGATCTAGAGATCAATTCCAGGTCTCCTGCTTGGCAGATGGATTCTGCACCTCTGAGCCACCTGGGGAGGTTTTAAAAGCAACTTCACTTTCACTTTTCATTTTCATGTATTGGAGAGGTATTTCATGTAATACCCGCTCCAGTATTCTTGCCTGGAGGATCCCAGGGATGGGGGAGCCTGGTAGGCTGCCATCTGTGGGGTCACACAGAGTCAGACGACTGAAGTGACTTAGCAGCAGCAGCAGCAACAGCAGGTAGATTTTAAGTAGCTCTATCCTAGTTGAATTTTAATTTTAATATTTTTGATACATATTCCTCAAAAGTAAAGATTAAAAGTTGCGTGCATGCTCAGTCACTCAGTCATGTCTAAATCTTTGCAACCCCATCAACTGCAGCCCACCAGGCTCCTCTGTCCATGAGATTTTCCAGGCAATAATACTGGAATGGGTTGCCATGCCCTCCTCCAGGAGATCTTCCTGACCCAGGGATTAAATGTTAAAAGAAAACAATTTACATGAAAAGGGCCTGAATATTTACAAATTACCCAAGTCACAATCATTTATTTTTGACCACTATAACAGACAAAAATATCATCATTCTGTTTCTTTTCAATAAAATGTATTTTATTTCTAGTAAGGTTGAATACTTTTATAAATTCAGAGAGTCTTTGTTTATTCTTATGTGGATTGCCTCTTTCTCACCATCTTTTTAATTGAGATGTCAATGTTTTCTTGCTTATTTTATGAGCTTTATGTGCATTACTATATTTACTGCAGACATTTTTTCTAATGTTTTCCTTTGTGATTTCTTTCATTGCTTTTGTATCTTGAAATTCCTTCCCATCTCAAGATTACATACATATTTGTGTTTCCTTCTAGTATTTCATGATTTCACTTTTCATGTTAAAAATTACAAATCACTTGTAATGTATTTTGTCTATAGTTTGATGTAAGAATATAATAGGTTTTGCTCAAATAACAGATTTATATAATACTGCTTTTTGAATAAACTATAAGTTCCTCATTGGTTTAAGGTGACTTCCTTAATATATATGAAATTCTGATATATACTGCATATGAATTTTGTACTAGGATTATGGAGGTAGTTTTGATCACACTCACTAGAGCTCTAAAATCTGACAGGTTATCAGAGGGTTTTTAATCGAAGTATAGTTGGTTTACAGCATATTAATTTCAGGTATACACTATAGTGATTTTATATTTTTACACATTATGAACCAAGGTTAGTAGAATATTCTTGTCCACATTCACTGTGCCGTGCATTATATCTCTTACTTATTTAACTTAACTGACTTATATATCTTCTTTCATAACTGGTAGTTTGTACCTCAATCAACATCACCTATTTCACTCATCCTTCCATCCCCCTCCACTCTGGAACCACCAGTTTGTTCTCTGTATCTGTATCAGTTTCTGCTTCCTTATATTTGTTCACTTGTCTTTTTAGTTGCCACATATAAGCAAAATACACAACTCTCTCTCAGAGGCCAGCATATCTTCTTACCAAAACCAAACACTACCAAAAAAAAAGACAATTACAGGTCAATATCCCTAGTGAATTGAGTTGAATGTATGCTGAAACATCCTAAAGGAAATCAGTCCTGAATATTCATTGGAAGGACTGATGCTGAAGCTGAAACTCCAATACTTTGGCCACATCATGCAAAGAGTTGACTCATTGGAAAAGACCCTAATGTTGGGAAGGATTGGGGGCAGGAGGAGAAGGGGACAACAGAGAATGAAATGACAGGATGGCATCACTGACTCTGGACATGAGTTTGAGTAAACTCCAGGAGTTGGCAATGGACAGGGAGGCCTGGCGTGCTGCAGGCCATGGGGTCACAAAGAGTCGGACATGACTGAGCAACTGAACTGAATTGAACTGACTAATCCCTAGCGAAAACAGAAGCAAAAGTCCTCAACAAATATTGGCAAACTGAATTCAACAGTACATTTAAAGGATCATAAAACATAACCAAGTGGGATTTATACCAAGTATGTAAGGATTTTTCAATATCCACAAAGCAATCAGTGTGACATGCCACATTAACAAATTGTAGAATAGAAACCATATGAGCATCTCAATAGATGCCAAAAAAACTTTTGACAAAAATCAACACCCATTTATGATAAAACTGTCTAAATAGCACAGAGGGAACCTACCTCAACATAATAAAGGCCATATGTGAAAAATCTAACATCATACTCAAAGGTGAAAGGCTGAAAGCAGTTTTTCTTGTCAGAAATAAGACAAAAATCACTCTCCCAACTTTCATTCAACATAATTTTGGAAGTCCTAGCTATGGCAATCTGGAGAAGGCAATGGTACCCCACTCCAGTACTCTTGCCTGGAAAATCCCATGGATGGCAGAGCCTGGTGGGCTGCAGTCCATGGGGTAGTGAACAGTCAGACACAACTGAGCATCTTCACTTTCACGCATTGGAGAAGGAAATGGCAACCCACTCCAGTGTTCTTGCCTGGAGAATCCCAGGGATGGTGGAGCCTGGTGGGCTGCCGTCTATGGGGTCGCACAGAGTCGGACACGACTGAAGTGACTTAGCAGCAGCAACAGCTATGGCAATCAGAGAGGGAAAAGAAGTAAAAGGGATCCAAACTGGAAAAAAGAAGTAAAATTGCCACTGTTTGCAGATGACATGATGCCATACGTAAAAGATCCTAAAGATACTACCAGGAAACAACTAGAGCTCATCAGTGAATTCAGTCAAGTTGCAGGATAGAAAATTAATACACAGAGATCTGTTGCACTTCCGTACACTAACAATGAAAGGTCAGAAAGAGAAATTAAGGAAACAGGCCCGTTTACATTGTATAAAACATGCCGAGGAATAAACCTACCTAAGGATCCAAAAGATCTATACTCTGAAATCTATAAGAGGCTAATGAAAGAAATGAAAGATGACCAAAAGAAAAAGATGGAAAGATATACTATGCTCTTGGATTAGAAAAATGAATATTATCAAAATAACTACCTAAGGTAATCCATATATTCAATACAATACTTAGAAAATGACCAATGGCATTTTTCATAGAACTAGAACAATTTTTTTTTTAATTTTTATGGAAACACAGAAGAGTTCAAATAGTCAAAGCAATCCCAAGAAAGAAAAACAGTGCTGGAGAAATCAGGCTCCCTGACTTCAGACTATATTACAAAGATACAGTCATCAAAACAATATGGTCCTAGCACAAAAATAGGTCAATGGAACAGCATAGAAAGACCAGCCCATACACCACAACTACTGGAGCCCACACACTCTGGAGCCTGTGTGCCACTACTACTGAGCCTGCCTGCTACAACTAAAGACCATGTGCTCTAGAGCTCACGTTCTGCTACAAGAAAAGCCACTGCAATGAGAACACCACACACCTCAACTCGAGAGTAGCTCCTACTCACAGCAACCAGAGAAAGCCTGCACAAAGACCCAGCACAGCCAAAAATGATAAATAAATAAGCAAACACAAATTAAAAACGTGAAGATAAATAAATGGGACCTAACTAAACACTTTTGCACAGCAAAGGAGACCATAAACAAAATGAAAAGACAACCCACAGAAAGGGAGAAAATATTTGCAAACAAAGTTACCAACAAGAAATTTATCTCCAAAATATATAAAGAGTTCATGCAGCTCAATATCAAACAACCTAATCAAAAAATGGGCAGATGATCTAAATAGACATTTATTCAAAGAAGATATACAGATGGCCAAATCACATGAAAATATGTTCAACATCACTAGTTACTAGAGAAATGAAAATCAAAACTATAATGAGATATCACCTCACACCAATCAGAATGGCCATCACCAAAAATCTACAAAGAATAAATGCTGGGGAGAATGTGGAGAAAGGAAACATTCTTGCACTGTTGGTGGGACTGTAAATTGATATAGCCACAATGGAGAACAGTACAGAGGTTCCTTAAAAAACTAAAAATAAAACTACCATGTTGACCCAGCAATCCCACTACTTGGTATATGGTATGAGAAAACTATTACTTCAAAAAGACACATATACTCCAACCTTCATTGTAGCACTATTTACAATAACCAGGATGTAGAAGCAACCTAAATGTCCATCAACAGATGAATGATTAAAGAATTTGTGGTACATATATGCAATGGAATATTACTCAGCCCTAAAAAGGAACCATTTGTAGTGATGTAGATTAATGTAGAATCTATCATACAGAGTGAAGTAAGTCAGAAAAAAAAAACACAAATATCCTATATTAACATACACACACATATATATATATTCTAGAAAAATGATACTGATGAATCTATTTTCAGGGTAGGAATAAAGACACAGACATACAGAATAGACTTTTGGACACAGCAGGGGAAAGAGAGAGTGGGACAAATAGAGAGAGCAGCATTGACATATATACATTACCATGTGTAAAACTGATCACTAGTGGGAAGCCACTGTACAGCACAGGGAGCTTGGCTTGGTGCTCTGTGATGACCTAGAGGGGTCAGATAGAGGTAGGGTAGGGGGAGGCTCAGCAGGGAGGGGATATATGTGTACATACAGCTGATTCACATTGCTGTACAGCAGAAACCAACACAACATTGTAAAGCAATTATACTACTAATAAAAAAATTAAGAGAAAAAAATCTACAATAAGCAATTCACCTCACATTTTGACCATCATCAAAAAGACTAAAAATAATAAATGCTGGAGATTATGTGGAAACAAAAGCCCTTGTACACAGTTGTTGGGAATGTAAATAGGTGTAACCAGTATGGAGGTTCTTCAAAAAACTAAAAATAAACTACCATATGATAATGGGAGAGCAATCCTATTCCTGGGCATATATCTGGAGAAAGCCATAATTTGAAAAGACACATGCACCCCAGCTCACTGCGGCTATTCACAATGGCCAGGACATGGAAGCAACCTAAGCATCCATCAACAGAAAAATTAAGATGTACAATGGAATTTTACTCAGACATTAATAACAACACTGAAATAATGCCATTTGCAGCAACGTGGATGGACCTAGAGGTCATCATACTAAGTGAAGTTAGCCAGACAGAGAAAGAAAATATCACAAGATATTGCTTATATGTGGAATCTAAAAAAAAATAATATACAGATAAACTTATACACAAAAACAGAAATAGACCCACAGACATAGAAAACAAACTTAGAGTTGCCAAGAGGAAAGGGTGGGGTAGTGATAAATTAGGGGTTTGGGATTAATATATACAGCTTCCCTGGTGGCTCAGAGGTTAAAAGTGTCTGCCAGCAATGCGGGAGACCTGGGTTCGATCCCTGGGTCGGGAAGATCCCTTGGAGAAGGAAATGGCAACCCACTCCAGTATTCTTGCCTGGAGAATCCCATGGACAGAGGAGCCTGGTGGGCTACAGTCCACGGGGTCGCAAAGAGTCGGACACAACTGAGCAACTTCACTTTCACTTTCATACATAAAATAGATAATTAACAAGGACCTACTATACCAGGGAACTCTACCCAATATTTTGTAATAACCTATATGTTGAAAGAACCTGAAAAATAATAGATATATGTATAACTAAATTACTTTGCTATACACCTAAAACTAACACAACATGGTAAATTAACTATACGCAATATAAAATAAAGACCAAATTAAAAAAAGGATCATATATCATGATCAAGTGGGATTTTTTCCGGGGATACAAGGACGGTTGAATATCTGCAAATCAACATGATACACCACATTTACAAAATGAAGGATAAAAATTACACAATTATTTCAACATATGCAGAAAAAGTAGTTGACAAAATTCAGTATTCATTCATGATAAAAATCTCAAGTTTATTCTTACCACTGTCGTCCGTTCCAAAAGTCACTTTCACAAGATGTCTTTTCTGATCACCCAGTGAACATCACCCCTCAGGCACTCAGATATTTTTTTATTCTTTTATACTATTTGTCAAAGTATTTATCATAATCTTATACTTGCTTATTAATGTTTTTGTTTGTTTATTGACTATGTCCTTCACTACTACAGAAACTCAAGGAGAACTGGAACCTTGTCTGTTAGAGTCACTAATATATTCTCAAAGCCTAGAACATGGTACATAATCAATCAATATCTATTAAAAGAATAAATAAGCAATTCCAGAAACTTCATCAATGTCAGTCTACATTTGAATTTCCGCCAGTCTTGCTAAACTACTATGACTCTAAAAAACACCTTAGTTTTTTGGGCAAATTCCCCTCTCCTATTTGTTGTCAAAATTATCTTTGTTTATTATTCTAGATTATTTTTTGAATCAGCTTGTCAGATTCTTTGCCTCACCTACACTTTGTTTTATATCCCACCTCCTGAAGAAAACACGGACATTAAACCACACCATAAATACATTAGGGAAGAACTGACACTGTTCAAAATGAGAAGAATATCGAATTGCTCGATGTTTTCATAAGGCTGTAGAAAAACATCTGATACTCAAGCCTCTAAAAACATGGATTCTCAAATCTGAAAAGATCAACTTGCTTCTTATCCAAATAAGAATTTGAGACTCACATTGATTTGTCCATGACATCACAGCAAGCACTGACCCTATCAAAAAACTTATAAATTATTATCTATATCAAAATATAGTGATGAGAATAATAAAGCAAAATTTCAAATATTTTCCTACACTGGAGAAGAGACCATTTCACAGTACAAAGGAGGAAGCAGAATTTCAGCCATTTCCAGGGGAAGTGGACTGTGGAGAGTAATAATCTATGTAATTGTAGTGTTGGAATGAAATCAGTATGTTCATGGCAGTACTGTGGCATTGATTTCAGTGCACTTAAGCTGACAAAGTACTCAGGCCTCACTGATTACACAGAAGCTCTTGAGACTTTTTTTTCCATAGAAAAATCACAAGTATCACATACTAAATCAGAGTCTCTAAGATAGAAAAGCCTGCTATGTGAGGGACCCTCCCAGGAAAACTGTTCTTAACCAGAGTCATTTGGGGTTGGTTTGGGGGATGGGGGTTTCTTTGGCTTTCTTTATTGAGTATAGTTGATTTATAATATTATATTAGTTTGGGGGTGTACAAAATAGTGATTCAAAGTTTTTAAGATTGTACTACATTTACAGTTATTATAAAATGCTGGTTATATTACCAGAATAATTTGGATAAGCCACCAACTCACTTTACTAATGCTCACATGAGCATTTACTCCCACATTCAAAACCTTTCCCTCCATCTCCTTTGTCTCTGAAATAAAGATTGAACTTCTTCAGCTTGACATTAAAGATTATTTGGTATTAAATGCTGCTGAGCTACAGTCTAGATCTACTACTCCAGTCTCATTGTTTAATACACATACCTGACCTCTATTCCATCCTACATTCTTATGAAAGTGAAAGTGAAAGTCACTCAGTCATGTCCAACTCTTTGTGACCCCATGGACTGACTATACAATCCTTGGAACTCTAGAGGCCAGAATACTGGAGTGAGTAGCCTTTCCCTCCTACAGGGGATCTTCCCAACCAGGGATAGAACCCAGGTCTCCTGCATTGCAGGTAGATTCTTTACCAGCTAAGCCACAAAGGAAGCCCAAGAATATAGGAGTGGGTAGCCTATCCCTTCTCCAGTGGATCTTTCCAACCCAGGAATCAAACCTGAGTCTCCTGCATTGCAGGAGGATTCTTTATCAACTGAGCTATCAGAGCCCTACATTCCTATACTACACACTAAATATTTCTATTACAGGTCATGCTGCATTGATCTATATATATGAGCCACTTTTGAACCAGCTTAAATATGTGTTTCTCCAGATAGACTTGCTTTCTCTAGAGAAATTTCACTCTCTAAGCATGTTTACATTCATATACTGCTGCTGCTACTGCTGCTGCTAAGTCACTTCAGTTGTGTCCAACTCTGTACGACCCCATAGACGGCAGCCCACCAGGCTCCTCTGTCCCTGGGATTCTCCAGGCAAGAACACCGGAGTGGGTTGCCATTTCCTTCTCCAATGCATGAAAGTGAAAAGTGAAAGTGAAGTCGCTCAGTCAGGTCCGACTCTTCGTGACCCCACGGACTACAGCCTACCAGGCTCCTCCATCCATAGGATTTTCCAGGCAAGAGTACTGGAGTGCCAGTGGGGTGCCATTGCCTTCTCCAACATTGATATACTACACACTAAATATACTCAGAGAGTGAAATTTCTCTAGAGGTAACAAGTCTATCCGGAGAAGCACACATTTAAGCTGGCTCAAAAGTGGCTCATATATATAGATCAATGCAGTGTGACCTGTAATAGAAAAAGACAAGAAACAACCATGTCGCCTATCAGTAGAGGATTTATTCAATCCAATATGGAATACAATACAGGCATTAAAAAGGAATGAGGACTATCTGTAGTCCTATCTACTATAGGACTATCTGCTGCTGCTGCTGCTGAGTCGATTCAGTCGTGTCTGACTCTGTGCGACCCCAGAGACGGCAGCCCACCAGGCTTCCCTGTCCCTGGGATTCTCCAGGCAAGAACACTGGAGTGGGTTGCCATTTCCTTCTTCAATGCGTGAAAGTGAAGTCGCTCAGTCGTGTCCGACTCTAGCGACCCCATGGACTGCAGCCCACTAGGCTCCTCCATCCATGTGATTTTCCAGGCAAGGGTACTGGAGTGGGCTGCCAGTGCCTTCTCCGATAGGACTATCTACTGTGAAGTAAATGCTACAGTAAAATATGACATGAAAAACAGCAAGTTGGAGACAAGTGTGTAAAGTTTATTACTATTCATCTAATAAAGATGAAATGTAAGCATATCTATATAGTTTCTGCTATTCATCTAATAAAGACAAAACATAAAGTACATTCACATAGTTTCTGTATTTTTTAAACTGAAAAATCAAGCCATAGATTTTTAAATTGATTCTTATAAAAAGAAGTAAATAGAATTGATGGATAAGAACTGAAGCTAGACTTATTTTACACATCTTGTTTTTAGCTTTGACATCCAAAACATAACTGGTAATTATAAAATAAAATTTAATATAAAAATATAATTTCTAAACTTTGAAAAATTAAACAAATTAAGCTATGTTTTGAGTTGTGGCATAACAATACAGAAAACAACTATTCCAAATGACCTATAAAAACCAGTAATCTGACTGCAACTTCAAAGCACATATACCTTAAGATATGAAAGAATTGAAAACAAAATTTATTGATAGCGATCCTATTGTTGACAGTAGTGTTGGTTTTCTTATTCTGAGGCTATTGTGAATGTATTGCATGTTTAAGCAAAAAAGCAATTATGCTGGTGTTTCTGAGAGCTGAGATGTCCAGCACGGGAAAAAGGAAATAGATATGATTGATAAAATGAAGTAAAAAGTCCATAGTCCCAAATATGGATATCTGTATAAGTGTCTGTATAATGTATTATGGTTTCCCAGATGGCTCAGTGGTAAAGAATCCACCTGCTAATGCAGGAGACACAGGAGACATGGGTTCGATCCCTAGGTCAGGGAGATGCCCTGGAGGAGGAAATGGAAAACCACTGCAATATTCTTATTTAGAAAATTCCAGGGACAGAGGAGCCTGGCAGGCTACAGTCCATGGGGTCGCAAAGACACAGACATGACTAAGCATGCACGCACACATGATTTATGATATATTTTATCTGTTAAAATTTATATTCCTATCTTTGTCTATTGAAAAAATAAAAAACAAGGATGAATTCAGCAGCAAAGAACACCCCTAATACTCAATCTGGGTCTCTAAATACCACTTCCCATTTAAAGGAACTAGGGCTCTTTGGTCAGGGGGTTTGGAGAGGAGCTTCCCTGATAGCTCAGTTGGTAAAGAATCCACCTGCAGTGCAGGAAACCTGAGTTCCATTTCTGGATCTGGAAGATCCCCTGGAGAAGGGATAGGCTACCCACTCCAGTATACTTGGGTTTCCCTTGTGGCTCAGCTGGTTAAGAACCTGCCCACAATGCTGGGGACCTCGGTTCAATACCTGGGTTGGGAAGATCCTCTGGAGAAGAGAAAGGCTACCCACTCCAGTACAGTCCATGGAGTCGCAGAGTCAGACACGACTGAACAACTTTCACTTTCACTTTTCACTTTCAGGGCTTCCTGGAGAAATGACTAAATACAAGTCTGTGTAGGGAGTCTCTAAGATGAGCCTGGAACATCTTATTATCAAATAATCTATGAAAGAGTTCAAGGGTCATGTCAAAAGAACCCAGGAGCCAATTCTAACAGATAACCCTTAGTTCAAATTGGAGTAAATTGAATCATCGCTGCAATTAGACTCATAACTGCAATAAGTTAAAACATGAAATAATTTTAATCCATGATAATGAGACAAGGAAATCATAGGCCACTTTTGGATGCAATGGAATCAACTCAGATTGAGAACTAATTAAAAGGAAAAAGAAGAAAAATTAGCAGAAGAGAAACAAAGGCAGAAAGTAGTAAATATTTGCCTTTATAAGAATTCTATCTCAGAGTAATCTATAAATAGCTAATAACTTGGGTTTGAATCAGAAAAATTCAAAATATGAAAATTGTATAGGAAATAAATACCTGGCTTCTTCAATAAAAAATTTACAAAAAAAAAAGAGAGTGAGAGAGATGGCAGATGAGCTCATTAATTAAGAGAGACTTGAGACATATTATCTATTAAAACCTGTAAACTTATTTGGATCCTAACTCAAACAAACTGTGGAACACAAAACAAGGCAATGTTCAACATTTAATGATATGAAAAAATTACCATTAAAATATTTAAATTTTATAATGGCATAATTTTATTTTTTAACAAATTATTATCTTTTGAATATAATGCTGTAATGTTCATGAATGAAAAGACATATAAGATTTGCTTCAAAACAATTGGGAGTATTGGTTAGTAAGTAAGGGTATAAATGAAAGAAGATTAGGTAGGAGGTTCCAATTTCTGAACCTGGGCAGATGAATCCATAGAAATTTACTATGATATTCTCTCTACTTTTGCATGTGTTTGAAATTTTCCAAAATGAAAGTTGAATATATAAATCAGTATAATTTCTAGAAAAATTGTGTTACTGTTAGGCCCCACAAACAAAGTATGTGTATGTGCATTTTCCCAATCCATAGTAACAATGAATTATAATACTGATAAGCAGTACTTTGTTTTACTTTGAGTCAGTCAGTGTATATCGAGTCCATGATACATTAATGACAAGTAGCATTAACTTTTTCTTACTAAGTATTTAAATGCAGCTTACATTTGATCACTTTTATGATCTCAGCTTTGAAGAATTCTGCTCACTTCAAAAAACTACATGAAAAGGAAATATTTTGAACATGTTCATTAAATATATATTTTATATACATTATACATACAAAGGTATAATACATTTAAGTGCATACCTTAATAGACTTTCTTCCTATTCCCTTAAATATGTATATATAGGCTTCAGCAATATGTGAACCGTGAACTTCCAGATGTTCAAGCTGGATTTAGAAAAGGCAGAGGAACTGGAGATCAAACTGCCAACATCCGCTGGATCATTAAAAAAGCAAGAGAGTTCCAGAAAAACATCTATTTCTGCTTTATTGACTATGCCAAAGCCTTTGACTGTGTGGATCATAGTAAACTGTGGGAAATTCTTCAAGAGATGGGAATACTAGACCACCTGACCTGCCTCTTGAGAAACCTGTATACAGGTCAGGAAGCAACAATTAGAACTGGACATGGAATAGGAAAAGGCTATACATATATACAGTCAAGGCTGTATATTGTCACCCTGCTTATTTAACTTATATGCAGAGTACATCATGAGAAACACTGGGCTGGATGAAGCACAAGCTGGAATCAAGACTGCCGGGAGAAATATCAATAACCTCAGATATGCAGATAACACTACCATTATGACAGAAAGTGAAGAAGAACTAAAGAGCCTCTTGATGAAAGTGAAAGAGGAGAATGAAAAAGTTGGCTTAAAGCTCAGCATTCAGAAAACTAAGATCATGTCATCTGGTCCCATCACTTCATGGCAAATAGATGGGGAAACAGTGGAAACAGTGTCAGACTTTATTTTTCTGGGCTCCAAGATCACTGCAGATAGTGACTGCAGCCATGAAATTAAAAGACGCTTGCTCCTTGGAAGGAAACTTATGATCAATCTAGATGGCATATTCAAAAGCAGAGACATTACTTTGCCAACAAAGGTCTGTCTAGTCAAGGCTATGGTTTTTCCAGTGGTCATGTATGGATATGAGAGTTGAACTATAAAGAAAGCTGAGTGCAGAAGAATTGATGCTTTTGAACTGTGGTATTGGAGAAGACTCTTGAGAGTCACTTTGACTGCAAGGAGATCCAACCAGTCCATTCTAAAGGAGATCAGTCCTGGGTGTTCATTGGAGGGCCTGATGTTGAAGCTAAACTCCTATACTTTGGCCACCTGATGCAAAGAGCTGACTCATTTGAAAAGACTCTGATGCTAGGAAAGATTGAGGGTAGGAGGAGAAGGGGATGACAGAGGATGAGATGGTTGGATGGCATCACCAACACAATGGACATGGGTTTGGATGGACAGGGAGGCCTGTCATGCTGTGATTCATGGGATTGCAAAGTCGGACACGACTAAGCGACTGAACTGAACTGAAAATATTGTCTCTCTCTCTACATATATATATACATACACTCTCTTAAATGTGTGTATATAAATATATAAAATAATGAATTATTGTCTCTTGGTAATAGGTTTATGAGTCATTTGAAGTTTTATTTATTGTGTTTTCTAAAACAGTGAACATGTTAGTTCTACAAGTAGTAAAGTTTAAGAGTCATAAGGGAAACACATAGACACACATATACAAATTGAAAACCAAAGTCAGTCAAAGCTAAGTTACATGTCAACCATGTTACCTTACTGTACCATTTACTCCTTGGGTATAACCTTCCAATGACAGGTTCATTGATAGTGACACCAAGAGAAAAATCAATCTTTTAAGTCTTTGCATCCAAAGGGGAGAGGTAAACATGGATAGTAGGTTGGAAACAGTAAATCAGAAGATAAAAGTCCTCACAGAGAACATAAATCAAATTGCAAAACCTGCAGGGCTCCATCTTTGCCAAATCCATAATTTATCTATCCATCCATTAATTCAACAAACTCTCATTTAACACCTCAAAGTGCCAGGCTACAGACTAGAACACACTATTATTATATATGACACACTTTGGCCCTTAATGAGTTCAGACTGCTAGTTTAAAAAAAAAAATACTTGAGATTATCAAACTCTGCTTAGCTTCAGGTTTCACGAGTTATAGTCCCTGCCTTGCTAAAAGTAGACTATTTATAAATCAGATACATCTAATGTCTCTGCCCTCCCTAAAAAAAATGGCATCAAAGTTGTGTTCTGCTGTCAGGATAATCAAAGTATTCAGTTCAGTTCAGTCACTCAGCCGTGTCCAGCTCTTTGCGACCCCATGGACTGCAGCACACCAGGCTTCCCTGTCCATCACCAACTCCTGGAGCTTCCTCAAACTCAAGTCCATTGAGTTGGTGATGCCATCCAGCCATCTCATCCTCTGTCATCCCCTTCTCCTCCTGCCTTCAATCTTTCCCAGCATCAGTGTCTTTTCAAATGAGCCAGTTCTTCTCATCAGATGACCAGAGTATTGGAGTTTCAGCTTCAGCATCAGTCCTTCCAATAAACATTCAGGACTGATTTCCTTTAGGATGGACTGGTTGGATCTCCTTGCAGTCCAAGGGACTCTCAAGAGTCTTCTCCAATGCCACAATTCAAAAGCATCAATTCTTTGTCCCTCAGCTTTCTTCATAGTCCAACTCTCACATCCATACATGACTACTGGAATTTATATTTCAATAAGTTTTTTAATTTCCCCTATTTTCTAATTTTTACACATCTACTTTCTCATGTTGCCCTGGTTATTCACTAAAAGATTAATTCAGATAAAATGAAACTGATAGCCTTTCCAAACATTCCTTCTCATCTCTACTCAAATGTCCCTTTGGGCTCTAGAAAACGAAAGAAAAAGAGAATGAGAAAAAAACAGAAAGAAGAAATGAAAGGAAGGGAGGATAGAGAAAAGTCAGAATGAAAATATTTTAAAAATTTCAAATATAATTCTCTGAGTTAATTACTTAATTTATTTAGATGACTCTGACTTTTATATTTGGTAAAGTTTACCTGAAGGGAAGTTAACTAGTGCACAGTGGAATTGGTAACACAGTTTTATCTCCTTTAACAGACAGGAAGCCTGAGGATACACTAATTAGTGTTGGCATTTATCCTGGAAGGAGGTCTCAGAACCACAGTTCAGGGTGGTTCCACCAGATTAAAGCTCAGCTGAAATTTTAGAAGATTCTTCTCCTTAACTCTAAAATCCAATTCTTCTCATTTGAGAAGTTTTGTGGTTTCTTTCCTGTTCAAATTCTAAAATTAAGTCTTTCTACCTGCAATAAATCACTATTCAGAAGGATTAACAAATGCAAAACACTTCCTCCAGACAAACCCTCAGCCTTCTTAGTAAAGACCCCTAGGCAGCCAGAAACTAAACGTCAGAATTAGCAGACGGAAAGTCCTGACTTCAAAACGAGTTTTCAAAATGGAGGTTTAAAGAAAATATAGGGTACAGTGTGCTGAACAACTTTTGAATTTGTCTACACATTTAAGTCTTGCTTGAGAAACTGAATGAAAATGTTGCAAACTAAAGAAACTATTCATTAGAGCCTTGTCCTGGCTTGAAACCTAACATTTCTTTCCTCAGTGAGTAGTCATTTGTCACTGCTCTGTAGTCCATTGAGAAGATGGATGGCAAACACTACATGCAAATTAAGGGCTCCATATGGTCAAAAAATACTACATAGCAGAAAACACCAGCACATTGGTAGAGTCAACCTTGTTGAACATAAATCATTAGAAACTATTACTACCACAAGACCAAATATTGATATAAAAATTAAACAGCTGAATTTTGATCAAAGATTCCTAGATCTAAGAAAATTGGTGTCATCTTATTAACATATAAGGCTCCTAGAAATAACATTTAAATAAACAAATTAACCTATGTGAGTGAGTGAAAATAATTTAATATACCACCACTTAGTACCAGAATATTTATTTTCATTTATTCTCCTTAGCAAAGACAGTACTCAATCTTACATACATGTGGATTTCAAGCCATGTCTGGTGGTAGCTACACCACCTAACTGATCTGGATATTTACCAACTATTTGATGATGAATGCACACCCAACCAACTCATTGGTATGAATTCTGACAGCGGGGGGTCACCAAGATTTTCACATGGTAGGAAAAACTTAGATTGGAATAATCCATAATTCAAGATCACTATTAGGTTGAACAATATGAAGTTGCCAACATATGATGATTTTTTTACCTAAAAACAAGGTAATTTCATAGGCTTTTGAAAATTGAAGTGTAATTGGCTTACAGTGTGTTAGTTTCAGATGTACAACAAAATGATTCAGTTACACATAATACATAAATTAATAGATTCTTTTCCCTTATAGATTATTAAAAATACTAAATAGAGTTCCCTGAGCTATAGAGTAGGACCTTGTTGGTCATCATTTTTTTAAATGTTTATATTAAAGGATAGCTGATTTACAACGTGTTATTTTCAGGTGTATAGCAAAGTGATTCAGGTTTATATGTGTGTGTACACACACACACACACACACACACACGTATCTATTCTTTTTCAGATTCTTTCCCATTTATATTATTACAAAATAGTAAGTAGAATTCCCCAGTAGGTCCTTGTTGATTATCTACTTTATTAAGTCATGTGTATATGTTAATCTCAAACTTCTGATTTATCCCTCTCCCACCCTTTCCCCTTTGGCAACCATAAGCTTGCTTTCTGTGGGTCTGTTTCTGTTTTGTATGTAAGTTTATTAGTATCTTTTTTTAGATTCCACATATAAGCAATATCGTATATTTGTCTTTCTCCTGGCTAACTTCACTCAGTATGATAATCTCTAGGTCCATCCATATTGCTGAAAATGGCGTTATTTCAGTGTTTATTATGACTGAGTAAAATTCCATTGCATATATGCTCCACATACTCTTTATGTATTCATCTGTCAGTGGACATTTAGGTTACTTCCACCTCTTGGCTATTGTAAACAGTGTTGCAATCACACTGGTCATCAGAAAGTTACAAAGAATAAATCGTTGGATAGGGCTGAGAGGAAAAAGGAAACTTTGTATACTGTTGATGGGTTCCTTAAAAAAACTAAAAATAGAGATACCATATAATCTTACAATCCTACTCCAGCATACATCCATAGAAAAACCACAATTTCATATACTTTCAATGAACTGATGTCATGTAGCCTGCCACTTCCTCTGCCCCACCTGGGCAAACAAACTGATACAGTACTCTTCTTGCTGAACCAATCAACATATCCAGTATCAACCAATCACCCTCAGAAGAAGAGATGAAGCTTATCTGACAGGTCAGATCTAGGTCCCTCTTTTAACACACTGTTCTTATAAGACTTATTTATCAATCCATTTATTCATTTAGCAATTACTTTTGAGTATTTGCCTTGTGAACATCACTGAGTAAAGAGCTAGGGGAAACACAGAGAGACCATACCTGGGAATCAATAAGTTGCTTGTATGTGTAGATTATGTATATTAGAAAATGTATATACCAAGATTAGGTAATAAACCTTGGATGCTATTGGGGAAAATAAAAGGATATTTGAGCTTTGAGAAATAAGGAGAGAGGAACAATCCTATGGGCTAGATTTATCTGGAAGTCTTCATTAAAATTTGAATTTTTAGATATATAGGATTTCAACAGACAGTGAAAAATGGATGATGTATTAGTCAAAAAGAACTGTGTGATCAAGGTGGAATGATCATGATGTATCTGAAGGGAGCAAAGGGTGGTAGAAGAGAGTTTTAAAGTATGAATGAAGTGGAAATTTCACCAAGAGAATCTGAGCAGTAAGGTTGGAGAAAAAAGTTGAAATGACAGTGCAGGAAGCAGCCTAATGAACATTTTATAGTATTCTCTAAATAACCTGTGGATGATGCTGTTGAATGCTGTTGAGACATGACAGGATAGAATGTTCTAGAAAAAAAACTGGTCTGACATCTTTAGGATGGATTGCAAGAGAGACAATCAGAAATCTGTTAAGAAGGAACTTCTCTGCTTTAGAGAAGAATGGAGGTAACGAAAATATGTGTACTAAATTGCAGTCCAAAAATGTAAAAGGAGGTTACTTATAAAGTGAAATGAATAATTTGGGAATGAATTTGTATTCATTTCACCAGACACCAATTCAGCATCCCACACTGTTGTGGCACTTTAGTACTTCATTTGTTCAGCAAATATTTACCAAGCACTCTGTTTCAGACATTTCTAGGCTCTGGGGATCTAAGGATGAACTAAGCAGACACAATCTATCCTCTCAAATAGCTACATTCTAGGGAGAGAGAGAAACAGTAAACAGGGGAAAAAAAAAAAAAAATATATATATATATATATATATCATTACAACCTGTGATAAGTGTTATGAAGGAAACAAACTTACTGCAATGACAGAAAACAAGAAAAGGATTTTATCCATGATAGTGGTAAGAAGGTGCACTGAAGATGCCCATTAAGCTAAAAGCAAAAAGAATTATTAGAGTCCTAGTTCTACAACAGCAAATAAACTGCAACCATATATTTCAAAGGCAGTATAATTTCCTTTCCTTGTCCCTTTCTTCTTCTAGCTCTATGTCAAAGCTTGGTTCAGCCTATAGGTTGTTACCCTTTCCAACTAATGAACTGAAATAGTTAGGGGACTGAAAGTGCAGCTGAGGTGGCCATTAACTTACTAGCAGAGAATCAACATGGAGATGGCATTTGCTGCCATAAATCCAAACCTTAGTAGTAAATATTTATTGGCAGGAAGTTATATTTCCACCCCTGACAGTTCTATTACTGCACAGCCATTCAAGGCTGAAAGCCATTTTTAGCAGCTATTTAGCAAAGTCTAAAATGATAGAGTATATTGCTATACCATTGGAATTCCAGGGAATTCAAACATCTGGTTAAATCAACAGAAAATTCTTGTTCTCATTGTTGAATCTCTGCTCAACTGACCCCAAGATCCCAGAAAACTCCATTTTTCTATGTTCCTTCTGACCACCCCAGGCTTTTAGTCATGAAGGTCTCAGCTTCTTACATTCACTAGCTGTCCTAATGAATACTGAAGAAATTCCCAGGGTCACTACCTTCTCAGCACTGGACCCTTTCTGTCTTATGCTTATGATATTGCAAATATCTTATACAAGATATCTGAGTGTACACCTAATCCTATCATATAGACTATAAACATCTTGAAGATGTTTTATTAATCTTATATTCCCCATAGCACTTGGTATGTGCCTAATAAATATATTAGGCAAAAAAAGAATGAGCAAATGAATGTCTTGATAGATGAATTTCAGGAAAGAACCCTTAAAGTATCTCTCATTGGCAAAAGCGAAGCAGACATTTTCTAGATAAATGGCTTCTAAACCTGATTGTACGTTAGAATAACCTAGTAGCTTATTCAAAATGTAAGTTCCTGGGCTCCACTTTCCTTGTCCCCCAACACCCAAGAATATGACTGAGCTAATCTGGGCTAGAATTAAGAAATCTGTGTTTTAGAAAGTCCTCCTAGGTATTTCTAATGTGCAGTAGCTTTGAAATCTACTGATTGAGCAATCAATTTCAAAACAGAAAATCACATTTAGTACCAATAGAATGTGGCCCTATAGTGAACAAGTTTAGGAGCTCACAAAAAAAGTGTATTTTATATGTTGTTAACTGTGATATTTTAAGGTTCTTACAAACATTGGCTCTAAATGACCAGAAGAAAATGAATATGAACTGAAGTTTATCTTTCTAAATAGTAAAGTCAAAAATTTTATCCAACACAGACCCTCTATGTAATATAATTAAATTTCTTTTTAAAAATGTATTAGAATATAGTTGATTTACAATGTTATATTAGTTTCAGGAGTATAGCAAAGTGAATCAGTTGTACATATAATATGTCCACTTTTTTTTAGATTCTTTTTCGACATAGGTTATTAGAAAGTGTTGAGTAAAATTCCCTGTGCTATACAGTAGGTCATTACTAGTTCTCTCTTTTATATGTAGTAGTGTGTATATGCTAAATAGAGTTTCTGCTTCTGTCAGTATGCCACATCAGCTACTCTGAAGATTTCTGCGTGATAAAATAACTAGATCCCTGGCAATATCTGATTTTTATTACATGGTTAGAATTTTAGAAAATAAGAGAAATCTCCAATAAGAGGGGGAAAGTATGTGGATAGCAGAGTGATGAAGAGTAAGTACATCCAAAAAACATGGGTTGCTTGGAAGAAAGAATTTATATCATAGCTATGATGGGTAGACTAAGCTTTGAAGCAAGATGGAAAAACTGAATCTAATCAGTGGTGTTGGGAAGACTGGACAGCTATATGCAAAAGAATCAAGCTGAACTACTTTCTTATATCATACATAAAAAGAAATTCAAAATGGATTAAAGTCAAGTGAAACCATAAAATTTCTAGAAGACAACTTAGGCAGTAAACTCTGACATAGGTCTTAGCAATATTTTTTGGACAAGTTTCTTCAGACAAGGGAAACAAAAGCAAAAATAAAGACCACATCAAACTAAAAGTTTATTTTTCTGTGCAAAAGTCTGTCAACAAAATAAAAGGCAGCCTACTGAATGGGAGAAGATATTTGCAAACTATATATCCAATAAGGGGTTTAATACCCAAAAAGTGTCAAAAAATAAGTCAAAATCGGAAAAAACAAACAGATTTTAAAATGGGCAGAGAGGAGACTTTCCTGGCAGTCCAGTGGTTAAGGCTCTACACCTCCACTGCAGGAGCATGTGTTTGATCTCCGGTGAGAAAACTAAGATCCTGAATGTTCCAAGTGTAGCCAAAAGAAAAAGACAATCAAAAAAAAAACAAAGACCTAAAAAAAAAAAAAAAAAAAAAGACCTCATTAAAAAAATAAAATTTAAATTTAAAAAATAAATAAAATGGGCAGAGAATCTGAATAGACATTTTTCCAAAGACGACATGCAGATGACTAACAGACATATGAAAAGATGATCAACATCACTAATTATCAAGGAACTACAAATTGAAACCACAGTAAGATAGTTTTTATTTGTAATCCATCAGAATGGCTATTACCAACAAATCACAAACATTGGTGAGGGTATAGAGAAAAGGAAACCCTCGAGCATTGTTGGTGGGGATGTAAATTGGTACAGCCACTATAGAAAACAGTATGGAGATTCTTCAAAAAGTTAAAAGAGAGGCACCATATGATACAGCAATTCAACTCCTGAGTATTTATCTAAAGAAAATGAAAACTAATTAGAAAAGATATTATGCACCCTTGTGTACATTGTACCATTTTTACAATACCCAATATATGGAAGCAACTCAAGTGCCCATCAATAGATGAATGTTAAAGAAGTAGCACAAATAGGAGGGAGGAGGGAGGGGGTTCATGATGGAGGACACGTGTACACACATGGCTGATTCATGGCAAAACCACTACAATATTGTAAAGAATTAGCCTCCAATTAAAATAAAATTTTTTTTAAAAGAAGCAGCATAAACATACTATGGAATATTACTCAGTCGTAAAGAAAGAATGAAACCTTGCCATGGATGGATGCACAGGGTATTATGTTAAGCAGAATGTCACATAAAGAAAAACAAATACTACTTCACGATTTAGTATAATGTGGGGTTTAAAAAATAAAATATGTGAACAAATATAACAAAATAGAAACAGAGTTATAGATACAGAAAACAGGTGGTTGACAGAGAGGCAGAGGGTGGAGGGAAGAGAGAAATGGGTAAGGTCAATTAAGAGGTGTTAATACAAACATTCAGTTGCAAAATAAATGAATATGAAATGTACAGTGTGAGGAATGTAGTCAATAACTATATAGTATCTTTGTAAAGTGACAGATGGCAACTAGACTTGTGATCATCTTGAAATGTATAGAAATATCAAATCACTGTTGTGCAACAGGAAGTAACATAGTGTCACAGATCAATTATACTTCAAAAATAAATAAACATACTCCAAAAGAGATCAGATGTGTGATTATTAGAGGGAGTGTAGGAAGAAGGAATTGGATGAAGGCAGTCAAAATGTACAAACTTTCAATTATAGACAAACAAGTCCTAGAAATGTAATGTACAACATGGCAAATATAACTGGCAATGCCATATGTTACATATGAAAGTTAAGAGTAAATCCTGACAGTTCTTATTACAAAGAAGATAACTTTTTCTATTTTTGTATCTTTGTGAGATGATGGATCTTTACTAAACTTGTGATAAATTTCATAGTGTATATAAGTTAAATTATTATGTTATATACCTTAAATTTGGGGATTCCCGGGTAGCTCTAGTGGTAAAGAACATGGCTGCCAATGCAGGAGACATAAGAGTTGCAGGTTTTATCCCTGGGTCAGGAAGATCCCCTGGAAGATAGCATGCAACCCACTCCAGCATTCTTGCCTGGAGAATCCCCATGGACAAAGGAGCCTGGCAGGCTATAGTCCATAGGTTGCAAGGAGTTGGACATGACTCAAGTGACTTAGCACACACATGCACATATACCTTAAACGTATACAGTGATTATATCTCAATAAAGCTAGAAGAAAAAACAAACAAACAAAACTGAACCTGAGACTCACATATAAGATCAAGGACCCCTGGACTGGGGGGGAAAAAAAAAAAAAAGCGATGCGTGTTCAATAGCACTTCCTGACTTTCTGCAGAATCAAAAATAATTTCTCATTGGAGGGGAAAAGTCTCAGTTTAGAGTCCCAAGTTTACCACAGGTTAACGATAACCAAATTTGAGTTCACAATCAAGGACCAACAAACACACAAGGAAATAAAACACCAGAAGGAAAAACAAACAAAAAAAACAGACGACCTAGGGTTTCAGATGCTGGACTCATACTATAAATCAACATGTATGAAATGTTAAAGAAAAAGAATGTAAAAAAAAAGGCAGAATCATTTGTTTAAAAAAGAAGAAAACACAACTGTGAAATAAAAATTCAGAATAGTTTCATGGCAGGTTAGAAACAGTTCATAGAAGAAATGAAACACTAGAAGATAAAAATGTGTGCTTAGTCGCTCAGTCATGTCTGACTGTTTGTTACCCCTTGGACTATAGCCCGCCAGGCTCCTTTGACAGGAGATTTTTCAGGCAAGAATATTGGAATGGGTTGATATTTCTTTCTCCAGATCTTCCCAACCCAGGGATTGAACCCATGTCTCCTGCATTTCAGGTAGATTTTTTTTTTGCCAAATGAGCCATTAGGGAAGCCCTATATTAGAAGATAGAAGTAAATAAATAAACTGTTCCGATTACAATACAGAGAGAAAAGAGATGGAAACTATGGAGGAGAGGTTATTCAAGATATTCAAGGCAGAAAGAGAAGGTTTGAAATATGTTTAATCAGGATCCCAAAGTAAAGAATGAAAGAAAATAAAGTGTGAAGAGGTAACAGTTGAAGTTGCCACACTTGTCAATGATGGAGACTTGAACGAACTCTCGCAAACTTTTTAAATTAATAAAATATTAATGGATAGGTTAAGAAGAACGTCTACATAGTATCAAGGAGTTAATAGGAGAGTAAGAAATACTGAACAAGTTCCAGTAGAAACCGTGGATTTAGACAAATGAATCCAGGACTCAGGTTCACATTCACATTGAGAGAGTTTACTGACCCAGACAAGGTATCTGGGACTGAGGTATACCTGGGCTCAGTGACTTTTCATTCTCTGAGACAAAACTGAGTGCAAGTAACTTACTGAGTCGTTGATCCTAGAAAACACACATAGGAGAGTGAGCAAGTTAAAGGAATGGCAACAAATAAGGGCACCATTAAACAAGTTCCCACTGTAGGTAACTGAACTTTAGTTCTGCAGCACAACTCTGTCACGTGTAGGTCATGGGACTAAAAATTACTTCACACTAGGGAAAAGGGAATTGGATGTTTATACACCAACTCTCAAGAGTCATTGGTTAAGTGTGACTCCAGGGAATTACTCCTTGTCTGGCACTGCTGGCCTATGTGTGGCTATTAGGGAAAGCCCTCAGGCAAAGAGATGCAGATGCTGGCAGCTGGAAGTCAGGCTGGTGTGTAATGAGATATATCTCATTACATATCTCAGTATGTAAGGATAAGATAATATAAGCACCTGCTTTAGGTGATTTCACAGAGCTAGAGGGAAAAAGCCAAAGCTCAGCATGCACCACAGATGGGGGTAAAATATTCTTTACTGTTTCTGAGACCTGAAAGGAATAGATCTTATTAACAGAGAGGAAAATTAAAATCTGCATTGGATAAGAGGTAATATCCTAGAACTTAAGTTATTTCTACATATAAATTTTCCAATATAATTTTAAGAAAACAATAAAGAAAAACAAGATATAAGCAGGAGACATAAAGGAGAGCTAGCAAAAGCAACAGACAATTGAAACAGACCCACAACACTTAGGGTAATGGAAATTGCAGACACAGTCCAGGTATGTTTATTATAGTCAAGGAAATAAAAGCCAAGCATTACTATTTTGACAGAAAATTGGAAACTATAAAAACTACTATAACAGAAACTTTAAAAATAAATAAATTGAAGTTCTGTTACTGAAAAATATAAATATGAAATTAAGAACTCAATGGATAGGTTTAACAGCAGATTAGACAGAAGTGAAATCAGAATCAGTGAAGTGAAAGACATTTAGAAAAAAATCAAAATCAGGAAGAGAGCACCGAAAATGTAAAAATATAGTGTTAGAGATACAGAGAACACATTGAGAAGACTTAACATACATACAGTCAGACCAAAAGGAAGAGAGAGAAAGCAAGTGGACAGAGTCAGTGTTAGAAGAAATAATGTCTGAATTTACCAGAACTGATGAAATACAGCAAGCCGCATATTCAAGGTCAACAAAAACTAAATAGAACAAAAAGAAAAGGACACTTAGTTATATCAGAATAAGACCCCCCCCCAAAAAAAAACCCAGAGGAAAAAAACCTTAAAATAAACTTTTTTAAAAATTGATAAATACTTTCACAGAAGTAGAATTTAAACTGGAAGCTAACTTCTCAATAGCAACAATGTTTAGACGATTCTTCAGCGTGGGAAACAAAAATGACTGTCAAGCCAGAACACTCTACCAAGCGAACATATACTTGAACATGGAAGGATTAATAAAATAAAGACTTTTCACACAAACAAAAACTGACAGTTCACCACCAGAGTATGTACAAAATAAGACAATTCTCAAGGGATATCAGACAGAAGAATGATTATTACAAACAGTAAATCTAAGATGCAGGAAAAAAGTGAAGGGAGAATAAAAGATAAATGTATGGGTATACCTAAATAAGCGTTGATTCTGTGGAAGAATAAAATAATAAATTGAGGTTTTACACACACACACACACACACACTTTAGAATTTAATTGGGAGGGGATAAATAAAGTTAATGTTCCAACGGGAATTGATTTTGGGGGAAAAGGATAAAGTTGTCATAATTAAAAGATTTTCATAAGTGAAAAATACAACTGATAATTTCTAGAGTAATCCCTAAAAAATAGACAAAGAGTGAATAACCACTAATCCTACTAGAAGATAAATAGGGTAATTAAACAGTGAAGTATTCAAACCAGAAAAGGAAATGAGAGAAATGGCGATATATATACAGGATAAGTTAAAAATACCTAACAAGATGCAGATTTCAAATATCAATAATGATACTGACCAGAAATGAATTAAATATCAAGTTAAGAGAAAATACTATTAGTCTAATTAAAACGAAGAAAAAGATCATTCAAGAGAATTATCTAGAACACAAGGACACAGAAACACAGCCTGAATCAGAGCCACACCAGTCAATCTACAGGCTCTTGAGAGATGCAGACTAACTGTGGAATGATGCTAAGATTTTGTGTTTTCTTGTTATCCATGAAAATCTGGCTGAGACAAAAATTGTAGCACTCACAACTAGGTGCCAATAATAAAAGCTGAAACTAAATCTTATTGGCTTTGACACTGAGTAGCAGGTGTAGATAAACAACTGTAAAAATATTCAGCTTTCAAGATGGGTATTTTCTCACATTCTCTTCAGAAGTGGCCAAATCAGAAATAGAAAGATCTTCAGCTTATAAAGTAAAGTCGTTCAATTGTGTCTGACTTTTTGCGATCCCATGGACTGTAGCCTACCAGATTTCTCCATCCATGGGATTTTCCAGGCAAGAGTACTAGAGTGGGTTGCCATTTCCTTCTCCAGGGGATATTCCCAACCCAGGGATCAAACCCAGGTCTCCCGCGTTGCAGGCAGACGCTTTACCCTCTGAGCCACCAGGGAAGCCCTCTGCTTATAAAGGTTAGTTATAAAAATATACACAAAGGTCATAGTTAATGAGGAAATGTCAAAATTCTTCTCTCTGAAATCAGCAAGAGACAAGGAAACTACTCTCACCAAATTTATTCAGCAATGGACAAGAGATCCTAGACTGTGCAGTAGAGCAAAAAAAAAAAAAAAAAAAAAGACAATAAGGATTATAAATGAAGAAATAAAATAGTCATTGTTTGCAGATTATATGTTTCTACACAGTGAAATCCAAAGACTTTACAGATACATTATTAGAATTAAGAAATGAGTTTAGCGAAGTTGATGGATTCACAGTGAGTTTTTAAAACTCAGTTGCAATTCCTTAACCAACAACAAATTTAAAAGGAAAAAAATTTAATATATAATAACTTCAAAAACACCAATACCTAGGATAAGTCTACAAAAGTACATGTCATAACTCTATATAAAACAGTATAAGTATTATTGAGCTAAATAAGACAATTGAATAGAAGGGTATAATATGATTTGATACAGGAAAAATATAACATTATAAATTAATTTTTACCAAATCGATACATATTTCAAAACAATATCTTTATCATATCCCAGAATATTTTGCTTGTTTTGATTATTTGTTACGGTAATTAACATGCTGATTCTAAAATTAGTATGCAATTTCAAAATGCCAAAAATATCCAATACATACTTGAAGATTAATAAAATATGGTAGAACTTGTTCTATGAAAAATCAAGACATTAAAAAGCTACAATTACTAAGAAAGTGTGACAGTGGTACAAGCATAAACAAACAGACCAGTGGAAAAGATCAGAAAAAAACAGAGCCATGTATAAACAACACTATGCCAAAGATGGGGGTTTCCTGGTGGCACAGACAGTAAAGAATCTGCCTCAGATGTGGGGGACTGGGGTTCGACTCCTGGGTCAGGAAGTTCCCCTGGAGAAGGGAATGGCTGCCTGTTCCAGTATTCTTGCCTAGAGAATTCCATGGACAGAGGAACCTGGAGGGCTATAGCTCATGGTCAAAAACAGTCAAACACAGCTGAGCAATTAACACTTCCACTTTTCATGCCAAAGATGACAGTGCAGAACAAGGGAATCAGACTTGTTATTTGATGATACAAAGACACTACTTTGTTCACAAATGTTCATCTTGTCAAGGCTATGGTTTTTCCAGTGGTCATGTATGGATGTGAGAGTTGGACTATAAAGAAAGCTGAGCGCTGAAGAATTGATGCTTTTGAACTGTGGTGTTGGAGAAGACTCTTGAGAGTCCCTTGGACAGCAAGGAGATCCAACCAGTCCATCCTAAAGCAGATTAGTTCTAGGTGTTCATTGGAAGGACTGATGTTGAAGCTGAAACCAATACTTTGGCCACCTGATGTGAAGAGCTGACTCATTTGAAAAGACCCTGATGCTGGGAAAGACTGAGGGCAGGAGGAGAAGGGGACGACAGAGGATGAGATGTGGTTGGATGGCATCACCGACTCAATGGACATAGGTTTGGGTAGACTCTGGCAGTTGGTGATGGACAGGGAGGCCTGGCATGCTGCGGTTCATGGGGTTGCAAAGAGTCGGATATGACTGAGTGACTCAACTGAACTGAACTAGGACAACTGAATATCTTTATGGAAAAAAAAATGTTTTAATTTGATTCTAACCTCATTGAATATACAAAAATAAATCCTAGGTGGATAATAAACTAAATATATAAGAGAAAATACTAATTTAAAAATAAAACAAAATAATATAAGTGAACAAACATATTTGTGACTTAAAGGAAGATTTTTATTTATCCTAAAGGAAACAATTGTATACTTTGAACACATTCACATTTAAAACTTTTTTATCCAAAAAACACAAAAGGAAAACCACAGAAGACATTTGAAGCGTGTATAAATAACAAAGGAATCATAATTATTATTATAATAAAGAAATCTTACAATAAAGTAAGAGACAATTCTTTTTTTTTAATGGGTAAAATACCTGTATAGACAACTTGCAAAACAGGAAATGAAAATGGCCACTAAATATATGAAAACTCACTATTAATCTGGGAAATCAGTAAATATATGAAAAGCCATTAGTAATACAAAAATTCAAATTAAAAACCACAATACGGTTATAATACATAGCCACCAGATTAGCTAAAATTTAACAATCTGACAATACCAAATATTTGTAGAATGAGAAGCAATGGAAATTGTCACAAACTACTATAAATCAGTTAAACTCTTTGGAAAATAGCTTGCTGCTACTGCTGCTGCTGCTAAGTCACTTCAGTCGTGTCCGATTCTGTGCGACCCCATACACAGCAGCCCACCAGGCTTCCCCGTCCCTGGGATTCTCCAGGCAAGAATACTGGAGTGGGTTGCCATTTCCTTCTCCAATGCATGAAAGTGAAAAGTGAAAGTGAAGTTGCTCAGTCGTGTCCGGACCCCATGGACTGCAGCCTACCAGGCTCCTCCGTCCATGGATTTTCCAGGCAAGAGTACTGGAGTGGGGTGCCATTGCCTTCTCTGGGAAAATAGCTTGGCATTCTGTAATAAAACTGAAAATATATATACTATACAGCAAAATTATTCTTCTCCTAGTTATGTATGTAAGTATACTAATGATATTCCATTATTCAGATAGAAGTAACGAGCTGAATACTGAATAATATAAATAAAAAGAAAGTCACATCTACCAACATCATAGTGAAGAGAAAAACATAACACTAAAGCAAAAAGAATATTTGAAAAGTGTCCACAGGAAAACAATTACAAAAGAATGATTAGACTGATGTCTGATTTATCAAAGGCAACACTGAAAGCCAAAAGACATTGGAATCACACGCTCAAAGCAATGAGAAAAAATAGGCTAGAGTTGTGTACCAGAGAACCTAACTTCCAAGAATCAGAGTAATACATCTGTTAAGAGACTTGCAACTAGAATACAAAAATAACTTACAACTCAGTAAAAAGAAAATAACCTCATGCATCAGAAGGCATGTACAAAGACATTCATAGCAGCATTGTTTCTAACAGCAAGAATCTACAAACAACTTAAATGACCATTGCCAGGAAAATGAATTATTTGCTATATGTGTATTTATACACAGAATTATTATTCAGCAATGAAAATTAAAGAACTTTAGCTGTATACATCATCACAGATGAACCTTAAAAACAAAGTAATCAATTAAAAAACTAGTCACACTAGATCACATAGAACATATACCATTTTTAAAAAACTTTCATTTCTTTCCAAAGGCAGGGGGGAAAAATCATTTTTTAAAAACCCAGTGTCTTTTGTTACTCTAATCAGAATTATTGGAAATGGCTGTGTGCAAAAAAAAAAAAAACCTAATGGACATAAATATTATTCTTTTGGTTGGTTAAGTAAATCTTTAGAGTGAGCCAATTAGTGCACTGAAGGAAAAACTCTGTAACACTGTAACTCTGGTATCATCAGAAAATGGAGACTTTTGGTTACCTGAAATGAAGAATTTAAATAGAGGTACCATTAAAAGCATATGTGGATTACAAAATTAAAAGGACTATCAAGTTTTAAGTCTTGACTTCCTTCCACCTTCCCAACAACTTTTGCAGGCTCTATCTTCAAATTGCAAAACCACCCATCTCTCATGCCTGCCAACACTACCTCCCTGGTTCAAACCACCGCCATCTCTCAGCTGAACCATAGGAAGCACCCATTAACTGAGACCCCGCATCAATCCTTGATCAGCTCTTCCCCATATCAAAGTTCTTTTCAAAGTAGCAATAACAGTGGTCATGTGAAAATGCAATTTATACCACATCACTCCTCTAATCAACCCCTCAATCCCCATCAATGACTTCTCACTTCACAGTTAAATCCAAGACCTTCATGATCCTTGGCCCAGGCTACTTCATCTTCTAACGCTCACTACTATTGCCAAGCTAGCTTTTTTTTTTTTCCTCTGGTCCTTAAAATCACAAAGCAGGCTTCCACCTTGGAGCCTCAGTATCTATTGTTAAATCACTAAATTTCTAAAGATGAATCCCGGAAGAACAAATGATAAAAGTGCAGCATGATCCAGCATTTATGAATGATCCAATTCTATGCACCCGTGAGTCAATAAATCCAGCCTATCAGGCCTGATGCAGAGGAAGCAATGATTTCCTTTTGAAGAATTTTTAGAAACATTTTATATGCATGACTCAGAAGCCATTTACACATTGTGTTTTATTCAGAATTATCTAATTGCCCAAAATATACTATCTCTACAGGCAATCTGCAGAGGTTCTATTAAGAACTCATATGTATCATCCTCTCATACTCCACTCACAACCTACCCATAATCACCATCACCCCACCCCCGCCTGCCCGTGAGGAAATGTGTTTTCTTTATTAAATATTCTTTCTTAGGAAATATGAAAGATTCTCTAGAAATATATTCTTAATGAGAATTTGAATGATCACCTGAACTTGGAGAACTAGCCCCTTTATCAGAGCCAGCTCCTCCTGGTCTTTCGGGAAGAACTATGATCTCTGGTTATTAACTGAGCATTTTATGAGCAGAAAATGGAAATGGAAGACAGGAGAACCATAATTTAAGTCATGATCTGACTTCTCAATTAAAGCGATATTAAAAAGCAATATAATCCTTCACCAGCCACACGTGTATGAGGGTTACAGAGTGATTGGAATTCCCTCCCAGAAGAGTAAGATAAACGATACTTAAGCCCAGCCCAGCTTGTAGCACATACAGAAAGCCAAGAGAAAATCAGGAAAGGAGTAGAGAGAAAGGAAGGTGGATTCAAATTTTGTTTTACTTGTGCTGGCTGGAATTCATTCCCGGTCTCAGAGGAGTAAAAATCAGTGCTGTCACGTGTCATCTATCAGAACCACTAGATTGGCTGGACTTTGGTGGCTTTTGCTCAATATGGCTTCTCACACAGGTAGAGCTCAGGATGGCTCCGTGAGGAACTCGGAGAGGGCAGGGCTGTGGTGGGGCCCCAGAGGCCCTTAATTTAAGTGTCAAGAAGAGATTCTAGAGCAGAAAGGTCACACTTGATGAGGAGAGTGGTGTGAGTAGTGTACTGTGATATCTACATCTGTCTTCCAGCCCAAAGGCAAGTTCATCCAAGTCCTTTTTACTTTTAAGGGACATCCTGACATTTTTTCCGTACTACTGTTTTTTGTTTGTTTGCTTTCTTGTCTTTCTTTAATAACAGATGAAGACTGCTGGGCCCTGACCATTGATGTGAACAGTGTGCCTGCCTCTAGGAATGTGGAGGCAGAGGAACCATTCAACAGGCAGGCCTGTGACAGGTAGATCTGGACACTTACTATGTGATGTTGATTACAATGGTAACAGTTACAACAATTGTGTCAATTTAATATATGCCAGGCATTTCACTAAGTTGTTTATACGGTTCATCTAAATTAGATCCTTATAACACTCTCTGGGATAAATACTGCTGTACTATTATCATCCTCATTTTACAGAGGATAAAACTGATACACAGAGAAGTTAATGATTTGTACACTACAGCCTTCCTAAAAAGGATAAAAAGCTATCTGACTCTACTCTTTAAAAAATGGCTTCTTCCTGATGTTTTTCTATATATTTACATTAAATAAACCCTTTGAACTGAAAACCCTCATTACCTACAGAGTAGGACTTCCCAGGTGGCTCAGTGAATGAAGAATCTGCCTGCAATTTAGGAGGCACAGGTTCAATCACTGGGTCAGAAAGATACCCTGGAGGAGAAAATGGCAACCACTCCAGTATTCTTGCCTGGAAAATCCTATGGACAGAGGACACTGGTGGGCAACAGTCCATGGGGTCAGAAAGAGTCAGACATGACTGAGCACTGAGCACAAGATTAACTACAGATATTATCTAGAAAGCACAGCATATAATCAGCCATTAAAATTTTAACATAAATTGTTTTCTCAGACCAGCTAGCAGAAAGAAGAGACCTAATTAAGAGAGACATAAGCTTTAATAGGGATGGAAGATTCAAGACATTACTGAAAAATGTCTGCTCTTTGAGGTCAAGGACTGTAACTTTTGTCTCAGCAAATCCAGACTCTATCATAGTACCATGTACACACACAACATTTCTGAATGTTGAGCTTTAAGCCAACTTTTTCACTCTCCTCTTTCACTTTCATCAAGAGGCTTTTTAGTTCCTCTTCACTTTCTGCCATAAGGGTGGTGTCATCTGCATATCTGGGGTTATTGATATTTGATTGCTTTCTCAGACCAGCTAGCAGAAAGAAGAGACCTATTATTTTTTGTAAGTATTCAAAAAATACTGGTGTATGGGTGGATGGATGGATGAACGAATTGTTCTCACTGTTCTCCCCATGAACAGTCAATGGGCAAATTGAAGGCAATGGACCTAAGAGGGTGATCCTCAAATTGGGGAAAAACAAAACTGATTACCTGGGAGCTAGATGACTGGGAAGGGAGATCTGAAAAAGTCTCCCTTTTTACCATCTACCCTTTTGTGCCTTTCACATTTTGTGCCTTTGTGTATATCTTATCCATTCCAAAATTTAATTAATTTGTTTTAAGCTGACTTATATGCAGAGTACATCATGAGAAACGCTGGGCTAGAAGAAGCACAAGCTGGAATCAAGACTGCCAGGAGAAATCTCAATAACCTCAGATATGCAGATGACACCACACTTATGGCAGAAAGTGAAGAGGAACTAAAAAGCCTCTGCTAGGCATACACACTGAGGAAACCAGAATTGAAAGAGACACGTGTACCCCAGTTTTCATCACAGCACTGTTTATAATAGCCAGGACATGGAAGCAACCTAGATGTCCATCAGCAGATGAATGGATAAGAAAGCTGTGGTACATATACACAATGGAGTATTACTCAGCCATTAAAAGGAATACATTTGAATCAGTTCTAATGAGGTGGATGAAACTGGAGCCTATTATACAGAGTGAAGTATGCCAGAAAGAAAAACACCAATACAGTATACTAACACATATATATGGAATTTAGAAAGATGGTAACAATAACCCTGTATACGAGATAGCAAAAGAGACACTGAGGTATAGAACAGTCTTTTGGACTCTGTGGGAGAGGGAGAGAGTGGGATGATTTGGGAGAATGGCATTGAAATACGTATAATATCATATATGGAATGAGTTGCCAGTCCAGGTTCGATGCACGATACTGGATGCTTGGGGCTGGTGCACTGGGATGACTCAGAGGGATGGTATGGGGAGGGAGGAGGGAGGAGGGTTCAGGATGGGGAACACATGGGTACCTGTGGCGGATTCATTTCAATATTTGGCAAAACCAATACAATATTGTAAAGTTTAAAAATAAAATAAAATTTTAAAAAATAAAAAAATAAAAAGCCTCTTGATGAAAGTGAAAGAGGAGAGTGAAAAAGTTGGCTTAAAGCTCAACATTCAGAAAACGAAGATCATGGTATCTGGTCCCAACACTTCATGGGAAATAGATGGGGAAACAGTGGAAACAGTGTCAGACTTTATCTTTTTGGGCTCCAAAATCACTGCAGATGGTGACTTCAGCCATGAAATTAAAAGATGCTTACTCTTTGGAAGAAAAGTTATGACCAACCTAGATAGCATATTCAAAAGCAGAGACATTACTTTGCCAACAAAGGTTCATCTAGTCAAGGCTATGGTTTTTCCTGTGGTCATGTATGGATGTGAGAGTTGGACTGTGAAGAAGGCTGAGCGCTGAAGAATTGATGCTTTTGAACTGTGGTGTTCGAAAAGACTCTTGAGAGTCCCTTGGACTGCAAGGAGATCCAACCAGTCCATTCTGAAGGAGATCAGCCCTGGGATTTCTTTGGAAGGAATGATGCTGAAGCTGAAACTCCAGTACTTTGGCCACCTCATGCTAAGAGTTGACTCATTGGAAAAGACTCTGATGCTTGAAGGGATTGGGGGCAAGAGGAGAAGGGGATGACAGAGGATGAGATGGCTGGATGGCATCACTGACTCGATGGACGTGAGTCTCAGTGAACTCTGGGAGTTGGTGATAGACAGGGAAGCCTGGCGTGCTGCAATTCATGGGGTCTCAGAGTCGGACACGACTGAGTGACTGATCTGATCTGATCATGACATTCTGCCAGTGATTAAACATGAAGCCTGAGCCAACTCACTTAACTTCTCTATGACTCAACTTTCCTCATCTGGGAAATGGAGATAAGCACCAATTCTGCTTCTCTCTCAAGATCATGGAGATAAGTGACAAGAAATGACTACAAATGTGTTTTGTAATTGAAACTCCACACAAGTGTAGTGTAAGCAAGTGTAAGCACACGATTATTCCTTTCCCATTATTCACCCATTACAGGTCTTCTCCAGAAGATTCTTAGTCCAATACTCCTCCCACTACTGTCTATAGAATATTATTATACCACAAATTTTCCTGCAAGAAAGTAAATGCTTGAAAGATCTTAGGCATTCCAGTTGATAAGTCACTGTATCATGACATCACTCAGTTATTGGTGGGTAACCCAAGAATCTAGTGGCTCTGTACCTGCCTTGTTCCCAAGAATACCAAATATCAGGTCCTGCAACTCTCCCCTCTATGCACCACGTGGCCTTGGATAAATCCTACAGTCAATCTGATCCTCAATTTCACATTTAGAAAATGCAAATAATACATCCCTTTATTCTTCTACAGGCTTTACAGGATGTGAATCAAAGGCAATACATCAAGATATTTCAAAAACACTAAGACTAAAGTCTTCACCATGGCGTATAATGTCTCCCTCTATAAAAATGTAAGTACCACAAGGAGAGGAGGTTTGGGCTGTTTAATTCACTTATGTATCCTCTGCATCTAGAATAGTGCTTGGCACATAATATGCATTCCAAAAATATTTGTCAATGAATGAATGATTAATAAAGAACTCCGCATTGTCACCAGTATTATTCTTCCAAATGTGCACATAAAATTTAAGGCCTGAAACTCAAATACTGTTTTTATATACATATTAATTTACGAGTAAATTAACCCCACAATGTATATAGTATAGAAGCAATTTTTCTCTGAAATACACAAAGAAGCAGAACATAGAAAACCATGCCCTATGATCTATAGGTTCATTTCAATCCCTATCGAAAGGCCAATGGCATTTTCACAGAACCAAGACAAATTGGAAAGATAATTTCCAAGATAATTGGAAAACTTGCGTGAAAACACAAAAGACACAAATAGCCAAAACAATCTTGAGGACAAAGAATAGAGCTGGAGGAATCATGCTCCCTGACTTCAGTCTGAAGTCTGTTTCAAGCTATAGTCATGAAAATAATATGGTACTGGCACAAAAACAGACATATAGATCAATGAAAAACAATAGAGAGCCCAGAAATAAGTCCATGCACTTATTGTCAATTAATCTTACCACAAAAAAAGTGGGGGGGTGGAATATACAACAGAAAAAAGACAGTCTTTTCAATAAGTGATACTGGGATAACTAGACAACTACATGTAAAAGAATGAAATTAGAACACTCTCTAACATACATATAAAAATAAGCTCAAAGTGGATTAAAAACCTAAATATCTTCATCATACCATACAGATACCATAAAACTCTTAGAGAAAACATAGTCAGAACAATCTTTGACACAAATCATACCACTATTTTTTTTTTGATCCAGCTCCTAAAACAAAGGAAATAAAAGCAAAAATAAATGAATGGAATCAATAATTAAAAACTTTTGAATACCAAATAAGCCATCAGCAAAGTGAAAAGACAACTTACTAAATGGGAAAACATTCAAGCAAATTACATAACTGATAAGGGATTAACACCCAACATATACAAACATCTTATACAACTTAACATCAAAAACTAAACAGCCCAATTAAAAATGGGCAGAACTGAATAGACATTTTTCCCAAGAGGAGATGCAGATGGTCAAGAGCCACAGGAAAAGGTGCACAACATCACAAATCATCCAGGAAATTCAAATCAAAACTACAATAAGATAACACCTCATACCTGTTGGAATAACTACCATCAAAAAGACCACAAATAAAAAATGTTGGCAAAAATATAAAAGGGAACCCTTGTATATTCCCTTGTATATTCCCACTTGGTGGGAATGTAAATTGGTGCACCCACTGTGGAAGATACTATGGAGGTTTCTCAAAAAACTACAAACAGAACTATCATATGACCCAGAAATTCTACTGCTGGGTATATATCTGACAAAAACAAAAACACCGATTCAAAAAGACAAATGCACTGCAATGTCAATAGGAACATTATTTACAATTGCTAAGATACAGAATCAACCTAACTGTCCATTATCAGATGAATGGATAAAGAAGATGTGGTATCTATACACAATGGAATACTACTCAGCCATACAAGAATGAAATTTTGTCATTTGCAGCAATATGGCTGAACTTAGAGGGTTTATGCTAAGTGAAATAAATTAGACTGACAAAAAAAAAGACAAATACAGTATAATATTTCCTATATGTAGGACTTGAAAAATACAACAAACTAGTAAATAGTAGCCAAAAAGCAGCAAACTCACAGATACAGAGAAATATTAGTGGTTGCCAGTGGGAAGAGGGAAACAGGGAGGAGCAATAAGAGGTAGAACAGACTGGTTCCATATCAGGAAAGGAGTACGTCAAGGCTGTATATTGTCACCCTGCTTATTTAACTTATATGCAGAGTACATCATGTGAAATGCTGAGCTGGATGAAGCACAAGCTGGAATCAAGATTTCAGGGAGAAATATCAATAACCTCATATACACAGATGATACAACCCTTGCGGCAGAAAGCAAAGAACTAAAGAGCCTCTTGATGAAAATGAAAGAGGAGAGTGAAAAAGTTGGCTTAAACCTCAACATTCAGAAAATGAAGATCATGGCATCCGGTTCCATCACTTCAAGGCAAATAGATGCAGAAAAAATGGAAACTGAGACTTTATTTTGGGGGGCTCCAGAATCACTGCAGGTGGTGACTGCAGCCATGAAATTAAAAGACGCTTGTTCCTTGGAAGAAAAGCTATGACCAACCTAGACAGCATATTAAAAAGCAGAGACATTACTTTACTAACAAAGGTCTGTCTAATCAAAGCTATGGTTTTTCCAGTAGTCATGTATGGATGTGAGAGTTGGACTATAAAGAAAGCTGAGTGCCGAAGAACTGATGCTTTTGAACTGTGGTGTTGGAGAAGACTCTTGAGAGTCCCTTGGACAGCAAGGAGAGCCAACCAGTCCATCCTAAAGGAAATTAGTCCTGAATATTCATTGGAAGGACTGATGCTGAAGCTGAAACTCCAATACTTTGGCCACCTGATGAGAAGAACTGACTCATTTGAAAAGACCCTGATGGTGGGAAATATTGAAGGCAGAAGGAGAAGGGGACAACAGAGGATGAGATGGTTGGATGGCATCACCAACTCAATGGACATGAGTTCGAGTAAACTCCAGGAGTTGGTGATGGACAGGGAAGCCTGGAGTGCTGCAGTCCATAGGGTCGCAAAGAGTCGGCTATGACTGAGTGACGGAACTGACTGACTGAATAAGAGGCAGGAGATAAAACATAAAAGCTCAGTTCAGTTCAGTCACTCAATCTTGTCCAATTAAGCCAACTTTTTCACTCTCTTTCATCAAGAGGCTCTTTAGTTCTTCTTTGCTTTCTGCCATAAGGGTGGTATCATCTGTGTATCTGAGGTTATTGATATTTCTCCTTGCAATCTTGATTCCAGCTTGTGCTTCATCCAGCCCAGTGTTTCTCATGATGTATTCTGCATATAAGTTAAATAAGCAGGGTGACAATATACAGACTCGACGTACTCCTTACCCAATTTTGAACCAGTCTGTTGTTCCATGTCCAGTTCTAACTGTTGCTTCCTGACCTGCATACAGATTTCTCAGGAGAAAGGTAAGGTGGTCTGGTATTCCCATATCTTGAAGAATTTTCCACAGTTTCTTGTGATCCACACAGTCAAAAGCCTTGGCACAGTCAATAAAGCAGAAATAGATGTTTTTCTGGAACTCTCTTGCTTTTTCAGTGATCCAGAGGATGTTGGCAATTTGATCTCTGGCTCCTCTGCCATTTCTAAAACCAGCTTGAACATCTGGAAGTTCACAGTTCATGTACTATTGAAGCCTGGCTTGGGGAATTTTGAGCTTTATTTTGCTAGCGTGTGAGATGAGTGCAATTATGCAGTAGTTTGAGCATTCTTTGGCATTGCCTTTCTTTGGGATTGGAATGAAAACCGACCTTTTCCAGTCCTGTGGCCATTGCTGAGTTTTCTAAATATGCTGGCATATTGAGTGCAGCACTTTCACAGCATCATCTTTTAGAATTTGAAATAGCTCAACTGGAATTCCATCACCTCCATTAGCTTTGTTCATAGTGATGCTTCCTAAGGCCCACTTGACTTTGCTTTCCAGAATGTCTGGATGTAGGTGAGTGATCACACCATCTTGATTATCTGGGTCATGAAGATCTTTTTTGTACAGTTGTTCTGTGTATTCTTGCCACCTCTTAATATCTTCTGCTTCTGTTGGGTCCATACCATTTCTGTCCTTTATTGTGCCCATCTCTGCATGAAAGATTCCTTTGGTATCACTCATTTTCTTGAAGAGATCTCTTGTCTTTCCCGTTCTGTTGTTTTCCTCTATTTCTTTGCCTGATCGCTGAGGAAGGCTTTCTTGTCTCTCCCTGCTATTCTTTGGAATGCTGCATTCAGATGGGTGTATCTTTCCTTTTCTCCTTTGCCTTTCACTACTCTTCTTTTCATAGCTGTTTGTAAGGCCTCCTCAGACAAACATTTTGCCTTTTTGCGTTTCTTTTTCTTGGCAATGGTCTTGATCACTGCCTCCTGTAAAATGTCACGAACCTCTGTCCATAGTTCTTCAGGCACTCTATCAGATCTAGTCCCTTGAGTCTATTTGTCACTTCCACTGTATAATCATAAGGGATTTGATTTAGGTCATACCTGAATGGTCTAGTGGTTTTCCCTACTTTCTTCAATTTCAGTCTGAATTTTGCATTAAGGAGTTCATGATCTGAGCCACAGTCAGATCCTGGTCTTGTTTTTGCTGACTATACAGAGCTTCTCCATTTTTGGCTGCAAAGAATATAATTAATCTGATTTCGGTGTTGACTATCTCGTGATATCCATGTGTATGTCCATGTCCACATCCAACACAAGTCTTCTCTTGTGTTGTTGGAAGAGGGTGTTTGCTATGACCAGTGCATTCTCTTGGCAAAACTCTGTTAGCCTTTGCCCCGCTTCATTCTGTACTCCAAGGCCAAATTTCCCCAATTACTCCAGGTATTTCTTGACTTCCTACTTGCGCATTCCAGTCCCCTATAATGAAAAGGACATCTTTTTGGGGTGTTAGTTCTCGAAGGTGTTGTAGATCTTCAAAGAATCGTTCAACTTCAGCTTCTTCAACATTATTGGTTGGGGCATAGACTTGGATTACTGTGATATTGAATGGTTTGCCTTGGAAATGAACAGAGATCATTCTGTCATTTTTGAGATTGCTTCAAAGTACTGCATTTCAGACTCTTTTGTTGACTATGATGCCTACTCCATTTTTCCAAAGGATTCTTCGTATAAAATAAACTGCAAGGATATACTGTGCAACACAGGGAATAAAACCAATATTTTATAACTATAAATGGAATATAACTTTAAAAATTTTAATCACTACATTGTACACCAATAACTTACATAATATTATCTATCAACTATACTTATATTAAAAAAAAAAAAAAACAGAAAACCATGCCCTTGACTCTACAGTGACCTTGGCTGCAAATAAGAAAGTCACTCTGAAAAGCCACTCTTGTCCCTAGATGTGTTCATTGCTAATTAACTCATTGCACTGTTTTAAAGTAACATTTAATCAATAATAAGGGGAATGCCAAAGTAAAAGAAATTAGAAGCCACTGCAAAGGGTCAGACATGACTTAGCAACTACAAAACAAAACAAACACTTAACAAAGTAAGAATTGAGATGTTAGGTCTTTGAAGAGTTGTTTAATGGTAGGAGTCAAATCCCATGTCCTGCCTCATCCCATTCAGAGAGGCCACTCTCTCTCACCCTTGAGAAAACACAGTCCCAGACCCCTGAAACTTTCTTATACAAGGTAAACTGTGAACACTTCAAAGTGGTCACCACTGCCACCCTTCTTAAACTCTAATTTTGCAATATCTATCAAAGACAAATAAACCTTAAAATTGTGCCCCTTGACCCTATTAATAAAAAAATTATAAACCATTTAAATGTATGACAATAAAACAGTGATAATTTTTTAAACATGTTATTACTTTGAAATGGTGGCTCTAGAAAAGAACTCACATCCAGAAGCCTCCTTGGCTCCAAGGTTACAGTCTTTCATGTCCACATAGCACTTAATTTACCAACCACAAATCTCATATCACCTGAGAGTCAACCTGATCAGGGATAGACTGAGAATACACCTGCTTGCAAAATAGAAAATATTCTCCATAGGTTTTGGGGGGCTGCCTATGAATAAAAGCTAGTAGGTAGTTGTGGCAAAATGCTAAGATAACCCCAAGATTCCCACTTCCTGGTATACACGTCCTGAACAATCCCCTCCCCTTGAATGCAAGTCCAACTTGTGAGTATGATAGGATATTAATCCATGGTTATGTTATGTTATATAGCAGAAGATATCTTTCAAGATAGAGTTAAGATCCCTAATCAGTTGACTTTACGTTAAGCAAAAGGGGGATTATCCTGGGTGGGCCTGACCTAATCAGGTGAGCCCATAAAAAAGACTGAAAATTTTAAAGAGACATTCAGCTCCTGGTCACGTAGTGGCCAGCTCATGGTGCAGAAGGGAGGGCCATGTGGCATGGTACGATGGGTAGCCTCTAGAAGCTGAGATCAACCCGCACTTGGCAGCCATAAGGAAAACAGAGGCCTCAGCCCTGTATCTGCAAGAAAATTAACACTGTCAACAACCTCCTTGATTGAAGGAGTTTGCAATCAAGTTTTTCCCTAGTCAATCCTCCAGATGAGAACACAGCTGACCAAGACCTTGCTTTCAGCATTGTGAAATCCTGAGCAGAGGAATAGTTGAAGCATGCTGAATTCCTAACCCACAGATACTTTGAGATAATATGTTTGTGTTCTTTATCTTTTTTTTGGCTATGCCACAAGGCTTGCAGGATCTTAGTTCCCTGACCAGGGATAGAACCCGCATACTCGGCAATGAAAGTACATAGTACTAACCACTGGACCACCAGGGAATTCCCTAAATTTGTGCTCTTTTAAGTGACTAAGTGTGTGGTCATTTGTTCTGCAGCAGTAAGAAAGACTTAACATAGTAATGAAAAGGGTTCTAGAATCAAGTCACATACAAGCTAGTAACTGATTTTCAGATCCAGTGTGCTTCACGCCTGCTCCCAGGTCTTATATCTGAGTCAGTATTAGCATGAATAGCAAACCATGAATCACATTTTCCCCTCCCTCTTCAGCCATAGCAGAAGCAAACAGCCAGCAACAGAGAAGATAAACTACACATTCACCAGATCAAGAAAAGCAGCCCTGATCATCTCTTACAACTCTATGAGACTGATCCATCTGACAAGCGGATCAGAAAAGCTCTGATTTGGAAAGCTTTGCATCAACATACTTTACTACTATGTTTGCTATTCTGATTTCCTAGGAGAAAAAAGGTTCACAAGTGCGCTCAATCACTGTCAAATCAGCTACCCTACTTGTATCTCTCTAGAGTAGATGCTGCTGGTTTTGGGTGTCATTAGAGTAAGTGGGCACTGTTTTTTCCTGCTTGTCGCTCTTGTAGACAAATGGGGGTCTCTTAGAGAGTGATGCAACCACTTCTAGAATACTTCTGTGAGATGTTTTCTGATTGCCAGGAAACATTGCCCTAGTATGCAAAGGCCACGTTCCCAATGTCACCATAGCAGAAGATAGGATGCCTTTCCTGGCAGAGCACAGATGGCTCACTTCCTCTCAACAATTGCTAGAAATACTGCCTAATATTATAAAAATCATGAAACCCCCCCCCTCCCCATACAATCAACTACATTAGGCGCATCAGCAGAGTGAGGACATGGATCCAGGGAAATGGGTTGCCTTCCTTTCTCTCATATTCAGCTGAATTTAGGGAGAGACAAACACAGACATTTGCCTGAGTGACTTCAAGAACCTCAAAGTCAGTCTTCTTGCTTCCAGTCTTCCTTCATCCAATTTCTATTCCTCAATCAGCTGAGGGTTATCTTTCTAAAATACATACTGTCCTCAGGTCAAGTGCACACTCTGCCTCTGCACACATAAGGCAAACATTTCTCAAAATTATTCTGGGGCCTCTAAGTAAAACCCAAATTTTTCAGCACAATTTGCAAAGATTCCTGCTGCTGCTGCTAAGTCACTTCAGTCGTGTCCGACTCTGTGCGACCCCATAGACGGCAGCCCACCAGGCTCCCCCGTCCCTGGGATTCTCCAGGCAAGAACACTGTAGTGGGTTGCCATTTCCTTCTCCAATGCAGGAAACTGAAAAGTGAAAGTGAAGTCGCTCAGTCATCATCCCTGCAAACTCTACCATCTTGCACCAATTTTGAACTAATATGAAGTTCGTGAGAACCACTTACGATCTGTCTCACCTTACATTATAAAAGATGCCATTTCTTCTGCTCTGTTCTTCCTCTACCTCCTTCATCTTATTAACTCTGATTTATTTCCTTGGATCTCAGCTTAGAGTGTTTTCCCCTGAAAAGTGCCCCCTGATCCCTTAATCGTGAGCTAGGACAAACTTGAAACATGCTGTGCCTCCTCCCTGGCTATGGAAGCACTCAGCACACCCTAATGGAATCACTTATTCGTGGCTCTCACACACACACACACACACACACACACACACACACAAGTGAAGTTGCCTTTATCCAGTTCACAGCTTTACCTTCATAATAGTATCTGGCAGAGAGTAGGTGTTTGTTTTTTTTTTTTTTTTAATGGTGCTGAATAAAGAAAGGAACAAGTGAATGAAGTCATTCTTTTCAAAGATATTTTTGCAAAAATTGTACTTGCATATTCAAAGCCCTTCAGGATCAAAGCTCAAGCCAGTTTCCCAACCTCTGCTCCAGTATCCCTGCAGACTAAACCATCCATTACGCCCCACCCACACCCACACAGTCCTACCCCTGAGCCTTTGTTCACACTGTCCCTCTCACCAGAATCCTACCATCAAGACATTTCCTCCGTAAACTTACTTGGTTTTCTCAACACAGGATTAGATTCTGGTTCCTCCTTTTGGCTCCTGCTTAGCACTTTGGGGTTTTTGTCGTGGGTGTTTGTGTGTCTGTGTCTTTTCAACTGAAATACAAATTCCTCAAGGATAGCAACAATGTTTTAGTCATCACAGAGCCACAAATGGTTCTCAATAAATATTTATAATATTATGTAATACATAGTCCCTTTATGTAAGATGACTATGTGGTTTAATGTGGTTTTAGAATTAAAGGGTATATAAATGGGAAGGAAATCTGTTTCACTTTGCTGTACAGCAGCAATTAACACAACATTGTAAAGCAACTATACACCAATAAAAAAATTTTTTAAAGAATTAAAGGTTATAACGGTGACTTCCCTGGTGGCTCAGGTGGTAGACTCCACCTGTAATATGGGAGACCTGGGTTTGATCCCTGGTTTGGGAAGATCCCCTGGAGGAAGAAATGGCAACCCACTTCAGTGTTCTTGCCTGGAGAATTACCACAGACAGAGCAGCCTGGGGGTTACAGTCCATGGGGGTCACAAAGAGTCAGACACGACTGAGCGACTAAGCACCCCACAAAGGGTATAATAGCTATAATAATAATATATCTACTAGATATTAACTGCATACCATACACCAAGAAATGCTTTATATTCATTCCTTGTAATCTACTCAAACTTGCATGGTAGCTTAATATTCCTACCTTAGAGATGAGGAAACTGAAAATGAATTCACATAAACTGGCAGAGATTACATAGTAAATGGCAGATCCAAGATCTGAACTCACATCTGTTTGGGCCCTGTGCTAAATCACTTCAGTCATGTCCAACTCTTTGCAACACCATGGACTATAGCCCGCCACGCTCCTCTGTCCACGGAATTTTCCAGGCATGAATACTGGATTGGGTTGCCATTTCCTTCTTGAGGGGATCTTCCTGATGCAGGGATTGAACCAGCATCTCTTGCATCTCCTACATTGCCAGGTGGCTTCCTCACCACTAATGCCACCTGGGAAGGCCTTCTGGGCCCAATACCTGAACTTTTTCCACTAATACTGTATTTTTACTCTCAATGTACCATATGACTAAAACTTCACATCATCTCAAAAGCATAAGCCTCCATAGTGAAGCCTGGTATTACTTTTTCCATGGGGTCTTATTGTGCTTGTGACAAACCAGGCCTACAAAGTTTCACAAAACTTTTTCTGGAGTCAGGGTCATATCTTCTCCGGCTCTCAGGCCTTATGCCATCAGTCATCTATTGGGGGAGATTTGCTCTATCCACACATATGTCCATCAGTGATACCCATTAAACGGGCAACATTAGTTTCTACCTGGTCAAAAATCCAGCATCTAGCTTACACATGTCTAAGTCCACATACAAGAGGTAAAACAAACACCCTGCCCTCCACGTGTGGCAACTAAACCATGAGTGTGTACTCTTTGCAAGGGAATTTCGAGGACTGGGAAGGAGAGCCATATCAGGACACACGACAGCAGTTAAGGAGTGGGCTTAGCATTTTTATCACATTCTGCTATTTTTCCACGTATCTGGCACTGCGCTAAATACTTTATATTCATTATCCTATTACATCCATACAACCCTATACAAGTGCTATTATACCCAATGTAGAAATGAAAAATCTGACACTGAGTAGTTAATATTGCCTAAGGTACCCAGCTAAGAAGTAGAAAAGCAGAAATCAAACCCAGGTCTAACTCCATAGCCTACACTGATGATCACTTTTATACAATGCTTCCAATGTCATCTATCTCTATTCATAACTTTCACCAACAACCAGTATCACCCAACCTCAGCACCTAAAGAGCACTACCAGAATTGCTCTCTTTCTGCATAAGTACTCAGAGCAAAACAAAGAGAGCCCCAAGGCACACCAACAAATAACTTTTTCACTCCAGGGGCATTCAAATCCCAAAGCTACTTTTCCAAGCATCTGGGTGTTTGTCCCAGATCCTGACCTATTTCCAACTTGTGTAATTATATTGTTTTTCTAATTGCCCTTGGCTGTTACACTGGGTGAAGCCATTGCCTAGCCTGTCCTCAGCCTCTGAGCAGTTTTGCTAGACAGCCATTAGACAGCTGTTTCTATCCACCAGCAGAGGTAGAGTCATATCTAAAGGGAACAGAAATATCCGTTTAGAGTTTCACAGCTTAAACAGAAAATTGCCCGGGAGTTCTTTTGAGGGCAAAGATTCCAAACTTTGAAGATGTATATCCTTCAAGAATTAACCTTATGATCAAGCTATAGCCTTTGGAGAAATATTATTGAATTACTATATTTTTTTAATGTGAATAATTCCTTTAGAGATGAGATAATCACTCTTTTTCCCTTTTCAAGTTATTTCCACTATTTTTAAATACTATCTTCTCATCCAAACTATTCTATTAATGGAAGGAGGAAGTGAACTGCTCAAAGTAGGAGATAATTAAGCAGAAAAAAAAAGTCTCCATTATTTATGGGGTCGAAACAAAGGTCACTAAGTCTGAAGGTTAGACCCAAAGACTCTTCCAGGTTGAATTATTTCACATTTGATTCAGAACAGAAAATGATCGTGAAAAGATATTCAGTTTTTGGACACACTGAAGGTCTTCAGATACGCTGAAATAATGATAGTAATAGCAACTAACACTTATTGGGAACTACAAAACAGACAGTTTACATTTATGATTTCATATAAACCTTATAAAAATGTTTATATAGAATCTAACTTTAGATTATCTAAACTTTAGAATCTAACTCTAATTTAGAGTTAAACACTAAATAAACTTTGTAGGTATTCAAACAATACTATATTTGGAGTAGACCCATGCATATACGGTAAAAGCTTTTTGTAGTCATGAAAATTCTTCAAGATAATGATTGTCTTCAGTAAGGGAAGATGACTACAATTGAGACTGTCCATTGTTTTCACTAAAGAGTCAGTTGTCAATTTTATTGTTGATTCTTTGAAGGCAATCTGTAGTTCAATTAATCTACTACATGGCAATGTAGTAGATCCTACCATTGCCAGTATCTTACAAATACACAAATGAAATCTCAAAAAGGTCAAGCTATTTGTCCAGTGACTCACACTTGACAAATGGTGGAACCAGGACTCACACCCAAGCCTCTCAGACTCTGAAACCTAACTTCCTCATTTTTACTTGCATTGTGTCTATACATTTCCAATACTGTATTAGCTCTTTGGCAAAGTCTCAAGGACCTGTCCAGAAATGCGATGTCTCTCTGCCAGAGAAAGTACTTCTCAGAACTGATTCACACACTTACCTGTTAGAAGAAAACTTGATGAAGATGAAATGAATAATGAATAACCAATTAGAAGGAAACCCAATATATGAAAGGGATGACACATAGAACTTCAGAGGATTTATTGCTCTTCCTTTCTGAAAAAAGAGTGGAAGGAACCACAGACATCATCTGTTCCAGTGGCCTTTTGGAACAGATAAGAAGGAGAAAATTGATTCTTTCAAAGTCTCAACATTACTTTCCTAGTACAGATATGAAAGCACTGGCAATGTACTTCACAATAGCCATATTGCCATTTCCACCATTATTCTTACTATTAGTATTATTACTGCTGCTACCAGATGATTAGGAGACTATTCAATATTATTAGAAAACCTATGAGACACTTGACTCAAGCCGTTCCATGCTGTGTTCACCACTAAACGGGCACTAGGGAATACTCCAGCACTTGTGCTTTATGTACATGATGATGTACACACTACCATGGCATCTTCAAAGCATCTTTTACCCAATAATGTCAGAGTCTTCCTTATCCTACCGCCCACACATACACACACACCCTCTACCCCATTCTTCCATTGAATTTTCTTCCAAGCACTTAACATTATCTAAAAAGATCTTATTTGTTGGTTTATTTGTTTGTTTACTGCCAGTCCCCTACCCTTGACCTATAATGTAAACTCTAGGAGAGCATGAATTATACTTGTCTGGAATGTCACTTATCCCCAGAGCCTTGAATTAAGTATTTAGTGATTGAATGGAGATACCATTGACTTGAGTCAATGCAATGTCTTCCTTTTATTCCTTTTATGCATTTTCCTTCAGATTGTCTGAAAGGAGATGGGGGTCTGTGAATGAATGAATGAACATATAAATAAATGCATAAATCCTTTTTAGTACCTAGGAATCAGAGCAGAGAAAAGCCTTCATCTGTTGTCCCATTTTGGTTTTGTTTTGTTTTGTTTTCTGTGATGAAAACAAATGTAGCCATTTTTCAATACCTGTTAATTCTTGGCACAGGAGTCCATGCCAGGCAGAGTTGAAGCCAGTTTAAGCCAGGCTAAGATAATATGTTACATGTTAGATAATGGTTTAGAACTGGATTAAGTAGTGCTTTAGTCCTAAGAATCTATATTCTTCAAGGGAATCAGTCAACAAATGAACAACAAAATGATTAAGAAATAGATTGGTCTTTCTGAAAACATGTAACTCTGGCTTTGAAAGACTACTTACAAAGGTCTCTACATAACAGGTTTGAAACTGTACCTGTTAGAAGGAAAACTACTGTCTCCTACGTAAAGTTCTAAGAAGACAACTTTGTGTCATATTACACTGGTAGGACACAATCTTAGAAATGTAAACATTGTACATGGAAAATGGTAGGGATATGGAAAAGAGTGAGTTACTTACTACAAAATCAGTTTTTAGGAAAACCAAGTCCATCTTAAAAACCAGAGGGAGAAGTGCAAAGTTGGAGAGGGCTATAATCTATGAGCATTGGTAGAATACATTTCTTCTACATCTTGTTAAAACCCCCCGTGCCAAAGTCCTTGAGAACCGTCTTAAGCATTCAGAGCCAAAAGATTCGTCATTGTAATAACTGTTTTGGGATCATGGGGACCATACCCTAGATCCACTGAGGTTACAAATATGGCACCTAATGCCTCATCATGGTTCCAAGATTCCTCACCTCAAATTTTAGTCTTCTATATTCCTTTTTCCTGCTTAAAGTGATCCGAAAACTACTCAAATCTGATGTCAGGAAAGTGACTGGGATTTGCCCTCAGAGATGTTTTCTTCAGCTCATACAACAGTTTATAAAAAATTGAACCAATATTTAATAAATTGAAAATCCTATATTGCAAGAAAAAAGTCAGCTTTTCAGATTCTCTTGAATTTCCTTTCTTTTTGGCACTGAGTCTATAGTCCCAGGCGACAAAAGTCAGCTGAAGCTGAAGAGAATCTGCCCCCTTTGGACAGGGCATGTGCTCTCCAATTTTCCAGTCTCCACCAACTTTAATTGTATCCAACTTTAAGGTCTGTCGGAGAAGGCAATGGCACCCCACTCCAGTACTCTTGCCTGGAAAATCACATGGATGGAGGAGCCTGGAAGGCTGCAGTCCATGGGGTCGCTGAGGGTTGAACATGACTGAGTGACTTCACTTTCACTTTTCACTTTCCTGCATTGGAGAAGGAAACGGCAACCCACTCCAGTGTTCTTGCCTGGAGAATCCCAGGGATGGGGAAGCCTGGTGGGCTGCCATCTATGGGGTCACACAGAGTCGGACACGACTGAAGTGACTTAGCAATAGCAATTAAGGTCTGTGCTTATTGGCATTTATCATTGCACTCACATTTTTTAATAGCATGCAAATATTTCTTGGAATCAGTATCTATCAAAAAACAGAAATCAAAAAACAAAGAGAACTGCATTTTTCAAGAGGAATCAAAAATTCACCTGGAAAAGGCAAAGCCAGGGTATTCAAGACAACTTTCAAGAGCAAGTTAAAGGATTCATCCCCCAGATAACAAAGTTACAGTAATTAAGACAGTGTGATATTGCCACATGGAAAATAATCAATAGACTAGAATCCAGGAATACTTAAATAGAAAGTTGATTGATGATAGATAGATGGTGACATGATACATAGCATTACTATTCAAGAAAGAAAGATGACTTATTCAATATAGTGGATATCAATATTGCAAAATAAATTAAGATTTTATATTATTTTATGCCAGTACCTCCTGTGTTAGAGCCCTATATACAAAGGCAAAATTCTGAAACTTGAGAAAATATAGAATAATATATTTATCATATTGAGTTAGGAAAGGTTTGCTTAAGCAATGTATACAAAGTACTGCTATAGCTGCTGCTAAGTCACTTCAGTCATGTCCAACTCTGTGTGACCCCAGAGACGGCAGCCAGCTCCCCCGTTCCTGGGATTCTCCAGGCAAGAACACTGGAGTGGGTTGCCATTTCCTTCTCCAATGCGTGAAAGTGAAAAGTGAAAGTGAAGTCGCTCAGTCATTTCTGACTCTTAGCAACCCCATGGACTGCAGACAAGCCATAGGAGAAAGATAAATTTGACTTTCTAAATTATAATAGTTTTTTATCAACGAAAAGACACCATAAGTAAGTTAAAATGTAGGCCACAATCTGGGAGAAGATATTGGCAAAACATATATCTAGCAAAGGAATAAGTTTGACAATACCAAATATTGGTTCTAATGTAGAGAAATGAGGACTTTCATATACTACAAGGGGAACTAGAAATTGTTTCACTTTCTACTTTGGTAAGTAATTGGGTGAAACTAGTAAAGTTAAAAATGTGTATACATTTTTTTTTAAATGTTGTGGTAAAGAAGATGTATATACGTGTTAGTTCAGGAAGTCCACTTACAGATGTATCTTGAGACTCTTGTTTAAGATGATGTGTTCAAGAATGAGCTAGTACTTCATGTATCAACACAAATGCATCCTAAAATATAATGCTAGGGCTTTAAAAGGTGTACTGAAATATCATTTAAAGAGTTAAACACTAAATAAAGTTTGTAAGTATTCAAACAATACTATCTTTGTAGACCCATGCACATATGGTAAAAGCTTTTTTGTAGTCATGAAAATTCTTCAAGATAATGATTGTCTTCAGTAAGGGAAGATGACTACAATTGAGACTGTCCATTGTTTTCACTAAAGAGTCAGTTGTCAATTTTTGTTGATTCTTTGAAGGCAAACTTTTCTTTCTGCTTTTAATATTTTTTCTTTGTCCTTGGCTCACTTTAATTTTATTATGATGATTCTAGGTACAATCTTCTTTCTATACTCCTGCCTAGAGTTTATTATAGCTATCCATCAATAACTTGAATCAATAACTTCAGAATTTTTGACACTTTAGAAAAATACTTGATCGATCATTGTATCTTCAAATACTACTTCTGCAATATCCTTTACTTTTTTTCTGGTCTGCCCATTACATTTTTTAATATATTTTACCACATTTCATTTGTCTCCTACACTCTCTTGTGTATTTTTCATCTTTTTCCTTCTTCTTGGTTAAGTCTGGATATTTTCTTTCTCTTATCCTCCAGTTCACAAATTCTCTCATCAGCAGTATCTAACTTGCAGTTTAACCTTTAATTCTTCATTTCAGTTATTGTATCTTTTGGTTCCAAATTTGCTATTAGATTCTCTTTTATAATAGTTTTCAAATTTTCCATTTATAATAGTTTTCAAAATAGTCCTACTTCCTTGAACATATTAATTGTAATTGTTTTAGCAATAACATTTAGATCTCCTAGGGAATGGTTTCCATTATCTGTTGTTATCTCTTGCTTGTTTGCTTACTGTTGTTTTAGTCAAATCTCACTTCTACTACTGAAATTTTTATTGAACATTTTATATATATATATATATGTATATATATATATATATGAGATATCTGAGACTGAATGATGATTGTCTTCCTAATGGTGTCCCAAATAATACTGATCTAATCACAAAGTGAGATAATTCAAAGTTGGGCTTGAGTTACCGTGAGAGCTGTTCGATTTCCAATTCACTTATTCCTAAGATCCTTACTGAAACCTTGTGATTTTACTAGGGACTTTCTTCCTTGGCAAGATCTGAACTCCAGTTTTCATCCCTCAACCTGATTAGTATTCCAAACACAACATTCAACTGAACTTTTCAGCCACTGCTTTTGAAATCAACAATCACCCCCAAGGAGAGAAGCAGCATTGAATGCCATGATCATCACTAAGAAACTCTCTTCTTTTTTAGAACTTTGTCCTTAAAATCTTCACTTTCTTGGTGGCTCTCTGATGCCTTCAGCTAGAATTTTTAAATATAGTATCCAGCTTTTTAAATTGTCCTCATGCAGAGTTTTAGTCATTAGTAGCATAATCTGGCATTATCAGAAGCAGAATGCCTCTAAGTTGAATTTTGAGCATGTCAGATAGCCTGGGTTTACCTTTTTGTAGACCCAAACATATTCGTTGAATTTGGTTAACATTCATTAATCCATTTCCTACAGCCACATGATGTAACAACAGGCAAACAGAAAGAAATTTATTATTTATGTTAGCATAGAAGGTTTTCCCAGGAAAAAGTACAGAGCTTTAAATCTACCCTGTCTTGGCTTTCACTCATTTGTTCTAGGGAGAAGGCAATGGCACCCCACTCCAGTACTCTTGTCTGGAAAATCCCATGGATGGAGGAGCCTGGTAGGCTGCAGTCCATGGGGTCGCTAATAGTCGGACACAACTGAGCGACTTCACTTTCACTTTTCACTTTCATGCATTGGAGAAGGAAATGGCAACCCACTCCAGTGTTCTTGCCTGGAGAATCCCAGGGACAGGGGAGCCTGGTGGGCTGCTATCTATGGGGTCACACAGAGTCGGACACGACTGAAGCGATTTAGCAGCAGCAGTAGCAGTAGCAGCATTTGTTCTAACACTACAGGAAAACAACACAAATTCTCTGTTCTTAGCCTCCTTGTATATAATATGGGGATAAGAGTACTACCTTAACTACCTCACAGGTTTATTTAGAGGATTAATTAGAACAAATAGACAAAAGTACCTAGTACAGTGCCTGGCCCATGGTAGTTCAGTCCAGTTCAGTTGCCCAGTCGTGTCCAACTCTGTGACCTCACGGACTGCAGCACGCCAGGCCTCCCTGTCCATCACCAACTCCCGGGGTTTACTCAAACCCATGTCCATTGAGTCGGTGACGCCATCCAACCATCTCATCCTCTATCACCCTCTTCTCCTCCTGCCTTCACCAGCATCAGGGTCTTTTCTGATGAGTCAGTTCTTTGCATCAAGTGGCCAAAGTATTGGAATTTCAGCTTCAACTTCAGTCCATGGCCCATGGTAAGTATTCAACAAATACCAATTTAATTCCAACCAGTCCATTCTGAAGGAGATCAGCCCTGGGATTTCTTTGGAGGGAATGATGCTAAAGCTGAAACTCCAGTACTTTGGCCACCTCATGCGAAAACTTGACTCACTGGAAAAGACTCTGATGCTGGGAAGAATTGGGGGCAGGAGGAGAAGGGGACGACAGAAGATGAGATGGCTGGATGGCATCACTGACTCAATGGATGTGAGTCTGAGTGAACTCCGGGAGTTGGTGATGGACAGGGAGGCCTGGCGTGCTGCGATTCATGGGGTTGCAAAGAGTCGGACACAACTGAGCGACTGAACTGAACTGAACTGAACTGAAGGATTATATAACAACAATGTATCCAGCTTGAGGACAGTTTCTCCTTCTTGAAAACCTTCTGACTAATCCTGCTATCTTAAAATGTAAATTGTGGGAGTGGGTCTGGTAAGATCTTTACAACCTTGAGACATTCTTTTGATTTACTGCAATAACCAATTGAAGAAGTATGTAGCTCCCTTACTAAGACTAGCGAGGGGGATACTCTCTGTCCCTTTTCTGATATCTATGTCAGAAGATTTCTCTATCCCTTTTTATACTTTAATAAAACTCTGCTATACAAAAGCTCTTGAGTGATCAAGCCTGGTCCCTGATCCTGAAGCTAAGTCTTCTTCAAAGATCACAAATCCAACATTGTTAATGGTAAGCTATCACATGCAAGGATATGGTGTTAGCTGGAGGATTCTGACACATATGCTATCCTTTCCCTTAAAATGGATCCAGTTGTGAATTTTGTTAAAATAGGGAATCAGTGTAGAAAAGGAAAGCTTCCAAATTTAAAAGAAGGACAAATCAGACCAGGCAATTACTGGGTTACTCTACACGCTGGCCTCATCAAGGATACATTAGCTGAAAGTGAAGAGAGCTCTTGAGTGCTGACAGATGCATCAGGCACAAACTCTGGATTCCCTGAAAGCTGACTGTGCCTCAGGGGCAGAGCATCTGAGGTTACTTCTCCAAAAGAGAGACAGAGGTTCACAGGGTCCCCTTTTGCTTGTGACATTTCCATTCTGCCATGGAATGTTAAGCACTTTGCATTCTTTATCTTTCTGCCTTCTCTGGGTAATTGAGGTGCCATTATTTCCCCTTTCCTTTCCATGAAAGAAAGTGAAAGTGTTAGTCACTCAGTCATGTCCAACTCTTTGAGACCCCATGGACTGTAGCCTATCAGGCTCCTCTGTCAATGGGGATTCTCTGGGCAAGAATACTGGAATGGGTTGCCATTTTCTTCTCTGGGGGATCTTCCCGACCCAGGGATCGAACCCAGGTCTCCTGCACAGCAGGCAGATTCTTTACCATCTGAGCTCCCAAGGAAGCCTCTATAGGGTGGATAAAATGATGCTTGAAGAAGTCATATAACATGCCAAAGTCACACAGCCAGTATGTGGCAGACAATTCAAGTGACATTTATTGAGTACCTGTCGTGCATCGGGCAATGTGCTAGCAACTGAGGCAATACGAATGAAAAAATGCCCCTGCTAAGATTCTAAGCTAAGGAAGGAAACAAGAAGACAATCCTGAGCACGTGCTCCAAAAACAGCTTCTTTTGCATTAAGATGTCAACGGGACAAGTGTTAGGACCGTCAAGAAAAGATGCCAGAGGAAGAAGAGTGAGAGCAAAACCACAGGGCAGCTAGACATGCGGTCAGAGGGTGGCTGTGTCACCCACTCAGCCCCAGCCCCCGCCTCCTCCTGGAAATAGTACCCAGATCCACACAGCAGGGACTTACATGTTCATGATAGTGAGGGCAGAACATGCAAAGCAATAAAGAAGCAAGACAGTTATCGGTTAAATGCTAAAAAGGAAATAGAACAGGGTAGTGGGAGAAAGAACAACTGGGAGAGTTCTTTGGTAGAGTATTGCAGAAAAGCCTCCATGCAGATGTGGTGTGTAAACTGAGAGCAGAAAGGGAGGGAGTTAGAGGCAGGCACACTGGGACTTGAGGCAGGAAGAGCTCAGCATTTTGAACTGTGTCTATAGTCATGGAGGAAAAGTGGAGGCCAACATGAGCTGAGGCTGCAGTCAGGAGAGGCCAGATGACACAGAAAGTGGGAGGGTCATGGCATAGACTCAGATGGAGCCTGTACACATTTCACTTCCCAACTGGCAATAATGTACTGTTACTCCTGGGATCGCAGAGAGCAGTCACCAACAGGGCAGAGAAGATTAAGCCCAGCACCATCACATCATGGTTTCCATCTGGACCTTTACATCTGATTCTGTTCAGCCTCAGTTCACAGTGAGAAACCTCCTATACAGTTCACTGAACACAGACAGTAATATTGTACTAGAAGTATGTAATATGTAAGTATCATTACAATGGCAACTGTATCACCATATATAAATGTATCCAAGGAACACAATGTACATCTCAAATTTATAGGTACACATGTCACGCTTATCCAATGTAAATACATATGTACCTACATGCTTGCATATATACATACCAGGATAAGCCAAAAAAAAAAAGAACGAAAGTAACCTCCTTGTTCCTATTTCACCTCCTCATACCTTATGCATGCACTTTTCTCACCCTACTAGACTATAATTTTGTTCTAAGGCAGAGTCTACAGAAATTATCCCAATGCTTTGCACATAGTAAGCACTCAAGGGCTTCGCAGGTGGCTCAGTGGGAAAGAATCCACCTGTCAATGAAGGAGATATGGGTTCAAACCCTGAGTCAGGAAGATCCTCTGGAGGAGGAAATGGCAACCCACTCCAGTATTCTCGCTTGGAGAATGCCATGGACAGAGGAACCCGGTGGGCTACAGTCAATGGGGTCACAAAGAGTCGGATATGACTGAGCGACTAAGCACACACACGCACAGCAAATGTTAGTTAAGCTGATCTTCAAAAGCAGGCACAGACCTCACACTAGAAAGTTTGAGCATTCATCACTGAAGTCTGGCAGGAGTCAAGAAGAAAAGGACTCTCCCAGCTCAGAATGAGGGGGATGGAGGGCATGGCAAGAAAGGAAGCCACCAGCCAGCCTCTCGCGTCCCTCCTTTAAACTGCTGCTCCAGCCACTGGCACTTAACCTTTGGGTGGAGACACACAGACTTCAGAGAGTGGCCTCTGAGAACCCAGCCTCATGGAAGCGTGCTATTGATTTTTCCAGGCAGAGCAATTCAAAGGAAAAGAAAAAGGTGTTTTTAAATTACGCTTTTCAGCTGGGACAAGAAAATAATAGTTGCCATATTTTTGGATAATGTCACGCTGATGTCTCCGGGCCTCTGCCAGCATCTCTATCAATCACACGTCGTGAGTGAGAGCAGTGAGACACTGCTGATTGGAGCTCCAACGACCAGCTTTTACCAATATCTATAATAACTTAGTGCTTCTGTCAGGAGTTGGGCTCATTTGCTCAAACAAGGCAGATTAAAGAATGTGGGCTTTGAGATGTCCTGCTACTGCACTGCAGGAAAGAAAATGCCCCCTTTTCTTCTGTTTCAAGTCAAACTGTCAAGTATTTGTCAGTATTTGGATGATATTTTTTGCTATGTTCTGCGTTTGAATTAACACACACACAAACACACACACACACACCATCTCACCATGTTCTTACCATTCAGAGCATCACAACCTCAGTTTGGCATGAATAGGGCAGCTTCCTAAAAAAGATATCACTTGATCTCAGTCAGAAAGAATCAACAAGAGTTCTGGTAAAGGAAAGTGAGCTGTTGTGAAAAATGGAAAATAATTTCATTTAACACTGTAAATGAATTTTTTTTTAATTTTCATTATATATTTAGTATCAAAGTATAGTGGATACTACATGGGTAGGAAGAAATTGCTTCTTCTTCTTTTTTTTTTTGGCCACAACACATGGCATCAGGATCTTAGTTCCTCAATCAGGGTTCAACCCTGCAGTGGAAGCCGGAGTCCTAACCACTGGATAACCAAGGAATTCCCTAGTGGGAAGGGATTGGAAAAGGGGAGCAGGAGTGCATTTTATACCTAGAAAAAGACCTAAAAATAATAACTCTAGTGGTAGTAGTAGGAGGAGCTGCTGTCTGTTGAGCTACTGTGTCAGAAATAGCGATGAGCACTTTCCATATATTAATTTCATCTCTGCTCACAAAATCACCATGGGGATTATTACCCCATTTTGAAGATAATAAAGCTCGGGTTCACAGAAGCTAAGTCTCTAGCCTAAGGGTTCATAGTTAATAACAAGCAAGACCAAGAATCAAATAGATTCCCCTGGAGGACAGAGAACCATGTTAAGAGTATGAGCTTTGAAGAAAAAATTTTAAAAAAGAACCATGATCTTGCCATTAGCCACTTTTCTGCTTGGGCGAGTCATGTTACCTCTCTGAGCCTCTGTTTTCTTGTGTTGTTGTTTAGTTGCTCAGTCATGTCAACTCTTTGCAACCCCATGGACTGTAGCCTGCCCGGCTCCTCTGTCCATGGGAATTCCTAGGCAAGAATACTGGAGTGGGTAGCCACTCCCTTCTCCACAGGATCTTCCTGACCCAGAAATCAAATCTGGGTCTCCTGCATTGCAGACAGAAAAAAAAAAAGAAAAAAAAAAAAAAAAGAACCAAATTCTGGGACGCAAGCCTCCCCAAGTGTGTTCCTTTTCTAAACTGTGAGAGTGTTGAATTCCTTCATCTCTACCTCATCTTCTAGCTCTGTGCCCCAAAGTCTAAACAACCCAGCCCAAGGCTGGACTGTGCCCCCACAGTTCACTTCCCTGTCCAATCTTCCTACGCCAGCTCCCAGCCCCTCCTCTTAATTCTCCAGACTGAATAGAGCCCCAAAATGAATCCAACAAGAAAACTTCTGGTTAGATTCTATGACTGATGGGGAAGACCAAGAAAAAATGATGCTCACTTGATGTCTCCAGCACTAACAGCAGTGCTTTCTAAACAACCAAAAGGAATCTTGAAATAAAGAATTAATGGATTCCAGAACTAGCATTATGCTGATTGGTGACAAAGGGATTCTACATAATTTAGTGTTATACTGCTGACTGTGAAATATCTCTGGGCCAACAACCTAAGTTTCCTTTGAACAATGTGAGTCATCAGAAGGTGTAAGAGTAGGAGAAGAAGGAACAAGGCCAAAGACACTAATATCAAAAATGCATCTGAAGAGTTTGAATAAAATGGTCTCAACAAACTTAAAGGTGGAAAAAAAAGTACTTCTAAATTAATGTTACCTCCTGACTTACGTATGTGTGATGATCTAAATGGGCTTCTCTGGTGGCTCAGATGGTAAAGAATCTGCCTGAAATGCAGGAAAACTGGGTTTGATCCCTGGGGTCAGGAAGATGCCCTGGAGAAGGGCATAGCTACCCACTCCAGTAGTCTTGCCTAGAGAATTCCATGGACAAAGGAGCCTGGTGGGCTATAGTCAATGGGCTCACAATGAGTCGGACACGACTCAGCAGCTAACACTTTCACTACAATGACCTTAATAACACAATATTATTTGCAGATCAATAACTATTTCATCTCTAGACTTAGAAGTAAGTATGCTTAATTGGACCAAAAATCATTTTTTTAATCATATGCTTTTTGAAGAAAATGCAGGATTACCAAACATTACCTACTATATAGCACAGGGAACTCTGCTCAATACTCTGCAATGATTTATATGGGAATAGAATCTAGAAAAGAGTGAATATATATACATATACATATATATATGTGTGTGTGTGTGTGTGTGTGTGTGTGTATGTATATATATATAAAATATATCGCCCATGCTGGGCAACAAGAGAAGCCACCACCATGAGAAGCCTGTGCACAGCAGCTGGAGAGTAGCCCCTACTCTCCACAACTAAAGAAAATCCCTCACAGCGACAAAGACCCAGCACAGTCAAAAATTAATGTTTTAAAAAAGGAATGCAGTTAAAAAAAAAGAGAGAGATTATAATATAGGTGGATCTGTGCATGTAACTAGCAGAAAGTAACCTCAGTCCTACTCCTTAGATTACAAAGCCACTCGAGCGCCTTCCTAAGGCCAGGCATCAAGCTAGTTTCTGGAAGTACAGGAAGGTATTGTACATCATGCTCTGGGATAATGGCTTTCAACAGGTTGTTTAAGTGAAACCACTTACTGCCTTCACTCCACCTTTCACATATGCACACAGGGTCATTTTTCTTTGTGTTTCAGTAAACACACAGCCCCTTTGAGCACCAGCTCAATGGTATATATTATGTGTCTTTTCTTTTCTTAGTACCCAGTCATACTCAATTCTCTGCAGCAGTGCATGACCTGCTTAACTCTACAATCCAACAGGCATGACTTTAACCATAGGGAAAAAATCAACTCAAGCATCATTATTCATCATTTGATAGCCCACTTCAGCTGGGGTTGCTGGTTGAGATCCATTGCCAGAGCATTCAAAATGAAAGAGCTACTTCACTATCTGATTCAATGGAAGCCCCTGTATACTAAAGTACCTCCTCTTTTGGTGTGTCACACTGCCTGAGAGCCAAGATTCATATTCAACCAGGAACATGATTCCCCGTCCTTCCAAAGCATTATGCTTAAAAGCACCATTGAGAAGGGAAAATGCATGAGCTATCTTAGAATAACTTATTCTAAATTCCATATAGTCATCAAGTTAAAAACAAAGACTTTGAAGAAATGGGACCCAGCATGTTGGGTGAGTTTGCAAAGGAGGAAATAATGTTAATGGGAGGAACATATTGTATTTTCCTCAGGAAAGAGGGCACTTCCCTGAGGATAATAAACATCTCAGGAGAACAAAGAGGACAGGCAGAGCAGAGACAAGGGAGAGGTGAGCGGAGCCTTCACAGTTGGTTCAGAGCCTAAACTAAATGAATATACAGGATTCCTCGTGCACATCATTTTTGCCCCAGTTATGATGTGATGTCTCGGTCTGGTGCAGGCTCTTGTCTAGATCAATATCCTGCTGTGAACAGCTCTGGCAGCTGCTGTTCTTCATGCTACCGTGCTACTGATGAAATCTCATGGACAAATGACCAGCAAAACAACCATTCCTACCTGCTGGCCATCTCCTCTTGGAAAGAAAGAATGAAATCATAGAAAAAAACAGAAAGATGTTAGATCATAGAAAAAATGATTGACCATGACTCACTTCACAAATAGGAAAAACTGTCTCCCCGTGTTTCTGTGCAAGTTTGTTTTGGCCTAAAGGCATTGCTTTTCTGATCCATTCTTTACCTGGCTCTTCCCACCCACCCCTATCCTTAAACCTTGTCTTCAGTGTAGGGAGAAAGGGAAGTTGCTGCCTGATAAGCCGCACCCTGGGCTTCCCTGGTGGCTCAGATGGTAAAGAATCTACCTGGGGTGTGGGAGACCGGGTTCGACCCCTGGTTTGGGAAGATCCCCTGGAGACAGGAATGGCTACCCACCGCCGTATTCTTGCCTAGAGAATTCCAAGGACAGAGGAGCCTGGTGGACTGCAGTCCATGGGGTTGCAGACTTGGACACAAGTGAGCGACTCTCATTCAGTTTTTTTCCCAGGTGGTGCTAGTGATAAAGAACCCACCTGCCAACGCAGGAGATAAGAGTTTGATCTCTGGGTCAGGAAGATCCTCTAGAGGAGGGCATGGACAAAGGAGCCTGGTGGGCTACAGCCCATGGGCTCACAATGAGCAGACACGGCTAAAGCAACTTAGCGTGCACACACATGCTAGCAGCTGCCTTGTCTTCAAACCACAGGTATGGATTCTACAGCTGCTATCTACAGTGAAGTTTAACATAGTGACTTCTGATTCTCACTGAACTCCAGATTCAGTCTTCAGGGGAAATGAGAAACAGTATTAGTGAACATGCCACACACTGAGAGAATTGCAATGCATGAAGCAGCCATGGATCATTTCCTCAGACAGCCATCATTTAGTTGGAGACTCAAGAATCAGAGATGACACATGTGGGGCACGTTTGCTTCTTCTCACTTAACCTGCCCACGACAGGCATTACTAATGCATCCTGGTGTCCTTTTCTACCAATCTCACATATGCATTCTCAAAATCCCCTCTGACCTACCTCCTAGAGTAATGGAAACAAAAACAAAAATAAACAAATGAGACCTAATTAAACTTAAAAATCCTAAACAAGGCAGCCCATCAATAGCCACTATCCAAGTTTCAGAGTTTGTACATGATCTGAAATATATTTGTCATTTTTAGTCACAACAGAGTAACAATAACAGCCCATTATCTTCCCAAACCAGGGATCGAACCCAGGTTTCCCACATTGCAAGTGGATTCTTTACTGTCTGAGCCACCCGGAAAACCCAAGAATCCTGGAGCGAGTAGCCTACCCGTTCTCCAGGGGAATTTCCCGACCCAGGAATTGAACCAGGGTCTCCTGCACGGCAGGTGGATTCTTCACTAGCTGAGCTACCTGGGATGCCCCATTACCAAACAGTACTGTGGAAAGCCAAGTTTGGGGGTTCAGACAGTTAAGGCAGTAGGGATTCCAAGGAAAACTTCCTAGAGGAGGATGGGCTTAAATGGACTGTGGACATTCGAGTCTAATTTAAAAAGTGAAACAAACTAAACAGGGACACCCACCCACAGGATGGAATAGTCAGCTGACCAAGGCAAAGAGCTAATGGGAAGATCTGCATTTTCCTTCAAGAACTCCCAGGCAATGGGGCTCCTCTTGACTCCAGGGAGGCACTCCCCTCCCTGGGATAGGACCAGTAGCCCCACACTGCATTGCATCTCCCACTCCTCAGCTAACAGCATGCTCAGACAGCCCTGAAACCCAGCTTAGCGCACTGCAGTGATCCCCAAACCTCAGTCTTTCACAAACCACCTTGCCCATTTTTTACCTCCTCCATGTGCCACTTTATTATTCACGTAACATTTTATTTAAATCAACTCACTTTTTAATTTAAATAAATCCATAAAAAATAGGAATACTATATCCCTGCCACTGGAAAAGGTAGTCTCCTGTGCATTAATTTAGTTAAGAAGTAACTACTTTTAAGGTATTTGTTTATATGCCCCCTAAGATAATCTCATGTGTATCTATTAATAGGTCTCTGTATCACATCAGCATCAGTAGTTAAGAGTATGTGCTTTGAGATACAAAATACTCCATATAAAATAAACAAGGTCCTATTGTACAGCACAGGGAACTATATTCAATATTTTGTCATAAACTATAATGGAAAAGAAGCTGAAAAAAGAATATACATATACGTGGAATCTCCTTGCAAGGAGATCCAACTGGTCCATCCTAAAGGAAATCAGTCCTGAATATTCATTGAAAGGACTGATGATGAAGCTGCAACTCTAATACTTTGGCCACCTGATGCGAAGAGCTGACTCATTTGAAAAGACCCTGATGCTGGGAAAGATTGAAGGCGGGAAGAGAAGGGGATGACAGAGGATGAGATGGTTGGATGGAATCACTGACTTAATGGACATGAGTTTGAGTAGGCTCCAGGAGTTGGTGATGGACAGGGAGGCCTGGCATGCTACAGTCCATGGGGTTGCAAAAAGTCGGACACGACTGAGCGACTGAACTGAACTGATATATGGAATCTAAAATATGACAAAAATGAAGCTAATTATAGAAATTGAAACAGACTCATGGAGACAGAAAACAGATTTGACCTTGCCAAAAGGGAGGGTGTTGGGGGAGCCATAGGTTGAGAGGTTGGAGTTAGCAGATGTAAGTTATTATATATAGAATGGATAAACAACAAGGTCCTTATATAGTGCAGGAAACTATATTCGATATCCTATGATAAACCATAGTGGAAAGAAAAAATTTAAAAACCAATGTGTGTGTGTGTGTGTGTGTGTGTGTACATAAAATCGAATCACTTGCTTTATACCAAAAACTAACACAATTTGTAAATCAATTAAACTTCAATTAAAAAAAAAACAGAATATACACTTTGGAGTAAAGTGGATGGGAATTCTAACCCCAGCTCCATCACTTATTATCTGAGAGGCCTTGGAAAGTTACTAGAGTCTCTAAATTTCCTCATCTGTAGAAGAGGTTGCTGCTGCTGCTGCTAAGTCACTTCAGTCGTGTCCAACTCTATGCGACCCCAAAGACGGCAGCCCACCAGGCTCCCCTGTCCCTGGGATTCTCCAGGCAAGAACACTGGAATGGGTTGCCATTGCCTTCTCCAAGTAGAAGGGGTAAATAATAGTAATAGCAATGCATACTCTTATTCGGAGAATTCATTAAGGGAATGCCTGTAATGTGCTCAGCAGAGTGCCTAGTACCCAGTCTTTTTAGGTACTTATATCATTCCATTTCATCCTGGTTAGGTATATCTGTTCCAACTCCAGCTATTTTCTATCCCAAGATTATAAAGTAGAGTAAAACAGCAGAGAGATGTTTGATTAAATCCAGCCTTCATCACTTCAAGAGGGTAGCCTAGTTATGTTATTTCTTTAAACTCTCAGTTACTTCATTTGTAAAATTAAGGAAATAGTGGTAAGTACTTCTCACAGCTAAGGAATGCAGTAAATGAGGTCATACATAGAGAGTGCTAGTCTGCTGCTCTTGCTTGATAAATGGTAATTCTTTTTATATATATTACACAGAGGTTTCCTTTGAATTTCTGAAAACACAGATACTGTTGGCTTTTTGAAATCCCCAACAATTCCTCTGCTTTGGATCCACTGTTCTTTATTGAAAAATACTGGATTCTTCAAAATAATTGTGTATTCTCCTGTCCACATGACCAGCAACAACGAGCCTATCCTAAGAAGCAGAATGAAGGAAGCCTCCCAAAAGTTCAAACCTTTGCACCTAAGATCCAGATTCCTTCTTATGTGGCCTCTAATTCTGTCAAAATGAGCAATTTCTCTTCTGTCATTAGAATGTAAAGAGTGTGAGTATAAAGATCCTTACCTGATAGATCAGATCCTCTCTGCGACCTGATGGGCAGGCCATTTCTCTTAACTACAAAACCATTCAGGTTTCTGCTTTGTGAACGTATGTCTTTGAGCCAAAGAAAGAAGAGCCCCCCTCCACTGCCTGGCATGGTCCTTTCTCCAGTGAATACTCTCACTGTGGCCTTTAACCCAATGGGCCTGGAGGTAGCTGTGAGAAAATCTCTTTGACGAGTGGATGGAGCAGCTCTGTCTCCATTTATTCCTTGGCCTTTCAGTTTAGCACTCCCTCTCCGACAGTAACTCCAGAACGGCTTTGCTCAAGTGGACTCACGCTACTAGAAATGGTGCAGAGACCCATAACTCATTTCACAGTGCCTGCCAGGGAGCTGTCAGACAGTGGTTCTTTTGGCCACAGGTCAGATTTAAAGCTGTGACCTCAAGGAAATGCACACGCTTCACATCCCATTAAGACTAGCTGGAGACAGACAGTGGCCCCCATGGAGACCATCAACTTTGTTTTGGTTGCTAGGCCAGAACTGTTGTCTGCATTGAGAGAAGAAAAGTTGCAGTTGCAGCCTCCCTTAAAGGCTAGAATTCACTCCAAATATTTTTCCTCCTGGACAAACACTCCTCCATTTACTTTTACAAGCCAAGGAAGAAGAATTCTAGTTCTAGTTCTATGATACAACCCAAAGAACCTAAAGCAAGAGTCAACCCAAGAGAATTCCAATCTCATTACAGCATCCATATCAACTACGCCTGCCAGATGGTCTGGAATAGCATGTAGGTTTCTAACTGAATGGCAGTATCAATAAATTATTGGGAATGACTGTCTGCGACATTGTGCTGAGAACACTAAATTGGGAAGGGGGAGGTGGCCAATTAGCAATGTCTGCCTTACACAGGGGATTTGGAAAGGACAGCATTATGCCATGTATTTACTGACTTTAGCTGGGACTATTTTCTTTCTTTCCTGAGCTGTTGTCATAGTCTCCAAATCATCTTTCCTGCCTACAGGTCTCCACACACCAGTGCACACCCCCAGTCCTGCCACAACAATCAGTAATCCCCACCTAACACCTCATTCCTCCTATGAGTCCCATGGTCCAAGGTCTCAGCACAGTGTATAACTCACTAGGCAGTCGAGCTCCAGCCCATCTCTCATCACTCCTCACCACAATAACTTCTCACATTCCTTGAGATGTCCTTTCTCTGGCTCGTGTTACTCTTTTTCTCTGAAATGGTTTCTCCTACATCCTCCCCTTTTGCAATATTACATATTCTTCAAAGCTCAATTCAAACATCACTCCTTAGTCTCTTCCTCCAGGATGCCCAAGACCTTTTCTTCATATGACTATGATGGTCCTTTTTATATCATAATCTTATCAATGAGTACTCTTTCATTGCAAGTGATAGAAACCAATTCAAACGGGCTTAATAAATGACAAAAATACCAAATTAATAGCTTTAAATGAGGAATGTACTACTATTCCTGTGAGTGTGTGTTCAGTCATGTCCAACTCTTGGTGACACTGTGGACTGTAGGCAACCTGGTTTCTCTGTACATGGAATTTTCCAGGCAAGAATACTGAAGTGGTTTGCCGTTTCCTACTCCAGGGGATCTTCCTGATCCAGGGATTAAACCCATGTCTCTCACATCTCCTACATTGGAAGGCAGATTCTTTACCATTGCACTGCCAGGGAAGCTCAATTCATTAATGAAAAGTTTGGAGACAGAGTCTTCTGACAGGACCAGATTAAGATGCTCGGTGATATCTTTACAGATGATTCCTTCATTTCCAGGCATTTTTTCCTCTTTGAGCTGCCTCAATTTCAAGCAGTTGGAGAATAAACAGGGAGTTTTCTCCCCTAATAGTTCCAAGAGAAGGCCCAGAATTGAGTTTTATTGGCCTGTCTTAGATCATCTGTCCAGCTCTGGACCATGTATTGTGGGCAAGGGTACAGAATTTGCTGACTGTCCAGGTTTGAGTTAGATGGAGTGAACCAACTCCACCCAAACCTTATGGACTACAAGTGGGGAAGACTGGGTTCATCAAAGGAAAATAGAGGTGTTATTTCCAGAAAAATGAAACGTCTATCCCAAGAAGGGAAAATACACCACTCACACACACACACTTGAAATGATGAATTTGGAGCTTATATATCTCTTTTCCCCAATCAAACTGAGCCCATTGCACCTCTTCACGGTGGTCAGTGGTGGAGCTTTCAAGGACAGTATAAGGACAAGCACTTTTCCTTAACTCTTTGAAAGTGTATGGGAGCTCCATTTCACTCTCTTGGGAACGTGGTTATTAATTGTCTGTGTTTACTGAATATTGCCTCATCCTGTGAAGCAATTTATGAGTCTTGGTGCAGCTTGCAGAGACAAGCATTTCTAGAGTTCTTGCTTGACAAGTACAGAAGGGAATTTATGTGAAGTGTTCTGTGATACACATTATGTTTACTTGCTAATGAAATTTATTCTGGTTTTTGTGCTTATTTATAGCATACTGTTTCAGAAGTGATGCAGCCATTTAAAAATGGCTTATATGTGACCAATTTAAAATATTTAAAATATCTTATTGTAACAACAAAAGATAAGGGAATTAAAATGATTAAGAAAAGAGAAGCTTTTGTTAATGGCAAGAGACACAAAAGGAAATGAGAAATCTCTAGTGAATACAGATATATGTGCATTGTCCCTGGACTTTTATTTGAAATCATATTTGATTTTTAAGTCTCAATATGCAAAGAAAATCCCTAATCACTCATGGGTAATCCCTGAAAAGTCTAAGAAGCTTGTGTGAATATTAACCTTAGTGTTAATACTTTTAGTGAGTTTTTCTTTCTCTGTAACTCCCAAAAGTATACCATTCTGTACCTGATATATAATAAGAAATGCACTGGCTTTACAGTTTTTAATTTCTCTATTCAAATTCGAACCTGTCATATTCTGGTTCAATGATCAAGAAAAAGCAACTGGCTCAAAAGTACTTTTACATCCACTATGAAACCCACATGACATTGATTGCAAAGTAGAAATATGGCAATTCAGACACATTTATCTAATGCTATTTATTTATTTATTTATTTAACATGATATTTATTTATTTAACAAACACATACAGCACTTACTTTATGCCAGACATTATCCTGGGTATTTCATATATATTTACCCATTTAATCCTTATAACCAGCCTTTGACATAGGTACTAATATGATTCCCATTATACAGGTGAGAAAACTAAGGCACAATGAAGTTAAGTAGTCTGCCGGGATTTCATAGTCAGTAAGTGTTAAAGCCATCAATTGGACACGGGCACCTGACCCTGCAGTTTGTGCTTTTGACCATGGACTAACTGCTTCTCCAGTAAAGTGGTTTTGGAGTGAGGAAAGCCAGGTTCAAACTATCTCCACCACCTACTAACTAGTGACTTGAACAAGTTATTTCATCTGTCTGATCCTAGATTTTCATGTATTCTGTGAAGATATTACCCTATAAATCCCCTAGCACCATACCTTGTACTCAAATGTGAGTACACAGTATGCTAATTGTATTAGCATATACAAGTATGCTAATTATAGATAAACTTAGCCTCTAACTCCGGCCAGTGAGTTGGAATGGCCTTGAGGAACATCTCAAAGGAAGGCACAATTCTAGAAATCACCCAGTGAATTGAGATAGAGACAAAGAGGAAAGAAAAAACAATACTTCAGGCTTAATGCTCAAAACTAAGTTCTGGCTTTCAATTATCCAATTCATTTTGGGAGTGTCAACCTAGCTCATGAAATGCTGCTGGTAGTCCTAAAGTCTTATTAGGCTTTCGAGAAAGAAGAACTAGGCTATTGATCTGTACACTCAAGAAATATCAGAGTTGATTCAGTGTTCCCCAGTGACAGAGTCAATGAATAGGTATTGCCAAAACAATCCCCACCTACTGGTTATAACGTGTGTGAACTCCTTCAACAAAAGAAAGGGAGGCCACAGCCAGAGGAAAGATTTTTGGCTTCAGTAACTACTCAGCTGGTGTTTCCTTACAATCTATTGACCAGATGGAATCATCTTTACGATTAATCTCAATGATTATATTAAATGGAGCATTAAGGTTGCAAAAAAAGAAGGATATCCAGGAAGTCTAGGGTACACTTACAGGCCCTGACAAAACCCCAAGAATCAAAATAAACCTGGGTAGAAAAAGAAAGTATAGCTATTTATTTGTTCCCACTTGGCTAGTATATAACCTGTAGACATGGGGCCATAGAGTCTATCCTCATTGACTCAAATGTGAAAAAGGATTATTATGCATCTCCATAGCAACAACTTCAGTTCAGTTCACTTCAGTCACTCATTTGTGTCCGACTCTTTGTAACCCCATGGACTGCAGCACGCCAGGCCTCCCTGTTCATCACCAACTCCCAGAGCCTACTCAAACTCACGTCCATTGAGTCGGTGATGCCATCTAACCATCTCATTCTCTGTCATCCCCTTCTCCTCCTGCCTTCAATCTTTCCCAACATCAGGGTCTTTTCAAATGAGTCAATTCTTCGTATCAGGTGGCCAAAGTATTGGAGTTGCAGCTTCAACATCAGTCCTTCCAATGAATATTCAAGACTGATCTCCTTTAGGATGGACTGGTTGGATCTCCTTGCAGTCCAAGGGACTCTCAAGAGTCTTCTCCAACACTACAGTTCAAAAGCATCAATTCTTCAGTGCTCAGCTTTCTTCACAGTCCAACTCTCACATCCATACATGACCACTGGAAAAACCATAGCCTTGACTAGACGGACCTTTGTTGGCAAAGTCATGTCTCTGCTTTTTAATACGCTGTCTAGGTTGATCATAACTTTCCTCCCAAGGAGTAAGCGTCTTTTAATTTCATGGCTGCAGTCACCATCTGCACTGATTTTGGAGCCCCAAAAAATAAAGTCTGCCACTGTTTCTCCATCTATTTGCCATGAAGTGATGGGACTAGATTCCATGATCTTTGTTTTGAGCAATTATTTGTTAGGCACTGGGCTGAGCATGGAAGCTTCTTACACAACACTAGTTGTAAAGAACCCTCCTGCCAATGAAGGGAGACATAGGAGATGCAGATTCAATCCCTGGATCAGGAAGATCCCGTGGAGGAGAGCATGGAAACCACTCCAGTATTTTTGCCTGGAGAATCCCATAGACTGTGGAGCCTGGTGGGTTACAGACCATGGTGTCACAAAGTCAGACACAATTGAAGTGACTTTGCATGCACACAGGCTAAGCATATGAAGTGAATAAATTCTTCACAAATATATTTCAATACAGCAAGTATGACTTATCCATATGATAGATAAGGTGACTCTAAGGTGCAAATTAGCCTTCCCAATTTTACACAGTTTATTGGTTTCAATATTTTTATCTGCAAATAGAAGTTTAGACTTCAATCTAAATCTAAGAGGCAAGAATGCTCTCTAGAATCTCTCTTGTAAGAGCACTAGCTCCATTTGTGCAGGTTCCACTCCATGATCTATCTAATCACCTCCCAAAGACCATACCTCCTAATACCATTATACTGGGGTTTAGGTTTCAACATATGAATTTGGGTGGGGACAAAAACATTCTATCTCTAGCAGCCTATGAAAGTGAAAGTGAAGTAGCTCAGTCGTGTCCGACTCTTTACAACCTCATGGACTATAGCCTACCAGGCTCCTCCCTCCATGGGATTCTCCAGGCAAGAGTACTAGAGTGGGTTGCCATTTCCTTCTCCAGGGGATTTTCCTGACCCAGGGATCGAACCCGGGTCTCCCACGTCGCAGGCAGATGCTTTAACCTCTGAGCCACCAGGGAAGCCCATAAGTTCCATGAAAACAGGGATTGATTCTGTGCTTGCTGATTTGTAGCCCTGGTTTCTATCACACTACATGGCATATGGCAGGACTCAGGAAATACTTGTTGAACTAAAAAACAAATTAGAGAAACCAAGAGTTCCACTCTGTTCTCTTAACCTCTTTTTTAACGCTCCACTTAAGCAGATTCGTACAGTGTTCCATTATCTCTTGACTCCCAACTTCTGTCTATTTCCCTCAGCTCCACAAATTCCATGGAGTTGGGCTCAGCACTTTGTAATAAATGCACAGTGTGCCCTGATCTCATGGGCTTGGTCTAGAAAACAACTATAACTTTCTCAAGGTTTTAAAATGTACCACAGATACTAAATAGGCAAATAAGTAAACAAATTAGCAGTACGGTGTATGATTATCAGCTCAAGTTCTGTAATATACAGCAGAGATCTTCACATATTAAATTTGTACCTGAGTTGGTTACATAATCTCTTTCAGCATCAGTAATCTCAGCAAAAATATGGGGATAATGATATTAATGTCTAAAGATTTTTAGATATTTGATAAGTTAGTATATGTAAAGCGTTTAGCCCAGAAGTGGAAACTATTATTAATAAACCAAATTCCTGTAACTATAGAAATGTTCTTCTCAGAAATGTTGCTTCTACAAAGAGCCAAACTCTTTAATAAAATGATGGGCTGACTTAAGGTAAGGGGTTAAGAACTATTGCTGTAGGGATTCCAGGTAGTTGATGTACTTAGTATAAAGAATTCATACAACAAAGTGCCTGACTTTTTGAACTCAGTCTGTGTTGATCTCCAGTGGAACTTATAGGTCCAACAGAGTAGTGAAACCAAGGTCAATTCTGTTTTGCAGAATCCAGTCACAGATTAGATTCCTTCCACTAAAATCTTTGCTATGTTAGTGAAATACATTAGATGGAGAAAAACAAATGCTATATATAGGATGTCCCTTACATAACAGGCTTCCCAAGTGGCTCAGTGATAAAGAATTTGTCTGCAGTGCAGGACACATGGGTTCAATCCCTGGTTGGGAAGATCCCTTGGAGAAGAAAATGCCAACACACTCCATTATTCTTACCTGGGAATTCCCATGGACAGAGGAGCCTGGCAGGCTACAGTTCATGGAGTTGCAACTTAGCAACTAAACAACAACAACAACAATCTCTTATGTAAGGGATCAAAAAAAAAAAAAAACTAAACATAGAAAGAGAGATTCGAATGGTGGTTTCCATGGGCTGGGGGACATGGAAATAAGGAGATGTTTATCAAAGGATACAAACTTTCTACTATGAGAAGAATGTGTCCTGGAGATCTAATGTAGAGCGTAGAGAAAATAATAATACTGTATTCTATACTTGAAGGATGCTAAGAGAGTAGATCTTAAACATTCTCACGCAAAAAAAAAAATGGTAATTATGAAGTGTTACGCAGTCATTAGCTAATGCTATGACTGTAATCAGATTGCAATATGTAAGTGTATTAAATCAATACATAAAGCTCCTTAAACTTACATGATGTTAGACATCAATCATATCTCAATAAAGCTAAAGGGAAACCCCTTTGCTGTGTGAATTAACTCACTCCATTTTGTTCTATTTAAACTTAATATTATTCTACCACTCAGTTTTAACAACAAAAGGAAAAGGTAAGTGAAGTCGCTCTGTCGTGTCCGACTCTTTGCGACCCCACTGCCTGTAGCCTACCAGGATCCTCAGGCCACGGGATTTTCCAGGCAAGGGCACTGGAGTGGGTTGCCATTTCCTTTTCCAGGGGATCTTCTCGACCCAGGGATCAAACCCGGGTCTCCCACATTAACAACATAAAGCAGTTGCAAACAAGAGTTCTGCGGTTCTTCTTTCTCACGTTAGTTTTATACCACAAGAAAAGTCAAGAAGAATGTTTTCCAAAGTTTGTGGCAGAGTCTATGGTTTGTGAATCATTCACCAGTATCTCACATCCATGCAGACATTACTAATCAACCCAAGTGTTCTTTACCACTAAAGCCCACACTCAGTTTCTTAATCCTTCTCAACACAGAGCTCCAGAAACTATACCACTTGATCAGATTTGATGTGTGAGGTGTAGCCTCTTCTCCATACTAGAAATGTTATACCTGAAATCAGAAATCAAGTTAATATAATAAGAAACACAAGTTTAAACCTTATGATGGCACCACCTCTGAGAATTAGTCTTAGAATATGATTGCAATCAAAGAACTATAGCCCTGAATCAAAACAATAATTTTTAAATAATTCAAATTTTTCACTTGCATTCTCAAATACCATGAGTGAGATACAATGAGCTCAGGAATAACTTCTTTTAAATTTTCACTTTTTTTCCCTCCACTTCCTTTTTATACAACTTCTGCCATGGCTCACTCATCAAACTCTTCAAAATATTTGTCATCCAACCTTGTAACAGGCCCTACTCACCCTTCTTTCCTTCATTTATCATTGTTGTTTAGTCGCTAAGTCGTGTCCAACTTTTTGCAATCCCTAATTTCCTTCAATATTGTATTATCAAAATTCAAAAAGCCAGTCTGGAATGACACAAAAGGGGTAAATACTGAAAGGGTAAAATCATCATCATCTAAAAACAAAAGGAAGGAGGAAAGACTGGGAATGCTCACACTTTAGAAATTTTGGATAAATCTAAGCCATGGTTTTAGGCTATTACATCATCCTTCCACCATTTCCAGAATCAACATCTCCCATTATTAATACTGGAGTTCACAAAAAAAGGTCTCAACAAGTCCAATCTAAGAGCAGCTTTGGCATAAGGAATGGCTTTTTAAATTTTATTTCTAATTGGAGGATAATTGCTTTATAATATTGTATTGGTTTCTACTATCCAATGGGAATCAGGAATGGCTTTTTTGAAGCTAATGCTCAGAATTCCCCATAGAGCCTGTGTTGGGGCAGGAGGAACAGTTACTTCAAAGGAGAGCTTATTTCTTATTAAAATGCTACTTCTCTCTCACATTTCTCATATAATAGAAAATGTGGAAGAAGAAAAAAAAGGCTGCTCAAGAAAGCCAGTCTTGATTTCATTCATTCAAGGCACCAAAAATTAAGGACAAGTAAAAATCCAATTGACTTTTACCTCGTCTCAAAACAGAAATGCTCTGGGCAATAAAAGATTTTAAAAAACAAACAAACAAAGGGAAGGAAAATATCACCCAAAGCCATCATTTCCATAACTTTAAAGGAATCTTGATCTTTCCACTGATATGCAGAATTTTTCTTCCAGCTTTGGGTCATAAAAATTTTCACACTGATATCCAATTTTATTTGAATTCTAAAACTTTTCTGGAATATGTACTCCACACAGTTGTGAACCCCAAGATTAAGCATCCTTCACCAGGGTCATTTCTTTAGTTTGGGACACCAAGCACTCATACTGATACTGTGAGAGATAAGGAAGATAGAGGTCTGGGGTAAACACAGCAGAGAAAAGCTCACACAATGTCGGAAGCAAGTCTTTAGAGGAGAGAAATATTTAAGTTTAAGAAGGCAATGTGCAGAGATTCTGAAGTCCACCAGACAGACTTGGAAAGAGACATATATTTAAATCAGCCACATGCTCAGTAGATCTCCACCCACCCAGTGTGGTAGGCACCCAATACAGGACTCCATAGGCTACACCCCACTATTTCTGAGGATAGCTCCAGCAATGCTTTATCTTCCATCCTGAACCAGCTTGCTGTTCTGATACCTTCAGGTTTCATTCCATCATTTAATACACACATTATGAGTTTACTCCATGTGTGCATACATTCTCAGGCATGTCCAACTCTTTGCAACCCCACAGACTGTAGCCCACCAAGCTCCTCTGTCCTTGGGATTATTCAGGTAAGAATACTTGAGTGTTGTCACTTTCTACTCCAGGGGATCCTCTCAATCCAGGGATCAAATCCATGTCTCTTGCATCTCTTGTACTGGCAGGATTCTTTACCACTGTGCCACATGGGAAGCCCCTTCCTCCATGAGATGAGGTCAAAATTTTATTCCATAGTACCAAATTAAAAAGTTGGCTTAAATTTCGACATTCAGAAAACTAAGATCATGCCATCCGGTCCCATAACTTCATGGCAAATAGATGGGGAAACAATAGAAATAGTGAAAGACTTTATCTTCTTGGGCTCCAAAATCACTGCGGATGGTGACTACAGCCATGAAATTAAAAGACACTTGTTCCTTGGAAGAAAAGCTATGACAAACCTAGATGGCATATTAAAAAGCAGAGACATTACTTTACCAACAAAGGTATGTCTAATCAAAGCCATGGTTTTTCCAGTAGTCATGTATGGATATGAGAGTTGGACCATAAAGAAAGCTGAGTGTCAAAGAATTGATGCTTTTAAACTATGGTGTTGGAGAAGACTCTTGAGAATCCCTTGGACTGCAAGGGGATCCAACCAGTCCATTCTAAAGGAGATCAGTCCTGAATATTCATTGGAAACACTGATGCTGAAGCTGAAGCTCTAATACTTTGGCCACCTGATTCGAAGAATTGACTCATTTGAAAAGACCCTGATGCTGGGAGAGATTGAAGGCAAGAGGAGAAGGGGACGACAGAAGATGAGATGGTTGAATGGCACCACTGATTCAGTGGACATAAGTTTGAGCAAGCTCAGGGAGATGGTGATAGACAGGGAAGCCTGGTGTGCTGCAGTCCATGGGGTTGCAAAGAGTCAGACACGACTGAGTGACTGAACTGACTGAAGATCAAAAATGACACTTATTAACATAGTAATAATAACACTTCAAAATTCTCATGATGAAAACTAGAGAATGTTTTGGAAAAACACAAAAATAAAGTTGAACAAATAGAAAGACTTTCCATATTCTTAGCTAGGAAGAGCCAACCTGATAAAGTTGTCAATCCTCCCAAAGTTAATTTTTAGCTTAATGAGCTCAAATAAAACGCCATCAGGTTTTTACTTTCTTGGAGATAAAGTTGATTGTAAAGTTCATTTGGGAAAACTATGAAAAAGGGAGAATTGTAAGAAGTAGGAGGGGTGAGTTTGATACAAAAACATTTTTAAACCTTTTATTGGTGCATGAATAGACAAAAAGACAAATGGAACAAATAAAAAACCCAGAACTAGACCTAGTAACATATGGAAATTTAACATTTAATAATTGAATTTATATAATTGAACTTTTTCATTAATTCAAATTCAGCATCTCAAATGAGTAGGCAAAGGATGGATGTCTTAATAAGTTGTATGGGAATAACTGGTGAGTCATATGGAAAAAGACAAAATTAGACCAATTCCTCACTCCACACACCAATATAAATTCTCAGTGGGTCAGAGACTTATATATAAGAATAATGAATATAAGTAATGAAAGAAAACATGGATGAATTCCTCTAAACTTAGAAAACACTTTTCTATGACTCCAAATCTAGTTACAATAAAGGGAAAATTTGGTAAATTTAACCCCAAACTAATTTAAAATATAAATATTTTTATACTTAAAAATATAAAACTTCATAACTAAAAACAAAAAATGACAAACCAGAGAAAAGCAGTTGCCACGTTTTGCAAGGGTATGGCACCCCACTCCCGTACTTTTGCCTGGAAAATCCCATGGACGGAGGAGCCTGGCAGGCTGCAGTCCATGGGGTCGCTAAGAGTCGGACACAACTGAGTGACTTCACTTTCACTTTTCACTTTCATGCACTGGAGAAGGAAATGGCAACCCACTCCAGTGTTCTTGCCTGGAGAATCCCAGGGACGGGGGAGCCTGATGGGCTGCCATCTATGGGGTCACACAGAGTTGGACACGACTGAAGCAACTTAGCAGCAGCAGCAGACAAAAAATATAAAATCGGTTCACCAAAAAAGTGACTCTTAACCCCTACAAAAAGAAGCTTAATCTTTCTCATAACAAAAGAAATGCAAATTAAAACTATACTTACCACTCAATGCCAAGTGACAAAAATCTGACAGTTCAACCTCTTTGAGCAAGGCTGGAAGAAATAAGCATTCTCATACAATACTGGTACCAAAGAACAAAATGGAATGAACCCATGGAAAAGAAATTGGCAGTATCTAGCAAAATTCATCAGTGTTTACCTTTTGGCTCAGCATTTCGAGAGCTCCATTCAATGGCAAAAGTAGCAGAAGATGTATACAAAAGGCTATGAGTTTCACCATGATTTAGTACAGTAAAAGTCTGTAGACAAACCAAAAAACTATCAATTAAGAACTAGCTCAAGAGTCACAAACTACAGCCCTCAGACCAAATCTGCAGGCCTGTTTTCACACAGCCTTCAAGTTAACTGTGGTTTTACGCTTTTAAATAGTTGCAAGGAGGAGGAAGAGAAGGAAAAAGAGGAGTGGGAGTGAGAAGGCACAAACATGTTTCTATTGTATCTTTATAGAAAAAGTCTGTTGAACCCTTGACTGGATGAATGAATATGGCAGGTCCACACAATGAAGTACTACACATATGAAGAAGAATGTGTACATATGTGCTGTGTCGTTTCTGACTCTTTTCAACCCCATGGTCTATAGCCCACTGGGCTCCTCTGTCCATTGAAGTTTCCAGACAAGAATACTGGAGTGGGTTGCCATTTCCTACACCAAGGAACTTCCCTGGTGGCTTGGATGGTAAAGCGTCTGTCCACAACGCGGGAGACCTGGGTTCGATCCCTGGGTCAGGAAGATTCCCTGGAGACGGAAATGGCAACCCACTCCAGTACTCTTGCCTAGAAAATCCCATGCACAGAGGAGCCTGGTGCAGGCTACTACCCATGGGGTCACAAAGAGTCGGATACGACTGAGCAACTTCACTTTCACTTTACTCCAATGTTATATAGCAATCACAGATAAATGCAAAAATGGATACATGAAAACTTATTCCCATCTAAATTTATCCCAATTAAGATTTCCTAGAAGGCAGGAAGAATTAGGACTAAAAGTAATAACTGCAATGGATTGAACCACATAAAATCTGCTTAAGCAAACAGTTCATGATAGCATTAAATGAACAGAAAAGAAAACAGCACACTGGTCACTTTTGGAGGATGTTGTTATGGACTGCTTCTGTCCTTCCAAAATTCTTCTGTTGAAGCCCCAGTGTTACCACATTTGGAGATGGGGTCTTTAGGAGATAAAAAGAGGTCATAAAGGTGGGGCCCTGATCTGGCAGGACTGACATCCTTTATAAGAAGAGAGCTCAATCTATCTCTATGCCAGGCATCCAAGAACAGTCATGTGAGCATACAACCAGAAGGTGCCATCTGCAACCCAAGGGGAGACTCTCACAAGAATCTGAACCCTGTCAGACCTTGATCTTGGACTTCAAGCCTCCAGAATTGTGAGGAAATAAATTTCTGTTGTTTAAGCCAGCCAATGTACAGCATTTTGTTACAGCAGATTAAGTTAACTGATACAGAAGTCAAGGAAACAACTTATTTTGAAACTGGCAAAAAAAAAAGAATCAAACATTTAAACTGTTTTTCCTAAGCAATCAAATTATTTATTAGGAGATACCCCAACTAATAAGCGAAGAAGGAATCCTCAAATTAGAGTATTACCAATTCTGCCTTCCCTCATTAAATAATGCTTCTAGGCAATAGGCAGCAGTGGCTACCACCATTACAAAAAGAGTAACGTGACATCACATGCCCCCTAATAAAAATAAACATCATCATTTATGGGGTGATCTTGAAAACACCAAACCTTAAACTTATTAAGCCTTTAAATCTGATTACCGATTTGCAGGGAATAGAAAAGAAAGAAAAGTGCTTTTAATGACACTGCAGGAATAAAATCAGCAAAATTCTGACTGTGGGAAACAGTACCAAAAAATAACCAGACCAGAATTGCAAAGGCAACAATCAAGAGAAAACTGGTAGGTCAAAAGAGACTTAAGAGACCTGTCCATCAAATTAAAATACATAGGCCTTATCAGGATCCGAAGTCAAAGCAATTTTGAGAAAACATATCTGAGGCAACTGAAACATTTTGACATTAAGTAGTATTTGAGAAGATGAAACATCACTCATTCACATATTTAGCACATACAACTTAGAAATCCACTAGGTACAAGGCACTATCATCAGTGAGAGACAGTAAAATAAGACAGATACTATCTTCATCAAATAGCAGTCCATCCAGAGACAAGAGCACACAAGCAAGTATAAGAAAGTACGATAAACTAAAAGCGTAAAACACTTCTTTGGAAATTCCAGAGAGAAAGATCACTTTCACCCTGGGACACCAAAGAGAACTCCCTCAGGAGAGGCATGTGGTACAAAGGTAATTTTAGGTTCCCAGTTACTGGTAGACTTGAGTATCATTAACTGACCTAATTAATTCAAAATAACCCAATCTTCTTTCTTCCCTGGTAGCAAGGTTTTGCCAGAATTCTGTGGATAGCTTCATCAATTCTAGTATTTACACAGCCCGAGTAGAGCCCACTTATTCCAAAAAGAAAAAAGAAATGAACTTCAGCAGATACTGACATGTTATGGATCGTTAGCCTGCTGCATGGATTCCTAAGAAAATATAAAATTATGTCAAGTTGTACATGCGTGTGTGCTCAAACACTACGTCCAGGCAGACTCTTTTGTGCCCCAGTGGACTGTAGCCCACCAGCCTCCTCTGTCCATGGAATTTTCCAGGCAAGAATACCGGAGTGGATTGCCATTTTCTACTCCAGGTGATCTTCCCAACCCAGCGATCAAACCCATGCCTTCTGCACCGGCAGGCAGACTCTTTACCATTAAACCACCTGAGAAGTCTGGGTACAGATGCAATTACTATGGGATGGCCTGTCCCTTGATTCCTCCTTTTTCTGAAAAATGCATCCCCCTCCCCCTTCTGAGGCTGGGGTCAGGATTGGAGCCTAAAGTCACATCCACATTACATGACTCCCCACCACCACAGCTGATTGGATCCAGTCTAGATTAATTCAGCTTGTCTCTCGCAGCAGTAGAATCCGGGCACAGTTGGAGCTTCTTGTGCAGCTCAAACTGCAAAGACAGACATTTGAGAGTTGTGAAATGCCTCATCCTGGCATGAATACATGACAAGAGGCAACTGGTTAGGACAGAGAAAAAAACAAACAAATATGAAGAAGCAACCAGAAGCACAAGAAGAGAGAGCATTACCAAGAGGGCAACTGCTTTGGTGCCAGAAGATTTTTCTAGTCCTTGGATCTAGTCCCTGAGATTCATACAATAAATTCTCCTTTGTTTGGTTAAGCTAGTTGGAGCATTTCTACTACCTGTAACCAGAGCATTGATACTCACAGGGACCAGAGCAGGGGTGGGGGATGTATATAACGTAGACTGAGTATGGAAGAAATCACTTTGTTCTACTTGACTAAGCAAACAAAAGCAAACCCACACAAAAGCAACAGATCATGAGCTGTCACGTCCCAGCACTCAACAGCAGGCCCTGTGTGCTTTTGTGCAGGGCGGGGCGGGGGGGAGCCTCTGACAGTCTGCACCCCACTAGGTCTGGGAAGGCACTGTGCCTTCCACATGCTGGTGATCACAGCAATTTGACAGCAGAGGCTAATGAATCCCACAGTTGGGGTTGGGATGTTTTTGTCTGCTTCAGCAGTGGAGAAAGCCCAGCTGGCTTCTTCATTCAGGTACTGGGAAAAAAGGAACACAGGAGGAAGCTGGTTTCCCGGGTCAAAAACAATTACTAAAAAATTCTATCCAGGGGCCACTTTCAAAAACACAACGTACACAGTAGGTAGGAAGCAGGGAGCTGTGAGCAAAAACTTCTGAGCATCTGTCCCCCTCAGAAAATAAATCTTATCTCTACTGAAATATAATTTCTCTCCCTTTCCTTTGCTTCTACTTCTATGACATGACCGTCGATCTTGTCTGTTTCCTGAGCTTTCTTAGCTACATATCACAGTTACTTGTCCTCACTCTTCTACCAGAAGATGAACACTCTGAGAGCAGGATCTAGGTTAAGTTCATTTCTAGACTTACCAAAGGGCATAGCATAGTGCCAAGGACAGAAAACATGCTTGGTGATAAATGTTTGAGGACACAGGCTCTGCCACTGACTACCTGTGTGATCTTTGGAAATTTTCTCAACCGTTCCATGCCTTATTTTCCTCACTTATATAAGAGAGCAATAATAATCCCTTGTTCTCTGTATTATGATTCAGTGAAAACTAAGACATATGTAAAATGTCTTGCATGAGATAAACACACTACAAATGACAGGTAATAGTAGGTTCTAGCCTGACCCTGAGCAGTGCAGAAGCAGACTGCACCCCTTTCTCTCTCACACATTCCATTATCACTGCTATTTGTTGTTTAGTTGCTAAATTGTGTCTGACTCCTTTGCAATCCCAGGTACTGCAGCTTGCCAGGCTCCTCTGTCCATGGGATTTCCCAGGCAAGAATACTTGTTTTTTCATTTCAACCCCAGAAGTACCCCCAGTAGCTAGGCTAGGTAGAAAGCAACCACAGTTACTAAGTATACATAATAAATAAACAGTAAAGGATTGCATTGTGCCCAGCTTTGAAATGTGCAAAACCAGTACCTACATGTGCCAAGTGAGGGGTGCTTCCAAGTGACGGATGCTACATTCATCACCACGTCCCAGAAAGATGCTGACTGAAGGTTCTCAAAAACTTCAAAAGACTCTTGCTGTAATTGCATATTCATTAGACAAATTAGTTCTTGATTATTTTTAAAACCATAACTTGGAAAAAAAAAAAAAAGACCAACAAAGAATTCAAGAGAATTATGCAAGAGTGGGGTTTAGAATATAAAAATGTAGAATACTATTCATTCTCTCTGAAAGAATGGTAAAAAAAAAAAAAATGAGGAATGGAGAAAGGAAACTAAAAATAAAAATCCACACAGAGAAAAATAATATCTTTAAGAAGTTCAGCCCTTTGCAACTATACAGAATTTTTCTATTAGTTGGGGCTGGGAGGAAATTTACAAAGTGTTTCCACCTCTAATGAGGAAATATCTTGGGAAAATAACAACAACTCTCATCATCATATTACATTGGCTGAAGTGGTGATTAACCAGTGTGACCCCCTAAACAAGTATCTGCTGGGATCTTTTTCACTGAGGAGATGCAATCTGGTAAAACAGACCAGGTTCCATGTTTTTCAGACTCCATTATTCCCAAAATAAGCAGCTGCCACTTCACCCAGATGTGTTAACAGGGTAGAAGTCAGGAAAAGCAAGCAAAGACATCAATAGCACATCAGATGGGTCACAGCTTCCTGCCTTGAGGTGCATTTACAGAATGGAAAAACAGGTCCTAGAAACAAGGCCAGGCGACATTCTCCACGACAGGGGCCATGAGGAGTGCAAATGCTGGCATACGCCATGTGGGAAGGTTAAGTGACACGCTCTACTCCTGAGGCCACATGGGTGCAATATTAAGGTATAAATTAAAGAGCCCAGCAGCAGTTCCTGCTGCTTGCCAGTGCCCACTGAGGTTGATCATTTCACCATATGCCAAAGGCTGGCTGCCTTGCTACCTGGCAGAAAAACCTTGCAGTCTGTTCCAAAATCAACCCCATCTTCCAGGATTACAAGCACATTGCTACATTCTAGAACTAGAGGAGGAGGTGGAAAGTGGAAAAAATGCTCACAGAATTAAATTTATGATTACAAAGTGCAGCTAGTGCTCCAAGGGATAGAAACAGAGAGCCATATAAAGAAAATAAAGGGCATTATTTACACTGGGGAAATGAGAACAGGCAGAGAATACCAGAATTTCTAGGTAGTATTGCATAATGGTTAAGAACCCTGGCACTAGTGTTCGAAAGATTTAGATCTGAGTCCAATCCTGCCTTTTTCTAGCTCTGTGACTTTGACTTCAGGCAAGTCATTTCTTATTCCAAATTTCAGTTCCCTTGTTTGCAAAATTGGAATAAGAATACCAGGACAGTATCTCAAGATGAAAGAATGTAATCCATGTTGCCTCTAGAATTTAGTAAGCACTTTAATCAATAAAATTCTTGCTATTACCAGACATAATAGTCCAAAATATATCACACTGGTATGAGAGTTCGTTAGGGCTGTCATACAGTGCCACAGACTGGGTGGCTTAAACCACAGAAATATGTTTTCTCATGGCTCTGGAGGCATCAGTAAAGTTGGTTTCTCCTGGGGCCTCTGCCCTTGGCTTGCAGATGGCTACCTCCTCGCTGTGTCCTCACATGGGCTCTCCTCTGGGCACATCCTTATTGTGTCTCTGTGTGTCCAGATTTTCTCATCTTAGTAGGACAACAGGTAGACTGGAACAGAGCCCACCCCAGTGGCCTCACTTTAACTTAATCACCTCTTTAAAGCCCCATCTCCAAATATAGTCACCCTCTGGAGTATTAGGCTTTAAGGCTCCAAAAAATTAATTAAGAGGATATACAGCTCAGCCCTAACAACCAGTGTAACATGGGAGCTGACCAATCAGAAAAGATGCTGCTTTACCACTGGCCAATAAGAATAGATGCTGATCGTACAAAATCAGCATAGTGAACTGGTGCAAGCGGGTTAGTATTACTGTTGTGATTTGTATCATTCACCGAGTTTTATTATCACTGCCTCTACTCAGGGATAAGTCAGGTTTTTAGGCAGTGGGATCCAGTGTTCCTGAAAGGTGAGATTTCAGGAGGTTAAAGCAGTCTTCAACCAACAGGAGCTTCTATACCCTGCCTGTTCCTGGACAAATGCCCAGAGCCTTGGAAACTACCTTGTGAGGGGAGGCAGGAATCAACAGTCACAGGGCAAGAAAAGGGAGAGCCCAGGAGACAGAGATTTGAAAGCAAAGACTAAGAGGAAGACATATAAGTAGAGAGAGGAAAACTTCCATGGAAAGAGCTAATACAGCCCAGATGGAGGAAGCCTAAGAAGGCCCATCTCCAGTTTTGTGTCTAGTCTAGGGCTGATCAGTCAGAACTTTCACAAGGTCAAGATACATTCTTCATGGCATACCTCCTGCATGCTATCCTACTAAAAAAGATTCTTTCCTTCCTCCTTACTCAAAGGAGCCATTGTGTCAGAAGAAGGTTGTAGAAAAAGAAGAAAAAAAAAAACTAATATAATTCACCCATCATATTCTTCTACATCATCTCCTTCTGCTCCTTCTCCTCCTTGGTCAGCCTTTATTCTGTGCTTACCACATGCAACACTGAGTTTCTAACATGCCTTCATCTTGTTGCTGTTCAGTCACTAAGTCATATCCAACTCTTGGCGACCCCATGGACTGCAGCACACCAGGCTTCACTGTCCTTCACTATCTCCAAGAGTTTGCTCATATTCATGTCCATTGAGTTAGTGATGCCATCCAACCATTTCATCCTCTATCATCCCTTCCTCCTGCCTTCAATCTTTCCCAGCATCAGAGTCTTTTCTAATGAGGCAGCTGTTCGCATCAGGTGGTCAAAGTATTGGAGTTTCTAATGTCCATTAAATGGGGTAAACTATGTTATACAAAAAGACAACCTACAAACCAGGAGAAAACATTTGCAAACAATGTGACCGACAAGGGCTTAATTTCCAAAATACACAAACAGTTCATACAACTCAGTAACAAAAAAGCAAACAGCCCAATCAAAAAATGAGAAGAATTAAATAGACATTTCTCCAAAAAAGTCATACAGATGGCCAAGAGGCACATGAAAAGATGTTCAACATTGCTAATTACTAGAAAAATGCAAATTAAAACTACAATGAGATACCACCTCACCCAGGTCGGAATGATCATCACCAAATTGCTGTACAGCAAGTAAATTAACACAACATTGTAAATCAACTGCATGTCAATTTAAAAAAACATTAAAAATGAAAGGTTACAAATAAACGCTGGAGGGTGTGGAGAAAACGGAACCCTCCTACTCTGTTGGTAGGAATGCAAATTGATGCAGCCATTATGAAGAACAGTATGGAGGTTACTCAAAAAACTAAAAATAAAGCTACCATATAATCCTGCAATCCTACTCCTGGGGATATATCTGGAAAAGATGAAAACTCTAATTTGAAAAGATGCATGCACCCCAGCATTCATAGCAGCATTATTCACAATAGCCAAGACAACAGAAGCAACCTAAATGTCTGTCGACAGGGGAATGGATCAATGGAATGTTACACGGCCGTAAAAAGAATAACAATGGCATTTGTAACAACATGGATGCACCTAGAGATGATCATACTAAGTGAAGTCAGAAAGAGAAAAACAAATACCATATGATATCACTTACATGTGGAATCTAAAATACGGCACGAATTTATCTACAAAACAGGAACAAAGAACAGACTTGTGTTTGCCAAGGGGAAGAGGGGTGGAGAAAGGATGGATTAGGAGGTTGGGATTAGCAGATGCAAACTATTATTTACAGAAAGGATAAACAACCAGGTCCTACTGTATAGTACAGGGGACTATATTCAACATCCTGTAATAAATCATAATGGGAAAGAAAAAGAAGTATCTGCTACAGAACAAATTACGTACTTAAACCCACAGTCTCTACCTCCCTCGCAAGTAGCATTCTGTGCTTGGCCTTTGTAACAAGCCCACCCCTACCTCACCCATGTTAGATTATAAATACCCTGAGGGTAGGGACCATGTCTGAGTTATTCATTTGCTAAATCTACTACCTAATAGTGCCTGGCTTATCATGGTGTATGTAATGAGAAAATCTGAATGAATGTTTATAACTAAGTAAAAACCACCTCTCTGTATCATTCTCATCAGTAAAGCACAGAAGATGTGAAATATTTCCCCTCATGGCCCACCCCTACCATGTCTGCATCCTCAAGCTCTAAGTGGGGGTAGGGTCTTCCCCCCCAGCCCCACCTAATGACAGCCTCCTAATCCCACGTTTGAAAGAACAGAAGAAATGCTCATCTAGAGCTGAGAAAGCTGTGAAAAGGCAGAGTCATTTAGGGCTGGTTTGAAAAACAAATTTTTTTAACATCTGGACCAATTTTGAAATGTCCTTGAGTTTCAGTTCAAGAAATGGGAAGCAGAACAGGGGCTCAGAACACCAATTACTTGCCCCTTTGTTTCTCCATTGCTTTGAGAAAAGTGTATTGAGCTAACTCTAGCATGCCAATGTAATAATGTACTCAACATTTGGGTAAATTATAGATTAGCTGCAGCAACTCTTCAGCTTTTTAAAAGAATCTTCCAAATAATTTTTTTTCAATTTTAGTGCATTTTGTTCAATGTCCTACAGTTTTGAAAAATACATCATAACAGAACTGATAATGGTCTTATGGCATTTTACCCCCATTTAGTCTAATTTTCTTCATGTTTTTCCCAACCACTCTATTAAAGCAGAAAAAATTGAGAGATGAAGACAAAAAGAGAGGTAATAAAAGAATTACAGATTTAATTGTCACTCAAACCTGGAGATGGTAGATGACAACCAAGGAAGGTTTACCTGGGAGAAGGTGTTCTCTCTGGTTATTACCATTTTGGTATTGCTGTTATTTAACACCCTGGCTGTGTGAGCAAGTCTCTTCTGGGCATGGACCTCTGGGGTCTGACCTCCATGTTTCCCGGAAGCTTTTAAGAGGAAAGTGTACAAGATAAAGGGTCAGTCTAAGCCCTGCCATTTGCTGGCTGCATGGCCTTAAAAAGCACATTGTCAGGAAACAAGCAGACAAACCCAAATTGAGTCATTCCAAAAAACATCTGGTCAGGACTCTGCAAAAATGTCAATGTCATGGAAGTCAGTAAAAGGCTGAGGAATTATTCTAAAGTAAAGCAACTCAAGAGATGAGACAACTGAACTCAATGAGTGATTCCAGACTGGATCCTGGGTCAGGGAGAAAATGCTTAATTTATTAAACTAAATATTAAACCAGCTGACAAAATTATTATTCTTCTGTTTATTAATGTGTTATCTTCTCAAATTATTTAGAAAACTGACCTAATTTTTGAGTCCAGCAAAGAAAGCATTTACCCTGCCCTAAGTAGATCTCATGGAGAAGGCAATGGCACCCCACTCCAGTACCCTTGCTTGGAAGATCCCATGGACGGAGGAGCCTGGTAAGTTGTAATCCATGGGGTCGCTAAGAGTGAGCAACTTCACTTTCACCTTTCACTTTCATGCATTGGAGAAGGAAATGGCAACCCACTCCAGTGTTCTTGCGTGGAGAATCCCAGGGATGGCGGAGCCTGGCGGGCTGCCGTCTATGGGGTCGCACAGAGTCAGATATGACTGAAGCGAATTAGCAGCAGCAGCAAGTAGATCCCAAATGTTTCTCATTAGTATTTCCTAAATACCTACTCTTTAGTTTTTTAAAATTTGTTTTTAATTGAAGGATAATTGCTTTACAGTATTGTGTTGGTTTCTACCATACAACAATGTGAATCAGCCATAGGTATACATATGCCCCCTCCCTCTTGAACCTCCCTCTCACTCCCCACCCCATCTCACCCCTCTAGGATGTCATGGAGTATGGAGCTGAGCTCCCTGTGTTTTATAGCAACTTCCCACTAGCTATCTATTTTACATGGTAATGTATATGTTTCAATGCTACTCTCAATTTGTCCCACCATCTCCTTCCCCTGCTGTGTTCACAAGTCTGTCCTCTATGTCTGTATCTCTATTCCTGCCCTGCAAATAGGTTCACCAATAGAAAAAAAATGTCCTTTACTTTATGGAGCTTCTACTGGGAGATGAAAAATCTGAAAAGATAACACATCAATCAACAAAAGAATAGTAATTTTGCCAGTCGTTCCTCCAAGATTGAAGGCAGGAGGAGAAGGGGACAACAGAGGATGAGATGGTTGGATGGCATCAAAGATTCAAAGGACATGAGTTTGAGCAAGCTCTAGGAGATAATGAAGGAGAGGGAAACCTGGCATGCTGCAGTCTATGCAGTTGCAAAGAGTCAGACATAACTGAGCTACTGAACACCAACAATAAAAACTTTTTTTTAAAGCAAAGGACATTTTTTAAAATGTATTTTCTTATAGATCACTAGTATTTAGGAGATGTTCAATGATGGCTTTTGAATAGATGAAATAAATGAATGAAGCTGAGGGATCAGTTCTGCCAATCCGATCATTTTCCACAAATTACCAATGGTGCCCAAAAGTTCTGGGCTAGAGTCTTTCAATTTCCTCAATTAGTTCTCTTCAAATAAATACAGTGAAATAAATGCTATCAGCTCCATTTTACAGGTTAAGAATCTCAACAAGGTCTGTAACTCCACTGGGAGTTAGGGGCAAAAATAAAGATTTGAACTAAGTTCTGACTCCAGAGTCTTTGTTCTTCCATCACATGGTGCGGCCTCGGGAAAGCAGGCGCATTCAATCTTCTCTGATCTGACGCTGCTCATTAGCATCCTGAAATCATCTGTGTAAGGATTTGACAAGGCTTCATTTTCTCCCAGCGCTTATCTCTGACACAACGCCTTCAGCGGCTGTGGGCGACAGGAATGCTTTTAACCCGGTGAATCAATAGCTGATCCCTGTCTACCTCCATCACTGCAGTGACATGTGGCAGCTCAGAGTCATCTCAGGTCTTCAAGGCATCTTGTTTGTTGCCCTTAAGTCCCACTTTGGCAATTTTCACAACATTAGCTTGTCCTTTGACTGGGAGAAGAAACCCTTGGTAATCACTCAGGGTGTAACTTGCATCAGCAGTAATGTTAGCTGGACGTTTGTCCTTGCTCCAAAAAAGTAAGAAGTGGCATTGAGATTTTCTAAGGAAGTCTTTGTCAAATATTTATTAAGCAACCTTTCAAGTTCCAGGTACTGCTTTCAAGGAGCTTGCAGTCCAGCGGGGAAAACAGGCAAACAATAAAATGAATGCCATCATAGGGACAGTATAGGATGAAGAAATCAGTAAAGGCTTCCCAGTCCCAGTAACATCGCTGCTGGCATCTAAAGGATAAGTGAGAGTTACCCGGACAAAAAGGTAAAAGGCATCAGTGTCCTTAGCAGAAGAACCTGAAGGTGACGGCATGGCACGTCAGAAGCACTAATGGACATTCCGCATGCCTAGAGTATAGGTTCAAGACTGGGACAGCTAGAGTTGGGGCTCTGCAGAGTTCCACCCATCTCTCTAAGGAGAGGACACTGCCTGACTAATGCTGGTTTCTCAGAAGTTTAGAAGACCTGTCAGAGCTGGGACTTAGACTTCCAAAGACAGAAGCTGGCTGGCAGGTGCTAATGTCTGAGAGGGTGCCATGAGGCAGGTTGATTATCAGAAAAACAAACCAGAACCAACTGCTGTATTAGAAGCAAGTGCCACAGGCAAGATTAAGAAGCACTGTGGGGTTACACAAACAGAAAGGAGAAAACTCTTCTTCCTCCTCCAGCTTCATAATTTCTTCTGGCTCCCCTGCCCCACTGACAGAGCCTAACAGGAGCCATGGGAGAAAGGCGATAAGCAGAGCAGCAGCAGCAGCAGCCCTGGTATAACACACACGCCCCCTGCCCCCCACCAAGCCTCAGACATAACCATGCTTATGTTAGGTGTTTGTGAATATTAGCAAAAGGAACATTTAGCCAGCTAGAGACCTTCTCTCCCAGAATAGCACCATGCACCAATCAGAAGAGTCTGAACTAAAACTTCAAGAGGTAACAATGTTCAGTGTTTTTACAAAGGATGACATTTTGTCTAATGATGTTAATTTTGCATCATAAACACTTTACACTACCAAAAAAATAATAATAATAATGCCTGTCAGGTTGACAATTACAAATGGCAAAGGAGAGAGAAATTAATTCTTGCAACAGTGAGTTTGAATTATCTAGAAGATAAGTATTTAAAAAACAATTTGACAGAGATGAATTAGGTCTGTGTCTTCATAAAGCATGATCTTTTGTTTGGCTCCAATTTGGCTCCAAATAAACTCCAATTTGCTTGCAATGTTAAGTATACAGATTTGGCTTACTTGCTCAGTTTCTACCTGAATTTTCATTGTGAACTTTTCCCTATCACTTGTAACTCTTGCCACAGTCATGGTATCTCCATTTAGGAACAGTTTTACTTGTACATGTTTGGTTACCAAGGGGATTTTCAGATAAGACATACAAGTCAACCTCACTTAGAGAGACTCGCAGAAGCAACTGCCTAATAGTCCAGATGTAGAAAACTACAAAATCATTGCTTTTCAAGACTGTTCCTCATAGATTCCTTGTTACATGATTTTGTTGAACTTTATATACCATTGTGAGAAATTTAACCTAAGGAAGGTATCTTATCGATGTGCCTTCAAAGATTTACATCTTCAAGCTGCTTTATTGCAAAATTATTCATAGTAGGCAAGAAGGGAGGGAAGGGAAGGAGGAGGAGAAAACAAGGGAGGAATTAGCGAAAGAATGGAGGGAGGGAGGTTTCCTAACAATTCTTTTAAACTAGAAGAATTAGAGTCAAGTACTGAAATACTATATAACCTTTAGAAGCTATGTTAGAGAACACGTAACAGTTGGAAAATGTTCTTAAATAGTGACAAGTGAGGGGAAAAAAGCAAGCCACAAGCTATATTTGCAGCAGCAAAAAAAAAAAAAAAAGTGATTAAGAGCATGGATTCTGGAGCCAGACTGTCTTGGTTCAAATCCCAGTTCTACCACTCTTTAGCTATATGACTTCAAGCAAGTTAACCTCCTGGTCCCTTGGGTTCTGCATCTGTAAAATATGGGTAATACTAGGACCTAGATCACAAGGTTGCTGTGATTAATAAATATAAATCAAGCACTTAAAACAGTGACTAACAGAGAGCACAATATAAACATCGGCTCTTGTTAACATTTACAGTATGCGTCTGGGGGGCTGCAGTCCATGGGGTCGCTAAGAGTCGGACACGACTGAGCGACTTCACTTTCACTTTTCTGCCTTTATACACAACATATGAAACTATTACACACAAGAAAAAGACTTGGAAGACTATGCCCCAAAAGATTAGCAATGATTATTTCCATGGAATTAAGGGCAATTCTTAAATCTTTTTCTTTCCTTTTTCTTTTCCTTTTCTAGAATAAAGTTGCAGCATTTTTACAATTTTAAAAGTTAATTTTTAATCAGGTCAACTTTTATATGCTTTTTCTCTTAAAATACTTTGTCACTAAAACACCCTTTTTAAAAGTATAATATATGACCATATAATGTAATAGACAACTACAGATTTTACTTAAGTACAAATCCATTGTAGTTGAATAATTTGAAGTCCATGAGATAAAGTAACGTATGACTGCAGTTACACCTTGTTTTCTTTTGCTTTTAATGTTTTATTTCCCGGGATCAAAGATCCCTACATGGCATTCAAAAGTGTCATTCATTATTTACTTAAATATTTTAAGTGCCTACAATGTGAACAGAATACACAAAAATCTTTGCCCTCCTATAATTTAAATTCTAGTGGGGGGAAATAATAATAATAAAAAAATACAAGTAAATTATGTATCATGCTGGAAGCCAGTAATTGGGTACGAAAGAAATCAAGCAGTGTGGCAGGTAAGAGGGCATGGAAGGAGGCTGTTCTAGTTTTTAAAAGAGTGTTCATCCTAAACATCACTGAGCAAGCACTGCATGCCCAAACTGATAGAAACTCCTACGATAAATACAAATGTCCATCGACACATGAAGGGATGAGGCAGATGTGCTATATGTATATAATGGACTATAAAGCCATAAAAAAGAATGAAATGATGCCCTCTGCAGCAACATGGATGGACCTCAAGATTATCATATTAAGTGAAGTAAGTTAGACAAAGAACAAATACCATGTGATATCACTTATATATGGAATCTCAAAAATAATATAAATGACTGTATATGCAAAACAAACAGACTCAAAGAGATAAAAACAAACTTACAGTTACCAAAGGGGAAGGGAGACAGCGACACACCAGGAGTTCGAGATTAGCAGACATACACTAGCATATATAAAATAAACAAGGACCTACTGGATAGCACAGGGAACTAGACTCAATATCTTATAATAAGCTATAATGGGAGAGAATGTAATAGAGATTTACATATACATGTATAACTGAATCACTTCACTGTACATTTGAAACTAATATTATAAACCAACTATATTTCAATCAAAATTTTAAAAATAAAAAATACAGACAAATATTCACTTCGTCATTCCACAAAGAGTTGCTGAGCACTTAGAATGTGCCAGGTCCTGCGCTGGGTACTAACAAGGATGCAGTATCCAGAGAGTTGTGGTTCTTGACCTATCTCACAAAGGGTGAAATCTTATGGTCACCATGGTCTTCTACAGAAAAAGTTTCCCAACCCCTGCTCTTCAATATTATCTTATCTGAAAAATTAATTTGACATTTTAGGGGAAGTAACTGCAGTCTATGTAGACAAGAAAGTCTCTTGGGTGTGGTTGTGCCTGCTTAGTTTAGATCTACAACAAATTGGGATACGCAGACTGTTCCTTTAAGGTTTAATGCAGTTAATGCTTGAGGAGAATTACAAGAAGACATTCTGTGACAGTTGAAGCTGTTTCGATTTCAGCTGCCTGTTATCTGACACTCCAAAATAAAATCACTACAAATTTGCAGCCTACTTACTTCAAAGTTCACATATGAGACCTGTGATTCTCCTGATGCCCCTCAAATATGAAAAACCATTTTAGAAATGTTATGGTTTGCAAAGCAATGGAAAATATAAATCTAAAACCTTGGGTATTATTATCTGAAAATACCATCTGTGCATCTTTGCAAGCTCCATTATATAAATGTCTATTATAAGTCTAGAGAAAGTTTAGATTCTAATTCCAATTCACAAAATCAAGTATTCACTTGTTTAACAATTTTTTTACTGAGGACTTACTGTAAGCCAGGCATTACTATTGCTTACAGAACAGTTACTTCTGAGGTATCAGTAGTTGGTCCAGTATGAATACCTCTTTTAAGTGAGATGACATTTTCATCTTTCAATTATATGAAAAAATAAATACATCCCTATTATGTTGTAGTGTGTAGTCTACTGGAAAAGAGAAAATCCAAATAAACACAAATAATAAATAAATATATATATATGTGTGTGATTACAATTGTGCAGAGCGCATGAAGAATAGCCTTCTAGAAAAGAGAGTGACAAGCCACCTCATTCCCATTGGAACAGAGCTCCCTGGAGGAAGTGACATCTCCCACAGGAGGAGCAGAGCAAGGCGAAGTGAATTTCATGGGAAGAGTATCTTTACCCCTACCACAAGGGTCACATGTTGAAATGCTAAGGATTTTGGGGAAGTGGGACCAGGAAATAATATTTAGTATATGCAAGTATCATTGTTGCCCTCCTATACACACACACATACACACCAGCTTTTAAACAGGACCACTGAGGCTGGGAGGACTGCTGCTTCATCCTTATGCCAGCAGTAAATAGTGAATCTGGGGATCAGCTGCAGGCTAGTGCAGAGACCAGAGCTTTTCAGATGCCTCATCACGAGCATCTCTTCCCTGCTCCGTGACACTAAGGAAACCCGGAAACCTTTGCACCACTTCTAGCTCCCATTTCAGTTCATGTGATACTGGGCTGTTTTAAGGAGGATCTGATTTCAGAGCCATGTGGTTTCACTTTAAGATTTTCAACTTCAGGGAGAAGAAATGTCAGATGCTGTCATTTAAGCTAAGCTCAGCCCCATCCTCTCCAGGACTCCAACAACCTGCTTGCCCCACCCTCGATAACAAGCTTCTGCACAAATTCCTTTTCTAGGAAGAAAACATCACAATCCCTTCTTTGGAGTCTTGGAGATTAGTCCAGAAACACACCCTGGTGCTCTGGGACATACAATCTCTCTTCACTTGGCTTCACCCCTAATGGGGTCCCTCATTTCCTGCAGATACAATTTCAAGTTCAGGAAGTTGAGTGTAGGTACTGGGCAGGAAACCATTTTTCTTTTAGAGCAAACACAGAAATGGACAGACACAGCCACACATCCCTGTGGTCATTTCATTCTCACTTGACAGGTGATGATGAAAACTGTTGCAGTGGAGTGACGTGAGTACTACAACTCCAATAACCATTTACATGCTATTTCCAAAGAAGCATTGGAACTAAGGGGTGTTTCTGGTCCTCAGTAGAACCCCAACATTCCCTCCCTTTTAGACATTAACCTGTAATGATTTCAGATATACCTGGATCCAGGTGAGCTATTTCATATCCTAAAAGATGACACTGTGAAAGTGATGCACTCAATTGTCAGCAAATTTGGAAAACTTGGCAGTGGCCACAGGACTGGAAAAGGTCAGTTTTCATTCCAATCCCAAAGAAAGGCAATGGCAAAGAATGCTCAAACTACCACACAGTTGCACTCATCTCACACGCTAGTAAAGTAATGCTCAAAATTCTCCAAGCCAGGCTTCAGCAATACATGAACCGTGAACTTCCAGATGTTCAAGCTGGTTTTAGAAAAGGCAGAAGAACCAGAGATCAAATTGCCAACATCTGCTGGATCATCGAAAAAGTAACAGAGTTCCAGAAAAACATCTATTTCTGCTTTATTGACTATGCCAAAGCCTTTGACTGTGTGGATCACAATGGACTGTGGAAAGTTCTTCAAGAGATGGGAATACCAGACCACCTGACCTGACTCTTGAGAAACCTATATGCAGGTCAGGAAGCAACAGTTAGAACTGGACATGAAACAACAGACTGGTTCCAAATAGGAAAAGGAGTATGTCAAGGCTGTATATTGTCACCCTGCTTATTTAACTTATATCCAGGGTACATCATGAGAAACGCTGGGCTGGATGAAACACAAGCTGGAATCAAGACTGCCAGGAGACATATCAATCACCTCAGATATGCAGATGATACCACCCTTATGGCAGAAAGTGAAGAGGAACTAAAGAGCCTCTTGATGAAAGTGAAAGAGGAGAGTGAAAAAGTTGGCTTAAAGCTCAACATTCAGAAAACTAAGATCATGGCATCCAGTCCCAACTGCTGCTGCTACTGCTGCTAAGTCGCTTCAGTCATGTCCGACTCTGTGCGATCCCATGGACTGCAGCCTACCAGGCTCCTCTGTCCATGGGATTTTCCAGGCAAGAGTACTGGAGTGAGGTGTCATTGCCTTCTTCGCCAGTCCCAACACTTCATGGCAAATTGACGGAGAAACAGTGGAAACAGTGAGAGACTTTATTTGGGGGCTCCAAAATCACTGCAGATAGTGACTGCAGCCATGAATTTAAAAGGACGCTTACTCCTTGGAAGGAAAGTTATGACCCACCTAGACAGCATATTAAAAAGCAGAGACATTATTTTGCCAACAAAGGTCCGTCTAGTCAAGTCTATGGTTTTTCCAGTGGTCATGTATGGATGTGAGAGTTGGACTGTGAAGAAAGCTGAGCACTGAAGAATTGATGCTTTTGAACTGTGGTGTTGAAGAAGACTCTTGAGAGTCTCTTGGACCGCAAGGAGATCCAACCCATCCATCCTAAAGGAGATCAGTCCTGGGTGTCCATTGGAAGGTCTGATGTTGAAGCTGAAACTCCAATACTTTGGTCACCTGATGCAAAGAGCTGACTCATTTGAAAAGAGCCTGATGTTGGGAAAGATTGAAGGCAGGAGGAGAAGGGGATGACAGAGGATGAGATGGTTGGATGGCATCACCAACTCAATGGACATGAGTTTGGGAAGGCTCTGGGAGTTGGTGATGGACAGGGAGGCCTGGTTCACTGCAGCTCATGGGGTCGCAAAGAGTCGGACACGACTGAGCGGCTGAAATGAACTGAACTGAACTGATACCTGGATCCAAATTCTTCACACATTGGCTATGTGAACTAGGGCAACTTGACTAACATATCTGAGCCTTAGTTTACTAATACCATTAGTTCCAAAAACAATTAACTTTACTTTCCTATACCCTAGTTTGACTGATATTCTGGTTTTCACAATCAGGACAGCAGCCATTTATAAAATATCGAATATTCTTTAGTTTTAATGAATAGGTGCTACCTTGAGCTCTCAAAGGAAACCCCCTCCCATTACCCTGAGCAGTATAAGCATTAATAACTGGCACATCCGCTACCACCAGAATCCCACAACTGCTATTCTCTTTGATTGGCTGATGCACAAGATAGTCTAAGTGCCCAATGTATCTGTACTTGCTCCCCACCGTAGATTCTCCCAGTAATCTCCAAGGGCTAGCCCTGCTTTCTCCATGCACTCCTCCAGGCCCTGGGGATTGCTGGTCATCCTGAGAGCCACATTTAAGAGCAGCCAATTCACTCTGTTCTCATATACCAATATTTGTTCCACCTGCCAGAGTCTGTCCTGATTTGGCAGAAGTTGGGTAGGTGGGTGCCTTTAGTGGTACTGCTCACACCTGGTGGGCAAGCCCTCCACGGACCACAGAGGCTATGGCTGCCCATCTTGAACCAGCACTCCCTACAATCATCTGTGGCCACTTGTGGAAAATGAAGCTACCATGAGCCAGGCCCTGAGAGAAACAGAGAAAGACGGGGACCACAGATGGTCAGGCCAGGAAACAGTAAGAGCCCCTAGAGAAGAGAAGAGTACTTTTGGGGAGTAATTTATTACAAGTTTAATAATTACTGTGATTTCCCCCATTTCACAGATAAAGAAACTGTGGAATGAAGAGGCTATTTAAAACACAAATTGTTGTTGTTGATGTTCAGTCAGTAAGGCATGTCTTAGTGACCCCATGGACTGCAGCACACCAGACCTCCCTAACCCTCACTATCTCCCAGAGTTTGCCCAAGTTCATGTCCATTGAGTCGGTGATGCTATCCAACAATCTCATCCTCTGCCAGTCTCTTCTCCTTTTTCTCCACATAAGTGACAGAGTCCAAATCTAAACCCAGGCACTTCAGTGACAGCGGGTGTGTACTTAACCTTCACACTCTCCTCTCATTTGAACAAAGTATATTTTCAGCTTAATTAAAAATGACATTCCAGTAAGTGATTTCATGGCTTAGTTGATAGATAATTTGACCATATAAAAATCTTTGGCAACATTATAAAATCTAGGAAAAAGTTTAATTGCTTAGTTCAGAAGAAGTTGAAAAAATTCCTAGGACCATGAAAATTATTACTAATTTCTAAGAAATTCTCTACTTTTTAAGACTGCATACCACCTGACTATCAATTGAATGGAGAGCTGGATAGAAGAGGTGGATGTGATTCCTTATCAAACCACATGGTGCTGGGACTTCCCAGGTGGTCTAGTGGTTAAGAATCTGCCTGCCAATGCAGGGAATATGGGTTTGATCTCTGGTCAGGGAAAATCCCACATGCCGCAGGGCAACTAAGTCCATGTGCCTCAACTACTGAAGCCTGCACACCCTACAGCATGCCCTGCAACAAGAGAAGCCACTGCAATAAGAAGCCCTCTCACTGCAATTAGAGAAGAGCCCGCACTCACCACAACTAGAGAAAGCCTGCGAGTAGCAGTGAAAAACCTATGTGCCACAACGAAGACCCAATGAAGCCAGAATTTTTTTTAAAACAATGACAACTGACTGAGAAACTATTTCAATTAACATGATGGTTCAGTAAAATGTCATGTAAAAGAAGGATGCATAATAACATATAGGATTTCCTACAAGAGTTTTATTGGAAGAAAGATTTGATTGCCAATAGCGAAAAAAAAATGTAAAATATTAAAAAAAAAACACATAGTGCATGTAACATGTGACAATCATACCCAAAAAGATCATACCAACAGTGTCTAAAAACACAGCAATAATGAATAACCCATAAATCATCACTGTAAATTTTAGTGAACGGTGTGCACTACATCTTTTGTCACTTGGTAAGCAGTTTTGTAAGTTTAGTTCAGACAATAAAAAGAAATGCATGTTTAATTTTTTATGTATAGCCTGATTTACATATTAACCTATATTACTGTAATGCCTCAAGTATTTTTAAATACCACCCCTGCATTCACTTATAAAAAGGATGTTTCATAAGTATGAACTAGAGTGAACTGGCAGATTTATGGTAATCTGAGTATAGTTCTAGCATCATGACTTTGCACAAACGCCCCTCCAAATCTGGTAGTCACAGACAATCTTTGTTTGCGGCTGGTGTTAGAGCCATGCACAGAAATTCATGACATCTGGATAAATGTTAAGAGCCTACAGTATATGTACTTTTATCTTTCTTCCTTCCTTCCCTCCTTCCTTCATTTCTTTCCTTCTTTTTCATTCTTCTTCTTCTTCTCTCTCTCTCTTTTTTTATTTTGGAGGGGATAGAGAATGGTTCTCAGCATCCCTCCCTGGGAGAAACAATGCTCCCTTACTTCATGTGGTCCTGGCAGAATACATTAGGATGCTTTCTGTAACATAAATTAAGAAAGAAAAAGAGAGGGAGAGAAGAAAATAAAACACCTAACCACCAGCCTCTCGTAGTAAGACAACATTAAGAACCATAAGATAACAACCTCACAACATGAGAACCCAAAAGGGAAAGCAATTCAATAACACCAAGGTCCTCTGTTCCTAAAGCAATCTCAGCCCCAGCAGACTTCCCTTCTGTCTCCTTGGCCAGAACTGAGGCACACATATCTTTCTAAGCCTCGTACTCCCATAGGGGAATAAATTGTCTCAATGATGCAGATTCATCAATGACACTCCTGAGATTCCAGAACACCCCTAATGAAACTTCATCAGCCAAAGGGCAGAGAAGTTACCACTTGGGCTTGAGTTCTATCAATGGATTCATTAGAAAAATTCCTAAAGGCATTGATCTATATTTCTGTCTTTGTGCCAGTACCATACTGTCTTGATGACTGTGGCTTTGTAGTAAAGCGTGAAGTCAGGCAGGTTGATTCCTCTGGTTCCATCCTTCTTTCTCAAGATTATTATGGCTATTCAAGGTTTTTTGTATTTCCATACAAATTGTGAAAGTATTTGTTCTAGTTCTGTGAAAAATACTGTTGGTAGCTTGATAGGGATTGCATTGAGTCTATAGATTGCTTTGTGTAGTATACTCATTTTCACTATATTGATTCTTCTAATCCATGAACACTGTATATTTCTCCATCTATTTGTGTCCTCTTTGATTTCTTTCACCAGTGTTTTATAGTTTTCTATATATAGGTCTTTTGTTTCTTTAGGTAGATATATTCCTAAGTATTTTATTCTTTTCATTGCAATGGTGAATGGAATTGTTTCCTTAATTTCTCTTTCTGTTTTCTCATTGTTAGTGCAAATCAAAGCCACAATGAGGTACCATGTCATGCCAATCAGAATGGCTGCTATCCAAAAGTCTACAAGCAATAAAGGCTGGAGAGGCTGTAGAGAAAAGGGAACCGTCTTACACTGTTGGTGGGAATGCAAACTAGTACAGCCACTATGGAGAACAGTGTGGAGATTCCTTAAAAAACTGGAAATAGAACTGCCATATGACCCAGCAATCCCTCTGCTGGGCATACACACTAAGGAAACCAGAATTGAAAGACATGTGTACCCCAATGTTCATCGCAGCACTGTTTATAATAGCCAGGACATAGAAGCAACCTAGATGTCCATCAGCAGACGAATGGATAAGAAAGCTGTGGTACATATACACAATGGAATATTACTCAGCCATTAAAAAGAATACATTTGAATCAGTTCTAATGAGGTGGATGAAACTGGAGCCTATTATACAGAGTGAAGTAAGCCAGAAAGAAAAACACCAATACAGTATCAGTTCAGTTCAGTCGCTCAGTCGTGTCCAACTCTTCACGACTCCATGAATTGCAGCACGCCAGGCCTCCCTGTCCATCACCAACTCCCGGAGTTCACTCAGACTCACGTCCATCGAGTCAGTGATGCCATCCAACCATCTCGTCCTCTGTCATCCCCTCTTCCTCCTGTCCCAATTCCTTCCAGCATCAGAGTCTTTTCCAATGAGTCAACTCTTCACATGAGGTGGCCAAAGTACTGGAGTTTCAGCTTTAGCATCATTCCTTCCAAAGAAATCCCAGAGCTGATCTCCTTCAGAATGGACTGGTTGGATCTCCTTGCAGTCCAAGGGACTCTCAAGAGTCTTCTCCAACACCACAGTTCAAAAGCATCAATTCTTCAGCACTCAGCTTTCTTCACAGTCCAACTCTCACATCCATACATGACCACTGGAAAAACCATAGCCTTGACTAGACGGACCTTTGTTGGCAAAGTAATGTCTCTGCTTTTCAATATGCTATCTAGGTTGGTCATAGCTTTTCTTCCAAGGAGTAAGCGTCTTTTAATTTCGTGGCTGCAGTCACCATCTGCAGTGATTTTGGAGCCCAAAAAAATAAAGTCTGACACCGTTTCCACTGTTTCTCCATCTATTTCCCATTAAGTGATGGGACCAGATGCCATGATCTTCATTTTCTGAATGTTGAGCTTTAAGCCAACTTTTTCACTCTCCTCTTTCACTTTCATCAAGAGGCTTTTTAGTTCCTCTTCATTTTCTGCCATAAGGGTGGTATCATCTGCATATCTGAGGTTATTGATATTTCTCCCAATACAGTATACTAATGCATATATATGGAATTTAGAAAGATGGTAATGATAACCCTGTATGCGAGACAGCAAGAGAGACACAGATGTATAAAACAGCCTTTTGGACTCTGTGGGAGAGGGCAAGGGTGGGATGTTTTGGGAGAATGGCATTGAAACATGTATAATATCATATAAGAAACGAATAGCCAGTCCAGGTTTGATGCATGATACAGGATGCTCTGGGCTGGTGCACTGGGATGACCCAGAGGGATGGGATGGGGAGGGAGGTGGAAGGGGGGTTCAGGATGGGGAACACATGTACACCTGTGGCGGATTCATGTCAATGTATGGCAAAACCAATACAATATTATAAAGTAATTAGCCTTCAATAAAAATAAATAAATTTATATTTAAAAAACAATTATCTTTCAATTAAAGAATAAATTTAAAAAAATTCCTAACGGCAGACCATGGGAAGAAAGGGAGTCATTTAATACACTACATTTAATATAATTTTTTCCTTTCTATGAAAAGAAGCCAAATATTGTCAAATAAAGCAATCGCTCATCTCTCAACACTGATAAATGTACATTAGCCATGCCAACAGGAAGCTGGGAACAAATTGGAAACTAGACGTGCCATTCCTTTACTAGTCTGTGCGTCACCCATTGGCCACCAAGTAAGTGTGTTAAGTCTTTGGAAGAAGCCAAATAACCAAGCAAACATTATCTATTCAAAGCAGACAATTGGCAGTACTACTACTTATATCTGATAGGAACTTTTTTTTTTTTTAACACAAATGATTTTAAACTCAGCTCAAATGTCTCAAGCATTCCACTCAGTATGCCTTTCAGTGAAGCTTGTTGATTTAGCAGCTCAGATATTATCACCAAGAACCCTTGGCATCTGGTCTTCTGCTCTTAGCTCTGCCTCCCATGGTGTCAGCCTTATTATCAGACTCAAGATGGCAGATACACCCCATACACACGCAACAGATTTACTCTTATGACAAAGTGGCTGCTTCAATTTCAGGTCTCACATCTTTAACCTAAATAACATATGGAAAAGAAAATTCCATTTCCAATAGCACATACCCTGCTCCTGGGATCTTTCATTGTCCTAAAATAAGTCATCTGACTGTGTGTCTGTCACGTCCAACTCCGTGCCACCCCATACACTGCAGCCCACCAGGCTCCTCTGTCCATGGTACTTTTCAGGGAAGAATACTGGAGTGGATTGCCATATCCTCCTCTAGGCGATCTTCCTGACCCAAGGATCAAACCTGTGACTCTTGCATCTCTTGCATTGGCAGGCAGATTCTTTACCATGAGTGCCACCTAGGACTAAACCCAAATTAATAACTGCAACCCGAGGAAGAATACATAGGTTGGAGTGGATCCATCATAGCCTATTTTTTGAACTGACTGTGGGATCAGTCGCACCCCAAAACCACACAGAAAAGGGCTATGGTCAGGGCATACTCAGAGGGAGAAGGGTAAAGAGAGGAATGGTTATTAGAGTGACAAATGACAAATCCTCACCATGCCTGACCTCCTCACCAGAGTTTCTCTAGATACAGGAATTATTCCAACAAGCCTCCAACCTCCCAGGCTGTTCCACAGCTTTGCTTTACAAAACCACATGGCTCATTTGACTCCTTCAACTTAAAATCATAAAAATCCATAAAACCATAGCCAATTTTATTCAACAAGTGCCCCCACAGTCACAGTCATGGCACCTGGGGAGTCTTCCTCGGTTGGCACAGTAGTGGGTTTTGTGGCCCATCCATGGCAGTTTCCAGATTTTTGTGCACTGGGCTGTAACCATTGCTAATTGAGCTTGGAGATTTAGTTGCTGACATTAGACACAGGAATGCGAGACAAAAGGCAGGCTAAGGGATGATATCCATAGGTTGGTATGTGGATTATTTTCACGCAATTTCCCTCTGTGGATGGATCAAAGTACTCTAAGCACAGCATTCACTTGGGAGAAAAATCTTAAAACCTGCCCTTATCCATCCAGCTCCCAGCCTGGAGACAAAGTAAAAGACACCAAGGGATTTCCCAGCTTCCGTTAATACATCAAGCAATGAGATGAAAATGAGTGAACCACGACTTGCAGCCAAACAGGATGCTACTGTTGTAACATCCCAAGAGCAGTCTGTTGTACAGAACAGGCCTGGGATTGGAGTCTGTAGATTTATATTTTATCAATTATTTTGCTTCTTGGGTAATTTACTTGATGTCTCTAAGATTCAATTTTCTCCTCTATAAAATGGGACCAATTTAATGAAGTTGATAAATTTTGAAGTAGATGCATAATTCACAACTGCCCCACCTAACTCTCCCCAACATAGGGGGGTGCGATTTTGTAAATGATTCCCCAGCAGCTGTTTTCTACGAAAGTTTTAGGCAACTGGACCAGGAGTAAAATCTGGCAGTTTCAAGCCAACTACATTTCTCTTCCTCAAAATATTTAGACTTGGGCCCAAAAGGAAACAGAGTCCTTCAGAGGAGTGGGGTGAGTTACTTGGAACCTCACACTGTTAGCAATAGAGTTCACTTGTACTGACCAGTAGAGGAAGACAATCTATCAAAGAGATTAGAAGGCAGACTCACAAAGGGGCTAAGGGGACCAAGAGACTATTTTCCAGGACCTTCCAGCTACAACCCTGCTCAAGGGTTTCATGGCAAAGTCCCCATAATCTTAAATCAATCCTCTTCAATCCCTTTTTCTTGTTTAAAACATTTAAGTTAGTTTCTATTACTTGCAAGCAAGTGATTTTAATGAACTCATGTCTGTCTCACTGGGCAGTGGTGAGAATTAAATGAGATAAGAATGCTTTGTAAATGGAAAGTACTTATAAAAACTGGTAAGGACAATAAATTTGGTGACTAACAAAGACAAATATCTGCACAAAACAAATATACTGTTTTTTTAGTGAAAAACTAAAATTATTTTGGAGAGGGGAATTTCTTGACATGGAAAGATGTTTAAGATATATCATTACTCAATACTCTGTAATAACCTATATGGGAAAAGAATCTGAAAAAGAACAAATATATGTATAACTAAATTACTTTGCTGTGCCCCTGAATCTAACACAAACTATAAATCAAATATACTTTGATATAAAATTTTAAAAAATAAAATAAAAATATATATCATTAAACAGGTGATCAGGTTACATAGAAATTATTTGTATCAGAGGCTAGCAAACTTATGATAAAATGGCAGATAGTAAATACTTTATGCTTTGGGAGCTATACAATCTCTGTCACTGTATCACTACTGGAGATAAAGGAAGCAGCCATAAATATTATGCTAACAACTGAGTGTGATTGTGTTCTAATATGATTTTTTCATGAATGCTGAAATGTGAATTTCATATAAAATTCATATCACAAAGTGATATTTTTCTTCTCTTTTTTTAATCCTTAAAAATTATGAAGTGTAAAATATAGTCTTAGCTGTGCACTGTGCACACACACATATACAACTTTGAATATATTACTTCAATAAAAGCAAAAACAAACAAAATGGGACCCAATTAAACTCAAAAACTTTTGCATATCAAAGGAAACCATACACAAAATTAAAGGACAAACTACAGAATGGGGTTAGTCTCCAAAATTCACAAACAGCTCATGCAGCTCAATATTAAAAAAAAAAAGACCTAATCAAAAAAAATGGGCAGAAGACCTAAATAGACATTTCTCCAAAGAACATATACAGATGGTCAAGAGGCACATGAAAAGATGCTCAGTATCACATGAAAAGATGCAAACCAAAACTACAGTGAGGTATCACCTCACACCAGTCAGAATGGCCATCATCAAAAAATCTACAAACAATAAATGATGGAAAGGGTGTGGAGAAAGGGAACCCTCTTACACTGTTGGTGGGAATATACATTGGCATAACTACTATGGAGAACAGTATGAAGGTTTCTTTAAAAACTAAAAATAGAGTTACCATATGATTCAATACAGGACTTCACTGGTGCTCCAATGGTTAAGACTCTGCTTCCAAGGCAGGGGGCACAAGGTTTGATCCCTAGTCTGGGAAATAAAATCCCACCAGGTCATAGCACAGACAAAAAGTAAAATTAAGGTGTTCCCTGGTAGCTCACCTGGTAAAGAATCCGTCTGCAATGTGGGAGACCTGGGTTCAATCCCTGGGTTGGGAAGACCCCCTGGAGGAGGGCATGGCAACCCACTTCAGTATTCTCGCCTGGAGAATCCCTATGGACAGAGGAGCCTGACGGGTTACAGTCCATGGGGTCACAAAGAGTTGGACACAACTGAGAGACTAACCACAGCACAGCACATACGTTGGGATATTACTCAGACATTAAAAAGAATGAAGTAATGCCATTTGCAAAAACACAGATGGACTTGGAGATTGTCCAACTGAGTGAACTAAGTCAAACAATAGATATCATACGATATCGCTTATATGAGGAACCAAAAAAAAAATGATATAAATGAATTTATTTACAAAATAGAAACAGACCTCAAACAAACTTATGATTACCAGAGGGGAAGGATAGATTGGAAGTTTGGGATTGACAGGTACACACTGCTATATTTCAAGTAGATAACAAATAAGAACCTACTGTATACCATGGGGAACTCTGCTCAATGTTCTATAATAACCTAAATGGGAAAAGAATTCAAAAAATATACAAAAAATAAGAATATACATGTATAACTGAATCGCTTTGCTATACAACTGAAACTAACACAACAGTGTCAATCAACTATGCTCCAATGTAAAATAAAAATTAAAAAAACAAAGTACTATTTTAAGCTGTTAATAGAAAAAGCTGTTAATAGAATTTACCTTAAGATTTTGAGTTTCAGAGTTATTTATTTCCTTCTTTGTGATCACCTATATTTTCTATTTTCCCAGCATAAACATACATGACTTATAAAATTAACTTTAATTATTTTTTAAAAATAGAAAATGGAGTCATAAAATACAGTTCATGAAATATAGGCAAAGGAGGAGGCTGGAGAATGGCAAGGTCGGAGGCTCCCTGGAGCCCCAGCACTCTCCCTGGGAGCTAAACTGGACACATGCCCCTCTGTGAAGCATGACTGCACCACTGACACAGAGCAGAGCATCCTGTGTGAGAAGAATTCCCCCACGTCGTCACAGAGCCACCTTACCAACCACACCAGCCTCAGCTATCCTGGCCTCCAGTTTCAGAAGTTATAATAAGAAGCCCACAGCCTGGGATCACAGTGTTTTCCAGAAGAAATGAAACAAAAACTAGTGAGCATCACTCCTCCTTTTTAGACCCATATGATGAATGAGTAGTTGATTTTGCTTACAGAAGGGAGCCCAAGGGACCATCCACTCAAACTCTCACCAGAGCCTGAATGCTTCCAGCAGCAACTGCTCCCGGTCTTCAGCCGGTCTCTGTCAACAGGAACATCACATGTGCAGTGCAAGTCAACATCTGTGCTTTACCTTCCAAGTGCCAGGCAGTGGGCTAGGTTCTGTTCAAAAGACATGCTCCTTCCACCTATAGCTGCAGGTCATGTTTTCAATGTCAGTGTTATTAGATTTGGTTTACTATATTTAAAATAAAAATAGCAAAAATAGGAATGGTACTATATTCCTGGTACCCACTATCTCATTTTAAATCTTCGCTGTACCTGTTATACATAATCACTCCAGTTGAGAAACTGATGCTCAGAAAGTTAAAGTGACTTGCCCAAGATCACCTAGCCAGGGACTGGCAAAGTAAGGATTCATTCACAGGACTGATTCCAAAGTAACAAATTATCCATGTCCCATGGCTTTGTTTGCAGTTACTACATAGAAATCTGCTGGAAATGCAGACTTTCAATCCTCACCCCCAGACTTGCTGATTCTGGTTTTGCATTTTGACATAATCCCAAAGCAAGTCAGGTTCCCAATAAAGTTACTGTCCTATGAAATTTATTCTTCAGATTTAAAGGAAATGGAGGAAGGAAACGAGATGTATTAAGCAACTATCTGTGGGCCAGGCTCTGTGCCATTTTAACAGGATTCTTTGCCTTTTAATCACACAATGACCCTCAAGCCCATTGTGTTAATATATAGGTGAGGAGCCCGAGGCTCAAGGAAGTTGAATCACTTGCCCAAGATCCACAGTCAGTGCAGGAGAATTTTGACCCCAGTGACCCGAACACAGTTCTGTCTGCAGTTTTTGCTTTGTGTTGGATGCTAGAGAGAGGTAGAGGATCACATAGCCAACTTTCAAAAGGCTCCATTAACCTCTGGGACTGGAGTTTACTGCTAATGTTGAAAAGAGGGGGATTTTCTAATAAGCTAGGTTAGGGGACAATTTCCCCCAGAAATGAGTTTTTTTTAACCTCTGTTAAATTGAGATGTGTGAATTTCTTACAAAGTTTGTCCCCAAAATGCTGAAATGGCAGCCTTAGGAATTGACAAGTTCCTTACCTCTAATATTAATAAAAGTAAAAGAGGCAACTTTTAAACCCACTGTCAAAAAAATGGATGGCTCTGAGTCAACCATGAGGAATGTTGGATATTCTTAGAAGAAAAACCAAACAGTTATTCAAGTCAGAAAAAAAGATATGACTTTCAGGGTGTTTTAGATCAAGTGTTGTCCCTGATTCAATGATTGGGGGTATCTAAAACTACACGGAGGAATAGAAAAGGCTGCCATGGGCCAGCAGGAGACGGAGCCCAGGAGACGGAGCCCAGGAGAGATGGCTGAGCATTATACCACTCTGTTTCCCCTGCACACATCCTCTCTTCCTTCTATCTATTATGTTCAAGACTGTAAGCGTTCCCTTCACCTCAAAAGGTGCCTGGCATGTATTAATAGAAAACACTCACTTAAATAGTTGATGAATGAATAAATGAATGAATGAAAATAATCAAAGTTTGATTATGACATGTATCAAATGTTGTCAGAAGATCTGAGACATTCTCTAGGGGTGTCTCCAAAGAATTCTGGGGGTCACTGAAAATGTGGAGAATAGACCTGCAGCTCCCCCTCTTCACATGCTCCCATCCAACAAGGACATTCGTGTTTTATATGGTGGGCTTATAAGTAAGATCTGACTTAACAGTCTCATGACTAAAAGGGAAAAAAAAAAAGAAATGTGAAAATTCCCAGTATAACAGTCATATTAATCAAGAAAGAAAAATATTCTGAGTCTTATTATTAGCCATGTGACCTTGAATGTGTGGCTTAACTTTTATGAACACGAGTTTCATCATTTATAAAATAGTTTGTTGAGTTCGGTTATTTTATTTCTAAGGTTCCTTCCAGCTCTAATGTAATCTTAGTTTATCATTTTCATTATGATCCAATTTTTTTTCTTTCTTTGTATTTTTCCCGATCTGTTCTAATTTCTTTACAATGAGCATGTATTCTTCTGTTAGAAGAAAAGATTTATTTTCAAAGACATATAAATTAAATTAAACTTAAAAAAAATATCCCTCCCCAGTTTTCCCTGCATTTGCATTTGCTTTTAACAAAAGCTAGAAGAGATGTTTTCCACGTTTTCGCCTGGGGAGAACAGAATTTAAAGTCATGCTGCAGGGAGAGCTGGAGCCTTCAAAAGCAAGTAATGCTTAATCTGTTCTATTTCTGAAGCACAAAATGAAACCAAACAAAAAAGAAAAATAAGCTACTGCTTCACCATTGCCAAGTTTCTTCATGCATAAATAGAGATCCATCCAGAAAAACAGCCCTCTCAGTCGGGTGGGACAAATCCTTGTGTGCTTTTGTGGAAAATTCCCCAGCAAACTGGCATCAAGGACACTGTCTAAAGCTGCCTCCAGGTATGGCCAGAAAACCACACAAAGGTAGTGAGATGCCATGAGCTCTGCCGGGGCAAGTGCCCGAGTGACAAAGTTGCTGTGTCTCGGGCCCCATGGAATAAACATAGCTAACACCTTCCAAGTGGACTACAAGACCAAACTGGGCATAACTAGTGTAGGACAGGTCTGATTTTATACCTGCAGTCTCCATGTTTTTGGTGTCTTCTCCTGGCCCAAGAATACTCCGCTCCCTTGCCTTCCCACCCACTGTGAACCTTCACTGTCCTCAGTTCTGCTTCCCCAGGGATGTATCGTGAACACTCTCTCCTTCTTCCTCATTAACATCTTACTCCAGAAGGGACCCTAGTCACCATCATTCAAAGATAAAATGTGTATCTTCCTGTCATCATCAGGAGCAGGGGGAGCTTCTGGGTCCACCTCAGAACTGCCTCGCTCTGAAAGTACAAGACATGGCTTCTTTTTCTTCTTTAGCTACATACTCACTCTAGTGGAGCCCATCCAAACCCCTGGGTTTTTGTATGTTGTTGTTGTTGTTTTAATATTTATTTATTTGGCTGCATCAGGTCTCAGTTGCCGCATACAGAATATTCATTGTTTCATGTGGGATCTTTCTCTAGTTGGGGCACATGGACCTAGTTTCTCCACACCATGTGGGATCTTAGTTCCCCAACCAGGGAACTCACGTCCCCTGCATTGCAAGACAAATTCTTAACCACTGGACTACCAGGGAAGTCTCCAACCCCCTGGTTTTAAATACCACATTTGTATTGAGGACTGACTTCCCTGGTGGCTCAGATGGTAAAGCGTCTGCCTACAATGCAGGAGACCTGGGTTTGATCCCTGGGTCAGGAAGATCCTCTGGAGAAGGAAATGGCACCCCACTCCAGTATTCTTGCCTGGAAAATCCCATGGACAGAGAAGCCTAGTAGGATACAGTCCATGGGGTCTCAAAGAGTCGCACACGACTGAGCAACTTCACTTTCTTTCACTTTCTCTGTGTTGAGGACTTCTGTATCTCTCCTGGAACTCTCTCATATAATCAAGTCTCCATTTGCCATCTCTATTTGCATGTTTAATAGGAATCTTTACAACAATCAAAAGAGAATTTTTTTCCCCCAGACCTCAGTTTTCTTCAAAGTGCATAGCATCACCATTCACCAGTTAACTCAAGACGAAATCTAGGAGTTATCCTTGGCTCTTTTACTTCCTTCATGCCCCACAATTCAGTGGCAGATCCAGGTAACTCTATCTTCAAAAGAATCTCAATGACCATTTCTTCTCCACTGCTTCTACCCTACCCTGAGCCATTACCATCTCTTGTGTAGACCGTTGCTGTACCTCCCAACTGATCACTCTGATTCCATTCTCCCTAAAATCCATTTCCCAAAGAGCAGTCATATATTTTTTGAAACAGAGATCCAAGGAAGTCACTCTCCTACTTAAAACCATCCAGTGTTTCACACACTTGGAATAAAATCCAAACTCCCTACCCAGTTTACCAAGCCCCATGCAATCTGATGCCTGCCTTCCTCTCCTACTTCACTCTGCTCCCACTTCATGCATCACTATCCAGTCACATACCGGCTCATTTTCTATGCTTCCCACCCACCAAGATGTTTTCTGCCCTAGAGCCTTCAGGCATTGTCATTGACTCTCCTGAAATGTTCTTCCCCAGGGTCTCCTCACAGGTGGCTCCCTCCTGTCATTTAGTTCTCAACAGTAAACCTCTCTGTAGAGAAGTCTTTCTTCACTATCAATCCAAAGTAGTCCCCATGTCAAAGATCACCACAAATTGTATTATAATTATCTGGATAGCACTTATGATGGATATTTTCTTATTTATTGGTTGGCATAAGTCTAAGACTTGTTTTCTAATACAGAACTCAAGAACTGCACCAGTGCTCACCATAGTCCACTAATGTCCATCTAGTACCTAGAACAGTGTCTAACTCACAGTGGGCTCTCAAGTATCTACTGCATGAACAGATTGAGAGTGTTGATAATACTGACTGGCTGCAATGCATATATCCATCAATAATGGGACACTTAAATAAACCAGGATGCATCTGGTCTGTGGATACTATATTGCTATTAAAAATAATTACATAGAAATATGTAAGATGACATGGAAGAAATATTAAAAGAAAAAAATAATCTGAAATATATGTTTATTATTATCCCATTAATACTTATTTTAAAAAGTCATATGTAGCTAAGTAAAAGGAGATCACATACTGTTTGAGTCCACATACATGAAATATCAAACTACACAAGTCCAGTGACTGAAAATATATTAGTGGTTGTGCAAGGCTGAGGAAAGAGAAAAATGGCAAGTTACTATTAGCAGGTATGGGGTTTTTTTGTGGGGTGATAAAAGTGATCTGGAAGTAGATAGTGACGATAGTTGCATAATTTTGTGAATATACTAAAAACCACTTCATTGTACACTTTAAATTGGTGGATTTTATGGCATGTGAATTTTGTTTCAATAAACATTTTAAAAGCAACTAAAGTAAAATGTTATTTAATAGATAATCATTTAAATACAAAGAAGGGATGGAGAATGCATAGAAAACTGTTGATAATGGTAAAAGGAAGGGCAGGTAGACATAGAAATAAAATAAAAGAAGGGTCTTTCTGTCTACTTTACATCATTTGAATCATATGATTTGAATAATTTATAATTAAATGTTTTATTACTTAATTTAAAATAAATAGCATAATAAAAATAATGAAATTTTAAAATTCAAGTCAAGTTAGTAAAATATATGTTTGTCTTTTGTTAGTCAACTCACCAAGTTATTAAGATCAACAGATATCTAAAAAAACTGAAAACGGAACTACATATCATCCAGCAATCCCACTTATGGGCATATATCTGGAGAAAAACATGGTTTGAAAAGATATATGCACCTCAATGTTCATTGTAGACTATTACACTACCCAAAACATAGAAGAAAACTAAATGTCCATCAACAGAAGAATGGATAAAGATGTGGTGTGTATATATATATATAGATATATATATATATATACACACACACACACACACAGTGGAGTATCACTCAGCCATAAAAAAGAACAAAATAATGCCATTTGTAGCAACATGGATGGATCTAAAGATTATCATACTAAGTGAAGTAAGTCAGATAAAGACAAATATCATATGATATCATTCATTTATGGAATCTAATTTTTTTAAAAGTGATATAAATGAACTTACTTACAAAACAGAAACAGACTCACAGATTTTGAAAACAAGCTTAATAGTTACTAAAGGGGAAATGTGAGTGTGGGAGACAAATTAGGAGCTTGGGATTAACATACACACACTACTCTATGTAAGATGAATAACCAACAAGGACCTACTGCATAGCACAGTGAACTATGTTAAATATTCTATAGTAACCTATATGGGAAAAGAATCTGAAAAAGAATGAACCTATGTATATGTATAACTGAATCACTTTATACATCGAAACTAACACAACATTGTAAATCAACTATCAGTTCAGTTCAGTCGCTTAGTCGTGTCTGACTCTTTGTGATCCCATGGACTGCAGCACACCAGGCCTCCCTGTCCATCACCAACTCCCGGAATTTATTCAAATTCATGTTCATTGAGTCAGTGATGTCATCCAACCATCTCATCCTCTGTCATCCCCTTCTCCTCCCGCCTTCAATCTTTCCCAGCATCAGGGTCTTTTCCAATGAGTCAGTTTCTCGCATCAGGTGGCCAAAGTATTGGAATTTCAGCTTCAACATCAGTCCTTCTAATGAATATTCAGGATTGATTTCCTTTAGGATGGACTGGTTGGATCTCCTTGCAGTCCAAGGGACTCTCAAGAGTCTTCTCCAACACAGAAAACCACTAGACCTTTCAGTAAATCAACTATACTCCAAAAAATTAATTTTTAAAAAAGATCAACAGATATCATACAAATGAAAGGATTTCAGAGAAATGTTTCTGCTCCTCAATACATGTGACCTTCAGAGGCTGAATATTTTCTCTTCTGTGCTACAATGACTTTTTTGGATTCAAAATGAGTTTTAACATAATACTACATATATGTATATTGAATGAGAGTTGGGCAGCACCTATAAACATTTATATACATATACATATGTCTCACAGTGAAGTAAGAACAATTGAAGTTCATGGACAACAAAGAATAAATCTGACATTACTATATTTTCTTCTTTTTATTTTACCCAAGTACAAAATAAAATGCTCAAAATGCAACAGTGAGAAAGCAGAAGCACTACTTATAGATTATATATAATTCTCTACTTAGAAAAACAAGCATAACCTGAAGACAAACTACTAGAAAAAAATCAGAGTTTAGTCATGCTGTTAATATTGATTGACCTACAAAAATCAATAGTATTTCCCAATATCAATAATAACCAACAGAGAATGTAATAAGCAAGAAACATTAAATATTTATGAATTCAGCTAAGCAACAAATCTTAATACCACTCTAAAATATAATTTTAAAATCTAATAAAGAACATAAAAGGTGATCAGAATGACAATTATAATAATCTTCAAATTTAAACTTTCCCATCACTAATCTCTAAATTCCCAATAAAATTTCAACTTAAACACCTTTGAGAAATTCATCACATTTACTCTAAAATAGGAAAGGTCAGTTCATAGCTAAGTCAATTATAAAACAGAAAATTAAAAAGCTGTCCACTATAAATAAAGCCATGATACCAGAAAAATAGACCAATGGAACAGAATAAATGTATCTCAAAAACACAGTCATCTGTACATGAATATCTCATATATGACAAAATACAAAAAAAAAAAAGAAAGAAAGAAAACAATTGATTGCCCGAGAGAGAATATAAGGAGAACTTCTCTGGCGGCACAAGGATAGCAATCTGCCTGCCAATGCAGGGGACACAGGTGTGCTCTGGACTGGGGGAAGATCCCACATGCTCAGGAGCAAACAAGCCCATGCACGTCAACCTCTCAGCCAGCACCATAGAGCCCACCTGCCGCAGCTACTGAAGCCTGCAAGCCCCGGAACCTGCGCTCCACAACAAGAAGCCCCCGAAATGAGAAGCCCGCACATCACAGCAAAGAGTAGCCCTCCTTGCCACAACTAGAGAAAGCCCGTGCAAAGCAACAAAGGCCCAGAACAGCCAACAGTAAAACAAATACATCAAAAATGTTTAAAAAAGAAAAAGAGTATAAGGAAAACTTACTACATGGAGAAAAATAAAACCAAAATCCTTCATAACACCATATAAAAAGGGAGAATCTTGATAGGTTTTTGAAGAAAAGGCAACAAATGGAGTATAATCTGCAAAAACACTGAATCACTAAGCTGGAAACCTGAAACTAACATTGTAAATCAACTATACCACAGTTTTAAAAAGATATAAAAGCAAGAGAGCCATTAGGCTAACTGAAGAAAATATCTTGGATTTTACAAATTAATAACAGAAATTAAATTAAGGGCTATATTATGGAGGGGGGAAGTGATTTATTTTGGTTGCTGCACATTTAAGGATTTCTGTTCCTGAGTGGATTGAGGAAATTAGTGGCAACTTACTCAATCACAAGGGGTTCTCCCCAAGAAAAAGGCCATGCCCAGGAAAAAGAAATGCAAAAAAGGCAAAACTGTCTGAGGAGGGCTTACAAATAGCTGAGAAAAGAAGAGGAGGTAAAGGCAAAGGAGAATACACATTTGAATGCAGAGTTCCAAAGAATAGCTTGGAGAGATAAGAAAGCCTTCCTCAGTGATCAATGCAAAGAAATAAAAGAAAACAATAGAATAGGAAAGACTAGAGCTATCTTCAAGAAAATTAGTGCTACCAAGGGAACACTTCATGCAAAGATGGGCACAATAAAGGTCAGAAATGGTATAGACCTAACAGAAGCAGAAGATATTAAGAAGAGGTAGCAAGAATACATAAAACTATACAAAAAAATATTTTCATGACCCAGACAACCATGATGGTGTGTGATGACTCACCCACAGCCAGACATCCTGGATCGTGAAGTCAAGTGGGCCTTGGAAGCATCACTATGAACAAAGCTAGTGGAGGTGATGGAATTCCAGTTGAGCTATTTCAAATCCTAAAGATGATGCTGTGAAAGTGCTGCACTCAATATGCCAGCAAACTTGGAAAACTCAGCAGTGGCTGCAGGACTGGAAAAGGTCAGTTTTCACTCCAATCACAAAGAAAGGCAATGCTAAAGAATTTTCAAACTACCATACAATTGCAGTCATCTCACACGCTAGCAAAGTAATGCTCAAAATTCTCCAAGCCAGGCTTCACCAGTATGTGAACCATGAACTTCCAGGTGTTCAAGCTGGATTTTAAAAAGGCAGAGGAACCAGAGATCGAGAAACCCAGAGAGTTCCAGAAAAACATCTACTTCTGCTTTATTGACTACGCCAAAGCATTTGACTGTGTGGATCACAACAAATTGTGGAAAATTCTTAAAGAGATGAGAACACCAGATCACCTGACCTGCCTCCTGAGAAATGTGTATGCAGGTCAAGAAGCAACAGTTAAAACTGGACATGGAACAACAGACTGGTTCCAAATCGGGAAAGGGGTACATCAAGGTTGTATACAGTCACCCTGCTTATTTAACTTATATACAGAGCATATCATGCAAAATGCAGGGCTGGCTGAAGCACAAACTGGAATCAAGATTGCCAGGAGAAATATCAAAATCCTCAGATACACAGATGACACCACCCCTATGGCAGAAAGCAAAGAACTAAAAAACCTCTTGATGAAAGTGAAAGAGGAGAGTGAAAAAAGTTGGCTTAAAACTCAACACTCAGAAAACTAAGATCATGGCATCTGATCCCATCACTTCATGGCAAATAGATGGGAAAACAACGGAAACAGTAGTTGACTTTATTTTTCTGGGCTTCAGAATTACTGCAGACGGTGACTGCAGCCATGAAATTAAAAGACACTTACTCCTTGAAATAAAAGCTAGACAGCATATTAAAAAGCAGAGACATTACTTTGCCAACAAAGGTCCATCTAGTCAAAGCTATGGTTTTTCCAGTAGTCATGTATGGATGTGAGAGTTGAACTATAAAGAAAGCTGAGCACTGAAGAATTGATGCTTTTGAACTGTGGTGTTGGAGAAAACTCTTGAGAGTCCCTTGGATTACAAGGAGATCCAACCAGTCCATCCTAAAGGAAATCAGTCCTGAATTCACTGGAAGGACTGATGCTGAAGGTGAAACTCTATTTGGCCTCCTGATGTGAAGAACTGACTCATATGAAAAGACCCTGATGCTGGGAAAGATTGAAGGCAAGAGAAGGGGACGACAGAAGGATGACTGAACTGCACCGCTCACTCACTCTGCAATTCCCCTAAACAAATAACACAGATTCACCAGAAGAACAAATACAACCACAGAAAACCCATCCCTTCAGCAAAACTAGAAGTGCCCACTGAAAGCATTAGTTCAGTTCAGTCACTCAGTCGTGTCCAAGTCTTTGAGACCCTGTGAACCACAGCACACCAGGCCTCCCTGTCCATCACCAACTCCCGGAGTTTACTCAAACTCATGTCCATTGAGTTGGTGATGCCATCCAGCCATCTCATCCTCTGTCGTCCCCTTCTCCTCCTGCCTTCAATCTTTCCCAACACCAGGGTCTTTTCAAGTGAGTCAGCTCTTCGCATCAGGCGACCAAAGTATTGGAGTTTCAGCTTCAACATCAGTCCTTCCAATGAACACCCAGGACTGATGTCCCCCAGGATAGACTGGTTGGATCTCCTTGCAGTCCAAGGGACTCCCAAGAGTATTCTCCAACACCACAGTTCAAAAGCATCATTTCTTCGGCACTCAGCTTTCTTTATAGTCCAACTCTCACATCCATACATGACTACTGGAAAAACCATAGCCTTGACTAGACGGACCTTTGTTGACAAAGTAATGTCTCTCCTTTTTAATATGCTGTATAGGTTGGTCATAACTTTCCTTCCAAGGAAAAAGCATTAGTAGAGAGAGAGAAAAGTTCAGGGAAATTGTGGGGGAGAGAAAAGGAGTTGTTTGTCCACATCCTTGAGAGTTCCCCTGAAATTCAAAACTGTCTCTGGGTACAGAACTTAACACATGAGGCTGTCCTGGGCAGGTGACATGACAAGATCTGCACACCCACCTTCTAGAACCTTAGAAGTGTATACAGAGGCTTAACTGGGTTCAGTCATGTATACCATCCAGATATTCTCCCCACAGTTAAAAGTATATTCCAGGGACAGTGGAGGGGCAAGGCCCCTCCAGTTGTCTGGATCCAGCTTAAGGATCAGTTGGCAGCCTCATCTTCTTATCCTCTTACAAGGGTGAAATTCTCTAAAAGTGAATGAAGATCACCTCCAGAAAGAGAGTTTTGTTGTTGTTGTTTAGTCATTAAGTCATGTCTGACTCTTTTGCGATGTCATGGACGGGTAGCCCACCATGCTCCTCTGTCCATGGGACTTTCCAGACAAGAATACTGTAGTGGGTTGCCATTTCTTTCTCCAGGGGATCTTCCTGACTCAGGGATCAAACTCCGGGTCTCCTGTATTGCAGGCAGATTCTTTACCACTGTCCCAGAAAGAGAAAATCTGTACTAATTGTGACGAAACTTAATAATAGGAATGATTACAGGGAAGAGACTTAAAGGTGACAAGGACCCAAGATAGCAGCCTCAGAAGGGCACAAAATCTGAAAAGGAATAAAAAATCACTTTACAGTCTGGGGTGGTAAGGATAAAAGCATGTCAAGGAAATTTGGCATCCTACCTGACAAAGGAAAATTTTTAAATATTTCAAATTGCAGTGCAGGGAATAAACACTGCAACTTGGCCACTTTGATAAACAGACATTAGAGAAACTATTTCACTTCACAGACAGAAGAGGAAGCTCTTGAATTAAACACTTATACAATCTGAATTGCCAAGTAGGTCTACAAAATAAAGACTCAATATACACTACTATATATAAAATTGATAATCAACAAAGACCTACTGTATTAGCACAGGAATTCTACTCAATATTCTATAATAACCTATATGGGAGAAGAACCTGAAAAAATGAATATATGTACTTGTATAACTGAATTACTTTACTATACATCTAAAATTAACACAACATTATAAATCAACTATACTCCAATATAAAATAAGACTTAAAAAAGTAAAAAAAAAAAAATCCAAAACGATGTTCATCTTTACAAACTTGGAAGAATAAAACTGAAACTTAAAATTGAAACAAACTGGTGAAAATTCTCCCACACCACCCTAAAAGCAATAAACAAGTAGAAAAAACTATAGCATAACGCATCAAACTAAATCCAGTATTTTCCAACAAGCATGTGGAAATATGAAAAAAATACCTTGAATCAGATAACCAAAATCTAAGGAAGCGAAATGACCATAAAGCTGGAAGAAATATGGAAAGAAATGGGAAAAAATAACAGTCTCAGAAATAAACAATTAAATTACCAGTTTTCCTAGAAAGATTATATTCAAATGAACAATTAATAAGAGGAAATAAAGTAGAGAAACAACCAAGATGATAAGAACATTTTTTAAAAGGGTAAAAAAGAAAGTAGTTTAAATGGAAGCTACATAAGGGAGATCCAATTACACAGAACTGGACTTTCAGGGGGAAAAAAAGCAATGGAATAGAACTAATATTTTAAAATATAATCCATGAAAAGGTTCAGGAAATTATAGAATATCTAAATCCATATACTAAATAGGCTCAGTAGGAATCTAGGAAAACTTACCCAGAATCATCAACCCTCAGATATATCCTAGTAAAAGTGTTAGATTTTCCAGATACAGAAAGAAATCTCAGATCTCAACAGCAAGAAAATTAAGCTGGTATCAAAATTTCCAAGAGTGCCATACAAATCAAGGCAAGAAGAAAACAGGATGTGCAAGAAACTCAAGGGAGAGAAAGGTGAACCAAGGATTTTATATCCAGCTAAGCTGTTGTTCAATTTCAAGACATAAATAAAAAGTAACACACACATACACACACAAAACAGTTTTACACATTTAGGAACTTGGGGAATACTGTATTCACAAGTCCTTAATCTGCTAAAGGATAAATTTCATCCAGTCAAGTTATGACTGAGGAAATCTGGGCAAAAGGAGTAATGGTAAGGATTTAATATATTTAATTTAATCAGAATAATATAAAATGCTATATGTTTTGACAAAGTAAATATAATATGAATAAAAAGTACAAGGGAATGGAGAGGGGTAATGGAAAGAATAAATTCATTGATGTGGCACAAAGGAGTCCTCAAATCTTTTGACCTCCCAAGTCCTTGCACTTGTAAAATTTTTGAGAATCTCAGAAAGCTTTTATTTATTAAGTTATAGGAATCAATTTATTCCACTTTACAAATTAAAACTGAGAAGGTATTTATTTAAACATAATAAAAATAAGCCTATTATGGAAACATAAATAACATTTTTTATGAAAATAATACTTTTCCCAAAAAATATAATGAGAAAAGTGGTACCTTTCACATTTTTGCAAATCCCAAGGCCTGGCTTAATAGCAGACACCTGGACTTTCATAGGGCTTACCCTCATAGCTCAGTTGGTAAAGAATCCACCTGCAGTGCAGGAGACCCTGGTTCAATTCCTGGGTTGGGAAGATCCTCTGGAGAAGGGATAGGCTACCTGCTCTAGTATTCTTGGGCTTCCCTTATAAGTTCCACACTTGTAGCTATTTGGTAGCTATTAAAGGGATAACAGGCTTCCTTGGTGGCTCATTGGTAAATAATTCATCTGGCAATGCAGGAAACACAGGTTTAATCCCTGGGTCAGGAAGATTTCCCTGGAGAAGGAAATGGCAAGCCACTCCTGTACTCATACCTAGAAAATTCCATGGACAGAGGACCCTGGCAGACTACAGTCCATGGGGTTGTAAAAGAGTCAGACATGACTCAGCAACTTAACAACAACAAAGGGATAACATCATCAAGTATCATGTAGCCTCTGGATGATGTTTGTGTGCATTCATAAGAAAATAAAAGTGAAAAAGTCATGTAAAGTCTTACTTAGTATTATGAAAATGGTTTTGATATCACAGACTCTGTGAAGGTTTCAGAGCCTTCAGTGGATCACACTTTGAGAACATCTGTTGTACAGATAAAAAGGAGGAGTCAAATGTACATTAGAAACTGACACACTAGTTAATAAAGTTAACTAAGAAAACAGCAGAGAAGGGCAGTTTAAAAGGCGTAAGCACAGAGGTTTTCAATAGATACCTAGTCCTAATATCAGAAGTTTTTTCAATTAAAGACCAAAGCAAATGCATCTCCTAGAGAAACAGAAATTTTAATAAAATGAGACAGTAATTATACTTGAAATGACAGAGACCCAACATAAAAAGTACATTAATATATGTGAGTTAGCTTAACGCATCTTTTAAAAATATTTCCAAAGTGATTCAAAGAAATAACAAATCTTTGCTATACAAGAGCTGCATCTGGGGAAAAAAGGTGATTCTGAAAGGCTAAACATAAAAGGATTGGATCCAGGCATAATAGGCAAATGAAATCAATACATACACAGTGCTTGCACCTGACATCAAATTAGGACGCAAGCCAAAAAAAAATTACCGTGACAAAAAGGACATTATTAATGCTAAAAGCTGCAATTCAAAATAGAGATATAACACTCAGAAATATCTATGCACCAATAACACAGAAATCTTCTTTATATACAGCAGAAACTACAGGAGAAGCAAGTAGAAATACACAAAACACCCTGATAATAGATTTCATCAAACCACTCTAATTACAAAACAGGTAAGTATACAAAAATGATCAAGGCTACAAAATACCTAAACAGCATTCTCAATAAAATACAGTAGATCTTATGGAATCATCAAACATTAAACCCTGATAATGGAACATACATTGTCCTCTCAAGCAACATGGGACATTTACAAAACTAATCAACTTGTTAAGTCACCAAAAAAAGCATGAGTAAGTGGTATGGAGAAGAAATATTACAAACAACACTCCTTAATTATATTTGCAATAAAATAAGCAATAAATAACAATATTTAAAAATACAAAAACTCCTGAAATTAAATTTTTTTCTTGTAAAAAATTACTAAGTGACAGAGGAAATACAACCCCAAATTTCAAATGCAATAATGATGAAACTACTACAGATTAGAATCTATGGGATACATTCAAGCACTAATCAGAAAAGAATAATCAATTTATACACTTGCTGCTGCTAAGTTGCTTCAGTCGTATCCAACTCTGTGTGACCCCATAGACGGCAGCCCGCCAGGCTCCGCCATCCCTGGGATTCTCCAGGCAAGAACACCGGAGCGGGTACTGCAACCTAAAAATACATCTTTTTAACTTTAAGTGAGCCCAGAACCCTCCACAATATTCTGAGGCTTACTTTCAAAAATTATTTTTTAAAAGAACAATAAAGTTAACAAAAATAAAGCACCAAGAAGAAAATAGATAAAAGTGAAAATAGTAGAGAAGAAAAATATAAGAAATCTGATTAATAAAACTGTTTTTAAATGATTAATAAACTAGACATATCACTAATTCACCTGATTAATAAAAAAGGCACAAATATATGAAGAAATGATAAGAAATTACCAATGAGAAAAAAAAAAGCTTTCAAATCATGAGATTAATTTACATATTTCTTTGCAAATAAATCTGAAAACCTGTATTAAATGAAAAACATTTGATGAAATAAAGTTTATCAAAATTGACTCAAATAGAGTTAGAAAGCACTTTTTTTTTTTTTTTGTCACACTGAGTGGCTTGCAGGATCTTAGTTCCCCAACCAGGGACTGAACATGGGCCTTGGCGGTGTAAGTGCTGAGCCCTAACCACAGAACCACCAGGAAGTTCCCAGGAAGCATTTTAAATGGACCAATGCTCATAGAAAAAAAAAAAGAGAGAGAGAGAGAGAAATTTAATCAAAGCTAGACCTCACAGAAAAGTCCACCAGGCCCAGATGGTTTTAAAAGGAAATTTTACCAAACTGTCAATAACCAGATAGGTCCAGTGCTACAAAAACTGCTCCAAAACATAGAAAATGAAGGAAAACAACTTTTAAATCATTTTATAAAGAAAATATCATCAGATCAGATCAGTCGCTCAGTCGTGTCTGACTCTTCGCAACCCCATGAATCGCAGCATATTGATGCCCAAATATGATATAGTTCAAAATTTTTAAAAATCAAATTACAAACATATAGTTTATCAAAATTAGCACAAAATACATTATTCATCACTATGCTATGAAAATAATATACAATAACCAAGCAGGATTGGTTCTAGGAATACCATGTGCACTCAATATAGGAAATGCATTACCATAAAATACCATAAATCTGAAAAAAAAATTACTGTTTTTACTTTGATGAATCCTAGAAACTTCTAAAAAATTCAACATCTATTCCCAGTAAATTCACACACACACACACACACACACCATGATTCTGAAGCCCCATTCCTACTTACTGTAAAAACACTTCGGACGTGTACTTCTGAGATGGTCTCAACGATCCCCGTCTCCACATATTCACTTCTTTGAATAGACCCCACCACATTGAAATTATGGAAATGATGTGTACTATCCAATACTAAATTATATTTTAAAAAATATAGTTTCTACCTCATTCTCTCTGTGGGATCTTTTGTCCAGTGGAAGTCAGTTACCATGTTGTGAGGAAAGGACCGAGTGGTGAGAAACTACGGCCTCCAGCTAACAGCCAGCCCCAACTTGTCAGCCACGTGAACAAACCACTTTAGAAACACCAGTGAAGCCTCAGGTATCTGCAGCTCCACAGCCACTATCTTGACTACTACTTCAAGAGGGACCCTCAAGCCAGAATCACCCAACTAGACTTGACTTGAATTCCTGACCTATAGAAGGTGTGTGTGATAACGAATGATGATAATCGTTTCAAGCTATTAAGTTTAGAGGTGATTTGTTATGCAGCAATAGATAACTAGTACTGTGTGTACGTGAAACCTTAAAAACACCACTGAAAGGCAAAAAGTTAGATTCTAACAAATAAAGAAGAGCCCTTGTTCTTAGGAAAACTAAGTGTCAAAAGAAAGATCACTTCTTACACTAATTTATAAATTGAAGGCAATAACAAAAATACCAATAAGCTTTTTTTTCATGAAGCTGGATAAGCTGTAATGAAAGTTCACCTGAAAAAATAAACATGCATGAAACACTGAAAAAGCTGTGTTTCAGGAAAACACTGAAAAAGTAAAGTTATGAAAAGGGACTAATCCTACCAGATACTAAAACATTGTAGCAAGCTTCTATAATTAAAACAGTATAATACTGGCACACGAAGAGGCAGACAGACTGGTGCAATAGGATAGAGTGAGATGCCCAGATAGAGAACCAAGTACATATGGAAATTTAATACATAATAAAGATGGTCCTCCAACTCCTGGGCAAAGACAAACAATTTTTTTAAAAAGGTACTCACATAACTGGGTAGTCTTTTGGAAAAAGATACAATTAAATGCATCACATGGTATGTAAAAATAAGCTCTAAATGTATCCAGGGATTTAAATGTGAAACATAAAACTATACAAATACTAGAAGAAAACATTGCTGAATTAATCCATAGTGAAAGTGAAGTTGTTCAGTCGTGTCCGACTCTTAGCGACCCCATGGACTGCAGCCTGCCAGGCTCCTCCGTCCATGGGATTTTCCAGGCAAGAGTACTGGAGTGGGGTGCCATTGCCTTCTCCATAACATGGGTATAAAAAGAGAATTTCTAAATAGGACAAAATTAAGTTGAAAAAATTTTAAGATAAATGTTACTATATAAAAATTTTAAATGTTTCTCATGGAAAAAAAACCACAATCAAAGTAAAATGGCAGAAGACAAAGTGGGGGCGGAATTTGCAAAATATACCACAGATAAGGAGATACGATTCTTAATATACTTTAAAACTGTTAAAATAAAGGGGGGATGAGCAAAACGTCAAAAGAACAATGAATTTAAGGCCCAAGCAAAGAATTTATGAAAAAGATATACAACGGTTCTTAGTCATACACAACTATTTCAATTTTACCCATAATAAGAATAAAAGCAAATAAAATTACACTGGATACCGTTTCTCTTCTATCAGGTTGGCAAAAAAGTAAAAAATCTTGGCAACGCTTTCTACTGGCAAGGCTACAAGGCAGTCTCTTTCACTGCTGATGGGAATGCAGATAATATAACCCTTATGCTGGGGAATTTGGCAATCTCTAACAAAATTACATATGCATTTCCTTTTAATTTAGCAATCTCAGTTCTAGGAATTTAGCCTGAAGCTAACAAGAAAATACAACCACATTAGGTTATCCATTGCAGCATTATTTGTAAATACAAAATCACTGGAAACAACCTAAGTATCTATATATAGGAGACTGGTAGAAGACATGATACACACAATGGCATGCTTTGTAATAAATAAAGGAGATCCCCAGATGAGTTATACTAAGTGAGTTCAGCATATGTGATCAGTGACAAAGGCATAGTGCATATATATTTATATATCCACAGTCACAAAGTGTCTACATAAAACTTAAAGAATGGTCATTGATAGACTCACCTTAAGTAAGTGACCACAGTTAACACTTTCAGTAATGGTAAAAATTGGTATCATGTACCTTCTGACATGATGCCCTGAGACACAATATTACCTTTGTAGTATTTCTACCAAAAAAAAAATTATAATCATGAAAAAAAAATCACACAAACTTGGCAACAGTCTATAAAATAAAATGTTAAAGCCAAGAAAGATAAAGAATTCTGAGGCAGAGAAGGAAAGAAAGGAGGGAGTGGAGGAGGAAAGAGAAGGAAGGAAAAAGGAAAGGAAGAAAGAAAGAAAGGAAATAAAAGAGATGGAACAGGCAGAATCCTGGACTAGAGGGAGAAAACAGTTATAAAACTCAACTTTGAGAAAATTGGCAAAATTTGAAGTTGGAGAGTGGATTAGTCAGTGTTCAACTTTCTGATTTAATGACTGCACTCTGGTTATAGTTTATTCCTATTCTTAGGAATGCGTGTGTGCTCAGTCCTATTTGACTGTTTGAGACCCATGGACTAGCCCATCAGCCTCCTCTGTCCATGAGATTCTGCAGGCAAGAATACTAGAGTGCCCTCTTCCAGGGGAATCCCCGACTCAGGGATCAAATCCACATCTTTTGCATCTCCTACATTGGCAGGTGAGTTCTTTACCACTGCGCCATGGAAATAACTAAGGTAAAGAAATAGATGCTTGCAATTACTTGTAACTGGTTCATTAAAAACATAAACTATGGATTGTGTTTGTGTATGTGTGCGCATACATATATATATATATATATATACACACACATAAAACATACAAAGGAATAAGAAAGAATAATGAGCTAATGGAGCAAAATGTTAAAAGTAGTACATCTGAGCAAATAATATATTGAAGTTCGTATGTATTACTTTTGCAATTTTTCTGCAAGATTGAAGTTCAAAATACTGTTTTAAATCTGGAATTTTGTTTGGTAAGTGACAACAATGACAAAGTTCACTTGTGGTTGCAAGCATGGGAAAAGATATTTTGAATTTCTGAAACTCACAAGGCCTTGACTGAATGAAAGGAATTCTTGCAAAGCAACAAGAAAAACCAGAAGCTCCAACAGAAAGCCATACAAAGGCTTTCTGACCAGATAATTTACAGAGGAGGAAATCCCCAAACCTGTCAAACATATAATAAATAAAGGGCTCAGAATCATGGATAGTTTGAGATATTCAAATTAAAAAAAACAAACAAACAAGGAGATATCATTTAACCCTAGCAATTCACAAATGTTAGAGTTCTAAACAAATCTAAGGGTTGGTAGAAATGTGGGGATGTAGAAACCCCTAGGAATTGCTACAGATACAAATATGGAAATATAAATGACATGGTCATTCCACCCCTTGGAATAGAATGGCACTCCTTAAAACGTTACTGGACACTTGTTAAAAATATCAAGGCTGACTTTATTACAATAGAGGAGAGAGACTATACTCAACTCTGCTGAAATAAAAGGCAGGAGAATCTTCAAATGCTGACATGAACTAATGGAAAGGGACTAAGGAATATTATGGGGAGGTTGGTTGATATGACTGGGCCACCCATGTTTCCAGTCACTTTTCAAAGTTAGGCTCCTACCCTCCCACTGGTAGCCTTCCATGATTACATTTCAAAGAGATGACTCTCAGGTCCTAGAGAAAGATGTTTCTGGGTGGTAGAAATTTTACAAGTACCAGTTTTCTAAAATTGATGCCCTAAGGAAAGAGAGGAGGGGGCCTACAATCATGGACAAACTTGCCTCAATTTTAGTGAAGCTAAAGGGAGTGTTTGGGCAGTCTTGATCAACAACTATCAGCAACTCCACACCAGCAGATAGTTGACAGATTGACAGAAAGATGGATAGATAGACAGACAAGCAGATATGTATGAGTATGTCTACTGGAGATTATATTTAGGATCAGGGAGTTGGAACCCAATACCCAAGAATGGATAGGTCACCTATGGCATACACACACACACTTATTTAACAACCATTGTGCACCATATGCCCTTAGCCGAGTTTTTACATCAGCTATCACTTTTCACACTGACATCTTTCACCCTTCCACCTATTTTAGACAGGTTTTCTCCCAAACAGTAGGAATTACTCTACCCATATAGTGTGCATTGGTGTTTGTCTGGAAGTGACTCAGGTCTCTTCCAATTATATTCCACTGGCCGAAGAAATTCACTTGGTCATGATCAATTTCAAAGAAGGGAAGAGAAGTGCAATTCTACCATGTTCCGCAAAGATAGAGAACAAGTAATACCTATGAGTAGAACTAAGGACTAGAACACTCTCAAAATGCCCAACTAAGGTGGTTTTGGCTAGTCTCTTTTTTTTTGGTTTTGACTCTTATTGAATGACATAAAGATCCATGACAAGCAGTCATTTGCAGTTTTACTGAGCCATGATTTGAATCACATGTTAATGAGGGTTGGAGGTTGGTTGGAGAGAGCACCAAAGCAAGTCTCTTATCTGCAAATGAATCAAGCTAACTTCCCACCATCTATATCACATCACACTGCAACTTCATTGTTCTGTTGTTGCAAATGCACTAATGCTTAACGTACACTTAGATTTCATAGGAGAATTTAACTGCTATACATTTGGGGACTATCAGAGTGCTTGAGGGGCTTCCCAGGTGGCACTAGTAGTAAAGAACCCACTTGCCAATGCAAGAGATGTAAGAGATGCAGGTTTGACCCTTGGGTCAGGAAGATGCCCTGGAGAAGGAAATGGCAACCCACTCCAGTATTCTTGCCTGGGGAATCCCATGGACAGAGGATCCTGGCGGGGTACAGTCCATGGGGTCAAAAAGAGTTAGATATGACTGAAGTGCCTTAGCACATGCACACAGAGTGCTTGAGACAGGTCCATTCACTGATTTGCCGATCATGTCTATTAATCGTAGCAAATGTTCATATCAACTACTGTTCTTGGTCATAATGCCTCCCCACTTACAAGTCACAGTGACTAAGATGCATACTGACTGGAATTCAGTGAGTCCAGTGTTATCAGAGAGAGACAGTCATGCCTCAAAGTGGTCTGGGTACAGTGGAGTTTTTATTCCAAAATGTGGAGTGGGACTTTGGAAAGAGCACAAGATTTGGAGCACAGAGGCTCGCTAGCTGTGTAATCACAGCTATGTGATTGAATCATTCTTAACTTCATTGTCTTTATTAGAAAATGAGGCTATAATACAGAAAATATGACTTTCTTCCTTGCCTCACTTTTTTTTCCTTCTACCCCTCCCTCCTGTTGAAATTATGCTATGCTGCTGCTGCTGCTGCTAAGTCGCTTCAGTCGTGTCCGACTCTGCGACCCCATAGACGGGGAGCCCACCAGGCTCCTCCATCCCTGGGATTCTCCAGGCAAGAACACTGGAGTGGGTTGCCATTTCCTTATGCTGTGAGAAACTGTCAAATTTAGCAGAGAAGGGCTTGCTTGTTTCCATTGGAAAGATTATAAATACCTGAGCCGCCTCCTATGAAAGGAGGCAAAGGTTCTAAGGGTCTTCCTTCCCCATCTCAGCAGAGGACCCCAGGTCCCTGCTGCCAGGATGGAGCCACAACCCAGGGGAGGAGCAAACAGAGAAGGAGATCCAAGAAAAGCCTCTGAATGACCTGAAGGAAAGGTGGTTCCGTGATGTACAAAAGATGCAAAACCTATTGTGCGTCACCTTCCCTGTTTTCTTACCTGCATGTCTGAGTGGATACTCCATGTATGACCAATGGGTACAATAATAACTCTGTCACTCAAGGCAGCTGTAAATCAACAGCCTTTCAAATTATAAAGTGCTGCATGTAAATATAACACTGAGCTACAAGGGAAGCACAAGAATACTGGAGTGGGTAACCTATCCCTTCTCCAGTGGATCTTCCCAACCCAGGAATCGAACTGGGGTCTCCTTCATTGCGGGCAGATTCTTTACCAACTCTGCTATCAGGGAAGCCCATACATGTAAATATGAGAGATGATAATTTTGAGCTCAAGGATTATAGTGTGTGTAAGTATGCAATTCCTCCAGAGGGAACTGGGTGGGGGCATATTTGAAGTCCTTTAACATGCTGAATCTAGAACCATTACTTAAAGTTTTCATATTTAGAGCCTTTCTTTTGTCTTCTCTTTGTCAAGGACTCTCATTTGAGGAATGAGTTATTCCACACAAGCACAAAGAAATGCTTGATATAGAAAACGTCTCCAATTAGAAAAACCCACAGCATTAGAACTGGGAGAGTTCTTAGAGATCATTTAGGAAAATGTTGTCCCACGAACTTTATACAATGATGGACATGTTCTATATCTGGACTGGGCTATACAGGTGCAGCCTCTAGCCACATACGGCCATGAGGCACTTAAAATGTGGCTAGCACAACTGAGAATTTTTCAATTGTACATAATCTTAATTTAAATTTGAATTTTGAGAACAGCCCTCAGAACATGCATAAATTATTCTAAAATTATATGTGAAATGTTGAGTTTGCAAAACAACACAATCTTCCTGTAACATAGCTATCCAAGAATAAGTATTAAATAAACTAGGAAGGGTATCTACAGGGAGAATGGTGTAGGGCTGGGAATGAAAATGGTGATGAGAGGCGAAGGTAAAAACAAGAAGATAGCTTTGCAAACAAAAATGAGAGCTGAACACAAACTGAAGGATTTAGTAACTCTGTACCCAAAGTACTAGAACGAAAGGAAAAAAAAATGTCTGTGTGGATGTTTTCCAAGGTCAGACTTAGCATTCACCAAATTCTCAAAAAGGCTGAAGACTTCCACCAAAATGTCAAGAATCTCTGAGCTAGGGGAGAATAACCTCCAAACAGATGGGATAGAAATGGAATGTGGACTGATTAAATAATAAAAGGACAATCCTTTACCTGACCATGTGGTTGACAGTTCTCTGGTTAACCAACAAAGTGAGACATTTTATCTTACAGTGGGAAAACAGTAAAAAATAGTACTCAAACATTTTAAGGAGAAGGCAATGGCACCCCATTCCAGTACTCTCACCTGGAAAATCCCATGGACAGAGGAGCCTGGTAGGCTGCAGTCCATGGGGTCGCTAAGAGTTGGACACGACTGAAGCGACTTAGCAGCAGCAGCAGCAGCAGCAAAAAACATTTTAAGTATCTCACTTCAACTTATATAAATTACATGTAAGTACCTTTGCCAGTCTTCTTGTGTGGAACCAAGGACTTTTCATGAATGCATCCATTGACTAGATTTCTGTATTACATTTCTCCCATAAATAAACATAATGCCTTTTCTGATTCCCACTGTTTCTCTAAATGAAGCAAGAGCATAGGGACACTTCAGAAGCAACCTGAGTCCAGAATCCTTCTTGACTTTCTATAGTATCTAGCCCACATCTAACTCAAAAGCAATCTTTTTTCAATTTAATGCAATTAGTCTTACCAATGGAAGAAATTAGGTTTCATAAAAACACCCCCTCTCTGCTCCCTAATGTTGATAGCTATGGTATGCAGAATAATGATCCCCCAAAGATGAACATGAGCTTCTCTGGTGGCTGAGTGGTAAAGAATCTGCCTGCCAATGCAGGATATGTGGGTTCGGTCCCTGCATGGGGATGACCCTCTGAAGTATGAAATGGCAACCCATTCCAGTATTCTTGCCTGGGAAATCCCATGGATAGAGGAGCCTGGCAGGATACCATAGGGTAGCAAAAGAGTAGGACATGACTTAGCAACTAAACAACAACAACAACAACAAAATGACCATGCTCTAATTCTCCGAACCCATGAATATAATACTTTTTGGCAAAAGATGATAGCAGATGTGATTAAATCAAAGTTCTTGAGCTGGGGAGATTATGTCAGCTTACCCAGTGAACCCAGTGTAATCATAATGTTCCTTGTGAAAGAGAGAGGTGATGAGGCAGAGAGAAATTTGAAAATACTGTACTGGTGGCTACTACGGAGGAAGGAGCCAGTCACAAGTCAAGGAATGTAGGAGGCATTTAGAAATTGGAAAAGGCAAGGGAACAGGTTCTCCCTTTGGGCCTCAGGAAGGAATGGAGTCCCGCTGACAACTTCAGCCAGTGAAACTCATTTCAGATTGACCTCTAATAAGATAATACATTTGTATTGTTTTACTTTGCCAACAAGGGTCCATCTAGTCAAAGCTACGGTTTTTCTTGTACGGATGTGAGAGCTGGACTATAAAGAAGGCTGAGCGCTGAAAATTTGATGCTTTTGAACTGTAGTATTGGAGAAGACTCTTGAGAGTCCTTTGGACTGCAAGGAGATCCAACCAGTCCATCCTAAAGGAAATCAGTCCTGAATATTCATTGGAAGGACTGATGCTGAAGCTGAAACTCCAATACTTTGGCCACTTGATGCAAAGAACTGACTCACTGGAAAAGACCCTGATGCTGGGAAAGATTGAAGGCAGGAGGAGAAGGGGATGACAGAGGATGAGATGGTTGGATGGCATCACCAACTCAATGGACATGAGTTTGAGTAAACTCCGGGAGTTGGTGATGGACAGGGAGGCCTGGCGTGCTGCAGTCCATGGAGTCACAAAGAGTTGAACACAATTGAGCGACGGAACTGAACTGAAGCCACTAGGTCTATGGTTATTTGTTAAAGCAGCAATGGGAAATGAATACACCTATTTACATAATATTTAATTAAATAGTCATAACTGTAATGAACATAAACTGCTTTGGGAATAAATACAAGTCTTACAAAACATATAGTTCAATTTTTGAGAACAGAATTCTCAAAGTAAATGAGTGAGGTATACTAGCAATGATTATTCAGGATGCTGTAGATATCAGTCACCATGTATAGGGGAAAACAGAGAGCGTTCATCAATCCAGCCAACCAACCTCCTAATCTAGAAAGAAAGCTCACTTTTTTTGATTGGTTGCTAAATGCCAGGCACTGTTCTAATTACTTTACAACATTTCTGTCAGTAAATATAGTTTCCAATTACATTTCACCAATGAGAAAAAATTCAGAGTGCTTAAATAACTTGTCTCAGGCTACGCAGTTAGTAAATGGAAGACTTACTAGCCAACACTTGATCCATGATCCATCCAATTTGACAGTTTAGGCTCTTAAAGCCTCTTCTAAACATGAGTTTCTACATTCCCCAGATGCTAACCCAAATAGCTTATTTTACTGGTGAAAAAACTACAATTAGTATAAGTAAGTCTGGCTCTATCACCATAGTAGTCAAAATCACAGGAAGAAACAATAGTCAGACGGGGTAATTTGAAAGGAACTAAAAAAAGGCCTTTTCACAAGATGTGTTTTTATACACACTCAGAAACCATCAACTGAGTCAAAGTGGAAGTTTATTCCACGTCAAGGAAAGAAGGCAAATAAAATTCACATGAAAATGACATGACAAAATGCAAATAGTAGTTTGTGATCAGGAAATATCAAGGGATATATAGATGTTTCTCTCTGATGTTTCTAGCATCACATGGCATTATCAAGAAATTTCATTTGCAATATGATAAATATGTAGCCAAACAATGATTCCAATTTAGCCACTTACTACCTATGTGCTCTCAGACAAGTCACTTACCCACCGTGAGCCTCCGGTTCTCACCTGAATGTCACCTTCTACCACCTCCACACGGCTGCTTCAGGGATTACACATGATAATGGATACGGAAGTGCTTCGTAAATAAACTGACATGCCCTCTACAGATATGAGGGATGATTACAACATGTGAAATAAATGAAGTGGATGATCCGCATGACCAGCTGTGTCATTAGACTAATGCGTGCTAACTCAGGCTCCCTCTGAAATGAGTAGAACTTTAGCTCAGAGAAATGCTGGGTTTTGTTTAAAACCTTGTTGATGTTACAGGCTTTGTCATCCAGGACCTTTCATCACTGTCTCTGACATCTGAGAAATGCCAAATCGAATAATCATCCTTAAGTAAAATAAGATGACAAATTAAAATCCAGGCAGAGTCCTTTGCAATTACAACCTACCACTGCAACTGGCCCTTGTTTAAAATAGTTTCCTTAAATCCAACTGCTCAATTCCCTCTTGCAATGTATGGTATTAAACTGCTGCTACACAGTGAGGCCACACATTTATTATAAAAATAAAATGCCAAAAATCACAACCATTTTGGCCTTTATTTTTCAAAAAAAAAAAAAAACCTTTTACTGAGTGTACAATATAGTCACAAGTGAGCTTCTCAGACCTGTATTTTTAGAAAAACACTTTTGTTTAAATGTATGAACTGGTGAGGCAGAATAGATGCTGAGTGAATTGTGAAATGGACTATCTTAACTTTACATTTCTCATACTCCTGAGCAAAATATTTGTTAAGTGAATGCTGAAAAGGAGAGGGCGGCATGTGGATGACCAACTAATCTGGAGATGCAATTCACAAAAGATATGTAAATAATAATAATATGAAAAAATTTCAACTGCAAGCTCCATGAGAGCAAAGTCTTTATTTTGTGAACTATTCTATCTCCAACACCTTCTTCCACCGATTATGGAACACAGGAGATGGTTGACATTTATTGATAGGATGGATGAACTTCCCTGGTATCCAAATAAGTAAGTGCAAACTAAAACCATAGGAAGAAGTCATTATTTATCTAACAGATGACCAAAATTTACATTTTGCTTTTCATGAAAAACAAAACAATGTTGACAAAGCACAGAAGTAGAAGATTTCAGGTGTGATTCTATTTTGGAAACAATCTGGAAGGAGGAGTAGGGGAAAAGGAGAGAAAAAGAGAAAAAATAGGGAGAGAAAAGGAAAAGGAGAGATGGAAGATCTCCAAATTCATTTATTCCAATTCCCTCATTTTACAAGTGATAATGTCACTCATTTATTCCAGACGGGACCAAGTCCCTTCCCTCAGAGCTGTCAACTGGAAGAGATAGACCTGAACAAGTTATAGGAAGCAGTACAGTGTGCTATGTGAAAGGGTAATGGGGATCCCACCTAGTGAGCTTAGGCTCCCTCGGAGCTAGCGTAGGCTCTGAAGGAGCTTCCCAGAAATGACACTTCAGCTGAGAAGCAAAGGAAGGAGCGCAATGACTTTGGACTTATAAAAAAAAAGTCAGTGGTACTAAATTTAAATCCCTGAATGTTACAGAAAAAACAAAACAAGCATACTATGACAAGTGAAGGAAAGAAGACAAATCAACTAGGAAACTTGAGGTCCAAACAACAATATGACAATTAGTTTCCCTTGTAACTCACATATTTCAGGCTGAGTGCTGAAGAAACCAGCAACCTGGAAATGCCAACGGGCACAGACCCAAAAAAAAGCAAACAAAACAATAAAAGCCCTCTCTCTCTAGGCAGAGGACCAGGAAAGGGGCAGCCTAGTCATCACTAAAAGAAAAGGTTACCCAAAGACAGTCACTCAGAAACACCACATGATAAACCAAACAAATTTTCTAAAATGTGTTTGAATGACCCCAAGGAAGGCATCCCCAAAACAGAACAAACAGAATTTTTTTTAAAAAAAAGGAAGACTTAAGCCCTAATAAGTCAATAATTATATTAAATACAAATGATCTAAATAACCAATTAAAAGTCAGAGAATGCAAAACAGATTTAAAAACATGACCCAACTGTATGTTATTTATAAGAAATGCACTTAAAAAGTAACATTAATTAAAAAAAAATGTAGGCACTCCTATTAGAGGTACTCTAACTAAAAGAAACTTTAGGGCAAAGAAAATTATAAAATTATAAAAGATTAATCCAAAAAGAAGACATAGCAATCCTAAAAGTATACATACAAAAGAACAGAGCTATAAAACACGTGAAGCAAAAATCTACAGACATAAAATGAGGAGCAGACAAATCCACAATTGTAATTGAAGAGCTCAATAGCCTTCTCTCAACAACTGATAGTACAGCTACATGGAACATCAGATAGAATACAGAACAACTCAACACCACCATCAACCATTAGGATATAAGCAACGTTTGTAGAACACTTCCCCCAACAATAGCAGAATATCCATTCTTTTCAAGTTCCCATGAAATATATACCAAGATAGTTTATACATTCTGGGCCAGAAAAAAAAAAAACACAGTAAATTTAAAGAGTTGAAACCATTTGAGTGTGTTCTCCAACCATAGTGTAATGAGATTAAAATCAAAAGCAAAAAGGTGTCCACAAAATTCCCAACTGGAAGACTAAACAATACACTTCTAAATAATCCATGGGTCAAAAAGAAAGTCTTGAGAGATATTTTTTTAATATATTGAACTGAATAAAAATGAAAATACACCATATTAAAATTTGTGGAACACAGTTAAAGCAATGCTTGGAGGGAAATGTATAGCACTAAATGTATACATTAGAAAAGTGGAAAAGTCTCAAATGAATAATCTAAAATTCCTACCTTAAGACCTACAAAAGAAAAGCAAAATAGCAAAGCAAAGCAAGCAGGAGACAGAAATAATAAAAACACAAGTCCATAAAACACACCAAAAAATCACTGAAACAAAGAGCTGGCTCTTTGGAAAGATCAATAAAGTTGACAGAGCATATGATTAAAGACCAGGCAGACATCAAAAAGATAATATGAAAATACTATGAACAACTCTACAAAAACTTGACAATTTATACAATATGCAGCAATTCCTCAAAAAACACAAGCTACAACAACTCACCCAGTATGAAATAGAAGAGCTCCATAACATAGATCACATTTGTAATTAAAAATCTCCCTAAAACAAAGATCTTCAGGCTTGGATACTTTCACTGGCAAATTCTACCAAATATTTAAAGAATTAATACCACAGTCTCTTCTAGAGATTGCTTGAGTGTTTACTATGTGCCAGGCACTCTTCCATTCCAACTGTTTTTACATGTCTTAAACTCATTTAATCCTTTCAACAACCCTATAAAATAGGCCCTATTACCCCTCCATCCTATATGAGGAAAATGAAGCCCAGACTGCTTATTAGGCACACAGCTAGCACAGAGCATAACTAGGATTCTAGTTTAAACCTCTGGGCTCTATTTGAAGCCAATCAGATTTCTTGTATTTTAATCTAATGCCAAATTTATTGTCAAATTTCACTTTTGTGAAGGGAAATTCAGATCTGACCAGGATGTGTTATTTCAACAAAGAAGCTGGGGTAATACCAAAGCTGGCATTCTCAACAGAAACATGTATTTTTTAAACAAAAATAAAGGTTATTCCTGCTAGCAGCTGCCATACAATTTCCATCTACATGACAGTTAAAATATATCTATAAACCAGAAAAGGGCTTTCTTATTGGAAATGATAAGAGCTTCATGATAGCAGAAACAGCCGCACCACTATAATTACAAGAATCAAAACACTGCTTCATTAGTTTTTTCCTGTGTTTGTTATTTTACCCCATCAAGACTAATTACACCCCTTCCCATTGATTTTAACAAGCACCCTGGGTTAAACACCACAGACAGCCCAGTTAGAGAAAGCTGTGGTTTATAGCTGCATCTGAACTGTCTCTGTTTAGAAGAAAACAGTATGTTTAAAGCATTATATTGACAAATGAAATTTTCTTATGTTTTCTCTGAATAAAAGTGGAAACATGACTGCTCCCCTCAAAAAAAAATGTAGTGAAAAATAATTTAAATTTTAATAGTCAGTAAAGGCTCTTTCTACTTATGTACTTCCTTCTCAACAACTAAGAGCTCTACATTAACTCAGTCCCCAAAATAATCTGTGATGCCCCTGAAGGCAAGCCTTGCCCAAGTTTCCTGGGTATTTGACACGTTTTCTACTACAAGACATTGGCAGGCAAAGGCCATGCTGCCAGGAAGGAAGGCCGACTCAGGGGCACAGCGGTTCTGGCAGTTTTGGGGGGTCAGAGGTGGCTCCCATCAGGTCTCTCCAACTTTTCCAGAAAGGGACCTCTAACCAGCAGAACAGGGCCCGCAGGATTTGTTGTTTAGTCGCTAATTCGTGTCCAACTCTATTGCCACTCCATGGACTATAGCCCACCAGGTTCCTGTGTCCGTGGGATTTCCCAGGCAAGAATACTGGAGTGGGTAGCCACTTCCTTCTCTAGGGGATCTCCCAGAGTCAGAGACCGAACCCGCATCTCCTGTATTTGCAAGCGGTTTCTTTACCATTGGGCCACCAAGCTTTGAGGATGTACTAATTGCAAGTGCTTCTGTAAGACTGAGCATATATAGCTGCCATCCTTCAGAATTTCCATATATTCAGCCTAACATAACACCTGCTATGTACAAGGCAGCTTGTGAAGCAGGGTCCCAAGCAAGATGTCTTTTATGTCTCCTTTTGTTAAAATTAAGAATCCATTGCAATCTCACACTCCATGAAGTTATACATTCAAGAAAAACGTTTTTCCTGCAAATCTTTGAGAGAAATTTGCTAAGAGGAGCATTTTGCCCATCTATCTTTCAGCTCCACGCATCCTTCAGAGAGATGGCCATATTTTCCCAGTACAAATACATACACTGCTTTGAGAATTGCTGGTGATACCCCTAGGAAGAGGTTTCAGAGGTAGATCAGAGGGACTGGCTGGCACTTTGATATTCCCCATTTCTTCGCTGCAAAATCTTTGCCTTTAATAAGGCCCCCAAACCATTGTTACTGTTTATTGTTTCAGGACAAAATGGTTCTCATAGCACTTGACAGAACAATTAACACCTAAGGAAACAAGTTATAATGCTGGCTCTAACTTCACACATACAAAAAAACTACTCTCCATACTGGAATGGTTCCAACTGTAATCTGATGCATAGTTTAATCCAATTTAAAACTGTAATTAAAAATCGTAGCCATCTAGTTTCAAAGCTTTAAATCCAACCACCAAGACACCAGAAGAGCTGTATTGAACTTTTTTCTGCTGTATCTGTGGATACGTTCAGAAATATTTTTAAACAAATTAATTAAGGCTCTAAACCTCCACGCTATATTCCCCAGCTCTGAAATGTCATTTGGGAAAGAAATTAAGACAGTAAAGTTTTCCTTGTAGTCACCCTAACCTAATCAGTGACTGGTATGACCTTGTACATTTCTCCCCTCCTTGCCTCAAATCCTGTTTCCATTTACTATAATGTTACACTGGGATCATTCATTTATTGAATTTTTTCTGGCTGCTTTTTGGAGACTTCATGTCCTGAGGACCACAGAAAAAAATTTTTTGACCAACTGACAAGAATGACTTTGGTCTTGACTAATGACTCCATCCTTAAACTACACAAATAACAGAGGAGCTTCAGCCCCAAAAATAATTTCCCCTAAACCTCTAAAGAAACTGGAAATGGAATCATTTCAAAGTCTGAATAACTGATGGACTCCTGAATTTAAGGAGACACCTAAACTCAAAACAGGAAAACAAAAGCATGCAACTGAACAGTTAGCATTTTCTCCTTTGTCATCGGATCTAAAAGTTCATCCTGGCACCGACACAAAGCAGTAATGATTCCATCAGCAGCTTAACAGATGGCAGGCACTAAATGGCTCTAACCTTCTCGTAGAATGCTGGAGAATAGCTCCGTGGAGTTTAATTTAACAGGATGGGGACTGCTATTTTCTCTCTGCTGTCTCCTGCACAGCATGACTGTCCATAGCTTAGAGAGCTACATCTTAAGGTCCAGCAGTGCAGTCACTCAGTTTAACCCTTTAGGACAAATAAAGGTCTTGAGTTGTTAGGGGATCCTTGCATGAGATTCTGTTCCACCAAATACAACCCAAAGTTTTGAGTTAACAAAGCAGGCTGTGCGTGGTGGCGTATTTTTAGGCTCTCTTTTCTTCTATTAGCATTTAAGAGACACTGGATCATCTTTTTCTTAGACAACGAATTATATTTTTCTGAAGGACTAAAATCCCAGGTGGCACAGTGGTAAAGAATCTGCCTGCCCATGCAGGAGACACAAGAGACATGGGTTCAATCCCTGGGTAGGAAAAATGCCCTAGAGGAGGAAATGGCAACCAACTCGTTTCTTGCCTGGAAAATTCAATGGACAGAGAAGCTTGGTGGGCTATAAAGTCCATGGGATGGCAAAGAGTCAGACATGACTAAGCACACACACAGGCAAAATATTAGGAAAAAAAAGTTTTCATTTTGCAAACTCCTTCTCCCAGCCAGCTTAAGGATAACCACATTATTTAGAATCCTGATAGAATCGCTGCAGCTGTTCGTGATCAGTTGGGGAGCTTGATGCAACCCTGAGGCAGGGGCTGCAGCCTAGAATCTCTGGGGTGGGATCCAGGCATCAGAATTTTTGAAACTCCAAGGGGATTCCAATTGGCAGTCGAGGAATGTAAGAAATATAGCATTTTAAGTTAAATCTCTCAAGTGTTTCTATAAGTTAATTTTTATTCGGAGTCCTCATTGCACTGGGTCTGTCCTTACGACTCTACCCCTTTACCTGCCTCAGTCTCTCCAAGACTTGTGTGAAGGCTCCAGGGTTTTCAAGATGAGCCAGAATTAGTATGACCTGCCCAGACATCAAGGAAACCAGACACTGAAACTGCAGCCCTGAATTCAGGGATGTCCTCAGAGCAGGTTGTAGTGGTTAGAAAGGTCTGAAAGTAAAAGCCTTTTATGCTGCATATTGCTCCCTGCAGTCATGGTGCACTCCTGACCAGGGTAGGAGGTGGTCCCACACAGGGCAGCTCCACCTTTCTGTGTATAAGGCTGAGCCTGGAGAGAACTCATCTTCCAAAACATATGATGTGCCCTGCACTAATTCAAACATGATTACACAACCATGCAAGCTGCTGGTGAGGCTGTGGGGCCATTGAGCTATACATTTTGTGCTGAGCTCTCCACTGTGCATCCTGTGCTATTTTCTGCATCTTTTAATTAAATAAGCAATCATGGTGTGATTAACCCAAGTGATAGGTGTATCTGGTCTTACCATCAATTAGTGCCCCCTATTGTTCCCTCTTAGTACAAGGAAGTGGTAAGCCTCTTGGAAACCCACTGGATCAAGTCAAAAGAGAAGACAAATCCCGTCCTTCTATTGCACACAGTAGGTGTTCAATAAGTGCTGGATGAATCAACCAAGGACTCTACCCCTCAAGGCCCCCAGGCTTTAACAAAGGAAAGGCATCAATAGGACTTGGACAGGGCACTTTGGAAACAAGGCACTGAAATCTACTTGCATACATTCAAGTAAACGGTGGACAAATACAAGGACAAAAGCAAATCTCATGTAAACAAAGTACAGAAAGTATAGCTGAGCCTCACAAACAGGTCAACACGCAGCTGCTCTGTCTCTGCCTCCCCTTTAGGACCACATGACTTCATGTCTGTTTCTCATGCCTTCCTGCCCTGCAGAACCTTTGTTCCATTAGCACAGGACCCATTTTCTCATCTGGTAAGAGCAGCCTCTGCTTGTTTCTGGGAGAAACAATGGCTCCACTTGGGAGAGGCAGGGAACGAACATATCTGATTGGCCTAAAACTCTTCTCTGGGATTGCTAAAAAGAACTAGATTACTACATTAGATTATCATTGCTACAAATGATACATACAAGCTCTGCCGGGTGGTGTGATTCCCTCGAGAAATTAACATTCACACATAAATATTAGTTGTGACACTTTTATTTCAGAAGGATGACAGGATCAAATTTCAAAGGGATACAACTAATTTGTAGCTCTAAATCACAGTAACACTGAATCAAAAACACTTTATCCCAGACAGACAGTTGGCACAGATATGTTCATTTGTAATCTACTTACATTTAACATTATAAAACTGTATATATAAGAACACTAACACAGTTGGGGAGACAACAGAGTACAGATCTAAGGACATCATTGGTACCAATACCTCAGTTATCTTGTGGTCACAGATCTGACAACTGCAGTTGAGGATCAGGAAGTAAGTCAGAGGAAGTAGCAGAGCCACTAAAATAACATAGCAACACTGATCCACTTCACTGTTAGAAAAGCCTCCCGAAGACTCGCTTGGCTCCTGTTTACTGTTCCTTCACACAGTATGCAATTAACAGCATTACCCAACCCCAGGTGGCAATGGAGACGGAAGTTCACAGAGATACGCAGAGTTAAGGCAGCGAGACATGACAGGCAACAGTGACAGAAAAGAAGAAACTTGGAAAACCATGGAAAAACTCAAGGAGCAGAGCTGTTCAGCAGAGGGGCTTTAACAAACCTGAACAGAACCTGAAAGAAGGCAAAACATAAATGACCACGCTGAAATGAAATTCCTATCTTCAGTAGAGTCTGTTTACAAAAGCAGGGAAATAGATACTAAATTAAGAGTTTCACGTAAATGGCTGAATTAGAGCAAAAAAGACGTGCGACTTAAAAGAATAACCTTACTGAGAGAGTAGCATTGACATATAAACACTACCACGTGTAAAATAGCCAGCCAGCTGGAAGTGCTACGTAACACAGGGAGCTCAACTAACTGCTGTGATGCCCTAGAGGGGTGGGATGGGAGGGCGGCTCAGGGGGAGGGGATATACGCATACACATGGCTGATTCACAGTGCTGTACAGCAGAAACTAACGCAACTTTGTAAAGCAATCATAGTCGATAAAAAACAAAGGATAACCTTGAGTCGGCTATACCATGTGCCCATGATGTCTGATAAATAAGATATTACTACACAATACTGCTTATAAAATACACAAAGCAATTTATATCCAAAGAATATAGCACCTTTTATATCCACATAAAACCTGAAACCACAAAAGCTCATTCATGGTGAGAGCACCTCAATCATGTAGGGATAGCCTAAGTCAGCCTCTCTGTGCATGAGAGCTTGATACTGTGTCCTGTATTAATCAGTGGGCCCAATCAACTATAAAGCCTTCTTATATGATAGACACATAAGCCACAAACACTTCCCCTAGATCACCGTTTCTCAGAATCTGGTCTGTGGAACAGCACAACCAAATCTGTTAGTGAACTTGTTTTAAAATGCAGATCCCTGAGCCCCAACTGAAATTTCATCAATCACTGGGGCAGACTCTCGGAACCTGCAGTTGAGCCCACCTCCTCAGGATTTATGGTACAAGCAGAAGCCTGAGAATCACTTTGATACAGCCTCACCTTCACTTGTAGGTTCAGCAACCAGGCCAGGAGCAGGCTGGCCAGGTCTGGGAGTTAACCCTGCCCACTCATGTTCCTGATGTGCTCACAAGGCTATACTCCTGGTTTTGACATTTTATAGATAGTCAAGTTAGACGTGGACTTCTGAATGTTGTATCACATGAAAAGGGTTCTGACATATAATTTAAAAAAAAAAATTAACAAGCCCTAATTAATTTTAAAAGGAGCATAAGATTTCTAAGCCATATATGTAAGCTTGAAGTAATGGATGCCCACGGAGAAAAAAATAGTGAAGAAAAGTGTCTGATGTGAGTTCAGAGGACTGCTCGGGAAAGGGGAGGAAAATACATGTGAAAGCAGTCTTGGAGGAGAGGCAGAGAGCAGCTTACATCCAGAATCAGGAAATGCAAATCTCTCAAAAATTGGCTGAGATGTTTAAGCTGGTCCTTAACACTCTTGAAGCAAAGGCTGGAAACTACCGGCAAACATGTTTTGTTTGGCTGGCACAATGTTTTAAACAATCCTGAATTCGTTGCCAACACATAAAAATTGGAAGTTTTTTTTTTTTTTTTTAATTCTATCCTTTCCCTGGAAATTGGAAGAACAAGAAAAACCAGCCACTTGGCAGCACTGTGCTGAACTGGGTGGCAGCTGCCCACCTTTGGCCAGCCACATATTCCTGGGGTCTCCCTGGGGTCCAGCAGCCTGCTTCATGCACCAGATCTTGCCAGACCCTGGAGGCATTTGCATCAGCTGCACCAGCTTTAAGCAGTTAAGGCCAAAAGTCAGTCTCTCTGTGCTTTACTCTAACAGTAATTCCTGCTACAAAGATGCTTTCCTACCTTGGAGGTGTTACAAAAGGAATCAGATAATACCTGCAAATCACCTAGAAATCACTGTAGAGTTCGTGTCCTTAGCTGTTCATTGGAATCACCTAGGGAGCTTTATAAAAAAAACAAAAAAAGCTGATGTTTAGGATCCACCCCTGGAGACTCTGACTTATTGGTCTGGGATGAAACCCCGGCAATAGGATTGCAGAAAGCTCCCACGTGGTTCTAATGGACAGCCAAGGCTGAGAACTCCTGCCTTCAGGGAATGCAAGTTATTGAATGTGAAGGGTTGCATTTATTCTCTTTTTTTTTTTTTTTCTGGCCAAACCTTGCAGCTTGCAGGACCTCAGTTCCCTGACCAGGGCCTGAACCCAAGCCATGGCAGTCAAAAAGTGGAATCCTAACCACCAGGCCACTAGGGAACTCCGAAAGTAATGATTATTCTAACATCAACTTTCAAATACTGGTTTCCCACCTCTCACCTCCATGATAACTCACAGTACCTTTTATTTTTGGAAATGTGCCATTATTCCAAAAACCTACGTTTACAAACTGGAAAAGGAGGTCAAAGCATGTTCAGATTTCCACCATTCATTTTCCCTCTGAACCCAACCAAAGAATAAAACACTAAGGAAATAAAGGGAAATTATCCTGAGATACAAAACTCAGGCAGCACAAACAGCTCAAATACCGTATGAGGAGCTCACAGTGGCTGGCTTGTATTTAAAAAAAAAAAGAAGAAGAAAAAAAAAAAAAAGAAGAAAGAAAAATACAATTCCTCTGAAATTCATCAGTGCACTAAATGGAAAATTTTTAAATATTAAAAAAAAATGATTTCCCCAAGACTTTCCAGTAATGGCCCAATTTTTATCTTAAAATGAATTGCAAATTATTGCCTCTCTTCAAGCTTTCGTTTAGGTAGTGCATACATACATTTTGGTTTCCGATCATAGGAAATGCAAACTACCATCATCTAATTTTCAAACAGTAATACTACGTTACGTTACACTGGAAAAGCACATTTCCAAAACGGTATCACATAATAATAATAACGGCTTCTATTTACTTCTGTGTACCAAAAAGCATGCTAGGCACTTAATCACATGTTGTCCAATTGTTCCAACAACCTTGTAAGGTTAACTCTATAACCCCATTTTACAATTTTAAAAATGAGTATCAGAAAGACTTTAAACTACATACATGATCATGGAGCTGCTGGGAGCCGCGTGTATGTTCAAACCCGCTTCTGTTCGTTTGGCTCCCAGACGTGCACCAAACACCCTGGTTTAATCATCACAAGTAGAAATATCTGTGCCCGATTATCCCCATTTGCTCAGTGAAAAAAAGCCAAGAGGTCACGTGATCTGCTCCACATCCCAGAATGAGTTAGAAGGAGCCAAGATGACAGCCCACAGGCCCCCTGCCCGCTCCAGGTTGTGTTAAGGACCAATCACAGTTCACATTATAAAAGCTATGCTGGTGGCAGGTACGTTGTATTGCTGGGTAGAAAAAAATCAAGTGCTCCTGACTTCTGAGACTCTTCAACATTACTATGAATATGGCTTAACTTCAACACAGGTCTGGTGTTTTTCTGTCTGTTTCAGGCCACCCAAGAATCAGGTATCGGGTTTAACTCCTTTATTTGCCCCAGCATCCTCTTGTGAATTCTATGAGCCATGATGCATAGAACAAGCAGAAACACACAGCACTTTCCAGGCCTCTGGCCCATCCTTAGCTGCCCTGACACCATCACCAGGCAATCAAAAGGATGTCCTGATGAAGGACGGACATCAGCTTCTCCAGAATTTTTTCTTTGGACATCACCTTCTCCAGGACTTTTTCTTTATTTGTAAAATTGCAGAGCTTGTGCTGCAAGAATCAGCCAGAATGTGTCAGCCCCACAAAAGCCTCTCTCTGGGGCCGATTCCCAGGGGCATGGATCACATCAAGTGCCAGCAGGAAGGTCTCCTCTTCTGTAAGCTGCCAACACCACATCCTTAAACCTGTATCTCTAAACCCATGTCTTTGGATGTGTTGTGTCCGAGGAAAGATTCTCGAGCAGAAGAAGACACAACACGGCTTCCCTGCAAGAGAAAGAAAACAGGCTTTATCACCTAATAAATATGTCTCAACAGTCAATACTTATTTGCCTGCTTTTTCTGAAGCAACTCTTAAGAGTCACTTGAATTCTATTACTTGAAGAAATTGCATTTCTGCCTCCTAATGATCTTCTAACAAAGCAAGCACCTCATTTTATTAAGCCCAGCTACCCAGAGGAGCTGGTTCAAAGGGAAGTTAAGATATAGCGAAAACTGAGGTCTTTATCATTCCGATGTGAAAGAAGGTGACTATGTTATCAAACCTCACCAGGCCCGGCCTCCCAACTGCCAGCAGCAAGAACAAACAGATGTCAGGGCTATTTGTTTTCTTCAAAAATGACAGGAAATCAAAAATCTATCAGATAGATGTGTCAGCTGCACACCGCAAGCGGACTGGTTAGTGAGATTTATGCACCTCCCTCTTGGCTCAGGACAAAATCACCTTCTAACTATCAACACCAACTAGGATACACGTGCCACTGAGATATGGAAGCATCATTAGTGCGAGGAGGTACCCTACACAATGTGGTCAGGTTCTATGTGTGATTTTAAATTATGCACATTTGAAATGTGTAGTAGAACAGACCCCATGGAATGCTTTTTGAAAACACTGCGACATTCCAAAGCTCAAAACCTGAGTACACTGGACATGGCACCTACAGTATCGCCACAGCAGAGTGCTACTGCACCTGCTAAACAAAACGCCTATATTTCCACCCCACTACGCATGTGCACTAGAACTTTATGAAGCAATTTTAATGGTCACTATTGCTGGTGTCTTAGCTTCATCGTTGTGATTGTTTTAATGCTTTTTCATGCCTTAAAATAACACCCTCCAACCCCTGGTCAGAGTTAACGCTCATGCTATTATTAACTTTGGACTAGAGGCGAGATGTGATCAAATGATACATTTAAAACAAAACAAAGACCATACCACCACCAGGAGGCCACCTCATGCTAATTTAGGAGCCATCAAACTCTAATCCCTGGGAGAGGCAACTTTTCTTAAAGGGCCAGATGGTAAAAGATATGTCACAGCTCTATGCTTCTGCTGTAGCTGGAACATGACCAGGAACATAGCTGTGTTTCAATAAAACTTTATTTACAAAAGAGGCCACAGGTTAGATTTGACCTCTGGGTTATAGTTGGCTGACTTCTGCTCTTTAGCTATGGAGCTAATCCCTACCCCTCACCTCCCCCTCAGCCCTTTCTTTTAATGTAGCATTTTATTGCATATAAAAGAAGTTTCCCCACCTACATTCTCCCACTCTGGTAAATGTAATTTTGAGGAAATAAAAAGTTCCATTAAGATAGACATATTTCAAACTTGCCAAAATTCTGTAAAAACAGTCCAAAAAATGAGCTAAAAGGTGGGAGCAATAAGCTGGCAACAGCACTACAGGAACAGCAATGCCTCAAAATGTTCCATATTGTGTTTTTCATGATGTATACATTTGTCAAAACTTACCGAGTCATACACTGAAATTAGTCAATTTAATTGTGCTAATGAAGGCAATTTAACTGAGCAATGAAGCCAATTTTGAAAAAAGCGTAAAGCCTTGGCCTTAGCCCCTAATTTGCAGTGACTGTAGACCTCTGTGGTAAGAGTAAACAGTACTTAATTCATATTTGCCCCTGAGAGAACTGGTCATAAATGATGACAGTTTGAACTATGTAAATCCTTCAGGAACCCTGTTGCATTAAAGGCATTAAATGCAGCTCTCCTGCACTCAACTCCTCATAGCATCCAGACCTCAACTTCTTCACTTCAGGGAGAACTGGTTGCTTTTTAGAAACAACAAAAAGCCTCGGGATCATGACTTAGCTTTCTACCACAGTAAAACCAAAACCAAAAAACAAGAACATGGATCATTTAAGATGGGAGGTAATGCTTATTAAATTTCCACTTTTTCACTATAACCCTTTAAATCAAAACCACAGGCTGACGATTTCAAACATGAGGTGTTGTTGAGTCTCAACCCTTTTCAGTCATCTTTGCTCCACTGTGAAGCCTGTCAACCTTCGAGGAGGGGGAAGAAAAGATAAAAGTGTCAAACAAGAAGAGGCTGAGGTGCTAAACTCAGGGAAAAGCCAAACACAGAAAATTACTCCTCCTCTGATTAAAGTTGATGGAAGATGTACACAATAATTTCAAAACGCCAGCTATCAGCTTTTGCAGGATCCTTGCATTTCAGCTGTCTCCAACTCCAAGATGGGAACTTATTTAAAGCAATCGTTCTTAAAGTGTGGTCCCTGGAGCAGGCTCACCAGCATCCCCTGGACTCTGGTCAGAAACACAAAGTGCACTGGGACGACCCAGAGGGATGGTATGGGGAGGGAGGAGGGAGGAGGGTTCAGGATGGGGAGCACATGTATACCTGTGATGGATTCATTTTGATATTTGGCAAAACTAATACAATTATGTAAAGTTTAAAAAAAAAAAAAAAAAAAGAAACACAAAGCCCCAGGCTCCGCCCAGACCTCCTGAATCAGGAACTCAAGAGTGGGACTCACCATTCTGTGTTTACCAAATTCTCCAGCTGATTCTGACACTCCTAAAGTTTCCAAATCACTGATTTAAAGTCTGAAAACCAATATATACTTGTAAGTGGAGTTCCTCATTCTCTAATTGACCTGACTTTAGATTCCACCCTGCAGGGTAAGATGGGCTCTGTGCCCAAGTGCACAAGCACCAGAGGTCCTTGGTAAGCCTCACAAAGAGGCCAGCCTGGAAAAACAGGGGGATGTGGCCAAGTTATTCTCCACAACGTTCCCAAGAACAGAGCAGATGTGGGAGCACACCACATGTCGATTCCATGCCAACATTTTTTGAGCACCTGCCATGTGCCAGGCTTTCACTAGATGAAATTATCTTGCTTAGCCCTTCCAGTAATAAATAGATGTATCAGTATGTGTTAAGTATACAGAGGTTTAATATTCATCAGAATGGAATCAAACTCGCTAACAAGCAGAAACCCTTTATAATTCTCTACTCCTCACACCCAGGCCTGGCCAGCATGCTTTGAATGCTGAGGTTCTTGTATACAAATGTTCCTTTTGCTTCTTCTTTGGTTAACTGTTCTCAAACTTTATTGGATATCAAAGTTAGAGACCAGGTCGTTTATACAAGACCCTGTATACTCTAGTTTAAAGCCAACATAAGGAACTTTGAGGTAATTCTGAATTACCCATGACAATGTTTGCTCTACTCAATGGTTTTACCTTCTCTCAGATGTTAAAAATCAAAGTCAGATGAATCATGTAAGATGCAAATCCACTAACTTATATTAGGCTTTTAGTCTCTCAGATAACTTTGTTCTGCCCTTCCCAGCAAGCATGCCATTCTCCTTGATGTAGATAATAAAAACTTAAGGAACTGAAAAGGAAGCACTTCTGGAATCCACCTGCTTATCTGTTAACCCAACATCACTTGCCCTGAAAGTGGCATGTGCTCCAGTACAAGTACTATCTGCCCATGGCATCCTCTGCCCATGGCAGGCATTGCTAATCAATCACAACACTCTTACCCAGAGCCCAAGAGTTATTCTCCAGGCCTTGGAATCCTCCTCAGTAGCATTTCAGACAGCCACCCCTGATCGGCAGGAGTACACATGACTGATGAAATATCTGTATTTCACTGGTCAATCAACATGCCCCTTTCTTATTTTTTTTTCCTGCTCCAAATACAGCTTTAAACCCCTGCTTTCACTGTTCTTTGGACACTAAAATTAAGCTTCAGTTAATTCTGAACTGCAGTCTCTACAACCTATGCTATCTTGAGGGTGGCAATCACGGTGGATTATATTGAGCAGTTTAAACAATCTAAGAGCAGTTGTAACCCAGCATGTAGTACAAAACTGCTCTGAAAATCAAAGAACCAAGCAAATAAAGGTATATAGAACAGATAATAAAAACACTTGCAAGAAGCATCCTGTGAGTATAACTGGGAAACATACAGCAAGAATAGCCCAGGGAGGCTGAACCATAATACTTAGGCTTATAAGCATGAAGACATAGCTTGAGTAAATAATTCTGATTTTGCTTTTGGTACTCACTGGTGATTTTTTATTCGGCTAAGGGGGCACCACACTGTTCCTTTAGCAGCATCTCCATTATTCTAATTCCCTATGGAGAGAAGAAAGAAACATCAAAATGCCACATTTCACGGACAAGCACTTTTACATTTATCACAACCTTTCCCTTCAAGGAATCCAAGCAATGGCCATGTATTCATTTCAGAAAAGTAGGCTTGTAGTCATATCTCGCATTTTTATAATATTCCATTCAGCAATTTTATATACATTATCTCCACATGTGCTCGGAACTACTTGGGGAAACAGGCAGAGCAGAGCTGTGAATCTTCCATTTTAAACATAAGAAAGCAATTCAAGCGACTTACTGAAAGTGATCCAGCTACTAAGTGGCACTGCCAGAGGTGGAATAACCATGGTGATAGTTAACACTACACTAGGGACACCAGAGATCACAGATCACTGTAGCAGGTATAATGACGACGAACAAGCCAGAAAGTACTGACATGTGACACAGAGACACGGAATGAGCAGATGCTGTGGGAAAAACGATGCCAAAAACTTGCCTGGGGATTTCCCTGGTGGTCCAGTGATTAAGAATTTGCCTTCCAAAGCAGGGGACATGGGTTTGATCCCTGGTCAGAGAACTAAGATCCCACAAGCCACAACCAGAGAAGCCTGCAGGCCACAACAAAGACCCAGCACAGCCAAAAAAAAAAAAAAGACTTGCTTGATGTAGGGTGGCCACAAACCCTCAGTCTGTAAAATGTGCAATATCTCAATATCTGTGAGGTGTGATAAAGGGAGCTATGCCTGTGTTTACCAATACTTACCCAAGTGCTAGACTCGATGCTAAGGTCTGCATGGGCGTTATCTGGTGCACCGTTATCTGGTGGTGGGTACAAGGTGCATTACAGAGATCCTCCCCCTTCTGCCAGCACACAGCCACCCTCAGCCAAAGGGAGCTGCAGTACCTGAGGTCATGCCCCTCTCCAGGAGTGGCCCACATCGGATGGCTAGCTGATGTAAGGTAGAAAGACCCAGCCCCCCGGGTAAATTTGGGTCCGCTAGGAAGGGCATCCCATGGCCACAGTTCCCCAGGGGATCAGCTGGGTCCTTCATCACAACTGCACTGCAGTTCACGGTTACCTTCTGCCTGCTCCCCTCACTCCCTCACAAGAGTTGTTCCCAGGAGCCCACTCCAACAACCCTCTGCACAAAAATCTCCATCTGAGCCTGTGTCTGAGAGTCCAACCTTGTTTAATACACACAAAATTCCTGAACAGACACCCTCATTTCACTGATGAAGAAAACAGAAATTCAAACAGGATTTAGTAATTCCCCCCACATTATACAGCTATTAAATAATAAAACCAGAGGAAGAACACAGACGCTGAATTCTGGTTTCAGGGGCACCCCTTAACATCACAAGGCTCACACCAAGGCTGAACACATCAAGTTGCCGGCCCACCCACCTCAGCTGGTCAAGTTCTACGCTGAAGGAAAGAAGACAGCAGATACTCCCTCTTTCCTTCTTGAAGGACAAGTTCTGTAGATCAGAGGCTAAACCTTCAGATGGAAAGGCAGGGTTTTTATGTAATTATGAACTGGAGTGTTAAGGAATTCAAAGCTGGGTTATCAGAAATGGGACACTGCACTCAGGGACAGGACAGAGGATAACAAAGCTAACTTAAATTGCAGGCCTCAGGCCCCACACAGTAAGGCTTTGATTTCGGAGGACTCTAGTAGACCCCAGGGTGCTGTATTTTTAACTGGTGCTTCCCACAGTCAAGCAGGGCTAGGAAACACTGAGTGAACCTACAGGAGACAGTAGGGACTTCTTACCCGGGGTTTGTTCTGAGCCACAGGTAGGGAATGCATCTCTAGAGAAGACAACACAATATACTGAGTACTAAAGTACACTGAGGGCTGCCCTGGTGGCTCAAAGGTAAAGAACCATCAGCAAGGAAGGAGACATGAGTTCAATCCTTGGGGCGAGAAGATCCCCCTGGAGAAGGAAATGGCAACCTATTCCAGTATTCTTGCCTGGAGAATCCCATGGACAGAGGAGCCTGGTGGGCTACAGTCCACGGGGTCACAGAGTCGGACTCGACTGAGCAACTTCACTCACTCATAAACAGAGGAACCTGGTGGGCTACAGTCCATGGGGTCGCAAAAGAGTAGGACACAACTTAATAACTAAACACCACCACCAAAAGTACACTAAACAAAAGTTAACATTTCCTTGAGGTTCCTTGAGGTTTTCCAAAGGTCCTTCAGATTTCTAGCCGTTGTTGTTGTTCAGTCACCCAGTCATGTTCGACTCTGCAATCCCATGGACTGAGGCACACCAGGCCTCCCTGTCCCTCATCATCTCCCAGAGTTTGCCCAAGTTCATGTTCATTGCATCAATGATGCCATACAGCCATCTCATCCTCTGACGCCCTCTTCTCCTTCTGCCCTCAATCTTTCCCAGCATCAGGGACTTCTCCATTGACTCAGCTGTTTGCATCAGATGACCAAAATACTGGAGTTTCAGCTTCAGCATCAGTCCTTCCAATGAGTATTCAGGGTTGAGTTCCCGTAAGATTGAGTGGTTTGATCTCCTTGCTATCCAAGGGACTCTCAGGAGTCTTCTCCAGCACCACAAATATAGCCACTATCTTGAAAGGAAGAAATATTAACTAAAGGATCTTGTTGATGCCAAGAAGCATGGAATGTGGGGCGAACCCAAACATCAAACTATAGGGCCAGGAGCCCTGATCAGTACCCTGCTGGGTACCTCAGGCTCCTCACTTTTACCAAGGCATCACTTAGACCAGAGAGTTCAGGGCACCCGGAAGCTGATTAAACAGTGGAACCCACAAAAGCAAATACAGATTCCCAGCCCTGCCCGGACCCCTACAATCAGAACTTCCAAGGCTGGAGCATGGAGTCTGCAGACAGTCCTCTTGTGGTTCTGAAGCACAACTTGTTCAAATATGAGAATTTTTTTTAAAAAAAAGGCAGCTGGATACCACCTCCTGACACTAATGAAACTGTCCTTAATCATTTCTGAAGATACAGCACATACTCTTAGAGCTATTTACCTTTTTAATTAGACAAGAAAGGAGGGGTTGGGGATGAAACAAATGGAATGACATTTAAACTAATTCTGCTCTCACTCATTCAACAACAGAACCAGTTCACAAATATTTACTGGGCACCTGCCCATGTGCACTGGAGAGTAAATGGTGAACAAATCTAAATCCCTGCCTGCATGGAACATATGGACTAGTAGATTTCATTCCCCTTGTCTCGTTTTTTTTTTTTTTTTTTTCTTTTCCCTTTGGTTCAACAAACCCCTGGGCAATAATTAAATGCCTTCCTTCTCTTTTCAGGATGAATAAAAACAGCCATGTTAATTCTGTTGCAAGCTTCTTTTTATAGAGTGGGCCCCAAAGTCTAGTCGGTATGTCTTTAAAACCAGAAAAACAGATTCCTTCCTTAGAAGTGAGCACCAGTGAACTCTTCCCATCTGTCTAAATTAAGAATGCCACCATTTACTGAGCCGAGAGCTAGCTGATGTAAGTGAAGACTTTGGGGTGTGCCTTGGGAATTGAAAGACATTATTTATCGAATCAATTAAGCTTACAATGTGACAGTTGATTTTCTTTCCCTTTTACCCCCTCTTTCACATCACTTCAGTCTTTTTAAGTAGAACAGTTAGAAATAGAAGGTGGAGAACAAGGGCAAATAGAGAGACCCATAAAATGAATTAAAAACAAAAAAGGCCTACCAGGGAGGCCCAGCCATTATTTAGTACTCTCTTTGGTAAGGAGGGACCAAATCAAAACCCAGTCAATAGAGTCCTTTGAAATAAAGTCTCTTAAAATCCAACTCCCAAGAGATCAGGCTTAAAGGGGCTAAATTTACACCACTTATCACACAATGATGCCTGAAATGCAAAACAAACATTGCTTGGACCCACCTTTATAGATAGAGCTTAACTCAAAAGCTTTTTGGACTGATGAGCCATAAAGCAGCTTGATTTTATTATTTCCTTCCCCTCTGAGCATTTTTTCCCCTGTTTCCCAGCCATCTTTCTCTATTTGCCAATGTACAGACATGGGAGCCCTCCCACTCTCATCTCCTTCATTCCAGGGCTAAGCTGGCCAGATGGGTCCCCAGGGAGGAGACCCAGAGTCGCATTTTTCAAATTCAAAACACTTCACAAATTCCCCTATTCTCAGAGCATTTGAGAAAGCTAATTATTACAGAAAATGAAAAGCTTGCCTGAAGAGGAGGCAGAGAAAGTTACTAAAGGTGGCTAGATCCAGACAGTATATTTATTTTATTATCAAACAGATGCTTCCTTAAGAAGCTCGGACTTAAATTCAGGAGGTCCTGAGGAGGCTGGCATGAAGGAGGACTGCAGAAGCTGCAGTTTGAGTAAGACCCAAGCCTGGCTGTGACTGTGACATACAGAGTGAAGGGAAGGTTCAAGCAGAGGAGAAGAGAGGAATATCAGACCTTACAAAAATTACAAAGTCCTTAGGGAATTCCCTGGTGGTCCAGTGTTTAGGATTCTGCACTTCCATTGACAGAGGCCTGGGTTTGATCCCTGGTCAGGAAACTAAGATCACACCAGCTAAAAAAAATTACAAAATTCCAAAGCAGTTCTAAAAGACACATCTGTAGGGGGCTCTTAACAAAAGAGCTGCTCACCTAATTATCACAATAATACAAGATTGGCCATAATTAGATGAAGAATAACTATTTGTGTACTTAGTGTTTAACCAGAAGCTAGGTACTGCGATAACCAGCTTAAGCACCAGAAGACTTCTCCCACTGCTGAAAAGAAAGCATTCTTGTGCATCATGGCTTTGGAATAAGTACCAGGGACAATATTAGCACCCACTGTGTATAAAAGACTGCACTGATGCTGTGAGGAATGAGCTGCATGTAAGGCATGATGCTTCTGTTCAAGGGGTCATCGATTTCTTGGGAGGAATTACGAGGAATGCAAAATAACTGAAAAACAAGACAGCCTCTGAGAAGTATTACCATGTTTAGAAAAAAAAAAAAAAGTTCAATGGAAGAAGGAAAGTACACACTGATCCTGCATGAAGGGAGGACCTAGAGAAGCTGCTGGAAGATGAATGGTTTGAACAAGACCCAAGCCTGGCTGTGAACGTGACATAAAGAGCGAGGGGAATGTCAGGCAGAGCGGGGACTAACAACAGGCATGGGGGCGGGAACATCAGTGCTTGTGCGGTTAAGCGTCCGCCTTCCGGAGGGGGAGGAAGTGGACTGGATGCAGCAGCAATGAGAGTATTACACTTCCCATGTTTCCACGCCCCCCACCACCACCTGCTCACACACACCCTTCCTCCCACCTCAGCTCTGCTCTTTCCTAGAAGAGACAAAAGCACATACAACTTCCCATAAATAGCCCTGTAATTATGCAACAACACTCAGATTTAGGGCCAAGTCCAATTTAACTGTGAAACTTTGGGCATTTTACTTAGATTCTCTAATCATCAACTGTCTCATCTTTGAAGGAGATGATGTAGTAACAGGCTTTCGTAAGAATCAGTCAAAATAATAATGTTTTATCTGGTTACCAGAGTACCCAGCTTCTGGTAAATACTCAGTAAATAAATAGTTGTTCATCTAAATCTCTTTCGTGACCATCTAATCTCACTAGAATGCAAATTCCATTAAGGCTGAGAGCCTTGTCTGTCTTGTACAAGTTGTGACCCCTAGAAGAAAAACGCCCAGTACACAGAAGGCCTGCAGTGAATGTCTACCGAAGGAATGAATCTATCATTCGACCAATTAATCATCGGTTTACAAGGCTACCACATTAGACGAGAAGGTGCTCAGAGACAGGCAGCAACAGTTACATACATTTGAATCTTTACTGTCTAGCGCAGAATTTGGCACAAAACACATGCTCAATATTTATGAATCATAAGGCTGATCAACTGATTAGTTCTGAATGCCAGGCTGATGAGTGTTAGTTTTGGAATTATAGTGCGATCGGCCCAGTAGTTAGCATCCTAGACAGTGTGGTAAAAGGTCAGGATAATACGAGTTGCCATAGGAAATGAAAAAACAAAAACAAGGAAAGAATAGAAGTATGAACGATAAATGGGAGGGAATGTTGTGGAAAGAGCTGACTGACAGCAGCTTGGAGGCCTGAAAATGGGACCTAAATCCGGATCAGCCAAGAGGAGCTAGAAAGCGAGGTCATCCCAGGTGCCGAGTGTGCTTTATAAAACCACTCACCTCCTGCTAAGAACGTACGCAGCAAGTTTACTTTAAAAACCTCACTTCTCTTTTGATTCTCAACTTTTTTAAGTTGGTTTACATAAAACTTCCCCAGAATCTTTTTATTTACTTTATGTAGAATCCTAACAGTACCAATAAAAAACAGAATAAGAAAATGTTGCTTTCCCTGCTTTAGTGTTTCACTGCTTTTATAGTATAATTCACCTTCTTTACCACGGTTAGAAGGCTCCAGGTGATCTGGCTCTAGCCCACTTCAACAGCAGAAAGGAAGGAAGGAATGAGGAAGGGGGACGGGGAGGGAGGGAGAGACAGAAAGGGAGGAATCCACGCTCAGGAAGAGAAACATTGCTCAATGCTTCTCCAGAAAAAGATCTTTTCCACAATAAAGTGTCTTTTATTCTGAGGCTTCTATATCTGGCATTTCGAATTTATTAAACTGGGATAACACCAGACTACAGCAAGAGTTAAAATGTCCTGGCACATACTGTGTGCCAGGCACTGTGCGGAGTGTTTTACCTGCATCGGCTTATTTTACCCTCCTATCTGCCTTAGAGATGATTTTTTTTGGATGAGTCCCAAGGCTCATCTTGATTTCACCCAATACAATCAGGATTAACTCTGAATATTCATTAGAAGGACTGACACTGAGGCTTCAGCTTCAGTACAATACTTTGGCCACTTGCTGCGAAGAACCGACTCACTGGAAAAGACCCTGATGCTGGGAAAGGTTGAGGGCAGTAGAAGAAGGGGGCGACAGAGGATGAGATGGTTGGATGGCATCACTGCTTCAGTGGACATGAGTTTGAGTAGGCTCCAGAGATAGCGAAGGACAGGGAAACCTGGTGAGCTGCAGTCCATTGGTATGCAAAGAGTCAGACACGACTTAGTGACTAAACAACAACAATCAGGATTTAGAGTCCAGGATTCAGGATCCTAGAACACCGGAGAGCTGTAGGGTTTTAATGAGACTGCACGCATTAAGGCACCTAGTGTGATGTTGGGTACACAGCAAGAGTTTTTCTTCCTTTCCATATCGATCCTGCTCAAAGAGCCTGATATATATATAAATCAGATATTTCAGCCCTGCACCCAAACTAAATGACAAGATTCTTAATACACAAATCAATATTTAATCACATCTACAAACTATTTTAAATACAATGCTTTTCAAGTAGGAATATCCTAACAGACTGTATGACTTCAGTATCATTTTCCCACAGGGGCTAATAAACTCTTGAGTAAGATTTATTTTTATTTTGATAAGTAACTCAACATTCTTAGGTGTAACTGCAGAACATTAAATTGATTCAATAATTCAGATGTCTCTGCTTCAATTTATAAATCTTCCTCTCTTCTTCAGGAGAATATTTAATCTCGGATTTGTAAAAGGAAAAGAATATATCCCCAAATAATAAAAATCTAAAAACTTGCAAAGGACACTATATTATTCAGTCCAGATAAGAAACTCTCAGCAAAGAAATGAAAGCAGCCCATCCAGTTTAGGGAGTTGTCCTGGGATCAAATATCACAATGAGAGATGACAGAGCCTTTTCCACACTGCCAATTTGCAAATGATCCTTGACTTGAAATCAACCTTTTAGTGGCTAAAGGCCTTTAGTCATTGGTCTCCCACAATCCAATGTGACTCAGTAAGTGTATTTTCAATTTTTTTTAAATGTGACTTGTATAAAATTTCAGTTTTCCTCAGACTTCGTGCAAAATATGCCCTGTTCATATGTATCTGTCAGATATAATTAGCAGTAATTTTTTTACTTAGTCGTGTCTGACTCTTTTGAGACCCCATGGACTGTAGCCCACAGGATCCTCTGTCCACAGGATTTTTCAGGCAAGAATACTGGAGTGGGTTGCCATTTCCTCCTGTAGGGGATTTTCCAGACCCAGGGATCAAACCTGCAACTCCTGTGTCTCCAGCATTGCAGGTGGATTCTTTACCTGCTGAGACATCAGGGAAGCCCAGTGATTTTTTTTAAACATCAGGCTACCCTCCCACACTGGCCAGTGCCACATCCACCTATGACATTTCTGACAACTGATCATCTTGCTTAGAAACCTCCATTGATGGGATGCTCTTTACTCCTTATTCCTTCTATCTCAGGCCTCATTACAACACAATCTTCCTTACATTGAAGCAGCACTGGCTGGGTGCCTGGCACCAAAGGGTCCCAGTACCAAGTCTTGTGCCAACTCTTATCCTGCTGCTGCTGCTGCTAAGTCTCTTCAGTCGTGTCCGACTCTGTGCGACCCCATAGACGGCACACCACCAGGCTCCCCCGTCCCTGGGATTCTCCAGGCAAGAACACTGGAGTAGGTTGCCATTTCCTTCTCCAATGCATGAAAGTGAAAAGTAAAAGTGAAGTCGCTCAGTCGTGTCCGACTCTTAGCGACACCATGGACTGCAGTCTACCAGGCTCCTCCGTCCATGGGATTTTCCAGGCAAGAGTACTGGAGTGGGTCGCCAGTGCCTTCTCCAAACTCTTATCCTACCAAACTAAGACAACAGGGTTCCTATCAATTCCCTTTATTAGTTTTTTTTTTTTTTTTTCGCTATTCATCAGGTTTTTTGCTCAGTCATAATTTCCCCTTGTTTTTTCCCCGTTCTGAGAGAGACAATGGCTAACAGCATGCTTGTACATTTAATCAGTGAACTGTCCCTAAAAGAATAAATAAATCCAACCGTCGCCTAGATAATAGATAAATCCAACGGATGCCCAGACAATTTTCTTTTAATCTTTTATCTCTACTTTTCTCCTTCCCCTAAATTCTCAAATTTCTATAATAGCCTTCTTTACAAGCAGGGCCAGTCTGTTGACTTTGAATTATGTATTTTCTTTGAACAAAATATAATTTTCCAAAGCCTTATTTTGGTCAAAGCTATATCCCACCAAAGCCTGTGACTTCCCTGGTGGTCCAGTGGTTAAGAATCCACCTTGCAATGCAAGGGATATGGGTTCCATCTCTGGTTGGGTAACTAAGATCCCACAAACTGTGGAGTGACTAAGCCCACTCACTGCAACTACTGAACCCATGCACCCCAATGGAAGACCTCCATGACATAATGAAGACCCCTTGTGCGGCAGCTAAGACTTGACGCAGCCAAAAAAAAAAAAAAACAACCGATCAACCCATCCCACCAGATCTCAACAATACTGAGGCTAACAATTTATCTGGGGCGTACTCAATGCTGCGGGGCTTTGCCTACATTATCACATTTAATCCTCTCAACAGTCTTACAAGGTGCTATTTTTACTCTCACCATTACAGGTAAGAAAACTGGGCATGAATAGGTTATTCAAGGTCACATGGCTAGTAAGTAGCCAACCTGGAATTTAAACCTGGATCTCTCCCACTTTTTCCACAATGGGTACTCACAGTGCATCTGTGTCTGTGAAATGGGAGGAGGGAAGAGAACACACACACACACATCCTTGTAGGATCACTGTGAGGATTCAAAGAGGCAAGACACAAAGCTGCTGACACACGACACTGTCATTAACCATCACCTTCCATTCCCCCTATGGCCTGGAAAGTAGCTACCGATTTCTCTATGGACCTAAATCTGACTGGGGGCCTCACAAACTTAAAGAACTTTTGCATCCATATGTGCTACCGGGTATTGGGACGCCCACAACAAGGGACGGCAGTTGGTGGTCAGTGACCTGAGGAAACGTCAGCAGGGGCTCACCTTGTGCTTGTTCATATTTTATGAACACAGAGAATATTTCACTTGCTCGCAACATCACCTCTAAGAGTTAGTAATACTGCTGCCTGATAACACTGAGCTCAGCAGGGTAAACCAGCCTTCCTAGGTCACAGACGTCGTCTGCAATAGAGACGGAACTAGGTAGAATCTGAGCCTGATTGCTGAGAAGCTGGGGCCCAACGGGCTATGCTGAGCACGTTACAGGCCTTGTCTTATGTAACCCTCAAACCCAAGCTATGAAACAGAAACATGTGTCCTTGTGCTCAGTTGCTCCGTCATGACCGACTCTCTTTGACCCCATGGAACGTAGCCCACCAGGCTCCTCTGTCCATGTGATTTTTCAGGTATGAATACTGGAGTGGGCTGCCATTTCCTTTTCAGGGGATCTTCCTGAACCAGGGATCGAACCCACATCACTTGCATTGGCAGGCAGATTCTTCACTGCTGAGCCACCTGGGAAGCCCTGAGGAAAGCGAAATTCAGATGAGGGAAGTGACCTGATCAAAGGCTCTCAGCTAGTAAGTGCAGAGTCTAGATTCACATCCAGGTTTTTTGTGACTCTAAGCCCTAAACACACCACCTCCCTAAAGAGATTTGTTAGCTTTCCTGTTTGTCATTTTTTCACCTTGGGCACAGTCCTTCCTGCCGTCATAAAGTTATTTCTATCTATATCTGGGTGGTTTTAATCTTACAAATTTAGGGGAGGCAGGTGAAACCAAATTACATACAGTTCTTGGAACTGTCCTAAGAATAAAAGCACCTCACCACAGCTCCAAATCCATTTCATGTTCTGTTGATAGCAAGTGAAGCTCCTTCGTGCACCCTGCAGAAATCAGAGGACACACTTGGGCGCTGGAAGCGCTTCTGTTTCAGCACAGCATATGCTGATTAGAACTCCTTGCTTGGTCAAATGCCAATCCGGAGAGCCCTTACTTCCCCTGAAAGGCCTTTCAGTGCTAAGCATGATCATTGCTTCTTGGGGACAAAACCAGAGGAGGGAGAATGAGGAATCAGGTTACAACTTGGCCAGCGTCCAAGGGAACATGAGCAACAGAGATATAACAGTGAAGCTCACCTTCACTGCCCATCCTTCATGTGACCTGGGGAGTGGCAGAACAGTAAGTTTAAGATGAGATGCTTTTTTTAAAAGCATTTAATTTCACAAAACAAGAGCAGCCAGGACAAAAGCTACATATACATGCCTAAAAGAGAAAAATCTCTATACACAAAAAACAATCTAAAGATAACCCACAGGCTGTTTTTTAAGCATCAATCATTTGCAGAGGGGTGGGGGCGGGGGGTGGGAAATACTGGGTAGCACTTATAGATGCAAAAGTTCTTTAAAATTCCCAGGCCCTGTAATGAACTGATATGGGGAAAGGAGAGACTGAAGAAATGGAAGTAATAACATAGCTGATACTTTTAAAAGTTGCTCTAATATTTCAACTGCTAACTAAACAGGGCATTATTGGTTAATCCTTAGGCTCATACTCTTTGTACTGTTCGGTCCCAGATATTCCTGTGTGGATGAATAACCCCCATGTGGATAATGTTCTAACTCTAACAGCTGTCTTGAATGTTAATAAAATCTAATAAAATTCTTCCCTTCAATTAAAAAATCTGAGGCTTGTAAAAAAAATACATTCAAACACCCTTCACTCGGTGAACCGCAAGGGTAGAATTCCTCTTAAATAAGCAGGGTGGTAAGTAATTCTGCCTCTCGTTCTGAGGCTCATGCAAAATGCTCAGGGCTGAGGGACAACTCTTATTCACACCTTGTTTGAGATTTGGTCAACAAAGTCAGGCTCCTTGGGAAATCATTTGTTAGACTGGCTGGAGTGTAAAAGGGTACAGTGTGGAAAAATTAAGATTAGCAGGAATATGCAACCTAGTCATCAAGTGTTCAGACTCAGGATCCAACTGCCTGCTTTGAACAAGGATTTTACCACTCACTAGCTGGGTGATCTTCGGCAAGTCAACTCACTTCTCTGAGCCTGGTCATCCATAAAAATCATACTTATCTCAGAGAATTGTTGAGCAATTGGGAGGAGCTAATGCATGTAACGTATTAAGTATGATGCCCGGGGCAAGAACATGTTCAACAAAATATTACTTGCTACTGTTTTCTTTCCTGTTGCCCTAAGAGATAAAAAGCTTCTTTGCTTTTAAGATTTTTTTAAAAGATAATACAATGGAAATATTAAGCAGTCTTACTACTTTTGGAAAATAATACACTAGGATATACATTTGTTCACTAATTCACTAAATATTTATTGGGCACTAACTGTGTGCTAGATACTGAAGACAATGTGGTAAGATCCACTCAGAAGCCTATCATTCAGTGAGGGAGACAAAAAATACATTCAAAGAGTCATGAAAATACTCACAAACCAATATGGATAAAGAAAATATCCTGGCACATATACAGTGGGAAATTACTCAGCCATAAAAAGGGAATGAAATTGTGCCACTTGCAGAGATGTGGAGGAGCCCAGAGACTATTATACAGAGTGAATTAAGTCAGAAAAACAAATATTAGCACATATATAGAGACTTAGAAAAATACTATGGATGAACCTATTTGCAAAAGCAGAAATAGAGACGCAGACACACAGAGAACAAACGTATGGACACCAAGGGGGAAGAGGAGGGCCTGGGATGGATTGGGAGACTTGGGCTGACAAACAGAGACACAGACTATTGACACTAGGTATAAAGTAGATAACTAATGAGAACTTACTGAACAGCACAGAGAACTCTACTCAGTGCTTGTGGTGACCTAAATGGGAAAGAAATCCAAAAAGGGGTGATATATGTAAACATATTTATTCACTGTGCTGTACAGCAGAAACTAACACAGCACTGTAAAGCAACTATTTTGTTGTTGGTGTAATTGCTAAGTCATGTCCAAGAGAAGACAATGGCAGCCCACTCCAGTACTCTTGCCTGGAAAATACCATGGATGGAGGAGCCTGGTGGGCTGCAGTCCATGGGGTTGCTAGGAGTCGGACCTGACTGAGCGACTTCACTTTCACTTTCCACTTGTATGCATTGGAGAAGGAAATGGCAACCCACTCCAGTGTTCTTGCCTGGAGAATCCCAGGGACAGGGGAGCCTGGTGGGCTGCTGTCTATGGGGTCGCACAGAGTCGGACACGACTGAAGCGATTTAGCAGCAGCAGCAGCAGGAAGTCATGTCCAACTCTTATGGTCTCTTTTGAGACCCCGTGGACTGTAGCCAGCCAGGCTCTTCTGTCCAGGGACTTTCCAAGGAAAGTATAGCGGAGTGGGTTGCCATTTCCTTCTCCCTGGATATGGGAAGGAAATCCAAAAAACAGATGATAAATGTAAACACATCTGATTCACTTTGCTGTACAGCAGACATTAACACAACATTGTAAAGCAACTATACGCCAATAAAAATTAACTTAAAAAAAAAGTGAATGCAGGAGATGATACCCTGATCTTTCAACTGTACAATTCAATAATAAACCTTATTCTAATGGTTTCATAAAAAGAAAAAAAAAAGAAGAAAATACTTACATACCAGTAACATTTAGGGAATTTTTCTAAGGTAATGATATAAAATAGGAAGGACTCTGTGTATAAAGATGTTTCACATGGCCTTGTTTACAACGGTAGGACTCAGAAAGAACTTTGGTGCTCAATACTGAAGAAATGGTGAAATCAATTGTTATACAACTACTTAATGAATATTATGCAGTCATTTTTTGGGGCTCCAAAATCACTGCAGATGGTGACTGTAGGCATGAAATTAAAAAAATCTTGCTCCTTGGAAGAAAAGTTATGACCAACCTAGACAGCATATTAAAAAGCAGAGACATGATTTTGCCAACAAAGGTCCATCTACTCAAGGCTATGGTTTTTCCAGTAGTCATGTATGGATGTGAGAGTTGGACTATAAAGAAAGCTGAGCGCCGATGAACTGATGCTTTTGAACTGTAGTGTTGGAGAAGACTCTTGAGAGTCCTTTGGACGGCAAGGAGATCCAACTAGTCCATCCTAAAGGGAATCAGTCCTGAATATTCATTGGAAGGACTGATGCTGAAGCTGACACTCCAATACTATCTGAAAAGACCCTGATGCTAGGAAAGATTGAAGGTGGGAGGAGAAGGGGATGACAAAGGATGAGATGGTTGGATGACTCAATGGATATGAGTTTGAGTAAACTCCAGGAGTTGGTGATGGACAGGGAGGCCTGGCATGCTGCAGTCCATGGAGTCGCAAAGAATTGGACACGACTGAGCAACTGAACTGAACTGAATGCAGTCATTAAAATGATGGCTTCACTGAGAGCTCTAAGCTGTGCACTGCAACTACTGAAGCCCTGGTAACCCAGAGCCCGTGCTTCACAAGAGAAGCCACCTCGATGAGAAGCCCGCGCACTGCAACTGGAAAATAGCCACCGCTCGCCGCAACTAGAGAAAGCCCATGCAAAGTAACAAAGACTCAGAGAGCCAAAAATAAAGTAAATAAATCAGCCTATAAGATACAAAGAATGAGTTATATTTTCCAATGAGGCTATGTTATGAGACCATGAAATGTAATACTCTAGAATTCATTGAAAAGAAATGTTTCTGTTAAAGGTCAGAGGATATATTAAAATTGCTGTAAGCAAAATATATTTTAAAAAATGATGGCTTCAAAGTTTGTGTAGTTACTGTGAAATGCATTTGTGATAAAACAGTACTTGAAAAAAAGCAAGACATAAAATTATACTTATACTATAATTATGAGTGCTTGAAATCTGCACATAAAAGACTAGAAGGAAATATGCCAATTTGGGTTATAATGGAAAGATAACAGTTATCATTTATGGAGTATTTATTGTGTGGCAAGGTATTTTGAGCACCTGTTTATGCTATTTCCCTTAATTCTCCTACTCACAAGGTAGGTACTACGTTCATACTTTACCTACAGAGGTTAAATTCGTATCCACCCTATAAGGGAGGGCACAGACATTTAAACACAGGTTGAGTTGAGCAAAAACAGGCTCATCGTAACCACCAAACATTTGTCTATGGTGTCATAATGAAAATTTCAGTTTTTGCCTATAACATCCTTGCATTTTTCTTTTTAAATAGTAGTAACAACTGATCATCTACTGGATACCAAGTCCTCTCCTAAGCATTTTATGTACGTAACTCATTCACCTCTCACAAGTAGTATCTGAAGTAGGTTCCTACATTATCCTCATTTTACAGATGACAAAAATGAGACTCAGAAAATGAAGCGGTGTGCCTAAGGTCACACGGCTGGTCAGTATAAGGTATGTTGCTGCTTTCAAAGAAAGCCAGGGCAAAAGAACATAAATGCCTCTGCTGGAAATATGGTTTAAAACATTTATGCGCAGGTAATACCTACTCAAAACATTTTATATAAAATGTTTTTTAAAATTTTGTTTAAAAACTGAAAGAGCCTTCTGGAGGGAGTGCAGCCATTTTTTAAATTATGAAATATTTCAAACATATCAAGAAGTGCAGAGAGTATAAAAACTAGTGGGCTTTCACAAACATTCATGTCTTAAGAGTAATAAAAGCTACATCCTCACCAAAGGTGAGTGATCGAGAAAAATTTTAATTATAGTCTTTTAAATTCTTATTAAACCAGGTGTCAACATGAAAGGAGTTAATTAACTCTCAAAAACCCACCATTTTTCTTTACCAAGAAAATTCAGAGAAAAGCTGTTTAGCTAGAATCTAAGGAAGAAAGCTAGACAAAGAATAAGGCAGCAAATCCCAAGCAGCAAATGCAATGCCAAGGCAATTGAAAGAAATATCACCACAACAAACCTGGGTTTCTGAGATACAAGGCTCCTTTTCTCCTTAACAGGCAGACACCCCAGCCTGTCCCCCATCATCTACCTCGGGTTCTGTCTGATGTCCCCAGGCCCACAGAGGGTGGGCACACCAAAAGGACCCTTCAGCAAGAGATGACGTTCTACTGCAGAGTGAGATAAAATAAGAAATGACCACCGACAGGCGGGTAGAGAATGATCAAGATGAACAGCTGGACACGTTGGAGCACTCAAGGGGCATTTAATTATCACACTCCAGGACTTGAGCACAAAACTGTAGTTTCACTATTAGATGTACCTTCAAGAAATTAACTTATCTTTGCTATTCAAGTTGCTCTACAGAGAATTCTGTATTAACCCCTGATCTGAGATTCCTGAGTGACCTTTTCCTGGCCTTGTTGGTCAGAGAGGCTTAATTTAGCACCAAGAATTTAGCCGAATCCAATCCCAATTCTACAACAGACTTGATACACCAAAGATCTGTGACGAAAATGCGCTTAGTCCATACATGCTGTGGGGCAGCCCCTACTTCTCAGTATTTCAACACAGCCCGGTCAGAGCTGTTTCAGTTCTCAATTCTGCGCCTATCTTAGGTGTACAAAGTGTATGCGAAGATTGACAGTGGCCACCAATTCCTATTTTCCCACTGTCTCTGAACTCACCACAACAGAGTCTGAGAACAGACTCAGAAAAGTAATAGATTCGTTGGAAAATCCAACCAGAACAGTGAGGAGAGCAAGACTTCAAAATCTCCAACGATTCTGGTTGGGTGTGAGCATAAAAGAGCAACAGAAAAACAAGGGCCACAGCGTACAGTTTAAGGTTTAAGTTTCTAATTCAAAGTCAGGCGTGTACCAAGCTCTGGATACTGGCTGATGACACTGTGCATGTAATTTAATCTCCACGTGCCTCTGTTCCTTCATCTGTAAAATGGATAACTGGCAATAACAACATCTCTCTCTTAGAGGATTATTGGGAGAACTCAATGTTCATAAGACAGGGCAGGACCTGCCTCCTGGTGAACACTCAACTAATTACAGTTACTAGTATTAGTATTGTATCTGGCTTTCTCCAAATTTTCCAGAAAAGTCTGTGTTTATAGAGGCATGGACTGAACATAAGCCAGCATAACTATCACTGGATACCAATACTCAAAGACAAGGGGACTTTCCTGGGGGTCCAGTGGTTTAAGAATCTGCCTTGCAATGCAGGGGACATGAGTTTGATCCCTGGATAGGGAACTAAGATCCCACAAGCTGTACAGCAATTAAACCCAAGCACTGCAACTACTGAGCGAGTGTGCCACAACTAAAGAGTCCATGCACTGCAACCAACGATCCCAGATAACACACAGAACAACCGTCTTCATGCTGCAACTAAGACCTGACACAACCAAATAAATAAATATTCTCAAAAAGATAAATATTTATAATATGCAGTGCATTTAGCTCACATGAATAAAATTATAAAATGACATTGCAACAACCCTACCACAAGCTTACCACCCTCTCTTGCTAATTCGTATTTCTAAAAAGTGCCTTATTTTTAGGGCTTCCCTGGTGGCTCAGTGATAAAGAATCTGCCTGTCACGCAGGAGACACGGGTTCAATCCCTGGTCCAAGAAGATCCCACATGCTGCAGAACAACCGAGTCTGTGCACTCCAACAATTGAGCCTGCGCTCTAGAGCTCTGGAGCTGCAACTGCTGAGCCCACATGCCGCGTACTGAGGCCTGTGTACCCTAGAGCCTGTGCTCAGCAACAAGAGAAGCCACTCAGTGATTGTCCACGCACCAGCAGCCCCTGCTCACAACTACAGGAAAGCCTGTGCAGCAAGGAAGACCCAGCACAGCCAAAAATAAATCAATAAATAAAAATGTTAAAAAAAAATAAAAAGTGTTTTATCTGTAAATATTTTATTGCTGTCACCTCAACCCTTGACTGTCTACTCACTGCATGAATCATCTCTGATGTTCTTGGATCTCTGCTGCTGCTGCTGCTAAGTTGCTTCAGTCGTGTCCGACTCTGTGCGACCCCATAGACGGCGGACAACCAGGCTCCACCATCTCTGGGATTCTCCAGGCAAGAACACTGGAGTGGGTTGCCATTTCTTTGGATCTCTACTTGGCTTCAACTCATGAATTTTTATGCAGACTTCAGGACTATTTGTCAGACAAATTTTAAATTCTTGGTATTTACACACTGGGGGGAAAAGGAAGTGTGAAAGTGTTAGTCACTCAGGTGTGTCCAACTCTTTGTGACCCCATGGTCTGTCCATGAAATTCTCCAGGCAAGAATACTGGAGTGGGTTGCCATTCCCTTCTCCAAGGGATATTCCTGATCCGGGGATCAAACCCAGGTCTCTTGCACTGCAGGTTGAGAAACTTTATCATCTGAGCTACCAGGGAGACCAGACATATACAATGTCAGAATTGAAAACAACCTCCTAATCTAATCCCTGATTTTACAAAAAAAAAAAAAAATATATATATATATATATATATATAATAGTGAAGTTCAGAGGAACTAGTCCAAGCACTGTGGCCAAAAAAGAGCAGTCAAGGCAGGGCTGGAGCCCAGGTTCCTGATTCCTGGCCCTTGGGCTCCATGCTGCATTGTGCAGAGACATGACTTCCAATCACTATGCAAATAATGACACAGTGAAGCATCCTGAGCTCAGGAACCCACTTTGTAACATTTCAGGAAACAGCTTAACTTCCCAGGTTTCATTTAGTTTCATAGACAGTAAAACCCCAGAATTCCAGCTGGCTGATTCAAGGGATTCCCAAAAGCTTTACCACTGAGTAGTCTATTACAACCCCAGTGAATTCAAATGAGCCGTGGAGGGATTTCTGAATTCCTTAGTCTCACAGTCAAGGTAGAGGCATGGATTTAAATTCTGTAGAGGGAACAAAAACTGCATCGCTGACAGAATACTCATTTTCACTAAGATGTTTTCACTGAGAAGGTTACATTTCTTGGAACTAAAACACCAAAGGTAAGAGCAGGCTGAGAGGAGTTGGTGGGGAGTGGGGTATACAAGGAGAGTGCAGTTACCATTATTTAACTGATCTAGAAATAAGTTGTTAAAAATCAGAATCCTGGTAGTATTCTCACACCATCTAATGAATAAATATCAAGTAAATCAATCTATCTGAGTGCTCAAGAATGGGATTAAAAAGTATTATCAACAGATTTAAATTGAAAGCTGGGAAATAAGATGGACAGAATATATTTCATCTGTTCTTCAAGTGATTCCAATAATGCAAAGAATCTTAAAAGAATTCACATAACCAAGTGGGAAATACATGTCTTCCATATAGTCAGCAGAACATTACACTAGTGTTCTTATGTTTTATTTGTTAGTTTATACTTTAGAATGACAGTTTTATTTGCTCTCTTCTATCCTGGAATCATTATTGGGTTTGGAAATGGTCATTCATTTTTAGGACTGTGACTACCATGCATGTGTGGATAGGAATTGAGCAGTTCAGGGCAACTCACCCAAAGACACAGTTCAAACCTTGGAGGAGAACTGAGGTCACACAACTAGTTAATGACAGAAGCATTAGCTCTCACTGTCTTTAGAGTAAGAATTAAAAGCCTGGAGCTGACCATTTCATTTCTTCTTCACAACAGTCCTATGAGGGTGGACCAATTAGCCCTGCTTTCCTACTAACAAATGGAACTTTTAAGAGGTTGTCCTTCATTCAAGTCATACAGAAAGAAAACTGATAATACCCAGAGCCAGCTCATAGTGGAAGCTAAAAATAGGCAGAGTTCTTCTGGAAGCAAATTGGTGATACACATCAAAAGTCTTTAAGTTGTGCACACTTGTTAGCATAGAAAGTGACCAGAAATAAATACAAGCATTTACATTTATGGATTCATTACAATATTATTAACAATACTGGAAAAAAACAGAAATCAACAATAAGGGCTATTATGCCAGTGACATATTATGAAAGCATCAAAAATCATGGTTTCAAAGAATATGGAAAATGTGTCATGACATAGAGAAATGTTCACAGTATGTCCAAGGTCAGAATAATCTCAATTTTGTTTTTCAAAAAAATACATATACATACATATGTAAATATACACAAAGACATATGGAAGGATCCATATCAAAAGTTAAACGTAGACACACTGAGAAATATAATTATGAATTTTAATACCATTGAAATATGTGCATTACCATATGTAAAACAATGACCAGTGCAAGTTTGATGCATGAACCAGGGAACTGAAAGCTGGTGCTCTGTGACAACCCAGAAGGATCGGGTGGGGAGAAAGGTTGGGGGGCAGGGGGATGGGCCACGTGTATACCTGAGGCTGATTCACATTGACATATGGCAAAAACCATCACAATATTGTAAAGTAATTATTCTCCAATTAAAATAATAAAGATAAAATAAAATAGATAACCAACAAGGACCAACTGAATAGCACAGGGAACTCTATTCAATATTCTGTAATAACTAAAAGGGAAAAGAATTTGAAGAAGAGAAATCATAACCTTGCAATGAGTAACTGAATCACTTTGCTGTATACTTGAAACTAACACAACATTGTAAATCAACTATACTCCATTATAAAATAAAAACGTTAAAAACTCAAATGAAGACACACATAATGAAGAACTTTCCTGGGAGTTTACCATAAAAAAATAAATAAATTTACATACCAAAAAAATGATTGCAAAATAGTATTTAAAGAAACAAAACCTTACCCATACTGCTGCTATCTAAAATTTTTGTTTGGATAAATATTTAAAGACTTTCCTGGTGGTCCAGTGGATAGGAGTCTACTTGCCAATGCAGGGGACACAGGTTCGATCCCTAGTCTGGGAAGGTTTCACACGCTGTGAAGCAACTAAGTCGGTGCACCACAACTCAGCTCGTGCTCTAGCACCCGAGAGCTGTAACTAGCCAGCCGTGCAGGCCCTACAGCCCAGGCTCCCCAACAAAAGATGCCACCGCGAGGAGAAGCCCTGAACTGCAAAAGAGAGCAGCCTCCACTCGCTGCAACTTGAGAAAGCCCATGCCCAAAATGAACATCCAGTGCAGCAAAAACAAGTAAATAAAATTCTACAAGATATGTAAAAGGCTATTTACTTATGAAAATATACCTCTTACCAGAGAATTTCTCTTAATGCTAGTAATTATGTAAGCTTTTCTATGTGGCAGGTATGTTTCATATGTATGCACTCAAACCTTGAAACAACCCCGTGTAGGACTGTTATCACTCCATTTTAGAGGTGAGAAAACTGAACATCCAAGATGTCAAATGTGACATCTGAGAAATGAGAAAACCATTTACTAAGGGGCAATTCTCCAAAGCTTAATATTTGTTACACACACAGGCAAAACCTTGTTTCACACCAAATAATCTTTCTAAAGGCAGAACATACTAGGTTTTTAGTTCAGGAGTTGGCATCCAGAAAACGATTATTAGGATGTCTATAATTGCTTCAAAATATTCCAGCATGTGCAGCATAATATTATGGTGCACGTGTTATTCAAGTTGCATACCAGGTAGTAAGTTGCCCTAACACAGGCTTCACCCTCCAGGCATTGGCTATAAGTGTTCTAATCAGCAGTCTCACTCTACAGAAACCTCAGTTACCTTTATCTGAAAACACCAGAGGCTTTGATAATTAGCAAAAGAAATGTCACAACTGTGAATTTTTACTGTTAACATTAGTGGCTTACTAACTAGCATGATGGATGTTAGAAACGGACTTCATTAACTCAATTAATAGAACTTGAGATGTGGGGATTAGCTCAAAATTCTAGAGACACACTCAACGTTGCAATGAGGATTTGAGACTATTTAGCACCAGCCAACCTTAGGGATGGCACCCACAGTTTATGTCTCAATGGCCCTGTAGCCAGACACTGGATTAAAGATTCTAGCTACCTGATATTATCTGTAAACCAGCTGAATCTTGCCTTAGGAATATCATCAGCTCCGTCTTCAGGGAATGAAGCACCCAGAAGGACAGAGATGTAATAAACCTTACAGAACAGGTAAAGTTACTTTGAGCTTACTTGTAAATGATTAACAAAGAGTCTGCACGTATTACAGAACTTTTTTATAAGCTGGTAGAACAACTGTGAGGGTGCAGCTGACCCTCACCAATTATCTATCTCCAATATGTACCAAAGAGACCTTAACTGTACATACAAATCACTGAAATGACTTTTCAAATGCCCATCTGGACTGCATATACAGTACCTCAGTATACTATACTATATACATACCACACACACACGTGTGGTTTGTATCTGTATATATGTGTGTGTGTGTATATATACACACACGTATATATATATACATACACACATATACATAGTATACAATGGGCTTCCCAGGTGGCACAAGTGGTAAAGAATCCGTCTACCAACGCAGGAGACAAAAGAGATGCAAGTTCAAGTCCTGGGTTGGGAAGATCCCCTGGAGTAGGAAATGGCAACCCGCTCCAATATTCTTGCCTGGAAAATTCCATGGACAGAAAAGCTTGGTGGGCTACAGTCCATGGGGCTGCAGAGTCGGACAGGGCTGAGTGACTAACCACATCCACATAGTGTACAGTGTATAGTGTGTGTGTATATATAGATTGTGTATGTATCCATATATAAAACAATATATATATATATATACACACCAGTGTATACAGTATACAAGAACAGTATCTGTGGTCTCAGAGAATTATCTTCCACTACTGAAATGGATTTTGTAAGGCTCAAATAAGCTCACACCCTGAGGAAGCCACATATTCAGATCTCTTCAGCTGTAGCATGCCTAGTCCAGACCTTCTTCAAAATGACGCACAAATCGTTTGACTTGCCCACATTGTTTCAGTGGCAAATATTTCACAGGCTTTTGAATTCTACCTCTCTCTGCTTCAGCCTTCCGATCAACACAATAAGAATAATGATGGAACCAATAATGGGGCCTTGCCAGGAGAGTGGCTCAAATAACTAATTATTTTATCACGCAGTGAAAATGTATTTCACAAACTTAAAAAAAAAGAAAAACCACCTCTGTGCGGGTGCATAATGAAGGCCCTGCGTTTCACAGCATTTGTATCATCCTAAAGTACTCGGACAACTGGACCAAAAAAGAACACGTGCATGACAAGACTGTCATCTCCTGTATTATCTCCTGCGCCTCTCCCAGAAAAGAGTGCGATTTACAAGAACCACGTGGGAGCTCACTGAAAAGTCCCTTTGATTTTCGTTTGGAACTGGAGGGGTTTGTGGGGAGGGGGCGTTGCAGGGGTGGGAGTGGGGGAGAACTGGTGATTGTTTTGTTTTGATTTGGAGAGATGGAGGCAAAAACTACAAAAGATAGTTACACTCATTGCAGTACAAAATATGCTTTCTCAGTGGGGACAACACTGAAATAATTTGTTCATGGGAGTGAATAAAAAATATCTTACACTTATTAAGTATCTAGCAAAGATATAATAGAGTACATACACAGATCATTAGGATACCTATGGTAGTAACATTTCCTGAAGTGAGGGACAACTAGGAAAAAAATGCCTGAAAAGGATTAGTTGGGGCTGACAATAGAATGAAGACTGAGCAACACTGGTGGAGGGATGCCTTCTCAGGGCTGAGGATCACCTGCAGAGCCATGCCTGCCCCAGGGAATATCCTTATCTCTGCTTCTTGTTCTGAGGATTCCTGAGGTTGAACTTGACTGGCCTGGGTTACTTTCAGCTCTCTGTTACAGTTGCTGGCCATTCCCCTAGGCATCAGAAATGTGTATGAAGACTTACAAGTGTCCCAGATTTCCACCAACCCCTATTTTCCCTCAGATTTTTCTGTTTCCTTAGTGTTTTGAGTGTGCTTGCTTCCCTGGAGGCATATGTATTTGGCATCCAGCATACTGCCTGTCCATGGCACTTTTTCAACACTTCCAGCCCATACTCTGTTGGCCATCCTGGGCCAAAATTCTCCACCAGAACATGAAATCAGCGCGAAGAGACAGAAACAATGGCAGAGTCAAGAGACAGGTGCGCGCCCTCCAGAATGAAGAAAGTACCTGCATGGCATGCTTGCTAGTGTCATCAGCCAAGAGTGTAGTATAAAGAGCGCTCACTTTCCTGAGAAAAACACACAGTAATGGTGCAGGCTACTGCTGTCATGGATAAAGATAGACTGCTATCTCAAAAAGAAACTTTCAAGCAGTTTCTTGACAAATTAAACCCAGAATTACTATACACTCTGGCAAAGAACTAAAAGCAGAGATTTGAACAAATAATCACTTGCCTTTGTTCACAGCAGCATTTGTGTCAGAAAGGCACCCCCCAATTGCAGATATCAAGGTGGTGAGGGGAAGAGGGAAAAGCAATCAAACAAGTGCCCAGAGGCAGAAAGAAAAAAAAAAAGAGACCTCACCTTAGGGGTGCATATCTAGTACTAGGTTTTAATTTCTATACACAGAGATATATACTTCATGAGCACCTAGTTTTTCTCTTTCTGATGAAAAAAAAGTCCCACCTTCATCACTGTTACTATGTCTGTTAGCCTTAAGCTCTAACCAACCCTCTTCCTTGAAGAAAGATAAATGCTATCTTTGTCTTACAGGAAACCACCAGAACAGAAAAACAAGAGGCCAGCAGAATTGGTTAGAATCAGCCAAACCCAAGATGGCAGAAGACCAGCCCTCTAGCAGACCCCGAGCCTCTTGACATGCTCATGGCAACATCAGCATGCTCAGCAACACACCTGCTAAGCGCCATGACAGGGATCACCAGACACAGAAGGGAGAAAAAGAAGTGACACCCAGCTGCAGGAGGAAACCCACCTTTTCCAGAAAAACCAATGCATATGCTCCCTCTACCATTAACCCTGCCTTTAAAAATCTTACTTTGATCACCCTCCACTCCCAAAAGTTGACTGTGAACTAATTTCCCGCTTCTCCATTCTCTGGCCATCAAAGAGTTTGTGCTGTTTCAGTCTCAGCATCAGTTTTGTTATTGGCTGTGTGAATCCAAATGGAAAAAGACCCTTCACCACTGAGGCAGGGGATTTCCAACAAGCTAGGGTCCAACTGGGAGTCCATACAACCAATTTGGAAACACCACCACGGAACAGCCTCAGGAATACAGTTCTAAAGGGAAAATTAGTTACCTAAAACACTCTAAGAAAGTAGGGAAAACCACTAGACCATTCAGGTATGACCTAAATCAAATCCCTTATGATTATACAGTGGGAGTGAGAAATAGATTTAAGGGCCTAGATCTGATAGATAGAGTGCCTGATGAACTATGGAATGAGGTTCATGACATTGTACAGGAGACAGGGATCAAGATCATTCCCATGGAGAAGAAATGCAAAAAGGCAAAATGGCTGTCTGGGGAGGCCTTACAAATAGCTGTGAAAAGAACAGAAGCGAAAAGCAAAGGAGAAAAGGAAAGATATAAACATCTGAATGCAGAGTTCCAAAGAATAGCAAGAAGAGATAAGAAAGCCTTCTTCAGTGATCAGTGCAAAGAAACAAGAGGAAAACAACAGAATGGGAAAGACTAGGGAACTCTTCAAGAAAATCAGAGATACCAAAGGAACATTTCATGCAAAGATGAGCTCGATAAAGGACAGAAATGGTATGGACCTAACAGAAGCAGAAGATATTAAGAAGAGATGGCAAGAATACACAGAAGAACTGTACAAAAAAGATCTTCACGACCCAGATAATCACGATGGTGTGATCACTGACCTAGAGCCAGACATCCTGGAATGTGAAGTTAAGCGGGCCTTAGAAAGCATCACTACAAACAAAGCTAGTGGAGGTGATGGAATTCCAGTTGAGCTATTCCAAATCCTGAAAGATGATGCTGTGAAAGTGCTGCACTCAATATGCCAGCAAATTTGGAAAACTCAGCAGTGGCCACAGGACTGGGAAAGGTCAGTTTTCATTCCAATCCCAAAGAAAGGCAATGCCAAAGAATGCTCAAACTACCGCACAATTGCACTCATCTCACACGCTAGTAAAGTAATGCTCAAAATTCTCCAAGCCAGGCTTCAGCAATATGTGAACCGTGAACTTCCTGATGTTCAAGCTGGTTTTAGAAAAGGCAGAGGAATCAGAGATCAAATTGCCAACATCCGCTGGATCATGGAAAAGCAAGAGAGTTCTAGAAAAACATCTATTTCTGCTTAATGACTACGCCAAAGCCTTTGACTGTGTGGATCACAATAAACTGTGGAACGTTCTTCAAGAGATGGGAATACCAGACCACCTGATCTGCCTCTTGAGAAATCTGTATGCAGGTCAGGAAGCAACAGTTAGACCTGGACATGGAACAACAGACTGGTTCCAAATAGGAAAAGGAGTTCGTCAAGGCTGTATATTGTCACCCTGTTTATTTAACTTATATGCAGAGTACATCATGAGAAACGCTGGACTGGAAGAAACACAAGCTGGAATCAAGATTGCCGGGAGAAATCTCAATAACCTCAGATATGCAGATGACACCACCCTTATGGCAGAAAGTGAAGAGGAACTAAAAAGCCTCTTGATGAAAGTGAAAGTGGAGAGTGCAAAAGTTGGCTTAAAGCTCAACATTCAGAAAACGAAGATCATGGCATCCGGTCCCACCACTTCATAGGAAATAGATGGGGAAACAGTGGAAACAGTGTCAGACTTTATTTTTCTGGGCTCCAAAATCACTACAGATGGTGACTGCAGCCATGAAATTAAAAGATGCTTACTCCTTGGAAGGAAAGTTATGACCAACCTAGATAGCATATTCAAAAGCAGAGACATTACTTTGCCAACAAAGGTTCGTCTAGTCAAGGCTAAGGTTTTTCCTGTGGTCATGTATGGATGTGAGAGTTGGACTGTGAAGAAGGCTGAGCGCCAAAGAATTGATGCTTTTGAACTGTGGTGTTGGAGAAGACTCTTGAGAGTCCCTTGGACTGCAAGGAGATCCAACCAGTCCATTCTGAAGGAGATCAGCCCTGGGATTTCTTTGGAAGGAATGATGCTAAAGCTGAAACTCCAGTACTTTGGCCACCTCATGCGAAGAGTTGACTCATTGGAGAAGACTGATGCTGGGAGGGATTGGGGGCAGGAGGAGAAGGGGACAACAGAGGATGAGATGGCTGGATGGCATCACTGACTCGATGGACGTGAGTCTGAGTGAACTCCGGGAGTTGGTGAGGGACAGGGAGGCCTGGCATGCTGCGATTAATGGGGTCGCAAAGAGTCGGACATGACTGAGCGACTGATCTGATCTGAAAACACTCTAATGATGATTTCTACAGAAGCCTCTTATGCTGGCTCAGATGTGAAGGTTTATCAGGAAGTCAGGCTGTTACCAGAAAACATCACTACTTGGATATTAGAACTGAAAAGCTAACTAATTAAACTAAACCTCTTTAAAAAACTCTGAAAAGGCAAAAGCTAGCAGGAAAAATACATTTTTACTTTTGGGCATAATGAGAGGGAATTCAGAGGAACCACTTGGTTCCTCACTTTAAAAATTTAAAGTCACTTGACTTCTAGATAACAGTTCAGAAGTCAGCTGTGGACCTCCCAATGCATTCTATTGCCTTTTCACTCATTTATGTACAAATGCATTAAGCACTGGCCAAGGTATAATGGTCAGGGAGGACTGGGTTTAAGGTGAATAAAACAGTCGTTCTGCCAAGTGTCTACTACTACTGTGAGCACTGCCATCAAATGGCAGAAGCCTTGGGAGTATTCACCTATTCTACCATCGCTTTCCCTGGGAAATGACTCTCCAACCATGATCCATGTAGTCATGACAGAGGATTAGCCATAATTACACAACCTGGCTTCTACCCTCCTGGCCATGCATGACCCATGGAAGGCCAATGAGAGTCTCTTCCAGAGAATCTGGAAATGAAGAAATAAGCAGATAGCCTTTCTAGTAAGCCAGAAACCTACATAAGTGGTACACTTGGACTGTGGAGGCCCATGTCACCCTATACAGCCTGTGAAGGAGAGAAAGCCAGACTACAAAGGAAGAGAATCAAACAGATGAATAGACTTAAAGGCAAGACCTAAAGAAGGAACATTACCTGGTTCCTGGCAGCTCTCAGTTCCAATGCAGACCATTCTGAAGCCTGCCAGCCTCACCACCCTTGTTGATCAATATTGAGCTAGCCTAACATAAGTTTCTGTTATTCAAAACCAAGGAGCTCTAATAAATACACAGGGAATAGGACAACAACACAAATTCATCTAATACACAACACAGTGCTGAGGAGGCCAAATTCTGCTCCATTCATCTGAACACATCTTATATAGTAAGTGGCAAGGGGTAAGACTTGTTGATACAAGATGGAAATTTGAGTCCCAGTCAGGCGGTGCAGTGGTAAACAGTCTGCCTGCCAATGAAGGAGATGCCTGAGACACAGGTTCGATCCCTGGGTTGGGAAGATCCCCTGGAGGAGGAAATGGCCACCTGCTCCAGAATTTCTGCCTGGAAAATTCCATGGACAGAGGAGCCTGGTGGGCCACAGTCCATGGGGTCTCAAAGAGTTGGACATGACTGATCAACTAAGCACAGCACACTCCACCCTTTGCTAGTTCTGTGACCTTGAGTAAGTTCATTTAACCCACACTCAACACAGTTTCTGCCACAAAACAGGTGCTCAATATACACACACACACACACACACACACACACACACACACACACATATATGCAAAATTAAGGAACATGGGCAAGCAGCCACCTACATGCTAGGTGCACTTATCTCAAGATAATTCTCATCAATAAAGTGGGGATAATAATGTCTACTTTATGTGTCTCACAGGATTACAATATATGCAATCACTGTATCAGTCAGTTTAGTTGCTCAGTTGTATCCGACTCTGGGACCCCACGGACTGCAGCATGCCAGGTTTCCTGGTCCATCACCACCTCCCAAAGCTTGCTCAAACTCATGTCCATCAAGTTAGTGATGCCATCCAACCATCACATCCTCTGTTGTCCCCTTCTCCTCCTGCATTCAATCTTTCCCAGCATCAGGGTCTTTTCCAATGAGTCAGTTCTTTGCATCAGGTGGCCAAAGTATTGGAGTTTCAGTTTCAGCATCAGTCCTTCCAATGAATATTCAGGACTGATTTCCTGTAGGATTGACTGGTTGGATCTCCTTGCAGTCCAAGGGACTCTCAAGAGTCTTCTTCAACACCACAATTCAAAAGCATCAATTCTTCGGAGCTCAGCTTTCTTTATAGTCCAACTCTCACATCCGTATATGACTACTGGAAAAACCATAGCTTTGACTAAATGGAACTTTGCTGGCAAAGTAATGTCTCTGCTTTTTAATATGCTGTCTAAGTTGGTCTTAGCTTTTCTTCCAAGGAGCAAGCATCTTTTAATTTCATGGCTGCAGTCACCATCTACAGTGATTTTGGAGCCAAAAAAAATAGTCTGTCACTGTTTCCCCATCTATTTGCCATGAAGTGATGGGACCAGATGTCATGATCTTCGTTTTCTGAATGTTGAGTTTTAAGCCAACCTTTTCACCCTCCTCACTGTATGATTAGGTTTTTAATAGGCTCAGAATTATGGGTGGGTCAAATAGAGACCCACTTAGAATAACCAAACAATATTTATTTATCTATAGCAAGGGCTGGTAAATTATAGCCCACAGGCCAAAGCCAGTCATGACCTGTGCTTGCATGGTCCACAAAACTAAGAATGGTTTTTATAAATGAACATTTGCAACAAATATCATTGTAGGGAACACTAATTTTTAACCTCAACTCAGATAAACACACTGGTTCCAAATCGAGAAAGGAGTATGTCAAGGCTGTATATTGTCACCCTGCTTATTTAACTTATATGCAGAATGAGTGAGTTGCTCAGTCATGCCTGACTCTTTGCAACCCCATGGACTGTAGCCTGCCAGGCTCCTCTGTCCATGGAATTCTCTAGGCACAATTACTGGAGTGGGTTGCCATTTCCCTTTCCATATATGCAGAGTACATCGTGCGAAATGCCGGGCTGGATAAAGCACAAACTGGAATCAAGATTGCTGGGAGAAATATCAATAACCTCAGATATGAAGATAACACCACCCTTACGGCAGAAAGCAAAGAAGAGCTAAAGAGCCACTTGATGAAAGTGAAAAAGGAGAGTGAAAAACTGGTCCCATCATTTCATGGCAAATAGATGGGGAAACAATGGAAACAGTGAAAGACTTTATTTTCTTGGGCTCTAAAATCACTGCAAATGATGACTGCAGCCATGAAATTAAAAGACGCTTGCTCCTTGGAAGAAAAGCCAAGACAAACCTAGACAGCATATTAAAAAGCAGAGACATTACTTTGCCAAAAAGTCCGTCTAGTTAGAGCTATGGTTTTCCAGTAGTCATGTATGGATATGAGAGTTGGACTATAAAGAAAGCTGAGCTCCGAAGAATTGATGCTTTTGAATTGTGGTGTTGAAGAAGACTCTTGAGAGCCCTTGGATAGCAAGAAGATCCAACCAGTCAATCCTAAAGGAAATCAATCCTAAATATTCATTGGAAGGACTGATGCTAAAACTGAAACTCCAATACTTTGAAGCGAAGAACTGGCTCATTGGAAAAGACCCTGATGCTGGGAAAGATTGAATGCAGGAGGAGAAGGGGACAACAGAGGATGCGATGGTTGTATGGCATCACTGACTCGACAGACATGAGTTTGAGTAAGCTCCGGGAGTTGGTGTTGGACAGGGAAGCCTGGCATGCTGCGATCCAAGGGGTCGCAAAGAGTCAGACACTACTGAGCGACTGAACTGAACAGGTAAATATTATCTTTCCCCCAAAATAATTCCATTTTTTAAAGAATTATATGCTTAGTAGACTTGTATTATAAAAACTATACTCAATTACTATCATTATATTTTAATTTTTTCAATTAAAAATATGTGCAAATTTATTTCTCTTGTTACAAAGCACCTACACAGTATTTTGATGTTGTCTCTTGGCCCATAAAGTCTTAACATGTTGACTATCTGGCTCTTTATAGAAATGAATTAGGAAAAGGCGACGCACTCTAGTCTTCTTGCCTGGAAAATTCCATGGCCAGAGGAGCTTGGCAGGCTATAGTGCGTAGGGTCGCATAGAGTTGGACATGACTCAGCACACATGCACTTTACAGAAAAAGCCTGCCACTTCTAATCTAAACAATGACCAAGAAGTCAACTCAGTCAGGGACACAGCAATAAAGTTATTTTTCTCATCAGCGCTATTATTCTTAGACAGCAATTTTGCAGAACATGGGGCTGTTTACAAATGCATTATTTTGCAGTATAGCAGGAAAAATCTGCCATAATGTCTGCCAAAATGCCATAATGTCATAATAATCACAACCGCCCTTCCAGAAGCTCAAATACCTGCTTCAAGCCCAGGCTTAAAAAGGCAGGGCCAGTCTGGCCATGTGCTCACCAGGGTCAGGAACACATCATTAATCTCAACAGTATGTCTGTGCAGTACAGTACAGTACCAAATACTCATTCATCACCCTCAGCCTCTCTCAGACTAACACGTTGTGGTCCAGGTTCATTACTGAACCTAGATCTGCAAGACAAAAACAAAGGTTCATTACCCAGAAATTCTCTGGGGTCATAATGATAGATCTGTAGACCAGCCATTAAGTCTGCCCCAAAAACAAAACTAGGTAACATATGCATCAGACCTGAGCAAACCCTGGAAATCAGTAATTATGTCCATCATCATAATTAATAACAATAATAATGACAATTAAACAATTTTTAATATAATAAGGGCTTCCCTGGTGGCTCAGATGGCAGAGTCCACTTGCAATGCAGGAGACCCAGGTTCGATCCCTGGGTCGGGAAGATTCCCTGGAGGAGGGAATAGCTACCCACCCCAATATCCTTGCCTGGAAAATTTCATGGACAGAGGAGCCTGGTGGGCTAAATGATAATAAAACAATTCTAAACTATTTACACTTGCAGTAGGCATGTAAAGGTGCATGAGAAATGGACTTTCCTAGGCAAGAAAATAGGATATAGCGATCTTAGATGTAATGCTATACAAAACAGGTGAAAAACAGAATAGTTTGGGACTTTCCTGGTGGTCCACTGGTTAAGATTTTGCCTTCCAATGCAGGGGGTATGGGTTCGATCCCTGGCTGGGGAACTGAGATCCCACACGCAGCAGGGTGTGGCCAAAAATTAAAATATAATACATGAATACAACATTGTAAATGAACCAAAAAAATTAAAAACAGAATTGTTCTACTTAGAACAAGGTAACACAGGACCACAGAACTCCAGGGTGGCCTCTGAACACCATTCACGGACACCTAAGCTCCCACAGGTACAGGGGTTGAAAACCATAATAAAAGATAATCAGGAGCTCCAGAGGTACGTCTTCTTCATCCACAACATCAGGACAAGAATAACAGCTATTTCCAAAATTTGCGAGCATTAAGTGAATTAATGATTAAATATTCTTTTTAGTGAGTAGCACATGGGAAGTGAAGTGAAGTGAAGTCGCTTCAGTCCTGTCTGACTCTTTGCAACCCCGTGGACTGTAACCTACCAGGCTCTTCCGCCCATGGGATTCTCCAGGCAAGAATACTGGAGTGGGTTGCCATTTCCTTCTCCAGGGGATCTTCCCAACCCAGGGATTGAACCCGGGTCTCCTGCCTTGCAGGCAGACGCTTTAACCTCTGAGCCACCAGGGAAGCCCAACACATGGGAAGCACCCCGTAAATATTAGGTATTATTGTCATTTTTACTAAACAGTTGTCATCATATTATATATACTGTAAACATAATTATTCACTTTGATTTATTTCTCTTCATTAGACTGTAAGTATTCCCATATTATTACATATTCTTCATTGGCCTATTTTTAATTTAATGAGACACAAATGGCACTTTGGTTTCACTTTGATTTGGATTCATGTAATAATTAGTGAGGGTAATTATCTTTGTATATATTTGTTTATTAACTATATTTTTTCTTGTTACGTCTGTTCAAGAATCTTGTTCAAGAATCCAATGGGAAACTCCATAATTTCTTAAAATTAATATTGATTAATAGAATGAGGCAGAATGTGGCAAAGATGAGCTGGAGGAGAGAGAGCTGGGGAGGGCCCAGGAGTGAGGACTCAGTGCCAGTTGTGGAAAGCAGGGAAGCCTTCATGGAGGAGATGGCATTTGATCTGAACTTTGTAGGATGTATGATGGTTTGCACGTTGGGGAGGAAGGAAGGAGAAAACATGGTCCGTATTCCACCTCACTGTCTAACTTGTCCCTGCTGCCCCTGCTGGTTCCTGTCTTTGTTCTCAACCATCATCAGGGTGGCTCTCCACCTTCTGACTCTTATCTTCAGAAGACAGTGGCTAGTTGGCTTCCCTCTTCTGACTGATCATCTCTTCTGGCCATTTCCTGTTTTTTTTTTCCTCACCCTCTTACCTCCCACTCCCAACCCTACTATTAATGGCCTGGACTCCTGAATCCTGCATTTCAGATTTTGGTCCTCATCTGCTAATTAGCTGGGAAAGATCAAAGGCAGGAGAAGGGGACGACAGAGGATGAGTTGGTTGAATAGCATCACTAACTTGATGGACATGAGTTTGAACAAGCTCTGGGAGTTGGTGATGGACAGGGAAGCCTGGTGTGCTGCAGCCCATGCGGTAGCAAAGGTTTGGACACGACTGAGTGACTGAACTGAACTGACTGAATTCTTTAATCCATCCATCTGCTTTTGCAATCAGAGAGCCTCTGGCAGCCTCCTCTGCCCTCAAGTCAACCATGTATCTGTACTTTATTTATATTCTCTTTATTTTACATATAAACTTCCAAGTAAACACTCATACACTCATATATATATGTCAAGTTCATCAGTTTTTTTTTTTTTTTTGGGGGGGTGGGGTGGCTATGCTGTGTGGCTTTGGGATCTTAGTTCCCTGACCAGGAATTGAACCTAGGCCCTTGGCAGTAAAAACATGGAGCCCTAACCATTGGACTTCCAGGGAGTTCCCATTCCCTTTAAATCAGTTGTAACAGACCACATGTAAGCCCTTGGTCCAGGCAGTCTGGGTGACCTTTGGATTCAGGCAGTCACAAGAAAAAAAAAAAAAAAAAAAATATTGATTAAGAGTGAAAGGACGCTTACCTTCTGGACACCCTGTCTTAAAAATGACCTAGCAAAAGACTCCAAAACGCAGTTGAGAAAACCAGCCCCTGTGATTGAAATCCTGCCTTTCTGAATGAACTCTGTCCTGCAAAAAACAAAAATATACACCCTTGGTGTCATTTCTATATTTGAATATTTAAATTACAGGGATTTCCAACAGCATAATTACCATTTATAATCAACACAAAATAATATCCATAGTAATTCAATAATTGCCTATTAGGACAAAAGATCTTCTTAAAAAGAGACTTCTAGTTTATATAATATAAGCAATGTATTATACTCAAATTAAAAACTATTCATTTCAAATCGCTAAGACAGTATATCTTTAAAGTCTTCACCATGCACAAAAAAACTGTCACTATGTGAGGTAATGGATGTGTTAACTAACCTTATTGTGATTATTTTGTAATATATACATATTTCAAATCATTACACCATACATCTTAAACTTACACAATATCACATTCCAACTGCATCTCAATAAAGCTGGAAAGAAGAGAAAATAAATGGGCACATTATTCTGGTTATAAAACCTATATAAAACACAAGTTTTATTTATACCTAACAAACATTTAATGATTAAAATGTGATAGGACAGTCAAAAAGCTTTAAGAATCTCTACTACAATAAATTTGACTGATTCTAAGTAAATATACTCTGGAATGCGAAGTCAAGTGGGCCTTAGGAAGCAATACTACAAACAAAGCTAGTGGAGGTGATGGAATTCCAGTTGAGCTATTTCAAATCCTGAAAGATGATGCTGTGAAAGTGCTGCACTCAAAATGCCAGAAAATTTGGAAAACGCAGGAGTGTTTGCAGGACTGGAAAAGGTCAGTTTTCATTCAAATCCCAAAGAAAGGCAATGCCAAAGAATGCTCAAACTACCACACAATTGGACTCACCTCACACGCTAACAAAGTAATGCTCAAAACTCTCCAAGCCAAGCTTCAACAGTACGTGAACCATGAACTTCCAGATGTTCAATCTGGATTTAGAAAAGGCAGAGGAACCAGAGATCAAATTGTCAACATCCGCTGGATCATGGAAAAAGCAACAGAGTTCCAGAAAAATATCTACCTCTGCTTTATTGACTATGCCAAAGCCTTTGACTGTGTGGATCACTACAAACTGTGGAAAATTCTGAAAGAGACGGGAATACCAGACCACCTGACCTGCCTCCTGAGAAATCTGTATGCAGGTCAAGAAGCAACAGTTAAAACTGGACATGGAAAAACAGACTGGTTCCAAACTGGGAAAGGAATACATCAAGGCTGTATATTGTCACCCTGTTTATTTAACTTATATGCAGAGTACATCATGCAAAATGCTGAGCTGGATGAAGCACAAGCTGGAATCAAGATTACCAGGAAAAATATCAATAACCTCAGATATGCAAATGACACCACTCTTATGGCAGAAAGCAAAGAAGAACTAAAAAGACCCTTGATGAAAGTGAAAGAAGAGAGTGAAAAAGTTGGCTTAGAACTCAACATTCAAAAAACTAAGATCGTGGCATCCAGTCCCATCACTTCACAGCAAACAGATGGGGAAACAACGGAAACAGTGACAGACTTTATTTTGGGGGGCTCTAAAATCACTGTAGATGGTGACTGCAGCCATGAAATTAAAAGACACTTGCTCCGTGGGAGAAAAGTTATGACCAACCTAGACAGCTTATTAAAAAGCAGAGACATTACTTTGCCAACAAAGGTCTGTCTAGTCAAGGCTATGGTTTTTCCAGTAGTCATGTATGGATGTGAGAGTTGGACCATAAAGAAAGCTGAGCTCCGAAGAATTGATGCTTTTGAACTGTGGTGTTGAAGAAGACTCTTGAGAGTCCCTTGGACTGCAAGGAGATCCAACCAGTCCATCCTAAAGGAAATCAGTCCTAAATATTCATTGGAATGACTGATGCTGAAGGTGAAACTTCAATACTTTGGCCACATGATGCAAAGAACTGACTTATTGGAAAAAACCCTGATGCTGGGAAAGATTGAAGGTGGGAGGAGAAAGGGATGACAGAGGATGAGATGGTTGGATGGCATCACCGACTCAATGGACGTGAGTTTGAGTAAACTCCAGGAGTTGGTGATGGACAGGGGAGGCCTGGCGTGCTGCAGTTCACGGGGTCACAACGAATCGGACACAACTGAGCGACTGAACTGACTGAAGTAAATATATACATATATCCTCATCCCATGCTATAAAATATCTTGTTAAAATTAAGTCTGAGACAATTATCAGCTTGAGTAGATTACTTAGATTCTCTTAAATCAGTTTCCTCCCCATATAAATTGGAAATAATTATAGCATCTTACTTTTACAACCAGTGCCAGAAATAAATAAACACATACATACAACAGGAACATGAACAGCTCCTGACACACAGTAAAGAACTTATTAAATGTTAGGCAGCCACCATTCCTAACGAGAGACAGACAGAAATAGGAAAGAAGCCTGGAATGACTTCTTTAATCTTTGATTAGAAAAGGAGGTGAGGGACTTCCCTGGAGGTCCAGCAGCTAACACTCTGTGCTCAAAGATCTCGTGTGTCACAACTAAGACCAGGCAGTCAAATAAATAAACCAAAATAAATATTAAAAAAAGTACTGCCCCTACTTTCTTATATCTCTAAGAAAAGGAAATGGGAGCCGCATCTCCCATAGGTGTACTTGGGAGTGTGTGTATATGTATATATGAACACATTCACTAAGAAACATATTAAGAAAATTATGAAATCAAAAAGCTGTGATTTGGGTGTAGTAACTATTTTTACTATAACCCTTAATTTCGGAGAAGGCGATGGCATCCCACTCCAGTACTCTTGCCTGGAAAATCCCATGGACGGAGGAGCCTGGTAGGCTACAGTCCATGGGGTTGCTAAGAGTCGGATACGACTGAGCATCTTCACTTTCACTTTTCACTTTCATGCATTAGAGAAGGAAATGGCAACCCACTCCAGTGTTCTTGCCTGTAGAATCCAAGGGACGGGGGAGCCTGGTGGGCTGCCATCTATGGGGTTGCACAGAGTTGGACACGACTGAAGCGACTTAGCAGCAGCAGCAGCAGAAGCAGGATAACCCTTAATTAGATCTCTCCAAATCTCTAATAGCGGTAGCCTCCACATTTAGACGATGCAGACTAAAAGGAAACCTTCAGAACACTTCTTTCTCGCTCCCTCCCTCCCTCCATCTCTCCCTCCTCCTCTCTCTCACATACATACAACAGTTATCTTAGCCAATCTCACAAATATTCTAGGCAAAGTAGCTTCCACCTCTTAGATCTAAGCCTATTTAAAATGATTTGCCCATGTAAAACTATATCCTAGTGACATTAATCTTTCCTGTCTTTGTTCCAGATTAAGTCAGAGTAGAATTTTAGTGATTTTAATATTTAAAAATGAAAAGTTGAGCAGTCCTACACTCTAGGGAGAAATGTACTCTTCAGTCTGCAAGGAAAATGTAGGTGAGGGATTAATATAAGTCTCACTTACATCATATTCTAACCAATATTTCTTTCCACCACTTTTGGGAGAAGTAAATGCTCAGAAAAGCACTCTCAGGCTTACCCACATATCAGAGAATAACAGGGCAGTAAAGCAGGGTCATGCCCTTGCCATCAGTGAGATGAGAGTTTATCCTATTATATTTTAAGACTTTCATAGAAGGAACTGCTGTATTTTCTCTCAATAACTCATTGACAAAGCATATCAGATATTTTCTTCTTAATACACATAGCAAATCTAAATCCCTCATGCCAGGTAAGCCTTCATTTAAGTTCCAGCACAAAACACAGTAGCTTACACAACAACTTATGGTTTAATTTCAGCTCTTTAAAAAAAAAAAGAAAGAGAGAGAAAGGCAAGATGGATGGATGAGTATATGAACAGATAGACAAGTGGACAGAGCTAAAATATGAACAGACTCTCTGGGCATTAGAATTATAGGTCCTATGTATTTACTTTATTCTTTTTACTAATTTTCTGTAATAAAGATGTATTACATGGCAATCACCAAAAATATTACTAATAAATCCTTAAGCATCATTTTCATATAAACAGTCGTCTTTAACAGGCTCTGTGCAGCCATGAACCATTTTCAGCATAGGGACATGCTAACTTCTGACTTAACTCCTTCATTTAAAGTCTCATTAAGTCACCTCTCGGCTTTCCTTTTCCTACACTACATAACTCCAGTTCTTTGTGCTTTTTGTCCTATGACTTTCTCCTTGACCCCAAGCTTTAAGCATCTGATGTTTGACTCAAGAGATACGAAGATGATTCAAGTTTTCCTATGCCTGTCTCTACTCAGCCTAAAGGAATGACTGCATCCATTCACCATGTTATATACTCACGGTCACATGCACTCTTCAAAAAACTGTACAGTAAAACTGTGTATTATATATCAGACACAGTATTATCTTCTAAGGTTGTCACTCTTAATATGTTTTCTTTCTTTTACACATGAGGAAACGGTGGTAGAAGTTAAATAACTTGCCTGTGGTCATAGCCTGCCATCATGCAGACACATATATACGGGCTCAAAACCCTAGCCCTGCCCCTATCTCAGTGAAGAAGACAACCATCGTCCCAGGCTATGAGATTAGAAATCTCAGCGACAGGTTACATGGCTCTTTTTTCTAATCCATCCAAACATTCACTCAGTCCCCAGACTGTGTTTATTTTACTTCTCAAGTCCCTCAACAGTCCATGCCATTCTCTCTCTTGCTGCTGCTACTGCCTGGGTTTAGCACAGCACTGTCTCTTCAGGACCACAACTGCCTCCCGATGGGGTTCCTGCCTCCAGCATGGGCTCCCCATAATTCACACTGCCCCGTCAGCTTCCTAAGCACATCCTGACCTTGTCTCTGTCCACCAAGGCACAGAGAATAAATCTTGCTTAGTGGAGATGCACCCACACTATTACATGAAGCTGTTGTTGGTTTTCACTGCTGTATACTGTTCTATTGTTTGAAAACACTCCAGATTATCTATCCACTCTCCCAAAGATGGACATACAATATGGAATCAGTTTGGAGTTTTGTAAAGGAAACATTTATAACATATCCAGTTACATATGTACACAAGTGTCTCTAGAGTGTCTTTGCTGTTATTGTTCAGTCGCTCAGTCATGTCTGACACTTTGTGACTCCATGGACTACAACATGCCAGGCTTCCCTGTCCTTCACCATCTCCTGGAGCTTACTCAAACTGATGTCCATTGAGCCAGTGATGACATTCAACCATCTCAGCCTTGGTCGTTCCTTTCTCCTCCTGCCTTCAAACTTTCCCAGCATAAGGGTCCTTTCCAATGAGTTGGCTCCTCACATCAGATGGCCAAAATATTGGAGCTTCAGCCTCAGTATCAGTCCTTCCAATCAATCCTTCCAGGACACCCGCTGACTCTGACTCCACTCTCCCCACAGGAAGCTGAAGCACATCGCCTTCAACAACATGAACCCTTTTCCCATGAAACATCTGCGCCAGCTGTGGGCAGCCCTCCGGGAGCCGCTGGAGGCCGAGCTGAACAAACTAGAGCAGCTCAAGGCCGAGCACCTGGAAACCTGGGCAGCCCACGGCAGGGTCTGATTTTGTTTAGGATTGACTGGTTTGATCTCCTTGCAGTCCAAGGAACTGTCAGGAGTCTCCTCCAACACCACAGTTGGAAAGCATCAATTCTCCAGTACTCAGCCTTCTTTATGATCCACCTCTCACATCCATACATGACTACTATAAAAACCATAGTTTTGACTATATGGATCTTTGTCAGCAAAGTAATGTCTCTGCTTTTTAATACTCTGTCTAGGTTTGTCATAGCTTTTCTTCCAAGGAGTAAGTGTCTTTTAATTTCATGGCTGCAATCACTGTCCACAATGATGTTGGAGCCCAAGAAAATAAAGTCTGTCACTATTTCCATTGTTCACCCATCTATTTGCCTAGTGGTCAAATATCTGGGTCACCGGACATGCACAGTTTCAACTTAAAAAAAAAAATGCCACGGTTTTCTAAATGGCTGGACTGGGTTGGTCAAAAAGTCCGTTCAGGGTTTTCTGCATGATGATATGGCAAAATCCAAATGAACTTTTCGGCCAACCCAATATCTAATATATATTTTTTCTTTACTGTATCATTTCCAATTGCAATGACTAGCACATGGTAGGAAATCAATAATGCATTAGGAACAGAAGAATGGAGAGGAGGAGGGAGGGTAAGGAAGAAGTAGGGAAGAAGCAAAAGAAGGAGAAATTTATAGTACATCTCAATACTTTGGTCAGGGAGATTGAACCAAATGTCTCAGGAGCTCACCTGTAGTTGTCAGTAGGAGGTAGCCTTTACCTGACTAAGAGATAAGCTGCTGTTATTGCTGCTGCTGTCATTGCTGCTGCTGTCATTTCAGTCGTGTCCGACTCTGTGCAACCCCATAGATGGCAGCCCACCAGGCTCCCCCGTCCCTGGGACTCTCCAGGCAAGAACACTGGAGTGGGTTGCCATTTCCTTCTCCAATGCATGAAAGTGAAAGTGAAGTCGCTCAGTCATGTCCGACTCTTCTCGACCCCATGGACTGCAGCCTACCAGGCTCTTCCACCCATGGGATTTTCCAGGCAAGAGTACTGGAGTGGGGTGCCACTGCTTTCTCCAAGAGATAGGCTAGCCCAATATCTGGAAACTTGTTTAAAAAGGAGGCTCACTCGTTCATAGGACAAACATATGCTACGCTAAGTCACTTCAGTCGCATCCAACTCTGTGCGACCCCATAGACAGCAGCCCACCAGACTCTGCCGTCCCTGGGATTTTCCCAGCAAGAGTACTGGAGTGGGTTGCCACCTATAACTGAGTGGTAAAGAAGCCGCCTGCTAATGTAGGCGACACGGTTGGATCCCTGGGTCTGGAAGACACACTAGAGAAGGAAATGGCAACCCACTCCAGTATTCTTGCCTGGAGAATTCCATGGACAGAGGACCCTGGTCCATGGGGTCATAAGGACTCAAACACGACTTAAGAAACTGAGCACACAAGAACCTGAGTCCCATCTTCATCTATCACTTTGTCCACAGGCAAACAGAATTCTACACAGAACACACTGGAATCATAACAGAGAGCACACAGCTCAAAGGCTGGAACTCCTCTGACAGTTTATACCATCAGTCTCGGAGGTGGGCGTCATGTAAAAATGTGGTTCCTTCTGAACTGGAGAAAATGAAATAGTTCAGAGGAAATATGGATCAGGAATTAATCCCCAGGGTGTGCAGCCACCAGCAAGGAATCCATAAAATGGCTGTTTCCAGGAAAGCAAAAGCTCGTAATGAGATCCTGTCCCTGAATTACTGACTGGCTGGGTATGGCAAATCTGGCCTAATTGTTTTCACAATGGGAATTTAATTGAAGTGTCTTTGATGAGAAAAAAAAAAGGTTCCATGGATACGCTTGAGATGACATCTCATTTCTAACTGAGATGTTTTTGACATTCTGTAACCAACACAGAGGGGTGGCCCAAGGGACAAGCAGAGTCTGAGGGTCAGATTGCCTGCCCATGCCCTCCTAACCCCCTGGGCCTGACATTGCTGCAGAGACTGTCCTGCACTCCACCACACCAGGACACATGGTCCCCCCAAAGACTTACCAAATCCACCAACAAAACCGTGCTTCCTCAGGGCCCCAATTCAAATTACAGGGTTCTCAATAAGCACTAAGCAGTTTTTAACCTTACCACAAACCCACATAATTTTATACAGATTGCTTATATTTTATATTTTTATGTGTATTAAATATATATATACATGTATATTTATGTATATTTATACAGGACATGGATAAGGCATGTGGCCCCTGCAGTCAGATGGCTTGGACTCATATCTGCTCTCTAACACAGAATGGGACTCGTCCACGTAGGTAAGTTCCTGAAGCCCCGTCTCCTCTGTAAAATGGGGTTAATCATATCTACTCAAAGGTTGTTCCAAAGGTGAATAAGATAATATGTAAGGTAATACTCAAGGTAATATGGTAAACATTCAATACAAGTTAGTTAATCACACTAACACTGGTAGTAATAATGCTGTTAAACTGCTACCATATTTGCAGAAAGAGGGGCACAGTGTCTTAGAAAGTAAATGCCCACAGAAGAAATCCAGCTCCAGTAAACTCCAAAGTATTTCCAGTCCATCAGCATCTAGGTGGCACTCAATCCTCATAAAGCACCTGGCAGGGAGTCCCTCCCTCCCGGTGCTGGCATTCAAGGCCCTCGGAGCTCCAGACCCTCCATCTTTCCAGCCTTTCCTCCCACGCTGCTGCTGCTGCTGAGTCACTTCATTCATGTCCAGCTCTGTGTGACGCTACGGACTGTAGCCCACCAGGCTCCTCTGTCCATGGAATTCTCCTGGCAAGAATGCTGGAGTGGATTGCCATGCCCTCCTCCAGGGGATGTTCTCAACTCAGGGATCAACCTGAGTCTTCTGCATTACAGTCAGACTCTTCATCACTGAGCCACAGGGAAGCTCTCCCATGCTGCTATCGCATATCAAATGCCAGCCCAGCAGCCACAGAGACCAAACAGTCTGCTGGCCTCTATAACCACCACTCCTAAAGTCCTTCCCCCTGAGCTGCTCTCTTTTAACCTGTTCTAGGAACCAATGGGTTGCTATCTAAGTGATTAGCCATGAGCAGCAGCAGGGAGTAAGTAACAGTGGATCTCAGGAGCAGGAGCGGGTATATATTACAGGGCAGGGTGGCTCAGCCTCTTAAAATACAGCATTAATTTTCACAATCTGTCTTATTAATAGCCTGCTGTGGAGAAGCACTGTATTAATACAGTGCTTCAATACACGTCTTTCAATTCTCACCATCTATCTTAGGACATAGATAATATTCACCCCATTTTACAGACGAAAACACTGAGGCTTAGAGAGGCAAACTGGCTAAGGTCACACAAAAGTAAACACATGGCCACTTTTTGAATCCACACAGTTAACATCTGTTCCCACATCCCTTCCCACAACCGTGTGACCTAGGAAGGTGCCTATTCAGTGCAAGTTCACTGGCATCCTGAGTGATAGGCAAAGCTTGACAATATACAAGTTTGTGGACTGGTCTAACTGGAGGCTTGTCTTGGTATACTGGGCCCACCATTGCGTGCATCCCATTCAGGCTGGCTTCAAGGATGTGTGCTCTACAGGGCGGCACAGTCCTCCACCATCAGAAGGGCTACACATTCCGCTGAATGCGCCACTGTCACTGTTTCAAAGTTCCTAACTCTTTTTTAACAGGGGACTCTGCCTTTTCATTTTGCACTGGCTCCTGCAAATTATGTAACTGTTCCTGATCCCATTTCAAATGTTGGTCTGTACAGCCCTGCCAAGTCCCTGGGAAGTTTTCTGAGATGCTTAGGCATACATACTTTAGTTTAGCAATACCTAATAAAAGCCTCAAACATGTGTAAACCTTTGGACCCATAATATCTACCTCTAACAATGGGCTTTGAGCAAAAAAAACCTTAGATGAGGGTATAGACCAGCCTACAAAGATTCTCATCACATGACTATCTATAAGAGCAAATAATGCAATTCCCAATAATTAAGCACATTAGAATAATTTTATCCAATAAACAAACTGAACAGCCATTTTAAAAAATCATTTTAAAGTGACGCATTTAATAAGGAAAGACAGTCCCAAAGGTAATGTTAAATTAATGTAAAAGTCAGAATACCATGTACAGCATGTTACATGTCTGTAAAAATGATTTGTTCTGCAGAATAAGTAAATGAATTATAGCAACTACAGTATTCTCCTACCACAGAATGCTCCAGAGTAACGGGAAAAGAACAAACTGCTGATCCCTTAAGTCCACCAGGTGGACTGTCAGCAGGTTCCTGGCTACAGCCCCAAAAGACCTTTAGGTTGTTCTGCATGGCATCAATTCTTGGTTGATATTAATAAAACACTGTAATTTTTAACACCCAAACTTTTTATTTACTAGAGAAGAGTGGAGGAAGGGAAAGGAAGAAAGAAAGGAAGGGAAAGGAAGGAAAGGGATAAAGATAAAAAGAAGAGAAAGAGATGAAGGAAGGGAGAGGGAGGGAGGGAGGAGGAAGGAAATTAAACCAGCATCTCTGTTCCATAAGAGATTCCAGAGGAGTTCATTCAAATTTCGCTAAACTTTTCAACAGGGTGTTTCTGCCAAAAAGTGTTTACTGTCTGCTGGAGAGCCAGATAATCAACTGGCCCTGCTTTATAAGATTAACAGGAACTATGCAGAAAACAGAGTTGCAAAAGGAGTGCCAGCTGTATGTCTGCTTTCCACTGGAACCACAGGACACTGATGAGTTATTACGGGTTCTTAAATCTAGAGGCTCCACAGACTTACCTGGAAAACGTTAAATATATTAATTCCCAGGAGCCAGCCCAGGCCAACAAAACAAGAATCACAGCAACGAATCCACATGTTTAAACACCCCTCAATGCTGCACTAATATACAACACAAAACCAAAGGGCAAAGGAGGAGGGGAGGAAAAATAATCAATAGACATTCACTAAGATATTTCAAAAGCCCTTACTTGTAAATGGCACAGAATGCTCTCCTGGCTAAACACCATTGTTCCAGTTCAGTCATCACCACCATTTTCAATAAAATAGCTTACTGCACTTGTCAAAGTTAGTACCTTTAAGGCACCACACCACTCTGAAAACAGCATTTATTCACCATTACAACCTACATTTATCTAGTGCTTTATACTCTCCAAGTGTAGAGCATTCCCATTTATTATCTTATTAAATCTCCACACAACTCTTGTGAGGACATCCCTGGTGGCTCAGCTGGTAAAGAATCGCCTTCAATGCAGGAGACCTGGGTTTGATCCTTGGGTTGGGAAGATCCCCTGGAGAAGGGAAAGGCTACCCACTCCAGTATTCTGGCCTGGAGAATTCCATGGACTGTATAGTCTCCATGGGGTGGCTAAGAGTTGGACATGACTGAGCGACTTTGACTCACTCTTGTGAGGGAGCTCAGGCCAGCTTGAGCCCTCTTTCTGGAGTCCATCAGCAAGTAAATGACTAAGCAGGAAAAAGCCAAAGAGAAGTATTCTGTATTGCCGGGTTCAAGATTCCCTCTACACCGAATTTCCCAATAAATCCTTTCAGGCTTCCCTGATCTGCACATGTTCCTCCTGCCGGCACCCTTTTTACTCCTCCTTATGTCCCCTTTTCAGCTCATAAGAAGGATTATCTGGCATTCATTCAAAAAATGGCCACAGAGCCATCTCTATGAGCCCTGCACTGTGCCAGAGGTGGGGGTTCAACAGGATAGGAAATAGAGAAGACCCTGATTATATGGATATATGTTATATGTTATATGGATAACAATTATATCTATTGCAGGGGATTCTTACTGAGTGAAAAATAAGGCTCCTGCCCAGATGCTATATTTACAGAAAAGGCCTTGGTTTTTCATGTTCAATAACTAGCAGCTCATTCTGCTAATTGTCTCATCACTCACTGATACATGGGAAATTAAGGTCAATAGAATCAGAGGCATCTTGTTTGGGGGCATGAATACAGTGGGTTTTTTTGTTTTATTGTTTATTAGATAACAATACCCTCAAGCCCTTTATCATCACCATCAAGGCTTAGAAATAATTCCTAAGTAAAGTTGACAAAATCAGAATATTTTAATATATTTCAGTGAAAACAAGCTTGGAGGTCAACTAAAAAGGCCACTGTCAAACAAACACAAGGAAGTTACCTGTCAAATTTTCTCCTGGGGGAAAAAATACATCAGAATAGGGAAAAAATCGATACACAACAAGAAATGCCCAACAATTAGTCCCTAGAAACATGCAAATTAATTATACTATTTGTCAGTCACCAAATGAATACTCGAGACTTGGGATGTTTTAATCCAGAAACTTAAAAAGTAAAAATGTTACATACCTTATTTAACAGCATGAAAAGTAATTTCAATAGTAACAAAAACTAATTGAGCTAAGAACAGCTACTCATCTCAGTCAATTAATCTGTGTTTAAAGTTTTGATTTGGGCTTTTTTGTTTCTTTTACTATATTCCAGGAGGGACATTTTGGATATTTTATAAATGGCAAGTCAACATAACCAATGTTATTAACACACATGCTACTAGGCTGAAATCTCCGTATCTCAAAAATAAGGTTTGCAAGCATCAGTGGACAAGCCAAAGTTCTTAGACATGGACAGGTGAAGACATGGGCCATCACGATGCTTGATGCTGACTATGGGATTATGGTCTTGTCACTCAAAAGCAAAAGAAACGCAGCTCTGTACTATCACAAACAGCATGAGTCTCCACTGACAGCGATAAAACTTAAATTCTGCTTCACGATAACAGGAACTTTTTATTTACCACCCAACACACACCGTAATGCTGAAAGGGCAAAGCCCAAGAAAATAGTTTTACAAGATGATTCTTTTAGAATTACATTACTTGGATAAAGTAAATGTTATTAAAACCAAATCTTCTGCATATCAATTACATTTCTACATGGTACAATAAAAATCTGTTAATAGTAAGAACCAGAAACTGACAGAAGTACATTTTAAAGTCTAGAAGCAAACACAAATTAGCAAGAAATTAATAAGTTTATCCTGGAATGGAAGGTTTCGGAGGGCAGAAACCATGACTTTTCATTCTGAAAAATCATACAGAGTGAAGTAAGTCAGAAAGAGAAAACCAAATACTGTATATTAAAGCATATATGTGGAATCTAGAAAAATGGTACAGTATGGACACCAAGGAGGTGAAAGAAGAGGTGGGGTGAATTGCAATTGAATCAGATACACTACCATGTATAAAGCAGCTAACTAATGAGAACCTACCGTATAGCACAGGGAATGCTACTCAGGGCTCTGTGGTCTTCTAAAAGGGACGGAAATACAAAACAGAGGGGTAAATGTGTATGTACAGCTGATTCACTTTCCTGTACAGCAGAAACTATACCGCACTGCAAAGCAATTATACGCCAATAAAATTTTAAGTTACAAAAAATCTAAAATAAAACACTCCATTCTCCACTTCCAAGAGTAAATAAATGCCTGTGCCTGCTTGTTAGGTCACTTCAGTCATGTCCAACTCTTTTGCAACCCCATGGACTACATAGTCCACCAGGATCTTCTGTCCATGGCATTCTCCAGGTAAGAATACTACAGTGGGCAGCCACGCCCTCCTCCATGGGATCATCCCAACCCAGGTGTCAAACTCATGTCTCTCATGTCTCCTACATTGGCAGGTGGGTTCTTTACCACTAGTGCCACCTGGGAAGCCAGTAAATGGCTGTATCCTACTCTATATAATAAAGTACATTCCCACAAAAGTTGACTTTTAATTTTTTTATCTTGGGTGGATTCATTTTTCTGTTCTCTGATGTGGCCCAAGTGTCACAAGCTGTGCAGTGCATTGCCCCCAGCATCTCTGACTTTGAAAATCCGGGCAGTTCTTAGAGCACCATGCAGCCTCGGATCTACAGCAGGTGGGGTCACAGCATAAGCCAAGAAGAGAACCCAAAATCCAGGGCAATTCAGTCGGAGTCAAACGCCTATGGGCTTCTCAGGTGGCTCAGTGGATAAAGAATCTGCCGGCGATGCAGGCGACGCAGAAGACACAGGTTTGATCCCTGGCTCGGGAAGATCCCCTGGAGGAGGGCATGGCAACTTACTCCAGTATTCTTGCCTGGAGAATCCCACGGGCAGAGGAACCTGGCGGGCTGCCATCCACAGGATCGCAAAGAGTTGGACATGAGTGAAGTGACAGAGCAGGCACACACACGTACAAACGCCCGCACTGACCCCTGCGTGTCATGCTCTTCAGTGCCTCAATCTCACGCTGGAGCTAAAAAAGAAGGGTTCCTACTCCCATGACTCTCGAATTGAGGGACTTATAGCCCCAGAGATGGTGAGCCTGCAGAATGTAAAATCACAACATGAAATACTTCCCCGAAACATAATGGGAAACAACCATAATGTTTCAACATTAAAACAGTACACGCTCAGGATTAGAATCAAAAGTTACATGAATTTTTAAGAAGATGAGGATAATAGCAGCAATAAAAGTCATGATGCTGAGCACTAATATTTATTGACCATTATTGGCAGGCACGGGTTTCCCTGGTGTCTCAGAGGGTAAAGAATCAGCTTGCAATGCAGGAGATACACATTGAATCCCTGGGTCAGGAAGATCCCCTGGAGGAGGAAATGGTAACCCACCCCAGGATTATTGCCCGGGAGGAACTTTCCTGGTGGTCCAGTGGTAAAGAATCTGCCTTCAATGTAGGGGATGCAGGTTCCATCCCTGATCAGAGAACTAAGATCCCACATGCTGTGGGGCTACTGAGCATGTGCTCTGGAGTCCTCATGCCAGAACGAAGACCCACTCTAGTATTCTTGTCTGGAAAATCTCTCAGAGGAGCCCAGAGGACTACAGTCCATGGGGTCACAAAGAGTCAGACATGACTTAGCAAGTAACACTTTCACTTTCACTTCACTTTCATAGGCAAGCACTGCTCTAAGCTCCCGGTGTGTATAATCGCATTTGATCCTCACAGCAGCCCTCTGAGATAAGGATATTATCCCCAACATACAGATGAAGAAACTGAGGCTTAGAGCAGTGAAGTACATTTTGCAAGGACATATATTTTGTTTCCAAGGTTGTTTCTAACCCCAGAATCTAGTCATTTACTGTGACACAGGACAGGAAAGACCTTGCACAGGCCTGGAGGAGCCAGGCTGGTTGTGCAATGAAGCAGAGCTATGATACAAACAAAGGAGCCAGGTATGGAAAGACGAGAGGCTGTGAGGGTGCCTTAGGGCTTGCTTTCCAGCTCCTGGTTCCTGTCTCTTGGGAGGCCTGATGATTGGTACAGAGCTACCTCTGTATTCACTTACTGAAGTAAGTTTCCATCACTTCCCAAAGCATAACGGAGACAATGGGTGCCATGTTGAAGAGGAAAAAAGGTGTGCAGTGGTCTTTCTTACTACACTCCAGTGGTGTGTACGCAGGCACCCCTCCATCTTCTACGCAGCTCATGTGTTTCAGAGGGAAGAGGACACCCCCTCCCCAACACCCACACTGCAGCTCCAGGGGCAGATGCTGACTGGTGAGGGCCAGTCAGCCCGTATCAGCCTCTGACCACTCTCATTGGTCCAGGAAGGAGCGGGTGATTGAGGCTCACTCAGAGACTCAGAGAAAGGCCCTTTTTCCCACGGCTGGGATGGGTTCTCTTGCGCTCACAGGTCTCTTTCCCTCACTTAAATGAGGACAAATGTACGCCCATGGAGGATTCATGTTGATGTGTGGCAGAACCAATACAATATTGTAAAGTAAAAAAATAATAATAAAAAAATAAATTTAAAAAAATAAAAACAAATTAAGACATGAGTCAGAAGCACCCACAAAAAAAAAAAAAAAATGAGGACAAATAAGTGTGCTACTCTAGTTGCTCCTGACAGCTAAGAGCTAACCCAACTTGGAAAAAAATTAGATATACAGGGAAAGGTGGAGCCCAAAGAACAACAACTACAAAACTGCAGCCCACCTGGTTACGAGATAACAGAGCTCCTTACTGAGAGAAAGGGTAGTGTCATTGCCAGCAGCATAAATTCGAGAGCCAAATCGCCTGGATTTGAAGCTGATTCTGACACTTACTGGTCATGTTAGCTAGTATAAGTTACTTAACTTCTCTAAGCCTCAGGTTGTAAAGGGGGATAAGAACAGTTCTAACCTCATGGAGTTTCTCTGAGGATTAAGTGAATTTACATATATAAATTCATAAATACATACATACATCAAGCACTTAAAACAGTGGCTGGCATATAACGAATGTATATAAATGATGGCTGGGTAAGTCAGGGTGTCTGTAATTTACTGTGGAAGGCAGCCTGATTAGAAGAGGGGACAGAATAAGTAGAGAGTAAGTATAAGAGGACATCTCTGAGGCATGCAGTACTAAGCTGAACTCTGGAAAAACTGAGATCAATGCAAAATATCACATCACTCCAGGCTCTGGAAAGGATGCTAATTCCATTCCATAAAAACTGCAGGAAGAAAATGTCTTACAAAGTTAACAAAGGAAGAAAGCATATTAGAAATACCCAGTTGTGTGATACACAGACACTGAAAGACCGACGGAGCTCTGCCCTAAAAGATGCCACAACTGCAGAGACATCAGCAGGAGGCCAAAACTGGATTTATGTAGAGAGACGCGGAGCAAGGCTTAGCCAGAGTCTACGGGAGACTCACTGTGGGCCGTCTCTGAATTGAGCCGACAGGCCATGCACAGGACAGAATGACATCTGGTTTCCCATCACACGCCCACACCTGCTACCTAACACACAGCTTGAAGGCCTAATTTTAGACTCAGCAGCCGTGACAGCCTCTTTTTTTTCTTTATAAAAGGACTGTCCACATTTCATCCTCTGGACGCACTGACTAGTCACTACTCACACTCTCTGCCAAGGAGGGGATTGGAAGTAATACTGGGTCCTTCTTTCTTTAATGTCCCTCCCCACGCCCTGCCAAGATTATCCAGTCATTCAGAATGTCTGCCTAAAACACCATTCTAAATCCACATCAAGACCTAAGAAAACGTAAGTTTCCCAGAGCCTGGATCACAGCTGTCATCACACCATTCCCTGCTCAGAAACCTTTGTGTGACCACTTGTTGCCAAAGGAACAAAACCCATTCTCCATAACCTGGAACCTAAAGCAAGCTACAGTTTGAGATTAAGTCCATCCTTTTATAATTGTCCATATTCCTGCCTCACCACTTGGGGTCATATCTTACCTCAGTGACTCAGTGATGCTATCACTTTGGGTAAGTTATTTAACCTGAGCTTCAAAACACTACAGGCGAAGGATCTAGCTCTGACCTTGACATAGTAAGAGTCAGTAAATTCTGGCTGCTGTGCAGTAACCAAAAAGAGAGTGTTCTGCAGAGGACAAGAACATAAAAAAACAAAGAAAGGAGAAAGTGTAGCTGGCCAAAGCTTTTTTAGAGAGGAATCTGATAATATGTATCAAAATACAAAATGTATATAACCTTTGACCCAGAAATCCCACTTGCTCCATCTACTCTAAAAGGTCATTGAATAACTGAGGAAACATGTAACTACAATGAATTCATCAGGGCTTCCTAGATGGCTCAGTGGTTAAAAAAAAAAAAATCTGCCTGCAATGCAGAAGATGCAGGAGACTCAACTCGGGTTCAATCCCTGCATCAGGAAGATCCCCTGGAGGAGGAAATGGTAACTAATTCCAGTATTCTTGCCTGGAAATGCCACAGACAGAGAAGCCTGGCAGGCTACAGTCCATAAGGTTGCAGAGAGTTGGACAAGACTTATCAAGTAAACAACAACAAAGTAATTTTATCACACCACTGCTTATAATAGCAAAAAATTCAGAAACAATCTAAATGCCAATTAGGATTGGACAAAGAAAATTATGCAAATAGACACAACTGTTAGATGATGAAAACTGCTTCTTTTTCTCTTGAATTGCTTAGTGTTTTTTACAAGATGCATGTATCATTTTTTTCCAGAATCAGACTATTAAAAAAAAAATTTTTTTTTTAAACACACAAAGGAAAAAGGTCCTGAAGGATGTTCTCCCTGGATTATCTGGGCCAATTTTCATTTTATGAAGAATTGATGAAGCTTTAGTAAAAATTTTCAGACTCAGTAGCCCAGAGAGCTGATAAAATGAGGCTGAAATGAGATACTAATATATGAAATGAAAGACTTCTGTATTTTTTACATAAAATCAGCCAACTCTGTCCTTTTACTACTTCTACCAAAAAAAAAAAAAAAAAGTGAGGGAGCTCTATTCTTTATCTATAATTTTTATAGTTTGTCCCAAACATCTATGACTTTGGTCAAGTTCTTGGCATGAGGGAGACTGACAGGAAGGAAAAAAAAACCTAGTGGGTGGTTCAGAGTAAACCCACCTGAGATGCTAATAAGACTTGGCATTCATAATCAGTGTGCTGCTGGAGCATTCTAGAATTGTCACTATAGGACCAAAATTATGGGGAGCAGAAATGATGTGCACAAGTGCTGGGGTTTCATATGGATCTTAGACTTCTGTTTTTTAGTTATTTGGGTTTGGAGGCTTTATTTGCCTTAAAATGATAGGTGAATAAAAAGTTCAAACCATACAGAATAGCAAAACACACAGTAAATTATCCTCTGAAATCAGTTCACAGCAATAATCACTATTAACATTTGGTGCTTGTTATAGTTTGTTTTTGTTTGTAAACCTACCTCAAAGGAATTAATCATTTCTCACCCGTTATACTGGCAAAAAATAAAAAAGTATGTTAAGTTGGCAATGTTATAGGAAATGAGCTTTCATGTTGATGTGAGTGTAAATTAACACATTAACATACTGGTCATAGGAACTTCCCCTGTGGTCCAGTATTAAGAACCCACTTTGCAATGCAGGAGATGCAGGTTCAAACCCTGGTCAAGGAACTAAGACTCCACATGCCGCAGGGAAACTAAGCCTGTGTCACAACTAGAGTCCTCACAACTCAACAAAGATTCTGCAACCAAGACCCAGCTCAGCCAAATAAATATTTTTTAAAAACCATATTGGTGACAGAATCTATATAAACCTAAAATATGCATACCCTGAGAACCTGTCACATAACTTTCTTTTATTGAGGAATAATTCATATACCATAATGTACCCCTTTAAGGTATATAGTTCAGTGGTTTTAGTATACTCAAGAGTCATGCAACCATCAACACTAGTTCCAGAATATTTTTATCATCCCCCCAAAAAATTCCATCTCCTGTCCTTCTTGCCTATGGCAAACACTAAATCTACTTTCTGTCCCTATGAATCTGCCTGTTGTGGACATTTAAAATAAACTGACTCAAACAATATATGGCCTTTTGTAACTGGCTGCTTTCACTGAAAATAGTGTGTTTAAACTTTATCCATGTAACATGAATCATTACCCCATTTCTTTTTATGGCTGAATAATATTCCATTGTATGGATATACCATTTTTTGTTCTATATTCATCAGATGGTGGACGTTTGACTTGTTTCTATATTCTGCCTATTAGGAATAATGGTGCTATGAACATTCCTGCAAATCTTTGTGGACAATACAGTGTAGAACTGCTGGGTCAAGTGATAACTCTGTTTAACTATTTGAGGCACTGAAAAACCATCTTCCACCGTAGCTACACCACTGACATTTCTTTCAGCAGTGTGTGCGGCTTCCAGTTCCTCTACATCCTTTCCAGCACTCGCTATTGTGTCTTTTTTATTACAGCCATCGTAGTAGGCTCAAAATGGTATCTCATTGTGGTTTTAACTTCCATTTTCCTAAATACTAAAGATGCCGAATATCTTTTCAAATGCTTATTGGCCAACTGTATACCTTTTCGGATAAATATCTACTCAAATGTCTTAGCCATTTTTTAAGTGGGTTGTCTTTTTATTACTGAGTTATAATAGTCCTTTATATATTCTGGATACAAACTGAACTGAAACCCTTATCAGATTTTGCAAATACTTTCTCCCATTCTCTGGACTGTCTTTTCACCTTCTTGGTGTCCTTTGAAGCAGAAAAGTTTCAATTTTGATGAAGTCAAATTTACCTTTTTTTTTTTTCTTTTGTTGCTCAGGCTTTTGGTGGCATACTAAAAAATGATTGCCTAATTCAAGATCACAAAGATTTACCCCTATTTTTTTTTCCTAAGAGTTTTATAGTTTTCACTATTTGATTTAGATCTTGGATCCATTTTGAGTTAATTTTGTATTTGACATGAGGTAGAGGTCCATCTTTATTCTTTTGAAGGTGGATATCCAGTTGTGCAAGAATACTCTGTCCCCATTGACTTATCCTGGCATATAGCTCTTTAAAGGCAATGGCACCCCACTCCAGTACTCTTGCCTGGAAAATCCCATGGACAGAGGAGCCTGGTAGGCTGCAGTCCATGGGGTCGCTAAGAGTCGGACATGACTGAGCGACTTCCCTTTCACTTTTCACTTTCATGCATTGGAGAAGGAAATGGCAACCCACTCCAGTGTTCTTGCCTGGAGAATCCCAGGGACTGGGGAGCCTGGTGGGCTGCCGTCTATGGGGTCGCACAGAGTCGGACACAACTGAAGTGACTTAGCAGCACAGCTCTTTAAAATCTACCTGAAGCTTGACTATGACAGTGGTTACACAACTGTATATGTGTGTGTTTGCCAAAACTCAATGAACTGTATGCTAAGAACTTCACTGTTTGTAAATAATAACTCAATAAACCTGACAATTAAAAATTCTCCTTTAACATAATACTGTATCAACTATATTTCAATAAAGAAATCAATTTGCCTTCAGAGAAACATTCACATATAGCATATTCAAGGATCATACACTTCACAAATATTATAGTACTGTTTATAATAAAGAGCAGTACTGCTTATAATCAAGAGTAATTAGAAATCATCTGAACATCTGTCAAAAAGGAAAAAAGCTAAAGAGAATACAGTATAATGATAGGATTGAACATCATGCAACAGTTTAAAGGAAAAATCTAGATTTTACAGACATCAAATGGATAAGGCTTAGAAACATTCTACAAAATGAAAAAGATAAGTACACAATGATTTGAACAGAATGAATGCATGTATTAAAAAGGATAAACAAAACTATATTATACAGGTTTTATGAGTATCTAAAGTTATCTCTTATGGGTCTAGAAGAATACTCAATGCATTGAAAACATTCACTTCCTCTGGAGAAGGCAAAAGAACACCAGGATTAGACAGGACAATCAGAAAGGAGTTGAGCTGTCATTTTTCCCCCCAAAGAGAAATCTATTTACTGATTACTTGTGTGATTAAAAATCAATACTATGTAATTTATGTGAGTTTTAAGCAGAGGTTGTAAGAATAAAATCATAGCTCTTTAATGAGTGCTCATTTGTGCTTCCCTGCACCTTACCTACACACACACAAATGCACACGTGTGTGCACACGTGCACGCACACACACACACAGGTGATCTTACCAATTTGGATTTTCCGTACTTTCCCTGAAGACAGACTCTTCTTTCATGGATGCATATTGTGTCCATGTAAGGCAGTGACTCCTTATAGCCATGTTCCTTTCCTGAGGATTGAACCATGATTCCTCTTCTAACTGGATATTAGGTACCTTTAAGATGTTCACCTGTCCAAAAGAGGGAGAATGGCTTTCTGAATTTAAGAAGAGCAAGCTATTAATATATAAAGACTCTGTCCAGAGTTGCTTCCAATCTTGAGGACAAGCGATCCTGATATATGGATGATGGTTCACCAATGGCTCTAGGTCCCTGATAATCAAACATACAATGACCTTACTAAAGGCTGGTGAGGACATGCAAATGGCCTAGAATTTATGCAGGCTGTACAGTCTCTGGCCCAATTTCCCTAACTGCTAAACACTAAGCAAATTAACAGCCTCCCTCATGTCTCCTCTAGGGCTGGTTATGGCCTTCTTAAATTGATGGATTCTAACTGGGCCCACTTATGGACTCACATGCAGGATAAAATATTTTCTTCATTTTAAACTCTGTCCAATATCTAGAAATGTATGCTTTCCTGGGTGGAGGAAACATGGAAAACTACAAAGGCAGAATCGTACAAGTCAGAGGTGTCCTTAAATTATTTAAGAATAGAGATACAAGACAAAGTTGAATGCCTTTTTAAATAATAGATTCAAAGCGTGTATATAGGGCAAAGGGAGGGTACACACTCTGTGAAAAAAGCCAGCAATAATTTCCTGCATATACTGCAATATACTGCTATCTGGAAAATAAAAGAAAGTTCATTTTCACTGTCTTATCAGCCTTCTTTCCAGTAAAGAAAGTGACAGTCTTCACCCATGTTTAGAAAGTGATGGAAGCTGCCATGTTTTCTATATACAGCACAGCTACACAATTTGCAAGCTACCTGGCAGGAGCCTTGGGTTTTACATCAAACACACAGTCACTTCCGGGTTGAAAAGATCACATGAAACATGTTTTAAAATGTGCATCAAGACGTTCTCCTCTTATTCCCTAATGATTCTAAGGATTTTTGTCATAATCACCCTATGGTTAAAGCAATGTGATTAAAATTTTCCACTCACCTCTTTCCAGCAATCATCAGAGTGCTTAAGGATTTCAAAGAGAAAAAACAATTTGCTATCATGAAGATTTCATCATCAATACCATTACTTTACAGAAATAGACACAAAAAGACTTACAGAGGGTGCTGAGAACATTATACTACCAAAACCATTCTCTCTGACAGTGAAATGGAAACTGAAGCTTTTCTCTTCCTTACTGAAGATCAGATGAAATATTTACCACCTGCCCCCTTCTGATTATTCTTACCTAAGAGTCGTATCTAACCATGGACAGATCAGAAAAGATGGTCACTTCATGCAAAATAGCCAAAGTATCTTAAAATAATTGCAGTCCATCTCTATGTACACTAAGCGCCCTCCACAAAAGAGAAGCAAAACATATAGGAAAAAAACTCTCTCTGGTAGCACCTATCAAAACTGAGGTTGGAGAGGAGACAGATGTCTTCCTTTGAAAGGCTAGGAGACAGGAGAACTGGGAAATTTCTAACACTTATTTACATCAGAAAACGCTATTTCTTTGCATGACTATTTGAAAATCACCCACTGTTACACAAAATCTGATTAAATTTTGAAATGAGTTTACCTTCCTTAAAATTTCTGGAACCACATTCTGACAGACTGCAATCCTCTTTCTATAGATGATCCCTGTTGACACATCTAGAAACAGAAAATGTTTACACTCAAAACAAAAAAACAACTGAAGTAAATGTATTCTTATTTTAATGTCAATAAAATTTTAATGTCAATCTCAATTTTCTATATGGAGAATTCCTAAAGAAAATGTTTAACTCAAAACCCAGCTTCCCTGACCACTTTCCTTCACCAAATCTCTCCAAATATCTGTGAACCCACCAGGCTCCTCTGTCCATGGGATTCTCCAGGCAAGAACACTTGAGTGGGTTGCCATGCTCTCCTCCAAGGGAATCTCCCCGACCTAGGGATCGAACCCAGGTCTCCTGCATTGCAGGCGGACTGTTAACCATCTGAGCCACCAGTGAAGCACATTCTAAAGTCAAGGACAAAAGAATTGCAAATGGGGACTTCCCCAGCAGTCCAGTGGTTATGACTCCTCTTGCCAATGCAGGCAGCATGGGTTCGATCCCTGGTCTGGAAACTAAGGTCCAACATGCCGTAGGGTACAACCAAAAGAAAGTTTTTAAAGTAATAAAATAAGAAAGTCTATTTCTGAAGTCTCCAATGAGACCTTTAAAAAGACACAAATTGTTCACTGCTCTGGACTATCAATGTCAACACTCCAGTGGCCATGGCCAATGAGCCTTCTGCTCAGCTGCAGCTAATGTTTAACATGTTTTAACAAAACAATGGAGAATCTAATTCTGTCACCTTCTGTACCAAAGGAGTTTTCAAGCACCGATTTCTGGCTACGAATTTAAACCTATTATTATTACATTGGGCATACTCTTCTGTCATAGGGAAGCAGACTCTCTGTGGCTGGAACTATTCTGTTCTGGAAAAAAGTTTACAGAATAGTATTAAGGGCATTAAAAAAAAATGTGATAAATTTGAGTTGAAAAAAAGGAAAGCGAATCAGAGAAAAATATAAACTCTGAAGTGTTGTCTTTTGCTCTGTGAAGTACATGACTCAGCCAAGTTCCTTCACGGTTTCTCAAAGCTTGGACTATAACACTATAACAGTCCTGAACCTTGGTGCAAACACCCTGAATACTCTGAAGTTGTTGGGAGGATGAGAAACTGGTTCATCTCCTCTGCCCACTGGCACCCTTTGGCCATCTCATCCAAAGTCTGCAGCACACATAGAGAAAATGGATGAGCTACTCCTGGAGGTGAAGATGCCCCTGTCAACGGCAGAAATTATAATTAACCACTTTGGAATATGCATGCTGTTCTATTGCTTGATTCTTCTCAACAACCTAAAGACAGGCTGTGATTACTTTCCCATTTGAAAGAAGAAGAAATAGAGCCTCCAAGAAGTTAGGTCATGTAGATAGGAACGAAATTAGGACCTGAAATCAAACTTCTCTAATACCATGTAAAACCTTTCTCCCATGAGTACAGGTACCTGAGAAAATCGTTTTTCATCGTATTTATAGAGCTATAGAAATGCAGAAAAGACCCTCACAAAGATAGTTCTCTCTTCACCAAGCACAGAGAAGGCCTCAGAGTCATGAAATAAAGAGCAGCATCTCATGTTTTCCTAGAAGAGGTTCAAGAGCCTGGTAGACCGGACCTGCCTGTCTCCAAAGGTTTATACTTTGACAATGAGCACCATTATAGCTTCCTTCATTGCCCAACTCTCGAGTTCAAACACTGAGAGTGAAAACACTTCTACCAGAGATGTGAATGACAGAACAGGAAAGACCCCTACACTCCAGTCCAGCAGTCAATAAACATCTTCTGTAAAGTGCCAGATAATAAATAAATGTTAGGTTTTGTGAGCCATACAGTCTCTGTTACAAATCTACTGTTGTGATAAGGAAAGAAGCACAGATAACACATAAAAAAATGGGCATAGCTGGGTGCCAATAAAACTTTATTTACAACAACAGGCCACACAAAGATAATTTGTCAAGCCCTGCTCTAGTCAATAGTGAACCATATTGTTAAGCACAGTTCTGACTCCATAATCCAATCACTTTACAGTCACATCTCATATACGTGCTATTAGTCACACCTATTTTGTCATAAAATGATATGTGAATATATTAAAGGACAAAGTCATGTAACCTCAGTTAAGTTACTTAACCTCTCTATACCTTGGTTTCTTCATTCATTAAAAAGGAATTATATCGTTCTGAGAATTAAGTTAATAAAAATAAAAGTCCCCGGTACACATTAAGTTTTGAAAAATGGTAACTGTCACAGCTGTCATCAATTCTTAATGGAGAAGATGACAAGAGTGAATGGCAAGTCTTCTACTGCTGGAAAGGCTGGGTGCTCTTTCTGATCAGCCACCTCGAATGCAGAGCTATACCTGTTAATAGATATGTTTAAAATATCACAGGCCACACACACACACAGACACACATCTTTACAAAACTCAGTAATACTTACCTTTTCTTTCCTCCACAATTTTTACGGAGATGACATTTTTATCCATGGGGTTTGGATACTAAATAAAAACACACAAAGAAAAATTACCATTCATTTTTTGGCAAAACGAATTACTTTATAGCAACCACTTATTTGCAGGAACTGTAAATCTTTTTCAAGCAATCTCTAGGGGGTTCCCAGGTGGCGCTAGTGGTAAAGAACCTGCTTGCCAATGCAGGAGACCCAGGAGACGCAGGTTCAATCCTTGGGTTGGGAAGATCACCTGGAGAAGTGAATGGATACCCAGTCCAGTATTCTTGTCTGAAGAATCCCATGGACAGAAGAGCCTGGTGGGCCATAGTCCATGGGGCCACAGAGTCTGATGCAACTGAAGTGACTTCACATACATGCACAAGCAATCTCTAAGGCTAGTTTGCAATCAAATGTCTTAATTTTACTAATTCAGAATAGATAAGTGAGATGCTGTCACCAATTGTACCTGTTGGAGTCAGCCTAGCTCTGGGTGGAGAAGGGAAGGTTAGGTTAAGCTTAATAATAATACTGGGCTTCCCTAGTAGCACAGACGGTAAAGAGTCTGGCCTGCAATGCGGGAGACCAGGGTTCCATCCCTGGGTCAGGAAGATCCCCTGGAGAAGGGGATGGCAACCCACTCCAGTACTCTTGCCTGGAGAATTCCATGGACAGACCATGGGGTCGTAAAGAGTCGGACATGACTGAGCACTGAACAGCAACAATAATACTACTATAATATTGAACCAGCCTTACATAACTCAGGAGTATTCTTTGTACAAGGCACTGTGCTAAATGCTTTACTTGCATGATCTTTTTTAAAATCAGCCTCTCTGTTGTGACTGGGTTATGGGATATCATTGTCTTTCAGAAACTAAATGGAAACTAAAGAAAATCAGAAAACTTAAGGTCAGCCAGCTGGTTAATAGTAGAGCCACAAAATTAAACCCGGCCTAAAACACAGCGCATTCCTTCACTATTGTCCTTTACTATTGCCTGGTGGGCTGGGTCAGCATCACAGGAGTGTAATCACAGAAGTCTATGCCGGGTCCTCAATAAGTAAGTGTATATATGTGCACAGCTGAGTCACTGGGCTGTACAGCAGAAACTGGCACAGCACTGTAAATCAACTATATTTCAATAAAGAAAAAAGTGCAAAATAAATACTTTATTTATGGATTAAATTCCCCTGAAACACAATTTGGATGTTAAAAGAGCTGATAATAGCTACCATTTTTGTCCTAGGCAGCTTAATACATTATTTCAGTTTGATTTTCAAAACTATTCCTTGAGTTCCATGTTGGGTTTTTTTTTTTTTCTCCCTTCCACCTGTGAGAAATAAGACTTGGATAAACTAGGTAATTTGCTTAAAATCAGTTAATGAGCGTCAAGACTGTAATTTAGCCACAGATACTTTCCTTTGCCTTCAAGGCCTGCCCACCTAACCTATTTTCAAACATCTCAGCTACTCAAATCCCACCCTTTCCATGTCGCAGATGCAAAAAAGGAGACTTAAGAGCGTAGAAGTCCTCAAAGCTGTAGGACAAGCAGGCTGTTCACCAGGCCTGCTGAGCACCCCTCAGGTTCTGTTCCCAGAGGCATACTGCTTCATAGTGAGATCTAATCCGAAAGGAAAATCACAGGCGAGTCTCATCCAAAGCAGCATAAAGTGCTGAGGGGGAGACCAGGGCAGCAGACAGATGGGGGCGTGGGTAGGAGACAGGGCCCTCCACTTGGTAAGCTTGAGCTGTAAGCCTTCTGAACCCAGGAAATGGTAAAGGAAATTCAATGAGCAGGGTTCTCCCCAACCCCGCAGCAGCTGTGTGCCTGTGAGCATCCATGTGTGTATGTATGTGTATATAAGAGGCTGACTGATCTTCAGGGAACATTCTTAAAGATATCTGTGGCCCAAAAGGACAAGGGGTTAGAATACAGACTCTGAAAGAGCAGGGCTTCTCTATCTCCATCACCTAGCAGTGCCTGGCACATAGTAGGCACTCAATGAATATCTGCTGAATGAATGAACCATCTAGAAGATAAACCTCACTGACCTCCAGGATGGATGTGGAAACTAAACCTTACCCCCTTCAGGGACCAAGGGTCCAATTTATGAAGAGAGCACTGGGCTCCATTCTCAGCATCCTCAACCCCAAACCAGACCTCAGGCCGTAAACTCTGCCAGTCACACTTCCATCCGGACAACTGCAATTCTGAGAACTAATCAACAACACTTTTTTTTTTTGGCGGGCGGGGGGACCACACTGAAAGACTTTCAGTATCTTAGTTCTGTGACCAAGGATCAAACCCAACTCTGGCACTGAAAGCATCAAGTTCTAACAACTGGACAACCAAGGAATTCCCCAGCATGGCTTTTTAAATATTTATTTATTTGTTCATTCATTCATGTTTGCCACAGGAAAAAAAAATGCTCAAAATTATGATGCCTGTTTTCTTGAAGTTTAACTTTCAGTGTTTTTTTGAAGATAATGTTCACCACAGGGGGTCAGGTTTAACTATTGTGTTTCTCAGGAAGGGGGCCTCACACAACACCCTTGAAGTTAGCAAGATACCTGAGACTCACACAGATGCCCTCAGTTTTTAAGTGTGTGTGTATGTATACATCAGAACTTTTATACTAAGGTAAAATGAGAATATGAGAATACTGCCTCTACTCTAATTCTAGTTTACACACTGTCTTATATTCATCAATATACCCTGACTGATGAATATTAGAAATACACTGTAAACAGCAGGAAGATGGCTGAACTAAATTACAAAAGAAGCTGTAAATGTAATCACCAGAGAAGGCTAATGATAAAAATTTCCTAAGTTCTGATTACTGCACAAAATTAGCAGTGAAATTCCTAAAGATTACAAACTCAAAGAAGAGCCAATTCTTTGAGACCCTGATGCTGGGAAAGATTGAAGGCAAAAGAAGAAGGAGCAGCAGACGATGAGATGGTTAGACAGCATCACTGACTCAACAGACATTGAGTCTGAGCAAATTCCAGGAGATAGTGGACAGGGAAGCCTGTTGTGCTGCAGTCCATGGGGTCGCAAAGAGTCAGACACGACTGAGTGACTGAACAACAACAAACTCAAATGCTTTATTTATGCTTTTCTATAACTTTAATATTTGCTTATTAAGGTAAAGGTGAAGTCGCTCAGTCACGTCTGACTCTTTGCGACCCCATGGACTGTAGCCCACCAGGCTCCTCCATCCATGGAATTTTCTAGGCAAAAGTACTAGAGTGGGTTGCCATTTCCTTCTCCAGGGGATCTTCCAGACCTGGGGATCGAACCCGGGTCTCCCGCATTACAGACAGACGCTTTATCGTCTGAGCCACCAGGGAATCCCCTAAGGTAAAGGATATCGATTTAAATAATAGCAAAAACATTCTTCATTTAACAATTTTCTTGACTATGCAGGCACTGTTCAATGCACTAAGGATAAAGGAATAAAACAAACAAAACTGTAGATTCTTAGAAATTTTACATGTTAGAAAAAAAAATAAAATAAAATAATGACAAAATAAATCATAGGGATAATAGGATGGGAATTGTGAAGAGGGGCCATTGTAAAATACTTATGTTTAGTCACTTCGGTCATGTCCAACTCTATACAACCCCATGGACTGTAGCCCACCAGGCTCCTCTGTCCATAGGGATTCTCCAGGCAAGAATACTGGAGTAGGTAGCCATGCCCTCCTCCAGGTAAAACACTTAAGGGTCACTAACTAGACAATTCTTATAAATTACAAAGTAATATGGAAGTTGTCTCAGTCAAACACAAGAAATCCCAGACTATTCATATCAGTAAACTCATTTACAAGACTCAGGTCATTTTCCTGTGCAACTACTTTTGCAGTTGAATAGATGTGGAGCCTCAAGTTTCCTTCCATAGAAGAACGGGAAAAGAAATCAGAGGTCTACTTACAAAAGCTAAATACTGTGACATGAAAGGCATATATTTCAAGTTTCTTTAAAGATTTATTGTGCTGAGGCTCCCCCTACCTGGCATCACTTGAAATGATCTGACACCATCTTGTAGTAACTTGAACATTCATGATTTAACTCACAAAAATGTATCTGAAGTCAGATAACAAGGGACCCAGAGAGGGAAGCCAGCTCAGAGAAGGTCACCACCAGGAATGCCAATTTGGGAAGACAGGAAGCAGGTGACCAGGTTTCTCTGGACACCTCTACAAACACAGTGTGACAGTGGAAAGGATCAAGCTAGATCGTGATCGAGCACATCAAAGACTTACTGAGCATCTACTATCTGAGCAGAGTGCTGGAGTAGAGGGCCCCATGTGTATTATACCTCATTTCATCCTCCTCAAAACAAGTAAATCTATTAAAATGCATTAAGATAAGGAGTCTCGTGTTGATAACATAATGGCATATGGGACTTCTCCGAAAGTCCAATGGTGAAGACTTCGCTCTCCAAGGCAGGGGGTGCTGGTTCGATCCCTGGTCAGGGAACTAAGATCCCACATGACTCACAGCCAAAAAACAGAAGCAGTATTGTAACAAATTCAATAAAGACTTGGAAAAAAAGTGGTTCACATTTTTAAAAAAAGAATCTTTAAAATAAAACAGAAACAAACAAAAAACCATAATGGCATAAAGCCTGACCATGTGCAGGGCAACCCTGGGATCTTCCGGTTTCTACTTCACACTGATGACTCTTCATGGAAGCAAAGTGGTCTGATGAGCCAGATATCAGCCAAGAACCCTTACCGTCCTTGGACCTGGTACATCCAGTGGACCACAGACTGCAGTGGCTAAGAACTACCTCACAGAGATTTGCACATTTGCCAAACGTTCTGGGTGACATGAGGGATTTTTCAAGGTATATTTGAGATCATTTTGAATTTACTTACAATTCTTACTTTCTTCACACAATATATAAACTAGTCCTTTACCTTTTCTTAAGATATAAATGTATTGCAAATATCACTGCTTATATTATATGTATGTAAGTCAAGACTCGGATGCTGGGAGGGATTGAGGGAAGGAGGAAAAGGGGACGACAGAGTATGAGATGGCTGGATGGCATCACTGACTCAATGGATGTAAATTTGAGTGAACTCCGGGAGTTGGTGATAGACAGGGAGGCCTGGCGTGCTGCGATTCATGGGGTCGCAAAGAGTCGGACACGACTGAGCGACTGAACTGAACTGAACTGAAGTCTAACAAGGGTAAAATGTAGCCTCCTCCTACATTGTCATATACCTTGCTTTCATTTGTTTTTACATATTAAAAGGCAAGAAGCCAGAAACTGCAAAATAAAAGGTAAAAAACACCATAAACATTAAAACAAACACTTAGCTATGACGAGTGAGAGGCCAAGAGAGAGTATCTAACTACAGGAACAACAGTCAATATACTTCTGGGAGTAGATTCATGAAGATAGGGTATATTTACCTTTCTTATCTACATGAGGGAGAAATATAATCAGCTTTCATAAAGCTTACTCTTAAGAGAGTGGAGCTACTACAATACCAACTTTCGGGACTTCTCTAGTGGTCCAAATTAAGAATCCGCTTTCCAATGCAGGGAACATGAGTTCAATCCCTCGCCGGGGGACTAAGATCCCACATGGCACCAGGCAAGTAAGCCAGCAGGCCACAGCTAGAAGTCTACATGCTGCAACAAAGACTCCGCACAGCCAAACAAATTTTCTTAATAAATATCTAAATAAAATGCCAACTTCCCAAAAAAGCCAGAAGTCAGTGCCTGCCTTTTATAAAACTCGCACAAAAAAAAGTCAATGACCTCCAAAGGAGCCATTGTTTACCAACTTGCAAACAGCATTATCCAAGACAGCACAAGCACAAGGAAGCAGTTAGCTGATGTATCTGTATTAGTCCTGCAAAGAAGGCCATAGGGACCTCAAATCAGTCTGGGATGTTAACATATTACTTTTATAAGCATTAAGGGAATCTTTGCTACCCAGGCTGCTGCCAAATGCATGCATGCAGAGGGATAGAGCTGCTGAAAGAGATTTGGCATTTAGTTACACAAAGAAATCACCGTGGGCTGTGCCAAACTCCCTTTACGAGCTACATGCAACAGTCTATCTTAGAAGAAAAGCACAGTTGATTGTAAAATAAAATATTATAAAATACCAAGATCAAGTGATTAATCAAAATGTCAATATCAAAGACTAAACACAGTGAAGTCAGCAGACATTTCAAATGGTTGTTCACTGGCCTCTTCAGTAGGAGGATGAAGTAGACAGAACAAAGGACAAGAAGCCAGGACCTGCAGACCGCGATGCTGCCACCTGTGAACCCCGGCCGATGGCCCACCAGATGATCCTCAAAGGCCCTCCTGGTAGACAAGTTCTGATTCTAAACAATGGCCAGCCACCCTCATGCATGCCAAAATGTCCCAATGATGGGCAACGACATGATGAAATTCTTTAAAAAGTATCATTTATACAATTGTACAAAGGAACATCCTCTTCCCTAAACATTAAAGGCATACACAAACCCAACGCATTTAGAGATACAATGTCTACAAAATAACTGACAGGTACTGTTCGAAATAAACCAGGATTCAGGACAGCACCAAGGAACTGAGGAGGAGACAAAGACACAACTAAATGCAAAGTGGGATCCTGGACCCCAGAGCACGGGATTGAATCCTATACTGAAAAAAATACCATATTAGTAAGCAAGTGCCAAAATTTGAATAATGTCTGTTATAAGAGTTAACGTGGTATCAGCGGTAATTCCCTCATTTTATAAACTATACAGTATTTGGGGAAGTTAAGGATACTGGAATTTTCTGGTTCTGCAACATTTTGTAAGTTGATGAAAGCTTAAGAAGTAAACAAAATTAAAGACAGTCTGGAAAACAGAAAGGATTTTAGAATCCAAGAGACCTGAGTTGAAGCCCACCTATGGGAATCTCAGAAAAATTATTTTATCTCAGTCTGCCTTCGTTTCTTCATCTGTGAAATTAGAAAACGAAACAAAACAAAAAGGCCACACCTCAAAGAGCTGTTATAGGAATTCAAGGAAATAATGTTATGTAAAGTGTAACATTCCGCACCTTACTGGTTTGCTACTAAAAAACGAATCAATATTTTTGAAAACTTAGTTTCAAGACTTCAGTCTTTATCTTGTAATTTACTGTGGTGTGATATTAAGTATATTAATAGTATCCATTTGCAATCCAGATATATTTAAAAGATTATTCAAAAATTAATAGATGTTTCTAATATTTCTAGATTAGTAAAACCTTATAAGCTCATGCTTTAACCAATTCATAATTTGTGTGAGTACTCCCAGATACTTTCCTTCCCACAAGCATGAAGGAAAGCACTGCATTGGAGCAGAGAGTACTCTGTACTCTCAAAGCTCTTGTAAAGTGAAGTGAAGTGAAGTCGCTCAGTTGTGTCCGACTCTTTGCGACCCCATGGACTGGAGCCCACCAGGCTCCTCTGTCCATGAAATTCTCCAGGCAAGAATACTGGAGTATGTTGCCATTTCCTTCTCCAGGGGATCTTCCCAACCCAGGGATCGAACTCCAGTCTCCTGCATTGTAGGCAGACTTTACCATCTGAGCTACCAATAATTAAAACATCAATCTTGCCCTACAGGGTATGTCTGTGATATGCCTTTAAGAAGGCACTTATTACAAAAAATACAAAATAACTTATCTCCCTTTATCCCCCATAACAGGAAACTCCTTGAGGCCAGGGCTATGTTTTTCTTAGCTTTTCATCTCCCAGAGGCCAAACGATACACAGATCTATTGTGAATTTCTATTAGAAAACACATAAAGAATGTTTAACTATTAGTTCTTTGACAGCTAAAAATCTCCTATCTTCCAGGCACTGATTAAGCCATAATCTCTACTAGGTAACTTACCAAGTATGCTTTGGTACTATTTAAATGCCAAATAAAAAATAAATCATAATGCAAATGCACACCTTTATTCATGCTCACTACTGACTTCCCTGGTGGCTCACTTGGTAAAGAGTCTGCCTGCAATGTGGGAAACCCAGGCTCAATCCTTGGGTTGGGAAGATCTCCTGGAGAAGGAACTGGCAACCCACTCCAGTATTCTTGCCTGGAGAATTTCATGGACAGAGGAGCCTGGTGGGCTCCAGTCCATGGGGTCACAAAGAGTCAGACACGACTGAATGACTGAACACTTTCACCTTCTCCCCTTTATTACTCCAAGTTAGTAAACATCTCTGCAGAGATACTGTGTGGCACCTACCATGTGGCTACATTACACTATGAATATTGTATGCACTGTGTTCATTATCTAACTTACTTCTTCCCAATGACTCCAGAAGACAGTATTATTAGTATTTTGCAAATGAGGAAACTGCAGCATAGAAAAGTGAACTGACTTGCCCAAACTCACAGCTAAAAGCTCCCGGACCCCAGCTGATGTCAGAGCCCATGCTCTTCCTTTCTGTAACTTCTCCTTCCTGTTGTGCTTAATTTTCTAATAGAATTGAGGAGAGGAAGTTAAAAGTGAAGAAGGACTATCACAGTGTGAACAAAAAGATAAATAACCACATGTTAACCCAGGCCTATCATTTGTCAGATCACTTATTTTGGAAATACAGGTCTATCTCAAATATTTCAGGAACTCTGCACAGAGAGATGTTCCCCACATTTAAGTGCCAGATTTGCAAGGGAGAAAAGACAGGATCAGAAATGGAAACATTATTAATTACCCAATCAACTTTCTACTCTAAATGGAAATAGCCATTCATAAATCTCCTTTATGAGTTTAATGGTAAACATTCAAACCATTTTGTTCAGAACATCAGGCTCCTGGCTAGAATAAATAAAACCTGAAGCCACTGTGTTGAAGCAGAGAAATTATTTTACTCTGTCCATTTTGTTACAGTACCCAAAGGACGGACATGCTACTGAATCCCACACCAACTTCAGCCTGAAATTGCACAAGGCTAAATCCCAGAAGAGAATATTTCACTCATTCATTCAATAAGGATTTGCTGACTGTCTACTATGTTCATGATCTCTTTGGATATTTGAGATACATCAAGAACAGATGATAAAACCTCCACCCAGGAAGCTTACACTCTATTCACAATGGCTCTTTTTTGCCTATAGGATAACAAGAAAATCAACCTGAAGGGCTTCCTTGGCAGTTCAGTGGTTAAGACTCCACACTTCGGATTCAGGGGGGTGAAAGTTCCATCCCTGGTCCAGGAACTATTAAGATCCCATATGCCACATGGCATGGCCAATAATTAAACAAAAAAGAGACAATGAACCTGAACAACTCGATGGTGAGAAAAACCGTAACTTCTCTGGTTTCATTAGAGAATAAACAAGAAAAATCCAGGCACAATCAATGCTCTCTGAGTCCTTCTTTATGACTTTCAATTCCAGGTAGACAAAATTTAGGACATCTTTTAGAAAGAAACTTTTAAAAAATATAGGAATCCAGTTCACCATGCAAGGCAAGCCCATGAAAGAGCCCACACGAGCTTTCAAAGATGGGGCAGCCTAGCAGCTGCTATATCCACCTATGCAGTAGTGGGCTCTGTTTCTGGGTGTTTTAAGTAAAAGAAAGGAAGCAGCTATAAATGATGAGAAGTACAAAGCTGAGAGTCATACAAAGAAACAAACCAAAACACACTGTCAAGAGCACTGACACTAGTTCACAGAAAGTACAGTTTAGCATCTGATGAATAAACCATTTTGGTTTTCACAGCATTCCTCCGTGAAGAGTTCATTGAGACACATTACACTCCACGAACAAAGAGTATTGAGGTGTTTGTTTTCAAGGTGCCACTTAACTTTGAAAGCATGTAGCTAATATATTGCCTGTGGTATCCAACAGGCAGGTGTAAGAAGAGCAAACATTCCTAAGGCTTTAAAAATAGTAGGATATTATAACTTGGAAGGCAAGCCCTAACATACCAAAAGCCAGAGATCAGTAGACTCCGTTTAAAATAGAATTTCCTCACTGCTGTAGCGCCTTCAAACATACCATTGTGCAACATCAGATTAAATGCTTCCCAGAGATCCTCAGATGATTGTCCCTTCTGCAAAGCACTTTCCTTTGAATCCAAAAAAAAAAAAAAAATACATAAAGACTAAAAGAAAAAGAAAAGTGTATTTTGCCAAAAGGATCATTTTACTACCTTATGCTTAAAAAAAATTTTGTCAACTGTTAGACATTTGCTTCTCACAAAAATACTGGGAGATTGGTGGGGTACACAGCATAACATTCCACATGCAAGAACTTAAGACAGCAGGGCTGACTCACACGGTTGTGCATGTTGCCGACTGCACAAGGTTTTCCAGCCAAGCAGGCCAGGGAGCGCAGGGCTACAACCACAGAGAAGAAGGAGCACTTCTTTCTAACTTGTATTAACAGTCCGCAGACTTCCCACTAGTCCCATTTACTGCGAGCTTATGGGATAAACCACCTCAACGATGCCTCTTTCTAATTTGCACAAGGGCACAGTCTAGAATGGTGGAAACTCTTTCCCAAGGCCACCCCAAAACTGCTCGTACTGAAGGAAGCACAATGAATGGACTCCAGGGCTACTGACTTCCAGCTCATGACTTTAAATGAAGGTGAAAATTCTCACAGCAAACGAATTTACTGACTTCCTAGAGATAGCCCCTTAGCCCCATCCAGGGATCTCTGGAAGGACTGCTTTGTGACTAGAAGTGCACTGACCCATCTCTAGACCTTTTCTGCAGGTGTTCTCCTCCTCTTTCCCTGGCCTTACTGAAAGGTTGTTGTTGAATCACGCGAATACACCAGGATTCTTGGCCCCCGGAGGAGAAGAATTCAATCCGGGGCCAGAGACGAGGCTTGATGGCTCAGAGCTTTTGTGTAATAAAGTTTTATTAAAGTATAAAGGAGATAGAGAAAGCTTCTGACATAGGCATCAGAAGGGGGCAGAAAGAGTACCCCCCTGCTAGTCTTTAGCTGGATGTTATATAGTCACTAGCAGTCTGTTAATGAAAGAAAGGAATGTCTTAAAATTCAGAATGGCAGCAGGCCCCTCACCCATAAGATGCATTTTGGGATAAATGGTTTATCCTGGGCCATAAAATGATTAACTTGAATCTTGAAGAAGGGCAGACCACCATACAAATAGTTTCATTTACACAGATTAGGGGAACAATATCCATACTGGTTTGTCAAGTAGGTTCTGGGCCAAGAGGCGGAACCGACTTGGAGACAGAGTTTGGGGTAAAGGCATAGTACATTAGCATAGCTTAAGACAAACATTTCCATAAGAAAAAGACATTGGTTATCTCTAGGCTCGAGAATAGCTAACTTCAGGCGAAACCGGGTGTCATTATGGCAACACAGTATTTTAAGAGAAACCTCCCTTTAAATTTGTATAGAGAAGGAAAAAATATTGCTAGTTTGTTTCCTCCTGCCGCTTAAGAGAGATAAAAATGTCTGACACTTGCAGGCTATTTCCTCCATTTGGAGACCCCTGGCCTTCCTGCCTGTTACCCTCTCATTACCTTTCAAATATCCTCCTCAGTCTTTATTTACTATGTGCCAGGCACTTTGCTAAGTACTTTATAAGAATTCTTTCTAGGACTTGCCTGGGGGTCCAGTAGTTAAGACTCTGAGTTGTGGTCTGAAACAAGAGAAGCCACCAAAATGAGAAGCCCATCAATGCAACTAAAGAAAGTCTGGGCACAGCAATGAAAACCCAGCACAGTCAAAAATTAATTAATTAATTAATTAATTTTAAAAAAGAATCCTTCCAGATCTTAACTGAACCCAGCTAGATAAGTGACCACAGCTATAACACAAAGCACCTAGAAACCACCCACCTGAGCCCAGGCAATCCACAGAAACACAGAAACATGAGAATTAAAAGCTTACCATTGGTTTAGGCCTCTAAAACATTTTAGGGTGATCGGTTACACAGCAAGAGATAATCGCAAGAAGCAACAGTTAAAACCAGACATGGAACAACTGATTGGTTCAAAACTGGGAAAGAAGTACAACAAGGCTATATATTGTCACCCTGCTTGTTTAACTTCTATGCAGAGCACATCATGCAAAATGCCAGGCTGGATGAAGCACAAGCTGGAATCAAGATTGCCAGGAGGAATATCAACAACCTCAGATATGCAGATGATACCATTCTAATGGCAGAAAGTAATGAGAAACTAAAGAGCCTCTTGAAAGTAAAAGAGGAGAGTAAAAAAGCCAGTTTAAAACTCAACATTCTAAAAACTAAGATCATGGCATCCGGTCCCATCACTTAATGGCAAACAGATGGGGAAAAAAATGCAAACGGTGACAGATTTTATTTTCGTGGGCTCCCAAATCACTACAAACAATGACTGCAGCCATGAAATTAAAAGATGCTTGCTCCTTGGAAGAAAAGCTATGACAAACCTAGACAGCATGTTAAAAAGCAGAGACATCGCTTTGCCAATAAAAGTGCATATGGTCAAAGCTATGTTTTTTCCAGTGTCATGTACGGATGTGAGAGTCAGACCATAAAGAAGGCAGACCAAAGAATTGATGCTTTCAACCTGTGGTGCTGAAGAAGACTCTTGAGAGTCCCTTGGATAGCAAGGAGATCAAACCAGTCAATCTAAAGGAAATCAACCCTGAATATTCACTGATGCTGAAGCTGAAGCTCCAATACTTTGGCCAACTGATTAGAAGAGCTGACTCACTGGAAGAGACCCTGATGCTGGGAAAGATTGAGGGCAGCAGGAGAAGGGGATGACAGAGGATGAGATGGTTGGATGACATCACTGACTTGATGGACATGAGTTTGAGCAAACTGTGGGAGATGGTGAAGGACACGGAAGCCTGGCATGCTGCAGTCCATGGGGTCACAAAGAGTAGGACTAGGACATATTTGACTGAACAACAACCACAAAGAGATAACTGAAACAATGTATTTTCTCCCCTCTTATCTTCAAAGCTATACCCTTAAACCAGGCATAAGGGGTCCACAGAGATGAATAAACCCTGAGTGAAGATTGCAGGCAAAAAGAAACTGAGACTGGATACAGAGCACAGCAAAGCTGAGTCTGCAACACTGTATTCCCTCAATGATTATCTGAGTGCCTACTATGTGCAAGGTAGCACAGCCTAGTGATTAGGGGTATGGGCTTGGATTCAGATGTGTTGAAATCCTGGTTCTCCCACTTGCTAGCTATAAGAACTTGGAAAAGTTACTTAAACTTCTCTGAACCTCGGCTTCTCCAGACAATAGAATGGAAGTCCACCATAACTACTTCCAGAAGCTGCTGGGAGGAACAAACAGGGTAATGTAGGAAAGCACTTTCTCCCCCTACCCCTAGGAAACTAGGAAACTCCTCTCATGCCTCGGCCATAACTTCACAAACACCACTTTCTCAAGGAAGCCTTCCCTAACGGCACTCTCCAAACTTCACAACACCTGTGTGCTTTCCCTGTATAAACACACATCATCAGCTGGAGTTATCTGTTTGCTTCTTAATCATTTATTCATGTTAGTCACACCCACTAGAGAACATCAGCTCCCTGAGAAGAGGGTCTGTCTATGGTGCCCCATACCCAGAACAGAGCCTGCTACCCAGAAGAAAAGTGTCTTTAAACACCTGCTGAAGGCAAGAAAAGCATTTAGCCCAGAAGCCTGACTCATGCCAGGTATTCTCTAAATGAGTCTGGCCCTGTGCTACATGCTTCTGCAGTAAGCTTCCTTCCACTAATAAGCTTCCTACCCCGAGGAAGCTTATTAGAGTCTAATGAGGAAAAAGACACATGCAGAACTATCCAACACTGTCAAAGATGGTCACTGAGGCCCAACGTGTCCCTCCAGCTCTGACAAGGCAGAGATTACCTTGTGACGGGGACAACCCAGAAAGGCTTTCCAAAGGAGCAGTGCCATTGGAGAACTCACATTTCAAAGTGCCAGTCCTAACAAAAAATGGGGTGGTAGCTTTTTCTCTTCAGGGCCCAGAAGCCTAGTCTAAGGCAAAGTCTACATCAGATCAATAAATATTTCTTTATTCATTCATCACTCATCAGATGTATACTGAGTACCTAGGAAGTGCCAGGTACTATTTTAGATATGAGATCAATTAACAATGTCAACAAGCTGGCATTCTGCCCCCAAAAGGCTCCATAGCAACCCCATCATTACCAGGGTCCCACTCACTCCTCTGTGACCTGGACCCCCAACAGTATCAGCTCCTCTAATGGAGGTCAGGTCTTATGTCTTTTAATATACATCCCTTAGTGGTCCAATGGCTCAGACTCTAGGCTCCCAATGCAGGGGCCCTGGGTTCAATCCCTGGTCAGGGGACTAGACCTCACATGCCGCAACTAAAAAGAAAAGGATCCCACAGGCCACAACTATGACTGCTGCTGCTAAGTCGCTTCAGTCGTGTCCGACTCTGTGCGACCCCATAGACGGCAGCCCACCAGGCTCCACCGCCCCTGGGATTCTCCAGCCAAGAACACTGGAGTGGGGTGCCATCGCCTTCTCTGACTATGACTGGATGCAGTCAAATAATTTTTTTTTAATAAATTTAAAAACCCATCTCCAGGGTTCCAGAGAGTATTGCCAGTGGCGTCTGCCCAAGATAAAATACAATTCTTGCAAATCTCCCTTAAGATGTGTAAGCTGAAAGGTCTTCTGATACAACACTCTCATCTGTAGACAAAGAATGTCACCTGCCATTTCAGTAAACGCACAATGTTGTGACATAAAAATCCTGAGGGTGCTCCCTGAGGGGATTCGGGACAGAGAAAAACAGGATAAAGGCCCTAGACAGTTAAGGAGCCTATCAAAGGAATTTCAATTGAGTCCAGACTCTTGAATTATTCCATACACAGAAAAGCATTAATTCCATTAACTTGAGATGTCTGGTTTTCTTTCGATAGCAGTCATCTTTGGACAGTCAACTATCTTTTTCTTTGTTTGAACTTATATATTCTGGTTCCTCCCTAACCTCTTTCAGCCAATCTCTCAGAGCTATCTGAGAGACTATATCCAGGCTTAAGTCCTCAGCAAGTCTGCCCAATAAAAATCTAATTCTCAACCCTTAGGCTGTGCTTTTTTTAATAGAACACATCTTTAGATGAAGAAACTGAAGCCTCGAGAGAGAAGATGACCCTTGACCAACGTCATCAAGTGAACTAACTAAAAGTAGAACCAGACTAGAACCCAGGGGTCCCACATCCCAGATCTGGATGCTTGATTTTTCAAAGAATTTACTATTCTACCATTACAAGCCACAGTTTCAAGAAAAGTTCTTGAGATAAAGAGGGCCACTGACTATTGAGACTAGAGTGGACAGTTTACAGTAGCGCGAATAACCATAACTTTTCAAAGGACTTACTAGGCAAGCATCAGTCACTGTGATAAGCACTCTGTAGGAAGTATTTCACTTGAATCCTCACAACTCCTAAATTGGTATTATTATTTTTCCCATTTTACAGATTACAAAACTAAGGCACGGAGGCGCCCAAAGTCCCACAGCTGCTAATAAAAGAGAAAGGGGTGAAGTGGTAGAACGACAGTGCTGGGTAAACTAGGATGGCGGCATCAACGGCCCCCACTAGCTTTGACTCAGTAAACGATGTATTTACTGGAGACATCGACAAGCCCTGTGCAACCTCAAAGGGGCTCCAGAACCTGGGCTCCCCGCGTCTCTCCCTCCAGCTGCGGCAGGATGTGAACGTGATGCCAAGCACTGAGCCTTTCCCTCATCCTGGAGGCACAGCCTTCGAGGAAATCCACCCCCGCCCTCGCCCGGCACATCCCAGAGGAAAAGCCCGCAGCTGGATGCGGACCTCCGCGCGGGCAGCAGGGAGCCGAATGCAGGAGGGGAACTTCGGACGACGCTGCCCAGAGCGCAGACGGCCTGGCCACAGGGGCAGCGCGGGAAAACGCGAGCCCCAGCCGAGACCAAGCGGGCAGAATACCTTTCGGAGGAAGCTGGCGACCACCTGCTCGAAGGGGTACTTGAACACCTCGTGCACGTCCACGGTGACCCCCATCCCGGCGCGCCGACCACGCCTCCGCCAGCACACTATCTCTAGAGCTCCGTCTGAGCCGGGCCGCAGGCGTCCACGCCCGGGAAGCCTAAGGGGCTTGGGGATTTTTTTCTCTTCCTTTTTCAAACTTTCGAAACTTTATTGTCCACTCGGAAAAACAGACAGTTGGCACGCCCCCTTTCCCTTCCCCGTCCCCTTCCGCCAGTCTGGGCTGCAGGCGAGGGAGGTGCCGGGCCCCCGGGCGGTGTGGCTGGAGGCCTCAGGAGCGGCCCCGCCCCGCCCTGACTCCGGCTCCGCCCCTCCGCGGTCTGATCACACCTCGCCCACTCCACGCCACGCCCCACGGCCTCGCCACGCCCCACGGCCTCGCCACGCCCCAACGGCCTCGCCACGCGTGCCTCTGCGGACCCAAGTTTCCACCTCACAGCTGGGGAGTCTTGAACCTTGCAGCTGGGGTTTTTGTCATCACTTCGCTTGGAGCCTTACTTAAGCCGCTACTGGCAGCACTAAAAAGATGTAATAAATACATAAACTACCCTCCCTCCGAGTTTAGGGACTGTAATATAACCCTCCTCAGTGTTGCCCAGTTCAGTGTGACAGAGGCCAACAACTGCATTCCTCACAGGACCTGGGCAGTTGCCTCTGAGGCTCCAGGTTGCGTCTCAAGTACATAGAAATTGCCTGTATCTGCGTGTGACTCCGTCAAGAAATTCCTACACTCATAAAAGGTTAGACCATGGGAAGAGGAAACAAGAGATACAAAAAGAATTTGGAATGGTCTTCACTCGACTGTACAGATTTTACAAAAACAAGCCAGTGAATCCATTAATCCAATACCTTATTTAACATATGAATTCCTGATCACCTACTATGTGCTAAGCACAGTGCAGTAAGGAAAGCACAGTCCCTTCTGTCATGTGGGATGAGTCAATCAGATGATTTAACACCCAGTAAGTAAAATAGATCCTTGGATGGCATCACTGACTCAATGGACATGAGTGTGAGCAAACTCCAGGAGATAGTAATGGACAGGAAAGCCTGGCATGCTGCATGGCATGCAGTTCATGGGGTGGCAGAGTCTGACACGACTCAGCGACTGAACAACAACAACAAACAAAATAGAAAAAGAAACAAGATAATAGGTCAAAGTTACAGGTGACATAATTTTAGCTAAGATGAATCAGAGAAGTCTCTGAGGTAGTGACTTTTACTTTATAATTGCATAATCTCGCTTACCCGTGACACACAGAGTCACACTGATCTGGCAAGTTCAGTTCAGTCGTTCAGTCGTGTCCTACTCTTTGTGACCCCATGAACCAGAGCACGCCAGGCCTCCCTGTCCGACCCCATGAACCACAGCACGCCAGGCCTCCCTGTTCATCACCAACACCTGGAGTCCACCCAAACCCACGTCCATCGAGTCAGTGATGCCATCCAACCATCTCATCCTCTATCGTCACCTTTTCCTCCTGCCCTCAATCTTTCCCAGCATCAGGGTCTTTTCCAATGAGTCAGCTCTTCACATCAGGTGGCCAAAGTATTGGAGTTTCAGCTTCAACATCAGTCCTTCCAATGAAAACCCAGGTCTGATCTCCTTTAGGATGGACTGGTTGGATCTCCTTGCAGTCCAAGGGACTCTCAAGAGTCTTCTCCAACACCACAGTTCAAAAGCATCAATTTTTCTGCCCTCAGCTTTCCTTATAGTCCAACTCTCACATCCATACATGACCACTGGAAAAACCATAGCCTTGACTAGATGGAACTTTGTGGACAATGTAATGTCTCTGCTTTTTAATATGCTGTCTAGGTTGGTCATAACTTTCCTTCCAAGGAGTAAGCATCTTTTAATTTCATGGCTGCAATCACCATCTGCAGTGATTTCGGAGCCCAAAAAAATAAAGTCTGACACTGTTTCCACTGTTTCCCCATCTATTTGCCATGAAGTGATGGGACCAGATGCCATGATCTTAGTTTTCTAAATGTTGAGCTTTAAGCCAACTTTTTCCCTCTCCTCTTTCACTTTCATCAAGAGGCTCTTTAGTTCTTCTTCACTTTCTGCCATAAGGGTGGTGTCATCTGCATATCTGAGGTAACTGATATTTCTCCCCGCAGTTTTGATTCCAGCTTGGGTTTCCTCCAGCCCAGCATTTCTCATGATGTACTCTGCATATAAGTTAAATAAGCAGGGTGACAATATACAGCCTTGACGTACTCCTTTTCCTATTTGGAACCAGTCTGTTGTTCCATATACAATTCTAACTGTTGCTTCCTGACCTGCATACAGATTTCTCAGGAGGCAGATCAGGTGGTCTAGTATTCCCATCTCTTGAAGAATTTTCCACAGTTTATTGTGATCCAAACAGTCAAAGGCTTTGGCATAGTCAATAAAGCAGAAATAGATGTTTTTCTGGAATTCTCTTGCTTTTTCGATGATCCAGCGAATGTTGGCAATTTGATCTCTGGTTCCTCTGCCTTTTCTAAAACCAGCTTGAACATCTGGAAGTTCACGGTTCATGTATTGCTGAAGCTTGGCTTGGAGAGTTTTGAGCATTACTTTACTAGCATGTGCTGCTGCTAAGTCACTTCAGTCGTGTCCGACTCTGTGCGACCCCATAGACGGCAGCCCACCAGTCTCCCCTGTCCCTGGAGATGAGTGCAATTGTGCGGTAGTTTGACCATTCTTTGGCATTGCCTTTCTTTGGGATTGGAATGAAAACTGACTTTTTCCAGTCCTGTGGCCACTGCTGGTTTTCCAAATTTGCTGGCATATTGAGTGCTACACTTTCACAGCATCATCTTTCAGGATTTGAAATAGCTCAACTGGAATTCCATCACCTCTACTAGCTTTATTCGTAGTGATGCTTCCTAAGGCCCACTGACTTCACATTCCAGGATGTCTGGTTCTAGGTGAGTGATCACACCCTGGTGATTATCTGGGTCATGAAGATCTTTTTTGTACAGTTCTTCTGTGTATTCTTGCCACCTCTTCTTAATATCTTCTGCTTCTGATCTGGCAAAACCTTGAATAAATCCATCTCTCCATTTACTCACTGCCTTACCACTGAGAGAGCCTGGAGGAAAAGTGTACACCCAGACTTCTATTTAGATTTGTAACCAATCTCAAGGAGCCTTTTAAGTGGCGCTTAGACCATAAACAAAAACCCTGCTATTTTCTAATCCACTTCGTGTCCCAGGCTCCTCTCTCTTCAAGCCTCCAACACCTCCCTCCCCAGCTTCATTCTCAAGTGATTATGTAGCTTCCTTTTTCACTTAGTAATAGGAAACATCTCTCTGTCATATCTACCCACCTGTCCATTTGCCCTGCCTTCTCTCCTGTTCTTGTGGACGAACTGCTAACACTTTGGGGCCAATCTCTGCACTTGTCCACCACATCCAGTCGTGGGCTGCAGATGGTTAACAAACAGCTCTACATTAAAAATCAAACCAAAACAAGGCCTGATGTCCAATGGCTGCAATTTTTGTGGTGTAAACACTCCCACCACAGTCAATTTCAAACGACCAGGGTGGTGTCATTTCCATCACGCACACACTACAGACATAACTGCAAGAATATAGACCATGGTAAAGGTAGTAATGGAATTAGGAAGGGAAGCTTTTTGAATATCTATTACCTTTCAAAATATAGTTTAGTAGTAATTTTATATAATTTAACATTTAATAATAGCTGTGTTTAACAACCAGCTGATGAGGTTCAGAACACAGTAGCCCAAAATATGGCACCTCAGTATACTGAGGGTGTTTTAAACTGAAGGAGTCTGCCCAAACTGCAGAAGCAGGAAGATCTCTCTGGCCTTCCCCTACCCTCCTCCCCTGAAGCAGATCTTTTCTCTATACCCAGAGGGAAGAAGTATCGTTATCTCCAGGATGAAGGGTCACCAAGAAGAATCTGAACAAACACAGCTTGCCAAGTTTCCCCCTGTTTACTACACTTACCTCATCATACCCTTTGTCCTATACTTCTCCACAACTGCTGACTCTTTATCAAAGCTAGAATAAAAACTCTTATGTTTAACCATTTCTTCATGTCTTCATTTCATTATGAAGGCTCCTATGTCACTTATAAAACTTACAGTTAATAAATCTGTATCCTTTTCTCTAGGACTTCTCTGGTGGCTCAGCAGTAAAGAATCTGCCTGCAATGCAGAAGACATGGGTTCAATCCCAGGGTTGGGAAGATCCCCTGGAGAAGGAATGGCAACCCACTCCAGTATTCTTGCCCAGGAAATTCCATGGACAGAGGAGCCTGGAGGGCTGCAGTCCATGAGGTTGCAGAGTCAGACATGATTTAGCAACTAAACAACAATGCTTTTCTCCTAATAGTCATCGTTAGTTTAATTTTCACATCCAGCCAGGGGCCCTAAAAGGGTAAAGGAAAACTTTTTCTCCCTTACACAGCTCTACTACATCCCTAAAATTCCTTGTCCTCTTTCTTGTTCAAGGACATGTCTCAAGCCTTATCCACTCCCTCTTTTTTTGCATCGTCAGTTTTTTCTCTACTGGTCATTCAAGCCACCATACAAGTACATTGTGATTTCGTCCATCTTAAAAAAAAAAAAAAATCCACCCACCCTTAACCCCATATCTTCTGCCAGCTCCATTTCAATTCTCTGGTCCATTTTTGTTCTTATAATGTCTTGAACCCACTCCAACCGTTTGAGCCCCTGGCATTCCACTGAACCTACTGCTGTCAAGGTCACCAAGAACCAAATTGTGAAACCCACTAGTTAATTCTTAATCCCCACTTTACTAAACCTATGGGTCATGTTTCCTTGAAATATTGAATGAGAAGTGGGGTGGAGGGTTAAGTGCCAAAGCTGTTACACATTGAATATACGTATAAAGCAACTCTACTATATCACCAACCCATCCTTAGAGGAAAACAAACACACACCAGTGTCCCTGGGGGATTACACACACCCCCACAAAGGGGAGATGATTTGTTTGTGGAGTTCATGGTGTCTCTAATCTGCACCTGCAACCAGACAGCAGCTGGAAACTGAGTGTGACACAGAAGACCCTATAAGGCTAGACCCTAGGCTCCCACTCCATCCTGAACATCGATTTCTTCCAGAACATATCCGTGGAAAGCTGCTCACCCACTCCTGGTGAAGAGGCCACAAAAGGCCAAGACTGTGTACTGTAAGATTAAAGGACCCAGCACCTGTTGGCTCTACTTGAGCTGATTGGCTAACTGCCTTGTGTAAGAACAAATGCCACCTGCCCAGTCCAAGGACATCAGAGCACTCTGAAGGTGAAAAGGGGCCCAGCTGGACAAGGGAGGCCACTGACAAGCAGTCTTACAGCTCAGAATCACAGCCAGTTTGCACAACTTGCTTGCTGTGTCCCCAGGGGAGAGAAGAGGGCTGCAAACCAACTTTCCTTTGCTTTGAAATCAGGTGGCTTCACCAGTCAGGAACTCGAGTCTGGAAATTTACTAGCCAGCCTCACAAATTCAGACCTTATCTGGTCTTTAAGATACCAAAATCATCTTTGCATCTTCAAGGAAAAGCTCAGCAGACCACCCCATACATTTGGATGGAATGAATGGATGATTGGCCCTTTACACATGTTGTGAGATATGAGTGGATGGTGAGATTCATCCTTGCACCTCTATCCTTTTTCATTTACTCACCCTTTTTATGCTGGCTCAGTTTCCTCTTCTGACTCTCTCTTTTTCATGCTGATCTTTTTTTATCGAGTCTTATAGCTGTCTGTTCATGTGAATTCTCCACTGAAGTATGAGGTTGTCCAGACTGGAAAGAACTGTGTGTTATTCACTCTTCCCTATCCGGTGTTGAGTTGGAAAAATCTCAGTCCATCTGTTGTGCTTCTCTTTTATTCTCACATCACTACCACACTCACAACACTTCTGACACCAGGTATGTGGGGGTTTCCCCCACATTGAGAAATTCTGTGACACCAGCTAGGTGTCCTCCAATGTAACTCAATTCTGGCACCATCTACCTGGAAAGAGCAACAGACCACACAGGTTAAGGGGTCAGGCCCACAAGACTGCCCCTCCCTTCAGATGTCAATCCCAAGTCCAGGTGGTTCCTCATGCTTCTGACCCAAGGGCTATGAATCACAGTTTCCCATGGTTCAGTTAATTTGCTAGAGTAGCTCTTAGGACTCAAGGAAATAATTCACTTACTGTTTACCAGTTTATTATAAAAGGACATGACAAGTCCATTCTCTGCATCTGTGTCTCTATACGTGCCTTGCAAATAGGTTCATCAGCACCATTTTTCTAGATTCCAGTGAGGGAAGGAGAAGGGGGATGAACTGAGAGAGTAGCATTGACATATTTACACTACCATGTGTAAAATAGATAGTTAGTGGGAACCTGCTCTATAGCACAGGGAGCTCAGCTTGGTGTTCTGTGATGACCTAGATGGGTGGGATGTGGAAGGGGAGGGAGGTTCAAGAGGGCAGGGATATATATATATACTTATAGCTGATTCACGTAAATTTACAGCAGAAACTAACACAACATTGTAAAGCCATTATACTGATTAAAAATAAATTTTTAAAAGGAGAAACCTAGTTTCTATACCTTTACCTAATAAAACAGTCATTTTTAAATTACAAAAAAAAAAAAAAAGGACATGATAGAGAATAGAGATGAACATCCAGCAGGAAGAGATGCATATAACCAGGTGGGAAGGGGCACCAGGCTTCCACACCCTCTCCGACCAGGACCTCCACACTTCACCACCCTGGAAAATCTCCAAGCCCCATACTCTGGGGATTTTTATGGAGGCTTCATCACATGGAGGCAAGATCAATCATTAACTCCACTTTCAGCCCATCTCCCCGTCTCTGGAGCATAGCAGGTGGCGCTGAAAATTTCAAGCCTCTGATCCTGGACTGGTCTTTCTGGTGACCAGCTTCCATCCAGGAGCCCACCCAGAGTTGCCTCACTCGAACAAAAGTCACTCCTATGACCCAGAAATTTCCAGGGGTTTTAGGAGCTTGGTGTCAAGAACAAGGAATAAATATGAGGGGGGAAAACCATGCTCCTAATGCTTTTTATCACTTAGGATATAACAAAGGTTTTAGGAGCTCTGTGCAGGACAGAATTTAAGGTGTGAAGGAGGTGAGTGCAGGGTGGAGGGGGGCAGAGACCAATATACATAGATTTTTCTATTATTTCACGAGTGCCTAGCAAAATACCTGGCATATAGTATGTACTGAATAAATTCATGAATGTACTTAGAGAATATGACCTTGAGTGAGTTCCTTCCTGTCCCTGAACCTCAGTTTACCATCAACAAAATGACAAGTGGGCCAAGATTATCTCTAAATTTCCTTCTAACTCTCTGACATTTCAGATATGGATTCAGGGCAGGCACCATGGGTACAAGGGCACAAAGTAGAAATTTGCAGGGAAAACAAGGCAAAAAATCTCAGAACAAGTTCACAATGTCAGGGTAAGTTAGACCCATGTCACTGAACCGGAATTCTCTTCCCCCAGTTGAGGAAGACAATGATCAAAGTGTAGGGTCAGGCTGCCCAAATGACTGTTCTCTTGTTCTCTTTATATCCTCTGCAACCAGTCTCTGCTTTACCTACACCCTACTCACATGACTCACCTTCCCTCTAAATCATAGAGCCTAATCAGTAACTGTCTGCATGCTTGCCCCTAGCCCCAGCTAGTGATTGTTCTAATCTTTAAATCAGATCTATCTCCACTATGATAGTTTATCAAAGAAGCATGCCCCTCTGATGTCTTCCCTGGTAACCCAACATCAATTCCCTCTGCAACTGGTAACACACACACCTGCTCCCCAGCCAAAGACGGCTGCCATGCCCTGTCCTCCATCTGCAGACAGTGGGGCAATGGTAGGTTGTCAGTCTAGGACCTTACTTCACACGTGTTAAATTCCCTCCGCCTCTATCTATTAAAGTAGTGATCTCTCCATCCCTGACTCCAGACTCTTCGTTCAGTCTTAAGGCTGAGCAAGTAAAGGGCTTGCAGGCTGGAGGGGTACAGCTCAGCACAAAGAAGTTTAAGAATTTTCATCAGGCAGAGAAGAAAAGTTTCAGGGCAAGGAGCCAGAAGGTCACCATACCATACAGCATACTACAAAGGACCTAGACGCTGTTCAAACTCCAATGCTGAGCAAATGAAATATGTAAACCATTATTGCATAAGTATGTGTGCTAAAGGGGGAAGAGTAAAGTGGAAAAGAAGGATAATGAATGAATAGGGGCAGGGCAGAAGAGAAACCCTCCCAGACAAAGTGACACTTAAGTAGAAGACTTGAGGGAGCTGGTTGTGCTCATATATGAGGGGTGATCATGCCAGGGCTTCCCTGGTAGCTCAGTTGGTAAAGAATCTTCCTGCAGTGCAGGAGAGCTGGGTTTGATCCCTGCATCAGGAAGATCCCCTGGAGAAGGAAATGGCTACCCACTCCAGTATTCGTGCCTGGAAAATCCTATGGGCAGAGGAGCCTGGCGGGCTTCTGTCTATGAACTCACAAGAGTCAGACACGGCGACTAAACCACCACCAGGCCAGGCAGAGGGAGTGGCAAATTCAAAGGCCCTGAGACAGCACTCCTCTGCCTGGCATATTTGAAAACAGAGGCCAGTGAGGCTGGCCCAGAGTCCTGGGAGATAAGGTCAGAAAAGTAATAAGGATGAGGGTCATATAGAGTCTTTTATTGATGAAACTTTTGGCCTTATCTCTGTGGGAAATGGGAAGTTACTGAGAACTTTGAGCTGGGGAAAGACATGTTATGGTCTATTGCTATTATGGAAATCCTGGTGGATAAATTTTTATCAGCATGTTTATTGATTTTTTTTAAAACAGAGCCCTTGAAGGGTAGTCACTGGTTAAAAAAACAGGGCCATTTTTTGAGGACCATTTTAATCCTGCCAGCACCTTGATCTTAGACTTCTAGCCACCAGAACTGTAAGGAAACTGTAAGGAAATATTGATAAATATCCTTTTTTTTTTTTTGGCCATACTACATGACTTGTGGGATCTTAGCTCCTCAACCAGGGATTGAACCCAGGTCCTTGGTAGTGAAAACAGAGTCCCAAGCACTGCACTGCCAGGGAATTCCCAGGAAAAAAATTCTATTGTTTAGCCACCCAGACTGTGGTATTTTGCTATGGCAGTGCCAACAAACTAACACATCATCCTAACTTGCTCATCTGTTAAAATTCTCGTTCCAAATAAGGCCACATTCACAGGTCCTGGGCTTTAGGAATTTAATACCTTTTAGAGAACAAAGGTGTCAACCCACAACACCACAAAACAAACAAGCAGAGATCAAAGATAGAGACTTGTGGAACCAGATTTCCAGGTCTAGTCCCTGAATCCCATGGGCTACCCTGTTTCCTGTAGCTTCTTGAATCTTTTGAGTTTCCCCAGAACCCTTCTAGTAAATATTTCGTGCTTAACTAGAGTTTTCTATTACTTTCAATTGAGACTCCTGCTTAGCATAATATGGAAGAAAATTTTAGCTCATATAAGTTCATATGCCAGGGGGATAAAATGAAAAGACAAAAGAACGTTGCCAAGCATTATTCCATCTGCAAAGCAATCCAACTCCTGAGACCTATCAAAGTTGGGCAGTCTTTCACTTTTATATTTTCAACTCTCTTTTAACATTTTGCACCTTGATTGTTTAGAAAGCCAATGAGAATTTTATTCATCTTGTTTGGTAAAACTGCATCCTTTAAGGCCAGTTCACCTTTAAGGCCATTCATCCTTTAAGGTCAATTTTAGGGGAAATTTTCTTTGTAATAACAATAGCAATTAGTGACATGCATTTTAAAAGAATCCATTTAAGATATCTCCTGTCTGGGAAGACCAGTTTTAAAACACTGATCTCACACCAGACAGAAGACCAGAAATTATGGAAGGGCATCTGTGTCATAACAAAGAGAACAATAATAGTAAAACGAAAGACATACAGAGAGAATTTCAAAAGAAGTGTAACTTAGAAAACTAAGGGGTAACATATTCAGCCTCAATGTGAATTACCAAGTCTTTTCTTCCCACCTATTTTTCTAGGGGAAGGTGTGAGCAGTAGGGTGCTGGAGAACTGGAATGCTTGGAGGGGAAGGAGGTAACCATGAAGGGCCCTATGGCAAAGGAAGAGTGAGTTTAGGGAGAAATCACAAACTTAACACAACTTAACTCCGCCTTAAGCGAATTATTACTTTTCTTAGAGGACTATCTGATTGATGAGATCAGGCAGAAGTGAGAATGTCATCAGCCAATGACATACAGGAGGATTGGGTGTGCCTTGGGGAGAAGCAGGAAGTTAATCAGGAAGTTAAGAATGCAGGATTTGGGAAAAAGGTAATCTGCCCCCAAATATGCTTCCAACTGAGTCTCAGCCAGCCCTGTTAAAGGCTCTGGTGCTGGGTAAGCCCCACTGAGGCCAGGGGCTGGGAGGCAATTCCCTGGTGGTGGAGGACAATTACCATAAGGAGCAGTGCTTGGGATGGGGGTTGGGGGAGCATAAAACCTGAAGAGGGGATCCGGATAGACTGCTACCTCCATTATCAATATTATCCACAGTTTACAGATGAATAAATGGAAGCCTGGAGAGTATAAAGGGAGCATAATCCAGTCTCCCCACATTTTTACCTGCAAAAGTGTAAACTAATAGATACAAAGTCACTGGAAGAAAACTGGACTGATTTGAAGGCAGAATACACAAGAGGGCTCAGATTAAAGGCATTGATACTTCTGAAGAAAAACAAACCAGTCTAAAGAGGGACTGTGCTGGTGGTCCAGCAGTTAAGAATCCACCTTCCAATGCAGGGAACCTAGGTTCAATCCCTGGTCGGGGATCTAAGATCCCACATGTCTCAGGGCAACCACGCCTGTGCACTGCAACCACTGAGCTGCACACTGTAGAGCCCTTCTGCTGCAACAAGAGAATCACACGCGCTGCAGGTGGAGAAAGCCCGCGTGCACCACAGTGAAGACCCAGGGCAGCAAAAGTAAAAAAAAAAAAAAAATTTAATTAAATTTTTTCAAAAAGAGGTATTGGTGACTCATGAAAGCATAAGATAAAATAGATAAAATTCAAGAGGTGAACATAGATATTGGAGAAATCACCACTAGAAAATGGCAATTCATGCAAGAACTTTGAACAGTTCTTTCCTGGTAGGAAAAAAAAAAATGTATTAGAATGGTCACATCAAGATTAAGCTAGGCCATTAAGCAACTGCCTTTGTTTGCTCACCAAGCAGGCTGAACTTGCCAGTAAGAGCATGTCTAATTACTACAGTAGTGAAATTTCAGAATTAAGTGGTTCTTGACTTTGCTTTTAGCTCCCCAGAAGCGTAAGTGACTCTTGAGGATATTATGCAGTGGTCGTATGTACTTGGTTACCCCAAGTCTATCCATGAGACATGGACCCTTTCTTAGAGATGAGATCAAAGAGATGTTGAGCATGCAAATCAAAGGGTTAATTCCAGGGAGGTAACACATTTACCAATGTCACCTGCACCTAACGTTATTTTTACTTGTGACCAGGCATGAGATTTGCTTCTTCTTTTTTTTTTTTTTTTTTTACTGTATTACCACTGTCATTATATATGATGAGTAGGAGGCTAGACTAACCTGTTGTTTCTGCATGAAATAACATTCCATTGAGCCTCTGAGTCTGTCTGACATAACCGATTAAACAACAGTTAAAGGATGGACTTTCCAGGTGGCGCTACTGGTGAAGAATGTGCCTATCAATGCAGGAGACCCAGGTTCAATCCTTGAGTTGGGAAGATCTGCTGGAGAAGGGAATAGCTAACCACTCCAGTATTCTTGCCTGGAGGAGGCTACAGTCTATGGGGCCGCAAAAAATTGGGCACTACTGAGAGATTTAGCATACAAAGGATGGGGAGATAGTTCCTAGTCCTCCTAAGATCTAATTAATCCATCAACATCTGCTTCCCTAACCTTAGAGCTGGAATCAAGAGAAAGCTTAAATGGCAATTTCTCCTGGGCACAAATCTTAGAAGACAGACTCGTCCACTACATATGATACACATGATACCAACCAGTCAAAATATGCCCATGACCTGGGAATGAATGAGGAACATCACAACTTGTAATTAATCAGCAATGGGGCTCCAGAAGAAAGGGCCAATCCAGACCTTCCCTTTAGTACTTCTGGGACTAGGTGGAGTCCATAGTCATGTTGCTCAGGGAGAAGGCAATTAAACAAGAAAAAACTGGTCATGCTAGTTCCTGGGACAGACATGTCTAGGATGCAGGAAGCTTATGTAAGGTGAATAAGAATTCTTTCTAGGTTCTACCTACTATCCATTCTTCCTGCTCGTATTTATTAAGGATTTGCTATGCAGCTGTTAGAACATAGAGAAAAGTAAGATATGGTCCCCTTTTCAAAGGGTAGGCAGGGAATTGTCGGTTGTTTACTCTGCATTCATTCCATCCTCTGTCTTCAAGATAAACCCTGTTTTTCTTCAAGGATTCACTCTAACCCTAGCTTCAGTGGTAGGCCTTAGTGGCCTAGGAATGATCTTCATTGCCACTGATTGGCAGTAGAATGGGCATATGAGTCAGTATGGACCAGTGAGACATAAAGAAAAGTTTATTGGGACCTCCTGTTAATTAACTCCTCCTTCCTTGGCTTTCCTTGTGGCTCAAGACAAGTAAAGAATCTGCCTGCAATGCAGGAGACCCAGGTTCAACCCCTGAGTTGAGAAGATCCCCTGGAGAAGGGGATGGCAACCCACTCCAGTATTCTTGCCTGAAGAACCCCAGGGACAGAGGAGCCTGGCAGTACACAGTCCATGCAGTCACAAAGAGTCGAGCATAACTGAAGCGACTTAGCACACACACATCCACATGAACAAGGAAATGTCCCTAGTTCTGGCTAGCTGACATTCTATAGGGAAACAGCCTTGGTTTGATGCCATCCCTGTGTGGTCACACTGCATGGCTTGCAGGATCTTAGTTCTCCAGCCAGGGATTGAACCCATGTTCCCTGCAAACGAAGTGTGAAGTCCTAACCACTGGACTGCCAGCGAAGTCCCAGGCTTTCTTTCTTCTAAATCCAGGTTTTAAAGTGAACACTATGGAGCCCTTGCCAATTAGCCCCAAACACCACACTATTTTCATTGCCCCATATATGAGCTAACAAATCCACTTTGTAATCCAGACCAATCTGAGCTGGATTCTCTTACTTGCAACCTAGAGAATCCTAACCGGTAAAAAGCTAACAGTCCAAATTTAGCTCCCCTGGAGAGGTATTTTCAAAACCCAAGCCATAGGATAAAGTATTTTGCTGGAACTCAGTTGCGAATTTCTCAATGATGGAACCAGGTCTTACATTTCTTTATATCTCTGGCACCCTGCAAACACTAAGTGCTGAATCTTTCATGCAATTTATATAAGGTAATGTATAAATAAGTCCTCTGGTAGAGGAAATTGCTGTTCAAATAAAATAATAAAGGAACTAAAGCACTAATACAAGCTGCTCATAATAATAGGTAACATTTCTTGGGCACTTAATATGAGCCAGGCACTGTTCTTTGTAATTGCTTTGAAAAATTTGCATGTGTTAACTTATTTCATCCTCCCAGCACAATAGTCAGGCACTATTATTGTCCACAGTTTACAGATGATGAAGCTGAGGTCCTACACGTTTACTCATATACTTTTAAGAAACTTTGCTTAAGATGAAAATCCTCAGTATTTAAACAACTAATGACTAACAAAAAGAAAATCTTAAAGTCTCCATACTTCAACCAATAGGACTTGCCTAAACCAGTTCATAACAGGATTGTGTTCCATCTTCTTTACAGATGAAAGGTGAAAAATAGAGATTTGCTCAGTTTTATTTTGCTGTTGTTTTTCAGTCAAGTTGTGACCTACAATTTGTGACCACATGGGCTACAGCATGCTAGGCTTCCCTGTCCTTCACTATCTCCCTGAGTTTCCTCAAACTTGTCCATTGAATCAGTGATGCCATCCAAACATCTCATCCTCTGTCGTCCCCTTCTCCTCCTGACCTCAATCTTTCCCAGCATCAGGGTCTTTTCCAGTGAATCAGCTCTTCACATCAGGTGGCCATAGTATCAGAGCTTCAGCTTCATCAACAGTCCTTCCACTGAATATTCAGTATTGATTTCCTGCTATGTTGATTTATAGATTCTTGGAAACTTGTAATTGTTTGCTTGTTTGTTTTCTCATTTTGCTGCACTCTAAAAGTCATTAGGTTCATGACATTGCATAGGAGACAGGAATCAAGACCATCCCCAAGAAAAAGAAATGCAAAAAAGCTAAATGGCTGTCTGAGGAGGCCTTACAAATAGCTGTGAAAAGAAGAGAAGTGGAAAGCAAAGGAGAAAAGGAAAGATATAGCCATTTGAATGCAGAGTTCCAAAGAATAGCAAGGAGAGATAAGAAAGCCTTCCTCAGTGATCAATGCAAAGAAATAGAGGAAAATAATAGAATGGGAAAGACTATAGCCCTCTTCAAGAAAATTAGAGATATCAAGGGAACATTTCATGCAAAGATGGGCTCAATAAAGGACAGAAATGGTATGGACCTAACAGAAGCAGAAGATATTAAGAAGAGGTGGCAAGAATACACAGAAGAACTGTACAAAAAAGATCTTCACAACCCAGATAATCATGGTGTGATCACTCATCTAGGGCCAGATATCCTAGAATGCAAAGTCAAGTGGGCCTTAGGAAGCCCCACAATGAACAAAGCTAGTGGAGGTGATGGAATTCCAGTTGAGATATTTCAAATCCTAAAAGATGATGCAGTGAAAGTGCTGCACTCAATATGCCAGCAAATTTGGAAAACTCAGCAGTGGCCACAGGACTGGAAAAGGTCAGTTTTCATTCCAATCCCAAAGAAAGGCAATGCCAAAGGATGATCAAACTACCACACAATTGCACTTAACTCATATGCTAGTAAAGTAATGCTCAAAATTCTTCAAGCCAGGCTTCAACAGTACATGAACCATGAACTTCCAGATGTTCAAGTTGGTTTTAGAAAAGGCAGAGGAACCAGAGATCAAGTTGCCAACATCCACTGGATCATTGAAAAAGCAAGAGAGTTCCAGAAAAACATCTATTTCTGCTTTATTGACTATGCCAAAGCCTTTGACTGTGTGGATCACAACAAACTGTGGAAAATTCTGAAACAGACAGGAATACCAGACCATCTGACTTGCCTCTTGAGAAACCTGTATGCAGGTCAGGAAGCAACAGTTAGAACTGGACATGGAACAATAGACGGGTTCAAAATTGGGAAAGGGGTACATCAAGGCTGTGTATTGTTACCCTGCTTATTTAACTTACATGCAGAGTACATTATGAGAAACTCTGGGCTGGATGAAGCACAAGCTGGAATCAAGATTGCCAGGAGAAATAACAATCACCTCAGATATGCAGATGACACCACCCTTATGGCAGAAAGTGAAGAAACACTAAAGAGCCTCTTGATGAAAGTGAAAGAGGAGAGTGAAAAAGTTGGCTTAAAACTCAACATTCAGAAAACTAAGATCATGGCATCCGGTCTCATCACTTCATGGGAAATAGATGGGGAAACAATGGAAACAGTGTCTGACTTTATTTTTGGGGGCTCCAAAATCACTGCAGATGGTGATTGCAGCCATGAAATTAAAAGATGCTTACTCCTTGGGAAGGAAAGTTATGACCAACCTAGACAACATATTAAAAAGCAGAGACATTACTTTGCCAACAAAGGTCCATTTAGTCAAGGCTATGGTTTTTCCAGTAGTCATGTATGGATGTGAGAGTTGGACTATAAAGAAAAGCTGAGTACCGAAGAACTGATGCTTTTGAACTGTGGTGTTGGAGAAGACTCTTGAGAGTCCCTTGGACTGAAGGAGATCCAACCAGTCCATCCTAAAGGAGATCAGTCCTGGGTGTTCATTGGAAGGACTGATGTTGAAGCTGAAACTCCAATACTTTGGCCACCTGTTGCGAAGAGCTAACTCATTGGAAAAGACCCTGATGCTAGGAAAGATTGAGGGCAGGAGGAGAAGGGGATGACAGAGGATGAGATGGTTGGATGGCGTCACCGACTCAACGGACATGAGTTTGGGTAAACTCCAGGTGTTGGTGATGGACAGGGAGGCCTGGCATGCTGTGGTTCATGGGGTCGCAAAGAGTCAGACACGACCGAACGACTGAACTGAACTGAAAAAGTCATTATAGGCTTTCCTGGTGACTCAGCAGTAAAGAATCCGCCTACCAACACAGGAGACCTGGGTTTGATCCCTGGGTCAAGAAGATTCCCCTGGTAAAGGAAATGGCAACCCACTCCAGTATTCTTGCTTGGAAAATCCCATGGAATGAGGAGCCTGGCACGCTACAGTCCATGGGGTTGCAAAGAGTTGACCATGACTGAGTGACTTAACACACACATATACAAAGGTTATTATAGAAACATTTGATAATCCGTGCCACTAGTCCAATCTGTTACCTGTGCTTTCTTACTAAACTGTATCTCCTTGTTAACCTAGACATACCAGGACATAGTATCTTTGAGCCAAAACCTCCCAAATTCTGTTCCATCTCTTTATCTTAAAATCTGTAAATATCCACTGCATAGTCTTTGCTGTTATTTCTTTCAATTAATATTTTGGTGAGCCACCGCATGCTAGGCAGTTTTCCAGACACTGAGGAAATATCAATAAACAAAATAGATATACAGTTGGTCCTTGAACAACACAGGTTTGAATTGAATTGGTCCACATATAGGGTTTGTTTGTTTTTTTTCCAACAAATTAGTACCTGTTTTCATTTTACTGATCTTTAAATCAACTGAGTGTGGTGGAAAGCTTGTGTTCATTTAGAGATCACAATATATGGACTCAAAAAAATTAAATTTTGGGTTCTGATTCTGCCCAAACTGTTTCAGTTTCCTCCCCTTTGATGAGTTATCTATCAATTCCTTTATTTTTTAGGCAGAGATAGCAGTACACAGATTTTTGAATGTGTGGGGTGGGCACCCCAAACCCCCACTTTGTTCAAGGCTCAGTTGTAGTTACTGCCCTCAAGGAGCTTGCCTTCTAGGAAGGGAAACAGACATTGAACAAATTATCACACAAATAAATACAAAATTACATATTCTTCCTTGAAAGGAAAGGGCCTCCTGGGAGATAATAAAAAGAGTAAGTAATTCAGTTGGGTATACCAAAGAAAGTCCTCCCGAGGAAGTGACATTAAATATGAGACCTGAGAGAAAAGAGCAATAAATATCTTTTTAACTTTCTTACCTAGCATCAATTCACATTCTTCTTCTACAACCATCACCCAAGTCTTTCTGGAGACTATTGAACATTCTTCCCATGCTCACTGCAATGGTAGTTTGGAGACTTTTCTGCCCCGCCTCAAGGCTAGGATGGGGCCAAGACCTAGACTGTGTATCTCATGTCCCTGGTCAGTGATGTATCCAATTGCATCAGGCATGGGAAAATGACCTCTGTGAGGGAAATTATAGCAACAAGACTCTATCTAGGGCCTTTGGTTTAAGCCGTTTTATCCATTGCACTGAGTATTGTGAAGATATGACCTTGAAACTGAAGGAGGGGCAATGATGTATAACAGAGAGATCCATTTCTGTATCAAGAAATAGATCTTCTTGTCATTATTCAAGCTCCAGTTTAGACTGTGCCTGGGCTTCCCTGGTAGTTTAGTGGTAAAGAATCTGCCAGCCAATGCAGGAGATGCAGGTTCAATCCCTGAGTTGGGAAGATTCCCTGGAGAAGGAAATGGTGACCCACTCCAGTATTCTTGCCCAGGAAATCCCATGGACAGAGGAGCCTGGCGGGCTATAGTCCATAGGGTCACAAAGAATCAGACACCACTGAAGTGACTGAGCACTGACTATATCCATAACCCAAGAATTGTTGAGATATATGAAACATTGCACATTCCTTTCTGGCTAAAAAAATATGTGGTAGCTTTAGTGTTAGTCTTTTTTTTCCTAGTACTGTTTCTTCTGGACATATGGTGGGACTCTACTTCCTCACTCCTTTAAGTCAGACTCCCTTATATTGATTTGGCCAGTATAATGTGAGCAGACTTAATGTATTTCACTTCTAGGCAGAGGTCTTTAAGAGCTGTTACACACCCCACAATGTTATCTTCCCTGGCCATGGCAGTCAGATACGTTACAAATGGTAGAGACTCTTGTCAACCCAAGATCCTGACTGAACTGGACTGAGAGCAGAGCTCCCATCAACCAAGATGAAGAAATGAAAGCACTGACATCATGAAGCTGTTCTTCATTGTAGCATAACTTATCCCACACTGAGTTAAATCCACCACTTGAATTGTGTTTTTCTGTCTTTTGCAACAGAAACGCAATGAGTATAAGGAAGGTGGTGATAAAAAAAAAAAAAAAAAAGATAAAGCATTCCAATGAACAACTCATGTGAAGGGAAGAAACCGAATTGGAGGCTAAAATAGGAAAGACTTAAGGTTACTGAAGTGATCCAAGTAGGAGCCAATGTTGATTGGAGTATAGCAGTGGTATGGAATACAGAAAACAATGGGGAGATTATATATATAGGAATTTAGTTCCTCAACTAGGGATTAAACCCATCCCCCCTTCAGTGGAAGCACCATGTCTTAACTACTAGACCACTGGAGAATTTCCTCAAAATATATATATTTTTTTTTCCCTGTACTTTCTCTCTCTTTTTTAATTTAAATTTATTTATTTTAATTACAGGCTAATTACTTTACAATATTGTATTGGTTTTGCCATACATCAACATGAATCTGCCACGGGTGTACAAGATACGAAATGTTAGGAAATAATTTTTCCCTGCCAAGACTGATTGCTTTGTCATTTTGACTTTAAAAGGCCCAGGAGTGCATTAAAAAGTTAATGAGCTGAGGATTAGGAGACCCAGAAATCTGGGGCTAAATCCGTTAAGTAGGGTGTGACCTTGGACAAGTTCTTTGCCTTTGCAGACCTTCACTTCTCATCTCTATAAAAGAAGGGGGAGCCAGAGTGTCTCTACATTTTCCTTTAAGAGCTGACAATCTATGGAGGCTGATCATATGAAGCTAGTATATCAAAATGTTTGAATGGGATAAGTGTCCCTGACTCAATTAAGGAAATAAAGAATGAAAGCTCAGAAGACTTGGCCATAGTATAGTCATTTTGTGAATAGCGAAGTCAAAATAACACCCAGTGGCATAAGAAGGGCTGGGACCTTTTGATTATGACTTCATAATGATAGTTTAACACAAGTGTCTGAAAAATGGCCCAGATGGCATACGTGCTACATTGTCAGTATGACTCACTCTGATTTGGATTCAGTCAGACTCTTCTAGATTAAATGTGTTCCTCCAAATATAACAAATAAATTGAGAGGCAGGGAAGGTACCCAAGCAATATTGAACAAGGTGAACTTCATAGGCACTTCATCATAACACTGTTCACTACAGCAGCATTTTCCCAAAGTTGCATTTAGAGGCTTTAACTCAATAAACGGACAAACATGTATGCTTAGTAGTTACTTCCCCTGACTCCGTGCTTGATTTACAGAAATGTCTATTAGCTGGGATTTCCCTGGTGGTCGAGTGGTTAAGTCTTCATGCTTCCAGTGCAGTGGGTGCAGGTTCAAGACCTGGTTCGCGAACTAGGATCCCACATGCCATGTGCTGAAACCAAATTTAAAAAAAGAAAGGAAGAACTATCTATTAGCTTAATACTCCTGGCCCCTCTCTACTCCCTTCCTCATTCCTCCCCCATTAGTGAGTTCAGAGAAAAAAACCAAGTATGGTAGCTCAGTCTTTCTCTCCCTACGCTTTCTCTCTCTCTCTTTTTTGTTTATTTACTTATATGTCTGTGTCTAATCTTAGCTGTGGCATGCAGGATTGTCGTTGCGTCGTGGGAGATTTCTCATTGGAACACACAGACTCTAGCTGTGGTGCACCAGCTCAGTAGTTACAGCGCGTGGGCTTCCTTACTCCCTGGCATGTGTGATTTTAGTTCCCTGACCAGGGATCAAACCCGTGTTCTCTACATTGCAAGGCAGATACTTTATCACTGGGCCATCAGGGAAGTCTCTCCCTACATTTCTGAATTTGCCCCCTTCAGGGAGAACAACTTCTGTGCTGTCCTTGGCTGTGAGGGGAAATAGGCCATGCTGCAGGGCAGGCCTGTCGGCAGACGTGTTTGTTCAAGCCTGGGGTTTACTCTTAGGGAGCCCATAATTGCCCAGCACCTAAGCAACTCTGGTGGCTCAGACGGTAAAAGTGTCTGCCTACAATGCGGGAGACCAGGGTTCCATCCCTGTGTTGGAAAGGTCCCCTGGAGAAGGAAATGGCAACCCACTCCAGTACTCTTGCCTGGAAAATTCCATGGAGAGAAGAGCCTGGTAGGCTGCAGTCCATGGGGTTGCAGAGCTGGACACAACTGAATGATTTTCACTTTCTTTCACTAAGTAACAGCCCCCGGTGCAGCCTATATTAGTCCTTAACCTCATATTTTGAGCTCCATTTGCCTGACTCTCATCTGCCTCAAGTGAGGAAGATGACATTTATTGAGTCCCCTAAAATTCTAACACTCATATCCATCTTAATGGATACTGGAAAAATATATAGCCTGTTAATGAAACCCTATAATACCACAGATGTTATTGTTTAATATGAATATCATTCTTTTAAGGGTTTCACTTTAATGTTCATCAAACAAAAATACTAAGAAAACATTAATATAAATGGTACAAAATTATGAATTTGGCAAATCTGTAGAAAAAAAGTTATGAATTCTATGACTGACAGAAGTTTTGGAATTATTGTACTGAAGAGCAGAATGTGATATGAAGCATGTCTTGGCTCCATCTAGGAGCTTCATCAGATCAAAAAGATTGTCAATTCAGGAGAAAGGCTTGTAGCTGATGAAACCTTATATAAGACAAGAAAAGTATGGAATAGCAATATCGTAAGTTAAATTGGAAATATCAGTGCGAAATAATAACCTTAATAAATTTGTTTTCAGCTCTCAGTGACCCAGTACCAACCAATTCACTCTTGTTCATCACACATTCACCTGTATTAATACATACCCAGGACACAGCTCCTGGTCTTTAAAATTATTTTCTGTTAAAAAAAAAAAAAAACACCAGAATCCTTTAGAAGGTAGCTAATTTCCTGATTTATGATGGAAAAAAGATTTCAGAACATCTCTCCAACATCCAATCATTGCTAAAAAAGCAAGACAGTTTTCAAGACTATCAGGGGCAATACATAAAGGATAAAGGAGTCAATATGAAGAGTGCTTCAAAGACCGTATGGTGAGCTTTTCAAATAAAACTCTTATTATACAAATAGAGCAGAAAACACATACACACACACACATCAAATGTATGCCCAGGTAAAAAAATAGAACTTAGGCATTTGTTCCATAAGCTCCATCCTTGAGCCTCATTCTTATTACACCTCTTTCCCCTTCTGCATATCTTCATTTTTATAATAATGCCTTTCTTGGGGTATCTCATTTGTTTTATCACCCAAATGTTCATCTCTAAACACTACAGTTTACTCTTGCCTGTTTTAAAAAGATAGATCTCTTGCATTATCATCACCATCATCGTCACCATGGTTTATAGGACAAGATGAGTTTTGTGAAATACTATGAATTCAAAATGACTCAGAAGAGTTAATATGAAGCTTGACCAAAAGATTACTGTAATAGAAAGTGGTGACTGTAATAGATCATATTTATTTTTTATTGATTTTAATAATTAGGAGGGTTTGATATTTCTTCTAGTATTTCTTATATGAATATGGTATGTTTAAAAGCACAGTCATATGCCTACCTTATCTATTAAGAATAAACACTTGCCAGTGTAAGCTAAAGAGTTGGACACGACTGAGCGACTTCACTTTCACTTTTCACTTTCATGCATTGGAGAAGGAAATGGCAACCCACTCCAGTGTTCTTGCCTGGAGAATCCCAGGGACGGGGGAGCCTGGTGGGCTGCCGTCTATGAGGTCGCACAGAGTCGGACACGACAAGCAACTTAGCAGCAGCAGCAGTAGCAGCAGCAGCAGTGTAAGCTATATAGCCCCAGAAAAAGTAGATGCCAAGAACAGGAAGGACTGTTCAACTTAGGTGGGCATCCCAAATAACCAACCAGAAAGAGGGGTCCACAGCATTTGCCAGATGACCTACAGAGGAACGCTACATAGACTTAATCTCGCAACTCCTAGGAGATTAAATCTCAATACTAATAAGGGAGATGTAACTTTTTAATGCTAAGAGACAAAATCAATATTTGATTATGACAAGATAATAGGTTTTATAACAATGGCCAAGCAATCTTTTTTTTTTTTAAATCAGAGATAGATACTAGGTTGCAAAATTAAAACCCCAGGCATAAGATAAAGCCTGAAATAGTCTCACTGACCTTAACAGATGTAATTTAACTATAGAAAAGCTTACCATAGAAAGGTGATTTGGGTTAGAATCACCTTGAGAGAAACAAACAAGTATGACCAAGAATTAATCAGTCAATAAACCAAGTTCTGCAATCTAGGCTGTTCTGATAAGTTTATTTTTTCTTCAGGATCTGCTAAGAATTCTGTGACCCAAGGAAAGGAATAAAAATAATAATGCTGAAACTCTGAGGCTATATAAAAACTAACATAGAAAAATAAGAAGAGAAATAGAGAGGCATTAAATCCTTGATATTGATGCTTTAGAGTAAATTTATATGAAACTGTAAGCTCTATAGTCTTTGTTTTATATGTTTATAAATTAAGGTTTTGAAGTGTTTAAAAGGATCAGCCATTCTAAATATATAATTGCAGTTAGTTTAAACTGTTTAATACGATATGCTTAATAAATCTGTAATCAATGTTTAAAAGCCCCAAGAAAAACTGATTTTCAATTTGGGGTATTAGATTCATAAACTTAATAAATTCAGTTTTAAACAAAGAACAAATCGTTCTGAGTATTCCTCCCCATAGGAAAATCTGTCACAAAAAAAAGAAAAGAAAAGGAAACAAAACAAAATGCTCTGTCAATAAAGACCTAGAGAGAAGGTAGTATTGCTACTGCTGCCACCAAGTCACTTCAGTCATGTCCGACTCTGTGCGACCCCATAGACGGCAGCCCACCAGGCTCCCTGTCCCTGGGATTCTCCAGGCAAGATCACTGGAGTCGGTTGCCATTTCCTTCTCCAATGCATGAAAGTAAAAAGTGAAAGGGAAGTCGCTCAGTCGTGTCTGACTCTTCAAGACCCCATGGACTGCAGCTTACCAGGCTCCTCCATTCATGGCATTTGCCAGGCAAGAGTAGGGTGCCATCGCCTTCTCTGGAAGGTAGTATTATCTTGTGATAATTGTCTATCCCTATGTAACAAATGGTTCCCAAAATTACTGGCTCAAAACAACATCTATTTTCTCAACATTTATCATCCCACAGGCAGGGATCCGAGCAGGGCTTAGCCGAATGGCTTGGCTCCAGGTGGCTCACAAGGCTGCAATTAAAATGTCGGTTGTGGTTGAGCCTCAAATTCACGGAGGGAAGGAGACCCTTCCAAACTCACACATGTGTTTGTCAGCAGGATTTAGTTCCTAACAGGCTGTTGGACTGAGGGCCTCCATTCCTCCTGGGCTGTTGGCCAGGAGACACACTCTCCTGGCTGTTCCTGGCTATGTGATCTCTCCATAAGGCAGCTCACGGCATGGCAGCTGGCTTCATCAGGTGAAGAAGCAAGAAAAGCCAAAAATAAAGTCATAGTCTTTTTTCCTTTTGCTTTGTTTTTTGTTTTTGGCATTTCCTCCCAACATTTTATTATGAAAAATTTCTAATGTACAGAAAAGTTGAAAGAATTATAGAAGGAATAATTCTTAAACCACCTAGACTCTAGAATTTACATTTTGCTGTATTGCTTTATCACATGTTGATCCATTTATCCATATTTCCACTCATTCATTCATCCCCCAGTTCATCTGTTATAATGTGTTCTCAGAGATGGCATCCCATCATTTTTGCCACAGCCTACTGTTGGAAGCAAGTCACTAAGTCCAGTTCACACTCAGAGAATGACTGCATAGGATGAGTACCTATGTGGGGGTCACTGGGAGCTATTTTAGAAGCTGTCTACATGTGAAATTTCCCAAAGCACTGGCCCACACGACAATATACCAAGGGCCATGTGTGTGCATCCCACAGTCATGTCTCTGCAAACACCAAATCAGCAGACATTTCTTGAACACTTTCTATGCACCAGGTGCTGTAGGAGAGGCTGGGGACTTAGTAATAAATGAGGTACACTTCCTGCTCTTAAGGATCCCATAGCTCAAAGAAAGATACCCACATTTCCATGAGAGTTAGACACTCTTCCGCTTCTTCCTCTCCTATAGCACCTTTAACTTTATTTTGCAAATATTTATTTAAATATCTGGTGCCCTGTGAGACGATAATGTCCCTGAAAGAAGGGACTATGTCTGTTTCATCTTCTGGCTGCTTGTGTCTTGCACATGGCCTGCCCTATAGGAGGCATAGCATAACCCTAGAAAGCAGGCATGGTCAATAATCTACTAGGTATTCACATCCTAGTGTAAATTAATGGCCACAGTCTTCTGAGAATTAATCATTAATAAGGAAACAAGGACAGGAGTTGGACAAAAATGACACTAAGAAAATTTCACAAAGAGGAATCCTGTAATGTTAAAAGAGATAAACATTGACTGACCAGGCAGCAGAGAGAGCAGGCGGACAAGTCGGAGAGCTGTGGCGGCATGGGAGAGAAGGGGAACGTGGGAGGGAAGGGGAGCGTGGCAGGCCCACTGGGGGAGCCACCCCAGTACATGGAGCCCAGGTGCCCTCTGAACAGCCTCTGCTCAGTGGCCATACATGTGGGCACAGGGAGCCTGGGCAGCGGTGCGCCAGACAGGGGTGGCTGGGGAGACCCAGTGACCCAGGAAGCGGGACAAGGAGCCAGAACCAGACTGGGATGAGAAGGTGATGCCACCTGGTGGAAGGGGGCACCACTCGCTTTCTGGGGAAGATGCTCAACTACTGCCTGCAAGATGCCACTATGTTGGACATGGAGAAATGGAGGAAGCCTTCCAAGCACTATAGATCAAGCCCTGAGCCTTTGGAGTGGGAACACTGACTCCAAGACCCTAGACTACCAGAGAACTAACCCTAAGGAGTATCAAATAGTGTGAACTCACACAAAGGAAACCACTTGAATACAAGACCCAGCATCACCCAACCACCCATAGCACCCTGTGCAGGACGCCTCTAAACAACAAACAAAACAAAAATACAAACCCAATCATCAGCTGACAGGGTTACCACCTCACTCAGCCTTGCTCATCAGAGGGAAAACATACAAACAAAACTCAGCACAAATATCACCCTATACGAAGCTCACACAAACCTTAGGGCCAATCTTAGGAGGGCAGAAACCAAAAGGAAGAAAGAATTCCACCTTCTTCAAGGAAAGAATTCAACTTTCCTTGAAGCCTGGGAAAAGGAGACCTCAAACACAATAACTTAAAAAAAAAAATTATGAAAAGGCAGAGAAATACTGCACAAATGAAAGAACAAACCAGAAACACAGAGTCCAAATAAATGAAGAAGAAATAGGCAAATTACCTGAAAAATAATTCAGAATAATGATAGTAAACATCATCAAAAACCTTGAAAACAAAATGGAGAAATGCAAGAATCAATTTAAAAAGACCTAAAAGAATTAAAGAATAAACATACAGAGACAAACAACACAATTGCTGAAATTAAAAATACTCTAGAAGCAATCAGTAGCAGAATATCTGAAGCAGAAGAATGAATCAGTGAGCTGGAAGATAAAATGGTGGAAATAATTTCTAAAGAGCAGAATAAAGTAAAAAGAATGAAGAGCTGAGGACAGTCTCAGAGAAATCTGGGACCATATCAAATGCACCAACATTTGAACTATAGGGGTCCCAGAAGAATAAGAGAAAAAGAAAGGCTATGAAAAAAACTTTGAAGAGATTATAGTTGAAAATTTCCCCAATATGGGAAAGGAAATAGTTGATCAACTCCAAAAGGAACAAAGTGTCCCACACAAGATGGGACACTTGGTGTCCTATAGACACATACTAATCAAATTAACAAAAACTAAACACAAAGAAAGAATATTAAAATCAGCAAGGGAGAAGCAAAAAGTAACATACAAGGGAAACCCCATATGATTAATGGCCGATCTTTCAGCAGAAACTCTGTAGGCCAGAAGGAACTGGCAGGATATATTTAAAGTACTGAAAGGGAAAAATCTCTAACCAAGATTACTGTACCCAACAACGATATCATTCAAAATTGATGTAGAAATAAAAAACTTTTCAGAAAAGCAAAAGTTAAGAGAAGTCAGTACCACCAAACCAGCTTTACAACAAATATTGAAGGGACTTATATAGTCAAGAAATACAACAGAAGAAGAAAGATCTACAAAATCAACCCCAAACTATTAGAAAAGGGCAATAGGAACATCTATATCAATAATTATTTTAAATGTAAATGGATTAAATGCTCCAACCAAAAGACACAGACTGGCTGAATGGATAAAAAAGAAGACCCATATATATGCTGTCTACAAGGAAATCACTTCAGACCTCAAGATACATATAGACTGAAACTGAGAGGATGGAAAAATATATTCCATGCAGTACAGTTCAGTTCAGTTCAGTTCATTCACTCAGTCGTGTCTGACGCTTTGAGACCCCATTAATCACAGCACACCAGGCCTCCCTGTTCATCACCAACTCCCGGAGTTCACTCAAACTCATGTCCATCGAGTCGGTGATGCCATCCAACCATCTCATCCTCTGTCGTCCCCTTCTCCTCCTGCCCCCAATCCCTCCCAGCATCAGGGTCTTTTCCAATGAGTCAGTTCTTCACATCAGGTGACCAAAGTACTGGAGTTTCAGCTTCAGCATCAGTCCTTCCAATGAACACCCAGGACTGACCTCCTTTAGGATGGACTGGTTGGATCTCCTTGCAGTCCAAGGGACTCTCAAGAGTCTTCTCCAACACCACAGTTCAAAAGCATTAATTCTTCGGTGCTCAGCTTTCTTCATAGTCCAACTCTCGCACCCATACATGACCACTGGAAAAACCATAGCCTTGACTAGACAGATCTTTATTGGCAAAGAAATATCTCTGCTTTTGATATCTTTGCTGTCTAGGTTGGTCATAACTTTCCTTCCAAGGAGTAAGCGTCTTTTAATTTCATGGCTGCAGTCACCATCTGCAGTGATTTTGGAGCCCAAAAAAATAAAGCCTGACACTGTTTCTACTGTTTCCCCATCTATTTCCCATTAAGTGATGCAAATGGGAAGCAAAAGGAAGCTGGAGTAGCAATCCTCATATCAGACAAAATAGACCTTAAAAATAAAGAAGATTACAAGAGATAAGGAAGGACACTGAATAATTGATCATAGGAGCAATCAAAGAGGAAGACATAACAGACAATAACACAATAATAGTAGGAGATTTTAACACCCCACTGACAACAATGGACAGATCATCAAAACAGAAAATTAATAAGGAAGCGCAAGTCTGAAATGATACATTAGATGAGATGGATCTCACTGATATCTTCAGGACATTCCATCCAAATGCAGAAAAATACACCTTCTTCTCAAGGGCACATGGAATATTCTCCAGGATAGATCACATCTTGGGTCACAAATCAAACCTCAGTAAATTTAAGAAATTGAAATCATATCAAGCATCTTCTCTGACCACAATGCTATGAGACTAGATATCAATTACAAGAAAAAAGTGTAAGAAACACAACACATGGAGATTAAACAACACGTTTCTAAATAACCAACAGGTTACTGAAGAAATCAAAAGGGAAATCAAAAAATTTCTAGAAACAAATGACAACAAAAACAGGACAACTCAAAACCTATGAGATGCAGCAAAAGCAGTTCTAAGAGGGAAGTTTATAGCAATACAATCCTACCTAAAGAAACAAGAAAAACATTGAATAGACAACCTAACTTTACACCTAAAACAACCGGAAAAAGAAGAACAAAAAAAAAATTATTAAAAGGAAAGAAATCATAAATATCCAAGCAGAAATAAATGAAAAAGAAATGAAAGAAACAATCAGATCAGATCAGATCAGTCGCTCAGTCGTGTCTGACTCTTTGTGACCCCATGAATCGCAGCACGCCAGGCCTCCCTGTCCATCACCAACTCCCAGAGTTCACTAAGACTCACGTCCATCGAGTCAGTGATGCCATCCAGCCATCTCATCCTCTGTCGCCCCCTTCTCCTCTTGCCCCCAATCCCTCCCAGCATAAGGGTCTTTTCCAATGAGTCAACTCTTCGCATGAGGTGGCCAAAGTACTGGAGTTTCAGCTTTAGCATCATTCCTTCCAAAGAAAGCCCAGGGCCAATCTCCTTCAGAATGGACTGGTTGGATCTCCTTGCAGTCCAAGGGACTCTCAAGAGTCTTCTCCAATACCACAGTTCAAAAGCATTAATTCTTCGGTGCTCAGCCCTCTTTATAGTCCAACTCTCACATACATACATGACTACTGGAAAAACCATAGCCTTGACTAGACGGACCTTTGTTGACAAAGTAATGTCTCTGCTTTTGAATATGCTATCTAGGATGGTCATAACTTTCCTTCCAAGGAGTAAGCGTCTCTTAATTTCATGGCTGCAATCACCATCTGCTGTGATTTTGGAAACTATAAGCAAGGTGAAAAGACAACCCTCAGAATGGTAGAAAATACTAGCAAATGAAACAACTGACGAAGGATTAATTTCCAAAATATACAAGCAGCTCATACAACTCAATACCAGAAAAACAAATAACCCAATCAAAAAGTAGGAAAAAGACCTAAACAGACATTTCTCCAAAGAAGACATACAGATGGTTAACACATGAAAAGATGCTCAGCATCGCTCATTACTAGTGAAATGCAAATCAAAACTGTAATCAGATATCAGTTCACACCAGTCGGAATGGCCCTCATCAAAAAGTCTACAAACAATAAATTCTGGAGAGGGTGTGGAGAAAAAGGAACACTCTTGCACTGTTGGTGGGAATGTAAATTGATACAGCCACTATGGAGACGGTATAGAGATTCCTTAAAGCTAAGACTAAAACCACCATATGACCCAATAATCCCACTCCTAGGCATATACCCTGAGGAAACCAAAATTGAAAGAAACATATGTATCCCATTGTTCATTGCAGCACTATTTACAAAAGCTAGAACATGGAAGCAACCTAGATGTCCATCTACAGATGAATGGATAAAGAAGGTGGTACATATGGAATATTACTCAGCCATAAAAAGTAACGCATTTGAGTCAGTTCTGATGAGGTGGATGAACCTAGAGCCTATTATACAGAGTGAAGTGAGTCAGAAAGAGAAAGATAAATATTGTATTCTAAAGCACATATACAGAATCTAGAAAAATGGTACTGAAGAACTTATTTACAGGGCAGCATTGGAGAATCACACATAGAGAATAGACTTACAGACATGGGAAGAGGGTAGGAGAGGGCGAGATGTATGGAAAGAGTAACATGGAAGCTTACATTACCATATGTAAAATACATGGCCAAGGGGAATTTGCTGTATGGCTCAGGAAACTCAAAGAGGAGCTCTGCATCAACCTAGAGGGGTGCGATGGAGAGGGAGATGGGAGGGAGTTTCCAAAGGGAGGGGATATATATATACCTATGGCTGGTTCATGTTGAGGTTTGACAGAAAACAGCAAAATTCTGTAAAGCAATTATCCTTCAATAAAAATAAATAAATTTTGTTTAAAAAGAGAATTAAATGTTGACTGGATCAAACCTGGGTCTCCTGCACTGCAGGCAGATTCTTTACTGTGTAAGCCACTAGAGAAGCCCCTAGTTTGGTCAAGGCCTTACTTAACTGCCCCTTTCCTACCTCCTATCTCTTCCCCCACTCCCCCACAGACCCCCAAGCAATAAGGAAGTTCTACTGTGTTATGGCTCCTGGTCGTTTCTTCTCTGGACTGTACACGTGCTTTAGCACAGACAGTAATTAAATGACACAATCTGACACTGACATAACTCCATTTCTTTTTCACATAATTGCAGGAACATGAACTCTCTATAATTACTTCGTGTAATTAGAAAATGAGGAGATGCAACTAATGAGGACAGGTGATAAAAACAACTGCAAATATTTCTTTCAAATTTACCTTTATCATAAAATTCACTCAGATTAAACTCTAGTGAACTGCAGACATTTTTTATAAATGTCACTGGTGCAGGTTGAAATGAATATTTTACAACTGTGATTCATGTTTTCAGAAGACTTAGAGTAAGAAGATCATCATCTTTCCTGTATATATAAGCTTAATCGATGTCTTTGGAAAGGTAAATTATGTGGATTTCAAAAAATATTTTAAATATGCAACATTCTCCATTCTCTCCAAAAGAAATCTTACCTGGAAGGGAGGGGGGGTGGGGGGAAAAGGAAGCCAGAATGAAAAACAGAAAAAAGTAGAATTGTTCTAGGTGCAAATGTTTCAGCCATATGGATTCTGCCCTCCCAACCCCACAGAATCCCCTGAACAGGAAGGGAGGGGAAGATAAGCCATTTCAGACCACAGGGGTCTTTCAAGAAGGGTGGGGTTTGTGAAAGAAAACCCATGGCCTCTGCCAATCTTGGTGTGTGAAGAAGCAGATAGGCCTTGAGGCTAAGTTATGTGTGGGAAAAAGGGCCATGAAGGTGTTATTCTACCCAACAGATTAGTAAAAGCAGAGAGTGAACTAGAAAAGAAAGGAGGAATCAGAAGTGGGGTTGTAAGTGACTGGCACAGTCAGCAAAATCAGTCTTGCTCATTTAGGTTGTCTCATTACTATAATACAATACCAGCCCCCTTTTTCATGGTTTGTTCCTTTCACAAAGGCCTAGTAAGGAAAGATATTTGTGAGGATCACAGAAAGGGCCTATATGTTTATAGTCTGGATGGATGTGGAAAGGAGAACCATGTGTGGGATTGAAGCAGAGTAGAATCCTGAGGGGCTCCTGGGCAAGGAAGCCTTTCTGTGTCTCTGGTTTCTTGTTGGAGGGAATGGTCTCCGTGACCTTCCCTGAATCCCAAAGGTAACAGATTCCAGCAGTTACTAATCAGGGAAGGGAGGGGATGCAGAGCCCATAGAGGAGCAGTCAAGAAACAATAGTGCAGGCTGGGGACAGGATCCTGGTCCTGCCTCAAGGGCACACATAGCAGTATCTTTAAGATCTTCTGCAGAACTAAAACTCCCAAATAGAAGGTGTTCCAGAGAGAAGGTCACACTTTGATAACCTCAATAAGCTCATAAGGAGACCAGTTCAGTCCAATTCAGTCGTTCAGTCATGTCCGACTCTGCGACCCCATGGACTGCAGCACACCAGGCCTCCCTGTCCATCACCAACTCCCAGAGGTTACTCAAACTTACGTCCACTGAGTCGGTGATGCCATCCAACCATCTCATCCTCTGTCGTCCCCTCCTCCTCCTGCCTTCAATCTTTTCCGACATCAGGGTCTTTTCAAATGAGTCAGCTCTTTACATTAGGTGGCCAAAGTAATGGAGTTTCAGATTCAGCTGAACTTCCAATGAATATTCAGGGCTGATTTCCTTTAGGGTGGACCACCTGAGGCCAAATGAAAGGAACCAGAAAAGGTCATAAAAAGACCACTTGAGGACAGATTAAAGGGATGCAGGCCCTGCACACACTCATCCTTACAGCAACACTGCCCTTGAAACATTTCTATAAAACTTCTCATCAAATCTTCCCAGGCTAGGACACATAGTTTTAGAGGCTCAAGCCTGCTGTGCCTCCCTTTGCCTGGCAAAGCAGTAAAGCTATTCTTTTATACATCACCAAAAACTTTGTCTCCAAGATTCCATATGGCGCCAGTGCACAGAGGCCAAGTTTGCAGCATTGAGACTAAGAGGTGATCCCTACACTGAATTAATTCCATTCTTAGGACAATTCAAGGTGTTCTTAAGTGCAGAGTGCTTAGGTAGTGCCTTGCACACAGTACAGCTGATACATACTTATTAAAATAAATAAGTAAGCTTTGCAATACATCCCCACACTGGCCCAGCTGACCTGGCCAAGCAGAGGAACTGTGAATTACCAGAGGTGTTAGGGGAACTACTGACTGAAACCACTCACCCTGGCCAAGCCTGATAGTAACCACTTGCATGAGTTATCTTACAACAGGAGGTCCTGGTAAGGAAGATGGAACTAACAAACTACCACCAGTGGGAAGAATTCAGGAAAGATCAAAAGGAGAGAAGAGGCACCAATCCATATGTCCTATCCACCTCCCAGAATCCTCCTTGCTGGAATCCATCTTGGCTGAGTGATGTGTGTGCCGCCAATGATAGGGATAGAACGAAGGGACCAAACAGATGACTAGATAGCTAATCCCACAAGGGGACTGTAAGTAGAAAAACATGGGAGACCCCTGTAAGCTAATGATTACTGCAGAAAGCAGGTTTGCATAATAACAAAACCATGCAACAGAAGCACGGGACATGCTCCCAAACAATAAAACAGTGGTGATACGAGACCCACATCCTGCCCAGTGCGCTCAGTAAGTAAATGACTCCTGATGCAGGACATGCTCTCTGCACCCATAAAAAACAATAATTTGTGGATGTAGTTTGACCACACAGGGACAACAAAACTCTCTTCCACTTTTCCTTTCATTATAAAACTGTAGCCTACCACCACCCCCCAAAAAACCCTGTTGCCCTCCAAGTTCTTAGGGCACAGCATTCCTCTTGTAAATCTCACAGGCGTCCTATTCTATTAATAATAAACCACTACTTATTTACCGCTTTGCTCTTGCTGAATTCTTCTCTGCACTGAGACAAAAAGGATTGTAGCATGGGAGCTCTTTGGAGCCCCCTGAAATGACACCAATCGGTTTCACCAGGAAGGACCCTGAGTCAGAGTGATTGGCCAGAGACAACCTGGAAACTAATCCAGTTACCATAAAACCTGAGACTGTGAGTCATGTGGCAGAGCAGTCCTCCTGGGTTCCCTTACCCTACTGCTCTGTGTCTGGGCACCCCTTCCCAATAAAGCCTCTTGCTTTGTCAGCCTGTGTGTCTCCCTGTACAACTCATTTCTGAGTATTGGACAAGAGCCCACTCTTGGGCCCTGGAGTGGGGGTCCCCCTTCCTCCAGCAGAGGAAGTAGCAGAGGAGGCCACAGTGTGCTCCTCAAGATGTAAAACCAGTTCATTCACTCTGCTGATTAGATGCCCCAGGTTATAATCTCATTAACTACTGTGTGTATTTTCATCTTCAAATCCCCTACTTATTAATTCTTTATTTTAAAAAAGAATATGCATAAAAGTCTATGAAACCAAATAGAAAATGTAAAACCTTTTAAGACTAAAAATACACTGTGATATTATATTATATATAATATTTTTTTGATCTCAAAATAAGAAGGAGATAAGTGTTTAGACTTTACCTTCCTGGAATCTGATTTTGCTGGAATACAAGTGAACAGATAGATAGTGTGCCTTTTGAAAACAAGTATTCATTTAAAATGTTTTGAGCTTTCAAAGTATATAGCATTATTTTTATTTTGACCACAGCATCACTGATATTTTCTAACATTCTTATTTGTTTCTAGTTCTCCTTATAGTCTTAGGAGTCCTGGTTGGCTAACCTTGCCCTAAACTTACCCTTGACACAGCCCCATCCACTGGCAATTCTCGTAATACACAATCAGAAAGTGGATATTTTTATGCAAACTTATTTCCACTAGTAGGCAAAGAACTTAGATATGATTTGCATATAGTAGGTCATAAGCAGCATTTCTGGGTACAAAGGACAGTAGGCAGACCCTCTGGCTCTACCTTCAAAATATATCTGCAATCTGACCCCTTTAACCACTTCCACTGGAACCAGACTGGCCCGGGCCAGCATTAGCTGTCACCGGGCTTACCGCAGTGGTCTTCTAACTGCCCTCCCACTTCCACTTTCGCCCCAATGTGACTGGCTTGTTAAAACATAAATCAGATGGTGACCTTCCTCTGCTCAAAACATTTGGATCAGGTGACATCCAGTCAGGAAACCAGAAACCACTCCAGATATCTCAAAGACAGGGAATACATAAGAAATTGATGACAAAGATGAGTAACTGAAGGAAACCTCTATCACCCTTAGGCTAGAGGAACAAGGAAATATGGAATGACATGGAGCCTGCAGTCAGAGACACTGAAGACCAGGCTGGAAGGACCTGCCGGAGCCAGCATTGCCAGCTGCCATGTTAGAATGGCTGCCAGGATGCTCAGCCAGAAAAACCAGGAAGGCTCTTCCTGCCTCCCTTCTTCAGTCCTGCCAGCACTTTCCAGGGCAAAGCCTAAGTAGATGCCAGCGGGCAAGGGACTCTGGGAAGTCTTGTCTGCAGGTCTCCTGCCCCAGCAGTAAGAGGAGGGAACTGAGAGAGGTGGAGGGGCTTCAGAAAACAGCTCCCATTCAGAGCAGTACTCTTTCACAGTAACACCCAAGTTCTTGCAATGATTTCAAAGGAAGGCGCCCCCTGGTCTTAACACACGTATACAGATCTTCTTTTCTGGCGTCTACTTATCATCTTGCTCACCATGCTTCAGCCACGCTGGCTTCCTTGCAGCCCTTGAAACTCGTCACGCTCTCCTTCCTTTGCTCTTTCTTTTGGCTTGAATAGCCCTACCCCAGGTACCTTTACAACTTGACTCCATCTCCTCTAAGCCTTTATTTATTTTTATTTATTTCTTTTACTTGGCTGCACTAGTCCCAATTGCAGCATGTTGATCTAGCTCCCTGATCAGGTATCGAACCTGGGCCCCACGCACTGAGAGCGTGCACTCTTAGCTGGACCACCAGGGAAATCACCAAGCCTTTATTTAAATGATACCTTCTCAAGGATACTTCCCTGAGAACTAATTTAAAACAGCCTGGTAGGCTGCAGTCCATGGGTCGCTGAGGGTCGGACACGACTGAGCGACTTCACTTTCACTTTTCACTTGCATGCATTGGAGAAGGAAATGGCAACCCACTCCAGTGTTCTTCCCTGGAGAATTCCAGGGACAGGGGAGCCTGGTGGGCTGCCATCTATGGGGTCGCACAGAGTTGGACACGACTGAAGTGACTTAGCAGCAGCAGCAGCAACGCATTATACATTGCATACATACATATTTTTATAAGGTAAATAAAGATCTTTTCTTTTTTTTTTTTAGATCTTTTCTTTCTATATCATATTTCAGTTCAGTTCAGTACAGTCGTTCAGTTGTGTCCAACTCTTTGTGACCCCATGGACTGCAGCATGCCAGGCCTCCCTGTACCTCACCAACTCCTGGAGCCTACCCCAAACTCAGGTCCATTGACTTGGTGATGCCATCCAACCATTTCATCCTCTGTCATCCCCTTCTGCTCCCAACTTCAATCTTTCCCAGCATCAGGGACTTTTCAAATGAGTCAGCTCTTCACATCAGGTGGCCAAATAATGGAGTTTCAGCTTCAGCATCAGTCCTTCCAATGAATATTCAGGACTGATTTCCTTTAGGATGGACTGGTTGGATCTCCTTGCAGTCCAAGACACTCTCAAGAGTCTTCTCCAACACCACAGTTTAAAAGCATCAATTCTTTGACCCTCAGCTTTTTTTATATCCATACATGACTTTCACATCCATATAAGACTACTAGTCTACTTTGACTAGACGAACCATTGTTGGCAAAGTAATGTCTCTGCTTTTTAATATGCTGTCTAGGTTGGTCATAGCTTTTCTTTCAAGGAGTAAGCATCTTTTAATTTCATGGCTGCAGAGGAACCAGAGATCAAATTGCCAACATCCCCTGGATTATCAAAAAAGCAAGAGAATTCCAGAAAAACATCTATTTCTGCTTTATTGACTATGCCAAAGCCTTTGACTGTGTGGATCATAATAAACTGTGGAAAATTCTGAAAGAGATGGGAATACCAGAACACCTGACCTGCCTCTTGAGAAACCTGTATGCAGGTCAGGAAGCAACAATTAGAAATGGACATGGAACAATAGACTGGTTCCAAATTGGGAAAGGAGTCCATCAAGGCTGTATATTGTCACCCTGCTTATTTAACTTATATGCAGAATACATCATGAGAAACGCTGGGCTAAAAGAAGCACAAACTGGAATCAAGATAGCCAGGAGAAATATCAATCACCTCAGATATGCAGATGACACCACCCTTATGGCAGAAAGTGAAGAAGAACTAAAGAGCCTCTTGATGAAAGTGAAAGAGGAGAGTGAAAAAATTGGCTTAAAGCTCAACATTCAGAAAACTAAGATCATGGCATCTGGTCCCATCACTTCATGGGAAATAGATGGGGAAACAGTGGAAACAGTGTCAGATTTTATTTTTCTGGGCTCCAAAATCACTGCAGATGGTGATTGCAGCCATGAAATTAAAAGATGCTTACTCCTTGGAAGGAAAGTTATGACCAACCTAGATAGCATATTAAAAAGCAGAGACATTGAAGCATTTCAAAAACCTATGAGACAATGTACTTGGCATCCCAGAATAAGAGATGAGAGAGGATTGGATAGGAAAAATATTTCATGAATAATAGTTGAAAATTTCCCAAATTTGGTGGAAAATATTAACTTGCAGATCCAGTAAACTCAGCAAACCTCATCAGGATAAATACAGTGAAAACCACAGCTAGTTAGAATATCAGGGTCAAACTACTGAAAACCAAAAATAAATATATTAAAAAAAAAAAAAAAAAAAAAAGCAGAGACATTACTTTGCCAACAAAAGTCTGTCTAGTCAAGGCTATGGTTTTTCCAGTAGTCATGTATGGATGTGAGAGTTGGACTGTAAAGAAAGCTGAGGGCAGAAGAATTGATGCTTTTGAACTGTGGTGTTGGAGAAGACTCTTGAGAGTCCCTTGGACTGCAAGGAGATCCAACCAGTCCCTCCTGGGGGACATCAGTCCTGGGTGTTCATTGGAAGGACTGATGTTGAAGCTGAAACTCCAATAGTTTGGCCACCTGATGCAAAGAGCTGACTCATTTGAAAAGACCTTGATGCTGGGAAAGATTGAGGGCAGGAGGAGAAGGTGATGACAGAGGATGAGATGGTTAGATGGCATCACCAACTCAATGGACATTTGTTTGGGTGAACTCTGGGAGTTGTTGATGGGCAGGGAGGCATGTCATGCTGCAGTTCATGGGGTCACAAAGAATCAGACATGACTGAGCGACTGAACTGAACTGACTCACCATCTACAGTGATTTTGGAGCCCAAAAACAAAGTTTGTCACTGTCTCCATTGTTTCCCCATCTATTTGCCATAAAGTGATGGGACCAGATGCCATGAACTTAGTTGTCTGAATTCTGAGTTTTAAGCCAACTTTTTTCACTCTCTTCTTCCACTTTCATCAAGAGGCTCTTTAGTTCTTCTTCACTTTCTGCCATAAGGGTGGTGTCATCTGCATATCTGAGGTGATTGATATTTCTCCCGGTAATCTTGATTCCAGCTTGTGCTTCTTCCAGCCCAGCATTTTCATGACGTGCTTTGCATATAAGTTAAATAAGCACGGTGACAATATACAGCCATGATGTACTCCTTTCCCAATTTTGAACCCTGTTGTTCCATGTCCAGTTCTAACTGTTGCTTCCTGTTTTCTCAAGAGGCAGGTCAGGTGGTCTGGTATTCTCATCTCTTGAAGAATTTTCCACAGTTTGTAGTGATTGACACAATCAAAGTCTTTGGCATAGTCAATAAAGCAGAAGTAGTACTCTAGCCTGGAAAATCCCATGGATGGAGGAGCCTGGTGGGCTGCAGTCCATGGGGTCGCTAGGAGTGACACGACTGAGTGACTTCACTTTGACTTTTCACTTTCATGCATTGGAGGAGGAAATGGCAATCCACTCCAGTGTTCTTGCCTGGAGAATCCCATGGACAGGGGAGCCTGGTGGGCTGCTGTCTACGGGGTCGCACAGAGTCGGACACTACTGAAGCGACTTAGCAGCAATAGCAGCAGATGTTTTTCTAGAACTCTCTTGCTTTTTTGATGATCCAATGGATGTTGGTAATTTGATCTCTGGTTCCTCTACCTTTTCTAAATCGAGATTGAATATCTGGAAGTTCATGGTTCATGTATTGTTGAAGCCTGGCTTGAAGAATTTTGAGCATTACTTTACTAGCGTGTGAGATGAGTGCAGTTGTGTAGTAGTTTGAGCATTCTTTGGCATTGCCTTTCTTTGGGATTGGAATGAAAACTGACCTTTTCCAATCCTGTGGCCTCTGCCGAGTTTTCCAAATTTGCTGGCATATTGAGTGCAGCACTTTCACTGCATCATCTTTTAGGATTTTAAATATCTCAACTGGAATTCTATCACATCTACTAGCTTTGTTCGTAGTGGTGCTTCCTAAGGCCCACTTGACTTTGCATTCCAGGATATCTGGCTCTAGGTGAGTGATCATACCATCATGGTTATCTGTGTCTTGAAAATCTTTTTTGTATAGTTCTTCTGTGTATTCTTGCCACTTCTTCTTAATATCTTCTCGTTCTGTTAGGTCCATAACATTTCTGCCGTTTATTTTGCCCGTCTTTGCATGAAATGTTCCCTTGGCATCTCTCATTTTCTTGAAGAGATCTCTAGTTTTTTCCATTCTATTGTTTTCCTCTATTTCTTTACATTGATCACAGAGAAAGACTTTCTTATCTCTCCTTGCTATTCTTTGGAACTCTGCATTCAAATGGGTATATCTTTCTTTTTCTCCTTTGCCTTCCTCTTCTCTTTTTTTCACAGCTATTTGTAAGGCATACTCAGACAAGAATTTTGCCTTTTTTGCGTTTTTTTTTCTTGGGGATGGTCTTGATCTCTGCCTCCTGTACAATGTCATAAATCTCTGTCCATAGTGCTTCAGGCACTCTGTCTATCAGATCTAATCCCTTGAATCTATTTCTCATTTCCACTGCATAGTCATAAGGGATTTGATTTAGGTCATACCTGAATGGTCTAGTGGTTTTCCCTACTTCCTTCAATTTAAGTCTGAATTTGGCAATAAGGAGATCATGATCTGAGCCACACAGTCAGCTCCTGGTCTTGTTTTTGCTGACTGTATAGAGCTTCTCCTTCTTTGGCTGCAAAGAATATAATCTATCTGATTTCAGTATTGACCATCTGGTGATGTCCATGTGTATAGTCTTGTGTTTCTCTTGTATTGTTGGAAGAGGGTGTTTGCTATGACCAGTGTGTTCTCTTGGCAAAACTCTATTAGCCTTTGCCCTGCTTCATTTTGTATTCCAAGGCCAAATTTGCCTGTTACTCCAGATATTTCTTGACTTCCTACTTTTGCATTCCAGGCCCCTATAATGAAAAGGACATCTTTTTGCCAGGGTCCAGCCCCGGCTGATCCAGGGTATTCGAAGGGGAGACGGCTTCGGCGACTATTTAAATATTCATCAAAGATATAAAGAGTAATAGAATGAGGATAGCTCAGTAGGAAAATTCAATGGAGAAAAGAGGCTGAGTAGCTTGGTTTACGCGGGAGACCAATAAAACTTCAAGACAAGAAGCTTGCACCACTTACGTAGGCCGCAGGCGTCCTTCCGTTCTCCCGAAGGAGAGGAGACACTGAGGCCTCCCCGGTCGGATCTTAGAAGCCCAGGCAAAATTAGTAAGCTTGGTGGGTTCCGCGCTCCAGATGGAGACTCAACCAGAGTTTGAGAGGGAGAAAGACATGGGGAGACCAGTATTTCGAGGAACTGATCCCAATTCTTTATTTTCCAGAGTCTGTTTTTATACACTGAGATGTTATACAAAAGTCACGTGGGGACAGCAGTCCTGACTTTTATTAAAGTCAGGTGCTTCACACAAATGTATACAGAGATCTTAGGGGTGTTACATCATCTTCTGGCCAGGGGGGCCTGCTGACAATTTATGACCCTCTCCTTGTGACAGCGGTCAGTCAACACTTATTTCTCCAGGGGTGATTATTCTTAAAACAGACGTCACTCAAATAAAGTTACATTCCTATAGGGTGAGGGTGTAGTGGGTTTTAGTTAAGGAAAGAATTTACTTGGCCTAAGGTCTAACATGATTTATATCAAAGGTTAATACTTATTTCTTCTATATATTCATTAATGTGTACAAGGGCAGGGGATGTGGAGACTTAGCAACAAACATTGGCTCAACAAATGAAAAACCCTTCACCAATACAATTTCTAATCAGCCCACTATACTTATACTAATAGTTTTCTAACTTTTCTAAAGAACCTGTTTTTAGAAGGTTTAAAGCATCTTGTGCCTCTCACGGTTGGGAGGCTGTGAGCAATCACATGTGGCCGGACAAGCCTGTCATTCAGGCTAGAGAATCTTCGGAGGAGTTTGTAGGTTGAAACACTCCTGTCGCGCCCAGGAATTATTATTAACTGGAGCTCTAAGTTAACTCCTTCTCCAAAAGAGGTGGTGGGGGACAGCCCCCCGTAAAGTCAGAGGTGTAGGTGAGAGCACAAAGTAGTAAAGTAGGCAGGCTCTGATTATGGGGGTAGATGCTCGAGGATTTCCAGGGGGACTCCTGAGGCTCGATCCTGCCTTTGCGTATGTCGAGCCTCCTTCCTCATGACCTTTGCCATGGGTGGAGTGCCTCACGCTGGCCCCCAACATCTTTTGGGGGTGTTAGTTCTGGAATGTCTTGTAAGTCCTCATAGAACAGTTCAACTTCAGCTTCTTCAACATTACTGGTTGGGGCATAGACTTGGATTACTGTGATATTGAAAGGTTTGCCTTGGAAACGAACAAAGATTATTCTGTCATTTTTGAGATTGCATCCAAGTACTGCATTTCGGACTCTCTAGTTGACTATGATGGCTACTCCATTTCTTCTAAGGGATTCTTGCCCACAGTAGCAGATATAATGCTCATCTGAGTTAAATTCACCCTTTTCAGTCCATTTTAGTTCGCTGGTTCCTAAAATGTGTGATGTTCACTTGCCATCTCCTGTTTGACCACTTCCAATTTGCCTTGATTCATGGACCTAACATTCCAGGTTCCTATGCAATATTGCGTCTCACAGCATTGGACTTTACTTCCATCATCAGTCACATCCACAACTGGGTGTTGTTTATGCTTTGGCTCCATCTCTTCATTCTTTCTGGAGTTATTTCTCCACTTATCTCCAGTAGCATATTGTCTCTAAATACATATATTTTGCCAATATCACCCCACCAAAATATAAGCTCCCCAGGGGCCAAAATTTGATCTGTTTAGTCTACTAATACATCCTCAGTGCTCAATAAATACTTGACTGAATAAATAAGTTTAATCATTACTGCTGCTGCTGCTAAGTTGCTTCAGTTGTGTCCGACTCTGTGCAACCCCATAGACAGCAGCCCACCAGGCTCCCCATCTCTGGGATTCTCCAGGCAAGAACACTGGAGTGGGTTGCCACTTCCTTTTCCAATGCATGAAAGTGAAAAGTCAAAGTGAAGTCGCTCAGTCATGTCTGACTCTCAGCGACCTCATGGACTGCAGCCTACCAGGCTCCTCCGTCCATGGGATTTTCCAGGCAAGAGTACTGGAGTGGGGTGCCATTGTCTTCTCCGTTAATCATTGCTAGACATATTTATTATGAGATGAAATGTATTAAAGGCTCCTAAGAGCATGGAGTAAGGAAAAGAAGCCAGCAGAGTTCACACTGCTTCCTCTAGAAAGCCACTCTAACCTCACTCAGTCTATATAGGTATCCCTCCTATGTGCTCCAAATTCTCCCTGAAATTCCCCTTTCCAGAACTTGTCACACTGTATGGTAACTATCTGTTTGTATATCTGTCTCCTCCACTGAAACTCTAAGTCCCATAAGATACCAAAGCATGGTGCCCATCTAGGTAACTGCACATCAAGCCCTGGGTAATACCTTCTTGCACATCCAATAAATAGGATCTGTTGTCAAATGTCCCTACTAAAAAGCAGAAGAATACACTTGAAAGTCTTAGGGTCTCTCAACATCATTCTTTCCTCTGGTATCTGGAAAGACAGGAAGGGCCAATAGCTGTAAGAAAAGATAAACAGTCAGGAAATGGTTAAGTACAGAAGCAAAGAAAGTTGGTGAGCAACAGTTCCATTGTTTTGGCTAAAAGAGAACAGGCACAATTTTCATGTTTTCAAAAAATACTTCAATATTTTTTTCAAGAGGTAATCTTTTTTAAAATTTTATTGGAGTATAGTTACTTTACAATGTTGTATTGGTTTCTGCTGTAGAGCAAAGTGAATCAGCTATACGTATATATATCCCCTTTTTTGGATTTCCTTCCCATTTAGGCCACCACAGAGGACTGAGTAGAGTTCCCTGTGCTGTAGATTCTCATTTGTTATCTAGTTTATACATAGTATCAATAGCGTGTGTATGTCAATCCCAATCTCCCCATTTATCCCATCCCTCCTTTCCTCACCTGGGTCCATACATTTGTTCTCTATGTCTGTGTTTCTATTTCTGTTTTGTAAATAGGTTCATTTGTACCATTTTTCTAGATTTCACATATATGTGTTACTATACAATATTTGTTTTACTGACTTACCTGACTTTGTATAACAGTTTATAGAAACATCTTTGTCTATGCAAATAGCATTTTTATAAGAAGTATTTATATTATCTGAAAAGCACTCCACTACTGAAGTATCTTAACAGCTGAACATAGAGACTAACAAATAAATCTTGAAATAGTTAAGAAAATCAAAATAATTACCATGGAAAAGCGATGAGCCTCCATAGATAATGAATTTCTCAAGGGGGAAGGGAGGGGCTGTTAGAGTTACAAAAGTTCATTAACAAAACTATTTTTCTTATTTTACAACCAACTTTAAGAGGAAAAATTATTCTTAGTATGTGTATTCATAGACAGTAGAAACATAATTGCTAAACAGCCTTGGTTAGTTTTTTTTTTTTTAATTTCCAATAGATACCTATAATATATCCATAGTCTTTTATGAAGAGATCATGGCTATATCTTAGCCTTAAAATAAATTCATTTATTTGGTAATAATTTGGGGGCTGGAAGAAGTCATATCTCACACACACATAGACAGACACAGACACACACACACACTTAAGCACCAAATTTATCATAAATGATTTTGACTTGGCTTATAACCTCAGTAGTTCAGAGGCACACAGATATATCTTATCTCATCTTGTCCTAATAAGTAGCACTGGTCGTTGCCTACATGCATTTTACCCAAGCACATCACAAAGGGAGAGACTCAGGACTTTGAAAAAAAGGCCTCCTCAGCTTGCCTGTCTGCAGCAAGAACCGTGTACATCCTATTTTGTTTTCAGTAACGTGCTAGTGCATTCAGCAATGGGCATCCCTTTCCTCTTCTGCTTTATTAAAAAATGCAATTTGACCAATTTGAAATGCATTATAAGCATTTCAGTTCCTGAGAAATTCAGGAATTCAGTTCCTAAGAAATCTGCGTTTGTTTTTTTTAATTCCTCTCTCATGGCATAATTTTGCAAAATAACTCCCAACCAGAAAATGACTTCAACCTGCTGCCTGAACTGTACATTTATTTGTTCACTTATGCCAGGAGAAAACTAAGCTAAGTCAAGTGAGATACATGTGCATGGTTCTAGAAGGATCATTTTAGAACAGCTTCAAAACAGACTCTAATTCAAAAATGCCTCTGTCACTTAGACCCACATGGAGAAGTTACCAGCCTCACAAAATGTGATTGAGTAACTGAGTTGTGTCAGTGCTGGAAGTGCTGCAGCCACCATGGCTTCCTTGCTGGGAGAGGGAGGAGGAGATGGAGGAGGAGCAGTTTATCAGAAATAACTTCAGGGAAGAAGCCATCAAAGTAGACCTACAAAGCCCACAGGCTATTGATTGCAGATCTGGCAAGGCTGCAGGCCATTCTCATTGCAGGCAGGGCACCGCAGGGCCCGATAGGACTCCTTAAATCTGTTGGCCAGCATCGAGAACTTGCTGCCGTGGCACAGAGAGCAGGTGGCACTGCCCGACCCTCGGCAGTGGAAACAGTTGTCCTCGGGATGCTCCCCTTCCTGCAAGAGACAGGTCAGGGTTACATTACAGCAGCAGTTTCAATCCATCGTTCACACGCAAGTCAACACAGCCCTGGGAACCTGCAAAGGCTGGGTCCGTGTTAAAGGAAAGTGCTTCCCATAAATGCCAGTGAGGGGAACTGGCTAGGAGCACAGAACAATCACAGCACTTTATCAGAGATTAACCCAGAAGACCTCTCTAAGACTGCAGCCCCAGCCACCAGGCCATGCACTCCCCAACTGGACCTTCATCTCTCTTGTCACTATCTGACATGTTATGTCTGTGTCTGTAAGGGAAGGACTTCCTGTTTCTCATTGCCAAACAGAAGACACCTGTAGAACTCCTAGAAGGTGCCAAGCACTGTTCCAAACCCAGGCTCTCAGCAGTAAAGGTGCAGAGTCCTAACCACTGGACAGACAGGGAATTCCCTGGGTGCTGTTCTAAGAGTTCTATCAACAACTCATCTAATCCTCACAATACCCCTGTGAGATAGTAGAAGTAGTACCATCCCTATATTACAGATGGAAAAAAGAGACCTTGAGAAGCTCAGTCGTATGCCAGTGGGCACACAGCTTGAAGAGGAGGAAGCAGGCGTGGCTCCTAGACAGTCGGGTACTTGAGATCTGTACTCCGTAGACTCTGTATGTTACCCCTCATCGCAGTCACCCAATAGCAGGTGCTCTAGGTTTTTCTGTGTGCCTGAGTGGATGCATGAGTGAATGTTGCAAACCTTCAGAGCTTAGAGCTGAATTCCAGCAGTACTTTATCTTTATTCTTTGAGAACCATGACAGAGCTCGGTGATTAAAGAGCTTTGTTCTGAAGTCAGCAGCCTGGAGCTGAGGCCTGCCTCTGACATCAACTGTGCACCTTAGACAGTTCCCCTTAACCACCCTAAATCTGTTTCTTCATCTGTGATCTGTGGCAAGAATACACAGAAGAACTATACAAAAAAGATCTTAACGACCTGGATAACCACAATGGTGTGATCACTCACCTAGAGCCAGACATCCTGGAGTGTAAAGTCTAGTGAGCCTTAGGACACATTACTATGAACAAAGCTAGTGGAGGTGATGGAATTCCAGCTGACTACTTCAAATCCTAAAAGATGATGCTGTTAAAGTGCTGCACTCTGTATGTCAGCAAATTTAGAAAACTCAGCAGTGGCCATAGGACTAGGAAAAGTCAGTTTTCATTCCAATCCCCAAAAAAGGCAGTCCCAAAGAATATTCAAACTACTACACAATGGCACTCATTTCACACGCTAGCAAGGTAGTGCTCAAAATCCTTCAAGCTAGGCTTCAACAGTGTGTGAACTGAGAACTTCCAGAGGTACAAGCTGGATTTAGAAAACGCAGAAGAAGCAGAGATCAAATTGCCAACATCTGTTGGATCATAGAAAAGCAAGGGAATTCCAGAAAACCATCTACTTCTGCTTCATTGACTACACTAAACCTTTGACTGTGTGAATCACAACAAATTGTGGAAAATTCTTAAAGAGATGGTATACATACAACCTTACCTGCCTCCTGAGAAACCTGTATGCAGGTCAAGAAGCAACAGTTGGAACCAGAAACTGAACAAAGTACTGGTTCAAAATTGGGAAAGGAATATGCCAAGGCTATATATTGTCACCCTTCTTGTTTAATTTATACACAGAATACATCATGTAAAATGCTGGGCTGGATGAATCACAAACTGGAATTGGGATTGCCAGGAGAAATACCAACAACCTCAGATATGCAGATGATACCACTCTAAAGGCAGAAAGTGAAGAGGAACTAAAGAGCCTCTTGATGAGGGTGAAAGAGGAAGTGAAAAAACTGTCTTGAAACTCAGCATTCAAAAAACTAAGATCATGGTATCCTGTCTCATCACTTCATGGCAAATAGATGGGGAAGCAATGGAAACAGTGACATATTTTGTTTTCTTGGGCTCCAAAATCACTGCGGATGGTGACTGCAGCCATGAAATTAAAAGACACTTGCTCCTTGGAAGAAAAGCTATGACAAAAACCTAGACAGCATATTAAAAAAGCAGGGATATCACTTTGCCAACAAAGGTCCATCTAGTCAAAACTATGGTTTTTCCAGTAGTCATGTATGAATGTGAGAGTTGGATCATAAAGAAGGCTGAGTGCCAAAGAACTGATGCTTTTGAACTGTAGTCCTGGAGAAGACTCTTAAGAGTCCCTTGGACAGCAAGGAGATCAAACCAATCAATCCTAAAGGAAATTAATCCTGAATATTCATTGGAAAGACTGATGCTGAAGCTTCAATATTTTGACCACCTGATGCGAAAAGCCAACTCATTGGAAAAGACCCTGATGCTGGGAAAAATTGAGGGCATGAGAAGAAGGGGATGACAGAGGACGAGATGGTTAGATAGTATCACTGACTCAATGAACCTGAGCTTGAGCAAGCTCCAGGAGATAGTAAAGGACAGGGAAGCCTGGCATGCTGCAGACCATGGGGTAACAAAGAGTCGGACACGACTTAGTGAGAGAATAACAACCTCTGATCTCGGCAGGTATTGCTTACTTCTCTGAGTAGCTGGAATATTAAATGAAGCTACGTAAATGCTATAGTATATTATCTGACATAGGATAGGTTCTCCATCTAAGTCAGTCATTTCTAAAACTTGCCAGTAAATCTGTAGGCCTTGACTGCCCTCCTCCTAGGGGCACCAGAGTGTGTCCCTTGGCTATGGTCATGCTCTTCCTTTAAGACAGCTCAAGGAAATTTGCATGCCATGACCATGCACAGACCATGAGCCTTCTAAGAAATAAGGGGCAATACCAGATCAATACCAGGTGGATTCAGCACCAATTCCTGTCTATTTCATCTTCTGAACATCTCTCAAAGCTGTCCCATTTCCCCTTTTCCATAATCACAATCCTAATCCAGACGCCTATCAATTCTGGCATGAATTCAGCAGAGTCTCTGCCTCTGGTCTTGTGGGATATTCTCCTCATAGATGCCAATCTCATGAAGCTACTTACAGCTGTGATTGCCACATAGAAAGCACCCAAGAAACCTTGTATGAACACCTGCCCACCAGATCAACTTCAGGTTAAAACCCAATCTTCTTATATGTACATTCTCAGTTACTTCTTTTATCAGGCTCTCATTCTTGGGTATCTTTCTAGCTGGTCTGGAGGGACCTTTTCCCACTCTCAACCCAGCCAACTCCTGCCTGTTCTCAGAAGTCAGCTCAGCAGCCCTTCCTCCAGGAAGGCTTACCCACTCACACTTCCAGACCAGGAGTTCCACCCTCCTTTATTACCCCCAGCCTGGGAGGTCTCACATCCCCCTGAAAGTTCCTGCTGACTAGATAGGAAGTGCTCCAGGCTAGTTCCTTTCTCCATCATTTCCTGAGGCAGCTTAAGCCTGGCACAGTAAAAAATTAATAAATAAACAAAACAACAATTCTGGAGAGCTCTTACTGATCTTAAATTCTAGGAACTAACAAGAGAGCTGAAGTCCACTGGGTGGCTCAATCAGCTAGCACAGCTTTCTTTGGTAACCCTAGAATAAAAATCATCTTTGACAAGGGAGGCCTAAGTTCTGAAAATAGCCCCATCGCACTGCAAAGTGCCTAAGAAGATACTGAGTTTTATTTTATTTATTCTAGATGTAAGGAATGGAAGTGATTATCCAGCTGACAAAAATCCCAAATGATATTCAAGCACCCTTTATAATATTTTATTGATTGTTGCCATATTCTGATATATTAACAGTGGGGAAATTTGTTTTCTTCCCTTAAAGTATGCAAAATAAATATTTGTTGTTGCTGTTCAGTCACTAAGTCATGTCTGACACTTTGCAACCCGATGGACTGCACTATACCAGGCTCTTCTGTCTTTCACTATCTCCTGAAGTTTGCTCAAACTCATGTCCATTGAGTTGGTGATACCATCCAACCATCTCACCCTCTGTTACTCCCTTCTCTTCATGCCCTCAACCTTTCCCAGCATCAGGGTCCTTATATATATATCAGGGTCTTATAAATATATCTGCCAAAATTAAATTGCCATGCTCCTTTTTTTTCCTCCCAAATCCACTGTTTTTCTTTTGAACTTGATTCCACTAAGACTTAATTAATTATTTATTTGTGGCTGTGCTGAGCAGCAGGCAGGATCTTAGTTCCCTGGTCAGGGATCAAACCCATGTCCCCCAAATCTTAACCACTGGACTTCCAGAGAAGTCCTGTGATCTCAGTGAGATTTTAATGATATAAGTCAATGTTGTCAAAGAAAATACAGTAAAATCCTACCATAATGCTATACATGCAATCCAAAAATTCATTTGGATAGAATGCCAGGGTAAAAGATTAACTAAATGACTTGGTGAGCAAGTCATAAGGAACAAGAACAAATCTCAGTCAAATCTCATCTTATGTCACTGGTTATATGATGCATTGCTAGAGGTTTCACTGGAGTTTCCACTCTTAGCCTAGTTACCACACTTCTTTCAACTGTTTCTTCTCCATATCCTTTTTAATTATTCAGTTAATTCAACAGGTATTTATTCAGCCTCTGCTCTATACTAGACATGCATGATAGCATCTGTCTACCATTCTCGATATTTTAAAAAATTCTCCACAGAAAATATTTAGTAAAAGAACATAGAGCATAGCTGCACAGCATAGTTTAGGGTCTAGAACCCACAAACCTACCCAAAGCATCTCGCACTAGTTCCATGACCAAGAAAAGGGCTTTCATCGAAGACTCAGCCTTTAAGATGGGAATCAGAGCCAATCTGGGGGTTGATGAGCAGAGTGATTAAGGCCAGACGGACCTGAGTTTGACTACTGACCCTGGTAACCTCTGGCAAGTTACTTAATTTCTCTGAGCCCTTATTTCCCCAGCAGCAGAATGAGGCTACAGATAATAACTACCAAACAGAGTCCTTACAAGAATGAAATGGACTATTGCACGGGCATGATGCCTGGCTAACATGAACCCTCAAAAAACGGCAGGACTTCCCTGGTGATGCAGTGGATAAGAACCTGCCTAACACCGCAAGGGGACACAGGTTCAGTTCCTGGTGTAGGAATATTCCACATGGCACAGAGCAAGTAATCCCATGTGCCACAACTACGGAGCCTGAGCTTTAGAGCCCGTGAGCCGTAAGTACTGAGACTGCACTCTAGAGCCTGAGAGCGGCAATTACTGAAGCCTACGTGCCTAGAGCCTGTGCTCTGCAACAGGAGAAGCCATTGCAATGAGAAGTTTGAGCATCGCAGTGAAGAGTAACCCCTGCTTGTCACAGCTAAAGCCCACACAAAGCAATGAAGACACAGAGCAGTCAAAAATAAATAAATAAAATTTTAAAATTATTTAAAATTTTTGTATTAAAATGGTAGCTATTATTACTATCATTTTGTTTCAAAGGTAAGATCACATAAAGCATAAAGAAGTCCAGATGACTTATGGTCTCAAGCCCACTGATTACAAGGCCAGATTTTTCCTCTTCTACTTTTCCCTGTGGCTCAATTCAATTATTCCTCTCCTTTCCTTTTGTAGTTAATACAGAGGTTCAAGTTTAGCCTGGCTTTTAGCCTGGCCCTGCTCTTTCATCAAGGAAGACCCTACTGTCTCCCTGTTCCATATAATACAACAAAGAGTCTCTTGGTCAGAATGGACTCCTTGATGTTCTCTGACCCTGTATTTTAGAATAAAAGTTGTCTGGGCATTTACTGCATGAGAGATGGGGCAAACAAATAACAATTTAAAACAGAGCTTAGAGGACAGGCAAGTGAAGTACAACCTTTCATGGGAACTTTTTGCTACACATCTCTGTCCTAGTTTATGGCATTAGAGCCAAAAAAAAAAAAAAATACATAGTTCTCTCCAGATGGAATTTAAAGGTAATTGTCATGGCAGGGCTGTTGTTGCTTTTTCATTCAGGCCTGCAGTGTGACCTGCATTTCTGGTCCTCTTCTGAAAATACATGTTCTTACAAGTTACAATATGGTATGGAAAAAGAAAGAATTAATGAATTTCAAAGTGGGATGGTGTGGGATGGTGATGCTTAGTATCACAAAGGTTAGCTGTCTGCCTTTCTGCTAGGCTAGGTTCTGAATAGTACTATAGAGAAGGCAAACTATTTCTTATCATTTGGCCCTTAGTTCCAAATTCCACAAATATTTACCTACTATTTACTGAGCACCTAATTAGATGCCAGGCTCTATTTTTTTTTTTTTTTTGGCATTGGAACTACTATGTCACACCTGACACAAGCATTCTCCCTGCCCTCACAAAGACCAAATCCTAGTGAGTAAGAGCAAGCATTAACCAAACAATTGCACAAATAAATGTAAATTACAAATGTGGGGGCGGGGAGCACAGGAACTTGAGGAGTCCATCCTCGTGGATTTTTATCCTCACAGAAGCCAGGAGAAGTCTCTCTGAGGAAGTAATGCCTGCCCCGAGATCTCAAGGGGCTGTGGGCAAGGAGGTAGGGAGTCCGGAGAATATTCTAGGAACAAGGAAGTAGGCTTTGGTAGGAAAGAACAAAGAGCATCTGAGGGGTAAGCAGATGGGCAGTGGGTCTGAGGCAGAGAGAATGAGTAGAGATCTGTTTAAGTCATGAGGCTGAAGAAGGCAAGTCCACAGTGCTTTCTAAAACTAGTGAGGAGTTTCAGCTTTATCCCAAGTGATGAGTGGCCAACTGAAAGTTTTGGGCTGGGGGAAAAGATGAGGAAGGGGGTCACATGATCAGATTTGCATTTCAAATTTATCTTATCAAGTATGAGGTCAGGTCTGAAAGAGACAGGAATGGTTGTGAGCAGAACTGGAGTCTGGTCATGGCCTTCTCCTTCCTGTCCCCTAAACCCTCCCAGGGTGGGGATATCACTCAAATGTGAGGAAGCCCCTGGCCCATTTTGTCATGGGAGGTTCAGCTTCAAGTTCCAGGAGATGGACTCTAAAGAGGGAAAATTCATTTCTGCTGTTTCCTAAGCTTTTACTGTCTTTGCTTACATTCACCAAAATTGCTTTTCCCACTCTCAGCTTCACACTGTGAACTCCTGAATGTCATCACCTTCCTGCTCGTCTGAGCATGTCTAAGCAATGGCTTCTAAGGAGTGCACACCTTTGAAAGGTGTGAGGAGAAAAAAACATTTGAACTATTATTTATCTTACTTTTTGAAAAGAATGTAAGAAGCTTTAATAATATTTTCAAAAGAAAATGTGATATCCATTTTTAATAAGCAAGGTGACACCAGCACCCTCACTAGGTTGGGCTTAACTTAACAAATGTAGCACCCAAGAGACCCTGTTGCATGCATAATGTAGAGTTCTTTCACTTTACATAAAGTAACAATGACAACCCTGCTCTTTCACTCACTTTCAGCATGTTACAACATGTTGTGGTTCACGAATTTCTGGTCTAGTGGACTTATAGACGTTATTGCTTAGTTTTAACTAAACTAATCTCCATGAGAGAGTGCCTGAAGAACTGTGGATAGAGGTTCGTGATTTTGTACAGGAGGCAGTGATCAAGATCATCCCTAAAAAAAAGAAACACAAAAAGGCAGAAAGGTTGTCTTAGGAGGCCTTACAAATAGCTGAGAAAAGAAGAGAAGCTAAAGGCAAAGGAGAAAAGGAAAGATATACCCATTTGAATGCAGAGTTCCAAAGAAATGCAAGGAGAGAAAAGAAAACTTTTTTCAGTAATCAATGAAAAGAAATAGAGGAAAACAACAGAATGGGAAAGACTAGAGATCTCTTCAAGAAAATTATAGATACCAAGGATACTGAAAGAGAAACTCCCCAGGTCAGTAGGTGCCCAATATGCTACTGGAGATCAGTGGAGAAATAATTCCAGAAAGAATGAAGGGATGGAGCCAAAGCAAAAAGAATACCCAGCTGTGGATGTGACTGGTGATACAAGCAAGGTCTGATGCTGTGAAGAGCAATATTGCATAGGATCCTGGAATGTTAGGTCCATGAATCAAGGCAAATTGGAAGTCGTCAAACAAGAGATGGCAAGAGTGAATGTCGACATTCTAGGAATCAGCGAACTGAAATGGACTGGAATGGGTGAATTTAACTCAGATGACCATTATATCTACTACTGCTGGCAGGAATCCCTCAGAAGAAATGGAGTAGCCATCATGGTCAACAAAAGAGTCTGAAATGCAGTACTTGGATGCAATCTCAAAAACGACAGAATGATCTCTGTTCGTTTCCAAGGCAAACCATTCAATATCACAGTAATCCAAGTCTAGGCCCCAAGTAGTAACGCTGAAGAAGCTGAAGTTGAACGGTTCTATGAAGACCTACAAGACCTTTTAGAACTAACACCCAAAAAAGATGTCCTTTTCATTATAGGGGACTGGAATGCAAAAGTAGGAAGTCAAGAACCACCTGGAGTAACAGGCAAATTTGGCCTTGGAATATGGGATGAAGCAGGACAAAGACTGCTAGAGTTTTGCCAAGAAAATGCACTGATCATAACAAACACCCTCTTCCAACAACACAAGAGAAGACTCTATACATGGACATCACCAGATGGTCAACACCGAAATCAGATTGATTATATTCTTTGCAGCCAAAGATGGAGAAGCTCTATACAGTCACCAAAAACAAGACTAGGAGCTGACTGTGGCTCAGACCATGAACTCCTTATTGCCAAATTCAGACTTAAATTGAAGAAAGTAGGGAAAACCACTAGACCATTCAGGTATGACCTAAACCAAATCCCTTATGATTATACAGTGGAAGTGAGAAATAGATTTAAGGGCCTAGATCTGATAGATAGAGTGCCTGATGAACTATGGAATGAGGTTCGTGACATTGTACAGGAGACAGGGATCAAGACCATCCCCATGGAGAAGAAATGCAAAAAGGCAAAATGGCTGTCTGGGGAGGCCTTACAAATAGCTGTGAAAAGAAGAGAAGCAAAAAGCAAAGGAGCAAAGGAAAGATATAAACATCTGAATGCAGAGTTCCAAAGAATAGCAAGAAGAGATAAGAAAGCCTTCCTCAGTGATCAGTGCAAAGAAATAGAGGAAAACAACAGAATGGGAAAGACTAGGGATCTCTTCAAGAAAATCAGAGATACCAAAGGAACATTTCATGCAAAGATGAGCTCGATAAAGGACAGAAAGGGTATGGACCTAACAGAAGCAGAAGATATTAAGAAGAGATGGCAAGAATACACAGAAGAACTGTACAAAAAAGATCTTCACGACCCAGATAATCATGATGGTGTGATCACGGACCTAGAGCCAGACATCCTGGAATGTGAAGTCAAGTGGGCCTTAGAAAGCATCACTACGAACAAAGCTAGTGGAGGTGATGGAATTCTAGTTGAGCTATTCCAAATCCTGAAAGATGATGCTGTGAAAGTGCTGCACTCAATATGCCAGCAAATTTGGAAAACTCAGCAGTGGCCACAGGACTGGGAAAGGTCAGTTTTCATTCCAATCCCAAAGAAAGGCAATGCCAAAGAATGCTCAAACTACCGCACAGTTGTACTCATCTCACATGCTAGTAAAGTAATGCTCAAAATTCTCCAAGCCAGGCTTCAGCAATATGTGAACCGTGAACTTCCTGATGTTCAAGCTGGTTTTAGAAAAGGCAGAGGAACCAGAGATCAAATTTCCAACATCTGCTGGATCATGGAAAAGCAAGAGAGTTCCAGAAAAACATCTATTTCTGCTTTATTGACTATGCCAAAGCCTTTGACTGTGTGGATCACAATAAACTGTGGAAAATTCTGAAAGAGATGGGAATACCAGACCACCTGATCTGCCTCTTGAGAAATTTGTATGCAGGTCAGGAAGCAACAGTTAGAACTGGACATGGAACAACAGACTGGTTCCAAATAGGAAAAGGAGTTCGTCAAGGCTGTATATTGTCACCCTGTTTATTTAACTTATATGCAGAGTACATCATGAGAAACGCTGGACTGGAAGAAACACAAACTGGAATCAAGATTGCCAGGAGAAATATCAATCACCTCAGATATGCAGATGACACCACCCTTATGGCAGAAAGTGAAGAGGAACTCAAAAGCCTCTTGATGAAAGTGAAAGTGGAGAGTGAAAAAATTGGCTTAAAGCTCAACATTCAGAAAACGAAGATCATGGCATCCGGTCCCATCACTTCATGGGAAATAGATGGGGAAACAGTGGAAACAGTGTCAGACTTTATTTTTCTGGGCTCCAAAATCACTGCAGATGGTGACTGCAGCCATGAAGTTAAAAGACGCTTACTCCTTGGAAGGAAAGTTATGACCAACCTAGACAGCATATTCAAAAGCAGAGACATTACTTTGCCAACAAAGGTTCGTCTAGTCAAGGCTATGGTTTTTCCTGTGGTCATGTATGGATGTGAGAGTTGGACTGTGAAGAAGGCTGAATGCCGAAGAATTGATACTTTTGAGCTGTGGTGTTGGAGAAGACTCTTGAGAGTCCCTTGGACTGCAAGGAGATCCAACCAGTCCATTCTGAAGGAGATCAGCCCTGGGATTTCTTTGGAGGGAATGATGCTGAAGCTGAAACTCCAGTACTTTGGCCACCTCATGCGAAGAGTTGACTCATTGGAAAAGACTCTGATGCTGGGAGGGATTAGGGGCAGGAGGAGAAGGGGACGACAGAGGATGAGATGGCTGGATGGCATCACTGACTCGATGGACGTGAGTCTGAGTGAACTCTGGGAGTTGGTGATGGACAGGGAGGCCTGATGTGCTGCGATTCATGGGGTCGCAAAGAGTCGGACACGACTGAGTGACTGATCTGATCTGATAGATACCAGGGAACATTTTATGCAAAGATGGGCACAATAAAGGACAGAAATGGTATGGACCTAAAAGAAGCAGAAGATATTATGAAGAGGTGACAAGAGTACACAGAAGAATTGTACAAAAAAGATCTTCAAAACCCAGATAATCACGACGGTGTGATTACTCACCTAGAGCCAGACATCCTGGAATTCGAAGTCAAGTGGGCTTAGGAAGCATCACTATGAACAAAGCCAGTGGACGTTATGGAATTCCGTTGAGCTATTTCAAATCCTAAAAGATGATGCTATGAAAGTGCTGCACTCAATATGCCAGCAAATTTGGAAAACGGTGGCCACATTGGTGGCCACAGGACTGGAAAAGGTCAGTTTTCATTCCAGTCTCAAAGAAAGGCAATGTCAAAGAATGTTCAAACTACTGCACAATTGCACTCATCTCACATGCTAGTAAAGTAATGCTCAAAATTCTCCATGGCAGGCTTCAATAGTACATAAACTGTGAACTTCCAGATGTTCAAGTTGGATTTAGAAAAGGCAGCAGAACCAGAAATCAAATTGCCAACATCCATTGGATTATCAAAAAAGCAAGAGAGTTCCAGAAAAACATCAGCTTCTGCTTTATTGACTACGCCTAAGCCTTTAACTATGTAGATCATGATAAATTGTGGAAAATTCTTCCAGAGATGGGAATACTAGACCACCTAACCTACCTCCTGAGAAATTTGTATTCAGGTCAAGAAGCAACAGTTAGAACCAGACATGGGACAGTGAACCAGTTCCAAATTGGGAAAGGAGTACATCAAGGCTATATATTGTCACCCTGCTTATTTAACTTATATGCAGAGTACATCATGAGAAACACTGGGCTGGATGAAGCACAAGCTGGAATCAAGATTGCCAGGAATCAATAACCTCAGATTCGCAAGTGACACCACTCTTATGGCAGAAAGCAAAGAGGAACTAAAGAGCCCGTTGATGAAAATGAAAGAGGAGAGTAAAAAAGTTGGCTTAAAACTCAACATTCAAAAACTTAAGATCATGGCATCCAGTCCCATCACTTCATGGCAAATAGATGGGGAAATAATGGAAACAGTGAGAGATTTTATCTTCTTGGGATCCAAAATCACTGCAGATTAAAAGACACTTACTTGCTCTTTGGAAGAAAAGCTATGACCAAACTAGACAGCATATTATAAAGCAGAGACATTACTTTGCCAACAAAGGTCCGTCTAGTCAAAACTATGGTTTTTCTAGTAATCATGTATGAATGTGAGAGTTGGACTATAAAAAAACCTAAACACTGAAGAATTGATGCTTTTGAACTGTGGTCTTGGAGAAGACTCTTAAGAGTCCCTTGGACTGCAAGAAGACCAAACCAGTCAATCCTAAAGGAAATCAGTCCTGAATATTCATTGGAAGGACTGATGCTGAAGCTGAAACTCCAATACTTTGGTCACCTGATGCAAAGAACTGACTCCTTGGGAAAGACCCTGATGCTGCGAAGGACTGAAGGCAGGAGAAGAAGGGGATGACAGAGGATGAGATGGTTGGATGGCATCACCGACTCAATGGATGTGAGTTTGAGCAAACTCCAGGAGTTGGTGATGGACAGGGAAGCCTGGTGTGCTGCAGTCCATGGGGTCTCAAAGAGTCAGACACAACTCAACAACTGAACTGAACTAAATCTCCATGAAATCTAAAGACAAGTAGCTTTGTTAGATTTCTTCGGGGAAACTGTGGGTTGAGCATTAACCAATAATAGAAGCACAAGCAAACCCATAAGAAAAGGACAGAGGTAATTTTTTTCTTCCATGTCTAGAACAGGCTGCTCTAAGCCACACTGCAAAGTGAAAACAATAAACACCTAATCAGATCTTTAAAGAAATCATTCAAAATAATTCAAATTGTATTTGCAATATGGACTTGTAACTATTATTGCTAACAATAAAATCTGATAAAACACTAAAATAAAAGAAAGTTAAAATTCCTCAATATCATTAACATTTAGACATCATAGGTATTCATATTAAACCGTACATTAAAGAGTACACAATCAAAACAATTTGGAGGACACAGCTCTAGGGCCAGCCCTGCACAGAGCAGTGAACTGCGGGGACACACCTGTGGGTACTGGTTATGGGGGAAGGTGCCTTCCATCTCTGGCAAAGGACCATGGTTCTGGTGTGCACAGATTTCTTCTTTGCTCATCAGAGACTCTTCCTCGGCCTCCTCTTCCTTTTGGAGCATTTTCCTCATGAAATCTCTCTTGTCCATTGGAGTTCGAATGATTTTCAGGTTATTCGTGTAGATGATTATCTTTCCAAAATCTATAATAGGTGGGGACTAGAGACATGAAGAATGAGCTTGGTGATGCCCCAGTCACCAAATACAGGGCTGCAGAATCCCTTCAACATCCCAGGAAAGATATATACCATCCATCCAGCACTTGGGGTCCCATCACAACCCCAAACTATAATTCATTCCCTGGATTCTCTGTTCTGTCTGAAAACAAGGGATTGAAACTGGGTCTCCCACACTGTGGACAGATTCTTTACTGTCTGATCGCCAGCTTCTTATTTCCTGTTGATGGTAACCAATCAGAGCTGAACTAATCACATGACTACAATGTAGGGCTCTGCAGGACAAGGTCCTGAGCTTCTATTCTTGCTACATACCATGGGAGCTGGTGCAGGGCTGGGCAGAGTGAGAGATTTACACATATATAGGAATGCTTTTAAAAAATAAATCTCTCAGAAACCAAATTATTAGTTATGCTTCTTAAACAATTTACCAGTTTATGTAATTAATTAGGGATAAATTTTAAGTTCTAACTTTTTTTGTTTACTGCATAATACATCACTTGAAAATACCAAGGAAATATCCTTTTGTTTCTAAAGATGCATGAGTGGAAGTAATGCTAGCTGGCAGTATTTGATTGTAAGAAATCAATAAATTGAATTTTTTAAATAAATAAACCTCTCTCCAAAATTTTATGCATAAGTAATAATGTGTGTGTTAGCCACTCAGTCATGTCCGACTCTTTGCAATCCCATGGAGTGGAGCCCACCAGGCTCCTCTGTCCATAAAATTCTCCAGGCAAGAATACTGGAGTGGCTTGCCATTCCCTTCTCCAGAGGATCTTCCCAACAAGGGATTGAAACTGGGTCTCCCACATTGTGGACAGATTCTTTACTGTCTGAGCCACCTGGAAGTCCTATTAGTAATAATAGTAGATACAATTTATTGAATTCACTATTAGTGGATAGCATTTATTGAACATCAGGCATCATGCTAAGCATTTTACAAACATTACCTCACTTCCCTCCCTAACATCCCTATGATACTGATGCAACGATTTCTATACATTTTACAGAAGAAGAGACTGAGGCTCAGTGAGGTTAAGAGCTTTCCAAAGTTGCAGTTATTCAGGGTTTGTGGCTGGAATTTAAACTCAAGTCTGTCTCACTCTAAGGTCCATATTCTTAGCACCTACACTATACTGCTGCTAAGTCACTTCAGTCGTGTCCAACTCTGTGTGACCCCATAGACGGCAGCCCACCAGGCTCCCCCGTCCCTGGGATTCTCCAGGCAAGAACATTGGAGTGGGTTGCCATTTCCTTCTCCAATGCATGAAAGTGAAAAGTCAAAGTGAAGTCGCTCAGTCGTGTCTGACCCTCAGCAACTCCATGGACTGCAGCCCTCCAGGCTCCTCCGTCCATGGGATTTTCCAGGCAAGAGTACTGGAGTGGGGTGCCATTGCCTTCTCCGAGCACCTACACTATGCTATTCACAAACAGCCCCTCCACCAAGTAAGATTAAACATATATATGTTGTGTGTGTTCATTATTCATATATGATCAACATTTTTATGTCAATTAAAATACTGTCTGTGCATGCTCAGTCATGTCCAATTCTCTGCAATCCCATGGACTGTGGCCCATGAGGTGCCTCTGTCCATGGGATTTCCCAGGCAAGAATACTGGAGTGGGTTGCCGTTTCCCTCTCCAAGGTATATTCCTGACCCAGGGATTGAAATTGCATCTCTTGCACCTCCTACATTGGAAGGTGCATTCTTTATCAGCTGCACCACCGGGGAAGCCTGCAGCATCATTATTAATAGCTTATGTCCCCGTCTATAGATTTATCAGGTGTTACTTCATCATTTGCTGAGAAACAACTTGGACAATTTTACAGTGCAGTAGAGGAGTCCGGGCAGGAAATGTTTAGACGTCAGTTAACTAAGAACACATACTTCTTCACAGATAACTTAGAGGGGAAACAACACTATATCCCAATTCCACCATCCACGAGATACAGGAGAGCCATTTGGTCTCTTAGGACCTCAGTGTTTTCATGCAAATGGGCTGGCAGCCAAATGGTGGGCACCATCACAAATAAAGTAGTGATTAAAATATACAAATATTTCCATACTAGCTGATAATCAGGTGCTGTCCTGAGACTCCTGAGCACCTTCCTGTTTCTCAAACTCCTTTCCTGAGGGAGCCTCTCTCACCCACAAACCGAGCGGTGTAGACATTAATGCTCAGGAACCCAGGTATCAGGACCCTGCCCCAACATTCTCCTGACTTCTGAGCTGACCTCAATGTTCCTGTGGTTAAATGTTTTAACTCTCATCCCTGAGGCTAATTATATCAACATCTAAGGGTGAGGGCACAATGAAAAATACGTTAGAGTGTGCAAAAGCTGAAGATACTATGCAAATGATGTTTTTACTGCAGTTAGTATTAATCACGCTACATAGCTACGTTCCCCAGCACGAAATGTTTTGCCCTGCTTTTACAGAACTATATAAACCAAATCTGTTTACATGCCACAATTAAGCAGTCTCCTATTTAGCCCTCATGCATTCAGGCACAACCCGGCTTGAGCAGGACTTCAATCTTCAGGTCCCCTTCCTTGAAACACCCACAGAGTTTTCAATAATTATTAATGAAGCCACAAGCTTCCTACCTGGCCCTGTATCCTCTCCCTCTTGTCAAGGGATCATGTGGCAGCTTCCATTTCCTATTGTTTGATGCATGCTGGGTTCCTGTTTCACACTCTGGACTATCAGTTTCTGAGCATCAGAAGATAAAGATGGTGGTACCTTTGGAAGGTTCCATTTCTATTTCCAGTAATAGCCGAAGAGGTTCAATTACTCAGAAGTTTTTTTCATACAAAAGGCTAGTTTTTCAAAATTCTTCACATATGAAAAAAACAAACAAACTTCACTTATCTGGCCCAACCTCCTGTCTCTCAGCTGGACAACATCTGAGACACCCAGGATAGTAAATGTATTTTTAATATACTCCCAAGATGGAGGATCCCAAATTACCTTTAAGGTGTGTTTATGTTTCCGTTACCATGACAGCCAAGTTCTTCCTTGCATCTAGGTGTAACTAAAGTTCACATTATCCAGTTACACTCCAGTGCCTGTGAGAAACACTCACTCTTACATTATAGAGGGTCAGGATAGAGCCAGGACGTTTTTGTTTTATTCCATAATCCCAGAATGTCAACTTATATAAGATTAAGTATTCATAAATACTCTGATGTCAAAAGCAATGGGACTGGGATTGCCATTCGGGGAGCATGCAACCTTCCACTGCTCTGTGTTTAAATGCAGACATGTCTTGTTGGGACTAGGAACTCAATATGCTTTGGAGGTGGACAAATCTCAGTTCAAATTCTGTTTGACAACCATGTGAAGTCTGTAAGTTATTTAACCTCCATGAACTTCTGTTTTTCCAATTTGTTAAACTCTTCCTCCCAAAATTATTGTGAGGATGAAATTGCATAACAGTACAGAAAGTTCATGTTCAATAAATGTTTCTTTCCTTCCTCCTCCCCGCCCCCACCCCCACCCCCCTTTTTTGGCTGCTCTAGGTCTTAATTGTGGCATGCAAGATCTTTAGTTGCAGCATGCAAAATCTAGTTCCATGACCAGAGATGGAATCCCAGCCCCCTGCTTTGGGAGCACGGAGTCTTAGCCCCTGGTTCACAGGGAAGTCCCTCCGTTTCATCTTTTTTAATGACCCTAGGCAATGGCACCCCACTCCAGTACTCTTGCCTGGAAAATCCCATGGACAGAGGAGCCTGGAAGGCTGCAGTCCATGGGGTTGCTAAGGGTCGGGCACGACTGAGCAACTTCACTTTCACTTTTCATGCATCGGAGAAGGAAATGGCAACCCACTCCAGTGTTCTTGCCTGGAGAATCCCAGGGACGGGGGAGCCTGGTGGGCTGCCGTCTATGGGGTCGCACAGAGTCAGACACGACTGAAGTGACTTAGCAGTAGTATACTTAGGGTAAGGGCTTCCCTGGTGGCTCAAAAGCTAAAGTGTCTGCCTGGAATGCAGGAGACCTGGGTTCGATCCCTGGGTCGGGAAGATCCCCTGGAGAAGGAAATGGCAACCCACTCCAGTACTCTTGCCTGGAGAATCCCATGGAGGGATGAGCCTGGTAGGCTACAGTCCATGGGGTCGCAAAGAGTCGGACATGATTGAGCGACTTCACTTTCACTTTATACTTAGGGTAAAGTGCTCAGTGGTAAAGAATTGCCTGCCAATGCAGGAGTCACAGGAGACGTAGGTTTGATCCGTGGGTCAGGAATATCTCTTGGAGGATGAAATGACAACCCATTTCAGTACTCTTGCCTGGAAAATCCCATGGACAGAGGAGCCTGGTGGGCAAGAGTCCATGGCATCAGAGTTAGACATGACTAAGCATGCACACATACATATACTTCAGTCAGTTTCAAATCCTTAAAATATCTGTTTATAAGATTTTCTCTATCCATCACATTAAATTTTAAAAGCCTCAGTATTTCCTTAATAAGAGCCTGGTCATTGTCATGGTAGGTAGCACGTACTGAGCAGATACAGTGTGTGCCAGGCACAGTGCTAAGTACTTTCAGGTCTTTGATATTTTTAATCATCACAATAATCTCTGCAAGCATGTACTTTTATTATCACAAGGTTAAGTGGCTTGCCCAAGCTCACAGAGTAAGTGGGCTGGACGGACATCAAGTCCAGGTTTAACTGACATCAGAGCCTTGCTTTTTATGATTATTATTTTATTATGATAAAATATCAATGGCACCCCACTCCAGTACTCTTGCCTGGAAAATCCCATGGACGGAGGAGCCTGGTTGGCTGTAGTCCATGGGGCTGCTAAGAGTCGACATGATTGAGTAGCTTCACTTTCACTTTTCACTTTCATGCATTGGAGAAGGAAATGGCAACCCACTCCAGTATTCTTGCCTGGAGAATCCCAGGGACGGGGGAGCCTGGTGGGCTGCCGTCTATGGGGCCGCACAGAGTCGGACACGACAGAAGTGACCTAGCAGCGTACATAAAAGTTACCACTTTAACCTTTTGTAAGGCACAATCCAGGGGCATCAGCACTTTTACACTGCTGTACAGCCATCTCCACCACCCACGTCCAGAACTTTTTCTCATTTCCAAACTGAAACTCTGTACTCATTAAACTCCACCTTCTGCCCTCCCTAGCCCATGGCAAGCACCATTATACTTTCTGTCCTATAAATTTGACTGTGCTAGTACCTCATACAAGTGGAATCATACAATTATCTTATTGTGACCAGCTTACTTCACTTAGCATAATGTCCTTAAGATTCATCTGTGTTATAGCATGTATTGAAATGTCCTTCCTTTTAAGGCCGAATAATATTCTATTGTATGTATATACCATGTTTTGTTTGTGCATTCATCTATTGATTGATATTTGCTTCCACCTGTGGGCAATTGGGCTGCTATGAACACTGGTATACAAATATCTGTTCAAGTTCAGAGCCCTTCTTTTTAATTGCTGTGCTTAACTGCTACCCAATGTTGCTGCAAAGCCAATATTTACTAAGGGTTATTTCACAGTTGGATTCACTATTGAAAAATCATGACTTCCCAGCTCTCATTTCCTTATTTTTCCCAAGCACCACATTAACAACCTATTTCAGTGGGTAGTGCTGCAAAAATCCAACCTGACCACTCTCACACCCAGAGACTGGCTAGCAGCAGGATGTGGCATTTGTTCATGCCACAAAGAAACCAAGGACAACCAGACCAGGCAGAAATCAAACCCTGAAACTGGTCTAGAGAGCACCGTGTTTAAAACCACTGTACGGTGCTGTCAGTAAGACTGAGGCGTCTGGTTTTATTAAGTCCATGCCTAATCACACCTTTACATAAATGCCAAGTGTGACACATGACTGATGAAGGTCAAACAGTTCAATACTATAAACCACGGACTTGTGCAAAGTTTGTATAAACTCTGACTTTATAAATTCTAAAACTACAAATGAGATATGATTAAAAGAGGTACTGTAAGTACAAGATATAACCAAGTACCCAGGACATAATAATCACTTGAAAAAATGGTTACTATTATAATCATTATCATCACTATTATTAATGGTCTTATTCTCTTAAAAAGAACATTCCATAGGGCCAAGAATATACGGAATTAGAAGACCTAAATTTTTATTCTAACTCTGTACCTAATGAGTCTCTTACAACCTGGAACTCAATTTTCCTCATTTGTAAAATGGAAACGACTCTACATTTTTCACAATCTTTCTCCTCAAGGTTGTGGAGAAGACCCAATGAGGTAGAATGCAATTTTAATGCAGAAGTGCCTTAATGCAGAGAAGGCAATGGCACCCCACTCCAGCACTCTTGCCTAGAACATCGCATGGATGGAGGAACCTGGTGGGCTGCAGTCCATGGGGTCGCTAAGAGTCAGACACAACTGAGCGACTTCACTTTCACTTTTCACTTTCATGCATTGGAGAAAGAAATGGCAGCCCACTCCAGTGTTTTTGCCTGGAGAATCCCAGGGATGGGGGAGCCTGGTGGGCTGCCGTCTATGGGGTTGCACAGAGTCGGACATGACTGAAGCAACTTAGCAGCAGCAGCAGCCTTTAATGCAGAAGTCACTCCACTAACAAAAGGAATTGTTCATTCCAGCCCCCTTGAATATCAAAAAGAAACCTGGTATTATCTTCAATAAATGTGGACATGCTCATAATTAAACTTATACTAATGCCAACAAGGCCAGTACATTTGTCTGCTATTGCTATGTAACCTGTTTCCTTAGGAAAAGAACAATATAAATGATTAGAGAGTAATGACCTGAATTTTACACTTTAAAGATGAAAACATATCCTGGTGTGCTATTCATTAATAACATGGTACATTATATAATTGCACTTAAGCTTTTTTTTTTCAAGGCATTCATGGTCCTCCTGCAGCAGAGAACACATGCACACATCCTGTTAGTTTGTGGAAATCAGTGAATAAGTTCCAGACTCTTCTAGCTTCAAAGAAAATCACGTATGGGCTTTTGATGATCTTTGGTACTGAAGAAAATAACTGAAATTCACAGATAAAATACATGTTTTTATCTAACTATTAGCTCAAACGTCTTCCATATGTAACATTTCCTCTAGCTGATCTGCTTTTTCCATTTCTTCCCAGGGTTCCACCCACCCAGGATTCCTGCTAACAAGCAATGGAAAGGCAAAAGAAATAAACAAGCATTTTTAAAAAGCAGGCAGCAGGAGGGAGGTAAGAAACAAAGCAAGATATGGATAAACCATAAATTAAATAATCGGCTGGAGTAAAGTAAGCACCTTCAAACGCTTAGCTCTTCCAGGAAAAAGAACAACCCATTGCAGCATAATTTTCTAAAACGGCAGTCTGGCAACCTGAAAACCGCTGTATCTCTATTTCATTTACTTACCAAGACATCCCAGCTGAACACCCAATTACAATTTGTTAACCTGGATGGAATTTGAATACCAGCTACGCTTTTTGCACTTTCCAACAAGTAGTCAACAAGAATGTTATTTTTGTCCCAGAAATATTCTGATGGCAGCTTTGCATTTGGTGTGTACCTATAGCTGATTGGGCTTCCCCGGTGGCTCAGCAGTAAAGAATCTGCCTGCAATGCAGGAAATGTACAGAAGACGTGTGTTTCATCCCTTTGTCAGGAGATCCCCTGGAGGAGGTTATGGCTACCCAATCCAGTATTCTTGCCTGGAGAATCCCATGGACAGAGGAGCATGGTGGGCTACAGTCCATGAAGTCGAAAAAGAGTCAGATATGACTAAGTGGCTAAACAACAACAAAAGCTCTGGTTGGTACCCAAGTACAAGCAAGATACAATCTGAAACATTTAGGTGTTTCTCTAACCGCATTTTAGTCCTTACAGCTTACACACCAGGGGCAATACCAACCTTATGGTCATTGGCCTTGTAATCATTGAAGAAATGCTGGCTCCCCGCCAAGGTGTAGGCACTACCCTCTCGAAACACGCTGATCCTCTGAGCAGTCAGCTTGGGAGAGTACGGCTGGGGCTTCGGGACTTCCCCAGATCCGTAAACACCATCCATTGGTTCAAGGGACTCTTGGAGGAAACTGTGAGGGTATTCCTCCTTTGGTGACTCTAATTCCTGCCCGTCTTCAAAGACTTGCTTCAACACACGGCCACTGTAGGAGGAAGATATTTTAAATCGGACTTTCCGGGGTTTGCCGTCACTCTTCTGGGTCAGCTTCTTCTCGGGGTCCTCCATCAGCAAAATTTTCACCCTGTGGTTTCCAGGCTTCGGTGTAGCAGTGAAACTTGGGGCTCTGAGAAAAAGGCATTTTATTTTCACTCCTCCTGCATATAATTAATTCAAGTTGGTGCTGGGGTGTGCTCAGTTTACAGCAATTGACACCCACACATTAAATATTGATAGGCCTCCATGCAAAGGCAGGCGATTGCAGGTTTATGGAGCGGATGGAGCATAAGACAAGGCTGGGTGCCCCCTGAATCCCAAGCTCACCCATAACTTCACCCCAACCTCAGCTTTTCTTAACGTGAGCATGAGTAGGTTATATAGACTAACAACTAACCACTTCAGTAAGGATCAGTTAGCAAGGGTCTTGTTATTCTTACCAACCAAGACACTTTACCGTCTGAGCCACCAGGGAAGTGATGATAATTATGACCTAGTGAGCATTTAAGAGGTGCCAGAGATTTTATATGCATTATCTTACTTTGTTCTCACAATAAACCTGCAATGAAAGTGTTGTTATATGTGTTTTACAGAAGGGAAAGCCAGGCTCAGAGCAGCTTCTTTGTTTGTTTACTCTATTCCAGCAAGTAAGTGATGGAGCGGGGATTTGAACTCAGTTCTTAAGTAACTCCAAAACCCGTGATTAGTCCACCACGCTGAAAGTTTTCAAATCGTGTCTCATGGAGCCCTAGACAAGGAAGCCACAGGTCCCTCTGAGCTTTCTACTCCTGCATTAACCAACATACCTTTACTTTCTATTTTATTTTTAAACTATTTATTTAGCCTGCACCAGGTCTTAGTTGCAGCATGCTGCTGCTGCTGCTGCTAAGTCACTTCAGTCGTGTCTGACTCTGTGCGACCCCACAGACGGCAGCCCACCAGGCTGCCCCGTCCCTGGGATTCTCCGGGCAAGAACACTGGAGTGGGTTGCCATTTCCTTCTCCAATGCCTGAAAGTTGCAGCATACAGGATCTTTAATTTTCACTGTGGCACACAGGATCTTTAGCTGTGGTAATGGCACCCCACTCCAGTACTCTTACCTGGAAAGTCCCATGGGTGGAGGAGCCTGGCAGGCTGCAGTCCATGGGGTCGCAAAGAGTCAGACAGGACTGATCGACTTCACTTTCACTTTTCACTTAAATGCATTGGAGAAGGAAATGGCAACCCACTCCAGTGTTCTTGCCTGGAGAATCCCAGGGATGGAGGAGCCTGGTGGGCTGCCATCTATGGGGTCACACAGAGTCGGACACGACTGAATCGACTTAGCAGCAGCAGCAGCAGCATGTGGGATCTAGTTCCCTGACCAGGGATCGAATCTCGGTCCCCTGCAGTAAGAGGGAACCTTAGCCACCAGGGAAATCCCACTTTATATCTATCGTTTATTTACAGTTTCGTTTGCAATCATAGCATGGGCCCCACTGCCTACTCCAGACAGCACTAGTAAATGGCCAACACTGAGAAAGTTGCTAGGATGAATATCAAACAAGCACATGACATAGGGCTTGAGAATGATAGTCCTACAACCTAGCTTTGGAAACAGACTTAACACGTAGGAAATAACAGCCTCCTGCTTAGGGAGCAAACTGTCCACTGCTGACTGCCAGAAAACTATTCTGGGAAGACAGTGGCCCCTCAGGAGACACGGATACAAGAAGGATTGTAAAGAAAGGGCCCTTGGATTGGGTCTAAAAGAAGAGTTGGATTTGAAGAGCTGACATGGTGGAGGTTGAGCCTCTCTCTGTCTTTGCTAACGACATCATCACTGACTTAGTTGCCCACATGGACTCCCCTTCCACCCCTGAAGCCGTTCCCACGGATTCTGTCACCACTACCTTCTTCCCCCCACCCAGGCAGCCCAAGGTCAAGCCCTTGTCACTTCTGTTTTCAGAACTGTGGCAGCCTCCTGGTGACCTCGTCACCCTCCACAAGTCCAACGTCCACACAGATGCCAGAGTGATGCTTCCAAAGCACAAATCTGAAAAGTCCTGACACTTCATGCAGCAGACAAAGTTCCTCAAAACTGAACCCTGCCTTCCTCTCTAGACTGACCCTTGTCTCTCTTTCAGGAGCCGCCTGGAATTGGTGTTCTAGGCATACTGGCAGCTCAGTTATTTCTCAAAACCATGGATTTCTGTCTCCTATCCAGTACAAACTCTATTTCCTGATTAGGATGTCAAACTTTCATTCATCCTTCAAGTCACAGCTCAAATGTTACAGCTCCTGGGAAGCCTTCCCATCAGCCCCGGGGAGGAGACCTGGGCCTTTGGACCAACCACCATTAACTACTTCTTGTTTTCTCTCACCATGCCTGTGTTCCCCCCTCACAGTTCACCAAACTGTGAACACTCAGAGTCACAAGCTGTGTTGACCATTCCTCTATCCCTAGTTTTTATCGAAGTTCCTGGGCTTCCCTTGTGGTTCAGTTGGTAAAGAATCTGCCTGGAGTGCAGGAGACCTGGGTTCAACCCCTGGGTTGGGAAGATCCCTTGGAGACGGGAATGGCTACTCACTCCAGTATTCTGGCCTGGAGAATTCCATGGACTGTATAGTCCATGGGGTCGCCAAGAGTCGGAACAACTGAGCAACTTTCACTTTCCTGATATTTAATAGAACTCAGAAATTAGGATGACTTCCAGCTGAGAGAAATCAAATAAATAAAACTTTGGGAACAGGAGCTAAGCATATTTTGCAGAGGTAAAATCAAAAAGTTATCAGAAAAACATCCACATTTCTGCTAAGGTGAGGGTTCCCAATTATAAGGTCTTTGTGTAATCAATGCAAGGAATAGATTAAACACACACACATAAACACACATATACCAACACGCAGAGAGGGAGAAACAAGATTCTAAAATAAGAAAGAAGGCTTCCTTGCTGGTCCAGTGGCTAAGAATCTGCCTTGCAACGCACAGGACACTGGTTCGATCCCTGATCCTAGAAGATCACACATGCCAGGGAGCAGCTAACCCCGTGCGCCACAACTGCTGAGCCCGAGTGCTGCAGTACTGAAGACCGTGCTCCTGGAGCTCACGCTCCACAACAAGGAGAAGCCACTGCAAAGAGAAGCCCTCTCACTACAACACAGAGCAGCCCCTGCTCGCCGCAACCAGAGAAAGTGCACGCGTAGCATCGAAGACCCACCACAGCCAAAATAAATTCATAAATAAATCTCTGAAAAATAGGAAAGAAAGGAAGAAGATATGCCTTCATAATATCAAAAGATATATGACTGTAGAGGCCCTCGGACGCAGAGCTGGCCATGACGTGCCATGACAGATGACAGGACCCTAGAGCATGGATCCCTCAGTCCTCAGGACAGGCCGGGGGGACCCCAGGCTTCCAGGTAGTCACCTTGGATTACGTCAGCCTCATTTATTTCCTCCAGTGTAAAGAACAAGCATCATTAATTCCCAAGGGTGCCATGCCATGAAATAGACCGGGAAGACCTAACTAGGAGAACATTTTCCCCTATTCCTGCCAGAAAAAAGCTATTAGTAAACGTCTGACAGCTTACATTTATCCAGAAGGAGCAGAGAGTGGATTTCCTTGCTGCTGCTGCTAAGTCGATTCAGTCGTGTCCGACTCTGTGCGACCCCATAGACGGCAGCCCACCAGGCTCCCCCGCCCCTGGGATTCTCCAGGCAAGAACACTGGAGTGGGTTGCCATTTCCTTCTCCAAGGCATGAAAGTGAAAAGTGAAAGGGAAGTCGCTCAGTCGTGTCCAACTCTTCGTGACCCCATGGACTGCAGCCCACCAGGCTCCTCCGTCCATGGGCTTTTCCAGACAAGAGTACTGGAGTGGGGTGCCATCACCTTCTCCATGACTACCTGTTAAACAGGCATTTTCCACTGCCTGTGGGATAAATACCATTAAAAAGTTAGCCTTTCAAAAGGGTAGACTTCAACCAGAGTGTATATGTTGATGCATTTCACACAATTGTACTTGTGCCACATTGAAAATGTGCTAAGCTTAAATTAAGTTAGAATTATGAACACAATGGAATTGGATAGGATCCTGACTATGAAAAATGAGTCCTTTAGTTACGTGAAAAAATCAAAAGCTGGCAATGAGTGTTCCAAGTAACATTTGTTTTTTGTACATTTTTATGCCCATTCCCATGTTCACAAACAGACTTCTGGAGAGCTGGATCAAAATCATGGAAGTTTGGAAACAATCATGCTTATTTGATAATTTTTAGATGTTCGTGGGTTTTTTAGGACCGTCACAACTTACCTCCAGAAAGAGGACACATTGATAAAGTGAAAGCAATTTTGGCAGTATTATCCAAAGCCTTAAAAATGTTCATATCCTTGAACCTTACTAGAAGCGAAAATAACCACATGAATCAGAAGAAATAATGTCAAAACATTAACATGAGTTGCCCCCAGGTGGAGGACTCTGAAAGACTATTTTTTCCTTCCCAGTTTCATTAAATTTTACTTGACTATGATAAACTTATCTTACCTTGATAATCATGGGGAAAATAAATGAAAAAAAATTCATTACTTTCAACCCAATAACTTATTTTAAGGAGATGATTTTTCTTTTTAATTTTAGGAGTTTATTTGAGCAAAACTGATTTGAATCAGGCAGCATCAATCCAGAAGTTGTTAGGAGTGCTCCACCAACATGAGTTTGTGGAGACAATTTTTTTAGATTTGTTTTTTAATGTGGACTGTTTTTAAAGGCTTTATTGAATTTGTTACAGTGTTACTTCTGTTTTACCTTTTGGTTTTTCTGGCTATGAGGCATGTGGGATCTTATCAGAAGGTGAAGTCTTATTAACCACTGAACTACCAGGAAGTCCCAAGGGCAGAGGCTTTTATAAAGAAGAGACAGAAGCAAAGTAAGGCAATCACTGTTTGGCTAATAGCTCAAAGCCTAGTTGTTTGTGATTCCTCAGCCTTAGGAGTTTTTGATTTTGTGACCATGAGACTTTTACAGGCTTAGACTCTGACTTGCTGACATAGGCCCCCATGGCACTAAAGCCACACCCATTTAACAGCATCCTTGTATAATTAATTTAATAATCCCCCTCTTTTTGCCATCCTCTCAGACATGAGAGACTAACCAAACAGTTGCCATTACTGTCTCTATCAGTCACCATCAAAGTTAAATCATTCTTGTCTCATTGTGAAACTCACAGATTATGGCGTCAGATCCACAGAAGAACTGATTTTGTTGTTCATCTGGTTTCTGTTTCTCCAAGCGCAGGGAAAAAAATCTGATGTACTGATGATGGCTACAAACATGTGTTTAAGAACTTTGATAGAAACTCAGCTGGTAAAGAATCCCCCTGCATTTCAGGAGACCCCAGTTCAATTCCTGGGTCAGGAAGATCCCCTGGAGAAAGGATAGGCTACCCACTTCAGTATTCTTGGGCTTCCCTGGTGGCTCAGATAGTAAGGAATCCACCTGCAATGTGGGAGACCTGGGTCCAATCCCTGGGTTGGGAAGATCCCCTGGAGGAGGGCATAGCAACCTACTCCAGTATCCTTGCCTGGAGAATCCCCATGGACAGAGAAGCCTGGCAGGCTACAATCCATAGAGTTGCAAAGAACTGGACATGACTGAATGACTAAGTGCAGCAAAGCACAGCACTCCAGGGAGACTACCTGGAGGGTAGGACTACTAGGAGGATAATACCAAAAGACTTAAGTATACTCCTTAGCCAGGGACCAGCTGGCATGAGCCACACTAGTCGGCATCTAATAAATCAAAGAATGTACCTGAAAAGGCATCAACCTGTTTTAGCCAAGTGGCTTATTTGTTAATTTCATGTATTTGCTACAACACGAAAGGTATTGGTCTAGGTACAGCAGGAGATATTTGCTATTACATAGACTCCTTGTTCAGCTAACAAGTAATCTAAAGCTAACACTACCTTCAAAAGAAAGTCCAGGGACTTCTGTCGTGTAGCTATTGCCTTATCAATAGATTTTGTGATAGTTGCCAGAGTTAAGGAACATTGTCTTCCTGTGCATTAACAGAGAGGGAAAGCAAGTAATTAAAAAACAGAATAAAGCTTTCACACTGGAGATTAAGATCTTGAACTATGATCTTGAGAGAGCTGGTCACCTCAAGATGTCATCGGCTTCTGGAAAGGAACCTCCCCAGACAATTTTAATTTTAGATCTCCAGCTGGTGTGCCATTCCAAGAGTCTAGAGAAGCCCTTTTTAATTAGAGGGTGTAGATCCAGGGTTCAAGTCCCTGAACTTTGACTGCCATCTGGGTAGTGAGGAGGAGCTGGGATGATCCCTTCCAAAGAGGTTCAAAGTCAGTCTTTGTTCTTAATGATTCCAAATCAGAAATGTGGGAGAAAATTGGAAACAATAGGTTGAAGAGTTGTAGCTGATATTTGAGGAAACTAGAACTCAGGATGCAGTTGATTTACAGGCATATAACAAAACCTCCAAGACAATGAACAGCACTAGAACCTGATCTCCACAAGGTTGTGTTATCATTTTCTATGAAGCATAATTATTTCCTCTACAATCACTCTCGTTTCTCTCAAAGATAATCACTATAAGACAAATTTGTCTGTAAGTGTTTAGTCTCATTAAATTTGGCCTGATTATTTAGATGAATGCAGCAGGAATAGTGATTGACCACATAGATTCTCTTTAAATCTGCTTTGCTGGTAGTTTTTCATAAGGAATCTTAGATTGGACTTTTAAAAGCCTTTCCAGGCTAAGAAACCAAACCAAAAACTCAGTATTAGACTTCACCCAGTATATTTAAAGAGGTGACTGAATTCCTCTCTTTTTTAAAGTATCCTACGGTTCTGGACCTTTCTGGAAGTAGCCTCCCTTATTCACCTGGTAGGGCTTCCAGGAAGTCTTAAGCAAGGTACAAGGTCAGTTTTCCCAAGAAGCTTTTATTGGCTCCATAGAGTCCACCTGAGTTCCTTAAAAGTATCTGGTCAAATCTTAGGCATGAGATTTTAAGCATATTCTCATATATACCCAAAAGCATAGAACTTAAGAAGGTTTGTCATCACTTACTACTTGATAATGCATCCCACATAATTCAGCATGCCAAATAAACATAATTAACAACTGCCTTTCACAAGGTGAGAGACAAATTCTTTGAGATTTTCCACACTTCCTCTGGGAAATTTCAAAGGTATTTTGAAGTTAAAAAGACTGCATTCATAATTTTATTTGGGGAAGTTGTCAAAATGTTTGAACATTTGACTAGGATCTCAGATCATTATGAAATAATACTTAATTATCAATTTAAGTTGACAATAGAAGATTTTAAAGGCAAACAGAAGATTACATAGCTGTGAACAAAACTTAGATCTTTTAATATTGAGAAGACTGGGTTTTCTTATGTAATCAAAGTGCTGATAAAGACAAAATAAAGCACAATAAATTAGTTTGGAAGAGATCAAATCTTTGCTTTCCAGGTAGATTACCCAAAAAGTTCAACGACAAACTTTCACTGTCCAAAGCAGACCAATATTCCAAGACAAATTTGTCCTTTTACAGAGAGAAAGCCAAATTCTACTTCTGTACCTGTGTACTTCTGATATTAAAACTCATTCCTTAAAAAATTAAATAAATCCATTCTCATTTTATTCAGCTTGACCATACATAAAATCCTTTTCCACAAATGTTTTACAACTTTTTTTACATCTATTCAGGTTTTATCCTATGGTTTTTTCTCTTCCTCATTCTCAAACAACCAGTCTTCACTTTCTGCATGTATTTTTCACACAATTGTTTCCTTTAACTTATTTTTCTAAGCAGTTTTAATTACAAATATTGATTAGAAATCTTGACTCTTAGAATTCTTTATTCTTAAAGAAAATAAAGAAGTAAGCAACTGTGGACTGTCACAGTAGCATTCTGTGGATTGTCATATTCAAAAATAAATTTCACGATTTCCCGAAGTATAGTCTTCCTCACGGTAAAATGTTCAATGTGTTACAAAACATGTTTACTAATAGATCTGAGTATTTTTAGCTCCTCTGTAAAAGGAAGTCAAAAGGAGATAAATCTATGTCAGTAATTTATGTTTCACTGTATTATCTTATTCAGAAATGATTTGGATATTCAATGAATACCCATCATTTAACTGATCTCAGTATAACTTTAAGGCTTCAAGTTATGAAAAATATTTTGGAAATTATGTTTAAGTAAACTTATCTTAAAACATTATTATTATTGAAAAGTTTGTTCATAAGCTTTAACCTTACATGTATCTATTTAATTTACTTGGGTTTTTGTTTATTTTGTTTTGCTTTGCTTTTTTTGCTGGACCATGCAGCTTGTAGGATCTCAGTTCCCAAACCAAGGATCAAACCTGTGCCTCCTGAAGTGAAAGAAAGGGTAGAACCCTAACCACAGAACCACCAGGGAATTTCCAAATTTGTTGTTGTTGTGTTCAGTCAATAAGTTGTGTCCAACTCCTGGCAACCTCATGGACTGCAGCCTGCCAGGCTCCTCTGTCTTCCACTATCTCCTGGAGTTTGCTCAAATTCATGTCCATTGAGTCAGTGGTGTTATTTAACCATCTAACCCTCTGCCGCACCCTCTTCCTTTTGCCTTCAGTCTTTCCCAGCATCAGAGTCTTTTCCAATGAGTCGGCTCTTTGTATCAGGTGACCAAAGTATTGGAACTTCAGCTTCAGCAACAGTCTTTCCAATGAACAAGGTTGATTTCTTTTAGGATTGACTGATTTGATCTCCTTGCTGTCCAAGGGACTCTCAAGAGTCTTCTCCAGCACCACAGTTTGAAGGCATCAATTCTTCAGTGTTCAGCCTTCTTTATGGTCCAAAGTCATCCATACATGACTACTGGAAAAACCATAGCTTTGACTAACCATACCTTCTCAAATTTACTTGTTCTTAATTATGTTTAGTTGACTCATAAAAATTTCATGAGACATTAAATAGCTAACCATCATGTTAAGTTATCCTTCTTGCTGACAAATTCTGTAACAAAGATAACATGAGCTTATTTGACTTTTAGTAAGTCCAGGTAGAATGAGATTATTATGTTTAATGCTGTAACTCTAAAGACATGCTTCTTTTAATGAAACCAACAAGCTTAAACTAGCTTTTATTTGCCAAGATTATCCTAGATCACATGGACTTGAGAGACTTTTGGGTTAGTTTCTATATTTCTGAGAGTAGATTTGATTAATATAAATGTTTATCTTTAAGCCAATTAAATAGAGCTCTTTACAAATTAATTTTGCCAATACTGTTAGGAGGTAGAAAAATACTGCAAATCTCTAACATCCATATATAAACATACAGGAACATCAGACAAATACAGGCATCTTATAGCTTTAATTTTAAACTTTTATCCATGAGGACTTCCCTCATGGTCCAGTGGTTAAGAGTCTACCTGCTAATGAAGGGGACATGGGTTCGATCCCTGGTCCAGGAAGATCCCACATGTGCAGGGCAACTAGACTCATGCACCACAGCTACTGAGCCCACATACACAGAGCACGAGAGCCCGTGCTCCACAAGGGAAGCTGCTGCAGTGAGGAGCCCAAGCACCACCAAGGAAGAGTAGCCCCCTCTCGCTGCAACTAGAGAAAGTCTAAGTGCAGCAAGGAAGACTCAGCACAAACATAAATAAATATTTTTTTTAATTTAGCCATCAGACAAGTATAATAATATAAAACAAACCTGTGTATTCAGCAAATTGAGGATGATGTAGTTGGGTGGGTGGGTAAACCTCTTGAAGTCTTAACTCAATTCTTTGAGGAATTAAAAGCAACCATACTTGCCTTACAAACTGAGTCTTTACTAAAACAGAAATTCAGCTCTAGAAACAATTTGAAGCCACCTATCTTTTTTACCTTGGGGAAGGAAATGACAACCCACTCCATAGAGGTGTGATACTGTGATGCATGCATGCTAAGTCGTTCCAGTCGTGTCCAACTCTGTGCAACCCTATGGACAGCAGCCCACCAGGCTTCTCTGTCCATGAGATTCTTTAGGCAAGAATATTGGAGTGGGTTGCCATTTCCTTCTCCAAGGTAAAAAAGATAGGTGGCTTCAAATTGTTTCTAGAGCTGAATTTCTGTTTTAGTAAAGACTCAGTTTGTAAGGCAAGTATGGTTGCTTTTAATTCCTCAAAGAATTGAGTTATGACTTCAAGAGGTTTACCCACCCACTCAACTACATCATCCTCAATTTGCTTGTTTATATCAGGGAGATCTTCAACTAAAATGGAAATCAAGAGATTCCTACCTTGTAGCTTTAGACCTGTGTGCCTTTGAAATGTGTGAGTAAATCCTTCCACAATGACTTCAGGACGTTTTCTTTTCTTCTAAATACACAGGATTATTTTAGCTTAGCCTAAAGAAAAGTTCCTACCAAGCTCCAAATATCAGTTTCCAATTTGGCCAACTTTTGACCATAGGGAGACTTAAAAGCTTTTGAATATCTTGTTAGGTTTCAATCAGAACAAATAGCAAAATTTCCTGGCAGTATTGAACAACCCCTGGATGAAGAGACATCCCCAAAGAGGATGCAGAAGAACTACCCTCCCAAGACCCAGAGTTACTCCCAAAGATAACCAAAAGAAAGAAAGACAGGAAATTCCCTTGAGAGCTGACAGCAGTCAGTAGGACCCTAGCCACAAATGGAATGCAACCCACAGTTCAGTGCAATCAAATTTTGGGGGTCCCACCTAACAAATGTCAAGGCAATTTCTCAGGACACAAATTAAGATGAACGAGAAGGCAATAGATGCCCCTGAGAAATGAGGGATTAATAACTGTTTTTTCCTGCCAATCTGTATTTGGAAAGGAAGGGACAATGTGAAATTTTACTTCCCTCCCTTGACCAGGCACCACAGAGATCTAGGCAGGCTGACTTTGGTGAGGATTCTTACCCTTTTTAGGCCTCTGCCATTTTCCCGAGAATGCCATCTGCAGGCTCTAAAGAGAGTGGGGTGTCCCAACGGGACTCATCCTGGTCACCAGAAACTGAGGCCTCACACTGGACTCAGTTTTAGTCGGAACCAGTCCAACTCTGACGCGAAGAGCCGACTCATTGGAAAAGACCTTGTTGCTGGGAAGGATCAAGGGCAGGAGGAAAAGGGGGCAACAGAGGATGAAATGGTTGGGTGGCATCACCAACTCAATGGACATGAGTTTGAGCAAACTCAGGGAGATAGTGAAGGACAGGGAAGCCTGCTATGCTGCAGTCCATGGGGTTGCAAAGAGTCGAACAATTAGCAATTGAACAATTAGTTCAACCCTGGACCCAGTCTGGTTTCTAAAGTAGACCCCGTCCAACTTCAGCAGTTTCCCGAAAGAAATGGTCAAATGAAGTGTAGATGAAGGATAGAGTGTCCTTACCCACCACCTCCAGAGGCAGCGAGGAGAAGCGACTCATGGGGCTCCTCAGGCACCTTCGCTGCTGTTGCTCATTGCCCCTGAGGGCCGTCAAAGTTCTCCTTGGTTCCCTCTTCAGTCATCAGACCTGTGAAAAGATAAACCGAGGTATGATAAAAGTCTAAGAGTTTATCTGAGCAAAAATCAAGTCAAATCTAGCAGTTCTGAACCAGAAATGGTTAGGAGCATTTCTAAGGAGATAATGTCAAGTAGAGAAAAATATTTATATGGAAAACTTATTCACCATAGGAAAAAAAAATCTGCAAACAACTTAAATGTTCAACAGTAGGAATTTCACAAAATGAAAGATCATGTAGTCATGTTTAAAAGGTTGACAGAGCTTGAAATAATATGGAAAAATATTTATGAAACAAATTAAGTGAGAAAAGATGTGATGTAAAATTTTTTGTTCTGTAATTATAGCACTTTCTATGTAAAACTGTATAGGAGAAAAAGACAAAAGTAAATCTATTAAAATGTTAAAAATGATTCTGAGACGGTAGTTAGGGGTGATTTTTATTTTCTTTTTTATACTTTTCTGTATTTTCTAAATTTTCCATAATTAGCTAATATTAATATTAGGAAAAAGTTTTTTTAAGTAAACTGTGCCTATCATTTTAAAATATAGATGAATTTATGCAATTGGCTGGAGAAAATTAAATCTTCAACCTCTGCCATTTTTCCTCTGCATGAATTCAGCTAATAGGAAATCATTATTTTATTGCAAAGATATTTTTTTCATACCACTTTAATACAAGCAGAAGTGACTTTAACCTGAGTCAAACAAAGTAGAATTGTTTTCTCATTTTCTTTTTTTGGCTACTCTGTGTGCCAGCATTTGAGACCTTAGTTCCCCAACCAGGGATCGAACCCACGTCCCCTGCCTTGGGAGTGCATAGTCTCAACCACTGGCCCACCAGAAAGTCCCTAGAATTGTTTATTCATGATTGCACCCAGATGCAGAAAATTTTAATGGGTTATTGAAAGTAAAATGTGTGACGTATAACAAAATCAGTCAATTTACAATCTCATTATGGGGCTCATTACTTTTTAAAAGCTCTGATGGACACCTAACCACATGAGTAGACTTAGTGATCCTAATGTTAGGACAAATTGACATTCTATTTCTCCTAATGGGATGCTTCATTTACAGATAGGGTGTCCAAACCAAGACATTCTTGACACTGAAAGGCACTATTTACAGTTACACCAGGACAGGAGACAAATGGGGATAAATGATCACCCCACTAGGATGAGGTATTTAGGCCAAAATATTTAATGTTTATATAATCAAAACTTTGACCTAACTTTTGGTTTATATGAAGCACAGGTGATGGAAGAATGAGCTAAATGACCCAAAAGGAAATGGATGGACAGTGGTGGGACCTCCTGCAAGACAACTGGTCTCACCAAAAGGTTAATATACTGCAGAAAATGTTGGGATGAGCAGGACATTCTAGAGTTACAGAGATACAACCAAGTGTAATATATGAACTTTGGTTGCTTCCTAGAGAAACTTGACTCCAGAGTTGGTATCAGGGATTTCTCTGGCAGTCCATTAGTTAAGACCCCACACTTCCACTGCAGGGGCACAGGTTCGATTCCTGGTTGGGGAATGAAGATCTCACATGCCTCAAGATGTGGCCAAAAATAAATAAATAAAAATTTTTTAAAAATAGAACTCGTATCAGAGGGAACTTAAGAGTTGTTGTCATTTTCATATGCAGGATAAATTTAAGTGACTATGTGTGAGAATGTCCTTTTTTTTGGAGATACATGCTGCTGCTGCTGCTCCTGCTAAGTTGCATCAGTCATGTCCGACTCTGTGAGACCCCATAGACAGCAGCCCACCAGGCTCTGCCATCCCTGGGATCCTCCAGGCAAGAGTACTGGAGTGGGTTGCCATTTCCTTCTCCAATGCATGAAAGTGAAAAGTGGAAGTGAAGTCACTCAGTCGTGTCCAACTCTTCGAGACCCCATGGACTGCAGCCCACCAGGCTCCTCCGTCCTTGGGGTTTTCCAGGCAAGAGTACTGGAGTGGGGTGCCATTGCCTTCTCCGAGAGATACATGCTAGAATACTTACAGTGAGATGTCATGATGTCTTCAATTCATTATTTAAAAGCTTATTCCCTCAGTATATGTGCGTGCTGTGCTATGCTAAGTTGCTTCAGTGTATCCAACTGTGTGTGACCCTATGGACTATAACCCACTAGGCTCCTCAGTCCTTGGGATTCTCCAGGCAAGAATACTGGAGTGAATTGCCATGCCCTTCTCCAGGTACTCTTCCTGACCCAGGGATAGAATCAGTGCGTCTTATGTCTAACCTGCATTGGCAAGCAGGTTCTTTACCACTAGCTCTACCTGGAAAGCCCACTTTAACACATATGCATAAATGTGAAGTAAAAAATGGAAAAATATTAACAATTCTTTATGTTTATTATCCTATTTTTCTAATTTTTTAATGTTTGAAATATTTATAATAAAAATTGGGACCAAAAATTCTCTTAGAAAAATATTCACAGATATCTAGGCTTGCTTTTATGCATTTTGATTTACACCCTTGGGTATTCTGAGTAGAATTTTTATACTATTCTGTCTGATGTAATTTACTGGACTTTATTTTTATGTGTACTTTGGGATTTGGGAGATTATGTTAAAAAGTGTCTTGATGAAAGAAATGTGCAATTATTGCAAATTGAGTATAAACATTATCCTTTAGTGATCTTTCCACATCTATCTTTTCTAATCAGAGTAGGGCTTATAAATTAAACATATCCTTTTAATCTGCTCATGCATTACTACACAGTGTGTGTGTGTGTGTGTGTGTGTGTGTGTGAATGTGTGTGTATTTAAACCCAGTCTGGCATTTTCTTTTGAAACATTGTTATGGCAGAAGATTATTATAGTTATTGATCATGCCTAGAAAGTTGTGAGACTTCATGTAACTTTATAAAAAACATGAAAAACAAAACCGAAGTTTATAGTCCCCCTTGCTCTATCACCAACCAAAACAGAAATTTCCAAGGCAATGCTTCAAGAGACTATCATCACTATTTAAAAAAAATTTTTTTAATTTACAAGATTGTCTAAGCTCCCACAGAAATAAGTTTTTCATTATAGACCTAGGTGATATGGAACATAGTTTGGTGACTGGTCACCCCCTGCATCACAGGACAATCTGATGAGACCAGCCCATCCAAAGTGTGAGATCAAGGATTCAGATTAGAAAGTAAGACATTTTCTTCCACGCCATCATTTCCCAAAGTATGACTCACAGAGCTATAAGTTATTTCTTGAAAAAAAAAATCCTAATAAAATAAGTTTTGGAAATTCTGGGTTAAGTAAAGTTAAACTGATTTCTTTACCGTAGGACTTCTGAGAATGTTAAATATACTAATGTACTTTGTCAACCTCCACCATTTCCAAAATGAAGTGCCCACAAAATTCTTTTTATTGTTGGAATTCTATTTCAGAAAACCAGTGTTCTGAGAAAAAAGTCTCAAAGACGTTGTTGGAAGATGCTTTTCTGCTTAAAAATTCTCCCACCTCTGACTCTCATCCTCTTCATTGTGAAAAATAGTTACAGCTTATGAAGCATTTGCTATGTGTGAGAGAGGTATTTCACAGATAAGAAAACTGGAAACTGAAGCTCAGAGAGGTTATATATCTGCTCAGTCACACAGCACAAAATGTCAGTTGTTATTCTCACCCAGGTCTGACCCCAAAGTTTATGTTTCTCTCATCTCATCAAATTGACCACTTGGTGGGGGAAAGGTCAATTCTTTAAAGAGCTAGAAAATATTTTAACAAATCCAGTCGTAATCTAAAACCCACAATAGACTCTAGTATATACAATCAGCAAGGTCTCTCTGAGGCAGGGATGGAACTTAAGCTACCCATATGATTGGTTCTCTATGCTCTGTCTCAGAGGAGGCTCCAGAATTTGCTTTGAAATTTAACCATCTGCATTAACTGTAATTGACCGGAATGGAGAGATAGGCCATCTTCCTCATACTCTGAGCCGTTTCCTCATTGCCTCTGAGCAGAGCTGGCACAAGTCTTTGTATCACAGGCTAAAACCTCCACGTCAGAAAGTAATGAGAGGATTCCCAGAGGACCGAGCAGGTGAGCATAGTGGAAAAACATCAACTCTGCCAGAGCCACTGGCCAAAATCTGGGACTTCATTAAAAAATAATAATCACCTGGGATTATTGTACCATTGCAAAGATCCCCCCGCCCCCTTTGCAGCCCCTGGTGGCTCAGACGGTAAAGAATGTGCCTGCAATGCAGGAGACCTGGGTTCTATCCCTGGAGAATTCCATGGACAGAGGAGCCTGGTGGGGTCACAAAGAGTCAGACATGACTGAGCAACTAACACTTTCACCTTCTTTTCTAACTCCTCTCTCACTTCTGACTCACTGTTCATTCCTACAAGACAGAAAGAAAGAAGAGCTCTCTGAGGTTGCAAAACAGTCCTGAATTTTCTCCATCTCAGCAATCTCCAATAGAAATGCACATATGTATGTAATGTAACCCACATATATTACTTTTAAATTTGCCAGTAGCAACATTTAAAAAGTACAAAGAAACAAGTAAAAAACTAGAAATATTTTATCACTATTCAGATTTCATAAGATTGTAAGTAAGTCGTTCAGTTGTGTCTGACTCTTTGCCACCCCATGAAATAACCCGCCAGGCTCCTCCATCCATGGGATTCTCCAGGCAAGAATACTGGAGTGGGCAGCCATTCCCTCTTCCAGGAGATCTTCCCGACCCAGGAATCAAACCCAGGTCTCCTGCATTGCAGGCAGATTCTTTACTGTCTGAGCCACCAGGGAAGCCCTTTCATAAGACCTATAGTTGACAAAGTAGATTCATATCCAAGTTGTTCCAATCACACTTAAATTTTTTCCAATGACTGACTTGAGCATCAGTTTAAAAGTATATGTGTACATTGATTCAGATTAAAAGCTTAGTTCTTCAGTCCCACAAGCCACATTTTAAGCTCACTGGCCACATTCGACTGGTGGCTACCCTATTAAGACAGCACAGCTGTGCAAGAGTACTTAATGCGGCCAGCAGTGCCCCGTAAAGGGCATTATGGAAACGTGTGGGAACATTTGCTTTCTTAGCACTGTACTCACAAGAAAGGAATGACACAGTCAGTGGGTAAGAGGACAGGGACGTGGACATCCTGCAATGTTAAGGGCAGTTCTGCACAGCACAACGCTGTCTCACACCTCAGACTATCACCTGTTTATAATTATCTGAGCCTAGAACCTGTTTGTTGGTTTGTTTTAGTGAAATTGGTAAGCTTGGTTTTAACATACATTTTGGGGGACTGAAATGAACATGGATTAAGAGAAGTTTGTATTTTGTTTTATTCAGAGCTCTACCAAAAACTGTCTACCGTTTTGAAAAACTGCTTCACAGATTGAGATGTTGCTCCTACATCAGACAGCATCTGTAGCTGTGGCTTTTCACAGGGGTCCCAGACATGGGTAAAGCATCTGACGACTTCATGATATCTTCTAGGGAAATCATACCCAAGCATTTGCCATTAAAATACACAGTATTTTATTATCAATTACTTTCCTTTTATTTCTCTTTATATGAGAGCAAAGGTGTTGTATTGGTTTTCGAAGTTATTAATGTATTTGTTGGAGGATTATTTAATCTAGTAACTTCATTCCAGGATAGTAAATGGATGTTATGAAGTAAAGAGTTACGGGAAGATCACTCATTGTGCCTGATGGGTTGAGAATCATTGCTCAGGGAAGGAGCGTGGCTGGCTCAAGCCGATGAAGACTGCCACCTGCAGGAAGGAGAGGGAACTGAAACTGCATCCCAAAGCTCATTTGCAAACTTCCTTGTTCTGTACTTAGTCGCTTGAAAGAAAGTGAAACTGAAGTTGTGTCCATCTCTTTGCGACCCCATGGACTGTAGCCCGCCAGGCTCCTCTGTTCATGGGGATTCTCCAAGCAAGAATACTGGAGTGGGTTGCCATGCCCTCCTTCAAGGGATCTTCCCAACCCAGGGATCCAACCCAGGTGTCCCTCATTGCAGGGCGGATTCTTTAGCATCTGAGCTCCCTGAGTTGCCTCAGTTAAACAACTGCATTCTTGGCACCTCCCAAGTCCAAAGTCTTGTGCTGGAAGACACTCACACTGCTACATCAGCGACGTGAACAACCACGGCTCTTCTCTCAAGGAGTTCACAGTCTGGGGTGGGAAAGCACGTGGGTGTGGGGAAGGGGGATCAGTTCATCTGGGCACAGATAATTAGCTGGTCAGAGACACCATCCCCCCCACCGCCATCCCCCGTCCACTTCAAACCTTTCTGTTAACAACTTGTCCAGGTTAGTTGATGTGGGAAAATATAAGAAAGAGTGCTAAGTTTTCTGCACATGTATTTCATATTTTTTCCAAATTTATATCAACTTAGAAAAACATACACAAGTGACACATGAATACAGCCTTTTAGAGGATAAATATTTTAAATTTGAAAGGAATAAAGAAGAAAATTAATGGTTTCCTTCACTCTACCTAAAAAGTTACCTAAAAAGTAACTGTTACTAATACACCTGGAATAAGCCCTTCCCAATATTTTATGCATTTATATACATGTGCATGCCACCCAGGTGGCGTAGTGGTAAACAATCCTCCTGCCGATGCAGAAAACACAGGAGACGTGGGTTCAATCCCAGGGTAGGGAAGATCCCCTGGAGGAGGAAATGGCAACCCACTCCAATGTTCTCACCTGGAAAACTCCATGGACAGAGGAGCCTGGCAGGCTACAGTGATGAGGTCACAAAGAGTCGGACACAACTGAGCATGCATGCATGCACATACATGTATCTGCAGATACAAATCAATGGTTTTATTTTTTAAGCACAAGTGAAGTTATACATACAGATATGCATATGTATACAGATATAATTTCATTTATGTTTAAATATATTAATTTTTCTGAATTTAAAAATATAATATGGAGATCTTTCCATATCAATACAGATAGAGTTCCCCTGCATTGATTTTGTGACTTCATACTAACTCACTATAAAAACATTAATTCATTCTTCAACAAATATTTATTAACCACATACTATTTGTTTGAAATTATTCTAGGTGCTAAGGATGTAAGAGTAAACAACAAAAGCAAAAAGAAAGGCAAAAAATCCTTGTCTTCATGGAGCTTACATTCCAATGGAGAGAAAGAAACAGTATACTTAATAAATGAGTTAATAATATATTACATATGAAAAAGCAATAATTGCTATGAAAAAAATAGAACAGGATAAAGAAGATTGGGAATCCTAAACTGAGAGTGGGGAGAATTGCAATTAGAAACAGGGTGGATATAGCAGGCCTCAGTGGGAAGTAGTCTTAAGTAGATGAGAAAGGGAGCTATGAGAACATTGTGGGAAAGTTTTCCAGGCAGCAGGAACAACCTGTACAAAGGTCCTGAGGTAGGAATGTGATTAATAGGCTCAAGAAACTGCAAGGATGCTGCTGCAGCTGGGTAGGGCAAAAGTGGAAGCAGGAAGGCCAGGTGGAAGGTGACTGGAAATATCTACAAAAGATGATAATAGTTTAAGATCAGGGTGGTAGCAGGTAATGAGAACTTGCTACATTCTGCATATATTTTGAAGGTAGAGTCAACAGAATTTACTGAAGGTATTCACATGGGAGTGAGAGAGAGAAAAAAGGACTCAGAGATGATTTATCCTAAGCATGTGGAGGTACTCTGCTGCACTAACTGTGCTATGCCACAGGTAATGTAAACTGCTCCTTTTAAACTAACGTTTAGGTTATTTCTGGGCTTTCTCTATTATAAATGATCTTTCAAAGATTATTCTCTCACATGTACCTTTATGCACATCCAATTGGGTTTCCCAGTGAACAGCTTCACTCTTCTCTCATCTTTGAAATGAACTTATCTAACCTGATCTACCAGGGAAGACAATAGTGTGCTCGGGACATGCAAAAGAATCAGTGCGTGAAGTCAAATTAAATGTGAAGAAAAGGTTTCTCTTCTCTTTTGTACTTTCCCTTCTTGCATCATTCCATCCCCCAATTAATACTGTGCATGATAAAACCACATAACAGCTCGTTTTTTTGAGCACTTGAGTGCCAGGCACAGTTGACTAGCATTATCTCCTTTTTACACTAATTACACTATGGGGCTTCCCTCATAGCTCAGTTGGTAAAGAATCTGCCTGCAATTCAGGAGACCGCAGTTCGATTCCTGGGTCGGGAAGATCTGCTGGAGAAGGGATAGGTTACCCACTACAGTATTCTTGGGCTTCCCTTGTGACTTAGCTGGTAAAGAATCCGCCTGCAGTTCAGGAGACCTGGATTTGATCCCTGGGTTGGGAAGATTCCCTGGAGAAGGGAAAGGCCACCCACTCCAGTATTCTGGCCTGGAGAATTCCATGGACTATACAGTCCATGGGCTCAAAAAGAATCGGACATGACTGAGCAACTTTCACTTCACTTCATACTAATGACCACACTATGAAATAAACATTTATGTCCAAAAAAAAAAAAATTATATAGATAAGAAGTAAAATAAGACCTTGTAGGGGACAAACGCACACATATATAACTGCTGGAACTTGCATTTGAACCTGGCCGTGGAGCTCACATCCTCAGCAACTGCACTGCGCAGCATCTAGTATAAATAAACTTCTCCCTTTTCCCTGTGATTCTTCTTCCCCAGGACAAAATACCTTGGATTCCATTTACAGTAAGGATTATGTCTGGCCCCCTAAAAGGCCGTGTGGGGTGATGCAAAGGGCACACACAGGCTCTGGAATCAGCTCCTTCTGACTGTGTGATCTTGGGTGAACGCCTTAACCCCACCCCTACCCCACTAAATCTCGGAGAAGTAGGTCAGGACCCTGAGAAAACAAAACAAAGTATGGCTAATTTCCTATGGGGACTTGTGAATAGAAAAACCTCTTAAAGCTTTTAGATCCAAGTGTCCTGTTTGTGGCTAAAAATAGGCAGTGAAGTCCAGAGTCTCTACTGGAGAAATTTAGATCATTCTCTCCACTTCCTATGGTCCCCCTGCTACAGATAAGTTTCCTTGGAAACACAGCATCCTTCCTATCTCCTTTCTTCAAGACCTACTCTCTATCCTATGTTAGAGCTACCACCAAAGTCATAAAAAGATTTCAGGGCTGGTGGACAAGTGGTTAAGAATTGGCCTGCCAATGTAGGGGACACGAGTTCAATTCGTAGTTCGAGAAGATCCCATAGGCTGCAGAGCAACTAAGCCTGTGCACCACTACTGAGCCCTGAGAGCCCTAGAGCTCGTGAGCCACAACAAGAGAAGCCGCCGCAACGATGAGTAAGTGGCCCCTGCTGGCAGCAACTAGAGAAAGCCCACACAGCAACAAACACCCAGATCTGTCCAAAAAAAAAAAAAACTCATCTACTGACTCAAATCCCAACTCAATCCACAGGACTGCTGTGGAACTCAAACAAGCCCTAAGCCCTCTCTGAGCCTGTTTTCCTATCTCTGAAATCATCAGTAGCCCAAATAAACTCTAAATTCTCTCTCAGAACGAACATCCTACAGCTCTATCTCCAGTGGCAATGGGAAGGAAGAGAGTGATGGATAAGGTGAACACAAAGAATCTTGCCTCCTACCTATATTTATTGATTTGTCAGAGGCCACAATTGATTGTCTTCCTCTGGAGCAGATGCTCAAGTGCTATTCATGCAGCAAAAGCCATTTTTTGCCTGAGGAAACAAAATGTTCTGGGAAATTTCACAAAAATTGATCTTAAATTGTCTAAAGAGCCACAAATTCACATCAAGCAGGGCATTCCATGAAGCCTGAGGCCCCAAATGTTGTCTGTAAGTACTTCCTCCCCACCCCACCCCCCGCCCGCCTTGAAAATTTTACAGCACTTCAGAGATGTGTCCTAGGCTGCCTGGTTTACCCATCAGCTGTGTGCGAAAGGCTGAGGAGCAGTGGTGACTAAAGGTGAGGTAGCTCTGACTACCTCCAAATACAGGCAGCTGATTCTATGTGAACACAGGTCTCTGGCCAGAGGCGCACTGAGTGCTGAACACAGAGCTCCGAGAGTTACATCACCAGACCGAAACCCTGAGCCCAGGGCCCCTCCATCTCACCCCAGACCAGACTCCCAGGAACACACACCCTTGCCCCACCTGTACCCCACACCAGCCAACCATCACCACGGAGGAAACCTGGGGCGACAGAAAAGGACCCAGAGGAGGGGCTGGGACCCTGGGCTCCTGTCCCAAAGACTGGTGAATCCTGACTCTAGAAATGTCCTTTTCTGGGCCTTAATTGCCCAGTTACTTGCCCATTGCCAGTATTTGGACGTGAACTTGTTCACTCTGACAATCTACAACTCCCTGGTGTGAAGAAGCCCCATCTGTCTCCCAAGGAGCTATGCTGCCTTCTGCAGTCTCTATGAGGCTCGGAGACCTACACTATTTGTCTGTCCTGCACAATTTCCCAGACCCACTTTTGGGAGTCTCTCTTCCCCTGCTCCACGCAGTCCTCAAGGAGGCAAAAGACCCCACCACCCTGGCCCCAGTGATTGGTTCAGGACCAGGCAGGTGAACTTGGGATAAATCAGATGCTTGCCTGATGCTTCTGTTACCTATTGCTCAAGGCCACGCTGCCCTGAAGCATAACGGCCTTAAGCAACAGCCACTTTATTCTCCCTAAAGATTCTGTGGCTGGAACTGCAGTCATCTGGAGGCTGGCCTGGGCCGGACCACCTGGGACCCTCACTGCACCCAGCAGGCTCACTCACACTGGCTGTCGGTGCTGTGTGGCTACTGAAGACTCTGCTGGAGCTGTGGACTGGAGGGAACATCTGGTGTCTCCATGCGGCGTGAACTTTTTAGGGCACGTCAGTTGGGTTCCAAGAAGGAACATTCCAAGTAGGCAAGTCTCAATTAATTTATCAAGCCTCTGTTTACCTCACACTTGCAAAAATCCCATCAGTCAAAACATGTCACATGTCCAAGCTCAGAGTCACTGAAGGGTGGCCCCACACAGCAGTGTGAGTACCAGAAAACCTGGTTCTTTAGGGGTCACTGATTTACCAATAAATTTCCTATTGTAATGATGCTGACTTGAGTTGCTCTCACTTATCGCCAAAATATTCATGACTGATAGAGAGTCAAAAGATTTGAATCCAAGTCTTATCTTTACTACATGCAGTTAAAAAGTTAACTGACCTGAGATGCAGTTTTTCATCCTTAAAACAGAGATAATATCCAGTTCAGAATGCCATTATAAAAAGTAAATAAGATGAAAATCCCCAGACATTTGAAAAATCCTAATATTCTATACACATAGATGTCCAATACAAATAGGACATTTCATACACGATGATGATAAAGGTGATGATACAGCAAGGGAAACAAAGTTTAAATCATTTTAGTTTGTAATTCATTCATTTCACAAACAGTCCTTAGATATCTACTATGTGTACAACACTATTATAACTGGCTAGCTATACAGTGGGAGGAGATGTCCAAGCCCCCAAAGAATTTAGGGTCCAAGAGAAGAAAAGTGAATATATATACCTATTAATGACTATATGTATGTATATATACATGAATATAATAGATGTATTATATATGCTTTTATATATATATGCTTTTATATATTTATATATATATGCTTTTATATATTTTTATTTATATATATATATATATATATATGCTTCCCGGGTAACTCAGTGGTAAAGAATCTGCCTGCCAATGCAGAAGACACAGGAAGATCCTCTGGAAGAGGAAATGGCAACCCGACTCCAGTATTCTTGCCTGGAAAATCCCATGGATAGCTGAGCCTGGCTGTCTACAGTCTATGGGATCACAAAGAGTCAGACATGACTGAGCAACTGACTATATATATATATATTCATTAACCTAAAGCTAAAAAAAATGCTGCCACACAAGAGGAATAAATCTTTCTAAGGAATAAATCATTCTAAGTTGAATGGTGGGGGATGAGGGGGAAGAATGAGGACGTCTCAGAAAATATGGTACTTAATCTGGGCTATGAATAATGTGTTGGCTTTTATACATATAGAGGAGGCAAAAGGCATTCAGAAGAGTGGGCAGCAAAAGAAGAAAGGCACTTGGTAAGAAAAAGTAGGCGCTTGGTAAGAAAAAGATAGACAAATGAATAAATGGTGTTCCAAGGATAGCACAGAATCCAGTGTTTCTGCCATAAAGGGAAGATGGGTGGGAACAGTGAGATATAAAACTGGAGGAATATACAGGGACCATGTTATGAAGAGCCTTGAATGCCGGCCCTAGGATTTCAGCATTTAATAGGGAATCAGTGAGGAACCTAGAGAATAATAATGGCAAGATCAAAACCATGTTTTGCAAAGATCAATCTGGTGATAAAGAGAGATGAACTGATACTTCCCTTTATAGAAGCAGTCCTTCACCTGCCTTGGTCTATGGAGTATTGGGGGGCCTGATACACCTACTCTCTCATTCTGCTCTAAGCTGGGCAGATGAGTCAGCTTGACCAATGAGACCATTTCATCCCAGTAGCTGGTTCAGGGAGAGGTTTCTGATTAGAGCTAGGTCAGCTGAAGTGTATGGTCACCGAGAATAAAACTAACAGGGAAGAGAAAAGATAACAGACAAAGGAAATGAGTGATGAATGGTTTCATTTGAGCTCCTGGACAAAGCTGCCTGAAAGTAATGTACCCCTGAATTTCCATCACGTTGGAAGTGACCCAATCACATTGCATTTGAACTGGTTTTCTCTTGTAATGAAGTGACTCCAGACTTCATACAGTCAGGCACTATGTGAAATATGTTTAAGTGCCTACTGTGTGTTAGACACTCTTCTAGACACTGGAAAAAGAGTGGGGGAGGGGGAACAGCCAAATATTCCTGTCCTCATGGAATGTATATTCTAAAGTGAACAAGGACGGTAGCTCAAAGGGGATTAGAACAATAACTGGGGAGGGGCAGGATCCCAGAGGGCTTAATATAATTTTGTTTAGTTATTTTTGGCTGTGCTGGGTCTTTGTTGCTGCACGTGTGCTTTCTCTAGTTGTGGTGAGTGGGCTACTCTCTAGCTGCGGTGCATGAGTTCCTCATTGAAGTGGCTTCTCTTGTTGAGGAGCATAGGCTCTAGAGCGTGTGGGCTCAGTAGTTGTGGCTCTCAAGCTTAGTTGCTCCAGCATGTGGGATCTTCCCAAACCAGGGACTGAACCGGTGTCCCCTGCACTACAAGACTCTTAACCACTGGACCACCAGGGAAGCTGAGCGTTTAATAGGCCATTTTGAGGATTAAACCTTTGTTCTGAGGACAGGAAGCCACTGGGGAGTTTTGAGTGGAGGAGAAGCATGCACTTATGCTGATTTCAAAGGCCCACTCTGGCTACACATTGAGTTTGAAGAAGAAGGTCACAAGAGAAAGCCCATGGAATCAAGAGAGAGAGGCTGGTGGCTAGGTCCATGGTGGCAGCCATGAAGGTGGTAAGACATGATCAGCATCAGAATCAGTGTCAGGGAGGCTCCATCGTTTTCCCTCACCTCAAAGGACAGAGTTTTTATTAACAGATGTTGGGGAAGGCCGAGAGAGGAGCAAGAACAGGAGTGAAGGTCAGGCATTTGTTGTCATCAAGTTAAACTTGAGTTGCCTGTTAGACTTCTAGGTGGCCAAATATTTGGGTCTCAACTCCAGAGGGAGTATCTGGACTGGATTACACACCTGCACTGACCTCAGAGAAAGATCAAGGGAAAGATGCTCTGACTGCCTTATCTATCCTCTGTTGTTCCTCCTCCTGCTTGTAACTGTAGTTGCCTGACAAGGCAGTGAGCTCAAATGTGCTTTCCTCTAGTCTCAGGGGATGTTCTATATTCTAACAATCCTATTCAAGGAGACTTTTCTTCTTAAGTTGTTCAAGTGAAAATTTCAACTCTAGGTAGGAATCCAAGAACTTAGGAATGACCGTGTGCAAAAAAACAAAAGCACACTCACTCAGGTTCCCATCGGGAACCACCACGTTTCCTACCTGAGAAGTCTCAGGGGACCTGGAATTCCTGAGCCGCACACAAGGAGGAGCAAGACAGACACCAAGAGCAATGCCAGGGTGCTGGTGGGTGGGGGCAGAGGTGGTGCCGCGCACGGTTCCGGGGCTCATTAGCTGATGAAGGCTGAAACACTCTAAAGCTTAAAATAGGAACAATGAATATGGAGGGAATCTTTTAAATGTTAATAGAAGCGGTATTAAGGAAGAAAATTGAACCTATTGTTTGGCAAACAGCTGGCTCTGCGGAAGCAAATTCAGTGTGTATTTCTGAGGGTTCCTTTCAAAATATGCTTAATTATAATAAGCAAAAACTCCAGGGAGGCGCACCCTGGGGAAAAGACTGTGGGACTGGGAATCAGAAGATCTAGCTCCCAACTCAATGGCAAATCACTGACTTCTGAATGGCATTTTCTAAAATGCAGATTCTAACTGCTATACAGCACAGGGAGCTCAGCTCGGTGCTCTGTGATTCAGATCCCAGCTTGTCATTCACCGGCTGGGTGACTGGGAACAAATTACTCACCCTCTCTGTGCTCAGTTTCCTCACTGGCAAAATGAGGATTACGATGTTAGCGTCTAACCTTATCAAGAGGGTGAGCAAGAAGATTAAGTGGTCTTTGATACATGAAACACTTAGCACACAATAAGCACTTAATAATTATCAGTACTTATTACCAACATGTGTAAGTCTCATAACACAGCCAGAAGGTGTGTACTCATTATTACTTGCCATGTTACGGCTGTTAAATGAAAGTGACAGGTAACTTATCTAAGATCACACGTGAATGTGTGTGCAGTCACTTCAGTCATGTCCGACTCTGTGATCCAGTGGACTGTAGCCCGCCAGACTCCTCTGTCTAGGGATTCTCCAGGCAAGAATACTGGAATGGGTAGCCATTTCCTTCTCCAGGGAAGGTTCTCTACCCAGGGATTGAACTCAAGTCTCCAGCATTGCAGGCGGATTCCTTTTTTTTTTTTTTACTTTACAATATTGTATTGGTTTTGCCATACATCAATGTGAATCCGCCATGGGTGTACACATGTTCCCCATCCTGAACCCCCCTCCCACCTCCTTCCCCATACATCCCTCTGGGTCATCTCAGTGCACCAGCCCCAAGCATTCCATATCCTGCATCGAACCTGGACTGGCGATTAGTTTCTTATATGATGCAGGCGGATTCTTTACCATCTGAGCCATCAGGAAAGCCCCATCTAAGATCACACTGATGGTTAAATAATAAGTACCACTAGTAAGTAGTAAAGAATGTGGACATGTTCATTCTTTATATATTTAATGTTGGAGAGACCTTTTGGTTTCTCGCTGATGTTGAGCTCACTTCACAGCTCCCCCACCACCCTGTTCTGCTCCTCAGCTGAGCTGCAGTGAACTTTCATTCCCCAGGCAGCTGCTCCCACCGAACATCCATTTTTCACCCCCACGTCACATGTTTAGAGAAGTCTTTCCTGCCCTTCAACCTAAAGCAGTCCCTACCACTCCCATCCCAGTACCTGCCAATAACTCGACACTGTCTTATTTTCTTTACTGACCTTACTCATGATTTTGCTCATTTGGTTGTTGTCTATCTCTTCCCAACAGAATTTCAGCCCCTTGAGGGCAAGGACTTCGACTGACTTCCTTACACTCAATCCACATGGCCTCGAATAGCACCCAGCACATAGCAGATGCTCAATAAATGAAAGATGAGTGAGTGACAGTCCCTCTTGGTCTGAGCCTTCAGACTCAGCCTCATTTCACTTCTCCTATAAATTCTTCTCAATTAGTCTTTTTTCTTAGATCTGCCAACAAATGACCAAGGAGTTGAAATGAATGGCCCTGTTCCCTTTACTGCCCCCCATTAATTCCTCTCTCTCACACATTTACAAGACTAACAGGTCAGGATGATCAGACGTGATTTTCTCCTCTCCCTGAGGCTGGCACTAAATTGTGAGGATTAACGAGATTCCCATCGCTCTCACTCATTCTAAGTGTCATGCTGAGGCTGAACCAATATTGGGACTCATATAGTACATCGAGTTCATCTTGTTCCTATGCTGTTGTCCCTGCAAGCAGAGTTTCTGTCAAGTTTGTTTTAATAACAGGGTTCCAGAGGGAAAATGCCAACTGAATTCATTACTAAAATAAATTGAAACTACATAAGCAGGCTGGAGGGGAAGAGGCATCTAAGAAACTTTATCTTCTCAAACTCGGAAGCTGGTCATAAATTGACAATCAGTAAAACACATGCCACCTCTCCTTGGGAAATAAGTTCTTTTGACTGGCACCCCCAGACCACAGCTTGACCTTTGTGAATCTAAATTACTCTCTCCACTAACCATGCAAAGAGAATCTAGTTGCTCGGAGATTTTCTTTTTCCTTCTTTTCAAGAATTCCCCACTGCCCTAAAAATAATGTAAGTATAAATAACGACATAATACTATAGCAACTCTATAGTATCTGCTGTTGCAATGTCTAGGATACTGTGTCGCCAATTAACTGCAGTGCCCACATGCACTCTGAAGGCGGAGATAACACAAAACATGTAAATCACCTCATTATAAATTGTGATACGTGCTATGGCTGAGGCCGAGGGACCTGCTTTAGATAAAGCAGATAAGATTTAAGGTAAGATTGAAAGGATAAGAAGGCCAGCCATGTGAAGTGTGGGTGCGTGAGTGTGTACACGTGGGCACACACGTGTCCATCAACAGTCACATCACTGCTCTGTGGATGAGGAGATCGAGGCTCTGGGAGGTTACGTTTCCTGCCCAAGTTCACTCATTAAAAGACAAGGTTTGGAAACCCATCTAGTCTAACCCCAAGTAACACACTCTTTCCACAGTTCTGCCCTTTTCTTGCATAAACCAGAGAAGATAAAGGACCTACACTTAATTGGGGGAAAAGGTTAAGTTCCTTTCCCTGTACATTGTGGTGATGGCTGAGCAAGACTGAGCAAGTCTGCTGGGGCAGCTGTTTGGGGAAGATTTTATCTCAACCACAGAGGGGAGGTAAGAGAAGCGAAAATGAAAGGAAGACAAGATGGCCAATAAAATTGATAGCTGGAGAAAAAGTGGCTGACAAGGGCCCAAGGAAGTACATAGAAGATAAAACACAGGAAGAACTGAATTGAGACCAAGAGAGAATGGAGCGAAGCCCCCGTTCATTCCTCCTCTGGGTGGGTGTGCTTACTCGCTTCAGCCAAGTTTGCGACCCCATGGACTGTAGCCAACCAGGCTTTTCTCTCCATGGGATTATCTAGGCAAGAATACTGGAGTGGCTTGCCATGCCCTCCTCCAGGGGATCTTCCCGACCCAGGGATCAAACCCGTATCTCTTACATCTCTTGCATTGGCGGGCGGACTCTACCACTGAGCCAGCTGGGAAGCCTCCTCTGTGGGCAGTGCTTAGACACTGGCTGAATTTTCAAGTCCATTGCTGATTCCCCCAAAGGTCCCACAGCTAAATGACTTTTTCCCATGCTCTTCCTTATTTATCAAAAAGTGTGTATTTATTGAGTGTGTTCTTCTTTTTAATTTTATTTTCTTTTTGGCTGCACTGAGTGGTTTGCACAATCTTAGTTTCCCAACTAGAAATTGAACCCAGGAGCCTGGCAGTGGAAGCAGAGTCCTAACCATCATTGGGCCACTGGGGAATTCCCTATGCAGTGTATTCTATTTTGGGGGGGGGGCAGGTGGTGTGCAACGGGTCATGTGGGATCCCACCCTCACCCCCTACGGTGGAAGCATGGAATCTTAACCACTAAATCGCCAGGGAAGTCCCTGCTGAGTACACTCTAATATTAGATAGTGATGATCCAAAGATGAATGAAGTGGTCAGTGACTGGTCTTGTCTAAAACAGGGTTCATCTCGGACTCCCCAAGACAGCCAGCAAGCATTCAAGCCAGAGGCCCTGTGAGTTCCACCCATGAATGCCCCTCTGTCCCAGTTAGGTGCCACCTCTGAAAGTGTGCAGGTGGATCACATCGTTTTACCCACCTGCCCTCAGGGCCTAGTGAGGGACACAGTTACGACCCAGTGGATGGTTACAACCCAGTCAGCCAAGAGCTGTGGGAGACAGAAGTGCAGGAGTCCACAGAACCAGAATCAGGGAGTCTTATCCCTGAGCAGCAGTCAGGAAGGCTTCCGGTGTGAAATGTCCCTTCTCTCCTTCCTTCAACAAATAATTAGAGAGCCTCTGGTATGTGCCAGACACTGCTCTAGGTGATGAACATAAATTCCTGTCCTTATGGAGCTGGGATTCCCAGGTGGCGCTAATGGTAAGGAATTCACCTGCCAAGGCAGGAGATGTAAGAGATGAGGCTTCGATCTTTGAGTTGGGAAGATCCCCTAGAGGAGAGCATTGCCATCCACTCTAGTATTCCTGCCTGGAGAATCCCATGGACAGAGGAGCCTGGCAGGCTACAGTCAATAGTGTCGCACAGAGTCAGACACGACTGAAGAGACTTAGCACTCATGGAGCTAATATCCAAAGGCAGTAGGAGACAAGAAACAAATAACCAGCAGACACATCATTTAAGTAATTTAACAGATGGTGTTAGGTGTTGTGAAGAACACAAAGCAAAGTGGAGAGAAGGACAGTGACAGGTCGGCAGGGAAGCTACGCTGGATGCGGTTGACAGCAAGAGCACTGGAGAAGAGCCCTAAATGTCCAGAGGAGCCAGCCATGTGGACATCTGGAGGAAGACGCTTTTAGGTGGAGGCAGTGGAAAGGCCTAAGGAGGGCAGACTTCCCTGGTGGCTGAGTGGTTAAGAATTCACCTGCCATTGCAGGGGACATGGGTTCAGTCCCTGGTCTGAGGAGATCCCACATGCCATGGAGCAGCTAAGCCCGTGCCCCACAACTACTGAGCCCATGTGCCCTACAGCCCCTGATCTGAAACAAGAGAGCAGCCGCTTCAGTGAGAAGCCCAAACACTGCAACAGAGTAGCCCCCCGCTCGCTGCAACTAGAGAAAGCCTACACACAGCAACGAAAACCCAGCACAACCAAAAAATAAATTTAAAAAGAAAGAAAGGCCTAAAGTGGGGATAAGTGTGCCCTAGTCAGGAAAATGCAGGACAGCCACTGTGACCAAAGTCATCAAAGGCAGAGAGGAGGGACCAGAGATGAGATGGGAGATACAAGCAGTACTGATTCCCAAGATCCTGGTGTGGCTGTGGGATTTTATTTCCAGGGCAGTGGGAAGTCATTGAAAGACTAAGAAAGATATTGATATGCTCTGGCTTACATTAAAAGGTAACTCTAGTCAAATGGTTTTTAAACACAAGGAACTGTGCGTGCGTACTCAGTCACTTCTGTAGTGTCCAACCCCTTTGCTACTCTTTAGACTATAGCCCACCAGGCTCCTCTGTCCCTGGGATTTTCCAGGCAAGCATAGTGGAGTAGGTTGCCATGCCCTTCTCCAGGGGATCTTCCCAACCAAGGAATTGAACCCAGGACCCCTGAATTGCAGGCAGACTCTTTACTGCTGAGCCCCAGGGGAAGCCTCACATGGACTGTGAGCATTTTTTAAATGAACTTTTATTTTGGAATAATTTTAGGTTCTTGGAAAAGCTAAAAAAATGGTAATGGTACACAGACTTCCTATACCCTTCACCCAGCCTCTCCTGTTGCTCACATCTTACATAACCATGTTGTACGCAGCATAAGGAAAACACCAACAAACGATAGATTACCATAGCACTAACTAAACTAGACTTCATCTGGATTTCACCAGTCTTTTCACTAATATCGTTTTTCTCTCCCAGGATCCAACTCAGGATAGTGCCATGCTTTTAGGCCTACCCTCTTTTAAATAGTCTATCTTTGAGGAAATACTCAAGTCACCTAGAATCCGCTTCTCTGGATTGTAACTGAAAGTCTGGACATATAAGAGAGGTGAAGTGGACTCAGGCAGGCAACCTCTGGGGGCTACTTCAGTCCTCTAGTCAAGAGATGTTGGTGCCTATCCAAAAAAAGGGGACGGAGAGTCAGTTGAGTCGATACAGTCACATCTCTTGCTATCACTTCATAGAATAAAGGTAATTTTAACGTCCCCAAATTAAGAAGAATATAGTCTCAGAATAGACAGTCTTCTAAATTTAGCTCCATGCTGAAGCTGAAGCTCCGATACTTTGGACACCTGATGTGAAGAGCCAACTCGTTGGAAAAGACCTGATGCTGGGAAAGATTGAGGGCAGGAGGAGAAGGGGGCAACAGAGGATGAGATGGTTGCATAGCATCACCAACTTAATAGACCAATACAATACAATAGAATTTGAGCAAACTCCAGGAGATAGTGAAGGACAGGGAAGTCTAGTATGCTGCAGTCCATGGGGTCACAAAGTCAGACACAGTGTAGCAACTGAACAACAACAACCAAAGCTAAAGAATCTACCTGTAATGTAAGAGACCCACGTTCAATCCTTGGGTCAGGAAGAACCCCTGAAGGAGGCATGGCAACCTACTCCAGTGTTCTTGCCTGGAGAATCCCATGGACAGAGGAACCTGGAGAGCTACAGTCCATGCGGTCACAAAGAGTTGGACACAACTGAGTAACACTTTCACTTCACATGGTCTCAGAACAGACAGTCTTTTAAATTTGCTTTATGAAACACTTAATACATGACTCAGAATTTTTGTATTTTGTCTGAGAAGAAGAGTAGAACTTAATATGAATTTATACTGATCCAGCCTACAGAATCTCCTCTGGGGACAAATGGTCCTCAGAAAATTGTGGATTTACAGGACTATAGTACTTAATCAGCAAACATTTATGGAGCACCTTCTGTTTCAGGCACTACCTGCAGCCTATGTGAACATCAGAAAAGCTCTGGTTTTAGAAGCACAACATGGACCAAAGAAAATGAAATAACTAATTGCACAATGACCTGTTCAGAGGTTTATTACTAACCTGATAGAACCAGTGATTACAGGCAACCTGACGTTGACGGATTGGTTGTTAATTGAGCATAACAATGGGAGTGCTGCAAAGGAGATTATATCTGGGGTGGGAAGGGTGGCCACTCCTCCTCTTGGGAAAAAGGTCTCCTGTGGGAGACGAGGCCATCAGCACAAGGTAAACAGGAAAGCAAGTTGGGGGCAACTTCAGCTGTGTCTACACCTAACCTTCACCTACATGCAGCAGTCTTTATAATCTGTCTCTAGTGCAGCATCTTCCCTATTCTTTCCTGATCAATCCAGTTGGTCTAAATGGGGAGTCAAAGGTTAGGGAATCCCTAGGTAGGAGATCTTAGACCAGCAGATAAAAATCTTTATCCAAGTTAAGAAGATTAGAAAATAATAACACATACTGAGCCCCTACAATAAGCACAGCAGATAAAGATGAACAGCTCCTCAGCTGCATCCTCCCCAGTAACAGAGGTGAAGGATGAAGAGCAGAGAGTGAGGGAAACCCAGCGATGCTGGGCTCCAGAGATTACAGTCATGCTTCCCAGCGTCTGTGAGAGATGGCTGAAGACAAAATCAGGTCGCTGATAAACTGGTGCTTTTTGCTTCCTTGTCCCAATGCTATATTCCGAGAAGCAGCAGTTACTTTTAAATAGCGGCTTGGGGACTTCTCTAGCACTTTGTGGTGAACATTTCATCTTCAAACGCAGGGGCTGGGGGTTCAGTCCCTGCTCGGGGAGCTAAGACCCCACATGCACCCAAGCCAAAAAAAATCATTAAAAAATTAAATAATTTTTAATGAAATTAAATCATTAAAACCAAAAGTAGTTCTGTAACAAGTTCAACAAAGACATTAAAAATTATTTACATTAAAAAAAAAAAAAAAACTCGAAAAAGTGAGTAGTGACTTGGAGACTTCTTGCATCAGGATTACCAGAGGAGCTTGGAAAATGAAAATTCTAGGTCCCTCTCCCAGGCCTTCTGAATCAGAATTTCCAGAATCTGCATTTTAGATGAGCTCCCCACGTGATCCTGACCCACCTGAAACAGAAAAAACTGCTGTCCTTCAAGCCACCCGACCTACCTGTCTGTAGATGGTGGTGATGACAGAAGTGTGGGGAAGATGCAGATGACGGGAGGAGGTCTAGCGGGAGGGGACAGATGGAGGCAGGAGCAGGGCATTCCCGCCACCATGCCCGTGCTGTCCTTCCAGGGAGAGTGTGGTCAAGTTTCGGTTATCTTAAACAGTCTATCGATATTCTGTAACTCCCCCTAATTATTGTTACTGCTTGACTTTATCTTTCCCTGTTTACTGTCCACCTTGATTCTCTAGGGCCCTGTGGGCTGAAAACTTGAAAAGCCAGAGATTAACCCTCAAGACTCTCTGATTTTCACAAAGAAGTTTCCAGAAGAAAACCTAAGCTGATGAGCCCTGCTGGTTAGGAAGACAGGTTCTAGACTCTAGAGGACTGTGTGTCCTTAGACACCTTGTGCCTCAGTTTCCTCATCTATACAGTGGATTTATCACCAGGATCCACCTCATCGGGATGTTATAAGTAGCAAACGAGATAATTCATTCAAAGCTCTCAGCGTGTGCTTGGAAGAGAGCTCATGCATGGTAAGCGTTAGCTCAAACATACAGCCTGTTAGAAATGCCCAGCCCCCATGAGGAAGCACCCCCAGCACACCCGGCTGACAGGAGTCACCATGGGAGGGTGGATGAGGTGGGGAGAAAGATGAGCCTATTCATGGAAACTCAGAGAGCTGTGCGCAGCTGCGTGGGAGTGAGGGAGCAGAGGAGGCAAGGGGAAGTGCTGCTCAGAGCCCCTGCTTGTGCCGAGGCGGGAATCATGTGTAACGGGAAAGGAAGAGGAAAGAAGGGAAGTGACAAACTGTCAGTGTGTCTGTCACCCTGGATGAGCAATAGGCATGATATGAATCCTCAAGACCAGGCTGCATCATTAGTTTGAGGAATAAAAAGGCTTATTATTAGGAGAAATTGATGCTCTGTGAAACCAGAGCTTTCAGAACAAAGATAATCTGACTGACACTTTGCGAGGCTGGAGAAGTGTGTTTCATTCATGACTGGTTATAGGCCTCTGGGTCTTTTGTTTTATTTCATTGTTTTCTTGTCCCATTTTTCTCCCCTAGGCTCCAGGCTAAACCTTGGATGGGGAGGGGACTGCTCTCCATGGTATTAGGGAGGGATTAGGAGGCGGAGAATTTCTTGCCAAGGAAATTCACACAGTCTGTATTTTGAAGGGCTTTATTTGAACTACCTAGAATATTTCAGGTAGCAAGTCTGTACAATTTCATCATAAACTCAACCTTACACTTTTCAAAGGAGGCCTTTCAGCGGGGTGGAGGAGGGCATGGATGTAGCTTTCAGGCCGGGATTCAGACATGGTTCAAATTAAGCTGACTGGCTGTGTGACCTTGGGGAAATCACTTAAGTTCTCTGAGCCTCAGTTTCCTCATCTGTAAAATGGGGTCAAGATTATAACTAATCTTATAGAGCTGTTGTGAGAGATGAAACAGGATGATATAAGCAAATCCTCAGAGAAAGGGCACTGTCCTCAACAATGTCACTGCTGTCACTACTCCTAAAAGTTTTGGGGAGCAACAATGGGAACCAATATAAAATCAAGATATTCCCTAGAATCATAGCAGCATCCAGGAAACCCACAGAACACCTGTTTCCACCCTAACAACAATGGGAGCCATGGCTAGATGTATTTTGTAAGCTCCCTGTTCTTTTAGAAAAAGCACTTATTTCCAGGGAAGTCTTGGGAGTCCCCATCTCCTTAAAGTCCCAGTTTTTTAAGGAATCTCCATACTGTTCTCCATAGTGGCTGTACTAGTTTGCATTCCCACCAACAGTGTAAGAGGGTTCCCTTTTCTCCACACCCTCTCCAGCATTTATTGCTTGTAGACCTTTGGATTGCAGCCATTCTGACTGGCGTGAAATGGTACCTCATGGAGTATTACTCAGCCATTAAAAAGAATACATTTGAATCAGTTCTAATGAGGTGGATGAAACTGGAACCTATTATACAGAGTGAAGTAAGCCAGAAAGAAAAACACCAATACAGTATACTAACGCATATATATGGAATTTAGAAAGATGGTAACAATAACCCTGTGTACGAGACAGAAATAGAGACACTGATGCATAGATCAGTCTTATGGACTCTGTGGGAGAGGGAGAGGGTGGGGAGATTTGGGAGAATGGCATTGAAACATGTATAATATCATGTATGAAATGAGTTGCCAGTCCAGGTTCGATGCACGATACTGGATGCTTGGGGCTGGTGCACTGGGACGACCCAGAGGGAGGGTGTGGGGAGGGAGGAGGGAGGAGGGTTCAGGATGGGGAGCACGGATATACCTGTGGCGGATTCATTTCGATGTTTGGCAAAACTAATACAATATTGTAAAGTTTTAAAAATAAAATAAAATTAAAAAAAAAAAAAGTCCCAGAATTCCCTGGTGGATCAGAGGTTAAAGCATCTGCCTGCAATGCGGGAGACCTGGGTTCGATCCCTGGGTTGGGAAGATCCCCTGGAGAAGGAAATGGCAACCCACTCCAGTATTCTTGCCTGGAAAATCCCATAGACAGAGGAGCCTGGCAGGCTACAGTCCACAGGGTAGCAAAGAGTCGGACACGACTGAGCGACTTCACTTTCACTTCACTTGGGAGTCCCCATCTCCTTAAAGTCACAGAATAGTATCGCTGCCTCAAAACAAAGAAACTCCATAGAAAACGCCTGCTGCCCCACCCCACCCACCTCCAGCAACCAATTCCCAAATCTCCATTCTTCCCCAGAGTTGATCCTCAAGGTACAAATGGCTCAGAAAGGAAAGGAATTCTTATTGTTCTTTCTCAGGGTTTCCTGTTTTTTCAACCTGTGAATTTGTGTCTGCATGTTCCAGTCTCCCCAGAGCTTTGACTTACTTTAAGGACATTTTAGAAAGAGAAGCAATGTGAGAACAAGAGTGAGTATGCAGAACAGAGACAAGGACCATGGTCCCAAACCAGAAAATATACCCTCTCAGTCACTGATTGAGTCCTTCTATAAACCCTGACAGAACCCTTACCATAGCAGGCCCTGTGTCAGGGTCTGGACAACAATGAAAAGAGAATGCAGTCCCTGATGTAGACGAGCACAGTCTAGAAGGGAGAAGGGGATAAACAGCCACAGCTGGAGAGAGAGGAGAGGCACCTCCCACATCCTCAAAATGACCCAGTCACCGTTGCCTCCTGATGACATCCCATGGACCAGATTCAGGAGTAGGAGTGTCCAGGGATGTCCTCAAACCCCTCCCATCCTTCACCTGTCTCCACGCCTGAATTAATCCCTCATGAATCTTCATTGTGGAATAAGACCATCCCTTGTTTGAATGCCAGTAGCCCTAGGAGCTATCATCAGCCACACCAAAACCAGTTTCCTTAATTCCCTAAACAGAACTTGACAGTTTACAAAGTACTGTCACATTTATTATCTGGTAGGCAGGCAGGCAATTTTGTCCCCACGGTATAGACAAGGAAGTTAGATAATTAGCCTATGGCCCCAGAGCTCAGAGGTAACAGATTTGGGGCCTGCATCAGGTCTTCCAACTCCAAGTCTAGGGCCCAGCAAATACAGTCAGGACCATCACTGTTTCCTAGAATCTCAGGCCTAAGCTACTCTTTCCTCTCAGGAGTAGACACTTTGTGGTTCTGATGGGGAAAAAATCACTTTGTATAGACTTAATTCCTGCTCTGTATTCTCCAGAGAGTTCCATGGAAGGAGGGGTTGAGAGTTCTTATGTTTTTCGATGCTCAAGCAGAACTTGCCCAGTCCCATGGGCACAGGGAAAGGCCAGGTAGCAGGAAACAGCTGGGAATAATGACCAGTCCCTGGGCACCTCCCTGGTGGTCCAGTGGCTAAGACTTCAAACACCTAATGCAGGCTGCCCAGGTTCCACCCCTGGTCAGGGAACTAGATCCCATGTGCTGCAACCAAGAGTTCACTTGTTGCAGTTAAAAGATCCCACATGCCCCGGCCAAGACCCAGCACAGCAAATAAATAAATTATCAGTCAAAAGACCAGTTCCTAGATGGTTACCGAGTGTCCAGCACTCTGCAGCAGGCTTCAGCTACATCACCCAAATGTCCCTACTCCTCCCTGGTTCCCACCTGTGTAACTGTGGTTCCTCCCACCCCATTATTTAGGGACTTCTCTACATGCAGAGGGAGAACCTTCAAACAAGTCCCCCTCATGTTTTTCATGACTAACTACTACCCATTCACAGGTCCCCATGAGAATCAGCTTGTCATCTCCATGGATGTTGTGGCTCTGTTAAAACATTGCTTTCCTGCCCAGGATGCTGCCTGCTGGGACCTCAAGCCCTTGAGAGGTGAAGCAGACCTGGGTCCCTTGTGTCCTCATTGCACCCGTAGTGCCATTGTAAGTCCTTTTCCCAACTCTGTATTTTGTCACCTTGGCCTTTGAGTTACTGACGTCTCCCCAGGGGGAGAACAGGTCATTCAGCTTGTGGCTCTAAGCCCTCCCTTATAGGGGCTGAGCATCGCTTCCTGGATCCATGCAGGGTCAGACCCCTCACACGCCATCCACTGTCCCTGTGCCCCCATTTCTTTCCCCAGTCCCCATGCAAAAGGCTTGTCTTTCAATCCAAAACCATAAAAACAAATTGGAGAAAATTGACAATCGAAGCTCCACAAGCCATCTGAACATTGTTGGATGATTCTGGAAACGTGACAGCTCGGTGTGGGGGTGGGAGGGGGCATTCAGCAGTTGGCCCAATCCTAAACTTTTAAAAATCCCCTCGAAGTAACAATAGCTGTCATTTATTGAGCCTTCGCTTCCCAGGCAGTTCAACGGGTTAAGAATCCGCCTGCAATGCAGGAGATGTGGGTTCAATCCCTGGATGGTGAAGATCCCCAGGTGGAGGGCATGGTAACCCACTCCAGTATTCCTGCCTGAAAAATTCCCATGGACAGAGGAGCCCAGCAGGCTGCAGTCCATACAGTCGCATAGAGTCAGACACTTAGCAGAGTCAGACACTGAAGCGACTTAGCATGCACACACGCCTTGAGTCTTCACATTCTTATCTAACCCTCCCAAGGCCTCTTTGGAGTAAGTATCACTACTCTCCTCAATTTAGATAAGAAAATGGGCGTTTAGAAGATTACTTATCAAGGCCACAGTCTCCAAGCCGAAAAGTGAAGAGATGGACCCATCTATCTGATCCCAGAACCTAAACTCCTAACCCTAATGTAACACTGAATCTCCCACCTAAGCTGTGTTTGAGGGATCTGTGGATCCAGGTAGCATTTCGTATGATGTGATTGCTTTGAGAAACAATGACATAGGAGAGTTTAAGTACCGGTTGGGTGGGTGGGTGGGTCAGGGAGAGGCTGTTAATTTCAGATCTGTAACTCAGACTGATCATTAAGTGACAGAAATGTCACCATGCCCCTTTATCTTTTCCATCCACCTTCTAAAATAAAAAAGCCAGGACTGATGATTTCCTCAGTGGGAAGATCCATCCTTTATGTACTTAAAAATCCTCAAGGATGATGGGGTTTTTTTACAAGTTACCAAAATAGATTCTGGCCTATGGAAGTATCCTGTCATTTACCAGAATTTCCTTAAACTGTGCCCTTATTACCTGGTAGAGAGTCTTGTACAATAAGAGAATGTCACAGAAATGTGTTTTTTAAAACCAGCACATTACAAGCAAGGCAGGCTGATAAAAACTGTATTGACACCTGGTCAGTCCAGGCCCCTCTCTCCTGTACCTGCATCACACAGATGTCCTTTGGACCAAAGGTGGATTCTAACCCCCTAGAACACAAAAGTCTTCTTCCTCACCACTTATATTAGTTCCACTTAAATTCAAAATTAAACAACTATTTGACACAGCCAAAATAAGAACCCTAAAATTAGAATGATAGCCAACTGGTGGTTACTACATTATATGTACATGTGCCTGCTCAGTTGCTAAACTGTGTCTGAAGCTTTGTGACCCCATGGACTGTAGCCCACCAGGCTCCTCTGTCCATGAGATTCTCCAGGCAAGAATACTGGAGTGGGCTTGCCATTTCCAGATCCAGGGGATCTTCCTGACCGAGGGATTGAACCCACATCTCCTGTGTCTCCTTCATTACAGGCAGATTCTTTACCATTGAGTCACCAGGGAAACCACTACATTATGCTGCTGTTGTTGTTCAGTCACTCAGTCACGTCCAACCTTTGTGAGCCCACGGCTGCAGCACGCCAGGCCTCCTTGTCCTTCACCAACTCTCGGAACTTGCTCAAACTCATGTCCATTAAGTCAGTGATGCCATCCAACCATCTAGTCTTCCATCGTCCTCTTCTCCTCCTACCTTCAATCTTTCCTAGCATCAGGGTCTTTTCCAGTGAGTCAGCTCTTTGCATCATGTGGCCAAAGTATTGAAGTTTCAGCTTCAGCATCAGTCCTTCCAATGAATATTCGGGGTTGATTTCCTTTAGGATTGACTGGTTAGATGTCCTTGCAGTCCAAGGGACTCTCAAGAGTCTTCTCCAACACCACAGTTTGAAAGCATCAATTCTTTGGTGCTCAGCCTTCTTTATGGTCCAGTTCTCACATCTGTACATGACTACTGGAAAAACCATAGCTTTAACTATATAGACCTTTGTCAGCAAAGTAATATCTCTGCTTTTTAATATACTGTCTAGGTTTTTCATAGCTTTTCTTCCAATGAATGAGCATCTTTTAATTTCATGGCTGCAGTCACCATCTGCAGTGATTTTAGAGCCCAAGAAAATAAAGTCTCTCACTATGTCCATTGTTTCTCCATCTATTTTCCATGAAGTGATAGGACTGGATGCCACGATCTTTGTTTTTTGAATGTTGAGTTTTAAACCAGCTTTTTCACTCTCCTGTTTCACCTGCATCAAGAGCCTCTTTAGTTCTTCTTTGCCTTCTGCTATAAGGGTGGTGTCATCTGCATATCTGAGGTTATCGATATTTCTTCCTGAAATCTTGATTCCAGCCTGTGCTTAATTCAGCCCAGGATTTCGCATGATGTACTCTACATGTAAGTTAAATAAGCAGGGTGACAATGTACAGCCTTGACGTACTCCTTTCCCAATTTGGAACCAGTCTGTTATTCCATGTCCTATTCTAACTGTAGCTTCTTGACCTGCATACAGGTTTCTCAGGAGGCAGATAAGATGTCCTGGTATTCCCATCTCTTGAAGAATTTTCCACAGTTTGTTGTGATCCACACAGTCAAAGGACTTGGTGTAGTCAGTGAAGAAGAAGTAGACGCTTTTCCTGTAATTCTCTTGCTTTTTCAATGATCCAACGAATGTTGGGAATTTGATTTCAGGTTCCTCGGCCTTTTCTAAATCCAGCTTGTACATCTGGGAGTTCTCAGTTCACATATTGTTAAAGCCTAGACTGGAAGATTCTGAGTATGACCTTGCTAGCTTGTGAAATGAGTGTAACTGTGCAGTAGTTTGAACAATCTTTGGCATTGCCTTTCTTTGGGATTGGGATGAAAACACCTTTTCCAGTCCTGTGGCCACTGCTGAGTTTTCCAAATTTGCTGGCATATTGAGTGCAACACTTTCACAGCATTATCTTTTAGGATTTGAAATAGCTCAGCTGGAATTCCACCACCTCCACTAGCTTTGTTTGTAGTGATGCTTTCTAAGACCCACTTGACTTCACATTCCAGGATGTCTGGCTCTAGGTGAGTGATCACAGCATCGTGGTTATCCAGGTCATTAAGATCTTTTCTGTACAGTTCTTCTGTGTATTCTTGCCACCTCTTTTTAGTATCTTCTGCTTCTGTTAGGTCCATACCATTTCTGTCCTTTATTGGGCCAAATTTGCATGAAATGTTCTCTTGTCTTCTCTCATTTTCTTGAAGAGATCTGTAGTCTCCCATTCTATTGTTTTCCTCTATTTCTTTGCATTGTTCATTTAGGAAGGCTTCTTTATCTCTCTTTACTATTCTTTGGAACTCTGCATTCAGATGGGTATATCTTTCCTTTTCTCCTTTGCCTTTTGCTTCTCTTCTTTTCTCAGCTATTGTAAGGCCTCCTCAGACAAGCATTTTGCCTTTTTGCGTTTCTTTTTTCGGGGATGGTTTTGATCACTGCCTCCTGTACAGTGTTACAAACCTCCTTCCATAGTTCTCCAGGTACTCTATCAGATCTAATCCCTTGAATCTATTTGTCACTTCTACTGTATAATTATAAGGGATTTGATTTAGGTCATACCTGAAAAGCCTAGTGATTTTACATATTTTCTTCAATTTAAGTCTGAAATTAAAGTCTGCATTGGCCATAGCAAACACCCTCTTCCAACAACACAAGAGATGACTCTACACATGGACATCACCAGATGTTCAATACCAAAATCAGATTGATTATATTCTTTGCAGCTGAAGATGGAGAAGCTCTATACACTCAGCAAAAACAATACCGAGATGACTGTGGCTCAGATTATGAACTCCTTATTACAAAATTCAGACTACATTATGACCCCTACTCAAAAACAAAACAAAACAAAATAAAAGAATAATAGTAGCTTACTTCCATCTGGTGTTGATAGCCTGTCCTGTCATCAAAGTGTAGCCTGAGACCACATATGAGCCCTACCTGGGAATTGGTTAGAAATGCAATTTCTCAGCCTCCCCAAAGACTTAAGAACCAGAACTCCTGCGGAAGGAGTCCAACAATCCATTTTAACAAGGTGACTGTGTGATCCTGGGGCTTCCCTTGTGGCTCAGCTGGTAAAGAATCCACCTGCAATGCGAGAGACCTGGGTTTGATCCCTGGGTTGGGAAGATCCCCTGGAAAAGGAAAAGGTTACCTGCTCCAGTGTTCTGGCCTGGAGAATCCCATGGACTATACAGTCCATGGGGTCACTAAGAGTTGGACGCAACTGAGTGACTTTCACTTTCACTGGGTGATTCTGATGCTCTAAGGTTTGGGAACCCTGGCTCACCTCACTGAGTCCTTACAATGACCATGGAAGATATAGCAAGTGCTGGGCATCACTGTTCCCGTTTTTACAGAGTAGAAACCTAAGTCTCAAAAATATCAAGTGACCTGTCCCAAGTCAGTAGCAACACCAGGATTGGAATACAGGGAGTTCTCTTCCCCAGTTCCCACTTCTCTAAACATGTGTTTCCTCACTGGTGGAAAGTCAGCAGGGGAGAGAGTCTGAGATGCAAACGGCCATTCCTATGGAAACCGATGAGAAGTATTGGGTTGGTCCCAAAGTTCATTCGGGTTTTTCCCTACCATCTGACAGAAAAACCTTAATGAAATTTTTGGCCAACCCAACAGTTTTAGTCAAGGGTCAGGAAAGAAATGAACATCTATTGAACATCAGTTACGTGCCAGTCACTGTACCCAAACATCTCACCTCATTCCATTGTCCCAGAAGACCAGGCCAGGTAGGCATTCTGAAATCAGGTCAGGTAGGATAAGCCACTTTCCCAGGCTCTCACAGCTCAGGAAGTTGCAGAGTGGCACCTGAATCCTGCTTAGTCTGCCTCTAAGAATCCTCACAGCCTCCCTGAGGCACACTTACACATTCAGCAGATGCAGGTGTCCTCATGGCAGAAAGAGCAGAAAGCCAGGGTTGAGTGCATAGGGAGCAACGAGTGAGATCACCCTGCTCCAGGGCTGAAAAACCACCTCGACAGCAATTGTGGGGCTTTCGCAGCGTCACCAGCCACCCCGGGCTGCTCCTCCCTTCCCTCCCTTCTGTCTCAAAAACCATCAACTTTTCCCTTTCCCCTTGTGGGACAGGGAAGTCAAGTTCTTACCAAGTTAAGCATGCTTATTCTCTTCCTATTAACTGAGTATTCATCTACCTTTCTAGGGAAGCCAAGCCTTTTGTGGGTAATGATGCCAGAAATGGGTGAATTGCCAGTAGAAATTCTAGCAATACTCAGCGAGGATTATCATAATATTTCAGATGCCTTTAACCAGCTCCCCACACAGAATATATACACACCCTCGAAACTGGTTTGGAATTTACCAGCAATCTTCCAAGTCGATGGCTTAATTAACTTGCAGACAATGTACAACATGTCATGAAATGTCTAAAATCAAGCAGCACGGGAAGGTAAAAAACTTAAAGCTACTATTTCTCACCCATCATTTTGTAGCATGTTATTTCTTTTTTAACACATTGCTCTTTCTTTTCACTTCAGAAAAACACACCAGTATTTCCACCCCCTCCCCCTTGGTTCATGGAATCAAGGGAACGTAAAATGAAAACGCTGGGTAAAAATATTTGTTGACATAAATATATTGATATATGTGCGCTGAGCTCAGTCATGTCTGACTCTTTGCAGCCCCATGAACTGTAGTCTGCCAGACTCCTCTGTCCATGGGATTTCCAAAGCAAGAATGCTGGAGTAGGGTACCATTTTCTACTCCAGATATTGATATAAAACAGCCCCAAATCTCCCTAGTTAAAAACCAGTCATTGGCTCTCAGGTGCTTTCAGGATGGGGTCCAGGCATCCAGGCTGCTCTGTCAAGTGCCTGTGATCAGGTAGCTGACCAGGCTGGCCCGAAAGCCTGACATCTCCTGCCACAAAGCCAGTACTCAGGCTCTACGGAGTACGGGCTGTTCCCAGAAGACTCCAGGTCCTCTCCTGCCTTCATGCCTTTACGCCTGTGGGTCTCTCAACAGCCCCCTCCATTCCTTTACCAAACTACTCCTCCTGCTCATCTCTCCCAACTTAGCCCAGGTGCCGCCTCTTGAGGGAAGTCTTCCCCAACTTCCACTGGGGTCTCCCGAGGCACCGTGTGCTGACCCTCACCACAGGACTCTTCAGTCTGTTTGATTTGATGTCACCTCCAAAGCTGGGAGCTTCGTGCAAATACCTCACTCTCATAGGGGTACAACACAGGGCCAGACACATGGGAAGCACTCAGAAGATGTGTCTATGTTGATGGCAGCAGAGCCCAGGCTGTTCTTTCTTTTTTCTTTTTTTTGACCTCACCATGCAGCATGCAGGATCTTAGTTCCCAGACCAAGGATCAATCCCAACACCCGCTGAAATGGAAGCCCCAAATTTTAACCACTGGACCACCAGGGAATTCTCAGAACATCTTTGTTGAATGAAAGAGTGAATGAATGACAGTTGATCATTTAGATATCCTTTGTCTTACAAGCTCTGGGCACACCATGGAAATGACAGAGACAATCATTCTATCCCAACATTCTTAAAATGCTACTTCCACCACTGAGGACTCATACAGTGCAACATGACTAGAAGTACCTCGAGGCTGTAGAAACCCTAGTCCAAAGCAGTATCCAGACAAGTCCATCATCATTATGTAGATGAGCCCAGGGGTATCCACCAGATTCAAGATTCTTACTGTCAGTAATATAACCAAAGCTGGACCAAAGTCCGGGAACTGGCTCCAGTCTGAAATGGATTGGAAACTCATTCTGGTTCAGACCTTTCTAGCATAAGGCCAGTGAAGTAGGTATGTTTGTATTTATCATAAAAGCAATAAAGAAACAAGAAAGCTTCACTGCTCTACAGCCCAGCTGATGGGAAGGGTGAAGGTGTGTGCAGCTGCAAGTTCAAGAGCTACCCAGCACTCTGTGTGCACCAGCTCTCTATGCCAGACCATGGCATCATACCAAATCTTCCAGCAGACTGCCTTCTGCCTGAGGGGCCCGTGGCTGGTGGGGTCAGAAGCAGGGGATGGGACACTATCTGGACAACCAACAAAACTGTCAAACCCTAGGCTACATGAGGCTGTGCTGAGTTGCCTTGCAGGTGGGGTGGGGGGAGCTATGTGGCAGATCTGAATATTTTCATGGAAGGAAGCAGACACTTATGATCTATACCACAGTTCTCTTGCAGGGGAGTCATGGCCATGGGACCAGCTGTCCATCAAGATGCTCCTGGTGGTCAAGGTTATTCCCATGAGCCTACTCATCTTGCCAGATCTGATCCATTCAGGGGGCATCTCCTCACTGGGGCATACCTTGGACCTGCACATTTCCAAAAACCACTTACTTTCCATTACCTTGAACCAGTCTAAGTCTTATCTCCAAGACCTGTCCAAGGATGTGGATTTCCAGGTCACTGTGGAGGCCCTAGCCCTTGCTCCTCAAGGGTATAGGCCCCTTACCCACTCACCTCAACCAATAACCGGGTTCTATAACAGTCCTAAAAACCCTCAAACATAGAGCAATGTGTAGAACGTGGAAAACTGTGCTCTGATATTGGCCCATAATATAATTCTTCAGAGGTAGCTACTGGTGTGGCTTCCCTGGTGGCTCAGCTGGTAAAGAATCTACCTGCAATACAGAAGACCCAGGTTTGATCCCTGGGTAAGGAAGATCCCCTAGAGAATGGACGGCAACCCACTCCAGTATTCTTGCCTGGAGAAGTCCATGGACAGAAGGGCCTGGCAGGCTACAGTCCATAGGAACACAGAGAGTCGGACATGACTGAGCGACTAAGCGTGCACGCACACAAGAGTATTTTAGAGATTGACGTGCCATAAGCCTGCAAGGCAAACCAGTGTACAGATGACCTCGTACAGTATTTTTTAAAATATTTCAATTAGTTGCCATGAATTAAACATCAAAAGGTTCTTGTATCTGAGATAGTTTTGTGGGGATTTGAAGGTGGCAGAGAGGGAAATAGAGTGTCACAGAGTAGCATGAAAAATACCATCACTTACAGCTTCTTTTGGAAAATCCAAAGATCCACCACCCTACCAGTAATGACTATCTGAAGCTGAGTAGTACCAGTTACTTCCATACTGGGTGTGCTCTCAAGGTTGTTACAGTCCCTACCTGACCCATTTATGAAACCAGTCTGGCCCTCATATGCATTTGAGTTTGCAATCATTGATGTCGATCCTTATGAACCCTTCCATAACACGAGTATTAAGAGGCGCTGCCTATAATTTTCTCTTTTTTAGTATATCCAGATCAATACACACAGCTCTACCTATGTATTCCTCTGAATGACCACATTATGGTCCCTTCCTGCCAGTGATTTAGGTTAGCCCCATTTATCTTCAGTTACAAACAAAAGGTAACAGTAAAAACCCTTGTCTGTATCTTTGTATATTTGGGCATTTTTCGTTTTTTAAAATTGCATTTATTTACAAAATAATACAAAATGTACTCTTTTCGGCTGTGCCGGGTCTTCATTTCTGCATGCGGGCTTTCTCTGGTTGTGGCGAACGGGAGCTACTCTCCAGCTGCGGTGCAGGGGCTTCTCATTCCGCGGGTTGCTCCTGTTGTCGGGCACGGGCTCTGTGGAGCGCTGGCTCCAGGAGTTGCGGTACACAGGCTCAGTTGCCCCCTTGCAGGTGGAATCTTCTGGGAGCAGGGATTGAACCCGTGCCCCCCGCATTGGCAGGCATATTCCTAACCACTGGACTACCCGGGAAGTCCTGGGCATTTTTGCTGAATAAACTTCAAAATGTGAAATTAGTAAAAGAGAATAATGCATATTTAAAATGTCAATACATAAGGCCAAAATACTGAAGTTGGGTTAGAATCCAAGCCATATTTTGTCCCCAAGAAAGAGGCAAAGAGTGGTTGAGACTGGAGAGAGGGATCAGAGATGAATTGCCCAACTCACAAACATAGAGAACAGACTTGTATTTGCCAAGCCGGGAGGGGAAAGAAGTGAGGGATGGGTTGGGAGTTTGAGATCAGCAGATGCAACTATTATACACGGAATGGGTAAGCAGCAAGGTCCTGGTGCATAGCACAGGGAACTACATTCAATATCTTGTGATACATCACAAAGAAAAAGAATATGAAAAAGAACATAAATATGTGTATAACTGAATCAGTTTGCTATACAGCAGAAATTAATTTAACACTTTGTAAATCAACTCTACGTCAATAAATAAATTTTTAAAAAAGAGATGAACTGTCCAACATGTGAGCCCTCTTCTTGAATAACCATACTCTTATATTCCTGATCTACCCACAGATGATGACCACAAAGACAATATTGCAAATGGAAAATGCAGATGCAGCAGGACAAATATACTTTAGAGTTCTAGCTAAAAATGATTTCAGTCACCTCATAAACTGGGCATGAAAACAAAATGATATAATAATTCTGGTTATATTTATGGAATTCTCCATTTGTTGTTATAAGCCAAAGGAATTTTTTGCATTTTTCATTGGTGTACAGCTGCTTTACAATGTTATGCTAATTTCTGCTGTAGCACAAAGTGAATCAGCTGTATGTATACATATGTCCTCTTCTTCTTGAGCCTTTCTCCCACCCATCCACCCCCATCTCACCCCTCTAAGTCATCATGGAGCACTGAGCTGAGCTCCCTGTGCTATACAGCGGCTTCCCACTAGCTATCTGTTTTATGCATGGTGGTGTATACGTCAATCCTAAAATCCCAGTTGGTTGCACACTTCCCTCCCCCCACCATGTCCACGTGTCTGTTTTCTCCATCTGCATCTCTATTCCTGCCCTGCAAATAGGCTCATCTGTATTATTTTCTAGATTCCACATGTACGTGTTAATATACCGTATTTGTTTTTCTCTTTCTTACTTCACTCTGCATGACAGACTCTAGGTTCATCCACATCATTACAAGTGACCCAATTATTTCCTTTTTATAGCTGAGTAATATTCCATTGTATATATGTACCAAATCTTCTTTATCCATTCATCTGTCGATGGATATTTAGGCTGCTTCCATTTCCTGGCTACTTAAACAGTAAAATCAAAGAAATTTTTATACAAATATTTTGATTAGTTTTTATTTAGTTCTTTGATAGTTCTTGTTGTCTTATCTATTTAAAAAAATACTCCCTATACTTTCTCTCAGGCAATGGCACCCCACTCCACTTTCACTTTTCACTTTCATGCATTGGAGGAGGAAATGGCAACCCACTCCAGTGTTCTTGCCTGGAGAATCCCAGGGACGGTGGGGCCTGGTGGGCTGCCGTCTATGGGGTCGCACAGAGTCAGACACGACTGAAGTGACTTAGCAGCAGCAGCAGCATATTTTCTCTCTTTATGTTTCAGGCTTATTTCCATTTCTGTTCCTTGTATATTACCCTGATATTACTGTGTGAAGGTTGTGTATGTTTCCAAGTTTTGAGCTCTACTGAGTGGAACTGAAGATTAAAATCTGGGATCAAAATTACAACAAGGATTTGACTAAAATAGTCTCTCTTTATATGATAAATGCAGCAAGTGGGATGACTTGAAGGTTAAGAGTAGAGATTGCCTGGACATGAGTCCTGACTTCCCCCAAGCACTAGCTGGGGTGAAACAAAAAACTCTCTAAGCCTGTCTCCTCATCTATTAAGATTGGGCTAAGAATAGGGTTACAGTTCTTTGCATAGAATCTGTCACAAAATAATGTTTATTGTTAGTATCTATTCTAACACAATGGCCAACCTCCACTCCCTCTTAAAGTGTAGAAGATGCTACAATGCCCAAGACCACATAAGCCACTGGGCAGCTACTCTGTGAGTTGATAATCATGTAATGGCCAAATCGGAATGAATAACTCCTTCAGAAAAGAAGCCAGAAGTTGGGCTCAGTCTTAAGCTGTACTTTAGATACAACATGATAAATAATAAGAGGTCTGGTAAGAGGATAATGGCTAACCTTTACTTAGCACTAACTCTGTATCACACTCTTTGAAGCATTTTATAAGCATCTTCTCAGGGTATGCTTACAGCGATCCTATGGAGTGAGCGCTATTATTATCATCCCTGTTTTACAGATGAGAAAACCAATTATATGATGTTTAATCAACTTTCTCTAAGTCATCCTCTTATTTAATAAGATGGCATGGCAGAAAGAAAAACAAATATTGTATAATACCACTTATATCCGGAATCTAGAAAAAATGGTACAGATAAACTTATTTGCAAAGCAGACACAGAGACACAGATCTAGAGGACAAATGCATCGATACCAAGGGGGGAAGAGAAGGTGAGATGAACTGGGAGATTGGGATTGACATATATATGCTGCTGTGTATAAAATAAATGACTAATGAGAACCTGCTGTATAGCACAGGGAACTCTACTCGGTGCTCTGTGATGGAAAAGGAAAGGGAAGGATGGGAAGGAAAGCCAAAAAAAGAGGGGATCTATATATATATGTATGTATGTATGTGTATAGATGATTCACATTGCTATACAGCAGAAACTAATACAACATTGTAGAGCAACTATACTCCAATAAAAATTAAAAATATAAAAGATAGCATAGGCCTGCTGACTTCAGAGCTTATGCTGTTAACCACTATAGTAAGTTAGAAACAATGGCAGAAAGGAGTGAAGGGCAAAATAAGGAGTTTGAGTGTTGTCAACTAATATCTTTCAAGCAACTACTGTGCACTAGACTATTCTAAGGGCTACCCATACATATTAGGAAGTTTATTCCTAATGTCATTCCTGAGAATTACGTATTACTGATAGCACTTTTGTGGATTGGTAGAGCTTAGAACTTTTGAACACCCGAGGACACAGAGCTGTTAGTGACAGAGGCGAGTTTCAAAGCATGTCTGCAGATTCCAAGTGTGAGGCTTTCTTCCTAGGAATGCAGTAAGAATTCCAAGCACAAATGACTCATCCTCACCACTCAGCAAATATTTATTTGTCTCAAGCACAAATGAACAACACAGACATGGTTCCTGCACCATGGAACAGGGATTATTTGGAAGAGAAACAATTTATAGGGCTAAGTGAGTAACATTTTATATATTGGATAATTAATAAATAACAGCACATCACAGGGCCCCAAAAATGTCTAATTGACTTGACAAATATTTACAGTAGTTCTAATTCTAATCCTCTCTTTTAAAAAAAAGAGGAAGGTATTTGTTTATCATGTGTTTTCCTATTATCCTAGAAGACCTACTTATGAAGAAAGGCATGTAGGGAATTACTAAGGCATTCAGGGAATTACTAAGTTTTGCATTCAGGGACTTACTAAGTAGGGAATTACTAAATTTTGCAACTTTCCCACCTCTGATCTAAAGGACAAGATTGTGGTTACCCAATAGCCCAGGCAAATAGTCAACTCTTGCACAGACTTGCCCTGAGTTTAATAAGTATTAAGGTTGTATCCTGCTTATGGTTTTGAATCAAAACATTTACTGATTTCATCAGAAAGGAAACTGTAAAGGAAAAGGAGAAAGACTGGTTTTGAGTGAAATAACTGATCACAGCCCTTTTCTTTTGTAAGGCACAGTATCTGTTATGGATTAATGTGTCTACATAGAGCAATTTTGGAGCTTTGGTTTTTATTTTTCTTTTCAATGGCTATCTTATCCATTGTAATTCATAGACTATTAGTGTTATAGGATTTAACTATTGTGAATGTTTTAGTTGTTTTAGTAAATCTATAGTGATTTAAGCTATTTTTATTATCTTTGAAAACTTTATTATACCAGTAATATATGTTCACTGTAGAAAAACTACAAACACACCTGAGCAAAATTAAAACATTAAAATCAATTGATAAGTCCAGTGGGCAGAAGTAACTGTCACTGACATTTGGGCATATGTTCTTCTAGTCTCGACATTATATTTCTATTTAACATTCTTAAATAACCTGGGCTCATATGGCTTGTGAGTTTCTATTATCACTTAATTGTGTATGTCCTTCATGTCATTAAATATACATCTCCACTATAATTTTCAATAGTTTTAGCATGTGTCTATCTTCTATCATCTACTCCACTATTTATTTACCCATTTACCATTACCCTACTGTTGGACGTTAAGGATGTTTTCAAACACCACAAATGATTATATGAGGAACATATGTGGGTATATACCCCTTCCACTACTATAAATTTCTAGAAGTGGTGTTTCAGAGTCAAATAGGGACATATTTGTAAAACTGTGTCTAATTTTGTACTGGTTTCTTTGTTTTCTTTCTTTCTTTTTTTTTTTAATAATTACAGACTCATGAAAAGTTGCAAACATGGAAGGAGTATGGGGAAATCCCTTGGACCCTTTCCTCAGTGATAATATCATATATAAAAACAATACAGTATAAAAGTGGAACGCTGGTATAATATTAGGTAGGCCACAAAGTTCATTTGGGTTTTTCTGTAAGATGGCATGGAAAAACCTGAATGAACTTTTTGGCCAACCCAATACAATACCTAGGCTACAGACTTTACTCAGATTTAAACAGCTGAATTATTTTTTTTAATATTAATAGAATGGTAAGATGTATTCTCTCTTTTCTACATCTACAGATGCCTTTAAAACTCTCACACAGCTGCCTTTAGAACTCCTTTCCAAAGCTCTGTAGAGGAAAGAATACAATGATGCATAGTAGACTATTGTCTTTTATTAAAAATTAAAAAGAAGAAATGCAAGGAAAACTCTCTCACCCAATGCAGAGGTGGTTGAGTCAACATTTATGGCACAGAAAACAGGTAGGATTTTGTCCTTCTTTTGGTTCTTTGCATCACTCCAGTTCCTTTACTAGGGTGGTTTCAAAAAGCAGGGGTACCCCAACACAAAATAAGTAACCGTGAGTCACACAGGGAGAAAAGCATTCATTTCTCTTTCAGGCCTTTGATTACATCAAGGAGAAAGCCTCAGTTTAGGGCTGGTCTTCAATGCCTCTCTCATACTTGGTAATTCTCCCTCTAACAAACTGTTCAGGCTTCAAGTTCAGAGGTAGGCAGGCAATATCAGTCAACTGGAATTCAATAGCATTTTATTAGTTTAATGAAATGCATTTTTGCCTTCAAATTGCAGCAGATGAAACTGGTTTTCCATTTACAGAGTATTTTTGAAGTTCCCTTTTAAAATAAATTTATTTCAACAAAAAAGTGATTTTATGTAAAAAAAAAAAAAATGTGATTATGGCTAAAAGCAACCAAACAGGGATCTAGTTCCCCAACTAGATCCCCAACCAGGGACCCAACCTGCACCCCGTGCAGTGGAAGCACAGATTCTTAACCACTGGATCACTAGGAAGTCCTGTGAGAGCATTTTGGTCAGTAAGAAATTGACCAGTCACCTGGCCTTGCATATTCTCCTTAAGAGTTGAGCTTGGGAGAGAGGCAGAACAAACTGACTCCTGGTTCTCTTATGGGATCTGCCTACACAAGTGAAAAAGGTGAAGACAATTCTATAGCTATTAAGCACTTATTTGATACATAATTTCATAGACTCCTCAGAACAACTCAATGAGATAGGTTTCATTAGTAACTCCATTGGAAACATGAGGAGTCCAAGGGATAGAAGAATGGAATAATCAGCCCAAGTAATCCATCTAGGTACTGGCAGGGTACACATTCAGACTAGGTGACTGCTGGTTCCTACCATTGTCATGAAATTTAAAGACCATTAGTCATCTCTGGGCTTTCCCAGAGGCTCAGCAGTAAAGCATCTGCCTGCAATGCAAGAGATGCAGGAGACTTGGGTTCGCTCTCTGGGTCAGGAAGATCCCCTGGGGGAAGGCATGGTAACCCACTCCGGTATTCTTAACTGGGAAATTCCATGGACAGAGGAGCCTGGCAGGCTACAGTTCATGGGGTAGCAAAGAGTTGGGCACAACTGAACACGCATGCATCCGCAGTCATCTCGAGAAAATTTGGCATGACCCTTTATCCTTGCCAGGATTTGGGGTCACTGTGGGTCTGGTGATTGCATAGGAATTCCCTAAAGTATATTCCTGACCTGCAGACATCCTTCTGATTAGAAAGGAAATTTTAGTTCAAAAAAGACAAAACATCTAATAGCCATTCAACCACTGCCATTCTGCTTTCCTACACATTTCCACTCTTGGAAAGATGTCTACGTTTCTCCGATCCTTGAATAGTTCCAAAGGTTTTCCAATACCATTAGAAAACCAAATCACAAGGGCAAATTCAGCTTCATGGAAACAGATAATAGAGCTTCATTCAAATATTTAAAACCTATATTCAAATTTATACTAGGTACTGAGGACAGAGAGCTAGGAATTACAAAGCATGGGGTCTGCCAACAAGAGTTGGCAGGGATAGTCAACAGAGTCTTCATGACCCCTTGACATAATACCTCAGATTTCCAGCAACTGAACTCCTTTAATGGACTTACGGATTTGTTTACAAATGATTAGGTTTATGGAAAAGCTCCTAAGACTTCCAAAGTGTTAAGAACAGATCAAATGAAAAGATATCATTTAGATATCTCTAAAACGATATCTCCAATGAGTAAGCCAATTTGATTGACAAAACTGTCTGTACACCTGTTTCATGATTTAATTTTAAATTTGAAAGACACTATCTTAGCCTGAGACAAAGACTTGCTTTTTTGAAGGCAATTTATCTGGGAGCAAAGGTTAGGGATGAAAGAGTGATACAGGGAATGAAGGAGAGATGATATGAGGATGCGTTATCGCATTAGCCACCCAATGAGTGAGGGGTACTCATGCCACAGAACCTTCTGAACGTGCGTCTTAGTCATGTCTGACTCTTTGCAGTTCATGGGATTCCATGAACCTTAGCCCACCAGGCTCCTCTGTCCATGGAGTTCTCCAGGCAAGAATACTGGAGTGGTTGCTGTGCCCTCCTCCAGGGGATCTTCGCGACCCAGGGAGTGAACCCTCACCTGTTATGTCTCCTGCATTTACAGGCAGTTTCTGTACCACTGTGGCCACCTGGGAAGCCACTGAACCTTCTGAAGAGTCTTAGGAAATCTCAGGACTGCTCACTCCAAAGGATGAGAGGAAGAAGCATTTACCATAGACTCACCATTAGTGACAGGTGGTCCACACTTTAGGATCATGCACTTGTGACTAGAGAACAAGTTCCTATGGGTATCCCATGTTGCAACATCAGAGAAACTCTGGAGCAGGAAGCAGGAAGTACATGGCAGGATCCTGACAGTGCCAGGTAGCAACCACTTGAATGTGGCAAAACCTCTTAGTATAAGACATGAGGCGGAGAACAAAGTGACATTCAAGAAGTCTCCAACATAAAACTATTATCAACAACCCAGAAACATTTTTTTTTTTTTTCTGGCCACACCACAAGGCATGCAGGATCTTAGTTCTGGACCAAGGATCAAACCTACACTAGTTGCATTAGAAGCGTGGAGTCTTAACCACTGGACCACCAGGGAAGTCCCTGCTCAGACACAGTTTTTAAAAAAATTCTGCCATTCATTCATAAATGCACCCAAAAAACATTTATTAAGCATTAACCACATGCCAGTGTCTATGTTAAGTACAAGGGATAGAGTAGTTTGTCTATTATAAGTGCTTTGCCCTCTTGGAACTTGCAGTCTACTGGGGGGAATCAAGGATTCAATAAATTATTACAAAAATTACTGAATTACAATTGTGATAACTGTCATGAAGCATAGGATGATAAAGTTTCTAGTAATGAGAATCAAGGAAGGCTTCCTGGAGGAAGTGGCATTTAAGCTAAAACTTGCAGAGGAGATGGTGAAGAAAACAAAGTGTAGGAGTGTAACTAGGAAGAGAGCAACTAGAAAGCAAGTTGCAGGCAGAAAGAAGGAATGTGAACAAATACCCTATGGCAGAAAAACTTAAACTATCCTGAGTAAAAAGAAAAATCCAGTGGAACTGGAGTGGATGAGTGAGGGGGAAACATGGGCATAAGTCGATGAGTGAGCAGGAACCATATCACGTCTGGCCTGACAGGTCAGAAAAAAGATCTCGATTGTATCCTAAGGTCAATGGGAATCTACTGAGGGATATTGCACGGGGGAATATTTACGATCAGATTTTTTTTAAAAAACATAAATCAAGGTATGCTTGTACATACAAGCAACAGAAGCTCGTAAATATCACACAGCAGGTATTTAAAAAGAGCACAGTCTGTAATCAGTACATAATCGTACAAATATAAACAGGAGTGCCGATGGGGTGCGGGTGGTGGCCTGAGCCTGGAGTCTGGGAAGCCTTGCAGAGTTCACCTCTTTGCTTGTTTTGGAGGGCTGGTTGTTCAGTTGATCTGATGCCAGGTTTGTATTTGGGTAAGCCAGGATGAAATCCCCATTGAAAACTCTTCCCCTGCTTCAGAAGCTTCAAAAGAAAATTTCTCCTCAAATTTCCACTAAGACTAACCTCGTAGGTGGGCGGTGGTAGGGACCACCTACAGGGCTTGACCTGAAAGGTGCTAAAACACCACTCCTGTTCAGTGTAAACTTTCTCTGCCCCACATTAGTGTTGAAATTCTACCATCACCATTTTATTATGAAGAAATTTTAATTGTTAAATATAGTAGCACTGGATCTATTCTGACTTTCTGAAATGGAGTGTTCTCAGGGATGGGAGAATCTGAAGCTTTTTGAGATGATTGGCCACATAGGAATAGGGAGGGCCCATGAGATGGGGTAGGTTACAGGAGGCATCCATAATATTGTGTATGAATCTTCACATAACACTTATGTAAACATACATGGTGTACTTAGGGCAAATACATAACTTTATAAGACGGGGAACAAAAATGACAAGGAACCTAGGCCCTGGGATTAGGCCAATCTAGATCACAACCTCTGTGACTCTGGGAAAGTTATAGCATCTGCCTTGTAGGGTGGTTGGCAGGAAAAGGAGATAGTCTGTTCAAAGGGTTAGCACTGCTCTGGGGCATAAATGTTACATTACTTGTCCTTGTGCAAGCATGTGTGTGCCAGTGTGTGAACGTGCAGATGTGGGTATGTAAGAGAGAGAGAGGATGTCCAAGAACAGGAGAGGGGAGCAGGTAGAGTTCCCACAGGAGTGGCCCTCTCTGCAGGGTGAAAGGACAGGGGCCGCTCACAGAGGAGGCAGATCAGCTTTACCAAGCGGGGACAGCAAAGGGTCTCAAATGGCAAGGGGCTTCCTAATAAGCACAAAATCTAAAGTGGAAATTAACCGAAGGAGACAGGTAATAGAGTGAGGTGTGGTAGTGTTGAAGCTCAAAACACCCTCCATAAAAGGGAGAGGAAAAAAAAAGAATTGAAAGTGATCTCTGAAATTGACACAGATCCAAACTAGGGCTCTGCACCTGGGGGACATATGACTTCATCTGCTCCATCCCTAAGATCTCCCCTGTTTTGAGCTTCAAGCACGCTTACTTTTTCAGAACTGACACGGAAGAACTTTCTAAAACAAACAAATCACCACAATCTGTTTGCTTTCTGCCTGATAAGGAATTGTCAGCCTTATGTCTGAGAGAGAAGACACAGTAAAAAGAGAACACCCACTCTCTAGTTCCAGCTCTGCCCCTAGCTCACTGAGCAACTTCAAGGAATCTCCCAACTTCAAGAATCTCTCAGCAGCCTCGTCTGCCAAAGAATTTGATTGGTCACTTTAGTCATTATCTTTTGACTTTCTGCTGTCTTAGATGAGGTCCAGCTCACCTCAACCATCTCTCCTCCTCTTAAAGTTGTATTACCACAGGACACAGTAGTGAAGGAGGCCACAGATCACCTGCCTCTTGCTCACCGTGTCTCTTGGGATGACTTATTTAATGTCTCGGGTCTCTGTTTCCTTCTTCATAAAATGAGGGTAAGAGGCCCGTGTATCATTGGGTTGATAGCAGCATTAAATGAGTTCATGAAGATAAAATATTTACAACAACACTTGGCACAGATAAGGGCTACACTACTCTGTTGTTAGGTATTAATAATAAGATTATTATTATTTACTTTATTGGATAACTTTGTAGTGTAGTGTTAAAGTGTTAAATTAAATATACTATTGATAAATCAAGAAATAGAAGTATAAGCATTATTTGGGGCTATAAAAGGCTCCAGTGGGTAGGGTAAGGAAAGCTGGAATATTACTTTTTCTTTTTACCTTTTTAAATTTATTATTATTATTTGGACCATGCCACATAGCTTGGTGACTTGTGGGATTTTAGCTTCCTGACCAGGGACCAAACCCAGCCCTTGGCAGAGAAAGTTCAGAATTCTAACCAGTAGACCACCAGGTAATTTCTACTAGCCCTCCTGTGCTTTGATTTTTCAAGGATGTGTCTGGACTACCACAACACTGTTGCTTTGTTTTGTTTTGTTTTTAATTTCATAAGATTGAGCAAATAGATCACTCAAGTCCGTCTCAAATCTCACAGTTAAAGGACTGGCTGATTTTATAGAGTAGTACTTTTTAGGTGACCGGTTTATCTTTGTGTTCACAGCTACCTTAATACGTTTGAACTTTTCAGGAAATCCTCATAAAGGTTTGAAATAAACACAATCACCTTGGCATGTTCATAACTTGAGTGTGTTTCAATTTCCGGGAAAGGACAGAAAATGAGGAAGGGGAAATATAAACTTTGTAAATACTTAACCTTAGAGGAAATTGACTTGTATTTTGCCCCCTTGTAATCTTTTCCCTGAAATCGACTCCCACAAAGGAAGGATCGGTAGCAGAGTGTGAGAGTGCAAAGGACAGAACGGCGGTGAAAGCGTTAACTGGGCTGGGTAAGGCGATCCCTGAAAAGAGTTAAGACTCGAGTTAAAGTTTTCAAAGCGGGGGCAGCAGCAGCTCCAGAAGAAACGGAAGCCGGTGGAGGGAGCCTGGCGGAGCATCGAGGACAGTGCTGAGCTGAACTCAGTCCCGGGTGGCAAGCTCAAGGTTAGTGGCCCCCCGCACACCTCCGCGTGCTGACATCTTTGGAGCTGTCTCAGGAGGCTGGGCGCCTTCTCCCAGCCTGGCTTGTCCTGTCTGCCTGACTCCACCAGTGGGGCCACCGGCTCGTGCCAACCCTCCCGCTACGGGTTCCCCTAAGCCCTGGAGCTGAGAGGGATCGGGACCTGTTCCCAAGCCACTTTCCTTAAGGGGGGGGGGGTACTTCTCAGACATCCACAAGGAAACTGTTTCTGGAACAAGGGTAATTTTCAGAATATACACACACACAGGTACACACACACACACACACACACACACCTGTATGTACTGCCCCATCTTGGTTCTTGCAGGCTGTGACCACAATCCCAAATTCCTATCTGCTTCAGTTGAAACTGAGAAGTTGTCAAAGTAACAAAACAGGCTGTGCAACTTTATCGTGTGGGAGGGATAGTGTCTCTGAGGCTAAGATAATCAAGGTAAGAAGGCAAAAAAAAAAAAAAAAAAAAAAGAGGTACGAAAAGAAAGAAAAAAACTTTCAAGCTCCACAGCCTGGAGTTGAGGCAAAACAATTTTTGAAAATTAGGTTCTCGTAGAAATTGTACATTGCTAGAACAAAATAAAGGGGGAAGATGTACTGTGAAGGACAGAATTCTACAACTACGGGAGATTCCCATACACTTATGTAAACAGCTTGTTATCAGCGTGATGCAGATAACAGATACACTTAAAGAAGGGAAAGAGAGAAAATAGCTTCAGAGAAATTACATCCTGAGGGGCCTTTCATTTGAGATCCAGACGGACTGCTGGAAGGCTTCATCCTTGGAGCCCTGGGTCAGTTCTGTCTCCCTTCTCCCGCCTTGCTCACGGAGAGGCAATGAGTAAGTTAGTCCGGCAAGCAGTCAGAAGCTGTATTGGCTGCTCCCTCGCATCCTCCAGCAGGCAGGAGTCGAGGTCTCTACCTGCTAGCACTGAATCAGAATGAGTCATCTGAAACTTGGGTGCGGAAACAAAGTCCCTGCGAACCGCCTTATGAGGCTCTGCCTCCTGTAGGTGGGATATACCTCTGAAAGCAGTCACGGTTTTTTCCCTCTTCCTTTCTCCTTCAGACAAGCGGGCATCCTGACGCTCTCAAGGAAGCCCCGTCTCTGCCCCACTGGCTCAGCTGACCCGACCATGTGGACTCTGCCCCTCCAGGTCAGGACTGGAGTTTTAAAATAAAATGGATGACGTGACGTTACTTGATCTTCTGGAGTGCCCCGTGTGCCTTGAAAAGCTCGATGTCACCGCCAAAGTTCTCCCTTGCCAGCACACCTTCTGCAAGCCATGTCTCCAGAGGATTTTCAAGGCCCACAAGGAGCTGCGGTGCCCCGAGTGCAGGACCCTGGTGTTCTGCAGCATCGAGGCGCTGCCGGCCAACCTGCTGCTCGTGCGCCTTCTGGACGGCGTGCGGGCTGGACAGAGCTCCGGCAGAGGGGGGTCCTTCCGCCGGCCCGGGGTGCTGACCCCACAGGACGGCAGGAGGAGCAGGACTCACCCCAGAGGTCCGCAGTGCAGTCCTTTCCGACTGGTGCCTAACGTCAGAATCCACATGGATGGGGTAAGAAAGATCTCTGTTCCTTCGTGTTTCCTTGGAGGTTGGGTTTGTGTGCGCCAGCAGTTGGGGCTTCTCTTCTTTTAGCTATGTTTCAAAGAGCCGCTGCCGAGGATTCCCTGAGGATAAGTTTCTGTGGGTGGTGATTGTCCTACTGAGACTCAGTGGAACCCTGAGCCTATCCAGTCCAATCAGGAACTCTTAAAATTCTTAAAGCTACCCAGGTCCTCCCTGCTTGTAGTCCAGAAGGTGGTGGAACATGGAAAGCCTTCTTGATTGTTTATTTATTTATGTGTTTGTTTTTGACTGCACTGGGTCTTCCTTGTGGTGCGGAGGCTTCTCATTGCAGTGGCTTCTCTTGTTTGGAAGCAGGAGCTATAGAGCCTGGCTCAGTAGCTGTGGTGCACAGCTTAGTTACTACTGGCATGTGGGATCTTCCATGACCAGGGATCGAACCCGTGTCCCCTGAATTGGCAGGTGGATTCCTAACCACTGGACCACCCGGGAAGTCCTTTGATTATATTCTTGGTACCAGGGCATGGGAAATGCACAGAGGATGAGAAAAAGAAAAACAAATCCAACTGCTCGTCGCTTTTGCGATCTCAGAGAAGTTACTAAATGTCAGGTTTTGTTTGCATTTTACCCAAGTCCCTCTTTCCACTCCCAGTCATAAAGTGCCATGATGACAATGCTCATTCACAATCACTCAAAGTTATCAAGACACTGGACACATAAAGTTCGATCGAGAAGGAAGCATATATGTGGGTGGAGTGACTGACAGGAAAGGCTGGGCTGTGAAGTACAACTGACATGTACAGGAGCCCCGAAGATGTGTCTTATTTTACAAAATGAATAAAGCATACAGAAAATGCACATCAGAGCCTGCCATGAAAAATGAAGCGCCTCAGGCGAGCCGCAAGAGATCACCCAGTAACGCGTTTGTGTTTGGACAACGTGAATCGTCCTGTCCAGCCTTGTGGGCACATCCTTGAGACTTTATATGATCTGACTGTGAGCCTCATTCTGAGAAGCTGGGGAAGGGGATAACTTGAGAGAAGATCATGGTCCTGTGGCTACAGGAGGATTATTGGCTGTCACCCCCAGAGTCAGTGTGTCCAAGTGGGCATGGCACGCCATGGCCTGGGTGGTTGGCATACTCAGAAATTCTGTGAAGTGCCACGTAAAGCAAGCTTTAACCCTGGCAGCTAACCACGACTTTAACCATGACTCCCTGCTGTGAAAGAGTAGCAGAGGGAGGGAGGGTCTTCCCTGGACTCCTTCCAAGGAGAATAGGCTCGGGTGTGCATTCGGGACAAGTTTCTAAAATATTCTTCTCAACAGCCTATTACTCCTTGGGCTCCCTGCACCCTTAAGCCACCCATGCAGCAGGGTAGTGTGGAAACTTTCCAAAAGGAGAGCAGGAAGAAACCAGGCTTCAGTGTGATTTCTTCACAGCAGACTTTTTACTGCCATTGTGCCTGTGTGTGAGAACACATTCCACAAAAGGGCTTGGTGCCCTCCTTTAAGGCTCCTTATTAGCCCCAGGTCTAGTCATCAATCAGAATCCACAGGCTTGGAAGAGGAGGGGTAGGGGCGCAAGCTTTCCCAGGCAGGCTGTGTTTACAGAGCATCAGGCTGAACCTCGGGTCAGCAGATCTCCCTTTGAATTCCTGAGACCCAGCAACCTCTCTCCTCCCTCACCCTGCAAAGTCTGACTTGCCTCCCCGCAGGGCGGAGTATCATCCATCACTCAGAGAGTGCTGGGAGACTGGGAGGAGGCAAGTCCCCTATCAACTTCGCATATTTTTGTTCATGCTTTCTTCTTTTTGATGTGGCTATGTTGCTAAGAAAAGGTAGCAACAGATGGAGCCACAGCTACCTACTTTTTGAACCACAGTGAATTCCCAGGTCCCTCCTGGCATGGGGAGCTATAGGAACTAGAGCTCTTATTCTCTTATAGGAATAAGAGACAGCCAGTAAGATCCTGCGTGTCCCTGGAAGTCTTTCCCAAGGACCCATCACTTCAGACCAAGGGGCTGGTGACGGGGTTGTGCCCATCCTCCGAGCTGCACTGGACCGAGTCCTGCCATGAGGCTAAAACAAACCAAGCCATTGAGGGTACCTGCTTTCCAGCAGCACCTGGTTTAGTGAAGATGCTCTGTGAGAGGGCAGAGCCGGGGGCCACTCCACACCCTCACCCATTTCCTCCCTTTCCTGAGCCCACCTTTCTCCGTGTGGCTCATCTCATCCCTTTTGACTCTCTCAGTGGGGATGTGAACAAACTATTCCTGGATGTAAATACAGCTATAATTCTGCATCCTGTTTTACTCCCCCCAGTTGTAGCTGCCTCTCCTGAAGTGTGAAAGCAATGGTGCATCCCTGGGTTCAGACAATTGCAGATGATCTGAGAGTCTACACACTGTTCTGAGAGGCAGAAGTGTGGCCTTACATCCTCAGTCAAGCCCTCATCAAGCTACTTGCCCTCTTGGCCTCAGTTTACCCAACCCAGTCAACTCTTAATATTTGCTACCCCTCTTCCTCCAGGATAGTGTAAACATTATCTTTACAACATACTCATATCACCTTAGAAAACCTATGCTGGGTAAATGCAAAGCATCATCATTATCATTCATTTAAGCTGACTATATGACTGTGGGCAAGCCACTTCAGCTTGCTGGGTCTCAATTTAAAATTCTGTAAAATGGGAAAATGTATTATAAGAGTGGAGAGCCATGGTGAGGCTTAACTAATGAGTGTTTTCAAGGCACTTTGAGATCCTTAGATGAAAGGCATTTGGAAGATCTGTTATCGTAGTAAACATTATTATTGACTGTTTATTGTGCCCTGTCGTGCATGAGACATTCTACAAAACACAGCAGGAGTGATAGTCCTTGCAGGAGAGTGTAATAGGTGTTATTATTGAACTTGAGTCTACAAGGAGTCCAGGCCAGTATAATACTAAGTGTAAAGTACTCTACTAATAGGGTATAAGCAACCTGTTGTCACTGGGTACCATTTTGCAAAATACCTCTTCCAGAGGACTCAGTGTTAAGGTGGCATTCTCAAAGAGTTAATTTAATTTCGTGTTCAGGAGTTTTTTAAGTCCAAAGTCTGTTCTGCTCACCTTGCGTCATCTAAAAAACAAGCTCATCGAGATCTTTCTGTTGGCTCAGAGAGGTCTGGTACGTTCTGTGCTAGCCAGTGTGCCAGGGTGGAACCAAGAGCCACACTTCATAGTGCCAACTCAAGAGAGAAAAAAAAAATAGTCCATTGTGCCTACCTGTCTAAAACCCTCCCAAGCCAGTTGTGTAAAAAGAAAGCTTGAGAAATGGCTTTAGGTTTCTATAGCAGGCAATTATTTCAAGCCAACACGTAAGACCAACAGACTCCTGGAGGACCCATGTCAGTGCTGATGTCATTGGTTCTTATTCCTTCCCATATTGTGGCCGAGCCAAAGGAACTTTGCAAGTCTTCGAGAAGATTATGGGCTTCTGAATTGCTGATCGCTCTTCCTCCTTCCTCCACTACCCTTTAATAGTATTTCTGATTTAGAACAGGCAGGAAAGCAGTGAAGCTAAAAACTTGCAAAGTTAGACTTTGAAAAAGCCAGAATTCAGATTCTGATTCTGCCTCTCGACAGTTGCATACTTTGGATGAACCTCAGGGCCAGCCTCCAATTCCCCTTCTGAAACCTGGAGATAATAGCAGTACCTACCTCTGAGGGTTGTTGCTGCTGCTAAGTCGCTTCAGTCGTGTCCGACTCTGTGCGACCCCATAGACAGCAGCCCACCAGGCTCCCCCGTCCCTGGGATTCTCCAGGCAAGAACACTGGAGTGGGTTGCCATTTCCTTCTCCAATGCATGAAAGTGAAAAGTGAAAGGGAAGTTGCTCAGTCGTGTCCGACTCTTAGTGACGCCATGGACTGTAGCCTACAAGGCTCCTCCGTCCATGGGATTTTCCAGGCAAGAGTACTGGAGTGGGTTGCCATTGCCTTCTCTGTTCTGAGGGTTGTTGGGGAGAAATAAATGAGACAGTTCATGTCACTTAGCTCATAGCACCGTGATTGGTTCATATTATGTGCTCAATAAATTTTAGCTGGTATTGCTATCGTTATTAAAGCAACTCAAGACTTTCCACGCTAAATTATGCACCATCTCTCTTGTTAATCGAGTGTCCCCCAGAGATGGTCCTTGGTACCCTGATTTTTGGTTGGTATGTGTGTCTCCAAAGGATGTGAGGCCATAATTCACGTGTGTGATTCCTCCCAGCATGAGCTGGCTTGGCAGTTCATTTCCAAGACCCTTTAGGAGCTAGGAATGGATTCTAGGAGAAACAATACTCGCCAGCTTCTCTTCCCCAAATGGCGAGCTCAGCAAAACACCATACACGGAGCAACAACCTGGTCCAGCTTCCCAGCATTGCCAATGCCTCATTAGCATCTGTCTTTCCTTTCCCCAATCCCCAACACAAATGTCGCCGTCCTGGGTCTTGCAGGGCCAGACTCTCTCGCTTCTTTGTTAAACATCATGCCAACCACACGCATTCCTATCTTGCTCGCCCTACCTCAGCAAGAACACACCTGCCACCTCCAGCACACAGACCAGGTGGTTGTGTCCTAGAAACTTCTTCAGCTGGTGTGGCAAGCAGTTGAGATGAAAAATGAGGTCAGAAGGCACAGGGGGGAACTGAGGCTGGGGAGAAACCAAAGGGCATCCAGTCCCTTTCCTGGGTCTCAGCTGCTGTGTCCTGCAGCAGTGCCGCGACACACATGGTCATCTCTGCTAAATTTGCAAGGCAGTTAAAACCATCCCAAGCCCTTGAAGATAGCAGGCAGATGGCACTGGGTCAGCGAGGCCTGGATGTGGCACGTGGAGGAGCCAAGTTTGAGAAGTCAGGAGACCCAGATAGTTCTCCGGCTCCTCCCACCTTTGCAAACCTTTGACAAAACCATATGGCTCCAAACTGACTTGACCCCTACCCTCTGTCGATATACCACCCTCTTCATTACAGTCCTCCCCATTTCACTGATTACTGTTTAAGGACTGTGGTCAAATAGAGCTGAGTTTGTGCTGGTATTCAATTACTTTTGAGCTGTGAGGCCTCAGGCAAATCACTTAACCTCTCTGATCCCCAGTTTCCATATTTGTGCAATGGTGATATTAATGGTATACATATGTCATAAGGTTACAAGAGATGATGTATGTAAAATGCTTAGTATACTATGGTAAATGTTAAGTAACAAAACAGCAACAGTAGAGGACAAAGTTTGGAGCACTGGATTTGGAGCTCTTTGTACCCACACATAAACATACAGAGACCTCTGTTCAAAAATTAAGCAAAGGGGATAACAAAAGAAAAAGGGGTTCCTGACAAGACAAAACTAGGGACTTCCCTGGTGGTCCAGTCGTTAAGACTCCATGCTCCTAATGCAGGTGGCATGGGTTTGATCCCTGGTTGGAGAACTAAGATCCCACATACCAAGTGGTGTAACCCAAAAGCAAAGGGACAGAACTACAGTGATGAAAAAGTGTGGTTTTCAGTGCTGACCAGGGGTTATGGGTTGGGAGAGGATTTATAAAGGATAGCATGAGGGAGTTTTATGGGATGAAGGGACTATCCTGCATCCTGTTTGTGATGAAAGTTAAATGAATCTATGTATGTGTTAACATTCATATGAATATATGCCAAGAGGGGAAAAAGTCAATTTCATTGTATGCCAATGTTTAAAATAATATTTTTAAAAATGAAAGGAAGCTCTTGTACATCTCTTTGAGTCTCTACCTGATTTTCACCTGGCCTGCTCTGATGTCCCTTCATGTCTGTGTGTATTGGGTCAACGCTATTTTGGAGAAGGATTTTGCCATCATTTAAGCAATCAGGGTAATTCCTGCAGGTGGGCTTCTCTCTGTTTTAGCAAACTATTCTATTAACTGCTTCAGTTTTCTCATCAGTTAGAGGTATCTGGCCAGTAGACAAACAGCAGCGCATCCCCTGGTGGAGATGGCCCAAGCAGATGGCTGGGGCAGAAGGTTCTCCTTACTCAACCTCAATTATCCATCATGTGCACTGGGGCGTGTCACCTAAGGGATTAGTCAGTGCATATTTCATGTTGTTTCGATGCCTCTTAGGAAAGGTTGTCTGCCCATGTGTCCCTTCATACTATGAAGAGATTATGGAACAAGGGAAAGTGCTTGTTCAGCCCTTGACACGCAAAGAGCATCCCCACCTATCTCATTCCAGACGCCACTGCATAGCTTTTGGCTGAGCAGGGACCAGCTCACATATGGTTCTCTTCAATCTCAATATCTTCCCCCTTTTTCATTTATTTAATTTAATTTATTTTTATTATTTTATTTTGCCTTCTGGGTCTTTGTTGAGGTGTGCAGGCTCTTCACTGGGCACGTAGGATTTCTCTAAGTTGCATCATGCAGGGGTTTTTTTGTGCTATCGAGCATGGGCTCTAGAACACCTAGGCTCAGTAGCTGTGGTGCTCGGGCTTAGTTGCCCTGTGGCATATAGGATTTTAGTTCCTGGACCAAGGATCAAACCTGTGTCCCCTGCATTGGAAGGCAGATTCTCAACCACTGGACCACCAGGGAAGTTCCTCTTTCTCATTTTCAAATCTATACTTAGGTGTTAGACCTGTCTTTGACAAACTGTATTATGTAAGTGATTAATGGAGGTTCCATAAAGCTCCAGAGTCAAAGAAACCTGAGGTTGAAACAGAGTTAAACCTTTTTTCTTTGCTGCAGGACTTTTTCGTACTTTTAGTACTAAAGAATGGTGAATCTCCAAAGAGCAGACAATGATAAGAAACATTTCCCAAATTCCTGTGACAGTGGTAACCCTAAGACTTTTATTAGTGCCCTGAGTTATATTAATTGTCCACAGAACAAATTTTGGGAAATGTTGTCTCATATTAATGCAGAGATATCTGAGCCCTCAAAGAGAATCCCTATTATAATTAGAGACTACTGATGCATTCCAAGAAGAGTTGTAGGCAAGTTTTTGTCGTTAGAAGATATTTTTGGAAAACTGTTTGAAACTTGCTACCACCAGTTTCTGCAGTATTTATTTAGCTTCTATCATTTTATTTTTTGGTCATGCCACACATCATATGGGGTCTTAGTTTACCCACCAGGGATCAAACCCACATCCCTTGCACTGGAAGTACAGAATCTTAACTGCTGGACCACCAACGAAGTCCCTTAGCTTCTGTCAGTAGTCAGCCATAGGTACTGTGGGAATCTACCCAACAAAGTAAAGATTCTACCTTCCCAGTGCTTACTGTCTGATGGTAAAACCAACTAATTAGATACGTGTATTAAGCATATGTGTATAAATATATACATACATATCCCTGATTTAAAGATATTATCTATTATAAGATACATTATTTAGTTATAGCCCTAAAGGGAATAAAAAAAGCACTACTATATTAGATGTTCACTGTAAGATACATCCAATTTTAGAAATGTTAAGATATGAAAAAAGGACTGTCTTACTGAAGAGTACATATTGTCTGATTCCATTTATATAAAATTCCAGAAATGGCAAACTATAGTGCTTTTTGGGTAATGCAAATGTTTTATGTGGTGTTATATAGGTTTGTCTAAATTCATCAAATCGTACACTTAAAAAGAGTACATTTTTGGTGTGTATATATATATATAACCCAATAAAGTGATTAAGACAAAGAAGTCTTAGACTCAAAAGATACTGGTTTATGAAAATGTCAGATGAGGAGGTGGTTCAGTTTAAGGGAAATGAAGTTTGTCTAAAAAAAGAAACTTCCTTTAAAAATATGGGCATTTTAATGGTAGGAAGGACACGGTCAGAGAATGAAAAGGCAGGGTCTAGTCTGGGCACGTGGGGGCTAGGAAAGATGGGATATCTTGAACAGAATGGAAGTTGGAAGAGAGGGAGAAAGAGATGGAGAGGAGTTGGCGTGATTGGTTATCTGCTTCAAAACCACCACTAGGAAGGCACATGTCAATTACTCTGTAATTAAGTCTCTCTGTGTCTACTTCCATGTAATCACGTGGCCTATGGGTTGTATCTACCTGATGGATTCAGAGCAGCCAAACAAGATATCTCTGCTCTGAACAGACAGCCAAGCTCCCTGGGTAAACTGAAGAGCAGTTTCCACTTCACTGGCAGACGGACCACTCTTTTTCATTGAAATGGTCAGGTTACCTGACAACCCCAGCATGCAGGAACACTAGCCAGCACATCCACAGCAAGGGGCAGAACACAGGGCAGGGAAAGACAAGTCTATTCATCATGAGCTGCTTCCTGCAACTTGGGTCTGTGTCAGCTGCCAGGGTCACACTGTTCCCGATGCCTGGCTCAGAAGCCAGGGCATTCAACAGACTGCTTCTAAGTGCCTGCTACGTGCCAGGCTCCATCTTGAAAGCTCACACCTTTGAAAGCTCACAGCAGGAATGCTCATGGGCTCAGACTCCAGGACTCAAATAGCAGCTGAGTTCACTTTAGATCTCTGTCATTTTTCCAATCTTTTATCCAAGCAGCAGCACAACAGGCAACTTGTCCTGGGTCTGGGTCTGGGTCTCAGTACCATGCTTGGAGCACAAACCTACAGTCTGGTCCAGATTAGGAACCCTCAAATGTTTTTTGAATTAATGAATGAACACATTCACGTTTTTGGTAGACTTTATGGAGTCATGGAATAATAACCCCTCATAATGTGGAAATGAACTCTTCCTGAATTGAGCCATGACAAAGCTCTATGAGGAATGAGCAGCGTATTATATTAGGCATAAAGCCACGTGGTGAATGAAATATTCTGGAGGTGAATCACCTTATTAAATACCTTTTGGGGTGACAGACAGTACTGCCCAGAAAACATAGTGGGCCAAGTTCAAAACCACTTAGCTCATGAATTGTTAACCCTAAGAAGATAGGAAATGTGTCTCCATATATGACCAAATTCCTGTATCGGAATCCACAAACGCTATGTACTCCTCTGATGGTGGGAAAAATATTCATAGTGAGTTAATTTACACTTAGCCCCAGTGGCAGAAAAGACGAAACATCAGAAGAATTTGCCAACGAGTTATGTACTAAACTGGCCTGGCCTCCTCCATGAAGGAAGCAGCATTTCAGGTAGGAACATGGCTCCTACACCTCTCAGGCTGACCAACCTATGTCACACATGTATATAATATAGAGAGCATAAAACTGGCATTTTTAGCCCCTTTTGTGTGTGTAGGGCCGTCGCATTAAGTATATTTATATTGTTGTGCACCCAGCACCACTATCCATCTGTCTCCAGAAGTTTTCATCATCCCATACTGAAACTCTGTACCAATTAATAGCTCCTCATTGCCTCCTGGTGTGTATGTGTAAGTGTGCGTGCGTGTGTGTGTGTGTGTGTGTGTGTGTAGATAGATTGACAAATAGATATTCACATGTATATTTTTTAACTTCTTTCGGGGTAAGAGGAATAAGTCTTTTAATATCATTTTTTAAATATATACTCTAATTTTCTGCTGCTTCTGACCTTAGACTTCCAATGAGATAAGCAAACAAGATAATGCTGTGATTCAGAACCAAGGCTCTTCATTCATGTGTACTGGCTGTATGCTTCTGGTCAAGTTATTTAGTAACTCTGAGCATCATTGTTACAAGATGAAAATAGGAATCTTAGCTCCTAGGGTTCTTGGGAGGATTCAATGAGGCAGTTCCTGTAAAGTGCTTAGCACAGGGTCTGGATGAGGTAAGCTCCTGCTAAGGGTGAGCTGTCTGCTCGCACTCATCTGGGTAGGTTAACTTGTAAAGCACTACCACGCTTATTGCGGTCAGCCTGCTATTTTACTGCATTGAAGACATGGGGGTAACTGTGATCGTGGCTTCATTTGGAGGATAAGTCAAGACAATTCTTGTAAAGTTCTTAGCACAGGGCGTGACACACACTACTTCTTGATAATAATTGTGAGGCATTATTATTATTTCCTATGCCTCATTCAATCAGCAAGCATATACAGGATGCCTTTTATGAGTAAGACCCAATGCCAGGCTCTAGTGAAGAACAAAAGCAAATAATATATGATTCTTATTAACATATAGACATGGAATAGACCCAGGAAAACTGAGTAATTCACCAAAATGGCTGAAACCCTGCTTTAAAGAGCTCATGGACTTTTGGGAGGCAGCCACGTAAGGTAATAATTACGAGCCAGGTAATAAGTGTTAAAACAGAGGACTTACTGTGTCAGGCACTGGGTAAAGCACTCTTTACTACAGAATCTACAGAATCTCATTTAACTCTACAAATCTGAGATGACTGTTCCCGTTTTGTCTACTTCACACATACGAGGTTTGTGCTCAAGAAGAGCTCATATCCGAAAACACAATGGGAGAAAACGGGTGCAGATCAAAATTGAGCATTCCTGTGCTTGTGTTCAGGGCAGTTGTTGAGGTTGCATTTTATTTTATTTTTTTAATGCAGCTTGTTGTCTAGTTGTGTCTGACTCTTTGCAATCCCATGAACTGTAGCCCACCAGGTTCCTCTGTCCATGGGATTCTCCAGGCAAGAATACTGGAGTGGGTTGCCATTTCCTTCTCCAGGGGATCTTCCTGACCCAGGGATTAAACCCTCATCTCTTGCGTTGGCAGGCGGATTCTTTACCACTGAGCCACCAGGGAAGACTTAAATGCAGCTAGTCTTTGTTTGTTTTTAATTTTATTTATTTCTTTACTTGGCTGCACTGGGTTTTAGTTGTCGCACTTGGGGTTTTTAGCTGCTGCATGTGAACACTTTAGATGTGGTATGTGGGGTCTAGTTCCCTGACCAGGGATTGAACTCCAGACCCTGCATTGGGAGTGTGGAGTCTTAGCCACCGGACCACCAGGGAAGTCCCTGCAGCTAGTCTTATTCTTGACCATTCACAGCAACCCATGACACTGAGGACTGCAAACCTCAAAATACACTGAGAGGCACGTACACTGGGTGGGGAGCCCTGGCATCATGGTCCCCACACCGCTGGTTTGAAAAAATATGCCTTTTGGCTGCCATTCACACTCACAACATGGAAAGGCAAGAGGACTGATGAGAGAGCTTGGATTATTCACTGTTAATCTTCCTTGAGAAGCTAAGGAGAAAGAAGACAAATATTTCCCAGAGTGCCTGACGCCAACCACCCCCGTTTAAGGGTATCAGCCACCTGCCAGTGTTGGAGAAGGCAAGTGTGGAACCACTTGCCTAACTGGAAAATTGGTCCACATAGTCAGCTGCAGCCCATCCTCCCATCTCAGTGTCCCCTTCGCTCCTCCAGAAAGTCAGCCCTCTGTCCCAAATCCCAAGCCAGTCGGCTGCAGGTTCCTCAGGGTCTCCGAGACTACCCTCCAGCCTCCCAGCATATGTAAGCTCCTGAGGTTAAGGAGGTGTCTTGTCTTCTCTGTACGCAGCAGAGTGCCTGAAATGCAACCAGAATTCAATAAATATTGAAGTACTGAATATGTAGTGTTGGTGATAATGCAAGAAACTGCAGTTAGATTCAGCATCTTTAAGGCCCTGGTGTTTTCGCCTGGGACAAGAGGAAAGGAGACATCCCCACTATCTCATCCCCCGGATCCCTTTCAGCCCCTGTCTTGTTGACCAGGGTGTTTCTTGACTCAAGGCCAGGTGTGTTAGGAATGGCACATAAGTGCTTGCAGGGGATTCAGAGGTGAAAAAAAGAAGTCAGACCAGTATGGAGCCAGATAGAGAGAACACCAAAACTGGCAAGTGCGTTCCTCTGAGCAGGTTCCCCTGGTTTTGCACAATTAAGGATGATATCGCCACACACATAGGAGTATTTTAATTGGTTGCCAAGGCAATGCGGCAGAGTCAGTGGGCATGAAGCAGGAATAGATCTCTGCAGAGCTGTGCTCAGGAAGGGTGCTTGGCTGTGACATTAACGAGCTGCCTGGATAGGAGAAAGGCAGGGCTGCCATAAATCTTATTTGGGGCTTTTCTTCAGTATATGAAAATGGTAGAGAAAGGGAGGGGCAAAAGAGAAAACTTCTCTTTCTGGCCCTCTGGAGAAGCAGGAGAGGTAATCTTCTGGATTTCAAGTTTCTCCTCGGAGTGGTGAACTTTTGTGGATGAGAGAAATCCAAGGAGATTTGGTTGCATGCTGGAAGGAAGAAGGAATAGGATGATTGAAGAACAGAAGGAGATGACAGTGTTTTCTTCTTCTTGAGAGATCATAAAAAGGGCCCAGGATGCAGGAGCCTGTATTTTCACAAAAAGAACACTTTCTATCAACTCCTTTTACTTCCCTTTGTGTGAGCAAGGAAAAGAATTTGCTATTAAATACATTTCTTTTGGGGGCTTCCCAGGTGGCACTAGAGGTAAAATACCCGCCTGCAAATACAGGAGGCATAACAGATACAAGTTCGGTCCCTGGTTGGGAAGATCCCTGGGGAAGGCATGGCAACCCACTCCAGCATTCTTGCCTGGGAAATCCCAGGCACAGAGGAGCCTGGCTGCCTACAGCCCATGGAGTCACAAAGAGTTGGACATGACTGAAGTGCTTAGCATGCATGCATGTTTCTATTAACTTTTTTATTTTCTTAAGTTTTTGAATAACTAAGATTTTTTTTTTCACAATCATAGAACTTTGTGGTTGAGACAGGTCCTGGGTTTTCTAACTTCTCTGTTTTACTTGCTGTCCCACAACCTAGAGAATCAGGCAAATTCCATCACATGGAATGCTCGTCCTGATGGCCTGGGCAAGGAGGGTGGGACCAGAAGAGAGAGAAGCCAGAAGGGAGGTGGACATTTCTCATTAGCACCTTAATAAGTATGACCATCACGCAGCACACACCATGTGCCAGACACTGTGAAATAAGTATGATTTTCTTGAATTCTCCCAACAACCTCTGGAAGTCCATGATGTTTTCTCATTTTACGGATGAAAGAAGAGGCAGGATTTGAACCAGGTTTGCCTACATCCAACGACTGGGCTCTTAACAAGATCAGTTAGGGTGTCCAGAACAAGCATGATGCTCCCTTGGCACCTCAGGGAGCCCTGCACCATCTGCCATTGCCGGCCACTTTCTGTGGGCACCAACACCACCATTCTAATGTGGTTGATAGACTTCCGGAGTACGAGGTAATCTCTAACCAATCCAGCTCCGTGTGCATGATATGCTGTGTCTTAACTGGATGCCACTTGGTCATAAATTGAAGGGTTTAAGTAGTAGAAATGAGTCTAAGTGAGGGGATAGAGAGGGAGACAAGAGAGGAGGAAATGGAGTCAGAGAAAAGAGAAAGGTAGGGATAGAGAAAGGCAGAAAAGATGCATGGGAGATGTAGACAGGGGCGACAGAAACCAGGAAGGAAGGAGGAGGAAAGGCAGAAGCTGGTCAAGGCAACAAGTGTGTGGGAGTAGCGGGGCTGGGGGGGCAACCTGGGGGAGATATGTTATCAGGAGACATGTCAGGCTTTGATCCAAAGCTGGTCTGCTTTTCTTGAACTTAAACAGAGTTAGAACAAAATATTTATGCTCCATTCCTTTCAGAAACCTGTCATCAGGACAGGCAAAATGGTCTATTATAGGTGGGGAAAAATAGAGCCTGAAATTCAGGAAAGTCAGCTTTTAATCCTGGCTTAGCTGAGAACCACCCTGTGACATGAAATGTATCCGAGTGCTTATTAAATGTTAGCAGTTACTATGGTTAAAGAAAAAGTCAGATTCTCTGAGTCTCTGAATTCCGCTGTATCACAGATTTTACAGAATATGGAAATGATTCAGAAGTATTTGCATTTATGTTTTAAAGAAAAAGATGCATAAATTTCTCCCTTTTCAAGGCTTCTCTGGTGGTTCAGTGGTGAAGAATCCACCTGCTGATGCAGGAGGCGCTGGTTCAATCCCTGGCTCAGGAAGCTCCCCTGGAGAAAGAAATGGCAACCCACTCCAATATTGTTGCCTGGGAAATCCCATGGACAGAGGAGCCTGGCAGGCTACAGTCCATGGGGCTGCAAAAGAGTTGGACACAACTTGCACATTGTTGCAAGTGGCAAAATTTCATTCTTTTTCCTAGCTGAATAATATTCCATTGTATATATGTACAGCACATCTTCATTCATTCACCTGTTGATGAGCACTTGGGTTGCTTCCGTATCTTGGCAAGTGTAAATAGTGCTGCTCTGAATATTGGGGTGCATGTATCTTTTCAAATGGGAGGTTTGGGCATTTTTCACATGTATGCCCAGGAACGGACTTGCTGCAGCTTGTGGTAGTTCTATTTTCAGGTTCTTGAGGAACCTCCACACTGTTCTCCACAGCAGCTACACAAATTTACATTCCTACATGTTGGCGATTTTTGTTATTGTTTAGTATTAGTATTGCCCCTGTCTTTGCATAGTTGTCCATCTTATTCTACTGGGAGCGCCTGGTCCAGGATCCAGTTGCCTTTTGCTTAAACTATCTAAAAAGTAAACAGTTCTGTCTCATGAAAGATCTCTGAAGTATCTCCACACTGGAATTTCAGGAAGCAATGACACAGTCTTAGAGAATGTCTCTTGAGATCTCTTCCAGTAAAGAGCCTCCAGCCATAATAAACCTTGCTAATCAATACTGTAACAGGAATGCTACTCTTGAAAGCACTATGGAAGACAAATATTTTTTATTCTGTACATTTGGGAAGAAACATGTAACATTATGTGGGTGCAAGATATGTGTGTTAGTCGCTCAGTTGTGTCCAACTCTTTGCAACCCCATGGACTGTAGCTGTCCAGGCTCCTCTGTCCATGGAATTCTCCATGCAAGGATACTAGAGTAGGTTGCCATTCCCTTCTGCAGGGGATCTTCCTGACCCAGGGATCAAAACTGGGTCTCTCGCTTTGCAGGCAGATTCCTTACCATCTGAGCCACCAAGGAAGCAAGGTAGGTTAGTGGTATAAACTAAACTCAATGAAAGGAAAAAATGCTACATTGCAGTAGTAATACCACTAGCAGGTACTCGTTACACAATTATATATTGCGTGTTCTCACTATGTACCAGCAGAAAACTAGACAGCAGGATATAACCATGAACAAGACAGACATAAAATGTATGCTCTACTGGGATCGATGAACAAAAAAGCCATGGTCTTAGTTAGGTTCCCCCGGGAATCAGACTCTGACATGAGAGTTGAGTGCTCACAGATCATTTGGGATGTGTGAGGACATTGATCAGGGCGTGGGGACCTCATACAGGAGAGGGAGGTGACTAGTTAAGGTGTGTTTTGAAGCCACTCACCACAATGGGTTACTGATGCTTAACCCTTTGGAAAAACTGTGGGAAACAGTGTAAAACTCAGACCTTAGAATTACTGTGGCCAAGAGGTGAGAGATCTGGGGCATTTAAACCCCTATACCTATCAGTCATTGGTTAAGAGCTACCCCAAGGGGCACAGTATGTTCTAGAAGCTCAAAGCAAGTCTTCCAACAGAACTGCAGGTGCTAGCTATTGGAAGTGAAGCTGAATTGCACAGAAATGGGAATGGGACCTGAGAAGATAAAGGCAGAGCACTAACTGTGTCACTTACACGCACACGAAATAACCAAGATAATCACAAATTGTGCTAAGTGTCTGCTGTATAAACTAACTTTTATCTATACAAGGATATGAAATAGAGGATGAAAGGGAAGATCCTTGATCAGGGGAGGCATTTGTGCCGAGATCTGAGTGATGAGAAGAACGCAGCTCTGTGATGAGGCGAGGATGGGTTCTAGTGATGGGGGACATCATGAGCCTGATCCCAGAAGGAACTCGCTGAGTTTGGGGAACTGACCGAACACCCACTTGGCTAAGGGATGATAAGCAGTGAGGTGAGAGGCATGAGAAAATGTTGCAAGGGAAGGTCTACGGGGACCAAGAAGCCATGGTCAAGAAGGGAACTTGGATCCTGGATACAATGAGAAAGACTAAAGCAGGGACACCATCTGACCTGATTTTCAATTTAATATATCACTTTGGCTCTTGGGTGGGAAGTGAATTTCTGAGGAACAAGAATGGAAGTACTGGGTTGACCAAAAAGTTCATTTAGGATTTTCTGTATGATGTTATGGAGAAACCCAAGTGAACTTTTTTGCCAATTGAATAGAAGATCAATTTCAAGTCTTCTGGATGTGTGATCTGGACTAAGATGGTATGTTTGATGGAGAAAAGTGGATGGGTTTGAGAATACACTTGAAAGTAGAAACAGTGGAACTTGATGGATTTGGGCATGCACACTGGACCCTTGATGTGTCACTGAAAACTCACTATGTGAAGCACTTCCATTTAATTCTTGCAACTTCTGTGTGAGGCAGATACCATTACCTTCATCCCATTTTACAGGTAGGGAGACTGAGGCTCAGAAAGAATAATTTGCTTAGGGTCTCACAGAGATCAAGAGACAAAGCTGGATGTAGTCATAGCTGGTGACTTTAAGGTGCTCTACGTCACATACCAAACCCCTCTTCCAACAACACAAGAGAAGACTCTACACATGGACATCACCAGATGGTCAACACTGAAATCAGATTGATTGTATTCTTTTCAGCCAAAGATGGAGAGGCTCTATACAGTCAGCAAAAACAAGACTGGGAGCTGACTGTGGCTCAGATCATGAACTCCTGTATGGTCTAAATCAAATCCATTATGACTATACAGTGAAGGTGAGAAAAAGATTTAAGGGACTAGATCTGACAGAGTGCCTGATGAACTATGGATGGAGTTTCATGACATTGTACAAGAGACAGGAATCAAGACCATCCCCAGGAAAAAGAAATTCAAAAAAGCAAAATGGCTGTCTGAGGAGGCATTACAAATAGCTGTGAAAAGAAGGGACGTAAAAAGCAATGGAGAAAAGGAAAGATATAAGCATCTGAATGCAGAGTTCCAAAGAATAGCAAGGAGCGATAAGAAAGCCTTCCTCAGTGATCAGTGCAAAGAAATAGAGGAAAACAATAGAATGGGAAAGACTAGAAATCTCCTCAAGAAAATTAGAGATATGAAGGGAACATTTCATGCAAAGATGGGCTCAATAAATGACAGAAATGGTATGGACCTAACAGAAACAGAAGATATTAAGAAGAGGTGGCAAGAATACACAGAAAAACTGTACAAAAAAGATCTTCACGACCCAGATAATCACGATGATGTGATCACTCACCTAGAGCGAGAGATCCTGGAGTGTGAAGTCAAGTGGGCCTTAGGAAGCATCACTACGAACAAAGCTAGTGGAGGTGATGGAATTCCAGTTGAGCTATTTCAAATCCTGGAAGATGATGATGTTAAAGTGCTGCACTCAATATGCCAGCAAACTTGGACAACTCAGCAGTGGCCACAGGACTAGAAAAGGGCAGTTTTCATTCCAATCCCAAAGAAAGGCAATGCCAAAGAATGCTCAAACTACTGCACAATTGCACTCATCTCACATGCTAGTAAAGTAATGCTCAAAATTCTCCAAGCCAGGCTTCAGCAATATGTGAACTGTGAACTTCCAGATATTCAAGCTGGTTTTAGAAAAGGCAGAGAAACCAGAGATCAAATTGCCAACATCTGATGAATCATTGAAAAAGCAAGAGAGTTCCAGAAAAACATCTATTTCTGCTTTATTGTCTATGCCAAAGCCTTTGACTGTGTGGATCAAAATAAACTGTGAAAAATTCTGAAAGAGATGGGAATACCAGACCACCTGACCTGCCTCTTGAGAAACCTATATGCAGGTCAGGAAGCAACAGTCAGACCTGGACATGGAACAACAGACTGGTTCCGAATAGGAAAAGGAGTACGTCAAGGCTGTATATTGTCACCCTGCTTATTTAACTTATATGTAGAGTACATTATGAGAAACACTGGGCTGGATGAAGCACAAGCTGGAATCAAGATTGCCGGGAGAAATAGCAATCACCTCAGATATGCAGATGACACCACCCTTATGGCAGAAAGTGAAGAACTAAAGAGCCTGTTGATGAAAGTGAAAGAGGAGAGGGAAAAAATTGGCTTAAAACTCAACATTCAGAAAACTAAGATCATGGCATCCGGTCCCATCACTTCATGGCAAATGGATGGGGAAACGGTGGAAACAGTGGCTGACTATTTTTCTGGGTTCCAAAATCACTGCAGATGGTGATTACAGCCATGAAATTAAAAGATGCTTACTCCTTGGAAGGAAAGTTATGACCAACCTAGACAGCATATTAAAAAGCAGAGACATTACTTTGTCCACAAAGGTCCGTCTAGTCAAGGCTATGGTTTTTCCAGTGGTCATGTATGGATGTGAGAGTTGGACTATAAAGAAAGCTGAGCACAGAAGAATTGATGCTTTTGAACTGTGGTGTTAGAGAAGACTCTTGAGAGTCCCTTGAACTGCAAGGAGATCCAACCAGTCCATCCTAAAGGAGATCAGTCCTGGGTGTTCATTGGAAGGACTGATGTTGAAGCTGCAACTCCAATACTTTGGCCACCTGATGCAAAAATCTGACTTTTTTGAAAAGATCCTGATGCTGGGAACGATTGAGGGCAGGAGGAGAAGGGGACGACAGAGGATGAGATGGTTGGATGGCATCACCTAATCAATGGACATGGGTTTGGGTAAACTCCTGGAGTTGGTGATGGACAGGAAGGCCTGGTGTGCTGTGGTTCATGGGGTCGCAAAGAGTCGGACACGACTGAGTGACTGAACTGAACTGACTGTCACATTAAACCCAAGAAGAGGTGGGGATCAGCCCCGTGTCCCCCTGTCTGAACGTGTCCTTGGTCAGTGGTGTTGACTGGCAGAACGTCAGTCAGGCAGAGGGAAAAGCACAGGCATTAAAGCCAAAAGATTTGAGTCTGATCCTAGCTCTTTCACTGGCTGGCTGTCACTAAAACTCTCTGAGCCTCAGTTTCCTCCTCAGTAAGTCAGCTTCGTCTTTTCAAATGGTTGTTTTTATTTAATTTTATTGATGTATAGTTGATTTACAATGTTGTGTCAAATGGCTGTTCTTTATATTAAATGAAGGACGGGGAGCCTAGCGTGCTGCAGTTCATGGGGTCGCAAAGAGTCGGACACAACTTAGCAACTGAACAATAACAACAAAGTGAATCACTGGGTTGTCCAGAGCCAACTCAGACCAGCTCCCTGGGTGCCTCCAGCCAGGAGCAGAATTGGGACCACATCAGGCTTGCATCCTTAGGCGCTGTTTCAGGAGACTTGACTCTGAGGACTCAGAAAGACAGATTCCTTTAGAGGAGAAACCCATCCAAACAAATTCCTCCCATGACTCTCCCTGAGGCCTGACTGAGACTGGGTGTTACATAAAAGGCGCTCTTAACCCAAGTTCATCTCAGGCTTTCTTTTTTAAAGAAAATGCCACCTTGTAAGGAATCATAAAGCACAGGTGCTGAGAGCTGAAAAGGATCATAAGAAACTGCCTGCCACAGTGTCTTCCTATACAAATATGGAGTCTGAGGCTTAGCAAGAAGAAAAGACTAGCCAAGGCTACACAGTTTACCTGTGAATAGACACCAGGAGCAATGCCAGGCTTTCTGAATCTGGGCCTGAGCACCTTGTATTTTAACTGCCTTGCCTCTTGCCCAGGCCATTGTAATGAGTTTGCTGGACTTGGATTGGAGGCCTCCAAAACAGATTTCAGCATAAAGCACTCCTTTAGAAACGTGAGCACATTCAGATCACGTGTAGTGTTTTGCAGCGTGGCCTGGTAAGGGCACTTTGAGACCTCTGGCCCTCAGCTGCAGTTTGGGCTGAAAAGCATGTAAACATTTCCACGGTCTTACAGTTTACACCAATTTGGAGCCTCAAGAGGCAGTTTCTAAAGACTTGGGGGAAAGAACAAGGGACAAACTACACAGAGAGACATAGAGCAACACTGGATAGCAATGAAAGAAAAATCTTTCCTATGTGAAACAAAAGGTATGAAAGAGGTGAGCCTGGCATTGGCATCAAGGGGCTCAATTTCATGGATATTGTTCTCTGAAAGCCCTTTCTTATGCAACCATTTGCCTAATAGCAACCACTATTTTGGTTTTGTCTTTTAAACATTTTAAATTATTTCCAAAGAATAGAAAAGTGATTACTGGCTCAAAGGGGATGAATATTTTTGAGCCTCCTGATACATAATATTCATTTGCTTTCATCTGTGTTCGGCTGAACTCTTTTACTTGCAAGTGACAGAAACCCACCTCAAATGAGCTCAAACAGAAGTGGGAGTTTGTTAACTCATGAAACGGGAAGTTCAGAAAGCTGGTCTCAGGACCTCAAAGGACCCAGATTGTCTTGCCAGATCACTCCTATATCATAACTCCACTTCTTTCCCTATAATGGCATTATTCTCCCCAATTACAAATAACATTCTCTATAATATAGTTTTTCCTGTGGTCATGTATGGATGTGAGAGTTGGACTGTGAAGAAGGCTGAGCGCCGAAGAATTGTTGCTTTTGAACTGTGGTGTTGGAGAAGACTCTTGAGAGTCCCTTGGACTGCAAGGAGATCCAAGCAGTCCATTCTGAAGGAGATCAGCCCTGGAATTTCTTTGGAAGGAATGATGCTAAAGCTGAAACTCCAGTACTTTGGCCACCTCATGTGAAGAGTTGACTCACTGGAAAAGACTCTGATGCTGGGAGGGATTGGGGGCAGAAGGAGAAGGGGACGACAGAGGATGAGATGACTGGATGGCATCACTGACTCGATGGACGTGGGTCTGGGTGAACTCCGGGAGTTGGTGATGGACAGGAGGCCTGGCGTGCTGCGATTCATGGGGTCGCAAAGAGTCGGACACAACTGAGCGACTGATCTGATCTGATCTGATCTGATAATGTGGATGGAAGAAGGTGCATCCCCCAGGGTTCTTAGTTGCAAACAAGAGAATCTATTGCAAATAATAATAGTAGTAGTAGTAGTAATAGTGTACTTCCCTGGTGGTTCAGTGGTAAAGAATCCGCCTGCCAATGCAGAAGACTAGGGTTCTATCCCTGGGTCGGGAAGATGCCCTGGAGAAGGGCATGGCAACCCACTCCAGTATTCTTGCCTGGGAAATCCCATGGACAGAGGAGTCTAGCAGGCTATAGTCCATGGGATCACAAAGAGTCGGACCTGACTGAGCAACCAAACAACAACCAGGTGTAGAGGTAGTAGTAACAAAAGTAAGAAGAGGTAGGATTACTAAGTTCACAGAATTTCTGGAAAGGCTGCAAAGACTGACTTGAGGCCACTTTGCCAGGAACACCACCTCAAATGACCAAGTGCTGACTTCCAGGGTGGACCTTGCAGACACTGAACACTGAATCTCCCCCGCCCCCACCATGGCCTTTCTCCTTCTCCAGCAGTTGGAGGTCACCTTGGTGTTATCCCCACCACCTTCCCACAGAAGTGCAGATGAGCCTTCCCTGGGTGCCTTCTTGTGTCACTCACTCCCAATTTGAAGTCCAAGTCAGATTTCTGTCACTGACAGAGCCTGGCCCCTGGTGGAAAGTGGTACTGATAAAGCTGGCATTTACAGCTTCGTAATTTTGAGGCAGTTTCTCCCATGCACTAAAATTCATAAGGAGGGTGACTTTCTAAACATAGAAAGGGAGTTCAGATACATGGCACTCAAAAGAATCACGAACACATACTACAAGAAACGTGACAACAGACAGCTGAGAGTTACATCACTCTAGCTCCACAACCCCAGAAAGAAAAAAAATTCTTTTCCGACACCACCTTGCTCAGTGCCTGTGTGCATGAGCACTCACTCAGTCGTGTCCAGCTCTTTGCCTGGCACATCGTAAATACCTGTTGGACTGAAATAATCCTGAAACTTTAACTAATAAGACCTGATTCCAAATCGCAAGACTCCTTTGTGTCTGATACTGACTAAACTAAGATGAAATTAAAGTCCTGTGTTCCCCTGGTTTCCTTGTATCTAAAGTATTTCTTCCCTGAACTTTTGTTTAAAGGTGGGCAGGCTGACATACCTTGTTTGTGTCTAATGTTCATGGCTGTCTGATTTCTTCTTGCAGAGGGAAAAAGGGGGATATAATAGTTCTGATAAATGGAAACCTGGCATTTTTACCAATGGAAGTCTGCTGAAATAGAAGATGAGATTCTTACCTAGGAAGAACATTAACAGCATGTAAAATTGCTATTGGCACTTAAAGATACATTAGTAGGGTCAAAACTGGGATCAAAAAGAGTCCAATAGGCAAGGCAGATGACAAATACAATTCTCAGTTTCATTGAAAACAAGGCAGGAAGTTAAAATGCAGTCCCTCAAAGAGCTTTCACAGGTAGCGTGATATTTGATAGCAGCACGCCACTGATGGAAAATTTTATACAGATGCTGAAATTAGCTTTGCTAACACATCCTCCAACAGTGAGCATTACCCAGCTTTGACTCTTGGAAAGTTGCCTGTGGAGATAAAATGAAGAGGGTACACTGGTATGGTTTTTGAAGACAGTAGGATTTTTCAGGAACCACTGTATTCCTGCATCTGCGTCCATCCTTTTTTTTTTTTTTTTGCTTCATGTCAATTCAAAAGAGTGTAGTACGGAAAAATCCTTAGAGGTTATCTTTAGTTATCACTTGTGACAGTCTTTCCCTAATTTGGTAGTAGAAATTAGCACGTATTGAGTCATTAGAATTTTTTCATTTCTCAGGAAAGCTCACTGACTCTTCCCCAGACCATCCTGCCTCTTTCTCCCTGTGGGGAAGGAGGGAACCAGAGAAAGAGATAACCTTTCAGAGGCAGATGAAGTAAACACTCAGAAAATCCTAGGTGCAGATAGGAAACTATTTCAGAATTCTCTGGAATGAAAGGAATCAAGACCCTAAAATACACGAATAATAATGGTGATTCACGGTTTAAAGAACTTTGTGATTTTGGTGTAAAGAATTCAAAGTCAGGGCATCTACTTAGCCTTGTCTTAGAACCACAGTGGTTTTATCATTTTAACTGCAGTTGCTGATTGAAGCCGTCAACTTATCAAGCATGAATAGTTGGCCAAACCAGATGTCAACCTGAAATGTCAATTTTTATTATTACTGTTTAGACCAGCTTATCCAAGAAAATTTCCCTTGTGTCAACACAGTTTATCAGCTCTATGTGTGAGGATGTTTTCAGCTGCAATTTTCAAAACTCCTTGCCAAAAAAAAAAAAAAAAAAAAATGGGAGAGAGTGACTAGAGGATGGGTTGTTTCATGGAGATTTGAAGAACAGATCTTAGGAGTGGCAGGGTTTGTGGGTTCATGGCAATCTGAATTCCATAGCTCTCTGTCTCTGCCCTACCTGCCACTGCTTTCTTCACTCTTAGAAAAGTTCTTTGCAGGAGAAAGATACTGGCAGCCAAACTCTACAACATTCTTAAGGCTGTTACTCTTACAGAAACTGCGGGTATTCTCCTTGACAACTCTATACCAGAGATGCTGATTAGCTTGCCTTGGGTCTTATGCGACCCTGTGAGAAATTGCTGTGGATGGGATGTAAGGAATTCTCTGATTGGTCAGGACTAGGTCCTGTGGCCACAGAGAGAAGGCTGGGGTCAGCCATCTGCACTACAGGGCCAGAATTATTAGGGAATAAAGGAAAGGTAGCTCACAGAAGGAGAAGAGCCTGTGCAAACATCTCAGTAAGAATACACCTAAATCCTGGGCACATCTTTAGTATTATTTAGGATTAACTAAATGCATGGCATTTATTCATGGCAGTTAAAAGCAAAAACAAACCAAAATACCAAGTACCTCCCAATGTTTTATTATTTCCCTGAACTGTCTGACTTTCCATCCAACCTTTTTACCACCCCACAGTTGAGCACATCAAAATCCTGCTTTGCTACTTCTTCTTTTTCTTAATTTTTTTTAAATTGAAGTATAGTTGATTTATAATGTTTTCAGGTTTACAGCAAAATGATTCCATATGTATAACAATGAGGTATCACCTCACACAGGTCAGAATGGCCATCATCAAAAAGTCTACAAATAACAGGTGCTAGAGAGGGTGTAGAGAAAAGAAAACCCTTTTACAATGGAATGTGTATATATATATATATTCTTTTTCAGATTCTTTTCCACTATAGGTTATGAGGAGATACTGAATATATTTCTCTGTGCTATACAGTAGAACCTTGTTTTTGATCTGTCTTATATGTGGTTGTATGTGTTTGTTAATCTCATACACCTCATCTATCCCTCCCCCACCCTCTTCTCCTTTGGTAACCAAAAATTTGTTTTCTATGTCTGTTAGTCTATTTCTGTTCTGTAAATAAGTTGCTGTGTCATTTTTTTTTATTCCATGTGTAAGAGATATCATATGATATTTGTCTTTCTCTGTCTGGTTTACTGCGCTTAGGATGACCATCTCTAAGTCCATCCATGATGCTGCAAATGACATTTTTTCACTCTTTTTTGGGGGTGAGTAATATTCTGTTGTGTGTGTGTGTATGTATGTGTACACACACACATCACATCTTCTTTATCTATTCATCTGATAATGAATATTTAAGTTCTTCCATTTCTTAGTTATTGTGAATAGTTGTGCTATGAACATTGGGATGTGTGTATTTTTTTGAATTACAGCCTTTGTCTTTTCAGAATATGTGCCCAAGCATGGGATTGCCGGATCATATGGTAACTCTATTCTTAGCTTTTTAAGGAACCTCCATACTATTCTCGGTACTAATTGGCACTCCCACCAGTAGCGTGGGAGGGTTCCCTTTTCTCCAGACCCTCTCCCCAGCATCGTTATTTGTAAATGACTTTTTGATGATGGCCATTCTGGCTGGTGTGATACTTCACTGTAGTTTTGATTTGCACTTCTGTAATAATTAGTGATGTTGAGCACCTTTACATGTGCCTGCTGGACATCTGTACGTCTTCTTTGGAGAGATGTCTGTTTAGGTCTTCTGCTTATTTTTTGATTGGGGTGTTTGTGGGTTTTTTTTTTTAATATATATTAACCAGTATAAGCTGTTTGTATATTTTGGAAGTTAGTCTCTGGTTAGTTACCAAGTTTACAAATATTTTCTACCATTCTGAAGGTTGTCTTTTTGTCTTGTTTGTGGTTTTCTTTGCTGTGCAGAAACTTTTAAGTTTAATTAGGTCCAATTTGCTTATTTTTACTTGGGTTTCCATTATTCTAGTAGATGGATCTAAAAAAATAAAAATTGCTGTGATTTAAAGAGTTCTATGTTTTCCTGTAGTTTTACAGTATCTGGTCTCACATTTATTTGTCCCTGCCTGAGATTCTGTCTCCCTCTTCAGTTCCTGTAGCAAGCCTCACCTGGCACTCACTTTGTCCTGCCTCCATGTATCCTATATATGCATGGTTTTACTGTACACACTCACCCCACCACCTCTGTCACCAGACTAAAACTCAGAAAATACTTGAAAAAGATAAGGAGGCAAGCTAAGAGGAAGAAAAGAGGCTTAGTCAGAATCCCCTTTGGACTCCATGCTTCCCCAACCATAACACTTCTCTCCTTTTCTTTTTTTTTGGGGGGGGAGGGTGGGTGTGGGGAGCACCCAACACATACCAGGCCACCCACATCGGTGCGCTGCAACAGCCTGGCGACCAGTAGTGGCCACCACAGCAAACTTCTCTCTTTTTCTGATGGTTATTTCTTGCCTTTTTCTCCTCCTGGACTCAGTTTCTTGAAGGCAATGACTATGTTGCTCAATTCTTTCTTTCTTTTATAGTTTGCACAAAATAAATACTGGATGCATGGATGGATGGATAAACAAAAAATGATGACTTAATAGAGTCAGCTGTGGGCTGGCATAAACCTTCCCCTTACCCAATAAAATGGAGAAGGCAATGGCGACCCACTCTAGTACTCTTGCCTGGAAAATCCCATGGACGGAGGAGCCTGGTAGGCTGAAGTCCATGGGGTCGCTAGGAGTCAGACACGACTGAGCGACTTCACTTTCACTTTTCACTTTCATGCATTGGAGAAGGAAATGGCAACCCACTCCAGTGTTTTTGCCTGGAGAATCTCAGGGACGGGGGAGCCTGGTGGGCTGCCATCTATGGTGTCGCACAGAGTCGGACACGACTGAAGTGACTTAGCAGCAGCAGCTACCCAATAAAAAAGAGGTCCAAAGAACGAAGGGATTAAGCTCAGCTGGGTAAGAAATGAAAAACTTAATAAAAGGAAGAAAGAGAGGAAGGATGGAAGAAAAAGGAAGCAAATGGAGCACAATACCTTAAACTATTGCATAAGAGAATTTGTTTTCATATAATGAAAAACCACTAAACTAATCAGTCCTGTCAGGCTGATTAAACACCAAATCCCCTCCTACCTTCGCTTGTATCTACCTTTCAAGCCCCCTGAACACAGGGGCTGAATTAAATAACATCAGGTGACCTTCTCAACCCTCTCCCTCATCCCCAACTCTTTGATTCCTTGGAGTCCCCCTTAATTGTTTTGGGTTTTTATTGCCGTGTCGCCATATTATTAGAAAGTATGAAAACTGCAGTTCTAGTTCAATTCTATTTACAACAAAACCAGAGGTGAGCATGTTATAGATGCGTGCCGTGTCAATTTTGACTATGGATCCTTAAGTGATCTGCTTCACAGCTCCACTTTGTTCTCACAAAAAAACGCTCAGTAGAAAGACATTTTCTTGTATGTGCCGAGAATAATTAAATGGCCAACTCATTTTTCAGGCTTTTGTTATTTCTGACAGGTTTTTCAAAAAGCAAAAGCTAGAAGAGCCCTACTTTAGCCAATTGCAATTTTTCAGGTTTTCTCCTAGAAATGGCACTGCTCTGTTTTGTCAGAGGTGTCTACCCTCAGTTTCTGTTTGATTCTGCAGGTAGTTATCAAATGAAGAGTGCTGTGAGTTCACGTGTTTATCTGGGGCTGTATTAGCCCAACAGTCAATGGTCAATTGACTCCGTGTGTTACACATCACCCTAAGACCATTCTGAGCAATCATCATTTTGCTATCTCGAGCCATCACCATTTTGGACTAGGATGATGGCAGTCTTCTGTTAAGCTGCCAGAAAGAAAAGAAAGTTGAAACTCGATTATATTCATTTCAACAAACATTGCCTTTTGCACAGAGAGCAATAGAGTGGGCATTTTGGGGTGTTCAAAGTTGAAAAGAGGTGAGGTAATCAGTGTTGATATGAGCCACTCTAAGTGTCATTCATCCTTTCAGCGGGTATTTGTCAGCCACCATATGTCAGGCATACTGCAGTGGAGGGAAATGGAGATGCAGCTTCCACTCTCACAGAGCGTGCCTTCTCATCAGGGATGCTAAATAGTAAAACACATAGACACATGGAACATTCTAAGGTGTGTCTGGTAATAAGATGAAAAAGGTCCGAAAGCTCTAGCCTAGTCTTGGGGAGGGATATTTTAGACAGGAGTTGATGTTGTTATTCACTCACTAAGTCGTGTCTGACTGTGACCCCATGAACTGCAGCACACCAGGCTTCCCTGCCCCTCACTATTCCCCAGTTTGCTCAAACTTGTGCCCATTGAGTTGGTGATACCATCCAAGTGTCTTGTCGTCTGTCATCCGTTCTCCTTTTGCCCTTGGTCTTTCCCAGCATCAGGGTCTTTTTCAATAATTTTTTTTAAATTAAAAGAAGTTGATGAGGGAGTCTTTCTTAAAATGAGAATTAGAGATGAGAAAAAGTTACTTCCTAAGGGAGTGAAGGATCAGTTGGGATGACCCAGCTAAAGAGCTGGACAGGGGTATCTGAGGCAAGGGTGTAGCTTGTGCAGAAGTCCCGAAAGAAGAGAAAGCGAGCTATTAGAGGACCCGCCCTCAGGCCTTGTACTGAAGGGGCGGGGAGTCACAGGAAAGGGGAGAGGAAGGCAGGGGCCCGGTCAGATTTTAAAGGCTATGAGAAGCCACTGAAAAGTTTCAGATGGAAAGGGTATGATCTAATTTAGGTTTTCTAAGGATCATCCTGGCTGTGTTTGTGTGAAGGACTGGATGAGAGCAAATCGGAAGTAGGGACACTGTGAGGAGGGCAAGGCAGAGAGAGAAGACAATGGAAGTGAGACAGAAGTGATCTAGCTGAGACCTATTTTGGGACTCAATTCCCTCACCTTTAAAATGGAATCAATAACACCTAGACCTTGAGGTTGTGAGAAAAAAGGAAGGCAACGTATTCGATGGTTTATAGCAATGTTTGACACGTTGTAAAAGCTCAGTAAATGTTAACTATCGTTGCTTGCATAATTTTCAGACCAATTTTCAGAATGATTTGGAAAAAAAAAATGAACAAACTTCTCTTCTCTGTAATGAGGACCTCTTGAAAGGGGTTCTAGTTCACAAGAATTAAAATACACGTTCTATATCCAGTCCTGTATCAGATGCTGGGGGACCCAAGAGACAGAGGAGATGTGGTTCTTACATTCAGAATAATCCAGACTTCATGGGTGGGAGTGAAGAGATGATAAGATGGGTCCTCATGAAGCAAATAGAATTAATGACTTCATAAACAGGGACCAAAGATCCTTCAAAGGACCTTTTTCTTTAACCCTTTAGCTCTTATCCTTTAGGTGAAAATCTGCCAGTTGGAACCCTGATACTGGAACAGGAGCCCTGGTTTGAGTTGAATACTGTTTTAAATGGTTCCTACTTAGGCAACTGCTTCAAAACAATAATTTTGTGTAGAGAAATGGTGCCCAGCCTTTAAGTAAACTCAACATAGATATGAATTCACCCTTCTAATTCTCCCTTTTACGACTCCTGTTCAAGTTGGTCACTGACCAGGTACCAAGCACTGAAAGCAGTCTGTAAACTGTCGGTGGAACAAAGATGCCTCAAGGTAAAATCCTTCAGCAGAAGTGCCAAAAGAGAAATAATATTTGTTTAGTGCCTGTCAGACCTCGTGAGGTAGGCTGTGTTCCTCTGCTTCATGGTGGAGGAGACTGAGGCTGTGTGAGTTCAAGGTATAAGCCTCAGAGTGGGACTCTGAACCCAGGTCTGCCTACCACCAGGGTGTGGACTTCGGACCACTGCGGGCTTGTCGCTCTCTTCTAGTCAATAGTCAGGACTCCTAGAAGCTGAATTTATGGCAGGTTGTTTCACCAGCAGTAGACTCCTTAACTTTGTTCTGTTGTTTTTGTACTTGGGGTTTTGTTTGTGTTTTATTTTAAAATTTTATTTTATATTGGAGTATAGCCGATTAACAATGTTGTGATAATTTCAGGTGAACAGCAAAGGGACTCAGCCATACACATACGTGTATCCATTCTCCCCCAAATTCCCCTCCCATCCAGGCTGCCACATAACACTGAGCAGAAGATACTATGCTATACAGTTGGACCTTGTTGGTTATCATTTTCCATAGAGCAGTGTGTACATGTGCTTCTTAACTCTGATTTCAGAAGATTCTTGAATTCCTGACACTCTATGGAAAACCATACACATGTTTGCCTGTGTGCAATTTCCTGGAGAGAGAGTCCATACCTTCATTAGATTCTCGAGAGTGTTTAAATTTGGCTTAATCTATCAAAATTTGAGATATGTGTACTTATTAATTTAATAATCTCACTTGTGAAATATTAGTGAAGTGCTTAACAATATTTGTGTATAGATGCTCAAGCTCTGCATCATTGCTTATAAAAGAAAACACTGAAAACAGCCCCAGTTGTGAGAAATGATCAAATAAACAATGATCTATCTATACAACAGAATATCTATTGCCATTTTTTAAAATGAAGATAGATCTAAATATACTAATAAAGCATGTCCACAAAGTATAACTAAATGAAAAAAGGCAAGATGCAGAGCATATCTACATGTGCTATATGGATATTTTTGTTAAAATTATGTTTACATATGTTTGTGCATGTATATGGATGTGTATATGCATAGAAAAAAATCCTAGAACATTATTCTCTAATATAATGTGAGCCATGTATATGATTTAGCTTTTTTGTGGCCACATTAAATTTTAATAATGTATTTTAGTTAATCTAATACATCAAATATATTATTTCGCATGTAATCAATATAAAAATTACAAGATATTTTCATTTTTTTTGCACACTAAGTCTTTGAAATCTAGTGTGTACGTGAAGCACATTAAATTTGACCAGCCACATTGTAAGTGCTCAGTAGCCACATGTGGCTACCCACTGAAGAGTGCAAATCCAGAAGCATAGACGTCAAACTACAGTCTGCCTGCAATGCAGGAGACCCAGTTTCAATCCCTGGGTTGAGAAAGATCCCATGGAGAAGGAAATGGATACCCACTCCAGTATGATTGCCTGAAGAATTCCATGGACAGAGGAGCCTGGTAGGCTATAGTCCATGGTGTTGCAAAGAGTCAGACATGACTAAACAAGTAACACTACACTACTGTCCAGGAAGTAGAATAGAGGAGAGAGCAGAAAAGGGAGCTATGTCTTCTTAATACATTTTATAATGTCTAGATTTCTTTTATTTTTTAAAATTTTAAGTCTTTATTGAATTTGTTATAATACTGCTTCTATTTCATGTTTTGTTTTTTGGCCGGGAGACATGTGGAATCTTAGCTCCTCCGCCAGGAATCGAACCCACACCCCCTGCATTGGAAGGCAAAGTCTTAACCAATGGACCCCCAGGGAAGTGCCTAGATTTTTTTATAGATAAGATTTAGTTCTCCTTAATCACATATTAATATGTGATTAAAATATTTAATCACATAAAGAACTGTTAGGAGCAGCATAGAGGTACCCGAATTTGTTCTCAAGTTCAGCCAGATATCCAGCCAGACTAGAATGTATTTGAATGTATTTTGTAATCTAGAACAAATTTTCTAGATCCAGGATATGTAAATATTTACATGCTTCTGCCAAACAGATAAATCAAACCATCAAGTGTTTATTAAAAATGTACAGTGCACTGTCAGAATGTCTGTCATCAAAAGTAACATAAATAAATGTTGATAAGGATATGGTGAAAAGGGAACCCTAGTACACTGCTGATGAGAATATAAATTGGTGTGACCGCTATTGAAACAGCATGGAAGTTCCTCAGAAAAACTAAAGAGTGTTTACCATATGATCCATCTAAGCCACTCCTGGGTATAATGAAAACACTGTTTCAAAAAGATATATGCACCTCAGTGTTCATAGCAGCATTATTTATAAGCTAACCTAAGTATCCATAAAAGATGAATGGATAAAGAAGATGTGGTGTATATATATACAATGGAATACTACTCAGCCATAAAAGATAACGTATGTTGCCATTGCAGTAATGCAGTTGGACTTAGAGGGTATTATACTATGTGACTGCAGCCAGGAAATGAAAAGACGCTCACTCCTTGGAAGGAAAGTCATGACCAACCCAGACAGCATATTCAAAAGCAGAGACATTACTTTGCCAACAAAGGTTCGTCTAGTCAAGGCTATGGTTTTTCCTGTGGTCATGTATGGATGTGAGACTTGGACTGTGAAGAAGGCTGAGCGCCGAAGAATTGATGCTTTTGAACTGTGGTGTTGGAGAAGACTCTTGAGAGTCCCTTGGACTGCAAGGAGATCCAACCAGTCCATTCTGAAGGCGATCAGCCCTGGGATTTCTTTGGAAGGAATGATGCTCAAGCTGAAACTCCAGTACTTTGGCCACCTCATGCGAAGAGTTGACTCATTGGAAAAGACTCAGATGCTGGGAGGGATTGGGGGCAGGAGAAGGGGATGACAGAGGATGAGATGGCTGGATGGCATCACTGACTCGATGGACGTGAGTCTGAGTGAACTCCGGGAGTTGGTGATGGACAGGGAGGCCTGGTGTGGTGCGATTCATGGGGTCACAAAGAGTCGGACACGACTGAGCGACTGATCTGATCTGATCTGATACTATGTGAAATAAGTCAAACAGATAAAGAAAAGACAAATATTACATATTATCAGTTATATATGGAATCTGAAAAAAACAGCAAGCTAGTGAATAAAACAAAAAAGAAGCAGACTCACAGAGAGAAAAAACTAGTGGTTACTAGGGCTCCCCAGGTGGCACTAGTGGTAAAGAATCCACCTGCCAATGCAGGAGACATAAGAGGTGCAGGTTCCATCCCTGGGTCAGGAAGATCCTTTGGAGGAGGGCATGGCAATCCACTCCAGTTTTCTTTCCTGGAGAATCCCATGGACCCAGGAGCCTGGTCCTGGGTCCTGGGACCTACAGTCCATATGGTCACAAAGAGTCAGCCACAACTGAAGTGACTTAACACACACACACACACACACACACACACACAGACACAGTGGTTACCAATGGGAAAGGGGGAGAGGCAATATGCGAGTAATAGATTAAAAGGTACAAACTATTCAGTATAAAATAAGCTACAAGAATATATTGTAGCTTAGGAATACAACCTAATGTAACTCAGGAATATAACCAATATTTTATAATAACTATAAATGCAGTGTAACCTTTAAAATTACAAATCAGTATATTGTACACCTATAACTAATATAAGATTATACATCAACTGTACATCAAGTTAAAAATGCATAGTGTGAAAAAAATCTAGTATGAGCTAAACCCCATATGGGTTATGAAGAAGAAGGAAACACAGCTCCTGCCCTTGAATTTAGAATTTTGCTGGAAGAAAAGACGTATTTATGGAAAAACTAGAGAAAAAAATTCAAGGCTGAATGGCATCATCAAGTAGGCAGTGTAGGGCTGACAATGCAATGGGAATTCAAAGAAATAGGAATTGTGGGAAGTGGAAGGAAAGGATGGAAGGGAAGGAGATGAGAAACAATTTCAATAGATCAGAAGGACTCCAGGTTGTCATGTAGCTAGCTGAGTGGTGATGGAAAGGGCTGGAAGGCAGATTCCAACACCTCCTATTTCTCTACCTGGTTTTTGTAGTAGCTGCAGAGGTGAGAGGATAAACCAGCTTAGAGGAAAGAAGGATCCCAGCTGTGAGTTGTCAAAGAACACCAGGCAGATCGGGATGGGGTGGTCAGTATACCCGCCAACATGTGTGTGTGGCTCCCAGGATTTTGAATGACCAAAGTCATCCTGTAGCATCACATATCATGAGCACATTCTCCTAGGACTTGTTCTCTCCCTACCCCTTTAATCTGAAAATACTCTACTTAACAAGAAAGAAGAGATTCATGTGCAAAGAACCTACTCATTCTGCCTAATAATAATAATGGCTAATCATGACCAAACCCTTTCTCTCAGGGCTTTACATGTATTAACTCATTTAATCCTCACAGAGACCTTGGGTAACTGTACCAACATCATCCCATTTTATATCCTGGAAACTGAGATTCAAGAAAAATTAAATGTTTGGAATGCTTCTCCAACATTTTATTACATTTTAACTTAATTTTTTAAAATAAAAATAAATTTCTTTTTTCTCTAATGAATTACGATGTCACCATTATCTCATATTAACTGAAGTGTGTCACATTATGGACTTTATTTTATGCCACACTTTTATTATAAAGACTTCATAGTGTATTTAAGTATCTGAGAAGTCTAGTTTAAAATTTCTCTAATTTTTCAATGCTTTCCTGAATTACATGTTTACATATAAATTTGAAAATCAACATGTATTGCTTGGAAAAAAAAAAAAGAAACATTAAATAGCTTGTTTGCCCAGATTTCTACTGCCAGTAAGGGCTGAGTTGGCATTTGATATAGTCTGAGCCCAAACCAGCATTCTCCCATCACCTCTTAGTGGCTTGTTTGTTTTTTGAAGTAACATTGATTTGTAACACTATATGTTTCGTGTGTACAATATTTTATCCCTACTTCTGTATAACCTACAGTGTGCTCACCACCAAAAGCTTACCTTCCATCTGTCACCGTACAGGTAATCCGCTTTACCATCTCACTGTCTTCCCCCACTATCCATCCCTTCCCCTCTGGTAACAACTACCCTGTGTCTATGTGTCTGTTTCTGTTTGATTTTTTTCCTTGACTTTGCTTTGGTTTGTTTATAGCTTTTCTTATTCCACATAGGAGTGAAGTCATACAGTATTTGTCTGCATCTGTCTGAATTATTTCACTTGGCATAACACCCTCAAGGTCCATCCCTGTTGTTGCAAATGGCAAGATTTCGTCTTTTGTATGGCTGAGTAGTATTCCATTGCATGTGTGTCTGTGTGTGTGTACACAGCCATGTCTTTTTTCCTTCTTTATCCATTCATTCGTTGATGGGCACTTAGGTTATTTCCATATCTCACGTGTTACAAATACTGCCACAATGAACATGGGGTACGAATAAATTTTTGGATTACTATTTTCATATTCTTTGCATAAATTCCCAGAAGTGGAATAGCTGGATTATATGGTTGGTTTGTTTTTAATTTTTTTGAAGCACCTCCATACCTTCTTCCATAGTGGTGGCATCAACAGTATGTGAGGGTTCCCTTTTCTCCATATCCTTGCCAACACTTATTATTTGTTGTCTTTTTGATAATAGCCATTCTGACAGATGTGAACTGATATCTCACTGTGGTTTGAATTGCATTTTCCTGACAATTAGTGATGTTAAGCCTTGTTTCACGTGCCCGTTGGCCATCGGTATGTCTTCTTTGGAAAAGTGTCTGTTCAGCTTCTCTATACGTTTTTAATCAGATTTGCCTGCCCAGTACTCTTGACCTCTGTGCTGTTTGTTTTCCTTCCTATTGAGTGTTGAATGGGTCCCATCTTACTCTAGCAAATGAAACGGAAGTCAGCATGAGAAAACTACTCTTTCAGTTTTTCCCAACCCCCTGGGAGTTAAGAGCTTTGAGAATTTTTTTTAAGAGAGAAGTGAACTTGGTGATTTTCAGATGTTCTGACAATTAATGAATGTGTAATTTTCCCTGACGTGCTTAGAAATGCAATTTGATTTCCACATTATTCTCAGAGCATGTGAAAAGGAGGGAAATCAATCTCTTTACAAAGCTTTGACTCATTTTTGAGTCATAAGGAATATTAATGAGAACCCAGTTCCAAGGACTTCCAACCCTAAATAGTCTCAAGTTTTGAGGTTTCCTTTGCATTAGGCTGGTTCTTCTTAGATCAGGGCTCTGCTTTGTCTTTTAAGAACTTAGAAATTCAGCCCCAAACAGCCTATGAATATTATTTGCATGACTGTGTCTGGACTTGAAAACTCTGCAAGAAGCCATATTTGTCTCATCTACAAACTAAGCCCTTGGGCTTGGAAACTCTTCCTACCAGTCAAAAGCTGACAAGCAGGCTTTATTGGTTTGTAAGTAAATGAAGCAACGAGCCAGTAAATAGCAGTCTGCCTCTCTCTTTCCCTCTGGATCCCAGCATCAGGAGGTAACTGTCCTAGTTACAGGAGCTGGTTGAGGGGAGAGGAGAGGGGATCAGTGCATGCGGGGCTCCTCACATGTGTCATTTCACCTCTACAGGGACTATACAGGGTGGGAGTTATTCTTTCCACTTGACTGATGCGGAAAGTAGAAATTAAGATGGGTTGTTTTTCTGAAGTCTCCCAGCCAGCAAATAGCTCTAAAGCCTGTGTTTATTCCTCAACACCATGCTGTTTTCTAAGATAGGGGAAGCAAGCATCCAGGCTTGAATGACTGATCAAGATGTCCAATGTGTCCAGCTACATGCTAGGTGTTGTGGTGAGGAAAAAAACAAAAATCACGTGGTCTTAGCTGATCCCAGCAGTGTTGGTACATAAGACTGTCAATCCAGAATGGTCAGATTAACACCCATCCACAGAGTTAAGACACAAGACAAAACACAAGACCTGGAATAGCCAAAAAGTGAAAGTAACAATGGTGATTCTAACAAATTTGAGCATATAACAAAGTTCTAAGCATTGTATATGGACTATTTCTTTTAGTCCCACAACAACTGCATGAAGTCGGTGGTATTATTATCATCCTCGTTATAAAGAGGAAGAGACTGGGCCAAGGTCACTCAGCTAGGAGTGGAGAAACTGGGATTTGAACGTACTTTCCCTCTTCAGTGAATATGCTTCTTGGAATTTAGAACCAGAGAGACTTTGTTTTAGTCCTTACTAGACCATTCATTCTGGCAACCCACTCCAGTGTTCTTGCCTGGAGAATCCCAGGGACAGAGGAGCCTGGTGGGCTGCCATCTATGGGGTCACACAGAGTTGGGCGTGACTGACGCGACTTAGCAGCAGCAGCAGCAGCAGGCCATTCATTTATCTGATGACCTTGAGCATGTTCTTTAACTTATTTTGCTTGCATCGATTCCTCTGGAAAATAAATAAATAAAACTAATAATACTGAAAGAGGGAGGGAGGGAGGAAAGAAGGAAGAGAGAGGTCACATTCTTAATCATATTAGGTAGAGAAAACAGGAACTCCTCTAGCATCCCAGCAGAATAGCAGAGGCTCCATTTCTACTCTTCAGGACCAGCTGGTGTGCTACCTCCAAAGGGAGTGCAGAAGTAAAGGCATTAGAAGGATGTGGAGTCCCCCCATCACCATGACTACCACCCCAAATACTTGACTTGCTCCCTGCAGATCAGGCTCCAGGGTGCTATTCACAAGGTAATCACCAGTGCCCGTCCACAGCCATAGACGGGGCAATGGATTGGATGCAAAGTCCTCTCCTAACCTGAGCACTGCCTCAACATGTGAGTATCTGGGCCCACATGATGCCAGAAGGAAACATCTGCTCTGCAGTTGCTCCTACATCCTTTGTACCCTTCTGGGAGTTACAGAGGCTGCATATGTTATCTTTACCTCGGATGATCTACCACCATGGCAAATCACCTGGCCTATTTGGTTGAGAGATTCTGAGAGGAGCTGGGCCTGGCATTGTCCATTACCCTGATCCTAGTTTGAGCTCCATGGGGGTGAACCTCAGTCCTATTTGCTGCTTTAGTCAAGTGGTAAGCACACAGCAAGGTGTGAGGGATACAGAGGAACCAAGCTATGAACCTTGCCCTTAAGGAACTCACACTTCACTGGAGTGAGACAGGCATGTGAACATGCAATTAAAATGTAGTATATTAAGAGCTATGGTTGGAGAAGGAAAGGTCCCCTGGAGAGAAACCTGACCTGTGCTTGGAAGTCAAGAAAGGCTTTGAATGAATGATACCTCAACTGAGACTTGAAAGATGGATAAGAGACAGCCAGTTAAAGAACATGGCAAAGAGGGTTCAGGGCATAGGAACAACATATTCCTGTAGCAGGAAGCTTCTGAAACAAGAGAGATCTAGGAACAACAGAGAAAGAAAGAGCAATAATGAAGCCGAAGAAGTTGACAGCGGCCTTTAAGCCATGTTGGGCTTCCCAGGTAGCACTAGTGGTAAAAAAAAAAAAAAAAAAAAATCTGCCTACGAATGCAGGAAACACAAGAGACATGGGTTCCATCACTGGGTCGGGAAGATCCCCTGGAGGAGGAAATGGCAACCCACTCCAGTATTCTTGCCTGGAGAATTCCATGGACAGAGGAGCTTGGTGGCCTACAGTCTGTGGGGTCACAAAGTGAAGTGAAGTGAAAGTCGCTCAGTCATGTCTGACTCTTTATGACCCCATGGACTATACAGTCCATGGAATTCTCCAGGCCAGAATACTGGAGTGGGTAGCCTATCCCTTCTCCAGTGGATCTTCCCAACCCAGGAATCGAACTGGGGTCTTCTGCATTGCAGGTGGATTCTTTGCCAGCTGAGCTACCACAAAAGCCCTGATCGTAAAGAGGGAAGCCACCAGGAGTCTCAAAGAATTGGACACAGCTGAGTGACTGAGCACGCATAACATTTATTGCCCGTGTATTATGTGCAAGGCCCTGTGCCAGTCATCTTTACGTTCATTGTATCCCCATGCGCGGTAGGTGTTACTAATATTCCCATTTTGCAAAAGAGAAAATGAGGGTTCAAATCAAGTCCATTTCTCAAGTTTACATAGTGTAAAAAGTAAAGCCAGAATTTACAGTCATTTCTACTAGATAGATGCCACTGTCCAAGTTTATAACTACTATTCTATGTTTTAAGAGAGCTGAGAATGGGAGAGAGAAAGAAAATAAAAGAGAGAATAAAGAAATAAGAGAGAAAAGGGTTTCCAAGTAAATGCAAATTTGTTCCTAAAAGAGTTGGCAATCAATAAGGAAATCTTAGGTCTATAATATATTGGATTGGTTTCTGCAGGAAGCAGCCAGTTAGAAAAACATGAATTTGAACTGAAGCTGGTAGCACCACTGATGAGTCTCAGCTTCTGAACCCTTTTCTGGCCCACCTGGGTTTTTCCCTGGAATGAAGCACTGCAGTCTGGGACCTTGGAGACGCCAGCTCATCCAGGCAGTGTCCTATACCCACCTTCTGCCAAATTTCTACAGGAGCACATCTGGGCCCAGGTGGCTGGGCTGGAGCCTGGGCTCGTGTTTCACGGCTCATTTGCAATGTCCTGTTCTATTCCTGGGCGCTCCATCCTTCCCAGGTGACACTGGAGCTCAGTTTTCCAACAGTAACTATAACTCAATTGCTCTAAAAGTGCTACTCAGCATCAGTCCTTGGAACTAGTATTTTCCAACCTTTGCTCCAAGAAGGAAGGCTGAACATTGTACAGCCCTGACTTCTCTCCAATGTCTGCACGGAGCAGCTCTAGGCAGCACAGGAAGCCTCCTCCCGCAGACAGAAGATGACTCTCAGCCAGCAGTGTGGGGGAAAGGAAGGGTTTAGATACAGACCCCCTGCACCAATCTGGAGCTGGCAGTATGACTAGCCCCAGCCCCCACCCCCACTGCCTGCACTGTTTGACTTGACAAAGCCCCCAGCTGGTCCCCTCCTGCCCAGAGAGAGATGAGTAAAACCATTGACCTTATGGTTCACAGTCAACCCTGTGGGAGTCTGACCAAGCCTTAAATTTGAACTGAGTTCAGACTTCACACTGCGCCCGCAGCAGAGAGACCAAGGAAACGGAAGACATTTTGTCCTCATACCTAGCCCCTGCCATTCACAATCTGTGGCATTGCTCGGGGCCTCACGTCCCTTTTCTGAGGGTTGGGACAAGAGGACCTACGTCATGGACTGTTATGAGACTCAGGTGGGATGCTGCCTTAGGACGTAGTACTAACTAACCAGTAAATGTAACTTACAGCAGACACTCAATAAGGAATGAAGGGTGTTGAAAAATTCCATACCTGCATTGAACAATGTATACAAATACTGTGCAGCTTGAGCCAGACAGTGACATGTCACATGCACAGCAACAAAGAGCTTTCCTTTGCATGTGACGGATTTAGTAATATTTGTGGAGTTCATTGACCCGGAATATCCAGCAACTACAACCGAGAAGCCACTCGTCTAACACTACCTGAAGAGGGATCATTAATAAATGTAGGATGCAAGAGGCTGGGCTTCACCCTCAGACTCCAGCACCTGTTTATCAGCAGGCAACGCCTCCTCTCTGAGCTTCAGATTTCTTTGCCTGTAAAACATCAGTAATAACTGCCTCAAAAAAAAGACCCCATGCTCCCAATGCAGGGGGCACAGGTTCAATTCTTGGTTGGGGAACATAAAATACCACATGCTGCACAGCACAGCCCCCCCCCAAAAAAAAATGCCTAATAGGCTGGTTGTCAAGATTGAATGAGATATTGCATCTAAAGGTACTTTAGCCTGGTTGCTGATCCACAGTAAACACTCGATGATAAATAATGACTTTCATTCACTCTTTTACAGACTGAGTTAAGAAGGGAAAACAAAAGGGGATTTATCAATTGACATGCACTTGCCTAAAGATGAAAATGACTAACTGCTTAGAAACCACCATGCTGCAGTTTCACTCCCCAAATTGAGAGAAAGATTGCCTCATTCATGCCCGACTGGGAATTTGAATAGTCTTGTTCTAACTGGAAAAGTCAATGAGAAGTGAAAGATATTAGTCACCGACTGATAAAGTATCTAAGCTGGATAGACTCTTAGACCAAACTGAGCAGAAGTGATATCGCCACTGTAACCCAGTCAGCCCGGGCAAGCCTAGGACATCAAAGAGAAGCGCACACGCCTCGGCCATCCAGTTGACAGCTAGGCTCTCCAGCCAGTCCTCCCCGTGGTTCTCTAAGCTCAGGTCATTTGAAACCATGTAGAGCTGACCCACTGTGTGATCCTGGGCAAGTCCTGTCATCTCAGTTAGTGTTTAATAATAGAGCGTGTTAGAACAGAAAGTCACTCAAAGACTCACCCGCTCACCGTGGTGCAGAGTCTGGCACGTACCTTTTTGTCTATACACACACTGCGCAGGGCAAGAACTCGTTACAGAGAAGTGCATTCACGTCGTAAGAGCAGCACACGACTGGACCAACCCACACCCTCATCTCAGTGACAGATGAGAAAACTGAGGTTTAGTGAACATCCGATGAACAATTAGAGGCAAGCAGTGGGTGAATGGAATCCAGAACCCAAGTTTTGTTTCGTTTTTAATTTGGCGGCACCAGGTCTTAGTTGCAGCATGCAGGATCTTTAGCGAACTCTTAGCGTGCAAACTCTCAGCTGTGCATATGGGATCTAGTTCCCTGACCAGGGATTGAACCAGGCCCCCTGCTTTGGGAGCTTGGAGTCTTAGCCACCAGAACAGCAGAGAAGTCCCTCAGGTCTTCTGATTGCTAGCCCAGAGCTCTTTTTCTCAGGTCAAACTACCTCCCGCACCAACTATAATAAAAGAGAAGACAAGGTAGCTAATGGTTGCCGGTCACCTATACTTTGTTCTGACATATATGTTTATTATTTTTCCACAGACTCAAGGAAGGGAATTAATAGCTATTGAATACCAACTATATACTACAGATGCCTTACATACATTAAAGTCTCATCATACACCTCATCTTTTATATGTAGAATCTAAAAAGAAATGATACAAATGAACTTACACAACAGAAAGAGATTCCAGACTTATAAACAAACTTATGGTTGATAGAGGAAGGGATAGTTAGGGAGTTTGGGATTGACATGTACACACTGCTATATTTAAAATGGATAACCAAAAAGGTCCTGCTGTACAGCACAGGGAACTCTGCTCAATATTATGTGGCAGCCTGGGTGGGAGGGGCATTTAGGGGAGAATGGATTCATGCACATGTATGGCTGAATTTCTTCGCTGTTTACCTGAAACTATTGCAACGTTATTAATTGGCTATACCACAATACAAGATAAAAAGTTCAAAAGGAAAAAAAGTCTCATCATACACCCACAGTAATAAAAGATAGAATTTATTGATTAAAGATAGCCAGGTGCCATTCTAGGAGATTTTTTTTTGGCCACACCTTGCGGCTTGTGGAGTCTTAGTTCCCCAACCAGATATTGAACGCAAGCCAGGCCCTCAGCAGTGAAAGTGTGGAGTCCTATCTCCTGGACCACCAGGGAGTTTCTTCTAGGAGCTTTATGTGTATTTGCACATGGAACCCAGCCAAAGAGGTATCATATGGGCTGAATCCAACCTCTGCTTATCCAACCTTGACATTTGACCATATCAGCTGCTTGGCAGGAGGGCAGGCCTCTAAGCATAACTTACCTGCCCAAATATACACACAGGCACACGTGGATATGTGGTGCAGGGGTCTTGACAGCATCTCCACGTGGCTAGTCCTGTTACCATTCACTTGCGGAGATGCCACGGCTAGGTAGTGGGGTTGAGGCAGGATTTGAAACCAGGAACTCGGACCCTTGTCTCATATGTGGGCTTCGTGAGAGGCAGGTTGGGACAGGAGCTCTAATATATCTTGAGGACAGAAATTCTGACTGCTTTACTGACGTAGCCCCAGTGTCCAAAAATGTATCAGCACGCACAAAAACACTCAGTAAATCTCGTGGACTGATTGACCCCCATTTTACAGATGAGGAAGCCAAGTGTCAAAGAGGCTAAATGACTTGCTTCAAGTGACACAGAGAGTCAGAGATAGAGCTGGGATTTGAATGCAAGTCGCTCTGACTCTAAAGCCCCTGTTCTTTCCACAGTAGCATTCTGTAATTCATAAGCATTTGCTGAGTGTATTGAACTCTATGTACTCAGAAATATGGAGCTACAAAGATTAATAAGATTTAGTGCCTACCAAGAAATTGGAATCCCAACTGCCGGCAAGAATTCTTATTCCCCGAAAAAGGATAGAGATATGTTTATGTATGGCTAGGTCACCTTGCTGTACACCTGAGATTAACACAACATTGTAAATCAACTATACTCCAATATAAAATTTAAAAATTAAAGAATTCATATTCCTAGATTCACGTCCCCCAATTTCTTAATTCAAAGCAGATCCAAATGGTATAAGCCCACAGTACATTTTAAGGCAAGAGAGTTTGCCAAGCCCAGGATTGCAAAAGTGGCCCACTCAGTCCATCGGCCACATCTATTTCCTTCTCTGCACAATTGGCTGGGATGTCCACAGAAGACTGTTACCAGGAGAATAGATTAAATCTGTGCAAACCTGGGGCAGCCAGATCCACATCCCAGTTCCTCTATATTCCTTTGAAATGATGTCCACAGGTGACTTTTTATATATATCTCCTTGCCCTCTTTTTTTTTTCAATATTTTTTTTAATGCAGACCATTTTTAAAGTCTTTATTGAATTTGTTACAGTATTGCTTCTGTTATTAATGTTCTGGTTTTTTACAGTGTGGCATGTGTGAGATCTTAGCTCTCCAACCAGGGATCAAACCCAAACCCCCTGCATTGGAAGGCAAAGTTTTAACCACTGTTCCGCCAGAAAAGTCCCTCAGTGCTCTTTTGCTTTCTCCCCATTTACCAAAAAAAAAAAAATGAGATACTTAAGTCAGAACATTAGGTTAGGAAAGTTATGCTGTTCTAAAAGCAGCAATCACGTTCTGATGAGGAACATTAATTCAGGATTTGCTTCATTTGCCTTCCTGGTTTTGTGTTCTATCATATTTAAGAGGCAGAAAGTGGTTAGAAGAGAAGGGTGGTTTAACAAAATATCTCTAAATTCGTTAGTTGAATTCCACAGGGCTGTGTGAGCAATCTCTTAATAATCCTACATCAATATGAGAGAAGTTGTAACTAGTTCACTTGGTGTAATTATAGGGCAGCTCACTTTCTGCCAGGCTTTAAAGATAGACTTTCAAATGTTCCTTTTTTTTTTTTTTATTTGCCTCCCGCTGTGTGTGGGGAGCAGCTCAGGCTCCTGGGATACCAGCCAGAGCTAAATGGGGCCAACCGAAGAGAGAGGCACCAAGATTTGGTTCCTGTCTCCTTCTGCTCAGACTGCTGAGAGGATAAACCTCTTGCCAAAATGGTCTCCTGTAGAAAGCTCTGGAGCTGGAACCAGTACGGAAGTTCTCCCATCTTTTGATCAGAGAAGAGTTGGTCAAACCACTAGGATGATTGCAAGAGATACAGCACAAAGGTTTAGAGTTTGTGCCAAAACTGTAGTTCCCCATGAGTGGTCCACAGACAAGCAGCATCAGCATCACCTGGGAACTGGTTAGCAATGCAAATTATTGCACCCCACCCCAATATACATAAGAAATTCTGAGATCACCAGCAATCTGTGCTTCAACAAGCCCTTCAGGTGAATCTCAGGTGCCCTAAAATTTGAGAACCTCGTCTCTAGGGACATGATATTGACGCGCATGATCCTACTAGCTTTGTCCAGGAGATGAGAATTCTCACTTGTAAGGAGAGATTTACTCAAACAAACCATATCTAAACATTAAGATCTTTGGAGCTGAGTAGAGCAGTTCTCAAATCCAGGCTCTGCCTTTTACCAGCCACGGGGTTTAGACACAAGTAATTTAACTGCTCTGAGTGATAGGGTGCTGGTAAATGTTTAACAAACGGCTCAGTGGGAATGTAGTGTTTGCTGATTTCCATGGTATAAATACTCCCATCTCAGCTAATTTCAAGCTACCTTCATGATGGTCAACCAACTCAAAAAATTTGTGAAAATTTAACAATTAGCTCTCATAAACCCATGCAAGCTGGTGCCAGCACACCACTGCCTCTAAGACTCAGTTTTCTCATCTGTCAAATGGATGAATTTAGTATTTACCTTGTAGATTTGTTGAAATGCTGAAGAAAGACAATAATGAGATACTTATATGTGCAGGCACTTAATATGCCTTATGTCACTGAATTCTCATAACCATGAGTTGGGTACTATTTTCCTTCCTATTTTATTTATGAGGAAACAGCTGAAGTGTCCATGGTCCCACACTTAGCAAGTAGGAGAATCTGAGCTTGACTGCAGAGCCTGTAGGTGAGAGACATGTGTATAGACTTCTTAGCACAATGCTAGGCACAGGATGTCACTTAGTAACTGGTAGCTATTGTCACCATAAAAATGAACTTTTTTTTTTTTTGGGCTGTGCTGCACAGATGTGGGATTTTAGTTCCCTGGCCAGGGATTGAACACATGCCCCCTTGCATTGTAAACACGGAGTCTTAACCACTGAACCACTGAACCTAACCAAAGAAACTTCTCGGTCACAGACGCTGCATTCATTTTCTTCTGGGAGGAAGGGCCAGTGTCAGTGCATTCAGGCTGCTGTAGCAAATACCACAGACCAGGTAGCTTATAAACCACAGAAATGTCTTTCCCACAGTTCTAGAGGCTAGGAAGTTTACAATCAAGGCACCAGCATGATCTTGTTCTGGTGAGAGCCATCTTCCTGGTTCACAGTTCATGTCTTCTCCCTTCTGTCCTCATATGGCAGAAGAGCTAGGGAATTCTGTGGAGTCGTTTTTACAAAAACACTAATCTTGTTTATGAAGGCTCCATCTTCATGACCTAAGCACCTTGCTAAGTCCCACATCCTAATTCTATCATCTTTGGGGGTTAGGATTTTTAACATAAAAGTTTTCGAGGGACACAACATTCAGACCAGAGCAGCCAGGTTGTCTGATGGAAAAGCCAGCTGTGTATTATTCATGGTACTTATTTAAGCTCCTCCCCTCCCCAATTTCGTATAGTTTTCCCCCAGGCTTTTTCTGTGCTTACACACTGATAAAATATATATATACCTACACATGTGTGGGCTTCCCTGTGGCTCAGTGGCAAAAGAATTCACCTGCCAACAGAGGAGATGCAAGTTCAGTTTCTAAGTTGCCAAGATCCCCTGGAGGAGATGGCAACCCACTCCAATATTCTTGCCTGGGAAATCCCATGGACAGAGGAGCCTAGGGGTCTACATCCATGGGGTTGCAAAAGATTCAGACACAACTTAGTGATTAAACAGCAGCAAATATGTAGTTTTCTATCAGATCATAGTACACATATGTACACACAGTACACACATTTGTTTTTGGTTTTTTTTTTTGCAGTTTTCTTTTCTTTTTAACCTAAAAACATATCATGGACATCTTTCTGATGGTGGTCCATACCAGTTTATTGCATCCTCTCTCAAGCTGTTTAGCACTCCTCACTGGCTACATGCCAGCATTTATTTAACCACTTCATGACTGAAGGACATTTAGACTATTTCCAATTCTTCACTCTTATAAATTATTCCCCACTCCATAATCTTTTATAAACTCTTGCATATGTCTGAAGGAAAAATTCCTAGAACTAGGATTTCTGGGTTAAAAAAAAAAACAAAACACCCAGTTTAAATCTTGATCAGTGTATCCAAATTGACTTTTCAATGTGAAATTGAGAAGGTATTCAAAAAGAAAGTGCCTCATGTAAAGGTGCACAATATTGCTCATTATCAGAGAAATGCAAATCAAAACAACGAGGTACCACCTCACACCAGTCAGAATGGTGATCATCAAAAATTCTGAAAACTATAAATGCTAGAGAGACTGTGGAGAAAAGGGAACCCCTACGTTGTTGGTGGGATTTTAAGTTGGTACTATGGAGAACAGTATAGAGGTTCCTCAGAAAACTAAAAACAGAGCTACCATATGATCCAGCAATCCCATTTCTTGGCATATGTCCAGACAAGATTCTAATTTAAAAAGATACATGCACCCCTGTGTTCATAGCAGCGCTATTCACAAGAGTCAAGACATGGAAACAACCTAAATGTCCACCCACAGGTGGACAGAGAAGACGTGGTGCACACATGCAACGGAATACTGCTCAGCCATAAAAAAGAACGAAATAACGCCATTTGCCACAACACAGATCCAACTAGGGATTATCATAGTAAGTGAAGTCAGAAAGAGAAAAACAAACACCATATCATATCACTTATATGTGGAATCTAAAATATGACGCAAATGAACCTATCTATGGAACAGAAGCAGACTCATGGACATAGAGAACAGGCTTGTGGTTGCCGAGGGGGAGGGTCGGAGGAGAAATGGAGTGGGGATATGGGGTCAGCACATGGAAGCTCACTTTGCTGTTTAGACCTCTAAAAGTTTTTATTATGAAAGTTTCTTAATACAAAAACCACAAAATAATAATTCTGAACTGCTGTGTAGCTATCACTTGGCTTCCACAATTATCCAGTCTTATTTCATTTATACCCTGCTTTCCCCTCCCACTAGATTAAATTGAGATAAAACTCATATATCATCTTCTATTATCTGTGCACAGCTCAATAGGTACCTTCAAAAGATAAGGAGTCTTTTTTGTAAACATAACCTCAATACCATTATCACATCTAAAAATTCTTTGGTATCATCAAAAATCCAATTAGTGTACAGATTTCCCCAATTGTCTCAGAAGTTTGTTTTTAATTTATTTATTTGTAGTTGAAGGATAATTGTGTTACAATATTCTGTTGGTTTCTGTCATATATCAACATGCATCAGCCATAGGTATATGTGTCCCCTCCCTCTTGAACCCCTCTCCCACCTCCCACCCCATTCCACCCCTCTACGTTGTCACAGAGCACTGGGTTGAGCTCCTTGTGTCTCAGAAGTTTTTAATGATTGTGTTGTTTGAATCAGGATCCACCAATGACCACACATTACCACTTGATTGACTTACTTCTTACATGTCTTTTGATCTCTCTATGTCTCACACACACACACACAACACTCTCTCTTCTCTCTCATTAGAGGAATTCGGTCATCTGTCTTATAGTTTCCCACTTTTTTTTTTCTTTTTTTAAATTTTATTTTATTTTTAAACTTTACATAATTGTATTAGTTTTGCCAAATATCAAAATGAATCCGCCACAGGTATACATGTGTTCCCCATCCTGAACCCTCCTCCCTCCTTCCTTCCCCATACCATCCCTCTGGGTCGTCCCAGTGCTCTAGCCCCAAGCATCCAGTATTGTGCATCGAACCTGGACTAGCATCTCGTTTCATACATGATATTTTACATGTTTCAATGCCATTCTCCCAAATCTTCCCACCCTCTCCCTCTCCCACAGAGTCCATAAGACTGTTCTATACATCAGTGTCTCTTTTGCTGTCTCGTACACAGGGTTTGAATTTTTCTTGTTGCATCCTTGTTGTGTCATTTAATATGTTCTTCAGTTCTTTGTATTTCTCACTCTCTCTCTCTCTTTTTTTTTTGGCCACACCACGCAGCTTGTGGGATCCTAGTTCCCCAATCAGGATTGAGATTATGCCCTCCGCTGTGAAGCGCAGAGTCCTAACCACTGGACCACCGGGAAATTCCCCTTTCTGTATTTCTTTTAACTGTTATATCCAGAGCTGTGCTGTCCAGTATGATAGCCACTAGCCACAGGAAGCTATTTACATTTATATGAATTAAAAATAAATAAAATCTAAAATCCAGTTCCTCCTTCACAATAGCCATATGCAAGTAGTCAGTAATCATGTGTGGCTGGTGGATACTGTATTAGACAGTACAGAATAGCACCTTTCCATCATCACAGACAGCCGTTTGGACAGAATGCTTCTAGAGACATCATCATATCCTCTATGACTGTTTAATTATTTTTTCCTCATTTGTGCTCAAGATCAAAGATGACCACCCCAAAGCTTGCATTACTAGGCAGGCTTAGGTAATATAAGAGAAGTCACTCACATGTGCCAGACCACCCCTACCTGTTTTAAGTGGCAGCCACCTGTGTTTCCAGACAATGATCATATGTTTGCAATGAGACATGTAGCTACGTATGAGATTCCGTGATGCTAAAAGGTCAGCAGCTCCCAGCGCACTAGCAGCCCGGACCCTTCCCTGCCTCCTCAGAGGGAAATTGAGGGAATCAGCGCTAACCCGGAAGGCTCAGGCTTGCAGTTATAGGGCATGCTGGTTCCAGAATACGCCCAACCATTCCTCCTTTCCCAGAGGGGCAGGTGCTTCTGTCTGGAACCTTCTTCCTGCCTTGGGTCTTTGTCTTGGCATGTGTGTAATGAGCACATTCCAGAGCACACCGAACAGGTTTCTCAGCTTGTTTCAGTGACACTTGGCAGAGCCCGGGGCGGGGAGGGGGCCCACCACGAGGCAGGGGAGGGGAGTGGCTCCTATGGAGATGAGCAGTCTGGCTGGCTGTGCATTCTAGCAGAAACCCCATGCCAGAATCCTGAGAAAACCTCAACCAATCTATGAGAAAAGGGATTCTCTGGGGATCCTGATAGGAAATAGCCTAGAAAGCAGAGCATGCTGTGAGTGTAGGCTTAGAAGACCATCATTCATGGGTTCATTCATTCTCAAAATACTTATTGGCCATAGACTGTGTTTGGCACTAGGATCAATGAATTCAGTAAAAGTTTCTGCCCTCAGGGTGGGATGGACAAGCACACACTGCTATATTTAAAATGGATAACCAACAAGGACCTACTGGACAGCACAGGGAAGTCTGCTCAATACTATGTAACTACCTAAATGGGAAAAGAATTTGAAAAAGAAAAGACACAAGTCTAACTGAATCACTTTACTGTACACCTGAAACTATCACAGCATTTTTAATCAATGGTACTCCAATATAAAACAAAAACTTTAAAAAAAGTGTCTGCTTTCACCAAATTTACAGTCTTGGAGGAGGCAGATCCAGAAACAAGCCGTTTGAACAACCCCGTGATGGGGGTGGTAGTAGGAAGTATCATTAAAGTACCTGGAAGAGATCCCTGCCCCTGATGTGGACTTTCAGGGACACACTGTTTAAGCTGAGACCTAAAAGTGAAGTAGCAATTGGGCAGGAGAAGAAGAGGGTGGAATGCTGAAAGAACATCCTGGAAGAACATTAGAAGTAAGTGTGCATGAGGCATTGGTAGCACAGGAAGATGCATGGTTGGGCCGCAGTGGTCAGTGTGAGAGGAGAATGACCGGGGTGAAGAGTGGAGAGACAGGGACTGAGCAAATCCCAGCTTTGGGAGCTGAGGCAGTCCTAGCTTCCTGTGCCTCGATCTTCCTCCACCAAATAAGCATGACTCTAACCATGCAGCATGATGGTTAGAGCCCAGTGACCTAACAGATGCAGAAGTACTTTACCGCCCATATCCTAAAGTCCCAGTTGCAGAAAGACAACTGGACTGGTCTGCACAGTCTTTCACCCCTGGAGCCAGTGTGAATTAGAGAGCTATGGCACATGGCATTTGACTCAGCTCCTCTGGGCCCATGAAAGGCAATAACACATGTCTCCTGTCTTCCCAACTCCATGCTCAGTGACGCCTGGTTGGTAGCCCAGGTAGGGTATTTACATCATGGAAATTGACAAACACTACAAATCAGAGCCATCTTTTCCCCTTTGTTGGAGAGCTTGTTAACCAGCACACCACCAAGAGGAGGAGGAAAGGGATAGGAAGAGGAGGAACCCTGGGCAGCATTTATCAAGGAATGTCCATCCACAATAAGAAAGATTCTTCACAGAGTGGGTCTCTCATTTTTTCCTGCCATCTGAAGCAGGCCCACCCAAAGCCAGCCCTCAGGGAAGAGAAGAGCAGGGCCACTCTTTCATGCCAACCTGCTCTCAGACATGCATGAGGAGTGCCAGTGACACCCAGGTCACAGGGCTGGGACTGGAGCCTCTCAGGTCAACAGCTGCTGGGAGCCGCTGTCTTTGACTCATGTGGCCGGCGAGAAATTGGACTTCAATGTTCTGAATAGGCAGAAAAAGATACCTCCTTGCTCCCTTCTGCTCCCTTTCCTGGGGCTGCCAGCTGGCATTTTTTGTCACTCATCATGGCTTCCTGCAGTGGAGATTAGACCCTTGATGAAAAGGACGTGTGGGCAAGAAAAAGTCTTTAGCAGTAGGAGGCTCCAAGGCAGGTATACATTGGCAAAATGGGGACGCAGACATAGCTCAAAGCACATTCCAAGTAATGGGGCCTTTTTTTAAGGATGACCTAGAGAAATACTGTTTTTATCTGTGGCTAGCATGCCTGAATACTCTTCAACCCTGGGAAAATAACTAGTTGGGCCTGCTAGAATTTTATGGCAGGAGCAGAGACAACAAAATATCAAAGTTGAAGTTGAATTTAAGTGACAATGGTGTGGCTTAGTATTCATTCTTTCATTCATTCAACAGATGCTTTCATTCAACAAATACAAGTATTGAGTTACTAGGTGCCTCTAGAATGTAAGTCCCGTAAATGCAGAGACAGCATCTGTCTAACATACTGTAGGTTTTCAGTACATTTGTGTTGAATAATAAGTCGATGGCATTGCTTTGTCAGGTGTTACTGCTTTGTACACACCATGTTGCTTCAGTCATGTCCGACTCTTTGTGATTCTGTGGACAGTAGCCTGCCAGGCTCTTCTATTCATGAAATTCTCTAGGCAAGAATACTGGAGTGGGTTGTCATGCCTTTCTCCAGCCGATCTTCCTAACCCAGGGATCAAACCTGCCTCTCTTTACATCTACTGCATTGGCAGGAGGGTTTTTTACCTCTAGTGATACCTGGGAAGCCCAAGAGGAGGATAAAGATGGAGAAATTGTAGACTGTGCTGAGGCAGAGTTCAAATCTGGTGGACAGGCAGACAAGTAAACCAGCAGTTACGATACAAGGTGATGAGTGTTGTGGCAGGGGAAGTGTAGGGCGCAGTGGCTCACAGAAAAGGAGGCTCAACTCAACTTTGTGGGATGAGACAGCAAAGGCTTCCCAAAGACCGAGATGCAGAAGACAGAGACTCCATGCCAAAGATATTGGCATCTATTTGATAAGACCTTATGGAAAAAAACAACCATCCATGTATTCTGCAACATCTCATATTCCTAGGAAGACTACAGACTTTATCTTATTGGGAATATGGTTGCAAATAACTGCTGGACTACTTCTATGGCTTAGCCCGCAGAAGCAGTTTCTATTTCTCAGGGACTTTCAGAGGATTTCCCTAAATTCAAGCTTCCCCCTCCAATGATCCAGTGCCCGGTGTGACAGACGACTTGTGGGTCTTTAGTATTTCTCTGATGTCCAGTCACTGACTCCTAACATCAGGTACAGCTCTGTAGGCAAGCAGGGTACTCTCCTCTAAGGTCACATCTGTTCCATTTGATGAAAAGGAGAGGGATGCTGTGAATTTTGATTTCAAAGAGGCAGACACGACTGCAGAGATGCAGAAGGTCCTGGTGGTGACAGTCTTGTCTCAGGGACAGCTGAACTGAGAGGGGAGATTTCTAACTTCCAGGGCTTTCTATTTTCAGCAAAGGCCATGCAGACGTTTTCTTTGGGTATCACCAGATTAAGATACCAGTAAGTCTGAGTGGGCACACATACGCAAAAACACCCGAGGCTGAAAGGAGGGAGACTAAGAAGTAAAGCATTTGAAACCCAGATGTAACTTTTGAACAGCAGAAGACAAGCCTAGCCACTTCAGCTCTGCTTACCAAAGTCACTTTCCCCGAGGGTCTGGGGCATCCCAGATCTTTCATCCCTCATCACACCCTGTCCAATATGGCACCTTTGCTCAGCAGCTGTTCTCCGGAGGAACGCATACACGAGAGCAGAGAGAGTGCTGGGATAAAGCACCTCTACCCAGGACCCTGCAATGGCTAGCAGCATTTTGCCAATTTGGTTTTGTCTCATTCATTGCCCTATTTCTGGTATATTCTAAAGTAGTTCCTCTAACAGGGAACTCTGCTCAATGTCACGTGGCAGCCCGAATGGGAGGGAGTTTGGGGGATAATGTCTATGTATATATGTATGGCCGAGTCCCTTTGCTGTCCACCTGAAACTATCACAGTATTGTTAATCGGCCATACTCCAATACAAAATTAAAAGTTTAATAAAAAAAAGAGATCCTTTTTTATTAAAAATTAAAAAATAGAGATCCTCCTGGGGCTTTAATCATCTACTTAATTTCCCATTATCATAAGCATTGGAAGGAAAGGTAAAATTTACCTTCTTCGCTTTGCAGTTAAGGAAACTGAGGCCCAGAGAGGTTCAGTGCTTCGAGGACCAAGTCTATACGTTCTGTGTCTCATCTTGGGGCCACCTCCAGTGCTCAGACCCAATGGCTCCTTGATCAGAAACTCTGTGCTGTTTAAGTGCGTCATTCCTCCTTCCACTCCAGAAACCTCCACGCGGAGGTAAAAGGATAGAAAGAACTTGTGGGGAGAAAGCCAGTGTACATGCAAGCAGAGCTTACCCCCAAGGGGAGAAGTGGCGGTGACGGTGGGAGGGTCATTTGACTCATCTTTCCTCCCTGTGTGGTGGCTTGGGCTCAGTTTCTCAAACCAAATGGAAAGACACTCCAGCACCACACCTACAGGAAAAGCTCTCTCGGGGAATGGGAAAAATGAATGAGGGCAGAAGGGCCCCCAGAATGGGTGAGGTGGCTCCTCCCTTTGTCCTTCAGGCTCCCAAACACCTCCAGCCCTTCCTTCAGGATTCCCTGTGCCCTCCTGGAAGAAGACAAGGCCACCAGCAGCTTCAGGATCAGACACCCCACTCATCTCAAAAGCAACCCCAAGCTGTATATCAAAAACAGCTGATGGCAGGAGCCAGGGTTATGGCTATGAATGTGTAGGGCATTACTTCCTGTGCCGGGGGGATGAAATCACCTCCAAAGCAACCTCAGAGAAATGTTTGAAAGGAAAAATGAAAGCATGCTAATAGTGACCCTGAAAAGAGGCTGCTGGTTGTGAGTGGTTCTATCTCTGACCACTGGTGTGAACTCCTGCTTTCTTCCCCTTTTCCTGCTTTGCTGTGCTGTGCTTAGTCACTCAGTCATGTCTGATTCTTTGCAACCCCATGGACTATAGCCTGCCAGGCTCCTCTGTCCATGGGGATTCTCCAGGCAAGAATACTGGAGTGGGTTGTCATGCCCTCCTCCAGGGGATTTTCCCAACCCCAGAATCGAACCAGGGTCTCCTGCATTGCAGGCAGATTCTTTACCAGCTGAGCTACCAGGAAGCCCTTTCCTGCTTTCAGTTCAGTTCAGTCGCTCAGTCATGTCTGACTCTTTGTGACCCCATGGACTGCAGCACACCAGACTTTCCTGTCCATCACCAACTCCCAGAGCTTGCTCAAATTCATGTCCATTGAGTCGGTGATGCCATCCAACCATCTCATCCTCTGTCATCCCCTTCTGCTCCCACCTTCAATCTTTCCCAGCATCAGGGTCTTTTCCAAGGAGTCAGTTCTTCGCATCAGGTAGCCAAAGTATTGGAGTTTCAGCTTTAGCATCAGTCCTTCCAGTGAATATTCAGGACTGATTTCCTTTAGGACTGACTGGTTGGGTCTCCTTGCAGCCCAAGGGACTCTCAAGAGTCTTTTCCAACACCACAATTTAAAAGCATCAATTCTTCAGCGTTCAGCTTTCTTTACAGTCCAGCTCTCACATCCATACATGACTACTGGAAAAACCATAGCTTTGACTAGACGGACCTTTGTCAGCAAAGTAATGTCTCTGCTTTCTAATAAGCTGTCTAGGTTGGTCATAGCTTTTCTTCCAAGGAGCAAACACCTTTTAATTTCATGGCTACAGTCATCATCTGCAGTGATTTTGAGTGTAGCAGTGTGTGCAGGAGACCTTTTGAAGGAAGTCACCATTATCTTTATTACCTCCACCATAGTTTGATCTCAAGTCAAACAACAGAGAGGGAACAGAGCCCTGCCCATCAACAGAAAATTGGATTAAAGATTTACTGAGAATGGTCCCTCCCATCAGAACAAGACCCAGTTTCCCGCACAGTTAGTCTCTCCCATCAGGAAGCTTCCATAAGCCTCTTATCCTTATGGACAGAATGAAAACCACAATCACAGAAAACTAATCAAACTAATCCAGGGATCAAACCCAGGTCTCCCACATTGCAGGTGAATTCTTTACCAGCTGAGCCACAAGAGAAGCCCAAGAATATTAGAGTGGGTAGCCTATCCCTTCTCCAGGAGATCTTCCCAACCCAGGAATCAAACCAGGGTCTCCTGCATTGCAGGTGGATTCTTTACCAACTGAGCTATCAGGGAAGCCCCCATATGGACCACAGCCTTGTCTAACTCAATGCAACTATGAGCCTTCGTATAGGGCCACCCAAGACAGATGACTCATTGTGGAGAGTTCTGACAAAATGTGGTCTACTGGAGAAGGGAATGGCAAACTACTTCAGTATTCTTGACTTGAGAACTCCATGAACAGTATAAAAAGGCAAAAAGATATGACACTGAAAGATGAACTCCCCAGGTCGGTAGGTGCCCAGTATGCTACTGGAGATCAGTGGAGAAATAACTCCAGAAAGAATGAAGAGATGGAGCCAAAGCGAAAACAATACCCAGTTGTGGATGCGACTGGTGATGAAAGTAAAGTCTGATGCTGTAAAGAGCAGTACTGCATAGGAACCTGGAATGTTAGATCCATGAATCAAGGTAAATCAGAAGTGGTCAAAGAGGAGATGGCAAGAATGAACATCAACATTTTAGGAATCAGTGACCTAAAAGGGACTGGAATGGGTGAATATAATTTAATTCCTGCTTTAGGACCCCTGATAACTCAGGAAGGAGGCAGGAGGGACTAGGAGAAAGAAGGTTGGCACGTTCCGGGTGCCTTATTGATATTTGATTCAGGGGGAAGGAAGAAATGCCATGTCCACTGACTCACAGTGGCTGGAGATAAAGAAGGCACATGTGGGTCTGTGCCCTTCCAGCTCTCTTCCCAGAAGCAGGAGAGGCCTGAGACAGAAGACTTCAGGGAAAGAGGAGAGAGATACATGACAGAAGTCGCAGGACAGAAGAGACTTTTTGAAATTGGAAGATAATTGCTTTACAATGGAGATGTTTAGCTATAGAACCAATAACAAGAACCTTCCTTGCACTGGTTCTCCTTCTATTCCTCAGGTTCTCTCACCTCCCTATTCTCCTCTATAGCACTCCAACTTCTAGTTATATACATAATTGTTTACTTAAGTTTGATCGTTGTTTCCCCCTACAACTAGACAACACCTGGCATAGTTGGCACTCAAAAATACTTAAGGGACTTCCCTGATGGCCCATTGGCTAAGACTCTGTGCTCCCAATACAAGGAGCCCAGGTTCGATCCCTGGTCAGGAAACTGGATCCCACATGCTGCAACTAAGGGTTTGCATGTCGCAACTGCAAGTTCACAAGCCACAGCTGAAAGATTCCATGTGCCACAACTAAGAGCTGGTGTAACCAAAGAAAGATTTTTAAAAAATACTTATTGATGTCCATCAGCAGATGAACGGATAAGAAAGCTGTGGTACATATACACAATGGAATATTACTCAGCCATTAAAAAGAATACATTTGAATCAGTTCTAATGAGGGGGATGAAACTGGAGCCTATTATACAGAGTGAAGTAAGCCAGAAAGAAAAATACCAATACAGTATACTAACGCATATATATGGAATTTAGAAAGATGGTAACAATAACCCTGTGTACAAGACAGCAAAAAAGACACTAATGTATAGAACAGTCTTTTGGACTCTGTGGGAGAGGGAGAGGGTGGGATGATTTGGGAGAATGGCATTGAAGTATGTGTAATATCATATATGAAACGAGTCGCCAGTCCAGGTTTGATGCATGATACTGGATGCTTGGGGCTGGTGCACTGGGATGACCCAGAGGGATGGTATGGGGAGGGAGGAGGGAGGAGGGTTCAGGATGGGGAACACGTGTATACCTGTGGCAGATTCATTTTGATATATGGCAAAACCAATACAATATTATAAAGTTAAATAAAATAAAATAAAAACAAAAAAAAGAAAAAAAAATACTTATTGAAAGAAAGAGTGAGATGTAGGGCTGGAAAAGTTAGTCCAGAAGGTATAACAGCAAGTTCATTACTCTCCTCTCCTCCTTTGGGCAAAAAATATCTAAGCAATTCTATTTTAATACTTCTTATTTGCTAAGAATTTTACTAAGTATTCTGTGTAATTTATCCCATTAGGCTTCTCAGCAAACCCATGAGAAAGTGTGTTCAGGGTCCCCAAGAATCCCCAGGATTCAGTGATTCCCTAGATGAGCTCACAGAACTGAGCAAATCTGTTATACGTAGCCCACCAGGCTCCTCTGTCCGTGGGATTTCCCAGGCAAGAATACTGGAGTGGGTGGCCATTCCCTTCTCCAGGGGAATCTTCCCGATCAGGGATCAAACCTGGGTCTCCCGCATTGCAGTCAGATTCTTTTCCATCTAAGCCATCAGAGAACCCCCTTATATGCAGTTACAGTTTATTACAGTGAAAGGATACAGACTAAAGTCAGAAACAAAAAGAAAAGAAAAGCGCAAAGAATAGAATGCGGGAGAGACCTGGCACAGCTTTCAGTCATCCTCTCCCAGATGAGTTTCACTGACAGCACTTATTTCTCCCTGTAACAGTGCATGAGCACACACATGAAGTATTGCCAACCAAGGAAGCGTGCCCAAGACTCGATGTCCAGGGTTCTTACTGGGGGTCAGTCAGGAAGGTGTGACTGGCTTCCCATGCAGCTGGCCTTAGTCTCTAGCCCCTCCAAGGGTCACGTTTTTACTGCATAACCCAGCCTCTCCCCAACATAAATTGCATTGCTCACTTAGTCTGCTATGTCCCAAGGCTCCAAGCAAACAGTTCTTCTCATCAGGCAGGATTTTCTAGCAGCTTAGAGGTTATGTCTCAGGTGAATGGGCCAAATCTTCCACTGGAATCTGCAGAGTTTGGCTAACACAGATTTGCCGAGTTTACTGCACAAAGAAGTGTTAGTATTAGCCCGAGTTTATGAATGATCCATACTAAGAATCAAGAAGGCTAAGTGATTTGGCCACAGTTACCAAAACCAGAATGTAAACCAACATCTTCCTTCGCTTTAACATCTGTGTTCTATTGCACCCTAGTACCATTCCCTGAACAAGTAAAATTCTCTACGATAAAAAGAAATTCTTATAGTATGTCTCATAAGCCTGGCCTCAGATAGGAATGTCCAGATTCAGACCTTCTGGTGATCTCAGGCTCCCAGAAACAGATGGTCTGGGACTTATCAAGGCCAGCCAGATATGATGTTGTTGAGTGAGTGCTGGGAGGGTGGGGGTCTCCCTCCTCACCAGAGATACATGAGCACAAGGGCCAGCCAGCACTTTCTAAAATATACTCCATTGCCTCCACTATCTGCTCCAAAAGGATTGTCAGCATGAGGGAAGGAGGCAGGATGGCTCAGTTGGCCAAGAAAGCAACTAGGAAGTGAGGACCCAGGCCAGTCAGCTTGACTCTTTGCCTCATGAGCAGAGTGAAGTCACAGGCGAAGTTATGTTTGCTTTACTCAACATTCCCCAGGCATATCCTGCCAATCTTGCAAAGTGGTTCAGATGGCAACACAAAGTCATATTAGCGGAGTGGAGCTTCTGAGAAGCCTGCCAGTAACAAGCCTGTATGAGTTTGTTCAACTCAGTGATTCCTGAGCCTATTTGAGTATGGAACACTTTCTGAGTATGTGTGGCACTAAATTGTTAAAATTCAGGGCAATTTGGAAAATAGGACCCCAACTCTCCTTTTTTTTTATTTTCTAGCTCATGCCAATAGATCTTTCAAATAATTATTATCAGTCATAATTAGTAATCTAATATGCATTCTTTTCCTCCAAGAATGGCAATTCCTGGATGTTTCTGGATTAATTCACAAATGCATTCATTCACCCAAGCATTTATTAAACACCTCCTTGTGTCCAGGCCTCAGAGATAGAATTTAAGAGGTGTTTCAGACATGAACCCTAAATTATCCAGTAGGGAATTCATAGCCTGGTGACTGATAACTTGAGCCAAAGGCCAGAATGTTTTCTCTTGGCTCCATTCTCCCGTGATGGGCCACCTTGTGACCAGCAAAAGGAGGTAAGCAGTTAAGTCAGCATGTTGGCTTTGGCCCCACCCAATGCCAGGAGTAGAGAACCAGGCCAGCCTCTTTCTAAACAAGTGGGGAGTGCCATTCATGCATGGTAAACAGCTCGTTACCCAGGAGCAGGCTGAAAGTTCACTGCAGCAAAGCTTTTTCCCTTGTCTGGATCACTGTGATGGTTCCATTCAATTTGGGCTCCTTTTCTCTTACCCTGTTATCATTCCACCTGCCTCCTTTATTTTCCAATTGGAAATAAGCTCAGAGCTTGTTGGCAGATAGACCTGCTGCTGTTTTTGAATTCTGCCATTTGGTTATTTCTCTGTTTTGCAGTTTTACTGTCTATGGGGTTATAATATGTATTAATCAAGACTTTTTCAGTTTCAGGGTCAGAAAACAATTCCAGGTAATTTCAATAATAAACAGTGCATTGGGAATATCATCTCATTTAACTGTGTATCCTTCAGGCATAGCTGGATGTAGACATTCAAATTTTATTGCCAAGGCTCTGTCCATCAATACCTATTATAGTTACCTATTTATCTTATGGTATCGCTAGTTCTTGTGCCTTCTGCACCTTCATTCAGGAAGGTGTGTCTGGTGTCTGGGAAATATCATCACTGGTAGTCCAAGGCTCACCACCTCCAGGCTCATGATCCAAAAGAAACACTCTCTTCTTGGGTGTCTATATATCACACATCAAAGAAGATTCTAACTGACCCAATTTGGAGCACATGCCTGCCCTGTACCGGCATTATACCAGGAGGATTTGGGCACTCTGTTACTGAGCCAAACTTGGGTCCACTCACCTACACGGTAAAACCAATCTACTGACATCAGTTGTGGTGAGGAAAGTGCAGCATTAATTGCGGAACACCAAGCAGGGAGAATGGGTGGCTAATGCTCAAAAGACCCAAACTCCCCAAAGGATTTCAGGGAAGGGATTTTAAAGGCAAGATGAAGGAGAGGGTTGCAGGATGCCTGATCAGCTCATGGATATTTTTCTGGTGGTTGGTGGAGAGGTAACTGGGTGGTATTTAGCGAGTTAACAGCATCAACCTTTTGGTTTTGACTGGTCTGGGTTCTACGTGTATGTGGTCATCACTTTTTTCACCTGATGGGGATTTTAGTATCTATAAATCAACTCAAGGACACAGCTCAGAATATTATCTATCATCCTTGATGAGAAACGAAAGGTCCTTGACTTTGTATTATGACTAAACTATTTATTGTGTCTTACTTGGCTGTTCTTGTTTCTGCATTTTCTCATCTTAAATTTGTTTTCTGAAACTCAGGGAAGCCTTAGGAGGCTAAAACTTTTTTCATATAAACAAAAAGCAGAGGACATGGCACTGGATAGGGGTTAGTTCTGTCCCCAGAAAGGCCCCCATGGGGCCTTGCTCAGTTTATTAGTGGCCAGCCTGGGCCACATACCCATGTGTATGTGGTGTGACCAGAGTGAATGACATGCCTCTGAGAAGATGGATCCAAACAGGTGGATCCTCAGAGAAGGGACACCTGCCATTTTACTAGTAACACACATAAATACTGCAACATAATTTTACCATGAATATCTCTGCATGCCCCTGTGTCCTTATTTCAGTGTCCTGTGCTTTATCTTCCCTCAAAAGATGGCCCTCAAGGCGTTCAGACCCTGCTGAGGTGACAGACCAATAGACCGGCACATTGGCTTACTAAGTCTTTTGAATCTCAGAAAAGGATAGCTTGTTGGCCACACACTCAGCCTTCCATTGGATTGTGTGGGTCTTTGAAAAGCACCAGGAAAAACATTTGGTTATGACCTGACTCTGAAACCTCCACACTCACTTTATCCTCATCTCCCCTCCCACCTGCACCTGTCAAGACAGAAAACAGTCAGGGTAGTAAAAGCTGTTTCCAGCAATACACCGGGTGATGGCTGCTGTGGAACTTGGAGTCATTTTCCCTTGAGAGAACCTTTGAGGACCAGATAGAATCAACCAGCTCAGTCTCTTCAGGTGCTTAACTTTTACATGAGGGCTCTGGAGTTCAATAATTCATGCTAATGCTATCAGCAGCAAGCAAATCACATTCAAACTCTGTTCAGATTTTGATTATAAAACAACACCCCAAATGAATTTTATGATGGATAACATACTAGGTGATTTCAGGAGGATGAAACAGAACTCAGGCTTTGAGGTCAAATGAACGGAAGTCAGTCTCAGGGCCGCTGGTCATTGGCTGTGTGACTTTGCCTCAACGTTGAACAGCTCAGAACTTCTGTTTCTTCATTGATAAAATTAAGATAAAACTATTTCACAGGATTTGAGATCATATGAATGAGCTAGTACATGGAAAATGCAATTATTGTTGTTGTTTAGTCGCTAAGTCATGTCTGACTCTATTGCAACCCCATGGATGGTAGGTTACCTGCCAAGCTCCTCTGTCCATGGGATTTTCCAGGCAAGAATGCTAGAGTGGGTTGCCATTTCCTTCTCCAGGGGATCTTCCCAACCCAGGGATCAAACCCACATCTCCTATGTCTCCTACACCGCAGGTGGACTCTATCACTGAGCCACCTGGGAAGCCCACAGTAGGACAATAAGACAAATTTCTATGGCTTGCCACAACCACAACAAGTGTTCATTTCCTTCCCCTCTTCAGATTCTGTCTCTTTCTTCTTCCCCATCCCCACCCCCACCCCCACCACCTTTACAACGTAGAAGCCAATGTTTCCTATAAGTATGAATGTAGAACTGAGAATAAAAGGGGACAATGAAGAGAAAAGGTGATGGAAAATATTTTCATGTTAAAAGTAGAATTTACAATCTGCTTCCACAATCCTTTATCTCTACTGAAGGGAGATGGAGATAAGATGAAGATGGTCAGACAATTAGTACCATCTCAGGGTTTCAAAGTTTATGTCTCTTCAAAGAGATTTAAGCAGTTTGTGCAGTTTTAGTTTAATATTCTTGCCCGGTGGTCATTAAAATATGTAAGCCACTTGTATGGGAATGTCTTCCAGAAAAGAAAGGAAAAAAGCAACTTGGCCATTTACAACACCTGCGTTGAATCTCCATTGCTCCTATTTTAGTTAGAATAAATTGTAACTCAGACCAGAGGCTGAGTTGGATGAAAGGGAAAGTGCCATAAAAATGCAGCTAAACAGTTCATGAACTTAGGCAAATTTTTAACTTCTCTGATCCCCAGTTTTCTAATCACAGATGGTGAGAATTAAATAAAAGATATTGTGGAGTGCTTAGCACAGTATCTGGTACATAGGAAGAAACGCTGAATAAATATTAGATATTGATATCATCATATTATGCAAAGTCAAAAGGGCTTAAATTCTTTTTTCCCCTAATTTTTCATTCCTCCTTCCTTTGCTTTCCTTTCCTTTTATGAATCAAAAATGACAGTGTATTAGGCAAGATGGAAGTTCATTTAGCTTTCAGATAAAAATTGGGATGTAAAGTAATCCAGGACTTGCCTAGCAGCTCTACAATGCAGACTACTTCCCCCCCTTTTTAGGTGAGACTTTCATCCTCATTGTTCAAGATGGCAGCTGGAGCTCCAGCAATCATGTCCACATTCCCCATAACAAAATGGAGGAAAGGAAAAGAAAGTCAGTCCTTCTCAGTAAGGACATTTCCTAAAATGTACTTATATCCTTTTGGCCAGATGTAGCTGCTGGTTGAGTTCAGTTCAGTCACTCAGTCATGTCCGAGTCTTTGCGACCCCATGGACTGCAGCGTGCCAGGTTTCTGTGTCCATCTCCAATTCCCAGAGCTTGCTCAAACTCAAGTCCATCGAGTCGGTGATGCCATCCAACCATCTTATCCTCTGTCGTCCCCTTCTCCTCCTGTCTTCAGTCTTTCCCAGCATTAGGGTCTTTTCCAGTGAGTCAGTTCTTCGAATCAAGTGGCCAAAGTATTGGAGTTTCAGCTTCAGCAGAGGCTGGTAAATGTGACCTGTGTGTGCCAAATGCTGATGTACCCAGAAAAATGTGATTTATATTACAACATAAAACTGAGAGAAGGCATAGAGACTGACAACTATTACTCCCTGATATAGCTCACCCTGGGAGTCTAACAGATTTAGATCATTCCCCAGAAATCCTCCACTCTCATTCTGCTTCCACCTGCTTACTTCTCATGTAAGGGAACAGCTTCTCCAAAAGGTAGTTCCATGGTTTGTTAGTCCTACTTAGCTTGGCTTATTTTCTTCCTAAATTCCTCCCATACCTTTCACTTCTCATCCCCCAGCTTCATTCATTTCCTTTTCACCATCCAATTTTAATAGACAACACAATTACTCTATTGTATAAAAGTTAGGAAACACAGCAAAGCACTTAGGGGAACTTTTTAAAAAAATATTCAAAAATCTCACCATTTAGAAATAATCACTTTTCAAATGTTAGTGTACAGCCATCTAGCATTTTCCTCAGGTGAATATATATAAATATATATATATATATATTTATAAAGAAAGTCTAGTGTACATAACTGTTTTTAATCTCTTCTGTTATACTTAATATGAGTAACTCTCAATGTTGTTAATTATAGATCAACATCATCAGCTTTAATGATTGCAGGGTTTTCCATTGTATGGGTGTATCATAATTTATTCAACTGATTCTGTTTATACACAACACTGTGTTAAACCTCCTAGTACAAACGTCTTGGCTGATTTGTCCACCAGATGAGTGTGTTCCCGTGGTTGTCTAACTCCCCAGGGACCAGCAGAAACACGCTGGTCTGCCATCGCATTAGCCATATGGTGCTGTTCAGGTCTTATCTCGATCCCTAAGCTGTTTACAGTTCATTTTTAAATGAACATTGAAGACTCAGAAGGTCCTTGAAGAACTGAATTAATGTCTCCTTACCTCCCCCTCATAAATAGCAAGTCTGTCCCCAGCCGAGGGGCTACTCCACCCAATGACTGAGGAAAACACAAAATACAATACAATTGCAGGTGACACTGAAGGGCTTTCTATAAAACCCAAGTTACTAGAACTTTCCATTTGTCAAACTGACTTCAAGCGAGACCAGAGTGAGACCGTTTCTCTGTGGAGAAACCAGTTTCAATTAGGGGAAAAAAATGCATTTGACTGAAATAATTGTTTAGACTGACAACTGATTTGACAAAAAACAATTCTTTAGCTGATCTTTTTTAAGTGATGACTGATTTCTGACTGTTAATTTGTCTTAGTTGTGCTTGCTAAAGATACAAACACACACGGGGTTTTCAGTTTCTAGACAAGGCTGAAGACAAATTATGGTGTATCCCTCTCACATAGCACTTTCTATTTTCAGGGAGTTTTCACCTCAGTTTTCTTCCCATTAACACTGAGGAGTAGGTAGAACTGATATCATTAGCCCTGCATTACAGATGATCATTCTAAGAGGTGTCATCTATTGAGCACATTCTATGCAAAATATGAAACAAAACCCAAATGCATCATTAATATTCTTTAGTCCTCACAGCAACTCTAATAAGGTAGGTATTGTTATCACTTCATCTTATAAGTGAACATGGTTTAAGAAAGATGAAATAACTTGACTGTAGTCACACAAGAGCAAAGAGGTGAAGCCAGAATTCAAAATCAGTATTCCTAGCAAGAATCACGGTCTTACTCAAGTTCCCGTAGTTGCAGAGTCAAGTCCAAAGTCCTGCTCCCTGCATAGTGATTAAGAACAGGGTCTCTAAAATCAGATTGTCTGAGTTCAAGCCCCATATCGCCATTTCCCAGCTGTACTACCTTAAGTGAGTTACTACACCCCTCTGTGCCTCAGTCACTCCACCTTAGAAACGGGGATAATGCTGTCTGTCTCAAAGGTTAAACAAGGTAATCCACCTATGGCACTTAGTGCATGGAAAATACTTTGTAATTAGTAACTAATGTGACCCCCTTGGTTCCTCCAGCCTCTAGGCCATACATATTTTCTTGATCTGTGTCGCTCCAGGTGCCTCGAGCAAAGGCCCTATGCAACTACCGAGGGCAGAATCCCGGTGACCTGAGGTTTAATAAGGGAGATGTCATCCTCCTCCGAAGACAGCTGGATGAGAACTGGTACCAGGGGGAAATTAATGGAGTCAGTGGAGTCTTCCCAGCCAGCTCCGTGGAGGTCATCAAGCAGCTGCCCCAGCCACCCCCACTGTGCCGGGCCCTCTATAACTTTGACCTTCGTGACAAGGACAGGAGTGAGAACCAGGACTGCCTGACCTTCCTCAAGGTGAGATTCTGGGCAGCCACCAAAGTCACCAGTGATCACATAAAGGCTGTGGCAGAACTTAAGTTGTTTGTTTAATATTTGTTGATTTTTTTTTAAATTACATTTTATACAGGCTTCCCTCGTAGCTCAGTGGTAAAGAATCCACCTGCCAGTGCAGGAGACGCAGGTTTGATCCCTAGCTTAGGAAGATCTCCTGAAGGAGGAAATGGCAACCCACTCCAGTATTCTTGCCTGGAGATTTCCATGGACAGAGGAACCTGGTGGACTGCAGTCCACACAGTCTCAAAGAGTCAGACACAATTTAGTGACCAAACAACGATGAACAACGTGTGCTTATATATGTTATGCGTATGTATACTTCAAACGATATGGAGGTGGTCACCAGAGAAATCTAACAGGAGTTTGATGGAGGTTCTCAAACATTTGTATTGCAATTATGAAACTAAGTATCCATATACTCATTCATTCATTCTGCAGTCACTTTTGACCACCTATTCTTTTCAGACACTGGAGAGATAGCATGAACAAGTCACAGCATCTGTGCTTGGGCAGAGTAGTGGGAGAAACAGATGGTTAGACAGAAAATTGTAAACATAGTTTAATAGCATGCTATATAGAACTACAGATCTTACCTCTTCATTGAGTGTCTGTAAGGATATTCTTGCTGACCAAGTTCACTACTGCTTGTTTACAACACTATTTTGTCTGTAGACATTACATTCAAAACACTCCAAACAGCAACTACTGAGGCCTGCATGCCTAGAGCCTGTGCTCCTCAACATCAGAAGCCACTGCAATGAGAAGCCTGCACACCACAACAATGACCCTCACTCTCGGCAACTAGAGAAACTCCGTGTGTAGCAACAAAGACCCATCACAACCATAGATAAATAAGTAACTTTTTAAAAACCACTCCAAACACACACAATAACATAATTATATCTTTACACATAAATGACCTCTTACAAGATATACTTTCCAAGGACATCAGTTACCCTATGATTTTTTTTACCTCTCTTTTTTATTGGCTGATTCTTTACCATTTGTAAGCAACAAGTCTGCTAAAGTCTAGACTATAGCCATCCCTGTATATTCGGGGTGAGGGGGTAGATCCAGGACACACTGAATCCTGAGGATGCAGAGTCCGTGGATTCAGAGGGTCAACTGTACTCTATCTAAGTCTCGAATTTGAGCAACCTCCGGGAGGTAGTGAGGATAGGGAAGCCTGGTATGCTGCAGTCCATGGGGCTACAAAGAGTTAGCAACGTAGCAACTGAGCAACAACAAAATTCAGTATTTATTATTCCCTAAACATTCAAATTTTCTCATAGAAACCAAAGTTGGGGTAATTTTTATTCTTTGCAACTTAAGTCAAATACAAGTGCAAGTAGCACTGCTACTCAGTTCAGGAAAAGTCTTTTGTTTTATAAAATATTTTTATTCCATCACTCCCTGAAATGAGATTTGCTTCAGATTCCCTCAGACCAGATAACTTCACTGTCCTCCATATTATGAAATACTGATCTTTGTTATTGTCGTCACACCTCAGAGTGAGTCCCCTAAAGAATACCATTCAGTAGCCGACCTGCACATTTTATACTTTGGCTACAGCCAGAGGACAGCAGTTCAATTCCACAAGCATTTATTGAGTATTTACTTTATCCCTGGCATTAGACACTGAGCTCTGGGGACACAGCCAGAGGAAGACATAGACAGGGAGCATATCTGCTTTTGTGTCCCCTCTCTGGGAATTTGCAGACCAGGACACTTACCCAAGAACTTGTTCATTCACTGAATTCATCCATGTACCAGGCTGTCTATGCAGATACAGTGAAGAGTCATTGTCCATATCTTCATGGAGCCAGCAGTCTAGTGGAAGGAGCAAACACATAAATGGGAAGTTATGACAAAGGACTCAGAAGAGAGGATTTGTTCCCTCCTAGGAGATTATCAGGGCTTCCCCAATGGCTCATCGATAAAGAATCTGTCTGCCAATTCAGGAGACACTGGTTCGATCCTTGGGTCGGGAAGATCCCTTGGAGGAGGAAATGGTAGCCCACTCCAGTATTCTTGCCCAGAAAATCCAATGAACAGAGAGCCTTTCGGGCTATAGTTCATAGAATCACAGAGTCTGACACAACTGAGCACAGCACAGTGGCAGAAGGCTATCATAGACTGAGACTTCACTAGGAAATCTCATGGTCTTCCTAAATTCAGCATGTCTAAAAAAAACTCAAGATCTTTTCTCCCAAAGCTACTCTTTTCCTGGTACTTTCTGTCTCAGTAAATTTTCCTATTTATTCATATGTGCATTAATTCATTTACCATGCATGCATTCAAGAAATACTGATTGTTTAAAAATTGTGAATCACTGTGTTGTACACCTGAAACTTATATTGCACATCAACTATACCTCAATAAAAGAAATAATAAAAACTGATTGGTTGACTGCTAAAAGGAAGCCACTGTATGAGGTCCTGAGGACAAAAATGATCAAAATAGATCCAGGCCCTATAGACATAGAGTTTATGGTCTGATGGGATAGACAGACATTATAGCAATCATAACGTAAACATGTGTAACTGCAGATTATAATAAGGACAAAGAAATCTTAGAAACGGTATAATGCCGTAATGAATTTAGATTTAGATTCATCTACATTACTAAGGGACAAAGAGAGATCAGTGGATGAATATTCAGATTTAGATAGATGAATATTCAGACTTAGATCGATGAACAGGTGTGGACATGGAAAGATGTTCCTGACATGATATTAAGGGAAAAAAACAACGTATCCTATATGACTTCATTTGAATTAATACAAAAGAAGCCAAATGAATATACATGCTAGAGTCAGAGTGGAGGTCACCTCTTGCTAGGTGTCAGGGAAAAGCACAAGAGCCATCTAGGTGCTGGAAATATTCATCTCTCTTGCTCCAGATGGGGGCTTTGTGGATATATTCAGTTTTAAAACTTCATCAAGCTTTACATCTAAAATATTTATGCTTTATTGTATGCCTGTATACATGTTTTTGAAAAAGTTTTTAAAATTTTAGTTTCTAATTTTTATATTAAATATAAAATATACTATAATTTCATATATTTATTTATATATATTTTATCTTCATATAAAAGAACCTGGGGAAAAAACATGTTAACCAAGAGGTTAACACTGATTGTATCTATATTGTGATAGAATTCTTTGTTTTGCCTATTTACGTTTCCAAATGTTTCTACAAATCTCCATATAACCTTTGATAATAAAAACTTGAATAAAGAGCCATTTTATGTTTGATACATTAAAAATGGAACATGTTCTGAAAAGTGCTCAAAATCAGAATACAATGCATCCTTCCTTTTGCTAAGTCTGTCTCCCTATGTCTTCCATGTTGATTTCTCATCAGATTAATTCAAATGAAAAGCCCTGATTCTGCAGGTGATGGAAAATTAGAGATATTTCCAAGTTTTCTTAATGGATTTCTTTGATACTCCAGATTTCTACTCCTCTTTTGGTCTTAGTGACCCAAATACTGCCCTTAATGGAGAAAAGAGTATTTTAGCAGAGAGATTTTGTAAATAGATTATGAAAGAGTTACCTTACTTGCACCTTACACCATCTGAGATTCCAAGTTGGTCTCCATGAAAAGCTTTCCCTCCCAGAAAACTGAGAGTAAATGTTAACCAGGAGACTTTCTCTCTTTCAGGATGATATCATCACTGTGATCAGCCGAGTGGATGAGAACTGGGCAGAAGGCAAGTTGGGAGATAAAGTCGGTATCTTCCCAATCTTGTTTGTAGAGGTACGTGACTATCAAATCTACATCTGATGCAAGGTTAGAATTATACATGGACTACAGTGATGCCTGAGAGCAATTTCTATTTGATATGAGGCTTATTTCAGAACTAACTAAAGTCTTGAAAGAAAAGATGCTAGTCCATAATACCCATTTCTGAACTTCTCTGGTGGTTCAGTGGTTAAGACTCCATGACTCCAATGCAGGGGGCACAGGTTTGATCCCTGGTCCAGGAACTAGTGTCCCATATGCCATGCTGTGAGGCCAAAAACAATTTTTTTATTACAAAATACCCATTTCTGGCAAGACTGTGGGAATATAGGTCTTTTCATTCTGCTGATGGGAGTACAAATCACTGTCATCTCTCATCTCCAGACTCAAATTCTTATCAAGGATATGGAAAAGGGACATCTCCTGTGAGTCATGAATTCCACACCTGAGAGTTGATTATAAGAAAATAATAAAACAAATGTGCTAAGAAGTATGTACAAAATGTGCAAAAATGTTTATCATAGCATTGTGCAAGTGGTAAAAAGTCAGAATAAGGATTTAGTTTTTTTTTAATTATGGTGATGGAAAAATACAAGCCCATTAAAAAAAAATGTTAAAAGGTAATACTCAATATCAGGGAGTATCTGGTATTATGGAAAGATGTTTGTGATTATTTTTCAGTTCAGTTAGTTCAGTAGCTCAGTCGTGTCCAACTCTTTGCAGCCCTATGGACTGCAATACACCAGGCTTCCCTGTCCATCACCAACTCCCAGAGCTTGCTCAAACTCATATCCATTGACTAGGTGATGCCATCCAACCATCTCATCTTCTGTCGTCCCCTTCTCCTCCTGCCTTCAATCTTTCCCAGCATCAGGGACTTTTCCAAGGAGTCAGTTCTTTGCAGCAGGTGACCAAAGTATTGGAGCTTCAGCTTCAGCATCAGCCCTTCCAGTGAATATTCAGAACTGATTTCCTTTAGGATGGACTGATTGGATCTCCTTGCAGCCCAAGGGACTCTCAAGAGTCTTCTCCAACACCACAGTTCAAAAGCATCAATTCTTCGGTGCTCAGATTTCTTTACGTCCAATTCTCACATCCATACATGACCACTGGAAAAACCATAGCTTTGATTAGACGGACCTTTGTCAGCAAAATAATGTCTCTGCTTTTTAATATGCTGTCTAGGTTTGTCATAGAAGAAACCAAGGAGCAAGCATCTTTTAATTTCATGGTTGCAGTCACCATCTGCAGTAATTTTGGAGCCCAAGAAAATAAAGTCTGTCACTGTTTCCATTGTTTCTCCATCTATTTGCCATGAAGTGATGGGACTGGATGCCATGATCTTCGTTTTCTGAATGTTGAGCTTTAAGCCAACTTTTCAGTCTCCTCTTTCACTTTCATTAAGAGGCTCTTCAGTTCTTCTTCACTTTCTGCCATAAGGGTGGTGTCATCTGCATATCTGAGGTTATTGATATTTCTCTCAGAAATCTTGATTCCAGCTTTATCCAGTCCAACATTTCACATGATGTACTCTGCATATAAGTTAAATAAGCAAGGTGACATTATATAGCCTTGACGTACTCTGTTCCCAGTTTGGAACCAGTCCATTTTTCCATGTACGGTTCTAACTGTTACTTCTTGACCTATGTACAGACTTCTCAGGAGGCAGGTAAAGTGGTCTGGTATTCTCATCTCTTTAAAAATTTTCCACAGTTTGTTGTGGTCCATACAGTCAAAGGCTTTGGCATAGTTAGTGAAGCAGAAGTAGATGCTTTTCTGGAACTCTCTTGCTTTTTTGATGATCCAGCAGATGTTGGCAATTTGATCTCTGGTTCCTCTGCCATTTCTAAATCCAGCTTGAACATCTGGAAGTTCTTGGTTCATGTACTGTTGAAGCCTGGCTTGGAGAATTTTGAGCATTACTTTGCTAGCATGTGAGATTAGTGCAATTGTGTGGTAGATTGAACTTTCTTTGGCATTGCCTTTCTTTGGGATTGGAATGAAAACTGACCTTTTCCAGTCCTGTGGCCACTGCTGAGGTTCCAAATTTGCTGGCATATTGAGTGCAGCACTTTAATAGCATCATCTTTTAGGATTTGAAATAGCTCAGCTGGAATTCCATCACCTCCACTAGCTTTGTTCGTAGTGATGCTTCCTAAGGCCCACTTGACTCCACGCTCCAGGATGTCTGGCTCTAGGTGAGTGATTCCACCATCATGATTATCTGGGTCATGAAGATCTTTTTTGTTTAGTTCTTCTGTGTATTCTTGCCACCTCTTCCTAATATCTTCTGCTTCTGTAGACCCATATCATTTCTCTCCTTTATTGTGCCCATCTTTGCATGAAATGTTCCCTTGGCACCTCTCATTTTCTTGAAGAGATCTCTAGTCTTTCCCATTCTATCATTTTCCTCTATTTCTTTACACGGATCACTTAGGATTGTTAACTAAAATAAATTTTAATGCCTGTAGAATTTCAGATTTAGTAAATGAAGTTCTAGAGTTCTGTTTCTCAACAATGTGACTGTGACTATAATTAATGTTAACAAATTGTATACTTAAAGATGATGATTATGGTAAATTTGCTATGTATTTTTTTCACCACAATTTTTAAAAAACAAAGTAACTGCATGAAAGTAGCTTTATAAATGTGTGTGTGTGTGTGTGTGCATAAATGGATAAAGGACTGGAAGAATATGTACCAAGATATTAACAGTGGTGATCACCAGATGGTGCGATTCTAAATGATTTTCATTTTCTTCTCCCACCCTGTATTTTGTAAATCTTCAGAAATTAGCACATATTACTTCTATTTTTTTAAATCTACTTTAAAAGAAAGAAAGAACACCTGTTAGGTTATCTCCCTGTTTCTCCAGATAATATATCATCTATAGCCTCTAACCCTCTAGCTGTCAGCCTCACCCCAGCTTGAAGCAGGTTATCACAAATTTTAAAGGGAGACTTCATTGTTTAACTACATTTGTTGAGTGCTTACCAAGCACAAAGCTTTAAAAGTGAGCAGTGCCGAGCTATAAAAGAACTAAAAGGTGTACTCTTGGCCCTTTAGGAGGGTGGGGTGAAACAAAACAGAGGCAGAGTTGCAGAGAAGGGACCAGTATTTCCATATGAAGAGCCAGAGCAGGTTGTGAAGTGAGTGCCCAGAACACAGCCCAGTTGTTGAGGTTCCCTCTATGCCACCCCTACTCAATCTGTATGGAAGGAAGGAAAGATGGAAGGGAGGGAAAGAGGAAGGGCCCAGAGAGGCTGGGCCTCCTACTCTCACCACCAAATGATAGTGCTTTTTCTCCTGTTGAAGCCCCATCCAGGTATACCCACCCAGTTCTCTAGTTGTTCAATTTCACTCATTTTATGAGACTCCGCTAGAAACCTATTTTTCCATAAAATTCCAGTAACTAGTTGGAACATTCAGCTGTCTCTTTCTTCTCTGAACACCTACCTGATGAATATGTGGATTGTACTTCACAGGCTAGCCCAACACAGAGCAGATACTTTGTTTAAAAAAATAATTTTAGCTTCACAAGCAAATGAATGAAAAAATATTTGGGAAGTGTTCCAACTGACTGGGAAAAAAACTCAGAGAACCATCCTTTCAACATGACCTCGTCCCTCATCCTAAATATATATTCAATCATTCAACTAATTTTTCACTGAATGCCTGCCATGCCAGGTCTTGTGCTAAGTTCTAGTGATACAAGTCAGATATGGGTCCCTAATTTCAAGGACTGTAAGGTGAGACATTAATAAGTAATTATAAGTGTGATGAATGATGCAAAATGTGAAGGAGAGGGAATTACTGGGGGGAGGAAGGTATGATGTGCAACTTACTTGAGTAGGGTGTTGGCAGATGCCTTGTAAGCCAAGATCTGACAAATGATTAGGAGTTGTTTAGATAAGAATGGAGGGAAAAGAGTTTTGGGGACTGGAGGTAATATGTGCAAATGTCCTGCAGGATAAGGAAGTGTATTAGCCTCCAAAGAACCAAAAAATACTAGAGCTGGAGCTTAGAGAGTAAGAGAGAGACAGGAAAACAAAGCCAGGGAAACAAATGGGAACCAGACCAGAGGGGACCCTGTAAACCTTCCTGCATTAGTCAGGATGAGCCAAGTTATGCCATGGTAATAAACAGCCCCCGTATCTCAGTGGCTTCACAAGAAAAATTATATCCAATCCATATCACTTGCTCACCACACAATGGTGAGAGGCGGTGCTCACATAGTCATTGAGGAACCCTGCAGGATGAGCAGGGCCATCTTAAAGCTATGCCAGCTGGAACACATGGACTTCCTAGGTTTCATGGCAGGGGAAGAGTAAAAAAGAGGGAGTTGTATACCAGCGAAAGCCTCAGCTCTGTGACATTTGTCACTCCTACTCATAGTTCATTGGCCTGAACGAGTCACATAGTCCCTTCTGTCCTGAAACCAGCTGAGAAGTATAGGGGACCACATGGAATATTTGCTGAGTATTCCTGCCATATCGTAAGAAGTTTGAACTTGACCTAGAAATCAGTGGACATGACTGAAATATTTAAAATGAGGCAGTGACTCCATCAGATTTGGGTTTCTTTTTTGATTATTATTTTTACTTCTTGGCTGTGCTGGGCCTTCGGTGCTGCACATGGGCTTTCTCTAGCTGCGGAGAGAGGGGCTTCTCACTGTGGTGGCTTCTCTTGTTGGGGAGCACAGGATCTAGCCCCACAGGCTTCACTTGTTGCTTCACGTGGACTGGGAGTTGCAGCTCATGGGTCCTAGAGCACAGGCTCAGTAGTTCTGGCACATGGGCTTGGTTGCTCCATGGCATGAGGAATCCTCCCAGACCAGGGATCAAACCCATGTGCCCTGCATTGGCAGGCGGATTCTTTACCCACCTGGGAAGTCCATATTGGGGTTTCTTAAAGATTGCTCTGAATGCAGTGGGAAAAATGATTTGAGGAGGAGGGATTAAAAAAAAAAAACAGAAAGATCATCTGAGCTACTCCATCACTCAGTTAGAAAATGACTGTGGCTTTGACTAGTATACTGGAAACAAGTGGACAGATTCCAGGACCTTTTAGTAGGTAGATCCACAGGAGCGGGGGACAAGGGAGAGGAAATGGTCAAGGATAAAACCCCACTTTTGGCTTTGTGTGCCTAGGTCAGTGGTAGGGCCATCTGCTGGATGAAGCAACACTTGGTGAAGAGGAGCAGTTATGATGTTTAGGAGATGATGGTTGTATCTCTAAGGACAGAGATCAGCTACAATTAATCTCTGTGCTGAGCTGAGTTTCTCAGTCAGGTCCGACTCTTTGCAACCCCATGGACTGTAGTCCACCAGGCTCCTCTCTTCATGGGATTCTCTAGGCAAGAATACTAGAGTGGGTTGCCATGCCCTCCTCCAGGGGATTTTCTCAACCCAGTGATAAAACCCAGGTCTCCCTCATCGCAGGCTGATTCTTTACCATCTGAGCCACCAGGGAAGCCCAAGAATACTGGAGTGGTAGCCTATCCCTTCTCCAGGGGAACTTCCCAACCCAGGAATTGAACTGGGGTCTCCTGCATTGTAGGTGGACTCTTTACCAGTTGAGCTACCAGGGAAGCCCCTCAACTAATCCCTAGCTGGATGCATAGGAGGTGCTTAAATTTTTGTAGATTAGAGCTTGCATAGTCCCTTGTATTATTTCAAGAAACTTTTTCATCAGTATGGGAAAACAAGGCATCATTGATTTTATTACCCATTTCTGATACCCTTCTTTCCCAAAACGTCTACATTTAATGATTATTCATTTGGATATTCTCCCCACCACTCCACCTCTAAAATTAGCGATTACAAGAACCCTCACAATCATCATCAAACTAGCCATCGCTTCATCTGTTCTTCTAATTGCTAGGAGGGGAAAAGATAATCAAGTGGTTGCTCTAATCTGGGAACCTGGTTTTCAAAAATTACTTAAAATCCAAATTGAGCTTTTTAAAGCAGCACTTAAATGTTGACTCCAGTCATTTCATTAAGACCAGCACTTGCTGAGAACTCTTTGAATAAGTTTTGAACCACAAAGGCCATGCAGAACAACTGGAAGGAAGGAGAGCTTCCTTCTGGGAGCAGCAAGGTGGGGCGTTTTTGGCATCAACGGGATTTTTCTTGTTAATGTATCATTTGACTTATTGAATTGCACCTGGATAAAGGTGCTAAAACAAATGCCGAGCTTATGCCAGTTCTTGTCAGGACTCCTCCTGCGGGGCCTGCCTGGGTCATGTGAACCTCACTCAGCCCAATGAACCTCAAGGATATTGTTTCGAATGAGTGAGTGCAAATTGAAGAGCTCTGCAGTCCTTCCCCAACTAAGCTATTAATCACACTGGCAGAGGACAGGGAAGACCTACAGTCACATGGGGCTCTTTGTCTGTGTTGCTGATGTAAAACACTCACAGTGTTGCTCACTTAAGGACAGAAAAATTAGATGGAACCAGAAAAAAATATATTTATTTCATTGTGGCTGTGAATGACCAGAAAGAACTTTAGTCATTCAGCTCAGAGGGTATATTATCCTTTTCCTGGGGGAACAGTAGCAGGAGGCGTGCTCTGGGGGGACATGAGGCATGGTCCAGGCTTCCACTAGAACTGCCCTAAGTAACTTCAGTAATTTTCCAATTGATCGCTCTCCTTCTGGCCTGACACTTCTGAATAGCAGCCAGAATGAGCTTTTGATGTATTTATTTTTATTTACATACAGTAAAAGTTGCTCTTTTAAGGGACTACTTAACCATCGTCTCCCAAGCATCATGATTGCTCCTCATCAGCAAATGTTACTTGATCCAGCAAATGGCTCTACTGCTGACCTAGGCACACAAATCAGAAAGTGGGACATGATGAATAACCACTTCCTCTCCCCGACCCATGCTTCTGTCAGACTCCCAGTCCTGTGGATCTACCTCCTGAAAGGTCCTGAAATCTGTCCACTTGTCTCCAATCTACTAGTCAAAGCCACAGTCATTTTCTAACTAAGTAATGGAGTAGCCTCTTAATAGGTCTTTCTGCTTTTGTGATACATGCAAACAATATAACCACACCACCATCAAGATGTAAAATAGTTCCTACACCTCCCCAGAAATATGAAGGCAGACTACCCCTTTGAAGTCAGCTCCTTCCCTGACTCCTGCTCCCGGACACCCCACTGATCTGTGCTCTGCCCCTGCAGTTTTCCTTTTCCAGAAGGTCATAGAAATGGAATAGAAAAGAATGTAGCCTCCAGAGTCTGCCTCCCTGCACTTAGCATAGCGCCTCTGAGGTTCACCCATGTTGTTGGGTGTATATGAAGCTCATCCATTTTTATTGTCAAGTCATATTCCACGGTAGGGATGTGCCAGAGTCAGTTACTCACTCACCAGTTGAAAGACATCGCTGTTGTTTCCAGTTGTTTGGCAGCTAACACTAAAGCAGCTATAAACACTTGCATGCCAGTTTTTGAGTGAGCCTAAGTTTTCATTTCTCTTGGGTAATTACCTAGGAGTGGGACTGCTGGGTCAGATGCTAAGTAAGAAACTGCCAAACCATAGCATGAGGTTTAAATAAAGGCATAAATCAGATCATGTCACCCTTCTACCCCAATCCTGCCAAAGGCTTCCTGTAACACTTAGAATAAACCTGAAGCCTCCCAGCCTGGTGTGATCCAACTCCTGCCTGTCTCCGCGGTCTCCTCTTTACCACCTGCTCCTCGCTCACTCTAGACCATTCTCCTTTCTGATTCTTTCACGTCTTTTTCTCAAACAGTCTGAGCTTACCCCCTCTTGGGGATTTTTCCACTAGCTTACCCTGCTACCTGGTGTGTTTTTATCCCCATCTTCACATGGCTGGTTCCTTCTTGGCATCTATGTCTTAGCTTGAATGTCACCTTCTCAGCAGGTCTTCCTTGACACCTCACCAAACTCCCCAAATCTGAAGTCGCTTCCTCCCCCTGTCACTCTCTGACATAGCAGAGCATTTATTACTGCCTGAACTTTACTTATTTATTCATTTGGTTGTGCTGGGTCTTGGTGGTGACACATGGATCTTTAGTTTTGGCAGGCAAACTCTAGTTTGCTGCTTATAGGATCTATGAATAGCTCCTATAATATTACCAAGAATGAAACCCATGCCCTCTGCAATGGGAGCAAGAAGTTTTAGCCACTGGACCACCAGGGAATCCCTGCCTGATATTTTCTTGTTTAGTTGTTTATGTGCTGGCCTACCATGTATAAATCACCCTTTTGGGCCTCAACTCTCTTGTCTTTAAAGTAATAATGCCCCTTTCCCACTTGATGATTTTTTTCCCCAACAGTATAAGCTTCTGGAGGCAGAAACTACATCTTCTTTAAAACTTTCTATCTCAACTCTTTTAATCATCTTAATCATCTGAACATTTTCATTAATGTTAATGAAAAAACAGTTCTTAAATGAGCAAATTCCCTTTTCCCTCTATCGTTGAGTTTCAGAATTAGAATGAGATGTGCAATTTTAGAGAGCAACTGGTGACAAGCATCATGATGAAGATACTTTTAACTGTCCTGGAAAGTTTATTCACACCATCCCCTTTGTCAGCATACTTCTGATTTCTGAAGCACATGAACTCATGGGCTGCTTGAAAGGCAGAGTATTCAAAAAATACAGTACAGTCAGTGGTGGTGCTAGTGCTAGAACTGGCTGAAACTTGATGGCAACGGCTGGTGTTAGGCTTACAGGAATCTTGCTAGACAGTGGTTAAATTGCTAGACAGTGGTAGATATTTACACCACAAATCATGGTAAGGGGGTTGTCTGTTTTTCTGATGTACCAGCACTAAGAGGTATAGAACAAGAGAGAATGGAGATGAGATCAAAGTATTTAAAAGAAGTAGTAAAAGATGGCCTTAGCCTTAGATGATCCAGGGTCCTGAATGGATGTACATTCTGGTCAAACTTATCAAATGTGTGAACTTGAGCAAAATATCCACCCATTCTTCCACAAACACTTATGGAACACACACCCTGGGATACAGCAGAGAACACCCTGCCCTCAGGTAGCTAACAGTCCAGTGAAGGAAAGGAAGGTAAATGATTACAGTGTACAGTGGGAAAGCATGGGGGCTGCAGGAACAATGAGAAGGACAAGCAGTTGCGTCAAGGTTGGGGGAGGGGGCACTCAGGGGGAGCTAGAAGAAAAGGGAAGGGTCTTCCAGGTAAAGGAAGCTGCGATGATGCTGAGAGAGATGGGCAAATCAGAGCAGAGTATCATGGCTTGTTTTAAATTCTTCAGCCCTCAGTAGAGCTGTACCTACGTTGCAAGAGAGTTGTGAGAATTGATTGATACAGTAGAGGGATTGGGACTTATGGATAAAAGACGGAAACTGTCCAAGGAGTGACACCTGAGGTGGTGGCATTGGAGTTGGCTTCAGACCAGCCTGGGTAAGATATAGCTACTCACATGAGGTCAGGATGACTAAATTCTTATTGGATCTTTCATCTTTTCAGCCAAACCTCACCGCAAGACACCTCCTAGAGAAGAACAAAGGCCGTCCATCATCCCGCACGAAAAACCTGTCCCTGGTGTCCTCGCCCTCCAGAGGCAAGGCAACCAGCACACCCACCCTCCGAAGGGGCCCGGGATCCAGGAGGAAGGGGCCCGGCCAGTTCTCCATCACAACAGCCTTGAACACCCTCAACAGGATGGTGCATTCTCCCTCGGGGCGCCACATGGTGGAGATCAGCACCCCAGTGCTCATCAGCTCCAGCAACCCCTCTGTGATCACCCAGCATGTGGAGAAAGCGGATGCCTCGCCCAGCTCCGTGGGACAGGTAGGGAACAAACCCCCGGGAGAAGGCCACCCTGGAGTTGGGCAACTGGTCCACACCATGTCACAGGCAATATTGGATACTCAGTACCTGCTAAGCCCTTATGACGCGTTAATGATAACTAATGTCATATGTATTATATGTCAGAGCTGTCTTTACATGATCTCATTTCACCCTTGAAACAGCCTATGAGCTAGGTATTATTATTATTGTTACCCCTGCTTTACAAATGAAAAGACTGAGCTTTAGAGGCAGGGGGTTGCTTTCCCATGCTAAGAGCCATGGCATGGTTCCTGCCCCTTAGAGAAGATCCCTCCTGAACAGTAATAGCATGTTTTCTGGGATCACAGTCTGACATTCACTGTTTCATCCTCTGGCAATGTGTCAGACATCACATGGAAGGGAAGGAAAAGAAAAAAAGAGAAACTATGGGTTATTGGGTGTTTTCAGGACTAGCTATATACTTTACAAGGCTCAATGAAAAGTGAAAATGCAGGTCAAAAATGTTTAAGAATTTCAAGATGGCAACAGCAGAGCATCAAACCAAGTGAAGGGCCCTTTGGAGCAGAGAGCCCCATGTGACTACACATGTCACACACTCATGAAGCCAGTTGTGGTGTTTTCCTATGACACATTTAATAAGATAATATATATAAAGTGCTTAGTGCCATGCCTGGCACATACTGAGTACCCAATAAGCATTAGCTCTTAATACTATTATTATTATTATTACCACTGTTATTATTAAGCCCGGCCCCTGAATTGCCTATTGTAGGGAGATAAGCCAAAAGGCAATCCTGACCACCCGGCCGCACAGACATACTTCTAATAGCATGAGGCTATTTAGGTTGAAGGATGCTTTAAAATATGAAGGACCAGAGGTATGAGGCAAAGTAATTAAGAACTGCATGTCGGGTATTCTGCTATAAACACTCTTTGGAACCATGCAGGTGGCAACTTGAAAGGACAAACCTCAACTTGCAATTTTTTTAAGCTGTAAATCTTGTTTTTAAACATGATTCTCTACCTTGGGATTAAATGACTTAATTGGACTCTAATCCGTTTTTAACAAGACAAGGAGGAGGAGAAAGTCAAGGGCTCCTCAAAGACCTGTGAGCTGATCTAAAAGGAAAACAATCACTTCCAACAGCACTTCAGACTTTATGCCACTGTCTGCATCTCTAGAGGGCTGGCTGTGGATGTCATTCTGCCCACCACTTGCATCACATACATACTGCACACACATACAGTTACACTCTCCCCTGCTTATACACTCTTCCTTCATTAAAAATCATGAATTTCCTTCACTTCCTATACACACATTCCAAATACTTTTTTACAAGTACACACGCAGTTTGTGCCCAAAGTTCAACACTCCCTATACACACACACACACACACACTCTCCAACATGGGGACCTAGTGACACACTTAAGTGAAAGACCAGCAGAATTTTCTGAAACGATTCTTTCTGTACAGACATAGGTATAGGAAGAACAGCCCACATCCTAGGCTAGCTAGGCTAGGTAGACCTAGGCTAGCTCACTCAGCTACAAGTTAGCTTTCCAAAGGATTTAGCCAAGAGTCACTTTCCATGTGCTTTTTAAATTCTTTTTCCTGGTCAATTTACCTCATAGACAGAGAGGCTAGACCAAAGTAGAGAATCCTAGCGGGATTCCAAACAAGTATTAACGAATAACTAACACTGCTCTCAGTTGTCTCTGACTCTTTGCAACTCCTTGGACTGTAACCTGCCAGGCTCCTCTGTCCATGGAATTTTCCAGGCAAGAATACTGGAGTGGGTTTCCATACCCTCCTCCAGGGGATCTTCCTCACCCAGAAATTGAACCTGCATCTCTTGCATCTCCTGCAGTGGCAGGTGGATTCTTTACCCCTAGTGCCACCTGAGAAGCCCAGGTATTGGGTGGCCAAAAAGTTCATTCAGGTTTCTGTACCATCTTACGAAAAACCCCAACTGAACTTGTTGATCAATCCAACAGTATTTTTTCTTAATTTTCACAAATGGTGAGAATTCCAAAGTGTAGCTTTGGCATATCCTGTCCCCAAGGAATCACTGCACAGTACTGATAGCCTTTTCTAGATTCAGATGGCGCTGGATTATCAGTATTTCTATGTTTGCCCAGATATTGTCAAAAACACCCTTGTAAAATGTCCCACCTAAGAGCTATATCTAAAGATGAGAAGCAAGTTGAGCCAGTGACAAGGTCTCCTATTTCCTTTGTCTCTAATATCCTTCAGAGCTGTGACTGGATCTGGCTTCTCAAGCCCCTCCTTCCTTCCACACCTCAGCACCATTTATGGTACATAGTCCCTAGTAGGTTCTCAGTAAATCAAGGAATCAAGACATTTGACTTAAACATCTGGGCAGATCGTAGTGACATATACATAGAGAGGGAAGACGGAAGGAGGAATTGTTTTCTATAAGACCACAGGTCATTGTAACTCTTCCAGCCAATAGACATCTGTTGAGTGCTTACAGTGTACTAGTAACCATAGCAAGTCCTAGGTATTCTATACCAAAACAATAAGAACAGCAATAATAATCTCAAACGTTTATTGAAAGTAAAAGGATAGGAAGGAGGGAGGGAGGGGAGGAGAGAAGGAGGGAGGGAAAGAAGGAAGGAAGCACAGGAGGAGGGAGGGGTTTTCTTTGTTGCCAGTCTCCTGAGTGCTGCCCTACATTCTAAAATATGGTAAGAGCCTTTGTAGGAGAGGTATTCTTACCACTTTATAGCAAAGTAATTAAGGCCCCAAAAGAAAAATGGTTTGGCCAAAGTTCATGTAATTAGTGAACAGTAAGAGTCGGTACTGACCCTAGAATCATGTGACTCTGGCTCATAGACTCTTGTCACTCCACTATGCCATCAGCAAAGATGTCATCAGGCAAAACCATTACATCAATGTTGATTATCTTGAAAGTCTTTAGCCTCCCTTTTCTTGCATATCTTCATTCGACTCCCTGTAGACTCCAAGGCCTTCCAGTATTCTCTTCCCTGCCCACCCCTCAGTAAAGAATTTGCCCTAAGCCTTCTGCACCTCAAGAAGGTCTTCATTTAATAGCACTTTGTTCCTTTATGAACTACCAACTGTGCCCATGTTTTATTCATGGCACTGAAGGCAGCAGGAGTAAGTTTTTGTCCCCAAGGAATTCACAGTCTAGCAGGGATATAAAACATAAATGACTGTAGTGGACTTAGAACTTCCTGAAATGAGATGAGGACCCTGTTGGCACCTGCACTGACTTCAGTCACGAAGATACTTGGAATTTTACAACCAAGAACTGTCATAGAGATGGGTATTCCCTTCCCAGTTTTCCTCAAGCCTTTTGGTGATATCAGAAAGTCTCAGTTCAGTGCTGGTCTTTCTGGAACACCCTGTACTAGGGTGCTAATCTCCTTGCATCAGGAAGAGAGAACAAGGTATCAGACTCAGGGCTTCAGCCACCAGTTGCCCATGTCTGAACTTCATAACACTGCATGTTTGTATCATGTTGTTGGATGGTTATCCTCTGTAAGAGATGCCAGTTTTATGTTCACAGAAGTCTATGAAAAATTTTTGCTTTATTAAAATTTTAAAGCTTTTTTTTTTAAAGAACAGTAAGTTAACAAGGTACAGGTGGGAAGTAGATATGGCAAAAATCTATAAAGATGGGAGGCAATATAGTTTAGAAAGCAGAAGTCCAGAGTAATTACATGCAGAACTAAGACATGTGTGAGGTGCTACGGACGCAGAGAAGAGGGCATTCGTTAGCTTCATTCTCCCCATTGTGGCCTTCATACTCTTGAAAACCCAAATCTGATATGCTGCTTCTCCTCCCCAGACCACCAGTGGTTCCCTACAGTCTTCAGAGGCAGTAATACTGCCATTAATTAAGTGGCCACTGAAAATCAGAAACTATAAAACTTCTTCCCTTGCCTCCTCGGAGCAGTTCTCTCAGGGTTACTTGAGATGCTGCTTCAGCCCTAAAAACGTTTGCCAAATAAGATATAACTCTCAAGAAAAAAAGAAAAGAAAGAAGAAACTATAAGAGATGATGTACAGACATTATGTCTGTTCTCACAACTCTTCAGAGTAGGTGTTCATATGCCCATTTTACCAAACAGCCCAAACTACGGGACAGAAAAATTCGGAAACTTTTTCAAAGCCTTAAAGCTGGAAAGACCCAGGATTTGAGGGCAGACCTATGCTCTCTCTCCTAAATAGTTAAGGGCATTCCAGACGCTCCCTGATCTGACTATAGTCTTCCAGCCTCCCCGCTTCTCCCCTATACGTGCACACATGACCACGCAGACCTGCATGCTAAGTCACTTCAGTCGTGTCCAACTCTTTGCAACCTTCTGGACTGTAGCCTGTCAGGCTTCTCTGTCCATGGGATTCTCCAGGCAAGAATACCGGAGTGGGTTTCCATGCCCTCCTCCAGGGGATCTTCCTGACCTATGGGTCAAATTTAAGTCTCTTACGTCTCCTGCATTGGCAGGCGGGTTCTTTACCACTAGTGCCACCGGGAAACCCACACATGAGCACACACACAAAAGTTGCCGTGATCTCCTCAACATTCATGAGCACAGTAGATACTGGGCCACCTCTTGGCTTTTTGTCCTTCTACCCAGCATAGTGCCTGCATTATTCTGAGCAATGAATAATGTCTATGAAATAAATAAATGTTGCTCCTCCTAGAATTTATTTTTGGTGCAATTGCTTGTCACAAATACATCCATACCCCAAGCCCTGTATGCATACTATTTGTTCAAGGAAACTTCTGCCACTCCTCTTCTGCAGAATTCATTTTTCCCGTGTTCACATCAGATTGTCTACAGTTGTGTTCTCTGTGCTGGAAGAACCTCATATATATCTTAAAGGTTCACCAGATTGAAAACTTCTTAGGGGCAGAATTGGAGTTTTATTCATTTCTGTTGCTGTTGACATTCCAAAACCCCAATAAGTTTTCTAATAGCATATTTTGCCTCAAGAATCAAAAACAAAGACAGAGGCCTCTGATTTACTTAAATATCGGGTTGGCCAAAAAGTTCATTCAGGGAACTTTTGCCAATCCAGTAACTACCAATCCCCTTCCACTCTTCTGATTACCCAGAAAACAAGAGGTAAGACAGAGAGGGGAAGGCAGGTCACTGAAATCATTCCTTATTGTGCGATTCCCACACCCAGGCCTCCTCCATCCCATCCCAGGCTGATAACGGCAAGTCTAAGCATCTTTTCCCTGGCTCCTGGGAAGATGAGCTGTTGTGCACCTTAGGGAATTCTGAAGTCTATAAAGCTGACTCTCCTTTTGATCCAATATCTGAAATATCCTGAATGAAGCAGTCTCTGGGAGCTTTAACTCTAAGTCCAGATCTCCTATGTCCCTTTGTCTCCACCTTTTGGAGAAGTCTCCCTACCCGAATTTCTGGTACTCAGGATGGCCATGAGAGGTGCTTTTTACTGAGTAGTAAGATCTTTTTTTTTCTCTGGACACAGTCTCAGTGCTAATGTATGTTTAAGATTCTTAGCTAATCCTCCATCTAAGGTAATTTACAGAAATAAGCTTACCCCTATGTTTATATTCTTATTTTGGTATCTCCCAATATAAATTTATTTTGTCTTTAAAATGTTCACACAGCAAATCCCTACTTGCTAATGATGCTGTTGGAGCTCTCTTGAACTGGCCAAACTGGCTACAAAGAATCATGGGTGAAAGGTGGGGAGGCTTCATTAAATGGACACTTGGCCCCTCAAACTGTTCTATATGATGTCTTCATTATCTGTCCCAAAGTACCATCTATGGAACATAACAGGTGCTTGAGATATCTGTATTAAATTGTCAAGAGCACACCCCTTGGGTGAAGACAGCCTCTTAAACTGTGCTCATACATTATCAGTTAATGCCTTAGCAGAACTTCCCTGGCAGACATCTGAAAACAAACAAACAAAAAAAGACCCAGAGTAGAACCAGAGGGCCTCTGCCACCCTCTGCTTTGCCAGATCCCCGGGTAAAGAGCAGTTAGGAGCCACCTAGAAAAGCAGTGTCACGTAGGGGAAACCCCTCCAGCCTTAGACCCAGACACCTCTCCCCCATCGCAGTGAGACTTCAGACAAGTCAGGAGCCGCTCTAAGCTTCATTCAGTTTCCATCAAGAAAATAGGACGAACCCCTACCTCACAAAGTTGTTGGGAAAATCAAAAGATGTAAAATGGATATAAAATGTTTGGCTTCCATTTTTATTACTATCAAAAATGTTAGCAGTCAAAATTTCTTAGTAGTTAGTTGCTAGATTTCTCTTAAATCACTCTCCTGTAAATTTTTGGAACTTTTCTGTAACAGGAAATTTCAAAAATATACAAAAGTTAAAAAAAGAACACAATGAACCCTCCTGTATATATCACCCTGTTTCAGCAATTATCTACTCCTGGATCAATCTTATTTCAGTCGTATCCCCACTCATGAGCCTTCTCCCTCATCAATTGTTTTAAAGCAAAACTCAGATATCTTATTATTTCATCCGTACACATCTCAGCGTCTCTTTTAAAATATCAGTATTTTTCCCTAGAAGTTTAACACAAGCACAATCCCATTATCACAATAAGTTCTTTAAAGCATTATTCAGCCCATGTTCCAATTTCTATATTTGCTTTATACATGTTTTTTTTTTTACAAGATGGTTTGTTTCAATGGCATCTAAATGATGTAAACTCCTTGCATTGGGTTGATGTGTCTGTTAGATTTCTTTTATTCTACAGGTCCTCTTGCTTTCATCCTCTCTCTCTCTCTCTCTCTCTCTCTCTCTTATTTATCCTTTGCTATGGACATGTACAAAAGAGCCAAGTCATTTGTCTTGTTCCATTTTCCACATTCTGGGTATTACTGGTTAGGGCTATGCAGTGTCGACACACTCCCCTCCTCCATTCATGAGGAGCCATTCATGACCACTTGTTGGGGGTTGCAAAAAGGTGACATTCTAAACCTATCATCTCTCCTGAATTTTAAACTACAATGCTTCTTTAAGAATGCTTACTACTTTCTAAGAGCTGATGATGTGTAAGATCCTATCCTGTGACTTTTAAATAAATTATCTCACAGTGATGTCCAAACTTGCATATCATAGGCCCTCAGCGTCCACTGGGGAATCCAAAGTTAACCACTATATATTTATTCTCTACCACCTGCTCCATGTTAGTCTTTCTCTGTCTTCCTTGTTTGTTCCCGGGCGTTCCCCTGGTTCAAAGACAGGACTCATTTCTCAGCACCTTCTCTTTTCTGGCATGTTTGCTACCCGTGAACTTCTACCCCTTTTTCCACTGGTCGCTTCCAGCTAGGCTAATCTCCCCTGCCTGCCTGTGCCAGTCTCCTTGTTTACAGCCTTATCACTGCCCTCAGGCCGCCTCCTCGACCCGGCCTCTGCAGCCATGTGTTCACCCTCCTGAGGATCGGCTCTCACAGCTGGGCTAAGACCAGGTTTGGTCTGCCTGGAGAAGAAAGGGCTTCGGGGTTGCTGTGGGGATAAGGAGATGACTTTATGTTTCCAAACGTGGGTTTAGAGACTGGTTTTGTGTTTGTGTGTCTGCAAAAGGGAAGGAACATAAATCAGCACAGGAAGGATCTCATGAGGGCCAAGGAGAAATCTCTCCCATTGCATAGATTGTTAGAAACCAAGTGCTGAAAATGCTGAAGGAGCCTATGGAGACTGCTGTTAGATTTGGGGTGGTTTTTATGTTTCCCTATAGAGGAAAGGCTCTTAGTATGAATAGAAGGGCTCTGAGTCCTTCTCAAAGCTTCATGCCATGGCTTTACCTCCTAATGACTAAGTGACAATGAACTAAGTACCTTACCCCACCGAGCCTCAAGTCCTCATCTGCAAAATGGGTAGGTCCTTCCACCCAGGGTCTTTGCAGGCATGAGCCATAACCCACCAAGCTGCTGCCATTGCTTTTACCTGCTTGCCTCCGAGCAGAGCGTTTTGAACAGCAGTCCCCAACCTTTTGGGCACCAGGGACCGGTTTCATGGAAGACAGTTTTTCACAGACCTGGGAGACGGGAGGCAGGTGGGATAGTTTCAGGATGCTTCAAGCGCATTACTTTTATTATGCACTTTATTTCTATTATTATTACATCAGCTTCATCTCAGATCATCAGGCATTAGATCCTGGAGGCTGGGGACCCCTGGTTTAGAACATAGCATCATTTGGTGTGATTGAGGAGAACCCCTGGTTTAAACCAGGCAATGAGCCAGACATCTTCCAAGATCTATGTGACCCTTCCAATCTGAATTCCTTAAGGTATATTTTTCACAACTCCTGGCCGACATGAGAGTGATCTTGTCTCATTTTATATGTAAGAAAATTGGCAGAAAGAGGTGATTCCATAAGAGTCAATGTCTTTTCCTGAAATAAAATAAACTAATTGCAGTTTAAGACCAAACTGAAAGTCCTTTTACTACATCATTTAATGCCTCACCCTTGAGCCATGTAGTCCAGGCTGCAGTAGCAGTTCTAGCACAGCACTCATGCTGCCACCACCTGACGTGCAACTGTGTCACCAGTTAGGCCTAAGAATCTGATCCAACGGCTCCCTCCCATCCAGCCACATGGCCCTGGGGCAAGCATTTTGCCTCTCTAGGTCCCAGTTTTCTCATCTTCTAGGTGGAATAATCAAACAGACCTGAGGATTCTGTAGCTCTGTTAGTGAATAGCACACTCAAAAGGTAAATGGCACCCAAAGAACTGTTCCTATAATGATGGTCATGGTTGTGGTTCCTCTGGTCTTCCCTCTTTTACACAAGAGTCCTGTTTCCTTTCTGGCTACTGCAAAGCTTTCTCTGGCCCAGTAATGTCAGGTAGAGTTCTCTAAGAGCTTATTAACAAAGAGCTTCTTGGCACTTTAGGAAGAAGTAGTATAGTGAGAGAATGAAAGTAAGGGCTTTGGGGGTCAATCAGCTCTCATTCTGCTTCTTACTGACCAGCGTAACATCAGGCAAGTTACTTAATCTCTCTGGGCCTCTGTTTTTCCACCTGTAAAATGGAACTGGTGTAGTGATTCTTTTTTTCTTTTTCTTTTTTAACCTCTTAAGATTGCTGTGAGGATAAAATGAGGTGATGCGTGTACATGAGCTAATGGCCAGGGTTTGGCAGAGGTAAATGGCTCAATAAATGTTCACAGTGTGATTAATGTTGGGTCAGGTCCCCATGCCCGTGCCCCGGGGCTGGCCTGTGTGGAGCGTGCCGTTCACTGGCAGCATGCTTCAGAAGGATGCTCTGTCAGAGCCTGCCTGGAAGTGCAGAGGCTTCCAAAAGTCCCTGTGCTTCATTGAGAAGCAATGACAATTGTGGAAGTAGGGAAGGAGTATGGCTTTGGGCTTGTATCCAGGGGGCCCCTGGGGCAATTGTACTTGCTCAGCGCAGCCTCTCAACTGTAACTCCAAGGGGAACCCATAGGAGGAAAGTCAGGAAAAAAGACTGGACAAAGGAGGAGACCAGGGTGGAGACTGAGGCACGGTCTTGTTTCCACCATCTTCTGTTGGTACCTTTCAGCTTTTTCTCTAAGCCGCATCCTTACCTGATCTGGTCGCCCAAGTGCCTCATGGTCCACCGGTGAAGCAGCCAGTGAAGCAGCAGTTGGGTCCCCACATGCACCGGGCACAGGCAATATAGTGGACCAGACAGATATGGTCCCTATGCTCACGGACACTCCAGACCAGCAGGAAAGACAGATACTAATCAAAATACTATAAATACCTGATTACATGGTTGCAGATGTGCAAAGTGCTGTGAGGTTGAAGGATGGGGAGTGAAGAGACTCAGCATGGTCAGGGAAGCCTTTTAATAGGCTTCCCTATTAAATAGCCTATTAAATAGCCTATTAAAAGGCTTCCCTGAGGCTGTGACCTTCAGGCAGAGACCTGAAGGATAAAGGGAGTAGGCCAGGGTAAAGGAGAAGTTGACTCGAGTCCCTCTCCACGGCCCCAGTAACTGTATCCTGAAGTTACACCAGAAAACAGCAGCTCTTGGTGCCCTGTGAGGCCTGCAGTCTCAGATCCCAGGCCTGCCTAAGTTCCCTGAGGTTCCTGGAGAAAAGCCATTTTTGTTTCTGGTGACCAAAGCAAGTTCAGTAATGAACCTGGCTTGCTTCTTTGATTCAGCATTTCTCCAACAAGAGAAATTAATCCTGGAGCCCCAGCCCTGCCTGGGTGAAAAAAGGAGTGGCCCAGCCTGCACTGCAGACATTTTAACACAGATGCTATAGCTTTGGGATCCGGGAGCAAGGGTAACTGATTCCCAAGGCTACCAGGGTCTGCAGCACACATACACACACACACACACACACTGACAGAATTCAGCAAGAAGGAAAAATAAGAGAGGAAAAATAAAATAGAAGGGCAAGAGAGAGAAAAGCGGGGTACAGTCAGGGACAAGGAGGGTTGTATAGAGAAATGTGGGATCATGGACAGTCCTTAATGGCACAGGGACCTTGTCCATGTGGCTCAAACTTGCAAGGACTCGGTAAGAGCACCTTTCACACAGACCTGTTAGGAAAGTGAATGAGATATTCACACACAGAAGGATTTCTCAACCTCGGCACTGCTGACATTTGGAGCTAGGTAACTTTTTGTTGTGGGGACTGTCCTGTGCATCACAGGGTGTTTAGCAGCATCCTTGGCTTCTACCTACTAGATGCCAGGAGCACCCACCACCCGGTTGTGGCAACAAAAAAATGCCTCCAGACATTGTCAAATGTCCCCCGGGGTCAAAATCAGCCCCAACTGTGGACTGCTGATGTGCAGGACATAGACCAGGGCCTGGTGTACAGTACATGCAGAATAAATGGCAGCTAAGGGGACTTCCCTGGTGGCCCAGTGGTTAAGACTCTGTGCTTCCAATTCAGGAGGCACAAGTTCAATCCCTGGTTGGGGAACTAGACCCACAGTGATGTGGGCCAAAAAAATAAAACAAAATTAAATTAATTTTTTTTTCCTTTAATGGCAGCTAACATGAGGTCTGTGCAAGGCAACCGCCCTTTCTGAATAGCAGCCCCTTCTTCCCAAACACATGCCAAGGATATAAGGGCTTTGGAGGAAACTGGAACTTTCCAAAGGCAGGAGAGGCAGACTTGCCAGTGCCATCACTGGACATGTGCAATTGGAGACTCATGTGCCCTGGATGGAGAGGCTCAAGGGAACCTGTGTATTGACTGGATTGTTGGGACAGGTCCACTTTCCACTCTGCTCAGCTTGGAGGGGAAGGAGCTAATTTTGTGTCATGAGTAGCAGGTGTCAGGCCCAGTGCCAGGGTCTTATATACAGACCAGCTTCTGGGAGGACTGTGAACAGATGTAATTACTTCCATGTTAGATGGAGGAACTGTGACCCAGAGAGGCTAAGTAATTAGCTAAATACTACGCAGCAAGTACATTTCAAGATTTTGATTAGAAGATTTGGGTCTGACTCTCTTCCAAGCCCATACTCTTTCCCCACCCAGGTGGCAGGAGTGGGACTCCTCATACACTGACTTAATCATTCACAGGGATAGTTTAAGAGCAAAGCGAGGCCAGCCACCAGGCTCAATGGGATGGAATGATGGGATTGATTAGTAATGTCTATCACGGGCCCAGGAGTAGGAAAAGGAGGCAGGTGTGCCATGTATTTGCCATCCATGAACAGGCCCATAATCCAAGATTCTGTGACTCTGGATCATCCAGTCTGTGACTGGACTAGGGGTACATCTGGGTTTTTTCAGCAAATTAGCTGCTTTCATGCTTTCTCAAGTCATAGCTGAAAATCAAGCCTTCTCTGTAGGTGAGGGTTTCCACAGAGGGCACAAGGAGCCTGCTCTTAACAAACCGCTCTCAAAGAAAAACAAAATAAAAGCCCCTATCACAGCCCTTTGTTAATGCTTGAGAAATTTTATTTTCGGTGAGTAATCATGTACTCAAAAAAGAAAAGGAAAGAGAAACTTCTGGGGAAATGAGCCATCTTTTTTTCATAGAAAAAACTTGTTTATTGTATTTTCAAAGCACAGGCTTTGGAAGATGCCGTATCCATCCTTCTCCCTCTCTTCCCACTCCTAAACAATCCAGCCCTGCTGGCAAATTGCACAACTAATGCATACTAAAACCTGCTTACATATGCAGAGAACATTGCAAACTCCAGGTTGTCTCTTTCCAGACACATCGGCTAAGGCAATGTGCTTTCTCACAGCTGAGTTGAAGGCAGCTCTGAGGACAAGAGAGGGCAGAGTCACAGGAACAGACCCTTCCCTCCACTGGGCTTAGTTCAAGCTGCCTAACTGAGCTATCTGCTCTGCCCACTGCCTTGGCCTTGACCTTGACCTGAGCTGCCACTGATTAGGGAAGGCTCCTTGCCTTCCCCATTCTATTCACATACATGACATGCCCACCATGTGCCATTCATTCGATAAAGATTTGCTGACTTCCTGTTATGTGCCAAGTCCTGGGCAAGCCTTGGGAAGACCAACCCTTAATATATTTGAAGCAGTGTATACCAGGTCATAGACAGCATTCACGATTTTTCAGTCATTTTCTTGCATCCCTTTCAAGTGGGCAGAACATGAATGAGATTGGAGAATGTTTGCCCTTGATGTTCACAGTCATATTCCCTATGCCTAAGATTAGGCCCTTGCTGGGCCCTCATCTCTCAGTCACCAGAGAAGGACTATACAAACTATTTCTGCTGTTGACACCTGGAAATTGTCCACTATTCATTTATTTGGGGGAGCAGTTTAAATGGCAAACTATAGGCCACTGGCCAGATGCTGCCTTCAGCCTGGTTGTGTACGGCCCATAGCTGCGAAGGTTTTTGCAGGTTTGATTCGTTGGGGATAGGAGAGGCTCAAAAGAAGAGTACTCCATGATGTGTAAAATTTAAATGAAATTCCATTTCCAGCATCCAAAACTAAAGTCTTTTTGTCTTTTTTTTTAACTTTCTGGCCATGCTGTGAGGCCCTGCAAAATCTAGTTCTCTGACAAGGGAACAAACCCAGGCCCACTCCCCTGCTTGGGAGTGCAGAGTCTTACCACTGGACCACCAGGGAAATCCCCCAGAATAAAGTCATATTGGCTCACAGCCCCACTCATTCTTTCCATATTGTCCCCTCCAGTATTCTGGCCTGGAGAATCCCATGGACAGAGGAGCCTGGCAGACTACAGTCCATAGGATCACCAAGAGTTGGATGCAATTAACACTAACACTATTCCTAATGAGTTCTGAGGTCCTAATGCCTTGGTGAGAATGCATGTACCTGGTCACTTGCAGCCACACAAGGGAAGAGGCAGCACAGAGGCCTGGGAGACACCAGAGGCACCAGCTGGTTGAACCCCCTCAGCCATTCATCTCTGCCTCTGGGTGTATGGCTGTCACCTCACATCTTGTTTTGGCATTTATGAAACTGCTGTCTTCTTACCCTAAACTCCTTAACCATAAGGTAACTGGGGCCTCCTGACCCCCTCCAGGGTTAATTCTAGTTGAGCCCGGCATGGGGACGTGTTTAGGAAATGTTAGTTGATTGGAGTGAAGAAGTGAGTGAAACCCAGTGAGTGTACCAAGGTGTCTGAGTTAATAAACATAAACAAGAGATTGAGAAATGGATGAATGAAGGAATGATCAAGTGATTGGGGGGTTGGATGAAAGGAAGGAGAGTATCAGTGAGGAAGTGTCAGTGAGGGAATGCTTGTAAGAGTGAGGAACTGAACAAAGAACTAAGTGTAGGACTTCCCTGGCAGTCCAAAGGTTAAGGCTGCACACTTCCACCGCAGAATGCACAGGTTCAATTCCTAGTCAGGGAGCTAAGATCCCACATGGCACAGCCGAAAAGAAAAGGAGAAATAAGGGTATAAGTGAAAGTAGGTGATGGGCTCCCTACAAATGCCACATAAAGAGGCTGAAGGGTGTTACCGCCCAGCTCCACTGATCCCCGTTGTGCCTTGCTTGCTCACGCCCTGCCAGCCCTGGGGATTTAGCACTTAATCAACACCCTCCCTTGCTGAGGGTGTGCCCATGCTTTAGTGCTTTAGTGTCTAGGGCTTCTGTCAGAGGACAGAAACACCTGCACCCCTGGGCGTGGGGCCAGACAACTGCCTCCCAGACTGTGGCCTCCCATATATGGAAAATATACGCCTTCAGAGGACGTGTCCTCCGCCCCAACCCTTCTGTGCACTGCAGGGGACAGGACCTACCCCAAAGCTGAGGGCCCCACGAAGGCACACTTTCCAGGTGCAAAGGGTGGGCAGCGTGTCAACTTGGATAACATTCATGGCCAAGATCATCCTAACCAGCTGGGAAGACTGGAATCAAAAACACCCTCTTCAGTGCCAGGCCCTCCCATTATCCTGTTTCCTTCTTGGCACATATATTTGAGTCTTTTGCCTCATTTTCCATTTTTGTGTTTATTGTTTTGTCTGCTCCCTCAGTAGAATATAAACTCTCTGAGGTCAGAGCCAGGTACAGAGAAGTCTCAATAAATACTTGGAAAAATGAATGAAACATAGTCTGGAAAACAAACCACGTAAACCAACCACTTGAACCAGCTACCATCACAGGATCCCTTCTCACAGTGGGGACCTGACCTGACTCTGCCACCAAATCCCACGTGTGACCTTCAGCATGCCATTTCCCCTTCAAAGACTCAGGAGATTAGGTCAGACTATTTCCACAGTCCCTTGCAGCTCTCGTATGTTGTTGTCCCTGGTTAGTCACTAAGTCATGTTCAACTCTTTTATGACTCCATGGACTGTGGCCCGACAGGCTCCTCTGTCCATGGGATTCTCCAGGCAAGAATACTGGAGTGGGTTGCCATTTCCTTCTCCAGGGGATCTTCTTGACCCAGGGATCAAACCTGAGTATCCTGCTTGGCAGGCAGATTGTTTACCATCTGAGCCACCAAGGAAGCTGCAGCTCTCATATACTAGAGTTGTAAAGCCAAGAGGAGGGACTTCCCCAGTGATCCAGTGGCTAAGATTCCAGGCTCCCAATACAGGGGGCCAGGGTTCGATCCCTGGTCAGGGAACTAAACCCCTTATGCTACAACTAAGAGTTTGCATGCCACAACTAAGACCTGGCACAGTCAGATAAATAAAAATAAATATTAATAAATAAATAAAGCCAAGGGGATTGGGCTTCAGGTTTTCCAAGGTTCAAATATAGTTAATAAGAACCTCAGTCCCCTTACCATAACTGTAAAAAAATATATATATATAGCTTTGACTATTACATAAGGGACAGCCATTCCATCTGACTCATGATCAGGATAAAGTGACACTGGGTGTGGTGACATCCCTGTTTTGGCCAGCGGCCATCTGAGCATCAAGTGTGACTATTCAAATGCAGCCATTCCTCCCCCTCAGGCTTTGCCAAGCCTCCACACAAAGCCAAAGTCCACCTTGATGTCCCACCGCCTATGCCTTATGAAAGCCATGATTGTGTGCCATGAAAGCCTGGGAGAGAAAGGACTCGGAGATCTGTTCTCAGGCATGCTTGCAGGGTTCCCAGAAAACAGGCAAACTTGTCCTGGCTCAGCCCAGCAGATAAGGTATAGACATCTGGAGAGGGCATGTCTGAGGGCTCCAGCCCTCACTGACTTGTGCACTCTGAGGACCCTCCAACCCTGACAGCCTCTTGATCCAACCTCCCAACTGCACACGCTGCTTTGAACACTATGTAGGGAACTCTGAGAGTGCTAGCTCTCAAGTCCGGATGTTTAGGTTTGAACCCCAGCTCTTCTCACTTGCCCGTTCTATGGCCTTGGTTAAATTTCTTTAATGGATTTTTACCTTGACTTTCATCTGTAAAATGGGATTGGTGATGATAATAATAGTATTAGGTTGGTGCAAAAGTAATTGAGGTTTTGGACTGTGAACTTTAAATCATTATAACTAGGCTCAAACACATGTTTATTAATCAAAATAGGAACCACTACAATCAACATATTTTTGCCAACTAGAAATAAATTTGCTTATTCCTGTAGCATAAAAATCCATGCTTTGGTATTCACGGAACTCTTGGAAAGCATTTTCTGCCTCCTGCTGGTTGCGGAAGCATTTTGCCTGCAAAAAGTTGTCAAGATACTTGAAGAAGTGGTAGTCAATTGTCAAGTGGTCAGATGAATATAGGGCTTCTCTGGTGGCTCAGATGGTAAAGAATCTGCCTGCAATGCAGGAGACCCAGGTTCAATCCCTGGGTCAGGAAGATCCCCTGGAGAAGAGAATGGCTATCCACTCCAGTATTCTTTCCTGGAGAATTCCATGGACAGAGGAGCCTGGTGTGCTACAGTTTATGGGGTCACAAAGAGTCTGACAGGACTGAGTGACTAACACTTTCACAGATGAATATGGTGGATGAGACAAAACTCTGTAGCCCAATTCATTCAACTTTTGAAGTGTTGGTTGTGCAACATGCGGTTGCCTGTTGTTGTGGGGAAGAATTGGGCCCTTTCTATCAACTAATGCCAGCTGCAGGCATTGCAGTTTTCGGTCTATTGCATCAACCTGAAGTATATTTCATATACTTCTCAGATATAATGGTTTCACAGGGATTCAGAAAGCTGTAGTGGATCAGAAGGGCAGCAGACCACAAAACAGTGACCATAACCTTATCTTTGGTGTGAATTTGGCTTTTGGAAGCTCTTTGGAGCTTCTTCTCAGTCCAGCAACTGAGTTGGTCATCACTGGTTGTTATATATAAAACCCACTTTTCAGCACACGTCACAACTCGATCTAGAAATGGTTCATTGTTGTTGCATAGAATAAAAGAATACGACACTTCAAAATGGTAGCTTTTTGATTTGTAGTCAGCTCATGAGGCACTGACATATCGAACTTTTTCACCTTTCCAATTTGCTTCAAATGCCCAATGACCATAGAATGGTCGACGTTGAGTTCTTCAACAACTTCTTATGTAGATATTAGAGGACCAGCTTCAGTGATTGCTCTCAATTGGTTGTTATCAATTTTTGACGGCCGGCCACTGTGCTCCTCATCTTCAAAGCTCTCATATTCTTTGCAAAACTTCTTGAACCACCACTGCACTGTACATTCTTAACAGTTCCTGGACCAACTGCGTTGTTGATTTTGCGAGTTGTCTCTGCTACTTTACGACCCATTTTGAACTCAAAAAGAAAATTGCTCAAATCTGCTTTTTGTCTAACATCATTACCATACTCTAAAATAAATATAAAATAAACAGCAAGTGATAAGTCATTAGCAAAAAACATGAAGTGAGAAATGCACATTAAAATGACATGTAACAATACTGCACTTATTTAAGAATGTATTCCAATATCAAACAGCAAATTTCAACAAAGCAAAAACCACAATGTTTGCACCAGCCTAATACTTAGCCTTTTGATGTGTTGTGAAGAGGACTTGAGCTAATAGGGTCCTTAGGAATGGGTAATCCTTAGGAAGCAATTTAAATATTAGCCCTTTAGGTGGTTGTGATTTCCAAGATCTGTTGTGGTGTTCTCTATCTTATCTCAGTGAGATTAGACACTCCTTCAGAGGAAAGACTGTGCCTTCTTTTCAACCCATCTGTCATTGCCTCACTCAAGGTTGGAAACACTCAGAACGCTTAACAATCAAAAGGCATCAGACATTCATCCTCAAATGGTACAGGAGGCCTGTTAGTCCAATTCCATGGACACTGAGACTCAGTGTGTGAGAAGAGGCTGAGCTAAGGAACATCAAAAGAAGATAAAGAACAAAAAGTAAAACTTCCCCCTCACACACCAAAAAATATATATGGCTCTTTTGTTTGGTTTTAACAAATTCTAAATGCCAACAGTAAAGAGTTGGGAGGATAGTGTCTTCACATCTCTCCCAGATGGTTCAGACATGGACCTTTCTGGAAGCAGACTCAGCAGACATTTACTGAGTGCTAAGCCACTGTTCTACAGGCTGGGAAAACCAATAAGGTGACAATTGTTCTAAGCAAGGGCCTGCTTCTTAGTGCGTCCATGATTTCATTCCTTCCAACCACAATGAGATGAAAATATGATACCTGGAAATGGAATTTGTCTGAAAGGTTGTGCTCTCCCTTTATTTCCTGTCGGATGCAGTGCCCTGAAAGGTGAGGTCCATCAGTTGTGCAAACAGCCTGGGGTTATAAGCTGGTGTGGCCCACTCAGGACACACAGAATTGTGCCAAAGTCAGTGGAGGCACCACAGACTAAGCCCTCTGGGCAGACAACCAGAACTACTGAAATCTAAGTTGAGACTGTAGTAGACAAGTTTCTCCTGATTTCTATAGAATCTTATAAAGCCAACAAGCACGCTATCCAGAAAGGGGCTATAAGTTCCTGCTCTGGAAATCCTACATGTTCTTTTCACTCACTGTAGATTCCTGAGCTTGTCTCAAGAAAGGACCTCTGAATCTTGGTGGACTTTACAACCACATTCTATCAACCCCATGGGAAGGAAAAATTGTTAGGTGACAACCACATCAGAGGTCTCCCAAGTGTCTCCTGTAACAATAATCCAGAAGAGGAATGCAGACTTGTCAACCAAAATACATCAGGCAGTATTCCAGGGTACCATGACAGCTCTAGATCCTACAGTTTCTAAGATTGTAAATCCTTCATTTACTAAGGGGACTTAATTACTCAGAAGTAGCAAAGACAACTACTTCAATAATGTGGAGGGGTAGTGAGTGATTATCTTTTTTCTCTTCTTAATATCCAATTTTCTCTTCTAAAATATCCATTAAGGTTGCTATGATATCCTTTGAGAAATTTTTAAAATAATGAGACAATGGATATGTAGCAAGTAATTAGCTTTCTGAAGATGCCAAGAGAACTTGACATTGTCACATGATTCCTGGGCTCATTGATTTTTTTTTTTTTTTTTCCTTTTGGCTGTACCACACCACTTTTGGGATGCTATTTCCCCAACCAGGGATTGAACCCAGGCCCTTGGCAGTGAAAGCAACAAGTCCTAACCACCAGAACACCAGGGAATTCCCTTCACTAAATTCTTTAGGAGGAAATTTTTTTTTAACCATTAACTTTCCTTTAAGTCCTGCTTCAATTTCCTTCTCCAACAGAGTCCCCCAAAGTAAACCTATAAACACTGACAATCCTTAGAGAAAATCCTATTAAACCTCACCTAAAACAGATGAAGGAATTTAGAGCCAGGCTGGTAAAATAACTTCCCCAGGGTCACATGCTGAGAGAGTAGTAAAGTGGGGAGCTGTACCTAGGAAAATCTGCATTCAGAACCCACGTTTTGTACAGTGATGCCAGGTTGTCTCTTGACTGGTCTTCATCTGCTGCTTTCTCCTTCTAGCTCTCCTTGTGGGTCTGTTTTTCTTATTTCAACAAATAACTGTCTGCTCCATTCTCTCCATCATAATAAGCCACTTTCTAAGACATGGTGTCTGTATCAGAGGCAGGGTGAACATGTGAATTTCTAGGTATTTAGAAATTGCTCCTATTTGGGATGTGAGGGCAGGACCCACATGTAGGACAGAGAGAAGCGTTCTCATTCAGTCTGTGCTATCCTGGTGAGCAGTGGCCTTTGTCATCCATCCCCAGGACCTGGCACAAAGTTTGGTACTCTGTAGATGCCTAACAAGCATCTCCTGTGAATAAAGGCCATGAGAGGACTCACAGCAGACTCGAGAGGAACTTTGCTTGTTTAGATTTTTATAGCCCCTAAGGAAGCCCAGTGAGAGGATTTAATTATAATTATTGCCAAGCAGTTACTTCTTCAAATGGACTGTTATGACTAGGAGGGCAAGAGTTGTAATTAAGGTTTTGGTATAGCCCAGCATTTCAAAAGACACTGATGGCACTCAAGTCATCAGACTCCACTTTGGTACTAAAATCCTGCCTTGCAGGCAGCAAGCTGTTGGGCTCAGGAGGACATGAGGTCAAAAATGGAAGGGGGAGTAGTGGAGCTGGGGACATCTTTGCCCAAATAGAGGACTCAACTTAAAAAAGAGGATTTTGCCTTTCTGATTTGAGGTGTGGGGTTTTTTTGTTTGTTTTAAATTTTATTTTGTTTTTCATTGGAAGATAATTACAATATTGTTATGTTTCTGCCATACATCAACATGAATCAGCCATAGATATACATATGTCCCCCCTCTTCTTAAATTTCTCTTCCACTTCCCTCCCCATCCCACTTCTCTAGGTTGTTTTTGCATTTTCTCAAGAAGTTGATGCAAAGTCCAGCTGTGGAGAGGTGCCAGAGCCCTCCTTCACTGGAACCTCAGCATGCATGAGAACAGCCCAGTCCAGTGTCAGGAAACAGACTCCTGAATACATGTCCCACGTACAAGGCTAGTCACCCATCACTGGGTCTTTCTCAAAGGCAATCTAGACTATTGAAGCTGGCCCTTGAGTCCCAGAGAAAGAATATTTCCTCCTTAAAATCCAGTCTCATTGAGAAAGTCCTATTTTCTTCTTTTTTGATGTTTTTTATGGTGATAAAGGGGTAAGAGTCACATAATAGAAAACATACTGTTTTAACCATATTTAACTGTACAGTTCAGTGACACCAACTACATTCACACCATTACGCAAATCTCACCATCATCTATCCCCCAAATTTTTTACCTTCCTAAACTGAAACTGTCCCCATTAGAAACTAACTCCCCATTCCTCCTCCCCACTCTTCACCTCCCACTGCCCAGTCCCTGGCACCTACCAACATAGAGAAAGTCCTGTCTTCCGCTTCTTCTCACACGTCTGCTTTGTACGTCTCCCTTCTCATAATAGTAGCAATGTTACAGTTTGGCGGGTTTTCCATATGAGCCCAACATTGTGCAAAGTACTTTGCATGCACATTCTGATTGAATCCTTACAAGAGTCTGATGATGTAGGTACTGTCATTGCCTCTTTTTATAAATGAGGAAACTAAGGCTGGGAGGAAATATGCCTGAGCCTCATACAGTTGGTTAGACTGCCAAATTTAAAGCTCAGTTCAGACGGCCCCTAAAGTCCATTCTCTTAGCTATAGCTGCATAGTGTCTCAAGGAGTTAAACAGAAATCCACCGAATCAGTGACAGTCCCCATGGGGTTCTTCTTGAGTAATGCAGTGGTACCCTGGAGATGCTAAGGGCTTGAACTGACAGTGTGGGGGATCACATCAGCTGTGGTTTTCCAAGCTTCTATACAGATATTCCGATACCACATTTCTCCCCAGCAGAGGCCAGAGAAAATGAAAGTCGCTCAGTCACGTCCGACTCTTCGTGACCTCATGAACCATACAGTCCATGGAATTCGGTAGGCCAGAATACTGGAGTGGGTAACCTTTCCCTTCTGCAGGGGATCTTCCCAACCCAGGAATCAAACCCAGGTCTCCCACATTGCAGGCATATTCTTTACCAGCTGAGCCACAAGGGAAGCCCCGGAAGAGGCCAGTAGGCAAATAAATTAAGCAGGAATTTATCTTCAGCAAACAAGGTTTATGAAAAATATTTTACATTTGGGACATAGCTCTTGGCAACCCTCTAGAATTGTATTATAACCATTAAAGAAATTTAAAATCTTCCCACAAAGGAAACCCCAGGCCCAGACAGGTTTACATGTGAGTTTTTTCACACTTTCAAGGAGGGGATAGTTTCACTTTTTACAAACTCTTCTAAAGAAGGGAAGAAAAGAAAGTATATCCCAACTCATCTCATGAGGCTGAGATATTCATAATTTCAAAAACCAGAAAACAAAAAAAAAATAAATAAAAATATTTATTTTGAATATTAAAAAAAAAAAACAGAAAACAACAACATAAGAAAGGAAAATTTGAGTTTTACCTCACTCAAAAACATAGATGCAAAACCCCTCAAGTGTCTATTAGCAAACCAAACCCAAAAATGTCTGGAAATAGAATATACCGTGATTAAGTTGGTGTTTTCCCTAGACTGAAGGGTTAGTTTAATGTTACAAAATTAGTTGATATAATCTATCTCATTAACAAATTAAAGGGAAATAAAGACCTTTTCAACAGATATAGAAAAGGGTTTGATAAAATATCTATAGCTATTCATTATGCATATTTTAAAAATCTTAGCAAGTTAGAAGTAAAAGGGAACATGATAAATGGAATTTATATAGTCTACAGCAAATATCATACATAATGGTAAAATGTTGAAGGCATTCTCTGTAAGATTAGGAAAAAGAATAAAATGTCCATTATGTTTCAACTCAACACAGGCCCTCCCAGAGCACCTGGAAAAAAAGGAAAGATAGGAACGAAGATAGGGAAAAAAAGTAAAAGGCCAAATATTTGAAAAGAAGAAACATAGCTGTCATTATTTGTAGATGATATTATTGTCTATATAGAAAATTCAAAACAACTTAGAAAAGTGTATTAGGAATAAATAAGAACTTAGCAAAGTTACAACATACAAATCAGTACAAAAAAGTTCACTGCATTTCTGTATCCTAAAAACACAGAAAAATAATTTTTTAAAAAAAGATATATATCATTTACCATAGCAACTCAGTTTATAAGTCCAACAAAAGATATGCAGGCCCTTTTTGGAGAAAATGTATAAAACTTTACCAAAAGACATTAAAGAAGACCGAAAGAAGGTCGGGGGAGGGAAGGACTGGGAGTTTGAGATTAGCCAGTGCAACATACAGAGCAGATAAACAACAAGGTCCTACTGTATAGTACTGGGAACTGGAATATATTTGATATTCTGTGATAATAATGGAAAAGAATATGAAAAGGAATGCATACATGTATAACTGAATCACTTTGCTAAACAGCAGAAATTAACACAAGATTGTAAATCGGCTATACTTAAATAAAATTGTAAAGAAGACCTAAAATAAATGAAGAATTATGCTCTTGGATAGAACGACTCACGGTTTTTAGGATGTTGATTCTCCCCAAATTTTTTTACAAATTCAAATCCCAATGGGTTCTTTGTGTGGAACTCAGAAGGTGATTCTAAAATTCAAATGGAAGGACAAAAAGCCAATGACCAAGATACTTCTAAGAAAGAAGATGGAATTTGGTTAGGGTGAAGAATGGGACCTACCCTATCAGATATCAAATTTTATTTTAAATTTATAGGAATTAAGATGTCCTGGATTTAGCATAAAGATTCTATTAAACCAATGGAACATACTGGAGAACCTAGAAACAGACACAGCATGAAGACTTGATTTATGACAGAGCAGGCTTTGCAGATCAGAAGGGAAGAATGAACTACGGTGCTGGGTTAATTGGGTATCCATGTGGAAAAAGATGAAATTGGATTCCTCCCTTGTCAAAAAATCAATTCCAGGTGGGTTAAAGACTTAAATGGGAAAGACAAAACTATAAAACTTTTAGAAGACAATATAGAAGTATATCTTTATGACCTTGGGATAAAAAAAATCGTATTCAAGATTCTTCAAAAGTATAAACCATAAGGGAATATACTGTAAATTTGACTCTATTAAAAATAAAAACTTCAGCTCTTCAAAGAACACCACAGAGTAAAAAATGCAAGCTACAAAAAATTCATATGTAAAATATTAGAACTCCATAACTTAATAAGAAAATAACTCAAGAGAAGGGGAAAATAGACAAAGAAAATGAACAGGCATTTCATATAAGAAACAAGAATGGCCCATAAACATTCAAAAAGGAACCCAAGCTCATTAGTACTCAGAGAAATTCATTTGAAACCACAATGAGATATCATTTCACACCCACCACAGACAGGTATTAAAAAGCTCAGCATTCCCACACATTGGGGTAACAGGAATTGTCATTCACTGCTGGTGGAGGTGTAAATTGTTACAGCCACGCTGGGAACCAGTTTGTTATTGCCTAATAAAACTGAGCAGGCTCCTACCCTACAGCCCATCAATTCTACACACAGGCATGGATCCTAGGGGAACTTGTGTACGTGTGCACAGGGGGCATACACAAGAATGTTCCTAGCAACATCATTCAGGACAGCCCTAAACTGAAAATCACTCAAATGCCACATAAATGATAGGATGATTAGATGGTGGTAGGTGCATATGATGAAATATGGGACAGCAGTGAAAACCAACCACAAAACCCTAGTGTTAAAGCAGAAAAACGCAAGTCACAGAAGAACACTCAACGTGCATTGATATGCCCTGTGTTCAGAGAAGCAGGCAAACCTCAACAACATATGGTTTAGGGATGTATTCTCACATGGTAGAAGTTGCATAGAAAAGTGCCGGAACCATTAGCTAAATTTCTGCATTGTCAGCTCTGGGAGGAGAGATCTGATTATAGAGGAATATGCAGAGGGCCTCTAAGCACAGTGTTCGATTCCTGTTTTTATTCAGTTTTGTGAGTTGGGTGGTAGTGTATGCAGATGTTAGTTTTCTTATTCTTCTTTTAACAAAAAAATTATATACACATTCTATGCATAGTGTGTGTGTATATATATATACTTTATATATACACATAAAATTTTTAAATGTCAGTAACAAGGGAACATAAAAGAGGAGAGGTGGGGTGAGGGTATGGAAAGGGCAGGCGTGACAGAAAGAGTGTGATCTGCTCAAGGAGCTGAAAAAAGACCCACGGCTGAAGGAAGTGAAGAGGGGAGGGGGATGTGAGGAAGGTGAGGCTGGAGACGGGGCAGGAGCCAGATCACAGAGAATATTCTAAGCTTTGATGACTCCCTGGAAGATGGAAATGGAGTTGTCTTCACAGCATTACACAGGATTACCCCTACTGACCTCACTATGTACTTTAGAAGACATTTTTAATTATTTTTGTTTTAATTTTTTGCTATGTCTCACAGCATTGTAGGGGCTTCCCTGGTGGCTCAGAGGTTAAAGCATCTGCCTCCAATGCGGGAGACCCAGGTTCCATCCCTGAGTTGGGAAGATCCCCTGGAGAAGGAAATGGTAACCCACTCCAGTATTCTTGCCTGGAGAATCCCATGGACGGAGAAGCCTGGTAGGCTACAGTCCATGGGGTCTTAAAGAGTCGAACACAACTGAGCGACTTCACTTTCACTTTCACAGCATGTGGGATCTTAGTTCCCTGACCAGGGATCAAACCCTCGCCCCCTGCATTGGGAGCAAGGAGTCTTAACCATTGGATCACCAGGGAAGTCCCCTAGAAGATACTTATAGAGGTGGACCTAAAGTAACCTGCTGCCAGCTCCTGAGTGAGTTCTGTTTCTCAGACAATGCTTTTACTCTCAGGGCAGATTATAGCACTGGGCAGCTGCTCCCTGCTCATCCAGAACAGGGAGGGATTGCAGGCTGGGCTGGCTCTGAGCCTGGCTCTGAGACCAGCTTAGAGAAGGAAGGGGAGCAGTCTGGTAAACGAAGTTCTGACTCTGCAAGGATCTCGCTTCTGCCAGGGAATGAAGGAGAAAAACAAACAAAAAAGCACTTCATAGTCCACCTGTCTCCAGATCTATTGTATATTACAGGGGACACTGGCCAGGAACAGTGGTCACCAGGAACATGACATACCTGTGACTCTAAAAACAGAACTTTGAGGGCTTCCCTGGTGGCTCAGTGGTAAAGAATACTCTTGCCAATTCAGGAGATCCAGATTCAATCCCTGGTCTGAGAAGATCCCACATGCCACAGAGGAAATAAGCCCATGCGCCATAACTTCTGAGCCTGTGTTCTAGAGCCTGAGAGCCTCAACGATTGAGCTTACGTGCTGCAACTACTGAAACACTCGTGCTCTAGAACAAGAGAAGCCACTGAGATGAGAAGCCCACGCACCGCAACTGGACAGTAGCCCCCGTTTGCCACAACTGGAGAAGAGCCCACATGGCAATGAAGACTCAGCATAGCCAATAAAAAAATAAATACAATTATTCTTCTTAAAAAAAAAAAAGAACGCTGAATTTAGCTAGAAGGCTTTTCCTGGGATACCCAAGCATGCCTCACAGACATGAGCTCTCTAGGCACATGGAGTTAAGTGCTAACCTTGAAAGTGAAAGTCACTTAGTCGTGTCTGACTCTTTGCGACACCATGGAATAGTCTATGGAATTCTCCAGGCCAGAATACTGGAATGGGTAGCCTTTCCTTCTCCAGGGGATCTTCCCAGCCCAGGGATCAAACCCAGGTCTCCCTCATTGCAGGTGGATTCTTTACCAGCTGAGCCACCAGGGAAGCCCCAAGTGCTAACCGTGGTCAGCACTTACAAGGCCTCCTGATGTCAACTTAACCACCCACTTGCTGGACTGAAAATCACATAATCTTTCCATTTCAGCTTATCTGTAGAAATGAGGATGACAAAAATGAGGCCTGTGTATCACAAGTTAGTGTTGGAATCGCAGCGTGTGAATGAAATACCTCTTGGAGATCAAGGCAAGCCTCTCCCAGCAGCACCCAGAGCACTTCGAGCCCCACCCTATCCCCCATGCCAACATGTGCTATGTTTATATAACTGTGGCTTTAAGTTCCTTCCCCAGTATACGGGGTGAGGTCCACCTGAGGAAGGAACTCTGTGTGTCTTGGTCATTCCATTAGCTCCAGTGCTGAGTACCAAGTATGGCCCACACACTGCAGCTGCTAAATATGGCTCAAGTCTCTCGTAATAAAAGAGTAGAATGAATTTTTAACTCTATAAAGTTCAATGGTCAACTCTAGATTTTCCATAGTGGTGGTATAGAAACTACCATATAATACTTAATTTTCTGTCTCTAAAATGCAGCGCTTCTTCCAGCCCTGAGTGAACACTCCATAGGTTCAGGCCCTTGTTCGTTCCTGGGCGCCCTGAGATGCTGGAGCACAGGGGCTGGCTCACGCTCTGTTGAGGAGGACAGCACCCCAATGCCCTGTAAGCTCCTGAGAGGCATGAGCCCTGGAAGCTGAGTACCACAGCAGGGGTTGGGGTGGGGGACACCAAACATATTTTGGAAAGCCAGGGACCTGAAAGCTCCTCTAGAAGAGACAAGAGGAGGCTTGCTTACTCCCATCCCCCACCTCATTCTTGGGTCCTGCTCTCAGTCCAAGACCTTGCAGGGCTGTCACATAAAAGAAGGTGCTCCACCCACACCACCACCCACACCCTGCACAGCAGCTAATCTCTTAGTAGACCAAAATAAGTAATATTTAATTAAAATATACACCCTACTATATACAAAACAGAACACAAGGACCCACTGTATAGAACAAGGAACTCTATACAACATCTTGTAATAACGTATCAGATCAGATCACATCAGTCGCTCAGTTGTGTCCGACTCTTTGCGACCCCATGAATCGCAGCACGCCAGGCCTCCCTGTCCATCACCAACTCCCGGAGTTCACCCAGACTCACGTTCATCGAGTCAGTGACGCCATCCAGCCATTTTAAAGGATACTTCTAGGTGGCACAGTGGTAAAGACTCTGCCTGCCAATGAAGGAGACGCAGGAGAAGATCCCTTGGAGGAGGAAATGACAACCCACTCTAGAATTTTTGCCTGGAAAATCCCATAGACAGAGGAGCCTGGCAGGCTACAGTCCATGTGGTCACTAAGAGTCAAACACAACTTAGAGACTGAGCACATGCACACATGTATTTATGTCTATATATATTTATATCTATATATAACTGAATAGGGCTTCCCTGATGGCTCAGACGGTAAAGAATCTGCCTGCAATGCAGGAGACCCCTGTTAAGTCCCTGGGTTTGGAAGATGCCATGGAAAAGGGAATGGGAACCCACTCCAGTATTTCTGCCTGGAGAATCCCATAGACAGAGGAGCCTGGCGGGCTACAGTCCATGGAGTCACAAAGAGTTAGACACAACTGAGTGACTAACATATGACTGAATCACTTTGCTGTGTACCTGAAACTAACACAACATTGTAAATCAACTCTGTTTCAATAAAAAAATTTTTTTTAAATAAGCAATATGTACTTTGGCCACCTCATGCGAAGAGTTGACTCATTGGAAAAGACCCTGATGCTGGGAGGGATTGGGGGCAGGAGGAGAAGTGAGAGGATGTGAGAAGTGAGGAAGTGAGAAGACAGAGGATGAGATGGCTGGATGGCATCACCGACTCGATGGACATGACTTTGAGTGAACCCCAGGAGTTGGTGATGGACAGGGAGGCCTGGCATGCTGCGATTCATGGGGTTGTAAAGAGTCGGACACGACTAAGCGACTGAACTGAACTGAACTGATTGAGTACTTACACTGTGCTAAATAATACACACGAGTTCTTTTATTCAATCCTCATAACAACTCTAGGAGAGAAATACCATTATTGCTCCCATTTTACAGATGAGGAAATGGAGGAGCCACAGAATTTGATCCTTACCCAAGATCATATATGCCAGAAAATGCTTGAGCCGCAGAGCCAAATGCCTGAGTAGGCTAGAGCTGCCTCCAGAGGCCTGGGCCAGGGTGCTGAGTCCCAGATCTGGGAGGCCAGGGCCAGCGGAATGCTGCAGCAGCTCCAGCCAGGCCTGAGCCCCCTCTCCTCCCTTACTTAACACCTGAAAACGCCCAGAGGCCACACAGCTGTGCATTCCTCTGCTCCTGAAAAAGACTTCTTTTCAATGAATCACTTCCTTCAAAAGAAGGAAAAAATGCTTTTAGATCATTGCAGAAATTCCCACCCACATTCTCTAATACCAGCTCTTTCTCTCATCCTGCTCAGATCCCCGGATCCTACCCCAGGAAGCACCAGAGCCTAGAGGACCACAAAGGTAGCCTCACAAACCCTTTGTGGCACGGGGACCTGAGGTCATAAGTGACCTCAGGAAACCACCCACCAGAGGCCCTTTCGTTCAGACAGGCTGGGCCTGTGTCTTGAATACCACTGACAGGAACAGACCTGCCTTCCTCAGAAGCTGGCCATCTACCCGGCTGTCTTCGTTTACCGGGTGGGGCCTTCGTCTCTGTCTTGTTCTGGCTGTCCTTCCTCCCTGGCTTTATCTCGCTCTTATTCCATTCATTCATTCATTTTTGTTTTCACCTTACTCATGGAACCTCTGTCTGATCCCTAGGTATCCACATTTGATTTTTCCCATATTCAGGTGGCCCCCTGACATATGAGGATCACTAGCCCACTGTTAGGTTAACCTGTCACCCCTATATCCTTTGCTGACTAGTTCCAGCGCTTGGGCTGGGTCAAGCTAAGGTCACTTCCTGCCAGCTAGATTATATAGTCATATTTTTTAACAGCTTTATTGAGTTATAGTTACATACAATAAAGTTCAACGATTTTAAGTGTACAGCTCAATGACTTGGCAGATGTTAAAAGGCATGTGATGACTACTGAAACCGAGATATAGAATATTTCTATCACCCTCAAAAGTTCCCTTTTGTGCCCCTTTGCAATGAATCATCTCTCCCCATCCCTGGCTCTTGGCAGTTCTTAACCTGTCACTACAGAATATGTAGTTTTGTGTGTCCTGCTGCTTTCACTTAGGATGATGTTAAGATTCATCCACATCATTGCATGTATTGCTGAGGGGTTTTCCATGGTGTTTATACCGCAGTTTGTTCACTCACCAGTTGATTGGCATTCAGGTTGTTTTCAGCTTCTGGCTAAAATGAATAAAGCTGCTATGAACATTCCTGTACAAGTCCTTGTATGGACATAAGTTTGCATTTCTCTTAAGTAAAAACCTGTGAGTAGGATTGCAGTGTGCTAAATGTATACTTTAATAAAAATGGCCAATGCATTGTCCTGTGGCACCCACCAGGAGCAGATAAGAATTCTAATTGTTCCACATCCCCATTGACACTTGGTATGGTCAGTCTTTTTAATTTCAGCCATTCTCATAGGTGTGTAGTAGTATCTCACGGTTTTAATTTGCATTTTCCTGATTATTGTTGATGTTGAACATTTTTCCATGTGCTTACTGGCCACTCAATATTATCTTTTGTGATGTCCTTTGCTCATTTTAAAAAATCCATTTGGCTGCAGCAGGTCTTAGCTGTGGGCATGTAGAGTCTTTGTTGTACCATGGAGAATCTTTCATGGCATCGAATGGACTCTCTGGTTGCGGCACGCCAGCTCAGTAGTTGCAGCCCATGGGCTTAGTTGCTCCATGGCATGTGGTCTTAGCTCCCCAACCAGGGATCAAGGCCACATTTCTTGCATTGCAAGATGGATTCTTAACTACTGGACCACCAGTGAAGTCCCTTTTGCCCATCTTTTAATTGGGTTATTTGTCTTCTGAATGAGTTACAAGAGTTTCTCCAGTCTTAATCTCCCCTTTCTTCTCCCTTCCTCTATCCCCCTGGATCTTTCTCTTTCCCCCATGTGTCTTTGCTTCAGGTTCTGACTCTCTCCCCCACTCTCAGAGCTGTCCACCGTCTCCCTCCCTCTCTCCTCCTCCTTCCCCACTTGTATTTTCCCTTCTCCTCCCTGACACCTCAAACTGAAAATCTGGCCTCCCTTCCCATTTAACCTTAGAAAGAAATCCAACACAAACCCAGTGATTTCAGTTCTGGCAGGTTTCCCTGTTCCAATTAGGAGCAAAAATACCCATCTCTCCAGCTGAAGACCTAGAGAAGTAAAAAGAGAACTTCTTTAGGTGTAATGGAAAGATGGTTTTCTTTGCATTCTGGCATCTTCCTCCCCTGTAAATGGTTAATAGTGCTTATGGATGGTAGGACTTTTTACTCAAGCATAACAATGGAAAGTCACAGGTGTTATGTGAAGTTCATCCTGCTTAATCAGTGATGCAACAGCCTTCACAAACATAAGATTAGTTGTTCACATAACGAGGCTCTCCCTTGGAACATCTCCCAATCCCAGAAGGATTATATCTTGCCCAGTTGCAGGGGAGGAGCAGCCTAGCCCAAAGCCGGCAGCTTGTTTGAGGGAACCAGTGTGACAATGTTTGATTGCAAAGTTCATAACACTTTATGAAGTATTAGAGACTTTCAGATGGATGACCAAGGAATGGTCTTAGGTTTTTTTTAATAAAATTTTAAAGGTCATATTCCACTTACAGTTATATTGGCTCTATCCCCTATGTTGTAAGTACATCCTTGTAGACTATCTTATACCCCAATAACTTGTACCCCCCACTCCCCACCCCTATATTGTCCCTCCCCACTCTTCACACTGGTAGCCCCAAGTTTGTTCTCTGTATCTGTGAGTCTGCTCTCTTTTTGTTATATTCACTAGTTTGTTGTATTTTTTAGATTCCACTATTTATTGTTGTTGTTAGTCCCCAAGTCATGTCCCAACTCTTTTGCAACCCCATGGACTGTCACCTACCAAGCTCCTCTGTCCATAGGATTTTCCAGGCAACAATTCTGGAGTAGGTTGCAATTTCCTTCTCCAGGGGATCTTCTACATCTCCTGTACTGCAGGCAGATTCTTTACCACTGAGAAACCAGGGAAGCCCTGGTTACATCTTAAAAATGTATTAATACAAGGAAAAAACAATAGAATAGTTTCCATAATGTGGCATTTTTCTATAAATTAAATAAACAGGTATAGATATATGATGTTGGTATATGCATACGTACATTTTCCCGAAAAAAATCACAAGAAAGCAGCAGCAGTGATGAGATGTGGATGATAGTTATACAGGGAAAAGGGTGTTAAGTAATGTCATATAGTATTTGTCTTTCTCTTTCTTATTTCACTTAGCATAATGCCCTCCAAGTCCATCCATGTTGCTGCAAATAGCAAAATTTTGTTCTTTTTTATGGCTGAGTAATATTCCATTGTGTGTGTATACGTACCATATGTTCATTATCCATTCGTCTGTTGATGTACACTTACATTGCTTCCATATCTTGGCAATTGTAAAATATGCTGCTGTAAGCATTAGGGTGCATGTATCTTTTCAAATTAATGTTTTTGGTTTTTTTGGACATGCACTCAGGAGTCAAATTGCTGGGTCATATGGTAGTTCTATTTTTAATTTTCTGAGAAACTTCCATACTGTTTTCCACAGTGGCTTCACCAGTTTACATTCCCACCAGCAGTGTATGAGGGTTTCCTTTTATTCATGTTCTCACCAGTATTTGTTATTTGTGATCCATTCGGGCTGGTATGAGGTGATATGTCACTGTGGTTTTGATTTGCATTTCCCTAATGATTAGCAGCGTTGAGCATCTTTTCATGTGCCTGTTTACCATCTGCATTTAATGTCAATTCCATTCTTCTGCCCATTTTTTAATCATATGTTTTTTTACTGTTGAGTTGTGTGGGCTATTTATATATGTTGAATATTAACCTCTTACTGGTCATATAATTTACAAATACCTTCTCCCATTCAGTAGGCTGTCTTTTTATTTTGTCAATGGTTACCTTTGCTGTGCAAAAACTTTTTTTTAACTAGGTCCCATTTGTTTATTTTTGCTTTTATTTCCTTTACTTTAGGAGACAGATCCAAAAATATTGGTACAATTTATATCAAAGAGTTTTCTGTCTATATTTTACTCTAAGTTTTATCGTATCCAGTGTTACATTTAGGTCTTTAATCCTTTTTGAGTTTATTTTTGTACATGGTATTTGACAATGTTCTGATTTCTTTTACATGTAGCTGTCCAGTTTTCACAACATCATTTATTGAAAAGACTGTCTTTTCTCCATTGTATATTCTTGATTCTTTTGTCATAGACTAATTGAATATAAGTACGTAGATTTATTTCTGGGCTCTCAAACCTGTTCCATTGATCTGTGTGTCTGTTTTTGTCCCATACCATTTTTTTTACTGTAACTTTGTACTGTAATCTGAGGTCAAGGTTTGCCATCCCTCCAGCTCTGTTCTTCTTTCTCAAGATTGTTTTGGCTATTTGGAGTCTTTTGTGTTTCATACAGATTTTTAAATTATCTTAGGTCTGTAAAAAAAAATGCCTTTGATATTTTGATAGGGATTGCAGTGAATCTGTGGGTTACCTTAGGTAGTGTGGTCATTTTAATAATATTGATTCCCCACCAAGTTGGACTGTTTCCTGAACTTCTTCTGGCCTTTCATTGTTAGTGTATAGAAATGCAACAAATTCTGTATATGAATTTTGTAACCTGCAACTTTACTACTAGAGCTCTTGATGAGCTCTGAGCTATAGTAGTTTTTCTGGTGGTGTCTTTAGGATTTTCCATGTATAGTATCATGTCACCTGCAGACAGTAACAGTTTCACTTCTTCCTTTCCAATTTGGATTCCTTTTATTTCTTTTTTTCTCTGGTTGCTGTGGCTAGGACTTCCAAAACTGTGTTGAACAGAAGTGGTAAGAATGGACCTCCTTATCTTATTCCTGATCTTAGAGGAAATACTTTCATCTTTTCACCATTAAATATGATGCTAATGTGGGTTTGTCATATATAGCCTTTATTATGTTGAAGTATGTTCCTTCTATGAATGCTCTCTGGAGAGTTTTTATCATAATGGGTGTCAAACTTTATAAAAAGCTTTTCGTACATCTATTGAGATAATCATATGGTTTGGAACTTTTTAAAAAGCTTATTAAAATATATTTTATATACCATATCATATTTTACATACCATAAAATATATTTTACATTTAACCCATTTAAGATATATACATAGAACTATGTAATGTTTCTTGTGTCTTGCTTTTTTCAATTAGCATGATGTTTTCACAGTTTATCCATGTTCTGGCATATATCAGTACTTCATTTCTTTTGTGGTTGAATAATTTCCATTTTATAGATATTATTCCATTGTGTAGATATACCATGTTTTCTTTATTCATTCTTCAGCCAGTAGACATTTAGGTTATTTCCACCTTTTGTCTATTATAAATAATACTGCTGTAAAATTCACATACAAGCTTTAGTGTAGATGTATGTTTTCATTTCTCTTGGATGTCAGACTTAGTGAATCATATGGTAACTTTAGGAGTTATTTGAGGGACTGCAAAACTATTTTCCAAAGGGCTGGAACCATTTTACATTTCCACCAACACTGTATGAGGGTTTAGATTTCTCTATACTCTTGCCAACCCTTCTTACTATCTAACTGGAATGGTTTTCTGATCCTATAACTGAATTGAAACATCACACATACATACACAACCATACAAACATTTATACAACCATTGACACAGACACACACACAAAACTATGTCCATGCCTTCTTGCACACACCTCTAGAGTTCATAGACATATATACAGAATTCCAGATAGACATTCACAACCATACATACATATATCACACATAGCATACATGCTTATCTGACCCACATGCATTAACATAATAAGACATACAATAGACCAGTGCCATCAAACATGTACATACAATTGTCACAGGTTCTGAATAAACATACACACTTGTACATACATACTCAGTAATGGATTCACAACTGCTCAAACACACATTCTTCAAATAATAGTTGTACCCACAAAGCACAGTCCTAAAAAGGCACATATATGTAGTTATCATCACTTAAAGGTAGATAACTGAAGACTGGTTGAATGTATTTACTTTGGATGGCATGGAGATTTCATTAATATTTGGTATAGTGGGTAGAAAGATGTTTTCATTCATTCATTAAGTTACAAGTAACATATTAAGAGTATAAGAAACACAAAGATAAACAAGACATAGTCCCTTCCTCATGAACTTGTAGTCTAGTGATGGGGGATGGTCAGTAAATAAACAAGAAAACAATCACAGTCTTTGATACGTGCTGAGAAGAAAATAAGCAAGGTAAGACATTAGATAATAAGAGAAGCCTCAGGATAGTTAGTAATTTCCAGATGCTTTTAGAACTTTTGCTCCCTCTTTCAGCCTGGAAAAGTGAAGAGGTTGCAGATTTACCATCACTAAGTCACAGGATAAACTGGTGTGTGTGTGTGTGTGTATGTATGTGTGTGTGTTAATACTAACATTAGTGAGAGTGTGGGCTCAGGACCTGGAGTACCTGGTTTTAAATGTTGGTTCATTCTAGTTGAGTGATTTTTCTCTTTCCCTCAGTTTCTCATCCAAAAATAGGGATGATAATAGTTCCTTTAATAAGGATTAAACTAGCTGATACTTATGAAGCACTTAAAACTGCCTGGCGAGTGTTCTCAACATTAGCCATCATATCATTTTTCGAGAACAGGTTTTCTTAGAGGGAGGTGAGTGCACTAGAAAATGGGTGGGAAGGGGCTGGGGGAACATAAGGAAGAGCCTGACAGTGCTCTGTTGACTGTAAATTGAACGGGCCTTCATCCCAAGCCTTATCTGAGCAGTCTTTTGGAATGTGACTCTGGCATACCACCCCAACAGACCATAAACCAATCCACCACCACTCTGCTCTGCCCACAGCCACAAACCACAGAGAAAAAGACACACGATGGGTGGTGCTGGGTGTGCCTGTTGGTTTTTGGTTGCGTCAGAATGCAGCAGCTCTGCTGTGGGTCTGGCTCCTAATGCTTGTTGTTTCTGCAGGTCAGCACCTATCACCCTGCACCTGCCTCCCCAGGACATTCCACGGCCATTGTCAGTCTTCCTGGCTCCCAGCAACACCTCTCAGCTAACATGTGAGTAAAAAAAAAAAAAAAAAAATGAGTTCAACCCTCCACTCCTGGTCCTGGCACAGAGCAGTCATCTTTGCCATCCCTCTCTCATCGAGCATCCCCCATCCCCAACCATCCCATGCAGAGAAACAACAGCTTCCCTTCCTTTACAATGTCCAAAGGAAATAATGATGAAAAATACAAATTACCAAACTACATCATCCTGGCTCATTATTTTACAAAAGCAGAAAGAGACTAGATTATGTACGAAAACCCTACAGGGAGATTGGGTACTGAGCGATTTCTGTTGTATTTCTTTAGATTCACAATGCTTGGTCATCAGTAGATGCTGCTGTATCAGTGAGAAATAAATATAACATTTCAGGAGGGAAAGAAATCTTGCAGATGAGAACATTCTCCTAGCCCCTTTGATAAAAGCTTTCAGTGCCTCAAAGTCCTTAGAGCAGTTGTCCCCAACCTCTGGGCTCTAATGCTGATGATCTGAGGTGGAGCTGGTATAATAATAATAGAGATATAGTGCACAATAAATGTACTTTGTGCACTTGAACGTGTACTTGAATCATCCTGAAACCATCCCACTGGCACCAAAAAGGTTGGAAACTGCTGCCTTAGCGTCTATCCAGCTCGAAGCCATACACTTTTAACCCCAAATCTGGGAAACCAAAGTGGGTTATTTTTAATGCCTTTAGTTGGGTAATTATTCTCCTTCCAAAGCCGAACTACTCCCCAGGGTCTTTATCCCCCAGCTCATACCTGGATGTTATCTACCCAAGCTACTCTGTGGACTTCAGAGTGGAAAATCACTGCTCCAACCCAAGAACATTTCTACCACGTTTCAAGCCCATCCTTCTCCATCCCACAATGCAGCCAATATTCATTCCACTGTGTGCCAAAACACTGAAATTAACCCTTGCCTCCCACTTCCCCATGTCCATCTCCTGCCTACATTAAGCTAGCATCTTGGGGGTCAGACACGTCACTACCCTCAGGAGAGGGAATGAATCAGAGAGGCTTCTATGCTGACCCCTCGGTTCCCTGAACCTTGATGGTTGTGACCACTGTCTTGAGGGTACTCTAAGCAGTGTGAACAAGCATCCTAGATAGAACCATCACTTTCAGGCTTTCGACCCGACTCTGCCACTGATTCCTGGTCACCAACTCCTTTCTCTATTCTCAGCTAGTTTCCCCAATGTCAAAATACTGATGTGACCTCAGTGAGTGACTTGGAGCTTCAGAGCACGCTATGGAGGAGTGAGGAGATAGAGGGGGCAGGGATTTGGGCCCCTCCGCTGCAACTTCAACAAGGTTCCACCATTTCCATCTGCCTTACATAGTGAGGTTTCAATTCTTAAAGGATGTTTAGTGCTAACCACTGGGATAGGACTCTGAGTTTTCCTCTCCCTTCACCCTTTGCTGGTTCCACTAGGCACACTCACCAGCATCCTTCACCAGTTCCCTGTGTTTCCCCAGGTTTGTAGCTCTGCACTCCTACTCAGCCCATGGACCCGACGAACTGGACCTACAGAAGGGAGAGGGCGTCAGGGTCCTGGGCAAGTACCAGGACGGCTGGCTCAGGGGCGTCTCCTTGGTGACCGGGCGAGTTGGCATCTTCCCCAACAACTATGTCATCCCCATTTTCAGGTGCGTCCTCTCCAATCTCAGGCATCAGAGGGTTGGATCATCTAGGCCAGAGTCCATCTCTGAGTTGAATGGCTGAAAGACTCAATCCTTTCAGAGTGTGGGCCAAGAAACAATTTTTGCTTCACTATCCTCCTAATGCTTAATTAAAAAAAAAAAAAAATAAAATGGTTATCTTTTAAATAGCTCTTCACATTTTACAAGTATTGATACTTTTGCATCTTTTAACTCTTTGGCTATGCTCAAGTATCCCAATAGGTGGGGGTTATTTTACAGATGATGAAAGTGATGTGCAGTTAACCAGCCTACTCAAGAACTAGACTTCAGTTCTACTGTATAACCCCCACAAATCACACTTCACTGTCTTCACCAAGACACTCCATAATCATAGGACAATGGGAAAGCCCAATGATCAGAAGACCTCTGGGAGCACCTTAGGAGACTTCCCAGGATGTGGTGCCATTAGGCAGGGTTTTCGTGACTCAGACCACTACCCATACATCCAACCCCCGAGTCACATGCTAGTTACCCTGCAGGTCTTCTTTCCAAACAGCTTTCCCAACCTTTTTCATTCTCTGGCACATGCATCAATTGCACTGCTGCAGTTTGTCCAGCCACCTCATACAACCACAAGTAAACACAGGCCCCCAAAACTATCCATGGCTCCTCCTATAAGTCCAGGTGCTACCTCCACCCCCCATAAGTCCAGGCAAAGCCTATCACAAGGTACCAAGCCCCTTACCACACATAAACACTACCTTTATGACATACCAGAGAGTCATAACTCCAAGGAAAGGGATAATCCCATTGTTCTCTATGGGGGTCAGAGCAGGAGTCATATATGGCCAGTTTGGGGAACCTTCCTGTAGGTGGGCAGTGTGTCCAGAGGAGGGCTGCAATGGTGAGGAAATAGAAGCTACATCACTAGATAAACCTAGAAAGACACTAGGATTGTTTGAGTGCAGAAGACAAGGGTCAGAGAGACCATAATAGACTGTGTAGATCAGGAAGTAGGCTGGTTCCCTCAGGGGACAGTGAACCAGTGAATACAACTTAGAAGATTCTGGTTCAATAAAAGACTGCACTTGCTTTTATTGAGGTGGCGAATCCCCTTTCTAGATAGAATACAGGCAAAGTGTGGGTACCAATAGTTCCAGGCAAAAAGATTTCTTTGCATGCCAGAAAGTTGGAATAGAGGGTCATAGTTACTCCCTTCAGTGGTTCTTGGAATTTGTTAGAAATTTGCAAAATCCCCAAAGGCAAACTAAGGATGCCTATAACTGATGCTTTAATCCATTTAGTTAGCAAATATATACTGAGCACAGTAGGTTAGGCACCCTTCTAGACACTGGAGAAACACCAGTGAACAAAATACACAGAAATCTCTGCCCACTGGAGCTTATACTCTGGTGGGATGGACAGAAAATAAATAGACGTGTAAGGAATATAAGTGGTGTGCTGATGATAAGGTCTAAGGAGAAAAAATAAGTCAGGAAAGGGGGATAGAATTTATGTGAGGGTGACGACAATGTTAATAGTCTGGTTGGGGTGGGCTGGCTGAGCGGTGAGAAGGAAGAATGGAGGAATGCGGGAAGTGTTTTCCAGGCCCAAGGAACAGCGAGGACAGATCAAAGGCCCCGGGGAAGGAGCATACTGACATGAAGGCCGAGAGGACTGGATTAGGGAAGTGAGAGGGGCCTCGTAGGAGAGGAGGCCAGAGTGGTAACAGGGATTCAGATTCAGAATTTGCTCAGTCATAATGAGGAATGTGACTTCAACCATGTTATACGGCTTGGAGCAGAAGCATTGACATGATCTAACTTGTGTTGTAATCAGAACCCCTCCGGGTGCTGGGTTGAGAGTGAACTGTAGACAGGAAAGGTGGAAGCAGAGAGACTAGTTAAGCGGATATGGTAAGAATCCAGGGGGTGGGGGTGCGGGGGAGCTGGGGCGGGGGGTGTTGACGGTGAAATGAACAAAGGTGCTGGCTGTGGAGGGAGGGAGGGGGCGGTGGTTAGATTTTGGTTTATTCTAAAGGTAGAAACAATAGGATTTTCTGACAAATCCAATTCTGGGTGTAAAAAGAGAGGATTCAAAGTGAGTCCTGAATAACTGAAGACAAGGTTGCCTTTTACTGAGATGGAGTAAATCCAAAAGAGAACAAACAGGTTTTGAGGTGTTAGTGAGGGGAAGCAAAAGCCTGGTTTGCAGCACATTGTCTCAGATGCCTTAGTATTCCTAGTAAATGGTTGCATCTATACAAGTCTAGCATTTAAGAAAGAAGTCTAAGCTTAAGATGAAAGCCCAAAGACTAGATGAAATCATCAAGGTAGGATCCGTTGTGGTGGAGAGAATGACAGTGAGCCGGGAGCTCAATTCCTCAGGGAAACAGGGAAAGTGATGTCTGCAACAAGGCAGAGTAGGAGATGGTAGAGTCTGTTCTTGTGAGTCCACGCTGCGAAGTCTTGAGGACAGTGGGAGGATAGTTCAGAAGTGACAGAGAAGAGCAAAGACCTACCTTAACTCATGAACAGTCTTCCATGGAAGAAACTATCATGAACTCTCTAGGGCCATCTCTACTAGTCTAGTGGGGCATTTGTATCAGGCCTTAGCCTGAAGTCCTGATTATTCCACAAAAAACCATTAAAGTAAGAGTCACTGTATAATTCATCATCCAAACTAGGACATTTTTGAGATAGAAGAGGGACACTACCAGGAGAGCAGCTGTAAACTGAGATTCTCCCTGGAAAATCTGGACTTAAGATCACCCTAACTAGAATGCACATGGGACTCTGTTCCAATGAAGTTCAAGGCTCCAGCTTCCTATTCTCGCCTTGGCTTTTCTCCAAGGTAGATCTATTCTTGGGCAAACGATGAGTTTCTGGACTCACTCTATCCGAGGTGGCCGTGTGTCAGATGGTGGATGGATGTTCAGCAGCACCATAGGTGGCCATGAGTCCTTCCGCACCCCTGGCTCATAGAAACCTGACTATGTGCATATATTGAGATGCTGCTGATGCTGATGGGTGTGTTTGCTTCCAGGAAATCAGCATTTCCAAAAAGGAAAGTCACTGTCACCATATAATCTCCTTAGGGCTATTAGTTGACAGCAGATCAATGCTTTCTCTGTGTGTTATGTTTTCTCTGACAGCCTCCCAGATGCAGAGAAGGTTTCCATCCCCAAAACCTTGGATGCAGATGACATGCTCAGTTTGTCTATCTAGGGGCAGCTCACCCTTGTTCTTAATAACCCTTCCCATTGCGGGAGGCTTGGTTCCTCCCAGTTCTCAGGGCTAAATGAGGCCATTCTTTGTCAGCGGAGTTTCTGCTACTGAGTGGGTTGGACTACGTGTACGAGGTCCCTTTCTGCTCTTTGGTTCTGTGTGAGTGAGAGGTTTGCCCCCCATTTTCATTGTGGTTGCAGAGATGGCTCTGCACTACCTCCAGCCCCCATGGTGTACAGGACTGCCTTTTCTAAGACAGCCAGACCTCCAAGGTGTGAGGTGCCCCCTGAGATTTGAACTTTCGCTCTTAATCAGCATCATCTCCTAATGCATTGAGCCAGACAGAGTCTGGGGATCAATTGAGAGACCAGAGCTGACCAAAATGCGAGGGTTTTGGTTTACAGTTCAGCAAGTAAGCCTTTTAATTACCGAAAGAGGAGAGGCTGCTGTGGTGTGTGAAGCTCCAGCACTCTGTGCTTGAGGGTAATGCCAGCCTATCCAGCTGTGCTGACCACACCTAGATCTCTGCCACCACGACCTATTCCCCAGATCCCAGAGATAGCCCGTGGGTCGAGGGTACACAACACTTGTCACGTTTTCATTCAGGCCCTTCGTAGCAGCACCTACATGCTTTTGGGTTTCCTCCTCCACACCCAGTCTCAATGGAGGCATGTTTCCTCCCATTTTAGAGGCTGCAGAAACCAGCTCCTCCCCATTCCTTCTCCTCCTCTTCACTTTCCCTCTCCCCTCCCCGTTCTCCCCAACCTCCTCAGCTCATCACCACAGCTGAGAGACAGGCTTAGCCTCTCAGAACTTGGAAATGGGAACAAGGAAGGAACAAGGGAGGAAAGCACATGGGCCAAGTTGAATACCGTTCATGGTGGGCACTCAAGCAGCAGCCCCTGATCAGACACTCCCTGCCTCAGACTCCTACCTCACTAGTCTCAGAAGCCTCCCTAGGATCCTGTTTCCAAGCTCTTTCCACTCCTTTCTGTCCTCCCAATAAACGCCTTTCTGCCCAGTAAGCCAGGATATTTCTCTTTCAGGCAGCCTTCACCAGACTCATATGCCATCCTGTCGCCTAAGGGGTAGAGAGAAGTGACAGGTGGGCCACCACTAACTGTCCTTTAACTTGCTACACGGAACTGTATAAAGACTGTCACAGTGCAAGCTTTTGCCTTACCAAGAGGCTATGCTAGTACTGAGCAGGGTAGAGGGCACATGTGTCAGGCTCCTTTCATGTACTGCGCAAGTTCGTAAGGGCTTGTATCTCAGGTAGAAAGGGGGACACACTCAAAGCAGTGCAGTGGGGCAAACCAGAGGCAACACGCTCACCTCCCCCTTAAACCCAGGATGCCTTTCCATCTCTCCATCTAGAAAACAGGGATCATAATGTCTGCAGATCTCGGGTGTCATGGGGCTTAATGAATATGTGTTAGCATAGCATTTTGATGTTAGAACATGCTGGGTAAGTGCTGAGGTGGGTTTTTTTGTTTTTTTGTTTTTTTTGGCTGTGCTGGGTCTCTGGGTCTTCTTCATTGCTACTTGGGCTTTTTTCTAGTTGCAGTGAGCAGGAGCCACTCTAGTTGTGGCACATGGGCTTCTCGTTGCAAAGCACAGGCTCTAGGGTGCTCAGGCTTTAGTCGTTGCAGCTCCTGGGCTCCAGAGCACTGGTTCAGCAGCTGGGGCACTTGGGCATTTGGAGACCAGGGATCAAACCCATGTCTCCTGCACTGGCAGGCAGATTTGTTGCCCCTGAGCCACCATGGAAGCCCATGTTGATCTTTTTGCCAAAAAACATAGAGGGGTTCAGTGTTGGGAAGGGGACTTGAAATTTAGGAGTTTCTGGAGTCCAGCCTCATGCTGGGCCCAGAAAAATGAGGTTGCACCTCAGTCTGTAAACAGTTGGCCAAAGAAAGGACTAGTCAAATAAGCCTGGCTCAGGCCTCATTAACTTTTCTGTACTTGCTGCCACTGCCACTGCCAACCATTTTGGAACCTGTGTTCCCTGTTGCTGGTCCATTTTGCAGCATCCTACACTTTGAGGTCTTTGTTTAAAACACAGGCAGGTGCAGACGCTGCTATGAAAGCCAGCACTGGGGAGTTCTCTCAGCCCAGCACTCATCTCCAGAATGTAGTCTGAGCTCTGACTGGTGGCTAGCCCACTCCACTTCCCTGACTGCATCCCCAGAGACCAGAGGAGAATGAAAGCTGTGGACAGAAACCCCCTCACCACAAGCATCTGTCCCCAGGGCATGTGGCTGCATATGCTTCATGGGCAGAGTTGGCCACATTAAGTGGTGCCTTTCCCATCTTGTGCAACACTGGTGGCTCATTATTAAACTACATACACTTTTTTCAAGCAAAAGAGGGAGAGAAAAAGGAGAAATAAGAGGAACTTACCTAAAGAGAAACCTGGAGGCATTGACAGGAAGGAAACTACATGGGGACATCTTTGTGCCAGGACCTTGGTTGAGTTGGTTACCTCCAGGGAATTAGCAGAGGTTACTGAATCAACAGAGTGACAAGGTGACTGATGGGCTACTCCACTGGGGCTGTGATGTTGGGGTAGGATGGGACAAGGACAAGAGAAACATGTAAAGTGACAGCCATTCCCCACGGGGTTCATGGAGCTGCAGGCTGGAAAGCAATGAGCAAGAAATTGCTGTTTTCAAAATTTAAATACTATTCTTAAAAATTAGAGCCTAAGGCTGAAGGATTAGGTTTTGTGGAAGCATGTGTAGGGCCTACCACCTCCTTTGGTTTATTTATTTCAAGCAAGATGCAGGGTTTTCCAAATTATGAATGCTCTGACTAGCCAGAAGGTAGTGTAGCTCAGTGATAAGAGCGTGGGTGACAAGAGCCAGCCTGGACCTGAGTTCAAATCTCAACTACCTGTAAATCTGTATTTTTTTAATCTACAAAACAGTAGTATTTATAGTTGCTAACTCAGAAGGCTGTTGTGAAGAACCCATGAGATAATGTGGGCAAAGGACTTGGCCAATGCCAGATATACAGTGAAAGTGAAAGCATTAGTCACTCAGTCATGTCCGACTCTTTGTAACCCCATGGACTCCCCGTGGAGCCTGCCAGGCTCCTCTGGAATTTTCCAGGCAAGAATACTGGAGTGGGTAGCCATTCCCTTCTCCAGGGGATTGTCTCAACCCAGGAATCGAGGCCAGGTCTCCTGCATTGCAAGCAGATTCTTTACCATCTGAGCCTAAGTGCTCAATATGTGTGACACAAAATGGCTGGCTTCAGTGCTAAGTGCATTATGGCAGCCATTCAACACTTTAACAATATATGCAGATCACAGAAGATATCAGATAAGTCATATAAAATCTCTGCCTTCAAAGAGTTTAGAATCTAGTGGACAAGTCACTGAACAAACAAGAAACTGCCCCTCCAAAGTGAGATGAACACATACAAGGTCTTAAACTCAGGGCTAAAGGAACGTGGGGTGAGGAGTGATCAGAGCTGGAGGGAAAGAAGGTGAAATTCAAGTCTTCTTGTCCCACCAGGCCTTAGCAGGAGACCTCGTCCCTCCCTTAGTGTACCCACACAGTTACCAGGTGTGGGAGCTGAGGCCTCTGTAGTTAAGACTCTGTGTAGTATGTATATATGGGTAGGAGCAGGTGAGGAGCGGCCACATGTGGTATATGGTTGGGAGCTGACTGTGGTATATGGTTGGACTCTTGACTGAACTTTTTCTTTTTCTATTTCTTCTTTTAAAAAAAATATTGCACAACCAGAAAGACATCTAGCGTTCCAGACTCCCGAAGTCCTGGTCTCTACACCGCATGGACGTTATCCACCTCCTCTGTGTCCTCTCAAGGCAGTATTTCAGAAAGTGATCCCCGGCAGAGCCGGCCCTTCAAGTCCGTCTTCGTGCCCACAGCCATAGTCAACCCTGTGCGGAGCCCAGCCAGCCTGGGGACCCTAGGGCAGGGCTCTCTCCGCAAAGGACGAGGTAGCATGAGAAAGAGTAAGTAGTGGTGGAGAGGTACGTGCCTAGACCTAAGGGATGGGGGCGATCTCACTCTGGGCAAACAGAGTGGTTTTGGGGGGTTTGTTCTTTTTTTTTTTGCTAAAACAAGGATTTTTGCTTTAAGGTTGCTTTACATTTCCCAAATATCAAGTTGTTTTATTAGATTAAGCAAGACAGACTCAGGGTCACAGCCCTCAGTCTACATACACACACACTGATTGGGAATGATACCAGCCCTGAGTACCAACATGTAATTAGAATATGGCCTAGGCTGGATGCTGGTTCTTGCTGGATCAGTGTTTCTCAAACTGTGTTCCGTGGAAACCCTCAGGGGGTACCAAAAGGGAAATGAAGGATGCAGGGGAGGAAGAAAAGAGGAGTTGATGCTAAGAGCCCCTGAATCCCACTTTGTTTAACTAATATATGTACAAGTTTAAAAAATTATATTGTACAAAATTACGTTATATTGTACAAATATATCCTTCCAATCCTTCACCCTCAGTCCCAAGTTCTCATCCATGTACATGCATACCGTGTAATCTTAATACAGTGTTCTTCACCTTGCTTTCATTTTTATATAACATCCACATTGCACGCATGGCAGTTACATAACTTCCTTCATCTTAAAAGTCATGCTTTTATCTTCTAATATATTGAACCTCTGCATAAGACTTCATTTTGAGGGGTTCTAAAAAGTTTCTGAGACCTATTGTTCTATAACACATCGAACCTCTATATTTGTACACCTCTCTAGAAGATGACAACAAGCCAAGCTAAGTCAACTTGATTTGTTCTACATCCCCTGACTTAGCCTGGGCTCTGCCATCCCTCCTTCTATCTTAAAAAAAAATAATTAAAGGTGAAAATTCAGTACTAGTCAGAGCAAAGGATTCACATGTGAGGCAATATGCCACACAGGAAAATGCCCTCAGAAAATTAAAGCTATTTTCTTAGTTCTACTCTTTCTCAGTGCTTTCCAGTCGCCTGCTTGCCTACTGATCCCAGCAGTCTTGCCTCTTCATTTGAGCCACTCGTGCCTCTCTCCTGCACCCTCCAGTGCCATCCTCCCCCCTCTCCCTGCAACACACACAATAAGTAATCCCACCACAATAGCCTTGGTTGGGCAAGTTACTTACTTCTTGGGTCTTCAGTTTTCTCATTTGAAAAATGAAAATAAAAATAGCACCTATCTCATCAGAGTAAAAAAAGAATCCATTTAATAGTAATGACATGGTGCCTGACACACAATAAGCACTCAAGAAATGTTAGCTATTTTTATAGCATTAGTGTCTTACCAGTATTATCATAGCTCTTAGAATTCAGCAGATCATGTTAGGTCCACCCATAATGTGAATGTATCATTTCACTTAGTGCTGAAATGTTCACACTTATGAATGCCGAGAAGAACATCCCCGTGGCAATGTTTCCCACTTCCTTTTGGACACTTCCTCTCTTCCTTTACATATATCTTGATCAACTTGGAGTTTTGACCGATTACATTATGTGCACATGTAATAAGCTCCAATCTCTTGGAAATTAGGAACCCATAAGATAAATAGATATGGCAATAAACTAATGATTTTTCACTCATTTCCGAGAGCCTAAGGACAGGTCTGGGCTTCCTTGATGGTTCAAACAGTAAAGAATCCACCTGCAATGTGGGAGACCTGGATTCTATCTCTGGGTCGGGAAGATCCCTTGGAGGAGGGTATGGCAACACCCTCCAATATTCTTGCCTGGAGAATCCCTATGGACAGAGGTGCTAGGTGGACTACAGTCCATGGGGTTGCAAAGAGTCAGACACAACTGAGCGACTAAGCACAGCACAGCAAGGACAGGTCTGCCCAGCATGGCTTTGACTTTTCTAGGTCCCCGAAGCTTTCTCTCTCTCCCTTTCCCCAAGGTGAGGCTGGTCAAGCTATCAATCTCCCCAAAGCAAAGAGAAATGACAGAGAATTGACTATGTGCACCTCACAGGGCTGTCAGTGAAAAAATAAATGTCGACATTGAAAGGTCAGACTCATGTAAGCAGTGGCTGACTTGCCGGCGGTGGCTGAGAATACCGACGCTCTTGAGTGAGTGTCTGCTTTTCATGTTCACACCCATCCTGATGAAGAATCACGACACAGAACACGGCCTTAGATGGGCCCTCTGTGCCAGACACACGTAACTTTGATTCACACACGTGTCCATAGAGTGTCACAGAGGACTAACATCTCTGCTATGGCTACAAATGCTGGGAGACCCTTATGGAGAAATGACCCACAATGCGGCTCAGAGTGCCTCTCCCACTACCCCCCACAGAGTGCAATAACTTGCTGATTCTCCAGATCACCCATAGTACATGTGCTCAAGGGGTGGGGATCTCCTGTGTTCTAGAGAATTTGAGGGGAAGGAATGGCTTTCTTTTACAGAGGAGGCTCATCTCAGTTAAAAGCAAAAAAAAAAAAAAAAGGTGGGGGTGGAATGAGCTCAGGGAAGTGAAAGGGGCAAAACCAAACTCCTGGACCATGCATGCGTTTTTACAGTTTGCTTCTCCTTTACCTAAAAAAGAAAAAAAAAAAAAAGTTTTCAAACATGGGGGCATTTATTATGTTCCGGGCACTATCCTAACACTTTGCATGCATCATAAAATATAATCTCACTCCAGCCCATGAGATACTGTTGTTAGCTCCAGTTTACAACCAGAGGGGCCAAAGAGCAGGAAGGTGATGTGACTGATTGGCCCCCGGCTCCTTGAGAAGAGATCAGATTCCAGAGCCTGTGTCATGGGACTTCCGAAGCTCATCCACTCCCAACCCTAACTCGGAAATAGCCTTTCCAGATTTGCTTCCAGCTACTGTCACATTTGCCCAGTACACATGGTCTCTAAATCCCACTCAGCCTTCCTCCCCACAGACCCGATGAAGAGCAGAGGTCCCCACACCACAGGCCTAATGCTTCCATCAGAACTTTCTTCAAGAAGCTGGTCAGAGTCCCCTCCCCTCTCTCCTGCCCTCTCCCTCCTGCTCATGCCTCTCAGCTGACTCATTCTTTTGAGTCTCAATGTCTGCTGTCTCTTGAGTTGCCTCTGCTTTTGTGTCCTTTTTGGTCTGCATGACATTTCTGTTCTCTTCTCACTGTGAAGCCCTGTCTTTAGTACTGTCTTCTTCATTTCCCATCTTTAAGGCCTGGAAGGAGATCATAGAAGTGTGTGTGTGTGAAAGAGAGAGAGAGAGAAAGAGAGACAGAGACAGAGAGACAGACAGAGGACAAATGGAGGTAATACACCTTCTGACACCACCCCCCACCAACATTCACCTAGCCAGTCATTGGCTGCCAGCATTGGCAAGCAGTACTAAAAAAAGAATAAGGTCACCTTTGAAAGACCCTGGGAGAATGTGAGCACAGTCAAATTGGGAAAGCACTTAACTATTCTGGGATATCAGGACGCACTGCCTACCCAGCCCCTCCTGTCCACCCCCAGCTGCTGTCAGCCGCCCCAGGGCTGATATCTCTGTCTTGTAATTCCCCAGATGGATCTCTGCAGAGACCCGTCCAGTCGGGGATCCCCACCCTCGTGGTGGGCTCCTTCAGACGCAGCCCCACCATGGTGGTCCAGCCTCAGCAGTTCCAGTTCTACCAGCCACAGGGGGCCCCCTCCTCAGCCTCCACGGTGGTGGCGGAGCTGGGACCCAAGCCCACTTCCACCGGGGAGCCTGCCATCACATGCGTCAGCAGGGGCAGCGACACCAGGATCCACACGGCAGCCAGCTCCCTCATCATGGAAGGCAAAGAAATCCCCATCAAGAGTGAGCCTCTCCCCAAACCGCCTGCATCTGCCCCGCCCTCCATCCTGGTGAAACCAGAAAACTCAAGAAACGGCAGCGAGAAGGTAGGAGTAGGTGACATGGCGCAGTGGTAAAGAATCCTCCCGCCAATGCAGGAGACACAAGAGACGTGTGTTCAGTCCCTGGGTTGGGAAGATCCCCTGGAGGAGGAAATGGCAACCCACTCCAGTATTCTTGCCTAGAATGTTCTATGAACAGAGGAGCTTGGCAGACTACAGTCCATGGGGGTCACAAAGATTTAGACACAACTGAACATGCATGCATGACCATGAGGTGAAGTGAGGGGGGCCTGATTCTTTAGACCCCTAACTTTGCACAGTGTCTCAGCTCCTGAGATTTCAACTTTGAATGGACAAGGAATCAAAGGAATCCTCACACACAACCTTTCCCCTCCACATCCTCATACCACCTCCATCCTCCCTGGACATGTTACTGAATCTCCTGGATGCTTCCAGAATATCTCATACATCCTACTTTCAAGGCCCAGAGGTGACTTGAAAAAGCATGGCTTTAGCCTCAGATACAATGTTGTTTTGAATTCCAGCTCTGCTGCTTGCTAGCTGGTGACTCCGGTTGAAACATTTCACCTTTCTGAGATTCTTTTGCTTAATCTGTAAAATGGCAGTACAAAGAGTCATGGCCTCACAGGATTGGAGTGGAAATTAAATGAGATGAGTAAAGTGCTTACACAGGGAATAATGTGTACCTGTTCACAGTATGGAGGAGGTAACTGAGACAGGAAAGAGTAAGTGGCTTGTCAAGGTCACACAGAGCTATAACTACTCAATTGACCATTATCAGGACCTTTGTGGTTCTATGGCTTTTCCATAAGAAGACATAAGAATTTTTGTAAACGTATTATGTTCTCAGTAATATCCTTGAGGAAAGAAGGATGGTGGGATGGAGGAGGTAACAAGAAAATTAGGTGACTGTTGTTTAGTTTTGGGGCTTCCCTGGTGGCTCAGCAGTAAAGAATCCGCCTGCAATGCAGGTGACCCAGGTTCAGTCCCTGGGTCAGGAAGATCCCCTGGAGAAGGGAATGGCAATCCACTCCAGTATTCTTGCCTGTAGAATCCCATGGACAGAGGAGCCTGGCAGGCTACAGTCTATGGGGTCGCAAAAGAGTCAGACATGACTTAGCGACTAAACAAACAAAAGACAGGGAATGGCCAAGGTAAACACTGATTGTACCAGACAGATCCTGTAACAGGCTAGGAAAGAAGGGAGAGAGGAAAGGCTTATGCAAATGTGAGGTGGTGACTCCCACATAGACAGGGAGCTGCTGATCAGCACCAGCCAACTGTTGGCAGAATGGGCCCTGGCCCCGGTGCACCTGAGCTGTATCATAAGAGACAGATGAAATCCTGACTTTTATATATGCAGTCTCCCAATTTTTCGTGTTAGCACCTAAAACTCTTAAACCTTCTGCAGACAAAGTGTAGTCAGTGGTGTCTAGTTTGCTGGCTCTGCTTTGAGGATTTATAAGTTTATCACAGAACTTGATGCAGTCAGCAGGTAGGCCTCAGGGAAGAGGTAGGCCTCAAGACAGGCCTTACTGGCAGGTGGAGAAGAGAGAGGGGAGGTGAACTTCTTATATTTTCTCAAAAGGATCATACCCTCTTGCCCAGGACCCTGTTCTTAGGTCAGTGATTGCCCCTTCTATTTCTGCTAGATAATCCCCAGTCATTCTTCAGTTCTTGATTGAAATAACTCTGCCTTTAGGAGGCCCTCCATGACAAGCCCCATTCCAGCTTCAATTGGATACTCCAACCCCCTCCCTTAGCATCTTATTCTTCCCCACGGGGGCACTGGTTCTCACTGTCATCTTTCAGGGCAGTTCTGTTCACTCTTGGATTTGTACATAGCACCTGACAGAGTGGTGATCCCTGGTGGACTCTCATGCAGACACAAGTATTTGCTGGAGGAACCCATGAATGAGGCATTCCCAGAAGGGACAAGGGTAAAGGAACAATGTGAGCCAAGTCCCAGGGGGAAACAGCACAGTTCTCACACCTCAGCCATGTCCCTTTGTTCTCCTGTCTTACAGCAAGTCAAAACTGTGAGATTTCAGAACTACAGTCCTCCTCCCGCCAAACACCACACCTCCGGGAAGCCTGAACAGCCAGCCACCCCGAAGGGGTCCCAGCCTGAGGCAGCCCCCTTGGGCCCGGAGATGACCATCCTGTTCGCCCACCGAAGTGGCTGCCACTCTGGACAGCAGACAGACCTCCGGAGGAAGTCAGCTTTTAGCAAAACCGTGACCCCGGCGTCCACTGCCTCGGCCACGCAGACTGCGTTTCCCAGCAAATGAATCTACAGGCGGCTTTTCCTAGACCCCAAAGAGGTGAATTGCATTTAAATATAGTATGCCTCCACTGAGGGCGTCCTGCTGTTCTTTGGGGACTCGAGCATGGGTCCTGTTCTGCCTTGTTTAGCTCCAGGAAAGGACAGGTGGGAGCGCAGATTCCTGCCTTGGCTAGGAAGGTAGACTAGGTGACCTTGCAGACGTAATGATTCGATGTCTCAAGACGACTGCCCAGACCAAGGAATGGGAGCTCATCCTGCCCACTCTCATCCCAGTGTGGAGTGTGCACCCCTCATTCCCTGTGCTCTGTGTAGAATTTCTAAGATGCTCTAAAGCGGGGTTCAGCCGGGGGTCACAGTGGTAGAATGCTGGCATTACTTCTTTGACCTCAACATCTTGGAACAGTTTCTGCCATCTTCTGGGGCCTGGATACAGGCCACTAGTAGGCACTGTATCTTTTTCCCCTCCATTGAGTCACAATCCTGGCTGCCAAGGGAGAACTTTTGGGAAGGGTATGAGACGAATGCTGTGAACATTCCAAGAATCCTCTAAACCAAAAAGAGTCAGCTCCCTGGCTTTGTTCCAGACAAGGTCAGAGAGAAAGCTGACTGCTGTCATACTTGAAGCTTCTCAATCTGTTTGCCCACTTACAGTCCTACACAGTAGATAAGCAGGAAGCATGTACTTATGGAGAGGGTCCTGTATGGTACTATGGACCATCGTTCATCCCTGGCTCTAGACTGACTTCCCAAAGAAAACACAACATGCTTAGAAACAACTTCATAAGGGGTTTAAGTTTAGATATTCATTCTGTTTGCACTGCAAACAGTCTTTACTTCCACTGATTTCTTCTATTTGGGGCAGACTAGATGTTTCCCTGGGTTGCAGGATAAGGTTACAATGTTATGGGGAAGATGGCAATCCACAGCTGGGTGGGGGTCCCTTCTAGAGGAAAGTGTCTGTAGAAAGGGACTGGACAAATAAAGTTGGAGAGGAAAGGGAGTAAGAAGGAGGAGATGATGAGAATGAGAAAGACAGAGGGTTAGGGAATGAGTCAGAGAAGACCAAAGAGGAGGGGATCAACCTTGAAATTCTTGGCAGGTGGGGAAAGAAGGGCAGCGTCTGCAAAGCTAGGCAACCTCACTAAGATGGGGGCTGACTGAGTGGGACAGCCAGGCAGAGCCTTGTAAACAAGGCTAAAGGGCAGCCCAGGGAGCACAGACAATGCTGTAAGACAAACCATTAATTCTCATTAAACTTAACTGTTGTGATTTAACATTTATTGCATGCCCATCAATGTGGGCACTTCAGTGCATGAATGCCGTTTACTACTAAGCCTGGATATCATTAAAAAAAAAAAAGACAAGTCTAATTAGACCTTCTCCCTGGACAGTTCTTAAAGATACTGGGATTAAAAACATTTATCTTTTACATACCAACCACACACTTGGCAGATTGAATTATCCAGACTTTTCCAGACCTTCATAAAACACAAACAAAACCATCCTCCTGCCAAGGACTACTGCACATGTCAGACCTTTGGGGTTGGTAGGGCCAATGTGGCAACACGTTCTGGTGCTTCTGTGAGATACTGACCCATGTTCACTCCACAAAATCGTCACCCCAACTGCATGATTCAGTGAGGTGAAAACAGTCATCCAGATGGAGAAATGGAGAAAAGTCACCAAGACAGGCAGGCATCGTATGATTTGTCAAAATATGAGTACCTACCCCTCGTATTTACCCCAAAAAGTACTCGCAACGAGTTTAGCAATCTGCCCCCAGCGCAACAGACATGTGACATGCCCAAACAACCAAATATTTACTCTGTGCCTCAGTAGCACTGGAGCCAGTTAATTTTTAACTGTTGTGGCTGAAAAGCAGGTTGTTTGAGTGTAATGAAGACACAGTCCATGCCCTCCAAATGAAACAGAATATTCATTCCATTGCCCACGATCTCTATAGAGTAACTTTTCTGAGAACTGTAAGCAATACCAGACTGGCCACTCCCATTCCATCCAGCCCCCTTCCCCCTGCTCAGCAGCAAACTCCCTCCCTCCCAAACAAATCCCATCTCTGCCTAGTCACCTGAGGATTTGAAAAGGATGGTACAAGCTGAACTCACTGCCACTCCCTGTCATTTGTTCCATCACCATGTTGGATACTACATCCTCTCCTATAATGTCCACCATAACTTTATAAGGCAAATGTAACTATTCCAATTATAGAGCCTAGGAAGCTGAGGCTTGTAGGGTAACCACAGACAGTGGCAGAGCGAGTTTGAGAGCTGCCCTCACCCTGAGTCCAAGCTATCTAACTTCAGAGCCTAACTCAGGACTATGCTCAGTGAACCAAAAGACCATCCTTGGTGTCAGTCTACCGCCTTCAGACCGTAGAGAGGAGGCACAGTGCGGTGGTCACAGTTGCCGGCTCTGCTGCACACAGACTAGGTCCACTCCTCATTTACCACATGCTAGCTGTGTGATGCTGCGCAAGTTACTTGACTTCTCTAGGCTTTGTCTTCTTACAAGCCATGATAACAGTGCCAGCCTCACTGGGTAACTGTGAGGGTTAACTGAGGTAACATAAAGTGACTGAAGTCATGCTGGTACATAGTGAATACCTGAAAAAGGTTAGCCTTGAATGTTTTTAAGGAAGTGGGCTGTTGAAATTCCAGGCAAGAAAGTCTAAATAAGGGCCTGCCCAGGGCTGTGGCGCTAAAAGGAGACCAAGTAACCTAGTCATGGAGGTCAAGACACAGTCTACGCTGAGTCCTGAAGGACAGGAAAGAGTCAGGCAGGCAAAAGGATGGGAGAAAGGGTGTCCAAGCGGGGTAAGAAGCACTGGCAATGGGTTTAAATGTAGCAACCAAGTCAAGATCTCTTGTCCCCAAGCACAAAGAATCCACTCCTGTGTGGAACATTCCAGGGATCCCAGGTGGGTGTGGAACACCTCACGTCTGAAGCCAGACATTCCTGTGAGAGCTCTATACCCTCAGCCAAGACTCGGAGTCCCTAGAAGAGGCCCGCCTTCACCCTGTGATCAGCCCTGACACCTCAGTGCAAGGAAAGCTGCTGTGGGCAGGCACAGAGCGGGGGACACCTGAGAGACAAAGGAGGGGCGCAACCAGTTGAGGGCAGACCCTGAGGACCACACTTGAGGAAATGGTTGCCATAAGCAGCTAGTGGTAAAGAAACCTGCCTGCCAGTGCAGGAAACCTAAGAGACCTTCAATTCCTGGGTCAGGAAGATTCCCTGGAGGAGGGCATGGCACCCACTCCCATATTCTTGCCTGGAGAATCCCATGGACAGAAGAGCCTGGTGGGCTATAGCCTGTGGGGTTGCACAGATCAGACACGACTGAGTGACTGAGCATGCACACAAACAGCATCAAGGTCCTCACTTAAAGCCTGTCTCCTTCCCGGCTCACGTGTGACTGGCTCCCCCACCCCCTCCCATAGACAGAGCTTCTACAGGAAGATTTTAAAGCAATGGCCCCACCTGTGACTCAGTGAGAAGCCAAACTAAATCACTGACTTCTGACTCACAGATTTCCAGCTTCCCTGGGACGTTCAGAAAGTCCATCTACGTCAGGCCCGCACTCCTGATGGGCAGCCATCCGGAGTTAGCTGCGTCAAGGTCAAGATGTCAGTGAAATGGACACGTGCTCTTCAATTTGCCTTGACCGCAGCAGCCTGTTTCACTCACTCACATGACCTGCACCTGAACTGGGCATGTTCCCCTCCAGACTGTGCTCCACTTCATCTCAGAAGCATTCTAAACCCCTTCCATGTAGAGCTGGGTCCCCAGATACCAGCTGATCCAGGCACACAGGTCTCAGGAGCATAATGGTCCCTGCCAGGGCCCTACAGGATGCCGTTCAGTAGTTTTGGGGTGGGGACTTAGGCATATGTGTTTTTGACAAGCTCCCCAAGTGATTCTGCTGCTACTGCTAAGTTGCTTCAGTTGTGTCCGACTCTGTGCAACCCCATAGTCGGCAGCCCACCAGGCTCCCCCATCCCTGGGATTCTCCAGGCAAGAACACTGGAGTGGGTTGCCGTTTCTTTCTCCAGTGCATGAAAGTGAAAAGTGAAAGTGAAGTCGCTCTGTCGTGCCCGATTCTTAGCAACCTCATGGACTGCAGCCTTCCAGGCTCCTCCGTCCATGGGATTTTCCAGCAAGAGTACTAGAGTGGGGTGCCATTGCCTTCTCCGAAGTGATTCAGAGGTACATAACAAATGAGAGAAAGTTCACCTTTCTTAAATGGTATAGCAGTGCTGACATTTGGCTCTGACATTCAGCAGGAATATGGTCACACTGGTTGTCAATATATTGAAAGTGTCCTGTACTGATAGGTGAATGATAGATTCTCTGAGCTCCTCAGGGCCTCTCCCCGCTCTTGCACCCTGGCTCTTTCTCCAGGTCCTCCCCATCGCTCTCCTATCCAAAAGCTAAGGCCAGCTGCAGTTGAGACCCGCAGCAATGAAACCCTTCTTCATTCTGATTAGCTGGTGCCTATGACATACTGGCGGAGAAGGCAATGGCACCAGTACTCCAGTACTCTTGCCTGGAGAATCCCATGGACGGAGGAGCCTGGTGGGCTGCAATCCATGGGGTTGCGAAGAGTCGGACATGACTGAGCGAATTCACTTTCACTTTTCACTTTTTATGCATTGGAGAAGGAAATGGCAACCCACTCCAGTATTCTTGCCTGGGAAATCCCATGGACAGAGGAGCCTAGGGTAGCAAAAAGTCAGACACGACTGAGCGACTAACACTTTCACTATGTCGTACTGATTCTGAAATGTCTGGTTACCCTGTTCTACAGAGTAAGGCTCAGAGAGGTCACTCAGAAGTTGAGAGCACTACTATCAAGCCCAACACTCTTCCTGGCCCCCATCCTGGCCACTGTTCAGCCCTTAACATTTGCCTTTGTAGGCCCTCAGCTGAGGCAAGGAGCTGACTTGGAGGATAGGTGAACATGCCTGTTCACCTGTCTTTTTCAGCTAAGAGTTTCCTAGGTGTAAATGACGCACTTCAGTGTCCTAGCTCCTCTGGTCTCATACAGGCAGGTAAGGAAGCACGTACTTTACTTCAACAAGATGAACAGGCCCCCATCTTGATCCTCTCACTGCCTCTTCACACAGGCCAGCCCCACAGCGTCTGACTCCCTGCCCGAGGAGTGAGCAGCTGAAGCAGGCAGGATAACAAGGGCCTCTCCAGCTGGGAGCACGTGCTTAACAAGCTGGGCCCTCCCGGGGCGGCAGCTGCTGCCACCAAGGCTTCTCTCACTTATGTCTTGAGAGTGAAGGCCCCAGTTCCCCCTCGGGTTGAGCGAAGAGAATGTTAGCACTTGCAGAAACCTCTTAGGTGACCATAAAAGACTCACTAAACAGGCAAGACCAAGTGGGGGAATTAACTCCAGAGAGCCTTATAGCAGGTTGGCGTCATTAAGGATAAAGCTCACAAGGACATTTTCCCTGAAATAGAACAATGTTAAATGATGATCAAGCCATCTGCTGTTTGCCAAGCTGTAGTATCGTGTCCTAGACCAGAGTAGAAACAAAATGTTCCCAGGAAGCCCTTCCGCCGATTGACCTACACTTTGACAAATGGAAGGCAGCAGAGGTGGGATCAAAGATGATGGGATGGAGGACATGGAGGAGCATTATAGATTCACCCATCCATCCATCCAACAGCAGTTAATTCACCACACACCCTGGCCCAGGCTCTAGGAGAGGCAATGAGGATACAGTAAACAGGATAGATAAAATACATATGGCTCCCACAGAATGGTGTTTCTTACTACTTCTTTTCTGGATTTGGGCTCCTTTCTGCTTTTCTCCCCTTTTATAATTAAATGTTCTATAGACATAATTATATAGGATCATGAAACCAATAACCATATATCTACCACCTAGTTTTTTAAAAAACAATTGAAACTTGCTGTGTGCTTCTCCCAGTTATTCCTTCCTTCCCCACCTCCCACTTCCCTCACAACCTCTATCCTGAATCCCATGTTTATCATTCCCATGTATATATCCCACTCATGTACCATATGGAGCTTTCAGCACAACTCATAGAGGTACTCAGTAAACACTAGTCAAAGAAGATATTGCAACCTGAGGCCATACACACCAGCCTGAATATTTAAACTCCCATCTGGTTTCTGTCACTGGGACTCAAACGCTTGATTTACTGCTGGGATTTGAGATTTTGATGCACCGGCATGTCTGGTTTTGAGGCATTCGAGTTTAAAGGGGTTTTTATAAGAATTCTTCCAAGTACAGCTGCTTTAGGAGACCCTGTTGCTCCTGAATAAGGAAAATATGGGCTGTGACTGTGCCTACATTCCTTGAATATAGGGTTTTCAACACAGCTGTCCTCTGCACCTTGCCTGGAGCCTCTGGGTAGCCAACTGCAGAAACCAGAGTAGCTTCTCAGATTCTGAAACTAAAACACATCTTGCTGCTGCTGCCAAACTATTCCAAGAACTGCATGAAATGCTCAGAGAAAAATTATCTTTGTCCACAGACTACAGATCAAGAAACTGAGACTCAGGATGTTTCAGCAACTTGACTAAGGTCACATAATGAGTTTGAAATGGAAGGGAGAACTACTAACTCTTCATCCAGTGATAATTGTTACCATTTACTGAGCACCTGCTGTGTACCAAGCACTGTACATGTGGCATGCCATCCAATCCTACCCAAGCCTATGATGGCAGGTACTGCTGTTATTCCATTTTAGAGAGTAGAATTATGGCCCAGAGGTCAAATGATCTGTCCACGGTAACAAGGACTAGAACCCAGAACTCTTAAATCCAAACCTTAATCTTAAGTCACCATGTCCCAGGCATCCCTGGTGGCTCAGTGGTAAAGAATCTGCCTGCCAATGCAGGAGACGTAAGTTCAATCCATGACCCAGAAAGATCCATTAAAAAAAAAAGAAAAAAAGAAGTCATCATGTCCCTCTTCTTCAGTAGCAACTGTAAACACACAACATGGTTGAAGTTGGAGAGGATGCAAAATGTGTGTGTTCTGCAGAAACCTCAGGGATGAAGATGGAGATGGGAGTGGGGGGATGGTTTAACTCGGGGTGAAGCCCTCCCAGAGAATAAGTCTAGGGGTCTTATCAACCAAGAAGTAGGGGTGGGAAAGAAGGTGACTGAGAATATTCTGTACAGAGATATCTGAGAAGCACATCTACCCCTGTTGCAAGGGCGGCCAGACACAGCCAACTTGAAAAAGAACCAAAGCTTGCAATGTGGTTCTGGATCATTGACATCAGAACATGATGATCATTCTGCGGTCTCTAGATCTCTCCCTCTTCACCAGTCTATTTCTGGTTTTGCCTGTCCTCACTCTAAATGATATACAGTTCAGAAGAAGGGGTTATGATTTCCAAAATGACCCCCACTTTCATCTTCTCTGTGGGAACAAGAGGGCTCACAGAGCTGACATCTTCCAGTGTTCCATGCTGATATTTATCCAAAGTTCAAAGGCAATTGCTTTGGGGGAGTAAATACACACCCACAGATGCAAGGTAATTATGCAAATAGGGTCACTGCTGGATGGACAAGAGCTGCAGTCAGGTAAAGACTAAAGCGATGCCAGCCAAGACCTGGAGAGAAAGGCAAAACACATTTGCAAAGGCCACTCTGTGTATCCTTGGTTAATGCTGTTAGAAACCGTGCTAGTGTGACCGACTGACTTGATGAAGGCCATCTGCAATGTCAGAGTTTGACTGCTGTAGGCCACACATGTCCTAGAGGCCACAGCCATCCTAACATCTTTCCCATGAAAATGAGGACTCCTCCCTGGACCATCCAAGTGGATTGTGAGAACTATTTACAGTCAGGAGACTCTCACAAATTAGCAAAAGCAAGCTTGAATCAAAACATAAGGAGACAGCAAAAACACCTGAAGGACCAAAGAGGAATTCAAATAACTATCACCTTCAAAGGATCGTACCTGGATTCCCACCCCATTCTTGCCTGGTTCACTGGGAGATGTTTTTCTTCTCTGTCTAGAAGAGACCCAAAGGACCACACTCCCTGAGAAAGACATGGCAGTCACCATTCAAGAGTGATGGCAGCAGCTTCCATGACAAAGGACAGAGTGGTCAGACAGACAGAGGGGATCATACTGTTTGGAAGGGAAGGCTTCTTTTAGATATCAGAACCACATTTCCAAAAACTCCATCCTGCACGTTCTATTTATAAATTGAATTCTTTTTTAAGCTTACATTCATTTTAGGTTGGCAAATTTGATAATTTGGACCTTCTTCATGGAAACCACCAGTAAAGAACTAAATTTTAAAACATCAGTCAACAGGGATTTGGGGGTAGCGATTCTAGCTGTGTTCCCAATCCACTGGAACTTAACAAGATATGGAGAAACAACAAAACATAACAGCTAGAGTGGTGGGTTTTGGAATCAGATTATCTGGGGTTTGGTCCCAGCTTGTCACTTACTAGTTATGTTTCCTTTGGCAAATGACTAAAGCAACTCAGAAAAGTTACACCACCTCCCTAAACCTGCTTTTTCATCTATAAAATGGGAATCAGAATCTCCGCCTCACAGGATTCTCAGAAGGATTAAACGAGATCCTGCATGTACAGCCCCAGTTGTGGTATGCAGTACATCAAAGTATTCAATAAACGGTAGCTATTACCCATACATACATAGAGAGGCACAATTCAGAAATGGAGTATAAGAAAGAGCTAGTCTCGATCAAACAGACAGATGTGCGAGAGAGGAGTGATAAAGAAGTGGGGTTTTTTGTTTGTTTTTATTTTTTTTAATATGAACCATTTTTTATTTTTATTGCTTCCCTGGTGGCTCAGACAGTAGTCTGCCTGCAATCAGGGAGACCAGGGTTTGATCCCTGGGTTGGAAAGCTCCCCTGAAGAAGGAAATGGCAATCCACTCCAGTATTCTTGCCTGGAAAATCCCATGGACAGAGGAACCTGGCAGGCTACAGTCCATAGGGTTGCAAAGAGTCAGACACAACTGAGCAAAATCACATATTTAATTTACTACAATATTGGTTCTGTTCTGTGTTTTCAGTTTTTTGGCAACAAGGCATATGGGATCTTAGCTCCCCAACCAGGAATCGAACCCATACCCCCTGCATTGGAAGGCAAAATCTTAACCACCGGACCAGCAGGAAAGTCCTAGAAGGAGTGTTTTAGTTGTCAGGAGAGCTCCACTGAGCAGGAAGAGATTCTGAAAGACAGTAGCGTGGAGAATGGCTATTACATAGAGAGGAACCACCAGGGTTTTAGAATCACATGTCCTTGGGCTCAGATCCTGGCCCTACCACTTCGTGGCTGTCTAATCTTGAACCAAGTTAACTAACCTCTCTGAGACTTTCTTTACTCATCTGAAGAGTGAAAACAATAATCAGCACTTCACAAAGTAATTGGGAAGATGAAGTGAGACATATAGGCCAGGTGCTGGTGTGCAAAAAGGACCCTAGTAGTGAATTTTGTAGTTATGACAAAGGCGTGATGGCAAGATCAGGAGAAACGCTAGAATAAGAATAGATCCTTCTAGCTGCCATTCATTCATTACATATGTACTAAATGCCAGGTATTGGTCTAATCCCTTAGAGCAGGGGTCCCCAACCTCCAGAATCTATCTAATGCCTGATGATCTGAGGTAGAGCTGATGTAATAATAGTGGAAATAAAAGTGAAAGTCACTCAGTCATGTCTGACTCTTTGTGACCCCATGGACTATAGTCCATGGAATTCTCCAGGCCAGAATACTGGAGTGGGTAGCCAGTTCCCTTCTCCAGGGGATCTTCCCAACACAGGGATCAAACCCAGGTCTCCCACATTGCAGACGGATTCTTTTCAAGCTGAGCCACCAGGGAACCCAAATAATAATGGAAATGAAGTGCATAATAGATGTAATGCATTTGAATCATCCCAAAACGATCCCCCTGCACCTAAATCATGGAAAAATCATCTTCCACGAAACTGGTCCCTGGTATCAATAAAGGTTGGGGGCCACTGCCTTAGAAGCTTGTTACAGGGAGGTTACAAACATTGTGAGTCAGGTGACCTGGATTCAAATCCAGACTCTGCGTTTCTTCCCTGTATTACCACGGGGAAGTCATTTAATCTTCCCAACCTTTAGTCCCTTTGTTTGTAAAATGTAGGTTCTAATTGTGCTTTCTTTGATGGTTAGGTGGGGATTAAATGAGATAAGGGGCGTGAAGTCACTAACCCCATGCCTAGCTCATAGAAAACACTCTGTGACGTTAGCTGTCATGACTATTTACATGCCTTTTCGCACTTAACCTTCACAACAATCCCGTGAGTTGGGTGTTATTGTCCCCTATTTATAGATCAAACAGATCTGAGGCTCTGAGGATCAATCACTTGTCTAAGGTCACAGAAAGGAAGCAGTGGGGCTGGCTCTGCAAGACTAGAAAATCTCAGCTTCTTTGTTCTTTTCACTTTTCAGATCAGCTGGTGAATGGTGCCAGGGTTGAGGCAATATGACAGTTATTTTTAAAAGCATCTCATGCCATAACCCTCATCAGTCCTTTGTCTTCTGGTTGTCCCTACACCTTACCTGCCATCTGTTGAAGGTCTGCGGTTTAAGGTTGTCTATGACCCTGAATGCAGCTAGTGAGCACCTTGGTGCAGCCTCTCTGGGGACTTGCAGCCTCACAAGGTTGACAAGGTTTATGAAATGTCCATTCTGATTTGCAAACAGGTCTGACACAGACATGCTTCCAGCTGGCTGGTGATTTTGATAACAACCCCTCCTCCTCAGTGCCAATTAACAGAAATTAAATGTCCCTGGCACACTTTGTAATTCAGGAAATGTATGTGCTGATTAGTTAAACCCCTGCTGGACATGCCATTATGACCAAGGGGCTCCAGGCCAACATCCCAGCTCTCACTCCATCTCCATTTAAAGTCACAGAATGTTTTCTTCCTGGGTAGAAATCAATGTCACCTCATTCACTTATTCATTCATCTTCATTCAACAAATATTGATTGAGCATCTACTGTGTGTGAGGTTTTGTTCCATACACTTCACAACAGTGAACAAAGCAAAGCAAGTAATATTCCTGCCTTCATGAAGGGCAATAAATGGAAAATGATTAAACACACAGGATTATTTCTATATGACAGATGCTATGAAGGAAACAAACTGGTGGGACAGACAATGACTGGAAGGTATGAGTGACATTAGGTAGAGTGGACAACAATGTTTCTCCAAGGAAGCCAGCTTCCTTGATTCCTGAGATTCGAAGACTGAGAAGAACTCAGACATGCACAGTTTCGAGATGAACAGGAACAAGCTCAAAGTGTCAAGGAAATTCATTCATTTATCAAACACTTTTGGTCATCAATCAATTATGTGTTGAATGAACAATTGGAGAATAAATGAATCCTCCCTTTTCCTGCCAAGAGGGATCTTCACAGGAAGAATGAACTTAAAGGAGATGCCACAAACTTAGAGGCAATTTGCTTCCCTTTTCTCTGGCCCCATTTCATCCCTCAAACAAGGGGCTTGGATCACGTATTAGCATTCCAGGACTGCAGGATCATAAAAACTCACCTTCCAAAGGGACTGGCCCTCGCAGCTCTTTAAAGCCATGACTCTGCAGCACGCAAAAAGCAATCTCATTTTTCTAAGTGGTCAAATGGTTGTTTGGAATTATGTAGACAAGGCATGAAATGTCATCTGCTTTGTTATCATTAGGATACGTTTATTGAATTCCCACGCCCACTTACTCATTCCGAGAATACTTATTATCAGTTGCCAGCCTCCCTCTCCCCTTCCCTCCTTTCCTCCTTCCCACTCCCCACCCCCAGCTCCTTCCCCCTTTTCGGCTCTCCTCTCTCTGGCATAGCAATGAACAGCCCAGGCTATAGAATCAGAACACCCGTTATACCTCAAATGTGACTCACTATGTCACTCTGGGTAAGTCATTTCACCTCTCTGAGTCTCAGTTTTCTCATCTATATAGTAAGAAGAATAATAGAGGCCATCTCATGACAATTATATAAAGTATAATAAATACTGAGCTACTGTTATCTTCATTTTGTTGATTAGGATATAAGATTTTAATAACTCTATTTAGGTTTTTAAGGCAAAAGAAACTCCAGTAATGAGTGTGATCATGAGCCAGTTTAATGGTCTGTATCCATTTAATGGTCTGTATGGTTTTCCATTCTTTGAGATAATCAAGAAGCAGGATTTTAATACATAACCTTGAAGAGGTCTCTTAATTTATAGTAATACTTTTGAGCCAATAACGAGAGACAGATCCCCTGCCTTGTGCCAGACACTCTTTTATGTGCTTTACTTATATTGACCGATATTTTTAAATTTTCATCTTTTGTTTATTTTTAATGGGAAGATAATTAATTTAGAGTGTTGTGTTGGTTGCTGCTGTACAACAATGTGAATCAGCCGCGTGTATACATATGTCCCCTCCCTCTTGAGCCTCCCACCCCCCATCCCACCCCTTTAGGTTATCACAGAGCACAGAGCTGAGCTCCCATTAGCTATCTGTTTTACACACAGATATATGTAGTGTATATGTCAATCCTACTCTCTCATTTCGTCCCACCTTCTTTCCCCACTGTGCCCACAAGGCCATTCTCTACATCTGCATTTCTATTTCTACCCTGAAAATAGGTTCATCAGCACCATTTTTCTAGAATAAGACAAGGGTGCCCACTCTTGCCACTCTTACTCAACATAGTTCTGGAAGTCTTAGCCATGGCAATGAGAGAAAAAAAAGATATATTGACTGATTTTAAAATCTCACCATAACCAGACAAAGTAAACACTATCACTATGTCCATTTTACAGATAAGGAAACTAAGACCTAGAGAGATTAAATCGTTTCCATGGGGTCACACAGCTGGGACTTGGTGGAGCTTGGGAATAAAGCCAGGCAATTGGACTCTAGTGTTCACTGGAAGCTGCTTGCCACCTCATTTAAGATGAGACACCAAAGTTTTCCTGCAGACACCAGGGTTTTCTACTTCAATAGACCTGTCCCCTGATCACTTAATAAACAAAGAATCATCACCTGCCAATCCTAAAGCCCCTGGCCTGTAGACACAGGACTGATATGAGCTGCTACCCGGTACAGCACAATGCCAGCCACACGTAAATTCACACCTCCTGCCACTGATGGGATTTTGAGGTGTTTATTAAGATGTCAGTGGATCCTAGAGTGGAAGTTCTTTCTATATCACTTAGTACAACCCGAAGGTCAGATTCATGTGGCAGTCAGCCCTCCATTGGCAGTTGTTTCCTATCACTACCCTGTCCCTGTGCTGACTCTCAGAAATGCTACATCACAATAAAGGTACTTAAAGAGCTAACAAAGCGCTACTACTCCCTTGAGATCAAGAAGCAGTCAACTCAAATCACCTTACCTGCAGTTTCAGAGGGATATGCCCCCAGCTGCTGATGTCAGGCCTGATGTGCAGACCAAAGCAGTCATTTCTGGGCCCACTGCGATAGCTATGGGTTGACCCATCTCTAAAGGCAGGTGCCCAGCATCAGAGCCGGTACCCACTTAGGCAAAGATAAAAGAAGCAGGATATGACTAACACAGGCACTTTCCCATTTAAGGACTAAAAGTTGTGAACTTACTCGGTGATCCAGTGGTTAAAACTCTGTGCTTCCAATGAAGGGGGCATGAGTTCAATCCCTGGTCAGAGAACTAAGATCCTGCTTGCTGTATGGCATGGCCAAAAAAGATAATAATAAAAAAAATTTTTTAATAATAAATAAAAGTTGTGAACAGCAAGCTGAAACTCCTGCCCACATTTGGGGGTGGACAATGGAGGCAGCGTAACTCCAGATCCTGTGTAACTTATTATCTTGATGGGAGGCAGACTCTGTATTTATGCCTGCTTCTCCCTCTCAATAGGAAGCAACCCCATTAAGCCCCTCATGCCTCTTACCTGCTGTTATGGAGAGTGAAGCACGTCAACAAAGGAGTAAGGCTCGTAATTCACTGGCAGGCCCTGAGAGGGTAAAGAAGTTCAGTGGTTAGCCCAGATGTGGCTGCCTGCTTGAAAGCTCAGCCTCCTTCAGTACACTCTGTCTCTGTAACAACAAATCATAGTTTGGCCTTTCGAGGGTTGGGAGTTTGAGTCAGACTCCCCAGATTGCTGTTTCCCATAAATTTTGCTTGCAATGTCACCCTGAAAAGAGTGAGGCTGTGATCATCACTAAAGTTTCCCCAAAGAGAAAACTGGCCTGTTAAATCAGCAGGAGTCCTTGGATAGAAAAGAAATCAGGCTCCAAAGGAAAGACATTGGACAGGAGATGGAAAATTCCCTCTCCTACTTATTTCCTGTTTTACTGGGTTTTCGTGGAACTCACTTGTGGACAAACCCTGAGCCTGGGTCTTTTAGAAAACAAGTCTTTCTCAATGTCCTGGGACCACTTTCCCATTACCCTCTTAGTTTTCTCCTGTCCCCCTTCAGCATAGTCAGTTGGGACTTCATTTGCATTCAGAAGGGCCAAGAGCCAAGCACTGGCAGCAAAGTCGTAGAGAGCAGCCAGCTCCTGTGATGCCCATCCAAACCACCTGCCCTCACCTGGACAAGGGAAAGCCAGAAGTGTTGGTTGCACTTCCTCCTGAATGTGCTCAAGAAGAGAAGAGGCCCCAAGGGACACACAGGGAGGGGAGGACATTGGCCACATGTGTGGGGGTGATAGGGATGCAGGTTGAGTTTGGAAATCAAAATACAATATTTCAGGCTTTGGAGAACTTCTGAGGCCTTGTGAATTTTAAATTATTTGAAATAATTTCCGATATCTAGAAATGTTGCTAAAAATGTACAAGGGATTCCTGTATACCCTTCATTACTAGGTTCCCTAGATATTAACATTTTCCTATGTAAGTTTTGACCCTCTCTCTTTTAAATATGTATATACATATATACTAATTAAATGTCAAATTAAAATTTAATATAAATTATATATATAATCTTTCCAAACCATTTGAGAGCAAGCTAAAAATGTTCATTTTCCCCTAAAATATTTCAGTGTATATTTTCTAAAAACAGGGATGTTACCTAACCACAATATAATTCCAAAATCAAGAAATTAACATTGATATGGCACTATTAACTAATCTACAGCTCTTATCCAATTGTCCTATTCCTTTACAGAGAATAAAGGTTTTAATGTCCTGTCTAGGATACCATCCAGGACCACACATTTGTCTCTTTAGTTTCTTTTCATCTGTAACAGTTCCTTGAGTCATTGTCTTCTATGATCCTGGCATTTCAAAGAACATAGGCCATTTATTTTAGAGAATGTCTCTCAATTAGGGTTTGTCTGGCATTTCTTCATCAATAGATCCGATTGTTCATTTTTGGCAGTAATGGATAATAATCCTTACAAGTAATCAAATAGGAATCCTTGAGTCTATACTATATACATAGAGTAATGAGAGAGAAGGAAGAGCTCTTCCTGACAGTAGAGTCCCAGGTACAAAATATAGAAGGAATGATGGAATTTTTTTTTAAATCACCATTTGGTAACCACTACAGTAGCCACTGGCTTGGGCAAGAGTCACTCATGGATATTAAAAGTAGTGGGTAAAAGCCTGAAGAGCTCAGAGTATCTCCTCCAAAGATACTTATTAATCTAAAAATGGAAAATAACAACTTGATAGTGGAGAATGCTATCAAGAATGTAAACAACCACCTTACCCAAAGATCAAGTTAGCATCCACAGAAATGGGAAAATAGAGAGTATGTGTCTTCTGATATGATGAATGGAGAACACCGTATCTCTCTTGTGAAATTAAAAGACATATTCCTGCCCAAACTACTTAAAATTGTTAAAGAACTGTAGTTGGAACTGGGCTGCATTTACATACAATAGATTCTGAAATCCTTTTCACCTTCACAGATCCCGCCTTGGAAATCTTCCTTGGAGGAGTAGTAATAATGGGATACTGAAGAGAACAAACCGTCTGCTTGGATGGAAACTCCTCGGTGCAGAGTTCTGGGCCATGTGATACTCCCTGGACATCAGGGACGGTACAGGAATACCAATAGGCTGGCCTCCAAGACAGAAGGGGAATAGGAGAAAAAGTAAATCTGTCTTCCCACAATATCAATGGCTGGTGGGCCAGGCTGGAGGAAACACACAAGCCATGTGACATTACAGGTTACACAAGACCCTGGGCCCTCCTGTTTTTCTGTTCTGCTGTCAAAGCCAAATTTCCCCTTGCCAATTTCTCACACCTTGGCACCTAACCGACAAATGAAAAGACCAGACATCAAATGCCTCCCAGAGTTGTGTCTAGCCTGTCACTCCAGCTCGGTTTAGAGCAATACAGGGGGGTGGTATCATATTCTCCTCTCAGGTGTTCAAGCCAGAGAGGCCAGGGTTTCTTCACAATGTCTCCAGCCTTCACCTCCTCCCTTGACCACACACACTGCATCACTCTACCACATCTGCATTCTTTTCCATTCCAATTCCATTCTGTCTTTTCACCCTGATACTTTCTGATCCAGAGAGTTTTTGTTAGAAACCCCACAGCATTGGCTTTACCTGCCAAAAGGTAAGTGAGGAGGCAAGAGGCACAATGAGACCACAGAAAGGCTAACGCAGTAATGACAGCTCCTTCTCACACATGGTCTGTGAGGGTGCCACCAGTTGTCAGTCATCTCTTTTCTCTCAACTACCATGACTAAATGTTGGTTCCATTTTCTCTGGTGTGAATTCGGGTTTGGTTGGCTGCTGTTTAGAGTTGGAAGCAATGAATATGGAGATGCTGCCTTCAGATTCTGGAATCTACTTGTTACAACCATGAAGCCCTACAGCTCACCTATAGATAGGTTTCAATGACTTCACTTTTCAGGGCACTCATAGAATGTCAGAGTTGGGAGGAATTTTAATTTTATAGATGATATGCCAAAACGTTAGGTATAGGCAAGCTGTGCACACAAAAGCAAGTTGTATAAACTGAGTTGGGGAAAACAATACAACTTTTAATTCCCAAAAAATATTAGTTCACGTTGGGTAATTATAAATATGTCCTCAAGGCTCTCTCATTCAGATTTGCTTCTTCTTAGACTGGCCATGGAGAAGGCAATGGCACCCCACTCCAGTACTCCTGCCTGGAAAATCCCATGGATGGAGGAGCCTGGTGGGCTGCCATCTATGGGGTCACACAGGGTCAGACACGACTGAAGCGACTTAGCAGCAGCAGCAGCAGCAGACTGGCCTCTGCCTCTCACATTTAGAACAGCAAGAAAGCACCACTCCCAATATTTACACATGCTGTTTTTTCATCTCTGGAATCTTTTCACAGCTTACAGTTTCATGGAGGGTTTCATGAAGATTTAGCTTTTTCTTTGAACCTGCTTAGCCAGTAAAACAGATATTTTTTCCCCAAAGCACAAATTAAAGAACCTGATTTGTTCCCACCCAAATTCAGAAGCTTAAGAAAAGCTCCCCCATTCCCTAAAGTTTTCATCTCTGGACTGTCAGCTTCAGAATATAGATTTCAAATGGCCATGAGTCAAAAGTGGTGGAGGTATGAGGAGGCAGATTCAGATGAATTTGAGTGATTAGAATGAGGTCAGGCCAGAAATCCACCTGAGAATAATTTGCTAATCATTAGTTCTGAGTTTCATCTTCTGGAATTGTTGCTTCTTATATTGGGTCAGGGAGCGGGTATTGTTTAGAGGAAAAAAGAAGAAAGAGAAAACAGAAGAGAAAACTTCACCTTTCCATGGAAATATCAGCAGATAATCTATAGACTCTTGTGTCTCTGCTTGTTTTTTCAGTACAGTGTTTTTTAATAGACCAAAAGAGAATCTTTATGAGGTAATATGTATGTGAATAATGTTTATAGAAGGGGTATTACATGTTAGTCATTATGAACAATTGTGTAAATAAACCTTAGACATGTAAAATATATTATAAAGATTATTTTATAGGTCCAGGGACACTTTTCATATCTTTGTTCTAAAACAAAGAGAGTTACAGGGCTGGCAGCTTATTTCTTTGTTAGTATATGCCACTAGAAAGCCAAAAGGTGTGGTGGGGTTTCATGTGTTTATTTTCTGGTTTTGTAATTTATAATGATCTGAATGGATTACTTTGAAATGGCTGTTGCTTATGTATGGGTGTTGTTTGCCCACAAGGAGTTATCAGAGATCCTTTCCACATTTTGTATCTTAGAAAATCAAAAGGAATTTTCTAGTGAGAGGAAAAATACATAGAAGAAGCCTCCACTGTTGGGTAACTCAGATTTGTACCACTGACAGTGTCTCGTAAGTCCAAGGAAATAGACAGCTTAAGATCAAGGTTGTTGTCTTTCACTTAAACACTGGATGTTGGATAACTTTTCTCCTGAGAAGGAAGCATAAATTTTTGTTAATTTCTTTCTTCATGGACTTGACAAGTTCTAGGGGAAATCAGAAGTCATGGCCCTTAAGCCACCTTGCTTCAGGACAATTCTCCACCATCCATTTTCAAAGAACCATCTGTGTATTAATTGTTTGATATTCCATGATTCATTGGCAAACTCAATGCTTTTAGAGCCCAGAGTTTTACTTTTTTGGATTTGTGGCTCTAAAGAAGTGCTAAGTTTGCTCTACCACCCAGGCTGATCAGCAGCAGCAAAGGGAAAGCGGTGGGGGTAGAGGGGGGTTTCCTTGTGGAGAGGTTCACTCACACCTCTAACCACCTCTGACCACAGCTGAGAGAAGCCCTGGGCCCATAGGCAGTGCACGATATGCCATCTACTCTTCACACAGCGAGGGGTCATCATGTGAGAGTGGAGAGGTCACCCCAGTCTCCTTTGCCAGAATTTCATATTGTTCCCAGCTATAAGCTTGTGAAACGCAGTATGTGTTTTCGGTCAAAACAATAAAAGAGGTTTATTTTTCACTTAATAGACTCATCCCTCAGGCCTGTTTTTTTTTTTTTTTCAGTAGCTGACTTGGAGAGGGGAGTACTTTATCATGTATTAAATGTCAACACTGAGCCTTTTATTGTTCCCAAAGGGCTTTGGCTGCTGGCAGCTTCCCTGGACACCCAAAAGCAGGGCTGGGAGGAGAAGAGTGACTCTGTCAGACAGGAATTGCCTATTTTCAGAGGGGATGACTGGAGGCAGAGTGAGTGACACTTCCTTTCCATGCTCACCAGGCTGAGTTCACCTCCTTAGGACAAATCCCGGTTTGTAAAACCACAAGGGGGCCAAGACAGCCTCTTGGCCAGAAACTTTCTCTGCTTGCTTAGTGCACAGCCTCAAGAGTCTGACTGCCTGTCACCTGCTAGCTGTGTGGCCTTGGGCAAGTACTTAACCTCTCTGTGGTTCTTGTCTGGAAAATGGAACTATAATAGCAGTTTCCTGAGGAATATTAAGGATTAAATGTCCTAAAATATGTAGAGTGCTTTGAATAGTGCCTGGCACATACAAGCACTCAATTCATGTTTTACCACCTTCATAATATTTGCCCTATCCACCAACCATTTATATTATCGTTTACTTAATGTTCTTCTTCTAATTAACTTAATTTTAATCTAAAACTTGATAGAAAACTTTATATCCCAACTGTAAATGGAAAAGTATATCATTTACTATCAATATAAGGTAATAGTAATAGTAGCTAGCTAATATTTACCAAGTCCTTGCTCCTTTCTGAACATTGAGCTAAGTGTCTTAACTTGTTAAAATCCTCACAACCCTGTGAAGTTAGTACTGTCATTTTACAGAGGAAGACACTGAGGTACTGACAGATTCGCAAATTTGCCTGTAGTTACATAATTAGTAAATAAAGGAGGCAGTTCAGCTTCAGACCCCACGGTCCTCAGCACTGCTCTATGCTGCCATGCTAACAAAAACAAGAGTATTCTACTCACATGGTAGATGGTGAGTGAACTAGTTTCCTACAGCTGCTGTAACAAAGAACCACAAACCGGATGGCTTAGAACAATGTAAATGTATCCTCTCACAGTTCTGGAGGCTGGAAGTCCAAAATCAAGATGCTGGCTGGGCAGTGCTCCCTCTGAAACCTCTAGGAGAAGATATTCCCTTGTCTCTCCCAGCTGATGCTAAAGCTGAAGCTCCAATACTTTGGCCACCTGATGTGAAGAGCTGACTGATCGGAAAAGACCCTGATGCTGGGAAAGATTGAGGACATGAGGAGAAGGGGGCAACAGAGGATGAGATGGTTGGATGGCACCACCAAATCGATGGACATGAGTTTGAGCAAACTCCAGGAGACAGTGAAGGACAGGGAAGCCTGGCGTGCTGCAGTCCATGGGGTGGCAAAGAGTTGGACACAACTTAGCGACTGAACAACTCCTACCTTCAGGTACCCCCAGGCACTCCTTGGTTTGTGGTAGCATCACTCCAGTCTCTGCCTCCATCTTCACACAGCTGTCTTCTCTATGTGTGTCTCCACCTTTGTGTCTCATCTCCTCTTGTAAGGACAATAGCTATACTGGGTTAGGGCCCACCCTAATGACTCATCTTAATTACATTTGCAAGACTATTTCTAAATAAGGGCACATTCACATATACCAGGAGTTAGGACTTAAACATATCTTTGGTAGGAAGGGGTTGGGGGAGGGGCACAATTCAACAGCTGCCCACCTAAGGCCTTGAGTCTGGGGCTAAAGATTTACACGTGCTGGGGAGTTGTTCAAAGTCAGCAACAAGCTGAGGCTCTCTCCTTTATGCAGTCAGGATTGAAGGAGTCAGGACAAAGGAAGGACAATGCTCCTATATTACAGTGGTGTTTAGGGCCCAGTCCAGGTCCTATGTGATTCACTTTGCTGTACACCTGAAACTAACACAGCATTGTAAATCAACCATACTCCAATAAAAATTTAAAAATAAGAAAATAAAACGTTAAAATTTAATTAACCATCTTCTGCCCCATCATCGATACTTTGGGAAAAGAGGCTTAGCGTAAGAAAGCCATATAACAATTCTTCCAGCTTCCCAGACATCCCTTGTGAAAGGGGAAGATGGGGGGTGGAATTCAACCTTCCCAACTCCACGCAGGGTGTGGAGGGCACAAAGCTTACCTCTCTAACCTGCCTAGCATGGCCGAGCTGGGACAGCAACTTCAGACCAATAAGCGTTTTCATCAGGGGGTATGTGTGAAGAAAGGACAACAGTAAACACAGTAGTGGGAAACCATTTATTTTCATACTACTTCAGGGAAACCTTAAGAACAATCTCTCCACCAAGAGGGATTTAAGAGGAGGGTGTGGGGAAGTGAGGAAGGAGGAGTTTTCTTGCTCTGTCAAATAATAGTTTCTTTGGTCGAAGGGGCCGTATAGATCTCGTAGAGTTGGGAGGTTCTCACCTTGAGTTCCCGGGCCACCTGGCAGATGGAGCAAGGCCAGCAACAATATACTGCCAGCCAGTCCTCACACAGGGTACCCTAGGGGAGAAACCGTGTGTGTTCTGGTGCCGTCACACAGGCTCAGTTCCACTACCTGGGGACCTCCACAGTATTACCTCATGGTCCATCCCATCCAATGCTCCTAAGATCCACCACCACCCTGAAGTCATTGCCCATGGACACAATTCCACTGGGGTTACTCGGGTGCCAAGCACCTCGACTACTAATCAATCCTTGCAATTCAGAGACCAGCCCTCAAGGCTTCATACTTGAAAAACACTGTCTCACTGACAGAAAATTCTCTGTCAACATCTCTTTTTTCTCTTAGAACTTAATATTTATAATTAATTATTTAATTTACTTATCTGGAGTAATAAGTGTACGTGATCCAAAATTCCCACAGTAAGAAGGGAGAGGAAGTAAAAAAGTAAATCCCCCTGGCCACCCAGTTACCTGTCAGGACACAACCATTGTGGGCAGTTCTTATATAGACTTCCAGATAAATTCTAAGTCTAGGCATACAGATATATATAGATATGTACACATTACATTTTACATATATATATATATTCTTTTGCTAAATATATATCTTAGGGATCATTTCACAAGAATAGATAAAAAGATGCCTTTTTATCTGTACACATCTGAGTAGGTATGACTTGTCTCTCCTCAGTCTCTCCTTGTACCGCAGTCTCAACCACACTAGAAATTGTCTGGTTCTTTGAAGTGTCCTCAGGGAATCCCCTAAGTGAATTCTGAGTATGCCAGAGAGCCTACATTTTAAGTGAGGTTATCCCAAGTTTATCCTTCAAATCTGGTGCATGTCCACCTGTCATCATTGGAAAGATTGAGCGCAGGAGGAGGAGATGACAGAGGATGAGATGGCTGGATGGTATCACCAATGCAATGGACATGAACTTGGGCAAACTTTGGGAGATGGTGAGGATCAGGGAATCCTGGTGTGCTGCAGTCTTCAGGGCTGCAAAGAGTCAGACACAACTGGGTGACTAAACAACAACAACTGTCTTCTCTTGATGTAACAAGAGAGAAACAGAAGTGGCTCACTGGCCAACAGTCTAACTATAATAGGTCTCCCTTGGAAATACCCTTCAAAATGTGGCATTTTGGTTTAATATACATCCTAGTAACAAGTGAAATGAGAAATTTCTTCCCTTTCCTTTCCCAAAGCCTTCCACTATGTATGGTGTTTTTAATATCCTCACCCACACCTCACTTATAAAAATAATCACAGGTTTGAAAGGCATCCATCCAGGTTCTCATATACACATACATCCAAACACACTTACCCGTATTTTATGTCTCTCTCTGGTGCCAATTCTCAGTGCAAAGGTGGACCCAGGTAACAATGGCCAACAAAAACACTCTCCATAATGCCTGGCGATGTCACACTCAAGACACATGGGACAAAAAAGACCACAGAAACCTGTCAATAATCACATAAAAGCAAGTCAAGTTTCTCAGAGGTGCTTGTAGCCACATCACACCTCCAAGAGCATTTACAACCCTACGCCATCAATTTAATACTGCTTTGTCTCCCTACAATCAGGGATTGAGGATGAATAACCAATTCTCAAAATTCAGTGTATTAAAATTGCCATAACTGAGCCACATCAAAATTTCTTCTTTTGTTAAACACTGGCAAAGCTGAACCTGCTACAATTCTGTTAACATTCACTACAGTAATTGTTTCTACTGTCAAGAGAAAAGCATTAAATTTTTATAGTTGAAACATGTGTTACTTCTATTATGTTCATCTATCTAATTTCAATATTTAAAATAGACACAGTATATAATACTTTTGAATAGCAGGCATCTTTTTTATATATGTGATTGAAAGCTCTTTTATGATACACTGATTCTGCATGCTATTCTTATCAGGACTTTATTCTATTTCTCAGTCCTAAAGGTTTCTCTAATGTTTGCAGTTTCATGGAGCCACTGACACCTGCCAGTTTTAATCTGTAAACTAGTAGAAGCTTGGTTCCTCAAACATGTACTGGAAACAGTTGATCATTTATTCATTCATTCATCTTTAACTTACTGATACCATTCCCTACACATCCTGCATGAACCATTAACACAATGGTTCTGTTTTAAAAACATTTTGGGGTCATGGACCCTTTTGTGTATACGGTGATAGCTATGAACTTTTAAGGGGAAAGAAAAATACATGCACACAGAAATGCAAAATTGTGCATTCAGTTTCACAGGGTTCAAGGATCCATTGAAAGCTATCATTGGACTCCAGGTTATAAATCTCTGGTAAATGATTAAGATGTTAACATCATTCCAAAAGATGACAACCTTGATGAATACAAGTAATCTGAACTATGAAAGAAAAAAAAAATTAACCATAACCTTTAAAAATGTATTCAATAAATATGTAATTGAGGCATAATTTATATACAAGAAAATCCACAGACCATAAACGTTGAGTTGGATGAGTTGTGACAATCACATTCACCGAAGTACCCAAACATGTAGAACACTGCCCTCACCCCACAGAGCTCCCTTGTGTCCCTTCCTGGATGATCCCAGTCCTCCCACCCCACTCCAGACATGATCACTATTCTGATTTCTATTCCCATTAAGGGGTTTTACCTTTTTGCGAACTTCATATAAATGAATCATGTTTACTTTCATAACTGTCTTTTGTTCAACCGCGTGTTTCTTGAGATTCATCTCTGTTGTTATAGGCATCTGTACTTTGTTCTTTTTATTGTTGAGTAGTAACGCCAATGTATAAATGTTCTATAAATCATTTATCCATTTTCCAACTGATAATTCCATTTTTTGCTATTACGGTTAAGTACTTTGAACATTCATACACAAGTATTTATGTGGATAGACCTTTCCATTTCACTTGGGTGGATTCCTGCAGGTGGAATTGCTAGGTCATGAGGCAGATGTAAATTTAACCAGAAATTCACAAAGAGTTCTTCAAAGTATTTGTGCCACTTTACATTCCCACCAGCAACATATGAGAGTTTGTTGTTCCACAGCCTCACCAACATTTGCTACCATCAGTCTTTTTTTTTTATCTTATTCATTCTGATGAGTGTTACATGGTAGTGTTCATAGTGCAACAGACACAAAGGCTCACATAAGCATATTAGAAGAATCAATACAGTGAAAATGAGTATACTACCCAAAGCAATCTATAGATTCAATATAATCCCTATCAAGCTACCCCTATCAAGCTACCAATGGTATTTTTCACAGAACTAGAACAAATAATTTCACAATTTGTATGGAAATACAAAAAACCTCAAATAGCCAAAGCAATCTTGAGAAAGAATGGAACTGGAGGAATCAATCTGCCTGACTTCAGGCTATACTACAAAGCTACAGTCATCAAGACAGTATGGTACTGGCACAAAGACAGAAATACAGATCAATGGAACAAAATAGAAAGTCCAGAGATAAATCCATGCACCTATGGACACCTTCAGAGAAGGCAATGGCAACCCACTCCAGTACTCTTGCCTGGAAAATCCCATGGATGGAGGAGCCTTGGAGGGCTGCAGTCCATGGGGTCTCGAAGAGTCGGACATGACTGAGCAACTTCACTTTCACTTTCTTACATTGGAGAAGGAAATGGAAACCCACTCCAGTGTTCTTGCCTGGAGAATCCCAGGGACAGCAGAGCCTGGTGGGCTGCCATCTATGAGGTCGCACAGAGTGGGACACAACTGAAGCAACTTAGCAGCAGCAGCTACATGGACACCTTATCTTTGACAAATGAGGCAAGAATACACAATGGAGAAAAGACAATCTCTTTAACAAGTGGTGCTGGGGACACTGGTCAACCACTTGTAAAAGAATGAAACTAGAACACTTTCTAACACCATACACAAAAATAAACTCAAAATGGATTAAAGATATAAATTTAAGACCAGAAACTATAAAATTCCTAGAGGAAACATAGGCAAAACCCTCTCCGACATAAATCATAGCAGGATCCTCTATGACCCACCTCCCAGAGTAATGGGAATAAAAGCAAAAATAAACAAATGGGACCTAATTAAACTTAAAAGCTTTTGCACAACGAAGGAAACTATAAACAAGGTGAAAAGAGAACCTTCCAAACGGGAGAAAATAATAGCAAATGAAGCAACTGACAAAGAATTAATCTCAAAAATATACAAGCAACTCCTGAAGCTCAATTTCAGAAAAATAAACGACCCAATCAAAAAATGGGCCGAAGAACTAAACAGACATTTCTCCAAAGAAGACATACAGATGGCTAACAAACACATGAAAAGATACTCAACATCACTCATTATCAGAGAAATGCAAATCAAATCCACAATGAGGTACCATCTTACGCAGGTCAGAATGGCTGCTATCCAAAAGTCTACAAATAATAAATGCTGGAGAGGGTGTGGAGAAAAGGGAACCCTCTTACACTGTTGGTGGGAATGCAAACTAGTACAGCCACTGTGGAGAACAGTGTGGAGATTCCTTAAAAAACTGAAAATAGAACTGCCATATGCCCAGCAATCCCACTGCTGGGCATACACACCGAGGAAACCAGAATTGAAAGAGACACGTGCACCCCAATGTTCATCGCAGCACTGTTTATAATAGCCAGGACATGGAAGCAACCTAGATGTCCATCAGCAGACGAATGGTTAAAATTCGTGGTACATATACACAATGGAGTATTACTCAGCCATTAAAAACAGCACATTTGAATCAGTTCTTATGAGGTGGATGAAACTGGGAGCCTATTTTACAGAGTGAAATAAACCAGAAAGAAAAACACCAATACAGCATACTAATGCATATATATGGAATTTAGAAAGATGGTAACGATAACCCTGTATGCAAGACAGCAAAAGAGACACAGATGTACAGAACAGTCTTTTGGACTCTGTGGGAGAAGGCGAGGGTGGGATGATCTGAGAGAATAGCATTGAAACATGTATATTATCATATGTGAAACAGATTGCCAGTCCAGGTTCGATGCATGAGACAGGGTACTCAGGGCTGGTGCACTGGGATGACCCAGAAGGATGGGATGGGGAGGGAGGTGGGAGAGGAGTTCAGGATGGGGAACACATGTACACCCATGGTTGATTCATGTCAATGTGGCAAAAACCACTACAATATTATAAAGTAAGTAGCCTCTGATTAAAATAAATTAATTTAAAAAATACCCTGTCAAAGACCAGTCTCTGACTCTTCATCCCTCCCTCCCTCTTCAACAGTCAGGAGTACAGAGTCCCACTCCCAGTTTCAGTGACAAAGAAGCAGAAATCTAGGAATGCTGTTTTATTTTATAACCTCCAGGGGATGTGCCTGGATTCTGGACTTCTTCCATTTCATGTAAGGGGTGAGGGAGCACATGCGCACGAAGGGCATGAGGCTGGAGTGGGAGGAGGATGAGGAGCAGCCTACCTTCCAGGAACAGAAGGTCTGTTTCCTCTCTTTCATCAGGAATCTTGAGATAATTGCTAGATTATGTATTGCAGTCATCACTTGGCCCAAAGCAAACACTAAATTCAGCCTTGATTAAGTCTAGGATGTTTCAGCCCACATTTAAAAAAAATCATTACTCTTAGCAAGATCAGCAGGCCCCACACAGCACTGACTACTGGTACAAACAGGTCAGAGGACAGCAAGTGGCCCAAGAACTCACCGTGAGTTCAGAGTGGTAATATGGTATGCAGCCCTGATTTAGGGAACTTTGAAATCATGGTACATAGAAGTCAACCAAAACTAATTTTATGCATCAATTACAAAATACAGTAGTGTGTATCTCTGCAAATAAAAAATTAATCAAAGTTGCATAAAGCTGGCAAGCTAAGTGAGTAATAAATTGTGTTGACACAATAGCCTGCGCTGTACCACTTTACTTGACAAAGAAATGCCCACCATCCTTCGTAAGCCTTTTGTAAAGATGTTGTTTTGTGCACTGGAATTCTTGTACCTTATTTTTATGACTCATACGTATTTTTAAATAACACATGCTGTTAATTTTATTTTTAAGCCTGCCCATTGTATAGCCACGTTATCTTAGTGTTCATTATGAGGCAGTAATAGATACTGAGGAAACACACCCAAAATTCAATTACCTTTGGACAGAAGCCAGATATAATAAAAACAAAGCACTATAAAAGCCAAAGTTTTATTACATAACAGCTGGTAATTTACAGATTTTACCATGTGCCAAGCCCTGCTAAAAGTACTCTGCATGTATTAACTCACTTAATTCTCACAACAATCCTATAAAATTTACTCTTACTAGGCCCATTTTACAGATGAGCAATCTAAAGCCCAGAGGATTTAAGCTATTTGCCCAAGTTCATACATTTATTAGGAAGGTACAGAGGCCACGTTTGAACTCAAATAAGTCTGACTCCAAAGTCTCAACTACCACACATAACACATATGCCATATGATCTCACGTTTTACGTATTTATCTAGTAAACAACTCTGGAGTTATGTGTTCCAAGACAGTGCCCTCATTACCACCACTTGGTATTTATTTCTGTGGGACAGGCTGAAATTATGCAGCTTCTTTAGGAAATGAAAGATCCTTGCTCAGGGCAGGATGATGGAATCCTTTGTCTGAAGGAGACTCTCAGAGGAAATTCTGCTACCTATACCATAGACCAAGGTTTAGTATCCAGAATATACACAGAAATCCTACAAATCAATATATAAAGGATTAAACAAAAGAAGAAAACGAACATAAGACATGGATAGGTAATCTACTCAACAAGAAACACAAATGGCCAATAACAAACATGAGAAGTTGTTCAACATCATTAGTAATCAGGGAATTGCATATTGACAATCGGAAACCATTTATTACCAATAAGAATGCCGAATTTTTCTTAATTTTTTAATATCAAATGTTGTGGGACACCGTAGAGAAATAGGTACTCCCCACACAGATGGGAGTGGAGTTGGCACATTTTCGAAAGCAACTTGGCTGAATCAAGTAAAGTTTTTAAATACTCTTGGATCCAGTAATTCCACATATAAGAGTAATGCTTACACATGCACACAAAGAGGCAGGTACAAGGATATCCACTGCTGCATTATTTGTGACTTAAAATTTAAAACAAGTGTACATTGATAGACAAAAGCATAAATAAATCATGATGGTATAAATCATACTAGGGAATGATTAAGAATGCAGTGAAAGATAAATTAAGTAACAACAGGGATAAATCTCTGAGATATATTTTGAGTTAAAAAAATCAAACTGCATAATAAAATTATAGCATAATTCATTTATGCTTTGTTTAAAGAGCTACAAAGCAGTAGTATATATTACTAATAGATGTATATGTAAATGAAAAAGAGTGACATGATTGTTTTCTGTAATGTTTCTTTTTTAATAAAATAAGCATATTCATGTGTTATTTGTATATGCATGTATATATATATATATACACAGACACAGATATATATTCCAATACATACATATAAATATAGATATGTGTGTGTGTGTGTATATACATATATATATATTTTTTTTTTTTTTTTTTTTTTTTAAAGAAACTGAGGGTCAAGAAAGATCCAAGCCATAAATTCAGCCTCTTCCTCTTACACTCAAAGGCCTGGTGGTTATGTCAGCTCCCACTGCCTAAGTATTCCTGGCCTGTTCTCTGACATGAACTCCACCCTCAAGCATGGAATGTAGCTCACTATTCATCCCTCTAACTCACAGAGGGGTCAAGATAAAAAGGAGCCACACAGAACCATGTGGAGCCCCAGGGAGCAGAAGCAGGAAAGGTGGGTGGAAACTGCAGTGAGGCACATTTCAGATCAGTTATTACAAAAAGCAGAATCATCTAACAGAAAAAGATGCTTAAAAAAGGAATAGAGCTTGCTCATACATTGAGGCGGGTGGGAGTGTAAATTAGTACAGCTTCTAAATGGAGAGCTGTTCGGCAACATCGGTGGAGACGTAAAATGGGACGTGCTCTCTGACCAGCAGGTTTGCTGCTGCTGCTGCTAGGTCACTTCAGTCGTGTCCGACTCTGTGTGACCCCATAGACAGCAGCCCACCAGGCTCCCCCGTCCCTGGGATTCTCCAGGCAAGAACACTGGAATGGGTTGCCATTTCCTTCTCCAATGCATGAAAGAGAAAAGTCAAAGTGAAGTCGTTCAGTCGTGTCTGACTCTTAGCGACCCTGTGGACTGCAGCCTACCAGGCTCCTCCATCCATGGGATTTTCCAGGCAAGAGTACTGGAGTGGGGTGCCATTGCCTTCTCCAGACCAGCAGGTTTACTCCTCAGCAATTACCCGACAGATCAACGGACACACGTATGGCGCCTATATGAATATACTCACAGAGCACTGGTTTGAATAGCAAAACATCTGGAAACCACAAAAAGGTCTGCTAGTAAGAACTGCAGATAAATGAATTATGGTACATTCATACAATGGAATCTATGCAGCCATTTAAAATATTAGCTCCAGAAGAGCTGATATGGCCTGATCACCTATATTGTTAAATTAAAACAAAATAAAAACACAGAATTGTGTTTATAATTCCATTATTTGCATCAATTATATATACCACATATACAGAAAAAATCTGGAAGGACAGATACTGAAATATTAACACTTTATCTCTGGTGGCTGGAATTATAGGGTACTGCTTTCTTCTTTTATAGCCTTTTATATTTTTCTTTATTCCCATGATGATATGATACTTTTCTAATAAAAAAAATTAATCTATCTTCATTAAAATGGTTTATATCTTTACAGACTACATTGGGGCTCAGGTAAGAGTGATGGGCTCTGGGAAGAACTGGGCGGCATAGGAGAACAGGGATGGACTTCCTGCTCTTCATATACTAAAGGGACAGGTACTTTTGAATTTTGTACCATGTGCCTGCTAATCTATTCAAAACCATTTTTTTAAGCACTGAGCAGGCTCCAAGGGAGAGGAGCCCTCCTCCCCAGAAATGTTCAGAAAGCCAAGGCTGTCAGGTCCTTGCCAGGCCTCCTGTAGGGGAAACTTAGACAAGCTGGTGAGGGCCCAGATCAGGTGACCTCAATATCCCTTCTGATTGTGTTTGTATGATTGTTTCAGTGAAGTGCAGGAAAGAAGGAAGCAAGTGAGAATACAGGTTAAAATTCATTCATTGATGTGTCTGTCATTCAGGAAATATTCATAAGCGCCTCCTGTTTGTCAGATCTCTGCTGGGCAAGACCAGTTAGCATGACCAGTTGTGACTGCTTACAGATGGTACACAGTGTACCCAAAATACCGTTCAGGGATGTGACTCCTAGTCTGGAGCCTTTTCATGCCTCTTCCTCTTCCAGAAAACCAAAGAGAAATTCCTGGCCTGCTTCCCCCTCCCCACCTTGGGCATCTGATGATTCCTCCTCCACACAAAGCTCTTTGCTGCCTGACACTTGTGGTGCCTCCACAGGGAAGGTGGTTTTAGTGGCTGGCTGTTTACCATCTTTCAGGAATCAGCTTAAGTCAGTTCCCCAGAGATGCCATCCTTTACTTACCCCCTATAATTTACTTTCAAAACACCGTTTATTTCCTCCATGGCATTTAGCACCACTACAATTATTTGTCTATTTGCTTATTGCCTATCTCCTCTCAGAAACCATCTCTGTCTTATTCACTATTATGTCTATAACACCTATCACATGACTATACATAGGTAAATACTGGCTGAACTATAAACCCAGGTTGATTACACCTTCCACATCAACCTCCTCTGAGACAACATCACAAACATTCCCAGCTGGAATGGCCAGCCTTTCACCCATGAAGCCATTTCACAGCCACTTATTTCATCTTGGCTTCATCTTCTCATCTGAGCTTTCAGAAGCCACATCTTCAAAGGACATAGAAGCACCTATTTCTAATCCCTGTGCAGTGTGAATTCAGATGAAAGAGCTGAGGTGGGAAGAGGGAGGCAGTTTAAAAAATAGAGTCGCAATTAAATGAAGAATCAAAATGTCAAAAATAAATGGAAATCATCACTGCTCATAATGTACCCTTTGCTTAATGGATGACAAATTGTAGCAGTCATCCTCAACATTTAATGCAAAAACGGTTCCCAGGATGGGAACCTGATGTGAAACAAAGTCATGGAAAGAAGATCTCCCTTTCGAAGGTTGTCACAACTACTGTCCCAGTGATTTGCTTGAAATAAAACTTTGTGGTTGAAGCAGACCTTTTAAACAAAGGAAAAAAATCCACCACTCGTGGCACTAGTGCTCCAGCTGCATCCTGGGAACTATGGTGCAGACAACCAGTGTATAAAGTCATACTGCCTTCAAATTTTCTGGTGAGGCAATGAGCTTAGAGACACTATGAGCAGTCATGAAGCAGAGGCCCATCCAGGGAAGATAAGTTAGGACACAGAACATTCGCGATCACCTGGTACTATAATATCCATGGCCTCTCCTGTGCAGGTCACATCCAACTGTAAAGAATACTGTATTCTTCACATGTCCTTCCTTCCTCGCTGGCCCCTCGAATGGGCTCTCAAATGGACAAGCAGGGACCCAGAAGACCCAGTGTGCTGGGTCTTGAGAACACTGTTGGGGGTGGGGTGCAGAGCTAAGCAGTGAAACAATGTTTAAGGCGGAGGGGGTGGTGAATGGTCCCTTCTTTGATCAACTTTTTTTAAGTACTCTTGGAATTAGGCAGCAGCTAGTCTAAGTCTCCTGATTCTACTCTTTGCTCTCAACACACTAGAAGATAAAAATTTATAATAACAATATTAATACCTGAGCTCTACTAAGGTCATTACTGTGTATTATTGCCGTGGGGAGGGGGGTGTTCATGGTAACACACCCCAGTAGTGAATTTAGGAAAATACCCCTTCACTATTGCCAGCCATAGTGGGAGAACTGTCACTCAAACTGCCCTGGGCCGGTCAAGCAGCAGGCATGATTAGGCTAGGCAAATTGGGCTCCATTGCTGACAGAGTAATTCTCAGACAGGAAAGCATAAGGATTAAAATGTTTGGAGTTGACCAGTTTGTCAACTATCTCTTGATTATGCATCTTGTCCCTCGTAAGCACAGGTTTTCGTTTATTTCCTGATTTTGTGAACTGCCCCATAGCCTCCTAATGAAATTCAATGTTTGCTTCAGTATTAATTTCCTAGGGCTGCCATAACAAAATACGACAGACTGGACGTCTCAAAACAATAGAAAGTATTCTCTCACTGGAGAATTCTGGAGGCTAGAAGTCTGAAGTCAATGCGTTGGCAGAGTTGGTCCTCTGGAAGCTCTGGGGAAAGTCTTTTCCATGCTTGTCTCCAAACTTTTGGTGGTTGCTGGCGCTCGCTGACCGTGTCTGGCTTATAGATGCATTATTTAATCTGTGCCTGTCTTCACATGGCAATCTTTGTCGTGTGTGTGTCCAAATTGGATTAGAGCCCACCCTAATCTAGCATAACCTCTTTTTAACTTGACAACAATGCAAGACTGTTTCTAAATAAGGCCACATGCAGAGCCTATAGGTGAACAGGAATTTTGAGGGGACAGTGTTTAACCCTATATAGTAGGCAACCAAAAAAGACTCTGATCCAGTTATGTTCCAGACCAGTGTTCTTGAGTAGGTACTATGCATTATCTGCTTTAATCCTGACAATCTTTAAGGTGGGCACCTTTATTTACCCTCATTTTAGGGGTGGAAAAATGAAGACTGAGAATTTGTTCAAGGTCAAATTGCCAGTAAGAGGCAAAGTTAAGATTCAAGGCGAGGACTATACTCAACACAAATGTGTTCTCCTAACCACTACATTATATTTCAAGCTTTGCTCTACTTGGAAATGCCTTGATACCCCAACTCCCAATCACCAGCTACAAGCTATGAAAGGAAAATCGTCCAGTTCCCAAATTGGGGTAAGGTCTCCATATCTCCCTATGGTTATTCTGCCTTCTCTGTACTACAATACTGGGTAACAACTGAAGTCAGAGAGTGTGGACAAGAACCAGGAAGAATCCTGACAGAATCAGAGCTGCCATAATTGTCTGGTCAGGAGTTCACATGGGTAGCAGTGGCAGGAAGAAATCTGCTGGGCTCTGGGTCAGATGGTCAAAGGGACAGCAACAGAAGGTATGGTTTAGAGCTGGGAGCTCTCTTGTCTGTGAGGCCCAGGCAAACAATGAAGGCTCAGGCTTGGATGATCAGAACACCAAAAATGGTTTAGAGCTTTTGACTCAGCAAGACCCAGCTGAATAAGCCTTGGATTGGATAATGGCTCAGAGCTCTCTGGTTGATATATCCTGTGAGGCTTTAGGACAAATTCAGATCTTGTCTGGGCCTCTACAGGGTGAGGAGCCATGAAAATATTAAAGTCTACTGAACTTAAGAGACTAGCCCTCATCCATCAGAAAGGAAACCACCCCCACCCCACACCCCAAACAAGAAGATTCTGTGACCAAGTTACTCCTTAGGGCGAGAGCATCAGGTCCTGGAAAAGGATACTGACAGGTGGTATCCAGTCAGAATGTCCCAAGGTAAAAATAGAATCCAAGTGCTCTGAACTTTAACCCAGGGGAAAATCATGCAGTAGAGGACAGTGTTGCTGGTGCTTCTTCACAGCTAAACCAGCATCTGAAGATTTCAGTCAACAAAGGGAGCTTCTTTTTATGATTGGTCTTACTGTTATGGGAGTAATACACTTTCCTCACAGAAATACTAGAAATAAGCGAAAAGAAAAATTATTCATTAGCATACCATCTGGAGACAACTGCTGTAAGCATTTGTATTTGTATCCTTCCAGATATTTCTCTAAATATCCTCCCCCCAAATAATGTCTAATGTGTATGGTTTTACAATCTGATTCTTTAACTTAAAAATGTATCCCAACATTTTTCCATCTCAGTAGGTATCATTCTACAATATGACTTTTCATGGCTGTATAATAATTCATGGTATGGAAGCCCCCATGGAATACTTGGTTTGTTCTAGATTGTTGCTACAATAACCAGTGCTGCCAATTTTAATGATGTTGCTAAAACCTTGCACATGATTTGTTTCCTTAGACTAAATGCCTAAAAATGTAATTACTAGGTCAAAGGCTACATTACACTTGAGGTTGTTTTTACAGGTATTACTAGCCATTCACCAAGAAACCTGTAATAATTTATGCTCCATCAGCTGCAGACAAAGGAGCCCATTTTGTGCATCTTTATTTACAATGGATTTTGTCATTTAAAAAATCTTTTAAGTTACCACTTACTCTTTCAAAACATCCACATCACTGAAAGCAAAATTCTTCCTGCCAAGGAGTATATTTGAGTCACTAGAATATTAGTCCAATTAGTCTGAAACCATTTAATTTCTGTCCTTGGACCTAACGTAGTTTTTCTACCTACTGGTGTCTCAGGAAAGAAAATAGTAAAGAACTTAAAGGAAGAGAAAAAACATACAGATTCTCCTATCTCTGCAGACACTGAAGAGGCCAGTGCTCCAGTCCCCACCAGTCTGGACAATGGCTGTGATTGCTGTCCTGCTGCTGGCTCCCCGGACAGGCTGCTTCACCACAGCCTGGGCTGGTGCACAGCTCCTGGAGAGTCAAGGATGGTGATTAACTTGGAAACAAAGATGATTCAGAAAGATACTCATCAAGCCAGGACAGAGTGATAAACAGACAAGGACCCAATGATGCCCAGTGGCTCTTGTTCCATAGCCCAAGCTGACCTTACCACTTCCCTCCCTCCTCCTCCATCATACCACCTCTTCCAATCTTTTGCCCCATTTTAATTAATGGCATTACTATTCCAAGTCCCATTACTCAAACTCAATATTCAGTCTACTACCTCAATGCTTCTCTGTGTTTCATAATAGTTAGATTCACAGATTTGGAACCAAGGGGCCTCTGTTCAAACCTCAGTGTGCCCCTTCCTGGAAGCTTGACCTTGGTTAAGCTGCTTAACCTCTCTGCTTTCTGTTTGTTCAAATTTAAGAAGAGCAAAAACTACCAACTACCATATACAGTTATTACATCAACTGAAGGACACATAATTCATTTACTGTGCCCAGAGCATGTGTAACAAGGTGACCATGAGGAAGACTATACTGCAAGGATTTTGAACCTTTATTGAAAAGACAAAGAATTAGACTAAGTGTACATCTAAATCTGGACGAGGCTACTGAAGTTGAACAGATGGTATCATTTAAGTGAATAATCTGGACTTCAGAATATATCTCGATACCATACTACTGTATGTAGGATTGTCCTAGTGCAGCCACAAAGTACAACTTTGGTTTGCTTTTGCCTGAAGGGCGCAGCTATTCTGCTCAATCATTCTGAAATAAAAAACCAGGCCCAGGGGACAGGCTTCAACAGTGAGGTGAGGAAAATATTTCCATCTCTTTCTTGGACTGAAAGTTAGTTTTGCCTGAACTCTTACCATAGAGATATATCTGGAATGAGTGCTAGCGTAAAGGATAAGCTGTTGTCTGGCCTTGGAAGGGGCAGGTCAAGAGTAGGGTAGAGGGGCTGAAAATGCATCTGAGCCTATACATAACAGGAGTTATTGTTTTGCTCTGCGCTTTTAGCAAGCTTCATTATGAGTTTGCACTTGGTCTCTGATGTGTTATGAAGAAATAAAGAGCCTGCCTCATACTTGAGAGAAAATAAAGAGACAGCAGAATTTCTTCCTGTAATAGCTGTTGTTACAGGGCATGCATGCTCAGTCGCTAAATCATGGCTGACTCTTTGTGACCCCACAGACTATAGCCTGCCAGGCTCCTCTGTTTGTGAGGTTTCCCAGGCAAGAATACTGGAGTGGGCTGTCATTTCCTATTCTGGAACACAAAGACTAGAGGCCAGGAGAGAATGCTCCTGAACATCCTTAAGGCAACACTCTGGGGGCACTAGGGAAACAGCTGGGGAGTCCTTTGAGAACCTCTGATTTGGAACATTAAAGCCAATGGGATTTCATGTTATCCTAATATAGGGAACATTGTTCTTGTTATGAAGATCCACATCTCTTTTTTCATTTCACCAATATTGCCCAAGTCCACACCTCAAACCTGACAGCACATTAGCTTGTTAAAAAAAAAAATTCCCAAGCCCTGTTATACCCAAGCCCCAAGACCACTATACAGGACTCCAGAGATGAGGCATAGAAATCGGTATGCAAAGTTTCCAGGCAATTCCCATGTAGTCATCCTGATAACAGCTTAAAACCTGAAACAGGTGGACTTGGGAGACTTATGGTCACTGCAATGGCTTCTGAGTCTCCTACCAGGTAGATGGTGATGTCAGGGTAAGAGAGATGGCAAGGAAAACAGGCTATGAGGTAGGGTGGAAGGGACAAGGGTGCGTAGAACACAGCCAGGCTATAGTACCAGTGAGACACATCAGCTGGGAACGCCACACCAGAGTTTGGAAGAGCAAAGAAAGTTAGGAGTGACCTACCTAGCAGTGTGAAGCAGAGCTAAGAGACATCCCCACCCTTTCGTCCATTTGACATTATAGACAAGGAACAGGGCCTAGCAAGCTTTACAAGAGCCTACAGAAGTGTTTGAGACCTGGAAAAAATATATTGGCTACAAAATATAAAAACTGCAAAGTATAAATTAGTTAATGCTCAATTAAACATAAAAATCTAGTATCGTATCTATCTCATTAAGGTCAAATTTGGAATTTAGATGTAGTATTTCATTACATTTGAAAACAGTTGATGATTTTCTAATTTTGTAAAAAAAAAAAAAATCCAAAAATGACTGACTGCTAGGCAGTAGCAGCCAATCATAAATTACTGAGAGCCCAATAATTTCAAAAGCAGAATTATAAAAATTCTTTCACTTACTATGCAGCAAAATAATGGGTATAACATTTGGTATGGGTGCATTTTAATATATTTGTTATGATGTGGGTTAGGGCCTATTGTTATAGACTGAATTATATCCTCCCAAATTCATATGTTGAACACCTAGCTAGCCTCCAATGTGACCACATTTTGAGACAGGGCTTTGAGGAGACAATTAAGGTTAAATGAGAAATAGAGGTGGGATCCTGGTCCATTGGAGAAGGCAATGGCACACCACTCCAGTACTCTTGCCTGGAAAATCCCATGGACAGAGGAGGCTGGTGGGCTGCAGTCCATGAGGTCACTAATAGTTGGGTACGACTGGGTGACTTCACTTTCACTTTTCATTTTCATGCATTGGAGAAGGAAATGGCAACCCACTCCAGTGTTCTTGCCTGGAGAATCCCAGGGACAGAGGAGCCTGGTGGGCTGCCATCTATGGGGTCGCACAGAGTCGGACATGACTGAAGCGACTTAGCAGCAGTAGCAGCAGCAGCCTGGTCCATTAGGACTACTGGCTTATAAGAAAGGAAAGGCCATGTTAAAACACAATGAGAAAGCTGCAAATCAGGAAGTCTTCAGAGGACACAACCATGCTGGCAAGCTGATTTTAGACTTCCAGCCTCAAGCACTGTGAAAAGTATCTGTTCTGTGAGCTACCCAGTCTGTGGTATTTTGTTATGAAAGTCTGAGCAGGCTAAGGCCCTATGAAGATTTCAGAATGGTCCTAGAAAAACTACCTCTATATATATCTTATCTCCTCTCCTTCCATGTGGACTCTGAGGCCAGGGGGTACCTGTGCTTTCTCCCTGTATCCCCAGGCTCTAGCACACTCCTTGAAACCTAGTGGGTACACAACATTTGTTGAATTGGATAAAACTGAATTCACGTATCTCTTTTGTTATATATTGTTATTATTGTTCAGTTGCTCAGTTGCGTCCAACTCTTTGCAACCCCAAGGACTACAGCATGCCAGGTTTCCCTGTCCTTCACTATTTCCCAGAGTTTGCTTAAATTTCATGTCCATTCAGTCAGTGATGCTATTTAACCATCTCATCCTGTCATCCCCTTCTCCTCTTGCCTTCAGTCTTTCTCAGCGTCAGGGTCTTTTTCAATGAGTTGGCTTTTCACATCAGGTGGCCAAAGTATTGGAGCTTCAGCTTCAGCATCAGTCCTTCCAATGAATATTCAGGGTTGATTTCCTTTAGGCCTGACTGGTTTGATCTCCTTGCAATCCAAAGGACTCTCAAAGGTCTTCTCCAACATCACAGTTCAAAAACATCAATTCTTCGGCCTTCAACCTGCTTTATGGTCCAACTCTTGCATCTGTATGTGACTACTGGAAAAAACACAGCTTTGACTAGATGGGCCTTTGTTGGCAAACTAATGACTGCTTTTTAATATGCTGTCTAGGTTTGTCCTAATTTTCCTTCCAAAGGAGTAAGCGTCTTTTAACATCATGGCTGCAGTCACTGTCCACAGTGAAGAAAAGAAAATCTATCACTGCTTCTACTTTTTCCCCTTCTATTTGCCCTAAAGTGATGGGACTCGACGCCATGATCTTAGTTTTTTGAATGTTGAGTTATAAACCAGCCTTTTCACTCTCCTCTTTCACCTTCAACAAGTTATATCTCTTATGAGTCTCCTCCTCAAATATAGCTATAAATTTTGTAACCATAACTGTGTTTCATCCTCTAGTAAAGGCACAACTCTCAGGTATGAACTGATTACATAAAAACATCAAGTTTTTATTGAGAGTAGCCTAAAAGCTTCTTACACGCCTCCACACAACCCAGTGCATTTACCTCTTAACGTAATCCCTCCAAGTTGGGACTTCCACTATTACACTAAGAATTTACAATGATTTTAGTAAAGGAATTTCTTAGAGCTGAGCCCTAGATTAGATTTTCCCCAGAAATGTACTTATAGCTTGGAGCCCTAGAAGGGAATTTTCTGCTTCTACCTCAGCATTATATGTGTAACACCTCATTACGGCAAGGAAGCCTCTCCTCTATTCCAAATCAAATAACTGAGATAGCTTTTCCTTGGTGGGGGGAAAAAAAAGTTGGTTTTTGTTTGTATGTGTTTGCTTAATTTTGAACTCAAGAACTGTATTATTTTCTTCCCTTGGATAATTCTGAATCTTTGGCCATTTTTATGTTTGAATTGACATGCATTAACTAAAACATTTCAAGATAATAGCTCATGTGTCAAAATTAAAATAAACATAGCTACTCTTAACTGAGCATCTGCTATGTGCCAGTTACTTCGTAGTTCCTTTAAAAATTGAATAGCTATTCAGGGGCTGCTACAGGTATTAAACTAAAGTAGTTATTGTAGCTTCCTGCACAGATTTTGGACACTACTGAAGTGAAAAAGTTGACTTAAGACTCAACATTCAGAAAACTAAGATCATGGTACCTAGTCCCATCACTTCAAGGCAAATAGATGGGGAAAACAGTGGAAACAGTGGCTGACTTTATTTTTCTGGGGTCCAAAATCACTGCAGACAGTGATTGCAGCCATGAAATTAAAAGATGCTTGCTCCTTGGAAAAAAAGTTATGACCAACCTAGACAGCATATTAAAAAGCAGACATTACTTTGCCAACAAAGGTCCGTCTAGTCAAGGCTATGGTTTTTCCAGTAGTCGTGTATGGATGTGAGAGTTGGACTATAAAGAAAGCTTAGTGCCGAAGAATTGATGCTTTTGAACTGTGGTGTTGGAGAAGACTCTTGAGAGTCCCTTGGACTGCAAGGAGATCCAACCAGTCCATCCTAAAGGAAATCAGTCCTGAATATTCATTGGAAAGACTGGTGCTGAAGCTGAAACTCCAATACTTTGGCCACCTGATGCAAAGAGTTGACTCATTTGAAAAGACCCTGATGCTGGGAAAGACTGATGACAGGAGGAGAAGGGGACGACAGAGGATGACGTGGTTGGATGGCATCACCGACTCAATGGACATGAGTTTGAGTAAGCTGGGAATTGGTGATGAACAGGGAGGCCTAGCATGCTGCAGTCCCTGGGGTCACAAAGAGTCAGACATAACTGAGCAACTGAACTGAACTGAACTGAACTGCACAGATTTTGGGCTTCCCCAGTGGCTCAGTGGGGGCTTCCTAGGTGGCACTAGCGGTAAAGAACCCACCTGCCAATGGAAGAGACACAGGAGACAAGGGTTAGATCCCTGGGTAGGGAAGATCCCCTGGAGGAGGACATGGCAACCCATTCCAGTATTCTTGCCTGGAGAGTCCCATGGACAGAGGAGCCTGATGGGCTATGGTCCATAGGGTCTCAAAGAGCTGGACGCGACTGAGCACACACACACACAATGGCTCAGCAGGTAAAGAACCCACCAGCCAATGCAAAAGACACAGGAGACATGGGTTCAGATCCTGGGTAAGGAAGATCCTCTGGAGGAGGGCATGGCAATCCCCTCTGATATTCTTGCCTGGAGAATCCCATGGACTGAGGAGCCTGGAGGGCCACAGTCCAAAGGTTTGCAAAGAACTGGACATGACTAAGCACACATGCATGCACAGCTTTTAACTCTGTATATTACTCTATATTCTATAGGTAGAATCTTATACTACCATTAAGAGGAATGAGTTTGGAAGCAGTGGGTAAAGCTGATGGTCATAGAGTTTCTCAACCTGAGCAGCTAACCGTTTGCTATCAAATCCAGCAACTTCTTCAACTAGTGCAAAGGGGACAGAGCTTAGATTTAGACACACTGAAGTCCAATGTGGTTCAGCTGCATCCTAGTTGTTTGACCTTGGAAAACACGAACTGCCCCAGCCCTTAGCTCTGGTCTCCTCTTGCATAAAACTGGATTTAAAATATCCTACTTACATAGTTGCACTGAGGATTAAACACCAGGTACTTGGCATATGGTAGATAGCAGCTACTGTTATTATTTAAATTAAGGATCTTGCATGTATGTACTGTTTTCTGAGAAACTAGTAACAGAGGAAGCAGACCTGGGGCAGTTTCTCAGTGGTCACATATGCTACCCAAATACCTCAAAATTCAATCAGGGGGACTAATCATTCCAGTTTGCCTTGGCCTAAAGGTTTTCCCAGGATGGACAGTCCCAGGCAGACCAAGAAGGTTGGTCACCGAAAGGGAAGAAGCAGAGAGGGGCTTCAACTGGTGGAAGGCAGGAAGCTGACTCCAGTCATTCTCGTTATCAGCTCCTAATAAGTGAGTGCTGAGAGCTGGATGACATACACAGCCTTTCCCCATTTCACCCTCACTCTAACCTTCACCTCTTCGGGCAGCTAAACACACTCCCCATTGCATGTCCCCACACATCTGATGCTTTGACTGGGGGCGGGGGGTGGGTGGTGTTCATGTCACCATCTGCCTTACTGAGACTTGCAGCACTAAGACTTTACTCTGCCTTCACTGAGGCCTCCTTGATTATTTCAAACTCTTAACTAAAGTCAAGACTCTTGAGTTTTGATTTCAAAAGGGTGGAGATTACTGGCAGCCACCAGAAATAAAGTTTCACTTGATCAGTGTTCATCATTTTAAGTTAAGAACAGACGGACACCCTTTCATCCAAGTCAGCTCTTCTCTTTTCACCAGCCAAGCAAGGCCAGGAAGAACTAGTCAGTTGCCCCCGTTTCAAGTACACATGGGAAATGATAGCAGCTACTTTCTTCCTGAGCCCAGTTTTCTTTTTCCTGGCTCCTTATAAGAACAGATTGATTTGATATTCCAACCAAAGAGCAAAAGTTGGGGGTAAAATCACCCTACTTCATACCTCAGGTTGGAGATAAAATGCTGTTCATCTTCAGATGACATGAGTGAAAGCAACAGAGGTGCATGTGTGTTGAGAAAGGAAACATCCTCAGGAAACTTAGAGAAGCAATTTCCAAACCAATCCATAGTTAACAGGTATTTTCTTGTCACTTGGGATATCCTTTTTCCCTTCAACAATAAGCTGACTGATTCTAAACTTAGGTTCAATTCAAAATGAAACACCTAAAGAATGTTGCCTTGATATTCTGGAACCTGAGGTCATAGCAGTGTAACTGACAGACATCTTATTTCTTTAAAGACAGGTACACACCTAACCATGGGCAAGGCCATCTTACTAACATGAAAGGAGATACTGCTGAAGATACAGTGTAAGTTAAATAAAAAGAAAACTTCTCTTCGGTGGAAAAATCCCTTTAAGAGTTAATTCTAGCAAACATTTATCTAGCTAAGCATCACTTGACCTTTCCTTAAGGGGACTCAGAAGCTACATATTTCATGTAGCTTGTAGCTGAGAAGTGATAGGGAGGGGCCTCTCATCACCCCCAAGGCTGCTGGTCCAATTCAGCAAGAAGACATGAGTCCCAGAACCTGAGAACAGAGACAGAAGGTATTTAAGCCCAGAGATCATGCTTGAAACCACCTAATAAAAGATGGTTTTCTAAAGTTTAAGCTATGCTAAGTTGTCCCAAGCCTCTAAGGATTTTCACAATTTCTAGAAGTCTCCTACTCTTTGATTACAGGACTTCTTGATTACAGATGGACTTCTTTGATTACAGCAGGAGAATGGTACTGCCTCTTCCCTATGTGGCCAAATGGAATCTAGTGAACAAGGCAGGGCTTGGCTGGTGATTGCCTCCCTACTGCTCTGCATCTTCAGGGTCTTAGGAGCCTCTGAAGCATACCTTATAGAGACATGGACACCAGAAACAATAGAAAAATGTTCCTAGAGGAGAAAAATTCAAGAAAATTGCACATTGAGGGGAAAGGTCTGCAATCACAATTCAGTGTTACACTAGAAAGACAACAGCAGCCAACTACACTGTACATTCCTCTCATCAGAACCATAAAGAATGACTGTTTAGGGTTCTGAACTTCAAAGCATTTACACGAACACGGTTGTTAGCAAAAGCCTATATAATCCCTCCCAATCAAGATCCTTCAGATATAGCTTCATGACTGCCTTCATTCACTAGGTCCGGGCGGCTCTCATTGTCTTGTTAACTCTAAGGATGAATCCTACATGAAGGACAGCCATGTTGCTCACCACTCTATTTCAAGTGCTTAACACAGTGTCTGAAACAATATTAATAAGCACTCCATAATTTGTTGAATAAATGTGCTATCTATGAAAATTCAAGGTTATAACAGAAATTAAGAAGTGAGTACTAGCATTGCAAAAAGATTTAGAATAAGATTCCTTTGAAGAATGAACAACATAAGCTAATTCCATATTTTAAAATTTAATTTGTCCCAGCTTCTCTCATCAAACATCTATTGTACAGGGCTTTCCTGGTGGCTCAGTTGGTAAAGAATCTGCCTACAGTGTGGAAGATCTGGGTTCGGATTGCTGGGTTGAGAAGATTCTCTGGAGAAGGGCATGGCAACCAACTCCAATATTCTTGCCTGGAGAATCCCCATAGACAGAGGAGCCTGGTGGGCTGCAGTTCATGGGGTTGCAAAGAGTTGGACACGACTGAGTGACTGAGCACAGCACAGCATTTGTTGAATAAAGTGACCAATCCACATGCCACACAGCTCTTTCACCTAAAAAATAAATGAAAAAGAGAAAGAAGAAAAAAGAATGTTCTTCTTTATAGAAGAATGACAACTATTTATGGAAAAGAAATGATAGCTGAAACCCAGTCCCCTAAAACAGAGTTCCCTTGCTGAGTTCATGAATTACCACACTATAAAAAGACCTTTTTTTTCTTGTTCAGCCCCTCTCCCCTCAGGATTAAGGAGTATCAAAGAAGGGGGGAACTGAAATTGAGCAGGATATTGCAGGGGCCTCTCAGGTACAGAAATCCCTCCATGTTCCCTGTTTTTTATTTGCAGTAAATGCCTTTAGGCTCCTAGGCCTTCCCGCTAAGTAACTAAGGCAATTACTAATTAGAAAGTGAGGGAATGCAAAAACAAAGGAAAAGCAAACAGTTCGGTGAGAAAACAGAGGCCTAGCTCCTCAAAGGATATACCTGACAATCTGATGCATATCTTTGAGTTTTTCTGCGGAAGCTAAGCCCCCTCCTCCACCAACCTGGTAGAAGATGGTGATTATCTGCTAATTATAAGCATAGAAACCTGAAACTAGCTGGAATGAGAAAGCTGAAGAGTAAGATTCCTCAAACATTAGCCTGTTATTTCACCATCAACCAATCAGAAGAAACTGAAGGAGCTACAACCCTCACCCCAAATGTTGTCTTTAAAAACTCTTACTTAAAAGCCATCAGAGTTCCGGTCTTTTGAGCACAAGCTGCCCGTTCATTATCCCTGCTTGTGTGTTAATCACATGGTCACATCCGACTCTTTGTGACCCCATGGACTGTAGCCCACCAGGCTCCTCTGTCCATGGGATCCTCTAGGCAAGAATACTGGAGTGGGTTGCCACTCCCTTCGCCAGGGGATCTTCCTGACCCAGGGGTCGAACCTGGGTCTCCTGCACTGCAGGCACATTCTTTAGCATCTGAGCCAGCAGGGAAGCCCATTAACCCTGCTTGGCACCCCACAAATAAATGCTGTACTTCCCTTCACCACAACCCAGTGTCAGTAAATTGGCTTTGCTGCACAGCAGACAAGCAAACCCAAGTTTGGTTTGGTAATATTTTGGCATTAGAAAATCACCATTTTTCACAGTCTCCAACATAATGTATTCAGGAAAGCATTGGGGTAATAAAACCATGAGACAAAAAATTGAGAATAGGATATTCCCAAGATGCCAAATCATCACTCTACAGATTTGCATTTGTAAAAGAAATAACCGATCTTAACTCTGGAGAAATACTCAAAATGTATCTTTAAAACAAAAATTCTGAAAGTGATTTTAAAAATACGTACTTTTATAATGAAAAGTTCTGCAAGTGATCAAAATCAAAATGTATCTTTAAAATGAAGGGTTTAAGAAATTATAAAATTTAGCATCACTAAGAGTGGGACAACAGGAAGTAATGTTTAACCTCAACCTCATTATCTACAGACCATGCTGTCCAATAGAAATAAAATGCAAGTCACATATGCAATTTAAAGTTTCCCAGTAGCCCTTTTTTAAAAAGTAAAACAAAATCAATGACATTAACTTTAATATATTTTATTTAATCCAATTTATTCAAAATATTATGTCAGCATATAATCAACATAAAAGAAATTATTATTGAGGTATTCTATGTTCTCTTTGTCACAGTAAGTCTTTGAAATCTGAAGTGTATTCTCTGCTTTTACCTCACGGCTCAATTCAGACTACTCACGTTTCAAGTCCTCTATAGACACATGATTGGACGGCACAGTTCTAGACCTAACTCCAGTATAAGGCAAACAAGGGATACAACAAACTACCACTGACTTCTCCACAGTGAAAGACATGAAGCACTCCTTTGTCACATTCCTCAAGCCCGTACTTAGGAGCAAGGATCATGTCCTATCCTGTTTGTTTTTCAAGTGTGCAAGGTTTTTCCTCTCTACCTTAAAACCAATTAAGTTCTAAGGAGAGCAGTGAGCAATTAGAAAACTTAATTGATGCTACAAATCTTGGGTGGTAACTGAGTATTCTCTAAGACAGACGTGAAGTAATGTCCAAAGAAAGTGAGAGAGAACAGCAGAACAAAGTATCAGCTAATTCTGAGAACCAGGCACATAGATAACTAGTAAACAGTCATTAGAATGACTAAGTGAATGAATTTCTCAAGAGAAAAGCAGACACAACTACCACAAACTGTAAAAGACATGAAGGAACATGTCATCTTATTCCCACCTCAAAAATTTGCAATGATTCTTGAGGTAATTAAATCAACTTCGAATATCTGCCTAGAATCCAATAATCATTATAAGGCCCAATTTACTGCTAACTTATCTATTTCCAATTTCTCTCTCATTCTGCCAAGATAAACATTCCATTCCTGGCATCATCTCCCAAACAAGCCATGCATTTGCTTTCACCTCCAAGCAGTCATCCACACATCGTTCTAAAAGCTAGAAACACGGCTCTGCTCTCTCCTAGCTGCTGCTACTGCTGCTGCTGCTAAGTCGATTCAGTCATGTCCGACTGTGCGACCCCATAGACGGCAGCCCATCAGGCTCCCCCGTCCCTGGGATTTTCCAGGCAAGAACACTGGAGTGGGTTGCCAGTTCCTTCTCCAACGCGTGAAAGTGAAAAGTGAAAGTGAAGTCGCTTAGTCATGTCCAACTCTTCACCACCTCATGGACTGCAGCCTACCAGGCTCTTCCGCCCATGGGGTTTTCCAGGCAAGAGTACTGGAGTGGGGTGCCATTGCCTTCTCCCTCCTAGCTGCTACTCCAATCCTAATCACCCTTCATGTCCCATCTCATCTGTGAAGTCTTATCTGACTCGAATCCAACAAACTTTTCCCTCTTCTGACCTAACAGCCCTGACATCGCTGGCCTTGGTCAAATGCATTCTTGTCTCTCATGCCTGCATTCCTTGTCTAATACGTGTGCTGCAACGGACTGGAGACATGGAGGCCAGGACTCTAACTCAGCTCTGCCACTGGTGTATGGGATATGGACAGGTCACTTGCTCTCCTGAGGCCTGTTCTTCATGCGGCATCTTTTCTATTCCTAGAACACACTGCATGCCCCTGCCTCAGAGCTTTCACACCTGCTGTACCCTCTGCCTAATATGTTTTGCCCAGATTATCTGCTAACAAAACTATATACACATTTACTCTTGAATGTACAAGCTCACTTCTATAACACTTCTATAAATTTATTAAGATACACTTCCACAAATACAAAACTACATATCCACAAAGTTTGCCACTATATAATTCTATACAGATTCTATAAAACATCAGAAATTTATAAACAACCTAAATGCCCATCCATAAGAGACTAGTTGAATGAATTATGGTACACCTTTATAATACTACAACACAGAGGAAAGAAGAGGAGGGACAGAAGGGGACAAAGGAAGAAAAGGAGGAGGACAAAGAAAGAAAGAGATCTCCATGAACTAAAATAGAAAGATATTTACATATATATTAATCAAAAATAAAGTTGTTAAAAAAGCAAGGTATAAAACAATTATAATATTGACTTTTTAATGATAAAAGAGTAAGTAAAGTACATAAAAATAAACATTTGCTTGCTTTTGGATAAAGAAACACAGGAAAGATATCTAGAAACTAATGAAACGGTTAGCTACAGAATATGGGAAGGTTGTGCAAAAAGTAAAAATTCTCTGAATGGATGTAATTTTGACTTCTGAACAGTGTTAAGTATTTTAATTACTCAAAAAATAAATAGAAAGGGAAAAAACACAGCATAAAATTGAATGAAAAGAGAAACAAATGACTGTATTAAAACCACAAATGAAAAGGAATTCATTCAGGTAACATTTGAACTTTGTCTATATGCTTTGTCTATATGTTTTAGTGTGAAACATTTTAAGGACATAAAGAACTGCAAAATTTTTCAAAAAAAAATCTATATTGAACTCTACTTAGTAAACTTGTTGTTCATAGTAGCCCTGGATTGGTAATTTCAAAATTATTAACAGACCAAATGAGTAAATATACTGAGGTTCTTGGGAACCAGAGTTCTCACTCTGTGAGAAGAAACATACAAATATTTTCAGGAAGAAGGCAAGGAAGAATTGTGGCATTAGATAAAATTATGATTTTAAAAATATGTATACATATATTTCTTAGCTCTGACCACTGGAAAGGCCTAAAAAAAAAAAAAACTTAGGAGCAATGAGCACACAAAACACCCAGATCTTGATTTCTTAATACCATTCTCCATTAAAATGAAGCAGGGCTCCCAGGAGAAAAAAACTGATTCCTCCTATGGGACAGGACAATACAAGGTGAGCTGGAAACTTCTTGTACCAGTAAGCAAAGAAATGTTCCAAGACTGATGAGGAGACAGCAAAAGGACATAGGAACCAGCTTGAAGGGGCTCCCATTGGGTAACAACTCAGCAAAATTTGGGCAGTCAAAGCATAACGATAGTAATAGGTTATGGCATATATGAAAAAAAAAAATCCATCAGTCCATAGTGGTTTGTAAAGAATGAAGAAAGACAAAAATTGGAAACAAAGGGGAAATCTCTTCTTTACAGAAGAACGATACCTAATAAATGGAGAAAAAAAAAATCGTAAAATTAAGAACTCTCATACCAGTGTAGTTACTGGCAGAAAAATGATCCATGAGTGCTACCATTTCCTGAAAGTTTGCCAGCAAACAGGATATTCACATAAGTTTTAAAATATCACCTTATAGGCTATTTATTAATAATAAACGGGAAAGCTCACTTTTTCAGTTGAGAAATCTAAAGATGCTACTTTAATCAATGATCAAACTTAGCATCATCAGTAATAGGAATATGCCAACAATATATGAATCCAGCAATCATGAATACATTATGCAATGGGAAATATCACTCATGTAGTACTCTTGTCAAGACTTAAATCTGAATTCAACCAGGAGAAAACAGACAAATCTAGATTGTGAGGCAAACTTAATAACAACTGGCATAGAGTCCCATCAAAAATTTTACTGTGAGGAAAGACTAAAAAAGAAAAGCTGAGAAACTGCTGTAGTGTGCAGGAGACCAAGAGACATGAACACAAAATGTAATGCTTAATCTCTGGATAGATGCTGAAAAAAATTTATTGATGAGATATTTTGGAAATTTTATTACTTCATGTATTAGGAATGCTTATTACCTAATATTGCTAAACTATACTGTGCATATAAAATACATGTCCAATGTTACATTTCTTGGGCAAGATATGTGTATATTGTGTTTTATACAGGAGAATGTCCTAGTTCTTAGGGGTTCCATGCTAAAGTATTGAAAAATGAATTGTCATGGTTTCTGCAACTTACTGTCAAATGGCTCAAAATTTTTAAAAAGTATATTCTAAGTACAAGGTGGTATCATGGATAGGATCCTATATTAGCAAAAAGACATTAGTGGAAAAACTGGTAAAGTCCTAATGAAGCCTTTAGTTAATAGCTGCGTACCAATCTTACTTACTTGCAACAACTGAATCAAGGCTACATAAAATGTTAACATTAGGGGAAATTAATAAAGGGTGTACTGGAACTTTCCATACATTGCTGCAGCTGCTGCTGCTAAGTCGTTTCAGTCGTGTCCGACTCTGCGCGACCATAGATGGCAGCCCACTAAGCTCCTGTGTCCCTGGAATTCTCCAGGCAAGAATACTGGAGTGGGTTGCCATTTCCTTCTCCAATGCATGAAAGTGAAAAGTGAAAGTCAAGTCGCTCAGTCGTACCCGACTCTAAGCGACCCCATGGACTGCAGCCTACCAGACTCCTCCGTCCATGGGATTTTCCAGGCAAGAATAATGGAGTGGGGTGCCATCGCCTTGCCATTCCATACATTAGATCCAACTTTTCTATAAAGCTAAAACTATCCCAAAATAAAATTTTTAAAATGTATGTTTAAAGAGAGAGCACAAATGAAACAAAATGTTAAAAATTGATAAATCTCAGTGATGGGTGTTTACTGGCTGATTACTTTAACTTTTAGATAGGTTTAAAATTTGGCAAAATAAAATTTAAAAAGAAAACAAAGCTATGGAAGGTTAAAAGTAAATGGATAGAAAAAGATATTCTATATGAACACTAACCAAAAGAAGACTGTTATTCAGTTTTCTGAATAACATCAGAAGCATCATAATATATATAAAACAAAAACTGTTTTATATAGATCAAAATATTATATATAGCATCAAACACAGCATAAAATATTATATATAAAACAAAAGTTGTCTGAACTAGAAGAGAAATGTATTAATCCGGGGTCATGAGATTTAGTACGTCTCCAAAATGGAGAGTACACTAAGAAAACAGAAGAGTAGGATACAGATTTGGACAATTCAATCTGCATCTATGACCTAATGCACGTATGCAGAACTCCACAACTGCAGACTAAACATTCTTTAAAATCTCACATGTAACATGTATAAAGACTGTTCATACACTGGGCCATAAGTTTGTCTTTAAGGGTGGAGGCTTCTGAGGTGCTGACATTGTGCTATTCCTTGATTGTGAGGTGATTACATAGGTTTTTCCTTTGTTGATGAATTCTGTTTCATTGTTCATTTAGGAAGGTAACTACCTCCTATGATATTAATACAATAAGCCCAAAGCAACTTGTTTTTCCCTCAGTATTTCAATTAATTGCTGTTTTTTTCAGTTGCACATCAAATAAAATAATAGGCTTACATTTAGAGGCTTCCTTATGCAAAACTTACATATCTTTAAACACAAAAAAAACATATTCAGTCTAGCAAGACATCTATTCTAGGAGAGAGATATTAGAATTGAGACTGAGGGAACAGAGAATCCATGAATCCCAACTCACCTGTAATCCAAGGAAGTACAGGTTCATAGGCTCATTTATTAAAACAGGCACAATCACTCACAATAGTATAATTATTTTCCTTTTTCTTTTTTTGACCAAGCACATTTCATTTAATTTGCCAAGTTACACCTAAGTAGCCTTTGTTTAGGCCTTAGGAAGGATTACTTACTTTGATTAGGGAGTAACTACAGCTATGAAGATTGAGGGAGCAACAAAAGAATCTAATGGAAGGCAAACGAATTAGTTGCCCCAAAAGAACCAAACAAATATGACATCATTATCAGCCATAGTAATCCTATTAGTCCTAAGTCAATTATTATTACTACTACTATACCCTGATATAGTTGTATAGTAGTATTCAGTACCAATCATTGAAGGTCAGCAGCAGCAGCAGCATTTCAGAAGGTTTACCACTTGCCAGGCACTATGCTATTAATATATATGTAAGATTTTCCTCGATTGTTTCCTCTGAGTATCTCACAATAAGCCTAAAAAGTAGGTACATTATTAGTTTCATTTTATAAATGAAGAAATGGGTTGAGTAACTGGCCAAAAGCACACAAGTAGCAAATGGAAGAAATGGAAATCTAACTTAGCTAGTCTGACCTCAGAGCATGTAATCTTATCTACTCTGCTATGCTGCCGGCTCCTAGCAGATAAACAATGATATGTACTTGATGATCTCTAAAGGATCGTTCAGTTCTAACATTCTATGATTTGTCTTAATGAATCTGTAATAAAGCATTCAACTAGGCCCTGTAATCTCAAATTGTATGAAGCAAACTAAGGAAGCGCAATAAAATCTCTTCATATGATCTGAAAGTTAGAGTTCAGGTTTCCTAGGATTATCAGAATTGGTCTTTCTCCACATGAAATCCTTCAAGAAATGCAATTGTTTTCTTGCTATCAGTCAATATCTAATATTTTTTCCTCATATGAAAAGAGATGACACAGACAATATCTAAAGACATTCCAGAAAGAATAAAAAAAATAAATATGCAATACTGTTGGCTTGATCTTTAAACACAACTGGACTAAAGGTAAATCTGATAAATGCAGATTTCTGAGGACGGAAAAAATTCTCTTCTTTTAAAACACCCAAATTTAGTATAATCAAATAACTATTTATAAATTATCAATACTAGCCTTGAAAAAATATTGTTGGTGGCTAACTGAATATATCAAAGCTAAAAGAAATTATTTTAAGACCTATTTGTTCTTTATACAAAATACTGAGTGATCACAATCAAATCAAAATATTCTCATTTGTTCTTTTAAAATCATCATCAGAGTTCTTTTTAAAAAGGAAAACTGATTATCTAATTACTCTTCTTCTTAAAAAAGAAAAACAGCTAACTCCATAATGGATGTAATAAAAAAGTTGCTAGCTACTCCTTACCCCTCATAAATAACATGAAGTACAGCTCATACAAGAAGCATACTGACACTTTTGCATTAACCTGAAGTACTCACAGCTTCTGGCAAACAGCAAACATCTGTTAAAAAACAAAAACAAAAAACAAAGTATGGTACAAACTATTTCTATTTGAGGCCTCAATAAGGAAAAAAAATTTATTAGGTCCAGGAATTGAAGAAAACTTGGTATAGTTACGAGTACATGCAGAATTTGATGGTCAGAAATTAAATCTATTTAGGTCCAGCCTAAGGTTCTCAGAGCCTACCTATAGGCACAATCATAGCAGTAATATCCTCAAAAACCAGGGTAAATCTCCTGTGCCTTTGTTTAATGAACTAAATAGATCATTGTATCACCAATATCTGCCCGTAGCCCATTTTCAGTAAGATGAATTTTCTTGTTCATGAGATCCACGTGGAAAACAGCATGCTCAGAAATGGGGGTCTTTTCAGCGTGCTCTTTTCCCAGGACAGGAACTCGCCGAGGCCCCAACACTGGATCGTCAAATCTCATCAGTTTCACTTTGGAAAGGTCTACAGCAAAATAAAGTAGCAATACGAACATTTAATTACAGTCACCGGCTCAAACCCATGCCTGAGTCTCATAATTCATGTTTTAAACACACTCATTATATCTTAAAAAATATTTTCATCAGGTTATTAAACAGGACCCAAACTCAGAAAGCAAAGATAAATCTAATAAATCTTCATCCTCTGTCGGCTTTTACCCAGATCAAAAACTGGCAGAACTTCTGTATAACACATCTGGAATTATAAACCAAGGGGAGGGATTGAGTATATTTTTGAGCATTATCCTACATGCTCTCTCAAATCACTTTTAATACACTTCAATTAACCATTTTTCAGAACATTAAAAAACCTAAAAGTTTTTTTTTTCCTTTTCTTATCTTGCTTCTTAGAATATTTAAAAGGGCAAGAATTGTAGCTTTCTTTTGGAAGATAATTTTGGAAAAAGAATTACTACTCTAAGAAACAGCATTACCAGATTCTTGTTTTGCTTAAATGATGAAAAGTGTATTAACAAGCTGATGAGAGACAACGAAAGGAGAAGAACAGGGGGAAAGGGCACAGACTTTAGAATTTTGAGCTTCTGGATGAGCTCCAACCCTCCCCTGCTTGAGATTTTCCTGATCTGCTCTTGTGCAAGCTGATAAGACGGCTCCTGGCAAAGAAAGTGCTTGTCCCTTGAACAAATTTATGATGCAACAATCCTGCCAACAACTGAGCCCAAAAGAAATGTATTTATTTCAGCAATTCTGAGACTTTTCAACATCAAATGGCTTTATTTTACAAGGTGGAAAAACACCATAAATGACTACAAATGCTGATTCTGGGCTTATTGCTCATTCTAAGCATAGCATGGCTAGTTTATGCTTAACTTGATCTACAGAAACTGAAGATATCTTCTGACTTATTTCCCACCCTTTTCTAAAGTAGATTGCTGGGTGGTCCGTGAGCTATACTCCCTCATGCTGCCTTGAGACTATGACTCTTAGCATGAGAGGGATAAGATTTTAAAAAAAGATAAAAGGAGACATTAATGCAGCTGGCAGCTATTCGAGGAGTACAAGTTATCCAGGCATTCTATTATCCTTGGGAAACAAAGACTAAAGGATGACAAGCTTAGAGTAGGGATCTGAGGGTTTACAGAGCAATTACCTGCAACTACCATGAAGGCAATCCTGCCTCAGAGTCTTTACAGAGGTTCTGCAGAGGCCACATAATCTATCCCTAGATACAGCACAAGCCCTGAAAATTAAAATGAGAAAGGAGCAGGCCCAATCTTCATGACAGCCATGGTCTTATTTGAGCGGAAGAATACAATTCACTTTAATAGCTATTGTAATTCAACATGCACATCGGTGGTATCAAATTATTTTCTTACAGAAGCAATGACAAGTCCTGCCAGCAGATTTTATGCACAAGGCTTTTTACTGCAGATATGCCTCTGTCCCTCTGTCTCAATCTCTCTGAAACAGACCTCCCTCATCATTCCAAGCAATTCTGAATCAAACTATTTCAAAGAAGCCTTAATACCCAATCAGGCTCCTAAGTGACAAAACACATCTGCTTTGATGTTTCCCCATGTACTTCATTACTGCAAATAAAATTCTTGGGGCTTTCTTAGTGGCTTTACTATCTTTTCTTATCCCAGACCTGTCTTATCATTGAAAATGTTGAAATTTAAATCTGCAACTACACAAGATTTAAGGCACTTAGAGAAAAGATGAGAATGATTGAAAGTCCTTAGGGATTGATAATGCGAAATGGAGCTTTTCACCTCCAAATTATTAGTTCATATGTGGCATGGGTTTTAAGTGATTTAAAGTCATTATCATCAAATAGTTACTCCACAGCCTTTGTGGAGTGAAATGATGATTTTAGCTCCTAGTTCCTCCTGGACCTAGATCATAATCACCCTCAATACAATTGGCACTAATTGGACAACTTGCTGGCTATCATAGCAGACAGAGAAGTATGTTATTGAATTTCACTCCTTTTTCATTTCACATACTCAGTTCTCTTAGATATCAAAGTATCCTGAGGGCTTTTGGAAAAGTCTTAAGTTTAGAGCTCTTCTGTAGATACTTGGAGCAATATCAATTGCAAACTCCCCCTAATGTTTCTCTATTTTCCAAAATTCACAGCAGCTACTAATATCAAACTTAAAGCACTTTATGATAACATTATTCACAGCTAGAATAACGAAGTAAGAATTATGCCAAAAGCTCAGTGAGAAAAGACAAGCTGAAGAAAACACACCAGTACAGTTCCAAAGAACCTAGTCAGTGCTGTATCTGAGAGTATTTAAAGGGAAATCAGGTTTAACATTATATTATATAATCCAATTTCCAACACACGAATAAAGCCTCTTATGCACTACAACCTCATAATTATCCTATCCAGTGGGTGCACACAAATACCTATTTTCTTTAGAAGCTATTTTATTGTTCTTCAGAGTTAAGAGTTCTTCCCGTTAGAAAATTTTCTCATGACTAATATATGCAATATAAAACAGCAAAAAGGAAGGCCACAAAATGGCTTCCTGTATGTTCACACTTCAAAATTTTCAAGTTCTGCTTTTTGTGGCCTGTAAGTTGCAAGGATGGCACTACCATTCTACAGTACCTGGTTTATTGAGGGAACATGCTAAATGGCTACATATATAAACCTTGAAAACATTTTGCTAAGTGAAATAAGACAGACACGAAAGGACAATATTGCATGATTCCACTTATACAGGTACCTAGGAGAGTCAAATACACAGAATAAAAGAGCTCTTGCTAGAAGGGGACTAGGAGGAGGAAGAATGGGAAGTTATTGTTTAATGGATAGAGTTTCAGTTTGGGATGATGAAAAAGTTCTAGAAATGGAGAGTGTGATGGTTGCACATCAATATGAATGTTTAATGCTAATGAACTACACACTTAAAAAAATGATTAACGTGGTCAATTTTATGGTTTGTATATTTTACCACAATTTTTTTAAATGTCTACAAAAAACAAAACATTCCCAGTCCTAACATATTGCTGGTGCACAGTGAAACATGTTGTCAGTGTTTCCCTCGTGCAAGCACACACATTCCCTTCCCCCTCACAGGGCCCATCCAAATGATGTTTTCTCCATAAAATCACCCCTGATCACCAGAGCTGGAAACAAATAAGCTCACCTTTCTCTCTGCTATAAATGGTATTTGTACCTCTCTTACTGTACTCAGCAGTTTCTCCTTAGAGATTATGTACTTCAATAGTTAAGTCCCCTACTCCTTCAGGAAATGCAGTCTCCTGGTGAACAGTACTTTGTGGACTCCCCAAAACCCTTAGTACCTACACAGGAGTCTTTACATACACACTTATCTCTACACACACACCAAACACAATAGTCTCTCAAAAATTTCGAGAGAACAAAAAATTCATGGCAGAATGAATTCCACAGGGCTATTTTAAGTCTTCTATGTAAACGGAATATTGTTACCCTGAATACAAGGTCAAAAATTAGGTCACTGTATGGGATCTGTAAATCTTTTCAGGAAATTTTTATACTGATGGTATGTGGCCCCAATTAACTCTTGATTGCCATCAAGAAGAGAAGGGAGGATCATGCAAAACAGGGATCTCAACATTAATTTGTCTTCATAATTTGGAAGAAAAATAATTTAGAAACACACTAACTCCCTTCACACTCTTCTCAGCATAAGATCAGCTGAGTGATTTAAAAAAGGAACTATAAATTATTATATCAAATCTAATCATAAAAGATATAGACTTAATCTTGCTAATAAATTAAGATTATTTACATATTTTACTCAAAGGCATATTGTCTAAAAGAAAGAATATGAGCTTTGCAGACAAAGAGACCTGTGTTTGAACTGTTTGAATTCCAGCTCCAAGATTTACTAGCTGTATGAACTTTGTAAATTATTTAGCCATTCAAACCTCTATTTCATCATCTGCAAAAAGGGAATAATACCCTCAATGTTAGAGAGTTGTAAAAGGATTAAATGACTAACACATGGCAGACACACAAAAAATTTTATTTTCTTCTCTTCCTTCCCCAGGAACAGATTCAGTTAAGCAGGTTAATTTGGAATATTAAGGGAATATGTTACTTAATTTTGAATATCTCTGACAGATGGAAATTGCTTGTTACAATTTTAAAGCTACATGGAATCCTGGTACTTCCCTGCTGGTCCAGTGGCTAAGACTATGCTCCCAATGCAGGGGGCCCAGGTCCAATCCCTGGTCAGGGAATTAAGATCCCACATGGTGTAACTAAGACCTGGAGCAGCCAAATCAATCAATCAATATTTTTCAAAATAAAGCTAGATGGAATCCTGGAAAAACACGTAATCCAGTGCTCTCATTTTATGAAAAGAGAAATCAATTTAGAGCTTAAGTGACATGGCCAAGTCACCAAGCTACCTAGTCACAAGGTCGCAAAAGAGACCTGATTCTGTGTCCAATATTCTTTCCACATTACATGACTGTCCCTAAGCAAGCCAGTCACTCTTCTTTCTTCCCACTGCTCACAAATCCATGAGCTAGTGCCAAACATGCACTTCAGGAAAGCCATTTACCTTTGATTCCTCGGTCCACTTTCATTAAACGCCTGAGTATAGAATCACGGTTATCTCCTTGCCTGATTTCAATTTTGGTTGAGAAGTGGCCACTGAATGGTTGAGGATTTAGTAGGGAAACTAATACACCAGGCTAAGAAAATAAAGAGAAAATGACTATTATTAGAAGTCAAATCTGAATACTGCTGAGAGAGGAGTGTCTGCTAGACTTTTAATGTCCAAGGAAATACAGACTTAATTCTGATATTTTAAAATCAAGATCAATGGATACTCAAGTATGAAAGAAAAGATGTACAAAAGCTCATGCTTTTAACCAAATGCCTACATAAGAGTGACCATGAATACACATATCTATACTGATGATGGATAGTAACAACAATTCTATCTTCTCTTCCACAACTACCACTGTTTACTGAATTCCTACTGGGTACCAGATGATGGTACTTTATAGACATCATTCCTATATCCTGAAAAATAGTTCCTTAAGACCTCTTTTCACAGATGAAAAGCTGAAAACCAGGAAGATTAATAATGCAGCCCAAGGTCACATAGCCAGAAAGAGACAGAGCCTAACATTTACTGAGCATAAACTAAGTTCTATACCATATGCTTTCCACATTGTATAAGCTATATAGTTAAAGACAATGCTCATTATTTTAAGTGAAAGAAGTTAACTGAGAGTTATGAAACATAAATACAGAGTAGCTTAAGGGAATGCTTGAAAGTAGCTTGAAATAAACACATTTGTATAGGGAACACTATTTCATGTACCTATCTCCATGGCTCAAATGACTGTACTTTTAAAGCCACCATATCTTAATGTAATGAGACTATTTATAATTTGATGATAAACTCAGGAGGTCTGCATGATCATCATTGCCTCATTCTTTCAAAAGAGACCTTTTCTGTTTGCTGGGTTTTTGATGAAATGTGGTAAGAGTAGCAGGATCTATGTAAGTCTTCTGCTTATTAAGAAAAGTAGGGCATTTCATGGACTCTCACAAAGGCACTCCACCAGACTTTACCAAATGCTGCCATTCTGAATGGACTCTTTAAGAGTTAATAAATACAATCTCCTCAAACTCCAAAACCTATTTATCTTCACCAATAATGGCCCCAAAATAAGAAATTTAAAAAGCATTACAAGCAAAATATGGAATGATTCATCAATCTGGTTTATGCCAGAAGCCACAAGTCTTAAATAACATTATCAAACTAAAACTCACCCGAAATATGAAAGCTCCCTCTCTCTGTTTAAAAGTCTCACATTTCAATGTCCACTATCTTTTTTAAGTCACGTTTTAAAAATCATATTCTCGATTTTAAAATCACAAGCAACATCTGATGCTAACCGTAACAGTAGTGTAAAGAAAAGTGAGGACTGGACTAACTAGGGAATTAGAGGACCTGAAATCCAGTCCCACTACTGACCAACTATGTGGCCTAAGTCAAACTAATCATTTAACTTCTCTGGACCTCACTTTGCTTCCATCTTCAAAATGATGGGTTTAGATGTAAAGCTCTCTAAGGTCTCTTCCAGCCTTAAAATGCAATGATTCAGTGAGATTCTTTCAACTTACTTCTGTTCTAAAAACATTAAGTGGTTTCCCAGGACAGCAATCTTCCCTGACTTTATCTTCTGCTTCAGAGGCAAATTTGACTTCTATATGTTCTAGCTAAATAGAGAGGGGAAAAAATGCAAGTCATTAGTATCACTTAATATGATTGAAATTAATCATCACCTCATTTCACCAAATAGCAAAACTAGGTTCTCCACTTGACATGAAATGATCTGTGCCATTTTATTATTTTCCATATAAAGATTAAATGAAATCTATAATCAATTATTTAACACTCATCTTGGATGTCTCATAGTATGTTATTTATATAATCATGTTTACCATCTTCTATATGGAAATCTGACATTTACCTGCTGCCTACAAGAAAACAATAAAGAGGATAAAAAGCTTTCACTCAAATAAATGGAAAAGCTCAAAGTGAAAGTAGCTCAGTCGTGTCCGATTCTTTGCAACCCCATGGACTATAGAGCCCATGGAATTCTCCAGGCCAGAATACTGGAGTGGGTAGCCGTTCCCTTCTCCAGGGGATCTTCCCAACCTAGGGATCGAACCCAGGTCTCCCGCATTGCAGGCACATTCTTTACCAGCTGAGCCAACAGGGAAGCCCAAGAATATGAGAGTGAGTGGCCGATCCCTTCTCCACCGGATCTTCCCAACCCAGGAATCAAACTGGGGTCTCCCGCATTGCAGGCAGATTCTTTACCAGCTGAGCTACCAGGGAAGCCTGGAAAAGCTCAAGATATGTAGCAAATTGCATATATATGAATATAAGATAACCCTAAATAAAAATTGTTCCCACTGTCCCAATGAAAATATCCAAGCAGTGTTTTGACTTCCATGAATACATTTGAACATTTAGAAATACAAAAAATAGATGTCTACTAATACTTAATTATGCATTTATAATTGTTGTTCCTGTTGTTTAGTGATTAAATTATGTCTGACTCTTTGCAACCTCATGGACTGTAGCCTGCCAGGCTCCTATGTCCATGGGATTTCCCAGGCAAGAATACTGGAGTAGGTTGCCATTTCCTTCTCCAGGGGATCTTCCTGACCCAGGGATTGAAACTGTGACTCCTGTTTAGCAGACAGATTCTTTGGGAAACCCACATACTTATAATTACATGACATAAAATATTTACTTAGAAATGATCGTTTCTTTCATTCCCATATTTCATAAAACAATTTTATTAAAATCTAAACCTGTTCTGTTTTCGTGCTTAGTCGCTCAGTTGTGTCGGACTCTTTTGAGACCCCATGGACTTAGCCTGCAAGGCTCCTTTGTTCATGGGGATTCTCCAGGCAAGAATACTGGAGTAGGTTGCCATGCCCTCCTCCAGGGGATCTTCCCAACCCAGAGAACGAACCCAGGTCTCCCGCATTGCATGTGGATTCTTTATCATCTGAGCCACCAGGTTTTCATTATTATTAGAACCACTTTTTGAGTCCTCTAATACAATTTTCTATAGAAAATTATCTTTCCTTCTTCCTAAGTTGAATGAGAGACAGCATTTTTAGAATCTATATATTAAACAGTCACTGGTGCAGGAAGATGGGATGGGGAGAAACTCAAATATGTGAAAGCTACTGGTAATGTTCTGTTTCCTGAGTTGGGCAGTAGATTCATGGATGTTCATGTATTACTAACTAGGAAAAAAAAGGGCCAAACATGGACCACTGACAGTATACCATGAATCAAGCATTTTAATTAATCCAAATCTGTCAATCTGAGGTCTTAAAGGGAAGTAGGAAAAAGAAGCAATTCAGAGCATCCCATAATATAAGAGATTTTGAAAGTATATGACTATAAGGTCTCTTCCTCATTTTGAAGAGAAAACTTGGGCATATACAGTTAGTATTTTAGATACAGAATAACTGATAAGTGAAATAAGGTAAGAGATGATTTCTTCTTCCCGTAACTTCTGTACTACCCATTCTCTTTCCCCCTCCAGTATATTTGGCAAGGGTACTAAACACAGAAGATGAAGTTTTTAAAAAGGCTTATTATAAAACAAAAGAACTGGATTGTTTACTATAGTCAGTTAGTTATTATAACCCCGGCCCCTCTTACCTCAAGAGAGTTGGTCAGGTAGACTATGTTCTCCATGAGCACTGCCTGTTCATCAAATTCTAATTGCAAATCCAGAACACGAGGTCCCATCTTCTCCAGATTTTCCTAACAGCCAAAATGGTTTTGAAAAACAAAATCACATTAAGAATATGTTGAAAAGAACATATTTCCGCCAAAGCAATCAGTCTCTCAAGTGATAAAATCTTCAAATTTGAACAGTTAAAGGAAAGGCCTTGGACTCATGGTTTCCCTTATCTATGTTTGCTCGCTAATGAAATTACTAGCTGAGAGTAATTATCATTTAAAGTATGATAAGATTAAGACAGCATGGAAAAGACTAGAGGACAGGTTTTCCGATTTATAAAAGAAATATGATTTCATCGTTGTTTATTTAGCCTGACTTAAAGAGCAGATCCAAAGAACTTGCTTTGACAAGGAATCAAACAAGTGTGTTAAAATATTCCTTAGTTAACTAAAAAAAAAAAATTAAAAGTTTCTAAGGTACCACATTAATAAGACTATTTCAAGGAATAGTAAATTAATAATAACCAGACATAGAGTAGCATGGATGCATATACAAACATATGTAAATAGAAAGCCAATGGGAATTTGCTTTATGACTCAGGGAACTCAAACTGGGGCTCTGTGATAACCTAGAGAGGTGGGAATGGGTGGGAGGCAGGAGACAGACTTAAGAGGGAGGTATATATGTGCACCTATGGTTGATTCCTGTTGATACATGACAGAAATCAAACCAATATTATAAACCAATCATTGATCAATTAAAAATAAATATTAAAAAAAAATAAGAGCACCAAAATGAAATAAATAAATAACCAAACAAAAAAATCCCTATATATTTTAAAATATCTTAAAAACTTGATTTAAATGGGTACTCGGATAATCCTAAAACATAAAAAACCATTTCTTAAAAAAAAATTTCCTTATTCTTAATTTTCTTTAACATTAAATAAAATATTTGCTGCTCAAGATGAAACCTTCAAGACCTAAGCTCAAATGCACAAATATAGCTAGCCTGCCTAGAACATGTTTCATTTATTTATATGAAAGTGACCTGACACGATTCTTGACACTCACTACCTTCATTTATCATCCAAGTTGTTTCTTTTCCCATAAAGTGCTAGAAAACCATTCTTATTCCCAGATTTATTAAATACTTTTCAAAGTTACAAACTACTAATTTGCCTGGCAAATCACCAATATTAGTGAAAAAATATTTTACTACTTGAAAATTCTAACACTGGTTTTTCAAAAAGCCAACCCTTGAATCTAACATTATTTAGAATCGGTTTTACTGGATTCTGTAAAGCATGTCACCAAAATTTATTGCCTGTGCAATGAACAATGGGATATTTTGTTGATTCCCATATTGACAATGGATCTGACATTGGACCAATGCCACTAGCTGAGAACCAATGAATTATGAGTATACCCACAAACATAACTTGATTAGTATAGGTCAAGCCAAGATTCTCAATTATTTCTGAAACTTCAAATACCATAAGGCTCAGACAGTTGACTACGTGTCCTTAGGAAAGCCTTTTAATTCTCCTAGAAGCAATTTACTCTAATACAGGACAAGCTATGAGTTTTGCTTTCTTATCAGGAAGGCATCTATAGCCTCCAAGATTCAAGAATTAATCTAAAGCATAATAATCATTACATGCTTAATAGGGCAGAAGACACTGATTAACTTTTTTTTTAATTTACTGAGCTTACTTTTTGACAGGTAGTATTAAAATGTGTTATATGTATTAACTCATTTACTTCTCACAACACTCCTAAAAGGTAGATTTTATTAATTTCCTATTTTATAGATGAAAAACCTTGTGGCCCAGAGAATTCAAGTGATTTATCTAAGGCCTCCAAACTAAGAAGTAACAGAAAACAGGATTGGGGCCAGAGTCTGGGATCTTAAGCAACATTCAGTTTTGTTTTGGTTTCAAGAAATAGATCAGCTATCTATATGAAGAAAACTAAGAGTTTAACCCAAAGGTTCTCAATGTGTGTGTGCTTAGTCGCTCAGTTGTGTCCGACTCTTGCGATCTCGTATTATAGCCTGCCAAGTTCCTGTCTATGGGATTCTTTAGGCAAGAATACTGGAGTGGGTTGCCATTTCCTTCTCCAAGGAATCTTCCTGACCCAGGAACCAAACCCAGGTCTCTTGCATGGCAGGCAGATTCTTTACCAAATGAGCTACAAGGGAAGCCCTCAATGGGGAAGCTGGAATTGGGGAGCAGACAACCAGGAGATAAATGTCTCCAATGTCTGGAGACATTTAGGTGTCATAACTTGAGTTGGGGAGGGAGAAATTCTACTGGCATCCAGTGGGTAGAAGTCAAGACGCTGTTAAATATCCTATAGTGCACCGGAGAACAGCCTTCCAAGAACTATCCAATCTAAAATACAAATAGAGCCATTACTGAGAAACCCTGGTCTAACCGCTATAAACAACATTTATCCTGTTAATAAGTTCAGATCACATCAGATCAGATCAGTCGCTCAGTCGTGTCCGACTCCTTGCAACCCCATGAATCGCAGCACGCCAGGCCTCCCTGTCCATCACCAACTCCCGGAGTTCACTGAGACTCATGTCCATCGAGTCAGTGATGCCATCCAGCCATCTCATCCTCTGTCGTCCCATTCTCCTCCTGCCCCCAATCCCTCCCAGCATCAGAGTCTTTTCCAATGAGTCAACTCTTCACATGAGGTAGCCAAAGTACTGGAGTTTCAGCTTGAGCATCATTCCTTCCAAAGAAATCCCAGGGCTGATCTCCTTCAGAATGGACTGGTTGGATCTCCTTGCAGTCCAAGGGACTCTCAAGAGTCTTCTCCAACATCACGGTTCAAAAGCATCAATTCTTTGGCGCTCAGCCTTCTTCACAGTCCAACTCTCACATCCATACATGACCACAGGAAAAACCATAGCTTGACTAGACGAATCTTTGTTGGCAAAGTAATGTCTCTGCTTTTGAATATGCTATCTAGGTTGGTCATAACTTTCCTTCCAAGGAGTAAGCGTCTTTTAATTTCATGGCTGCAGTCACCATCTGCAGTGATTTTGGAGCCCCCCAAAAATAAAGTCTGACACAGTTTCCACTGTTTCCCCATCTATTTCCCATGAAGTGATGGGACCGGATGCCATGATCTTTATTTTCTGAATGTTGAGCTTTAAGCCAACTCTCTCACTCTCCTCTTTCACTTTCATCAAGAGGCTTTTTAGTTCCTCTTCACTTTCTGCCATAAGGGTGGTGTCATCTGCATATCTGAGGTTATTGAGATTTCTCCCGGCAATCTTGATTCCAGCTTGTGTTTCTTCCAGTCCAGCGTTTCTCATGATGTACTCTGCACATAAGTTAAATAAAGAGGGTGACAATATACAGCCTTGATGAACTCCTTTTCCTATTTGGAACCAGTCTGTTGTTCCATGTCCAGTTCTAACTGTGGCTTCCTGACCTGCATACAAATTTCTCAAGAGGCAGGTCAGGTGGTCTGGTATTCCCATCTCTTTCAGAATTTTCCACAGTTTGTGGTGATACACAGTCAAAGGCTTTGGCATAGTCAATAAAGCAGAAATAGATGTTTTTCTGGAACTCTCTTGCTTTTTCCATGATCCAGCGGATGTTGGCAATTTGATCTCTGGTTCCTCTGCCTTTTCTAAAACCAGCTTGAACATTAGGAAGTTCACGGTTCACGTACTGCTGAAGCCTGGCTTGGAGAATTTTGAGCATCACTTCACTAGCATGTGAGATGAGTGCAATTGTGCGGTAGTTTGAGCATTCTTTGGCATTGCCTTTCTTTGGGATTGGAATGAAAACTGACCTTTTCCAGACCTGTGGCCACTGCTGAGTTTTCCAAATTTGCTGGCATATTGAGTGCAGCACTTTCACAGCATCATCTTTCAGGACTTGGAATAGCTCAACTGGAATTCCATCACCTCCACTAGCTTTGTTCGTAGTGATGCTTTCTATGGCCCACTTGACTTCCCATTCCAGGATGTCTGGCTCTAGATGAGTGATCACACCATCGTGATTATCTGGGTCGTGAAGATCTTTTTTGTACAGTTCTTCTGTGTATTCTTGCCATCTCTTCTTAATATCTTCTGCTTGTTAGGTCCATACCATTTCTGTCCTTTATCGAGCTCATCTTTGCATGAAATGTTCCTTTGGTATCTCTGATTTTCTTGAAGAGATCCCTAGTCTTTCCCATTCTGTTGTTTTCCTCTATTTCTTTGCACTGATCGCTGAGGAAGGCTTTCTTATCTCTTCTCGCTCTTCTTTGGAACTCTGCATTCAGATGTTTATATCTTTCCTTTTCTCCTTTGCTTTTTGCTTCTCTTCTTTTCACAGCTATTTGTAAGGCCTCCCCAGACAGCCATTTTGCTTTTTTGCATTTCTTTTCCATAGGGATGGTCTTGATCCCTGTCTCCTGTACAATGTCACGAACCTCATTCCATAGTTCATCAGGCACTCTGTCTATCAGATCTAAGCCCTTAAATTTATTTCTCACTTCCACTGTATAATCATAAGGGATTTGATTTAGGTCATACCTGAATGGTCTAGTGGTTTTCCCTACTTTCTTCAATTTAAGTCTGAATTTGGCAATAAGGGGTTCATGGTCTGAGCCACAGTCAGCTCCTGGTCTTGTTTTTGCTGACTGTATAGAGCTTCTCCATCTTTGGCTGCAAAGAATATAATCAATCTAATTTCAGTGTTGACCATCTGGTGATGTCCATGTATAGAATCTTCTCTTGTGTTGTTGGAAGAGGGTGTTTGTTATGACCAGTGCATTTTCTTGGCAAAACTCTATTAGTCTTTGCCCTGCTTCATTCCGTATTCCAAGGCCAAATTTGCCTGTTACTCCAGGTGTTTCCTGACTTCCTACTTTTGCATTCCAGTCCCCTATAATGAAAGGACATCTTTTTTGGGTGTTAGTTATAAAATGTAGAATCCTGTTTCCAGTAATAGCATCTAGTAAAAAGACCCTAATGGAAGCCAAAGAATATGCTTCCTCCTCAAACTGAAAAGAAGGGCAGGTAGAACATGAAGAGAATCATTTAGTGCAGTAATTCTAAACCAATTTTTCTTCCACAATACATATTTTAACACACTCAGCAATTTCACAGGTAAAACCCAAATATGATCATTCATTTCTACAACCACTGATTGAAAAGTGTTATTTTAGCAGATTTCCTAAGAGAGATCTTGCCCAAAGTTTTCCTCTTCCTTCTACTATCCTAGCTAACCATTACCCATGTGATCACAGCTGCACAAGATCCACAGCTTACCTTAATCATGGCGACAAATGGCATCACTTTCTTCATATATTTCTTCAATTCTGGCAAACTGCCTAGTTCACCAGCAATGACTTTGTTATCAGGCAACTTTCCACTATTGCTCTAAAAAAGAGAGTGGGAGAGGAATATGAGGAAAAATATTTTTAAAATAATGTAAGATAGTAGATATGCCTATAAGAAGCTGGCCAGAAATGAAACAGTGGCCACCAGCCTGATAGAGAAGAACAGAAGAGGGGGCAAACTCCAGCATCATGGGGAAGTGAGAGGTAAATGAAGTCTCCTGTTTCCTCTAAATTCAAAGGACACACGTGTTTTAGGACAGAGGAGAAAAGCATGTGCATGATGCAGAGTATTTAATTTTTCCTTATGTTAATGACACTTTTAGGATCATATCATTAGTCTTACCTGGTGATAAAATGGTCTATAAAGATCTCATTTGTCTTTAAACTTCTAAAAGCAATTCATTAGTCAGAGCAAAATGAATATTATACAACTATCATACAAGATGTATATAATTTCTGTTTTTGAGCACTCTTTCTTATAAACTGTTACCACAAATGTGAAAAAAGAATATAATTTCTTTAAAATAATAAAAATAATAATATAATTAAAATAATAATAATTTCTACCTAAAAGTATTATAAGCACTAATATGCACAAAGTCCCAAATGTGCTGCCTAAATTTAAATTGACTCCTACAAACATCAACAGAGGAATAATAAAGCAAGTGGCCTTTTCAGAGTTTTGGATGACCTATTTTCTCCTTATTATAAAAGCATAGCACCAAAGCCAAGGGTTGGGAATAAATCCAAAAGAAAAGTAACATATAGTAAGATTTCCAATAATCTATTGACATTCAATTCTAACCTTTACTAAAGTACACAGGAAAAAATATTTTCTCCACTGGCAAAAATGTTGCTTTGAAATACATAAGGAAGAGAAAAGGAAGAGGGTGAGACACATTCCTTTTCCCTATGTCACTGAAAAAGTGTCATACTAAACATAAGAACATTCTTCTGGATTATAAACTGACACTCTTTTAGTTCTTTAGGATAAAAACAAATGATAATTTTAAAGGAAGCTGGTCATTCCAAATAATGTCAAAAGATGATGTTGATTCCAAAGTATATAATTTAGTCAATGAATATAAGTAAAAGTATAACTTCTAAAAGAACAGTGGTGATGGGTCTTTTTTAATACCTGGGATATTCCATACCATATTGAATTCTGCTGCTTCCTTGAAAATGCTGATAACGAACATATAAACCACTGAGGCACAATTTCATTTTTCTGACTACCAAAGTAGCTTTTACTCTTTTATTTACCATAAGTCAAAAATCTATAAGCAGACTCTAAAAGCTACTTTCTCTTTCTATTACATACAATCAAAGGAAGAAATACTTCCCCATAAAATCAGGTTCACACAGATTATGAAAACACTTGCTCTTCTCTTTCCATCAAGTCTTACAAATATAAAAATTCTCATAAGTATTTCTTGGGTAACTATGAAAAGTAGTGAGACAAAATTGCAATAAAGGTCTAGAAAAATCAAAGCTATGGACTTCTCCTTTATATTATCACTTTATGCTTTGGCCATAATCCCTATTTTGTCTCTTTCTCAAGTGCACCTTAATGGTTTCTGTCCACCAATAACTATTCTTTATAACCTAGGCAAAAATTCCACAACATATACTTTGTTTCCATATTTTGAACATGAAAGGAAAAAGGTAGGTAAATCTTTTTTTCAGGAAAACCTAGAATTAAGTTTAAATATTAAGTTTCCTTCAAATATAACTATCATATTTAATAGCGATTTATCTGACAGTCTAAAAAGAGAAAAAGAAACACCAAACTCTCCACTTCTACTGGTAGTTATCAAACTGGACACTTTCTTTTAAATTACTCAAGCATCAAGCTTCAAATTTTTCAAACATCATAATGTTAAGATTTCATGAATCCCAGTGTTCAAGGTACAATGAAACCAAAAGGCAAACTTAGTTCTTTTGCTTCATAATTTTAACCAACATATGAAAAAGTTCCACATCTCTTAATACATACTACTAGATCCAGTATTTTTGTATGAAAGTTTCTGAAATGAAACAGCTTTTCACTCAGCATCCATTTAAGAGCCACAAATGACACTCCACATCTAAAGGTAATTAAACAAAGATGCCGTTCTTCCTTCCCTAGACATTGCCAACATCCTAAAAACAAAAACAGCATAAGCAGTACACAACACTGCTCGGAGGGGAATGTCTACTGAGAGAATTACCTCAAAGTGATTACGTAGAACTGACAGGGTGATGTGTTGCCAAGATGGATAGTTCTTTGCCACATAGATGGTGCAATGTGAAGGCTTCTCAGGGGGCTGCTTGTCAGTCTTCTACAGGGCAGAAGAAAGGAAAAAAACATCTACTTATTTTTATATACACCAAAAATGAAATAAACTTCTAGTGTATACCACTACTCCCTTTAACATAAAAAAAAATCATATTATAGAACTGCATTTATAATGAAAATAGCCCTGTACATTTTAATGAAAGTTATCTTTATCTTCATCACTATTAGATGTTATTTGACCAATAACTTTTAAGTAATGACTCTTTAAAAAAAATGACTTCACCTTCCCTTTAGCAGGCATCATATAGTTCTTGAGTCGCAATCTAAGGTCATGTGCTACTTCCATGAGGTACTGTGAGGAACGTATCAAGCTTTCATCCACAGGACCTGCCAGAGGCCATGAAGCAGTCATAATTGAGTCGGGCTTGAAAAAAAAAAAAAAAGGTTCACTGAGATTAGACAACACAACTATTTTATGATTCTTGGTTACAGTTTCATACCAAGGCTACCAATCTGTAAATGTGTGCTCAAAGTTCAAACCTGACTACACAGAACACACTTTCAGCCCCTGATCTAATGTTCCCTAGAATTCAAGCTGTGAAGTCTGACTCTACATTCTTAATTAGCATACATTTGTAGAAGCATATTAACACCCACACACATATGCTCACTTTCAAAGAAAATTATGTAATGCTAATTTGCCTAAATTTAATCATTATTATATAAATTACACACACTCTCAGTTTTTACCCTATTAATACATCTAGTACTGAAAGTATGGCTATTTGGAATATATTTCATGAACACATTTTTGCATTGTTCATACACTGAAAAATACAAAAGAGCTTGGCTAATAAGGCTGGAAAGGAGTTATTAAACCAACCAATCTGTTTATCTGCAAGCCTGGGAGAAATAATTAAATTTACCTTCACAGTAAGAATGCTAATATAATATCCCTGAATATGCAGCCGTATATATGCCAGAAATTTTATATAAAACAAGAATATTTATGCAAATACACACTTCTACCTTTGTTTATAAGCAGTTCATAACAGTTATATATATCTTTCAATATTTTCACCTTTTAAAACAAACAGCTAGAAAAACAATATTAGTTATACATATATTAAAATATATATTTGAATGTATTCAAATGTATTGTAACATTTCCTAATAGGAAGGTGATAACCAACACATACAAAGTCACATGTTTTTAAAATATACGTAGTGTGTATATAAAGACTCATACATGATGTTTCTATCTAAAAAGGAGACAGCTTCAATTTAAGCTGCTGTAATAATTATGAGATGATGAACCCAACACTATATTTAACAGTACTCATTTTCAGTCTTTTTCTTGTAAGTAACATTATTACCACAACATTTATTTAATGAGACCAAAATCAAAACCACACAGAACGTCTTAAATGCATAATGCTACCTTTCCCAGGAGTGTCCAGATGTGCTCACACAAATGTGGACAGAATGGAGCCAAGAGAAGTGTCTGAACTTCAATAAACCGGAACACGAGGTCTCGGTGCATCCCTTCTATGGCCAATTCACGGTACTTATCTTTCGCGGCCTACAAAATTTGGAATTATTTATCATTTCTCTCCCCCTACTTCTTTGAAATAAAATTATAGGAAAAAAATTCAGTATCTCTATCTTAATGCATTTTTAAGTACTTAGTCTTTAAAAATTTCATAATTTCTGAAAAGGTTTTGCTTTATTTTTAAGATTCTGAAAACAAATGTGTATCAATCCTTACGTCCATAACAATAAATTGTTTAAATTTGTACATCTTTGATGACCTTTGCTATTAACCATTTCTTTTTAAGCACTTCTTAGCCATTTAGGATTCTTTAGGGGGATTGTTTGTTCACATCCTTTGGTTATTTTTCTTTGGATACCTGTATTTTTTTTTTTTTTGATGTGTCAAAAATCCTGAAATACAGACTGTAAATAATTTTCCAATTGACCGTATTTTTAAGATGATTTCAGTTGTGATTTTCTTATCTGTGTTGCCAAATTCATCAGTCTTTTTTTGATTATTCCTTTCTTTTGTTTTTATGATTAGGAAATCTTTTAATTACAAGATCAAATAAATGTTTGATTAACCCTGTTTTTCAGTAAAAAAAAAAAAAAATTATCAATCTTAACAAAAGAATATTGCACTTTTATATTACTAATTCTCAAAAAAAAATACCTGAAAAAGACATTTTGTAATGGACATAAAAATTGAACAATTTAAACTGGGTACTAAAGGTGAATGCTCTAAGTAATATATATTAAGACTAAAAAGCCTGTAAATATGATACACTGATATGCTCAGCACTTATCCTTATTTATCCACATTTCTGAAAACCAAATTACATAAATCCCAATGTGATATTCTACAAAACTGAGAAAAGCTACGTTTTTAGTTTAAGCTCTTGGACTGTCAAACTTGAGGATATACTGACACCTTGTGGAAAAATCTCAGAAAACATTTGCTTTCAAACTAACAGCAATTAGTTTACAATTAGGCCCCTTTTTTTAAATCAATTTTAAAATGCTTTTCTGGAAAACATGACTAATTTTCAGATTTAACCTCAATTAACTCACAGCTCAACTAGAAACAGAATTATTTATATTAAGGAATTATTTATGTAAAGGAACATAATAGAAAAAGTACCCAAGAAAACTACTTAAAATCATAATTTATTGAAGACTTTACAAGTTTTCACTCTCCACTTAAAAGATGAGTCATTATGCTATAGCAGGAGGAAAAAAAAAGAAATGTATAATATTCACATTGACTATTTTATAGCTATGAAAAGAATTAACAGCTTACCTGAAATTCAAAAAAACCCGTTTTCAAAGCTTCTTTAAACATCATCTTTTCATAGTTTTGATCTGTCTTTATAATTCCTGCATTCATTTCACTACGGAGTATGGAAAAAAGGTAACTGAGTTTAAAGGCAAGTATATATAGGTATAAAAAAAACTTCCACATATATTAGCAATATGTGAACCGTGAACTTCCAGATGTTCAAGCTGGTTTTAGAAAAGGCAGAGGAACCAGAGATCAAATTGCCAATATCCGCTGGATCATCGAAAAAGGAAGAGTTCCAGAAAAACATCTATTTCTGCTTTATTGACTATGCCAAAGCCTTTAACTGTGTGGATCACAATAAACTGTAGAAAATTCTGAAAGAGATGGGAATACCAGACCACCTGACCTGCCTCTTGAGAAACCTATATACAGGTCAGGAGTTAACAGTTGGAACTGGACATGGAACAACGGACTGGTTCCAAATAGGAAAAGGAGTACGTCAAGGCTGTATATTGTCACCCTGCTTATTTAACTTATGTACAGATTACATCATGAGAAACGCTGGGCTGGAAGAACCACAGGCTGGAATCAAGATTGCCGGGAGAAATATCAATCACCTCAGATATGCAGATGACACCACTCTTATGGCAGAAAGTGAAGAGGAACTAAAAAGCCTCTTGATGAAAGTGAAAGAGGAGAGTGAGAGAATTGGCTTAAAGCTCAACATTCAGAAAACGAAGATCATGGCATCTGGTCCCATCACTTCATGGGAAATAGATGGGGAAACAGTGGAAAGAGTGTCAGACTTTATTTTTTGGGGTTCCAAAATCACTGCAGATGGTGATTGCAGCCATGAAATTAAAAGATGCTTTTAGAGGCAAAGTTATGACCAACCTAGATAGCATATTAAAAAGCAGAGACATTGCTTTGCCAACAAAGGTCCATCTAGTCAAGGCTATGGTTTTTCCAGTAGTCATGTATGGATGTGAGAGTTCGACTGTGAAGAAAGCTGAGTGCTGAAGAATTGATGCTTTTGAACTGTGGTGTTGGAGAAGACTCTTGAGAGTCCCTTGGACTGCAAGGAGATCCAACCAGTGCATCCTAAAGATCAGTCCTGAGTGTTCATTGGAAGTTCTGATGTTGAAGCTGAAATTCCAGTACTTTGGTCACCTCGTGTGAAGAGTTGACTCACTGGAAAAGACCCTGATGCTGGGAGGGATCGGGGGCAGGAGGAGAAGGGGATAACAGAGGATAAAATGGTTGGACGGCATCCCCAACTCAATGGACATGAGTCTGAGGATGCTCCGGGAGTTGGTGATGGACAGTGAAGCCTGGCATGCTGCAGTCCATGGGGTTGCAAAGAGTCAGACACAACTGAGCAACTGAACTGAAGTGAGGACTTCCCTGGTGGTCTAGTGGCTAAGACTCTGCACTCCCAATGCAGGGGGCTCGGGTTCGGTCCCTAGTCAGGGAACAAGATCCCACATGCTGCAACTAAGAGTTCACATGCTGCAACTGTTAATAAGGCACCCTGCATGCTGCAATTAAAGATCCCACATGCCGCAACTAAGACCCAACACTGCCAAATAAAGAAAGAAAGAAAGCTAATAGTATTTTTACCATATAAAATTGCTATAAGGCTAAAATCAGACAATGGATCCAAAGTACTTAGCATAGTTCCCAGCACAAGTAAGTTTTCAATGAAGAGTGGCTATTATTAACATCTAAATTTAAGAGTTAAAAAAAAAAGAAAATTTAAAAATACACCAGGACTAAGCAACTCCTTAAAGTAAAAGTGGTTGGGGACTATAGATTACCTGGCAAAAACTTTATCATTGAAGGTATTGGCAGGACCACTTCTTAGGCTATCCCAGTTGGCAACCATTTCTTTCACCCATTCCACCCAGGTGTATAGGCGGAGAATACCTGCATCTGCCATGGCTTCCACAAAGTTAGCATCTTCAACAGTGTCACCAGCATCAGCTAGAGCCAAGCGCATTCCTTGAAGAAGAAGAAAAAAAATTAATCGATGATTTAAAAATGTAGTTACTGAATATGAACTATGTGTGCAGGTGGGTACACTGCCAAGCCCACGTACAAATTAAGAAACAGCAAGTGCTTTAAACCACTGCATGGATCAACAGCAAAAATAAAGATCACCAAAAGCAGAATCCATAATGATGTTGTTAAAATATTTGAATTTTCTATATTGATTTGCATACACTCAGCATCAATATCCGTTTCTTCTCAGGCATGTTGTGCTAATGAGATAAAGTGATCTTTAATGAGGCAGAGGAAAAAATGATAAACTTGGGAAAGATATCCCTATCAACATCTCAGCCTCATTTAAAGGCAGCAAAATATTACAATTATTTTAATGCATAAGAAAACAGAGTGCTACCTTTTGTGCACAAATACATATTTTCTTACTTCTAAAAGCAGATTCTTCTAGGTTTCTTACTAACAAAATACAATTTTTAAAACAAAATCTTTCATCCTAAAATATTAAAAAAAAAAACAAACAACCCACCCATCTGTAAGAGTCTAATCAATTAAATTACAGGACATCCTTGCAATGGAAGACGATACTGCTATAAAAGAGTGAGGAAACTTTAATGTATCCACATGAAGTGACCTCAAATATGAACTCATAAGTGAAAAAGGCAAATTTCAGAGTAGTATGGATGGTATGCTACCATCTGCACCTTAAAGAAGGAGATGAGAATATGTGATATCAAATTACGTATGCATTAAATATCCTTTATAATACCCAAGAAGCTGAACACATTTTTAACTTTTTATATTGTAATAATTTTACAATTACAGCAAGGATGCAAAAGACAAGGATAAATGTTTCACCATTTACCAGACTTTCTTAATGTTAACAACTTACATAACCACAGTTTCAAAAAAGCAGGAAGTTAACATCAGTATGACACTACTAACTGAACTACAGACTTAATTCAAAATTTCACCAGCCTTTTCTCTAATATCCTTTTTCTGTTCTAGGATTCAATCCAGAAAACCACCTTGCATTTGATTGTTTATCTCATTAGTCTCTTCAAATCGTGACAGTTTCTCAGTCTGTCCTGGACCTTGACTACTGATGGGTAGTCAGGAATTTAACAAAATTTCTCCCAACTTGGGTTTGTCTGATGTTTTTGCATGATTAGATGGAGGTTATGAACCTCTGGCAAGAATATCACAAGAGTGATGCTGTATGTCTTCTCAGTGCATCATGATCAGGGAGGTACATGATATTGATATGACTTACTATTGCTATTGCAAACCCACCTCATGTGGTCAGGTAGTGTCTGCCAAGTCTCTCCACTGTAAAGTTACTATTTTTCCCTTTGTGATAAAGAAGTATCTTGGGATAGATACTCTGAGAATATGCAAATAACCTGTTGGTTTTTTTTTTTTAAACTTTCATCCATTGATTTTGGCAACCACTGATGGATCTTGTTGTAACCTCAGATATGCAGATGACATCACCCTTATGGCAGAAAGCGAAGAAGAACTAAAGAGCCTCTTGATGAAAGTGAAAGAGGAGTGAAAAAGTTGGCTTAAAACTCAACATTCAGAAAACGAAGATCATGGTCCCATCACTTCATGGCAAATAGATGGGAGAACAATGGAAACAGTGACAGACTATTTCTGTGGGCTCCAAAATCACTGCAGATGGTGACTGCAGCCATGAAATTAAAGGATGCTCCTTGGAAGAAAAGTTAGGACCAACCTAGACAGCATACTGGAGAAGGCATTGGCAACCCACTCCAGTACCCTTGCCTGGAAAATCCCACGGACGGAGGAGCCTGGTAGGCTGCAATCCATGGGGTCGTGAAGAGTTGGACACAACTGAGCAACTTCACTTTCACTTTTCATTTTCATGCATTGGAGAAGGAAATGGCAACCCACTCCAGTGTTCTTACCTGGAGAATCCCAGGGACAGAGGAGCTTGGTGGGCTCCTGTCTATGGGGTTGCAGAGTCAGACACAACTGAAGTGACTTAGCAGCAGCAGCAGCAGCAGACAGCGTATTAAAAAGCAGAGACATTACTTTGCTAACAAAGGTCCGTCTAGTCAAAGCTATGGTTTTTCTAGTAGTCATGTATGGATGTGAGAGTTGGACTGTAAAGAAAGCTGAGAGCCGAAGAATTGATGCTTTTGAACTGTGGTGTTGGAGAAGACTCTTGAGAGTCCCTTGGACAGCAAGGAGATCAAACCAGTCCATCCTAAAGGAAATCAGTCCTGAATATTCACTGGAAGGACTGATGCTGAAGCTGAAACTCTTACTTTGGCCACCTGATGCAAAGAACTGACTCATTTGAAAAGACCCTGATACTGGGAAAGATTGATGACGGGAGGAGAAGGCGATGACAGGGGATGAGATGGTTGGATGGCTTCACCAACTAGATGGACATGAGTCTGAATAGGCTCCGGGAGTTGGTGATGGACAAGGAAGCCTGGCGTGCTGCAGTCCATGAGGTCGCAAAGAGTCGGACGCGACTGAACTGAACTGAACTGATGGATCTTGTCTTTGACAATATTACTATGATGTTTCTCTAATGATGATTTTATATTTCATTCAATTCTTCCACATTTATTACTTGGAATTCTTCTGAAAAGAAGAACAGTCCCCACTCCCCCACTTACTTATTCAATTATTACTATATATCCCTATGAGTTCATGAATATTTAATTTATGCAAGGAGTTATAATTCAATACTACATTATTTACTTTATCTCTCAAAAAGTTCTTGCTTGGGCAATTGGGAGCCCCTTCAAGCTGGCTCTTGTGCCCTTTCAAATTGTCCCCATCCTTTCTGAAACATTTTCTCATTTTCTGGCATCATAAAATATTCCATGCCCATTTTGTATTTTCTCTACTCCAGACTCAAATCAATCCCTGCTCCTAGGAACCCTAGTTCCTTTTACTAGAGAATGGTATTTAGAAACCAAGATCTGAATGACAGGTGTTTCACCGTTAACTAGTGTTTCAGTATCCACAGGCTCTCTCAGCAAAACTAGGAAATAAATGCATGACTAACCCACACATAAATCTATATTTATTTTTATTTATTTTTAAAATATTTATGTTATTTGGCTGCACTGGGTCTTAGTTTCAGCATGCGGGAACTTCAATTTCCACTGCAGCATGTAAGATTCAATTCCCTGACCAGGGATTGAACTGGAGTCCCCTCCATTGGGAGCAGAAAGTCTTAGCCACTGGACTACCAGGGAAGTCCCTATGTTTATTTTTATGTCTGTCTGTATAAAAAATAAAACCCATGAGTTTATGCTGATACTGCCAATTCCAATCCAACACCAGGGAGTTCATTTGAGCATTTCCTCTTAACTTATTTATAGCTTCTGATACTGAGCTCTCACCCACAATATTTGTTCAATCCCAGTAAACATATAAAAGTTTCAGAACTGCTAATATACACTTCTTTAAAAAAAAAAACAAAACTGCAATATTGTGTACAGTTCTTTTCATCTTGCTATGTTGTCATAATACTGTTTTTCTAAGTAATTTAGGTTAGTTTTTCCCCATCCCTTTCAGTACAGTCTCAAAGTGTGGTAGTCTTGATCAACAAAAAGAAGTGCCATGATGACCAAAGGCTAGGTTACATAAGGAAGAACTGGCTCCTTCAGATTAGATGGTGCATTTTTTCTCTTGACAAAGTAATGATTAAATGAAATAGTAATGAAGCCAGGGGAAACATATTTTTCAAAAAAATGAAGGCTTCTAGGTTCAACTCATCTATATCAAATATGGAGGAAATACTTTGAAAAAGCTTCCTATATGCTTAACGTCTCTACAAACTATTTTATTTTAGAAATAGCATGAAATAGGGTTTCCAGGTGGCACTACTGGTAAAGAGCCTACCTGCCAATGCAGGAGACATAAAAGATGTGAGCTCAATCCCTGAGTTGGGAAGATCCCCTCGCGAGGGCATGGCAATCCATTCCAGTATTCTTGCCTAGAGAACTCCACTGACAGAGGAGCTGGTGGTTACAATCCATAGGGTCGCCAAGAGTTGGACATGACTGAAGCAACTTACCCCAGCATGAAATTAGGAACAAATCAGGTAGCACTAACAGTGTGTTTCCTTTGAAAGAAGACTCTAATAATCTTAGCTTAAATTTGTTTCTAAACAGATCATTTTAACAATTCTTATATTTTAAAAATTACGTTGCTTGTACACAAAGAAAACATGAATATTTTACAGTATTGGTAAAAGCTAAAGAGAAAAGCAATGAAACTGAAACAAGAATGCTAATTGCCTTCTGCAGTCTGAGGAGAACTGGGGACACTAAGCAACAGCAATAAAAAAACATATACTCACCATCAGCTGAATATTTATCAACAGCTTGGGACAAAGTGAGGAAGTTGCCTGTGGATTTTGACATCTGAAAAAGAAAGTTAATGATAAGGCTTTAGTAAGAGTATATATAAATAAACCAGATCAGCCACATCAAATTAAATGAGCAGGCTACAACTAGATAAAGATAAAAAGGATTAGAAACATGCAAAGGAAAAGACACTTTACACTTATTTTACAGAGGAGAAAACTGAAATCCAGTCAACACAATGACTTGCCTGAGTAACTAATCTGCTGCTGCTGCTAAGTCGCTTCAGTCGTGTCCGACTCTGTGCAACCCCATGACAGCAGCCCATCAGGCTCCCCCGTCCCTGGGATTCTCCAAGCAAGAACACTGGAGTGGGTTGCCATTTCCTTCTCCAACGCATGAAAGTGAAAAGTGAAAGTGAAGTCACTCTGTCGTGTCTGACTCTTAGCGACCCCAGGGACTGCAGCCTACCAGGCGCCTCTGTCCATGGGATTTTCCAGGCAAGAGTACTGGAGTGGGGTGCCATTGCCTTCTCCGAGTAACTAATCTAGTCAGTGACAAAGCTAGGACAGCATCTCCTGTGTGACACTCAGTCCATGGCTCTTTCCATTAACTGATACTGTTGCTTGGGAATTGGTTTAGATGTGGAATGATTACACTATAACTATGGAACACTTCAGCTGGTTATAAGAGCTTTATAACAATTAGAGTCATTCAGAAAAGAATGGACAAGCTCATTAGGTCAAAATTAGGGCTTTAGGAAACTTCTTGTCATTAGGGTCACAATAGTTGCTTACTCAAGTTGTGCTCTGCCTGAGGTCAGCACAAGTAAGTAGGCACTGTGCACAGCCCAGCAATCTTTATTGTTTAAAAAACTTCTATGCTTGGTAACTTTGCTAACACCAAAGAGAAGCGGCCATTCTATCAAGTTTCTACTACAGAGCAATAAAATCTTGTAATAAAATGAGTATGAAACTTAAGCGAAAGTGTAAGTCGCTCAGTCATGTCCGACTCTTTGCAACCCTATGGCTCCTCTGTCCATGGAATTCTCCAGGCAAGAATAGTGGAGTGGGTAGCCATTCCCTTCTCCAGGAGATCTTCCTGATCCAGGGATTGAATCCAGGATGTCCTGAATTGCAAACAGATTCTTTACTGTCCGAGCCACCAGAAAGCCCTCTACCAGGGACATACAGTGTATACATAACACAACAATGTGGAGACCAAAGGAAACATCATGTTATATTAATAGCAGGATTTATACCTGTACTCTCATATACACACATGCACACACATACATATATTTATGTGTTCCTGTATATATTTATATACTTATATATATATATATATATACAGTTCCACCTTGACCTATATATATATATTTATGTGTTCCTGTATATATTTATATACTTTTATATATATATATATATATACATATATATATATATATATATATATACAGTTCCACCTTGACCTACGAAGAAAAAATGAGTTCAACAATCAAAAGTCCTTGCTGATTTAACAAAATCTATAAAGTAGCTATTTTTCAGCCTAATGTACAAGTTATCTTAAATGAACTTTTTTATTCCCCATTAGGGCACTGGTTAAAAAATAAATCTCATTTTGCAATTCATATCATCTGCTATTTGTTTAAATCTATAACTATTTTCATTATTATATAGCAATGAATATTCTTTGATCATTAATATTCCATCAGATATAGCAAGATTCAATGGTTGGAACAAGTCCAACTTGTTAGGATTGTTATTAATGAGAAATAAGTAACATTGCAATTAAATTTTTTTTTGTTTAGTTGAGGAAGCGTGCCCCTTTCTCCGGAGAAGGCAATGGCACCCCACTCCAGTACTCTTGCCTGGAAAATCCCATGGACGGAGGAGCCTGGAGGGCTGCAGTCCATGGGGTCGCTGAGGGTCTGACATGACTGAGTGACTTCACTTTCACTTTTTACTTTCATGCATTGGAGAAGGAAATGGCAACCCACTCCAGTGTTCTTGCCTAGAGAATCCCAGGGACGGGGCAGCCTGGTGGGCTGCCGTCTATGGGGTCGCACAGAGTCGGACACGACTGAAGCGACTTAGCGGTAGCAGGACCTTTCTCATGTGCACAAAGGCATTATAGGTGCAAAAAAGCGCTTGTCAAGAGGTTGGCATAACTCCTGTTGAGGATACTGAATAATCAGATATTATGAAGCATTAAAAAAATCATTTATATTAATATATGTACTATGATTATACTACTGTGATACTACTAGTATAATTGTAGTATCATTAGCAGCAATAGGGGAAGTTGCAGTAGTATAGGGAGAGAGATACTGTCTAGACAGAAGCATTAAATAACACTTAAGAATCCTACAGGCTCCGAAATTCTATTATTCTAATTTAGTGGCTAGTCACAATAAAAAGCAAAAACCACCAAATTATTTTCTCAACTTAATGAGAAAGATGCAGGGTCACAAAGCTGGAATCTTTATATTTCCTGTCCATTTCTCTGTGTCTCTTCTCTGGTAACAATTTGTCACTCTTTGCCACTCTAACTCTAAGACAATTATTATATAGGAAAGTTTTCCCCATCCCTCCTCTCAATTAATACTATCTACTCCACTCACTCAATTTTTAATTGAGTACTAAAATGTTTTAATTTAATTTAATTTAATTTGAGTACTAAAAATTTTTAATGCAAGATTTTTAACTGTCTGATTTTCATATTCTTAATTTAAGAAAGTACAACATCCTAAATCTGAAAAACATTTCTGCAGAATTCTAACGTTTCAAGAGGTAATGAGCGTTACCTTCTCAGAGTTGAGGAGGAGATGTCCATTGGCTCTCACAGCTACAGGCCATTTATCACTTGACAGGTAAATGTGTAAAGATAGAAAATAAAATTTAAAGATTATGGTTTAGCCTTAAAAACTTGAGGTAAATGCTAAGAGTCATAACGTTTCTTAAGGCAAATGTGCAGGGATATTTACTGAGTCCTATTTATAACAGGAAACAAATGAAAACAAGTATCCATTAGTAAAAGGACTGGTTTATAAATTATGGTGCAGGCATACGATGAAATACTATGAACTATCTTAAAAATACAGGCCAGGCTATATATATAGATATAAAAAGATCTTTGTTGTTTAGTCGCTAAGCTGTGTTTGACTCTTTTGCAACCCCATGGACTACAGCCCGTCAGGGTCCTCTGTCCATGGGATTTCCCAGGCAGGAATACTGAAGTGGGTTGCTATTTTCTTCTCCAGGGGATCTTCCCGACCCAGGGACTGAACCCACATCTCCTGCATTGCAGGTAGATTCTTTCCCACTGTGCCACCAGGGACAGATCATCTTCCACGAAAAGTTGCAGTGAAAATTACATGAGTTACTAAAAGTGATTTTACCAGTGGTAGCATAAGCACCTGAAGCTACCACTTATCTATAATTTTAACACCCTCATATATGTCCAAAACTTGATGCAATGGGATAAATATTCAACCATGTTACTAACAAGTACTTCTAAGACACCTGATTTCTCCAAAAACACATTTAAACCAATAGAGAAAACTAATTGAATGACAGATCAATCAGATTTATTTTATTCCTCTTCTTCAAAACCTTTTATTCTTGAGAAAGAAAATGTAATCTCATTCTAAATGCAATCTCACCCTAAATACAAGAAGTTCTATGAGACTGCTTTGGTTCTGCAAAATAAAATTTGAACAGTGGGAGGGGTTTGTTTCTCCAGCTACTTGAAGACAGGAGAGAAAGACACAGGGGCATGTCTGGGTCAAAAGGAAAGATGACAGAAAGAATACTGTTGAGCACATGGTATTAAAAATGCATCTCTGATCCAGATTTTATTCAGAACATCATGACTTAATACTGGAAATTTGGGGCTCTCAGCTCTAAAGGGATGTTTCCTTCCCATTCTAATGACCTAGGCTCTGTTTGAAATTGCCTGTTATTTCAGCATCTTAACAGGTCAAATGAGTCATGTAATAGGTCAAGCGTATTACTGATTGACCATCAAAGTATCTGAAATGTGAAATGCTTTGGCAGCCCAAAGCAGGTATGAGAATTTCTGGATATAATAGGAGAAGGTGTGCTTTCTCCTTCAGTACATTTAATGTAAGAAAAAGAATGTATTGGCAAATCTAACCTTACCCTCTACAATAACATCAGTATATTTAAAGCCACAAGGAACCCTTGTCAATAATCAATACATGTAGTTCACAGCTTTTTTAGCACTCACCATTCTTCTGGCCACATAGCCACATGATTATAAAGGAAATATGAAAGATGATTTGGAATAAGATCCTTGCCAGAGGCTCGAAGATCCACAGGATACCAGAACTCAAATTCCTGCTTTAACTGATCTAATTTTTCCTTTGGGATCTGAGTCTTAGGAAATGGAGCTTCCTTGAAGAAAATATAATCCCAAACTTCCTTGGTCATTTGCTGTGGTCTGTATTAAAATAAAAGTAACGGATAAACAACAACAGAACATATATATATAGTTTCGTTGAAAAAAACCAGCATTCTAATCCAACCATGAAGTAGAAATCAGGTTTTTTTAAGTATTTATTCTATTTATTCATTTGTTTGGCTGTGTTGAGTCTTAGCCGTGCATAGGGGATTGTCACCGCACCACGCCAGGTCTTTCATTTCAGCACAGACTCTTCAGTTGTGGCACAGGCTCAGTAGTTGCACAACTCGGCCTTAGTTGCTCCTCAGCATGTGGCATCTTAGTTCCCCGACTAGGGATTGAACCCACACCCCGTGCATTACAAGGTGGATTCTTAACTACTGGACCACCAGTGAAGTCCCAGAAATCGCTTTCTTAATGTTTTACAGTAACAAATGAGAACAAGAGACTCCCATAAGAATAAAGAGTGAATAACAGAGGGGTTATTTATTACTTTTTCTCAATTCAAAAACAAAACCATCATGACAAAATTCCACTAAATGAATTCTTATAAAAACAAATTATTAGAAAGTATTTTCAGGGACTTCTCTGGTGGTCCAGGGGTTAAGAATCTGCCTTCCAATGCAGGGGACATGGATTCAATCCCTGATTGGGGAACTAAGATCCCACTTGTCAAGGGGCAAATAAGCCCACATTCTGCAACTATAGAACCCATGCGCTCTGAAGCCTGCACACCACAATTAGAGAGAAACCTTGAGCACTGAAAAGTCCTTGCACTGCATCTAAAGATCTGGAATGCCACAACAAAGATATTGCCTCATCTAAGATCGAATGCATCCAAAAATAAATTAATTTTTTTTAAAAAAAGCATTTCAATACATAAATCAAAAGATTATATCTCATGCTAACAAATCACCTTTCTTCCCCTATCCATTTACCAACCTGATGCCCAACGGAGACTCTGCTTGTCCATGCAAGTCACCTCCCTGCAGCAGGTGTGCAACTGTGTAAAATGCCATGTAAATAGTGGAGTCAGAGAGCGATTCAATCAGCCACTGCTCATCCCATGGCAAACGAGTACCTGTAAGTAAAAGGAAGAAAATTTGTGCAAGATGAATCTAAGAGACACTTCATCCCCAGAATTCACATTTTCAAAAGCAGGTCTCTAGCACTGACAAAGCTACTTTTGTAGGTTCCTAAATTTACTTGAATAATATAAACTGATAAATTTTTTTAAAAGGTGAAGCACTAGAAATTTTCTATTTAAAATAACTGCACCATAAAACTATATGGGTTAGATACTTCTGCCATCAGGTGAATAGGAGTGGGGACCAGATACTAGTTTCTCTCACCCTCTAACCAAAATCCTCTCACTTCCAGCTCAGAAAAACAATGGAAGAGAAGGGAAAATGGTGAAGGGTTAACCTGCTGTGTAACTGGCAAAGTCATTCACACGGAAACCTGAAATTTGCTTACCTAAGCCGTAAGTTCTCGAGCAAGCATGCTCCTGCAGCCAATCTAAGGTTGCTTCGAAATTCCTCCTAGTCTCCTCACAGTACCTGGACAGAGCAGAATATAAAGTGTCTCTCCTCTTCGGCTTCATTGTCTTCCCCGTTTCTCATCTCCTTCCCCTTCCCCTCGGAGAAGGGAATGGCAACCCACTCTAGTATTCTTGCCTGGAGAATTCCATGGACGGAGGAGCCTAGGGGGCTACAGTCCACAGACTCACAGAGCTGGACATGACTGAGCCACTAACACTTCCCCTTCCCCAGCACCTTCTCCCATCTTACGTTTCCAGGTTCTTCAAGCATTGGGATGTCTGTTTTTTCCAGTTCTCTTCTCCATAATCCAAGTACCTGGGAGTGGACAAATTGATTAAAAAAAAAAAGTCAGGGATAAGCAAAATGACGGGAGAAAATTTCTGCTTGCCATCTATAAAAGAAACTAACCACTGGTCACACAGGGCCACAACACATTCATCTGAAGACCTGGACATAACTTGTTTCTCTGGTTCCATGTAAATATATGCATCTCCCTAGATGAAAGTAAATAAAAATATGTCAGATACCATGGCAAAGCAATCTCTATTTCTCAAGGATAAGAAAAGAAGTAACTTTAAAAAAAAATGCTCTACCACCAATAACTACATTGCAAGTTTTCACTATATCTTCCCTCTTCCCAGAGTAGAAGTTACTTGCCTTTCTTTCTGTATATCACTTGTTTCTGAAAAGGCCTGCATCTTTATCAATCAGGTGGATCACCTTCCCTAGGTACAGCTTATTCCTTTGCAGAGTAAAAGATGTTTAACAGCTTCTACTGCTATGGTTTGAAGGCTATGGCAGCCTTCTATTTTTGTTATAAGAAAAACATAAAAATTGGAAACTAAATGCATGGAACAACTGCCTTTAAAAAAACACATGCATGAAAACTAGATATGGAAAATAACATTACTAAAGATTTATAGTATCATGAAAAATTCCCACTAGAAAACTGACCATAAATTTTATTTTTTTTAATATTAAAACAAATATCTCTTAGGGTGTTACAATCCCAAGCTTATTAGGATAATTTTTTAAAATAATTCAGCATTGTTATTCATAAAATGATTCACTGCTCTGTGTACTTAACGCAAGTTCTTCATACTGAAACAGGTAGGGCTTTGGTTTAACAATGGTAAATTAAAAACAGACATTCAATTAACTCTGCTCCTTCTCAAAATTCGAACAAAATGACAACAAAGAGGTTTTTTTTTTATTGGTATGAAGTTACAAAGACAAGAATGGGAGAAGAAATAGCATCAAATTTTGGAAACTAAAAAGCAGAATGACTGACAATCGTATTAGTGGACCAAAGGAAGCTAGCTGAATCCTAAGCCCACAGACGAGAGAGCTGAATTCTTGTAGCTCAGTTGGTAAAGAATCTGCCTGCAATGCAGGAGACCTGGGTTCAATCCCTGGGTGGGGAAGAACCCCCGGAGAAGGGAAAGGCTACCCACTCCTGTATTCTGGCCTGGAGAGTTCCACGGACTGTATAGTCCCTAGGGTTGTAAAGAGTCGGACACGACTGAACAACTTTCACTTCACTTCACTTGCATTACAGAACCTCCAAAAGACTTGAGATTTGTGGCACAAGACAGCTCTGGAAAAGGAGGTAACATGAGGCTGGAAAGAGGAAGGCTACTGAAGTCTTTTAAAGAAGTTAGAACCAGATACCCTAATCCCACACTATGCAGACAGGCAGCTGCCTCTCCCTGTGCCTGCAGAGCAATGAGGGTTTATACTCCAGACAGGACAGAGTCTCCCAACCAGAGGACAAAGTTGAGGGAATGGGTTTCAGAGTGAAAAGAGGGGGATTAAGAGAAAGTCAGCACATGGGTGCTGATACCCACTCTAGCAATCTTCCTTCATGTTAACTCCCAGAATGCTCACTTAGCTTAGACCCTTTAAGGCAGAAACTGAAGAATCTTCTGAGGGGAATCTAACAAACCACAAAGCCCTAATTAACAACAAAGCTAACATCAGGGCTTTCCTCTGGTCCAAATGGAACTTCCAGATCTCTCCCAGTGACAAGTCCTACCTATATCCAAAAAGGTTCCAATCATCTTTTTGTATGCACTCTTAAATTATCAATAGTTTTCCTCAGACTAATAAGAAATTAAAAATTCATATTCATGAAATAAGAATTGCAGCATCCTATCACAAAAGATCAGATAACAAGTTCTTAAACTGGCTATGAGTTGGTAAATGCTTAAGCTGAGTAAGAGGTATACAGGAATTCATTACACTACTCCACTTTTTTATGTTTGAAATTTTCTACACAAAGAAAAAAATTTAGTAATTTTTTAGGAATATTTATACACACGTGCACAAGCACACGTGGAGCTGATATAAAAAACACACAGTAAACAAACGCACAAAAACTCATAGCAAGAAAAAGTTGAGGGACTCCCCCAGAGAGAAAAGCAAAAGAACTTCCAGAGTCTAATAGAGCCAATATCTGAATAGTAAGAATTCCAAAAACAAAAATAAAGAATAAGAAGGGATAAAACAAACAAAAAGTAAATCTTCCCAGAATTGAAGAACGTAAGTTTCCAGACTGAAGGAGCCGATCCTACACCCAGAAGAATGAATGAAAACTAATCTACACCAAATAAATCATCATGAAATTTCAAAAGAGAGGATTCTATAAGCTTGGGTGGGGAGGGGAGACATAGATCACGCCATACCAGAACGGTTTTGGACTTCTTAACAGCATCACTGAACCACAACACTATGGGTAATGGCCTTCAAATTTTTAAGGGAAAGTTATTTCCAACCCAGAATCCTACATCTAAGCATTCAAGTATGAGGACAGAATACAGATATTTCAGATATAAAAAGTCACAAAATTTACCTTCCAGGTACCCTTTTCCAGGAACATTTCTAGACGCAGAGCTTCAACAAAACAAGAAAGTAAATAAGAAAGAAGCAGCCATGGGATCAAGGAGATCCAAATCAAGAAAAACTAAGGAAATCCTAAGTAACAGTGGAGGAACATCCCAGATGACATTTGTGCATGCCTACAGTAAGCAACCAGTCTGGATGACTGCAACAGGCTGGAAGGCTCTGGGAGAACTTTCTGTAAGATGTAAACAATAGCACACTGATATGTTTCAAAGTATAGAAAAGAAAAATAAACAGTTGGACAGAGTTTGGGGATGAAGTGTCTATAATTATATTTAGAAGTAAAAAAAGTAGAGAAAGAAAAAAAAGACAGTTATTAACTCCAAGGAAAACCAAAAGCTAAGGAAGAGAAGTTCTCACTGTACACTATTTATGGATCAGCCATGTCTCAATACACTGACTACCTCTCTAACCTAAGTTATAATATACCTATACTAGGAAGATGTGGGGTGAAGAAGTATATACAAATGTGAGGTTAGAGGGGAAGACACAGGTTGGAGAAGAGTTAAATCTTGATCTTTCATAGCAGGAAATCAATAGCTAATGCCTAAAACTGAAAAAATTTTAAATTACACTATAAGAGTTTAGAGATCTGTAAGCGAGGTGGAGATACTAAAATAAATAACAAAACAGATGAAAGTAAGCCTGTCCAAGGAAGAGAAATTTAAGAGGATGTGGATGAATGGAGAGGAAACTGCTGCCTTTTTTTAACAAGTCTTACAGACCACAGTCTCTCTGTATTACAGGTATACGTAACTATCAAAAACAAAAATTCAGTTTCAAAAGTTCAGCAGCTAAGTAACTCAACAACAAAAAAAAAATTATAACAAAAATGAAGAGGGGGGGAAAGGATGAAAGCAAAAAGTAAAGCACTACAGAAAGAACTGTTAACTACCTCTACTGCAAACGGTCACTGCCAGAAAGCATCATTAAAGTTCACTGTATGTAATCTACACATGCCAACTTTAGAACATTACCTTCATCAACATTACAGGTGGGATGTTCAGGTTAAATGAATTGCTATTATTAAACAGGTCTTCAATTTTATATGTAAATAAAATTATATCTTTAATACAGCTCCAGGTTCTACTACAGAAAACTGCTAATTAACATTGTAAAGTCTATGAACCAAAAGCACTTCTAAAACAGCCTTCAGGGGATAGTCTATTACATACAGTGTCAATCATCTTGTTTCTAATAGTCTTCTTTACGTCTTGGACCTTCTGTCCTTTAAATCCATCCACCAACATTACCTTAAAGGATAAGAAGTGTAAAAACACACACAATTAAAATTTGCTTTGGGTCCCCCCTTAAACTTTCTCCTACCTAAATTTACCTCCACAAACAACCAGGATATTTTTAGTGTGAAATTTATCACATTTATAACCATACATCTTTATTTTGGCACAGCTTGGACAACTAATACTTATAACACACTTGTTTTTCTTTTAGTGTAACTAGAATATGTATTATGAACATGATTACAAAGAAAAGTTCACTTCCTTCCCACTTCTTAGGTTTCCATGTGGAGAGAATTCCTTTGCCCTAATTCCCATCATTCCTAAAGGCTTTGGGGGAAGGAACTGAGCCAATGCAGCTCAGCCCCAGTTAGGCTTCTCTTTTCAACTCCATCTGTTGCCAGCAAGCATTCTCCTTTGCCTGGCCATGTGATAAACTTGGCTCTGAGAGGAAGGCCTATGGTTTCTCAACTCTGCCTTTTATGTAATGGGGAGATTTAATTCTTGGGCAAAGTATTGCCTTGCCCATTGCTGTCACAGAGCTAAGATACCATCCCCTTCTGGCTGATACTGACCTCTATCTATCTAATTCCTGTTGACTCTTTCAACAGGAATTTATAAGGTTTTATCCTTTTGAGGTTTTGGGTTTTTTATTTTTGGCCATACCTCACAGCTTATAGGATTTTAGTTCCCAATCCAGGGATCAAACTTGGGCCTTCAGCAATGAGAAGGCAGAGTACTAAACACAGGATCACCAGGGAATTCCCAATACTTTCTACCTTAAGTGGAAAGACATGTTTTCTATTTTCACCTTCAATCCTCTAACGTGCCAAAATGCTCCGCATCTATTTAATTCATCATTATGAAATTATAGATTATTGATCATCATAGCACAGGGGTTAACAGCACAAATCTTAGAGCCAAGTTGCCTAGTTTGAGTTCCAGCTCTGCTTTGACCTAGCTATCTGGCTGATACAGGGTAAATTACTTAGTATCTTAGTACCTTAATTTCCTTATCTGTTAAATGGGAATAAGTGCCTACTTTGCAAGGTCATTTTGAGATGTAAGTAAGTGAATATGTGAGTGCTATATTAGTGTTGGCTCTTAGTGTCATCCAAAACATGGATGAGTTGAGTTTTAAAGAAGACATATAAACAATATTTGGTCATACAGAGAAATAGAAAGCAAAAGTAAAAAACATTCTCATTTACAGCCTTCAAAATCTTCATTTCAACCTCAAGTCACTAACAACTTGACTGGGTTTTTACTTTCACTAGCTTCACCTTCTTTCCATGGAAATGTAAGCCACATTAACATATGTACAATTAAGAAGAAAAGAGAGGTTCAAAAATTGTGCTAAGATGGCATGTAGTAGTTGTATTAACAAGTAAATTAATGAACTGAATGAAACTGCTTATTTAAAATTTCATCTCAATAAGAGAGCAAAGGGATCGGGTATTGTCCATGCAATAAACCTTTGGCGTGTACTGCACAGTACGACGAACTAACCTTAAACATCTTCTTGAGAAATTCACTCAGAGATTAGGGGCACAAAAATGGAACTTCTGTAATACTACTGGACAAAAACAGATTAAAAAAAGAGAAATTTGGAAAGAGAAGAACATAATCTTATAATCTTCAGTTCAGTTCAGTTGCTCAGCCATGTCTGACTCTTTGAGACCCCATGGACTGCAGCACGCCAGGCTTTCCTGTCCATCACCAACTCCCAGAGTTTACTCAAACTCACGTCCATCAAGTCGGTGATGCCATCAAACCATCTCATCCTCTGTCATCCCCTTCTCCTCCTGCCTTCAATCTTTCCCAGCATCAGGGTCTTTTCACATGAGTCAGTTCTTTGCATCAGGTGGCCAAAGTACTGGAGTTCACCTTCAGCATCAGTTCTTCCAATGGATATTCAGGACTGATTTCCTTTAGGATGGACTGGTTGGATCTCCTTGCAGTCCAAGGGACTCTCAAGATATTCTCCAACACCACACTTTAAAAGCATCAATTCTTCGGCGCTCAGCTTTCTTTATGGTCCAACTCTCACATCCATACGTGACTACCGGAAAAACAATAGCTTTGACTAGATGGACATTTGTTGGCAAAGTAATGTCTCTGCTTTTTAATATGCTATCTAGGTCGGTCATAACTTTTCTTCCAAGGAGCAAGCGTCTTTTAATTTCATGGCTGCAATCACTATCTGCAGTGATTTTGGAGCCCAAGAAAATAAAGTCTGTCACTGTTTCCATTGTTTCCCCATCTATTTGCCATGAAATGATGGGATCTGATGCCATGATCTCAGTTTTCTGAATGCTGAGTTTTCAGCCAACTTTTTCACTCTCCTCTTTGACTTTCATCAAGAGGCTCTTTAGTGCCTCTTCACTTTTTGCCATAAGAGTGGTGTCATATTCATATCTGAAGTTATTGATATTTCTCCCGACAATCTTGATTCTAGCTTGTGTTCCATCCAGCCCAGCATTTTACATGATGTTCTCTGCATATAAGTTAAATAAGCAGGGTGACAGTATGCCACCTTGATGTATTCCTTTCCCAATCTGGAACCAGTCCATTGTTCCATGTCTAGTTCTAACTGTTGCTTTTTGACCTGCATACAGATTCCTCAAGAGGCAGGTCAGGTGGTCTGGTATTCCCATCTCTTTCAGAATTTTCCACAGTTTGTGGTGATACACAGTCAAAGGCTTTGGCATAGTCAATAAAGCAGAAATAGATGTCTTTCTGGAACTTTCTTGCTTTTTCAATGATCCAACGAATGTTGGCAATTTGATCTCTGGTTCCTCTGCCTTTTCTAAATCCAGCTTGAACGTGTGGAAATTCTCGGTTCACACACTGTTGAAGCCTCGCTTGGAGAATTTTGAGCATTACTTTGCTAGTGTGTGAGATGAATACAATTATGCGGTAGTCTGAACATTCTTTGACACTGCCTTTCTTTGGGATTGGAATGAAAACTGACCTTTTCCAATCCTGTGGCCACTGCTAAGTTTTCCAAATTTGCTGGCATATTGAGTGCAGCACTTTCACAGGATCATCTTTTAGGTTTTGAAATAGCTCAACTGGAATTCCATCACCTCCACTAGTTTTGTTCATATCTTATAGTAATCCCTCTCAAATCAGGACACAGCTGAAATTGTATTAAATTTTTCTATATTTTTTCCTAAATCAGTAAGAAGAAAACCAAAGATCATGGAGTACGTAAATCAAACAAAAATGATAACAAAAATATTACTTACACCATCATAAAAACCTCTTAGGTACAATTTCTCCTTTGCTTCTGCAAGTTTTTCTCGGTCATTCTGGCTCTGAATTTTCAACTCATCACATATAGTTACAGCAGAAAGCTTTCCAAAATCTGGGATTTCAATGACTGGCACCTGCAAAAAAGAGAAATGTAAAACTATTCACACTGAATGAACATAAAAACAGCCTTATGGGCACAGTCCTTTGCCTCCACTGTCCAATAAAGTCATATGAGATTTTATATATCATTAGGTCAGCTCCACACATTAGGGAAAACATCCAGATGTCAATCTATCTTCCTACTGTCCATAGGAACCAGCCAAATTTTCTGCACCAACCCCCACACTCTCCTTTCCTCACTACACATATAGCTTCCACAGCTCTCAAGCCCTCACTGGCATATAATTTACTGAATAATGTTCAAAACTGGCAAAATGATCCATGCATGTGTGCTAAATCATTTTAGTCATGTCCAACTCTCTGCAACCCTACAGACTGTAGCCTGCCAGGCTTCTCTCTCCATGGGATTCTCCAGGCAAGAATACTGGAGTGGACTGCCATTTCCTACTCCAGGGGATCTTCCAGACCCAAGGATTGAACCCTAGTCTCTTATGTATCCTGCATTGGCAGGCAGATTCTTTACCACTAGCGCCACCTGGGAAGCCAGCGAAATGATGTAAACAACTGAATTTATGGACGGTCTTATTTCTGATTTATATTAAGTCTTCTGGAGTCTCCATGAAAATTGTTCACTAGTAATTTACATTTCTAAAGACACTCACATGAAAGCATAAACTTTCAAGAGTAATGTGGCAAAATTTTATCTTTAGAAGCCTGGAAATCTGCCACACTAGAAAATAAGTTACTACAGAATTGGTGATACTAAAAGGCAAACTATTTGTTTCTTCTCGAACTGCAGGTGCCAGGTGCTAAGAAAATGCCTACTGTTAAAGTCTTTTGTTTGCTCTTATCCATCCCAGCAGATATCAAATTAAAGCAAATAAACTCTTAAACTCTCTCTTATTTTCATTCTCTATGAGTTGGGGATGGACAGGGAGGCCTGGTGTGCTGCTGTCCATGGGGTCACAAATGGTCAGATACGACTAACCAACTGAACTGAACTGAACCAATTATTTAATTCTGTTACAAGTGTTAGCTCTTTTCTTCCTCTAATGAAAAGATGGACATTAATATTCTGAATCATCTATGTACTCACAGGTTCAAATGGCAAGACCATGTCATCTCTAATTCCATACTTCACTCTTAAAGCCTACAAAAACAAAAAGGAAGTTAACACTAATGATCAGTATTTTTCTGGTATTATCATTAAGAGAAATACCCTCTAAACTTTTTTTTAAGTATTTTTCTTCTTTCCATAAAGAACAATTTTTTAATTTTATAGACAAAACTCTCAAGAAGGGATGCATGACTTTTAAAAACTAAACAGTTTAAGTTAGACTGAATAGCTTAAATGTTGAAACTATACAGTCAAAAGCAAAAGTTCACACAGACACACACATATCACTTAAAATGAAGTTCACATTTCAGTTGCAATGAAAATGCAAGTATCAGAAAACTTGTTTTTACAAAACTTTCTCTCGTTAGCAACCAGGTTGCTCTTCAGCAGGTGAATAAATAAACATACATCCAGACAACAGAATATTATTCAGTGCTAAAAAGAAACAAGCTATGATGCTATGAAAAGACATGAGAAACCAAAATGCTTATTACTAACTGAAAGAAAATCTAAGAAAGCTACATACCGTATGAATCCAACTATTACATGACTTTCGGAAAAGGTAAAATTATGGTGACAATTAAAAAGATCAGTGGTTGCCAGGAGTGGGAGGGAAGACAGATGAACAAGAAGAGCACAGAGGATTTTAAAGGCAGCGAAACTACTCTGTATATCATAATGATGGATACATGTCATTAAATGTTTGCATAAACCCACAGAATGTACAATACCAAGAATGAACCCTAAGGTAAACTATGGACTCTGGGCAATTATGACGTCAATGTAGGTTCATCTTTGATAAAAACGTACCACTCCGGTGAGTGACACTAATAATGGGGGAGGCAATGCAGGTGTTGAAGAAGGGGTATTACATGGGAATCTCTGTGCCTTCCTCTCTATTTTCATTATGAACCTAAAACTGTCCTAAGAAAATAAGTCTTAAAAAAGATTCTACGGGGACTTCCCTGGCAGTCCAGTAGTTAAGACATCACGCCTCCACAGCAGAGGGCGCAGGGTCAATCCCTAGTTGGGGAACTAAGATCCCGCATGCCTCATGAGACAGCCAAAAAAAAAGGTTCTATGAAATACTATATTTAAAATTCAAATCACAGGAAAACATATAAATATCAAGAAACAGGTTAAAGATAGCATTAAAAAGATATCTGCATAGTTTTTCAGCCTAATTCAACAGTTCAGTGGTACCTAACCAATGAGATGATAAAGAGGAAATGTGAACATGAAACACAGAAACTCACTTGCTTTTTCTTCAAGTCTCTGAGGGCAGCAAAATCATCAGGAGAGTCGGAAGGAACACTTGTGACCACACCAGTGCCTTATAAAAGAAAGTGTGGAATTAACTAATAGCAACCAGAATGTGTACACCAAAGAATTCCTACAAAGAAATAAACTCTTTACCTTTATCCTCCTTGATGGTGAGCATTGGGAGAACATAGATCACCTTGTACGATGTTAAAGGTGCAGAAAGTGATGCACCAAGAATATCCTATGTAAGAAAAAGATCAGTATAAAGAGGAAGTAACCTAATCTAATCATTAAATTTTAAAACTATGTTTACATTTTAAGCCACGAGAAGCTAATAATCAACAATACTCATTCTTTTTTACCTACAAGACTGGAAATAACTGAAAATAATTATAAAGCCCAAATCTTGTAATGTTGTGAGGAAATTAGTACACTAACATATTGCTTTTAACTTTGCACTCCTTGAGGAAAACAATATAGGAATCCACAGCAAGAGTCACAAAAATGTTCACACAGCTTGGACCCAGCAATCCAATTCTAGGAATTTACCTCAAAAGATTCTTTGAGAATCTTCCCAATGCTGTATTAACTACATTAGCAAAACCTGGAAACAACTAAGACTTTAAATGATTTTTTTTTAAAAAATCACTTAATAAAATATGAGACATCAACAAGATAGAATATTATATCTCTGTGTTTCTATTTTAAACAATAATTAGAAAGACAGTTAAGAAGACATATCTAGTTTCTCTTTAAAATAAAAAAAAAAAGAAGCCCCAACAATATAGGACCCATATTCTTATATATGAATAAGCAGCTTGCAGCTGTTTGTTTAGCTACAGAAATGCACTTTTCAATTCCATATAGTTTCCTTTACCCATATACGTAAGTTGCTTATAGAATTTGGAGCCATACTGATAAAGGCTAAATATCAATTAACAGTTTAAAGCTATTATACCACCCATTTCCCTCATACCAGAATATGCTCAAATTAACAAGGAAAGAAGTTGCATGTAAGAGCAAGAAAAAAAAAAATTGTGTCATTAATACCATTCCCCAAAACCTCTCAGACAGAACTCTAACATCAGGAACTAATGAGATGTGGCAGGACTGCTTATAACAGACGAAGCAATTCAAATATCCATTATACAGAGTCATTAAATAATTTGTGGCATAGCCAAACAATGGAATACTGTGTAACAGTAAAAAATAAGAACAAAGGGAATTCCTTGGCAGTCCTGTGGTTAGGACTCTACTTTCACTGCCAAGGGCCCAGGTTCAACCCCTGGTGAGGGAACTAAGATCCTAAAAGCCACATGGCACAGACAAAAAAAAGAAAGAACGAGAACAAGGAGATGTTTATCTACTGACAAAATAATTACCAAGAAATAGCTAAGTAAAAAAGAAAGTAAAACACAGAACAATGTGATGAAATACACTGCCGTTTGTGTGTAAAAAAAGAGGGCTAAAGAATATATATGTATGTATTTGCTTGTATATACATGAAATACTTCTGGAAGGATTCACAAGACACTGGTTTCACTGACTGCTTATGGAAGAGACAACTGAGTGACTGGGAGTATTTTGTGTACCTTTTGTTTTTTATTTTGGCTGCACAGCCTGCAGAATCTCAGTTCCCCAACCAGGGATGGAACAGGTGCCCTTGGCAGTGAAATCAGAGTCCTAACCACTGGGCCACCAGGGAATCCCTTCTTTTTGTCTTTCAAATTTTGAGTCTTATGAATATTTAGTAATCTAGTCAAAAAATAAATTTACAAAATAAGAAATAAAAGTCCAATTCAAAAGGAGAATTGAGATGGTATTCTACTCATCTTTTTCTTTTAAAAGATTATTTATTAAGATACCAAAGATCAGCACTTAACCAAAGGGAATAAAACACGCCGGTAAATAAGTAAAAGTAAAATAAACCTAAGTAAAATAAACTCTAAGGATACTACACGTGCTCATGCACAGTCATGTCCGACTCTGTGCAACCCCACAGACTGTGGCCCACCAGGCTCCTCTGTGCATGGGATTCTCCAGCCAAGAATACTGGAGTGAGCTGCCATCTCTTCCTCCAGAGAATCTTCCCAACCCAAGGATCCAGCCCAAGTCTCCTGTCTCCTGCATTGTAGGCAGATTCTTTACCAGCTGAGCCATCGGGGATTTAGTTAAGATCAAGACTTCCTTTCCAGAAAAAAAAAAGCAGCTGCTACTGCACACCAGGAATGCAGTTAATCCTATTAAAAAAGTAGTATCGGGACTTTCCTGGTCGTCCAGTGTTAAGAATTTACCTGCCAATACAGCAGACATGGGTTCAATCCCTTATCAGGGAAGATCCCACATGCCATGGAGCAACTAAGCCCATGTGCCGCATCTACTGAAGCCCATGTGTCTAGAGCCTATGCTCTGCAACAAGAGAAGCCACCGCAGTGAGCAGTCCGAGCACCGCAACTAGAGAGCAGCCCCTGCTCACTGCAACGAGACAATGCCCACGCACAGCAAAAACGACCCATTTTTTAGAAGGAGTAATATAATGTCAACTGCAGCTATACTAAATCTCTTGAGGAGAACTGTATTTTTCAATCAGATAATTACTGAGCAGAAACGTAAGGTTCAAAAATGCTATTTTAGGGAATTCTCTGATAATGCAATGGTTAGGACTCCATGCTTCCACCGCCAGGGGCCTGTGGCTTAATCGCTGGTGGGGGAACTAAGATCCCACAAGCCACACAGTATGGTCAAAAAAAATTTTTTTCTAATAAATACATAAATAAAAATGCTGTTTTACTGATATGGTCACACAATGAATATACCACAGCAATTAAAAAGCAAACAAAAAGAACAAACTACTACTACATATACAACATGGGTGAATCTCACAGGCATCACATTGAGCCAAAGAAGCTAGACATAAAAGAGTACAGACTATACAATTTCACTATGTAAAGTTCATGAAGAGCGACTCATCTTTGGTGACTTAAGTCACGGTAGTGGTTACCTCTACAGAAGAAGGGATGTGAAATGGACATGAGAGTGCCTTCTGGAGTGCTCCAACTGTACATCCCTTGATTTGAGTGATGCATAACGTTTGAAGATATACCAAAATACACACTTACGACTTACACGCTTGACTGTACGTATACCTCAACTAAAATGTTTTTTTAAACATTCTTTTCTCAAATTTCATTTCTGACATTTTCCTCTAAGTGTATGCTCTAAACTAATTCCACTACCCAACTTACCTCTCCCATTAACTCTTTAACAACAGGTACCACTCCATTGTCCTTGGTAAAGCCCTGGTATGACATATTTCTTGCAGCTCTTTGGGTGCAGATGAATATATCACCGTTCATTGTCTCAAATCCAATGTACTTCATATCGGGGCGAACCCAACAGTTTGTTTGTCCAAACATAGTCTCAGGTCTGAGAGTAGCAGCTACCAAGAAGATATTTTTCCCTTTCAAGCCACTAAGAAAAAAGCACACATTTATGGAAAATGTTATGGATTTTATCACAACTATCTGATGTTTCAAAAAGATGAAGCCACAATTCTTTGACAAACCTACCTTAATTTGGATGGGTATGGCTCAAGCACTTTCAACTTGATTAAAGTATATTCCTGAGGTCCAACACCCTAAACAAAATAAAAATTTGAAAGAGAAAAGAGTTGGATTAAACCTACTAATCTATGCAAGAGATCTGATTCAAATTTCTAAGACGGGTTCTTGCATCGCTAGAATAATTCTTCCTTCCAATGAAAAGACTGTCAGTGGTGTATTGACCACATGGAAGCCTAATGTGTAAGAAATGACTTGAGAGACCACCATCCTACCCCACACTAGACAGAACTGGTCAAGGAGGTCCAGACTGAGTAAGGTTTGCTAAGAGCTCTCTTGAGAGGGAAAAACAAGGGGAGAATGACTTGGATTAATCAGCCAAAACAGTGTTTGCCAAAATGGGAGTTAGAAGATAAAATCAATGTCAATCCTACAGAGTAGTCATCACAGACATATGATGGACCAGGGATCAAATGATGTGTATTCAAAACCTAGCTTCGGCCCTCACTTGTGGCTTGCCACAAGGAGTCACAATCACTCTGAACCTTCATTTCTTCATGAAAAATAAAATTAATTAATTAATTAAACATTTTAAAAATAAAAAACTGTGCTGTGCCTCACACAGGACTGTCCTGAGGAACACGTAAGATAATGACACATAATGATAATGACAAAATGCTTTGAAAAACTATGATGTACTATTGAAACTTAAGATGTTGCTATCATTGACTATATTAAAGCTTAACATAGTAAACTGGCCTTCTGAAGGCTCTCAAATCTTTCAAAATTTTGATCAACTCTCACTTCTGTCATGTAAGTTACATCATAATTGAAGGCTGATTTTGAAAGGTAGTCACTAGCCTATGAATGCGTTCAAAGGTGGTAACAGAGAATGACACACTCATAGGGACTACAAAGTTCATTGTTGTTGATTTACTGTGCCAAGGCTTTAGACGAATGATTTTCCCTTGCTTCATTCAAGTATTACAGGGAACAATGTCACTAATGTGTCCTCCAGGAATGCAGAATGAACTGATGTCATGCATGACTTGAAGTACTTTGAAAATAAGTAGGCATGTGACCAAAGCGTATAAATGGAATCTGTGTACATGAGTGAACCACATATCTCATTACCTTTCCTCATGGTCTCTTTTTAGAACAGTGCACTCTCCAAGTGGTGCTTCTCAAACATGAGCAGGCATATGAATCACACAGAGAACACATTAAAAGACAGATTCCTGGGCTCCACCCTCAGAGCTTCTGATTTAGCAATTTGGGGGTGAGGTTCAAGAATCTACTTCTCTAGGAATTCTCTGGCAGTGTAGTGGTTAGGACACCACATTTTCACTGCCAAGGGCCCAGGTTCAATCCCTGATCTGGGAATCCTGCAAGCCAAGCTAAGTGACAAAAAAAAAAAAAAAAATCCAAGAATGTGCTTTTCCAGCACAAGCTGATGCAGCTAAACCTACCAGCAAGGTTCTAGACAAGGTTCTAGAGAAGATACAGGTACCTATGATGACTACCTGCCTCCCTCTTAATAGCCACCAGAGTATCATGACTTATACCTCAATACTGGAATAAAGCTATTTTTAGGTTTCTGATTTATTTCTTAAACTCTATGACTATATTAAGAATTATGACAACAACTATTCTATGTCACAAATAATTACCTCCCCAGTTTGTCTGTCATGATCCATACAAGGCTGTCCATCTTTTGGAGAATAAATAGTATACCTAAAACAAGAAATAAATGACAAACATTACAATGTACAAGTTTTATCCTAACGGATTGGTCAGTGTTGCTCCTAACATCTCACAATATTTCTTCTAACTAAAACTTCTGAGTAAATGTCTACATCATTTTTTATGCTTTTATGCGGAATTTTGTTGCCAACACAGTTACTCAATGAAAGCTTTTTGCCTTCATCAAAGGTAATACCACTGAAAAATATTCACTGATCTTGGCTTTGTGGTATGAAACAGAAGACTGTAGAATATAAATAAGCTTTTGAAATGCAACTACCTTTTAACGAGTCCATATGATCAAGGGAGAACTTTACAGAACAATTTATAGAGCAAAAGGATAAACTAAAACACAAATAAAATTATTTTTCTACTTGGCTAGAATACTTAAGAGAATCTTTCCTGAGACCATAAAAAGAGAATCTTTAGTGAGACCCCCTATTCTCCCTGGTTCTATTTGTCACAAACACTAAGCAGCTCAAAGAAATTAAGACACCGGCCAGACAAAAAGGAAACCAACAGAACAAAAAGAGGAATTATAAAAAGAGAAAAGATAATGGAAAAAAGTAGGCTCTGGGGCACATTGAATTACAATACAGGAATTATATGATTTTTGCTTTATTAAACTGAAGGACAATAAACTCACCGCTTCCCAAACTTAATTCTGCTTCTTTCTCTTAATGTTAGAAACTGCCACCTGACAAATGAATCATAGTAAGGATTAACATCAGTGGTGATGAAGGACCGGCGCCAATCTACCTATAGGAGGAGAAAGGAAATGGTAATTTTTTAGAAATTTATATAGTCTCTATAAATAGGAATTCCCATGAATCAATTATTTACTTGCCTACTTCTAACTTTTCAATGTAGAATTATATCAAATATCAAAAGCAAACCAAAAAACTTCAAGTTCCATCTATTAAATATGTATCATAATTATCACATTAATTTATGCTTAATATGTAAGCTTTTAAACATATATATTTACATATTAAACATATAGGAATTATAATAAATTAAGAAGGAACATTTAAACAACATCTTTTTGTGTCCCTAAATATTTAAGCTTACATTGGGTTTCTTCGAAATCTCTTTTTTTTAATTTTATTGAAGTACAGTTAATTTACAATGTTGTGGGTTTCTTCACTTGAACAGTACTCCTTTTTACTAATTGCTAGTATATCTATATATATTCCAAAACAACAAACATTAAAGTACTTCATTGCTTACCTCAAGGCCCATGTGGTTCTAATCAGAAAATAACAGTACCAAGCCATTCGTGGAATACTGATGGAATATATTATTTTAAATTAAGAGGTGGACCAAATCTCGTACAGTCACACAAATATAACTAGGTTCTTCACATTGCCTTAAGCTACAGAGGTAGCCAGCATACCTTCAAACCCATTCTCTTCAGATCCTGGACAGCCAGTGGTGGGAAATATTCAAGCCAATGTTCTGCTTCAGAAAATCTGACTATCTCATCATCAGAAAGGCCCAGGGATTTCATAATGTCCCACTGGTATTTAGAAGATCCAGCTTTAGCAGCAGCTTTACTCTGAAAATAACCAGCAAAACCAAACTCCATCAAAGAACAACTAACAACCAGTTAACAAACTCCAGAACCACAATAATTTTAAATGAATGATCCTATTTGGTAGTTTTTTTAAACTCTAAAACAATATTACTGACATATAGGAATACTGCTGAATCTGGAGGTACTGTTTTATGTGCCAAACCATACAGTCTGATACCTGTATTCTGACACCAAAGGTAAGTAAATGGTTGGAACCATAAAATAATTATCATCACAAAGATAAGTTCTTAGCACCAAACCTTCTCTATTTCCTTTTTTCAAATACCACATGCATCTTTTTTAGTTATGAATAAACTACTAACAAGAGTTTCCTTCTTTTCCAATATTTATCAATATCAAAAAAGTAACCACATGCCAGGCACTGGAGGTGGGCCAAGGTGCTGGACCATGAAACTATAGAAAGGTAGGAGGAGGAATCTTGGGACTAAGGAAACCGATCTCTATGTACCGTGGTGGCAGAAACAAGACTCTATGCATTTGTCAAACCAAGGCAATGATATACTCGAGTGAATTTTACTGCATGTAAATTAAAAAAAAAAAATTGACCAGGATGTTGGAGGAACTCAAGATAGAAAGCAGACTGTGACAAAGTTATCTAACTGTATTACAAATGCATGATATAACCACACTAAAGGGGTAGGAAAGAAAGAACTTTAGAAGTAACTGGAAAATAGTGTGTTGGCTAGATTCTAAAGACAAAATGAACTATACACAACCAATGTATTTTAGTTGGTAAAACTGTTCTGTAACTACTGGTAGACAACTGAACAAATAACAGATATACTGTAAATAATGAGAGCTAGGTTTCCTACTGCTGGAGAAAGAAGTCACAAATAAGCAAAGAAGAATGCTAGAATGAACCCTGTGGTGCTAAAATAGAGCCAGAGGGATCAGTATGCACTCAGAAAAAATAGAGACAGAAAGAGAACGACAAATGCCATATGATATCACTTATATGTGGATAATCTAAAATACGACACAAATGAACTTATCTTTGAAACAGAAATAGACTCAGAGATATAGGGAATAGATCTGTGATTGCCAAAGACAAGGGGAGTGGGAGAGGGGTTGTTTAGGAGTTTGGGATTAGCAGATTTAAATTATTATACACAGATGGATAAACAACAAGGTCCTACTATATAGCACAAGGAACTCTATTCAATATGCTGTAAAAAAAAAAAAAAAAAAATAACGGAAAAGGAAAAAATATTTTAAATAAAGAAAAAATACAGGAATTCCCGGTCAATCCAGTAGTTAAGATTTGGCTCTTTCATTGCTGTGGGTTTGGGTTTGATCCTTGGTCAGGGAACTAAGATCCCTGGTTGGTGTGGCCAAAAATAAATAAAGTGCTTACATTAAGAAAAAAAAAGAAAAAAATCTCATTTAAAAAAAATACAAAGAAGTAAATACAGACACATACATGCACAGGGGCTAGTAGACATACACATATTTCCTTGCTCTTTCTACTGAGAAGACCTAGAAACAATGAGCATACCTAGCACTCAGAATTTAGTTTCTAAATACCATTTTTCAATAAAAGGAAAAAGGACTCCTTGGAAAAGTGGCTGACTCCAGGGCTAAAATAGGGAGAATAGAAAATGAGCTTGCAGCATCTTATGGCACTTGAAAGTACAAAAGTGCTCAGAAAAAAAAAAAAGGAATAAAAGAAAAATGGGGGCATGTCAAGTGGACACAGGAGCCAACCTAAAGAGTCCCTGAATGGCCAATGCTAGAACAATCTGAGCAATAACAATAACTCAGCAGCAACAACAACAAAAACCAGTAGTATTAGATTATAACTCAAAGAATAAATAAATATGCGCGAATCCACACTGATACAAAAAAGAAATAAGTAAATGAAGAAGAAACAGAAGAACTCTACATGAGGGAAACAGAAAATCAACATTAGAACAAAACAGCAATAACCACTGCAGGCAAGATCCACTGAAAAATGCTAAAATTAGTGAGGAAATATAGATTTTTTAAAAAAACAAGATGTTATTCCCATAGTCTCAAAGTATCTCTCCCAAAACATACATGAATCACAAAGGGAAAAATGAAACCTTCACAGTAGGAAACCTGATAGATACCACCTAAACCAAATGATCAAGGTTAACATCACCAGTAATAAGACATCAATATCTTATACTCCTTGATTGGATTCACTGAAGACACATCACCTCTCAATCTACTCATGAGAAAGCATTACACAAGCCTAAAAGAAGAGATCCTTTATAAGTTATCTGACCAGTCCTTTTCAGAAGTGCTAAGATCAGGAAGACAAGACAGAAGAGACATGACAAGCAAATGCAAGATGGGATTTTGGATAGGATCTTAGAACAGACTAAGAATGTTAAGGAAAAACCGGTGAAACCAAATGAAGTTGGTAGTTTTTCAAACAGCATTGTTCAAATGTTGGTTTCTTAGATTTGAGGACTGTACTATGGTTATATAAGATGTAAAGGAACCCTATGCAATCTTGTAATTCTTCTGTAAGTCTAAAATTATTTCAAAATAAAGTAAAAAGGGGGAAAAAGGCAATCAAAAGGTGAGAAAGATATTTTTGCCTCATTACTTTTTAAACATTAATGAGTACATTTTATGTGTCAGATACTACTATATTGTTACTCTGGGAATGTACATATAAATCTGACAAATATAAATAAAACTTGAACCAAAATAAATATCATCAAGTCACCAAACCTTTTTTCCTTTAGCTTTATCCTTAATTATTATATTTTCTGTTTTATCATTGATTTCTTCCTCTTCCTCTTCCTCATCTGGAAAATCAGGGGGGCAACCATAAAGCTCTACTTCTCTTTTCAATTTATCAGCACATGCCTACAAAAAACACATTAGAGGCAGTAAAGTTAAAAATTCCAAGGTAGAAACACTTTGAGTTTTTTTGTTGTTTCTAAGGCCAACTAATACTGACTCTGAACTTTTTAGCAATACATCTACAGATGTGTAGATCATTACAGAAAACTCATATGATACAAATCATGTACCTAAAAATTCACTAATTTACTTCATTTACCTGGCAATGACTTATTCAGTACCCAGACTACTCAATGCAGTATACTTTATGTTAGGTGTCAGAAGTACAAAGATAAAGATATAGTATTATCATATTGAAAACAACTCTAAAAACTGCATTTCTCAATTTAAAGATTACTGTCACATCATCACAAGGCTACTAGGTAGGTAGGACAAGAGATAATATGCTAGAAAACAGACACTGAAAGATGAAGTGATTTATCCAAGGTTATAAAGCTAGTGAGCTACAGAATTATAACATGAACCTACATTTTCAACTTCATCTTTTTTCAAGTGTACCCCATAATGGGTCCACTGTTACAAACAAAGATGACACCACGTATACAGTGTTAATGGAGAAGGCAATGGCACCCCACTCCAGTACTCTTGCCTGGAAAATCCCATGGACGGAGGAGCCTGGTAGGCTGCAGTCCATGGGGTCAATAAGAGGTGGACACGACTGAGTGACTTCACTTTCACTTTTCACTTTCATGCATTGGAGAAGGAAATGGCAACCCACTCCAGTGTTCTTGCCTGGAGAATCCCAGGGATGGGGGAGCCTGGTGGGCTGCCATCTATGGGGTCGCACAGAGTCGGACACGACTGAGGCGACTTAGCAGCAGCAGCAGCAGCAGCATGCAGTGTTAAAGTTTAAAAAAAATACAAATATAGAATTGTAAATTTTCAAAAAGGGAAAGGTTGCTTCTAAAAAGAAGAATTTCAGTTAATAAACAGGGAAAAAAACAAGACAACTAGAAAGTCATCATTTTACAACCACAAATTCAACTACTGAAAGACGAGGATCATGAAAGGATGCTAAAACCACTGAGTTATTGGATAACCAGATAGTCAAAGGGTCTTAATGGATCATTCCATAAATTACTTTTTAATGAGAAAAAGGAAAAGTTAACTTTAGGATGAGGAAACATGGACACTATTAATATCACTAAAATGATACAAGTTAACTTATATGGCTTTTGATGTCAGACAGTGGGAAGAATAAAAGTGGGAAGAATAAAAAGTAAAAACTTTCCAGAAAAGACATTTTGGGACAGCTAGGGAGATTTGACTATAGATTAGATAATGATAATATTACATCAATGATTAATTTCTTGGAGAGGATAATGGGATAGTGACAATGTAGAAGAATGGCTTTGTTCTCAACAGATAAAAGCTGGAGTGTTTAGGGGTGACATGCCATGATGTCTGCCAACTTACTTTCAATGAGTTCATAGACAAAGAAAGAAAAAGCGTGCATGTATTGTATGTTGAGAGACAGAACTAGAGCAACTGTGCAAATGTTAATATTTGGTAACTATAAGCGAAGGGTATCTGGCTGTTCACTGTACCATCCTTTTACCTTCCCTATAGGTAGGACATTTTTCAAAATAAAAGACTGGCGCATAAAAAGAAGTAAGTTAAATTTCCCAACTCCCAAGGATTTAGGGAATCCTTTCAAATGTAGTTTTCTTACCCATTTTATATTAAAAATTATTTTTAATATAAATTTATGACAAATTGAAGACACTTACAAAAATGGACCAAAACAGATAGAACTGTTCATTATTTTAGGCCAACAGCCTATATATGCCATGCATGCACAAAACAGTGTCCACTGTACTTGTTAGTAGTCATTATCTAATTCTAAACAGAAATGTGAATATATAAGGTAACCAAAAGATATCAAAATTAGTTAGAAATCACTTGGACCTTAATGTTTGCCCTTTAAGCATTTCTTCAAATGTTTTCTAAAAATTAACTTTTACTATAATAAATTCAACTCATTTCAAAAAAACACTTTAACATAGTACCGAAGTATGTATTTGAAAACCCTATTTCAAATTCTTGAATTGGATATTACTATTAGCTCTAAGCTAAAATGAGTACAAAACAATCCCCAAGCAATCTTACCTTAATGGGCATTCCAGTACAGTGTAAACCAAAAGGAAACAGACAAGTCTTCCCTTTCAGTCTCTGGTACCCTACTGCAAACTACAGAGAGAAAATTAATTTTAAACTACAAATTTAAATGCTAGATGAATACAAAATTCTGACTTTTCACAATTAGTTTTGTTTTCCTCTTCCCGTCTTCCTTTAGAGCACCAGTTAGATGTTATAGTCATTCAAGAGTTATACGTTTTTCTATGTCTTCACCAACCTAAGAATTACTTTTGAACATATACACATACCTAGAACCCTGTGCACACACACATACAGCATGTGAAAACAGAAAACTTAAATTATTTAAAAATAAAAACCATGCTTAAAATTAAGGAACTCTAAGTTCCCTTAACAGGAAATAAATTCTATAGATGTCATTTTCTTCAAAATAGTATTCATTAAAGACCCTCCATTCCATTATATTAAACAAAAAGGAAGCTTTACCTCACATTTAGATAAAGAAAACGTGTGTCCCAAGTGAAGGCGCCCATTCATATATGGATATGGGAAGGTTACAAAGTACTTGTCCTTGCTGCAAAAGAATCATGTAAGAAAGAAAGTACAAAAAAAAAAATGTTAAATTCCTTTAACAATTAAGGGTGGGGCCAAGGGAACACTTTACTGTAAGTAACTTGCTTAAATTTTAGTTATTTAAAATATACCGAAAATTAAATTTATAAATCCAGAAATTAAAAGGTCTCTAAAATTGAAACATATTTTTGATTTAGGAAAAAATAAGATATTTATAGGTGGCTATTAAAGAAATAAATATCCTTGTAGCAAATAGGATTTAACAGGGTTTAACTTAAGCTAAAACACTGAGTAAAAAAGATATACAAAAAAAAATTAATAGAAAACCTTAATGTTTTACTGATTAAATGAGATATGCTTTCACTAAATATACATAAAGCAATTTGAAGTCCCTCAAGTAAAACAAAACATCCTCAAAATGCATATGTGGCAAATTCACTTAAAAAAGCACCTGTTAAAAGCTGCTTAATTATGTTTTATTCTTTTTTTTAATGAATCAAGTATATCAAACAGACATATGTAAGTTATAAAACACAACGAACACCTGTAAGCACACTATCCAACTTATAAATTCACTGAAGCTACCTGTGTGCTCCTCCCCATCCTCCCACCAGAAATAACCATTATCTTGAAATTTACTTTTGACATTCCTTTGTTTTTTAATAAGTTGCACATATGTCTATGCCCTTAAACATCATTTAGTTTCACTCACTTGTGAGCTTTATTTTAAATATGGTCTACTTCACAAAGATTCCTCAATTCACTTTTTTCACTCAATGTTATATTTCTAAATTTCTTCAGTGCATTTTCTTTCACTGAGCAAAAGAGCTTTCAAATTCATGTTAGATTATTTTAAATTACTTTAGAGTTGACCAAAATTCTAGAACCAAATAGAAGCTTCAAATTCTAGTTTAAATTATAACACCAGAGAAACTCTATGCTCCCTATGCAGAGGACCCAGGTTCCATTTCCAGTCAGGGAACCAGATCCCACAAGCCGCAATTAAGAGTGCATATGCAGCAACAAAGATCGAAGATCCCAAGTGCTGCAATAAGACCCAACACAGCCAAATGAATAAATAATTTTTTTTAATTGGAAAAAATAAAGTATAACATCAGAAACTTTGTCTTAGAGCAAACCCTCCTCTCTTAGAAAAAGAATTCCATTAGAGTACAGGTTAACAGCAAAGACAGACTTCGGAATCTGAAAGTCCTGATAAGAAGTCCAAGCCCTGTCAATTCCTAGCTATGCAACCTTAAGCCAGTTACTTAACCTCTCTGTCTTAGTATACTCATCAATAAAACAAGAATTAAAATATTGGTAAACTTAAAGCATTATTAAGAAGATTAAACAAGAATACACAGTTTAAAAAAAGTATATTTCCTACTGCCTTGGCATATTGAACAACAACTGTTCAATAATAACTACTATTATTTCTATTTGGAGAAGGCAATGGCACCCCACTCCAGTACTCTTGCCTGGAAAATCCCATGGACGGAGGAGCCTGGAAGGCTGCAGTCCATGGGGTCGCTAGGAGTCAGACATGACTGAGCGACTTCCCTTTCCTTTTTCACTTTCACGCATTGGAGAAGGAAATGGCAACCCACTCCAGTGTTCTTGCCTGGAGAATCCCAGGGACGGGGGAGCCTGGTGGGCTGCCGTCTATGGGGTCACACGGAGTTGGACAGGACTGAAGCGACTTAGCAGCATTATTTCTATTGTCCATGTATATCCTCAATTCTAAGAAGCACATTGTGCTACATTCCAACATATCTGAAATTGCAACTCAACTTATAATTGATGCACATATTTACCATGGTACTGTGCAGCAGCAGTTACTTTTGGTTTTTTCCTCAGTATCATTTAATTATGTTACTATCAATTCTTAACATCAAGGCAATATACATTTATAAAATAAGATTACAGAAACCCTTAAAAATTTATATTCTGTGCCTTTGGAGATAATTATCACTATAATATGAATCTCTGTAACAGAACGACATCCTTTTATCAGTCAACAAAGACAAAACTTAAAAACACTCTCCTTTGTCTAACTATGAGAAATAATAGTTTTTTAAAAAACCTTTACATAGGAAAAAATCCTTTAAGAATTCCACAGGAAAGAGGATGCTAATTTGAAATAGAGAAAATGGAAGTCACCTCCTTCAGCCTATTTCAGACATTATAAATACAATCTGCTTTATTCCTGCCACACAGCCGTTTCTGAGCAAATGGTTATGGAAGTATGACATGGAGAACCTCACAAATGATTGCTCACCTGGTCTGTTTCTCTAAATTACATGCATTGACCTCAAACACCTTCTTGGCATCCCATTTTTGTTGGACTTCTTTCTCAATCTTCTTCAAAAAGTCTACTTTGGCTGTTCCTTTTCTTTCCTGTTAGACACAACAGATACAGAATAATCCACTCTATATTTCAGTAGACTTGTTTAAAAAAAAGCTAAAAAAGATCTGGGTTCACACAGAAGTGAGCCATTTACTGATAATCTTTCCATGGTTATCTTGAAATTTAAATGAGTTAAGATTAAAAATTAGGGTTATCATGACCTGATAGGGTTATCCACTTCAAATTCAAAGGGATGATTAAAGACTTACTTAAATACATTAAAAAGCTTTGAAGTTCTTTTTAATTAGATACTACAATAAATAAAACACTGATTTCAAATATTCCTATTTAGTTAAAATAGGTGAATACTTAAAAAAAGCATAGGATAGAACAGTGCCTGCTTGCTCAGCTACAATTACTGCCACCAAAGGAGGACGGTGAGGCCCAGTGGATACAGGCTGCAGGAGGATTAGTCATCTACATGTTTTGTTTTGTTTTTTCCAAGAAAGTTGATGAAGAACTTCTCCCCAAAATGGTGAGCAGGCTATTAATATGAAATTTAAATGAAACAAAAATTATACAACAATATTATTAATTAAAAGAATATATGCTAGGCAAGTACTAACTAAAAACTGGTTAATTAATTAATACTAATTAACTGAATGAGAAACACTGGGCTGGAAGAAGCACAAGCTGGAATCAAGATTGCTGGGAGAAATATCAATCACCTCAGATATGCAGATGACACCACCCTTACAGCAGAAGTGAAGAGGAACTAAAAAGCCTCTTGATGAAAGTGAAAGTGGAGAGTGAAAAAGTTGGCTTAAAGCTCAACATTCAGAAAACGAAGATCATGGTATCTGGTCCCATCACTTCATGGGAAATAGATGGGGAAACAGTGGAAACAGTGTCAGGCTTTATTTTTGGGGGCTCCAAAATCACTGCAGATGGTGACTGCAGCCATGAAATTAAAAGATGCTTACTCCTTGGAAGGAAAGTTATGACCAACCTAGAGAGCATATTCAAAAGCAGAGACATTACTTTGCCAACAAAGGTTCGTCTAGTCAAGGCTATGGTTTTTCCAGTAGTCATGTATGGATGTGACAGTTGGACTGTGAAGAAGGCTGAGCGCCAAAGAATTGATGCTTTTGAACTGTGGTGTTGGAGAAGACTCTTGAGAGTCCCTTGGACTGCAAGGAGATCCAACCAGTCCATTCTAAAGGAGATCAGCCCTGGGATTTCTTGGGAAGGAATGATGCTAAAGCTGAAACTCCAGTACTTTGGCCACCTCATGAGAAGAGCTGACTCACTGGAAAAGACTCTAATGCTGGGAGGAATTGGGGGCAGGAGGAGAAGGGGACGACAGAGGATGAGATGGCTGGATGGCATCACTGACTAGATGATCTTGAGTCTGAGTGAACTCTGGGAGTTGGTAATGGACAGGGAGGCCTGACGTGCTGCGATTCATGGGGTCACAAAGAGTCAGACATGACTGAGCAACTGAACTGAACTGAATTAACTGAAAGCTGATATAACTATATTGATTAGGAAATATAGCCTTTAAACCAAAAATGATTACTAGACAGAGGATAAAAAGTGTGGCATATTAAGAAATACATTTGGTCTTTGTCCTGTGTTCCTGGCCAGAGCTCCTAAACCCTCGGAATTTCCTGAGTGATGGGCGTATCTTTCGCTATTCCTAACGAGCCGCTTTTGATCAACCTGAGTTTGTGCTAATGGGGTGACTGAGACCCTAAGATAGCCTTAGGATGGGGCTGATCATCAAAAAGATCAAGTAGTTAGAGGGTTAGAAATTCAGGCTACTGATCTTTAAGAAGGGGAAGCGGAAGAGGGTGCTGAAGATTAAGATCTATAAAAACTCTTCAATGGGGAGACTCATCTCCCTGGATGGTGAACGTGTCGAGGTATTGGGAGAGTGGCCGCCTGAAGAGGACATGGAAGCTCTTTGAATTCTCTGTCCCCACCCACACCTTGCCCTCCAACTCTCTTCCATTTGGTTGTTTCTGATTCATATCCGTTATAATAAATCAGTAAATATTAAAAAAAAAAAAAAGAAACAAAATGGCAAGCATGCCTTCAGCATATTGGATATTACCTGGCAACATTCCCATCATTCCTTATGCCACCCTTGGATGAAAATAAACAGGAAAAATACACATGATCACTCTAACTCTGAAAAGCAAGGGCTATCACTTCCCTCTCAGTTTGTGACTCTGTGAAAAAGAATTAGCTGCTAAAAGCAGGTGTGCTGAAGAACACAGCACTCATGCAACTGCCAAGTGTGAAAGCTGGATACCATACTTTTCGTTTTGAAAACAACATTAGTGTCTAGAATTTTATTTTCTTATACAAAATTATCTGAACCAAAATTATATTTTCATCCCCTTCTTATATGCTAATGTTTCCAGATTCTGCATCATTTTTAAATGGGAAAATACCTGGGCTCTACTACTAGGCAGGTAACCTTGCCAAGTCATGTCACGTCTCCCTCTGTACTTCCACCCAACAACTCAAAACATGCTTTCTACTCGAATCACAGATATGCTGCTATTTTTAGACAGCTATTTTTTAAAATGGTTACATAAATTTGAAGTAATGATGCAAACAGTACTTCTGTGCAATTAAAAAAAAGTATTACTATTTCTTCAATAACTATCTTAAATATACCTTCTGTATTGTATGATAAAAATAAAAGTATTAAAATTAGGTAAGATTCAGTATAAATCTACCATAAATTTGTCAACTCTGTTTTACTATTTTCAACTTTATATATATATTTTTTTCTTTTTTTTCATTTGGCTGTGCTTCACTGCCTATAGGATCTCAGTTCCCTGACCAGGGATGAAACCCCAGCCCTCGGAACTGAAAGCACAGAGTCCTAACCACTGGACCACCAGGGAATTTCCTCAGTTTTCTATATTTTAAATCGAAGGATGGTTTATTATTCCTTTTTATTTTTTAAGTAAGTTTAAGACAGGAGAGGACAAGCAACAGAAAAGATGAAACGTCAAATTACTAGGAGGAGGTACAGTGATAGATTAAAAGGACCTTGCCACAAAGGCATAAAGGAAGTAAGAAACAATTCCACACTTGAAACATCATGGACATAAGTTTCTCTAATAACCGAAGGAAAATAAAAATAAGTAAATTTTTTATTTCTATAAATCCTGACCAGATCATAACTGCCATGCGTGGAAATTATATCAAAATACAAATATGATCAATGCAATTCCTTTTCAGAGGTTCTCTACTGCTCTCTGGACAAAGTCCACACTCTTAACCCTGGCACTTAAGGCCCTTCTTATCTCATCCTTGCCAGGCCCCTTCTTCTCCCCTCTCATCATCACTCCAGGCCTATCAAGCCACCTGCACTTTTCCAAATGTGTCACGCTTCCTCCGTCCCCGCTGGGCCTTTGTTCAAGCTATTCTCTCCACCCTCATATCCCACCAATCTTTTTTGCCTAGCTAGCTCATCCTTCAGTTCTCAGCTAATCACCTACTTTGATTCCCCAAGAGTGGATCAAGTACTATTCTTAATATGTCCCTACCTACCAGTATTACCTCTATGATAGCATTCATCACACAGTATCAGTATCTATCATCCACAGGACTGTAAGTTTATTCACAGTGGGGACTGTGTCTCATTTCTCATTATATCCTCAACATCTAAGCTTATATTTTGTTTGTTCAATCACCCATTGGGTCTGACTCTTTACAACCCCATGGACTACAGCACACCAGGTCTCCCTGTCCCTTACCATCTCCCGAAGTTTGCCCAAGTTCATGCCCATCCAGCCATCTCATCCTCTGATGCCCTCTTCTTCTGCCCTCAATCTTTCACAGCATCAGGGACTTTTCCAATGAGTCATTGTTTGTATCAGATGACCAAAATACTGGAGTTTCAGCTTCAGCATCAGTGCTTCCAATAAATATTCAGGACTGATATCCTTTAGGATTGACTGGTTTGATCTCCCTGCTGTCCAAGGGGCTCTCAGGAGTCTTCTCCAGCACCATGGATCGAAGGCATCAATTCTTTGGTGTTCCACCTTCTTCACGGTCCAGCTCTCACAACTGTGGGGGTTCCCATGTGGCTCAGATGGTAAAGAATCTGCCTGTAGTGCAGGACTCCAGGGTTCAATCCCTGGGTTGGAAAGATCCCTTGGAGAAGGGAATGGAATCCACTCCAGTATTTTTGCCTGGAAAATTCCATGGACAGAAGAGTCTGGTGGGCTACAGTCCATGGGGTTGCAAAGAGTCGGACACGACTGAGTGACTAACACTTCACTTCACTTCTACAACTGTACATGACCACTGGGAAAACAACAGCCTTGACTGTACGGACCTTTGTCAGCAGAGTATGTCCCTGCTTTTCAACACACAGTCTAGGTATGAAGAAGGCAATGGCACCCACTCCAGTACTCTTGCCTGGACAACCCCATGGACGGAGGAGCCTGGTAGGCTGCAGTCCATGGGGTCACTGAGGGCCGGACTGAGTGACTTCACTTTCACTTTTCACTTTCATGCATTGGAGAAGGAAATGGCAACCCACTCCAGTGTTCTTGCCTGGAGAATCCCAGGGACGGGGGAGCCTGGTGGGCTGCCGTCTATGGGTCGCACAGAGTTGGACACGACTGAAGCAACTTAGCAGCAGGTTTGTTACAGCTTTCCTGCCAAGAAGCAAACGTCTTCTGATTTCATAGCTACAGTCACCATCCACAGTGACTTTAGAGCCCAAGAAGAGGAAATCTGTCACTACTTCCACCTTTTCCCCCTCTATTTGCCATGAAGTAATGAGCTTATAGCAGGCTCGCAAGTATCCGTCAAAAATTTAAAGATTTAAAAAGAGAAGTGAGGAAAAAAGAGAGAGAGAGAGAAGTGAAGAACTTCTCTGGTGGCCCAGTGGTTAAGATGCTGCACTCCCGATGCAGGTGGCGAGTGCTCCATCCCTCGTCAGGGAACTAGACCCACATGCCAAAACAAAGATCCAGAACAACCAAATAAATAAAATACAATAAAACAAAAGGAGAAGTGAGCAACACACTGCCACCTTTTGCATACTGTGGCCATAGAAAATAACAGAGACCTGGGTTGCATATTTGAATCAAGATGCTAAACAATCTGAACTCTTTCCTAAGAATTTCCATAAAATTAAGTGTGCATGTATAACACAGTTGGAAATTTCCTTTTCCAAGAAAGAATAAGGGCCTCCATGGATTCACTGTTTTCTGAAGGACTTCTAAAAGACTTCATCTAGACCTCAGCTCCTTTGCCCGTCTTACTGCAAAATCCTCTTTTTAACAAGTAACCTATAAGTCTCTATTCCTATACATGCTGACCAATTTTCAATTCTAACATACAAGGACTATCATTTGAAAAAAAGCTATGGCAGAGATGGCAGTTTGCCTATGCGATATCCATTCCTTCCCATTCTTCTTCAGCAACAGAAGCCTAGTCTTATTTAGGGTAGTGCATCAGAGGCTTTCCTAGTGGCTCAGATGGTAAAGAATCTGCCTGCAATGCAGGAGACCCAGGTTCAATCCCTGGGTCGGGATGATTCCCTGGAGAAGGAAATGGCAACCCACTCCAGTATTCTTGCCTGGAGAATCCCATGGACAGGGGAGCCTGGTGGGCTACAGTCCCATGGACAAAGGAGTCTGGTGGGCTACCATCTGTGGGATCACAAAGAGTCGGACACGACTGAGTGACTAACATCAGAGGCAGTTAAGCATATGGTTCCAGGAGAATTCAGATAGGAACAATGCTTCTGGGTTCTGCCAAAGCTGTTTTGAGCAAAAGAAAGTAAATCACTTCCGCCCAGCCCTTAAAACAGCCTGTATAACTCCTAACAGCCACTTAACCTACAGATGGAACAGGCACACTGCTTAGGGCCCATAATGCTTCCAGGGGCTCATCAAAACATTTTATTATCTTTTAAAATCAGGAGAAAAAACAAATTTTTGGATAGAAGAAAACTCTTTTAATATGTAATATTCATATGTGTCTTTATACCAAAACAACTGTCAAATATAACTTCTAATTTTTTTTTTCTTTTTACAAAGGATCAGATCAGATCAGTCGCTCAGTCGTATCCGACCCTTTGTGACCCCATGAATCGCAGCATGCCAGGCCTCCCTGTCCATCACCAACTCCCAGAGTTCACTCAGACTCACGTCCATCGAGTCAGTGATGCCATCCAGCCATCTCATCCTCTGTCATCCCCTTCTCCTCCTGCCCCCAATCCCTCCCAGCATCAGAGTCTTTTCCAATGAGTCAACTCTTCGCATGAGGTGGCCAAAGTACTGGAGTTTCAGCTTTAGCATCATTCCTTCCCAAGAAATCCCAGGGCTGATCTCCTTCAGAATGGACTGGTTGGATCTCCTTGCAGTCCAAGGGACTCTCAAGAGTCTTCTCCAACACCACAGTTCAAAAGCATCAATTCTTTGGCGCTCAGCCTTCTTCACAGTCCAACTCTCACATCCATACATGACCACAGGAAAAACCATAGCTTGACTAGACGAATCTTTGTTGGCAAAGTAATGTCTCTGCTTTTGAATATGCTCTCTAGGTTGGTCATAACTTTCCTTCCAAGGAGTAAGCGTCTTTTAATTTCATGGCTGCAGTTACCATCTGCAGTGATTTTGGAGCCCCCCAAAAATAAAGTCTGGCACTGTTTCCACTGTTTCCCCATCTATTTCTCATGAAGTGATGGGACCGGAAGCCATGATCTTCGTTTTCTCAATGTTGAGCTTTAAGCCAACTTTTTCACTCTCCACTTTCACCTTCATCAAGAGGCTTTTTAGTTCCTCTTCACTTTCTGCCATAAGGGTGATGTCATCTGCATATCTGAGGTTATTGAGATTTCTCCCGGCAATCTTGATTCCAGCTTGTGTTTCTTCCAGTCCAGAGTTTCTCATGATGTACTCTGCATATAAGTTAAATAAACAGGGTGACAATATACAGCTTTGACGTATTCCTTTTCCTATTTGGAACCAGTTTGTTGTTCCATGTCCAGTTCTAACTGTGGCTTCCTGACCTGCATATAAATTTCTCAAGAGGCAGGTCAGGTGGTCTGGTATTCCCATCTCTTTCAGAATTTCCCACAGTTTATTGTGATCCACACAGTCAAAAGCTTTGGCATAGTCAATAAAGCAGAAATAGATGTTTTTCTGGAACTCTCTTGCTTTTTCCATGATCCAGTGGATGTTGGCAATTTGATCTCTGGTTCCTCTGCCTTTTCTAAAACGAGCTTGAACATCAGGAAGTTCATGGTTCACGTATTGCTGAGGCCTGGCTTGGAGAATTTTGAGCATTACTTTACCAGCGTGTGAGATGAGTGCAATTGTGCGGTAGTTTGAGCATTCTTTGGCATTGCCTTTCTTTGGGATTGGAATGAAAACTGACCTTTTCCAGTCCTGTGGCCACTGCTGAGTTTTCCAAATTTGCTGGCATATTGAGTGCAGCACTTTCACAGCATCATCTTTCAGGATTTGGAATAGCTCAACTGGAATTCCATCACCTCCACTAGCTTTGTTCGTAGTGATGCTTTCTAAGGCCCACTTGACTTCACATTCCAGGATGTCTGGCTCTAGATGAGTGATCACACCATCGTGATTATCTGGGTCGTGAAGATCTTTTTTGTACAGTTCTTCTGTGTATTCTTGCCATCTCTTCTCAATATCTTCTGCTTCTGTTAGGTGCATACCATTTCTGTCCTTTATCTAGCCCATCTTTGCATGAAATTTTCCTTTGGTATCTCTGATTTTCTTGAAGAGATCTCTAGTCTTTCCCATTCTGTTGTTTTCATCTATTTCTTTGCATTGATCGCTGAAGAAGGCTTTCTTATCTCTTCCTGCTGTTCTTTGGAACTCTGCATTCAGATGTTTATATCTTTCCTTTTCTCCTTTGCTTTTCGCTTCTCTTCTTTTCACAGCTATTTGTAAGGCCTCCCCAGACAGCCATTTTGCTTTTTTGCATTTCTTTTCCATGAAGCGGTTCACAAAGGAAAAGTATCTAAGACCCCATGAAGCCTAGTTGTACTTTCTATGCTAGGGTTATGGGTCATATGAAATCCCAGTATATCATTACTAAATTCCTCTCTCCTTAAATCAACTTGAGTTGGCTTCCACTGCATGCAACCGAATAATTCCTGACATTTACCCAACTGGGTTGTGAACTTCTGGCAGACAGCGTCTTATAGAACTTTTATGCTCAGCTCAGCACCACATACAATGCTAACAGGCCCGAAGTCACATGACAAATATTTTTTGCCTAAAAATGACCATGTCACCCACTTTAAAGAAGGACATGAAAGCAATAGTCTTCACAAATTGCTTAGTACTGTTTCTTTTCACTGTACTGAGGATGCTGAATGCAGGAAAGCTCTTCTTTGAGGTCTCTGCTTTTCAGAAAACCTTGTTTCTCAAAACCTCCAAGGTCAATTGTAATGAAATCTGATATCGGCCCCATCACCAACTTGCTGTATTACTTTGAGCAAGTCACTTGATCAAGCTGAGTCTGTTTCTTCATTGGTTACTCAACTAAACAACCAGGGGTTTTTTGGTTTTGTTTGGGGTTTTTTTGGCCATGCTGCGCAGCCTGTGGGATTTTAGTTCCCTAACCAGGGATCGAACTCTTGTCCCCTGCACTGAAAGCACAGAGTCCTAACCATTGGACCATCAGGGAATTTCCAACAATTGGCTATTTAATGAGAGCAAAGTTCCTAAACTTCAGCTCTATTGACATTTGGGGCCAAATAATTCTGTTTTCAGGGACTGGCATGTGCACTACCAGATATTTAGGAACACCCCTAGCTTCTACCCACTAGCTGCCAGTAGCATACCTCCAACTGTCCTGTTCTAGAGTCTCCAGACCAACTGTTCTCTGTGGGACAAAGTCACCCCCAGTAAAGAACCACTGAACTAGATAATAAACTTTGTCATATATGTATGCTGCTAAGTCGCTTCAGTCGTGTCCGACTCTGTGCGACCCCATAGACGGCAGCTCACCAGGCTCCCCTGTCCCTGGGATTCTCCAGGCAAGAACACTGGAGTGGGTTGCCATTTTCTTCTCCAATACATGAAAGTGAAAAGTGAAAGTGAAGTCGCTCAGTAGTGTCCTATTCTTTGCGACCCCATGGACTGCAGCCTACCAGGCTCCTCCACCCATGGGATTTTCCAGGCAAGAGTACTGGAGTGGGGTGCCATTGCCTTCTCCAGTCATATATGTATAGCACTGTACAGTTATTAAAACATTTATGCACATTGGAAGGTCTGATGCTGAAGCTGAAACTCCAATACTTTGGCCACCTCATGCAAAGAGTTTACTCACTGGAAAAGACGCTGATGCTGGGAGGGATTGGGGGCAGGAGGAGAAGGGGACGACAGAGCATGAAATGGCGGGATGGCACCACGGACTCTATGAACATGAGTTTGGGTAAACTCCGGGAGTTGGCGAGGGACAGGGAGGCCTAGTGTGCTGAGATTCATGGGGTCACAAAGAGTCAGACACGACTGAGCGACTGAACTGACCTGACCTGACCTGAACCCTAACTTCTTTGATTTTAACCACAACCCTAAGAGATGGGCAACAATCACCCTAAGGAGAAGGAAATGGCAACCCACTCCAGTGTTCTTGCTTGGAGAATCCCAGGGATGGGGGAGCCTGGTGGGCTACCGTCTATGGGGTCGCACAGAGTCGGACACGACTGAAGCGACTTAGCAGCAGCAGTGACTATATAACATCCAGCTGAAGACTAGCAGGGGGGTACTCTTTCTGCTCCCTTCTGATGCCTATGTCAGAAGCTTTCTCTGTCTCCTTTATACTTTAATAAAACTTTATTACACACACACACACAAAAAAAACAATCACCCTAAGAAATGGGCAGACCAGGTATTACTATTTCAACGATGACGAATCTGAAGCTCAGAGATCATTATGCCAGCAAATGGTCAGACTGGACAAAAACTCTCATCTTCTCACTTATATTTCCACTTTCTCTTAGTACTCTGGCCATATCCTAGCGCCACTGGTTATAGAACCTAAACAAGATCCTTAACCTCTTTAAGCCTCCATTTGTCTATCTATAAAATGAGATTAATAGGTAATAATTATATCTACCTTCTACTATTACTATGAGGATTAAAAGATATAATACACATGAAGGACTTAGTATAGCACCAGTGCGCGTGCACACTAAGTAGCTTCAGTGTGTCAGACTCTGTGTGACCCTATGGACTCTACAGCCTGCCAGGCTCCTCTGTCTATGGGATTATTCTGGCAAGAATACTGGAATGGGTTTCCATGCCCTCCTCCAGAGGATCTTTGGAACCCAGGGATCGAAGCCACGTCTCTCTACATCTACCTGCATTGGCAGATGGGTTCTTCACCACTAGTGCGAATTAGGAAGCCCAGCATAGTACCAGAGTGGAGAGTGAATTCATTCAGTCACGTCCGACTATTTGCAACCCCGTGGACTGTAGCGTACCATGCTCCTCCATCCGTGGGAGCCTCCAGGCAAGAGTACTGGAGTGGGTTGCCATTGCCTTCTCCAGAGGATCTTCCTGACCCAGGGATCGAACCTGGGTCTCCCACTTTGTAGGCAGACGCTTTACCGTCTGAGCCACCAGGGAAGTCCTAGCATAGTACCAGACCTATGGTAAATGCCCAATAATGCTAACCATTATCACAGAGAGACAACTGGACATCATATACTTCTTGTTGCGTGTCAAAATGGCATTGTGGTTATCTCTTAAGAGAATTTTTCATTATATTTTTAAAAACTTACTAAAATATGTATGGATGAAATCATACAGTGCCTTAAATTTGCTTAAAATGAATCTTAAGACGGGGAAGTGGACGTTCTGGGGAAGATAAAACAGAAACAAGACTGGCCCTAAACTGTCAATTACTAAAGTTGGGTGATGGGTACATGGAAATACATAATACTATTATTATCTCTACTTTGTTCACTATTTAAATTTTCCAAATGAAAAGTTTAAAAATAATTTCAAAGTTGACTATTATCTTTATTACATCACATCCCCATGTAACTAAAAGGGATTAAAACTTTCAAAAGTTCTATAAAATAAATACTTCTATGATATGAAGAAAATTATATTGCTTACTCTTCACCATTCAATTATAAAGTAAAAACTAATTTTACATCCATGCTACTCCATGTTTATTATCTTATACACTCTACTATTATAAGGGTTCTATCAGAGTTAGAAAACTTTCATTATAGGAGTGAGCTTGCAAAAGAAATTTCCGCATTAGTTTACAACTGTGATAGTACAATGATTAAGAGAATGAGCTCCAGAATGGAACCAAAAGATTTAAAATTCTACTTCTTAGTAGATCTGATCTCACTTTCTCTATTCTATTCAGGAACATGACTTCTCTCTTCTATATCCATTTTCCCTTTCTACAGGACAATTTCCATAAGCAAACAAGCACAATATAATTTCTCCTGTCCTCAAAAAAAAGAAAATCTCTTTTAATCTTCATCTATTACCCCATTTTTTTTGGTCTCTATAAATTCTTCAGAAGAGGTCTATACTCATCATCTCCACTCCCTTTCTTTCCATTCTTTTCAAAAAAGCTTTGCATTTTTTATTGGAATATAGTCAATTAACAATGTTGTAACAGTTTCAACTGTAGAGCAAAGGGACTCATACATATTCATCTATCTATTCATATTTCATGCAAAAATGGGCTCCATAAAGGACAGAAATGGTATGGACCTAACAGAAGCAGAAGATATTAAGAAGAGATGGCAAGAATACACAGAAGAACTGTACAAAAAAGATCTTCACGACCCAGATAATCACGATGGTGTGATCATTCATCTAGAGCCAGACATCCTGGAATGTGAAGTCAAGTGGGCCTTAGAAAGCATCACTACGAACAAAGCTAGCGGAGGTGATAGAATTCCAGTTGAGCTACTTCAAATCCTGAAAGATGATGCTGTGAAAGTGCTGCACTCAATATGCCAGCAAATTTGGAAAACTCAGCAGTGGCCACAGGACTGGAAAAGGTCAGTTTTCATTCCAATCCCAAAGAAAGGCAATGCCAAAGAATGCTAAAACTACCGCACAATTGCACTCATCTCACACGCTAGTAAAGTAATGCTCAAAATTCTCCAAGCCCGGCTTCAGCAATATGTGAACTGTGAACTTCCTGATGTTCAAGCTGGTTTTAGAAAAGGAAGAGGAACCAGAGATCAAATTGCCAACATCCGCTGGATCACGGAAAAAGCAAGAGAGTTCCAGAAAAACATCTATTTCTGCTTTATTGACTATGCCAAAGCTTTTGACTGTGTGGATCACAATAAACTGTGGGAAATTCTGAAAGAGATGGGAATACCAGACCACCTGATTTGCCTCTTGAGAAATTTATATGCAGGTCAGGAAGCAACAGTTAGAACTGGGCATGGAACAACAGACTGGTTCCAAATAGGAAAAGGAGTACGTCAAGGCTGTATATTGTCACCCTGTTTATTTAACTTATATGCAGAGTAAGTACATCAGGAGAAACGCTGGACTGGAAGAAACACAAGCTGGAATCAAGATTGCCCGGAGAAATATCAATAACCTCAGATATGCAGATGACACCACCCTTATGGCAGAAAGTGAAGAGGAACTAAAAAGCCTCTTGATGAAGGTGAAAGTGGAGAGTGAAAAAGTTGGCTTAAAGCTCAACATTCAGAAAATGAAGATCGTGGCATCTGGTCCCATCACTTCATGGGAAATAGATGGGGAAACAGTGGAAACAGTGTCAGTCTTTATTTTTCTGGGCTCCAAAATCACTACAGATGGTGATTGCGGCCATGAAATTAAAAGATGCTTACTCCTTGGAAGGAAAGTTATGACCAACCTAGATAGCCTATTCAAAAGCAGAGACATTACTTTGCCAACAAAGGTTCATCTAGTCAAGCTATGGTTTTTCCTGTGGCCATGTATGGATGTGAGAGTTGGACTGTGAAGAAGGCTGAGCGCCAAAGAATTGATGCTTTTGAACTGTGGTGTTGGAGAAGACTCTTGAGAGTCCCTTGGACTGCAAGGAGATCCAACCAGTCCATTCTGAAGGAGATCAGCCCTGGGATTTCTTGGGAAGGAATGATGCTAAAGCTGAAACTCCAGTACTTTGGCCACCTCGTGTGAAGAGTTGACTCATTGGAAAAGACTCTGATGCTGGGAGGGATTGGGGGCAGGAGGAGAAGGGGATGACAGAGGATGAGATGGCTGGATGACATCACTGACTCGATGGACGTGAGTCTGAGTGAACTCCGGGAGTTGGTGATGGACTGGGAGGCCTGGCGTGAGGCGATTCATGGGGTTGCAAAGTGTCGGACACGACTGAGGGACTGATCTGATCTGATCTGTATCTCTCCCAAATTCCACTCCCATCCAGGCTGCCAGGTAACACTGAGCAGAGTTGCCTATGCTGTACAGTAGGACCTTGCTCGTTATCCATTTTAAATACAGCAGTGTGAATATGGATCCCAAACTCCCTTCTGCCTGGCAACGCTAAGTTCCCATTCATTCAGTCAGGACCTACAAGGCTTTACATGAACTACATCCAATCATCGGACAACCACCACCACCACCACCACCACCAGCACACAAACACCATCAGCATCATCACCATCTCCCCTGGAAGACCCCACCACCACCTTTGAAACATACAGTTCTCCTTGTTTTTCACTCACACGGTTGACTCTGTTCGGAAATCTTTTCCTTCATATAACTGCATGGCTTGCTCTCCTACCTCCCTTTTGCCACATTGTCACCTTGGCAAACGGAGAAGAGGATGGCACCCCACTCCAGTACTCTTGCCTGGAAAATCCCATGGAAGGGGGAGCCTTGTGGGCTGCAGTCCATGGGGTCGCGAAGAGTTGGACACGACTGAAGCGACTTAGCAGCAGCAGCAGCAGCAGTACCTTGGCAAAGACACTCTTGATCCTCTTTGCTGATCTGTTCTTGTTTATAGCACTTACCGGCACCTGACATTTTACCGCATACTTTAAAATGTAGCGCGCGCACACGTAAACACCATGAATACAGAAACGTTTGTCTATTTTACAAAGAAGGCGCTCAACAACTTGTGTTGGAAGGAGGAATCAATGTTACATACTCTTTCTACAAATCAGCTTTTAGAAACTTTGGTGAAATAACACACGTGACATGAAGTAATCTGTAAAGTTAAAGATACCAGGGCCTGGCTCATCAGCCAGCACGAAAAGGCAAATCCTCACAACAGCCAAGCCTTAAACGTGAGAGGCAACCCGCCCCCCCCCCGCCCCCCCACCACCCGCCTTTCTTTAGAAAATGATTTTTCCCTTCAGGACAGTAGCTACCACATGGAGCCCCAACTCTGGAGAGAGCAGACAGACGGGTTCCAAGCCCCAGCCAAGCGAACTTTCTTCCCGCCAAAACTCACCGCCATGGCGCCGCCCAGCAGACTGTGCAAATCCACGACACTGACCTCGGTGATCCCCACAAAGGAGTGGTTACTATCTTTCCCCTCTCTCTCGGGACTGCCAGGCCTAACACGACACTAAAGCACACACTGCAGGCCTGCTGAGGTAATCTCTGGCGCACTACCTCCGGGGGTATATCCTGGCCTTCGGGGAATTGTAGTTCTCAGACGCCTAAAACCTACGTCCTGCAGGCATATACTGACTACATTTCCCAGAGAACAATAGATTACCGGAAGTCTAATCGATAAGCCACTCAAAGGGGCGCCGGTAGTGACGTCATGAAAAGTTGCCCTACAAAGGTCTAACTACAAAGCCCATGATGCAGTTCAGGCCACTGATGCCGCGAGCGCGCTATGACTCACCTAGGGTTTCCGGGCCTTCAACCTTTTCAACCTACATAGCTGGGTTGGGTGTCTTGTCAGGATGCCAGGAAGCAAAGTGTATTCGTCTTCAGTAACTGAAGTGCTAATTATGACTTGCCATTGTGCACAGATATTTATGACTGTCGGTGGTGGCATTCAAAAGTCGAGAATTTAAACATTTTAAAGGCATTTTTTAACAACCTCCAATTTATTAAAGGAGAGGCTGGAAACCTTCTCCAGGTCCCAGTGCCTGATTGAGATTGTTTCATCTGTGTCACCAACCAAGATGGAGCTGTCTAGGTACTAGACACTAGACACATATGGCCATTTAGTTCTTCAATTGCACTAGCCACTTTTCATGTGCTGAAAAGTCATGTGGCCGGTTGTTATCATATCTGGACAGTTGCAGATACAGAAAATTTCCATCATCAAAGAAAGATCTATTGAAAAAAACCGGATCCAAGGCTTTTACTTTCTGGATGTCAGATTAGTTACTCTCACATGCTTTCCTTTGTTAATTCAGTCAACAGTCATTAAGCATCTATTCTACAGAGCACTTGGGAGGGGTAGAGAGGTGTGCCCAAGCCAGAAATGTGTCTTCCTAAAGAAATCAGATTGATTATATTCTTTGCAGCCAAAGATGGAGAAGCTCTATACAGTCAGCAAAAACAAGACCAGGAGCTGACTGTGGCTCAAATCATGAACTCCTTATTACCAAATTCAGACTGAAATTGAAGAAAATAGGGAAAACCACTAGACCATTCAGGTATGACCTAAATCAAATCCCTTATGATTATACAGTGGAAGTGAGAAATAGATTTAAGGGCCTAGATCTGATAGAGTGCCTGATGAACTATGGACTGAGGTTCGTGACATCGTACAGGAGACAGGGATCAAGACCATCCCCATGGAAAAGAAATGCAAAAAAGCAAAATGGCTGTCTGGGGAGGCCTTACAAATAGCTGTGAAGAGAAGTGAAAAGCACAGGAGAAAAGGAAAGATATAAGCATCTAAATGTAGAGTTCCAAAGAATAGCAAGAAGAGATAAGAAAGCCTTCCTCAGCGATCAGTGCAAAGAAATAGAGAAAAACAACAGAATGGGAAAGATGAGAGATCTCTTCAAGAAAATTAGAGATACCAAGGGAACATTTCATGCAAAGATGGCCTCAATAAAGGACAGAAGTGGTATGGACCTAACAGAAGCAGAAGATATTAAGACGAGGTGGCAAGAATACCTGGAAGAACTGTACAAAAAAGATCTTCACCACCCAGATAATCACGATGGTGTGATCACTGACCTAGAGCCAGACATCCTGGAATGTGAAGTCAAGTGGGCCTTAGAAAGCATCACTACGAACAAAGCTAGTAGAAGCGATGGAATTCCAGTTGAGCTATTTCAAATCCTGAAAGATGATGCTGTGAAAGTGCTGCACTCAATATGCCAGCAAATTTGGAAAACTCAGCAGTGGCCACAGGACTGGAAAAGGTCAGTTTTCATTCCAATCCCAAAGAAAGGAAGTGCCAGAGAATGCTCAAACTACTGCACAATCGCACTCATCTCACATGCTAGTAAAGTAATGCTCAAAATTCTCCAAGCCAGGCTTCAGCAATACGTAAACCATGAATTTCCAGATGTTCAAGCTGGTTTTAGAAAAGGAAGAGGAACCAGAGATCAAATTGCCAACATCCGCTGGATCATGGAAAAAGCAAGAGAATTCCAGAAAAACATCTATTTCTGCTTTATTGACTATGCCAAAGCCTTTGACTGTGTGGATCACAATAAACTGTGGAAAATTCTGAAAGAGATGGGAATACCAGACCACCTGACCTGCCTCTTGAGAAATCTATATGCAGGTCAGGAAGCAACAGTTAGAACTGGACATGGAACAACAGACTGGTTCCAAATAGGAAAAGGAGTACGTCAAGGCTGTATATTGTCACCCTGTTTATTTAACTTATATGCAGAGTACATCATGAGAAACGCTGGACTGGAAGAAACACAAGCTGGAATCAAGATTGCCGGGAGAAATATCAATAACCTCAGATATGCAGATGACACCACCCTTATGGCAGAAAGTGAAGAGGAACTAAAAAGCCTCTTGATGAAAGTCAAAGTGGAGAGTGAAAAAGTTGGCTTAAAGCTCAACATTCAGAAAACGAAGATCATGGCATCTGGTCACATCACTTCATGGGAAATAGATGGGGAAACAGTGGAAACAGTGGCAGACTTTATTTTTGGGGAGCTCCAAAATCACTGCAGATGATGACTGCAGCCATGAAATTAAAAGACGCTTACTCCTTGGAAGGAAAGCTATGACCAACCTAGATAGCATATTCAAAAGCAGAGACATTACTTTGCCAACAAAGGTCTGTCTAGTCAAGCTATGGTTTTTCCTGTGGTCATGTATGGATGTGAGAGTTGGACTGTGAAGAAGGCTGAGCGCCAAAGAATTGATGCTTTTGAACTGTGGTGTTGGAGAAGACTCTTGAGAGTCCCTTGGACTGCAAGGAGATCCAACCAGTCCATTCTGAAAGAAATCAGCCTTGAGATTTCTTTGGAGGGAATGATGCTGAAGCTGAAACTCCCGTACTTTGGCCATATCATGCAAAGAATTGACTCGTTGGAAAAGACTCTGATGCTGGGAGGGATTGGGGGCAGGAGGAGAAGGGGATGACAGAGGATGAGATAGCTGGATGGCATCACTGACTCAATGGACGTGAGTCTGAGTGAACTCTGGGAGTTGGTGATGGACAGGGAGGCCTGGCATGCTGTGTCATGGGGTTGCAAAGGGTCGGACACGACTGAGCGACTGAACTGAACTGAAAAAAATAACAGGAAAGAAGATTAATAAAAATTTTAACAAAAATAAAATTTAAATTATATATGTATAATGTACATTATATTTACACTGTTCAACAACTAGTTTTGAAATATAAATTTAATGTTGGCATAACACAATGCCTGGAGCATGGTATGGGCTCAATGAAAATTCAGTGGCTGAAGAAGTTAAAGAAGGAACCTTAGGTTATAGAGAACCAAGAAATAACTTTAGGTTATAGAGAACTTACCAGTGGTTCCCTTGCTTCTGTACTCTTACACACAAAAATACTCCCCTTTATCCTCCACCTTTAGCTACTAACCATTTAGACATCACTTCCTGACAGCCCAAGTCTGGGTTAAATGTCCCTTTTTTGATGTTCCCCAAAGCAGCTCCTTCCTGCCCTCCCTTGTGAAAGTTATCTCACCAAATTTTAATAGTTTGTTGACCTCTCACTAGACATAAGCTCCATGACAGCAGAAGCTGCCTAGCATAGTGTCTGGCACATAGCAGGTGTCTTACAAACATTTACTGAATGAATGAAAGACAGGATCCTCATCCTCCATAGCTCTTATAACTATGGTTAGGCTTTCCTGTTCCAATTCTGCCCTAACCAGTACTATTTGTCATCTTTGATTCATCAGCTTCCAGTCCACATTGTTCATACCACAAATATTTATTAATCATCTCCTATGAACATGACATAGAGGTAGGATATAGTAAGGAGAAAGACATGGCCCCTGCCTTCATGGAGCTTACAGTCTAAAGGGTGAGAACCATTAAAGAAGAAAATAAATAAGTAATTGTGTGATAGAAAATTGTGAAAATTATGAAAAACCTACCTCCACGCATCCAACTGCATCCTTGTTAACTTTCTTATCTAAGTGATATTTTTTCAAGAGTCATTGGTTTTCATTCATTCAACAAAAAATTAATTCACTTATAGTATAACCAATGCACTGTCCTAGATGCTGGAGATACAACACTTGAACAAGACAGGCGCTGTCACCTCTTTCTAGTGGAAGAGGCAAACACTGAAGCAATGGGAGGCCATGGAAGTAAGTGTTTTAAGTGAGGAAGGGGCATGGTCCTATTTGTGTTTCATAAAGATCTTTCTGAAGAAGGGTTGAAAGGAATAAAAAGTGGAAGCAGAAGGCTGTTGCAATTGTCCAGGTGAGAGGTGATAGTAGTTCAGACTATAGTGGTGACAATCAAGGTGAAGAAAAGTAAACAGAGTCCAGAAATATCTAGAAAATGAAAATTGCCACAACTTGATAATATGGCTTTTTGAATGGGAAGTGTTCATTCTTTGAGTTTCCCAAGTGGCACAGGGGTAAAGAATTTGCCTGCCAATGGAGGAGATGCAAGAGAAGCTAGTTCAATCCCTGGGTTGGGAAGATCCCCTGGAAAAGGAAATGACAACCCACTCCAGTATTCTTGCCTGGAAAATTCCATGGACAGAGGAACCTGGTGGGCTACAGTCCATGGGGTCACAGAGTCAGATATGACTGAGTGCGTGCGCACACACACACACACACACCCATCCATTCTTTGTTCTGCTATGTGGAATACCCTCTCTAGATAAATGAAATTAGAAAGGTAGCAGAGTGGTTAAGAGCTCAGGCTGTGAATCAAACCAAGTTCATCATTTATTAGCTGGGTGACCTCAGGCAGTTCAATTAACCAGTCTGGTTTAAAGGTAATAATAGGAAGCACCTCACAGGATTGCTATGAAGATTAAAGAAATAATATGTATATAGATATAAACCCTGTGTGTGTGTGTGTGTGTATATATATATATATATATATATATATATGCCCAGCATATAGTGTGTGTGTGTGTGTGTATATATACATATATGTATATATATACATATATATATATGCCCAGCATATAGTAAACACTTTAAAATATCAGATATTTTTATTATTATTTTAGGAAAATTGGTCTATAAACACTAATCTGATTAAAATAGAAAAAGCTTGCCTGCAGTCCATGATAAATCTCTTTCCTAGCCTGACTGAGCTAGTTATCACCATATAATTGTGTGGTATACCTTCACCAACTGTCAGATCATTTGCACTCATTCTTTAAAATTCCACAACAGAGCTCATTTCATTTTGTTTTGTTTTCCAAATCCATCTCACTGGTCATTCTACTGGATTCAATTGAGTCAGCATTTCTAAATTGAGATCCATAAAACTATAATTAATTTTGGCTTGTCTCTGAGTCCCTTTATATTTGTTTTTCATGCTTATTTACCTAACTTCCCAACCTTTATATGACACGGGCCAAGGAAGGAATTGTGGGCATTTATTTTCACACTTCTGTCTCACAAATGTGGCATGCAATAAATATGGTTGTCACTTCCCTACCCTATTAGACACCTTTTTTTTTTCTTTAGGCTATTTAATGTATTTATTTATTTGGGCATTATCTGATGTCCTGTGGGATCTCAGTTCTGCCACCAGGGATCAAACCCACATCCCCTGCATTGGGAGAGCTAAGTCTTAGCCACTGGACTGTTAAGGAAGGCCCTCATCCTTTGTTTTTAAATGATTTTGTTTTCTGACATTAGTGTTCTGCTTTTACTTTTATGTTTCCTGAATGATGGACTGATTATTTTTTATAGTCTAGGTGATTAATATAAAGAGAAGGAAAGATAATCTAGGATTTATGGACTTTAGCTGATCCCGGGGTTGCACTGTGTCCAATTTCCAACAGTTAATGGGCAACAGAGAAAGTGTATGTATGTGTATGGTGCTCACAAGCTTTTGAGTAAGACGTCTAGGTCTGACTTGGAGCTTTGTCCTGTGCTAGCTCCGCTCCTTCAACCCTGGGACTCCAGGTCCTCACACGTGTGTGTGTAATGATAGAACCTACTTCCTATGCTTGCTGTGAAACTAAAATGACTTATATCGAAGAAGGTGATTAGTGTGGTTTATGATCTAAGTGCTCAAGAAAGATTATAGAGAAAGAAAAGTGGTTGACTGGAAGCCAGTTTGATCATTGTCATGGTCTGAATGTTTGGGTCCTCACAAAATTCATATGTTGAAATCTGAATGCTCAATGTGATAGTATTAAGATTTATGAGGTGCTTAGGTTAGAAGGATGAAGCCCTTTTGAAGGGATTAATGTGCTTATATGTGATTCCCAGGTGGCACTGGTAGTAAAGAACCTGCCTGCCAATGTAGGAGACAGAAGAGACATGGGTTTGATCCCTGGAAGATTCCCCTGGAGAAGTAAATGGCAACCCACTCCAGTATTCTTGCCTGGAGAATCTCATGGACAGAGGAGCCTGAAGGGCTACAGTCCATGGCATCACAAACAACAGGACACGACTGAAGTGACTTAGCATGCACGCATGCAATGTTCTTATACAGGAGAGCCCACAAGCTCCCTACCCTCTTCCACCTTGTGATGATACAAACAGAAGTGTTCTACATGAAGAGGGCCCTCACCTGGCATGCTGGCACCCTGCCCTCAGGCTTTCAGTCTTCAGAACCATGAGAAATTTTCTGCTGTTTATAGGCCTCCCAATCTATGGTATTTGGTTATAACAGCCCAAATGAACTAAGATAGTCATTCAGTTAAATGGAATTCTGAATCTGACTGACATGAGCTAGGAACAACTAGCCATATTAATTAAGAAGACAAATGTAACCAAATTAGAGAAGTTGCACTTCCAGGTACCAAAGTTTTGAGAAGCCCCTGTTGCCTAGATTTCTCCTAAAGCGGTGATACTGGTAATTCTTAGGACTTGGAAGTCACTCATTCATGTCATCCCACTGCAGACTCAGGATCCACATGCCTCAGCCTGTTCTTGTCAACATTCCACAGAGCATTGCCAGGGTGTCACAGGGTCATATGGGAAATGTGACACCTGAGTCATCAAAACACTGCCTGTGATTCCTAAATAACCTGCCTATCCAAACTGCTACCAGCATTTCCATAACCATGGTGGAGCAGTCCAAGGGCCTCCAGAAATAGAAGGAATGGGATTTCCCAGGTGGTCCAGGGGTTAAGAATCTGCCTGGCAGCACAGGGGACACGGATTCGATCCCTGGTCTAGGAAGATCCCCCATACCTCGGGGCAACTAAGTTGGTGGGCCACAACCACTGAAGCTTGCGTGCCTAGAGTCCATGCTCCATGAGAGAAGTACCACAATGAGAAGCCTGAGCACCGCAGCTGGAGAAAGCCCATGCACAGCGACAGAGACCCAGGGCAGCCACACATACATGCATACATGCAATAGAAGGAAAGAGGGAAGGATAGACAGATGGAAAAGAAGAAAGAAAGGGAGAAGGAAAAAACGAGCAAGTAAAGACAGCCAATCACTTATTACACAGTTTCAAATTTCAGTGACTATATTTTTAAAATTTAGCTGGTGCATTTACTACATTTGGGATTCCTATTTTTACAGTATCAGTGAAATCAGACTGGTCTAAATATAATACTGGAGTGAGTTGCCATGTCCTTCTCCATGGAACCCAAGGATCAAACCCAGATCTGTCAAATTGCAAGCAAATTCTATATGTTTGAGCTACCTGGGAAGCCCTAAGTTCAAATATGTAAATTAGGAGCACAATCATGGTCTTACCTTTTTTCGCTAGTAATTAGCCAGGCCCCCATTTTCCATGCAGCCAGAAGTCAGTATCTTCCTCTAGATGCCATTCGAGGTAGCGTCTGAAAATGTGGGCTCTAATGCCAGGTTGCCTGACTTTGAATCAAGCACACCCCCATTCCAAATTTGCTGTATGACCTTGGGCAAATCACTTGATCTGCCTAGGCCCATAACATAGCAACAATAATAGTATTTACCTGCTGCTACTGCTGCTAAGTCGCTTCAGTCGTGTCCGACTCTGTGCGACCCCAGAGACAGCAGCACACCAGGCTGCCCAGTCCCTGGGATTCTCCAGGCAAGAACACTGGAGTAGGTAGCCATTTCCTTCTCCAATGCATGAAAGTGAAAAGTGAAAGTGAAGTCGCTCAGTCGTGTCCGACTCTTAGCGACCTCATGGCTCCTCCGTCCATGGGATTTTCCAGGCAAGAGTACTGGAGTGGGGTGCCATTGCCTTCTCCGAGTACTTACCTAGCAATATTGTTTTCATGATTATATTAGTTATTCATCAATATTTATTGCACATCTATTATATACCAGGTTTTGTTTTCAGCACTAAAGATACAATGCAAACAAGGAAGACAAAATCCTTGACCTCATGAAAATTCTAGTTAGGATGAGGTAAAGAAAATAAACTCATGAAAAAGTTTCAGACCATGAAAAATGCTATGAAAATAAAACAGGATTATGTAGCAGAGAATAACTATAACACTAATAATAATAACACTAAGAGAAATGTAGTGTTAATTTAGATGGATGGTCAGAGAAAGTCTTCCTAAGGAGGTGATATTTGAGCTGACAAGAAAAAGTCAACCATAAAAAGATGTGTGGAGGGACTTCCTTGGTGGTCCACTGGTTAAGACTCCACCTTGAATGCAGGGGACACAAGTTTGATTCCTGGTCCAGGAACTAAGATCCCAGATCCCTGGTTGGGGAACTAAGATCCCACAGGCCACAGGACAGCTAAGCACTTGTGCCACAACTACTGATCCCATGTGGCACAGCAAGAGAGTCCACGCACCTCAACAAAAATCCCTCATGTTGCAACTAAAACCTAACACAGCCAAAAAGAAAAAAGATGTGTGGAAAAGAGTTCCAGACTTGGCTTCCCAGGAGGGTCAGCAGTAAAGAAACTGCCTGCCAATACAGGAGACGAAGGAGATGTGGGTTCAGTCCCTGGGTCGGGGGGATCTCCTGCAGGGGGGAATGGCAACCCACTCCAGTATTCTTGCCTGAAAAATCCTATGGACAGAAGAGCCTGGCCTGCTACAGTCCATAGGATCACAAAGAGTCAGACACAGCTGAGCACACACACATGTCATGTCAATTATATCTCAATAAAACTGGAAAAAAAAATTGTTTTTTAAGTTCCAGGCAAAAGGGCCAGCAAATACAAAGGCCCTGAGGTAAGAAGGAGCTTGAAATGTTTGAGAAACCTAAGATGCTTTGTCCTCACACCTCTCTTCTCAAGCATCCAGCACCCCTTCCTCACATTCAACTGATGCTTCCTTCCTAGTTCACTGAAAACATAGAAGCAAACTGTAAAGAACTCCCATGAGTTTCTTTTACTACATCTACCATTATACCTCCGCCCCTTATCATGAGCTCTGTTTTCTACTTATCATGAATAATCAGGGCTCCTATTAAGACCTAAACTCCATTTGTACACTAAATCTCATTGTCTTTTCCTACTAAGAGATTTTATTCCCGCAGTTGCCCACTTCACCTTCCACATCATCAAATTTTCTTTCCCCACCAGATCACACCCATCTACCTTCATACATTTCTAACCTAACACAAGCAAAAGAAAAACAGAACAAAATATAAATAAATCCTCCCTATCCCATCATATCTTTTGATACCCTCATTGTTCTACTCCCTTTTACAATAAAACTCTTCAAGAGAACTGTCATACTATCTCCAATTCCTCTCTTCTCTTTCTCTCCCAAACTCTTTCCAATTGTGTGTTCACCTCCTCCATTCCATGGAATTGTTCAGATCACCAATAACCTCCTCATTCATATTGCCAAATCTGATGGTCAATTCTATGTCCTCATCCTACCTGATGGAGAAGGAAATGGCCACCCACTCCAGTATTCTTATCTGGGATATCCCATGGACAGAGGAGCCTGGTGGGCTACAGTCCATGGAATCACAAAAGAGTCAGCCTCTACTTAGCAACTAAACAACAACAACAACAACATCTTACTTGATGCAAGAACTACATGACATAGTTGAAAACTCCATCTTTCCTGAGGCACATTTCTTATTTCTCTATTCTCCTTCATCGCTGGCCAAGTCTTCTCAATTTACTGCATATTAGTCCCTTTCCTTGTAAATAGTAGTATGCCCTAACGGCCTTTCTTTCTAGATACACTAAATTCCTAGATGATCTTTTCCAGGCCCATGATTTTCAACACACTTTATGATGTTGATGGATCCACCGTTTTAAACACCAGGCCCAACCTCTCATGAACTTCAGACTCTTAGACTCAACTGTCTACTTGGTGTTTCCACTTGGATTTTTTTCCCCACACTCTGCATCTTGTAGGATCTCAGTCCCTTAGCCAGGGACTGAACTCAGGCCATGGCAGTAAAAGCCCAGAACCTAACCACTAGGTCACCAGGGAACTCCCTCCACTTGGGTTTTTATATTATGTGTCTTGCCTAAGCTGCTGCTGCTGCTGCTAAGTCGCTTCAGTCGTGTCCAACTCTGTGCGACCCCATAGACAGCAGCCCAACAGGCTCCCCTGTCCCTGGGATTCTCCAAGCAAGAACACTGGAGTGGGTTGCCATTTCCTTCTCCAATGCATGAAAGTGAAAAGTGAAAGTGAAGTTGCTCAGTCATGTTCGACTCTTAGCGACTCCATGGACTGCAACCTACCAGGCTCCTCCATCCATGGGATTTTCCAGGCAAGAGTACTGGAGTGGGGTGCCATTGAAATTAACCCAAATTCAGGGGCTTAAAATGACTTTTTTTAACTTTTGGTCATGCTGCATGGCTTGCAGGATCTTAATTCCCCTACCAGGGATCAAACCCATACCCTCAGCAGTGAAAGTGTAGAGTCCGAACCACTGAACTGCCAGGGAATTCCCAACAATAACCATTTATTATCACTCACAGTTTCTGTGGGTCAGAAGTTTGGAAGCAGCTTGACCAAATGGTTCTGGTTTGGGTGCTTTCATGAAAATGCAGTCACATGCTGACCAGGGCTGTGGTTGTCTGAAGGTGTGACTGGGGCTGGAAGATCTACTTCTACCATGGCTCACTCACAAGGCTAGAAAGTTAGTCCTGGCTGTTGGTAAGAAGTCTCAGTTCCTCTCAATCTGGGCCTCTCCAAAGGGTTAATTGAGTGCCTTTGGACATGTGACTGGCTTTCCCCAGAACAAGAGGTCCAAAATAGGAGCTACAATACCTCTTATCCTAGACTTAGATGGAAAGGACTGTCATTTCAATGTATTCTGTTGATCATACAGAGAAGCCCTGATCCAGTGTGGGAGCAAAGGACACATGAGCGTGATCCTTACAAGTTGAGGATAGTTGGCAGCCATCTTGGAGAATGGCCACCACCATGTCTAATGTCTAAGACAATGTCTAATTCGCGCCCCAAACTGAATTCATGATTTACCAGCCAGTCTCTAAATCTGCTCCTCCTTCATTTTCCCCACTTCAGGCCAAGCACCTTGGTTTTATCCTTGACTTCTCTTTGTGTTTCACACCAACAATTATTCTGTCAGTAAAACTCCTTGACTCTACCTTTAAGATACATCCAGAATTTAACTTCTTACTCTCTCTTTCAGTGCTAGTCTGGTCCAAACCAACATCATCTCTCACTTGGATTATTCCTTCCTAACTGGTTTCCCTTCCTTCACTTATGTCTGCTCCAGTTTGATAACCATGAGGCAGCCATAGCCATAATCATAGCTAGTGTTTAAAAATAAAACATTAAATCATATAATTTGATTCCTCTGTTTAAAACCTTCAGTGTCTTGCAGTCTCACTCAGAACAAAAATTCAAAGTTCTTACCATGACCAACAAATGATCTGGCTTCTTACTACCCCTTTAATCTCTTCAACCATTATTTTCTTCTCGGCTCATCCCATTGCTTTCCTCCTTTCCTCAAACTGTCAGACCACTGCTTTCAGATCACTGCTCAGTCCTTTTAACTGCTCCATCACTCTCTTGCCCCTAACTTTGCTTTATTTCTTTATAGAATGTATCTGGCTATATGATATAGTTGTTTACTTGCCACCATTCTCCTGATGCTAAAACAGATCTCCAGGACAATGCATATTTTCTTCACTGAACCAAGGCCTATTACAGCGCTTTGCTTACAATAGGTTGTCAATCAATATTTCTTGGAAGAAAGGCCAAATCCAGGAACCAAAAGAGGCTAATACATGCAAAGTTGGTTGGCAGAGTACCTAGCACACAAGGAGTATGAGTTATTATTACTTGCTGTGTCCAAATCCCAAAGGGCTTCTTCAACCCAAGGAAGAGAGGGCAGTTGTCTTCCAATATCAGAGAGATAACCAGAGGGAATTAGAGTCAGTCTACTGTTGCTATTTCCTGCTTGAAAAAATAAAGTCACTATTATTGCTGTAATGCTTCCCATATTTTTCCTGGATGTTTTTCTAATCTGCAAGGAAGGATGGCAGACTGAGGCCCCTGTGAAACTCTTGGAGAATAGCACATGAACTAATTCTGGTCCACACATCCAGAGATGCCACTTTCAACCTTTCCTCCCTGTTGACATGGCTCTCTCCATGTGAAGCAACTTTTTAAAAAATTGAGATAATTGTAGTATCATAAGCAGTTGTAAGAAATAATACAGAGAGAACTTTTGCACACTTGTCCTAATTGCCCTCGATGGTAACATTTGCAAAACTATGGTATATCATAATCAGAATATTGATATTGACACATTTTATATGTAATCATTTGTGCACATCTGTGTGTGTGTGTGTGCGCAAAATTCTTTACAGCATTATCATACCTGTAGTTCCCTGTACCCATCCTGGTAGTCAAGATACAGAGCAGTTCCAGCTCCACAAGGATCCCTCATGTTGCCTTTTTAAAACCACAGTCATGGGACTCCCTTGGTGGCCCAGTGGCTAAGATGCTATACTCTCAATGCAGGGGACCTCGGTTCAATCCCTGGTTGGGGAACTAGATCCCACATGCTGCAACTAAGACCCAGCACAGCCAAATAAATAAATAAAATTAAAATTTTAAAAAAATATTAAAATCACACTCATGGGGCTAATCTGGTAGTTCAATGGTTAAGAATCTGTCTACCTATTCAGGGGACATGGGTTTGATCCCTGGTTGGGGAATTTAGATCCCATATGTCACAGGCAACTAAGCCAGTGCCCCACAACTACTGAGCGTGCACTCCCTAGAGCTCATGTTCTGCAACAGGAGATGCCATGGCAGTGGGAAGCCCACAGACCTCAGCTAGAGAGTTGCCTCCGCTCTCGGCCGGGATGCAGCAATGACGACCCAGTGCAGCCAAAAATTAACTCATTAATCTAAAAACTCATAGCCACTTTCCCTTCACACCCCCATCTCTGTCCTCTGTTATATAAATGGAACCACACAATATGTAGCCTCTGGGGATGGGTTACATATTGTATTGCATTTTTTTTCCTCATTCAGCATAATTCATCCAAATTGTTGCATGTATTAACAGTTCCTTCCTTGCTGGAGGGAAGCGAGGAGTCCCATTCCATGGTATGTTATATCATAGAGTTTAACCATTCACCTGTTTAAGGTCATCTGAACTGATTCTTGTTTGGGGCTATTATAAATAAAGCTGCTCTAAACATTTGAGTACAGGTTTTTCAGCGTAAACATAAGTTTCCATTTCTCTGGGATAAATGCCCAGAAGTGTAATTGTTGGGTCATATGGCAGTTGCATGTTTAGTTTTTAGAGAAAATACCAAAGTGTTTTTCTAAGTAGCTGTACCGTTTTACATTATATCAGCAAAATATGAATGATCCGGTTTCTCTGCATCCTTATTGGCATTCAGCATTGCCAGGTTTTTCTTATATATATATATATTAGCCAATCTTACAGGTATTTAGAGAGAAGCAACTTTCTAAACAAACAAACAAACAAACAAACAAAACCTTTTAACATAGTTCTCCTAGGAAAACAATCTACATTTCCATTACCAAGAGGCTATTCTGATTGACTGGCAGTTTGGCCGCCCACTCACCTGGACTTTGTATAAGGAAGATTCGAAAGACTTTTATTAAAGCAACTTATCTCTGAGCCAGATGGGCTGCTGCAGGGGACCTAAACTTAGGAGAGACTGACATTTTGATGGGTGTGCTGTTCAATTAGCTGATTATTTACAAATATACAGACATGACAGGGTCTGTTAGTAAGCATGAGCTTTCTAGTTTGAAATTCCACCAAAGTTTAACAGTTAGCGCATGTAAAGGAAGTCTATTATCATTGTAAATGTCACAGAGAAAATTCAAAGATGACTCTCCACTTCTCTTATTGCCATCTGGGACATTCTTATAGGTTGGAGAATAAGGACCAATCCCCCTTCCCCAGCCTTCCTGCCCCAAAGTAGGCACAACACAATCTGATTTTGCAAAGCCTGTCTATCCCTGTCAACACTTGTGCGAAATCACCCACTGACAGCTCTTCCTGGTGGAGAAAGAACACACAGTTGCCCTCAAGCCTAGGAAGAGAACTTGGTCAGAATAAGCATGTCTTTTCTTCTTGTAGTCACTCTCTCTTTTCAATGTCCCATGTTAATAATCTCTTTTTTCCTTTGATTTCTTTCTTTCTCCTCTGTGCAAATAAACTGAGAGAAAAGTCAATATTTGTTAAGTATTCATGTTAACATCCACCTTAACTAAGGAAAGAACATTTATTTGAAATCAGTTTCACTCTGTATTATCCAAGAGCAGTGCCTAAGATATGGTAATGGGTTCAATATGTATTTGCTGAATGAACCTCATATTTCAGTGTTTGCCAGTGAGGTGATTAAGTGAAGGTTACAGGTGTGGGGTTTGGAATCTAACACACATGGTCAGGGCTGGGCCTCTTCACTCCAGCTTCATGACCTTTCTGGGATGCAATTTTCTTGACTATGAATATTGTTTACTATACAGGGCTACTCTGAGCCAGATAGGCAACAATACAGTGAGATATTTAGCATGGGGCCAGCAGAGAGTAAGTATTCAACAACCTTGGGTTTGGTTATTATTTCCAATGCCTGAATATCAGACCACCAGAATCTGAGCTCCCCAAAGGCAGTGAATGGATGCTGCTGCTGCTAAGTTGCTTCAGTCCTGTCCGACTCTGTGCGACCCCATAGACAGCCCACCAGGCTCCGCCGTCCCTGGGATTCTCCAGGCAAGAACACTGGAGTGAGTTGTCATTTCCTTCTCCAATGCATGAAAGTGAAAAGTGAAAGTGAAGTCGCTCAGTCGTGTCCGACTCTTCACAACCCCATGGACTGCAGCCTACCAGGCTCCTCCATCCATGGGATTTTCCAGGCAAGAGTACTGGAGTGGCTTGCCATTGCCTTCTCCAGTGAATGGATATAACTCTTCAAACTTATGTTTCTGCCCTAGCCCAGCACACAGAATCTGGTACCTTGCACAGCACTTAATATAGGTTATGTTGAAATAGTACATATGTGTATGCACTGTCTTCAGGGTAGCCCAATAACTGAATGACTGAAATCAGTACCTCATTCATTCATGGACTTCAGATGAGTCAGTTCTATGCATACAACAAATAAAGTATAAGGAAAATTCTGGACCATGGCTACAGACCAAATCTGAACCAACTATCTAGGAAATGGAGTGAGCGAGGCTTGAGAGTGGGATTCATCGTATTGTATTCCACTTCTGGAAAAGCGACTCTTCCATAGATGCCACTTTCTCAAGGTATGGTTTGGAGTTTCACATCTACATTCAAATACTGAGCTTATATCTATCCAAAATGCTATCCTACTCAGTTTAGAAAAGTAATGACATCATAACTTGAAAAAATAGGGAAAAGGAAAAAACTATCCATGGTCCGCAAACCCAAATACGACTATCGTAATCATGTCTGTTTTATTCCCTGTAATAGTCTTGATTAAATGATGCCCTCGGCCACTAGAAAGCCAGTATCTTGGCACCCTCACCTCTGAAGTAAGGCTTGAAAATTTGTTCTATAAATATTACATTTGAAAAGTACTTTGAAATTCTGGCAGCAGAGTGATTTATTGTGAAAAAGGCATTTCCTATTCCATATCAATCATGCTATCAAGTTCTTGCCTAGCTGCAGGCCTAAGCAAATCACTTTTACATTTCTCTTTTTAAAATATCTATCATTTGTGGGTAATACTTCATCTCTGCAGGGGAAAGAAGTGAAGGGAAAATGAGGATAAGGATAAAGCAAGAAGAGGAGGAGAGAGAGAAGAAAAGGCAACAGCTGAATGTGTCAAAGCTCTGGGCTTGCTGTTAGAAGATCCAGATGTTACTTCGTCTCTGTGGACTTGACTCAGCTGCAAAGCTGGGGAGGAGCTGACAGTGACGGAAGTTCACTAGGTAATTTCTAAGTGTGTTTCGCTTTTACTTTCACCTATTAGTTCGCTACGTAAGGGGTCCGGGCTTCCCAGGTGCATGTGTGTGTGCTTCACTTGTGTCTGACTGACTGCAATCCCATGGACTGTAGCCTGCCAGGGGATTTCCCAGGCAAGAATACTGACATTTTCTGTGATTGTGATTTTCATCCTGTCTGCCCTCTGACAGATAAGGATAAAAACATCTACTTCTGCTTTATTGACTACGCCAAAGCCTTTGACTGTGTGGATCACCACAAACTGGAAAATTCTTAAAGAGATGGGAATACCAGACCACCTTACCTGCCTCCTGAGAAATCTGTATGCAGGCAACAGTCAGAACATGGAACAACAGACTGGTTCCAAATTGGGAAAGGAGTACCTCAAGGATGTATATTGTCACCCTGCTTATGTAATTTACATGCAGTGTACAACATGCGAAATGCAGGGCTGGATGAAGCACAAGCTGGAATCAAGACAGCCAGAAGAAGTATCAATAACCTCAGATATACAGATGACATCACCCTTATGGCAGAAAGCGAAGAACTAAAGAGCCTTTTGATGAAAGTCAAAGAGGAGAGTGAAAAAATTGGCTTAAAACTCAACATTCAGAAAACTAAGATCATGGCATCTGGTCCCATCACTTCATGGCAAATAGATGGGGAAACAGTGAGAGATTTTATTTTTGTGGGCTCCAAAATCACTGCAGATGGTGATTGCAGCCATGAAATTAAAAGACACTTGCACCTTGGAAAAAAAGCTGTGACCAACGTAGACAGCATATTCAAAAGCAGAGACATTACTTTGCCAACAAAGGTCTGTCTAGTCAAAGCTGTGGTTTTTCCAGTAGTCATGTATGGATGTGAGAGTTGGACTATAAAGAAACCTGAGCACCGAAGAACTGATGCTTTTGAACTGTGGTGTTGGAGAAGAGTCTTGAGAGTCCCTTGGACTGCATGGAGATCCAACCAGTCTATCCTAAAGAAAGTCAGTCCTGAATATTCACTGGAAGGACTGATGATGAAGCTGAAACTTCGTTACTTTGGCCACCTGATGTGAAGAACTGACTCACTAGAAAAGACCCTGACGCTGGGAATGATTGAACGCGAGAGAAAGGGACCATAGAGGATGAGATGGTTGGATGGTATCACCTACTAGATGGACATGAGTTTGAGTAAGCTCTGGGAGTTGGTGATGGACAGGGAAGCCTGGCGTGCTGCAGACTATGGGGTGGCAGAGTCAGACACAACTGAGCCGCTGAACTAAACTGAACTGAACTGAATACTTTAGTGGGTTGCCATTTCCTCCTCCAGGAGACCTTCCCTACCCACAGATGGAACCCAGGTTTCTTACTTCTCCTGCACTGGCAGGCAGGTTCTTTACCACTAATGCCACCTCACTTCCTAAGTGGTTCAGGGGTAAAGATTCGCCTGCCAATGAAGGGGACACAGGAGACGTGGCTTCTATCCCTGGGTCAGGAAGGTCCCCTGGAGGAGGAAATGGCAACTCACTCCAGTATTCTTGCCTGGAGAATCCCATGGAGAGAGGAGCCTGGTGGGCTAGGGTCCACAGGGTTGCAAAGAGTTGGGTGCACACACATGTAGGGGGTCCACAAACTAGCCTGCAAGCCAGACCATGTTGGCACCTGTTCCTGGACACCTGTAAGGTAACAATAACTTTTACACTTTTAAATGGTTGGAGAAAAAAAATCAATAACATGTTGTGACACATGAAAACTCTCTCACATTGAAATTTTCATACACCTTTTATTGGAACACAGTCACAGTTGATTTGTTTCCATATTACCTATGACCTATTTCATGCCAAGAGGGCATAGTTGAGTAGTTGTCAGAGACCTCATAGCCCCCAAAACCAAAAAATATTTGCTGTCTAGCCTTTTACGAAGAGTTGACTCATTGGAAAAGACTCATGCTGGGAGGGATTGAGGGCAGGAGGAGAAGGGGACGACAGAGGATGAGTTGGCTGGATGGCATCACCAGCTCGATGCACCGTGAGTTTGAGTGAACTCCGGGAGTTGGTGATGGACAGGGAGGCCTGGCGTGCTCCAATTCATGGGGTCGCAAAGAGTCGGACACAACTGAGCGACTGAACTGAACTGAACTGAGCCTTTTACAGAAAAAAATTTGCCTACACCTGCTACATATATATATATTACAGTCTGCCTGCTTATTTTGGGTTGACCCATCTCTTTTATATGAGGTGTATGCTCATCAGGTATTTTTCATAATGTTATGATTACAATGCATAATCTCATAAACTGTCCGGCTTTCTAGGAGGAAGGACTGTTTGTTTTGCTCACCACTGGAATGCCAGTGCCTTACACAGTGCTGGTGTATAGCAGGTGCTCAGTAATCGTTGTTGAATAAACATTCTAACACCAGTGCCAAGCCAGTCATTTCAAAACTCCAAAAGGGAATTTTTCATCTGGTACAAACCAATTTGCCAATTTCAGTGATTTCCATTTTTTAAATATTATTTTAAAAAACTTTTTTGCTGACCAACATCTTCCCTGCACAAAATTCCCATCGAACTTTAGAGAAGCAATGAAAAGAGAATTTTTTAAAAAATGGAATCCCTTTTCTCCCTTATAGAGAATATACTAAAAATACTGATAAAATTGAAATGGCTTCTGTCTTTTGCAACCGTTGCGCCACGTTTTTAAAATGACGATTATTGGAGTCCAAGGAAGGGTTGCCATAGCATTGTGCATAATTTAAGCACAGCAGCAAAAGATACCAGCATGCGTGCCGAGCAAAAAGAGCGTGTGAGGGGAAAAAAGTAAAATTTTGCGTTCTGTGCACAGTGTCGAACGTGAACGTATTGCACGTTATGTTGCAGATTTACTACAGCTGAGTCATTTCGGGACACTAGTGTGTGTTTCCAGGAAAAAAACGGGAGGAAGGAACCAGGCTGAGGGGCTCACCGGGTTCCCCCAGGCACTCCCAGCAGCAGACACCGGTTTTCCGCGGCGGGCGGCGGCGTGGTTAAAAAAAAAAAAAAAAGTGCCGCGGCCCCTTTAAGAGCCACAGCACCTTCTCTAAGATACCATCTTGCACCAGGAGTTCACGTAAGCTCTCTACCTACCTTGCTAAATCCCTCCTCATTTACTGGGTACGACCGGCGGGCGGGCCGAACGAGCCTTTTCATTGGCTTTGCGCGCAGGCCCTCTCTTTCCTATTGGTTCCAGCGCTCGCCACTCGACGCTATCTCCCCCCTCTCCTGTGCCGTCGGGCTAGGTTGAGCGAGGGCTCTTGGGTTAGTTCCTGTTAGGCCCCGGCCGGGGGAGTAGATTGAAGTCCTCTAAGATGCCCGGTGGGCTGAGGCACCCGGAGCTGTGAAGAAGGCGTGAGGAGGCGGCGGGGGGCGACTCGCGGCAGGCCCGAACAAGAGCGGCGGCCGAGCCCGCCTTCCCTGCACCATGCTCATAGAGGATGTGGATGCCCTCAAGTCCTGGCTGGCCAAGTTACTGGAGCCGATGTGAGTGAGGCAGGCTGGGCCGGGGCTGGCGAACGTGGGCGTTGGGGGCCCGCGGGGGCGTGGGGGGAGGGGAAGCGGCGTGGGGGAGGGCGGAGCGGAGGGGCAGCGGTCGGGAGGTCCTGGCGACGTCTTCTCTGTAGTACTATCACCATTGTGGGGGGGTGGGGGGAGGAGAGCAAGGGACGTAGAGGCGGTGTGGCTCTGGGAACTGGGCGGGGGGGGGGGGGAGGCGGGGAGGACAGCGAGGGCTTTTGAAATACACATTTTGGGGTGCTCAAAAGGGTAGCGGGAAGTGAGGGAATTTAAAATACTGCTCTTTTAGAACTGAGAGAGTAATCGGGGCTCTTGAGGGATTTTAGAATATCGGGATCTTGAAGGGAGTAGCAGGATATCAAGGGTTTTACAAACAATATTATTCCGGGACTAAACGATCTAGAAGCGGAGTATTGGGGACCTTTTGGAAGCATGAAGGGAGAAAAGGAGAGTAGGGACATTAAGGGCTTTAGAGCGATTACTGATGAGTTCTAAGGGTTCAAGAATATTGAATTAAAATACGGTAGTGGATAGGGATTTGTGGACACTGAAGTGTTTTGGGAATTATTAGGAATTTGATAAGCCTATTAAGGGATGCTATTATTGAGGAGTTGATAGTGCCAAGAGAGCTGATGATTTTTAAATACCATTAGGGGTTGGGAAAAGTAAGGTTTTGTAAGTTTGACTGGGGGTTGAAAGGACTACTCGAGTATCTAATATTATTGGAGGACAGGCTGAAAGGGGTATACCGGCAGCACCAAGGGATTTTTAGATGCAGGTATTGCAATAATGAAACGGGTAGTGGAAAGAAAGAGTTTTGTAACTACTGAGGATTGCCGTGTAGGATTATTGGTGAGTGGCTTGTTTCTGATATCTGGAGTAGTATGGTGGAAATATTGTTGGGACCCTTGAAATAAAGGAATAGCGAAGATATGAACTTTCTGTTGGTTTTGTAACCGTTTTAAAGGGATGAGATGGTGAAGTGTTAATTTGGGACACTGGGGTATAGGTAGTCTCTGAAAGGTATCTCAGTGAGGGAAGAGGAAAAGCTGGAGGGAGGGTGGGAGGAGGTGATAACTGACTCTCTTGGGAAAGAAGGCATGGGAAGGGAAGGAATCATTTGCTGCCCCTTTGTCATTTCTACTTAATACTTTTCTTCCTACTGGAGGTGAGGGCTTTCTGGCTGAAAGAAAAGGAGTAGAAGAGATGAGCAGGCTTTGATTCATTAGATCAGATAATTTTAGTGGAAAAATTGAGTTTTTGCAGAGGTGGAAATAAAGGGTAATTCGGGAGGTGTGGTGAAGTTGGTTGTTAGGAGACTGCTGCTTCCCTGTTTGTCTCTTTCCTTGTGCTCCTGAGAAATCCTGTTAACTAACTTTTGATGTTTTGCTATTTCTGTTTCTTGGGTTGGGATGGTAACACCTAGGAAGACTCATTTGTAGTCCAGTGTGTCAGCCTTGTGAAGATGGTAGGATGGTAAAGTGAGACAGCATTAAGGGAATTTTGATGTCTGAAGTGGTATTTGCTTTCTGAGGATATGTATATGACTAGAGCACAGGTATGAATGAATGTACACTAAGGGCTTCTGAGTTTTACATTAGTGATGGTCTAAGTAATATGCAAATGACTTCTGGGCACACTTAAAAGTTTTATTGAAGAATATGGGCCTCTTGAGTGTGCATCATACTTTTCTTACATACAGTATCAAGATTGGAGCACAAAGGTGGAAATGGATTGTGATGAAGGTGGGAAATCATGAAGTAGAGTTAGTGAAATTGACCATATATGGAAGAGGCTAAGAATAGAAAAAGGTCTATTAAAATATAGAACAGGAGAACCTTTGTGTTTTTAGTTGGATGGTAGATGCTTTTGAAAGTATTAAATGTTGGTAGTACTTTTGAAAGTATTAAATGTGTATTTTATGTCTTCAGAAGAAGGTGACAAGTTTTAATATTATAGTTATTTTTTTAAAGCTCCCTAAAATGTTTTGGTCTGGGTAATATTTTTTGATTTTTTTCTTATTGTCAGAATTTAGTTTGGGAACTTAAGTCTACCTAGGGTGCTTTCACCAGTTTTTTTGGACTATTTATACTGATTTTATTCATATATATTCTGTAATTTTTATGGGTAAAAGTTATCTTTCAAAATGATTAGTTTCCCCACTTGTTTTGAGTTATATCTTCAACATAAAGGTCACATCATGTCTCTTTTAAATATTATTTTTGTTACTTTTTTAGTGTTAAGAAAGATCTAAAATCACTGCTTAGACTTAATAATATAGATGATCTTCCTAGAACTACAAAATTACAAAATAAATACTTATTTTTAACTCCTATAGGTAATGGATTTGGGTGAAAGTGTTAATAATAAGCAGTAAAGACAAGTGGAAATGTCACATATATTCTCATTCTTAGTATGTTGTCATGGGAGAGTATTTTTTGTTTAGACATCCTAAAATGTAAGAAATGATATGCTGAAGTGGGTTGTATTTGTAAGTTTACTTTTTGCATATTCCAGATTCAAGAAAATTTTCATGGGAGATTGGCATGTTGCTACAACACAGCATTTCAGAGCAGTTGTCAGGCTTTCATATAATGTAGTTGCAGTGGATATGTTTTAATCAGACTGTAGCTATGTACATGATTTCCTGTTGCACTTTCTTATTTAGCTTAATTTAAAATTTTCTAAATTTAGGGAATTCCCTGGTGGTCCAGTGGTTAGGACTCTGTGCTTTCACTGTCGTGGACCTGGGTCAATCTCCATTCTGGGAGCTAAGATCCTGCAAGCCACATGGATGCTCCCCCCCCCCCCCCAAAAAAAAGTAACTGAATTATAAAAGGTTTTGATTTTTAGGGATTTTTAAGTGTGGTCCACCTTGTCATTAGTGAAATGAAGTCAGGTAACAAAATATTATGAAACCAGTCTAGTTTGTATGTGTTTGTGCCCCATAGACAAATTAGAAATCTCATACTGTTAGAGCTTATCTGTTTCCACTCCTTTTGTAGATGTGGGGCATATCTGTTACCTTATTAGAGGAGGGACAGGGGGAGGGAGACTAGAAGAAAGCACTCCTGAACTAGCTGTGGGCCACCTAGTACCATTTTCATTGGCAGTGCAGTAAAAGGGAGAGAAACCATCTTAGTCCAGGAGTTTATCTCTCTTCCTACTGCTGTATGAACAGACTGAACACAGATCTTGTTTGGGGTCCTCATCTTCCTTCTGTTTCAAAATCTTCTAGATATCCTAGTTGTAGAGACTATGTAGGGATTATACATGAGTAGGCCATGTCATGATTTCTTTTTATTACAAATAACTGCTCACTTGAACTATCTGGACTCCTTAAAGATAAGGTTCTAAGTAAATTTAGAGGATAAATCAGCCAGTGGAGAAATTTCTACAAGTTTAGAAAACATTCAAGCAAGCATTTTAAAATAACAAACATGCATTTCTACCAAAAATGTTGTCTTTAATGAGGAATGTTTTAAGTTATTTTTATTTTATATATATTGAATATATATAAGTACATCTAATTCACTGCTGCTTATTAGGTTTATTGTAAAAATTTGTCGTGTGATAATAATTTTGTAATGTATAAAAATACCAAATCACAGTGTTGTACACCAGCAGCTAACATAAGTGTTTTAAGTCAATTTTACTTCAAAAACAAACAAACAAACTCATAGAAAAAGAGATCAGATTTGTGATTACCAGAGGTGGGGTTGTCTTTACCAGAGGAGGAGAGTTGGATGAAGATAGTAAGTAGGTACAAACTTCCAGGTACAAGATATATAGTACTAAGAATGTGAAGCATGATTAATATAATTAACACTGCTGTGTGTTACATATGAAAGTTGAGATAAAATCCTGACTTCTCATGACAAGGAAAAAATGTGTTTTTTGTTTTTGTTTTGTATCTATGTAAAATGAATGTTCACTAAATTTATCATGGTAACATTTCATATATGTAAGTAAAATTATTAATGCTGTACAATTCAGACATACATAGTTCAATTATATCTCAAACTGAAAGAAAAAAAAAAGCTATGAATAACCAAAAAAACTTGCCTTGATACATGTTTTGAAGAGAGTGATAGGGTTTGTAATACTTTCTGAACAGTTGCATTCATCCGTTTATCTGTCATCTTTCGGTAGAGCATCATTGTGCGATGCAGGGCATTTAGTTTCTAGATCTATATTTGAGTCACTGACTTTGGAGAGTTTTCTTACCTTTCTGTGTTAAACAATTAATTATATTAACCTTTTACCTATCTTGCAATAATGCAGACTATAAAAAGTATTTTATGTACCAGAATCATTAAATATAAATGAATTTTATGGTTTTTGAAATGTGAAAATATATTAAACTCTTTTTGCAAAAATACTTCTTAATACTAGTGTTAAGTCCTTCTGCTGCTTACAGAATAATCAGTCTAGTGCATGACAGATTCTCATTGCAGGCCCTAGACAAGAATTGGTAGAGAAACCCATCAACCTGATGTGCAGTTTCTGTGAGTTTGGGTCATATCAAGGTCTTTGTTAAAAAAAAAAAAAAAAAGCTGTAAAACATTGACTTTATGTCATTTCTGAGTATGATGGAAAAGACACAATAATGTTCATTGGGATGATTCTATTGACCCAGTGGTCAGGGGGTGTGTATTTGGGTTGAACTCTAAAGTTTACATGCTGTTTGTACATTTGCAATCCATACCAAATTAATTTTGACTAGAAATCTCTGCAGTTGCTCAAATGGGAAGAAGAATCACCATGTAGCAGCTTGTTAGATCTCACATCTTGATAAATGAACTGCAAGGATAAAATGAGTATTTTGTAGGTATGTTCTTAAGACTGAAAAGTACTGATAATTTTCTAAAGCATATGTAGTAGATTCAAAGAATTGATGTCCCTCTAAAGTTCTGTGGGACGTGTTTAAGAAGACCACTCACTATTTCATAGAAGACTTACTCTGGCACAAACACTTCTTGGCAAGTTTTAGTATACTAAGTTAGGAACGTATTTGTTCTTATGTTCTTTGGTGTGACTCCTAAATATTTCTGACTTCATTCTCCCTGGCCCATTTGCTGTAGGCTAGGAGCCATATATTGCCTTCATAGCCTTGTTTCCTACCAATGTCTTGTTCATCCTCTCACAGTGTTGTTACTTCATTATTAATCTCTTTGTTTAGCCATTTGATATTTTGTACTATAATTATTATTTTTTCATTTCCTTGTGACTGAGGGGCAAGGTCTGTCTTGTTCAAAGTAATTCCATTACCCAGCAAGAAGGTTGGCATTTCCTTAACATTTAGTAAATGTCTAATTAATGTCCTCATGTGTATTTAGGTTGGTCACAATTAGAAAAGTATGATTTTTTTTTTAAAGTAGTCTCATTTTCTGAGTGTGCTTAGCTGGTGGCTACTGTGCCAGGGTATCGCAATGGTGTCTGCAACTGAGTAACATCTATTTTTCCCCTCCAGATAAATCTAGGGGTATTTTCTTCCACATCATCTTCATTCATGAAAGCCCCTAAGTAATGATGGGGAATGTGAAAGCTTTCATTTGAAAAGACGTGGAAGTACCAATATTTTTGTTTCCTACACAATAGTAGTAGTGCAGTAGCCAGCAGCTAGGCACATTGAGAAAATCAGATTACTAAAAGTATCTGCAAGGCTGAGTTGATAGCTCAGTGGATGTGTTAATACCCGCAATCGTGATTTCATTAAGAAGAAAAAAGACAGATTTGAGATTTTTACAGATAAGACATTCCTGGGCAATATTTCTATTAACTTCTCGTGATAAAAATTCATTCTAAGCAATTTTTATTCTTTTAAATAAAAATAGATAATAGAAACATGTTTGTAGAACAGTATGCAAGATGTGAATTTTAAAGAATCCTCATTTGTAACTTCCATTAAACTTTAGGAAACTTCTTATGGTTATTTATTTTAACTGAAAGGTGATTACCGATGAGGCTTAGAATACATTAATTTGTTGTGCAGATAAACATTAGAAAAAATGTATATGCTGTGATAGATTTTACTTGCATGGAATTGACACTGAGTTTTAGTTCCACAGGTAAGCTGTCTCCCTGGTTTTGAATGGATCACTTGATTTGTCTTTACATATTTACAAATTTAGGCATCTGTAAAATGAATAATAATTGATCATGGTATTAAGGGGTTTCCCAGGTGGGGCTAGTGGTAAAGAACCCACCTGCCAGTGCAAGAGACATAAGAGATGCGGGTTTGATACCTGGGTTGGGAAGATCCCCTGGAGGAAAGCATGGCAACTCACTCCAGTATTCTTGTGTGGAGCATCCCATGGACACAGGAGCCTGTTGGGCTTCAGTTCATAAGATTGCAAAGAAACACAACTGAAGCGACTTAGCACATGCACACACATGCTATTAAGACCTTTTAAAGACTATAGAATAGTACTTTTTGGTGGATATTATTACCTTTCCTAATCTCTTTGTTATAATGGAAGCCCCTTTTTGTCTAGAAACATGTGTTTAACATGGCCATGGCCCCATAATTTTAAAACCTCTTTCCAAGATATACTTTGTCCCTATAGTTAGGCAGAAATGAATTTCCATAGCTTTGGTTATAAATGAGAGCTAAAAGGGATTTTTTAAAAAAATTAATTATTTTGGCTGCACTGGGTTTTAACTGCAGCATATGGGATCTTTGATCTTTCATTGCAGCATGTGAACTCTTAGCTGCAGCATGTGGGATCTAGTTCGCTGAGCGGGGATTGAAACCCAGATCCCCTGCATTAGGAGATTGGAGTCTTAGCCACTGGACAACCGCGCAAGTCCCAAGAGCGAAATGATTTTAATACTCTTTGGGTACTGTTTTTGTGTAAGAGAAGTAGGAAGTGGCCCTGCATTTGTCTTGTAACCTATCAAGGGTCTTAGTCATGCTCATATTTTTGTGACATACTTCTGAAATTCTCTTTGGTCTACTATTAGTATTGGTATCATGTCCGTGTCAGTGAAAGTCTCTGAGTCATGTCCGACTCTGCAACCCCATGGACTATACAGTCCATGGAATTCTCCAGGCCAGAATACTGGAGTGGGTAGCCTTTTCCTTGTCCAGGAAAGTTGGTACCATAGCTACTATTATAGTATGGCTACTACCATAGCTACTATTACAGTATAGCTACTATAGTAGCTATACTATAATAGTACCTATAATAGTAGCCATACTATAATAGTAGCTATATTATAGCTACTATAATAGTAGCTATACTATAATAGTAGCTATAATATTATAGCAGTTAAAATAGTAGCTACTATAATAGTAGCTATAATAGTAGCTACTATTATAGTAGCTATTATAGCTACTATTGGTATCATAGCTACTATAATATTTTAATTGTCAGATTTAAAAGAGTATGGTAAGTGGTGATGAAAGAATAAATAAGAGCAATCATAAAGGTACAAAAAAAATCACAGCAACAAACTTCCCAATGTATTTGTTTCACCATTCAATTGATGTGAATCATTATTTCAGACTGGTGATTTCCTTCATTCTTAGTGCACTTTATGGATACATAGTCAGTTCAGTTCAGTAGCTCAGTTGTGTCCGACTCTTTGCGACCCCATGAATCGCAGCACACCATGCCTCCCTGTCCATCACCAACTCCCAGAGTTCACTCAGATTCACATCCATCGAGTCAGTGATGCCATCCAGCCATCTCATCCTCAGTCATCCGCTTTTCCTCCTGCCCCCAATCCCTCCCAGCATCAGTCTTTTCCAATGAGTCAACTCTTCGCATGAGGTGGCCAAAGTACTGGAGTTTCAGCTTTAGCATCATTCCTTCCAAAGAAATCCCAGGGCTGATCTCCTTCAGAATGGACTGGTTGGATCTCCTTGCAGTCCAAGGGACTCTCAAGAGTCTTCTCCAACACCACAGTTCAAAAGCATCAATTCTTTGGCGCTCAGCCTTCTTCACAGTCCAACTCTCACATCCATTCATGACCACAGGAAAAACCATAGCCTTGACTACACGGACAGCCCTTTGTTGGCAAAGTAATGTCTCTGCTTTTGAATATGCTATCTAGGTTGGTCATAACTTTCCTTCCAAGGAGTAAGCATCTTTTAATTTCATGGCTGCAGTCACCATCTGCAATGATTTTGGAGCCCCCCAAAAATAAAGTCTGACACTGTTTCCGCTGTTTTCCCATCTATTTCCCATGAAATGATGGGACCAGATGCCATGATCTTCGTTTTCTGAATGTTGAGCTTTAAGCCAACTTTTTCACTCTCCACTTTCACTTTCATCAAGAGGCTTTTGAGTTCCTCTTCACTTTCTGCCGTAAGGGTGGTGTTATCTGCATATTTGCGGTTATTGATATTTCTCCCAGCAATCTTGATTCCAGCTTGTGTTTCTTCCAGTCCAGCGTTTCTCCTGATGTACTTACTCTGCATATAAGTTAAATAAACAGGGTGACAATATACAGCCTTGACGTACTCCTTTTCCTATTTGGAACCAGTTTGTTGTTCCATGTCCAGTTCTAACTGTGGCTTCCTGACCTGCATACAAATTTCTCAAGAGGCAGGTCAGGTGGTCTGGTATTCCCATCTCTTCAGAATTTCCCACAGTTTATTGTGATCCACACAGTTAAAGGCTTTGGCATAGTCAATAAAGCAGAAATAGATGTTTTTCTGGAACTCTCTTGCTTTTTCCATGATCCAGCGGATGTTGGCAATTTGATCTCTGGTTCCTCTGCCTTTTCTAAAACCAGCTTGAACATTAGGAAGTTCACGGTTCACATATTGCTGAAGCCTGGCTTGGAGAATTTTGAGCATTACTTTACTAGCGTGTGAGATGAGTGCAATTGTGCGGTAGTTTGAGCATTCTTTGGCATTGCCTTTCTTTGGGATTGGAATGAAAACTGACCTTTTCCAGTCCTGTGGCCACTGCTGAGTTTTCCAAATTTGCTGGCATATTGAGTGCAGCACTTTCACAGCATCATCTTTCAGGATTTGGAATAGCTCAACTGGAATTCCATCACCTCCACTAGCTTTGTTCATAGTGATGCTTTCTAAGGCCCACTTGACTTCACATTCCAGGATGTCTGGCTCTAGATGAGTGATCACACCATCATGATTATCTGGGTCGTGAAGATCTTTTTTGTACAATTCTGTGTATTCTTGCCACCTCTTCTTAATATCTTCTGCTTCTGTTAGGTCCATACCATTTCTGTCCTTTATCGAGGCCATCTTTGCATGAAATGTTCCCTTGGTATCTCTAATTTTCCTTCAAGAAAATTAGATCTCTTCAAAGATCTCTCGTCTTTCCCATTCTGTTGTTTTCCTCTATTTCTTTGCATTGATCACTGAGGAAGGCTTTCTTATCTCTTCTTGCTATTCTTTGGAACTGTGCATTCAGATGCTTATATCTTTCCTTTACTCCTTTGCTTTTCACTTCTCATCTTTTCACAGCTATTTGTAAGGCCTCCCCAGACAGCCATTTTGCTTTTTTGCATTTCTTTTCCATGGGGATGGTCTTGATCCCTGTCTCCTGTACAATGTCACGAACCTCATTCCATAGTTCATCAGGCACTCTATCTATCAGATCTAGGCCCTTAAATCTATTTCTCACTTCCACTGTATAATCATAAGGGATTTGATTTAGGTCATACCTGAATGGTCTAGTGGTTTTCCCTACTTTCTTCAATTTCAGTCTGAATTTGGCAATAAGTAGTTCATGGTCTGAGCCACAGTCAGCTCCTGGTCTTGTTTTTGTTGACTGTATAGAACTTCTCCATCTTTGGCTACAAAGAATATAATCAGTCTGATTTCGGTGTTGACCATCTGGTGATGTCCATGTGTAGAGTCTTCTCTTGTGTTGTTGGAAGAGGGTGTTTGCTATGACCAGTGCATTTTCTTGGCAAAACTCTTATTACTCTTGCCCTGCTTCATTCCGTATTCCAAGGCCAAATTTGCCTGTTACTCCAGGTGTTTCTTGACTCCCTACTTTGGCATTCCAGTCCCCTATAGTGAAAAGGACATCTTTTTTGGGTGTTAGTTCTAAAAGGTCTTGTAGGTCTTCATAGAACCGTTCAACTTCAGCTTCTTCAGTGTTACTGGTTGGGGCATAGACTTGGATTACTGTGATATTGAATGGTTTGCCTTGGAAACGAACAGAGATCATTCTGTCGTTTTTGAGATTGCATAGGAGCTGTTAAATTTAAATGGTCCCATTCCTTTGGCTGTAAACATGCTTTTTGTATTTGGTGCAGAATTCTAACTATCATTTATTAACAATCACTGGTTCACTCACATTAAACAAATATTTAGAATCTATAATCTTTTCTTGGTGTCTACTCTTACCTTCTTATAACTATTCATCTTGAGTTTTATCAGTGTTACATCAAAATGTATTTCATCAGAAACAACCTAATTCTGCATTTGTTTTTTAGAGTCTGAATACTAACCATATGTAGAAGATACCTGGATTTGTTTAACTCACCTCATTTTCCAGTAATCTGAGTTTTGCCTGTTTCTCACTGGAAACCTCATATTCTTACCCAGTGTTATACCTGTTAGGTCGTGAGACTCCTCGAAGGTTCCCATAAGATCAGGGAAAATAACATTGCTTCTTTTCTGTTATTCTTAGTTATTTAAATAAAAAAATCCTTTCTCTCTGTGTTTAGAATATAATTGGAGATGCTATATGTCCATTTTAGAATTTAGCAGTTGGATTTATTAAGGTAATCTGTTCATAATTCTCCAAAATACAATCGTTTTATTTAAGGATCCCAGTTTTCTTTTAATTAATACATAACTCATCATCTGTGTACTTAGACTCCTAGTGCACTCTGACATTTGCCCATCATTTTTTTTAATTAGTTTTGAGTTTTGTAAAATTGGTAGAATTGAAATTTGCTCTCAGAATTTGGTGCATAAATGTTTTAAAAGTATACACTAGAAAGGAAGTAAGGGTGTTGGTGTTGTTTTTTACTTACTAATTTCATACATTATTGGAAATGTGATTGATACCTTGAGCTGAAACTTTTTTAACTTTCTGATTTATAGTAGAGGCCCAAGGATCATAGAATAAGATTAGTATTTTATAGGGATATAATCATTTTGCTTGCATAATGATTTTACCTCCTGTCATTCTGAGTTTTTTCATTTTATCTTCACAACAGTACTGTGAAGCCACAAAGGATATGTGATACTTAAATGTACATTTATGGGGAAAATAGAATATAAATATATAAGAGTGTGTATGTATATTTTTTATAAGAAGAAAACTTGCTATTACTTGTAATATATATAAAATGTTAAGTCTGGCGGATTGCTGTACATTAGGAGTTGGCAACTCAAGGATCTTGTGCTGCCCTGGCATAAGAGATAACTTAGAATGTCAAAGTCAGGTTACTACTGACTAGAAAAAAAAGTGATGTAAATAAAGGTTATCTCTGCTGCGCTTTCACCACTTCTCTTATCCTTCCTGTTCTAACGCCCCAATCTTTTCTTTCTTCCTAATAGCTGCTGAAGTGTTTGCCAATAAAATTTAAGGTGACATGCTTTTTGTGTTCTTACTTTTTGTCTTAAAATGATCCTTAAGATACTCACTGAGAAGATTAGAGGTAGAAATGGCCATTTTTAGATGTTGGTGCTTGGCATTACAGAGAATGGAAAACTGTCCCATCACTTCCCCTGCTTCATTGATCACTCAGAACAGAGAGTTCCTGAGCAGATGTACAGCGCTTCTACAGCCTGGGAGTCAAGCTGCACCTTAAGAGTCCATTGCCATCCTTTCCCTATTACCACTAAGAGCAAATAAATGTAGATTCAGTCCTAAGTTCTGAGTATAATTGGAACATTAAAAATAGGAGGCACATTATTTTATAAAAATAAGCAGGAAAAGAAAAACTTAACTGTATTATATTTATAAATATGTTCTTTGTTAACGATAGTTGCCTGTGTTTGCAGTCATTTTTTAAAATAAAATTTTTTATTGAAGCCTTCCAAAATAGGGGTGGTTTCGTTAATGACATCAGTATTTGAAAAAAATGTTTAAAAATACTTGTTTTCTCTTTGTCTAACTAGATGTGATGCTGACCCTTCAGCCTTAGCCAACTATGTTGTAGCACTGGTCAAGAAGGACAAACCTGAGAAAGAATTGAAAGCCTTTTGTGCTGATCAACTTGACGTATTTTTACAAAAAGGTAATTATTATAGGCCTTCAACCAAGTATTTGAATAGAGATTTTAAATTTAAAACTTCCTGATAAAATCTTAAAGATAAAGCTTGAAAGGAAATGAATTGGTCAGAGTTCTTTAAATACTTGAATATACCTATTCATGCTTAATTATTTATTGTGTATTCGGCAAAACTTTTTTCCCTTTCCTACTCTGCTCCTCTCCGATATTGAGGCAGTTGTAATTCAAGTACTTTTTAAGTGAATGAATCCTTGGAGCTTGTGGTAGAGCCTAGTTAATGGTTAAAGAGTAACAATTTTAAAGATTCTTATTCTTACTGTTTATTAAGACAATGAAGGTAACTTTTTCTCCTTCTTGACTGGGGCTTCTTGATATGCAAGAAGAAATGGGCATGCTCCTCTTCTCTGTGTGTCTTTAACTTCTCATCTTCTTAGCAAAATCTTGTTCCTAGTCTGCGGAGCTTCCTGGGGGCCTCCCTGCTGCTTGTCTGACCTCATCTCCTACCACTCCCTGTCATTTGTTCCATTCTAGCCACATGGACCACCTTGCTGTTTTGTTCAGCATGGCAAACATGTTCCCAAATGAGGGCTTTTGAACACTGTTTTACCCTTGCTTGAAACACGATTTCTCATGGTTTCTGGCCTCTTCTCAAATGTCATCTTCTCAGGGTGGTTTCTCTCTCCTCTTCCCATTTTTGCTTTATTATTTTTTCATGGCATTTGTTACTCCCTGTCATGTTATATGTTAATCTGCCTGTTTATCTGTGTGTGTCTCTCTCCACCTCCCGTTTGTCTTTTCCTTTGTTAAAATTGGAGACTCGAAACCTACAGACTTGACATATAGAAGATACTCAATAAATACTGTTGAATGGACAAACAGGAATGTGGATATTTTATATTTAGTAATGAGAAAGGATCCTTTAGCTCAAGTATCTTCTGAAAAAGAAAAGATAGTCATATGACTTCTCAGTCTGAAACTAAGGATTACATATTTTTTGTCCATTTTTAAGGCTTTTTATACAAAATTAATATAGGATTCTTTCAGTACAGATGAGTATTTTCTAAATGTATTAATTAATATTGCTTAGTTTTAACTAAAGATAGTAATGATGTGTGTATCTTTTAAATTACAAAAGTAATACATGTTTTAAAAAGTGCTTTAGAAATACAGATGCATGTGAAAACAGTCTTCTGATCATAAAGTCTTTCAAATGGTCTGATTAATTTGTCTTAAAGTTATGTGTAAGAAGAGCTTACCATTTTATAATCATGGAAATGCTTACTGCACAAATTAATAACCTAAAAAGTTTATGAAAAGATGCTTTTCTGAAGAAAAAATTTGACATTTTAGAAATAGTTATTTGTATAAAACGTGTAACAGTTGTGGTGTAAGCAGAATCTGTATTATACTTTTAATATCCTCTTTAGTTCTTCCTGAGGGGTAGGACCCTTGGAAGTGACTTAAATTTGGTTTAAATAACATAATATAAATATCTTGACATTTAATTTTTAATAACTTCCTCTGGTTCTCCCCATTAAAGAGTCTGAAAAAGTTACAAAATAGAGCAGCCTTTTTCATGTTTTACTTAAAACACAAAATGATATTTTCATACCATTCTCATGTCAAAATTTATTTTTCAACTAATTTAAAAATAAATATTTGAGTATGCAATTTAGTTAATCTAACAATATAAAGGTATATCATGAAAGTCTTTCTCACCTCATCTGATCCCTTCCCACCCCTAGTACATTACCTTGTCATTTTTGTGTCCTTTCAGAGTTCTCTTTAATGCAAATATATATGAATACAATATTTAATTTTATATCTTGGAGCGTTGATATTATCAGTACTTATTCTTTTTATAGCCTCTGTGTGTTATTGTTTGATTGTCATATGATTTAGTCTCTTATTCATGGAAATTTGGGTTGTAGCCAATCTTTTACATACTCAAACAGGCAATCTTGCATATAAATCATTTTGTACATGTGCAAGTATCTTTAAAGGGTTTTAAACCCCAGAAATGGTTTCTCCCCCGTAAGGGTTAAACTCATTTTTAGTTCCACCAGCTTTGAATGAGATGTCCCACTTTCCTCAATTTTGCCAATAGAGTGTGTTGTCAAACGTTTGGTTACCTACTAGTCATTCCTCATTTCCCTTTGTGTAACACTTACATATTATATTTTCTCCTTAGAAACTTCAGGTTTTGTGGATAAGCTATTTGAAAGTCTCTATACTAAGAACTACCTTCCTCCTTTGGAACCAGTTAAGCCTGAGCCAAAACCACCAGTCCAAGAAAAAGAAGAAATTAAAGAAGAGGTAATGTAAAGTTTTCTTTTGCTTGCAGGGACTTCTTAGCTCTTATTACCAGTATCATCCTCAGTTGGTAGTTGACCTCTGTAAAAGTTATTCTCTTTTAATTGGACATAGAGAACGGACTGATGGGTTGCACGGGGGGAGAGGACTGGGAAAGGGGTGGAGTGGGAGTTTGAGATTAGCAGATGTAAACTTTTATATACAGAATGGATAAGCAACATAGTCCTACTGTACAGCACAGGGCACTATTTTCAATATCCTGTGATAATAAACCATAATGGAAAAGAATATAAAGTGTGTGTGTGTGTGTATATATATGTAACTGAATCACTTTGCTGTACAGCAGTAATTAGCACAACATTGTAAATCAACTACACATCAGTTAAAAAAAAAGAATGGGCTCCCAGTATGTTTTTTCAGGTAATGGAAATACAAAGAAACTTTTCTTCTATGTTGGATAATGTATAATTTTTGGTTTAAGTTATAGGTTAGGGAATTCTGGCGGTCCTTGTTAGTATAGTGGTGAGTATCCCCACCTGTCATGGGGGCCCAGGGTTTATTTCCCTAATGGGAAGGCAACATGCCCTTGGGCTTCCCTGATGGCTCAGATAGTAAAGAATCTGCCTGCAATGTAGGAGACCCAGGTTTGATCCCTGGGTTGGGAAAATTCCCTGGAGAAGAGAATGGCAACCCACTCCAATATGCTTACCTGGAGAATTCCATGGATAGAGGAGCCTGGTGTGTTAAAGTCCATGGGGTCGCAAAGAGTCGGTCAGGACCGAGTGACTAATGCTTTCACTTTAGGGCTTCTCCGATGGCTCAGTGGGTAAAAAACCTGCCTACAATGCAGGAAACATGGAAAGAAGATGCAGGTTCGATCCCTGGGTCAGGAAGAATCCCCTGGAGAAGGAAATTGCACCCCACTCCAGTATTCTTGCCTGGAAAGTCCCATGGATAGAGGAGCCTCGTGGGCTCCAGACCAGGCTACAGTCCATGGGGTCGCAAAGAGTCGGACATGACTGAGCAGCTAAGCATGCAGCACTTAGGACTCCGTGCTTTCATTGCTGAGGGCATTGGTTTAATCCCTGGCCAGGGAAATTTTTTTTAAAAAGGTATAGGTTACATCTTTGTATAATAAGTTAAAATTTTTGCAGCATGTGTCCTTTTTTAGAGTCACTGAAGGTCAGTGGATTGAAAGTGTCTGTTTGAAAGATAGCTCCTTTGAGTGAGGAAAATTACATTATCTTGAGTTTTGAAAGAACAGTTAAAGAAAAAAAACCAAATTGTTACACTATTTCATTTTGTATCTTTGCAGTGAATCCTAATTTTGAAAATTGTGGAAAATGGATTTCAGCTTCTATGTATACTACCCCAAATGTCTGGCATTTTTTCCATTTTCTTAGCTTTTATACATAACTTAATTGTTATTACTGACAAATAATAGCTTGTAGAATAGTGTGTACATATAATAGTTTAAAGTAATTGTTAGATAACATTGAAAGGAGGAAGTTGTCTTTTTTGTACCTTCAGCCACTTGCCATCCTCATAAATATTTAGTAGGTATCTCTAAAAGGTTATATTTTTAAAGCCTCCAAATATTCTTGTATATAAAAGTAACAATAACTCCTTAATATCAGATACCCAGTGTTTAAATTGCTTATTGTTCGTAAATGTCCATTTTTTTCCCCATTTGTTTGAGTCAAGATCTAAATAATCAAGTTGGCTGAAGTGTCACTTTTTTTTTTAATTCCTTCTTACATATTCCCTCTCACTTCCTTCATGCCAAGGTTACTGCTACTCTTATTTCTAATACAGTATGAAGAAGTGAAGTTGCTCAGGCGTGTCCAACTCATTGCCACCCCATGGACCGTAGCCCACCAGGCTCCTTGGTCCATGGGATTTTCCGGGCATGAATACTGGAGTGGGTTGCCATTTCCTTCTCCAGGGGATCTTCCCGACTTAGGGATCGAACCCAGGTCTCCTGCATTGTAGGCAGACACTTTACTGTCTGAACTACCAGGGATACAGTGTATTCTTGTTTTTTTCAGTTTATGTAATAAGAATCATACAGACTTTTTTAAAAATCTATACAAATCAAGCATTTTATTTATATAGCAAGAAAGCACTCATTTGTTCTCAACTTAAATATACTTGAGATTAAAAATCATGTTTGACAATGTACTGCAGGATGCTGAATAAGACTTCACCCATATTGCTTTGGATTTCTTTGTATATTTTCCATACCCATAGGAATAATTAATTTAACTTCCTTAACCTACTGGATGCTCCCTGGATGTAAAAGTCTTACACTCTTTTGTCTAGCTTCCTTAGCTTATTTTTACATGAGATTCATTAGTATTGTGCATGCCCTTTTGACTTTTTTAAACAGCTTATTGATACGTAATTCACCAGCTTTACAATTCACCTATGTAAAATATACAAATGTGATAATTTTCATTGTATTCAGAATTGTATAACCATTTCCATAGTCCATTTTAGAACATTTTCAGCATCTAAAAAAGAAACTTCATGCTCATTAAGCCATTACTTCCAGGTCTTCCAGTCCCAGTCCCCACCCCAGGCCATATACTAAACTATTTTCAGTCTCATTAAATCTGCTTATTCTGGACATTTCGTATAAATAGAAGTACGTGGTATGTAATCTTCTGTGGCTGGCTTCTTCTGCTTAGCATAACACTTAAAAGGTTCCTCCACATTGTAACATGTATCAGGACCTCTTTTATTTTTCATGGCTGAATAATATTCCATTTTATGAATATATCACATTTTCTTTATCCAGTCATCAGTTGATGGATATTTGTATTAATAGGCAAATAGTTAGTACTTTTTATCTATCATAAATAATACTGCTATGAACATTCATGCACAGGTTTTTGTTTGGCTTTATGTTTTTATTATTTTGGGTCCTTTAACTTTTGAAGAATAGGTTTTCCTATTAGAAAAACTAATTATTAGTTTAGAAAATTACTTCCCTAAAATTAGGAAAATTCAAAGAGGAAATTAATAGATGTCCATTAAAAAAAACTTTAGAGAATATACAAAAGCAAAAAGAAGGATAAAGTTCTCCAAGTTGATATCTTTTAAGTCTCTTTATATCTTTTAACCCCCCGCTTCCTACTTACTTATATAACTCTCTTCTTTTCATCACCCCCTTTTTTCCCTTAAATTTTATTTTGCTGAAGAAACTCAGTCATTTGCTGAGCAAGTCATTTTGCTCAGCAAAAAACTGAGTCGTTTGCTCCAGACGCTGGAGTTTTTTACTCTGGATTTTGCTGATTGCATCCTCTGTATTTCCTGTGAATTGGTAGAGAAAATGATTTTTAAATATAGTTTAATAATTGTAGAATGTTTTTGTCAGCAACATATGGTTGTCATATTGTGGCTGCCATTTTATGTTGCCTGGATTTTACTAAATTGTTATCTTCTGTTCCATTCACTCATTTCCTGATTTGTGCATTTTTAAACGAGCCTCTCATTAGATGGGCATTTGTTTAGCTCTTCCAAATGTCTTCATTTGTCTTAATTTCCCTCTAGTAAAGGCCATATATTTATTTTTTTACTTATTTATTTTTGCCTGTGCTGGGTCTCCGTTGATCATGTAAGCTTTGTGTAGTTGCAGGGGCTACTCTCTAGTTGTGGTATGTGGGTGTCTCATTGAGATGGCTTTTCTTGTTGTGGAACACAGGCTCTCAGTACCTGGGCTCAGTGGTTGTGGTGCATGGGCTTAGTTGCCTGAGGCATGTGGGATCTTCCCAGACTAGAGACTGAACCCGCGTCCCCTGCATTGGCGGTGGATTCTTTACTACTGGACCACCAGGGACGTCCCATGTATTTGTTTTGAGATTAACTTGTGTTTAAAAAATTTTAATAGAATCACTAGTTCTGTATTTCTGGTCAATCTTGACTTCAAGTTTTAAAAGAAGCCTTAACATTTCTAATAATTCTGATACCATTTTTCCATAATTCACACGAAATACTTAGTTTTATAGCAGTGGTTAAATTAACCATTTGTTCCTTAAACTTTGTCTGTGAAATAAATCTAAAGTTCTCCTCAAATGAATTATATTGTGAATATATTTTATAATTAGGAAAACACACAAACCATTTTACTATATGATACTTAGAAGTAGAGATTTGTTATTTTTACTGTTATATTTTAAAGAATGAATTAGTTTTCCTCCTACACTGCTATTAGGGTGAGATTTAAAATTTAACATATTGCTGTTAAAGTAATTTCAACATCTTTTTTTACTTCTTCCTGTTGGCCAACTTTGGGGGATGTGATTTGATTGTAGTATTTAAATATATTTATGCCCTCTCTTGTGGCCAGAAAGATTTATCAGGTGGATGTGTTTTATAGTTTATGGAAGAACTGTTCTTGTTTCTAATGAATATTTTCTTGTAGGTATTTCAGGAGCCAGCAGAGGAAGAACGAGATGGCAGAAAAAAGAAATACCCTAGTCCCCAGAAGACTCGTTCAGAATCTAGTGAACGAAGGTTTGTGTTTATCTTTAATTAGGAAAACATTGATAACTCACTTTCCAGTTACCTTATAAGGACATTAGCAGGATTTTTGACATATGCCCTACTCCTCTCATTGTAAAATGATTAAAGACGTAATTTTTTTTTCCATTCCCTGTGTTTTTTGTCTTTGTCATACTTTCTCTTCTTTTATAAACAATAATCATTATGTGCTTTCCCCAGGAGCTCAGAGGTGGGAGCAGTCTCCTTAGAGAATATTAATGAAATGTTCCATTTGGTTAGGGGTGCTCAGTATTAAAATTGTCCATAGCATTTTATATTACAAGTAGTGCAGTTTATATCTTGATTCATCAGCCTACCATCAAAAAATTAGTTTTTGTTTAGGAACTCTTTGTTTTGAACTTTTTGTCTTTTCTAGTTTTAAATATGTTTTTCCTTTTACCCCTCCCCATGCTTTGGATTCACCTCTTTTTTTTATTTCTCCCCACCCAGTATACTTGAAGGGAATGTTTTTTCTTTTTATGTAATGGATTAGAGGAATTACGCAGTGGTTTTACGGCTCTCTGGAAAAGCTTAGAAGTTACGAATTTTGATGAATCACAGAGGATAATTCATATTCCAGATTTGTTTTCTGTCCTGGTTTCTGTAGTGTACCTATGGCTTTCATATCTGTATATTACAGGACACGGGAGAAGAAAAGAGAAGATGGCAAGTGGAGAGACTACGACCGGTACTATGAGCGGAATGAACTGTACCGTGAGAAGTATGACTGGAGAAGAGGCAGGAGTAAGAGCCGGAGTAAGAGCCGAGGCCTGAGTCGAAGTCGGAGTCGAAGCCGGGGGCGCAGCAAAGACCGGGATCCAAATAGGAGTGTTGGTGAGTCCAAGTGGCTTCCCCCTAAAACTCCATAGTTGCTTGTCTTCTTGTATCACAGGGGTGTCAGAATCCCTTTGATGGAAACATTGAAGGCAACAGGAGAAGGAGGCGGCAGAGGATGAAATGGTTAGATAGCATCACTGACTCGATGGATATGAATCTAAGCAAACTCCGGGATATAGTGAAGGACAGGCAAGCCTGGCATGCTGCAGTCAGTCCGTGGGATCGCAAAGAGTCAGACATGACTTAGGGACTGAACACCAACAAGCAACCTTTAATACATCTGAGCAATGTAAAATCTGGAATTGTGTCACAAAAACTTGATTTTTGTTACAAAGTCAGGGCTCTGTTCTCAGGGTGGAGTCAAAGGAGTTTGTCTAAAAAGAAGCCATTTGTTCATGTATCATAGGACATGTCTAAATTTAAGTCATTTTGTATAATTGAAACATGTGTCCTTTAATCAGCAAAACTATTACTGGTGGGAGAGGGTTGTCTCTTTCTGTACCCACACCCCCACCCCCTGCCTGAAAATAATTGATTTGCTTTAAGGTTGGCTAGAGTATTTAAAAAGAAAAAAATTGCGGTAGATCAGTTTGAAAGTCAGTTCTTAGCATTCTTACTAAGTCAGTAGAGAAACTGATCTTTCTTCATTATGTATTGATGTTGATATATCAACATTGTTGTTGTAAAAGATGATTTTATACAAGTTACTTGGTCAAGACCCATCACATTGTTGATGTTCCTGGTTTTAGACTATAGTAATAATGAGAGCACTTTAAAATATGGACAGCTCGGTAAATTTACTTCAGTATTCTCATCTTGCCTTTTCTGTGAGAAAATACAGTTTAACAATATAGAAATCTGGTCTTACTTGTTTCTTGTCTTTGTCTCCAAAGCAGAACATAGAGAAAGATCAAAGTTTAAGAGTGAAAGGAATGACTTGGAGAGCTCCTATGCGCCTGTGTCTGCACCGGCTCCGAACTCTTCTGAGCAGTACTCCTCGGGGGCGCAGTCTATTCCCAGCACTGTGACTGTGATCGCACCTGCGCACCACTCTGAAAACACAACGGAGAGTTGGTCTAATTACTATAATAATCATAGCTCTTCCAATTCTTTTGGTCGAAACCCACCACCAAAGAGGCGATGCAGAGATTATGATGGTAAAACTTCTCTTTTATATTGTACCCCAGAGTACTAGTAAAGTAAATGTTGCTAGTAGTACATACCATTTCATTACAGTCTGGATGTTATTAAAAGGGATGAGTGAGGAGGAGAATCTCTTTGGCATATGCTTCTTTACTTGTTGGATGTAATAGTTTGGCTCTTGTTAACAAAGTGTTCAGATTTGACCCTTTAATTTATGTTTTGTTTTCCTCTTTACTTCCGACACTGTAATTACACTGCAGAATTTGGTAGACACTAGGAATGGTCATTTTTTTGTGTGCTGTTTGACCCTGGGGATTTGTTAAGCATGTATAACCTACTTACAGTTTTAACTTGCTAACTTTCCATTTGAATGAATGGATTGGTGTTAATGTGTGCATTTATTTTAGTTTTTTATTATGGGAATATTTTAAATATTGACAAAAATTCACAAGGTAATATAATTAATCCTAGCGTATCTGTGACCTCATATCAACAGTTGTCAACTCATAGGCAGTCTTGTTTTCATGTATACTTCCACAGCTCCCAGGCTATTTATAGCAAATGACTAGACATCATAACATTTTTCTTTAAATATAGAATGTATATATTTTTTCTTTTTATTTATTTTTAAGTAGGGAATAGAATCACGTGATTCAGGCATTAACTCACCCCTACCCTGGTCTCCCAGCCCCAAAGATCTTCTCAAAGCCAATTTTATGTTGTCAGTTTCTTGTGTATCTTTCCACTTAATCTATGCATGTGTACATAAAAACATATTCTCCCCCACTCTGTTTTTAACATAAATGGTATTGTACTTTATACTATTTATACTTCATTCATACTATGCATTTTGTTTTTCTTTCACTTAACATTATTTCCTGGCAGTCATCCTATGTAAATATAGTAACTATAAAGAGCTTCTTCAGCATTTTTTTTTTTAATACTTCTTTGTATGTTCTATGTACAAAAATGTGTTTAAACTTACGACACTTTTGGGATGTTTCAGATATTTTGCTGTTACAATTCTGCAGTGAATAACCTGGAACATAATACTCAGTTGAATAATTTAAAGTTTCAACTTATAGCAAAAATTGTTGCTTTAGAATAATATCATGAAAGTAGATAGTTGAAAGTAGGTCATCTAATTCACATTCCTTATCCTCTCTACCTTTGTTAAGTTATTTAAAATATCTGAATTTTTATTACGAAAACTCAGTAGCAAATGGGTTAATCTGATAGTGGTTGGTAGCCTGCTTTTGACCTGATTATTTGCTGTCTCAGTAAAGCATAGTGTCACAGTATAGCAAGTAGAGAGTACACCTGTTCCTACCTCAGGAATATGCAATGGTAACAGAATAACACTAAGAAGGCTTTAAATTCCTTGCACAAAAAGCACTCCATAAATCAGATTGGTGGATGTTTCAGGGAATTGTTTGCTGAACTCAGTGTAGATCATAGTGAAATTTATCTTTGATTCTTACAGAAAGAGGATTCTGTGTACTTGGTGACCTTTGTCAGTTTGATCATGGAAATGATCCCTTGGTTGTTGATGAAGTTGCTCTACCAAGCATGATTCCTTTCCCTCCACCTCCTCCTGGGCTTCCTCCTCCACCGCCTCCTGGAATGTTAATGCCTCCAATGCCAGGCCCTGGCCCAGGCCCTGGTCCAGGCCCGGGCCCAGGCCCAGGCCCAGGCCCTGGCCACAGCATGAGACTTCCTGTTCCCCAAGGACATGGCCAGCCTCCACCTTCTGTTGTGCTTCCCATACCACGTAAGTATATGTATAGTTTCTTTAGTGAAGAATATTTAAAGGAATCCATCCCTTTTATGTAACTTGACACTAGATTTTAAGAATTTGAAAAATAAATTATTAATAGAATTTGGAATATATTCCCATAATTAAGATGTTCTTCCCTTTTTTCTACCCAGTGTCATATTGCATTATTGCATTATTTATAGTACCTCCAAGTGTAAATTTTATTAGTAGTGCCCTAACCTATATTGACCTGGAGTCAAAATCTTGCTCGTTGATAGAAAGCCAGCATTTTGAAGAGGTCAGAAAAAAAAGAGTATGCCAGTAGTTTAGTGAAAGTTCCATCTTTAAAGGGGAGAAGGAAATGGCAACCCACTCCAGTATTCTTGCCTAGAGAATCCTGTGGACAGAGGAGCCTGGAGGGCTGCTGTCCTTAGGGTCGCACAGAGTCAGACACGACTGAAGCGACTTAGCAGCAGCATCTTTAAAGAAAATCTCTAAGAGAATATTGAAATACTCTTTAAAACATTTTGTTATGGGACTTTTCTGGGTTTTCTTCTTCCAGTTATATTAATCTATATACATACAGCACTGTATAGTTTAAGGTGTCAGCATACTGATTTGATTTGTATACATCATGAAGTGATTATCACGGTAAGTTTAGTGATCATCCATCATCTCATATAGGTATAAAATTAAAGAAATAGTAAAAAATTTTATTTTTCTTACGATGAGCACTCTTAGGATTTACTTTGTTAACAACTTTCATATACAACATTGAGCAGTGTTAACTATATTTATCATGTTGTGCATTATATCCCTAGTACTTATTTATCTTATAATTGGAAGTTTGTGTCTTTTGACTGCCTTCATCCAATTTCTCTTCCCCTTTATGGAAATTTTTGAATACACACAGATGTAGAATAATAATATACCATGTTTCATCATCTAAATTCAATGGTTAATATTCATCTGTTTTTGTCTCATTTATTCTTCTTGCCTGCCCCACACAATTTTTTTTACTTTTTTTCCCTGAAGTATTTTTCAGATATCAGAGCATTTCACCAGTATGTACTTCGGTATGAATCTCTTTACTGATAAAAGACTTCCAAAAAAAAGGGGGTCAATATGCTGTTATCAAATTCACCAAAATTAGGAGAAATGTTTAAAAATGATCATTTCAAAAAAAACAGTTGCTAGTTGAGCTAAAACAGAAATAAGACTGAATTTTTAAAATATAACTGAGAAAATTCTGGAGCAGTCATTTTACGTGTGTCGGTTCAGTTCAGTCGCTCAGTTGTGTCCGACTCCGTGACCCCGTGGACTGCAGTACACCAGGCTTCCCTGTCTATCACCAACTCCCGAAGTTTACTCAGACTCATGTCCATCGAGTCCGTGATGCCATCCAACCATCTCATCCTCTGTCATCCCCTTCTCCTCCCTTCTTCAATCTTTCCCAGCATCAGGGTCTTTTCACATGAGTCAGTTCTTCGCATCAGGTGGCCAAAGTATTGGAGTTTCAGCTTCAACATCTGTCCTTTCAATGAACACCCAGGACTGATCTTTAGGATGGACTGGTTGGATCTCCTTGCAGTCCAAGGGACTCTCAAGAGTCTTTTCCAACTCCACAGTTCAAAAGCATCAATTCTTCGGTGCTCAGCTTTCTTTATAGTCCAACTCTCACATCCATACATGACTACTGAAAAAACCATAGCTTTGATTAGACAGACCTTTGTTGGCAAAGTAATGTCTCTACTTTATAATATGCTATCTACGTTGGTCATAACTTTTCTTCCAAGGAGCAAGTGTCTTTTAATTTCATGGCTGCAGTCAACCATCTGCAGTGATTTTGGAGCCCCAAAGTAGTCTGTCACTGTTTTCACTGTTTCCCCATCTATTTGCCATGAAGTGATGGGACAAGATCCCATGATCTTAGTTTTCTCAATGTTGAGCTTTAAACCAACTTTTTCACTCTCCTTTCACTTTCATCAAGAGGCTCTTTAGTTCTTCTTGGCTTTCTGCCATAAGGGTGGTGGTGTCTGCATATCTGAGGTTATTGATATTTCTCCCGGCAATCTTGATTCCAGCTTTTGCTTCCTCCAGCCCAGTGTTTCTCATGATGTACTCAGCATATAAGTTAAATAATCAGGGTGACAGTACACAGCCTTGACGTGCTCCTTTTTCTATTTGGAACCAGTCTCTTTTTCCATGTCCAGTTCATGTCCAGTTGCTTCCTGGACATGACGTGCTCCTTTTTCTATTTGGAACCAGTCTCTTTTTCCATGTCCTTTTTTCATGTCCAGTTGCTTCCTGACCTGCATACACATTTCTCAGGAGGAGTGTAAGGTGGTCTGGTATTCCCATCTCTTTAAGAATTTCCCACAGTTTGTGGTGATCCACATACTCAAAGGCTTTGGCATAGTCAATAAAGCAGAAATAGATGTTTTTCTGGAACTCTTTTGCTTTTTCGATAATCCAACGGATGTTGGCAATTTGATCTCTGGTTCCTCTGCCTTTTCTAAAATTAGCTTGAACATCTGGAAGTTCACGGTTCACGTACTGTTGAAGCTTGGCTTGGAGAATTTTGAGCATTACTTTACTAGCGTGTGAGATGAGTGCAATTGTGCGGTAGTTTGAGCTTTCTTTGACATTGCCTTTCTTTGGGATTGGCATGAAAACTGACCTTTTCCAGTCCTGTGGCCACTGCTGAGTTTTCCAAGTTTGCTGGCATGTTGAGTGAGGTACTTTCACAGTGTCATCTTTTAGGATTTGAAATAGCTCAACTGGAATTCCATCACCTCCACTAGCTTTGTTTGTAGTGATGCTTCCTAAGGCCCACTTAACTTCGCATTCCAGCATGTCTGTCTCTAGGTGAGTGATCACACCATCGTGATTATCTGGATCATGAAGATCTTTTTTTTACATGTGTACAGAGGTATAAGAAAATACCTACCTGAAGACATTTAATGTTTTAAGAGTTGGCAAATTATTTGAAAAAATGGTTACCATTCAGTTTATTTAAGTGGTACTTTTTCAATTCTTTTTAAAATTTTTAATTTTTAAAATTATTATAGGCTCACTGGAAGTTGCAAAAATAGTTTAATATGACATCATGTACCCATTGCATAGCTTTCCTGCAGTAAAATTCTTTGTAGAACACATTTCATTAAAATTGATAAAGGTTTGTATACATTTAATGCATAGATTTGGTCAACAGCAATATGGTTCTTTTAACAGTGGGTTGTGAGTATTTAATATTGTCACATAAATGGTATAATTGTAAAGCTCAAGTTGAGATTTAATTTCTCAGATAAAAAGGCATCTTTGATGTACAGAAATTCTCACAATAAAAGATCCTACGTCATTTGGGGGAACATATCTGTGTAAAAGTTAAATCTAAGAGTGTTGTTTCCCCCTGAACACTTTGCCAAGAAAAATTTCAAGGAAACAAATACCATCTAGCTTCTACAGTTAGCACTTTACTATCCCCTAAAGAAGGGAATGGCTACCTACTCCAGTATTCTTGACTGAAGAATTCCATAGACAGAGATGCCTGCTGAGCTACAGTCCATGGGGTCGTCAAGAGTCAGACATAACTGAGTGATTCACACTTTCTTTTTCATGTTGTGTCATCATATATCTTTCCATCTCTCCATTTTTAGTTTTAATGCATTTCACAGTACATTCTAGACATAGATATACTCAAATATATTTATCATTAATTTAAGAGTTCTATAGAACTTTATTATCATCCCAGAAAGTTTGTTCAAATCTCTTGGCCATTTTCTACTCCCAGCCTCCAGATGCAACCAGTTCTGCCCTTTTTCCACCCTAGATTAGTCTATTACAGAACTAAAATGTCATTTAAATTAACAATCCTCTGAGTGCTCAAGCCTGCTCATATCAAATTTCTTTATTCTGTTCTAAACCAAAGTAGGTATTTTATATGTGAATATCCTTATTGTACTTGGTGTAGTGAGTGTTTTTATTATGTAGCAAACATTACTGCTCTAGCTCTCACTTTTTGTTGTCTGTAGGACCACCCATAACACAGTCAAGCTTGATCAACAACCGTGACCAGCCTGGGACAAGTGCAGTGCCCAATCTTGCACCAGTAGGAGCAAGACTACCTCCTCCTTTACCCCAGAACCTCCTTTATACAGTGTCAGAACGTAAGTACACATTTGATTTATTAATAAAATTGTTAGGGCATAGAAAAGCCAGACGTTTTCTCAGAACACTTAAAAAAATACAGTTAATTTCTATTTTAAGGACTATCTATACAAAATTATACTTATGTTTACAGGGCAATTTACTGTGTGGTTATGTTCTGTAACTGTATTTTAATTTTGTGTGATGATGGGAGAGAAGGACAAGGCCTTCTGTATTGGAGAAGTCTGCTCTGCTATAGTGTAGCAACATTCTTCTGCTAAAGGAATTATATTTTGAAGCTTCTGTTCAAGAATTGTTCTTCTGATTGAATTTCCAAAGCCTAAGACTTACCTCCTAAGAGCATACAAAAGATCGCATAAAATACACCTAATTATTTAACTTGTAATGCTGAAATGAGCATAGCATCATTTAAACTATAGTATTTAGTGGTTAGACTATCTTGTAACATTGATGCTTAACTGTAATAATATGTTTTTCTTGAATCCTGTCTTTTATTTTTCATAGTTTTGGTTACTGTTGTTTTTAGTTTACAAAGGCTTAAAAGAAAAATTTCTTTCTTCAGAAACCTAAAAATAAAGTAGTTGGTTGTTAAAACTGTCAGACTGTGAGAATTTCTTTACAGAGCTAGGTAACTTTATAAATTCACCTTTTTTGTAACTGTGTTTATCATAAACATTTCTTCATCTCTGTCATGACCTAGGGAGGCAACTCAGGAAAGTAATTAAGCTTAGATTCAAATTCCAGTTCCATCATTTACGTCACTATGACCTTAGGCAAGTTGCTTAACCTCTTTGCATCCTAATTACCTCTTTTGTAAAAAATAGAAATGATAGTAACATTACTCACCTCATTAAGGTTATTTTGGGGAAACATGTTATATGTTAATACATATAAAGCATCTAGAATAGTATCTGGCACCTTAAGCTATACATAAGGAATTATTGTTATAGTTTTGTAGTTATGATTGTCTCCATAAATTTCAGCCTCTCCGAAATCAAAACCTATTATTTTCCTCTAAGTCTCCATTACCTCCACAATCCCTGTCTTTATTTGCTAATGTAAATAACACCCACCTAATCACTTAGAATTGAAAACCCTATCATGACTGACTCATTGCTTTGCTTTTTTATTTCTAGTTAATTGAAAAATTCTTCCTCTTTTTCTTAGATGCATCCTTTTCTCTTTCTTCCCGCTATGGTTTCTGCCCTCATCCACACTTGAATCACTTCACATTTTTATTATTGCTGCAATCTTTTTGACTCCAATATATTTTACTCCCACTTTCCCTCCACGTTACACCATATAATGCTGCTAAGCTAGTTGCCTGAGAGAACCAACCAGGACAGTTCCTATGAGAATTCTTCAGTGCTGCTGTTCCTCCTGTGTTCCGCTATGCTTTCTCAGGACAGAAACCATATATGATAGTTAAATAACTAGCCATTTTGTTTTACTTTTAGTGTCTCACAGTCTTCTAATTACTATAGTATCTTGTTACGGTGCTTATTTTACTGCTCTCTTTTTTTAATTATGGGCGATTTCAGACATATATAAAAATAAAGAAGGTAGTATAATAAACTCCCATGTTCCCATCACTCAGCTTCAACAGTTACCAATCTTGTTTCATCTTTCCCCTCCCTAAATCAGCTCTTAGCATTATTTCTTAGTGCTTTTGGACTTGTAAATATGAAAAATGGGTTATTTATCTGAAAGTCTTTTGCAGATGACACATTTTCATATTGTTAAATTTAGCATTTTGACTCATAAAACTTTCATTTTGTTTTTAATTTATAAAAAAAGTGGCAATTACGATTTATTTTGATATTGTTAAATTTAACATTGTGATTCCATTTGAATTTTTCCTCCAACATTAGATTTTATTTTCTACTTCAGATGTATATCTAATTTTGTGGCACAAAATCCAGCGCTTTTTTTTTTTCAGCTTTTTAAAAAAATTTCTGTTGGAGTATAGTTGATTAACAATGTAGTGTTCGTTTCAGATGTACAGCAAAGTGAATCAGTTACATTTATACATATATTCACTCTTTTTTTTAGATCCTTTTCCTGTATAGGTCATTACAGAGAATTGACTGGAGTTCCTTGTGCTATATACTAGTTCCTTACTCGTTATCTATTTTGTATATAGTAGTGTGTATATGGCAATTCCAGTCTCCCAGTTTATCCTCCCTGTCCCACACTTCTCTTTTTCCCCTAGATAGTCATAGGTTTGTTTTCTATATCTGTGAGTGTTTGTTTTGTAGATAACAAAACAAAATATTTCATTTTGTAGATAACAAAACAAAATATTTCATTTGTACCATTGTTTTAGATTCTACATATAAGCGATAGCACATGATTATTTGTCTTTCTCTGTCTCAGTTACTTGACTTAGTATGACAAAAGCTCCCTTTTGGTTTTAATGAAAAAATATTATAAAAAAATTGTAGTTAAAAAAAATTATCATTAATATTCACAGCATAGAAAGTGTGTATAAGTGAAGAACAGCATATCATATGATAGTTGTGAAAATTTAATCAATAGGGACCCAAATAAACATAGATAAATGAAATCTGGTATTGTAGAGGTAGGAATAGGGTCTGTTCAATGCTCGGTACTGGGAATATGAGTGAGAGATGATTTTTCTCCGAAGAAGCTAAAAATCTAATAGTGGGAAAGAAATATGTCAAAAATTACAAACTCACAAAAAACCAATTACAGTGTATTTTGGTGTTAAAAATAAAGCAACAGAGTGCCTCAGAAATACATGTAACAAAGGAACTAATTCTGCCCGAAATAAAACCTTCATCTAGTCTAATTGTCACTCAGTTTTGAAGAGCACAATTGGATGTTAAAAGAAGAAAAAGAATTTCCCCACTGTATAACTGTGTAGGGTATATGGGGCTCCTGGCAATGCTATTTAAAACTTAATGGCAGGTATGGTTATAATTTAGAAAAAAACATGAAATTTGGTTTTTGTTGAATTAAAGTGTCACAGATACTCTGAAAAGGATTTAAATAATGAAATACAGTTGGAAGTGTATGGAAAAACACCTATTAAAAACAACTATTTCCTTTGACATACTTAAGCATTTTTACCCAAATTCAGAGTCGCCAGTTCAGTGTATGGTTTTGGGGTTTGAGGTTTTGTTTTGCTTTGTTTTCACAGGACAGAACCATTTTAAATTATATTTCTTTAAATTTGACTTGTTTCTTTTGCTTCTTTGAAGAAGATGTAATAGAAATATTTTGTACCTGCTAAGCTCCTTGTATTGAGTGTGTGAAAGATTAGTGGTAGAATATAACAGCCTAAAGATTGATTCTTAGGTTAAAGGCAGTTGTCAGTCTTCAGGTGAATTTACATAAATTACTTTTATCTTTCAGAGAATATATTTCCTATTAGCTGTGTACGATTATTAAAACATCATATTCTTAAACTTGAGATGCCTCATTTAATTCTGTGAAGTACATAACATTTTTCTGTGCACAGTCACAGATTTTGATGTCTAGAAAAGTCAGTCTATAGAGTCATATATTGTCTAGAATTTCTCTCCCTTCATGTGTTACTTGGATTTGTTTTGCATTAGTTGTCATATTGCCCATTTCAAATAATGTCTGATGAATATCAAATAAAGGTATTCATCCTAAGAAACACTTAAATGTCATTGGGATGCAGTTAGTAAATAAACTTTCATCCATTGTGTTAAGTATTGAGTTCCTACTATGTGCTAGGCACCATTTAGACCCTGAAACTTTAAAAAGTATGCCAGGGACCTTGGATTCTAATAGAGAGGACACATAACAAGTATGGCCAATAATTGGAAGGTATAGCTTTCTATTTTCTTCTGATTGAGCTTTCAGTTTAAAACTCATCTTAAGACTTTTTTTTCCCTTGTGAATACACTTGAAGACAAAGTCAGGAGAATTACAAAGAGTAGCTAAAATTTTAGTTTGAATAAAGACTATCTTCAAAAGACTAGAGTTAACATTGTGTGTGTGTGTGTGTGTGTGTGTGTGTGTGTGTGTGTGTGTTAGTTGCTCAGTCATATCTGACTCTAAAGAATGAAAATATTGCTATCAATCAGACATATAAGATACATGAATGACTTACAATAGGAGCATGAACTTAGGAGACTTGCATTTTGAAATTATTCAGTCACTCTACACTGATAAAAACTAAATTGAATCAGAATCTGAAAAAGAATATATGCACACACCTATATTTATGTTTAACTGAGTCAAATTGTACATCTGAAATTGGCACAGCAGTGTAAATCAAATATATTCCAATAAAAGTTTGAGAAAAAACTAAAGTGAATGAATCTAAATTATGACTGGCTTATCTTCACCATCATTATAACCAACTTGATTTTTTTAAACTTTTTATTATGGAAAATTTCAAATATACCTAAGAGAATAAACACTGTAGTAATCGTCATTACTCAGTTGCTGGTTTCAACATTTATCAATGTAATGATTAACCTTGCTTTATCTGTAACTCACTCCTGACTTGATTATTTAAAAACAAGTTCCAAACATACCATTTCATCTATAAATCTCTGAAAGATAAGGGATAAATACACACAATTACTATACTTTATCACAGTCCCAAAATATAACAGGTATTATTGTCAAGTATCTAATCAGTGCTCATATTTCCCAGTTGTATCATAGACATTCCTTTATATCTGATTCATTTGAAGCTGAATCCAAGCAAGGTTACACTTTACATTTAGTTGATGTGTTTCTTAAGCCTTTGAATCCATAACAATTTCTCCTACCTCTTTTTTTCTCCCTTGACACTTACTTGTTGAAGGAGCAGATAATTTGTCCTAAAGAATTTTACCATAATCTAGACTTGGCGTATCTTGCATCTGCTGGTGACATTTAATGCATTCCTCTATTCCCTGTTTTTTTCTGGAAATTGGAGATTTATCTAGATGTAGATTAATAGGGTCACATTTAGGGTTTTTTTCCTCCTTATTTTGCATGAATGTTGTACTGATGGGGTTTTGTACTTCCTACTGCAGTATATACCTGGTGTACAATATCAAGTTGTCTCCTTTCTGTGTTACAAATATTGATCACTGTGTACAGGTGTTTTCATCCTGATCCATCCTTTCAAAAAATTGCTCTTGGTTGTTTGTGATCCCTGCCCAGTTCTCTTTGCTTCATTGGGGGCTATAAAAATGTGATACTCGAGTTCTGTGATTTCTTCTACATTTATTGGCTGACAGTCTACAAAGTAGAACTTGGCAGTGTTCACCATTTGGTTAACCTGAAATGTACTTTTTACAGGAAAGACAGGATAAATGCTTCTGTCCTTTAATTTATCAGTTTTCAGAAAATGAGTTTGTTTCCAAGTATCTTCCAGAGGGACCACTGTACTTTTTCTAAGTATCATTATGAACTCATGGATTTCTAATGTTTGGTATATTTCACCCCATTGTGGCCTTTTTTGGTGTTCAGATTGGCTCTTATTTGACCATGGGAAGCCTCTTCATGTTGGCTTCTGGAGGTTGCTTTGTTGTATTTTTTACATGCTGGTGTTTGGTAGCCATCTTGCTTCTGGAGCATTATATGAAGGTGTACCAGACTCATCGTACAAGTTTTCTATCCAGACCTAGAATCAACCTTTTACCTAAGGAACTCTATTTTTCATATAGTATTTAGAGATCTGAATAGATGTTAAAGAAAATCAGGCCTCATTTGAATAAACAGCCATCTTTCTGAAGTGTAGGAATGCATGTTCTTTGTCATTCATTTTAAAAAGACATTGTACAAACTAGCCTTTTAGTTTCTCATTTACTTTGAGATAGTTATTAATTAAATACACATGCTATATGAAATGCTTTATCATAAATTTAAGCTAGTCATATGAACTGAAATTGTACTTCCCATTTTTCTCTTTAGCACATGACTTCATTCTGCAAGGAATTCTCTGCAGTATATCATGCTTCAGCTATTTTCAGATCATTGAGGATATGTTAGATTGCATTTGCAATGTAATGATTGATCTTTTTTCATGTAAATTTTGAAAAGATTGGTGCTAAGCACACAATTATGTGGTCCCCTTATACAATATGATTTGCCACCTTTTCTCCATGTATTGGAAAGTATACCATATCCATTTCTTCTCTACGTTTACTGTGAAATCAAGTGGTTGCTTTTGACTTCTTATTAAAGTGTATTAAAAGTCTTCTGGAATTTTACAACTTTATAACGATATTTCATCATATTAAAAAATCTAAATTTACTTTGTCTTGTGTCACATAGTGAATGTCTGACTTCAGATACAAAATATTGAGTAAATCTTAAAAATAGGTCTCATATGGAGTAGTAAATGAAAAAGATACTATTAAATAACCAACCAAAGAGAGGTTTTGCTCCTTGATACCTTGTCTTTTTTAATCTTGTTCTATATAATTTGGCTTCATTGTTTCTGCCATTTTTGCATCTATAAATTCTAAATGTGCTTTCTTTCCAAAAGTGGTCTGTAATATCTGAGATATTTTATGTGTACAGTGGCTAGTCTGTTCCTGTGGGATTTTGTCCTCTTGTCTGTTTGTTGTCCACCTACTTACAGGATAGCAGATTTTCACTGTCTTTATGTTTTTCTTTTGAATGTTTCTTATTCTCTGTGAGAGTATGCTTGTGGTGGGTATTTTTTTTTTTTTTAATTCCTTTATTACGTGTTTTTTTTTTTTCTGCTCCCAGATAGGGGAATAGTTTGTGCATACCTGAAATTATATGAATTTGGGAGGAGTGTTTTTATCTTTTTTAAATGGATATGACAGCTTTTATAACCACGTCTCCCTGAATATTAAACTCTACATGAATAATAGCTCAGGGCTCCTTTGTCAATAACTTGATATAGTTGATCAGTTTCTGGTAAGATCAGCATGTAGTTATTCCATTTAAGATGATAAAAAACGGACATTATGCAGTCACACTACCTAATTCGTACCCTTTCTTTATACCTCAGTGCATCCTACCCAGTTGCATGTCTCTTTCTTGAGTTAGAAGGAATATTAATAGCATCTTTCTCAAGTACTATTCCCATTGGTGTACTTTCTCTGTTCTTGGCTCAAGTCTCAGGAAGTAGATCATTACTTAGAGAAGCTTGTGACTCTCAATCCCAGCTGCCCTCCTGTTCTTTCCTCTGTAGGACAGCCCATGTACTCTCGTGAACATGGTGCTGCTGCATCTGAGCGACTTCAGTTGGGGACACCGCCTCCTCTGTTGGCAGCTCGTTTGGTGCCACCTCGAAACCTCATGGGATCCTCCATTGGGTACCATACCTCAGTCTCCAGCCCCACCCCTCTGGTCCCAGGTAAGCTTTGCTACAGATGGCCATCCACCTCTGATCTTTTGTACCATAAACTGGCCAACCTAAGAGGTGACCTGGTATCCTGATCTGCTCTCACAGATTCCCATTAAAGCTCCCAGGTGGTTTTGTTTTCTGTTTCTGTGCTCCTTTGGTTTGTCCCTAGTGCCCCTAGATGATTAGGCCTCCTATGTGTCTGTCATCTCCGGTGTCCTTTGTATTTACTTTCTGTGCTTCAGTAACTAAGGTCATGCAGTTCCTTGAACTAGTTTTTAATCCAGCAGATAGGAACAGTATCTACTTGAATGTTTTCTAATCAGTTATATGTTACAAGAAAAGCTAGGTTAATTTTTTTCTAAAACAAAACAAAACGTGGTTTTTTGCTGATCATGGATGAACATGTGTTTTTTCCCCTCTGCCCCTGTTGTATGGAATGACTGTGTATAATGATTTCTTGAAAATTCTTCCCTCCTATTGACATTTTTGAAGATACGTGGAGTGCTTTGAGGGTGTCTCATGAGGTTTTTAACATTTTTCACTTTGCCTTTAGATCTCAGTTCATCATAATTAACTAAAGGACCTTCAGTTTTCTTGGGGTTCTGTGTGGTCCCAGGAATTATTAGCACAAGGCTATTTGATTATATATCTTCTTTAAAACTTTTTGCAGCCTTAATGTAGGAGATTTTTCTATCAGGAGTACCAAATTGTATTAATCACTGGAAACTTTTTAATTATAATTTGCTGATCTTATACTCTGAATTACAGAACTGATTGGCTAGTAATAAAAATGTAAAAGGTACCTTGTCTTGTAGCTAAAATCTAATATGAGCCACAAAGGAATTTTTCCGTTAAGAAAAAAAAGAGCTGCAAGGATTTATAAATGCATTTGAGAGAATGTCTTCACTCCATCTTAACCTTTCTTTGATTCTGTGTAGGATGCAGAGGATGTTTTGGAGATGAACACTTTCAGAATGCTTTTTCAATGCTTATAAAATATTTATTTAACATTAGAATTTTAGAAATTAAATTTTTAGTAATTTCCCTGGTGGTCCATTGGTTCAGACTACATGCTTCCACAGCAGGAGCTTGGGGTCCATCCCTGGTTTGGAAATTAGGATCCCGCATGCTGTGCAGAGAGTGGCCAAAAAAAACCCAATTAAATATTCAGTTGTAGAGAAAATATAGAGAAGATGATAAAAATGTGTTGATGAGGCAGGTGGTAGTAAGATAATGATTACATTTGTAAATATAAAATTTAGCTTATTTAGCTGTTTGAAATACAACATTTAAAATATATTTTACATATGAAATTGACTCTTTTCTCTAGTTTAAAGTGCAAATAGCCAGGGACTTCCCCAGCTGTCCACTGGTTACGATTTCTGCACTCCTTATGCAGTGGGTATGGGTTTGATCCCAGTTGGGGAACTAAGAGTCCACATGCTGTGTAGTGTGGCCAAAAAAAAAAATGCAGATAACCAAGTTAATAGATTTATTGTTTCTCTTTTAATTAAAAGAATACCTAGAAAGTGGTGAGACATGAGTACAGAGGAAACTCAGTCTTTTGTATATGGTGTTTGTATATGTGAACATTTCTATTAAAAATGTGCAGTGAAGTTTTAATTATGTGATTATTATAGAGGACAAAAATGACATTAGGTAAATGAATCCAGAAACATATCCATAATTCAGAATGGATTTGCATGTCTGTATTTTGTGACTGGATTTACTCTTAATTCAAAGAGAAATACATGTGGGTTGATATAATTTTATTTGTTGAAGAAAATTCATTTTTGTGGTTATTTTATAATAAATTGTTTACTCTTGATTTTTACGTGTTCTGTTGTTTTGTTTTCCCTCAGATACCTATGAACCTGATGGTTATAATCCAGAAGCTCCTAGTATTACCAGTTCTGGTAGATCTCAATATAGACAGTTTTTTTCAAGAACGCAGACACAGCGCCCAAACTTGATTGGCCTAACATCTGGAGATATGGATGCAAATCCAAGAGGTGATACTGCCTTTAACTTTTTGTCATACTAAATGTCATTTGGGCATTTAGACCTCACTGAGGTCTAAAAATTCTTTATCTCTGAAGGATATTATGTAATGATCTCTCATAAATGTTTTTGAATATCTATATCCAAATATTACTTTAAAGCTTTAAGCAGAATATATTTATTTTTAAGTAAAAGTAATACTAATGTTGACTAATTGCTCTTTTTGTAGGACTTTAGGCTATTCTAGGCACTGTGCTGGATGTTAGATGTAGAAAGAGGACATGATCCCTCTTCCTCCAGGAATAAAATCATTTAATGGCCTACTTTGTATTTTAAGAGCTATGCTTCGTACTAATAACACAGAACTTAAAACACTGTAATAAAATTATTCTTTGACTGTTGTTAGTGTTCATGATTATAACCGTATGTTAGGACCTTTATAAAGTATAGCCACAAATCTTAAAAGATTAAATGCAAGTATTGCTTTTAATATGGGTTAATATCTCCACTCAAAACAAATTTGGTTAAAGAGTTTGATGAGATTCCGGTTTCTTACTTATTATAGTCAGATTTCTGGTATTTAATTTCAGTTTGAATGATTGGCCATGGGCCATCCTGATAATATTTTCCAGATTTACTTATCTGGTAGACATTTTCCTGTTCTTACCTACTTATCCTGATTCTGTTTACTGTTCTTTACTTCCGTTAATAGTACTATTGCCACTACAGGTGAACTCTACAAGACTAAACCAAATGCTTTTTAATACATTATTATCTCTCGTATTTCTTACCACCAACTCTTAAATGAGGTACTATTAATATTTTTACTCTTCTTTTTACAGTTAAAGACACTCAGGCCAACTAAGAGAGGCTAGATTAATTAGCTCATTAATCTTAATTCCAAAGAATAGGCTCTTTCTTTCTGTGCTATAAGGCATATATTGTTACCAAATTAGTGGGAAGATCATGGGTTTCAGCCCCACAGTTGTTATTCTTTGCTATTAATTTTACTTTTGGTGGAGTTGCTAAAAGTCATGAAGAATACTCAGAATGTAACATGTGTAGTTTTGCGTCGGTATTTGCTTTTTTTGTTCAGCATACCTCTTTCCACTGACAACCTGTTGTAAGGTCAGTGTGTTAATACAGTGTTGGGTTGGTGAAAGTTAATATCTTATGGAAAATCCCAAACAAACTTTATGACCAACCCAATATTTTATTAGTCCTAACTATTGTGAATGAAATGTGTTAATTTATAATACTAGCTTTGAATTTTCCTTTCAGCTTTTAAGTTTGAATAATTATGAAGCTACAAATCAGAAGTGCGATAAGCACCTAGATACTTTGACTTAGATTCACCAGTTGTTAAGGTTTTATCAGCTTTGGGCATGAATGCTCACTTGTGTGCACTCCTCTCTCCTTCCTTCCCTCTCCCTTTACATTTTTTTTCTTGAATCACTTGAAAGTAAATTTTGGAGATTAGTCTACATCTGAGAAAAAGACATAGTACTATATAATCACAATATTGCCACATATAAGAAAATCGTAATTTCATAGTAATATCCTATCCATGTGAACCTCTTATTGAATCATATAAGAAGATAAATATTCCACTCTGTTTATGATCTAATAAATTTGATCACTTACCTAGAGCAGTAATTGTTTAGCTTTCTGTTGTAAAGTAAATAATTTGTAGAGTGGTACTTTGGCATCAGGTTAAGTATCTCATTCTCCAACACTGTTAAACTGATTTTTTTTCCCCTTTCCATTTATGATCCTAGCTTGACTCAGTCATTAGAGTTGGCTAGGACTTTTTAAACATATATATTGTATCTTTAAAAAAGGAGGAAAGGGAGGCAATTGATAATTTATTCTTACTGTTAAACATTTCTGAAAAGGAAGTGGTAGTATTAGGTACTATTCACAGTGATTTTTAACTTTTGGACTAAATATTTTAATCATTTGAAATTCCCCAAATATAATGCATTGCCAGTAATGTTAATTTTTGTTTTCAACAGCTGCTAACATTGTCATCCAGACTGAACCACCGGTTCCTGTTTCAATTAATAGTAACATAACCCGAGTAGTTCTTGAACCTGATAGCCGGAAAAGAGCTATGAGTGGTTTGGAAGGGCCACTCACGAAGAAACCTTGGTTGGGAAAGTAAGAGAATTTGCCTATTAGTAACATCTAATTGATGTTTTTGGCTTTTTGCTTGCATTAGTAAATTTGTAGAATTGAGTTGTCATTAATATTAATTTTCATTCTATGTGTATCAAAGCTAAGGTTCCCAGAGGCATCATTAGTATGTCTTATATATTAAAAAGTCAACAGAATATTGATAACAGATATTAATAATTTCTAGGCCTAGCCCAGTTTTATAATTATTGAGACATCAGTCTTTCTTTGCACCTGTTCTCTTCTTATGTAATAAGGATAATGTGAAAGTTACCTGCTAATATCTGAAGGATGTTAAGTGCTTATAAAAGACAGTTGAATAAATATAAACTTATATTCTTTGCTGATTATCTCTTGCCTAGGGCATAATGTAGGAGATTATTCAGATCTGTTAATATTCCTTTCAGACAAGGGAATAACAATCAGAGTAAACCAGGATTCTTGAGAAAGAATCAGTATACAAACACCAAATTAGAAGTCAAGAAAATCCCTCAGGAATTGAACAACATTACCAAGCTCAACGAACACTTCAGCAAATTTGGAACTATTGTTAATATCCAGGTAGGTGTGGCTATGTTGGTGACAGAATCCATATATATAATGTATTTTTTAAGGATTTATTTCTTTTTGGCTGCACTGGGTCTCCATTGCTGTGTGGGGCTTTCTCTTGTTGTGTAGGTCTCTTTGTTGTGGTGTGCAGGTTTCTCCTTGTGGTGGCTTCTCTTGTTGTGAAGCACAGGCTCTAGGTACATGGGCTTCAATAGTTGTGGCACCTGGGCTTAATAGTTATGGTACATGGGGTTAGTTGCTCTGTGGCATATAGGATCTTACTGGACCAGGAATCGAACTTGTGTTCCCTGCATTGGCAGGCAGATTCTTAACCACTAGACCATAATGTATCTTTGGAAACAGCTCACTTTTGCTTAAGCAAATCAGTGATTAGTTTGATCATCTCTGCTATGTGTTTTAAATCCCACCATGTATTTGTATGCCCAACTTTACATTGAAATTGTGCTGAATTTGTCCTCTGAATGCATTTGGTTTCTTTCTGAAACTCTTCCTGAAAGACATTGGGCTGGTTATTGTATCTTTGTTCATAGTTTTATGTCTGGACAAATGACTTTTTTTACCTGCTTTAGTATTCTAACTAGGTAGTGAGATTTTTGGTAGTTTCTAAGATTGTATTTTTGTCTACTGAACTGGCTTTTGTGAAATATTAATTGATTAAACATGGTTCTAATTGTGAGAATTTTAGATACTAAAATTTAACATCAGGTAAATCATAGCTTTTATATTTTGCTATGTGCTTGCGAAGTTTTTGAATTTACCAATTTGGTGGTTGAGTGTTTTGCTATAATTGAGGGTAATAAGTAGAAGATGTGTTTAAATTGGTATTTCAGTCAGTTTACTTAGTGTTGCCATCAAATCAAAATATAGTTTACCTATCTCTTAACTACCTTTTTTCTCTTAAATTGTTCTAGGTCATTATTCTTTATGGCATTTAGAAAAAATAGGTAGCTTAATGTAGATGAGTATATTAGTCTGCTTGGGTTGCTATAATAAATACCATAGCCTGGAACCCAAGGTACTAGCCTATATGGATCTTGGTTTGCAGATGGCACCTTCTTGCTGTGTGCTTACGTGTTGGAAGGAGAGGGAGGGTAAGAGACAGAGATCTCTTCCTGTAAATTCACTCGTCCTGTCTGATTAGGGTCCTGTCCCTTAGATACCATTTAACCTTGTTTACCTCCTAAAAGCCCTGTGTCCAGAGGCAGTCACACTGGGGGTTAGGGCTTCAATGTATGAGTTTAGTGAGGACATAATTCAGTCCATAGCAGTAGGCCATAATTTATATAAACACTATTCTCTGGGGAAATTTACTTTTTTTTTTTTTTTTAATAGAAACAATGCTATGGTAAGGCTCTTTCTGGATAAACTTTTTTTTTTTTTTAATGACACATTGCTGAAATTAAGGAAATTTTAAAACTTTATTTGAACAGCCAAATTGATACTCCCAAATGCAATTTATGAGGCCTCATCAAAACTATAATACAGATCCATTAAAAATTTTTAGACCAGTTTCATAAGTGAAAAATCGTACTTACTTGAATTTGCTTTGTTTTTATTCCTACGTAGACTCTAATTTATATACACCATTTGCAGTACTTTTGCATTTACCTATCCACTGTCTTTGCTCATTTTTTTAAGTGAAGGCAGTATAATAATGCTTTTCCAAACCTTTGCTTGTTATATATATTAAAATTACTTTTTCATTTTGTCATTTGTTTTGTTTTTGGCTTGTTTGGACTGACAGTGGTTTAAGATTTTATTTGGTCAAATCTGCTGTTTGTCTTTATGGTCCTGCGTTTATAGATGTGTTGTAAAAAGGCTTTCCAGACCTTCAGAGTATACAGATATTCACTTCTTCTCCCTGGGTTTTTGTGGGTTATTTTGTTTGTTTATTGTAAAACATTTTCTGTCTCTGAAGTTTATTTGGATGTAAGATATCAGGAAGGAATTATTATATCTTTTCTCAAGTGGTTATGTAACATCACTAGGATTATTTATTAAATGATCTAGTATTCGTTCATATATAATATTGAAATACATATGTTACCTTATAAGAGATAACTATCTTTATTTACATATACTTCACAATGGATTTCAGCAGGCTGTTTTCTGCTTTTGAATTCTTTATCAGTAATTTATATATTTACTTGCCTATCATCACTCATTTCTGTGTTTTGTTGTTGCTATTGTTTTTTCTTATAGGTTGCTTTTAAGGGAGATCCAGAAGCAGCCCTCATCCAATATCTTACTAATGAAGAGGCCAGAAAAGCCATTTCTAGTACTGAAGCAGTTCTAAACAACCGATTCATTCGAGTCCTATGGCACAGGGAAAATAATGAGCAACCAGCACTACAGTCTCCAACACAGCTACTCCTGCAGCAACAACAAACACTTAGTCATCTGTCACAGCAGCACCATCACCTGCCACAGCACCTTCATCAGCAGCAGGTGCTGGTGGCCCAGTCTCCTCCCTCATCAGTACATGGAGGGATTCAGAAGGTAATCTGGGGTTCACAGGGAATTAAAGGTCCTTTTGGCCTATCCTCTAGATCATTGTTTCTCAATTTGTTGTCTTTGGTCTTCTACATCAGAGCCAGCCAGTTTGGTTTGTAGGCCAGCAGCATCTGATCTCCTAGGAGCTTATTAGACATGTAATTTTGGGCTTCACCTCAACTTACTGAATGGGTAGGGCTCAGTAATCTGTTTTAATAGGCTGTCCATATGATTTTTAGGTACCTTGAAGTTTGAGAAGCACTGTGCTAGAATCACATACCTGGGTGCACATTTTTGGGTCTTACCTTCTCAGATCTACAGAGTCAGTCTCTAGGTACAAGGCCCATAAATCTTCATGTTTAAGAAATACCATCTTCTCAACACTCAGTTACAATAACCATCCACCACTGAACAACCCTGAATCTAGAACAACTTCTTTGTTTTGTGTTAGAATCAATCACTCTTATACCCACCCTCTTGTCCTATTTTTTCTCATATAGAAATATTCTGTTTCTTTGAAAACTGAAATGGGAGCCCAGGAGACTGGGATTTTGTCTGTTTTATTTGTTCTATCCCTGGTGCCTAAAACAAGGCCTGGCACATAGTGCTCTAAACATATTTGAATGAATAGATGAACGAAGGAAAGAGCAAATCACCCTGCAGTAGAACTATTCAGACATTGATGATATTGATAATCTCCTAGGCATTCTTTTGTTTGAATTAAATATACTCAGATAAAATAAGAAGCATGTTCCTTAACAGAACCTAGTATTAACTCCATTCACCATCCTGTTTATTTGCAGTTAAGTTTTCATTTCTTTTGTCTCTGTCCCATTTCATGTTAGGTCCTGAAGGTAAAGGCTTTCCCTAGGTGTTGGCTAAATGGTGTATAAAAGTAATACAGTCACCTCTGTGATCCATTAGACCCCGTGCTGTTAATGCAGCCTGAGATTGTATTATGTTTTTAGGGTGGTCTTATCACAGTTACTCCTATTAAACTGTCAAAACCCATAAGTCTTTCAGCATTACATAATTGAAGGGATCATTGAAAAATTACTAATTTTATTTGTGAGTACATACACATATATTTGCATTATGTTGTGATATATTTCAGACATCCAAAAGAGTATGGATAATAACAGTCATTTATATGTCTCCCTCTTCACTTAAAAAAAAAACCTTATAAATAATAGAAGCACTCTACCTTCACATTCCTGTGTCTTCCTCCCCAGGGTAATCAGTCCTAAATTTGTATCATTCCTAGGCATTTAAAAAACTTCTGCCACAAATGTATTTATTTTGTATATGCAGATAATGAGCAAACCACAGACATCAGGGGCATATGTTCTTAATAAAGTTCCTGTGAAACATCGTCTTGGACATGCCAGTGGTAACCAGAGTGATGCAGCACACTTGTTGAATCAGTCAGGTGGTGCTGGAGATGATTGCCAGGTATATATTTCTGTGAACCTTTGAATATATTTAGAATTGGAGTTGTTCAGTGACACAAAGAAATTAACAGATTGATTATCACCCAGATTTGTAATGTCTTCGTTCTTCAATCAAGATAGTTGTGACATCTAATTTTAAATTTGGCTGGTCAACTTCCCTAAATTTCAGTGATTGAGCCAGAAATTTGCTAAATTTTCTTTCCCTATTCAAAGCTAAGTGGGAATTTGAGAATTTTAGCCATTTATTAATAGATGTCTTTATTAATCCATTTCTTTAATCATTTGTCATGTTTAATTAACATGATGAAGGGGATTCAGTCATAATCAATTGAAAAGTCAAATTTTGAAATACGTTTTTAACTAGTTTCCTTTGCTTTTGAAAATATATCTATATGGCTACTCTCTAGAATGGTGATTGTTTTTTCCCAAGAGAGCTAGGAAAACTAAAAAAGAACAAGTGGGGATAGCTTTCCTAGATATTAAAAACACTGTGAAGTCTGTACAACTCAAACAATTTGATACTGGCACATGAGAGAGCACTAAAACAAAATCTGAGACTGAGATTTATAGACTTAAGAATAGGGATATATAACCTCCAATTAAAATAAATTTATATTAAAAAAAAGAATAGGGATATATTATATGCTAACACGTTATCTGAGATCAGCGGGGAATGTATGGGCTTTTGGTGAATGGTATTAGGATGACTGTATAGCCTGATTGGAAAAAAAAATTAGATCCATTTTTAAAATTACCTAATAAACCAGGGTAATTTCTACAAGGATCTGAAATTTATATGCTGACAGAGATGCTAAATGGTACAACCCCCTTGAAATTTGGCATTGTCTATGTATTATGCTTTAAAATTATGTATGCATTTACTCTAAACCAATAATCCTCCTCTAAGAACTATGCCAAAGATGTACTTGTCAAACTATGGAAAGACATATGAGCAAGACTAGGAAACATAGACTCTTTTCAATAGTGAAAGACTGCAAACAGTCCAAATATCAATCAGTAGGCAATAGGTTACTAAAAATGTAGTACATCCACCCAAACGCATATGTGTACTTTGCAGAGGAATGAGGAGTATCTTTATATATACCATGAGGTGATTATCAGGATACGTTAAGTAAAAGAAATAAAATGGAACAAAAAATGTAGTCAGCCATTGTTAGAAAGTAGGGGCAGTGAACACATGTAAGTATTTGTTTATAACAGAAAAAAAGAACAAAAAGTAATCCATGTAATTTAAATCTTGGTGGTTACGGCAAGGATAGAGGAAACTAGACAACTTGAAAAACCTCCAGAACATCTCTCAATTCTGTCCACTAAAAAGGTCTGGAAACAATAACCCAGCCTGATGGGTAATGACCCCGACACTACCGTCCCCAGCATTGAAAGGAACCAGGGATCCTTAAAGAAATGTCTGTTCCCAAATCTGGGGCTGACAGTGTTCCAGATGAGCCCTAGAATATTTTGTCAAACCAGAAAGCAAAGAATTTGTCAAAGATCACTAGCGTCCTTTCAGAGAGTGAAAAAGTGTCATTAAGACTCTAGAACTCTTCACCAATTTAAAGGAAATTCAGAGGTCAGAGAAACATGTTAAAGGATACCATAGAATCCTGTGGTGAATACAACAGGATGAGTGACCTGGTCTCTTCAACAAGTGATTTACAATGATATGGAGGGACTTCCCTGGTGGTCCAGTGGCTAAGACGTCACACTTCCAGTGCAGGGGGCCCAGGTTTGATCCAAGGTCAAGGACCTAGATTCCATGTGCTGCAACTAAGACCCAGTGGAGCCAAATTAATGTTTTTCTTTATTAAAGCAAAAATATGGAGAGGGAAACAGAATTAGAGGAGACTTTAAAGAAATATAACCAATTATACTATATGGACTTTGAGTTCAGTTCAGTTCAGTTGCTCAGTCGTGGCTGACACTTTGCGACCCCATGAACCACAGCACACCAGGCTTCCCTGTCGATCGCCAACTCCGGGAGTTCACTCAAACTCATGTCCATTGAGTCGGTGATGCCATCCAGCCGTCTCATCCTCTGTTATCCCCTTCTCCTCCTGGACTTTGCTAAGTCACTTCAGTCGTGTCCGACTCTGTGCAACCCCGTAGACGGCAGCCCACCAGGCTTCCCCGTCCCTGGGATTCTCCAGGCAAGAACACTGGAGTGGGTGGCCATTTCCTTCTCCAATGCATGAAAGTGAAAAGTGAAAGTGAAGCCACTCAGTCGTATCTGACTCCAGCGACCCCATGGACTGCAGCCTATACCGTCCATGGGATTCTCCAGGCAAAAGTACTGGAGTGGGGTGCTATTGCCTTCTCCGTCCTGGACTTTAGTACATCCTAATTCAAATATGGGAAAATGTTTTGAAAATTATAATGTAATCTGGAGTTGTAAATATTTAATGGTTTTAAAGAATTGTTACCATTTTAGTGTGATGATCGTATTGTGGTTTTATGTAAAAAAGAAAGGAGTCCTTATCTTTTAGAGATAAACTGAAATACAAGGACTTCCCTGGCAGTTCAGTGGTTAAGACTCCACGTGTCAAATGCAGGGGGCATGAGTTTGACCCCCCCCCTTCAGGGAACTAAGATCCCATGTACCTCATGGTGAAGCCAAAAAAAAAAAAAAACAAAAAACCACAGATAAAATAATATGTGGTGTTTGTTATGAGGATATTGTTGGGGATTTAAATATAACAATGTTATTTTACATAAAATAATGTAAATTGATCATTGCTGCTTGGTGATGGATGCATCATTTTATATATATATATATATATGATTTTGTACTTCTGTTTATTTAAAAAAAATCATCAATACTAAAAGATGGGAAAACAAAAACAATCACAATTTTTGAAGTCACACAGTGCTGACTGACTCTTAATAGCTGTGTTAGATAATTGACAAGCATTGGTTTCCCTTTCAATAAACTCAGTTGCTGTGGGGATTAAAAAATTTTGTGTTGGTAAAACACAAAAGAAGATAAGTGCTCAGTAAATTATAGCTATTGGTATTTTTATTTTGATAAATAATAATGACATGAACATCATCTGTGCAGATTTCTACAGTATTTCAGTTTCCTATGTATTTAAAATAGTTTAATTTTTAGAGCAATTAAATGTTTGATTGAGAGAAGTTTTGTATTTGTATACATGTATGCATGTATACATGATTGAATTTTCTACAAATTTCTTAGTATTATATTAAGTGTTTATAATTTCTTAGTATTATACACATTTATCTGTGTCCCTTATATGATATATTCAAAGTTAATTTAAAAATAAGAGTGGAGTATGTTAGGGAAAACTTGACCAGAGAGATTATAGTATAGTATGTTGCCCTGGTATGCCTTAAAGAGGGGAAGATTGTCTGGAGTCATCTGTTCATAAAGGAATCTAAATAGCAAGATAAGCAGAGTAAAGGCGGACACCATTTTGCTTGTAGCATTAGATATGTGAGCTGGCTACTTGTCTTATGGTTGGTTGTAATATTTGCAAAGAACCTTACTTCTTAGGAGGGTTTGCAATTATTAGAAACATGGGTTTTTATTTGACACTTGTGGAAGATAGCTTAATGACATTAGCCACCCAACCCCCACCAAAGACCTCCACAAACACATCTTTAGTTGAGCAAGTTGAATTTATTATTCAGTGAGAAAGTATACACAGTGAAACCATGGGACCTGTCACTTAGAGGGTGTTAGCATGGGCTGCCATCTGTGGGGTCACACAGAGTCGGACACGACTGAAGCAACTTAGCAGCAGCAGCAGCAGCAGCAGCATGGGCTTATTTTAGCATTGGCTGTGTTAGGTAATTTGGGGGAAGGTTAAAAGAAAGAGTAGTAATGCTATGATCAGATTTCCTAAGAAGTTTACCTAGAAGGAGGGAAGACCAGAATTAGGCCAAAACTGTATTTGGTAAAGAAGCTGTAGTCATTCATATTAGCCAGGGTAGAGTTTAGTCATTTTATGGTTTGGGTAGTATTTACAGGTTTTTTTGTGTTTAGTCATGGAATGATTTTATTTTTGCCTTGATCACCATGATCCACAAGAGTGGCCTTGTCTGAAGTTCATGTTTAACAAGGGAACACTGAGGCCCAGCTCTGAGTGGCAGTCTGGCTCCTAGATGTCAGAAGTAGTTGTTCTTTTTCTCCCAATTAAAAAAATATAAAGAAAAGAAAATTTTCTTTATATTCAGGAATGCAACATTATTGCTAAAAAGGTTTTGTATTTGAATGATAATTGAGTTTATATATAAAGAACTTGTTTCATAAATGGAGTTTTAAAATGTAAAAATAGCCAAAACTTTACTCCTTAAAAAAATTTATGCAGTCTTTTTAAAAAATTATTTTAAGGCATTGCTAAGATTTAATCATATTTGTGTTTCCTAGATATTTCCAACTCCAGGCCATCCAAAAATGATTTATAGCTCCACAAACTTAAAGACACCTTCAAAACTTTGTTCAGGATCAAAATCTCATGATGTCCAAGAAGTTCTTAAAAAGAAGCAGGTAACAATCTTGATTTTTCCTCTCTTCAAAAGGAAAGGATCTATTGAATTCTTAAGTGATTGTATTAATAACTTGAACAATTCAGTGTTGTTATGGAACTACTATAATGTTTATTTAACTGCTGCTTGATGCATTGTATACTTGAAAAATGTTTTGCAGTTAGTTGCCTTAGTACCTACATCAAGCACAAGGAAAGAATTTTTTTTTCTATATAAAAATTAAAGACACTGAGTGAGTTGACCTTTTTTTTCTTTTTTTCCTGCAAGGGAGAGAAAAGGGCGAGAAACATATTTTTGTTTCATTATTTTCTCTTAATTTCTGTCTGGCTTTGTACACTAGATAAAGTTTCACATGAAGTATAACAATTATCATTTTAGATTTAAACTCACATAGTTTTTCAAATAAAATAGATGTTTATATATATATTATCTAAGTATAATTAAAGATTTAATTAACAGAGGGGTCAGAGACAACATTTTCCAGATAGATTTTGCTATAATTTCTAACCTAGAGCTGCATCTCACATTTTTAGACTTTAAACTTCAAAAATAAGGATTTGACTTATTACATGGGGAGGTGAAAACAGCTCTTGTTTTTCTTTGTGTATGCATTCAGGTCTTTTAAGTGAATAAACCTCATAGATACTGCTAATTTGTGTTCAGTATTTGAAATGTTAAAGTACAATTAAATTTAAAAAACCTTTAAAATAGGTTTAAAGGTTTCATATCTGGTCAGCTATTTTTTGATTAGGAGGAAGGGCTGTCTTGTGTAAGGGATGACTCATGGGAGATGAGTTGAGATTATAGTAGCCTTATGTATCATTGGCAAACTTCTAAGGAAAAAATTAGTAATGAGAAACTTACCTGTCCATACAGGAAGCAATGAAGCTACAACAAGATATGAGGAAAAAGAGGCAAGAAATGTTAGAGAAACAAATAGAATGCCAAAAGGTAAGACAAACATTCATTATTTGCTTGCTGGAATTGATGTACAGAATGAATTTTCCAAAGATACTCCCCCCAAAATCTTCAAGGTTATTTGTATTAGAATTTACTAAGCATAGTTTTACTTTTTTTTGTTTATTTTATAGATGTTAATATCCAAGCTAGAAAAAAACAAAAACATGAAACCAGAAGAGAGAGCAAATATAATGAAGACTTTGAAAGAGCTTGGAGAAAAGATCTCACAATTGAAAGATGAGTTAAAAACATCTTCTGCAGTCTCCACACCATCTAAAGTAAAGACAAAAACAGAGGTAATTGCATTTTTCTTTCAGTATAGGCTTATTGAACATTTGTGGTGTGCTTGGCAACTTTGAAAGTACAGTGGAACCTTAAGTGACTAGTGTGAGACACTAGCAACAATTTTTTTTTAATATTTCTGTAAATGCTATGTACTCCCTTTGAAAGAAATGATACTACCCAGTTTGAACAAAGATATATTTTTAACTGAAATGTTTTTGTTCTTCATGCTGAGGATGTAACTGCTAGAGTGATGACAAGCAAAGAGACATTTCCTCTTTTCATCAATTCTTTCCATAATTCTTCAATTACATTGTAATACAGCTATCTTTTTTAATAGTCCGAAGATAGCATTGACTTTAGTATGGGTAAAAATATGGCTTTTTATTGAAAACAATAGTCAAAAGTTCTAGATCTATTTAAGTCTAATTTTGTTAATTTCTATTTGTTTCCTTACTGTAGGAGAATGTTTGCTTTTACACTGAGGTTCTATCATTATTCTACAGGTCTGTAGTAGGATTTTAGGTAAATCTGCAGCCCTTTGAGAACTAGAGGGCTTCCCTGGTGGCTCAGATGGTAAAGTGTCTGCCTGCAATGCGGGAGATCTGGGTTCAATCCCTGGGTCAGGAAGATCCCTTAGAGAAGGAAATGGCAACCCACTCTAATACTCTTGCCTGGAAAATTCCATGGACTGAGGAGCCTGGTAGGCTGCAGTCCATGGGGTCGCAAAAAGTTGGACATGACTGAGCGACTTCACTTGAGAACTGGGAATAAATTTGTCACATATATAGAATGTAAATTTTTATATACAGCATTATATTGCATTTGAAATGGTTTTCTTTTTTTTTTTTTTTTTTTGGTTTTCTGTTAGTAAAAGAATGTGAATTGTTTCTTTAAGATTATATTTTACACATTGTCAACTATAATCCAATAAAATTTTGTTTAAAATATTAACTTATGATTAAAAAAAGACTGCTTTTGCTTTTTAAATATGTAATAAAAATGTTATTTTTAATTGAAGCTTCCCCAATTATGGAAAGAACATTTAATTATAGAAATTTAAGAGAATATGGGGGAAGAAAATCTCTCAAAGTCACACCAGCTAAAGACTGATAATTTGTTCCTTTAAAAAAGAAAAAGAGTGGCAATAGTTATAGGGTTCAGATCTGAAAGCAATGATTATAACTGTTATATTTGTATTATTAGTGAATTTTTACCATATAATTTATTTTATACCATTGTGTTTCAGTTATGATGCTTTATTATGTGATAATCATTCTCAACTCCCTCATCTCAGATGACTGTTTCCAGTGTCTGATTTTTAGGCCATCTTAAGCATATTGTAATACTACTTGCTTATTAAGCAGTAATACTTTTTATTGTTATTACTGATAACATTATACTCTACATGTTTTCAATATTATATCTGTCAAGTTACTTTCCTTAAAACACCAGAAGAGATTTCATGCTTTCACATTTACCCAGAAGAGATCTGTGTCATTCTAAAAGTTTAATATTCTGAACAAGATTTTGTAAGTTGTCTAAAAAATACATTTTTACTCTTAAATTTTCCACAGGCCCAAAAAGAACTATTAGATACTGAACTGGACCTTCACAAGAGGCTATCCTCAGGAGAAGACACAACAGAGTTACGGAAAAAACTCAATCAGTTACAGGTTGAGGTGAGATTAAGAGGAATTACCTATTACAGTTAACATCTCAAAAAATAGTTTCCCTCTCTTTTCCAAGGTTTAGTCTGACATTGTATATTATATTCTGTCTTTTGTTATTCAGGCTGCACGATTAGGTATTTTACCTGTGGGTCGAGGAAAGACCATGTCCTCTCAAGGTCGAGGGAGAGGCCGAGGCCGTGGAGGGAGAGGAAGGGGTTCACTAAATCACATGGTGGTGGACCACCGCCCCAAAGCACTCACAGTTGGGGGCTTCATGGAGGAGGAGAAAGATGACTTACTTCAGCATTTTTCAGTAAGTTTTTAAAGTACTAAATGCTAACTATAAAATCATTGTATTCAGCATTTCCTTGCTGCCTTCTGGATAAATGTCAAATGTTTTATAGATTAGAAAATTAAATTGTAAAGTCATGGATATTAGCACATTCCTGTTAATATATTTGAAGGTCAAGAAGTACCTCATGCTATATTCCGTAATATTTCACATAAATGCATTTGTAGTGACAAAAGTTGCTCCAAAGGTGTATTTGATTTTTGCTTTAGGGTTTATTACATCTTTTACCAGGTGTTTACATGGCTTACCAGGTATCAATCAATGAAAATAGTCTGGGATGGAGATGAAATCCAAAGGAAAAATTTGTTAGAAGTGTCATGCTTAGTTAAATTCTGTATACAGCTATGACCACTTACTTTTAGACAAACATTTGAATAAATATTTGCCACAGGTAAATGTTTCTTTTATTTTGCATATATTCTCTTTCTAACCATTCATTAATTCATTCAGTGAATATTTTCTGAGTGTTTTTTGTGCTAGAGCATTTTCATATTTCATGCATGAAATAAAGTATGTATAAAATCCCATGTGTAAAGATGGGAAAAGTGAAGCTTAAAAAAGTCAACTGAGATCATGCAGGACCAAGGTGATAATACACAGTTTACTATTAACATCCAAAATCCCTATTCCTCAAACAACTTTTTTGAGAGAAAACATTTTCAGCCCTAACGGTGGTGAAGGAAATCTTACACAGCAAGACTTCACAGTATAGTTTCATTAGTTTGATGCCCATTAACCTTGTTTTGCCCTGGCCATTGGAGAATGCTAGCTTGTTATAAAATGTCCAGATTTGAGAGCCATCTTGGCTGTAGCCTGTGTACACTCGAGCCAGTTCTTTCACTAGTCTGACTATTATTTTTTTTGCAAAGTGGAAGATTGTCTTTAAGAGACTTCTTCTAGGAGTAAAGAAGGTAACAGGTGGAGGAGCACTGTACGTGTGCAGGGTGTTCTTCTGGAGCCCAGGTGAACGTTGATTTTTGTCCTTCAGTGTCGATTATATAACATTTGAATCTCCTTGCCAAATAGTTGGGCGTTTAGATCCATGGCCAGCTCTGCTGAGGTGACATTAGATAATATAAAGCAGAATTTTCATAAATTTGGCTCTGCAGAAAGTTTTCGTTAAAAAAGGAGGTTATCTTGTGAGGTAGGAAGCTGCTTTGCTCTATCCTGAGGGTTACTGGAGATGTATATGTAAATGTTAAGTTTTAACCCAGAAGTCATGCTCAATTGGCTCTCTGCCCTTCTCATAAGTAGAGTCATTACAGAGTATTTATAATAACCAACTTTTACATACATACATTTTTTAAGTCTGAAATAGAACACTCTGTGCATTATGGGACATGTCCAGACGTTTGGGGAAGGAGCAAAGAAAGCCAAGGCACACGAGGCAACTTAAAGAACGAGACACTACTGTTAGTTTTGATGGTGTTTTGTAGTTTGTTTTTTGTTTTGACAGGGTGCTATCAGACAGTCTTGAGTGCTAGAAAAAACTCTGATAAGAGGTACTTGGGCAGTATAGTGTGCTTTCTTTGGAAAAAAAAAAAATACAGAAATACATATGCCTGAGACGTTATTGAAAGTAGATTTGACAAACTGACAGGGCAGCTCTTCTTTGATATTTCATATCTCACAAAGGCTAAAGTAAAATGTATGTTTTCAGTATCCTTTCAGTCCTTAATGATTGTGAAAAGCTCATGAGTGGCTATATCTGAATGAAAAGATGGTTGATGGGTTTTAGTGAAGCTATGTTGAACTGTGTCTATTTGGTTTTTTTCTTAACATTATATTTCTGAGATTTATTCATGTTATTACATGTAACAGTAGTTGGCTATTTTTATTTCTGTATAGTTTTCAGTTGTATAAATATACCACAATTTACTTTTCCGTTCTCCTATTGATAGGTATTTGGATTATTTCCATTTCATTTTTATGAACAGTGTTGCAATGAACATTGTTTTAGATGTCTTTTAATATATGTATATATTTCTGTTGATGTAGATGAAACTATTGAGTAAACTGCATCAATTTTATTAGTTTAGATTCCCATCAGTGTTGTATGAGAGTTCCTGACTTGAACTTAAAGATGTTAAAATACATCTTTATTCTACTTATTAATCTTATTTGTTGCAAGTTAGGTAGTGGGAGTTTTATATTCTTAGTTCCTGGCTACATGAAAATTAAATTTCTCCTCTTCCTTCAATAATATTAATAGAAATATAATACATTTAATGCCTTAAAATTCTTTCTGGAGGATAGAACTACTGCCTTCTTTGGAAAGCAACCCAGTTAATACAGATTAAAATTTTTATATTGCTTTTTCTTGCTAGTAAAAGCAACGTATCTTTATTTTAAAATGGAAATAACAAAGTCTAAGAACTTAATAGTGAACAGTGACCTCAATTGATTAGACTGTATTATAGAATTGAACTTTGCTAAGAGATTAGAACTTAAATGTTCTAGCCCCCTCCTTCAACCGCCTCCCTAAAGGCTAAATTTGTGAGATATGAATGTGTTCATCAAAGGAGGAAGGGTATCTTTTCCCAGTGTTTCAAATCGTCACATTGTACACTTTAAATATCTTACAGTTTTGTCAGTTATACTTCAGTAAAACTGGAAAGAATTTAAATAATATAGGAATGAACAGAATACTGATAAAGTCTCTATAATTGGTCGTATTATATGTTAAAGGATAGAGTAAGGGATGTCTATTACACAAATTAGGAGCTTCCCTGGTGGTTTGGTGCTAAAGAATTCGCCTGCCTGCCAATGCAGGAGATGCAGGTTCGATTCCTGGGTCGGGAAGATCTGGATCATTCTGGAAACAGAAATGGAAACCCACTCCATTCCATGGACAGTGGAGACTGGCTGTCTGCAGTCCATGGAGTCGCAAAAGAGTCAGACATGACTTAGTGACTGAATAATAACAACAACAAATCAACAAATTACACAAGTTGCCTTGATTTCAAGATTTATTAAGATATAATTGACATATAACACTGTATTATTTTCAGATGTACAACATAATGATTTGATATACATATATGATTACTAAAATTAGTTAGTATCTGTCGTCACCTCACATGAGAAAAAATTTTTTCCTAGTGATAAGAACTTTTAATATCTACTCACTTAGTAACTACCTAATTTTGAAAAGATGGTAAATGTAAACATTTTGACTCATGGGACATACTAAAATGAGTAATTCTGATATTCATTTTAATATGTCCCACAGGTTTTTTGTTTTCTCTTATTGAAATTTGATGGGGAAGGAAAAAAATGTTTTGTTTTGTTTTGTTTTCTTTTTTTAAATTTTATTTATTTATTTGGCTGCTCTGGGTCTTAGTTGTAGCATGTGGGATCTAGCTCCCTGACCAGGGATCGAACCTGGGCCCCCTGCACTGGGAGCTCAGAGTCTTAGCCATTGGACCACCAGGGAAGTCCCGGAAAAAAATGTTTAGATGGTAGTAACAAGAAATACATTTGAAACTGAGTAATTTTACCCTGAGGTAGGTAGGATAGTGTTTGACTTTCCAGGTGGCTCAGTGGTAAAGAATCTGCCTACCAGTGCAGGAGACACAGGAGATCTGGGTTTGATCCCTGGTCAGGAAGATCCCCTACTCCAGTATTCTTGCCTGGAAAATTCCATGGACAGAGAAGCCTGACTGGCTACAGTCCATGAGACTGCAGAGTTGGACACAATTGAGCACGCTTGCAGAAGCAAACAAAAGCAAAACCGCAGGATCGTGTTTAGCATTTGTGGGATGCACAGATGTGCCATGGAGTGTTTGTCGTCGTATAGCATTTCAGGAGAGGAAGTGGAAACAGTTTATCAGATATGGATTGGGATAGAAGGGATGTCATGAGATGAATAGATGATTTTTAAATTATTTACATTTTAAAAAAAATAATAAATTACTTACATTTGTAGGATTGTACTCTAAATTTGTAATTATCAATGTGAAAGGTCAGTAATCATATTAAGGCAGTATTTGTTGTCCTCATCGTGATTTTTCTAAGTAGAATGACTGTATATAATTCATCTTCCAAACCAAGACAAATCTTAAAATTTATGTGGCATCAGCATTAATTATGGATTATCCTGGGAAAGCCAGACATGTTTTTCTAATTAAAAAGAACATCGCTTTTTCTAGCTCTCATTGGAGATTATTTGTAGATCCATTTTAACAGATTTTTTTCCCTTCAAATAATCATTAAACTTTTTTTTTTTTTTTGCTTTTTCCATGATCCAGCGGATGTTGGCAATTTGATCTCTGGTTCCTCTGCCTTTATTCAGCTTTATATCTTAAATATATGTGTATCTGTGTCAACAGGTAGATAGGCAATTACTTTATTATTTACATTGAAGAAGTTGTACTTCATAATATTTAAGCTCTGAAATTGGACTATTTAGATATGAACACCTGTCTTATTGACTGAGCTGTGCAATCTTGTGCCAGATTAAACTTTTAATAGTACACAATTTGAAGAAATCATTAGTAAATGTGAGAACAAACTCTTGTGTTCTAAAATCTATTTTAGCCTGCAAACCAAGGGTCAAAATTCAAAGACCGTCGGCTACAAATATCATGGCACAAGGCCAAGGTGCCTTCTGTATCCACTGAGACTGAGGAAGAAGAAGTCAAGGAGGAGGTAAATTTAACAACTGAAAATAAAAGAGTTGAATTAGATTGTTTTCCAGTTATATGCTTTTCTTGACATTAAAGTAAATAAATTTTAAAATACATAATGAGTTTTTTCATGCATGTGATTAACACTAGTCTAGAAGTTTATTAAAGAATCAGGACAGGTGCAGAAATGAAAAAGCTCTTTTGGGGATTATTTTCTGTTGTAGGAGAAACTATTCTTTAAAATTTGCATTTATTTTGGCTTTATTGGGGCTCTGGACATTTTTATTTTGGTAAATAAAGATGTGGATTAAGGGAACAGTTAAATTGTATCTGGTTGTTTTAGTTTTCACTTATTCAAGTTCCATAAGTAATAGATTTGAGTTTCTTATTTTCTATGTATAGTTCATTAAAGTGAGAGTGTAAAGAAGTTGGACATAAGAGGAAAGAATAGCAAAACCATGGACTTAAATATATAAATATTAAACAGCTTCTTAAAACAATGGGGACTAATATTGCTTTTTTACTCCTATATTTCTAGTTAGTTTCTTAAAATAGACACTTCAGGGAGCATTGCTTGCAAGTTGTTCCTCTTTCATTGTAATTTTGATTTTAAAAGATAGCAAGCATTTATGGCTGATCAAGAGTTTTCCTGACCAAATGGGTAATTAATCAGCTTCTTAAAACAATGGGAACTAATATTGCTTTTTTACCCCTATATTTCTAGTTAGTTTATTAAAGTAGACACTTTAGGGAGCATTGCAAGTTATTCCTCATTCGTTGTAATTTTGGTTTTAAAAGATAGCAAGCATTTATGGCTGATCAAGAGTTTTCCTGACCAAATGGGTAATTTTACCTACAGCAGAAAATTTTACAAAAGCAGAAACTTTTCCTTTGTTAAGAACAGAAAAATCTTGGTATTTTGGGAATGTCTGTAGATACTTTGTAATGTTTATAAGATTTTAGATTTTTATGGTAGATTTAGAATATCAGTGTCATAGGAAAGTTATATTCTTCCCTCACAAATAATTGGCTCTTAGAGGAAAAACTCTGGAGAAGGCGATGGCACCCCACTCCAGTACTCTTGCCAGGAAAATCCCATGGACGGAGGAGCCTGGTGGGCTGCAGTCCACAGGGTCGCACAGAGTCGGACACGACTGAGCGACTTCACTTTCACTTTTCACTTTCATGCATTGGAGGAGGAAATGTCAACCCACTCCAGTGTTCTTGCCTGGAGAATCCCAGGGACGGGGAGCCTGGTGGGCTGCCGTCTATGGGGTCGCACAGAGTCAGACACGACTGAAGCGACTTAGCAGCAGCAGCAGCAGAGGAAAAATTCAGAAGTTCAGGTGGTTATTTATTTTTCTCACTTTTAAGATAATAGAATAAAATTAATCAAAAATGTGTCATAGATACCACCCCCAACTCAACATTTATATGTTTTTTAATTTTCCTGATGATATTAGAATGGAAGTCTTCTCCTATTAAACTAACAAAATTAACAAGAGAGACAAATATATATATATATATTTTTTTTTTAATAACATTTTTAGTTTTTCTTGCCCCTAAAAATACTTGGGCTTCCCTGGTGGCTCAGACGGTAAAGCATCTGCCTGCAATGTGGAAGACCCAGGTTCAATCCCTGGGTTGGGAAGATCCCCTGGAGAAGGAAATGGCAGCCCACTCCAGTACTCTTGCCTGGAAAATCCCACGGACAGAGGAGCCTAGTAGGCTACTGTCCATGGGGTCGCAAAGAGTCAGACACACTGAATGACTTTACTTACTTACTTACTAAAGATACTCTATGAGTTTATCACTTGTAAATCCAGTCTGGGCATTGTATACTAGTCTGTTTGTTCTTTGGCCTAAAAAGTATTCTACTTAGTTTTCTTATGCCACTGAGCAGATTTTACCCTCTTTTTTTCAGGAAACAGAAACCTCGGATTTGTTTTTGCATGATGACGACGACGAAGACGAAGATGAATATGAGTCTCGTTCGTGGCGAAGATGAAATCTGATGCGACTTGTATAATTTTTAGGAATATTGTTTAGAAGAACAACTTTTTAAAATTATTTAAAGAAGTCAATGAGCCAAAAAAAAATGTTTTTTTTTATTTTTCTTTTCAACACAGTAGGTGTAAGGACAGCAAGTTTGCTATTTAAATACATCTCATAACTGTTCATGATATTAAAGCACCAAAGGCCTAGTGACTTTTACACAGTTGTGAAGATCCACAGGAATGACATGGATAATCTCTAGAGCCTTATTTTCCACACCACCTGTTTTTGTTTCTTTTTTTTTTTTTTTTTCTTGGAGCAGGTGGGGCGGCGCGGGGGCCCAGCCCATGCAAAGCGGCCGCTCTGCCGGCCGGCGCCCGCCACTGCTACCGCCGCGCCCCGCCTCAGTCGCGGGCGCCCCGGGCCTCCTCCCCCTCCTGTTTTTGTTTCTATTGGTGTTGGATTATGATGTAAATGACAGGGTGTTCAGAAATTTTATTTTGGATTATAATCTGCTGATAAAATTTCATTAAATGTCAAATCGCCTGGAATCTCTTAACTCTCAGCTATTATGGATGGGTCGTCAGACAGTAGGAGATACTTGTAATTAAAATACCCTTTGGCTTTCAAGAGTTGTCTTGGAAGAAAAGTAAATTTACTTTTTTTTTTATTGAGGTGGAGCCCGACTTATATTCAGTCTAAATTTTGGGGGGATTTAATATGCAGCAGTGAGTACTATTTTAGTGTTAATCATAACTGTTCTTCAGTGCTAGGCAGGCTCTGTGGTATTTCCATTCTGTCATCACATTAACTCTTCTGAACTTCTGCTACTGAGTTTTAGTTTGCTTTGAAATTATCAAGCATTGGTTCAGTTGTGTTTTTTTTTTTTTTTTTTTTTATGTTTTCAGACTATAAAAAAGGCTTTTTATCTGTTGCCCCTTTCTCATCCCCATATCCCCATTTTCTTTCTTCTGTCTTTTTATTAATAGCCTGACTTACCCATTACTGAGATAAGTGATTCTTTGGGGCCATGAAAAGTCAGTCCCCAATAAAAAGTTTAAACCAGCACCTTGATAAATAAGTGATATTTTGATGAGAATGATGGAAGGATTTGTGGGGAGAGTCACCAGCTTTTTTTTTAAGCTTCACTTCAGTTAATAGTTATGCAAAAGCGTTTAAAAGTGTCTGAAATGCTTTTCCTAAATTTAAACCATGATGGTGAGGTGACTGGGGGTAGGTTGGGGGTGGGATGGGGTAGGGGGATGGTTATGCTAGTAATAAATGGGAGTCATAACTTGACTTTGATCAGATGACCTTATATTTTCATAATTTTGTAGCTTGTTGCTATTCATGAACATAAGCATCTTTCAGTAGACAGTTTCCTTCACTGTGTGCATTTTCACTGTACACTGTATAGAGTAGAGTATCTGTTAAGTAAAATATATCTGTAAATTTATGTCCTTGTGTTCTGAATGTTAGATGGGAAAGCAGAGGAGCAACACTACACTGCATTGACCCCTGGGGAAATAAAATTATTAATGTAAATAGGATATCACTTTTTCAAGGATATACACATCTATGTTTTTATAATATGTGTGGTGTGAAAATTTGAAACCTTCTGTTGGCTTCAGAAGGTTCTTGGTGATCACCATGTCAAGGATTTTGTTTCCTGAGGTAAAGACTTTCTCACAGTAGAAACTATTCACTAAGAAATTTAAAACCATCAGGACTCTAGATTTTTTTGGCTATGAGAAATTAAATCCCACATGCTGATTATCTTTCCTCTTCTGTATATTTTCCTGGAATGATGTGTCAAACCAGGATCGTTTTTATGTAATTTTCCCTTCATAATGGACTTCCTCTTTCTAGGTTATTACTATATTTCTGATAACACAAAGCTTATAAGAGAAGGAAAACATCACAATGGGGTACTAGAATAAGCAATCTTGCTCCTTCTTCCTCCATCATCTCTAATGAAATTTTCTTCATGTCTGTGGCTCAGTCAGTATATATTTTGAAAGATTCATTGTGGTGAATATTTTGAGTCCTGACAGTTTAAACGTGATAGAGGGAACAAAGGATTTATATATTTTTTGTACAAAGTTTTTTCTTAAACTGTATAATTTTGTAAATAATTTGTTTGGTTTTTTTTGTGTACTAAAACTACCAGCGTATAGATTTCAATAAGAATTGTTGTATTTTTGTATTTGGAAACTGAAAATTACAGTAAATTAATGGAGCTGTAAGAAAATTTTCAGTAGACTGACAGTTCAGCAGAATGAGATTCCTTTTCATATGATTTTTTTTTAACCTAAAATTGACATCTTATTACACTCTCAGTACAGACAGAGTTAAGGATTTGTTTGATTTTTAGTTCTTGGGGGAGATGGGGGGGGTGAAAGAGAAGGATGTTAAAGTGAAGAATAAATAGACACTTTTTCCAGTAAGTTTTTAAGCCCTTTAAAACTTAGTTTTTGATACACCTTAAATAGGACTAAAACGCTTTCAAAATGTCATTTCTAATGTTTGACTCTCAAAAATAATTCAAAATATGCATTGAATATTGGAAAATTTAAGGTTAGCATAAACTAGTTGAATGTATGTATGTTTTCCTTTAGGGCTGAGGTCCCAAACCATTAGAATTTCTCTTAAAAGCGAGTAAACATGATTTGTTTTCTTGGCATCTTCACTTACAGAAATAACACATACCATCTGAGGCAAATTCTGTTCTTTTGAATGTGTATGACATCTTTCTAAGTAGCTATTAAGCAATAACAACCACCAACCTGGCTTGGTCAACTTGGTTTTACTAGTGGCTTACTGCCCAGGCTTAAAAAGCTAACCCCGGGGAATGTAGAATTTCCCTCAATTTCTTCATGTTGTAACATTGAGAAAATATTGTCACTAGCTAAGGTGATAAATTGGAAAACGTCTTGTGGGTGGAAAAAGAAAGGTCCATGGTATGGATCATTATTAAAAAAAAAAAAAAAGAAAAAAATCATGTGAAAAGGAATAGTGGTTCCTCTTGATGTATAGTATGCCTGTATTATAGTTTTTACAAAATTGTGAACTTGTGTAATAGTATAATAGGAGATATTGTTGAATTTCTAACTGTTTATACATTTAAATTCATATATGTAATGTTTGTTTTATCAATTACAATCTGAATTTCTAAGAAGCATGTTGACTTTTGCAATAAAGATGCAATATGGAATGGTTCACAATTGGGAAAAAAGAAAGAAAAAAACTAAAAGTTACAAATTTAAAAGAATTTGCAAAATTTATGAACCATTCCAAAAATTATAACAATCACCAAAAGAGCTGTAATTCTGGCTTGTTCTGGAAAGAAAGAAAATGTGTGTGTATGCTTGCTCGAGTGAGAATGAATGAGTGATGGATATGTATGTGTGTTTTATGTTGAGTTCATGTACATGGGAGAATGTCACTCAATCTGAATTTGGGTACCAAAATCACTGGCTATTAAATATTCAGTAGAATAACTCCTTTGATAGGTAGAGTGGTCTTGCAAACAAAAGGGAAGGGCATTAAAGTGTTACAAGTAAACTTGATAGCATAGTTCTCTGTTCATGAATGGGTCTTGGTATCCCAGATAAAAGCACAAACTATTTTATAAAAGCAGTTATTTTAGTATTATCTTGAGGATATTCAAGATGCCAACAAACAGTAGGAAGGATATTTCCCATAAGCACAATAGAGAGAAAAGAAAGAACACCTTGAATTTACAGTATAGTAATTGTGATGGCTATTTAGTGAGGAATAACAAGAGAAGGAGTGGTCTTAATCAAGAGGACTGGGTGGTGATGGGAAAAGGAAGTATATCGCTTGGGCTCCCATTTTCTTATTTTAAAAACTGCTTTTTGTATACAGTTCCCTCCAAATGTTTATTCATTGTCCAAGAAGAGTCGTTCTTCAAATCTCAGTTTATACAGGAAAATACTAAAGAATGGGAGTAAATTTCATTTTCCTTCTTTTCAAATAAACAGTTTTATCCATATTTTATGAATTAAGTAGCAAATAAGCTGTGTTGCCATTTGTTTTGAATAGATTATAATTTATCCAGTATATGTTTATGGTAAACACTAGTCTGAGGCTTTTGGGAGAGGGCAAGCATAATTCTGAACATAGTTAAATTTGTTTAATAGTAACAAGTCAAACATTTTACTAAAATGGAGCTCTCATTAAATTACTGGCTTTATTTGAAGTTTTTACTAATTTCGATGTAAATTATTCTAAAGCCAAGGATACATTTTGAATTGCAAACCCCATTGTAGTATCTAGGCTGGGTCTAGTTATGTTCCAATAAAAATGAGTGTGTATGTCAGCCCATGGGATCATTTTAAGATGCGCCAGGTTTGCTTTAAATGAACCAAAATTTTGCAAGTCAGACCTGTCCATTTTGTATCACTTTTAGTCTCCAAGATCTATTTGAGGAGCCAACCTACACTGACTAAAAAAAAAAAAAACCAAAACTGTGCTTCTAATTGATGTGTTATGAATCACCTTCATTTATGCTAAATTGATTTACTGCCAAGTGATCTCCTTTCTACAGGATCATCTACCATTTACCTGGTTCTGTAATCAACCTTAGGTTTACTAAACCATCCCAAACACTCTGAGATGGGTGACCTGATATAGGTGAAATTAAGGTCAGAATAGTGTTTGATGATTGTTCGCAGGATATTTGTGGTTTTAGTCTCCTCTTAGGCTTCTGCAAAAAATCTGCAAAGATTTTTTTTTTTTTCCTTCAAATTTTTATTTTGAGTTGTGGTAGTCAGGAGAAGGCAATGGCAACGCACTCCAGTACTCTTGCCTGGAGACTCCCAGGGACAGGGGAGCCTGGTGGGCTGCCGTCTATGGGGTTGCACAGAGTCGGACACGACTGAAGCGACTTAGCAGCAGCAGCAATCAGGAAGCATGATAAACATTGTTACTTTTTCTTTGTATTTATATTTTTCCTTTTATGAAGGAGGAGCAAGGAAAGAATGCCCTAGCCTAGTAGCCTATTAGTTTGTTCTCAATAGAAGCCTGTATTACCTACAGCACTTGAGTTTTCTAATCACTTCATAGAGTTCTATTACTTTGATATGTGACCCCTTAGTTCTTAAAACAGTTGAGTTGAGGTAATGGTTAGTACTTGATTGTTCAAATTTTTTGCTCTTCACTCAAACCTTTCTTGGGGAGTAGGATTATGGGAATAAGCCTTTTAGTTGCCTGGCTGCATTTCTGTTAATTTGAGTTTTCAACACTGCTTTGTGAAAATCTCATAAAAGTGAATGTCTTGTTAACAAGACTAAAGTCCTTGTGATTCTGTCTCTTAGTTTGCCCCCAAACAGCTGCTTTTGTGAGATACTGATTATTTCTCTTAATTTTAAATTAAACAAGAAGGGCTAAGGTTGACCTTGCCAAGTTAATGTTTTTTTGAGGCTGGTATAACTTCAAGGTTGAGGCTGTGCCCATGTTTAGTTTCAGTTCTTAGACCAAAGGCTGCTGATTTATCTGTATAAGCGACTGTTCCTATAAACAGTCAAGTTCTAGTTCCTGAACACCCTCCATCGAAAGGCTTACTGTATTTATTTACTGTAAAACTCAAGATTTTAACATTTAAAGCCTGTAGGGGGCTCCAGAAGGCAAAATTTAGTTAGCTTTAGAGCAGTAACATAGCAATTCAAGAGTGGAAAACATTGTGCAGGGCAACCCAATATATATGTACATACATGCCAATCAAAAAGTTCACCAGACAGTGCTTGCCCTTACAATTTTATATGCACCTGATATTTTTTTCTATTGTCAGGACCCACTATTTTGCTTTCAGAACTGCAGTTGGAAAACACTAGCCTATTAAGTGGCAGGGTGAATTGCATTTTTAAATCCCTCTTCCTGTGACATTGTCAATACGATTTTGAGTATAAATGATAAAATATTACCTTCTGTGCTTTGTTTGGAAAAGTAGTCTGGGGTCTGAAGTTGACCTTTAGTCTAAAAATTAAAGATAAAAGGAACTTCCCTGGCAGTCCAGTGGTTCTGACTCCACACTTCCACAGCAGGGGGTATGGATTGGATCCTTGTTGGGGAAATAAGACCCTGCATGCCTCAAGGTGCAGCCAAAAATAAATTTTACAAAATGAAGGTGAAAATAATGTATACATCAGTCTCTTTATTGATTACTTGGTGCTCTTGAGCATGAAATTACTTCATAGTTTTTAATTTTTGTAATAGACAACTATGAGTGACTTTTAAAATTTTCCTGTAGTTTTATATTTTTGTCATTGTTTACCCTGGGAACGAAGTAGAATACTAGAATATTGGTGCTACTTTTTATGAAATTTAAAGCAATTTTCAAGAATTAATTATGTTAAAAACAAAACTGCCCATGAAGTCCATATTACTACAAATACTTAGTGTCTGTGAATCAAGAAAAGATTATTTGGCTTTGGATTTAATTTTGCACTGAGAGTTCGCCTTAGCTAAAAATCATTAAAAACAAACCAGGTTTGATAGCTCTGTGAGAAAACTGTACATATTCCAAAATTGAATTTTGGAATTGAATTTCACCCTTTTAAAACATATTCTCCTGTAGGTTCATAAGAAGTAGGAAATATTGATAAACCCCTATCTAAGAAAGAAGTGGGGCTTCCTTTGTGGCTCAGCAGTGAAGTTGCCTGCCACTGCAGGAAATGCAAGAGACCAGTCCTTGGGTAGGGAAGATCCCCTGGAGAAGGAAATGGCAAGCTACTCTGCTGTTGTTGCCTGGGAAATTCCATGGACAGGAGCCGGGCAAGTAAGACACGACTTAGCGACTGAACAACAGAAACAACAAATTGTCTGAGCCTTCCTAAAGCATAAAGGGAAAGATGGAGAACATGTCAGTGAGAAGTTTGCCATGTTTTCAGAAATCCATAGAAGAAAACCATTATCTGCAAAGTAATGAAATCAACACAGATCATGGAAAATACCTTACTGGTACATTTCAGTATTTCTACCTTCTTGTCCCTGTGCAATCCTTTTTGGATTCCTTAAGCAATAAAACTTGACTTTCTCTGATAAGTGGTGCCAAGTAATTATTTTCTATTAAACTGGCTGATAAACTATTCACTTCAGTGAATTCAATTCAGTAGATGTGTTGAAGGCAGACTGTGAACTGGATCATAGTTCAGTAGTTTGCCTGCACTCTGCTTGAAGCAGCCCTTTGAAAAAGGTGCTCCCTTGTCCCCTTGGGCCTTGAAAACTGAGTTTATAAGAGATTAAGTGGCTTCCCCGAGGTCACACAGCCTGTAGTGGTGGGACCAGGATTTGAACATGGGTCTGACCCCCCTGTGCATGTGTTTAACCTCTCTGCTCTGCTGCTTCTAATAAAATGGGATATTGCAAGTCTGTGGAATGTCACTGGTCTTTTTTATTAGTGTCTGTCAAATACTGCCATTCTGGCTCCATCTAGCTCATCTGCCTTGGATTGGAACCAGGCTCCCTTGGGGAGCAATGCTGTTTTTAGGTAGTATATTGGAAACCACAGAGCATAGTGTTTATAGATGCTAATTTGTGGGGAAGCATTTTAAAGTAATAATTTTGTGACCTCCATAATGTACAGCCAGCCAATTTGATACATTTGACAATAATTTGGCTATATCATAACCTATGTTTATTTTATTTTCAATTTTATCTTAAATATTTTCCCTGTGGCAAACAGAATTATGATAATCTTGGAGTGTTTCTACCTTGCTTCTTTGTGTTTTTTCAATATTTCTAGTGCCTTCCTTTTAACCTTAGCATTAAAAAAATCATGGTGTACATAAATAAGTTTATATGCTTTAATGATGTTTTCATATAGTATACTGAATCTTCTAGACAGAAAGTGCTGAGAATAGCAGTGTTTGTTCATAGTTATGTTTATGCCATAGATTTTTTGAAAAGAGTATATTCTCAGTGAATAAAACTGATGTTCATGTCACTGTTCTATTGTTTATGGAGTTATTTTTTTTACATGTTCAGATTTCTTGTTTTAGTAATGTCATTCTGAATCCTGTGGATTTCTAATTTTAGCTATGTTGGCAACCATCAGGTGTTTGTTGGCTACTAATGATATGGTAGTAATTGTCATCGGCAAAAAGGAAAAGATGTTAGCACCCCTGGGAGAAAGGGAGTTTTTCATTTTTCAACAGCCCATGAGAAAAGTAGACATGTTCTAATAGATTCAACAGAAAAAACTTTATTCTTGACAAATTTAGCAGCTATTAGGAATATTTCCAGTATGGGAACTGTATCTGGGAAATTGCTAAGACAAAGAATGATTATAACATTCTGCAGGTTAACAGTTTTTTAGAAAGGCATTTCCTCTAAATTTTGGATTAAGTCATTTAAAAAAACATCAAATGCTAAAAAAGCATACATGTTCTTTTTAAAGCATTATGAACACATTTTGCTTTGAAATATCAAAGATGAGGAAGAATTTTATACATAGAACTTAATTTCTTAGAATTATTTATTTTCTTATCTTTTGAAAAATTTCTACCAATTATGTTAAGGCACTTCTCTCCCTGTGATTTATTTAAATCTTAATAAATTATACATTTCTGCACTTTAGCCATTCATGTGAAAATTATTTGGAGTCATCGCAATAGAATGGTGCTGTGTTGCCTCCTGAGACACAGTACGTCAAAGATGTTTCAGCCATTCTTAGTTTCATATCTTCCAGTGACTGTTATTGATAAATCAGATAAAGCTGGACAAAAGTCTTTAAAGATTGAAGTCAATGATTAAAATCTATGTAGCAGTTAAGGTTTTAAGTAAGGATTCTTTTTATGGCTAGCTTTTGTACTGAGCTCATAGTATTTTTGGAAAGCTATTTAAGAGTGGTAGGCACCTATCACTTTCTCAGAAAAGGCTGTGTCTAGGAAAAAGAAACTGAAGAACCCTACTGGTACACTCAAACATGTCCAGAGAGCTTTGAACATTGTCTGTAAAACAGTACACAGTTTATTTTGTCTCTCCTGCTGTATGGTCCAGGAGGACTGCCTTTTTATTCATTTCAAGGTTTCTGTGATCATCACATAACTTGATACTTCACAGACTCAGAGCGTAAGAACAGGTTACAGTAGAGAGTGTCACTTGTTTTCCTTTCTTTGTAACTTTCGTGAGTCAGAATCCAAAGAAAATTTGCACACTTAGAAGAAAATGACAATGACTTTTGATAGTGTTCAACATTTTTGTACGGTAATCCTTGACCACCCAGCCTTGCCCAGAAACCTAATGGGTTTTTTTCTTATTTCATAAATAAGAAATTTTTAAAAATTTGACAAGGTAAAATAGCCTGCAAGTAGAAGTTCTTTTAATAACTGTTGCAAAAATGACTTGAAGAACTAGGGAAGTCTCATAAAGAACAACCCTTTTCTGCCTTCTATTTAGTGTATTTTTGTTTCATTTCACCACTATTTTAATTATGCCGAAAAGAAATTATTGTAAACTTGAAAATGTGAAGGCTATTTTTATTCAGTGATGTACTTCTTATAAGTCCGTTTCTTTTCAATTTCAGTCTTGGTTTCTTTAAGCATAGTACCATTTTTTGTGTTGTACTTTTATTCCACTATTCCCAGTCAGAGAGGGATGGCGAGCAGAATGTTGAAGACCCACAGGTCTGATGAAGGAAGTTCCTCTCCTACAGATGGGGTATTCCTTAGCCTCTCAGGGGTCGAGAGAGCCCCAGGCGTGGTGTCAGACTGGATTGGACACCACTTCAGTGCTCATCACGTGACTCTGTGCCGTGTGTTTTCAAACATTCTCATTTACTCTATGAGGTATACTGTGATTCTCCCCTTTCCATCCAAGGGACAGCTGAGGCACAGACCAGTCATCGTCTCAAAACAGCGCCAAGATTTGAAGCCACAATACAATCTGACTTCAAGGCGCAGCTTAAAAAAAAAAAAAAATTATTTTTGCCTGTGCTGGGTCTTTATGATTGCACAGGGGCTGTCCCTAGTTGCGGAGAGCAGGGGCTACTCTCTGGTTGTGGTTCGCGGGCTTCTCATTGCGGTGGCTTCTTGTGGAGCAGTGGCTCAGCAGTTATGACGCCTGGGCTTAGTTGCTCCGTGGCATGTGGTGAGATGTTCCCAGAGGGATCAAACCCGTGTCCCCTGCATTGGCAGGCAGATTCTTAACCAGTAGACCACCAGGGAAGCCCCCACAGCACAGCTTTTAACACTGCTTCCTTCTGTGTTAACGTCCTAGTAGTTGCGTGTGTGTGTGCGCGTGCGTGCGTGTGTGCGTGCATGCGTACGTTGCGTGCTAAGTCCCTTCAGTCGTGTCCAGCTCTTTGAGACTCTATGGAATGTAGCCCGCCAGGCTTCTCTGTCCATGGAATTCTCCAGGCAAGAAGTGAGTCGCCATGATCTCTTCCAGGGCATCTTCCCAACCCCAGGGATCCGACCTGTGCATCTCACGTCTCCTGCATTGGCAGGTGGGTTGTTTACCTCTAGCGCCACCTGAGAAGCCCAATAGCTGTATGAGCTGAGGTTAATTAATCTTTTGAATGCTCAGTTTACTCATAAAATGTGCTTTATAATATCAGAACCCCTTTATTGCTTGCAGGATTGCAATAAGCATTAAATGAGATAATACTTCTGAAAGTACCTCGTGAAATGCAAACTTGTATTAGCAGATTTTCAAAGCTTCATCAGATTGTCCTGGAGCTGTTCGGAGCTGAATGGAGCTGTTTTCAACTACAATTGAATTTCCTACTTTGGTTGTTAAATCTTGTGGAATCACCTAAATATGCTTAGCAATGTTGGAGAAAAAAGAGGTGAATACTTTATATCTGAGATTGCACCTTTATATTTCTTTAACATGTCACATTAATCAAGGAGATAAAGACCACCAGACACTAGATAATGATATTTTGTAATCCTTACCAATTGTTAGTGAATATTACATATAGCCATGAAGTGATCATGGCTATCCTTCACCCATGAAGCTTCAAACTGCAATTGGGTGAAGGGGCTTGGTTTCTTGTCTAGTCTTTCACAGAAGAATGTATTTTATGGGCTTATGTAATGTACCACAGAAAAGCCTACGTATTCCCCCAAAGTCTCAAGCCCTTTGAACTGACTGGGAATTTGCTTAACAGTCACACTTCACAACCACCTTTACTGGCTGTCCTGTTGTTTGCCGTATGATCTGCCTCCACCAAAGAACTGTGAACCTCTTCAACAAAATGAGATTTTTCCTTGGTTGAGCAATTCCGTGAAGTGTATGTACATCATAGTCAGTAAATTATGCTTTAGAGTGTGGCCAAAGGAAAATATTTAAAATGGAAAAATTAATGAAACTATTTTCCATACCAAATATATTTGGAGGATACTGGAATTAGCTCTTGAATAGATATATCATTAGTACAAATTATGTGAAATACCTGTACCAATTGTTCATGGCTTTTGTGTTTCAGCATAGAAGGCAGAATATATTTAAAAGCAAGCTGTCATTTTCTCCATCTCTTTGTAAAATTTTCAGTGAGGTGATAGACACTGTGAAAAGGATCAGGTTAAAACTCTTACACACTTCTTTTTCGGTTTCTATTGTAATTATTTAAACAAACATGTTGATTTATTGAACATTCTGGAAATAAAAGTGTTTTAAACACTCAGATTGAAAATAGATACATATTTTGCTCTGGAGAAAATGGGACCTTGTCTCTGCTTGCTTCCCCTCCTTACTTCAGATTTAACCACACCATTAAAGTGACCAGATGGAGGTATTCTCCTTTGAGACTCTTCACATTTCTTTTTTTTTAATTTCTTTTTTGTTTTATATTGGAGAGTAGTTGATTACAGTGTTGTGTTTCAGGTGTACAACAAATAATTCCAGTTATACATCTATCAATACATGTATCTATTCTTTTTCAAATTCTTTTCCTATTGAGGTTATTACATAACATTGAGCAGAGTTCCTTGTGCTATACAGGAAGTCCTTGTTGGTTATCCATTTTAAATACAGCAGTGTGTACATATCCATCCCAAACCAATCCTTACCCTTAGTAACCATCAGTTTGTTTTCTAGGTCTGTGAGTCTCTTTCTGTTTTATTTTACACTTCCTCAAGATATCACCTCTCTATTCATAAAACTGCAGGAATTTGTCTTCTTTAAAACAAAAACAAAAAACAACCCATTCCCTGTAGCAAAGGATTCCCTTTTAGGAAAAAAGGAGGTTATAGCAATATGCTTCTCTCAGGGATTGCTGGGGGCACCATGCTTAATTCACTGGGAGTCCCTCTGTTTTCTGCCTTTTTCTTTCTTATTGTTGGAATGACTAACCTAGTGTGAATACCCAGAACCCAGGGGCAGAGTTGCACTTCAACTGTAAAATCAAAACAGGGGGCTAGCAGCTGTGAACTTTTTGGTACTGGTTCTATCTGCACTCGGAGAAGGCAATGGCACCCCACTCCAGTACTCTTGCCTGGAAAATCCCATGGATGGAGGAGCCTGGAAGGCTGTAATCCATGGGGTCGCTGAGGGTCGGACACGACTGAGCGACTTCACTTTCACTTTTCACTTTCATGCACTGGAGAAGGAAATGGCAACCCACTCCTGTTCTTGCTTGGAGAATCCCAGGGATGGCGGGGCCTGGTGGGCTGCCGTCTATGGGGTCGCACAGAGTCGGACACGACTGAAGCAACTTAGCAGCAGCAGCAGCTATCTGCACTAGATCTGGGACACTGGGTGAAGGGGGCTTTCCCACTGGTAATGAATATCACCTGTGGGTTCCATTCTAGTACTACGCTGTAACCCCAAAGGAAAAACAGCGCAGAATAAAAATGAGCCTCTCTTATAGCTCACACATAGTTTTTTTCAGGCAACAAGCCTAAGAATTAATGATATCATTCAAACCTTTACAATGTTATACTACTTTCCACTCTACAATAATAGATTATGAAAGAAGCTGAGGCTTCATGGAGGAAAAGATCATTTACTATTGTCACTCTGTGCATTGGTGGTTAGTACTGAAAACAAACTTACAGAATTTTTGAAGAACTTAGTCACCCACTGCATTGCATCAGAAACAAATGAGTATCATTTGCCCATTTGTTTAAGGAGTATATTAATTTATAAAATAAACACGGAGGGAATATTCTTTCCACTCATATAAGCTAATTTTTGCATAACCTTAATAGCTCAGATTTTTATAAGAGTTACCTGCTTTTTTCAAGCAATTAGAGGCTGGCAACACCAGGAAGAGAAATTCTGGAATAGCTCTTTAATTTTCTTCCTTTCTCCCACTAGCTGGTTTAATTGTTATTGACATACATCCTGCAGATATGTTAGTAATGAGTGTAATTCTGGATGTTGCTTTTTAAAGTTGATAGTATGTTTCCTAGAAAGTAAAAATGCTATGTAGAAGCTTGTGCAAATCACTGGAGTGGAAGAGAGGTTGGAAATTGTCATTCTGAGTAGCTTCATAGGTAAATTAGAAAAGTTTGCTTCAGTGTGGCACAAAACATATGAGGATTGCCAGTTTTGGTAATTAGCAATGTATTTCTCTTTTCACTCTTTCTACTTTATTTCATTTTTATGGTTTATAAAGTATTTGTGTCAGATGTGTTCCTTTGGACTCAGAGTTTATGTGTTTTTACAGCTCACATGGCAAATAAGCACAGCCTTCAGGTTAGAAGGTGGCTCAGATGGTAAAAAATCTGCCTGCAGTGCAGGAGATGCAGGTTCCATCCCTGGGTGGGGAAGATCCCCTGGAGAAGGGAATGGCAACCCACTCCTGTATTCTTGCCTGGAGAATTCCATAGATAGAGGAGCCTGGTGGGTTACAGTCTGTGGGGTTGTAAAGAGTTGGACATGACTGAGCAAATAACACTTTCGCTTTTTCAGGTTAGAACTTTGTGGAGAGAGAAATGGAAATGTGACCAGCGTGGGTCAAAAGACTTAAGTGTACTGTTGCCGTACACCTGAGTGGCTCTTCGGATGTAGCTGGTGTGTGTACAGAAAGCAGTGCCAGTTGCACAGCCTGACAGGTCATGTTGTTTAATAAAACATAGAAGTGACACAGAAAGTTTTGTTGGCACGTGGGTTTGATTTTGTTAGTACAGCTAATGGCACATCGGCTTTTTCCAGTCCCTGCATATTGTCCCCATGCGTGTGTGCTCAGTCGCTTTAGTAAAGTTCCACTCTTTGCAACCCCATGGACTGTAGCCCACAAGGCTCCTCTGTCCATGCAATTCTCCAGGCAAGAGTACTGGAGTGGATTGCCATTTCCTCCTCCAGGGGATATTCCCGACTCAGGGATTGAACCTGCAGCTCCTGTGGCTCCTGTAATGGCAAGCGGATTCTTTACCTGAGCCACCCACATATTCCCCACATTTGGATAAATGAGCTAATGTGCTACTTCCAGAGAGCTTAGTTTTAGGTAATAAGCTCTCCTCTCTTTGTGATTCAGTTCAATTTAGTTCAGTTGCTCAGTCATGTCTGACTCATTGTGATCCCATGGACTGCACAACATGCCAGGCTTCCCTGTCCATCACCAACTCATATCCATCAAGTTGGTAATGCCGTCCAACCATCTCATCCTCTGTCATCCCCTTCTCTTCCTGCCTTCAATCTTTCCGATCATCAGGGTCTTTTCCAAGGAGTCAGATCCTCTCATCAGGTGGCTGAAGTATTGGAGCTTCAGCTTCAGCATCAGTCCTTCCAGTGAATATTCAGGACTTATTTCCTTTAGGATTGACTGGTTTGATCTCCTTGCAGTCCAAGGGACTTTCAAGAGTCTTCTCCAACACCACAGTTCAAAAGCATCAATTCTTTGGCGCTCAGCTTTCTTTATAGGCCAACTCTCACATCCATACATGACTACTGGAAAAACCATAGCTTTGACTAGACGGATCTTTGTTGGCAAAGTAATGTCTCTGCTTTTTATTATGCTGTCTATGCTGGTCATAGCTTTTCTTCCAAGGAGCAAGTGTCTTTTAATTTCATGACTGCAGTCACCATCTGCAGTGATTTTGGAGCCCCCCAAAATAAAGTCTGTCACTGTTTCCACTGTTTCCCCATCTATTTGCTATGAAGTGATGTTCCATAACCTGATGACTGGTCCAGGGTTCACAGTTACTAAAGGAGTAGGTGCACGGGACGGTGGGAAGCAGTGGGAGGATGGATACTACAGGAATCGGTCATTCTTGTCTTGTTTCCTGTCTGTTTCCTCGACAGTCTTGTGTGGGTCCTTGCCTGAAGCTGTCTCAGCTGAGTAGGCACAGAGGGGAAAACATATTAAGGAGAGGTTGATTATGGAGGCAGGGTGGACTCTCGCCATTGAGAGAGGTTCTTGTGTGAAAGGAGAGAGAGTCATTCTGGCCACAGGAGAAGATGCTATTTGGTCAGCTGCAGGAGAGGGCAGCGTCTGCCCTGCCCCACGTGGTGGGTAATGCATAGTCACCTGAGCAGCAGGCACTCTTGAGTGTATTGTAAGAGCGATTGAAAATAGCAGCCCACCCCTATTTTTTCTGGTAAGCAAAGCAATATTTCAACCACATTGGCTAAGGGCCCATCAACGGCACTCACTCATTAGAGACTCCTGCAAAGATGGGACAGGATACTGGCTTATGCACCAGCCATATAACTCCCTCTTCTCTCCAAGCAACAAAACATTAGAAACCATGAGTGAGGGAGAGTGACTTCATTATGGAGGGTGGGTAACCTCACATCCACCCTAATTTATGACGTTTCATAAACGTGGACACTCTTTAAATCACAGCAAATGATGCGAGACCTGCAACTATGCTGTGACACAGGATGTTTAGAATCCCTGCCCTTGAGTTTGAGTAGTAGCTCCAACATCTGAGTGCACACCAGAGGTTCTGGGGAACTTTAAAATATGCAGGTTCCTAGGCTCCAGCTACAAAGATTCTATTTCCACAGTCCTAGAGAGGAACCTGAGTATGTACACACATTCAATATAAATATATTTTTAAATCTCAATTTTAGGACTTCCCTGATGGTTCAATGGTAAAGAATCCACCTGCCAATGCGGAAGACACGTGTTTGATGCCTCATCTGGGAAGACCCCACATGCCACTGAGCAACTAAGCCCATGCCCCACAGCTATTGAGCCTGTGCTGGAGAGCCTGGGAGCTATGACTGCAGAACCCATGTGCTGCAAATACTGAAGCCCAAGTGCCCTGGAGCCCATGTTGCATTACAAGAGGAGCCACTGCAGTGAGAAGCCCACGCATCACAGCTAGAGAGTAGCCCCGCTTGCTATGACTAAAGAAAAGCTCCCGCAGCCATGAAGACCCAACACAGCCAAAAATAAACAAATAAAATTATTTAAAAATTTAAAAAATTTTTTAATTTTGTTAACTTCTCCAAGTGATTCTAGCAGGCAGCGTGAGATCACTCCCTGTATTGATGGCATGTAATTCCACAAGCAGGATATCTCAAAGAGGAGTCATTCCCTGTGACTCTTTTTTTAAAGAAAAACTTATTTATTTATTTGGTTGTGTCAGGATCTTCACTGTGGCGTGAGGGATCTTCTGTTCCTGTGCATGGGCTTCTCTCTAGCTGTGTCCTGTGAGCTTAGCTGCTCCTGGGCATGTGGGGTCTTAGTTCCCTGACCAGGGATCGAACCTGCATCCCCTGCACTGCCAAGAGGATTCTTAACCACAAGACCACCAGGGAAGTCCCCCTGTGATTCTTTGGATACAAGCTCTGAGTGCTACAAATGTCTTTGGAAAGTTCTAATCTTTAGTCTCCAGGGTGGGCCAGAATAGGAACAGTGGAAAAAGGACATGGATAGCAGACCCATCTGCTATCAGCTCCCATTTTGGTCGTATGTTGATACATCCATCTTGTAAACCTTCTGTGGAACATGTGAGGAACTGTGTTCTACTGGAAGAATGAGAAACATCAGCATGACTGAGACTACGAGTTAGGAGGCAAGGTGGAGCCGGTCACTATTCATTCATCGTGGAAGCTGTGACCAGATAGAATGTGAATTCCATGTTTTCCATAGGATGTCACAGAAAAACCCAAAAGAAACTTTTGGCCAATATAATAGAAGACCCAGTCTTGAACCACCATATATTGGGCTGCCCTGAGAATTCATTTTATAACCTTTTGAGGTGGGTCATCTTATTATTCCATTTTGCCAAGGAGGATATCGAGGTACTGAGAGGCCATCTTGCCTGATTGCAAAGCTATTTAGGTGGAAGAGCCAGGATTTAAATCCAGATATCCTAGTTCTCAGAAAAGGCCCCGCTCTAACTGTGACTCTGGGACTGTGGCTCATGGAATTACAGGAACTGCTTCACTCAACATTTTCAACTCAAAGGAGGAACCAGTAGATTTTTGTATGAAGGCAAAAAAACAAAGGTTTGAATCATTTCAGAATTGGATATAATGATTTCAGAATTTACAACCTTACTACTTACATAACCTCCACAAAAGAGGCTGCTTTTTGAATGTTTTCTGGCAATTGGGTAGTTTGCTAAATGCTGTTTTCAAGAGTAACAGGCTCATTCTTTTCATTCTCCAGTATTAGTGTAGCCCCCTACATTCAACTTCTATTATTATTGCTTAATATAATCCTTAAATGTTCGAAAACATGAACAGAACTCGCTCTGATAGTTTTATTGTGCCTTGCAGTTTGAACACACATTGTCTCGGGGACAAGTGATACATTCACTGCTCTTGTTTCCTGTCATATATGTATTTTTTTTCTATTTGTGCTTCTTTTATACTCATTCTATTCTTCAGGATGTCTCTATGAAGATACATCTGTTCAGTTTGGTGATTAGCAGAACATTAGCAGACCTACTGTTTCAGAGCATAAATAATAAATGGCTGCTCCTCATTAATTTCTTCTGAAACCGACTCTTGTTAGACTGCAGTTAGATATATTTCTTGAATTAAGGGCAGATCTAAAGAACAGGGGTTCTCTGCCTATTTTGAAAACAGGCCATTTACTTATGCAGGGAAATTATGACATGTGAGTCCATCCATGGCAAGAAAAAACAAAACAAAACCTCTTTTAATGAGATGCTAAGCATCTTTTGTTTGCTAAGGGCCTTCCATCACATGGTGTCTGTTTTGTGATCTGTTCCCTCATTTCCATGCAGATCTGTTTTAAAAAAAAATTAATGCAAATAGTAACTATGTATTGTATTGAAATAGTTATACAATATTACAGCAAACTTGCCTTTTCATCAAACCAACCCAAAACCCAAAGGTCCCCTCTGTCTCTGCACTGATCCTCTTCCTTCTTTACTGTGAATCAACCACAAGTCATTACCTGCTGGGGGCTCCCTCTTGGTGAATAAACAGGTAGAACCTCAGCCCAGTTTCACCTTTATTTCCCTCCCTTGCTATTTATTCATGTACATGCACTTTAAATAATCTGTTCAAATTAGTTGGCAGATAGTAAAAATATAGGTTCTGAAGCAAATAGCTCAGTGAAAATACTTATGAAATACTTCCCTGAGCACTTTAGCCTAATTAATAGTTAGATTTCCTCCTATGCAAAAAAAAAAAAAAAATCTAATGCACATCAGGGTTTGCCTGGTTCTGACACCCAAAATAGGCAAAGGTCCTCCTACCCCAATATCAACAAAGTACCCAGGATCTTAAAAAATTATTCAGCCCAGCTCTAAACTGGCTGAAACTAGCTCTAAACTAGCTATACTTCACCCAACCAAGGCAAACTGTGGTTGATTTAAAAACATTAAAGCTAGTAGAATAATACGGAAGTAAGTACCTCCAATGTACTGATAAAGTGTCTCTCCTGTAGGGCTGTGCTAAAATTCTAAGTAATGGCAACCATTGCAGGCAAGAAAAGCTGTGTTTGTTAGATGTTTTCTTAGCCATGTGGCCTCTGAAGATGTATCCCAAAGTAACAGTGCCAGGTACTGATGAGAAATGTTGGTGTCGACCTGAAAGACCAGCATTATTAGTAGTTTAATTAAATAAATTATAGTTTGGCAATACAGCTTAATAGACCCCATCCATTATAAATAATGTTATCATAATAAAAACAGCTAACTTTTTGAGCACATTAAACAAGCACTAAGTATTAAATAATAGCTTTAAAGATGTTTATAAAATATCTCATTAAAAAAAAAATATCTCATTTAGTTTTACAATCATCCTGAAGGTGCATCCTAATAAAGCCTCACTTTACAAATGAGAAACTAAAGTACAGAGAGATTAAGTAATTTGCCTAGGGTCACACAGTGAAGAAATGGCAGAGCTGGCCTAAGAATCCAGGTAAGATGAAATAAAAGTGTCCAAATGGATTGTTAAAGGAGAAAAAGACATCATGGAACTGATTATCTAGTAAGCTCCCATTTAAACTTTTTTTTTTAGACAGTTTTTATTTTCTTCTTTTACTGTTTATCACTTTTGTAAAAAGTGCAAAAAATTGCTTTGACATTTGAGATAAACTGTGTTGGGTTATATTTCACATAAAGCATGTTGGCTCTTTATAGGACTACACTCTGTTGTTGCTGTTTAGTTGCTAAGTTGTGTCCAACTCTTTTTTGACTCCGACTGCAGCCAACCAGGATCCTCTGTCCGTGGCATTTCCCAGGCAAGAATACTGGAGTGGGTTGCCATTTCCTACTGCAGGGGATCTCTCTGACCCAGGGGTTGAACCTGAGTCTCCTGCATTGGCAGGCAGGTTCTTTATCACTGAGCCACCAGGAAAGCCCTAGGACTGCACTACAGTATCTATTTAGTGTCCAAAATCACTGCAGATGGTGACTGCAGCCATGAAATTAAAAGATGCTTACTCCTTGGAAGGAAAGCTATGACCAACCTAGATAACATATTGAAAAGCAGGGACATTACTTTGCCAGCAAAGGTCCGTCTAGTCAAGGCTATGGTTTTTCCTGTGGTCATGTATGGATGTGAGAGTTGGACTGTGAAGAAAGCTGAGCACCGAAGAATTGATGCTTTTGAACTGTGGTGTTGGAGAAGACTCTTGAGAGTCCCTTGGACTGCAAGGAGATCCAACCAGTCCATTCTGAAGGAGATCAGCCCTGGGATTTCTTTGGAAGGAATGATGCTCAAGCTGAAACTCCAGTACTTTGGCCACCTCATGTGAAGAGTTGACTCATTGGAAAAGACTCTGATGCTGGGAGGGATTGGGGGCAGGAGGAGAAGGGGACGACAGAGGATGAGATGGCTGGATGGCATCAATGACTCGATGGACATGAGTCTGGGTGAACTCCAGGAGTTGCTGATGGACAGGGAGGCCTGGTGTGCTGCGATTCATGTGGTCGCAAAGAGTCGGACACAACTGAGCGACTGAACTGAACTGAATGATGTTGAGATGCCATTCCTTTTTTTTGAGCTTGCTGTCTAAATTCAGAAAAGAGTAGGCAACTTGTTGAAAAATTCTGGGGAAATCTATAAAGACAGTTTTCTGTGAAATTTGTTTCCACTGTAATTTAGAATTGGTTCACCGTTCAGGCAACAACTCTCAGCTGTCTAACCAATTGCCATGTAGCCAGCAGGCTGTGACTGAGAGTCTGTTTGGCAAGAGTTAGGTGAAGGTGCACGACAGGAGAAGTGCACACCAGTGCTCTCACAACTCCATTGCAATATTGGTTTCTATAATAAATGGCACCATAAAGTTGTATTGAAGTGAATATACATTATTAGCATCGCTTACCATGTTTACGATCCACTCCACATCAAAATGACATAAAAAGCAGAGTTAGTACCAATTAATATCCAATTGCTCATCAAACTTTAATTTGTGTTTGCTTTCCCTTGATGGATACATCTTTTATAACTGAAAGGCTCCATCTCTTTATAACATATGCTATCATTCAAGGCCACTTGTTTTAATCACTCTGCAAACCAGCGTGAAATTGTCTAATAATCCACCCAGATTTTGTCGCAAGCGCCTGAAGTTACAGCCGTCTTATAGAGGAAGCAGCGGTCTTCCTCAGGACATTTGGAATTATTAAAACAGCAGGTCAGATCGTTGACTAGGAAGCAATCTTGTCCAACTGATTGATGAATAAAATGCTGATTTTTTTTTCAGAGGCGTGAAGTTTATTTCCTTTTGTCACCCAGAGGTTTGGAGGTTGGTAGCACAGCCACAAAATAGAATTAGTAGCTGCGAGGCTGTCAGAGTGGGTTGGGGGGAAGGTTGCAGTTGAGAGGTGTCACTTGTCAGCTTAGTCCTGCAACAGCAATTTTCAGTAGCTGCTCATCTACACCCAGTGTTGATTTTGACTGAACATATGGTAAAAACAAACAAGGAAACAAATCCAGGCATCTTCCACGGTACCTTCTATCAGGCCTTCTACAGATGGTGAGTACAGAAGCATGCAGAGGCTTCTTTTTGTGTGGTAGTTGCAACATCTTGAGGGTTCTTCCCAGCACCGGAGGGGATTGCCAGCATACAGGCAAGTGACCTATAAGACCCTGGCCTTCCCCTTCCCCCGGGGCTAAGCAAGGCTTCTCAGCATTGAAGCCACTGCCCTGTTTTTAAGGGCCCTACTGTATTAGAAAGTAAAAGAAGTACCAACGTGAGAATATGAAGTCAGAATATTTTAAATTATCACATTAAATAATATAAATGCTTTAGCATTTAAAGAAGAGGAAGAAGAATAGGAAGAAATGACAGGAAGAGGGAAAAGAAAACCTGCAATAACTCTCAGTGTAAGCTTATTTGGAGAAAAATCGTGAATATCTAAAGGTCCCCTTCCCCCAAAGGATCCTCTTGGCCTGCCATGGAGTAGATGCTGAGCCTTAGTGTCAGGGGACAGACACTGGGCACAGGCCTGTGTTTGGTGGCGTGGGAGCGGGTGTGGATGTTATCTGGTGAAAGTGAAAAGTGAAAGTGAAGTTGCTCAGTCATGTCCAACTCTTTGCAACCCCATAGACTGTAGCCTATAGGCTTCTCCATCCATGGTATTTTCTAGCCAAAAGTACCAGAGTGGGTTGCCATTTCCTTCTCCAGGGGATCTTCCCAACCCAGGGATTGAACCCAGGTCTCCTGCATCATAGGCAGACACTTTACCTTCTGAGCCACCAGGGAAGCACTTTGAACCTTTTGATTATGTATCAATAGATCAAAGCAGCTTATTGTTAGAGTGAAGAAGGGCTTGAGCAGAGTTACAATCCCATGGCTACTTTAATCCTTCCTTCCTACCCGTGGCATCTGAGTGAGAGTCTCTTGAGGGGGGAAAAGCCGATGGCCTCTCCCAACTATGGAAAAATACAGGATAGTGGTGACAAAACAAATCCTGGGATCAAAAAGGCCTGCTTTCTTTTATTTATCTATATAATTTATCTTATTTATTTGGCTGTGCCAAGTCTTAGCTGTGGCACAGAGGATCTTTGGTCTTCATTGAGAATGCTGAATCTTCATTGTGGATGTGGAATAATTACTTGTGACATGCACACTCTTAGCTGCAGCATGTGGGATCTAGTCCCGTGACTGGAGATCAAACCTGGGCTCCCTGCCTTGGGAGCTCAGAGTCTTAGCCACTGCGGGGTGTGTATGTGCTTGCTCAGTCGCTCAATTGTGTCCACCTCTGCAACCCTGTGCACTGTAGCCCACCAGGCTCCTCTGTCCTTGCTCTTTCCCAGGTAAGAATACTGGAGTGGGTTGCCACTTCCTCCTCCAGCGGATATTTCTGACCCAGGGCTCAAACCTGAGTCTCTTGAGTCTCTCTGCCTTGGAAATCGGATTCTTTACCACTAGTGCTACTTGGGAGAAGGAAATGGCAACCCACTCCAGTGTTCTTGCCTGGAGAATCCCAGGGATGGGGGAGCCTGGTGGGCTGCCGTCTATGGGGTCGCACAGAGTCGGACACGACTGAAGCGACTTAGCAGCAGCAGCAGCAGCAGTGCTACTTGGAAAGCCCCTTAGCCACTGGACCACCAGGGAAGTGCCTAGACAGGCCTGCTTTCAAATACTGGCTCCATATCTGCCCACATGTCACATGTTGTTCAAGTCACCAAACTTCCAGGCTATACACACAGGATAATAATGACACCCCTGAAGCCATAGTATTGTATGAGATAAGCCTCTCACATCACTTGGCACAGTGCCTGGTACCACATCCACATTCAGTAAACACAACTAGGTGTTATTATAAAACTATGAGTTGCTGGACTCAAGCCTCCAGAGTCAGGAGAGTGGGTGAGTGGACGGCTGCATTCTGCTGTCTACCAGGACAGCCCCATGTTACTGCCAGCAGCATTATATGTCAGGAGAACCCACAATTCAGCCCTCACTTTATTCTTCTTAAACCATGAAATATTGCTGACTTCCTCCAAAGTTGAGAGAAGAATCCAGCAAACACCAGAGGTACCCATCACTCAGCTTAAGAAATAAAACGTGATGAACAATCAAGTGCCCCATAGCTATTAAAATGAATGAACTTGAGAGATGTGAATAAATCTCCAAAACAGAATGTTGATCCACAAGAGCAAGGGGCAGTGGGATGCATACAATATGATGCCATTTATAGGGAGTTTGTAAACTGGCACAGCGATGCTGCAGATGAGCTGTCTAGTGAGGCAGACGTAGGTGGTTAAGCGTGTCAAGAGGTACAAGGGAATGAGAACCGATGCCGGCTTAGGAAAGCTTTGAAGGACGCGAGCCCTTTCATTCTCAGGTGTCCTGGCTTTGTTCTCAGCAGGGTCGAGGCCCGGAGCTGCCCTCCCTGCTGTCTTACACAGATGTCAGCCCCTGTGGAGGCAGAACTCTAGGCAAACAATGTTAAATACACTGAAAGCAAAATTCTTCCTTTGAATGTACTCGGCTCCCATTAAAGTCCAGGGGCGCTCTCTCTGCAGGGCCCCTGCACACCGTGGCACGACATATCCAGCCTGAATTCTGAAGGTTGCATGTAACATAAAAGCAGCCAACCAACAGCATAAATGTATATGAAATGAAATCAATAAAAAGTGTATTTTTTTTTTTGGCTCTTGAAGATGGTCCTGGGAGGGTACATCACAGAAGCTGGGACAATGTTAGGGATATGCACACAGGAAGGAGGGAGGGAGGCAGGCTGTGGGGGCAGAGGCAGGGGAGCTAAAGGGAGGAGGTTGCTTCATGTTAATATTCATTGTATGAATCAAGGTTTAGTGAGCACTGTGCTCCCTTTTCTCTCATCACCTAAAAAAAAAATCAATTATCAATGCTTATATGATGAAAGAGGGATTTCTGGCTTGTTCATTCTGCTTTAGCCTAAGAACTCATCATAATGAAGAATTATTTCCAAGATCAGATTGATATTGCAAAAAGTTGATATCAGATTATGAGTTTAGGGGGGAAACTGATATCAGGCAGAGAGAAAGAAGTGCTTTTATTCATAACTACATTTTTTCTGCTATAATAATAATAAAATTTTTATATCTCATAAAAATAAAACACCAGGGCATAGCCACATGGAAAACAATGTGGAGGTTACTCAGAAAACTAAAAATAGAGTTACCGTATGATCCAGCAATACCTTTCCCCTTGCATAACTGTTCTTTCCTCCCATAGGCCTGGGCTTCTGTGTCTTTCTTTTCTGTGACATAACTTTGTTCTCCTGTGACCGCAGGTGATTGAACCATAGATGGACACCTGACCCAGAGAAAAGCAGTCACTGGATTCTGCTGGCAGAATTGGCCAGACTGTCTTTTTGGGATTTGGACAAAGACAGAGAAGGATGAGGAATAATGACATCTCCTTTCTAGACCTTGGTGTTGTCATTTAGAAATGCTTGGAGTCATCGGCTTTATCATTCCATCCTAACAACCAGCTCTTTTGATTCTCAGCCTAGAGCAGTTCGTAGGTTATGTCATCCCATCTTTGCTTCTTTTATCCCCCTCTCCCATTCAGAGCTCTTGACTTGGTGGGGTCACAAAACTTTTGCTGCTCTGTCATCATTGCTTTGGGTTATGTTTTCCAGGATTTCAATTTATTTTGCATTACTTGTAAATCAGAATATTTTTCTTTTTAGAGCAGATGGTGCTGGTGGACTATGCTTAATTTCAAAAGTGTACTATTTTCAGAGCACTGTATTATATATATATTTGTGTGTGTGTGTGTATTTGTATTTATTTTATATAATTATAAAATAATAGATATTTTATGACCACTTGTCACCAGACTCCAGGCATACATTTATCATTATCCCGTATCATCTCATGATTTTCAAAGACTCAGAAGACTGGATGTGAAAGTGGTCCATGAAAAGGGGGCTTTGTATCTCTTTGGTTCCTTGGTTGTGAGCAATAGAAACTAAATCTGGTTAACTGAAACAAAAAAAGAACTACTGGAAATATAGAGTAGCATACAGAATTGAAGGAAAGCCTGAAAATCTCGAGGAGTGGGAGACTAGGCAGTTCTGAGGTAACTGGAAGGAAAAGCCTCAACTTTGGGGTGTTGCAGCTGTTGTGAGTGAGCTCCTTAGCCCTTATCAATCCATTCAGTGTCCATGTAGAGAACACATGCCCAGCCCTCCTGGAGTCCTGTACCAAACCATCAGCCAGAAGAGGGCAGGACTCCTGACTGACAGTCCCACCAAGATTGTATCCACTCAGGAAAGGTGAGTTCCCCAAAGCAAAGCTGAAGTGTAAAGCAACCGAAGCAGTGATGGAAGATGATCAGGTTTGTAAGAGTTGGCTCTTCCTGTTCTTTCCACATTTCACTGTCTCCTTTCCCCAGCAGTCCACAAGAGGAGCCGCCATATATAGTCTTGTTTTCATCTATAGTCGTAGTCATGGATCCACTGCTCTTAGCACTTAGTGTTACTTGGCACAGTAGGCTTGTACTTGGTGCACATGGATGCATTGATGGGCCATGAGACCCCTCCAGACTTACATGGGACAGTGTGGTACTGGGGGTCAGACTGATGACTGCTGCTAATAAGGAGAGAGAATCGGCTCTATGATTGAGACTAAATTCTGCATCATCGGCAGGGAAGGAGACTCTGATCTATAAGGATATTTGGAGACAGAGTTTTCTAAGTGGTGAAACAAAAGTCAATAACTATTCCTAATCAGGTCCCTGAATATGTCTACTTCGAGTCAGGAAATGCCTTCTCCCTTTGATTTACTTGTATCTTTCCAATGAAAACAGATATTTCATATTACTCAGTTTTGGATTGTGTCCATATACATAATATGAAAGCTTCCCGGTTTATTTGCTATTTAGGTTCACAAAGATCATTGGCCTCTAAAATATTCATCACTTACTTTAAAGTAATTTTTAGTGCTCAAGTAATTTATGTGTGTTGTAGAAAAATCAGAAAATAGAGATTGGCCAAAAGGAAGAAAGTGAAAATTCACAGACAACCACTTGATAGTTGTGTGCATGTGCCTCTAGAGTTTTGCTCTCTGTGTTTCATGTATTTACATATATGGATGCTCGAAATTTTAAAACATAAAAATCATGCGGATCATGCCGCTTTCATCATCTTTTTCTTTCAGTAATAAGTTATCTTGCCATAATTATAAATAGTATTTTTTCTACATTGTTTGCATACATCTAATGAGCTTCTTATTTTAATATCATTTTGCTTACTGGTTCATTGTGGCACAAAGAAAATTTGCCACATATTGTATTTTTCTTTATTATATGTGTGGATATATGTGTGTATGTGTATGTATATATACAAATATAGGGTTTAAGAAAATATATTTACTTATTTATTTCGCTGCACCAGTTCTTAGGTGCAGCATGTGGATCTGGTTACCTGGCCAGGGATCAAACCTGAGCCCCCTACATTGGAAGTGCAGAGTCTCAGTTACTGGACCACCGGGGAAGTTCCATACATACCTTATTTTCCATCAGTGCCTTCATTTTGACTTGCCCTCTTTATGTGACCATGAAGCCTAGATTCTTTTTAAAGTGACACAACAGAATCTCTGACACAATAGTGTTTTTGAAAAATTAATTAATTGCCCTGGGCACCCAAGTTTCTTTTCTGGATGCCCACTTGTGTTAAAAGTCTTTAAACACTTGTGTGTTTTCTTTCTGTGGGAGAGGCTGGCATCTCTGTCTCTATTTTACCACTAAGGAAAAGGAGACCGACAGTATGGAGACTCGGGGAGAAGTCACCAGCAGAGCCCCAAAGAGGACATGAAGTTCTAATGGCCCAGCCCTCTCATGAAACCGCAAAGCCACACTGCTTCCCCTTCCGCTGCTTCAGGGCTGGGCTGGGAAAAGAAAGTGCCTCCCGCGGACGGCTGAATGGTGATTTACCATTCACAGTCCAGGTCACTCAGTCAAGAGAAGCACAGACGCCCCCGCTCTCAATTGCGGGTGAAAGCTTGTTATCATGTGCTGGACCCATTGATCTGTTTCAGCAATGACTCCTGAATTATATGGCCCCTAAATGTTTGCTGCCAGAGAGATCTATATTGTGGATGCGATGATGGGTACTTACTGGAAACTATTGTCTGATAGATGACTTTGGCTGTTTTGTCTCAATGAAATATCTCTGTGCACTTGGAGATCTCTCTCCTCCCAACTCTCCCTCGACTCTGGTATAATGTGCTGTGCTAGAAAATAGTGCAATACAAGAAGTTTCAAAGGTCTGAACGCTTAAAGCCATACTGGTTGTGTGTGGGAGTACAGAGGGACAGAAGCTTTTCAGAAGATGATTTGTCAATTCATTAAAAAAATGATTAAAAATTGTGTGTACCCATTTACCCTGCACAGAGAAGGCAATGGCACCCCACTCCAGTACTCTTGCCGGGAAAATCCCATGGATGGAGGAGCCTGGTAGGCTGCAGTCCATGGAGTTGCTAAGAGTCGAACACGACTGAGCGACTTCACTTTCACTTTTCACTTTCTTGCATTGGAGAAGGAAATGGTAACCCACTCCAGTGTTCTTGCCTGGAGAATCCCAGGGACGGGGAGCCTGGTGGGCTGCCGTCTATGGGGTTGCACAGAGTCGGACACGACTGAAGTGACTTAGCATTTACCCTGCAATTGTGCTTTGAGTAACGTATTCAAAGTGAATAATGGTGGAGGAGTGTGAAGAATGAATTACAAGAATCTTTTCTGTAGTGTCATTTACAGGGGTGAAAAAATTGAAGTCATTTCAGAGCTCAACAATAGGAGATGGATTGAATGAATTATGAGTTGATTGTATAATGCTATTCTATCTGTCATTAAACACAAGTTGTATTAGTGTTTATAATAACAAGGAAAGTTGTTTATTATATAAAACTAAATTTTAAAAAACAAGCTACTAAACAATTTGAGTTTGATACTTATTTTGTAAAAATACGACATGCATGTGCACCCCTGACACACACACAAATGCACGTCACGCAGGGCTGTGGTCCTGTCTGTCTCTCTTGCTACATTTCCTACTCTTCTCCCACTACCCCAGGCCTAATGCCCAAGAAATCTTCCTTCTCCCTTAGCTACACATCCTTCAGATCTTGGCTCAAATATCACCTCTCCCACAAATAGGGATCAGATCCCCATTCTATGTTCTCAGAGTCACCACAGATGAAAAGGACATTTTCTGCCTAGCGTGGTGAGGGTCATGAGTGCTGCTGACCAAATACAAGGTATTCAGAAATCTGGAGGCAAGAAAATATAAATCTCTTACAAATGATGATATCAGTAAACTGTTCATTATGATTCTTCAGTGTTTTCAGACTTTGCAGACACCCTGTACTTCTGCTTTCCCTCACCTAGGGACACCTTTGGATCACACATCCCTTGCCTCCATGGAGTTAAATGTGACCATGTGACTTGTTTTGGCCCAAGAAATGGGAGCAGAAACATGCACCAATTCCCTTTAAAAGCCTTTAAAAAACAGTCTGGTTTGCTCTAATCTCTCTTCCTTCCCATGGGCTTGGAACTGTCCAATAGTAAAAACTCAGCCTTTATTGCTGAGTGAGGTGACCCGGACAGAGACCACCTCCCATCCCCATTGGAGTAGGATGGACAGAATGTGGGAGAGAAACAATTCTTTGTTATTTGAGATGACTGAGAGGTGAGAGTTATTTGTTATTGCAGCATAACCATGTTTATCCTGACTAGTACATGCACTTATCGTAGGTGTAGTTTTACATTTGCTTGCATAGTTTTTAGTCTCATCTATGTGTATATCTCTTATTTGACAGACATAAGAACTGCCCTAGAACATAGAACCTCAGCAGTGAACGAGGTACACAAAGTCCCCTGCTCTCATGGAGTTTCATTCTGATGGGAAAGACAGATCATGAGAAAATAAAGCAGAGATCTGCATGAAAACAAGTCAAGTACACTTGTTTGAGAGTGGAGGGCTCCAGACAGATGGATGAGTGAATTTGGGGGAGAGGAGGGAGGTCCTGCTATTCCTGATGCTGGGGTGCAGGAAGCAGGGTGGAGAGTGGGAAGGGGTGGAGATGAAGATTGTAGGGGCAGTGGGGGAAGGGAGAAGGTCATATAGGTTCTGTAGGTCCCTGGATAAGTCTTCGGATTTTATTCTGAGTGTGATGGAAAGATTTTGAGCAAAGGTATGATATGATGATGCTATTTTTTCTCCAGGGAATCTTTGCAACCTAGGGATCAAACTCAGGTCTCCCACATTGCAGGTGGATTCTTTACCATCTGAGCCACCGGGGAAGCCCAAGAATACTGGAGTGAGTAACCTATCCCTTCTCCAGGGTTAAAAGGATTACTCTGGTTATTGTTTGGAGACTTAACTAGAAAGACAGGGAGATAAAGGCAGAAGTCAGCAGGTCAGTTAGAAGGCAAGGGTAGGTTGTGGTCTAGACATGATGACCTTGGAAGTAGATGTGTTTAGAAAGTGGGAAATGAGATTGGTAGTGGGTTGGAGGTGGGGTGTTCAAGAGAGGAATCAAACGTCATTCCAAGATATTGTTCTGAGCAACTAGACAGATGATGGTACTATTTTGGGCACAGGTAGAATTGAGTGAGGGGAGAACTTAGGGGAAAGATGGTAGAAATGAACTGTTGTATGAATGAACATGACTAGAAGATAAAAAAGGGCAGGATGACATATACTAAAATGTTAAAAAGAGTATTTGTGGGTTGTGAATTGCTTTTATTGCCTCTGCTTCTCTATATTGTTAATGGTTCTATAATGTGCACACAACGAGAAAACATTTTTTTAGAGATAAGTTGCGTTTTTTTCCATTTATAACTAGGGGATTGTGGAAGTCCAGCAAAGTTCTCTGATAGCCCTCACCAATTCTGTAACATTTTAAAATTTGTAATTTTCTCATTCAGCAGTACTCACTCACTGTGAAATATTCCCAGGTCAGTGATCACTATGGCATGAGAAGGAAGAAATTGAAGGGAGCAAGTATTATTTATAGAAATAATATTTTCCATAGTAAAAATGAATTTTTAACTACAAAACCGCATAAGCCTAGCACATGCTTGAGCCCGCCAGTTATGCATGAATTTATCTCTGCCTGTTCTAATGGCTTTCCTCATTGCTGGATGCAGTGTCCTCAGGAGGGCAGCTTCTGAAGTCACTCAGCCCCAGGTTCAAGTCCAGGTTCTGATACTTCCTCTCTCCATTACCATAATTACTTAACAATATGTGCCTCTATTTTCACTCTGGCAAGTGGGGAGAGAAATAATACCAGCTGCCTAGGCTTGCTGTAGGGATCAAATTCAATAGTGCCATAAATGCTGAGCATGACGTCCGCCCTTTATAAATGTTAGTAAATGCTGGCTACCCTTACAGTTGCTGTTGTTATCCCATGTGAGTTTTGGGAGGGACTTGGCCACCTGATGCGAAGAGCTGACTCATCTGAAAAGACCCTGATGCTGGGAAGGATTGAGGGCAGGAGGAGAAGGGGACGACAGAGGATGAGATGGTTGGATGGCATCACTGACTCAGTGGACGTAAGTTTGAGTGAACTCCGGAAGTTGGTGATGGACAAGGAGGCCTGGAATGCTGTGGTTCACGGGGTCGCAAAGAGTTGGACATTACTGAGCAACTGAACTGAACTGAACAGATAGATCAAAGGGCTTTCCTGGTGGCTCAGCGAAAAAGAATCCACCTGGCAATGCAGGAGATGTGGGTTCGATCCCTGAGTCAGGAAGATCCCCTGGAGAAGGAAATGGCAACCCACTCCAGTATTCTTGCCTGGGAATCCCATGGGCAGGGGAGCCTGGCGGGCTACAGTCCATGGGGTCACAAAGAGTTGGACGTGACTTAGTGACTGGACAACAAGAACAACAAGGGAAGATAACTTTCTCATACGGGGACTTGCCTATTTTTTGGTACTTGTTGTAATGAGCACTCACACTGACCCTGGAAGGTAGGTACTAATAGTATCCTTATTTTACAAATGAGGAAACTCAAGCCCAGAGTGATTAATTAACTTGTCCCAGGTCACACTGCTGAGAAGAGGCAAAACGAGGAGTCCAGCTCCTGTCCCTCTGTCTGTAATGCTGGTGTTCTTAAGCCATTATTGCACACAGACTCCCGGCTGATCTAATGCATGCTGTCTTTCGCTTGCATCTTCTGGGTCCCTGTTTAGGAAAGTGTATTCCTTGTTACCTGCTGCCATTCTGATTGTTGCAAACACGTGCTGATGGAACACTTCCTAACCTCAGATCGTGGCCAGAGCCTGACTCGCTGTCTTAACTGCACCTCACCATTCCAGCACTGGCCATTACTGTGGGCTAAGCAGGGGCAGATCCAGGAGTGCTTATCCAAACATTTTGTTTTCCAAGTCTGTGGATTTAAAGACTTTTTGGAGGTTACTATCATGCCACAAGTTCTTAATGGGAGTTGGATACATCAATTCTCTCTCATCCAGTTCTGCTGTATGGGACAGACTCAAGGCACTTGCTCTACTGCTACCACGCATGGCTGCCACTTCACAACACACAGGGAGCTAAGCCATGCTCACTGCTTCCCCACCGGGGATTGAACCCATACCTCATGCAGTGGAAGGAAGTACAGAATCTTAACCATTGGACCACCAGGGAAGTCCAAAGAGTGTATGTGATGTATTTTTTCCATTTTAATCATTTAAAAATCTTTTAATTAATGAATTTTTGTCTGCCCTGGGTCTTTGTTGCTGTTCTAGGGCTTTCTCTAGTTGCAGTGAGCAAGGGCCACTTGTCACAGTGGAGGAACTCTAGGGCGGGGCCTCAGTGATTGTGGAGCAGGGGCTTAGTTGCTCCTGGCATGCATGATCCTGCTGGACCAGGCATGGAACCAGTGCCCTCAGAGTTGGCAGGTGGCTTCTTAACCACTGGACCATCAAGGAATATTTTAAATATGTGTGTTTACACATTTAAAATACATAAGACACTTTATAGCACAAATATAGATCAATATCTTGTGATAAACCATGATGGAAAATAATGTGAAAAAGAACATATATGTATGTGTGTGTATGTATGTATATACTTGTTTGCATGTGAATGTGGGATTTTTAGGCAGTGCACTTGCCCATTGCAGTGTAATAGGAGACACTGTCTGGAACATCATGCTTATGTAACTGCTGGGCTGAAATTCATACTCAGATTCTTAATGACATTTAACTAGCTGACCATAACCTGAATGTTTGCAATCTGAATACTGTTAAACATCACAAAGAATAAACACATGGAATTTTCTTGAAATAGAGGGATGCCATCTAGATACCTCTAAAATGTATGTGCTAGGTCTCTCTAGAATGCTTAATTAGTAGCGATATGGGAAAATTGATTTGTCTGTTATTTAAAGATCAGCTAGGTGAGACTTTCTTCAACAACTCTAATATAGCACTTATCTACAAATGTGTGTTTAATAAGACTTTCAATATCTAATTAGTAGCAGGGACAAGTAATTGACAGTAACAGTACTATATTCTGAATGCAGATGAATTACTCTCGGCAAGTAATCAGTTCAGTTCAGTCGCTCAGTCGTGTCCGACTCTTTGTGACCCCATGAATCCCAGCACACCAGGCCTCCCTGTCCATCAGCAACTCCTGGAGTTCACTCAGACTCACGTCCATCGAGTCAATGATGCCATTCAGTCATCTCACCCTCTGATGTCCCCTTTTCCTCCTGCCCCCAATCCCTCCCAGCATCAGAATCTTTTCCAATGAGTCAACTCTTCGCATGAGGTGGCCAAAGTACTGGAGTTTCAGCTTGAGCATCATTCCTTCCAAAGAAATCCCAGGGCTGATCTCCTTCAGAATGGACTGGTTGGATCTCCTTGCAGTCCAAGGGACTCTCAAGAGTCTTCTCCAACACCACGGTTCAAAAGCATCAATTCTTCGGCACTCAGCCTTCTTCACAGTCCAACTCTCACATCCAAACATGACCACAGGAAAAACCATAGCCTTGACTAGATGAACCTTTGTTGGCAAAGTAATGTCTCTGCTTTTGAATATGCTATCTAGGTTGGTCATAGCTTTCCTTCCAAGGAGTAAGCATCTTTTAATTTCATGGCTGCAGTCACCATCTACAGTGATTTTGGAGCCCCCAAAAATAAAGTCTGACACTGTTTCCACTGTTTCCCCATCTATTTCCCATGAAGCGATGCGACCAGATGCCATGATTTTCTTTTTCTGAATGTTGAGCTTTAAGCCAACTTTTTCACTCTCCACTTTCACCTTCATCAAGAGGCTTTTTAGTTCCTCTTCACTTTCTGCCATAAGGGTGGTGTCATCTGCACATCTGAGGTTATTGAGATTTCTCCCGGCAATCTTGATTCCAGCTTGTGTTTCTTCCAGTCCAGCGTTTCTCATGATGTACTCTGCATATAAGTTAAATAAGCAGGGTGACAATATACAGCCTTGACGTACTCCTTTTCCTATTTGGAACCAGTCTTTTGCTCCATGTCCAGTTCTAACTGTTGCTTCCTGACCTGCATACAGGTTTCTCAAGAGCCAGGTCAGGTGGTCTGGTATTCCCATCTCTTTCAGAATTTTCCACAGTTTATTGTGATCCACACAGTCAAAGGCTTTGGCATAGTCAATAAAGCAGAAATAGATGTTTTTCTGGAACTCTGTTGCTTTTTCCATGATCCAGCAGATGTTGGCAATTTGATCTCTGGTTCCTCTGCCTTTTCTAAAACCAGCTTGAACATCAGGAAGTTCACAGTTCACGTATTGCTGAAGCCTGGCTTGGAGAATTTTGGGCATTACTTTACTAGCATGTGAGATGAGTGCAATTGTGTGGTAGTTTGAGCATTCTTTGGCATTGCCTTTCTTTGGGATTGGAATGAAAACTGACCTTTTCCAGTCCTGTGGCCACTGCTGAGTTTTCCAAATTTGCTGGCATATTGAGTGCAGCACTTTCACAGCATCATCTTTCAGGATTTGGAATAGCTCAACTGGAATTCCATCACCTCCACTAGCTTTGTTCGTAGCGATGCTTTCTAAGGCCCACTTGACTTCCCATTCCAGGATGTCTGGCTCTAGAAGAGTGATCACACCATCGTGATTATCTAGGTTGTGAAGATCTTTTTTGTACAGTTCTTCTGTGTATTCTTGCCACCTCTTCTTAGTATCTTCTGCTTCTGTTAGGTCCCTACCATTTCTGTCCTTTATCAAGCCCATCTTTCCATGAAATGTCCCCTTGGTATCTCTAATTTTCTTGAAGAGATCTCTAGTCTTTCCCATTCTGTTGTTTTCCTCTATTTCTTTGCATTGATCGCGGAGGAAGGCTTTCTTATCTCTTCTTGCTATTCTTTGGAACTCTGCATTCAGATGCTTACATCTTTCCTTTTCTCCTTTGCTTTTTGCTTCTCTTCTTTTCACAGCTATTTGTAAGGCCTCCTGAGACAGCCATTTTGCTTTTTTGTATTTCTTTTCCATGGGGATGTCTTGATGCCTGTCTCCTGTACAATGTCACGAACCTCAGGCCATAGTTCATCAGGCATTCTATCTATCAGATCTAGGCCCTTAAATCTATTTCTCACTTCCACTGTGTAATCATAAGGGATTTGAGGCCAGGGACAGCGGCCAGGAGGAGCTACCCCACGCTGGAGGCCAGGGGCAGGGGCCGCGAGGAGCAACCCCACTTCCAAGGAGTAATGGCTGCGTGGGCGCAGGAGGGCCTAGAGGAGCTATCCCACGTTGAAGGTCAGGAAGGGCGGTGTTGAGAAGATACCCCTCGTCCAAGGTAAGGAGCAGCGGCTGCGCTTTTCTGGAGCAGCCGTGAAGAGATACCCCACGCCCAAGGAAAGAGAAACCCAAGTAAGATGGTAGGTGTTGCAAGAGAGCATCAGAGGGCAAGCACACTGAAACCATACTCACAGAAAACTAGTCAATCTAATCACACTAGGACCACAGCCTTGTCTAACTCAATGAAACTAAGCCATGCCCGTGGGGCCACCCAAGACAGGTGGGTCATGGTGGAGAGGTCTGACAGAATGTGGTCCACTGGAGAAGGGAATGGCAAACCACTTCAATATTCTTGCCTTGAGAACTCCATGAACAGTATGAAAAGGCAAAATGATAGGATACTGAAAGAGGAACTCCCCAGGTCAGCAGGTGCCCAATATGCTACTGGAGGTCAGTGAAGAAATAACTCCAGAAAGAATGAAGGGATGGAGCCAAAGCAAAAAGAATACCCAGTTGTGGATGTGACTGGCGATAGAAGCAAGGTCCGATGATGTAAAGAGCAGTATTGCATAGGAACCTGGAATGTCAGGTCCATGAATCAAGGCAAATTGGAAGTGGTCAAACAAGAGATGGCAAGAGTGAATGACGACATTCTAGGAATTATCAAACTCAAATGGACTGGAATGGGTGAATTTAACTCAGATGACTATTATATCTATTACTGCAGGCAGGAATCCCTCAGAAGAAATGGAGTAGCCATCATGGTCAACAAAAGAGTCCGAAATGCAGTACTTGGATGCAATCTCAAAAACAACAGAATGATCTCTGTTCATTTCCAAGGCAAACCATTCAATATCATAGTAATCCAAGTCTATGCCCCAACCAGTAATGCTGAAGAAGCTGAAGTTGAACAGTTGTATGAAGATCTACAAGACCTGTTAGAACTAACACCCAAAAAAGATGTCCTTTTCATTATAGGGGACTGGAATGCAAAAGTAGGAAGTCAAGAAACACCTGGAGTAACAGGCAAATTTGGCCTTGGAATACGGAATGAAGCAGGGCAAAGACTAATAGAGTTTTGCCAAGAAAATGCACTGGTCATAGCAAACACCCTCTTCCAACAACACAAGAGAAGACTCTACACATGGACATCACCAGATGGTCAACACCGAAATCAGATTGATTATGTTCTTTGCAGCCAAAGATGGAGAAGCTCTATACAGTCAACAAAAACAAGACCAGGAGCTGACTGTGGCTCAGATCATGAATTCCTTATTGCCAAATTCAGACAAATTGAAGAAAGTAGGGAAAACCACTAGACCATTCAGGTATGACCTGCAAGTAGTAGTCTTCAAAAATGTTTTTGTTGCTACCTATAAGAAGTTCACCCACTCCAGTACTCTTGCCTGGAGAACCCCATGGATGGAGGAGCCTGGTAGGCTGCAGTCCATGGGGTCGCTAAGAGTCGGACACAACTGAGTGACTTCACTTTCAGTTTTCACTTTCATGCATTGGAGAAGAAAATGGCAACCCACTCCAGTGTTCTTGCCTGGAGAATCCCAGGGACGGAGAAACCTGGTGGGCTGCCGTCTATGGGGTCACACAGAGTCAGACACAACTGAAGTGACTTAGCAGCAGCAGCAGCAGCAGCATAAGAAGTTCAGAAAATACAGAAATTGAGAAAATACAGATAATAAATCAATCACAAAACATTCTTAGAATGGAATACTATACAGTCATGAAAAGGACTAAGACAGAGCTTTATGTACTGAAGTGCAAAGATAGACATGATAACCACCATCACCACCAGAACAAGGGCAGCAGGTGTTGATGTTAATGAAGACCTACATGTTTTAGACCCTGAGCACTTTGTACACGTGGATTGAGTTTTCCTCTTAAAACAACCTTATGATTGTTATATTGATAAACACCATATTCTGAATGCAGATGAATTACTCTCTGAAGCTTTCCTACCTAAGGGTACGATTGTCTAGCTCCTAAGCCTGAGCTGGATTTGAGACTGAATAGCTGAGTGCCATCTGGCCATGCTCCCCACCCATAAGTCCCTGTAACCACTTGGTGAGCAAAATAGACACAATTTAAGACATGAAGTTTCCACAAGACATTTTGAAATCAGTGAATAGGATGGGGCTGTCAATTCAACAAACTTCACCCCATGTTCTATGACAGAGTAGTTCCTCTTGGTGGTCTAGACAGGCCCAAGCATTTGCACTATATATAGATTTTAGCTAGTTCTTAAGAAGCATATGATGGGAACTTCTTAAAATTAATGTTATTTACCTGCTAGGATGTAAATGCTAAAAGGATGTGGTCTACATTATGGACAAGGGCTCTGTAAAACATGATATTAGAAAATGGAAATTTTACGAGTTCTGGGAACAGAAACAGGTGATGTGAGTGAAATGGGAGAAAATTCTAATTTTTGCTGCCTTGCTAGAACTTAATCCAAAGTACTTTATTAAAAAATCATGAATACTAGAACTACAACATCCCTGGGTTAATTGTGCTCACCTTGACTTGCTCAAGTTGCCTATTCCTGAGAAATAACCCTTCTGCTTAAAGTGATGGTCCTTTCCACAGGTGTTCCTGGGTTTAGAATCATAGAAATCCCAGTTTAATGAGGCACTCGGGGCTGTTAGTCCATCTTCTAGCCTCGGGTATGAACTCCTCTTTGTTGGGGGTTATGTCATCTGTCTTGGAGACTTCCAGAACAGGTGGCAATAGAATGCAAAGAGTGAGACCTCAACAGATTTTGCTTTCAGATGGCCCTCGCTAACATTGTTGTGATGGATATTACTCAGCCTTCTAAGATTTTGTTCAACTCTTTTCTAAAACGAGAGTGCTTTAAGACTTCCCTGGTGGTCCCATGGTTAAGAATCCACCTTGCAATGCAGGGGATACAGGTCTGATTTCTGGTCAGGGAACTAAGATCGCACATCTGTGGAGCAGCTAAGTCCACAAGCCACAACTACTGAGCCCCAGTACCACAGCTAGGGATAAGCCTGCATGCCAAAACTATGACCTGACACAGCCACATAAGTAAATAAATAAAAATAAATAAATAAAATGAGAATACTTCATGGAACAGTTGGAAGGAAGTTTGTGCTTAAGTGCCTGACACAGCATCACTTGCTATCTTTATCCTTCTCATCATTATCATCACCAGCATCATGAAAAGGAGTAACCATGAGAGAGTTATCATGATGTGGGGGTTCAGACACCTGTTGCTGAAAGGCCTTAGGGTGTGTTTGATCATAAACCAACTCCCTTGTCTTGAACTAGGGACCAGTCTCCAGGAGCATGGTCCTTGTGAGAACTTTATTCCCTCCTTGTAAGGAATCCTGTGGTTCAGTTCAGTTCAGTCACTCAGTCATGTCCGACTCTTTGCAACCCCATGGACTACAGGACGACAGGCCTCCCTGTCCATAACCAACTCCCTGAGTTTGCTCAAATTCATAGTCTTAGAATCAGTGATGCCATCCAACCCATGTCATCCTCTGTCATCCCTTTCTCTTCCTGCCTTCAGTCTTTCCCAGCATCAGGGTCTTTTCCAATGAGTCAGTTCTTCACATCGGGTGGCCAAAGTATTGGAGCTTCATCTTCAGCATCAGCCTTTCCAATGAATATTCAGGACTGATTTCCTTTAGGATCGACTGGTTTGATCTCCTTGCAGTCCGAGCGACTCTCAAGAGTTTCCTCCAACAGCACAATTCAAAAGCCTCAATTCTTTGGTGCTCAGCTTTCTTTATAGTTCAATTCTCACATCCATACATGACTACTGGAAAAATCGTAGCTTTGACTATACGGACCTTTGTCGGCAAAGTAATATCTCTGCTTTTTAATATGCTGTCTAGGTTCGGCATAGTTTTTCTTCCAAGGAGCAAATGTCTTTTAATTTCATGGCTGCAGTCACCATCTGCAGTGATTTTGGAGCCCCCCAAAATAAAATCCATCATGGTTTCCATTGTTTTCCCATCTGTTTGCCATGAAGTGATATGACCGGATGCCATGAACTTTGTTTTCTGAATGTTGAGCTTTAAGCCAACTTTTTCACTCTCCTCTTTCACCTTCATCAAGAGGCTCTTTAGTTCCTCTTTGCTTTCTGCCATAAGGGAGGGGTCATCTGCATATCTGAGGTCATTGATATTTCTCTCAGCAATCTTTTCTAGCTTGTGCTTCATCCAGCCTGGCATTTCCCATGATGTACTCTGCATATAAGTTAAATAAGCAGGGTGACAATGTACAGCCTTCATGTACTCCTTTCCCAATTTGGAACTAGTCCATTGTTCCATGTCCAGTTCTAACTGTTGCTTCTTGACCTGCATACAGATTTCTCAGGAGGCAGGTAAGGTGGTCTGATATCCCCATCTCTTTAAGAATTTTCCACAGTTTGTTTTGATCCACACAGTTAAAGGCTTTGGCATAGTCAATAAAGCAGAAGTAGATGTTCTTCTGGAACGCTCTTGCTTTATCGATGATCCAGTGGATGTTGGCAATTTGATCTCTGGTTCCTCTGCCTTTTCTGAATCCAGCTTGAATATCTGGAAGTTCAACATGCTGTTGAAGCCTCACTTGCAAAATTTTGAGAATTACTCTGCTGGCATGTGGGATGAGTGCAATTGTGTGGTACTTTGAACATTCTTTGGCATTGCCTTTCTTTGGGATTGGAATGAAAACTGACATTTTCCAGTCCTGTGGCCACTGCTGAGTTTTCCAAATTTGCTGGCATCTTGAGTGCAGCGTTTTCACGGCATCATCTTTTAGGACTTGAAAGAGCTCAGCTGGAATTCCATTGCCTCCACTAGTTTTGTAGTGATGCTTCCTAAGGCCCACCTGACTTTGGACTCCAGGATGTCTGGCTCTAGGTGAGTGATCACACCATTGTAGTTATCTGGGTCATTAAGATCATTTTTGTACAGTTCTTCTGTGTACTCTTGCCACCTCTTCTTAATATCTTCTGCTTCTGTTAGGTCCTTACCATTTGTGTCCTTTATTGTGCCCATCTTTGCATGAAATGTTCCCTTGGTATCTCTAATTTTCTTGAAGAGGTCTCTAGTCTTTCCCATTCTATGGTTTTCCTCTATTTCTTTGCATTGATCACTGAGGAAGGCTTTCTAATCTCTCCTTGCTATTCTTTGGAACTCTGCATTCAAATGGGTATATCTTTCCATGTCTCCTTTGCCTTTTGCTTCTCTTCTTTTCTCAGCTATTTGTAAGGCCTCCTCAGACAACCATTTTGCCTTTTTGCATTTGTTTTCCTTGGAGATGGTCTTGATCACTGCCTCCTGTACAATGTCACGAACTTCTGTTCATAGTTCTTCAGGCACTCTGTCAGATCTAATCCCTTGAATTTGTTTGTGTATAATCATAAGGGATTTGATTTAAGTCATACCTGAAAGATCTAGTGGTTTTCCCTACTTTTTTCAATTTAGGTCTGAATTTGGCAACAAGGAGTTCATGATCTGAGCCACAGTCAGCTCCTCATCTTGTTTTTGCTGACTGTATAGAGCTTCTCCATCTTTGGCTGCAAAGAATATGATCAATCTGATTTTGGTGTTGACCATCTGGTGATGTCCATGTCTGTTGTGTTTTTGAAAGAGGGTGTTTTCTATGATCAGTGCGTTCTCTTGGCAAAACTCTGTTAGTCTTTGCCCTGCTTCATTTTGTACTCCAAGGCCAAACTTGCCTGTTACTCCAGGTATTTCTTGACTTCCTACTTTCACATTCCAGTCCCCTACAATGAAATGGACCTTTTTTTTTTTTTTTTTTGGTGTTAGTTCTAGCAGGTCTTGTAGGTCTTCATAGAACTGTTCAACTTCAGCTTCTTTGGCATTAGTGGTTGGGTCATAGACTTGGATTACAATGGTTTGCCTTGGAAACGGAAAGAGACCATTCTAGCATTTTTGAGATTGCACCCAAGTACTGCATTTCAGACTCTTCTGTTGACTATGAGGGCTACTCCATTTCTTCTAAGGGATTCTTGCCCACAGTAGTAGATAAAATGGTCATCTGAATTCTCTGGTGCTCTTCTCCTACTTTGAAGGTTACTTGACATCAAAAAGACCAGCCTTGTGCAAGGGCTTTCCGTAGTATGGACAGAACAGAAAGCCAAAATTAAATCTATAAAAATAGGAAATATTCTGCCTGCTTCCCTTCTATCCTCCCCAATTAAAGCCTAATTATTTGTGTACAGTATGAACCTACAATGTAATTATAAATATATGGTGATAAATACTTTCTCATATTTTTTTTTCATTCAATTCCTACTAGCAAACCTGAGAGGAAGATAGAGCAGAGCATACATCACCATCCTATTCAGTGGTCCCCAATCTTTTTGGCACCAGGGACTGGTCTCATGGATGACAATTTTTCTATGGACCACAGAGGAGGGGGATGGTTTCCGGATGATTCAAGCACATTATATCTATTATGCACTTTATTTCTGTTATTATTACATCAGCTCAGGTTATCCGGCATTAGATCCTGCAAGTTGGGGACCCCTGCTATAGATAATCTATAGTTCTATAGATTAGGAAAACAGAGAGAAAGCAACTAACTTGCCTAAGATACACAGTTGTTTTTAGAAATAAAACCAGAGTCTCTACCTAGAGTCTTCTAGTGCCTTTTCACTGCACCAGAGAAGCAAACGTGCAGCAGCTGTCTCACTTGTCACTTGTCACAGACATCACTAATCAACCGTCAGATTCTCTCCAACCAGCTGAGTGTGTGCTCAGAGTCATTCTCATCACAGTACTCTGACAAGCATCACCAGCTGAGTATAAATGACACAGGAATATAGCAAACTTATTGGCCATTCCTGGGCCAGACTATCTGGCCTTCATTGTTCATCTCATTAGCTAATTCACTTGGCATATCAAAACTGGAGGGAAGATCTTTCCTTAGAAACCTTAGGCCAGGACCTATTTCCAGTGGGTATGTGGTCAACATTGATCGTGTGCTCTTCTGGGCCAAAATCCTGAGCATTTTCATATCCCATAACCTGAAACGGAACCTGACGCAGATAGACATTGAGCCATGCTTTGATGGATGGACAGATGGATTTACCAATTGAGTAGGCCCATAGAAACAGGCCCAGGGTGGGAAAGAGCCTCTACTGCTGATGGTTTTATAGACTTTTACTTCGGATGATGGCTTGACGCCTTTGTGTCTCCTAGGATTGGGCTGTCAATCTGGAAAGCACTTTCCACCTTCCAAACACTATTTATTTCCATTTATCAGAGGTTATTATTGGACACTGTGATGCTGAGGTAGCAAATTAGTTAGGGCTTTTAGTTCTGGGTCCGTGATAAGGATTTGGGGGAAATGTGTTCGGCCAGGGGAGGGCAGGATCATGGTCTCTCTATTACTCTGGCCTGATGACAGCTGTAGCACTCTGCTGAATGATCGATAACTGGCTGCCAGTCCAGTTACTCCTAGATGGCTATTTAAGGACTGTCACAGAGACCCACCTCGGACTCAGAAGGCAATGTTCTGATCAAGGAAGTTCCTTGTTTCTCCTATTCCAGCATTGACCTCGGTCTCAGAGCCCAGGGACGTGTGCAAGTTGAGGGGTCCCTTCCAAGGGGTACCCCTGAAAGCCATTTACAATGGGGGTGAGATTGGGCCATTCCCATGCACTTAGTCATTGATCAGGGTGCTGTCTTCTGGCGCCTTGGCTCTGGTATTGTTGATGAGAACTTGAGGTTCCAGTTACTTCTGCCTTCCCTGGATTGCTTTCCCTTCTAGTTGCCTCCTTCCCAAATAAAGATAAAGGAAATTCTCAAGAGGTCCAGACAGTCATCAGAGAATCTTAGTTTACAAGAACAGTTGCTTTTCCAAGGACTGGTTTTCTAAAACTTGCCTTTCTTTTCTTTACTTACATTGTGTTTTATATACAGGATCTCTGGGAAGAACTTATAGGACCCAGGAAATTTTTTGACCTAATAACCATTTTTATGGGCTTAGAGTTTATTTACTCTGTAATATGTGCTAGAATTGATATCACATATGTATTTCCATTTCCTATACTCTCTTGGAGAATAGACGTTACCATCTCTTCTGTGGTAATGAGAACTAATAAAAAATATTTTGTGCAGACTTCAGTTAACTTTATGTTTTTAAACTGAAATAGTTCAAAAATATGAAAAGGCATAGAGAATAAAATTAACCCATGTATCTATCCTTAGAAATAAAATATCATAAATACACTTAGAAATAAAATAAAAGAAATAAAATATCATAAATACACTTCAATCTCCCCAGTGATATTCTTTACTCCAACCTTCACCCCTATCCCCAAGGGATTCACTACACTGATTTGGTGTTTTTCATTCCCATGCATGCCATTATGCTATATGTTTGTATCGATAGACAATAATATTTTGCATGCTTTATAAATGGCATCAAACCAAATGTTTCTTTCTGGGAATGGATTTACTGAACTTGTCAACATATATGTGAGAATTTTTCCCCAATTAGTACACAAAATTAAAGTTAATTTTTGACATAAAGTGATGGATTTTTTAGGACTGATTTGAAAGTCAGGGAAGATTTCTCTAATCCCCAGACCAGAGCAGCTCTCCCTGTTACAGACTCTCATCACACTGCTTTTCTCTGTAATGTTTCATTGCAATGCCTTTCATTATTTTTGTTTAATGATTAAACATAAGTCGTTATGGACTGCTGTCATGTCTGTCTTCCCTGCTAGAAGGTCAGCTCCCTGAGGTTAGGGACCGTGTATCTCTTGCTCACAGCCACACTCACTGAGTGAATGAAACAGCCATGTTGGTTGGTTCAGAATGAACCTCAGCCATCAAACTCTTGTAACAGCTGCACTTTGCATGAAAAATTCACATCAACCCAAATCAGGGCCTTCTCAGGTGCTCACAGCTGTGAGAAGAAAGGAATTCCATTGAACCTTGTGACCAAGTGATACTCAAGTGCAGAGGGAAAGTGGTTTGCCTTGTTGTGGAGTCTCTTTGCGTGCCTCCAGCAAACACTTGGCACCAGGCTTGGGAGGGTCCACTCCATTGGCACTGCTGCTGCTGGTAAGTCGCTTCAGTCGTGTCCGACTCTGTGAGACCCCATAGACGGCAGCCCACCAGGCTCCCCCGTCCCTGGGGTTCTCCAGGCAAGAACACTGGAGTGGGTTGCCATTTCCTTCTCCAACGCATGAAAGCGAAAAGTGAAGTCGCTCAGTCGTGTCCGACTCTTAGCGACCCCGTGGACTGCAGCCCACCAGGCTCCCCTGTCCCTGGGATTCTCCAGGCAAGAACACTGGAGTGGGTTGCCATTTCCTTCTCCAATGCATGAAAGTGAAAAGTGAAAGTGAAGTCGCTCAGTCGTGCCCGACTCTTAGCGACCCCACGGACTGCAGCCTACCAGGCTCCTCCATCCATGGGATTTTCCAGGCAAGAGTACTGGAGTGGGATGCCGTTGCCTTCTCCACCATTGTCACTACTTGTCATTAACATTTCCACAGCATTAAAGGTAGTTATTTCCAAAGGAGTGATCAGTATGAGCCAGGCAAGTCTCCCTTAATCCTCATTTGGCCCCCATTATTACCTCTGAGAAAATGGAGGCTCCTTGAGACCTTACAGCTGATAAAGGTGAAGCCTGGCCTCACCAGAGTGTGTCTCACTCTGAAGCCTGAGCAACCTGCAACCCAGGGCCCGCTTCAAGGGTGTGTAACCTGAGCGGTTGTCCAAGGCTCTTGTTTGGAAAGGCCCTGTGCTTGGTTTAATGCTCTGCAGTGGCCATCTTGACATTACTCATATTTTTAGAACAAGAGGATCCACATTCTTGGTTTTCACTGGTCCCCCAAAATTATGTAATTGGTCCTGTCTACACCACATGAGGCCCTGGAACAATGCAGTGGATAGGGGGAGCGTCCTAATTTTTTTATAATCCTGCATCAACCCCTATATGAGCTAAAGCCAGAATCACAAGCTCCTTTCCTTACAATCCTGGTATTCAAATCTGATTTTGTTTTTCTTCTGCACTGTGCAGCTTTCCTGATCAGGGATTGAACCCAGGCCCTCAGCAGTGGGAGCCTGGCATCCTAACCACTGGACTGCCAGGGAATTCCCCGTAAGTCCTTTTTAAATTTTTCTTTCTGATTACAAAAGTTACACAGAAAGATACTTGGAGTAGCAGTTGAGAGGATTATATTTTTATCTATAGTAGAACAACTTTTTATAGGGAGAAAGTTAATTATGTTGCATGTATAGATCTTATATAAACTTTTGTATCCTCCTTATACATTTCCCTGTCCTTAACAATGATTTTTAGACCCAGTCTCATATGGATGCCTGAAGAGGAAAAAATCCAAGACTTTGTAGCACCCAGGGGATTTTTTTAAATTATGCTCATAGTCTATTCTTGCTCAATTATATTTGAAATAAGCATCTATGACTTTTAACTAAAATATTAACAATGTGTATTGTGAAATATTCTTACTCTTCCTGGTAAATATTACTCTCATTTGGAAAAAGGTAACTTTGCTTACGTCTTTAAAAACTTTTTTTTAATTGAAATATAGTTGATTTACAATATCGTGTTAGTTTCAGATGTACAGCAAAGTGTTTCAATTATACATATATATATTCTTCTTAGTCTCTTCCATTATAGACTATTACAAAACTATGAGTATAGTTCCCTGTGCTATACAGTAGGTCCTTGATGCTAATCTATTTTATATATAGTAGTGTGTATACTTTAATTCCCAAACTCATAGTTTATCCTTCCCTCCCTTTCCCCTTCGGTAGCTGTAGGTTTGTTTTCTATGTCTGTGAGTCTATTTATGTTTTCTCAGCCGTAACAAAGAATGAAATAATACCATTTGCAGCAACATGGATGGACCTAGAGATTATCACAGTAAGTGAAGTTAGCCAGACAGAGAAAGTCAAATATCATATGATATAGCTTACATGTGGAATCTAAAAAAATGATGCAAATGAACTTAGCTTCTGTCTTGTACATTGTCTCTAAATCCAGCTCATCTACCCTCAGCCCCCGTCCTGTTTCTGAAGCTGAAACTAGCCCCAGTGGCGTTTACCACTTGATCTCTTGTTCTGGTGATCCCTAGGCACTTTCTTGCCATGAAAAGACTCATATTGTGGAGGTTGCAGTGTTGTGAGCTGGTCAGGTAACTTCTGTTACTTAGCAACTTTCTCCTGCTTTGTTAAGTTGGGCTGTTCAATCTCCTTAATGAATAAGAGCATCAGGCCAGGTAATTGATGCCTGGACGTTTAGCTCATGAATAATTGACTGTCTGGGTAATCCTAGATACATTTCCTCGATCAGATTGTACAATGGAACAGTCATGTCATAGCCAGTGTTGAGTTTTTTTGTTTTTTTTTGTCCTAATCGGTTTTATGATGTCAGAAATCTGCTTTCTTGACCCAAAGGCTCAGGTGAACAACGGAAGCAGTGATCCTCCCAAGGCTGGGACCTGCTTCCTCCTTCCTGTGCAAGAGCTCGGCATTTCCCCTGGAGTTTGGGCTGTGATCCTCCCAAGGCTGGGACCTGCTTCCTCCTTCCTGTGCAAGAGCTCGGCATTTCCCCTGGAGTTTGGGCTGAGGATAGTTTCAGTCCCTCTTGTTTATCTTTTCAGGTATCTTTTCCCACATACATCGGGGAGGCAATGTGGTCTAAAGGGGAGGAGGGAATGGGAATTGGATTTCCTAGGCAATGCCAATCACTTACTCCTCACCTTTAGGCCAAGCCTAGCTTGTTTGACTTATTTATTCATTTATGTACTCATCCAACACACATTTTGAGCACCTCCCATGCGTCAGGCACTGGACAGTCCATGAAAAACAAAGCTGACCTTGTCTGCTTTCACTGAGCTTACATTCCAGTGAAAGTACATGAGTGATAAACAGGTAAACAAATAAGGGAGCGAGTCATTTTCAGATAATTGGAGAGCTAGGTTGAAAAGTACAAATGTAAAGGCATAAAAACGTGACCAGTAAAGGGAAGGAGATGGAGGGAAATAATTGTGATTGGATGGTCAGGGAAAGTCAGGGAAGTTCTCTCTGAGGAGGGGACATCTGAGCTAAGAACTGAATAACAAGGACCTAGCCAAGTAACGAAATGGGGAAAGAGGGGCTTCCCTGTTGGCTCATTGGTTAAAAAAAAAAGAAAAAGAAAAAAACCCGCCTACCAATGTAGGAGACACAGAGTCAATCCCTGATCCGGGAAGACTCCACATGCTGTGGAGCAACTAAGCCCATGCACCAGAACTATTGAGCCTGTGCCCTAGAACCCGTAATCGGCGACAAGGGGAGCCACTGCAGGGAGAAGCTTGTGCACTGCGCCTATTAATAGAGAGCAGCCCCTACTCTCCGCAACTAGAGAAAAGCCTGTGCGGCATCAAAGACCCAGCACAGCCAAAAATAAGTAAATAATCATATTTTAAAAAGAAAGAAATGGGGCAAGATAATTCTAGATAGAGGATCATGAAGGCAGAGGTTTAGAGATGGGAATGGGTTTAGCATGTCTGAGGGACACAAAGAAAGGCCATGGGGCTACAGCAGAATGATGGGGAGCAAAGTATGAGGTGAGGTTGATGCCCCCCACCTTTGATATCTTTCAAGATCACAAAAAACTGTGTGGCCTCCCCTTAGATATGAGAGCCTGAATGAGGGATATGGATGAAGCTAACTTTTTCAAAATACATACCTTACTGGTGGTGCAGACTGAGTCATCTTCATCTATATAATCAGGTGCCATCAAAACTCACATCAGGTTAATTCATTTATTCTGCATATATCTACTGAGCATGTGTTTGTGACACTAGGTGTAGAGAAGGGACTAAAGCCACATCCCTGCCCTCATCAAGCATATTCTATTTGAAAAATTGACAATAAAATAATAAAAAGTAATCATATCTTATGTAAAATATAGAGGATAATGAACTCTATGTGCTGTGTTGTGCTGTGCTTAGTCGCTCAGTTGTGTCCAACTCTTCACAACCCCACAGACAGTAGCCCACCAGGCTCCTCTGTCCATGGGGATTCTCCAGGCAAGAATACTGGCGTGGGTTGCCATGCCCTCCTCCAGAGGATCTTCCCAACCCAGGGACTGAACCCAGGCCACCCACATTGCCGGTGGATTCTTTACCATCTGAACCACCAGGGAAGCCCAAGAATACTAGAGTGGGTAGCCTATCCCTTCTCCAGAGGAACTTCCTGACCCAGGAATTGAACAGGGGTCTCCTGCATTGCAGGTGGATTCTTTACCAGCTGAGCTACCCGATGAGTGCTACGGAGGGAAGCCTGATGAATGCTATGGAGACAAATAAAGCCAGGAGGGGCAGAGGAAATGAGGGGGGAACAAGATGGTCGAAATGTTAAGTAGATACATCAGGGAAGGCTTCACTGAGTAGAGGACAGTTGAGCTGCCTCCTGAAGGGAGTGTGAGCCTTGTGACTGTCCAAAGAGGAGCATGCCAGACAGAGGAGGCAGCAAGAGTACCCCCCTTTTTCTGGACAACCTCCCTGCCTCCAGCCTCCCTCTACCCTGGGTTGTGTCCCCTTTTATAAGACATTTATCAATATGTATCACTCTCCTCCTTCAAACCTTCCACTGTACTTGGAGAAAAGCACACATTTCTAAGCACGGTTTACAACATCCTATTTAACCCCTTTACTTCTCCAAACTCCTCTCCCTTTCCTCCCTCTCATTCATTGGCTCTGGCCACAGTAGCCTCCTTCCTGGTCTTTGGACGTGCACACTCATCCCCAGCTTACTGCTCTCTCTGCCTAGAAACTCTCCCCAGAGCTTTTCATATAACTGGTTCCTTCTTTTCATTAAGGTCTTAGCAACTCAGAAAAGGCTTCCATGACTCCCCAAATCCTCTGCCCATTCCCTATCACATGGCCACTTCCCACTCATAGTCGTTATCAAAGTCTCAACTATCTGGAAGACCTACCACTTATTCACAAAGGATGTAGTCATTTCCTACTGCACTGAATCTGGCCAATTATGTATAATATGCTCTTTGGAGAATAAGCAGGTTATAAATGTGAAATGAAATGTAACAGAGGACCCACCTACTCTATCGTGAGACTTACAGACCTTTAGAATATGACATTCACTTTCAGATCCTTCTATTTACCACCAGACCTGCTTTTAAATTTTAAAAGACCCCATTTGCATGCAAAAATCTCTACGCCGCTGCTCAGGAAGTAGGACACAAGAGCAGAAGAAATGGATGAACTGCCATTTTCAGAGGGAAAAAAAACCTCTGAAAAAACAGTAGAAATGAGCTTCCAGGTTACCTGTATTTCTTTGTGTGTGTGTGTGTGTGTGAGTGTGTATGTGTGTGTGTGTGTGTGTGTGTGTGTGTGTGTGTGTGTGCATGCCCAGTCATGTCCTACTATTTGCAACCCCATGGGCTGTAGACAATCAGCCTCCTCTGTGCATGGAATTTTCCAGGCAAGAATAATGGAGTGAGTTGCCTTTTCCTACTCCAGGGGATCTTCCGAACCCAGGGACTGAACCCTCAGCTCTGGCATCTCTTGCGTCTCCTGCAGCTCCTGCATCGCAGGCAGATTCTTTACCGGCTGACCCACCAGTGATATTTCTAACCTACTAGAACTCGGATGTTAAACCAATTCATAAGGTCAGACCTTCCTTGTTTTGTTATATTGAAAAACTAAGAAATAAAATGTTATAGATAAATATACACAGGAAGAAGTGGAAGGGGATAGTATTTGCTTATAGTGTTTTGCATTGTTTGTAAAATTATGAATTTTAGCAAAGAGAAAGCAGCCATCTGTAAAACCCTTCTGGACTAATATACTAAAATATGTCAATGGCAAGATCAAATTATGTTGAAAGCTGAGGTAACCTTTGACCCCAGTTCAGAAGACATGGGCCTTGGAAGACAAGGTCTCCACCACCACCACCTCTAGCATCAACATCACTCCCCTTCTAAATCTCATAGGTGAATCTACTTGGTGAAGATACTCTCGATGCCCTAGGATGGCAACCCTTTCAATTGTGCTGTGTTTAGAGCCACAGGACAAGCAAAAAAAAAAAAAAATCACAGACACATATTTATCCTCCAGCTTAAATTTAATGGTGGAGTAAATAGATGACTGTGTGAGTTTCTTTTAAGTCCACCTTTGGGGGGTACATTATCAGAGCATGGGACATTAGAGAGATTTCAAAAGGGAGTCAGACAGTTTGTCCTCAGTAAAGAAGGCCACCCTTGGTCTCACAAGGAAAAGAAAAGAGGGTGTTTAGATGGAGAAGGTTCTATCTGTCCCACCTTTGGACAGAAAGCTGTTCAACATGGCGCTACTGGAAGGAACCCAAATGGAGGAAGAGGGCACAGGGACTGTTCTTTGTTCCCCAGGCTGTCCACTCTCAGCCACTAGATAAGCACACCTTCCCCAGTCCCAAAGATTCAACCTTGAGTGAGTCATCACTGTTATTTCCACTTTGGTGGATTTTTCTTTTCGAATTCAGGAGATCCATCAATTATTTAGGGCTCTAGGCTAAACTAGGGTGGTGACACCTCTGTAAGTTTTGTATGGTGTTTCTGAAGGGAAACCATCTGGCTCTCCTTAACTTGTTCATCCCTGGGCTTCTCTCCCGGCTTGTAAGGTGTGGCAGCCACAGAGAGAGCCAAAACCATCAATATTTCAGGGCCTTAATTAAAGTAAGTCGAGAGCCTCGGGCCTCTCGCAACTGGCTTCCTTTTCCAGAACAAGTGCCTGGTGTCCTTGAGCTGGGGGGCACACACAGGGAAATGGGAGTCTGGCTAAAGCTGGGGAGGGGGAGCGAGGGATCCCAAGATTTCATTCGCCAGGACCTTCCGGACTTATAAGCCCTCCAGAAAGCTGCAGTCTATCCCCTGGCGCTGGCCCCAGGGCAGGAAAGAGGGAAGGGGGCTGAACCTTTGAGCTCTTTTTGGACAGTCCTGAAAAGAGATTAGACATCAGGTGGCCAGGAACTGTAGCCCAACTTGAAGTTGCATTTGCCAGTCTAAAATGAAATAGCTCCTGGTCCCAGTCTCAAAACAGGTCTCAAAAACAGGGGATGTGGCCGGGGGTTGTTATTTGGAGCACGTCTTTTTACAGTTGCCGCCTTGCCCCCTCCCACTTGGTCCCCAAGTGCCAAGGCCTGAGTCGCCATCCAGCCCTGAAGGCAGGAGAGCCGGGAGCCCTGCGATTTATACATCTATTAATTACCTCCAGCATGGAAGAACTGCCTATAAATACAGTGGCACTTTAGATAAAACTTTCATGCAGCTATTTAGATCCTTTAAAATATAAATGATTTCCTCTAAATTTTTTATCATAAATCAGGGCATGGAGCTAGGCGACAAGACGCCGATTTCCCCCCTGATGGGAGCAAAGCCTTCACTTATTTTCCCTCTTTTTCTTTTCTACCTTTCTTTTCCTTCTCCTTTTTTTTTCTTTTTTAATTTACAGAGGCTGGTTAATGGCTCCATTTCTCTTTGCTGTGTCCAGGACTTAAAGTAAACAAGTGACAGAAAGTATCAACCCATTTTCTTGGAGAGTCTAGTGTGCGCAGGAAAGCTTGTGGTTTCTGGGCAGCAGACCTGAGTTCAAATCCTATTCCTGTCCTGCCACTTACTCCTGTGTGACCTCGAGGAACACACTTAACTTCTCTGACTGAGCCTCAGGGTTCCCCTCTGAGAAACAGGGGTAAAATTAGTACCTGCTTCTTAAAGAGGGTGGCTGTGGGGACTAAGTGACATAATGCACAGAACCAGGCTGAGTAAGAAACACTGAACTGTGCACTGATAGACAAATTACTTCATCTCTCTGAGCCAGTTTCCTTACGGAGAAAGAAAAGGGAGAGGGATGATGCTTTTTTCTAGGGAGTATTTTGAAGACTGAATAAGATAACAGTAGACGCCAAGCTACTTGAAGCAGTGACCATGTATCCCTTGTTTATCATCATATCTCCAGGCCTGGCACATTCTAGGCACAGCTGGTAGGTGCTCAGCAAGCATGTGGTGGATACAGAAAGCTATGGAGGCCCCTGCTTTGCTTACAGAGCACATGGAGAACCATCAGAATGTGGTTTCTATTCATGGCGATGGATTTAGCCTCTACACTTTCTCCAAGATCTACACTTACAACCTTGACACATCTACACTGAAAAGGCCTAACTTCAGCCCCAGTACTCTTGCCTAGAAAATTCCATGGATGGAGGAGCCTGGTGGGTTACAGTCCATGGGGTCACAAAGAGTCAGACACGACTGAGCAACTTCACTTGATCACTTGTTTCAGCCCTGACCCTCTTGTAGTGAGAAGGCCCAGAGCCCTAGAGTGACTTGTCCAGGGTCATGCAGCAGGTTAGTTATATATTCACGTTCGAATACACATCTCCTGTACCCTGTCCACCACCCCTTGCCTCTTCACAGCCAAGCTGGTTGGGTAAGAGAAATGGCCTAATCCTTTGGCATTGGAAGAGATGACAACCAACCAGGCCATGGGGGAATTGACTTTATGACTTTGAACTCTGAGTTACCTATGAACTGGAAAAGAGGAAGGCAAATCCAGTCCTCATGTGCAAGGACCATGTGTTTACTTTTTATTTATATATTTTTTGCTGTGCTAGGTCTTCATTGCTGCATGTAGACTTTCTCTAGTTGCAGTGAGCCAGGGCTACTCTCTAGTTGTGGTGTGTGGGCTTCTCACTGTAGTGGCTTCTTTTGTTGCAAAGCACAGGCTTTAGGTGTGTGGGCTTCAGTAGTTGTGGCACACAGACTTAGTTGCCCCATGGCATGTGGGATCTTCCTGGACCAGGGTTGAACCTGTGTCCTCTACTGGCAGGCACTTAACCACTGGACCACCAGGAAAGTCCCCATGTGTTTACTGAGTCCAGGTTCCTAAGGACAAACAGAGCTGGCCATGCTGCTCACAACACATGTGACAGTGTCTGGAGCTCAAAAAAGAAGACAAAGGGGAACTACACTGGGTATGGGGGGTGGGGAGTGGTGGAGATTTCCCTAGGGAATGGCACCTCAGATGCAAACCATTGACCCAGATTCCCCATAAAGCCACGGATTAAACCTAGAAAACTTGGAATCTCTTTCCTCCACTCTGGATCACTGCACCCAATTCCTAAACAACCAGAAGTAGACCTCAAATCCTATCACTGTCCTGCTTCAATGCTCGGGTGGCTCCCCACTCTCCCTGGAGCAAAACCCAACCTTGCTGTAAAATCCAGCAGCTGCTATTTGTTTCTGCCATCCTCCATGTCCCTCCTCAGTTTTCCACCCCACCCCCCACCAGCCTTCCTGCTCTTCCCTGAATGCCCCCAACTTGCTCCCACTTCAGGACCTTCACATACACTGTTCCCTATTATCTTCTATTTTCTCCTTCAGGTCTTGATTCAAAGGCTACTCCTCCCCTTTCTGTCCTTGCATTTTCTGTTCCATCACCCTGGTTTATTTTCTCTGTAGCAGCTCTCACTACTGAAGGCTTTCTTTATTTATTGCTCATCTTCTGCTGAAGCATCAGCTGGTGGTGGGTAGGGGTGGTAGGGGTCGTAAATGAAAGCTGGGGACTGTTTCCTTTGCAGCTGAATTCCTGTCTCCTAACGTAGTGGCTGCCACATAGTAGGCACTCAATAAATGTATCCAAAAGAATGCATGATGGAGAAGGGCTCTTGGGGATCCCTTGGCTTGGTCCACTCATTTTTCAGATAAGGAAACTGAGGCCCTGCCTGGAGTCTGACAGCCAGCGCTTTGGCTGCAGTGTGGACCCCAGGGGCAAGGGAGGGCTCCAGGCGCGTGCTGGTCCCTCAAGGAGGGGCTGCTCGGCCCCAGGCTCCTGAGTCCCTCTGGGCATCTCGGATCGTCTGAGTCCGCACAGACAATGCGAGGTGAGCGGCCGACAGGTGAGTCCGCAGCAGCTGCGCAGGCGGCGGGTACATGTGAGAACTTTGTGAAAGGAGATGAGAGAAAGAGAGAGGCAGGCGAGGCGGGCGGCTGCGAACACCTGGCCAGGCAGCCCCGCCAGCTGCCTCCCCGCGATGGCATCTTGAGTTCGGGCCACCCTCTCGGGGCCATCTCCCATTCCATCCCTTTTGTCTCTCCCCAACTCTGGAGGGTAGAGCTTGGCCAGAGATGGAGGTGGGAGGGGGTAGCTGCTGTCTTTTCTCTTTGGCCTCAGCGGAAGCATGCCTGGAGCAGGGCCAGACTCTGAGCCTCTGGAAGCAAGGCCTTCTGAGAAAGAAGTGAAGGCCAGCTCACCCCACTCCCTCAACCCCTGGGCTGGGGTGGTGCCAGCCCAGTATGTTAGTCAACTTTCAGCATGGGCTTGGGAGTCAGACACCTGAGTTCCTGTCCCTACTCTGCCATGCTTAACTGGCTTTAGGCAACTCAATCGCTCTGAGCTTCAGTTTTCTCATCTGTAATATAGAGATAATGACATCAGCCTCACAGGCTTGATGTGGGGATTCAGTGTACAATACTTCTAAAGCACTTAGCCAACAGCCTGGCACACAAGGAACCTCTTGTGTGGTTCCTCTTGTCACCATCATAACAGGCCAGAGGCCTGGAGAGGATGTTATCCATGCATTCATTCATTCAACACAAATCATTATATTAAGATCCTGCGTGGTGCCTTGTACCTGTAAACACAGTGACAAATAAGATTCATCTTCAAAGAAGTCCCAGGGTCCTTCAAGAAGCAGAGACCATAAAACATCATGTTCTTCCCAAGATATAATAGAAGAAGATGCAAAAGACTGAAAGAAGGAACACTCTCTGTTGGAATCTTGGTCAAACTTAATTATGTCAGGGCTTTAACACCATCCTCATCAGATAACAAGTGTCCAGAGCAAGTTTTTTGAGTTGACGGTCCCAGAACATCTGTATGCAAATCATGAATGTCTATTAAAAAGCACCTTAGTCCTTGTAGTCAAATCTCTGCGTGTGGTCTTAGGATGCTGTATTTTAAGAGGTCGCAGATGATTCCTACTCACAGTAAAGCTGAAAACTAGTGACCAGCAGGGAAAATGCCTCCCTTGCCCTTCCCAGCATTCCTCTTGGGCTAGTCCTTCCAGAGAACATAGTGCTTTGTGTCCTGACTTAGAGTTACATGTAGCAGTTCTAGTGCCCCACTGACTCTAAGCCCCCCAGCAGTGCGCTCTATACCTGCAAAACCTATCACAAGGCCCAGCTGTCAGCAGGTATTATTATTATTTTTAAACTTTATTATTGGCATATAATTGCTTTACAGTGTTGTGTTAGTTTCTGCCATACAACAATGTGAATCAACTATTAATATATGTATACATATATTCCCTTCCTCTTGAGCCTCCTTCCCCACACTGAGCTGAGTTCCCTGTGCTATTTAGCAGCTTCCCACTATCTGTGCATTTACACATGGCTGTGTATATATGTCAGTGCTCCTCTCCCCATTCATCCCACCTTCCCCATCCTTGCCCCCACGCCCCCACTGTGTCCACGTGTCCCTTCTCTACATCTGCATCTCTATTCCTGCCTTGTAAATAGGTTCATCTGTACCTTTTTCTAGATTCAATATGTATTCAGCAAGTATTTGGAAATGATTGTACAATGAAGGAATGCCCCCATTTATGCCCCCCATTTGTGTAAATGGCCATGTGGTCCTTCCTTGGCCCTCAGACAGGTTTTGTTTAGTCCATACATGATGTTTGACTGTGTGAGTACTTTAACTGTAATTTAACGCCATGAGGGTGAGAGTGGGGACATGTGCTCTCCAGTTTACCATAGTCCCAATTCTCCCTTTTATCAGATCAGATCAGTCGCTCAGTCGTGTCCGACTCTTTGCGACCCCATGAATCGCAGCACCCTAGGCCTCCCTGTCCATCACCAACTCCCAAAGTTCACTCAAACTCACGTCCATCGAGTTAGTGATGCCATCCAGCCATCTCATCCTCTGTCATCCCCTGCTCCTGCCCCCAATCCCTCCCAGCATCAGAGTCTTTTCCAATGAGTCAACTCTTCGCATGAGGTGGCCAAAGTACTGGAGTTTCAGCTTGAGCATCATTCCTTCCAAAGAAATCCCAGGGCTGATCTCCTTCAGAATGGACTGGTTGGATCTCCTTGCAGTCCCAGGGACTCTCAAGAGTCTTCTCCAACACCACAGTTTAAAGGCATCAATTCTTCGGCACTCAGCCTTCTTCACAGTCCAACTCTCACATCCATACATGACCACAGGAAAAATCATAGCCTTGACTAGACAGACCTTTGTTGGCAAGGTAATGTCTCTGCTTTTTAGGTTGGTCATAACTTTCCTTCCAAGGAGTAAACGTCTTTTAATTTCATGGCTGCAGTCACCATCTACAGTGATTTTGGAGCCCAGAAAAATAAAGGCTGACACTGTTTCCACTGTTTCCCCATCTATTTCCCATGAAGCGGTGGGACCGGATGCCATGATCTTCGTTTTCTGAATGTTGAGCTTTAAGCCAACTTTTTCACTCTCCACTTTCACTTGCATCAAGAGGCTTTTGAGTTCCTCTTCACTTTCTGCCATAAGGGTGGTGTCATCTGCATATCTGAGGTGATTGAGATTTCTCCCGGCAATCTTGATTCCAGCTTGTGTTTCTTCCAGTCCAGCGTTTCTCATGATGTACTCTGCATATAAGTTAAATAAACAGGGTGACAATATACAGCCTTGACATACTCCTTTTCCTATTTGGAACCAGTCTGTTGTTCCATGTCCAGTTCTAACTGTTGCCTCCTGACCTGCATACAAATTTCTCAAGAGGCAGATCAGGTGGTCTGGTATTCCCATCTCTTTCAGAATTTTCCACAGTTTATTGGGATCCACACAGTCAAAGGCTTTGGCATAGTCAATAAAGCAGAAATAGATGTTTTTCTGGAACTCTGTTGCTTTTTCCATGATCCAGCGGATGTTGGCAATTTGATCTCTGGTTCCTCTGCCTGTTCTAAAACCAGCTTGAACATCAGGAAGTTCACGGTTCACATATTGCTGAAGCCTGGCTTGGAGAATTTTGAGCATTACTTTACTAGCATGTGAGATGAGTGCAATTGTGTGGTAGTTTGAGCATTCTTTGGCATTGCCTTTCTTTGGGATTGGAACGAAAACTGACCTTTTCCAGTCCTGTGGCCAGTTTTCCAAATTTGCTGGCATATTGAGTGCAGCACTTTCACAGCATCATCTTTCAGGATTTGAAATAGCTCAACTGGAATTCTATCACTTCCACTAGCTTTGTTCGTAGTGATGCTTTCTAAGGCCCACTTGACTTCACATTCCAGGATGTCTGGCTCTAGGTCAGTAATCACACCATCGTGATTATCTGGGTCGTGAAGATCTCTTTTGTACAGTTCTTCTGTGTATTCTTGCCATCTCTTCTTAATATCTTCTGCTTCTGTTAGGTCCATACCATTTCTGTCCTTTATCGAGCTCATCTTTGCATGAAATGTTCCTTTGGTAGCTCTGATTTTCTTGAAGAGATCTCTAGTCTTTCCCATTCTGTTGTTTTCCTCTATTTCTTTGCATTGATCGCTGAAGAAGGCTTTCTTATCTCTTCTTGCTATTCTTTGGAACTCTGCATTCAGATGTTTATATCTTTCCTTTTCTCCTTTGCTTTTTGCTTCTCTTCTTTTCATAGCTATTTGTAAGGCCTCCCCAGACAGCCATTTTGCTTTTTTGCGTTTCTTTTCTATGGGAATGGTCTTGATCCCTGTCTCCTGTACAGTGTCACGAACCTCATTCCATAGTTCATCAGGCACTCTATCTATCAGATCTAGGCCCTTAAATCTATTTCTCACTTCCACTGTATAATCATAATCATAATCTCCCTTTTATACACTCAGCTAATTAATTTTATCAGACTTGCCCCTGACAATTTAAATTTGCAAATTCTGTACAGTATAGATGATGTTACTGACTGTGTTCTGGGGCTCTCCTTCCAGTTGCTTTCTAAATGGTCTCTTCCTTCTTCTTGAGTCTGTTGTCTCCAGAGCCTTCTCAGTAAGACTGGTCCCTGAGGATGGGTGTCATCTTACTGCTGGCCGCCTAGAGCTGCTGGTAGACCCTCCTGAAGAGCAGAGTGGGAAAAACCCAGGGAACACAGGTTGCCTGATGCAAGCGTGGCTTTTGATTTGTGATTCTAATGCCTCAGGATGTTGGAGTGGGGGTTGGTGAGCCAAAGGTCTGCACTGGAGGCCTAAGAGGGCTAGTTAGCTTTACTCTTTCTCTGACCTCTGCTTGACCTCGACCCTGGCCAGCATGTCCCAGGCCCCTGGGAAACAAAACAGGGAAGAATGGATGTAGATGGGCTTTTCCCTCCATTTCTGGGGAGGGGATTCCACTTCACAGACAACTAGGGTCTCAGGGCACCATGCTGCTGCTGCTGCTAAGTCGCTTCAGTCGTGTCCGACTCTGTGCGACCCCATAGACGGCAGCCCACCAGGCTCCGCCGTCCCTGGGATTCTCCAGGCAAGAACACTGGAGTGGGTTGCCATTTCCTTCTCCATAAGGCCAGGCAAATTATATATTCTTTTCCCTGGAGGATCCAGTATCCCCAGGTTCCCACTCCCCTTTTCCTTTTGGCTTCTAGTATTGTGCAGAAAACAAGAACAAGTGGTCCTAAATGCTGGTGAGTGATCAAATAATGCTACATTTAGCTACTAAGGAATTGAGAATTCCTGGAGAGAAGCTCCTGACTTGCTCACAATGTGTTGCATTTAAATTAACCAGAACAGTAGTCTTTTGCTTCAGCTGGAAGAGCTTAGCAATGGTCTAGTCCAGCCCTCTCTCCTGGGTAAACTGAGGCCCAGCCAGGGTCACATCCATCCAGTGTTTGAATACTATCCTACGCCTGGTCTTCCCGAGGCCCATGGTTTTTATGTGTACTCTATACTTCAAGAATCCCATCAGCCTTGCTCTGTGTGGCTGAGACAGTCAATTTCTTGTGCATGAGACAGACTATTTCCTGAAGTGGATTTTAGACTGGTGCTTTTGTGAGGGCAGAGATGGTGTCCGATTCGCATCTGTGTCCCAGCCCTCACCATGGAGTGTGGTGCAAAGCAGATGAACAGAGGACAGCAAGGAACCAGTTTGCTCCTGCAGACAAACCATTTTCCACAGAGAACCTAGGCCACTCCTGCTCCCAACAGATTTCTAAGTTGAGGGAGAAAGAAGAAAGGAACAAGCATTCAGTCCATGATTTCAGTGTGCCAAGCATGGTACCAAATGCTTATCTGTGCATTCCCCACAACTATCAGAGGAGGAGAGTAACAGATGAGGAAAGTGCTATATGCAGACTCTAAGGTGGCTCTTGGACTCTCCACCAGCAAGATCCGAGGTTAGAGCCTGCGCCCCAAAGCATCAGGCAGTCAGGAAGTTGACTGAATGCTTTACGTTCTACTCCAGGTGGAAGCGTCTTCACCAGAACCCAGAAGGCAAACAAACAGCAGGGCAACTCCCATTTTAGAGCTCGGCAAACCGAGGCCCAGAAAGGGTTAGTAAAAGGGCGGCACGTGGCTTCTGGGGTTGGAGGACGGGATCCAGGCCAGGAGACAGGCTCCGATTCGGAGATGGCGGATTGGCAGGACCGGAGGTGGGGGAGGCCGGACCTGGCAGCGTTTCCTCTTAGGCTTGGGGGTGGCCCCTTCACCCCACCGCCACCCCCACCCCCACTCCATTAACCTTCTGGGAACCCCGACTCACACCCTGAGGCGCGGCCTCCAGCATCACTGAAAGCCGAAGGCCGCCCCGCGGTGGAGGCGGCGGCGAGGTGGGCTCAGCTGGGCCCACAGGGCTTCTCTCCCAACCCGGAGGGCGGCGCGGGCGGCCGCGGGCCTAGGATTCCCCATGCATTATTCACGCTGTTTACTAGCGCGGGGAAAGGCGAGGAGAGACGGGGAGAAACTAGGGAAGAAGCCGGGAGCAGAGGGGAGGGGGCGGGGCCACACTAACCCCGGGGCGCACGGGAAGGAAACTTCGGGAAGGAAGACAAAGTACCAAGCGGTTAGGAGCCTGGGACGTCAGACGTGGCGCCTGGCACATAGGACGCTGTCAGTAAATACATGTGGAAAACGTATAACGAGCACGGAACAAGTGAGTGAATGGCTCAGCTCCCAACCAGTTGTGTTGCCTTGGGCACAAACCCCACCGACACGCGTGTTCCTCGTCTGTAAAATGGCATCACAGCCCAGCTCTGCAGGGTGTGAAGACACCAGGGGCTAACACGCAAAACTGCCCAGCACATAGTAGGAGCTTAAAAGTGAAAGCTGTTGTTTGGGGAATAGGGCTTGTAAGCGTCATCGGCCCAAGAAAAGTCTGTTCACCCACTCCCAAGGCCGGTGGGCAGTCCTGAACGGTGACCACTCTAAAAAATACAGCTGTCCTTAGGTCCGCTGGTTGGGGAGACGGAGCTGGGGGGCAAATTGTCCTTTCAAGCGAAGGCAAGAAAGCTAAGTGCGGGGAGGAGACCTCAGGCCTCCTGGCCTGGGCAGGCAGTTCATTCCCCACATGCACCGGCGCGGCCGACTGGGAGGTGGAGGTCACTGGGGGCTCCTCCTGGTTGTTTCTCATCCTCCCCGGAGCCCGTCTGGGCGCTTGGAGGCGCCTCTTCGCTGCGCGGCTGGGCCGGACTCTAGTGGACCGCTCGGGCGTGTGGCCAGGAGCGCCCTGGAAATGGGCAGTTTGGCGGCAGCCGGGCCGACAAAGTGAGTGAGTGTGTCTGTGTGTGTGCGCGCGCCCGTGCGCGCGGTGGGTTGGGGTAGGGTCAGCTTCCTGGCCCACGGCTGCCCTTCTGTCTGGCTTGTGCGAGTTGGGACAGGATGGAAAGGTTGGGACTTAGGGGAGAAAAAGTCCGCAAAGAAGAAGTAAGATTCCGGAAGGTCTGCTGGCTGGAGCCGGGCGGGGCGGGGCGGACGCGGGGAGGCCCGGCCCGGCAGGGGTATAAATGCTGGGGCGGGGGCGGCGGGGGCCGGTGCAGAGAGGCGCGCGGAGAGCGGCCGCCTGGCCTCGCCTCCCGGGCCGCCCCTGCGAGTCTCGGGCGCGTGAGCACGCCTGCGCGCGCCCGGGCCCTTCCTGGCAGGCTGCTTGTAAGATGAGTGAAGAAGCAGGTGGGGGAGAGGGGAGGCAGCGAGCGAGAGGGCGAGGGGAGCGCGGGCGCTGAGCGGCGCTCACTTGGAGCGCGGCGAGCCAGCGAGAAGAGCCTGATCCATGTCCCTCGCTGCCTCCCTGCCCGGCGCGCAAAGATGATGGCCATGAACGCCAAGCAGCCTTTCGGCATGCACCCGGTGCTTCAAGAACCCAAATTCTCCAGCCTGCACTCCGGCTCCGAGGCCATGCGCCGAGTCTGTCTCCCAGCCCCGCAGGTACGTAGTGGAGCATAATTACCGCTCTAAGGCACATTTTTTGACAGGCACTTGCTTCATGTTTTTTTCATGTCGCCCAGAACAATCGCCGCTGTCTGAACCCCTCTCCTTGTCTCCCCCGCGCTCTCTCCCGGCGCGCTCTCTCTCTCATTCATGTCTCTGATCCACACGTCTGTTCCAGCAGAGCCTCTGTCTCCGTATTAATTTTTATGACCTGGGCTTTGAGGAGAGGCATCTCGGTTGCCTGAAAATGTGTTTTAATCCTGAGTTGACAGTATTCCCCACTGACCGTGCTGTGCGCCTTCTCGCTTGCAGCTGCAGGGTAATATATTTGGAAGCTTTGATGAGAGCCTGCTGGCACGCGCCGAAGCTCTGGCGGCGGTGGATATCGTCTCCCACGGCAAGAACCATCCGTTCAAGCCCGACGCCACCTACCATACCATGAGCAGCGTGCCCTGCACGTCCACTTCGTCCACCGTGCCCATCTCCCACCCGGCCGCGCTCACCTCGCACCCGCATCACGCCGTGCACCAGGGCCTCGAGGGCGACTTACTAGAGCACATCTCGCCCACGCTGAGCGTGAGCGGCTTGGGCGCCCCCGAGCACTCGGTGATGCCGGCCCAGATCCACCCGCACCACCTGGGCGCCATGGGCCACCTGCATCAAGCCATGGGCATGAGCCACCCACATGCCGTGGCGCCTCACAGCGCTATGCCTGCCTGCCTCAGCGACGTGGAGTCGGACCCGCGAGAGCTCGAGGCCTTCGCTGAGCGCTTCAAGCAGCGGCGCATCAAGCTAGGGGTGACCCAGGCGGACGTGGGTGCGGCCCTGGCCAACCTCAAGATCCCCGGCGTCGGCTCGCTCAGCCAGAGCACCATCTGCAGGTTCGAGTCTCTCACTCTCTCGCACAACAACATGATTGCGCTCAAGCCGGTACTCCAGGCCTGGCTGGAGGAAGCCGAGGCCGCCTATCGAGAGAAAAATAGCAAGCCGGAGCTCTTCAATGGCAGTGAGCGGAAGCGCAAACGCACGTCCATCGCGGCGCCGGAGAAGCGCTCGCTGGAGGCCTACTTTGCGATCCAGCCGCGGCCCTCATCCGAAAAGATCGCGGCCATCGCCGAGAAACTGGACCTTAAAAAGAACGTGGTGAGGGTCTGGTTCTGCAACCAGAGACAGAAACAGAAACGAATGAAGTACTCGGCTGTCCACTGACTGCGACGGGGCACATCGTCCGGGGCCGGGAGAGCTGAGTGTATGTCCCCCTGGAGTTGGGGGGAACGGTATGGGGGCTCCAAGACGTTTCCTGGCAGGTCAGGCTCTCACCCCCGAAGTCACAGACTTTCCCCTTTATCCTAATTAATTGCCTCCCGGCCTTCCCTTTCCCTTCTTTCCTTTCTGTTCCCACCAGAAAAGTTTGGGCGCTAAGAAAAAAATTCAGGAAAGGCAGGCCTGGAGGGACTTGTGCTCTCCGTGGTGCTGAAAATCTCCTTCGCGCCCAGGACTGCGCGACCTCAGGGCAGGAGCCCAAAAGTAAGGGATAGTCAATTAGCCCGACTGCAAGACTCTGGCTTGAAGGCATCAGTTTGCTTAGCGTGATTAGACAAGGGGTGAAGGGATGGGAAGGAAGTGATAAGTAATAATACAAAGTCTAAGTGGGGTACAAACGTACTGGAGATTTATTTAGAGTATATAAAATACACGTATGTTTCCAAAGGATAGCCTTATATTCCCTTCTCCACCTAAATTCTATCCATCTCATCCTTTGGTTTGCTGTACGTTCTCTAAGGTAGCATGAATTAGGTTCAGGGAAAATGTGCAGAGAGTTGCCGGCTCCAAGCTGTTCTCCGCCATAGGGTGGGCTCCGGAAAAAGTGGGCCCTTTTCAGCGACTGAAAATGCTGGAATCCTGTAACTGGGTTGCAAGCAGCAGCCAGCCCCTGCTGTGGCCCATCCTCCACGATCTGCTGGCCGTTCGAGGGGTAAAGACTGCCTGAAGGAAGGCGGGGGATTGGTAGCTTTCCGGTCGGACTGAGGACTCTCTGACCCTTGCTCACTGTTCCAGCCAGACTCTCAGAGCAGCGTAGAGGCGGCTGCCCGAACGAAAGTAACTGTAACTCTCCGGAGCATATGCAAGTCCTTCTAACAAGGCTCACCTCGTTACGCTTTTATTACTGTTCGCATCATTGTTTACTATTATTTATTTACCGCCACTTTTTTTCCATCCCCCAACCTCTTGGTGGAGGTTCACTCATAGTTTTGAGCTGATTGTGGGGCCAAACCACTGGCCTGAGTCCTTTTCACCCCAGTGCCTCTGGCCCCGTCACATTTTATCTTTCGTTGCTTCATGTAATTTGTGTGTTGCCGTGTGACCTTTGGTTTTGTTGTCCGAATAGATGCAAATAAAATATTGTTTCCTTCTCTCTTTACCCCTTGAATTAACTTCTAAAATAAATGCTTTATTTTTCAACCCGAATCGCGGTGCTTTACTTTCTCGGAGGTTAAGGAGTACTAGTCTCGGAAAGCATTTAGAAGTGAGAACCCAGAAGGGCTGAACTATCGTTTCTAGCAGGTCAATCTCCTGCAATTATTTCTCCTTGCTCCTTTTCCCTGGGTGCCTTATCTTCTCACCCAGACCCTCCCTAGACCTCAGAGTTTCCAGATCCTTCCTCTACACTTCCCCAAGTGCAAATCTGTCAGCTTCTATTTGTTCAACTTGACTCAGACCGAAAACTTTTAGGCCTGACTAATGATGGGCTGTCGTCTCTGGGTCCCACAGAGTCGGACACAACTGAAGCGACTTAGCAGCAGCAGCAGCAATGGGAGTAGGAGCCCCCCAGTACCTCCACTCATTGGCTGAATGATCCTGAATCCAGTTTCTTAAACTTCTCTGAGTCTCCATTGATTGTCTGCAGCATGAAGATGCTAATACTTATCACAAGGTTATTGTCAGGATTGAGTAAGATTGTTTATTTAAGCCGTCTGGTGGTGCTTGGCTCTTAGTAGGAAACATTATTTTAAAAGATTCAAACGGCTAGATGGGAGGTGAACAGAGAGATGCAAAGAGGAAGGTGTTCTTTGCTGGGACAGAGTCGTTAGGACTTCTTTGGGATTACTTCAGAAATTCATTTGAAATTATCGTCCAGGAGGTTATTCCAGCGTCTATCTTGGTTTCTGTGGGGGGGAGGGTGGGAGGGGTGGGGAGATGGGGGGTGTATGGGGGTGGCGGTGGTAAAAAGATACCTTCCGCAAAGATCCTATCTTAGTGCTTGTTCACAAAGGTGCTTAACAGATGCCGGTTTCCTTCTCACTCTCTCTTCGACACACTCTAAAAGGGGGAAGAAATCTTATTTGTGAGCCGCAGAAACACCTTCATGATTTAAAAATGAATGTTCCAAGCCCAGAAGTCTTCTGTACATTTCCCCACCGTGTCTGCAAAGAACTCTGGGTCATCGCGTCCAGCCTGAAATTCGAAGCAGAGCAGGTCTCCCCTCCGCGCAGCACGCCCCCCCTACTGCAAAAGCAAACCTGGGGATCGCCCCCAATCCCTGGACTTCAGCTCGTCGCCGCCGCCTTGCGCAACAGCCCCAGCGATTCCTCCACCTCCCCTCCATCGGGTGTCCTTTAATAATAAATGCCCTTATGCCATTACATTATATTGTGGGTTTTGAAAATTTAAAATACGGCTGATGCAATATTAATTGCCTATAGTGGTATAAAACACAGGGCCGGAGCCCAGCCGGGCTGCAGAGCAGGCGGCCGTGAAAGTCCCGCGCCGATGCGAAGCGTTCCAGACAGACGCGCCTTTGCGGGCTGCGAGGTTTCCTGCAGGTAAGAGCCTTCGGCTTTTTTGGATGGGGGAAGAACTCGATATCCGCCTCCATCTCCTTTTTCGAAAAGTTCCCTGCTGTTTTTTATTTGCTTATTTGTTTGTTGTATTAATGACATCAAAAGTTTGGGAGACTTTTTTTGAAGAGGGCGCGATGAGTCGCCTGAATGCAAGGTCTGTGTCAGTCTTGGCCCGGCGGGGTGTTGAGTGGGACCCGCGCCTTTGTGCGTCAGCGGCTTCAGACGTCCTGGACGGTATGCGCACCGTACTTTTGACAAGTTTCTACCTGCGGGCGGGAGCTGCGGCCCGGTCCACGCCGCGCCCCACCCTCTCCCACCCCCCGAGTGCGCCCGGCCGGCGCCGCTGCCTCTCTCTTTGGGCTTGTTCAGGAAGCACTGGGAGCTGCGGTTTCTCCGGAATTGTTCAGTCGCCTCTGTTATTTGTCCGGTGGAGGCACAGACCTCTTGAAGGGTGGAGTGAGTGTGTGGCCGGGAGCAGGACGCGGTGGGGGTGGGGGGTGGTCCGGGTACCAGCCGGTTTGGGGTTCAAGCAGGCCCGATTTGCATCCTGGTGGATCATTTCCTAACCGTATGACCTTGCGCAAGTCACATCACCTCTAAGGCTCTGCTGATGGCTGTAAAACCGCACAAAAATTTTTTTGAAGAGTAGTTGAAAAGCATTGTGGAGCAAATTTGCTTTTCCCAAGTCCCATCAACTTGGAGGCCTTCACTGCCCAAAGGCCCAGCTAGGGGTTTCTTTAGCCTGTGCCAAGAGAAGGGGAGGCCAGTTCTCAGGGCTTTTTGTATGGAAAGCTGCATTTGGCCTCTCCTGGTGGGACTTTGAGAGTTGCCTGTGGACCAGAGTAAGGCTTCTAGGCCCCTGCCTGGCTGGAACCAGGGCCTGACCTGCAATGAGCCAGACATACACAAGTCAGCATGGCTGAAGCCCTGACAATCAGAATGTGGAGGTAGGAACTCTGGGCTCCTGGGTCCAGGCTGTGTGATCTCTGGCCAGGAACTTCCTCTGGCCTCAGGTAGTGTGAGTTTTGTCTGTTACAAGCTCAATGCCAGCTCAGGATCTGGCCCAGAGTGGCAGACAATTGATATCTGTTGAATAACTGAATGAATGAAGTTTTGTAAATGAAAGGACCTCTCTAGCACAATCCTCTTTGGATTCTGGGGACTATGAGGAGAAACAGAGACCATCAAGAATAGACAAGTCAGGAGTAGGGCCAGGGCCAAGGTGGTGGTCTACATATCAAGCTTCCATTCAAAGACAATGTTTCCTTCCTGTTTAAATTAGAAGAGGCTTTGCCTCCCTCTGTTTTGATCATGGGTAGAGATGGGGTCCTCTGTGACATGGGCCCTGGGAACCTTGAAGAGGAATCTCCAGGATGGGGGGCGGTGACCCCTGCCCTATTGAGTGTGCCTGACCTTCTCTTGGCCCTACTTTATGCCTGGATTATTTTACTTTCCTGCTAAGATATAAACTGCTCCAGTTCTGGAGTGGACAGACCTAGGGTGGAATATCTCCTCCATCTCTTACTTGGTTAAGTGACTTGACACTCTGAGCCTCAGTGTCTTCATCTGTCAAATTGGAAAAAAAAAAAAAAAAAGACTGTCTTTCAGGATTACTTTGATGAGTAAATGAAATCACATAAGCCCAGGGCCTGACACATAGTAGGCATTACTGGATACTCTCTTTAAAGTATTACTTTTACTCAGAAAAATGAGAGGCTATGTTGCAGGGGCAAATTGCCAGATTTGGAGTCAGGTGGGATCAACAGTTTCCCTCTGTAAGCCACCATCTGATCATGTACAAAATGAGAGTAGTGAGAGCTGTGTCTGTCCGAGGCAAGCTAGAAAGCATAAAAGAAATCTCTTTGCACTCTGTGCATCCTAGCTAGAAAGGAAGGAGGAATTCGCTTTTCAGAAGTCCATGGTGCCAATGTATATATAGTTCCCACTACAGGCTTGACCCTCTGACAGCTCCTTGGACCCAAGCCTTGCTCCTCTGTAGACTCCTGGCAAACATCAACTGTCAGTGACAAAAACTCGGTGCAGGCTTCACCCGAAGGGGTGGGGCTCCAGCGGGCAGTGGAGGAGCCGGGTATGGGGTACCGGGCTTGTTCTCTCCGCCCTCCAGCCACTGTCGGGCCCGGGGTTAGACTGCTTCAGCATGGATGAGGAGCGCAGAGCCCGGAGACTGAGGCCCAGAGAAGGGAGGAGGGATTTAGCCGACTCTTTCTATCTTAAATCGTTCTTTCCTTTATCAGACTACCTTGTAGAATTTCTGTCTTAGTCTTATCACTCCTTGATAGCACCCTGTTTATTTACTCAGCAATAAAAGCACTTGGGGCGAGCAAGCACCACGTAGACCCAGTTCCCTCCTGCCTCCCTGAATCAAGCGCAGGGCCACACACAGAGTGAGCGCTCTACAAGTGTTCGTTGGATAAATGAATAATGATGGTATCTGACATGTATTGAGGTCTTCCTATATGTGAGGTTTTGTTCCAAGCACTTCATGTGCGTTAATTTATTAATCCTTCAACAACACCATGAGCAGGTATCCTTTTTAAGCCCATTTTACAGATGAGAACTTGGAAGCATTGAGTGTTTCTGTAACTTTCCCAGGGCGGATCGTGAACTTGGCAGTTTGGTGAAGAGAGCTGGCAAAAACTGGCTTCTTCGCCTCACCCTTGGCGAGGGGCAGGGCAGGGGAGCCTCCAGGAATGGGGGCGGAGCAGTCGTGTCATATTAGGCTGGAGTCGCCGGACGATCTGGGGAGGTGGTGGAAGGCGAGGATGCCCGCTGTCCTCGCCGGGTTGCAGGTCTTCCCGTCTCCGTTCCGCGCCTCTCACATCTCTGTTCCTTTTTCTGTTACCGGTCTCTCACACAACCCTCTCTCAGCTTCCCTCTGACCTCTCAGGCGCGAAAGTCTGGCCCCAAAGTGCAGGGGTGGGCGGGCCGCGTCCCCAGGGCGCGCACAGAGCCCTCTCCCCATCTTTCTGCTCTTCCCTGGAGCGGCGGGAGCCCCCGCGTAACCCGCCCGGCGGGCAGACGGAGCCAGTGAAGACCCCAGCGGACAAATTAGCCTCGCCTTCGATCGCTCTTTTCCGATCAGGTCAGGTTTCCCTCCGCCCTGTGACGGCGCTTCCGCACCCGCCCGGCTCCCCGGGTTCCCCCGCGGGGTCAAGGTTCGCCCGGCTCCGCCTGGCGCCTCAGGAGGGGCTTCCCCTCCGCTGCGTTCCCGCCCGGGAGCCCGCCCCACCCCCTCGGACTTTGGGGAGGAGCATCTCGGAGAGAGGGTTACGCGCGGGTCCCTGGCCCCTCCAGGGAGTCCTTCCCACTGTTGCTTCCGGTCCTCCACGCGTGGAGACTTGTCTCTAAAAAACATCAGTTCTCTGCTCCATCAGTCCTCTGCGCCATCCTAGGCCCAATCCGACCCAGTCCGACGCGGGAGGTAAACTGGTTCCGAAATAGTACTCCCTCTGTTTTGAGTTTGTTTCAGAATTTCACACACACACAAATCCTACTGCTCATCCTGGGAAAATCAGTATTTCATTGGACTTCTTTATACATAGTTAGGATTTAATATTGATTCTACTTTGAATTACATCGGGAGTGGGGACCACCATAATTTCAAGAGCCCTCTGCCCGAATCCCATTCCTGAGGCCACTATCTCTTTCCTATATTCACAACCCCCCTGCCCCCATCAACCCAGCTCCGACCCAACATCCCCCCCCACCTCAGTGGCCCCCAATGCCTGAGGCTTTGCTAAGCAGCTCACCTCTTGGCAGATATAGTTAATGCCCAGCCCTCATAAATCAAGACCATAAAAAGCTTGCTTTCATATGCACTCAATTTCTACCAAACCTAAACTAATTGCATAAATTCCTTTAGGCCACTCAGAGCTGCTCTCTGGGTTGGGATCTGATCAATTAGTCATTAGGCACTCCATTAGCTGGGGTTTAAGCTGCCTCATATAAATGTCTCCTGTCAATTTGCTTGTAATTGAATGAATAAAAAAGGGTACAATTATTAGCACAGAGGATCAGAATGAGGAGAGGTCAATTTTATTCAAATATTCTAAAAATGTCTTAATTTAAGAATAATTAAAAGAATGCAAAAGTAGACACCAGCTACTCCAAGAGTCTGTTCATGTTAAGGAAAGGTCCAGCCTGAGATAGAGCAACCTGAGTGGTTATCCCAGCTCCACCACCCTGGGAAACTGGTCTCTCCCACCCCTGTGGCTTTACATATAAGACAAGTTGGTTGGGATGATTTTTGTTTCTTTTTAAATTAGTTTTACATTTTGTCAAAGTGATTTATGCACATAGTTTAAAAAGTTGAATACAGAAGGGCCACATGACCAAGGCTTTCCTTCAGCCACTTTTAGTTGTTTTTTTTTGGAAATAAATCATATCAAAATATATATTGCTGGCACTATTTCTCAATGCAAGGCTTATTTTAATATTAAGATTGTTAAGAATTTTAAGAAATGTTAAGATTTTAATTAAATAATGATTCAAATTCAAAATAATTAGAAGATTTGCAGTGGAAAATCTTTCTCTCACCTTTGACCCAAGTTACACAGTTCCCTTTCTTCAAGGCAAATAACATCAATTTCTTGTATATACTCCAGAGATGTTTTATGAGCCACTGTTTCTTGATTTGTCCTTCTTAGTCACTGTGCATTAACTTCTTGCTATGATATCAGAGAACTAGAGATACAATAATCCTAAATAATCTCCCCACACCAAGTATGCTAAGAAGTTTTGTATAAAATCAATAATTAAAAATATGAACTGTGTATGCAGTTGAAAATTCTTATTCTTTTTCTTTTTTGTGAGCAAAAACTAATTTGGAGGTGTGGACATCACAAATACATAAGAACTGCCTGTGAGGATGAAGCATGCATATAGGTGGATTTGAGTTCTAGCCTTCCAAATAGAATTTAAAGCAGTCTATCTGGGGATGATGTGGATGACAGCATTTAATAATCTACCTAAGGTTAGGGATTGAGCATCAGACTGCAGAAACTCCAGCTGAGCACCCACATGAGAGACAGCCTAGTGCCTTGGGATACGAACTCTGTCTCTGTCAGAAGTTCTAGGTTGTGATCCTGCTTGGCTGCTGGGAGAGGTACTGGGAACCATTGTTCCAGGGCAGGGTGGGTTTGTATCGAGTCCTGCATATTGTCTCAATGAATTCCTCTTGTAGGGAGAAGCTTGTACTGGAAGAGAGTTAACGGGGAGAATGGGAATCATCTCTGGTCAGCAGGCAGACCACAGGTCACATGATTCCTGGAGGGTGCACAAAAAGGTCTGAATTCCAGGCCTTATTCTGTTCTACATGGTGTTGGTAACTCTATTCATTTCTCAGTTTCCACAACTCTAACTTGAAGAAATTGACCTAGATAATAGTTCAGTTTTAGTGAGGGTTCACGGTCTTCCTTGAGAATCTGAGGAAAATTGTTCTCCTAACCCAGAAAAATGCACATCTGTGCTCTCAAAAGTTCTGCTAACTTTACTTAGAGTTCAACCCTGGAATCCCTGGGTTCAACCCAGGAGGCTTTGGATCCAAGGTTAAGACCTCTTGGACTAGATGATCTAAAGATTTTTCCTTATGTGACTGTATACCTGAATTTATAGTCAAATACCCATAAACACTGAAATCAGTTTAGGAAACTGGAAAGAACTTTAGTGAAGGCAAAAATAAAGTGTTAATTAGACCATGAGCCAATTGTCAATAAAGATTCCAAATGGCTTTAGCAAAATTATTTTTCAGATCAATAGTCAGTCTCCCAAGAGGTAATGTGATGGAGTGAAAAAAAGCACTACATTAGGGGTCAAAATCTAGGCCTTTTTTTTAAACCAACCTTTTAACACTTAGAATTGAGATTTTGAGCTGGGGGTTTCCCTTCTTTGGCCCCCTCTTTCCTTCTCAGTAAAATGAGAGGATTGGACCACATGACTTCTGAAGCTGCCACTGCTCACTTTATGTGAGCTTATGTGTAAAGACCCTGGCATGTCTTATATTCGGTATTTGTTTCAGCTTATTTTATCTTTCTATTTTGTTTTCAAAAGGATAGTTGTAAAAAAGTGGTGATGGACAAAAAGTTAGTTCCAAGTTTCTGGGTTCCCAAGCACTGAGGCTTCTAAAACCATGTGGCAGAAACACAACTTCTACTTCTTAATGGAAAAATAAAAACAACAGCAGTTTGTAAGTTTAAATTTTAAAGGCAGGGTGGGAGTAGGAGGCCGGATGAAATTAAAACGTTTTGTTAGACTAATAGTTCTGGAAGGCCAGGGGAGACTCAGCCCAGTGGGGAGCAGAAGGCGGTTGTTGTGGGCTGGGCAGGGCACCGAAGCCTATCACAGCTCTGGCCCGAATCCACAAATAAGAGAATGATGATCAGCTCCTGTTCTCTGCTCTTGGATCTTCACTTTTTTCTGCCTTCTGACTTGAATTAATGTTTGCAGCTGTGAGCTCACTCAGCTTTTGAGGGTCTGCGTTACTGGTCACATCGCTCAAGTGAAATGATAGAAACATTATTTCAATTTCAACTCTTCCATTTCTGACTTAACCAGAATTTCTCCAGTTGATTTTATGGTGCTCCCCTCTTCCCAGTTTCACTGAGATTCAATTAGCATATTACATTGTGTAAGTTTAGAATGTACAGCATAACAGTTTGATATATATTGCAAAATGATTACCACACTAAGATTAGTTAACATCTATTACCTTGCTGCTGCTGCTGCTGCTGCTAAGTCGCTTCAGTCGTGTCCAACTCTGTGCGACCCCAGAGACAGCAGCCCACAAGGCTTCCCTGTCCCTGGGATTCTATTACCTTACATAGTTCCAATATTTTTCCCTTGTGGTAAGAACTTTTAGCATCTGCCGTCTCAGCAACTTTCAAATCTAGAATAATACACAGTAGTGTTTAGTCATCATGCCGTACATTATATCCCAGGACTTATTTATCTTATAACTGCAAGTTTGAATCTTCTGACCACCTTCTCCTAATTCCAAGCTTTTACTTCTTGAGTTTTTCACTGTCAGTTCTTTACTGTAACTTAGGGCATTGTGTAGTATGGCTCTGATCTTCTACTAATTCTAGTAGGTCATTGAGGGGAAGGTTCGTATTTCTCGACTGTCGCAGTAGGGTTTTTTTCCATCACAAAGAAAGAGTGTTAATAATATTTACTCAAATGCTTTATATTGTCATTGTCACCCATGGAATCCTAGAAGGTGAGCCGAGATGAGTTCTTAGAGATTCACTGGCTGAAGAATATGGTGTTGTCATTCTAGGGGCCCAGGAATCTATGTTCTTCACCATCTCTCCATGTGTCTCTGATTATTTGCTCAGATTTAGAAAGATGTTTCTTACAGTATTTTTTTTTTCTACCCAAAATGCCCCCACCCTGGAATTTGAGAATATAGCCTGAAACACAAAATTCAATTCTTATTTCATTAAAGGTGGTATAAATGTTGTGTTCCATTCGCAACACAGCTGTTACTGTTTTGGCCTCCAGACCATTGCTCTGGGAGTTTACTTATCACAGAGTAAACTGTTGCAACACCCAGAACCTTTGGCTACAACCACTCACTCCCTGCAGACTGACAGGCAGCCTAATTTGAAAATAAATCTCATGCAACCTCTTTGCTGTAGGGCAAAAATGAGACCTAAAAGAAATTTAGTAAATATATAGTGTAAAATGTATTTAGTATACAACAATACAAAGCAATATCTCTACTGATCACTTTAGAATAATAGGGATTTAGCAAACATTTGACACTGAGTGCATGAATGAGCCATTCTTACTTATTATTCTCGTGACCACATCCCTTCACTTTAAAGGTGACTGAAGGCAAGGATGAAATTCTTTTTTTTTTTTTTGCTTCATTGCATGGCATGTGGGATCTTAGTTCCCCAGTCAGGGATTGAACCCATGTCCCTTGCAGTGGAAGCTCTGAGTCTCAACCACTGTACCACCAGGGAAATCCCAAGGATGAAATTTTAAGGTATGGAATGTTCCTACATTCAATGCACTGCCCCTTCTAAAATGGTCTACAAACCCAGTTTAACCCATATTTTATGAATGTCCAAGGTCACACAACTAATAAGTGAAAGGACTTAGCATTAGGCCCAGAATTGTCTTCCTCTAGAACTGAACTCTGTGCACTATACCATGCTTGCTCCTGCAGAAGATGATGGACTTATGTTTTTCAGGTAAAATCTGTAGGACTCCTATGTGAAAGAAGCCTTATTCTTGTTCTGTAGGGCACAAAGGGTACAATTAGTAGAAAGTCACAGAGAGGAAATTTTTCATTTTCATAGGAAAAAGAAAACTCTGGCTGTGACCATGGTCTAAGGAGGGGGCTGTACTATGAGTTCTTGAGTGGAGGACCTGAACAGAGATTTTAGTGAATGACACTGAGAGTAGATTTCAGTTCAGACACGTGGTTGCAAAGAGGTGACATCTCCTTCTGACCCGAGAGCCAGTTCCTCTCTAGATGGTTGTTCATTCCTGGATCCCTCCACTGAAAAATATAAAGGAACTATCTCATTTAAAAAAAAAATGCACAACTCCCTTAAAGGAGCATGGGAAGCAAATATTGTTTAAAAATATTTGTCCTTTGCATTTGCCTTTTGGAAGGCCAAGATAATGTACTTGAAACTAACAAAAATTAAAATGTTGAGCTCTGCTCCTTTATCAACTTACTATGTTAGAAGAATCTAACAACAGATGACTCACTGAGTGTGAGCAGAGGGAGTCACTAGAGACTTCAGGGAAGAATGGGAGCATCCCTGAGGAGCTGTTATTTAAAAATGGATTTCTAGCCTAGGGACTAGATTGGGGGCCCTGCCTGCCTTTTGCCTACAGGCTTTGTGTTCTCTCCCATCTTTTCTTCCTTAAGAAAAAGCTTCTTTTCTTTTGATCCTTCAGTTCTTTCCCTCCCTGTCTTCCTTTCCCTGATCATGGCGTCAAAGTGCTTATGAGGACTGGCTATTGGTTTTAAGTTTTTCATTTGGATCCTTGAATGCTCCAGAAGCAACAGGCTAAAGAGAACCCTCTGAGCCAGGGCTCAGTTACCAGAAGGCAGTCTAAACATGTGCTATGCATACTTGCAAAGGAAAGAAACCCCAACATAACAAAGGGTGTTTTGGAAGACCTCAGTATTTGGTATTTAAAAAAGTATACTAGTTATCAAGTTCAAAATGGTGCTGAACTTCCTCTCATGTATTTTATGAGGTAGTGTTTTAAATTTCATACGGAAAGGACAGGTAACATAAAATACTCAGTGTTTCAAGCCTCTAAAGATCTTCATTTGATCCAACATTTATAATACAATTATAAAAGTGTTTATGAATACTGTACTATGTCTAGCACAAGTACACTAAAGAATGAAGAAGAATGAGGTCTCTTCTGGCTTCCATGTAGATGTTTGATTTCATCAGGAATAGCTGAGGTCTAATGGAGAATAGACTGGGGTGGCCAAGGAGGGGCGCTTAGGGGAAGGATGGAGTGGGACACTGGGGTTAGCAAATGTTAAGCATTTATGTATAGGACGGATAAACAGCAGGTCCTACTGTGTAGCACAGAGGACTGTATTCAGTATCCTGTGATAAACCATAATGGAAAAGACTATAAAACAGAGAAGGCATATATATATTAATATGTATAAGTGAATCACTTTGCCATACAGCAGTAATTAACACAACATTGTAAAATCAACTATACTTCAATAAAAAGGAAATAACTGAGGTCTAGAAATATGTTAGTTGAACAAATATTTGTTATGTTATTACTCTGTGACAGGCCCTATTCAAGACACTGGGGATTCAGCAAAGAACTCAGGACTCAGGCCCCTCCCGCAAAGAGCTTCCACTCAGACTGGGGACTAGGATATCTCATTTCTGGGACTCGGGACCAATTTCTTTGTGAGCAGTTGGCCAGGTTCATCTGACCTTTACTTGTCTGTAGTGTGGGAGAACTAGTGCTAATGTTTCTGAATATCTCTGTTAGCAGACTATTTAACCTTATTAATACTGCTCTCTACTTCCCCCACCCTTGCCCTCCTCTGCAGGGAGAAATGGGAGACTGAAGAGAGAGAAAATAACCTCTGAAGCCTGGTGAGTGTGCATCACAGTGGTTGGTCGCAAATTGTGGAGCTTGACTATGAAAAAAAAATGATAAGAGGAAGAAATAGTCAAGTGGAGCAGAAGGTGTGTGTTCCTGGCAGCTGCATGGGATCATGACAATGATGGTGCCCCTCTGTGGGCCCCCTGTTGCATGAATCCAGCTTTTAGGTGGCCCTTTTCTTTGTACATGCTGTGCTGAGATGGATGCCTCTTCTCCAGAGTAAACCAACTGCTGACCTGTATGTAATGTAGCTGGACTCCTCAGAGTTTAAACCCAGTTTAAATGGTTTTCTAAATTGGGAACAGTGTGAGAAGAGGTGCTTCTTTTCAAATGAAGGATGAAAGGTTTGATACCAACAGGGAACAGAGGTTGTGTTCTAGCATTGAGATTAGTTAGGAGCTAGGTGATGCTTCCCTGGTGGCTCAGACGTTAAAGAAACTGCCTGCAATGCAGGAGACCCAGGTTCGATCCCTGGGTTGAGAAGATTCCTTGGAGAAGGGAATGGCTACCCATTTCAGTATTCTTGCATGGAGAAATCTATGGCTAGGTAAGTCTGGCGGGCTACAGTCCACAGAGTCACAAAGAGTCAGAAATGACTCAGTAACTAACACTTTTACGTTTGTTTTTTGTTTTTTTTTGGTGATGCTTATGTTTTTCCCAAGAGTCAAAGCAAGATTTATTTTCTTTTTACTTTTTTTAAGAAATAAAAGTTCCATTGTTCCAAGACTCAAATAATTTAGGAAGGCTTGGTTTGATAAAGAGCTGTCCCCCAAGTCTCCTCCCCAATGCCCTGATTCCCCAGGGCAATCACTTTCAACCCTTGAAACTGGTTCTTTTGCTATTTACTTCACTATCTTTAAATATCATGTCTATATTGTTCTCTTTTTATTGTTTAGTTCCCTGTAGTGAGATGAAGATTAAGCTGTCTCTCATTCCCTACTCTAATTCTCATTCTGCCACCATTCCAATATAGTTAAATCTCAAATTTGAGTAGATCAAAATTCATTTGTTTTACTCTCAAAATCCTTTGCTGCTGAGCCATGTGAGATACTATAGTTACTTTTCCTTTCCTGCATAATATTTAATTTGGGGAGATGTTAATAATCATTGCATTTTAAAATTTTGTTTTCTATGTTTATTATTCAGGTCAGTTCAGTTCAGTCGCTTAGTTGTGTCTTTGTGACTCCATGGACTGCAGCACATCAGGCCTCCCTGTCCATCGCCAACTCACAGAGTTTACTCAAACTCATGCCCATTGAGTCGGTGATGCCATCCAACCATCTCATCCTCTGTCATCCCCTTCTCCTCCTGCCTTCAATCTTTCCCAGCATCAGGGTCTTTTCAAACAAGTCAGCTCTTCGAATCAGGTGGCCAAAGTATTGGAGTTTCAGCGTAAGCATCAGTCCTTCCAATAAACATTCAGGACTGATTTCCTTTAGGATGGACTGGTTAGATCTCCTTGCAGTCCAAGGGACTCTCAAGAGTCTTTTCCAACAACGCAGTTCAAAAGCATCAAATCTTCAGCACTCAGCTTTCTTTATAGTCCAACTCTCACATCCATACATGACTACTGGAAAAACCATGGCCTTGACTAGATGGATCTTTGTCGGCAAAGTAATGTCTCTGCTTTTGAATATGCTGTCTAGGTTGGTCATAACTTTCCTTCCAAGGAATAAGCGTCTTTTTATTTTATGGCTACAGTCACCATCTGCAGTGATTTTGGAGCCCCCCAAAATAAAGTCTGCCACTGTTTCCACTGTTTCTCCATCTATTTGCCATGACGTGATGGGACCAGATGCTATGATCTTCGTTTTCTGAATGTTGAGCTTTAAGTCAACTTTTTCACTCTCCTCTTTCACTTTCATCAAGAGGCTCTTTAGTTTCTCTTCAGTTTCTGCCATAAGGGTGGTGTCATCTGCATATCTGAGGTTATTCATATTTCTCCCAGTAATCTTGATTCCAGCTTGTGCTTCTTCCAGCCCAGCGTTTCTCATGATGTACAATACATATAAATTAAATAAGCAGGGTGACAATATACAGTCTTGACATACTCCTTTTCTTATTTGGAGCCAGTCTGTTGTTCCATGTCCAGTTCTAAATTTTGCTTCCTGGTCTGCATACAGATTTCTCAAGAGGCAGGTCAGGTGGTCTGGTATTCCCATCTGTTTCAGAAATGCACCCCAAATGTTCCCCATTTATACAAACCTCTGTTCAAAACTTTCAAACACCTAAAGTGTTTTATCAGTGTATTCTCCTCAAAGAAACCTCTCTTGGAGTCTTCTGACCTGCCTCAGGATGAGCTAGCTGTTCTCCAGGTCTGCTGACAGTTGTCATCCTGGGATCCCCCTTCACCATGATCTTCAGTTCAGTCACATAGTCATGTCCAACTCTTTGCTACCCCGTGGACTGCAGCATTCTAGGCCTCCCTTTCCATCATACTCCCGAGCTTGCTCAAACTCATGTCCATCAAGTCAGTGATACCATCAAACTATCTCATCCTCTGTTGTCGCCTTCTCCTCCTGCCTTCAATCTTTCCCAGCATCATGGTCTTTTCTAAGGAGGCAGTTCTTGGCATCAGGTGGCCAACGTATTGGAGCTTCAGCTTTAGCATCAGTCCTTCCAATCAATATTCAGGACTGATTTCCTTTAGGATTGACTAGTTTTATCTTCCTGCAGTCCAAGGGACTCTCAAGAGTCTTCTCCAACACCACTGTTGAAAAGCATCAGTTCTTTGTCACTCAGCTTTCTTTGGAGAAGGCAATGGAGAAAGCACTCCAGTATGCTTGCCTGGAAAATCCCATGGATGGAGCAGCCTGGTAGGCTGCAGTCCATGGGGTTGCACAGAGTTGGACATGACTGAGCAACTTCACTTTCACTTTTCACTTTCATGCATTGGAGAAGGAAATGGCAACCCACTCCAGTGTTCTTGCCTGGAGAATCCCAGGGACGGGGGAGCCTTGTGGGCTGCCGTCTATGGGGTCGCACAGAGTCGGACACGACTGAAGCAACTTAGCAACAGCAGCAGCAGCTTTCTTTATAGTCCAACTCTCACATCCATACATGACTACTGGAAAAACCATAGCTTTGACTAGATGGACCTGTATAGAATCCTCTGTTTCCCAGAAGTCTCTATCTTCTCTTTAGGTTTATGCTCCATTTAGGTGGTACACATGTTCTCTGAGAAAAAGTGCAATGGCGACAGTATTTTTGAAAGCCATCAAAGACTGTCTTTATTCTGTTCTTACACTTGAATGGTTATCTGACCAGGGACAGAATTCTAGGTTAGAACTAACTTTCCCTATATGCCAAAGCCTTTGTGTGGATCCCAATAAACTGTGGAAAATTCTGAAAGAGATGGGAATACCAGACCACCTGATCTGCCTCTTGAGAAACCTGTATGCAGGTCAGGAAGCAACAGTTAGAACTGGACATGGAACAACAGACTGGTTCCAAATAGGAAAAGGAGTACGTCAAGGCTGTATATTGTCACCCTGCTTATTTAACTTTTATGCAGAGTACATCATGAGAAATGCTGGGCTGGAAGAAGCACAAGTTTCTTCAAGATTGCCGGGAGAAATATCAATAACCTCAGATATGCAGATGACACCACCCTTATGGCAGAAAGTGAAGAGGAACTAAAAAGCCTCTTGATGAAAGTGAAAGAGGAGAGTGAAAAAGTTGGCTTAAAGCTCAACGAAGATCATGGCATCTGGTCCCATCACTTCGTGGCAAATAGATGGGGAAACAGTGGCAGACTTTATTATTTTGGGCTCCAAAATCACTGCAGATGGTGACTGTAGCCATGAAATTAGAAGACGCTTACTCCTTGGAAGGAAAGTTATGACCAACCTAGACAGCATATCGAAAAGCAGAGACATTACCTTGCCAACAAAGGTCTGTCTAGTTAAGGCTATGGTTTTTCCAGTGTTCATGTGTGGATGTGAGAGTTGGACTGTGAAGAAAGCTGAGCGCCGAAGAATTGATGCTTTTGAACTGTGGTGTTGGAGAAGACTTTTGAGAGTCCCTTGGACTGCAAGGAGATCCAACCAGTCCATTCTGAAGGAGATCAGCCCTGGGTATTCTTTGGAAGGAATGATGCTCAAGCTGAAACTCCAGTACTTTGGCCACCTCATGCGAAGAGTTGACTCATTGGAAAAGACTCTGATGCTGGGAGGGATTGGGGGCAGGAGGAGAAGGGGATGACAGAGGATGAGATGGCTGGATGGCATCACTGACTCGATGGACAAGAGTCTGAGTGAACTCCGGGAGTTGGTGATAGACAGGGAGGCCTGGTGTGCTGCAATTCATGGGGTCGCAAAGAGTTGGACAAGAATGAACGACTGAACTGAACTGAACTGAACCATTTTAGAGAGATTACTCCATTGCCTTCTAGCATTCAGTGTTACAATAGAAAATTCAAGACCATTCACATTCTTGATTTTTGTAAGAAACCTATTTTATCTCTCTGGAAACTTACATACAGCATATTCATTTTGTTTATTCTGCTGAGCAATTTTCAATCTTGATATTCACAATTTTTATTCTGGGAGATTCTTTTGCATTATTTCTTTGAAGTTTTCTGTTTTTTTCCCATTTTTTTTTCATATTTCTGAATGCCTATTGTTTTGATATTGAACCATCTGAATTGGTTCCCTGATTTATCATTTCTCTACTGTTTTTGTCTTTTTGTTCTTTTGTGTGATGTTTTCTTAAATTTTTTATTTCAACCCTTCTATTGAGTTTTAAATTTATCCTGTCATTAAAAACAAATCTAATAGGTCTTTTTCCTTTAAATTAAGGGGAAAAAAATCTTTTTTTTTTAATTTTATGAGTGCTATCTTTTTAGTTGGAGCTCTGAGTTCTATTCAGTTATATCTCTAATATTGGTAATAGTTTCTCTTTAATTTCTTCTTCCCTCAAAATCTATTTCCTCCAAAGTGCTTTTGTTTTCAGTATGAACTACCCTGGTTTTTGTGCTTTGTATTAGATATTGTTCGGTTAATTAGGTAAAAAGTTGATAGGAAGCTCTGCACATCTGAGATGGCCTTGTTCATTTTGGTTCTATCTATAGTAACATGGCTGGGCTGTTTCCTTGGGATCTTGGGATTGTCTAATGGCAGATTTTTTTTTTTCTTTTATTTTGGAATGGCTGATCTCCCAGTTTCCTATTTGGAGGATATACCTCAGGCAGCTGATGTTCAAGGTGCTCAGTGAGGGAACAGGAATGGGGTTTTTAATATTTAGAATGTAAAATTTTACTTAATTTCTCTGTTTTCAGTATGGTTTCCAACCCTTAAGTATGGCTGGTATCTCAAATACAATGACTTAAAAAAAATAAACAAACATTTTTTTCTAGTGAATAAATAACCAGTATTCTTCCAGGTTCAGTGAGACAGTTGCCTACCTGTGCCAAGTGGGTAAGGTAAACTGAGAGTCTAAATGCTTCTGAAATAAACTCTCAACCAAGCCATCCACTTGCATCTTCGTCTTAACTCCAGTGACGTGTGCTACCGGGAATCTTTCGCTGGAGCACAGCGACTCTCCGATGGTGGAGCGAGGGCTCCGGAGTGCGCATGCTCAGTAGTTGAGGCGCGCCGGCTTAGTTGCTTCCCAGGAGTGTCGGCTCTCAGTTCCCCAATCAGGGGTTGAACCCACGTCCCTTAAACATTGCAAGGCAGATTCTTAACCACTGGACCACCAGGCAAGTCCCTACTCATCATTTTAAGGTTAGATTCGGAGAGAGAATGGAGCTGTGTGCTGTGTGCAGTCTCCTATTTTGACTGGAAGTCTCCAGTACCGGGATTCGGAACTAAGGTCTCCGGGCTCCTCAAAGAATCAGGGATAGGTTTTCCTAAAGAGAATCTTGTACCCCATGAAACTAAACTATATGCAAAATTATGTGTTTTTATGTGTATATTTCCACCCTGTTGTTTAGTCGCTAAGTCGTGTCTGACTCTTTGCCACCCCATGGACTGTAGCCGGCCAGGCTCCTCTGTCCAAGGGGATTCTCCAGGCAAAAATAATGAATTGAGCTGCCATTTCCTACTCCAAGGGATCCTCCCAACCCAGGGATCGAATCTGACTCTCCTGCGTTAGCAGGCAGATTCTTTACCACTGAGCCACCAGGGAAGACCACTGAGTCTATATATGCTGCTGCTGCTGCTCAGTTGCTTCAGTCGTGTCCCACTCTGTGCGACCCCATAGACGGCAGCCCACCAGGCTCCACTGTCCCTGGGATTCTCCGGGCAAGAACACTGGAGTGCGTTGCCATTTCCTTCTAGCTTTTATCAGATTCTCAAGGTGATCTGTGACCTCAAAATCTAAGTATTATTTCTCTAGAAGCCAAGAATATGTTACATTGAGTGAAAATGGCATAGGCTTGGAGATATTCATATTCAGCAGAATATTCAGATCAGATCAGTCACTCAGTCGTGTCCGACTCTTTGTGACCACATGAATCGCAGCACGCCAGGCCTTCCTGTCCATCACAAACTCCCGGAGTTCACTCAGACTCTTGTCTATCGAGTCAGTGATGCCATCCAGCCATCTCATCCTCTGTTGTCCCCTTCTCCTCCTGCCCCCAATCCCTCCCAGCATCAGAGTCTTTTCCAATGAGTCAACTCTTCGCATGAGGTGGCCAAAGTACTGGAGTTTCAGCTTGAGTATCATTCCTTCCAAAGAATACCCAGGGCTGATTTCTTTCAGAATGGACTGGTTGGATCTCCTTGCAGTCCAAGGGACTCTCAAGCGTCTTCTCCAACACCACGGTTCAAAAGCATCATTGTTCGGCGCTCAGCTTTCTTCACAGTCCAACTCTCACATCCATACATGACCACAGGAAAAACCATAGCCTTGACTAGACTGACCTTTGTTGGCAAAGTAATGTCTCTGCTTTTGAATATGCTATCTAGGTTGGTCATAACTTTCCTTCCAAGGAGTAAGCGTCTTTTAATTTCATGGCTGCAGTCACCATCTGCAGTGATTTTGGAGCCCAGAAAAATAAAGGCTGACACTGTTTCCACTGTTTCTCCATCTATTTCCCATGAAGTGATGGGACTGGATGCCATGATCTTCGTTTTCTGAATGTTGAGCTTTAAGCCAACTTTTTCACTCTCCTCTTTCACCTTCATCAAGAGGCTTTTTAGTTCTTCTTCACTTTCTGCCATAAGGGTGGTGTCATCTGCATATCTGAGGTTATTGGGATTTCTCCTGGCAATCTTGATTCCAGCTTGTGTTTCTTCCAGTCCAGCATTTCTCCTGATGTACTCTGCATATAATTTAAATAAACAGGGTGACAATATACAGCCCTGACGTACTCCTTTTCCTATTTGGAACCAGTCTGTTGTTCCATGTCCAGTTCTAACTGTTGCTTCCTGACTTGCATACAGGTTTCTCAAGAGGCAGATCAGGTGGTCTGGTATTCCCATCTCTTTCAGAATTTTCCACAGTTTATTGGGATCCACACAGTCAAAGGCTTTGGCATAGTCAATAAAGCAGAAATAGATGTTTTTCTGGAACTCTGTTGCTTTTTCCATGATCCAGCGGATGTTGGCAATTTTATCTCTGGTTCCTCTGCCTTTTCTAAAACCAGCTTGAACATCAGGAAGTTCATGGTTCACATATTGCTGAAGCCTGACTTGGAGAATTTTAAGCATTACTTTGCTAGCGTGTGAGATGAGTGCAATTGTGCAGTAGTTTGAGCATTCTTTGGCATTGCCTTTCTTTGGGATTGGAATGAAAACTGACCTTTTCCAGTCCTGTGGCCACTGCTGAGTTTTCCAAATTTGCTGGCATATTGAGTGCAGCATTTTCACAGCATCATCTTTCAGGATTTGTAATAGCTCAGCTGGAATTCTATCACCTCCACTAGCTTTGTTCGTAGTGATGCTCTCTAAGGCCCACTTGACTTCACATTCCAGGATGTCTGGCTCTAGGTCAGTAATCACACCATCGTGATTATCTGGGTCATGAAGATCTTTTTTGTACAGTTCTTCTGTGTATTCTTGCCATCTCTTCTTAATATCTTCTGCTTCTGTTAGGTCCGTACCATTTCTGTCCTTTATTGAGCCCATCTTCGCATGAAATGTTCCTTTGGTAGCTCTGATTTTCTTGAAGAGATCTCTAGTCTTTCCCATTCTGTTGTTTTCCTCTATTTCTTTGCATTGATTGCTGAAGAAGGCTTTCTTATCTCTTCTTGCTATTCTTTGGAACTCTGCATTCAGATGTTTATATCTTTCCTTTTCTCCTTTGCTTTTTGCTTCTCTTCTTTTCACAGCTATTTGTAAGGCCTCCCCAGACAGCCATTTTGCTTTTTTGCATTTCTTTTCCATGGGGATGGTCTTGATCCCTGTCTCCTGTACAATGTCATGAACCTCATTTCATAGTTCATCAGGCACTCTATCTATCAGATCTAGGCCCTTAAATCTATTTCTCACTTCCACTGTATAATCATAAGGGATTTGATTTAGGTCATACCTGAATGGTCTAGTGGTTTTCCCTATTTTCTTCAATTTAAGACTAGCCCAAAACTTGTCAATGTTGCTAGTAGATGAAGTTTCCACAGACTGGACATTTCTTGAAAACCAGTTCATTCCTATTCATTACACCATTTGTCCTAGGTCTGTAAAGAAACATTGCACTATCCCTGAGGAGAGAACAGCCACATGTTTGAAATCATAGGTGGAAAGTAACTGATGAAACCTTTGAAATGATCCTTTCAGAGTAACAGACTCAAATGCTAGAAGGCCATGGAGAACAATGAACCCCACACAAGGTGGCAGAGAATGTGGAAACTGTGGTGAACTGGAGGGCAGTTCACCACTAAAGGGGGCAGAAGTTATTCAGCATCAGCCAGTGACTGCCATGTGGGAAATGAGCCCCATGTACGGTCAGCAAATCTGATTTTCCAAGAGAAGCTGGAATGCTAGACTTTTTTTGAAATTGTTTTTGTCTGTGGTAGATCTTTGTTGCTGCATGGGCTTTGACTAGTTTTGGGAAGCGGGGGTACTCGCTAGTTGTGGTAGGAGGGCTTCTCATTATGGTGGCTTCTCTTATTGCAGAGCACAGGCTCTAGGCAAAAGGGCTCAGTAGTTGCTGCGTGCAGGGTTAGTTGTCTGGCAGCATGTGCCATCTTCCCCGACCAGGGATCGAACCCCTGTCCCCTGCAGTGGCAGGTGGATTCTTAACCCCTGGACCACCAGGGAACTCCTTGGAATGCTAGATTTCTAAAATGTGATATCTCCTTGTCATTCCTTCTTTAAAGTAAAGGTGAAAAAAAAAAATCAAGTAAACCAAACACACATACAACCAGATTTAGCTCACAGAGCGCCAGTTTGTGATATCTGATCTACTACAATCTTCTTTTGCATGTTAGGATCCAGCTGCCCAGAATGATGAAGCTCCCGTGTCATTATTACCCAGGAGAATGTTCTAGACTGGTCCTTGGATCTCTGTGGGCAGCCCTGGGTCTTTTGAATGTAGACCAAAGGGTGGGAGCTGATGGCATTGGAGTGTGTATGTGTGAGAGGGAGAGGTAGAGTATGAAGGGAGAGAGGAAAGGACTCTGGTGAGGCAATAAGATGAACAGAGAGTGTTGACTTTGACCCCCATAAGTATACTTCTCAGAGTTTGCTGGGAGAGTTATATAAAATTGGGCAGGAGTGGGGATTGAGAAGGAGGCAACAATGACTTGAAACAAGAATTTCAAAAAATTCTTGAAAGGTGCAGTGCTGGCCAATAAAATTTTCTGTGATTATGGAAATGTTCTCTGTCTGTGTGCCATTAGTCACGTGTGGTTACTGAGTACTTGGAATGTGGCTAATTTGACTGAAGGGCTAAATTTAAAGTTAGAAGTTAACTATGGCTAGTGAATTAGGCAATGTGAGATAGACCAATATATCTTAAAGTATGTTTTGTCTTCCTTTGTGGGTGACATGTGGATAATTAAGACTGAAAAACAAGTCTGCATTTATAGCGACACTTATTCTCTACACACACACCCCCCAAGCCCATGATTTCATGGATACTGTTGCCTGGCTGAGATCAAGTTTAAAAAGGAAATTAGTTAAAAAGAAATGTTAGTAAAATTTTTTAGTAAATGTTTAATAAATAGTATATGGTTGGTATATACAAAGGACAAATTTCATAAAGGTCATGCAAATGACTGAAATGTGAATAACAAGGGACTATATGGATTTTTATCAAGTTGTGGTCTTACATACCACTGGTAATTCATAAAATACTATTTCAATATAAAAGTATCACATCAGAAAGTAAAATAAGTTTGGGAAATTTTCAAGCAGGTTTGTTGTTGTTGTTTCTGTTTTAACTGCAGAATTTTTTGAAGTCGCACTTTCACTTTTCACTTTCATGCATTGGAGAAGGAAATGGCAACCCACTCCAGTGGGGATTCTTGGAGAATCCCAGGGACAGGGGAGCCTGGTGGGCTGCAGTCTATGGGGTCACACAGAGTCGGACACGACTAAAGCAACTTAGCAGCAGTTTTCTTTATAACCCAGTTTGGGAAACAGCGTGGAAGGCAATGGCACCCCACTCCAGTACTCTTGCCTGGAAAATCCCATGGACGGAGGAGCCTGGTAGGCTGCAGTCCATGGGGTCGCTGACGGTTGGACATGACTGAGTGACTTCACTTTCACTTTTCACTTTCATGCATTGGAGAAGGAAATGGCAACCCACTCCAGTGTTCTTGCCTGGAGAATCCCAGGGACGGGGGAGCCTGGTGGGCTGCTGTCTATGGGGTCGCACAGAGTTGGACACGACTGAAGTGACTTAGCAGCAGCAGCAGTAGCCTCTGTGCAGTCTTTGTTGCAACTACTTAACTCTGCCATTGTAATGCAGAGGCAGCCACAGGTAAAATAGAAACAAATGGCTGTGTTTCTGCAACACTTTACTTATAAAAGCAAGCAGTGGGCTGCATGTTGCCTGCAGGCCATTGTTTCCTGACCCTTGGCCTAAGGTTTCTTCCAGGGTCTCCTGGACTTTTTCTGGGTCTTTTCTAAAAAATCTTTCCCAATATTTGGCAATTCTTAGATCTTCTAGAGGCTTCCTGAATGGTTTGCTTCCTACCCTTTGAATCATACACACATCCTTGAGTGATCTTTGGGAGACATCTTGGTCTTGGAAAATCCTAAAGCGTTTTCACTTTAAAAAAGTTCTGCGGCTCACAGAGCATCCCTCCAGCAAATCTTGAGCCTTTTGCTTTTAAAAAGTCCCTTCAAAAAGAGAATATCTTGTTCATCTAGAAAAGAAGTGGGACAGAATCTTATCAAACAAAACTTTGGGTTGAATGAGAAATTCTATGTTGTTGTTGTCAACTTAAAAAAAGTGCACAATGGGAGAGTTGCGAGTTAAGTTTTATTTGGGGCAGTGTGAGGACTGCAGCCCCGGAGAAAGCACCTCAGATAGCTCTACAAGACTGCTTCAAAGAGGCAGGGGGGAAAGACAGTATATGTGTGATTTTGGTGAAGGGGGAGTATATGCAATCAAGAACGTATTTTTTTGTAGAAAGTTTCTGCTGGTCTCATGAAGCTTCTGCTAGTTACAAGAAACAGTCATCATTATGAAGGATTTTAGTGCTGTTCTGGATATGAGGAAATACAAGAATTGGGCTCATAAAATCAGCTCCTGAGAATATCTAACTATCTAAAGACCTATCCTGCCAGTTTGCTGGAGCACAGAGTGCCTCATTTCTGCTCTCCACCGTGAACTCCTTCAGGGGGTGGTGGAGGTCAGCAGCTGCAGCAGCACATGATTTAATCCTTGTAGAGATAGATGGCAAGCATCCATGGTGAGTGCCAATTTGTGGTTGACCCTGTCAACCTAAAAAAAACAAAAAGCACAATGTGTGAGTTAAGTTTTATTTGGGGCAAAATCAGGATGATAGCCTGGGAGACAGCATTTCAGATAGCTCTGAGAAACTGCCCCAAAGGGGGAAGATCAGGGTATTTGTGATTTTGGTGAAAGGGGAGTACATGCAATTAAGCACATATTTTTTTGTAGGTTTCTGCTAGTCTCGTGAAGGTTATTACTAGTCACCAGGAGCATACATTGCCATGAAGGATTTTATTGCTTTTCTAGGTATGAGGAGACACAAGAATTGGGCTTATAAAATCTTTTCCTGAAAATAAGTATCTAAAGACCTGTTCTGCCAGTTTTTTCCCCCCTCAGAGCACAGAGTGCCTCATTCCTGGTCTCCACCCTAAACTCCTTTCAGGGTGTATTGATGGTCAGCTGTAGTGGCTCATAATTTGATCCTAGTGAAGGTAGACGGCAAGTGCCAATTTGCAGGTGATATAGCTCAGGCTTTTGGAGAAATGAAGGATAATGCCAAGTTTTACAAAAATCCATTCCTAATCTCTGAGAGACTCAGCCTGGAGCAGAGCCATTGAAACTTCTGTGCCTCATCGTCATGTGCAGAGCTGTCGCTTTGACAACACTGTACCCTACCGAAACCTGTCCTGAGCCCAGTGTGGAGGGTGGATGGGCTAACTCTGGGGCAGCTGGTTTTCCAGCTTCAGGATGCGGGAGAGTGGAGGAGGACATTCTCTGGAGGACTGATGACTCAGAAGCACCTGTTAAGAAATGTAGCCCCAGATGTTGGCCACTGCTAAACTGTAGGCAAGGTGGAAGAGGGCAGAGGATGCAGCAGGGAGAACAGTGCCTTAGGAGACACCTTGTCGGTTTCTAGTTTAACCAACCATTAACCTGAATTTGACCTCAGGCACAACTTGAAAGTGGAGAGAGTGGAAAGATCACAGGCTTTGCAGTCTGAAAGAGGTGGATATGAATGCCAGCTGTACCACTTACTGGTTATGTGACCTTGGGCAGGACTCATAGCTTAGCCTTTCTGTACTTATGTGGAAAATGAGAAAGGTGATAAAAGTAACTAACATTCATTGAGTCTCCACTATGTGCTGTGTGGTCACTCAACTAGTACAGACAAGGTGCTCACCCTGAATGAGCCTATGTTTTAACTGGAGCATAGGAAGAGACAGGCAGCACACAAATAATGTAGAGACTTGCAAAGTGTGATATGCATACAATGGAAAATAACTGCCAGGGTTGAAAGTGCCCACTTTCGTTGGGGTAAAAAGGGATGGGCTCCTTGTATAACTGACATTTAAGCTGAGGATGATTTTATTGTGTCCTTACCATGAAACAGATACCTGCACTTAAATGCAGGACCTCACTGGAGGTAAGCACTGGCCTTATCATTTTATAAGTGAGAAAACTCTGGCACAGAGGGGTTAAATATCTTACCCAAGGGCATATAGCCTAGGAAAGGGCAAAGTAGGGACTTTAACTTGGACTTTCTGACACCAGATGCTCTGCTGTTTTTTTCATTCTGCTTATCTCACAAAGTGTGCTGAAGCTCAAAAAAGAATAGATGTGAACTGCTTGGCCTGCTTATTAAATATCAGTCCTGTCCTAATACCACTCCTCCACGGTTACTCTTTTGGGATGACTTTCCTGGGGTCCTGAGGTTAAGCCACTAGGGAGCAGGCCCCCAGGCCTTGATCCTGGAGGAGTTCTACATTGAAATAAATATAAATGAAATGGAAGAGGTTCTGCAGCTGGGACCCCACCCTTTTCTAGACTTTGGTCCAGGAAACAGGAAAGGGAAGGAGGGATCTGATCAGGGCAAGAAGACATTAATCCTTACTTAGACTCCAGGTGAGCTCAACAGAGTGTGTTGATCCAGGGACCAAAAGAATAGGTCTCTTAAAGCGGGTTTCGGAACTCTGCCCCGTCCCCCACCTCCCTTTCCTATCTTGGCATGCTCCCTCATGTTCTGCTCTGCCTCTCCGGAGAACTGGTGCCTCAGAGATGAAAGCCAAGAAAATGCAACGAGCCATTGGCGGCGCTCACTCAATTGATTTTTACACAAAATTTGCCTTCATGCACGAAGGATGGAAAAATGATCCCATAAATAATGGATAACAAAAACAAATGCAGGGAGGAAATCAATAGTCACACACTTGATACCGCAGGGAGATAGGAGAGGAAAATATGGAGCCCGGTCCAGCTAAACGGCACCCCAGGGAACCGCTTCCTGTTGGAGAGGGAGGGGCACATGTTCCCCTAGCAGACCCCAGGGGATGGTGAGCTGGGAGAGTTTGTCTGGGCTTCTCCTGGTGTGTCAGAGTCAGTCTCAGGACAAAGGAACCATCTGTTCCTCAAGGTTTCCAGCCCACAGACCCAGGTTCCTGCCCTGGTTCTTCTCCTGAGCCTCTGCAGCACCATCTTTCAGAGGTGCCTAAAGGTTTTCATGCTCTATCCGAGGTTTCTCCCTTTCTCTGTTCACAGCACGTTGCCTCCAGATCTGATCACCTGCTCTTCTGCTCCGGAAGCCTCCTGAGCGGCATGGGGGTAGGGGTTTGAATCCTGGTTCTAGCATTTCCTCTGCCTGTGTGACTTTTGGTAAGTCATGCATCCTCTCTGAACTTTAGGTTCTTCATCTGTAAAATGGGGCTGGTAAAATCTTTTCTGGTGGTGTGTGTGTGTGCTCAGTCGCTAAGCTGTGTCTGACTCTGCAACCCCATGGACTGCAGCCCTCCAGGCTCTTCTGTCCATGAGATTCTCCAGGCAAGAATACTGGAGTGGGTTGCCATTCCCTCCTCCAGGGGATCTTCCTGACCCAGGGATCAAACCCACTTCTCCTGTGTCTCCTGCATTGGCAGGCAGATTCTTTATCACTGTGCCATGCTGGTAGGAAGGAGGAAATGATTCACTGTGTATAAAGTGCCTGGCGTCAGTAAATGCACAAAATAGGACAGGTAAAATCACATTCACCTGAGCCCTCCCTCCAAGCTCACCTCCACGACTTCACTGCTTCATGTGTACGTGGGTCAGTAGCCTCGTAATTTTTTTTTCTTTTGTTGGTCACACCACGTGGCATGTGGGATATTACTTTCCTGACCAGGGATTACACCTGCACCCCCTGCAGCAGAAGCATGGAGTCTTAACTACTGGACCACCAAGAAAGTCCTGTTTGTTTTTTTTTTTCAGTTTTAATCATATTCAATTTGTTGGACTCAGTGGTACATTCAGTACATTTACATGGTTCAAAATTGAAGAGATGCAAAATGGAATACAGTTAAAAATCCCTTGTATTCCTCTTCCTTTCCACCCAGAGCTACTGTCAATTTCTTATTAGAAATTATTATTTCCTCTTATTATTCCTCTTGTTAGAGGAAGTTGACTAATTCTAAGCATATATATTGGCTTATTTACATGTGCATATGTATAAATATGTATTTATGAATAGGTGTTTTCCTGTGTTTTGTTTTCAAGATAGTAATAAACTATGTATACTGTTTTATGCTTTTCTTATTATACTTACATCATGGAGCTTATTCCCTGTTAGTATATAAGGAGTTCATTCTCTCTCTCTCTTTCTTTTACAGCTTCCTATTGTACTCCATTCTAGGGATCTATCATAATTTATTCAACCAATCCCCATTGATGGAACTGCAGGTTTTTTCCCAGTCTTCTGCTTTTATGAGCAATGCTATGATTGGTAACCTTGTACCTATGTGACGTCACCATTTATCTCTTTGGGACGATTACTAGATGTGTCATTGCTGGGTTGGAGGGGCTATGCATTTGTACTTTTGATAGATATTGTCAATTTGTTCTCCACAAAGCATGTGCCTTGAATGCACCTGACAGCATTGTGAGAGAATGCCTCTGTCTCCCACTCTGGCTGGCATTCCCAGGACATCTTCAGCATGTTGCACAAGTCCCTCTACGCATCTGTTAGCCTCCACTCCACGTGCTCAGACTCTGCATGGATTCTCTGCTTCAGACATTCAGAAGTATCCCTTTTCCTCATTGGGTCATACTTTTCTGCTGCTGTAACTTTCACATGCTGTTCCCTCTCCCTGGCATAATTCCATCCACCCTTCAAGTCTTTACTTCAAGGCCATCTCCTCTGTGATGCTTCCCTGTCTTCCTGAGCAGAGTCAGCTGGGAGCTCCTTCCTCTGGCCTCCCACCCGACTTGCCATTTGTATAGCACTCATCACAGGAATCATGTTTGTTTATGTACTTACTCTCCATGTCATACTCATCTGTGTGTCCTCAGTAAGAACTGTAAGCACTGAGTTAGTATTTACTGGAGGGACGTGCAAGGTGCTATACTAAACTCCACTGGGGATACAGTGAGAAAAAAGGCAGGATCCCTGCTCTTGGGGAATTACAGAGCTTATCAGAACTCTCTCATCTTAGATAAGTGGATAGCTGTTCATTTTAATCATTTCCATAACCATCACAGAATTCATGTCAACCTTGCAGTGAACTGTACACAGAAGTTAGGGAATGTACGTGTGCCCTAGAGATAAAAGAATAGGCACGTAAACAAGCCCATCCTCATCTGAAATAAGTTTTCTCTTTTTTTTCTTTTTTCCCTCCTTCCCTCCATCACTCCTTCCCTCCCTCCCTCGTTCTCTCTCTTTTTTCCTCCTTTCCTTTTTCCTTCCTTTTTCCTCCTTCCCTCTCTCTTTCCTTTTCATCTTTCCTTCCTTTCTGTTTCTGTCCGTCTTTCTCTTTTTCTGGAACAGGTGAGGAAAAAAACAACTTTGCCAAAGTATGTAGGAATCTTTGAAATGTCAGGTGCATGACAAAACACATTGTCCTGCTTTCTGCTTCTAATGTATGTATTTCACTTTAAGACCAAATCAGATGGCTCCCAGGAAGAAGTGATAGCAAATACAGTTCATACTTCAAGAAGTCACAGTAAGATACAGGAAGAGTTATAGGGAAGAGAAAACACTGACATGAGAAAGAATCCTGAGAAGTGAAGCCTGAGCCTGCTGGCACCAATCACTTTACAGAACTGGAAGAGAATTTTGAGCTTCTCATTCTCTTGGCTTCCCGAGTCGAAACCCCAAACCTAAGAGTGGAGCTTGATCCTTGGTGTGGATTATTATTTTATAAATTATTAAGAAGAGCAATATCTCTCCATTTACTGAATGTCATAACAAAAGAAATAGGAGGGAAACCAAGACATTGTCTACCCAAAGAGCCCCGCATTTGGACAGTGTAAAGTCACTAAATAATTCAGCAGCTATTTGAAAGTATAGTGTTTTGTAATTTCGACAGAACCATCTTAGTCTGGCTCTCTGTAGCACAGAATTTTAAAAAGATGCTTGCCTTCCTGAAGATCTATTTCTAGGAGAAATGGGAATCGGGTAGAAATGCTGGGCAGGAGAAAGAGGGCTATCTAATTAGAGAGCCTCGTGTTTACTCTGATTTTTAAACTTTCATGAGCCTGCCGAGGGTCTAACCATTTTCTAGTAATATCTTTGATTTCTTTCTCTGTGCCAACACATTTGTGCTCTGACTATCCAGATCTGTGCCCTGTATGCTTATGGAAAGGGAAACCATCGTGTCTGAGATGGCTGTAACGTATTGACAGAGAGAAGGATGGAGAAAACAAATGTAGCCCCACAATCTATTGCAGTGAGGTTGATCATGTGCGGTTTGACTTATTCAGAGCAGTTAGAGACTCCAGACCAGTGGCATCTGGGAGAGGCTGCATCCTGAGGGGGCTGGGGTGGGACAAGCGTGAGGGCTGATCCCAAGGGAAGCCATCACTCATGATTCGTTTGTTTGTTTGTTCATTCCTGACCTTCCTACAGAGAGGATCTCATGCTGTTTACACACAAAATTAAAGCACTCTCAGTATGACTGGAAGGCAGCGTAGCATGATAAATAGGAGGGTGCTTGAACTGGTATTTAGGCTCTGCCACCCCCTGGCTACCTGACCTTGGGTGAGTGACTTGAGCTCCGTGCATCTCAGCATCCTGATCTTTAGACTGCAGGTCATCATCACACTGACCTCCCAGGGCTGTTGTAAGGATTATACCAGAATAATGTAAAATAGCAGAATAGTACCTGGCACACAGGAAGTGCCTACTACGTGGCAGCTATTATCATTCCTTTGCCCTTAGTTCCTCTGAACCCCAAGAATTAGAGTAGGCAAGTAGCTAGTTGCAGAGGACTGAGCTTTGTGTTTTATGTGGCTATGATTGAGTGAGAGCCTCTGCAAGTACTTATTGGCAAGACAGACTCCTGTAGATGAGTTATGTAAGTGGCATCCCAGAGGTCCCGGCATGGATGCAAACCAATTAAGTTAAGCGCTTACCGCAATCACAAGTGCAACTCATAGCTTTAAAAGTGGGAAGAGAGGATATGTGAACTTGGCTTTGCATTACTCGGTTTTGTCAAATCTATAAGAAATATAGCCCGTGAATGCCTTACTCTTGTTTTTCTAAATTCTGAAATACTTTCTGTTGAATGAAGTATAGAATTCTAGATCCATGTGTTCTTAGCTGTGCAATTTTGAACATCTATTTACATTCCCTTAAGACAGTTTCCTCATCCATAAAAAAAGGTTCAGTGCAGGAAACAGAAATCACCCTAAGAATTTTGAAGCACTGAGTTTTATTACTGGGAATGAAGTACTTATGGAATTGGTGGGAGGGCTGAATGCTTAGGCTGTAGATTGGACATGTAGGGATGACTCTCAGAATATTAGGGGAGCTATAATCTTTGTCACAATCTTGGCAGTGAGTAATTGGCAGCTCACCACTGGAACAACTGAGGCCTGGAACACACCATCTTGGCTGCTGTCCAGGATTCAGGAAAGCCTCCATTGCCAGTGCAATGTCAGATCTGGACACTGGATCACTGAAACCAGCTGCCACTACCACCACAGCTGCCTTTGGAAGCTTGAGATGAGATGTTAGCATCTCCATACTTTTTCTTGCCAGCTGAAAACAGTACAATAGTAGGAAATGACACTTTACTTTATTTCTGCCTTCTTAATCTTGCCTGAGTGCATCTACATAATGAAATCTATCTCACATCTAGAACCGTAGCTGCAAGGGAGTCTGGAAATGAATTACTAGCTTTCTAGCCTCTCCAAAACAGGAAGCTACCTTAAGAAGATGGAAATTGATACTGAGTAACTGGCCATATCTAGACCAGAAAATAGTAATAATAATAACTGTGTCATAGACTTATTGTGGGGATTAAATGAGATAATGAAATAATTTGAGCACCAGCAAAAAGCAGACAAACAATAAATTAATTATATCTAACACTACTCCTTCAGTGCAATACAATGCTTCATCTTCTAAAGATAAGGGAAAGATTGTTTCTTTAGGTGCTGGACTGAATTTCCTGCAAGGACAGGAGAATTCTCTACCAGCTCAGTGGCCTCAGTGCCACCAATGGCTCCTTCTCTACCTGAGGTCATGGCACAGGTGCCTGTAACAGCCCTCCTTATCTATATACCAGTGCTCCAGGGAACCTTTGCAGGCCATTCTACCTGTTCTCGGTTCAACTTCTCCTCTCTGTTCTGAACTCTTCAGTTCCCTTCCTGTTGCTTTCAGGCCAAATTCCTAAGTCTCTGTTTGCCCCTGTCATAGTGAGACCTGAATTGAATGAACTGTCTGCTTCATCTTGGTTTATCTCTGGTTAGTACTGTTCCTATTTCACACCCAGCCCAGGCCTTTGAACCCTGTATTTAGCGTGGAGCCTAAGACCCCATTTGTCATCAAAGAAACCATGTAAGTACTGAGAATTCCAAGACAAAGCTCTAACAAAATAGGATGGCCTAAGGCAAACACAGAGAAGATTTATCTTTAGTGTCTTCCAATCCCCATTTTGTTTTTAAGTATTTTCCACATACATGTTGAACTGGAGAGTTGCCTTTTTACTTGAGATCATAATAGAATAGACATTCTCAACAAATCTTACTTGTTCTACATTTTTTCATGGTTTTATAAAGTATCCAGTTGGCTCAGGGATTCTCATGCCTGTGCCTCAGTTCAGCTCAGTTGAATCAGAATCTCTAGGGGAACAACCGAGGTCGGGGCTGCAGTGTATTTTAAAGCTCTCTCAAGATAATAATTATAATGTGTAGCCAGAGTTGAGAACCACATGGCCAGCTAGTCTGACAATCTAACTTGGATTCCAATCTAACATGCCAATCTAACATGCCAAATCTAACATGCAAATGTTTTCATATACTGGTCCAACCAGGGCAGTTCTGGTTCTCCTTCAGAACTGGTCTGCAGGCAATGCCATAACTCAAAAAGTAAGTTCATGATGGGATCCCCATCAAGATGAGACCTTGCCATCTCTTTGGCAAGATAAAGTGATAGGTAAAGTTCTGGTGTCAGGACAATATTTTAATAATCCTTCAGGTTATACCATTTAATCATGTAACTTTTATCCCTATTAATAAAACCAGTTCTAGCTGTTAACATTTGATTCTTGGTGAAAAATTTTTATTCTATAACATTAAATTATATTTTAAATTATTCTTCAGTGTAACCCCAGGCAATTAGATTTTGTTTAATCTCTACCCCCCATTTCTTCATTTATTCAATAGGGATAGTAATAACAGCTACCTCAGAGAGTAATACTGTGACAGTTATATGTGATTGATGACATATGTAAAGTATCTGGCATATTAGAGATGAAAAATGAATTTAATCTACTATTACTATTATTGAATTGTCATTTATTCATTGGCATAGTGTTTATAAAGCTAAGTGATGTCAGCAGGTAAATAAATTGGACATTCTCAGGTCTGTGATCGGTGGAAGAAATTGACATGTGTCTTCTCAGAGAATGTGGAGTGCTACTTAACATGGAATAACCCTAATGGAAATTTCCAATAGGGATGGCAAGTTTAGGGTTACCTTCTTGGTTTGTTTATCCAAGTTGAACTGCTCCTGCTTTTGGGCTGCAGAATCAATGGAATAGGTAACATGTTGCGAGCTGTTCGCTCCACTGCTTTTCATCTGAAGTGGATTACCAAAGTTCATTATATGAATGAGGCTGATATAAATGCAGGGAGAGAATGGGTGGTGGAAAACCCAAGATGTTCTAAATACCATATGTACACAACAGCATGAATGAAAGTCTTGAAAATTTGGAAAAAATTCATGTGTAGCCATACAAAAGGGCCAAAATAAAGTATGATGTGTTTGCTCATTAATTTAATGAGCTTTAATGAACACTTAGGTGTGTGTCAGGCACTGAGCTAGTGCTCAGAAGAAAAACAAAAATAAAACAAAGGCATAGCCCTCAATAGGTCAAGGACCCCTGGGGAAACTGATAAATATTAAACAGTGAGTGCGATTGAAAGTAATGGTTTTTGGACTACTTGATGACATTTAACAAATAAGGAAACATTAAGTTAAAAATGTAAGATATGGGCCTCTCACCTTTGAAGATGGCCTGCACTCTGTGGAGTATGTTTCTCCTTTGGTTGCTTTTCTATTCTGAGAAGACCCCATGCCCCTGGACGGTTTTGGAAAGACTGAAAAGAAATACAGTATATCAGATCATTATGCTGGACACCTATATAGTGCTTTATGTCAATTGTTTCTCAACAAAACTGGAAGAAAAAAAAGTGCATGTGTGGGACTAGGAAAAAAGAGAAAATTAATGGATTAAGATGCCTATAATTCATAATTTAGAAAGAGATTATGCTTGTATTGCTCTTGTACTACCAGTGTAAGAAGTCCTAACTAATAAAATGAATGTACTTTAAAAAATTACATAAAAATATAGCATACAAAAACATTGGCTAGTAATCTGAAGGTGGTATGGTATTGTGGCTAGATTTCCTCCTTTAGTTCTCTAGTTCAAAAATTTCTTGATTTTTAAATATATATTTTTTCTTAACAAAGAATTCAAACATAAACTATTTCTGAAAGTCCTGAATCAAACAAAGATGATCTACCTTCCATCTCTTTGCTTGCCCAACTTCATACTTGCCTCCATTTAGGTTACTTGAAAGCCGAGATACAAACTTGGGAGCAGATATTTTCTATGAGAGGTGATCCTCAAAAGACTGACTGAGAGAATGAGGAAAGTGAGACACAATGAAGAAAAGTTAATACACGCAGGGTGTACTTGTGAGCTGGTTATCACTGGAGCAACCAGAGCTCAGCTTCCTTTGCAAACCTCTGAGAACCATGTGATTTGTGCTTCAGCTGAATGGTCCCTCTCCTCTGAAAGATGGGAAGCTGGGCATTTATCCACACCTATGCATCACTGACCGGAGAAGGAAATGGCAACCCACTCCAGTGTTCTTGCCTGGAGAATCCCAGGGACAGGGGAGCCTGGTGGGCTGCCGTCTATGGGGTCGCACAGAGTCGGACACGACTGAAGCGACTTAGCAGCAGCAGCAGCAGCATGCACCACTGACAGAGGACTGTTCTTGGAAACTTCAGCTCCCTCCCAACTTCCAGGCTGTGCTTTGCCAGGAATAAGTGGTCATCCTTGGCTTGGAAGAAAGCCTGGAGGCAGAAGAGCAGAGACACCAGAGGGGGCGCTAGATGCAGACCATGTGCCTTGAGCTATCCACACTCTGTGCTGAAATCAGGTGGACAAAGGCCTGGGCAGGGCACACAAAGCCCTTGCAGTATCCAAACACGTGCAACTTCAGGCTCTCTTCTCTCTGCTATTTAATATTTGTCAACAACTAAAGAAAGGCAATGCCAAAGAATGCTCAAACTACCGCACAATTGCACTCATCTCACACGCTAGTAAAGTAATGCTCAAAATTCTCCAAGCCAGGCTTCAGCAATATGTGAACCGTGAACTTCCTGATGTTCAAGCTGGTTTTAGAAAAGGCAGAGGAATCAGAGATCAAATTGCCAACATCTGCTGGATCATGGAAAAAGCAAGAGAGTTCCAGAAAAACATCTATTTCTGCTTTATTGATTATGCCAAAGCCTTTGACTGTGTGGATCCCAATAAACTGTGGAAAATTCTTCAAGAGATGGGAATACCAGACCACCTGATCTGCCTCTTGAGAAATCTGTATGCAGGTCAGGAAGCAACAGTTAGAACTGGACATGGAACAACAGACTGGTTCCAAATAGGAAAAGGAGTATGTCAAGGCTGTATATTGTCACCCTGTTTATTTAAATTATATGCAGAGTACATCATGAGAAATGCTGGACTGGAAGAAACACAAGCTGGAATCAAGATTGCCGGGAGAAATCTCAATCACCTCAGATATGCAGATGACACCACCCTTATGGCAGAAAGTGAAGAGGAACTCAAAAGCCTCTTGATGAAAGTGAAGGAGGAGAGTGAAAAAGTTGGCTTAAAGCTCAACATTCAGAAAACGAAGGTCATGGCATCCGGTCCCACCACTTCATGGGAAATAGATGGGGAAACAGTGGAAACAGTGTCAGCCTTTATTTTTCTGGGCTCCAAAATCACTGCAGATGGTGACTGCAGCCATGAAATTAGAAGACGCTTACTCCTTGGAAGGAAAGTTATGACCAACCTAGATAGCAAAAGGTTCGTCTAGTCAAGGCTATGGTTTTTCCTGTGGTCGTGTATGGATGTGAGAGTTGGACTGTGAAGAAGGTTGAGCGCGGTAGAATTGATGCTTTTGAACTGTGGTGTTGGAGAAGACTCTTGAGGGTCCCTTGGACTGCAAGGAGATCCAACCAGTCCATTCTGAAGGAGATCAGCCCTGGGATTTCTTTGGAAGGAACAATGCTAAAGCTGAAACTCCAGTACTTTGGCCACCTCATGCGAAGAGTTGACTCATGGAAAAGACTCAGATGCTGGGAGGGATTGGTGGCAAGAGGAATAGGGGACGCCAGAGGATGAGATGGCTGGATGGCATCACTGACTTGATGGACATGAGTCTCGGTGAACTCTGGGAGTTGGTGATGGACAGGGAGGCCTGGCGTGCTGCTATTCATGGGGTCGCAAAGAGTCGGACACAACTGAGTGACTGATCTGATCTGATCTAGAAACCTGAAAGGGAAACTGATCACATGTGGGAACAGCATGGAGTTGGGAGATGAGAACAAATTCAATGAATGTCAAGTTCTGAAACATCTCAAGAAGTTGGAATGATGGACCAACTTTTAGGATGAGGTTGAAAGAGTGAGAAGTGCAAATTAAAAATGTATACTTCCAAACAAACAACTGCAAAGAAAAAGGCCTGGAAAACACAGTTTAACAAAAGAAAATTTCATGCAACAAAACACATGTGGGTTGAGTAAAGCCTCAGTATAAAATATGAACCAATAGCAATTTCATTCTGGGACTTCCCTGGTGGCCCAGTGGTTATGATAGGGAAGCTAAGATCCCGCATGCCTCGGGGCCAAAAAACCAAAACAGAACATAGAAGCAATATTATAACAAAAGTCCATAGACTTCTAAAATGGTCTACATCAAAAAATCTAAAGAAAAAAAAAGAAATTTCATTCTATTTCACACTTCAATGTCTGCATTGAATGTGGGGAGTATAAAGGCCATGGTATTCTGAATGAACTAGCCAGCAGGAATGCTGGGCTGAGTTGTAGGCAACCCCCCTTCAAGTAGGACATAGACCAAGTAGGTACAGGAGAATCACCAGTGTTTGCTCCCAGTGATAAGGAGGCAGAAACCATTCACTTTGGGATGAAGGGACTAGGAAGAGAAGCCTCAGCAAGTCAGGATAGAATGGGGAACATGAGTGCTTACTTCAAGTATCTCATGAGCTATATTATAGGGGAAGTGGAAAGAGGCTGTATAGCATGATGGCAGAAAGCATGGAGTATAGAATCAGGCACACCTGGATTTGTTGTAGTCCCATTCTGATGTTTATTGATGGCCCTGTGCAGGTCATCTGAAAAATGAGAAAACTAATGATACCTATGTCACATGCTTGTGTGTGGATTAAGTGAGATGTGTATGTAAATTGCTTAGCATAGTACCTACCTACGTGTGTACTCAAATAATAATGATAGTTAGAATCCTACATAAGAGAGGAATTAGACTTGGTTTCTTTGGCCACAACTTGGTGAATTAAGACCACTAGAAGTTAGTAATCTGATCTTAATCTACAAAAAGCCTCCTGCACCATCAGAATGGTCCCAATATTGGATAGACTGCCTTTGGAATAGTGGTGTCCCTGACACTGGACCTAGGTAGTCAGCCAGATGGTCTCTGACTGCATCCTTAAAGGAGATTCAAGAGTATTTTTAAGTCTCCTACACCTGGGGTCGCCACTAGGCCTTTGCTGCCCGCCGTGACTGGCTTGGAGTCACCAGGGTTTCTATGGGAACCATGAGGGACTTAGAATTCTGTGTCTGAGCACTGAATCCCAGAGGAAAGAGACAAGCACTGAAGCAGCTTCCCCTACAATAGCATTCATTTTAAAAAATTGTCTAATTAAATATTAACCCCAGAGATGGAGCATTAATGGGTCTCTTATGTAAACTTTGTACATCTCACTCATAACTATCCGGGAAAGGACTTAGGTAGAACACTCCAAGGAAAATAAACCTATATACCTGTATCTTTCTTCCATGCCATCACTAACAAAAGGCACAGAGGGCGGTCCTCAGCTCACTACCCTCTTTGTATTGTACCTCCTCTATTGACCACAGGTGCCTGGGAGGAAGATGGGGCAGAAGTGTCAGGAGGGAGGGCTTGGGACCAAACCTGACATCCTCTTTGCATCTATCCTGCTTTTCCTTCTCATCTACTTTTTTCTGGTCCATCTCTGGACTCCTAATGTAACGGATTCTTGGGAGGCGACACAGGCAGAAGTAGTGGGGGTGATTAAAAAGGGGACAAAAGTGAGGAGGAGACAGAAACACTTGGTGGAGTAGCTGGGCATCAGGAGACAGGGCTTTTGCCTAAGCTTTGTGATTTTGGACAAGCCCATTGATCTTCCTGGGGTCCTCTGGGTGGGGGAAAAAGGATTTGAACTACAGCTCATGGATTTCTTGAGCAAACATTTTGGAGCATTTCCGATGCATTTGGGATACAGTGAGGAAAAAGGCCCAATTCTTGCCTTGGAGAATTCCTAGTATAGCTCAGAGGGTCTCAGTGTGGGGTCCATGTAATCCTTGTGGTCAGAGAAGGGCCTTCAGGGGACCTGCAAAACCCTTGCGTTTGCACTCTAAATTTATGAGTATTTGTATTCCAGTGTGGGGAGGTGGTGGCGCAGGCAAGTCCTCTACTTTCATCAAATTGTTAAAAAAAATTTTTTTTTCCATCAAGTTCTTATGGGAATTCATGACCCTCCAAACTATTAAGAATCCCTGCAGTTCTGTTATTTGTGTCTTTATCAAGTTTGCCATCTTTGCATATCAACTGTGTAGTTTAATTTTTTTTTAAAGTTGAACACAGGAGTATGTCTGCTTTAACAATAATCATGAAACTATGAGTGTGGGTCTGATGAGTCCATCAGTTTCTATCTCTATCTCTGTTTATCAACTTTAAAATAAATGCAAAACCATTCAAATAAAAGCTGCTCCTTAGTGTACCACCCCCAAACATTCCTTACCACCGGATACTGGGTATCTGGCCAGCAGCATACTTCCGGAAACATGGGTCTGGTGGCTCCCGCAAATCCATCCCAGCCCTGGGCTTCTTAAGACTTTCTCCCCACTTTCCTTCTACTCCCTCCTCTGCTTCCTCTGGGCCGGTCAAGGGGCAGATATCAACGTTCCTGCTTTCCACATTGTCAGAGGCAGCCGCCCAACTCCAGAGTTGTCCCCGGACCAAAGCTAGCAGCAGGAGACCCCGAGTTTTCGCCTTGAGCGTCCCCTCCCCACTGCGGGGCCTGCGCCGCTGGCCTTGCCGCCGCCTGGCTGACTTCCGCGTGAGTGACAGGGGCTGGCGAAGGGCTGGCAGTGAGTGGAAGCAGTCCTGACACCCGAGCTGTGTGCGGCGCGCTAATTACACTGATGTGGGGTCTGGGCCGCTCGGTCCTTTGCTCAGAGGAAGGATGCAATGCAGGCGCGGGGAGCGAGCGGCACTACAGAGGAAGCAGGGGAACAGCAGCACCTAGGCACATCCATAATTTATAAAATGCCAGCAGCAACAAAGGCAAAGAGGGACCAGAACCAGGAGAACAGAATAGCATAAAGCTTTTTAATGGTCTTTTTCTATTAATGTCAGATGGGTGACCGTTTTTCAAGTGGGTGGAAGGGTTCCAACGCCTGCACGGTTCAGTCACAGAAGCTAAATGCTGCCATTTACCCCTCCTCCCCCAGCTTCATGGAAGAGCTTAGCTGTCCTCTAAGCCAAGTGTAATATTTGAGGTTTGAGTGGGCATCTGATCCATTTAAACTGCCTGATTTTCCAGAGGAGTTTCTAGCATAAGAATTGAAACTGCTCTTTCCATCTGTAATAATAATATCCCCAGCAATCTAGTATTTCTAACATTTGTAGATGGTCCTACAGCAGCAGTCCTCCACCTTTTTGGCACCAGGGACTGGTTTTGCGGAAGACAGTTTTTCCACGGAGAAGAGGGATCAGGGCAGGAGGATGGTTTAGGAATGAGTTGAGCGCATTACATTTATTGTGCATTTTATTATTATTACATCAGCACTCCCTCAGATCATCAGGCATTAGATCCTGGAGGTTGGGAACCCCTGCCCTAGAGTAGATTTTAAGAGCACAGACTCTGGAGTTGAAACTCACCAGCAGTTGAGACCATGGAAACCTACCAACTGTCTTGTTGCCTCAGCTTCTTCATTTTAAAAACAGAGATGATAAAATTAGCTACCTCTTGAGACTCTTGGGGTGATTTGGTGATGATGAATATAAACTTACCTAACAGAGTTAGTATTTGTTAACTTAACACTATCCAAGTGCTTCCACATTTGGTTTTATTTTTTTATGCTACTCATATTCTCCCAGAAGTAACTGTTCTGCTAAAGTTGGGTGTATTTTACCCATGCACAGTAAAAGTAAAAAAAAATTTTTTTTCTTTTTTTTTTTTTTGCTATATTAGTATCTTTAAACTTCCTGTTTTGGAGATTTGTCTGTGTCACTATATGTAACTCTGGTTCATTTGTGAATTCTGCTAAGCAGAATCCTATAATTGATATTTCTGTTCTTTAATTGCTATTCAAAATAAAAATATATAATAATTAGGCCACTCTAATTCCCTTGCTTTACTGATAGCCCCCACACTGTCTGAATCTCCCTTCATTCTTTCTTTTATGGATTTTCTACTTGATTTTCTAGTAAGGAGCACATGCCAGGATCCCAGGATTATTTTCCCAGTGGATCAACATTTCTTAAGCATTAAATTTAGGTGAAAAAAAATACCCTTGACTAATATTTTCTTCCCTCAGACTTTCTGGAGGCAAGTTTTCCCTAAGATTCTCCCCTTGAATCCAGGAATACTTTAGAATCAATGATGCCATTTATGTCTAATATATACCCATACATAGCTTGAGTCACTGACCACCGAAACTGGAATAATTATCTAACGTACTAAGTAGGGACAAGGTAAGAGTGACCTTGAATAGTAGCTAATTTCCAAAAGTGCCATGCAAATATTGTAAGCTCAAAGGAAATTTAAGGGCTCAGTGGATTAGAATTAGGCCTTCAGAACAAAAAGCAGAATGATAAAGAGCTAAAAAAAGAATGACAAAACACATCTAAAAGACAAAACACATCTAAGCCAAAAAAAAAAAAACCACACTAAAAAATATCCATGGCGACAAAGGGAAGAGAAATTGATGCCAAAGCTGACATCCATTAACCTCAGATCATTGATCTTTCCTCATTCCAGTGTGCATGAGTTTCCAGGGGTTGCTGTAACAAGGCACTGCAGACTGGGTGGTTTAAACAACAGAAACTTGGCGTCTCCCAGTTCTGGAGGCTCAAAGTCCTAGGTCAGGGTGTCAGCATGATTGGTTCCTTCCGAAGGCTGTGACAGAGAAACCGTTCCAGGCCTCTCTCTGAGCTTCTAGTGCTTTTCTGTCTGTCTTTGGGATTCCTTGGTTTGGAGATGCTTCACCCTAACCTCTGCCTTCATCTTGGCTTTCCCCCTGGGTGCTTATCTCGCTGTCCAAATATCCCCTTTAAATAAGCACACAGTCTTAACTTGATCATCTGCCAAGACCGTATTTCCAAGGTCACATTTACAAGGACTAGTGGTTAGGACTTCAACTTCTTTCTGGTAGACACCATTCATGGAAACATCATTCATAACACCATTTATGGAAAGCATTTTGGAGACCTACTTTATTTTTGAAAAGTTTATACTTTTCAAAGGATTCACCATATATGTCCACAAAAGAACTGTACATCAATGTTCATAACAGCATTGTTCATAAAAGTCAATAAGTGAAATCAATCTAAATGTCTGTCATCTAATAAATGGATAAAAAAAATTGTGTTATAGCCATAAAATGGAATATTATTCAGCCAGAAAAATATAGTACTAATTTATGTTACAACATGGATAAACCTTGAAAACATTACACTAAGTGAAAGAAGCCAGACACAAAAGGCTTATATTGTGAGATTCCATTTATATGACATATCTAGAATAGAGGAAGCCTTATGATCCAGTCTACCTTATGGTAGACCAGTGGTTACCAAGAGCTGGGGGTGTAAGGAAAAGGTTATGGGATTTGGGTGGAGATGATGAAAATTTCTGAAATTAGTGGTAATTGTCTCACAACCTAGAAAAATATACTAAAACCCACTGAATATTATAGTTTAAGAAGGTGAATTTTATGGTATAATAATTAAATCTCAACAAAAATTTAAAAAAAAATTTAAATCCTTAAAAAAAAGATTCACCTATATGATCAAGGTTCCTTTAACTAAAAGCTCTTTTAATACTTGGAAGAACCAAGTACAAAAAAGGGCATTTATTAATATGTTAATGGATAACATTAGAGTGTTACCAATGATTATCTCTCATGGTGGGATTCAGGGTCATTAGTTTGTGTTTTTCTTTATTTTTCTATATTGTCCAAGTTTTCTACAACAAGCATTTTCTAATTCTACAGTAAAAAACTTTTTTTAAAGAATTGCTTTCTGATTCCATCACAAGTACTTCTGATGTTAAGTCCAAACGTCTAAATTTAGTCACACCTGGGGTGGACAGTTCCATGGAAAATTACGCTTAACACTGACAGCACCTCTTGTTTTATCTTTCATCCTAGAATTTCTCCAGCACAGCCCACATGAGTTTGCTCAGGCAGAACATAAGCTATGCCGCAAAGTGTAGAGTAGATACTATCCTCAGAGGATAGTGAAGAGTGTATATAAACTACTGATAAATGTGCCAGCTTCCAGATCTTTCTGGGGACAAGGTAGAGAGGTTTCTCAGGACACTCTGATGGAAACACGCCTTCATTGTCCAAAGCAATTACAGTGGCAGGTATCTTAATGATGACCATGCTTCTTCTATCTCATTCTCCCCCATTCCTGCTTTTATTCTACCTTGGGTAATTGTCCAAAGAGCTATCTCTACTCAAAAAAAAAAAAAAAAGGTTTTCAAGTAGTGTTTAGCATAGCAAGAGAGCACAGAAATTTAAATAAGAGCTAAAAGTAACAATAACTGCTAACATTCATTGGATGTTTACTTTGTGCCAGGTACTATGTGTTGTTATGCACTGTTTGCTAAGACCTGGACAAACTCTGTTTCATACACAAAACGGGATTCAGAAACATTTGTTAATGTAACTCAAGGGAACGTAACTAGTAAAGAGTGGAGTTGATTCTTGGGCTGGCTGCTTCAAAAGCCAGAACACTACTGTCACATTATCATGCTTTGAAAGACTGAAGTTTGGGCAGCAAGGAAACTGTCTGAACTCATGGTGGTGTGCTGTGCTTAGTCGCTCAGTCACGTCCAGTTCTTTGTGACCCCATGGACAGTACCCACCAGGCTCCTCTGTCCATGGGGATTCTCCAGGCAAGAATACTGGAGTGGGTTGCCATGCCTTCCTTCAGGGAATCTTCCCAACCCAGGGATTGAACCCAGGTCTCCCGCATTGCAGGTAGATTCTTTACTGACTGAAGCAGCAGGGAAGCCCAAGAATACTGGAGTGAGTAACCTATCTTTTCTCCAGGGGATCTTCCCAACCCAGCAATTGGAGTGGGGTCTCCTGCACTACAGGCAGATTCTTTACCAGCTAAGCTACCAGGGAAGCCCCTGAACTCAGCCAAGGGGAAAAATGAGTATTAGTTAATTTAACAACAAAACAAAACAATCCTCAAATCATTTACATGTATCTTTGCAGAAATACATCTTTTTGCAAAATAAGACCCTTGTTTAAGGAGTCTTATCTGCCTATAACCCTTTTTCTCAGCAACTCTTTCTCCATGATTGAGCTAAAAAGAGAAAGATCTTGATGTTTCTTTTTGCACACAATTAAGAGATGACTGAGATATACAAAGGACAATTGTAGTCTGGGATAACAATGAATTGTGTGAGGTTATTTACTACAAAGGCATTAGGACTCTTCAGCTGGCTGCATGTGCCCAGCACAAAGGAAAATGGGTATTTGATAGCTCTCCAGTTCTTCTGTCTGGGGATTCAGCCAAATGGAATCATCCAGACTCAGAACATACTTTGGGGTCTGAATTTTCTATTTCAGCTGTCTCTGATAATCAAATGAGCCAGGTAAGAGAAGTACAGAGCTCAGATTCTCCATCTATCAATGTCCCAGGCTGACTTTGGAGATTTGAAACTCTAATCTGGAGGAATGAGGAAGATTGGCCAGAGAGATGACAACATTATGTTTTGCTGTAGTGTTGAAGACTTGCCTGTATGTTTAAGCCCAGGAAGGAGATAGAGAAAGAAGAGGCAGGTGGAAACCATAGTCAAAGGAGTGTTGGTGAGAAAAGTCACACTGTTTGAATAATTATTATTCAAGGGTCAACTATATTAGGTCCTGGGCTTCACCAGTGGCACTAGTAGTAAAGAACCTATCTGCTAATGCAGGAGTCATAATAGACTTGGGTCTATTAGACCCAAGTCTTAATAGACTTGGTAGATAATAGATCCCTGGGTCAGGAAGATCCCTTGGAGGAGGAAATGGCAACCCACTCCAGTATTCTTGCCTGGAAAATCCCATGGACAGAGGAGCCTGGCAGACTACAGTCCATAGGGTCTCATGGAGTCGGACACCACTGAAGCGACTTAGCATACGTGCACATATTAGGTCTTGTGTGCAGCTAGGTTCTCCAGGACTTGAATCTTCCAGGGCTGTGGTGAATGTGCCTCCTCTATTTCCTATTCCAGCACTTCATTTGTCCTTGGGGAACATCCACTGCCCCTCTTGATAAAGCTATCAATCAAGGTGTCCTTGCTTCTCTTGGACAAGCTAGGTTTGTGACCCAGGTAGGCCATGCTCTTCCCTGAGAGTTCTACCCTCAAGAGACAGTTCTTATCAGCTCCTGCCACATAGATGCCCCAAACTGCTATGGTTTCTGCCCTTTCTAGTTCCTTAAGTTTTGTGTATTTGTGTGAGCTCCTCCATAGCTTTTTTGTTAAAAAAGCTCCCCGCTTTTTGGCCTAAGTTAACCAGTCTGTTTTTTTCACCTAGCTAATGAATCCATACCATGTAAAGCTTTCATTACATGATGCTTCAGTGGTTAAAGAGAAAGTTGAAAAATTTGCAAAGCATTCTGAGGACAGTCACAAAAGCGACTAGCAGATGATAGATTTGCGGGGCCCACTTCAAGAAATATCATTTTGTCCCAAGAAAGGAAATTTGTGCTGACTTACAATAACCATTTTCGACTAAACCTGTGCTCCCTAACGAGATGGAGGATTGAGGAAATTATATTGGAAACTCATGTGAAAATGTTTCCCCCAGGACCAAGTTGTCTTTTAAGGATTCATTTTGATATTTGGCAAAACTAATACAATTATGTACAGTTTAAAAATAAAATAAAATTTAAAAAATAAAATAAAATAAAATAAAATTCAAAAAAAAAGAATGCCAAAATTTAAAAAAAAAAAAAAGAGAGAGAAATTGTGTGAAAATCTGCACTCAGTTCTCCATGGAGACAACTTCTTCAGAGGGTTGTTTACATTTGTTGTCTGCAATGTTTCATGTCCATGTTTCTCTTTAATTCACTACAGTCTGGTATCTACCTTCACAGCTGCCATAGTCAAGTCAAATGGGCCTTTTCTCGATGTCATTTTATTTGGCCTGTTGGAGGTATTGCCCTGGGGACCACTCGTTCCATCTTAAAGCACCTCTTTCTTTGGCTTCCATGAGTTCACATTCTCCTGATTTTTTTCCCTCCTTCTTCTCCAGCTGATTCTTCTCAGCTACTTTTGGAAGCTCCTTCTTTTACCCATCCCTTAAATGTTGGTGTTCTTCAGGGGTTTGATTTAGGTCCTCCTTTCTTCATACTCCACACAGATGATGGGTTGTTTTATTCACTGCCATGGCCTCAATTGGCATCTATTTGCAGATAAGTCTTAAATGTACATATCTCTCTTTCTCACCTCCCTGAGTGCCAGACCCTGTGTATAAAAGCCCTCGAGAATATTCTTTTGAATATGTTATGGATACCTCAAGTCTAAATTTTCAAAACTGATTTATGTATTCTTTTGTGTAGCATATTTCAGCAAATGGCATCACCAGCCACCCAGTTTTTCAGGTCAGATACTAGAGCATCCTCTTGGACTCTTCCTTTTCCTTGACTTTCCACAGCCAATAAATCACCAAGATCTATCAGTTCAACCAACTAAAACATCTCTTAAATCCATCCCTTTCTCTGTAGCACCACTGCCATGCACCTATTCCAAGTCACCATCAACTCGCACTGCATGGCCTTCCGGCTAGTTCAGCTATCTGCAGAGGAGATTTCCTTCAACTCTTTATCCACACCAGAGTGTGGCAGCCAGAGTGAATCTTTCAGAGCATAAATTAATTGATGGTGTCATTTTTCTGTTTAAAACCCGTCAATGCTTCCAGTGCTTTTAGGATCAAGTCTGGATTCTTGGCTAGCCCTTCCTTACTGCCCTTGCCAGCCGTGCCAGCCTCATCTTTTTGTTGCTTCTCTCCTGCTTCCTTGAACTCCTGGCACACTGAACATCTCACACCCTGCTCTCTCTCTCTCTCTCTCCTTCAGCCTTTCATACACATCCCTTTTGCTTTTCACTTAGTCTTGCTCAGCTTCTATGTCTCTTCTTCCTGGAAGCCATCCGTGTGCTTCTCCTTCCCTCTTTCTCCCCGTCAGTTAGAATAGTGCCTCTGTCATGTGTCACATAAGACTCCATTCCACCCAGTCACATCCCTTATCACAGCATATTGAAATCACCTGTACTTAACCACTTGCCTGTATAGTTAGGGAGATAAAGGACCATGGCGTCCCACTATTCTACCCTAGTATCTAGTTCATCACTGGTACTCATTACACATTTCATGAATTAACTAATAACATAAAATAATGTAAGAAAAGTTGGCAATTCACTTTTTATCACTACCATAAATACAAGATAGGGAAATAAGGAGCGAGGGAAGTTTGATTAAGCTATTTGGGAAAATTTCTGTAAGTGTGGGTTATTAAACAGTAGTCTTAGCTTTCTCTGGGGAATGGTGGCATCTTCCTAGGAAACACAAAATACAAAAGAGAGTCTCACTTGCTTAGGAAAGCAGACAGAGGATGGGACGAGGTGACATCTTCATGTTGGTGAAGCTTCAAGCTTCATGAAAAGCTGCAAATATGGATTCTGGCTGACTCAACAAAGTGCTTTTTACCCATTTCTATGTTACATGATCACACCTTCATTATGAAAATACACATTTTGAAAAGATAAATAGCTTAAGTACTGAGAGGAATCATTATAATGCTTCCTTTTTGTATATCCTTAATCACTTTGCTCTTCTGTCACTTCTTCATGGTTGATGAAAACCACCAGCTTTGTTCAGTCTAACACCTATGCACTCTGAGCCTGTGTCTATGCCACTGAATGTGCTGGATGAAAGCCCATCACCCCCTTGACTGGATTCACTTTAAAAAGATGACTTTGAAACTAAAGTGGCCCCACCAGGCAATCATATCACTTGCCCTTGGTTCATTCATCCTCCTGTATCCTAGACAATTATTTTGCACATGTCCTCTCCCAGTTTCTAATACCTCCTCCACAATCCTCATTTTCAACTGGCAGGTCAGCTTTATGCTTCACTGAGAAAATAGAAGCAACAAGCAACCACACCTAAACTTCCCAACATCTTCATTCTCCTACTCTGCCTCTTGTTACTGTAGAGGAGCTTTCCATAGTCTTATCCAAAGCCAATGCCTTTGCTTCTGTACTAAATCCTCTCTCCTCTCACTTACCCCAAGACATATTAATAAATTAGAAAAATCTGTCCATACTCCCCACATAACCAATTTATGCTCTCTACAGCATATTAATCCCATCTTACAAAAACCTTCCCTTGACTCCATTCCCCTCATCAGCTACTGCTGTCCCACTTCTTTGCTCCCCTTTTCATTAGAACTTCTCTAGAGTTCTCTGTGTTTCCTGTCTTCAGTTCCTCTACTTTCCATCTCTCTTGCATCCAGTTCAGTCAAGCTCCACCTGAACTGCTCCATTAATTTAATCAATGACCTGCACTTGGTCAAATTCATTGGTTAATTAATCAGCCCTCAGCATCCTAAACCCATCAACAGTATCTAAGCTGTTGATCACCTCTTTGATTCACTTTTTACTTTGCTCTCAGAATGACACATTCTCGTGGTTTTCTCTTACCTTTAGGTTAATCCTTCACAATTTCCTTTGAGGTTCCTCTTCTTCTCTCCCAGCTCTTAATTGCAGTGCCTCAGGTTCAGTCCTTGGACTTCTGTCTTTACTTGCTCTCTACTGGCCATCTCACCAAGTCCCATCTCAAGTCTGTTGACTCACACATGTAAATTTCCAGCATCTATCTCTCTTCTGAATTTAAAAATTGCATATCCTACTGCTGATTTGACATCTCTATTCAGATGTACACCTGAAACTTAATATGTCCAAGGACAGAACTCCTAATCTTCCTCAATAAATCTGCTCCATGGAGAAGCCCCAGCCTTCTCCATCTCTGTTCATTGTAATCCCATCCTTCCAGGTGCTCAGGTCAAAAAACTTAGTCATTCTTCATATCTGGTCATCAGGAAATTCTGTTAACTCTTCCTTCGAAATATATCTGCCCATTTCTCATGCCTTCATGGCTACCACCACTGCCTTCATGGCTACCACCACTGCCTTCATGGCTACCACCCTAACCCAGGCTGTCAGCATTCTCATACAGCAGCTCCTAAGAAATGGGTTCCCCTGCTTCCACGCTGGCCCCTCTTTGCATTGTTCTCAGCAAAGCAGCTAATATAAATCAAGTCGGGTCATATCTATCTATACTCAAGACATTTCCTTAGGGTAGATGTTGACATCTATACAGTGACCCACAAAGCTCTGTGTGCTCTAAATTTCTGCTCCCTCTTGGTCCTCATCCTCTACTGGGCTCACTCCATTCTAAACGCTTGTCTCCTTGCTGTTATGTGAATGTGCCAGAACACTCTGTGCTGTCAGTGTTCCCTCTTCTTGGAATGTTCTTTCCACACATTATTTGCCTGCTTTCCTCACCTTCCTGAAATGTTTGCTCAGATCTCATCCACTCACCTTCATAATATGGGCCACGTCCTATTCTCTTGATTCTTTTTACCTTGCTCAACTTTATCTTTTGTCTTATGGTACCTGTCACCTTCTAATTTACTTATTATTTTAACAGTCTGTTTTCTGACTTCTTGTAGAATTTATTCATCTTTGACTGTTTGGGGGTATTACTTTCCCAAGCCTCTAGAACAGGGTTTCTCACCTGCAACACTGTTGGTCTTTAGGTTTGTGATGGGCTGCTGCTCTGTGTTTTGCAGGATGTTAAGCAGTGCCCAGTTAGAACCCTCTATGAAACAACTGATTGGTTCAGGATTGAGAAAGGAGTCCAACAGGGCTGTCTATTGTCACTCTGTTTATTTAACTTATATGCTGAGCATATCGTAAGAAATGCCAGGCTGGATGAGTTACAAGCTGGAATAAAGACAGGTGGGAGAAACATCAACAACCTCAGATATGCAGATGATACCACTCTAATGACAGAAAGTGAAGAGGAACTAAAGAAATTCTTTATGAGGGTGAAGGAGAAGAGTGAAAAAGCCAGCTTAAAACTAAATGTTAAAAAAACTAAGACCATTGCATTCAGCCCCATTACTTCATGGCAAATAGAAGGGGAAAAGGTGGAAGCAGTGACAAACTTACTCTTCTTGGACTCTAAAATCACTGTGGATAGTGAATGCAGCCATGAAATCAGAAGATGATTGCTTCTTGGCAGAAAAACTATGACAAACCTAGACAGTATATTAAAAAGCAGAGACATCACTCTGCTGACAAAGTTCCATATAGTCAAGGCTATGGTATTCCCAGTGGTCATGTATGGTTGTGAGAGTTGGACCATAAAGAAGGCAGAGCACCAAAGAATTGATGCCTTCGAACTGTGGTGCTGGAGAAGACTCCTGAGAGTCCCTTGGACAGCAAAGAGCTCAAACCAGCCAATCTTAAGGGAAATCAACCCTGAATACTCATTGGAAGGACTGACACTGAAGCTGAAGCTCCAGTACTTTGGTCATCTGATGCGAATGGCTGACTCACTGGAAAAATCCCTGATGCTGGGAAAGATTGAGGGCAGAAGGAGAAGAAGGCACCAGAGGATGAGATGGATGGATGGCACCACCGATGCAATGGATGTGAACTTGGGCAGACTCCAGGAGATTGAGAGGGATGGGAGGCCTGGCTTGCTGCAGTCCATGGGGCCTCAAAGAGTCGAACACGACTGGGGGACTGAACAGCAACAACAACAATGTCCTGTGACCTCTAGTTGCCAATAGCTCCCCTAAATGTGACAACAAAAAACATCTTCAGACATTGCCAGATGTCTGCTGGGGAGCAAAGTAGTCCCCACTTGGGAACTAGGGTAGAGAAGAGTGCCTACCCCTGGCTGACATTCAATCATTATTCATTGAAAGAAAGGAAAAAAGGATGAGCAGTTTTAGATCCATGTATTCCTTGTGGTGTCTCCCAGCATTCATAATTTACCACAGTCATCACAGGAGCAGCTTTCACCCTTGAGCAGTAAAAGCTAAATCCCAGACACTCATAGGACACAATGGCTGGTTCTGTTCTTGTTTCTGTGCAACACAACTTGTGGGAGAGAAAGGTGTAAAGTTAAGGATAGTAAAAGAAAACTAGGCATCTGAAGAAAGACACACAGAGAGGCACACTGTCTCGGAAGGTATGCTTATGAGAGTTCTGTGGATTTGTTCGGAGGATTTATAGACCTTGGGACACTGAGTCTGTTTCTGTATAGCTTTCATTCCCCTGAACAGCCATCTTTCCTTCTCAATATACCTAGAAATCAGTTTCAGGTGTCAACATTTGATTCTGTCCAAAGACAGTAAATGATTAAAAAAAGAAAAAGAAAAACGAATAATGAGAATTTTGTTGAGCCCATATAGGCATTGTCATTTAATTCATAACAGCCTTGGGAAGTAGGTCCTACTATTAGTCCCCATCCTAGATATGCAGAAATAGGCTCAGAAAGGTTAAATAATTTGTTCAAGGCCACATAACTGGAAGTGTGAATGAGCTGGAATGACAGACTAAGGATGTTAATGTGCATATATTAGAGTATGTAATATGTGCTCATGCTCAGTCGCATCTAATTCTTTGTGACCCCATGGACTGTGGCCCACCAGGCTCCTCTGTCCATAGAATTCTCCAGGCAAGAATATTGGAGTGGGTTTCCATTCCATTCTCCAGGGGATCTTCCACCTAGGCATCAAAGCTGCATTTCTTGTGTCTCCTGCAATGGCAGGCAGATTCTTTACCACTGCGCCGTCTGAGAAGCCCTCTTATATATAGTGTTACTTATAAAAGGTTTTATTAAGTAATACAGTGCAATCACAAGACCCATGCACAAGTCAGTCTCATTAATTGACAGCTATAAATGCCACCTGAGCCCCTCATTTCTTTCCCACAGTCAGAAAATACATAGCACATCAAATCATAGAGACAATAATAATTTAAGACTTTGGGCTGATTCTCTGATTGGAGTGTTCTTTTTTATTTTCAAAGGAAAAGTACTCTTCAGGAAAGAATGAGGCCAGCAATTCTGTTCAATGAAAAGACTCCGTGGACTTAACACGCTCTGAGGCATGAGGAAGAGCTGCCTTTACCAGAATGTTTTTCCTAAAGGATGTGTCCTCAGAGTCAAGATTCCGTTTAGCTTGTTTATTTATTTAGTTGAAAGGCAAATCATACTTATGGCACAAAATTTAAAAAAAAAAAAAAAAGACCTACAGTGAGAAGTAAGTCTCTCTCCCTCTCCTTTCTCCCAGTCACTGAGTTTCTCTCTTAAGAGACACTCCTCTCTCCAGTTCCATGGGAGTCCTTCCAGTCCCTCTGCACAGCCATGTCGGTGAATTCAGGACTTCATCTGGAGAGCACTTCCTGCTTCCAGAGCACATCCACATTGAGAGCATCTTCTCTCCTGATCTCAGCAAACTGCCCAACTGCGTGAAGGAAACCTGCTGATTACCTGCACGTGTGTCCCCTTCACAGCATTTATCCAGGGTCCTGAGACATTTAATGAGCTCTGGTGTCTCTGCCACAAGTTTCTGCTCCCTTTCCATACTCTTAGATCTGAACACAAATGTCCCACAGGTATTTAGTCGTAAAACCCAAATGAAATGAGTAAGCACTTGCCAAGATTGATTTTTTTTAAGGCAGTGATCCTTGAATTTCCCTGCACAGGCACGTTTCTCCCCTTCTCTGCTGGGCTTAGATGCCAGCTGTATGTTGCCATGGTCCGAAGAAGGACCTGTGGGTCTCCCCTGGCAGATGCTGCCACTGTTTTAGCCTGAGGGCCCTGCAGGCAGCCCCTGGCAACATTTTAAATTCAACATCAAACTTCAACTTGAAATTTGAAAAAGAGGGGGGGAAATGACAAGATGTCAAAGTCTCTGAACCCAGCAAGTGGTGCTTGCAAATGTACCCAATCTGGATTGCTTTGAGCAGGGGGGACGTTCCTTGTTTTTTGTGGCTGCTGAAAGTGACTGTACACCATCAAAGGGACCTTAAAGGATGTTGGAAGAGCTCAAAGGGGCTGCTGTGTCTCAATAAGAAACCTCCAGATCTGGCCAGCAAGCCTTGGAAGCAAAGGAAGGTGGAAAGCTTTCCAGAGTATATTTTTGAGGTCAAATAGCAGGGTGCAAAACAATGCATATAAAAGACCCATCCTTGGAAAAAAATTGTGTGCGAATACATAGCAAAAACTTTAGCAAGCTACACTCCCTAAAATTCACAGTTCTAAGATCATAAGGATTTAAAATTTCTTCCTTTTATCTTTCTCTATCTTCTGAATTTTTTGCAAAGACCCCATGTATTGCATTGTAACCACAAAAATGCTATCTGTATAAACTTTGAAAATACAAAAGAACAAAGCTGGGTGTCTAGCCCCTCAGTGCCTACAGACTCCTAGAGCAGAAAACAGCAAGTTCTCAACTGCCCAGGCAACTTAGTGGTCAAATCTCCAGGTGTGTAGAATTCACGGGGCAAGTTCACTTAGCACAGTGCTTAGCGTGGCGTGAACCAGAGTTCAGTGATAATAGCGTCCAACTGGACAGAGAGTCACAGCATAGCACTACTTTCCTCATCCATTGCATCCCACAGCCTCTCTGGGAAGTATACAGAGCAGTCATCTTTATTCTCAATATGCATATGGAGAAACTGAGGCTAGAGAAATGTAGGAGGTAAGGAGTAGCTTTGCCTGAAACTTGTCTTCAAGCATTTACCACCACATATTTTAAGATGTGTGCACACTTGGGAATCATCTTGTGAATTTCAAACTATATGCTGCTCCTTTGGAGTGGTGATGAGAAAAATTTCCTTGAGAACCAGAAACGTAAACTTGGGAATCATTTGAGGCAAAGGCTTCTGAAGGCAATACATGATCAATTCCACGTAGTTGCATTATTGGATAAAGATCATCAGATCGGGGAATTGTGCTGTCCTACCTGGCCTCCAGTGAACATTTTGCAGGACATTAAAGGGCTGAAATCTGGCCAGGGGCTGCCTCTTATTCTAGGTTTAGCTCTGGCCCTTAACATGTGGGTGACACAATGTGACACTCTTTTCTTGATGAACAAAAGAATGAATGAATTTGATTCAGAGCTTTAGAGGAGAGAGACCCTTCCTTCTCTGTCCCACGCTTCAAGTCTGTTTCCCCATATGGCTCACCTCTGATCCTCTCTGCTTCTTCTCCCCTACCTGACTCCTCCCCTGCCTCTGATTAGAACTTCCACTTAGGGGTGGGTGGCTTGGAGGGTAGAGCTGAGAGAAATATGGGAAGTATAGGGGAAAAAAATATGATAAGAAGAGGGGTGAGTACTGTGTATAAAATAGGTAGCTAATGAGAACCTACTGGATAGCACGCAGAACTCAATGCTCTGCTGCTGCTGCTGCTGCTAAGTCGCTTCCGTCGTGTCTGACTCTGTGCAACCCCAAAGACGGCAGCCCACCCGTCCCTGTGATTCTCCAGGCAAGAACAGTGGAGTGGGTTACCATTTCCTTCTCCAATGCATGAAAGTGAAAAGTGAAAGTGAAGTCATGCAGTCGTGTCCGACTCTTAGCGACCCCATGGACTACAGCCTACCAGGCTCCTCCATCCATGGGATTTTCCAGGCAGGAGTACTGGAGTGGGGTGCCATTGCCTTCTCCAACTCAATGCTCTATGGTGATCTAAATCGGAAGGAAATCCAAAAAGGAGGAGATATATGTAAACATATAGCTGATTCACTTCGCTGTACAGCAGAAACTAAGACAACATTGTAAAGCAGCTATACTCCAATAAATTTTTTTTAAAAAAAGAACACGTGGGTAGTCAAATATAAGATATTAAAAAAGAATATAATCCCTTTGCTCCCTCATCTACCAGAAAAGGAATGCAATTTCCCCTCAATTCTAGCTGCTCTGGGCACTGACTATAAAAATACTAAATGAGAAACGGAGTCGGTTTTTGTCATTTCAAATACAAATGGGCATGTACATTCAGCCTTTATGGCTAGATAACTTCCACTTTCAGCGCTCTGTATTTATTGGCTTTGACTTATCGATAGAACATCCTGGGGCCTGTAGTCCTCCTTCCCACAGAGCAAAGACACCATCAGCAACCGCTTTCTCCTCTCAACCCATGAATAATAATGTGGATGATGATGACGGCGTTATTATTATCATTTGGTATTTAGCCAACGTCTTTCCCCGAAGTACTTAAAGCACTTTATAGGCATTGCCTTATTATTCCTCACAATACCTCCCCTGAGAGAGGGCCAGAACAGAGAGTTGATTTCCATTTCACTGAGAGGAGAGGCTGAGACCCAGAGCGATGAAAGGGCTGCCCCAAGGTCACCTGGAGAAACTGGGCTGAGGTTAGGAGAAGAACTGGGGGCTGGTAATGGCTGTTTAAGGGCGCCTTCCCACCCGCCTTGAGGGAGAAGGAGTCATTAGCTCATTCACTGAGTTGTAAGTGTAACAGGACATTAAAAGGGAAGTTTTGGCCAAGGCACATTCTAAAGTGAGGTGCTGGAACAAGATACAAACATTTTCAAAGGGGGTGGCTGAGAAACCCCTCGCTCACCTCAAGGGTATAAAAGGGCCATTAGTTGGAGATGAGAGGAGTTTTGAAGAGGATTTCTTCACCCCAAGGGGAGGCATGGAGGCTGCGCTTCACCTCAACCCCAAGGAAAAAGACTTCAGGACCATCAAAGAACTTAAAATGAGTCACTTGCTGTTTCTAGTGGACAGTGGACAGGTGTGAGCCAAGTTAGAGAGATCTAAGGAAGATGAGGTTGGCCTAGTGGCCTCTGATGATGGAGGTCTGAAACTTGGGAAATCATTGTTCTCCTAGAGTTAAATGGAGTAAAGGATACCTGAGTATTTCCCATGATCAGATGTGGACCACATGCAAGAAAAAGTCAGCTTGGGGCCATTGCAGATTCTGCCCCAAAAGTCCACCAGAAGAGGCAAGGGGGCTTTGGTAGACAAAAAACCTGGAAGTGAAATCTAAGATGCCCAGGGGTGATGGGTGGAGCCATAAGCAATGAACAGAATAGGAGGCATTAAGCAAGCAATCTGCATTGATGTGGGTCTCAATGAATGCAAGGAAACCTCTCAAGAGAGTGAGCTTTACACTTCTGCCAAGTCTAATATTAGCATTGTCCAGGGAGAAGATTCCTTCTTCTGTGTATGATCAGGCCACTCAAGATGGCTCTTTCTTGCTCTCTGTACATCCCCTGCCTGACCAGCCTGCCTCTCCTACACCCTACTTACAACTGACTGACCTTCTTATGTACTTGTCCCAGGCCCCAACTAGTGACTGTTCTTATCAAAGCACAGTGAGTCGTGTGCGCCTCTGCTGGTTTCCCTGGTAACTAATGAGCCAACCTGATGTCAATTCTCCCTGTAACTGGCAATCTCTTTCCCCCCACCAGGGAGTGAAGACTAATGCCTTGTCCTGCCCACTGTCCACTGCACACTGGGGTGTTGCTCCAGGACCTTGCTTCAGACATGTAAGCTCCCTGTCCATCAAATCACTGATGTCTGTGTTGCTGAATCTGGGCTGTTTCCTCAGTCTTCAAGTTGGGCAAGTGCAGGCCTTGCAGACCTGTGGGGTCCAGCCCAACATCCTGTTATCTCTGTTCCTCAGCCTGCCTCTCCTGTAGGAATTAGGTGGAGTTAGGAATGAGAAGTATTTACAGAAGTCTATCAGATCCATTCCCCAACTCCAGCGCTAAGGCAGGGGAGCTGAACATTTAAGTTATATTAGATATACTTTTTATTACATGGTGACTGGGTATCTTAATTACCAAATTGAGACCATGTTTTATGAATTAAAGTAAATATAAGTTGCCTAAGAGTAAACAGAACAGTCATGGGACCCAGCCTAAATATTTATCCCATGGAAGAAGAACTCACCCCACAGGGCAGGTGTAAATGAACAGAGGGGTCAACATTAAATTACTTTGTGATTACATCCCATGAACTTGTTTAACAAAATAGTTATATAAGCTTTCCTGGGGTCAGGTGTCGTACCAAGAAACACTGCAATGCTGTAAACATGATTTTCACCATCATTTATATCCAGTTTTATCCAACATCATATAAAAGTGAAAGTGTTAGTTGCTCAGTCATGTCCGACTCTTTGTGACCCCATGAACTGTACCCTGCCAGGCTCCTCTGTCCATGGAATATTCTCGAGGCAAGAATACTGGAATGGGTTGCCATTCCCTTGTCCAGGGGATCTTCCTGACCCAAAGGATTGAACCCAAGTCTCCCGCATTGCAGGCAGAGTCTTAGCCACCAGGGAAGCCCTATCAAAAAGCAACTACCATTTAAAAGCACAGATTCTAGGTGAGGCACTGACAAAGCACTTCACATACATATCTCAGTTAATGCTCTCAGTTACCCTAAGAAGTAGATTTTCCTCCCATTTTCTTGATAAGGAAACTGAGGCATAGAAAGGTAAAGCCAACTTGCCTATAGGCACACAGCTTGTTAAGTGGCAGAGCTAGAATTCACCCCAGATTTGTCTGACTCTAAACTCTAAGGAAGCATGGCTTGGTTCTAAGCCATGCTATAAACCTTCTTCAGAGTCATACAAGCTGTTCTGGGCCTTTTCAGTGTCCTCCCATCCAGGGTGACACACATTTAACCTTTCTATCCTCTGAGTATCTATATCACAGCCTGGAGGTTTGCCCAAACTGAGTACCCTGAGCTCAGCAGTGTCTTGGTCCATGGGTGGAACAGTCAAGTATCTATTGACTGGCTGGTAACACATATTCAAGTGTGAGCTTTGGAGTCAAGTTGACATTGGACATTTATTAGGTGTGTGATCTTTGGTAAAGTACTTATCCTCAGTTTCACCATCTGTGAAATGGGTTGATAATGCCTTCCTGGGAGGGCAGCTGGGAGGATTGAATAAGCCTGTTATCCATCATTCTACATGCCTTAAGTAATTGTTGAAAGAATCACTAAGTGTAACGCTGCCTTGTTGTTGTTTAGCGGCTGAGTTGAGTCTGACCCTTTTGTGACCCCACGGACTGTAGCCTGCCAGGTTCCTCTCTCCGTGGGATTTCCCAGGCAAGAATACTGGAGTGAGTTGCCATTTCCTTCTCCAGGGGATCTTCCCAACCCAGGGATCAAAGCTGTGTCTCCTGCATTAGTAGGCAGAGTCTTTACCACTGAGCCCTCAGGGAAGCCACTCATGCTGCTTTGTTGTTCCTTATTCACATATTTAACGACTAATATTTCCCATCAGCTCAGAGGTTTCATAACGGGTCAGTTCTCATCCTCTATGCAAGTGTTAGGTAGACAGTGCTGGGTGGATATTAGCAGCTGATTGACACCAGCCATTTTTGCCATGGAAGACTGCATGGTCTGGAAACTCTCCTATCGACATGGAGAAGGATCCAGTCAGGGGAAGTGCATTTCAGGGAAGTGAAGTAAAGGTATGTGACTAATGCTCAATTAAGTTGATAGCTAAAAAAGTATATGTTGTGAGTCAGTGCATATCCAAAGTGCCTATTATATATAATCTCACCGAGTCTTCACACAACGCTGTGAGTAGACTCTATTAGTGCATCCTTTTTTCTTTTTTTGGCTGTAGGAAAATAAGACTTAAGAGAGGTTAGGTAATTCATCCAAGGTCACATAACTACTGTGGGGATGATGGTATTGAAAACCCATTAACCATTTACTGGACCTAGGAAGTCTACCATTAGTAATTCCTACTTCTGATCTTCCTTATATATAATTCTAGTGTTCACCTAGCATAAAATATTATTACATGTCTTCTCTTATCTACTGTATTTTAACATTCACATTTTCATTACTTTTGATATTTATCAAGTTATTTGGCATCCCCCTTGGAAATAAGACAAAGTGGCTAGGAAAGAATGTATCTTACCTATTGTTTTATAAGAATTTTGAATTCAGAGACCATGTCTTCCCCATCTTTGTGTCTTTTCTGGGCCTTGCTCAGAGCATGTGCTCAATGAAGACTTGTTAACTAGACTGTTGATCAGATCTACTCCCAAAATATGTATTCAATCTGTTCACTTCTCTCCAACACCACTGTAACTCCAGTTCAAGCTACTAATAAGTTCAGGCTACTCTCCCCTGGAGAACAATAAGCTGGCTTCCGACTGTTTCTTCCATTTCCACACTGCGACTGCAGTGTCTTTTTTTATACTATTTGTAACAGGAGTAATAATTTGGAAATTTTAAACTAACATACCATTCTTTTCCCCATGAAGAGTCTCAAATAGCTATCTGCCACTGCACGCAACTTCTGGTGAGAGTGAATGGGGATGTCTGTCCTGGAGGAAGGAAAAATGGATGCAGGAAGTCCACACCAAGGGAGAGGGAGAAGGAGAGGGAGAGGGAGGCTGACGCCCTCTATTCCAGGGGACCTGGGGGTAAGATTAGGGGACAGAGATGGTGAAACATGTGTGCCTGCCTCCCGCTAGGTGGATTGAAAGGAGACTTTTACTTGGCTTCCTCATTCTGATTTGGCCTCTGGGAGGAGACCGCCTTGCCCATGCCAAATGTGGAAGAGTCACTCAGGGTAAAACCAAGGGCATGGAATGATAGAGTTAAATCACAAACAATCTAACCTTGGCCCTTTATAGCACAGAAAGTATCCAGAAGCTCCCTTGTGCTCTGTGGAGGGCTGCAGTGGAATGGTTTGGAAAGCATATTGACCATGGAAAAACTAAGGATTGCAAGCTGACCCCTGAACCCAGAGTTGAATGGGACTCAAGAGCAGGCTGCAAGGTCTGTAGTACCAGGAAGATGGAAGTTGGTATAGATGGGCTGGGGTGTCGGGGCTTTACCACCAGGGGTAGTAAGACAGGCATGCTCACTCAGTTCTGCAGCAGGTAGGAAAGGAGAGGAAGGCAAGGGCCCATTCCTGCTGCAGAGTCTAGAAAGGATTCTGCTGCTGCTGAGGCTAAGTCACTTCAGTCGTGTCCAACTCTGTGCGACCCGATAGAGAGCAGCCCACCAGGCTCCTCCATCCATGGGATTCTCCAGGTAAGAACACTGGAGTGGGTTGCCATTTCCTTCTCCAATGCATGAAAGTGAAAAGTGAAAGTGAAGTCGTTCAGTCATGTCCGACTTTTAGCGACCCCATGGACTTCAGCCTACCAGGCTCCTCCGTCCATGGGATTTTCCAGGCAAGAGTACTGGAGTGGGGTGCCATTGCCTTCTCCAGAAAAGATTCTGAGGCCCTAACTAAGACCCACGTTTGGTCCAAGGCCCTCCCCTGCCCCCCCACAAGGATTTGTCTGTCCTCTCCCATACCTCAGGGGCCATTGGTGGGGGAGGGGAGGCAAATCCTCCTGGCATTTTCTGAGACCAAGATACGATAAATATTGCTGAGTAACACTCCATTGTGTATATGTACCATAGTTTTCTTATCCATTCATCTGCTGATGGACATCTAGGTTGCTTCCATGTCCTAGCTATTATAAACAGTGCTGCGATGAACATTAGGGTACACGTGTCTCTTTCCCTTCTGGTTTCCTCAGTGTGTATGCCCAGCAGTGGGATTGCTGGATCATAAGGCAGTTCTATTTCCAGTTTTTTAAGGAATCTCCACACTGTTCTCCATAGTGGCTGTACTAGTTTGCACGATAAATATTGAAATGTCAAGTTTCTACTGAAGTTAGGAAAAAGTTAAGATTGGATCCATGTGAGGAAATAGAGAAACATTTTCTTTACACATCAAAAACAGTTGAGCATGTTTCCAGTTGCAGTTAAGTTAAATCTAAACTCCCTCCCGTGGCCTACAAGGCTCAGCATCATCTGGGCCAAGTCAAACTCCCCCATAACTCACGTCTGACATTGCGTCAGTCCTGAGAGCATATGCACTTCTCTCCAGTCAATCCTGAGAGTTTGTGCACCGCTCACCTATCAATCCAGAGCGCACGTGCATCTCTCTCCCGTCAACCCTGAGCGCATGCGCACCTCTCTCCCGTCAGTCTTGAGCGCATACGCACCTTTCTGCCACGGGACATGACGTTGATGCCACCCTCCGTGGAAACTGCCTTGTCCAGCATTCTCAGAATTACATCTTCCTCTCTCTTCAGGCTTCAGCTTACATGTCACCTACCTACTCAGAAAAGCCTTCGGTGACCCCCTCACCTCAAATAGCTGCCTGTCCCCGTTATCTCTTTTCCTCTATCCCGGGACTTTCTTTGGGGTGGTGGTAACAATTTGGAATTATTTTATTTGTACGCTTATTCATTTCCTCGTTCACTGTCTGACTTTTAGACTCTAAGTTCCCTGAGGACTAGTTAACTAAAGTATCTGTTGAAGGGAGTGAGGAAAGGAGGGAGGGAGCCTTGTTAACAGATATTCTCAACACGAACAGAACTGTTGAGTCATTCTCACATTCTCAAAAACTGTTTCTCGAGCATTGTAGCAGATGCAATTGGTACCCAACCTGGATCCTTTTACCAGGCCAGTATATCCATGCCCCAGCCCTGCAGAGGTTGGCTGCTACTGGCTCACATATTTGTAATCTGCTCAAAAGGACTGTCCACACTTGCAGAGAGCCACATGGTGGGAGATGCCTCCAGAGGTGGGAATGGCATGGCATCTGGCTGATTGACGGGCAGTGTGACAGTTCATCCCCTTTACCTGGGCAGGATAACCTCGGAGATGCAGTTCATTCCACAGAGATCCCAGGGAGATCGCTTCTAGGCTAGGTTTTCCCTAAGTCCCGTCTTTGCCCAGCTCCTCCTGTCCTGTCGCCTAATCTCCCTCTTTCTAACCCCTCTCCCTGACCCTATTAGAGTCTTCTTCTGAGGGTAGTCCCTCTCAATCACTTACACAAGAATCACCATCTGGGCCTCTGCATCCAGAGAAACTCATTTATTGCAAGCTTCTTTCACGGACGCTGTGCTGGGCAGGGGCAGTGGAGGAAGGGGTACTGAGAAGAGGACACCGGCCACCACTGAGGCTGGGACCACAGCAATGTCACCTTCCTCTTCCCCATCCTTCACACTCCGATTCAACCCTGCAGATGCCATGGACGTTCCACTCAGAACACCATCAATAATTGAAGAAGCTCCAAAAGAGGGACTGTAAACGAAGATGAAAGATGCCAATGGAAGACAGGCAGGTCCCACTGCTTGGGGAGGACCTAAGCGATCATGTCTGGGAAAAAAGCATTTTAGTTTCCTGCCGTGAGAAAGCTCCAAATGCTTTGGAGGCTGAAGAAGCAGTTCTGACATAGACAGGAGAGCGCAGGCGGGGCTGATGGGCCTTTTTCATCTCCCCTTCTTTGGCTGATCAAGAGGCAGGCATTATAAATCTGATGGCAAGGGCTGAGACAGTAGCAAACCTCTTTTCATCTCCCTTCTTGTTTTTTTGGAGGCACTAAGGAATGGGAAGCCAGCCAGGCCTCGACTCTCAGGCAGCCTCAGAAGGGGAGGGACCCAGCCTGGGGAGTTTCGCCCTGGTCCTCAGGTTGCAGTGCGGTGGGGTGGTGGTGCAATAATAATGCCTGTGTGAGGCATAAGATGGCAGTCCATTTGGTATCATCCTCCAAGTCATCTCAGGCACTTGCAGGCAAGGAAGAATGAGAGAAATCAGGTCAAGAGTAAAAGAGGGAACATGTTAAAAGGGATATTTAAAGGAAGTGTTTTCATCGGAAACAACCTGCTCCCACCTCTTTTTGGAAGCCTAAATGTCAAGCAACAACTACTTATTAAGAATTTATAAGGATATAGACACTGAGTTAGGCATTGATATAAACCTGAACCCCCGAGAATGAGACATGCTCAGCAGTGGATTCAAACCAGCTGGGGAATTCAGTTATGCTGAAGACAGGCATCCTCTACAACATCTGTGGATGGGAGTCCTGACTTAGAATTCAGGCTGGATCGGGATGCATGGTGGATCCCAAGCTCCTTGAGAACAGGGGTCTTTATCTTGTTCCCCAGAGTTTCTCCAGTGTTTAGAAACAGAACTCTATGAAATCAAATAATAAATAGGCAAGATAAGTGTACTGACTTGGCATTCATTGGCCATCCATCTCCTTTTCTCATGAGCTAGGTTTCTTTGGCAAGACAACTTGAATTTTCTGAGCTTTGGTTTCCTCAACTATAAAGCAAGAAAAGATAATATCTGCCTTCTAGGTTACAGATGAGATTTGAACATACTATGCTGTATGTAGCTCAGTGGATGGCACAGGGTGAGCACTGGCAAATGGCAGTGACTGTCATTATCGAGCCTTGTATATTTCATGTGACAAGTGAACAATAAAAGAGTTTTACAGGCATGAAAACTGACTGCAGAGAAGATCTATGAACAAGCAGAGTAAAACAAGGCAGTGACCTCCCAATTTTTCCTGCTGACCATTGCAAAAAGTGCCATAAAAAAATAAGGCTATTCTTACCTAAAATAGCAATTTTGAAATAAAGAGGCAATAATGTGTTACAAAATTCAATCTGTCTATTCAGATCTGTTTCAAAAGACTGGAAATTAAATGATCATAAAAAGATCTTGGATAAATACCACTTAGGGAAGAAAGCTAGTTATCTAATTATGTACTGTGTGAATTATATCTAATTCTAATCCAAATTTAATATAAATGCATTCATTTATAATAAGAACCTAATGACAATTTAAAAGCATCCTATTCAGCTTTGATTTTAAAGTCAAATACTTATTCCCTCACACAAATTTGATGTGATATGTCCAAGAGAGCCTATGAATATTCATAGCTAGTATATGAACTGCGTGTCCATATTCATATAATACACTTGTTACCCAAGCTGAAAGATGCATCCTTTTTCCTCTGGAAAGGCAATCATGAAAGTGGAATGGAAAAGCCAACTGTCTCTTAAAGAAAAGTCACAGCATCCAGAGGGGCTGCCAGCCTAATAAATTGTTTGTTGAACTGGTTTGGCTGATGAGGTTGACAAGGCAACATGAAGCTTAAAAAGGAAATCTGCCAAGGTGGCCGATATGCCTGGGGCTCAGGCTGCCTCTGGTGCCTCCATCAGGCTTGATGAAATTCTCAGAAGCCCCACATGCTCTGCTGGAAGCAAAGGCACAATTCACTGACCATGTCAGTTGGAGATCTCGCCCGGCCCCTTCCAACCTCAGGCAATCCTGATCTTGGGGCCCAGGAGGGTCTTTGCTACTTAGCGCTGCACCTGGCTGCACCATCTCTCGGAGGACGGCCAGGTGGAGACATCTCAAATGAGAGGCTGGAGTCCTGAGCCAGAATGCATGCATATAGTGGGCTTTATTTTACTCACTAGATATGGCCCTTAGAATCACTTGTGTGTTAAAAAGATTTTTCTAAGTTGACTGTTGTTGTCCATGTACTGTATTGTAAAAGGAGCCTCCCTGGTGGCTCAGCGGTAAAGAATCCACCTGCCAGTGCAGGAGACATGGGTTCGATCCCTGGGTCAGGAGGATCCCCTGGAGAAGGAAATGGCAGCCCACTCCAGTATTCTTGCCTGGGAAATCCCATGGGCAAAGGGAGCCTGGCAGGCTGTAGTCCATGGGGTTGCAAAGAGTAGGACGTGACTTAGAGGCTAAGTAAGAACAATGACAATACAGTAAAAGAATCGTATGGCAAATTCTTTTGTAAAGTAAGGAATGCTTTTGGAGAGCTGCTTTCTCTTCTGCAATTATGGGGTGGAGTCTGGTGCACAAGGAGCTCTCAGCAAATACAAGGGAGTGGATTGGCAAGGAAGCACTTGGCCTTCAGAGTCATGTCCTACATTTGGGTTCTACCACTGAGTTGAGTAAGATTTTGTTTACCTGAGCTAAGCCCCTGAATGGAGGAATTTTCATCTCTAAACTGGGGGTAATAATATCTGCCCTATAAAGGAAGAGAGTGAATGAAATAAGCATGGCACAGCGACACAGGAAATCCTCCCTTCGTGTCAGCACTCATCAGAGTTGATGCTTCTTGAAGCGGCGACCTTCCGCACCAGCCAATCCCATAGGAACCGGCTAAGTCACGGCTGTAACTCATCCTGGGTTGAGGAGGGCAGGCCTCCAGGCAGATGTTACTACTCCTTCCCTGCTCCACAGCCTTTGCTGGGGCCTCTGGGAAAGCTCTTCTTCTACTCTCCCTGAATTGTTTGCATGTCTGTCTTCCCACCTAAACTGAAGCATGTAGCATCATGAGGGCCCAGCACGGTGATCGGCACACACTAACTGTGCAACTGGATTAATTCACATTGCAGTTTTAAATATCTCCACAGGTGGCTTTGGATGTTAAGAAAAGGGGAAAGAAAACCTTGTAGGTTAGGTCTCTTTTAAGTCCAGAAAACCCAGTATCAGTGGGCTTAAACACGGGTAACTGCAAAGTCCAGGAGTGGGGTTGCCTCCAGTGATGCTTCCAGTGAAGTCAGGAACTGACTTCGCTTCCTCTGTCATTTGGCTCAACTTTTTCTGATTGATTCCATTTCAAACAGGTTGTTTGCCTCTAGCTGGCAAAATGGCTGCATAGGTCTGGACCTAAACTCTTGCGGTTTCTAATCCAGCAGGAAAAAAACAGCAAGAAGTTTTTGTCCCAGTACGAGACTCGTTTCAACTTTATTGTGGTCATGGATCCATCTCTGAGACACTCGGGAGGTGGCAAGTTGACTGGCTTGTATTGCTACCTGAGCCATAGGTGAGAATAGCTTCTCTGAAATCGTGAATTGAGATTGGAATTGGCATGGGTTCTCAGGCTTGAAACTTGTCTTTAAATGTACTTAGGATTTTGTTTTTGTTCAGATATGGACAACACGTCAGGAGACGGCTGCCAACACATCAGGAGATGGCTGCCATTGGAAAGATGGTTTATTACTTGGAGTTCCCAAGAGGATGGGGCGTGCCAGGCCAGGCCACAGCAACGAAGCACCAGGAGTCAGAAGGAGGAAGGGAGAGCTTGGGTAAGAGCCTGTATTTGCACAGGAAGGGATGGGCTAGAAAGGGTAAACAGCTGAGCAGGTTTGGGATTGGAGAGTTTGAATAATTTGGAGGACTGTAGACCACAGAGGTGGTCCTTAGTTGTCTGGTACATAGTCCTGGGTGATTTAGCATAGGGGGATGGTGTCCAGGAAGGCAGGAGCCTGGTGAAAGGATAGAGACTCAGGATTGATTGGTTTGCATGATAAAAGATGCACTCACTGGTAAATTGTTTGCTATCTCTAGGAATTAGCTACCCCTGGGAGGGGCAGTTCCTCCCTGGGTCTACAAGCCCTCAGATGTCAAAGCATCATAAAATATAGAACAGTAAAGACATGATGAATACAGTACTGGATGATAAAAAGCCACTGATAGATAGCTACTGCAAAGACGAAGGTGTAACATAGGGATGTCATCTCATTCATTCATTCATTCACTCATTCAGTTATTCACACAGCATTTACTGACCATCTTTGAGGTACCACACCCTGAAGTGGGTGCAAAGGACATAGAAGTGAACAAGCCAAGCAAGGTTCTGCCCTCCTGATAATTAGAGCCATTGATCATATAATTAAAATTCTTTTTAATTAATTGAATTATTTTTGGTCGCAGTGGGTCTTTGCTGCTGCTAATGGGCTTTCTCTAGTTGCAGTGAGGGGGGCTACTCTTCCTTGCAGTGGCTGCTCTTGTTGCAGAGCGTGGGCTCTAGGGCACAGGCTTCACCAGTTGCAGCATGCGGGCCCAGCAGTTGCAGCTCACAGCTACTAGAGCGTGGGCTCAGTAGTTGTGACGCTCGGGGTTAGCTGATTTGCGGCATGTGGGTCTTCCCAGACCAGGGAATGAACCCATGTCTCCTGCATTGGCAGGTGGATTCTTATCCACTCTACAACCAAGGAAGTCCCATAATTACAGTTCTGAAGAATGCTTAGTTCGGTTTCACTAGAACTTATCCTACATGATCTGGGACCCAGTAATTCACTTTTAAAGGCTTTAATTCTCAGGAAGGGGACGACAGAGGATGAGATGGTTGGATGGCATCACCAACTCAATGGGCATGAGTTTGGGTGAACTCTGGGAGTTGGTGATGGACAGGGAGGCCTGGCTCTGGTCCATGGGGTCACAAAGAGCTGGACATGACTGAGCAACTGAACTGAACTTAACTGAATCCTCTTATGTATTTTAGGCTATAGTGCGATGTCTGGCCTGGAAGTATATCCTGGGCCAGGGAAAAATATCTGATCCCCATAAATAAAAACACTACAAGTGAGGCTAATCCTTTATGGTGTATATAGTATTTCAGAAATTACAAAATGCTCTAACTATTCTCCTGTATTCCTCACTATATCCCTATTAGATAGAGATTATTACCATTTCATTTATAGCTGGGGAAGCTGAGGTTTTTAGAAGAGGTGAAGTGATTGGCCTGAGGATTTTTAATCAACAAGTGGCCAGGCCATGGCTCAAAACCACGTCCAACTCTATTTCCATTTTACTGGTGCTTTCCAAGCTATGGGACCCCTACCAGGGGCACACAGACAGAGCATCAAAGTACATGACCACACCTGGCAAGAAGTTTATTTCTGTTCCAGTTCTCTTTTAATCCCTTTTGTTCTGCCTAGGGCAAAGTCTCCTTTATATCTTTATAACACCTTTCATTTGCTAACCTCTCTCTTTTGAAACCAAGGAGGTGTAGGACTCTGTCTCAGAACCTTTGGCAGGTAATTTTTTTGATCTAGAATCTAATAACATTATTTTGCTTTATTTATTACAAGCAGTGTTGGTTTTTCCATTGATGTTTAAGATATTAACTTTTTCTTTGAAATAAATTTATATTTGAAGTTAAGAGAGTGTTGTTTTAAAACAAATGCTAAATAAATAATATATAGGTGGTTTGTGGAGATGGGCAAGTCATGAGAAAAATATCCAAATTACTGCAGCCTGAGAACACCCCATAGACCAGGCAAGTAGGAAGCGACACATAGAAGGAATTACAGGGTTTCTCTCGCTTCTTTCTCTTCCAGGGAGGAAGAGGACTTGGTCAGGTCCTGCTGCCCATAGAAGCCTGGGAGACTGTGGTTCTAAAGCCAGGGTCCACTGACTGATGCCAATCCAAGATGCTGTTTCCAAATCCTCTGTGAGAAGAAAAATAAGGACAATGTATATGTCAGTGCAAGAATGCCAGTTGTTCTTTCTTAGGTAAGAAAGTACTTTATTCTGGAACTGTGTTCTTGTCTTGGTACAAGTGCCCGTGTGTTAAATGTTCATGCTTTAGTGGTTGCTTGATGATAGTAGATGACCACTGTTTCTTGTAATTATTCTAATAGCTTTGCTTGGCAAAATAAAAAGCTGGCAGTCTTATCTTAACAGTATTTTTTTTCTATATATCACTGAATCTCTGCTCTAGGAGACTTCAATTGCAGGAAACAGCCTGCCTTCTATAGTTAGAGGAAAAAGGTATTGATAGGTCCAGCATTATAGTTGTGGTTACTAACAATGCAAAACAGCAAGCCATAAATCCTTATTGAACCCAGGCACTGATGTTTATCATTGAAGAGATCCTTCTTTCTCTCCAGTGTAACTAAATAAAGATGGAAGATTAGCGAAATAAGATAGCTGTTAAATTAAAGAAGAAAAAAGTTCAAGTTTCAAGGAGACTGTTACAAAAACAAACAAATATGCAAATAAACCAACCCCCAAACTCCTATACCAATATGTAGCTCTCAGTGGCCTCAAAGGCCATCTCACTTGAGATGGGCGAGCTGATAGCCCATTTAAAAGGACAGCCCCACTTCCTCTCATACTCTGATGATGGAAATGCAAACTGGTGTGTCAGCCTAACTCGACCTTGCAATTCCTTTTCCACTTATTTGCCTGGGAAAATATAACTGTGCACAAGTAATTAATTATAAGGCTACTTACAAAGGACATCATTTACAGTAAATAGTGAAGAGTTAGATACAACTTGAATATCCAATCCCAAGAGATTGGTTGGGTAAATCATGGCACATTGATAGACTGAAATAGTGCAAATATATCAAAATATGCTGTAGAGGAATACATAATGTCTTATAAAGATGTTAAGAATATATTGTTAAACGAGAAAAGCAGAAGAGTGAAACAGGTATGGAACACTGGATGAAGGATGATTTAGTTTTGATTTAAAAGACAGATACAGTATACCTGGATGGTGACATTATGGGTAAGTTCTCTTTTCTTCTTTTAGTGTGTAAAGATATTTTCTAAAAATCTCTACAGTAAAAATGTACTACTTTTACTTTAAGGGGGAAAAAAAAAGTGATTTCTTTAAATTGGGCTCCACTTAACCTGCTTAAATGGGTCAGCAGCCATACACCTAAGCTTAAAGTTGTGTATTTGAGGGCTTGCATTTTGCAGTGCTGACGTGCTTCCCCTAGAACCAAAGGGAGACACTAAACCTCTCTGCAAACTCTTTGTAGATTCCCATCTGTGACTTGATAAATATTTGATGCAGTGGCCAGTCAACATCCCTACATTAGTGAAACTTCTGCCCAGGAGCAACTGCACAGCTCTCAGCGATGAGATCGGAGTAAGTTAAAAAGAGTGTATTCATTATCTACTTCAAAGGGTTTGGTTTTTTTAGCTGGCAGTTTTGCAGACTGGCTTATTGGCTCTGCCGTCTACTGTGTGACAACCAAAAAACATACTACTGCAAGGAGGAGCCTGCTTCTTCCCTTCACAATATTTTCTTTCCTTTGTGTTCACAGCCCAGCAGGCAAATGCAGTATGCCTCACCCTCCTCCCTTCCCCTTGATTAAACAGCTGTGAATATGTAAAATGACTGTAGGATCTGTCCGTATCTTTAATGCCCAAAGCCTGAAATCCAGTCCCTCTGTCTGATACAGTTTTATATCATGAGATGGACCACTTATTCTTTCTACACCTTCATGGCTACAATGGATAATTAAAAAGTCAGCACTTTTGTTCCTAAATAGCTTGTGTTGACCGGTAGAATCAGTGAACAAAGTGTAGCAGGGCAGAGAAGGGACCTAAAAACTAGCTGAAATTAGTCACAACCATAGTGGCTTCCAGAAGGACCTGGACAAACTCCTACTCATTCCTCAAACCTCAGTTTAGATACTACCCTTTCCCGGAAACCTACCAGGATCCAGCTCCACAGTTTCAGGCTTGGATCCCTCCCCTGAACTTCCGTAACTACTGTGCTTCTAGTTACATGCTGGTTTATAGCTCTTTGCAGCCAACTTAGTTTCAAGAAGACTGTCCTGTCTACCACTGCCTAGCATAACCTCTGGCACTTTAAAAAGTACTGAATAAATAGTTACTAAATTGAATACATTTCTCTGGAAATGACTGCTGCAGAGGACTTAGAAACTTGCAGGATCATATGGTATCACATTTGAAAGGTTCCTTCATTAATTTCTCCATGCCCTACCTGCCATAGCTTCCCAAGCAAATAACTGTCCAGCCTTCTTACACACCCTAATGTCAAGGAGTTCACCTCCTTCAAAATAGTCGGAGGTAGACTTTAAGTGACTTAGGAAAATGAGTAAAATAAAAAATGAACCTGATGGGTCCTGAGTTAAATCAAGAAGTAGTTAATTCAGCTTCTCATTTTTCTGCTGGACCTTTCTCTCACCTGGGGGTCAAGCAAACCCCACCCAAGTGCCCACGATAGCAGTTTAAGCTCTGCTTTCCAAGCCAGAGGGCTATACAGTATGCCAAGGAGTTTTTGAACTCTAAGAGGAAAATGGAGTATTTTCTGAAGCATCATTTTTACTTGGAGAGCTGGAGGAGAAACATTTTTTAAATAGCTTTTTATTTACTTATTTTTGGCTGTGCTGGGTCTTCGTTGCTGTTTGGGCTTCTCACTGCAGCGGCTTCTCTTGTTGTGGAGCACAGGCTCTAGGGAGCTTGGGCTTCAGTACTTGCAGCACGTGGGCTCAGTAGTTGTGGCTCCTGGGCTCTCGAGCACAGGCTCAGTAGTTGTGGTGCACAGCCTCAGCTGCTTCGTGGCATGTGGGGTCTTCCTGGATCAGGGATTGAACCTGTGTCTCCTGCATTGACAGATGGATTTGTTACCACTGAGCCACCAGAGAAGCCTGAGGGGAAACATTTTCATATTAATATATATATATATATATATCATATATAGTATGGAGAAAAATACATGCATGATTTTAAAGAGATAACATAAGACTTAAAAGAAATTGATCAGCATCTTTTGGGCTGACCACTAAGACTTCTAGGGGTTAAAAATTCAATTTTGGTCTGATGGGTTACTTTGGTGGAAAAAATATGAAAAATACACCTGGCTTCACACATTATCATCTTTTACCACCTGGGAGTATTTGCATTCCATTGGTTTCTTTCAGAGATTGGAAAGACTTTAAAACTAGAAGGCATCAGTATATAATGGTGGGATTTCAGGCAGCATGAGTTGGGATAGAGCAATAGACCTTTCACGGAAGATGTCTTGCACTTATAAAGTCCATTGCCCAGTATTCTGTCAGCCTTAACAGTTAGTCCCAGTTCAGGATGGGAATGGTAAATGTCTTTTTGATTCAGTTTTGACAGTGTTTGAGCAGAGTATTTCCCCTCTAAAGCCTCAGTTTCCCTAGCTGTAAAATGAAATGAGAATATTTCCCTTGCTTCTGAGGGGTGTTGTGAGCTGCTGTATAAAAAGTACCCAGCTCAGTGCCCAGAACATGAGAAGCACTTAACGGTCATTCTTGTCAGCAGCACTTATAAAAGGAGCATGTGCTAAATTATACCCACCCCTGAATTTATGGACCTGGGCAAAAGTATAAATGGAGAAGTATACGTCTAAATATTTAAAAGTTATAAACAAGCTAACAACTGTTAAATATAGTAAAATATTTCCTATCCTTCCTACTTTTAAAACAAAATTGAATATTGGTCCTTTTTTGTCCTTAAACATTCTTTCTTTTCTCCTGTGGTAAGGACACATACACGAGATCTGGAGAACAAGTTTTATATGACTGAATATTAGCAAACTTTAAAGTTGACTGATCTTTAATTTTTTGCACAGATGTGGCAGTTTTGTTGTTTGGCTGAAAAACACATACATAATTCATACATTATGATATATTTATTACATAAAATTTTTTCCTCATTTTAGCAAAATTGCTAATTATGTTGTTATAATCATGATTTTTACATAATTTGCATTCTAATGGTAGTAATGCCGAATTAGTCGACCTTGCTTAAGTCATTATATTTTTATTTTTAAATTAATTTTAATATGAGCCTGGATGGAAGGGGTATTTGGGGGAGAATGGATACATGGATGTGTATGGCTGAATCCCTTCACTATTTTCCTAAAACTGTCACAACACTGTTAATTGGCTGTATGTTTGAGCTTAGTTGCTCAGTATTGTCTGACTCTTTGTGACCCGTTGGACTATAACCTGCCAGGTTCCTCTGTCCATGGGGATTCTCCAGGCAAGAATACTGGAGTGGGTTGCCATGCCCTCCTCCAGGGGATCTTCCCAACCCAGGGACTGAACCCATGTCTCCCACATTGCAGGTGGATTATTTACCATCTGAGTCATCAGGGAAGCCCAAGAATACTGGAGTGGGTAGCTTATCCCCTCTCCAGGGGAACTTCCCTAGCCAGGAACCGAACTAGGGTCTCCTGCATTGCAGGTGGATTCTTTACCAGCTCAGCTACCATTGGCTATACCCCAATACAAAATACAAAGTTCAAAAGAAAAAAAATTATTTTTAATATGGAAAAAACTCTTTATTTAGCCAATAGCAACTAAAATAGTCAATAATGTTATTGTAGTAACATTTACACTCAGAAATTAACAATGAATTTTATACATTAAAGTCCAAATAGTATGATAGGGTCTTATGTTAATTATTATAGAAAATATTATTAAATATTCTAATTCCATCTTATAAATCATTACCACTTATATTGCAGTTCTCACAGTCTCTCAAAGCAATATCTAGATCCATAAAATATTAATGTCTTACCCTTCAGCACCCAGCAAATTGGAAGCCTGCCCCAACTGGAAGCCTGATGTCCTTTTTTAAGAAATTTCGAGTCTGAAATATTATAAAGAAGACCAAAAATTGGCAATATTTTCTATGATTTATTCAAATCTCTATTTAACTGACACTGTACCTTGGTCTGTGTGTATGTGTGTGTGTGCTCAGCTGCTTCAGTCATGTCCGACTCTCTGCGACCCCATGGACCGTAGCCCACCAGGCTCCTCTGTCCATGGAATTCTCCAGAAAAGAATACTGAAGTGGGTTGCCATGCCCTCCTCCAGGGGATCGTCCCAACTCAGGGATCGAACTCATGTCTCTTACTGAGTCTGTGCTCTGGATCCCTTGAGCTGCAACAAATGAGCCCATGTACCACAACTACTGAGGCCTGTGCCCCAGAGCCAGCCAGTAGTTAGAGCCAGCAAATCGCAGCTACTGAGCTCACATGCTACAACTGTTGAAGCCTGTGCGCCCAGAGCCTGTGCTCCGCAAGTGAAGCCATCACAATGAGAACCCATGCACCACAAGGAGAGAGTAGCTCCCTGCTTGCCAGAATTAGATAAAGCCCATGTGCAGCACACACACACACACAAAGTGAATAAATGAAAAGAAGTTTGGAGATTATTTGTGTGCAAGTATTTTTATGGGGAAGGCTTGGTGGAACAGTGGTAAAGAATCTACCTGCCAATGCAGGAGACACGAGAGATGCGGGTTCGATCTCTAGGTCTGAAAGTTCCCCTGGAGGAGAAAATGGCAACCCATTCCAGTATTCTTGCCTGGAAAATCCCATGGACAGAGGAGCCTGGCGGGCTACAGGCCATGGGGTCACAGAGTCAGACACGACTGAGCACATACACGTTCTTTATAGTGATGCAAATATTTTTATTTGCATAAAAATATTTACTTGTTTTTGTTTTCCTATATTTTATAGGAATGTCACATTTGTTACACACTTCACATACAGTTTATTTCAGTTTAAGGAAAAGAGTTTCTCTAAGTTAAAAAGAATTCATCTTATAAAGGAAAAGAGCCAAACTTGTATCAGTTTGAATTTTGAAGTTCCTGCAAGCTTTGGCTAATATTATTGACAGCAAGCAGCAGTTCAAAGATAGCTATGGGCACTGCAAATTCAAAAATAATCATTTTGTTAAAGATTACCATTCTCTTTACTTAATGATCATCTTTTATTTCTTGTACAATTCTAGTGCATCTTGTTACTTTGTGTAAATTAAGTTTTATTGCTTTAATGGCATTTATTTAGTCAACTTTTTGTTTGTGTGTCTGAAAGTTGTTTTAGTGGTAAATATGACGTGTTTTTTAAAATCAAGATATTTCATATTTGGACAAATATAGAAAATATCCTATGTAATCACTGAATTGCTCCAAAAATGCTAACACTTAATATGGCTGAGAATATATCTCTGAATAAGAAACTCAAATAATGCATTGTCCATGGCTCACAAAAAAAACACTTGTTCCTTCCCAGTGGCTATTATCATTAGCGTGCCCTCACTGTTCTCTCCATCAATGCCCGAAAGTTGTAGTTCAAAGTTGTTTTTGTAGTTCAGCTTTTTACAATCTGCATGAAACCAATAAAATGTTCATTTTTGACTTCCTCAATTTTTATCTTTTGATAATTTGACCATATGTACGTTGAATGTTGGGCTTTCCTGGTAGCTCAGCTGATAAAGAATCCACCTACAATACAAGAGACCCCAGTTCGATTCCTGGGTTGGGAAGTTCTCCTGGAGAAGGGATAGGCTACCAACTCCAATATTCTTGGGCTTTCCTGGTGGCTCAGACAATAAAGAATCTGTCTGCAATGCGGAGACTTGGATTCAATCCCTGGGTTGGGAAGATCCCCTGGAGGAGGGCGTGGCAACCCACTCCAGTATTCTTGCCTGGAGAATCCCTATGGACAGAGGAGCCTGGTGGGCTACAGTCCATGGGGTTGCAAAGAGTTGGACACAACTGAGCGATGGTTGTGTCATGACTGGACATGATGAATGTTAGTTGTTCAGTATGATTTGTCCTAGCATACTCTAGTTAAATTAGTCGTCATTAATGTTAAAACTTCTATGTGTAATTTCTTTTCTCATTTTTAATACTATTTTGAATTATCTGACTGATCTGATCTGATTTGTATATAACTTTTTAAAAATCTATCTTGCATTCTAACATCAAATTTGAAAGTTTTCTGACATCAAATTTTTTCTACCCAACTAGAAAATGTCCATTGATTTCTATGGGTGTTGCGCTATTGTCTCACAAAGCTTGGTTAAATATGGACATCTGTGATTATTCCTTTTTTTTTTTAATTTGCAGTTGGTTTACCATGTTGTGTTAGTTTCAGGTGTACAGCACAGTGATTCAGTTACACACACACACGTGTACATATACATACACATACACACACACATTATATATTCTTTTTTCAGATTCTTTTCCATTATAGGTTATTACAAAATATTGAATCTTGTGACTATTCTTTAAGAATATCATTCCAAGATTAGGATTTATGTGTTTACTGGTTTCTTGGTTGACTACTATTTGCTGTTTTTTTTTAAATACTCATTTATTTTTTGGCTGCATTGGGTCTTCACTGCAGCCTGCAGGATCTTCACTGAGTCGTGTGCAGTCTGCTTGTGGTGCAAGGGCTCTCTAGTTGCCGCATGCGCGATAGTTGCTCTGAGGCATGTGGGAGCTTAGTTCCCCGACCAGGATTCAACCTGTGTCACCTACATTACAAGGCAGATTCTTAACCATGCGACCACTAAGAAGTTCCCTATTTGCTAATCTTTAGGACTTTTTTTTTTCAGTTCTAGTTTTTGCATATGCTGTGGTTTTGTTTGTTTTTGGTACAGGTAACATTTAGTATTCTTTTAATTGAGAACCTAAGTATTTCTAGTCACAAATGGTTCCCCTGGCCAAAACTAATTGTGAAAATTGACCGCGAAATATGTAATAATAGTAACAAAATACTTTGGTCTTCCATCTCAAGATATTAAAAAGTTTCTGTGGTTACTTTCTCTATTTGAAAAACATTTTGCTTTTATCTGAAATATTAAATTTTCTGCCGTTTATTCAATGGAAAATTCATAGCCAATAATTTGAATCAACTTACATTTTTCCTGAATCAATCAGATGATTTCAGAACGATATGACAGATTTTTCCCAGGATCACTTCACTTTCCAACAAACAATAAAGATCCGAAGATTTCATATTTCTCATCAACTTGCCAAATTTTTTTGCTGTTTAGCTTCTGATGGGCAGGCCAGAATTGCATGTGTTGTGAATATTATAGAAAAAACATACGTTTCATTGTTTTGACTGGGAAAAAAAAAACTTCATTAGTAAATAACATAAAGTAATAGGTGTTTCATTCAATCTTTTTGAGTCATGGATGGTAAATATACTTTGCTTGTGCATTTCCTTGTTTTGCATAGTAGCTAAAATATATTAAATAAAGAACTTTTCATACCTGTTTGTGAACTGTGTGGGTCATGCTCAGCAGAAGCCTGTTTACTTTCAATGTCTGAAATTAAAAAATGAAGCAGACCGTCTCTTTGAATATACTCTAATATCTTTTCAGTCCTTACTTTTCTGAGCCTTACTTTCATGTTTGTGTTTCTATCCCAGTCTCAACTTGTTCTCATTTTCAATGATCTATAGAATTAAAAGATAAAATGTAATTATATTCAAAAGGTTCTTTGATATATATCATCAAAAATACAATTAAAGGAAATGACCTCCAGTGTTCTTGCCTGGAGAATCCCATGGGTGGATAAGCCTGGTGGGCTGCAGTCGATGGGATTGCACAGAGTCGGACATGACTGAAGCGACTTAGTAGTAGTAGTAGTAAAATATTGAAAATTAAAATTATTTTTCCTATTTTTTGTCTCTCACAGAATAGGGACCTCCTTTTCTCAAAAAGTCATTTTTCTTCTAAAATAATCTATTAAAATTAAAAACAAAATTTAATAATGATTGGTCATAACAATTTAAACAAAACTTATTCAAATAAAGCTTAGTTTTTACTATAGTTTTAAAATGTCATTATAGCTTATATTCTCATAAGCATAAAATTATTTATAATTTTTATATTCAATATCCATCAGTTTCTAATGCCAAAAATTGCTATATATGCTCAAACATGTTATATCTGGAGTATATATAAACATGATATAAAGATTGTTGTTTAGTCGCTTCAGTTGTGTCTGACTCTTCGGGAGCCTATGGACTGTAGCCCACCAGGCTCCTCCATCCATGGGATTTCCCAGACAAGAATACTGGAGTGGTTGCCTACTCCAGGGGACCTTCCTGACCCAGAAGAGTGAACCCATGTCTCCTGTATTGGCAGGTGAACTCTTCATCACTGAGCTACCAGGGAAGCGCGATATAAGGATAATGTTGTTTAATATTGTAAAATGTTCTCTGGCTGCCATATGTAATTATTGAAAATACTGCATTTATTTATGAGTGCTTACAGGTCTACAAGCTGGAACTTGAAGAAAGCAAGAAAGTAGACGCTCAGTACTCCTGGGAAACGATACTTTATCATGCAAGAATCTATAGCATTCATGACATCTGAGAGGAAGGATTTGACAAGTGAATTAATTTGTCTTTTCCCTTACCTAAATGCTTCCACAGCTCAAATTCTCCTTACTCTCCTAAGCAGTGTCCTTCTATGCTGTTGGCAGCAGGACAACTCACAATTCTTCTTGACATTTGATTAAGGTACCTTTTGCTTTCAGAACAGAGAGCAAGAGATGTGGAGAAGCATTTTCTGCAACCTAAATGGTATTAGTCATGAGTGTGGATGTTTAGGACGACGGCTACTCTGTGTCATCGTGGGTACCCAATCTCATAGGGTCTTTAACAAGCTTACCGTTTCACTGTGTGTTCGTGATCATCAGACTCTCTCACAAATGAGGTCCAAGGTAAGAGCCCTTCTTGACCAGATCTACGGGCCAACCTAAGCTCAATAAAAGAATCTAATACTAGTTATCTGTACAACTCATATGTATAAAGTAGACATAGCTTCCTCCCACCAGTACCTGAATAAATGGGTGTTCCTTTTTCTAGGCATCTTTTACACTAATATATACATATATATATTCTTAACATTAAAAAATATATATAATATTTTATTTTTATTTACTTATTTTTGGCTCTGCTGGGTCTTTGTTGCTACGTGGGCTTCTCTCTAGTTGCAGTGAACAGGACCTGTGCTCTAGTTGCTGTGTGCAGGCTTCTCATTGCAGGCAGCTTCTCTTGTTGCAGAGTATGGACTCTGGAGCACACGGACCTCAGTTGTTGTGGGCTGTGGGCCCAGTAGTTGCCACTCCCAGGCTCTAGAACACAGGCTCCATAGTTGTGGTGCAGGCTTAGGTACTCCGCAAGTGGGATCGTCCCAGATCAGGGATTGAACCCATGTCTCCTGAGTTGGCTGGCAGATTCTTTACCACTAAGCCACCAGGGAAGCCCTAAAAATATATATTAAAAAAAAAATTAATTATGTCATAATATAAAAACTTTGTATCTCCTATTTAACAATATATTATATACTGCTTTTCATATTGTTACATAAAATTGACCATTGATTTCACCTTATTAATAACTACAATGACATTATACTACATTTTTAAGCCAATTCCTTCTTGATTGACATTTACTTTTTCAAATTTTTGTTCTAGATGAAAAGGATATTCTCATGAACCTCAAAGTATGAGCAGATGGAGGAAAACTACCAATAGTTCAAGACCCACATCGTATCAGGGTCTGTGCAGGAGGAAGCCGTGAGGTATCTGACAGACCTGAGAACAGGAGAGCTCTTAAGATTGGCACTAGTTCCGTTCAGTTCAGTCGCTCAATCGTGTCCAACTCTTTGCAACCCCATGGACTGCAGCACACCAGGCTTCTCTGTCCATCACCAACTCCCAGAGCTTACTCAACCTCATGTCCATCTAGTCGATGTGCCATCCAACCATCTCATCCTCTGTTGTTCCCTTCTCATCCTCTGTTGTTCCCTTCTCCTCGTGCCCTCAATCTTTCCCAGCATCAGGGTCTTTTCCAATGAGTCAGCTCTCTGCATGAGGTGGCCAAAGTATTGGAGTTTCAGCTTTAGCATCAGTCCTTCCAATGAATATTCAGGACTGATTTCCTTTAGGATGGACTGGTTAGATCTTCTTGCAGTCCAAGGGACTCTCAACAGTCTTCCCCAACACCACAATTCAAAACCATCAATTCTTCAGAGCTCAGCTTTCTTTATAGTCCAACTCTCATATCCATACATGACTACTGGAAAACTCATAGCTTTGACTAGATGAACCTTTGTTGGCAAAGTAATGTCTCTGCTTTTTAATATGCTGTCTACGTTGGTCATAACTTTTCTTATAAGGAGCAAGTGTCTTTTAATTTCATAGCTGGAGTCACCATCTGCAGTGATATTGGAGCTCAAGAAAATAAAGTCTCATGGTTTCTGCTGTTTCCCCATCTATTTGCCATGAAGTGATGGGACCAGATGCCATGATCTTAGTTTTCTGAATGTTGAGTTTTAAGCCAACTTTTTCACTCTCCTCTTTCACTTTCATCAAGAGGCCCTTTAGTTTTTCTTTGCTTTCTGCCATAAGGGTGGTGTCATCTGCATATCTGAGGTTAATGATATTTTTCCCAGCAATCTTGATTCCAGCTTGTGCTTAATCCAGCCCAGCATTTTGCATGAGGTACTCTGCATATAAGTTAAATAAGCAGGGTGACCATATGCAGCCTTGACGTACTCCTTTCCCAATTTAGAACCAGTCTGTTGTTTCATGTCCACTTCTAACTGTTGCTTCTTGACCTGCATACACATTTCTCAGGAGGCATGTAAAGTGGTCTGTTATTCCCATCTCTTGAAGAATTTTCCACAGTTTGTTGTGATCCACACAGTCAAAGGCTTTGGTATAGGCAATATAGCAGAAGTAGATGTTTTTCTGGAACTCTCTTGCTTTTTTTTATGATCCACGGATGTTGGCAATTTGATCTCTGGTTCCTCTGCCTTTTCTAAATCCAACTTGAACATCTGGAAGTTCATGATTCACGTACTGTTGAAGCCTGGCTTGGAGAATTTTGAGCATTACCTTGCTAGCATGTGAGATGAGTGCAATTGTGCGGTAGTTTGAGAATTCTTTGGCATTGCCTTTTTATGGGATTGGAATAAAAACTGAACTTTTCCAGGCCACTGCTGAATTTTCCAAATTTGCTGACATATTGAGTGCAGCATTGATTGCTGAGGGCTTTCTTATCTCTCCTTGCTATTCTTTGGAACTCTGCATTCAAATGGGTATATCTTTCCTTTTCTCCTTTGCTTTTTGCTTCCCTTCTTTTCACAGCTATTTGTAAGGCCTCCTCAGAAAGCCATTTTGCTTTTTTGCATTTCTTTTTCTTGGGGATGGTCTTGCTCCCTGTCTCATGTACAATGTCACGAACCTCCATCCATAGTTCATCAGGCACTCTATCTATCAGATCTAGTCCCTTAAATCTATTTCTCACTTCCACTGTATAGTCATAAGGGATTTGATTTAGGTCATACCTGAATGGTCTAGTGGTTTTCCCCACTTTATTCAATTTAAGTCTGAATTTGGCAATATAGAGTTCATGATCTCAGCCACAGTCCGCTCCCGGTCTTGTTTTTGCCATCACTTCATGGCAAATAGATGGGGAAATAGTGGAAACAGTGGCTGACTTTATTTTTTGGGGCTCCAAAATCACTGCAGATGGTGAATGCAGCCATGAAATTAAAAGACGCTTGCTCCTTGGAAGGAAAGTTATCACCAACGTAGACAGCATATTAAAAAGCAGAGACATTACTTTGCCAACAAAGGTCCATCTAGTCAAGGCTATGGTTTTTCCAGTAGTCATGTATGGATGTGAGAGTTGGACTATAAAGAAACCTGAGCACAGAAGAATTGCTGCTTTTGAACTGTGGTGTTGGAGAAGACTCTTCAGAGTCCCTTGGACTGCAAGGAAATCCAACCAGTCCATCCTAAAGGAGATCAGTCCTGGGTGTTCATTGGAGGGACTGATGTTGAAGCTGAAACTCAAATATTTTGGCCACCTGATGCAGAGAGCTGACTCATTTGAAAAGACCCTGATGCTGGGAAAGATTGAGGGCATGAGGAGAAGGGGACGACAGAGGATGAGAAGGTTGGATGGCATCACCGACACAACGGACATGGGTTTGGGTGGACTCCGGGAGTTGGTGATGGACAGGGAGGCCTGGCGTGCTGTGGTTCATGGGGTCGCAAAGAATTGGACATGACTGAGCGACTGAACTGAACTGAACTGAGTGCAGCACTTTCACAGCATCATCTTTTAGGATTTGAAATAGCTCCACTGTAATTCCATCACCTCCACTAGCTTTGTTCGTAGTGATGCTTCCTAAGACCCACTTGACTTTGCACTGTAGGATGTCTGGCTCTAAATGAGTGATCATACCATTGTGTTATCTGGGTCATGAAGATCTTTTTTGTATAGTTCTGTGTATTCTTGTCACCTCTTCTTAATATCTTCTGCTTCTGTTAGGTCCATACCATTTCTGGCTCACTGAAAATCAGAGTAGACCAGTCTGAGAACAACTTCTGGGACTGGGAGGGCGTTTCTACACTTCAGTAAAGATGGGGGGTATGGGGTCCCAGATAAGGTGTAAAGTAGCTGTGATGGTTTTGGCTCTTTGAACTTCAACTTAATTACAAAGCTCCTTTTCAGAAGAAAACCTTACAACAAAAGAAGACTTCTGAGAGTAGAATCCAAATGAGCAAGTATGGGATAACAGAAGTAAAGGAAAAAGAAAGTCTAGATAAAGGAGCAGAGGAACTACATCTCAGAATGTATAAAAGGCCATTAAAAAAATTCTTGTTAAGGACACCAGAAGAAGGAAATCTAGAATAATGAAGCCAGAAAAGTTACCCCTGGTTCACCCTTCCTTCATAAAGGAAAAACTAAATTCCTATAAAAATGAATAATTGAATAAGATTGTGTTCAAATCAAACATTGTCAGATGTGTTAACTAACTTTATTGTGATGATCATTTTGCAATATATAAGTATATCAAATCATTGTACACCTTAAAATTATACAATGTTCTATGTCAATTGTATCTCAATAAAACTAGAAAAAATCCAACACTAAGTCATTGCCAAAAAAAAAAAAAAAGGAAAAAGAGTCTACTAACATTCTAACAATGAAAATATACAAGGAAGACATGCTTATAAGACATGAAAAATTTAACTATTTCAAAATGAGCTAAAAAAAACTAATAAAATCATATTAGACAGGAAAGAAGTATATAAATCAGAATTAGAGACTCTCAGAAATGTAGGAGAACTCCCAATTAGCATTAATATTAATCATTTGAGAAATGGAGATTAAAATTGGAAAAATAGAAGTGAGTAAATACATTATAACACCTTTAAATAAACAGTAGGTGAAAAGGAGGGAATTCCAACAAATCAAAGAGATCTGAAAGGAAGTGATGGATGTAGAAGGTAAACAAACAAATGAACAAGCCATATATAATAGAAGACACACAAGGAAGAAAAAAGCAGTAGAAATTTAAAAGTAATTTAAATTTAAAAAGCAAACTTTTAAGAAAATTTTTCCTGAGATAAAAAGAGATTTGATACTACTACCTAGGAAAATTAATCCAGAATGACTAATGTCAAGGTATATTCTCAAACTTCTGGACATTACAAGAAAGAAAATATCATTTGGGTATCTAGTCAAAATATCAAGTCACCTTGATGGGAAAGAAATAATTGTCTTCAGACTTTATTCCAGAAGAAATAGTGTAACATATTGAAGATATTCAAGGAAAGAAAACATCAGCCAAAGATTTTATATCCAGCTAACAGTGCACAAATGATGAACATGAAAGAAACAGAGAACACTGCTCCCATGAATTTACTGAAGAAAGGCTTTTTAGAGAATGAAAAGACATTGGCATAAAGACTGATGTGAGCATTAAGTATATATTTACTCATAAAACTATGATGGTTGTAAGAAGAGTACATGCTCAGGCAAAGAAGATATTATACAATAATTAAAAGGGAAGAATGATAAGAGAGATAGAATATAGAATATACTTATTGAATATACTTGTTGCTAATAGGGGTAAAGGATATTTATTGCAATAAGATGCTGGTGGATAGAGATGAGAGAGGAAAAGAAAGTGTTGACCGATTTCAGTACTGTTAGGGAACCATTAGAAAATAACAAAATTAAGGTGGGGTTGGAGACTGAATTATTTTAGCTTTATAAAAGTAACCATAAAAATAAAACCTTTCTAAATACCAAATCCTAAAGTCAATCCTAAAGGAAATCAGTCCTGAATATTCATTATTCATATTGGAGTCCTGAAACTCCAATACTATGGCCACCTGATGTGAAGAACTGACTCATTGGAAAAGACCCTGATGCTGGGAAAAATTGAAGGCATGAGGAGAAGGGAACAACAGAGGATGAGATGGTTGGATGGCACACTGACTAGATGGACATGAGTTTGAGGAAGCTCCAGGAGTTGGTGATGGACCGGGAGGCCTGGTGTGCTGCAGTCCATGGGGTCACAAAGAGTTGGACACGACTGAGCAATTGAACTGAACTGAAATACCAAATACATTTGAGAGAGCAAATAAGTGAGATACAAGTGCTATAAAACACTTGCATGTGTATAACATAAAACAATATGAAGTGAAAAAAATAAGGTGCAGAGAGGAGTGTATATAGTGTGCTACCATTTGAATAGAAGGCAAAATGAGATATGTGTGTGTATGTACGTATACATTTGATTATTTTTGCAATTAAAGGATAAACAAGAAACTAATAAAATTGGCTATGTACAGGGTTGAAGAAAACTTCTCTGAGTTATATTTTAATATAGTTTTGACTTTTGAACCATGCTGCTGTTTTACATATGCAAAATAATACAATTAGTGCTCACTTCAGTGGCACATATACTAAAATTGAAATAATGAAGAGATGATTAGCATGGCCCCTGCACAAGGATGACATACAAACTTGTAAAGCATTTTGTAGTTTTGTTACAGATATTAATTAAGTTTACTGTGGTAATCATATCACAGTATATACATATACCAAATCATTATGCTGTACACCTTAAACTTTCAAATGTTATATATCAGTTATATGTTAATAAAACTGGAAAAAATTAAGCCCACTATCACAAAAAAATAAATCAATATATTAGGAGAACCCTAACATTGAGTATTGGAGAAGGCGATGGCACCCTGCTCCAGTACTCTTGCCTGGAAGATCCCATGGATGGAGGAGCCTGGTAGGCTGCAGTCCATGGGGTCGCAAAGAGTCAGACACGACTGAGCGACTTCACTTTCACTTTTCACTTTCATGCATTGGAGAAGGAAATGGCAACCCACTTCAGTATTCTTGCCTGGAGAATCCCAGGGACGGGGAGCCTGTTGGGCTGCAGTCTATGGGGTCACACAGAGTCGGACACGACTGAAGCGACTTAGCAGCAGCAGCAGCAACATTGAGTACAAAGAGAAACAAATGAATCTATTTCAAGGTTTAAAGGTTTTTAACAGACCTTGTTACCTTTAGTGGGCTGTATTCTAGGGATTAAAAAAAGTGCCACAAACAATCTGGAACTTATGAGTAGGTCTATGTTTGATAAAGGTACTGAGAACAGGCATTCTGACTCTTGGGTGTACTGTAGGGAGGAGCAAGTGAGTATTAATAAATATATTGATGTTGGATTGAAAACTAGGTTCTCACTGTAAGAGAAAGGAGATAAAAATATGAACTGGAGGAAAAGAAGAAAAATCTTCTGGTGCTGGATTGGAGTTGGAAAGTGAAAGTCGCTCAGTTGTGTCTGACTCTTTGTGGCCCCATGGACTCTGTCCATAGAATTCTCCAGGCCAGAATACTGGAGTGGGTAGCCTTTCTCTTTTCCAGATGATCAACCCAGGGATTGAACCCAGATCTCCCATATTGCAGGTGGATTCTTTACCAGCTGAGCCACAAGGGAAGCCCAAGAATACTGGAGTGGGTAGCCTATCCCTTCTCCAGCAGATCTAACTGACCCAGGAATCAAACCGGGGTTTCCTGCATTGTAGGTGGATTCTTTACCAACTGAGCTATCAGGGAAGCCCAGTTGGAGTTGGGGATCAAGATAAATTCATTATTTAAAATCAAACATACTTCTTGGCTATGTCTACTGACAGGACCTAGACACCATGACACTTCAATAGCAATGAGCACTCTATAAGCACCCAATTCTTGCTTTCTATGAACTACTTTTCATTAAAAGGATTAAGGCCTTCTTGTAGAAAGGCTGATTCCAGGTCTGGAAAGTACCAAATGAACTCGGGGCTTCCTCTGCTAGAGAGCAAAGAAGTGCTCAGACATTGATGGGGTCATGTCTGAAGGACAGAGACCAGCTAGAAGGGGCTCCCTGCTTGAAGGGGGGCAACTTGAAAATTGAAAATTAGTGGTAATGAAAAATCCAAGTTCATAATAATACTCAAGAAAATTGAGTGTGAGGGGAGAGAAAGCTCTTAAATAGAATGCCAGTTAATGTAGAGGAAATAATAAAATATTTTAAAAAGTGATTTTTGTAATCACTGATATAATAGTTGATTCAGGCAAGGTTTATGAATGGCTGCTAAAACATCGGGTGAAAGCTGTTGGGAAACAAGATACCCTCAAAGTGTTATCCCACAGATTACTTATTAATTATATAAAGTTTGAAAAGATGCCTTTACAGTGGAGCATTCTGGCAGACAGCACCTTAATCAACTGTTTAAACAGCAAGACCAGTAATAGGGCACAGTGGGTTCCTGTGCCTCCTGTGATGTGCTGAGAGGGACCCAACATCACCTCTGTAGAGTTTTTGCTAAAAATCTTTACGTAAATCTAATTCTGAAGAAGCAACTGGATAATCCAAATTATGGAACATTCTATAAAAGAACTGAACTGAAAGTCAGTGACAGGAAAGACCAAAAAAAAAAAAAAAAGCTTTTGTAGAATAAAGGGGACTAGAAAAAAGCAAAAACAAAAAATTTAGTAAGATTTTTATATCATAGAATAACAATATGTATTGAATCTACTATAATTACAACTTAGTTATATAGGACAATGTCCTTGTTTCTTAGGAGATAATTGCTGAAATACTTCAGGATGAAGTTTCATAAGCTCTCTAACTTCCTTTCAAATGGTTCAGTGAAAATAAACACCCCCAAATATATGGAAATATACAATGAACATATGTAGCATTTAGCTGCATATATTAACAACTGGTGAATCTTAGGTGAGGGATATTTTGGTGTTCACTGTATTATTTCTTCAACTTTTCTGCAGGTTAAAGAAATTTCATAGAAGTTTGGAGCAGGGGAATAAACACATGGATTGGAGGTAGGTGTGTGACTCCGAGACAGTGAATCTACAGGATAGCCAGCTAGTGACCTGGGACCTGAGTGACCTGGTCTGAAAAGATGAGCTATATTGTATCAGTCAGGATCCTTTGGCTTCATGTAACAGGACACCAGAGTCAAAGTAGCTTAAACTGTAAGGATACCTAATTATCTCATGTAACAAGAAGTTTAAAGGTACATGGCTCCAGGGTTGTTAATTTGTCAGCTCAAGGATGTCAAAGGCCTCTTCTCTCTAGGTCTCTAGGTTTTACTTCATGGTTGCAAAATGGCTGCCACAGCGGCTTGATATATCATGCCCTCACATGACATATCCAAAGTGTGCAGGAAGGGGATGGACTGGCTCCTCCTTGGGCTTTGCCCTCTTATATCAAGAATAAGATTCTTTCCATAAGCTCCTCAGGAGGATTTCTTTTACATATCATCGCCCTTAACAAACCAATTCTGATTCATCACCTGGGGTTGTTCACTTGAGCAAAACTGATTGGGAGAGATGACTGTGGAATGGGCAGCTGATAGTATTTTGCCACATGAGCCAATCAGACTCTCTTGCTCAGAAATCTGAACCAAGAAACTGGCCTGGGTTTGCTGTTAGCGAATGCACCACCAGAAGTTGAGTTGAGGCTGTGGCACACAAGGCCACGAACGAGCCAAGGCCAAGGCAAGAAAAACTCCACAGAGAGAGTGAGGAAGCCATTTGGTAGAGAAAGAAGGACAGAGCACACGGAGTGGAGAGGTGGGTCAGCTACCTCTCCCCCAACTGCCTGGATCCCTGATGTTTTCTGATTATGACTTGACTTCTAGATTACAGAGAATGTACTAGTTAGGACTCAGAAATAAACAAACAAAAACTGTCCTAGCACAAAAGAGGAATTATTAACAGTTACCAATGTACTTCCTATCCAAGGCAGGAAGTTGAGCCTATCCTTAGGAAGTACTAGAACCAGAAAGGGCCGGGACGAGGCACCTTCTCTCTGCCTCTTCCCTCTGGGTTTCTCTGTAGTTTATTTGATTTTATCTTTAAATTGAAATATAGTTGATTTACAATGTTGTTAGTCTCAGGTGTATGGCACAGTGATTTAGTTACACATACAAAATACACATATATCTCTATATATTCCTTTTCAGATTTTTATAGATTATTACAAAATATTGAGTAGCATTTCCTACCTATACAGTAGGTCCTTTCTGGCTATCAGTCTCATATATGGTAGTGTGTGTATGTTAATCCCTACCTTCTAATTTGTCCTGCCTCCCCCTCCCTTGTGGTTATTTCATTCTTATCTCTGCAGTAGGATGCCTGTTTCATGTTCCCCACATCATCATACATCTGCCTACATCTTCTAAATTTGAGTTAGAGATTTGTGCCCCTGAAGAACCCAGGTGGTACTCAGTCCCTGGGTCCTAGTTTCAAATTCCCAAAGGAAAGAAGCTGAGACCTAAGTTGGGTCAGATGTCCGATCTGCCTGGTCCATAGACTTTGGGGTCACAGCACGCATGCACAGGATAGGGAGGAGCAAAGGTAGGAGAAAGGGGTCATGGACTCAGGCTGGAAAGACACTCCAAAAGATTGCCACCATGATCCTCAAAAGAATGGCTTTCAAGATTGAAATGGTAGGAACATGTCCCCAGGGGACATTTTGCATTGTTTGAAAACATGTTTGGTCATCACAGCTTACAGGTGGGTGCTACCTGCATCTGATGAGGACAGGCCAGGGAGGTTGCCAAAATCCTAGAATGTTCTCATAACAAAGAATTATCCAGTCCAGAATGTCAGTGGCACTGAGGTTGAGGAACTCTGCCTCCCTCTTGAGTCTTTCAATCAAATTGTACCTGTACTTGAACCACAGAGCACAGAGCACCTTACCCAGGCTTGGTAAGTCATAAATCATTCTCCAGGCCATAATACTGGAGTGGGTAGCCTTTCCCCTCTCCAGGGATCTTCCCAACTCAGGGATCGAACCAGGGTCTCCTGCATCACAGGCAGATTCTTTACCAGCTGAGCCATAAGGGAAGCCCCCAAATACTGAAGCGGGTAGCCTATCCCTTGTCCAGTGGATCTTCCTGACCCACGAATCGAACCAGGGTCTCCTGCATTGCAGGCAGATTCTTTACCATCTGGCTGTCAGAGAAGCCCTGGAAAGTCATAAGTCTCAGTACCTATTTTGGAGGGGGTGGGGGCAGAGATCAAATGAAAACACCATCCTGGGATTGTGTGGTTGCCGATTCTACTGCTGACTCACCTGGATTCAGGGTGCATTCTCGGTGAAGGAACCCACAAAGGCAGCAGATGCTGAGGTTCCCGCTCCGGGTAGGAGATTGTTAAAGAAGAAGGGAAGATGGAATAAGCAGAAACAGATCCACGTGGAAGACAGAGCTAGAAACGCACACATACAACCTGCTTTTACAAGTGCTCAAAACATAAACAGCAGCTGTCTAGCTGGTACCTGCTCCTTCCCAAACACCATAAGGGAGAGCCTAAATCCTTAAGACCCACACAGCTGTCAGCTATGACAGGAGTGTCTTTTTTCCACACTAACTCGTCTGGCAGGAAGGTAAGGCTCCAGGCCATTGGTCAATACAACATCTGCTTTCATTTCTAAGGATCATTGTCCCTGAAATCTTAAAAAAAAAAAAAAATCTGTAAATGGCTCAGAGAAAAGAGGGCTTCAGGAATAAGGAGAGGAAAGAAAGTTTAAGGCGAAACATTTCCCCAAGATTCCTGATAAATCTGAGGCTGCTATTTGGCAAAGGAGGGTACGTTTTCTGGTTTCTGGTGGAAACCTCAGAAGTCAGATAACACAGGATCTTTGCTGCCCTCTACCGGTTATGATGAAGACTAGCGGGGAGTTTGAGAGGAGGATCGGCTTTTCGGTGGATTGCTTCATCCTTTCATTTAATTTTCAATACGTATTTACTGTGTGTAAGTATACTTTGCCTACACCCTGTGCCGATGGTGCTAGGGATTAGTGTAACAGTGAGAAATACACGTCCAGGTTCTGCTTTGGGATGTACATTCTAGCAAAGGAGACAGACTGTGTGTAAGTCAGCATATAAGAAACATTTAGCATGCCATAACTACTGAAGCCTGCACACTCTAGGGCCCAAGAGCCACAACTGCTGAAGCCTGCATGCCCTGGAGCCAGCAAGTCACAATTACTGAGTCTGCATGCTGCAACTCCTGAAGCCTGTGTGCCTAGAGCCTGTGTTCCACAAGAAAAGCCACCACAGAAAGAAGCCCACGCACCACAACTAGAGAAAGCCTATGTGAAGCAACAAAGACCAGCACAGCCAAAAGTAAATAAAGCAGTATGTTCATGTTAAAAAATAGAGAGAGAGACATTTAAAGTTTGTTCAGTGGGCTCTGAAAGCACTTAACAGGCAATTTAAGACTTGGGGAGCTGGAAGGTGACATGTGAGCTGAGACTGGAAGGTTGAGACAAAACCAGCTGAGAGAAGAGCCTAGAGCTCTGTGAGAAGACTGAGTAGTGAGTATAAACCTGCTTGCTGGGTCCCTGAACTTGGTGTGGGAGCAGGGGTCAGCATGGAGGGAAGGCCAGAGGGGAGGGGAGGGACTTGCGTCATGGAGGGACCCTGCAGTCCTCAAAGGAACTTGGATTTTCTTCTGAGTAAATCTTAGCAATAGAGGAAGCTGTTGAAGCATCGCTGTTTTTGTTTTTAAAAGATTATTCTCTCAGTAGGACCTTTTTGTCTTAGAATTTACAATAGACTTTCCCAAAAGTATCGTAAGGCTTAGGATTGGTTCAAGATGGTGGAGTAGAAGGATGTGCACTCATCTCCTGTGAGAGCACCAAAATTGCAACTAGCTATTGAACAACTATAGACAGCAGGATGCTGGAATCCACCAAAAAAAGATAACCCACATCCAAAGACAAAGGAGAAACTGCACTGAGATGGTAGGAGGGGTGCAGTCATAACGAAATCAAATCCCATACCCACTGGGTGGACAACCCACACACTGGAGAGTAGGAATACCAAAGAAGTTCTCCCTCTGTTGTAAAGGGTCTAGGCCCCCATCAGGTTTCTCAGCCTGGGGGTTCAAAAAGGGACTAGGAATTCCCAGGGGATGGGACTTTGAAGGCCAGTGAGATTTGATTGCAGGACTCTCAGAGGACTGAGGGGATGAGGACATCATTCTTGAAGGGTACACACAAAATCTTGTGCACATTCAGTTCAGTTCAGTCGCTCAGTCGTGTCCAACTCTGCGACTCCATGAATCACAGCACGCCAGGCCTCCCTGTCCATCACCAACTCCCGGGGTTCACCCAGATTCACATCCATCGAGTCAGTGATGCCATCCAGCCATCTCATCCTCTGTTGTCCCCTTCTCCTCCTGCCCCCAATCCCTCCCAGCATCAGAGTCTTTTCTAATGAGTCAACTCTTCACATGAGGTGGCCAAAGTACTGGAGTTTCAGCTTTAGCATCATTCCTTCCAAAGAAATCCCAGGGCTGATCTCCTTCAGAGTGGACTGGTTGGATCTCCCAGGGGAAAGGAGCAGTGATACCACAAGAGACTGAACCAGACCTCCCTGCTGGTGTTGAAGGGTCTTCTGCAGAGGCATGGGGTGGCAGTGGCTCACCACAGGGACAGGGGAACTGGCAGCAGCAGTTCTGGGAAGTGCCCATTGGTGTGGGCCCTACTGGAAGACGTCATTAGCCCTAGCTTAGGTCGCACAGAGTCAGACACAACTGAAGCAACTTAGCAGCAGCAGCAGCAGCAGCAGAGGCTATAGACTCCAGGGCCAAGCAACTAACAGGGAGGGAGCACAGCCCCACCCATCAGCAGACATTGGATTAAAGTTTTACTGATTGCAGCCCTGCCCACCAGAGCAACACCCAGTTTTTCCCGCCACCAGTCCCTCCCATCAGGAAACTTGAACAAGCCTTTTAGATAGCCTTTTCCACTAGAGGGCAGACAAGAAGCAAGAAGAACTACAACTGAGTCTCCAGAACAAAAACATAATCAGAAAGTTAAAGTGAAAATGCAGAGGATTATGTTCCAGATGAAGGAACAAGATAAAACCCCAGAAAAACAACTGAATGAAGTGGAGATAGACGACCTTCCAGAAAAAGAATTCAGAACAATGATAGTGAAGATGATATAGGATTTTGGGGAAAAAAATGGAGAATATGCAAGAAATTTTACCGAAGAACTAAAGAGCCAACAAAGAGAGGTAAACAATACACTAGAGGAATCACTAACAGAATAATTAATGCAGAAGAACAGAGAAGTGACCTGGAAGACATAATGGTAGAAATCATTGCTGCAAAACAGAATATAGAAAAAAGAATGAAAAATAAAAAATGGAGACAGCCTAAGAGACCTCTGGAACAACACTGAATGTACCAGCATCCACATTGTAGGGGTCCCAGAGAGAGAGAGGGGGGGGACCTGAGAAAATATTTGGAGAGATAATAGCTGAAAACTTTCCTAACACAGGAAAGGAAGTAGTCAACCATATCCAAAAACTGCAGAGAGTTCCAGGAAGAATAAACCAAAGGAGGAACACACCAAGACACAGTAATCAAAGTGATAAAAAGAAAGATAAAATGTTAAGAGCAACAAAGGAAAAATGACAAGTAACATATAAGGGAACTCCCATAAGGTTCTCAGCTGATTTCTCAACAGAAACTCTGCAAGTCAGAAGGGAGTGGGATGATATATTTAAAGTAATGAAAGGGAAGAACTTACAGCCAAGAATAATCTACCCAGCAAAACTCTGTTCAAATTTGATGGAGAAATCAAAAGCTTTACAGACCAAAACAATTAAGAAAATGGTAATAGGATCATACATACTGATAATTACCTTAAATGTAAATGGATTAAATGCACCAACCAAAAGACATAGACTGGCTGGGTGAATACAAAAACAAGACCTGAATACATGCTGTCCACAAGAGACCCACCTCAGACCTAGGGGTACTTACAGACTGAAAGTAAGGAGATGGGAGAAGGTATTTCATGCAAATAGAAATCAAATGAAAGCTGGAGTAGCAATACTTATAGCAGAAAGTTTACAAGGTATGTACAGGAAAGAAATAAGTGAACATCTAGAAGATCACTCTGTCTCCCAAGTTAGGGCAGGGGGCAAGATTAGGAGGCATGTGACTTCTTCCCTTGTGGTCCAGTGGTTAAGACTTTGTCTTCCAATGCAGGGGATGAGAGTTCAATCCCTGGAGGGGAGCTGAAATCCCACATGCCTCAGGGCTAAAAAAACAAAGCATAGAACAGAAGCAATATTGTAACAAATTCAAAGAAGCCTTAACAAATTATTTTTTAATCTTAAAAAAAAAAAAAAGACTAGGAGGCAGAGCTAGGTGGGGGCTGTGTGGGAGGCAGGCTGGACCAGAGTGGTGCCGTGGCGATGGGCAGAAATGGATGGACAGGAGGTGCCTTTGGGATTTGCAGCTTCAGGACCAGCTGATGAGTTGGAGGTGGCAGAGGATGACTGACAGCTGCCGGGGCTAGGAGGACAAACCAATCAGCCGTGACACGCAATAGAAGAAATGTGGCACCTGTGGGCTCCGTTGTGGGCGCTCTGTGGGCCAGGGGCCCAGAGCCATTACTTGCGTGTCTTTGCTCTTTCCTTCTGCTTGGCCTGGGTGATTATACCTGACAGGTCTCAGGGAGGCAGCCCTCATAAAAATGGCTGTAAAGCCTTTTGCTAATATGCCGCCTCCCATAAATGTCAGGTGATGAGAATTACAGCCCCGCAGGCTCATCAAAGAGCAGGCCGTGGCTTGAGGAAGCCACAGCGACTGTGAGGGCACCGAACTGTCTTTCCCAGCTGTATTTTAGTGTCGGGGAAAATGTGACCGGAGGAAGTGGAGTGCAAGCTGAAGGCAAAGTGGCTCAGAGCCTTTCTTGGAAGTTGTAATTATCAAATCTGTTCTGCAAAGCTCCTCTTCCCTTTGCCCAGGGCTTCTGCAAGGTGAAGGGGAGCACCATCTTCACTTGTACTAACTCAGCCAGGAGGAGTGGGAGTGTTAGGGAACCTGGCCTGGGGCAGCCTCTCATTCTGGCAGTAAACAACATACTGTTTCCCACCTCTTCCAAGCCTTGACCCACCTGTCAGCTAATTAAGACCCAGCACCCAGGAGTGTTTCCCTGCTCACCAGCTGTCTGGCGGCCCTTTGATGCACCCCATATGTCTCAGCCCCAACCCCAACCCCCTTTCTTTCTCCCCTTTTTTGTGTCTTTCTGTAATAGGCACTCAACATACAGCTAAAAATCACTGGGATAATATGATAAAACATGGCATTATGCTGGGGTCCTGGAAACTGGGCTGGGGGTGGCAGGGAGCGAAGAAATATGATATGAAAAAGTCCCGGTTCAGAAGTTACTCATCTCACTGACTGCCAGCTGGATGAGTAACTTCAAGAGCAAAAGTAGAACACTCACAAATAATGGTGGCTAGCATCCATTCTGAGAGCAAGACTGCAAGTCAGGTACCTGCCAGGGGCATTGTCTCAGGGGGTCCTCTGATAACACTCACGAGGTTAGTACTGTTGACATTCTTACTTTCAGAGGAGGATGCTGAAGCTTGGGAGGTGGTGACTTTTGCAGGGTGAGAGCTTTTGAGTGCTGGAACCCTCTTTCAACCCAAGTCTACCTGACCCTGATGCCTGTGCACTACTGTATCTCTGGCCCATCAGTTAGGTTAACAGATTACTCATAGCATGGGGGATATTCGACATGCGCTCTCATTAGGAGGCCACATTACCTTTTGTTTTTCCCAAACTTCTCTTGTACACATGTGTGCACTGAATACACACACACAAGCACCTTGATCCATACCCTCATCCTGACCCTAATTCTTTGGATGCCAGTGGCATTTTTTTTTAATTTTATTTTATTTTTAAACTTTACATAATTGTATTAGTTTTGCGAAATATCAAAATGAATCTGCCACAGGTATACATGCGTTCCCCATCCTGAGCCCTCCTCCCTCCTCCCTCCCCATACCATCCCTCTGGGTCATCCCAGTGCACTAGCCCCAAGCATCCAGTATCGTGCATCGAACCTGGACTGGCAACTTGTTTCTTACACGATATTTTACATGTTTCAATGTCATTCTCCCAAATCTTCCCACCCTCTCCCTCTCCCACAGAGTCCATAAGACTGTTTTATACATCAGTGTCTCTTTTGCTGTCTCGTACACCGGGTTATTGTTACCATCTTTCTAAATTTATTTACTTAGCGGTGCCATTCATAGCTGCAGCATGCTGGATCTTCAATCTTTAGTTGGGGCATGTGGAATCCTTAGTTGGGGCATTCGGGATCTTTTCATTTCAGCACTCGGGCTCTAGTTCTCTGATCAGGGATGGAACCCAATCCCCTGCATTGGGAGCATGGAGTCTTAGCTATGGGCCACCGGGGAAGTTCTCCTAATGGCATTTTGACATTGAATCAAAATTATACCAACACTGTTATATGTTCATTGAGAAAGCATTTTCAGGAAGAAAAATCCAGTGTATAATAAACTCCAATAAATAATCACCCCCAAACACCAATACATTTCTGGAATAGTTTTCTATATTAGATAAGATTTTTCCATTTGCTTCACTATTAGTTTTTTTTTTTTAATTTACTGAAGTTATTTCTGACAGAATTAATTCTCTATTTAAATTTCAAAGTGAAATTAAAAAATAAATTTACAAAATTTTTCAAAGTGAAGAATTGAGTCATCCGGCGGTTCTGTCTGCATCGGATTTTACCACTTATTTTGTTTGTGTGAGGTTTCTTCAATGACTATTATTTCTACCAGGTCTAAGATTCCTTGGTCAAATTTTACAGATTTGCACTTTAAGATTTGATCTTAAAGTTTGATCTCAGTAAAGTTTTGGTCAATACCACCTTTCACCACATGCAATGGTACGGATTTTCAGTTCCAATTTATATTGGTTAGTTTTACCAGACATGTGCATTATGAATTGGACATCAGACTAATAGTTTGTATTTATTACTTTGTTGCTGTTGTTTAGCCGCTTAGTCTTTGTGACTCTATGGCTTATAGCCCACCAGGCTCCTCTGTCCAGGGACTTCCCATGCAACAAGACTGGTGTGGTTTGCCATTTCCTTCTTCAGGGGATCTTCCTGACCCAGGGATCAAACTCGAGTCTCCTGCTTTGCAGGTGGATTCTTTACCACGGAGTCACCTGGGAAGGCCCTGTTTATTACTTAGCTAAGTGATATTTAGATAACCAATGAGAAAATTGGAGCAGTTTATGTGACAGACAGAACCAGGTAAAACAGAGACAAAGATTCAGACACAGAGACCTAAGAAAGACAGTAAGAAGAGATAAAATAATAAGAATAAAAAGTATATTTATAAAAATGGTAATGGCTAATGTTTATTGAGCACTTACTCTAAGCCCTGTTCTAAACATTTTAAATGGGCTTACATTCATCTAACCCTCATATAAACTCTCTGTGGAGATATAATTATTATTTCTATTTTAAGAAAGAGGAAACATGGGCACAAAGGCTGGAAATAAATTGTCCCAAATTACACAGCTGGTAAAAGGTGGACCCAGGATTCAAACCTAGACAGCTTATGACAGAGAAGTTGCAGTGGTCCTTGTCCATGGAATTCTGCAGGCAAGAATACTGGAGTGGGTTGCCATTACCTCCTCCAGGGGATCTTGCCAACCCAGGGGTTGAACTTGAATCTCCTGAATTGCAAGTAGATTTTTTTTTGTTGTTTTTTTTACCATCTGAGCTTCCAGGGACAGTGGATTTCAAGCAAGGGTTACTCACAAAAAAGTTTGCAGAAAAGTGAACAAATAGTTAAAAGTTTCTAAAGTCTTTTTTTTGCTATCATATCTGTGGCCTCCTTGTGGTGATTCCATTCTGTTTAAAAAATATTTTTCTGAAAAGTTCTATATATTTTTAGACCTACGTGTAATAAGGATGAATCTATAAAAGATTTGGGGAAGGCAATGGCACCCCACTCCAGTACTCTTGCCTGGAAAATCCCATGGACAGAGGAGCCTGGAAGGCTGCGGTCCATGGGGTCGCTGAGGGTCAGACACGACTGAGCGACTTCACTTTCACTTTTCACTTTCATGCATTGGAGAAGGAAATGGCAACCCACTCCAGTGTTCTTGCCTGGAGAATCCCAGGGACAGGGGAGCCTGGTGGGCTGCCGTCTATGGGGTTGCACAGAGTCGGACAAGACTGAAGCAACTTAGTAGTAGTATTTGTTTAGAGCTTATCTTTGATGATATATTTGCAACATTTCATATCTCTGATCTTTGACCAACTTGAATTAAATAAACTTCTAATTGGAAAAAAAAAATAGCTCCTGAACCTGTCCCCTCTTGTCCAGTCTTGCTGTCATTGTCTTAGCTAAAAGTCTCATAATGGTCAGTCACAACAATTTTTACTGTCTTAGATTTGGTTTATCTGCTTTCCCTTCTAGACTATGTACTCCACAGACAGTGTCTTTAGCAACTATGATAATCCCTGGCACATATAAGTGTTCATTAAATGTTTGTCAGATGGGCAAATGAATGGGTTTGCCAAATGGACAAATGAATTATCTTCTGAATTCAAAATCAGAACACTTGGTCTGATACATTTGTGTAATGGAGAGTTCAGGTAACTTCTAAGATGGTGAGTTGTTGCAACAGCAATAGTATATTATTACTTTAGTTATCAGTTTAAATACTTTTAGAAAGTTTCTTAGGTTTTAATATTTCAAGGGCTTAGAATATTTTCTCTGTTAATGGCCAACTTCAATGTTAAAAAGCAGAGAAGATAGTATCATAAACCTTCATCTCCCCATCACTTAGCTTCAACAGTTATCAAGATACAGTCATCCTTGTTTCATCTGTAATCTGCTCCCCTCCCCTCACATTCTCTCCCTGACCTTGATGCTCCCCATCTTTGTTTATTTTGAAGTTAATCCCAAATATTACTTTATCCAGAAGTCTTCAGTAGGTATTAGAATGTTTTTAGGTGTCAATTAGAAATGATAATCATTAACTAATTTGCACATTGACATTTATTGACTGGTACTGAGCTACACATCTCACACGCTAGTAAAGTAATGCTCAAAATTCTCCAAGCCAGGCTTCAGCAATATGTGAACCATGAACTTCCAGATATTCAAGCTGGTTTTAGAAAAGGCAGAGGAACGAGAGATCAAATTGCCAACATCTGCTGGATCATGGAAAAAGCAAGAGAGTTCCAGAAAAACATCTATTTCTGCTTTATTGACTATGCCAAAGCCTTTGACTGTGTGGATCCCAATAAACTGTGGAAAATTCTTCAAGAGATGGGAATACCAGACCACCTGACCTGCCTCTTGAGAAATTTGTATGCAGGTCAGGAAGCAACAGTTAGAACTGGACATGGAACAACAGACTGGTTCCAAATAGGGAAAGGAGTACGTCAAGGCTGTATATTGTCACCTTGCTTATTTAACTTACATGCAGAGTACATCATGAGAAACGCAAGGCTGGAAGAAGCACAAGCTGGACTCAAGATTGCCGGGAGAAATATCAATCACCTCAGATATGCAGATGACATCACCCTTATGGCAGAAAGTGAAGAGGAACTAAAAAGCCTCTTGATGAAAGTGAAAGAGGAGAGTGAAAAAGTTGGCTTAAAACTCAACATTCAGAAGATAAAGATCATGGCATCTGGTCCCATCACTTCATGGGAAATAGATGGGGAAACAGTGGAAACAGTGTCAGCCTTTATTTTTTGGGGCTCCAAAATCACTGCAGATGGTGACTGCAGCCATGAAATTAAAAGATGCTTACTCATTGGAAGGAAAGCTATGACCAACCTAGATAGCATATTGAAAAGCAGAGACATTACTTTGCCAACCAAGGTCCATCTAGTCAAGGCTATGGTTTTTCCTGTGGTCATGTATGGATGTGAGAGTTAAACTATGAAGAAAGCTGAGTGCCAAAGAATTGATGGTTTTGAACTGTGGTGTTGGAGAAGACTCTTGAGAGTCCCTTGGACTGCAAGGAGATCCAACCAGTTCATCCTAAAGGAGATCAGTCCTGGGTGTTCATTGGAAGGAATGATGCTAAAGCTGAAACTCCAATACTTTGGCCACCTCATGCAAAGAGTTGACTCATTGGAAAAGACTCTGATGCTGGGAGGGATTGGGGGCAGGAGGAGAAGAGGACGACAGAGGATGAGATGGCTGGATGGCATCACTGACTCAATGGACATGAGTCTGAGTGAACTCTGGGAGTTGGTGATGGACAGGGAGGCCTGGCGTGCTGCAATTCATGGGGTCACAAAGAGTCAGACACGACTGAGCGACTGAACTGAACTGAGCTACATTCAGGAGAAACTGATTAAAAAACATGAATGCATTCCTATTCTCTTGGATTCTGTATCCAACTGGACATTGAGGTTACTATATTAGTTATTTCTTTGTCCTAGTTTCTTGATATGTGAAAGAGATAGTGATGTTACCTTACTTGGATGATCGTTGTGAAAAGAAAATGGATAACGTATGAAAATTCTAGCCTCAAAAATTATTCATTTAGTTATTTGAAATGGACTGAATAATTAAAAACCCATGAGTCCATAGTAATACTTAAAGATGTCAGAAAAACTAATTTGTCCTCAGTTGAGATGGCTATCAAACCATCATTTTATTTTGAAAGTTGATAAGTAAAGGGAAAGAACTAAGCGTTTATCCACTTATAGCATAGACACGGAGAAGGCAATGGCAATCCACTCCAGTACTCTTGCCTGGAAAATCCCATGGATGGAGGAGCCTGGTAGGCTGCAGTCCATGGGGTCGCTAAGAGTCGGACATGACTGAGCAACTTCACTTTCACTTTTCACTTTCATGAATTGGAGAAGGAAATGGCAACCCACTCTAGTGTTCTTGCCTGGAGAATCCCAGGGTCGGTGGAGCCTGGTGGGCTGCCGTCTATGGGGTCACACAGAGTCAGACACGACTGAAGCGACTTAGCAGCAGCAGCGGCGGCAGCAGCATAGAAACTGTAATTTGGGGCAATAGCCCCGTTGTTGAAAGAAATCTTTAACTTTCAGAATAATTTTTAGTTAGTAAATGTAGAAGATAACATATAGTTAGAAAATCACTGTTTTGCTACCCCAAAGGAAAGTACTGATTCAGAAAAAGATACAATCATTAAACCATTAGGTTAATGGTTATTAGGTAGGGTGATATTTGTTCAATTTTGTTGGAGATGGGCCTGGTCTATGACTGTTGTCCAAAAATAATTATTAATAGTGCAGATAACATTACAATGTAAGGATTGAGCTGTCATCCCCTTTAGCCCAATGTCAGTCATTAAGGGTAGGAAATTCAGGTATGTGTCTCCTAGTGTGAGATACGCACTACTATTTCGAAAGAGTTCTTGATAAAAATGTTCACTTTATACTTGATCCAGTCTTCAGATCTAACTTCCAGCTTATAAAAATTACAGTGTTAGAGGAAGCAATCAGATTCAAAAGGTGAAACTGGCCAGGGGTCTTCAGCAAGTCAGTGTCATGAGAAAGAGGGACTGTTCTAGGCCAACAGTCTTAAGTGACATAGCAACGAGACACATCACATGATTCTGAACTGGATCCTGACTTGACCAAACCAGTTCAAAAGGACATCTTAGGGACCATTGGGGAAACTTGAATATGGATTTGATATTACTAAGACTTTGGTAGATGTGAAAATGTTATTTTTGATATGTGGGATTTTTGTTTAAGAGATATATAAATACTGATTTAATATTTTTTAGGGATGGAATGTTATGATGTTTATAGTTTAAAGTACTTCAGAATTAACAACAATAAAGTGAGTTGATAGGAAAAGAAATAAGATAAAATATGTAAGATATATTATAGACATAATGCTAAATGTTATCAGTTCAGTTCAGTTCAGTCGCTCAGTTGTGTGCAAAGAATATAATCTTTGGGTGCAAAGAATATAATCAATCTGATTTTGGTGTTGACCATCTGGTGATGTCCATGTGTAGAGTTTTCTCTTGTGTTGTTGGAAGATGGTGTTTGTTATGACCAGTGCATTTTCTTGGCAAAACTCTATTAGTCTTTGCCCTGCTTCATTCTGTATTCCAAGGCCAAATTTGCCTGTTACTCCAGGTGTTTCTTGACTTCCTACTTTTGCATTCCAGTTCCGTATAATGAAAAGGACATCTTTTTTGGATGTTAGTTCTTAAAGTTCTTGTAGATCTTCATAGAACCATTCAACTTCAGCTTCTTCATGTTACTGGTTGGGGCATAGACTTGGATTACTGTGATATTGAATGGTTTGCCTTGGAAACGAACAGAGATCATTCTGTCATTTTTGAGATTGCATCCAGGTACTGCATTTCAGACTCTTTTGTTGACCATGATGGCTACTCCATTTCTTCTGAGGGATTCCTGCCCGCAGTAGTAGATATAATGGTCATCGGAGTTAAATTCACCCATTCCAGTCCATTTTAGTTCGCTGATTCCTAGAATGTCGATGTTCACTCTTGCCATCTCCTGTTTGACCACTTCCAATTTGCTTTGATTCATGGACCTGACATTCCAGGTTCCTATGCAATATTGCTCTTGACAGCATCGGACCTTGCTTCTGACACCAGTCACATCCACAACTGGGTATTGTTTTTGCTTTGGCTCCATCCCTTCATTCTTTCTGGAGTTATTTCCCCACTGATCTCCAGTAGCATATTGGGCACCTACTGACCTGGGGAGTTCCTCTTTCAGTATCCTATCATTTTGCCTTTTCATACTGTTCATGGGGTTCTCAAGGCAAGAATACTGAAGTGGTTTGCCATCCCCTTCTCCAGTGGACCACATTCTGTCACATAACATTATGCTAAATGTTATAGTAGGTAGTAAAAAATGATTGGGATGTTACAAAGATACTTTGGGTGCTATAGGAGAATTATGATAGAAGAAATTACCTAGATGAGGGTGGTTAGCAGTCAGATTTTCTATTTGAAGAATGCTTCCTGGAGGAAGTAATTGTGTAAGTTGAGACCTAAAAGAAAGTGTGGTAGGTAAGATGGTCCCCAGTGGTACCACCTCTGGTATTTAGCTCTTGTGCAAGCTACTCCTCTTGAGTGTGGACTGGACTTACTGGCTTGCTTCTAATGAACAGAATATAGGCAGAAGTGATGGAATTTTACTGCCAATACTAGGTTACAGAAAGCCTGTGGCTTCCATCTTGGGCATTCTATCTCTGTCTCTGTTTCCCTTTCTCTCTCTCTCTTTATTGAATTGGTCATGCTAGGAGAAGCAAACTGACATGTTGTCATCAGCCCCATGAAGAGACTCATGTTGTATGTCCTCAGTTGAACAACCCATGAGAAAGTGACACATGCCAGCATCCAGATGAGAGAAGTAGGAAACAGATTCTACAGTCTTGGGTGAGTCTTCACTCCTGAGCCTCAGGGCCCCCTATGTAAAATGGGACAATACATTTGCCTTAAAGGGTTGTTGAAGAGATTAAAAACAGTTTATGAAAAGTATATATCTACCATGGGTATAAAATAGGTGTTCAAAATGGTGATTATTAAAAAGAAAAACCTGATTTAGCATTGGAACCACTTCTCAAGAGTCAATTCTGAAGAGTGATGTTATAGCCAGGACTTAGAGCCCTGATGATATTAATTAGTCTTAAGCCAACACTGTCTCTTACTTCACTTTGATATACTAAGTTTTAGGATCTATAATTCAATTGCTGTCAATCTGCTCCCTCCCCAAGGAGTTTCTTCCATTCATTCAAATTAACAGTTTGTTTTCATCTTTTATTAATGCCAGTGACTATCTTTCTATGAGGTATCTATTTTGAGGATTGTCCCTCTGCCCCTCCCCACCAGTGGGGATTAGTCTGTCATGGGTCATCTGTACAAGTATTATTTTCAGAATAGTTTGCCAGGATTTGGAGTTTGCTGATCTTGAAAAGGGGGATCTAACCATTCACTCTCATTCAAGCTCCATTTTGTTTAAGTGTTACATATTTAGTGAAACTTTAACCATAATTTCCTTCTCTAAATTTTATGATCAGAATTGTGTTTGGGTATTATCAGATTTTATCATACTTAGTTAATTTTGAATATTTAACTGAGATTCCGTATAGCATGGTATTTATTGAAATACTATAATTCACATACAATAAAATTCATCCTTTTAAGTACACAATTCAATAGGTTTTAGTATGTTCACCAAATTGTACAATTATCACCACTATGTAATTTCAGAACATTTTCATCATCCAAAAATAAATCCTGTACTCATTAGCAGTCACTCCTTCCTCCTGAAAACCTACTTTCTGTCTCTATGGATTTGCCTATTCTGGATATTTCATCAAATGGAATCATATACCATGCAGCCTTTGGTGTCTGGCTTCTTTCACCTAGCATAATGTTTTCAGGGTTCATCCATGTTGTAGCATGTTTTGGTACTTAATTCTTTTCATGACTTAATAATATTCCTTTGTATAGATATGAAAGAAAGTGAAGTCAGTCAGTTGTGTCCAACTCTTTGCAACCCCATGGACTGTAGCCTACCAGGCTCCTCAGTCCATGGAATTTTCCAGGCAAGAGTACTGGAGTGGGTTACCATTTCCTTCTCCAAATATAGATATACCATGTCTGTCTATTGTATAGATATACCATGTCTTTAAATCAATTCATCAGTTGTTCAGACATATTGGCTATTATGAATTATGCTGCTATGAATATTTGTGTACAGGTTTTTGTGTACATATATGTTTTCAGTTTTTCTTGGATCACGGTGTTTAGCAGTGAGGCTTTGCTGCCGTACTATCTCAGGTTTACGGCCAGGTTCTGCCATTTATTAGCTGTGTAAACTCTGACAAGTTACCTAACTTCTCTGTGTCTCAGTCTCATCTATAAACTGTGGCTGTTCATAGTACTCAAATCCTAAAGGCCTTTTTAGGAGGCCTAAAACAGATAGTACCTGGAAAGTAATTAGGACAGTGATTGGTATAGGTGGTTTGTTGTTTAGTCGCTAAGTCCTGTCTCACTCTTTTGCCACCCCATGGACTGTAGCCCTCGAGGCTCCTCTGTCCATGGAACTTTCCAGGCAAGAATACTGGAGTGGGTTCCATTTCCTACTCCAGGGTATCTTCCTGACTCAGGGATTGAACCCATGTCTCTTGATCTCCTGCATTGCCAGGAAGATTCTTTACCACTGTGCCACCTGGAAAGCCCCTGCTGCTGCTGCTGCTAAGTCGCTTCAGTCGTGTTCAACTCTGTGCGACCCCATAGACGGCAGCCCACCAGGCTCCCCCATCCCTGGGATTCTCCAGGCAAGAACACTGGAGTGGGTTGCCATTTCCTTCTCCAATGCATGAAAGTGAAAAGTGAAAATGAAGTCACTCAGTTGTGTCCAACTCCTTGCTACCCCATGAATCGCAGCACGCCAGGCCTCCCTGTCCATCACCAACTCCCGGAGTTCACGCAGACTCATGTCCACTGAGTCAGTGATGCCTCCAGCCATCTCATCCTCTGTCGTCCCCTTCTCCTTCTGCCCCCAATCCCTCCCAGCATCAGAGTCTTTTCGAATGAGTCAACTCTTCGCATGAGGGGGCCAAAGCACTGGAGTTTCAGCTTTACCATCATTCCTTCCAAAGAAATCCCAGGGCTGATCTCCTTTAGGATGAACTGGTTGGATCTCCTTGCAGTCCAAGGGACTCTCAAGAGTCTTCTCCAACACCACAGTTCAAAAGCATCAATTCTTTGGCGCTCAGCTTTCTTCACAATCCAACTCTCACATCCATACATGACCACAGGAAAAACCATAGCCTTGACGAGATGGACCTTTGTTAGCAAAGTAATGTCTCTGCTTTTCAATATGCTATCTAGGTTGGACATAACTTTCCTTCCAAGGAGTAAGTGTCTTTTGATTTTATGGCTGCAGTCACCATCTGCAGTGATTTTGGAGCCCAGAAAAATAAAGGCTGACACTGTTTCCACAGTTTCCCCATTTATTTCCCATGAAGTGTTGGGACCAGATGCCATGATCTTCGTTTTCTGAATGTTGAGTTTTAAGCCAACTTTTTCACTCTCCTCTTTCACTTTCATCAAGAGGCTTTGTAGTTCCTCTTCACTTTCTGCCATAAGGGTGGTGTCATCTGCATTTCTGAGGTGATTGATATTTCTCCCGGCAATCTTGATTCCAGCTTGTGCTTCTTCCAGTCCAGCGTTTCTCATGATGTACTCTGCATATAAGTTAAATAAGCAGGGTGACAATATACAGCCTTGACGTACTCCTTTTCCTATTTGGAACCAGTCCCTAGGTCTGAGTAAAAAAATGTCTATCATTAGCTTAATATTTTGAGGTCCTTAATGGTGGAATTTGGAACCAGTCTGTTGTTCCATGTCCAGTTCTAACTGTTGCTTCCTGACCTGCATACAAATTTCTCAAGAGGCAGGTCAGGTGGTCTGGTATTCCCATCTCTTGAAGAATTTTCCACAGTTTATTGGGATCTACACAGTCAAAGGCTTTGGCATAGTCAATAAAGCAGAAATAGATGTTTTTCTGGAACTCTCTTACTTTTTCCATGATCCAGTGGATGTTGGTGATTTGATCTCTGGTTCCTCTGCCTTTTCTAAAACCAGCTTGAACATCAGGAAGTTCACAGTTCACATATTGCTGAAGTCTGGCTTGGAGAATTTTCAGCATTACTTTACTAGCATGTGAGATGAGTGCTATTGTGCAGTAGTTTGAGCATTCTTTGGCATTGCCTTTCTTTGGGATTGGAATGAAAACTGACCTTTTCCAGTCCTGTGGCCACTGCTGAGTTTTCCAAATTTGCTGGCATATTGAGTGCAGCACTTTCACAGCATCATCTTTCAGGATTTGGAATAGCTCAACTGGAATTCCATCACCTCCACTAGCTTTGCTCATAGTGATGCTTTCTAAGGCCCACTTGACTTCCCATTCCAGGATGTCTGGCTCTAGGTCAGTGATCACTCCATCGTGATTATCTTGGTCGTGAAGACCTTTTTTGCACAGTTCTTCTGTGTATTCTTGCCATCTCTTCTTAATATCTTCTGCTTCTGTTAGGTCCATACCATTTCTGTCCTTTATCGAGCTCATCTTTGCATGAAATGTTCCTTTGGTAGCTCTGATTTTCTTGAAGAGATCTCTAGTCTTTCCCATTCTGTTGTTTTCCTCTATTTCTTTGCATTGATCGCTGAAGAAGGCTTTCTTATCTCTTCTTGCTATTCTTTGGAACTTTGCATTCAGATGTTTATATCTTTCCTTTTCTCCTTTTCTTTTCGCTTCTCTTCTTTTCACAGCTATTTGTAAGGCCTCCCCAGACAGCCATTTTGCTTTTTTGCATTTCTTTTCCATGGGGATGGTCTTGATCCCTGTCTCCTGTACAATGTCACGAACCTCATTCCATAGTTCATCAGGCACTCTATCTATCAGATCTAGGCCCTTAAATCTATTTCTCACTTCCACTGTATAATCATAAGGGATTTGATTTAGGTCATACCTGAATGGTCTAGTGGTTTTCCCTACTTTCTTCAATTTAAGTCTGAATTTGCCAATAAGGAGTTCATGGTCTGAGCCACAGTCAGCTCCTGGTCTTGTTTTTGCTGACTGTATAGAGCTTCTCCATCTTTGGGTGCAAAGAATATAATCAATCTGATTTTGGTGTTGACCATATGGTGATGTCCATGTGTAGAGTCTTCTCTTGTGTTGTTGGAAGAGGGTGTTTGTTATGACCAGTACATATTCTTGGCAAAACTCTATTTGTCTTTGCCCTGCTTCATTCCATATTCCAAGGCCAAATTTGCCTGTTACTTCAGATGTTTCTTGACTTCCATGGAACAACAGACTGGTTCCAAATAGGAAAAGGAGTACGTCAAGGCTGTATATTGTCACCCTGCTTATTTAACTTATATGCAGAGTACATCATGAGAAACGCTGGACTGGAAGAAACACAAGCTGGAATCAAGATTGCCAGGAGAAATATCAATAATCTCAGATATGCAGATGACACCACCCTTATGGCAGAAAGTGAAGAGGAACTACAAAGCCTCTTGATGAAAGTGAAAGAGGAGAGTGAAAAAATTGGCTTAAAACTCAACATTCAGAAAACAAAGATCATGGCATCCGGTCCCATCACTTCATGGGAAATAGATGGGGAAACAGTGGAAACAGTGTCAGCCTTTATTTTTCTGGGCTCCAAAATCACTGCAGATGGTGACTGCAGCCATGAAATTAAAATTAAAAGAAATTAATTACTCCTTGGAAGGAAAGTTATCACCAACCTAGATAGCATATTCAAAAGCAGAGACATTACTTTGCCAACAAAGGTTTGTCTAGTCAAGGCTATGGTTTTTCCTGTGGTCATGTATGGATGTGAGAGTTGGACTGTGAAGAAGGCTGAGCGCCGAAGAATTGATGCTTTTGAACTGTAGTGTTGGAGAAGACTCTTGAGAGTCCCTTGGACTGCAAGGAGATCCAACCGGTTCATCCTGAAGGAGATCAGCCCTGGGATTTCTTTGGAAGGAATGATGGTAAAGCTGAAACTCCAGTGCTTTGGCCCCCTCATGCGAAGAGTTGACTCATTCGAAAAGACTCTGATGCTGGGAGGGATTGGGGGCAAGAGGAGAAGGGGACAACAGAGGATGAGATGGCTGGATGGCATCACTGACTGGATGGACATGAGTCTGAGTTAATTCCGGGAGTTGGTGATGGACAGGGAGGCCTGGTGTGCTGCGATTCATGGGGTCGCAAAGAGTTGGACACGACTGAGTGACTGATCTGATCTGATTTTATCTGAATGGTGGAATTCCTCTTCATCGTGCCTTTGAAACCCCAGTATCCGAAGGTTTTTGTTTTTAATAAAAAGTTTAATAAATATTCAGAATTCCTCGGGTATTTAAAGTGAAAGTGAAGTCTCTCAGTTGTGTCCGACTCTTTGAGACCCCATTGACAGTAGCCTACCAGGCTCTGCCGTCCATGGGATTTTCCAGGCAAGAATACTGGAGTGGGCTGCCATTTCCTTCTCCAGGGGATCTTCCCAACCCAGGGATCGAACCTGGGTCTCCTGCATTGCAGACAGACGCTTTACCTTCTGAGCCACCAGGGAAGTATTAGGGTATGCTAATTTTACACAAGTATACTTTAAAATTGAAGGACGTATGGTTTAAATTATAAATTGCCAAGACGTTTCCTTCCCCCAACTTAATAGAGCAATTTGTAACACTCATCAGCCTGCAACTAATTATTGAATACAGTTTAACAGGTATTCTTGTGGTTAGTAATGTATCATTTAATAACACGGGTATAAACTGGTGGCCCCTTAGGACTCTAGATTCTAAAAATCTGGGAAATAGCTCGTTTCTACAACAACTCTGTGATTGGTTTACCGGCGACCCAGGTCGATTTTTCATTGGCTCACTCAATAGAAATGGTCAAGGCCCGAGCCAATATGACCGGTACGAGGACAATATGGCCCCACAATTGGCTTTCCTGGAAGCCGACAGACACGTGGCTACCGCAGGCCTAGCCGTACGTGGGAGGACCTAGTTTCGCTAACCTCGAGAGGGCGCCGGCGGCTCCTCGTTGCTAGTGTCTCGTTTTCCCATAAAGCCTCTGAGCGACCAATCAACTGACTGTCTCCATACCGCTTTTAAAGTCGGCGGGCCCTTTCACCAATAATAAGGCAGACACCACCCTCAGCTCGGCGATTGATGGAGAGTTTGACAAATCACCTCACAAGTCTCCGCTATCTCCGCCTTTCTCTCACGGGATTGACGATCCACCCGACCAATAGGGGACGCCCAGTCGGCGGGTGGATGAAAGTGGCCCTCTGTAATGGCGGAGCGTGGTGGGGACGGGGGAGACGGTGAGCGATTCAACCCCGGGGAGCTCAGGTAAGGGCACTGCTCCGCCTTACATCTCGGCGCTCCGACGTCCCAGAGGCTAAGCCTGCTGCACGGAGAACCGAGGTGGAGGGTGGACTGAGGAGGCGCGGCGGCCAAGAGCCCGGACCGCATGGGGTTGGAGAAGGGGGAAGGGAAGGCGGCTTGAATGAGACCGGGCCGGGTTTCGGCCGCGGCCTCCTGTGGGTTCTCGGGGCGCTCATTTCCGTTTTCGTGGGGCCCAGGCGCCCCTCGCAGCTTGCGGCCCACAGGCTGGGTCCGGGGTTCCCGCTTTGGGGCCCCGCCTCAGACGCAGTCCGCCTCCGCTTGGGCGGCCCTCAGCCTGACTCCCGGCTTGGCGCCGCCGCGGGCCCAGTTTTCCTCCCTGAAGCCCTCCATGCCGCGGGGCAACTCCTCGGCGCCCTGGCTCGGCCTTCTTCACGTCCTCCGCCGCCTTTTGGTGTCCCCGCGTCCGCCTGGTTCCTTTTTGCCCACGTCGCTTGCTTTCCTTTAACTTCACGCGGCCTCCCTTTCTCATCGTTTGATCCCTTATCCCGAGTTTATGAGGAGTAACAATAGCGGCAGTCATTTGTTTCGTGCTTCCGAGAGCCAGAGAGCCTTTTCCTTAGTGTTTTCTCTTGTGATCCTCACACCCACCTTTTGGAGTAGTTGCTCTTCTGGTTTTGCAGGCCCCGGAGCAAGAGCCACCTTCAGTTAAGTGACTTACCCATCCTTCAGGTGAGGAAACTGACCTAGAGCCAGGTGTCTTTGGTAGAATCTTGGCTTCAGGAAGTGGCTTGAACGCAGGCAGCCAGGCTTGGGAGCCTGCACTTTTCTATCCTCACTTCTAGTCGTCTGCCCACACTGTCTCCCTAAGGACGGCAGCAATGACCTTTCTCGCCCTGGTTTCTGGGCTGCCTCTGGAATTTTTAATTGTCTTGGAGAGAGAAGTCTTTAATCAGTGGTTTTTAGGGAAAACGAGGTACAGAGCTTTACGTCTGTTTGATACTTTATCTTTTTCTTGGGTGGAAAAAAATGGCATCTCAGATGTTTAGCCCCCATTCTGATTTGTGCCCGTTGTCATTCTTTGAGAATGAGGAAGAGTAGAAAAAGTTATGATGACTCTAGCATTGTCTAGAGCTCCAGATAAAATTGTATAAGGAAACTGGGTATTGTTACTAAAGTTTTCAGGGGGGAAAAATCATGTCTTTGAGATGATGAGTTGTCAAAAATTTTTTAGTTTGACAGGAATAAAGTCTTATTTCAGGGATGGATCTCAAATCTTTAAACCCCACGTATATACTTCAATACTAAGTGATCAGAGTGCATTGCCAGGGTCGTTTAGTATTTAGTGATGAAAGGGTTATACCTGATTCTTATCTCAAGAGGTACTTAAGCTAGCCTTATGGATTGATTTGGAAACATTACTTTGCATTTAAGAGAGTATCTTTCTTCAGTTTTACAGTGAGTAGCCTTTTAGATTTTATTAATAGTAAGTGTAGACGCTGCTGCAAAACTGATTTGAATAGTGCTTTAAATTAGGTGTTCTCTTGCAAATGTTTCATGCCTTAACTTCTGGGGTTGGAAATTCCTTCCACAGCATGTGGTACAGACTTTTATTTTAGCATTTCTCATGGTTTAAGAGGAATTAGTTTTTTGTGGCCTCTGAGTACAGAAATTGGGGCTTAATTTTTTGCATTTGTATTCTGAATATACGTTATGGTGTTGTCACCGTCATAGTGCCCCACGAATCAGGTTTTCAGGTATATATATCGTAAATAAATTGTTATAGGAGATTTAGAGATGGTCCATTTATTGGACTCACATTTATTGTGTGCTATATAAGAGTCACTGACCTAGGTGCTGGCAGTAGTCTTGAACCGGACTAAAATCCTTTGTCCTCTGGGAGCTTCCATGCTAATTAAGATTGATCTAAATTTCAAACTAACCACACCAGATGAGGAAATCAGCCTACAAGTGTGAAGAGACTACACAAAGTCACTGGGTCCGGATTAAAACCTAGGTCTCCTCACTTAGTCTACTTTATAATTTGCTTCCCATATATCAGCATTTAAAAATTTTGCTCCGTTGTGCTAAAGTATTTGCAGTGCTTACCATTGGGAAGATTGCATATCTAGATATAGTACTTCTAGGGAAATAATTTGTTCTTGTAAAAAATTTTTTCTGCATTTCTGTTCATGCATGTACGCTTCTATTTTCGTAAAGATCCAAAGTGGTAGGAATGCGAATAATCCACAATAGGATTTATTTGGAGATCCAAATACCTTTCTATTCCTTTATGAGTAAGGATCATTAAGATAACTTTTAGAGTCATGTTGGTACAGATACTTTACCCAGGGCCTTTATTTACTTATTAATGCTTTATGACTTATGACAAGGTGCTTGTCTGAATTTCCTCAACTGTACACTGGGAATAAGAATACGCTGGTGTTACCACTAACTAACATGAAACAAGTTCTTTTTCTGTGCTATAGTTTCCTTTGTAAAACCGGTGCCAAACTTATCTCATTGAGTTTTTATGATGATTGAAAGACTTAGTACATGTACTAAGTACATGGACTTAGTACATAATGTCCCTATAACTGCTTGGTATAGAAAAAATACCTAGGGTTCACTCTCATTATTAAAACAGTAATTGAACACCTGCCTTCTGGGCTCTGGGAGACATCAATATACTAAAGAGAAAATACTAGTGAGTATAGGTAATATAAAACTAAATAAATGTGAGGATTTTTTTCATAGCATTTACCTCATAGTTGTAAACTCAGATTGGATAATGAGATAGAAAGGAGGTGGGAGAGACTAAGGTGGGAAAGAACTTTGAGCTTTAACTGAAGAATGAGAGAGTCTGTTACATAAAGCTCTGGGGAAAAGCACGCCAGGCAGAGGAAGCAAGTGCAGAGGCTTCAGGGTAATGAAGTAGTTGATCAAAAGGATTAGAGTCTGTAGAGAGATCAGCAAGGGCCAGGTTATATAGAGCCTGCTAATAATGATTATAATAATATTAATACTGCTACTAATATTAATACTGTTTAACAAGGTAATTTTAGTAGTCACTAAATTATGGTTTTTGATTGCTACTATTACTATACTGATGTTGTAGTAACAGCAATAATAATTAATAAAAATGTGCTGAGCACTGTTCCAAGTACTTCATTAGCTTCTTTAACCCTCACTGCAGGTAAGGTTGTTGTGATAAAGTGCATATGAAGAGCTCAGCACATGTGCTATACATATCTGACATAAGAAAATGGCAGCTTGAGGCTGTCGATAGAGGAAATTATGTGAATTTTGCTAGCATTTTCACTGCAGACATTTGAAAGCATCTAGCTTTTCAGGTAGAGTACTATGCTAGGTTTTGTGGGAGAATGAAAGTAATGATGGTTAAAATAGTTCACTGTGTCCCAGGTACCATCCTAAATGTTTCACGGGGATTATCTTATTAAACAGAGAGAGAGAGAGAGGTTTCATTTCTGTCCCCACTGCCCCTCACTTACATCTGAGTATATTCAGGTTCAGAAAATAGGTAAGAAGCCTGAAACAGAAGGCAGAGCCCTGGTTTGACTTGCCATGGTTTTAGAGCCTAAAATACTTAACTTCAAGTTAGAGCTAGAAAGTGTGACATTCAAAAGAAAGAAATAATGTATAGCTGAAGGCTGAGATGGAATATCTTTCCTTGGTGAAGATTTTTCCTGTCCCAAAGGTTAAGACATTGCTTCGGTAACAGTGACCCATCAGCGTTTTGGGAGTGCGTGTAATTTGAAAAAGGCTGATTATTGTTTCTGCAGTCACTGCTTTTAACTCATACTTCTACCATTGGAGTGTAGGATGATTTGCAGATTTGGTGAAATATGTTTGGTATAGTAGTTCTGGATGTGTTTACAATCCTTGTGCTCTCCTAGAAGGCAAGTTGGTTCTTTTATTAGGATTTTTTTTAATGTCTGAATTGAACTACGATGTGGAAAATTTAGAGAAAGTTGAAAGGGTAGTCTTAAGCACAGGGTTGAAAAATGTAGGAAAGTTGGAAGAATCTGGTGAGGCGAGAGTGTCAGAATGATTATTATCAGATGCACATGAGGATATAATTGTTAATCTTCTCCTGAGCACTGGAATGTAAATTTCATGTTTATAATGGAGAGAATTATTGTAGCTAGTAGGTAGACTGTGATAGGTGCTCAGTAAATTCACTATGGCATATTATAGTAAAGATTTTTATAAGATTCTACATACCCTATTTATAAGGTACAGTATCACCTACATATTCATTGGTTCATTCAGCAAATACTACTGAGCCCTGCTATGGGCAGGCATAAATAACTATGTGCTGGGGATATAAAGGTGAACAGGACAGACAATTCTTGCTCTAAAGGGGCTAACATAGACAGCATGGTGTAGTATATAAGAGCCTTTCGCCTGTGTTTGAATTTTGGAGAAGTAAATGGCAACCCACTCCAGTATTCATGCCTGGAAAATCCCATAGACCGAGGAGCCTGGTAGGCTACAGTCCATGGAGTCGCAAAGAGTCAGACACGACTGAGCGACTTCACTTTCACTTCACTTTACCACTGAACCAGCTGTGTGGCCTTGGATAAGTTGTTTTACTTTTGTGTGCCTTAATCTGTAAAGTGAGGTTGATAAAATCTTATTTCAGAGTTAGGTTGATTGTGTGAATGCTAAGTTGCTTCAGTTGTGTCCAACTTTTTGTGACCCTGTGGACTGTAGCAGGTCAGGCTCCTCTGTCCATGGGATTCTCCAGGCAAGGATACTGGAGTGGGTTCCCACATCCTCCATCAGGAGATCTTCCTGACCCAGATCTTTTATGTCTCCTGCATTGGCAAGCTGGTTCTTTACCACTAGCACCACCTGGGAAGCCCAGTAAGCATTTGTAAGAGTGAAAACATTAGTAAAAAAAAAAAAAAAGGCACTTAGGAGATAGAGAACACCATCTAATGTGATATTGCTTATCTGCTTGAATGCCATGGAGAAAGTAAAGAAGGTGTTTAGCTAGAGATTGAAGACTGGGGTGGGGTGAAAACAGTACAGAAGTACAGTACAGTACAGAAGGGCATTCCCTTTTATATGAGAATGCTAATTATGTCTTAAGCTGTTAGCCTCCCCTGCTATAAAAACCTTGTATTTAGAAGTAGCTTCAAGGTTCCAAAAAGTTGCAAAAACAAAAATAGTATGCTTAATGTTAATATTTTACCTGTTCTGCTTTGTTGCTTGGTCACGTATGTGCTCTCTGTTACCCTGAACCATTTGTGGTAAAGGGTCACACACACCATGGCCCTTTACCTATAAATACTCCAGTGCTTGTTTTCTGAGAATAGTGATCTTCTCTGGGACAGCACTGTTACCTGCTTTGTAAATTTGCACTGATAAAAAGTAATCTTTTGCCTTTATTCCAGTGTTGTCTGTTAATGCATTATGTTCTTTATCGTATTTCTTCTCTCTAGTTTAGTATCCTGTCTAGAGTTGGAATTGTATTGTCATGTCTCTTTGGCTTCCTTTAATCTAGAACATTTCCACAACTTTCCTTTTTTCTTCTTTTTATAACAGCATTTCTGAAGAATATACTCCCTGCTCCCCACTTTGTAATAGAACATTATTTTGTGTTTGTCTAATAACTCATTATGTTGAGGTTAAACATTCTTGCTTGGAATAGGTGGTATTGTGTCCCTCTCAGTTGTGTTAGGTCAGTTTCTCTATTGCATAGTGTTTTGTTTATCCTTATTTCTATTGTAAGAAACATGTGGAAAGATATATTAAGACCATGCAAATAACCCCCTCATTTCCTCCTAGATTTGGTGTCCATTGATACAGTGATACAAAATGATGACTTTCCAACTCTGCTTGCTCTTAAGGGCTTTAAAAATTGATGTAATCAGAGTTTAGTAGCTATATTTTTCTTACTTTGAGAAAGAAAATTTTATTCATTGGTTTCCCATACAGGATGGCTCAACAGCAGGCCTTGAGGTTCCGAGGCCCAGCTCCCCCACCAAACGCAGTGATGCGAGGCCCACCACCTCTGATGCGACCTCCTCCACCTTTTGGTATGATGCGAGGCCCTCCTCCACCACCTCGGCCCCCATTTGGACGTCCCCCTTTTGATCCTAATATGCCACCAATGCCTCCTCCAGGAGGGATTCCTCCACCTATGGGCCCTCCACACCTTCAGGTAAAGAATGTAGAGATAGCTATTTCTTTGTTGGTGTTAGTATCAATAGTATGTATGAGTTTTGTATGTATGAATAAAACTTGTATTCTTGGGTTTATAGGAGAATGAGAACTAAAGAGAACATCTTTATACTAATGTGTTGCTTCAAAAGCACTGATAATGATAATTAGTATGGAAATTCAGAATGGAAATTTATATGGTGATGAAAAAATATGTATATTAGGATTGAATAAGGTAGTTCTAACTTGCTTTCATCTCTGACAGTTGTCTTTAATAATCTTCTTGATGGGAAATGATATTTGAAAGCTTATGTGTAAAGAGAGGGAAGTTTGTTTTCAATGATATACATTACTAATGAGTTTATATATATTTATATATTCCTGAAGAATTCTTTCCACGAATGATCCCTAGTATAGAATCTAGAATGTGACAATCAGCACATTTTGTAAGCACAGTATTTGAATTTTTTTCCTTTCCTAGGAAAAAATATGAATGTCTCACAGTTTTAGAAACAGAATTTTTGTGAAATTTCCTTAAATGAAAATTTTCCTAGTGTTTTAGCCTGAAGCATATATCCTTTAGTGAAGTTATGAAGGTATCAACTCTCAAATACCTACTTTTGAGATTATATTCTTTTTGACTGTTTCTGAGTTTTCCGTTTATTTAACCTATACAGTTCTGAAACCAAATACAGTAGTATCATATGCCTTCTGTTAGCTTAGATAATCAAGAATGAATTTACTAAAAATAGAGATAATGAGGTACTATTTAAGTGATGTTAGCTCTCATAGAATTGTGTGTATGGCAGAAACACCAGATTTTAGTACTTTGCTTAGTTATTTTGTTGCCCTCCTAGAATAAGCCTGTCCCTCCTTTCCCCCTAGCCCTCTTAAACAGTTAAATGGTTTTATATTTTCTTTAGAATTAGAATATGAAGTAACTTTTTGACTTGTTGACTGTGGTATAACTTGTTACGTGTGAATTTACTCTATTTTGTGCCTTTAAGAGTTAAACCTCTTTGTGGAATATTATAAAATGTAATGGGTTAATGTAACCCTCTAATGGAAATATATCAGATGTTGTAATGGGATGCTTCCTAATGTGATGCTTTTTTTGGTCTTGATGGACCATTGTGTGATTTTACTTTAAATCCAAATGATTTTCAGATACTGTGTAGCATATATTTGGAATGAATATTTTATAGAACATGGGCCTGTGTGCTGATTGATGCTTGAAAGACAGTCATTTGAATCTAGAAACACGAGTATGGAAAAGAAAACTTTTTTAGGAAAAAAAGTAACTTTCACATTATTGGCATAGTGTCAATTCCATTATCCAGATTAAGATGCTTTGGATAATTAAGTTCTAATGTTACTTGTAGATTATAGAGGAAATCTTTTAATCCCTGTTCAAAATCTGTTTTCAGAATTGCAGACCTTTTTTCTACTTTAGTGAGTAAGATATAGCAGTTACAGTTAAATTCTTTGGTTCAGGATCTTGGGTTGAGTCAGCAGTCATTGAAGGAATTATGAGGGATAGTGTTGAATCAGTAATGGTTTCGGGAGATTTACTTTTTTAATTGTAATATATACCATTTAGATTCTTTTCACAAAAGTAAAGTGAATAATTATTTTACTGTATCTTTTAAACTTACTAATGTTAGCATCTTTGGTGAGCTACATTATTATTATTTGAAAACTAGGAAATAAATGTTTTCCTAGCTAATAATTTTTTCCATATAGGAAAAGAGAATAAAAGGTTAGGTATATCTGATTTTTCTTTTTAAGTTATTACTTGTTATTTGTAAAATAACATTTCTCTTATAGTTTGTTGGTTCCTGTTGTAGGTGAGCTGTCAAGGCATTGGGTGGCTGGTGTTAAGAGAATCAGTTTTTTTCTTCTGAAAGTAATGTAGTGCCCAATATATGAAATAGCAGTTAAGGTATAAATAATAAAGCAAAACTCACCTATAATTCTACAACCCAGAGATGACTGTTATTAGTATCTTGACATACTTTCTTCTAGTCTGTTTAGTAATCATTTTTATTACAGAAAAACTTTGCTTACACAACAACCTAGGTAAATGTATTTGAATTGACTATAAAGCTAATTTCTCTTACAGTGCCTTACCTTTTGGGTAGAATTTAGTAATAATTTGAAGGAAAAAAGACAAACACAAGTGACATTACTTCTTGTGAATTAACAGAGACCACCTTTCATGCCTCCACCCATGGGAACCATGCCTCCTCCTCCTGGTATGATGTTTCCACCAGGAATGCCTCCCGTGACTGCTCCTGGTACTCCAGCACTGCCTCCTACTGAGGAGATATGGGTTGAAAATAAAACTCCAGATGGGAAGGTAAATTATGAAATGTATTTAGGTTGTTATCTTCTTGGTGACAGAAGAGTAAAACCTGGGAATTTGGCAGATTGAAATCAGTGACTATATCCTTGCCAATTAAGAATGAAACTCAAGTAAGCCAGGGTAGGGCAGGACTCTAGGAAAGGTTCACTTGGTTGGACTTCTGCACAGACGTAAGGTGGCCTGGAGCACTATCATAGGTTTGCCTGTGATTCTGAAACCTGTGTTTTTAAATACACACCTTAGGTCCCCTGACAGCTCTCAGGTTTAGTGTTTACTGGGAGAACTTACAGGACTCAGCAGGTAGTTGTATTTGCAGCTATGACTAATTATAGAAAAAGGATACAAAGCAAAACCAGCAAAGAAAAAAAAGGTGCATGGGGCGGAGTCTGGAGGAAACCAAGCACAAGCTTTCAGGAGTCCTTTCAGTTGGAGTCTCATAAGAGTGTGTTTAATTCCTGTGCCATGGAATTGTGAAAACACTGGTAAAGTGTTGTCTGCCAGGGACGCTATCCTGAGCTGAGGAATCAAAGTTTTCATTGGGGACTGGTCCCATATCTGGTACCATCTGCCTTACACTTACCAAATTCCAGACTTTAGAAGGAAGGCAGGTATAGAGCATAAACTGCATTGTTTGCGTAAGTAGTTGAGCCATTCCTATCAGTTAGGGAATGGTGGACAATGGCTTTCTAAGGATAGCGGTCTTAGATCTGCTGTGTTAACTATGCACAAAACATAGCCTTGGTTCTCCTTTTTTGATGTGTTAAAAATACAGTATGCTCTTTATAGAAAATTGAGGGAAAAGGAAAAAGTGAAAAATTACCAATAATCTCATATGAACAGCTGATTCTGATGTACTTTCTCTTTTCTAGGTTTTTAAAAAAATACTATTTAAGACAAAATATCATTGTATTATTTATAAATGATAGTTGACAGGTTCTTTGAAACTGATGATTTTCCTTCTTCTGCAGGTTTATTATTATAATGCTCGGACACGTGAATCTGCATGGACCAAGCCAGATGGAGTTAAGGTTATTCAGCAGTCAGAACTGACACCTATGCTTGCAGCCCAGGCGCAGGTTCAGGCCCAGGCCCAGGCCCAAGCACAAGCTCAAGCACAGGCGCAGGCCCAGGCGCAGGCGCAGGCCCAGGCCCAGGTGCAGGCGCAAGTGCAAGTGCAAGCACAGGCAGTTGGTGCTTCCACCCCTACGACCAGTAGCCCAGCGCCTGCAGTATCTACTTCAGCATCATCGTCAACCCCATCCTCTACCACTTCCACCACCACAACTGCCTCTTCAGTTTCGCAGACAGTATCAAGTGAGTATTGGTCAGCATGTGTTTTCATTTAGGGACTAGAGAAATGGACAAGTAGGAATGCATTCCCATATGGTCCTAGTTTAAGTATTATCCTTGATATTATTTAAAATACATTTTTGACATTAAGACTTTTGGCTAAAAAGAACAGAAATTTATATTAGTAGAAAAAATTATTTGTTCAATTGAAATTCATGAAGCTAAACTGGAAAAGTGCAGAGTTAGCTGTTCAACTTGGCCAACAGTAATGTTGGGTGCTGTGGATTTGCAAAATAAGTGTGAGTCTTGGCCCCTATCTTGCAGAGTTTCCAGTTTTTCTAATTGAGGAGGCAAGAAAAATGCATGTGAAACAATTAGAAAATAGTGTGCAGAGTTATACAGCGAAGCTAGAAGATATAAGAATTCAAGAAAACGGAGAGACAAGTGAGTGGACTACATGGGTATTGAGATGGATCATAAAGGGTGTGTAATAGGATTTGAATAGGTTCAAAATTTCAGAGAGGTGTTTCAGATGGGGGAAACATAGGTCAGGAAATGACGGTAAATATAGTTTGTAAGATTGTTAGGTGGGAGGCTTTTTATTAGGTAATATATTGAATAAGAGACCAGGTTATGGAGAGTTTTAAGAACCAGGCAGATAAGTGAGGCAGGCAGGCGCTAGGTGGTTTGTATAAATTTAGTATTCTGTAAGATTTTTTTCTTGTGCTCATTTTCTGGTTAATGTTGAAATTGGGGAAACTTAGGAAAACTTGCAGTAATCTTGTTTAAAGGTAGCTAGGTCTCGGAATGATGTGCAGGCAGATGTAATGAGGACTTGAGTTAGAAGCAGTCCAAAAGGTAAGAGAACTTTCAGGTATGAAATCACAGAAGCCCAAAGGTACGTCTTTTCTCTAAAGATTAGCAGTGATGAATAGACTTCAGGGGTGAGGAGAGAAGAATGTTAATTTGCTTAAAAGACTGTCATTAATATTTATGATACTATTTCTGGGTTTATTTTTTTAAAATATATAAATACTGTACTTATTCTGCAGGTTCAGATTGAGCACCCAAATATTTAAATAATTTTATTGATTTGATTATTTAATATGATATGAAGATACATAGTTATCCTTATAAGGGAATTACAATCCTAAGAGTCTTTTCCTACCTGGATAATAGGTGAGAATAAGGGGGAAAAAAGAAACTCTTCTCCCTCCCCCAGTAGCTTTGGGGACTAGGGAATTATTAGTGTATATTACTTTATAAGAAATAAGAGAAATCTAGTCATTTTAAAAATTCAAATTTGATTTTATTTACACAAGTAGTAACTGAAGTAGTAAGGTACCTGTGTAAGGGAGACAGTTTTTTTAAAGGCCCTATCTGATACTTTTCAGATAGCTTGGGAGAAAATATACTTAATAGAAAGATGTAAATAATGCTTTATTAGTCTGATTTCTTCTGTAGCTATGTTGACTTCTGAAAATTTAGAAGTTTAGCAGTGATACCAGCTAGTTGGTTGAGGATCTTTGCCTTTTTATAGGCAAATGTTTCTTAAACCTGTGCGGCAAGGCAAAAAGCTGCCAGTTTTTATGGGGTACTTTTGGTCGAAATGGGAGACGGAGATCGTTAAAAGCATTGTGGTTCTGTGGGGGAGGCTCTGTGTTGATTCTGTTGTTTTCCCTGTCTTCTTCGGAAAGAGAATCCGTAGTATTTGTTAAGGAAAGTGGATAGCCAAAAACTTTGAACTGTTCTCTATATATTCCATTTCTGTATTGGAATGGTCTATCAGTAGGCCCATAGGTGTCTTGTGGTTATTAACCATTCTATTCAGAATTCCTGTTTTTTTTTTTTTTGCATACTCTTCAGTGATAGAAAGGAAGGTCTTTATTCTAAGAACAAAACAGTGAAATCTTGTTCTTTTTACTGCCTTTAAACATCAGTTTTGATGTTGTCTTTCAGTATTCCTGACATCTATTTTTATTTCGCTTGATTCAGTCATGAAGTGTTACCATACTATAATTCTTAGTATAATTCTTACTATAATTCTTAGAATTCTTTTTCCATCTCTTAGAGGCAGTCACTTGTCTTTAGTTAAGGTCCGAGGCTGGATTAGTAGTATATTTTGAGTTCTAGTGTTACACTAGTCATTTTAGCAAATGAAGCTAATAGAAATTTACTTATTATAAAGTCCTAGCTACCATTCTCCCAGCTCCTCATTTAATTTTAATTCTTTTATTTCCTTTGTCCCTTTTCTGTCATGACTCCCGGCCCCTAATCAAATTCAGAAAATCCTGTTTCAGCAAGAGGATGAGTGAATAGTTTCTGCCATCTCCATTGGTGTACCTTTCCCCTTGAAATTTGATCCCTTTCTAACTCATTTTCCTGATTCCAGTACTTTATATCATAATTTTAACAAATATTACTAAGTACTATTACCATAATACTTTGAAAAAATGTAATTCTATTAACTGCAGTGTAAATCTGGGTAAATGGAACTGAAAATTAAGGAGTTTATATTTTAACCCCAGTTGAGCCTAAACTCGTTTTATCTTGTGCAAATTTGTGAAAAATGCTGATGAAATCCTACTTCTCAGGGAAGTTGGGAAATAACTAGATATATTTTCAGCCATTGCAGTAGATTACAAATGATAAATGGTATATGTATGGGACTGGGCAAATGTTGCATGTAATTTGTATTTTTCACACTGTTATAAAATTATATTAATATGATACTGTACCCTAAGGCTAGGTCTATGCTAGACCACCAATTCATTCCTGGGCCCCTGAAGATACTTGTTTGGCCCTGCTGTCTATTTAGCCAAGGTGAGTCCCTCATTAACAAGTATGAAATTGCACACATCTTCCCAGCCTAAGTGAGTTTTTCATTGTTAGGAGCTGAAGGAAAGATAGTGACACATTTTTCAGTTGAATTATTGGGTGGTTTGCATTAGACAGTGTGCTTTCCCTTAGAATAAAATTGGCATAAAGGTTGGGAAAGCACTGTTTTATTTATAAATTTGATGAATTCATTCTTAGTCCAGTATAGGTAAAGTTTGACATTTTTCCTTCTGTCAAGATAAAGATGACGTATTTGTTACCAATGAATTATAAAAACAAATTTTGTTTTGGAACTAGATGGTTTAGTTCTGTGCAATATTATATTTGAGAACTGAAACTTTAAAGGAGAGAAATACGAATTTTGTATATTTCGAGAGTCACAATTTGATTTTATGTGCGATTACCAGGGGTGAAATGTTTTTATTTTTCATATCTAAAAAAGAATGTATTAGCAGAACCAGATTATCCTGAATTTCACATTCTCCTGGTCTCACATTGGAAACCTGAGTGGTTTTTTTTTTCCTCTTTTTTTAACCTTTTTATTTTGAAATAATTACAAAGAAACCCTTTTTTTTTTACTCCATTTGTTCATATCCAGTCAGTCATTAGTTATTGCATATCTTTTTCCCTCTGTTCTTCCTTTCTTGGACAACTTCAGATGTGTTGAAATTGATTTTCACATCTCTGTTTTTCCTTTTCTTCCTATGCATCTGCCAGGTTAATTCATCAAATGAACAGTGATTATTACTCTTTCATTCAGAAACCTTCATTCTGCCTCCACTCATCCCTTTTACATTCATGAAGTCACATAAATAACACGTGAATGCATTCTTATTAAAAAAGAAAAATCAAACTCTGAAGCATGTGTAGTAAAAATAAAAGGGTATATACAGATACAGTTTGGTGTTCATTCTTTTAGATTATGTCTCTGCATTTACATGAGTTCTTCCCTTTCCCTCCCCAGTCGAGTGCAAACGCATAAGTTGTGTGTTCAAGGCCTCCCAATTTATGCTTCTTGCCTACCTTTCCAGCTGTAATTTACTGGTTCTGTTGATATGCCTAGTGTTTGACTAGTTAACTGCTTGCCTTCTGTTTTCTAAACAAGTCCTTTTTGTCCCCTACTCTTTGCTTTTACTCAGTTTTCTCACCACTTGCTTATTTTCTCTTTTCACTTTGTCATTTTCCTTGTTAAAATCATAATCTTTCAAGGCCTATCATCACAGTATGAAATTTTCTGTACCGTCTCACAATAGAAGTGGTCTTTGGGTCTTGATTCACACTCCTGTACATTTATCCCATCTCACTTTGTATTTTAGTTATTATTTGTGTTTCATTTAACTATTTTCAAGCTTCTTGAAGACAGAGACCTTGTTATAAATACCTTTCAGTGCATGGAATGGGCCCTTAAATACTGAATGAGTGAATGATGAATGAGTATAGTAAAATCGTTTATGAACGAGTGATACATATTTTTGTTTTATTTCTTATCAGCACCCACAACACAAGATCAGACCCCAAGTTCTGCTGTTTCAGTTGCCACGCCTACAGTTAGTGTTTCAACTCCTGCTCCTACAGCCACACCTGTGCAAACCGTTCCTCAGCCGCACCCCCAGACGTTACCTCCTGCTGTTCCGCATTCAGTGCCTCAGCCAGCAGCAGCAATCCCTGCTTTTCCACCAGTCATGGTACCTCCGTTTCGTGTTCCCCTTCCTGGCATGCCAATTCCACTTCCAGGTAACCAACAGATGATAACAGTTTCTCCAGTTATGTTTTCATATTGTCAGTTAGTTTGTTCTCATGTGTCTGTTACATTTGAAATTTGCCTTGAATCTCACTTGTTTGAAACATTTTTGAAAGATTCATGGCTAACTGCAATATTTTCTCTTCAGTTTTGGTAAATGTCCTTTTTTGTTATTGTTGTTTACATGTCTTAAAATTAGAGCCACATTTAAAGCTACACTCGTTTTGGATAATGGCCTCAATGAATTAAAAGTGATCATCTTTTTGTGTAAATGTGTTCTAAATGCCATATTTTAAGGGATTGACTGTATGAAGTTAAGAAATCACGTGATAAGAGTTACCACAAGTGATTTATATATCATCCATTGGTCCAAGCACTTTACGTGTAATAAGTCATGTAATTTTCACCACCATCTTAGGAGGTAGATACACAGACAGGTTAAGGTTACTTGCCCATGGTCACATAGCTGCTGATAAGGTGTTGGGGTTTGAGTCTGGGCACTTCAGATCCAAATACTATGCTCATAATAATGATGTTATACTGAGAAAAAACTGTGAGTCATGTAATTTAAAAAATTCATGTGAAACAAAACACGTGCTTCCCCTGTAACAATTGTGAAGTATAACATATACCACTTAAATGTTTACATAATTGCAGTGAATTCATGTGTTTTATTTTCTTAGGGGAAATCATTTCAACTAGAAAAGGAATTAAAAGATTTGGAGTAAAGTTTTTCCCCATAGGAATTAAACAATGATAGTGTTCAGCATCCTAAATATGAGAGTGTTTGCTGTTGTCAGACACATTTGCTCCTTAATCCATCGTCTGTTCTCCTAGATTTATAGTTGAAAATATTGATCCCTTAAAGAGGTCAGGGCTTCCCTGGTGGCTCAGACAGTAAAGAATCTGCCTGCAGTTCAGGAAACCCAGTTTGGATCTCTGGGTTGGGAAGGTCCCCTGGAGGAGGAAATGGCAACCCATTTCAAGATTCTTGCCTGGGAAATCCCATGGACAGAGGAGCCTGGTGGGCTATAGTCCATAGTTGGACATGACTGAGCGACTGACACTTTAACTAAAGAGGTCAAGTTTACAAGGCTAGTTTGTAGCAAAGATGAATAGAACCTAGGCCTCCTGTCTCCTAATTTCAGGTTCTTTCCACCTGACTGCTACTTTATTGCATTATTTTTTATGTAAAATAGGGTTGTGATACAGCTGTTATGAGTTGTACACATGAATCATCACTGTTGCTCTAATTGTCTATTTCCTTGTATTTGAAAAGAACACTTTCAGCTATTATACCTGAGCAAGAAGCCAAAAATTTAAGAATTAGTGGGTTTTTTAGAAAATCTTTTTCATGTTCTTGTAGTGTTAGATAATGCATAGTATATGATATTTAAGAAACTGAAATCATTTGAAAGTAAGAAGAAAATAAAAAAATTTTCTCAAATACTAGGTATTACCCTTTTTCGAAATTAAAGATAAACAGCTAGATACTTTCCTCTTTGGAGTACTCTTTGTAGAAAATGAAGTGATAAATGGATAAAAGCATGACATAACCTCTTGCAATCTTGGTCTGCTTTAGGGCCAGGACAGTGTTAAGACCAGATCCTGAATTCTGAGTCATCTTAAGGATCTGGGGTTGTTAATTCTGTAGAGAGAAGATTGAGAGGTAGCATAATAACATATGAAACATTGGAAAGGCTGTTAGCTAAAAGAGTTTAGTTTTGCTGTGGAGGTTCTTAATAGTACCAGTGAGTAGCAAAGAGTAGCTACTCTTTGCTAATAGCAAAGAGTAGCCAAAATTATTTTTATAGGAAGTGGAATTTTGTCACAATAAAATCCCTTCAGTTACAGCTGTCTTTGAATATCTTGGTCTTCTCTGGCCCTCACCCACCATTGAATTTTAGAACAGTTGGTAAACATTTGAGTTACCAGATGAGGTAGCACCTATGAAGTTTGGCAGCAAAAAACATTTAATAAATGGCAGCCATTAATGACATTTTGTAGGTCAGTTGGAAGACAACCTGAATTAGATAATCTACAAAACTTTGTGCATGATACCAAAGATTCTTTGGAGAGGGAACTAATTTTTTATAGAAAGTAATATTAATATTTTTGAAGTAATATTTGTTGAATATTTGTAGTAAGGTAAATGGGGGATTTGGATGTAATTTATCTTGGAGCCTTAAATGCTGTTTGAAACAGCAGTGTATGGCTCTGAGGATGATTAAAGAGGGGATGCTCAAACAAAGTGAAGGAAAGGAGTGGAAGAGTTAGGTGTAAAATAAAACCTTCAGAGGTGGGCTTTGGGATAGTGAATTGGATTAGGATTATAGGATTTCTACTGTAAAATCTTATTTGCAATTTTAAGAAGCTTATAGTCAGTGACATCAGGATTATCCAGAATACTAAATGGAATTTTCTAATTTCCTGGTAGAACATAATTTGAGGATGGATGGAGTTGTAGGAAAATTGAACCAATGCTCCTTTTAAAAAGAAGACTAAAAATTTAGCCCTTTGGTTGTTTTGTGAGTCTTCATGGTGTGCATATAGTCACCCTCAGAAAACCTCAATTTGGTCTTTTTAACATGAGAAGAAACAGACATGTTCTTTTATCGTGACCTATAATATTGATAGTCAAATACAAGAGTTCTCTGTTGGCTCAGTTGATATTAGACAATGGCAGTTAGGCCTAAATATCAGTAGGTAGGATTTTCTTCTGTTTTAGTTGTATAGTTGAAATTATGTATTGGGGAATGTCTTTAGGAACAATCTTTGAGAATAAAGTTCATATATTCTAAGAATTGAATTTCTAGTGCTGGCTTACTAGGCTCAGTGGTCCTGCAGATGGCAGTATTTATACTAATTTAAACCTAATACATGTTGTAACTTCCTTAACCAAATGAATTTTTCCATTGCTTTCTTTAAACATGGAAAATAAAACTGTACATATAGCTACTCAGCATGCTTTTATGGTCCAGTGCATTTGTTTTAGTTTCAGTGTTAATAGAAGGTTTAGCTTTGTTTTTATTTAAAATGTAATTAAGAAGTTAAGGCAGTTTGCAAAAATTGGCAGTATTTTTGTGTGTGTGTGAGTGAACATAGGCACATTATTTATAAACCCAGGAGTTTAGCTTAAATTTTTTTCTCTGAATCATGAAGAATTTCTTTTCATGTACTTTGTGGGGAAAATAGTTTATTCTTTTTAATTTTTGTCAGTACTAAAATAGGTTTAGTATTTTTTTAGCCAAAACAAATAGAAAATTAAATTTAATTTCCAAACCCTTTGCCTTTTCCTTAAAAAATTTTAAAAAATTCACTCTCTAATTTCAAATTTCCTCAACTAAAAAATCTTACGTTTCCAGCTTTTCCTTTCATTCCCTTTTTATCATTATTGTAATGCATCGTGATGAGGCTTCATTCTTCTTCTAATGTACGTAATTTCCATTCCTTTAGCCAGCTTAAACAAATTGAGGTTTCTAAATTAATCAACCCATGTAGTCATCAGTGGGGCTGTATTTTTCTTAATTCGTTAGCCTGTCTCCACAGTGTCCCAAGCCCATGGCATTCCACAGAGCAGGCACTACACGTGGATATTCTGTCTTTAGTTGAATGCTACCCTCCTCTTCATCCTTGCCCTTTTATTATTTGCAGTAGAATATTTGGGTCTGTCTCCTACTTAGTTTTCTTCCTTGCTCTCACCCTCTTTGTCCTACCTTACTGTTCTCCTTTTGCATGGTTGTGCTCCATGCCTCTGCTTCTGCATGTAGTTCCCACTTAGCAGCAGCACAGAGAAGGTATCTTGTCAGTGCCATGCTGTGTCTGCCTTTCACTGGTTTCTTAAGCAGCATGGACTTGATATCCTGTGGGAAAATGTCCCACATGGAAACCTGTTATGCATATGTAATGAAGGGACTCTTCCTTTGTTGACTTTAAACTCTTGAGACTCCTTCAAAAATTACCAGCTGGTTTGATAAAAAGGTAATTGATGCTATAACTTAGAACTAGTTATCATTGAATTTGGCACCACTTCCCATAAAATGTCAAACAGAAAGAAAGTCTACTCCATCCTTGGTCTTTTTCATTTGGAAATAACATTCTAAATTGTAGTGGTAAATTATTTCCCTGAATCCCAGTGGTAGCCGACATACAATGGCAGCTTTCCAACGTATGCTTGCTTATCCATTTTACAGGTGTAGCAATGATGCAAATAGTCAGCTGCCCGTATGTAAAGACAGTCGCTACCACCAAGACCGGTAATTTTTAAAACCATCTTAGTTTGTTTTGTCTGTAAGTTGGCATGGTAGTGAATGTTGTTGTTTATCCTTTTATTTATTTATTTTGCCCAAGTGAGTGGATTTTTTTTATATTTTTCTTTTTAATGAGCAGTATAAATGCAGTTGTCATATTTGGCCAACACTTAATTTTCCCAGTTGCCTGTAGTATTAGCTTTGTTGGTTCACAAAAGCAAATAAGGTCAGATCACTTTATATCTTGATTTCTGTAATAAGTGTAAACAACTTCATTCTCATATTCATAACATTTAATTTTATTTTTGATGTGTGTTTTTAAGTTAAATATAAAAAAATCATTTCCATGTGTAAAGTGATGTGATTATGCTTGCATGCTAGTGAGTTTATGTGTGTGAATATTTGTGTGTTTATAGTGTAAATTTGCATTTTAAAGTTACTGAAGTTAACTACGTGAAACTTAAATTCTAGTATAGGATATGAAGTTCTTTTTTTTTTTTTTTCCAATTTTAATTCACATTTTTGATTATGTAGCACCAGCTTATTTAGCTGTCTGGTGAAAAATATAAATCTTGGCTTATCTTTTAAACATAAAAGAAATTTTGCTCTCTTTTTGGAAAATAATAAACTGTCAGAGTTTACAGGACTATGTGACTTAATCACTTAGTATGCTAAAATTGATTTGATAACAAAGTCAGGGACTTACTTTTACTTATTTATTTTTTCAGTCATTTACTTTGAAATAGAGTTTTATTCATATCCTTTTTAGGTATCTTAGAATAAGAAAATAATTTTTCCTCAGGAAATATTCCTAGTAAATGTGCTTATTGCTTTGATTTCATTAGAACTTAAATTCTTTATAAAAATATATTTCTATTAATTAAAGAATTTATCATTTTTATAGTTTTATGTTATTATGATTTATCAAGATTTCGTTATAGGTGTGACACAAATTTCTGACTTTAAGGTACTTCTTGGGTTGAATTTCTGAATCTAATTGAATTTAGGCATTAGAAGTAAGCCAGATTTAAGTAATTAATATTTTATATGATTTTTTTTGTTTCAGTTGGCTCATTCATTTATTGATGTTTAATAGATTCAGCTCATATTTTAAAGTTTTACTTTGTATCACAATTTGGTACTTGGATCTAATATTTTCTATTATTCTTCTTTTAGGTGTATTGCCAGGAATGGCCCCTCCTATCGTACCTATGATACATCCCCAGGTTGCTATTGCAGCTTCACCTGCTACCTTAGCTGGAGCAACAGCAGTTTCTGAGTGGACTGAATATAAAACAGCAGATGGGAAGACATATTATTATAATAATAGAACATTAGAATCAACCTGGGAAAAACCCCAAGAGCTAAAAGAAAAAGGTATAGTTGTAATGACTTAGTGGGACATAGTATACATAGAATGGTATTTGAAATTCTGAATTAATTCCTTTTTAAAACATTTGAGGGATTTTCTATTTATATAGTGTTGGATTATTTATTTCCACTGAATTGATAATGTATTTATTTAAAAAGCCACAGTTGTTCTGCTTACAGGTTTGTCTGTCATTTTACCATTTAGAGAAATTAAATTATATGTCCACACTAATAGATATATTTTTTACTGTTGTCAGGAATTGCATAATTGCCTAATTAGCTGTTGAATTACTATCACCCTTACTGAAATTGATAGTAGTGACCAGGAAGGAATGTGTGTATTGTGTGTGTTCTGAAGAAAAACTTTAGGCTGTTGGAACCTTGGAGGAAGAGGACTCTTATTTTCTATAATCACAAGTCCCTGTTTCTGTTTTTTAGTATGTTATCCCTTTCATTTGTAGCAAAAATGATATATGAATGTAAGACTTTATGTCCTTCTGAAATCAGTAGTTCTTTTCTGCTGACAGTTTCCTAATTAGTATAGCAAGGTATTTGAAGTTGAGCATGACATTAGATTCAAGTCAATGATATTACAGGAAGAATATTTTATTTTTGTGGTTAACAGCTAGAAATGGAATATCCTAACTGCTTAGTGTCAGTGTTCATCAGAAGTTAGATCAGAACCACTATGTGATGTTATCTCCATTTTTTAATAGAGAAACTAGAGGAGAAGATTAAAGAGCCAATTAAAGAACCTTCTGAAGAACCTCTGCCAATGGAGACGGAGGAAGAGGATCCTAAAGAAGAGCCAATAAAGGAGATAAAGGAGGTAAAGGGCCATTTCCTACTGACATGAGAGCCAGTGTTGATTGTTGGGTACAGTGTACTGGTAACTGAAAATCTGTTTACCGTTGTTTTAGATAATTGCTGTAAATCTGATCCCTGAAATTTTAGGGTTCTTTGAAATTTGTAATTCAATTTTCCCTTTGAAAATTTCATTAAATTATTTCTTACACGAAACCAAAGCCCCTCTAGAAAGAAAGGCCCCTGGACCAGAGCTGATGTCTCCTCCTGACTTACAAATTGCTACATGTTATAATTTTAAGTACAACTTCATATTTGGGGATTGTTCATTGTATTTTACCTGTCCTCTCTTGCATAGAATAATCTCTGAACAACACTAAAAGAGCTCTGCTTTTGGACATTCTGCTGAGTAAGGAATTTAGCAGAAAAAGAAACAACCTTAAATGAAGAAATCTCCTCTAATATTCTATACCCCTTTCTTTATTTCTACTCCTAAACAGATAGTTAGTGACTCTCTAAGTTAGAAACATCTTCTGATGGGGTCTATATTTCTATGTGAGTGCCTTCTCAGTCATGTCTAACTCTTTGCAACCCCATGGACAGTAGCCCACCAGGCTCCTCTGTCCATGGAATTTTCCAGGCAAGAATATTGGAGTGGGTTGCCATTTTCCTACTCCTGGGGATCTTCCAGACCCAGGGATTAAACTTGTATCTCCTGCATTGGCAGGAAATTCTTTATCACTGTGCCATCTGGGACGCCAGTGGGTTCTACTGTCATGGAATTCAGCTCTGCCTAAGGGGCAAAGATTTAGAAATTCTGATTCAGAGTCTCCCCTCTGTATGGTAGCAACAGACATTATGTTAGTTTTACTTTAAGGTATTTGCAGTCTTGTGCTTGTGGGATATTCAAGTATAATTTTGTGATATGAATTTAATGGGAGTAATACAATTTCCCATAGGAGCCCAAAGAAGAAGAGATGACTGAGGAAGAAAAAGCTGCCCAGAAGGCAAAGCCAGTAGCTACTACCCCTATTCCTGGTACTCCGTGGTATGTAGGTTACTTAATTAGTAAGTTGTTTTATTTATTTATTTATTGCCATGTTTGATTATTACATTATTACACAATAGGTAGAGAAAGTACTTTAAAAAAAGTATGTGTCAAATACTGAATGTTTTTTGGTTGTTTTATTTTGGATTCTCAAACCTAAAACTCAACTGCTGCAGTATCTTGCTCTTCTCACAGAACTCCCTATTAATATTTACTGATTATAATTATAGATTTGAACCACTGTAAGATCCTGAATCTCCTTTTTTATTTATGAAGTGTTTATTTATGAAGTGTTTTAAAATCGCTTTTATATATATCCTCATAAATGATTATGTTTAGAGAACTTTGTAAAATTACATCTTTTTATCTTAACTTTGAGTAGTCTGTTTTTTCTTTCCTTTTTTTGTTTGGTTCTCTCTCTTCTTCCTCTCCCCACATCAGGACTTTCTTTCCCTATTCTATTTAATCTGTACTCGGTCTACTCATGGCAATGAGTTGGCTTGTTTCTTGAGTCTTGTAATGTGTAAATTCCCCTTCAACTTGGTTTCCTTTTTTCTCCTTGGTTTTATTATTTGTTCTATAGAATCCCACAGTCTGGGTTTTATTACTGTATCCTAGTGGTACTTTTAAATAGAATCCTCCATTCTGAATTTCCTGTAAATTTAGCGGGCACTTATAGAGATACGATGAAATTTATGCTTGATCTTTTTGGCCAACTAACTGATGATGACCTTTCCCTCAGGATGCATCTAGTTGTCCCTTTTTTGTGTGTGATTTTAGTGGTCATTGCTGATTTGCCTAGATCAGTGGTTTTCAACCAGAAGTAATTTTGGCCTCCTCCCCTCAGCCCCCTCCTCCCTGAAGTGGATATTGGGCAAAGTGTGCAGGCATTTTTGGTTGTCGTAACTGGAAGGCATGTGGTAGGTATAGGCCTGGGTTGCTCCTAAACACCCTACCATATACAGGGCAGCTCCCTGTAAGAATTAATTATTTGGCCTAAATGCCAGTAATGTGGAGTATGAAAAACCTGGCCTTTTGGCATATTTGCTCATTTGCTTTTCCCACAGACAAGACCAGTAGTGTCAGCAACGGTATGATTACTGAAGACGGTTTAAGATTTTTTCTGGTTATTTTCCTACCGAGGTGTGCTAATACAGCTCCAGTGGTATGAGTCGTAAGTGTGGAGTGAGAAGCTGTCAGGACATTTCAGAATTAATAGACTATGGATAAAGAATTCTTGAGTCACCAGGGCTTCCCTGGTGGCTCAGATGGTAAAGAATCCACCTTCAGTGCAGGAGACCTGGGTTCCATCCCTTGGAGGAGGGCATGGCACCCCACTCCAGTATTATTTGCCTGGAGAATCCCCATGGACAGAGGAGCCTGGAAGGCTACAATTCATGGGGTCACAGAGAGTCAGAAACAACTAAGCAGTCAACACATGGACAAAGAATTCTTGTGTCACAAAACTACCTTGTGCTAATAATATGCATGATAAAGTGAGTAGGGTGAAGTGTACTGATAATCTGCATCATTTAATAGATGAAAAAATAAGACTGGCAGATAGAGGAAGGATAGATGCATGATAAAGAATATATGATAAAATATTAAGTCTAAATCTAGATGGTCAGTATATTATGTTCACTGTTCTAGAGACATTCTTTAAATATTCTGTATATTTAAATTTTTTCATAATATTGAGTAAAAACCTATGGAAATAAACTAAAGAAATGCATCAGCAATTAATCATTAATTGATTAATCAATTATATCAATTAATCAATCATTAATTGATATAAATGTGTAAATAAAAATAAAGTCGCCATGCCAGTCTAGGTGAATATGAAATTTCAAATACTGTAAATTCAAAGATAAATTTTTCATAAGTTAAAATCCAACACAGGTTACAAACAAACTGTGAATGGCAAATAAAGGCAGCCTCACTTAGACTTCGTTGTTCAGTTGCTCAGTCATGTCCGACTCTTTGCGACCCCATGGCCTGCAGCAAGCCAGGCTTTCCTGTCCTTCACCACTTATGGGTCTTGCTCAAATGCGTGTGCATTGAGTCGGTGATGCCATCCAACCATCTCGTCCTCTGTCGTCCCTTCTCCTCCTGCCTTCAGTCTTTCCCAGCATCAGGGTCTTTTCCAGTGAGTTGGCTCTTATTAGGTGGCCAAAGTATTGGAGCTTCAGCTTCAGCATCAGTTCTTCCAGTGAAATTCAGGGTTGATTTCCTTTAGATTGGGTTTAGATTGGTTGGATCTCCTTGCAGTCCAAGGTACTCTCAAGAATCTTCTCCAACACCATAGTTCAAAAGCAGCAGTTCTTCAGCGCTCAGCTTTCTTTATGGTCCTGCTCTCACGTTCATACATGACTACTGGAAAAACCGTAGCTTTGACTAGATGGACCTTTGTTGGCAAAGTAATGTCTCTGCTTTTTAATAGGCTGTCAATGTTTGTCATAGCTTTTCTTCCAAGGAACAAGTGTCTTAATTTCATGGCTGCTGTCACCATCTACAGGGATTTTGGGGCCCCCAAAAATAAAGTCTCTCACTGATTCCATTGTTTCCCCATCTATTTGCCATGAAGTAATGGGACCGGATGCCATGATCTTCATTTTTTGAATGTTGAGTTTTAAGCCAACTTTTTCACTCTCCTCTTGCACTTTGATCAAGAGGCTCTTTAGTTCCTCATCGCTTTCTGCCATAAGGGTGGTGTCATCTGCATATCTGAGGTTATTACTATTTCTCCCAGCAGTCTTTAATTCCAGCTTGTGCTTCATCTAGTCCAATATTTCTCGTGATGTACTCTGCATATAAATTAAAAAAGCAGGGTGACTGTATTCAGCCTGGACGTTCTCCTTTCCCAGTTTGGAACCCGTCCGTTATTCCATGTCCAGTTCTAACTGTTGCTTCTTGACCTGCACACAGGTTTCTCAGGAGGCAGGTAAGGTGGTCTGGTATTCCTATCCCACAGTTTGTTGTGATTCACAGTCAGAGGCTTTAGCGTAGCCAATGAAGCAGAAGTAGATGTTTTTCTGCAGTTCTCTTGCTTTTTCTCTGATCCAGCAGATGTTGGCAATTTGATCTCTGGTTCCTCTGCCTTTACGGCATGCTAAATCTTTGTGATGCAGTCTTAGTAACCAATTGGAAAAGTTACAAGTCTCCATGACCTTAAAAGATTTTTGTTTTGTCAAAACATTAAAAACTTTCTTAGAATCAGAAACTAAAGTTTACTGAACCTAGAAAATTTCTGATTTTTGATCCCTCTTTATTCTTAAAAAAAAAAAAGTAAAATAAAGTCAAACCTATGCTCTGAAATACCAAGAAAAAAATTCCAGTGTAATTATTCTTGTTGCTAGGACTGTTGTATCAGTGCAATGTTAAGTAGAAAAAATGAACGTCCCTGCCTTATTCTCCATGTAGGGGGAGAAATTCAGTCTTTTACATCAGATATAATAGTAGCTTATATGGTTTTTAAAAAATTTGATAATGTTTTTATCATAAATCTGCATCTTTTGAAATGTTTTTCTCTTACATTCTTTTAATATGGAGAATTACTCTGAATTTTGATTGTTTAACTTTGCATTTCTGTAATAAACCTTAATCATGGTAGATTAATCTTTTTAATGTATTGTTGGATTTGATTTGCTAATATTTTACTGAGTATTTTTGCATCTCTGCTTGTGGCCTCTGAATCCATAAGTTTCTTTTGTAATGTTTTTGTTGGATTTTGGTATTAGGGTTTTGCTGGTTTCAGGAAATGAGTTGGATGGTGACTGGTGATTTCTATTCCTCTATTTACTGAAAAAGTTTGTAAGATAATATTTTTTCATTAAGGTTTTATAGAATTAACAAATCATCCGTGGTCAGAGTTTTTTTGGGGGGAAGAGTTTTCGTAACAATTTAAACTTCTTTAATAGCTATAGGACCATTTTTTTTTGCTGTTGTTTCTTCTGTTGTCTTTGGTTAAGTTGTATTTTTCAGGAAATTTGCTTATTTTGTGTAAGTTGAATTTGTTCTAATTATTTTCTTAGTATCCTTTGAATGTTTCTGTTATTATTATTCTCTTAATATTCTTTAAATGTCTATGCTCTGTGGTGATACCTCTTTTTCTTTCCACATAGTGGTGATTTGTTCTCTATTCAGGACCAGTCAAGCCAAAAGTTTGCCTGTTTTCTGGTCTTTCATTAAGACCGCAAGTTTTAGGGTGGTTGGGCCCCTCCACTCTTGCCCACTCTTATTTCCTTTTTTCTGATTACTTTGGGTTTACTTTATACTTTTTCTAGCTTCTTTTTCTAGTAATTATGAAATTACTCTTAAGTTATTAGTGTTCTTTTCTTATCATTTAAAGCTTAACATAGTTTCCTTTTAAGCCCTGCTTTAGCACCAGCCTACAAATTTTGATGTGTTGTATTTTCATTGCCATTCAATTTTTATTATAAAATTTACTTTCGATTTTTGTCTTTGACTCACTCATTATTTAGAAGTCTTTTGTTTCAGTTCCTTAATTTGAGTTTTTTCTGTGTATTTCACTTGTACTGATTTAATTGTCCTGTGGTCAGAGAATGCGCTTCCTTTGGTTTTGATACTTTCAAGTTCATTAAGACTTTTTTTAAATTGTTCACCAGGTGGTCTTTCTTGGTACTGTTAGTTTTAGGGTTTGGTTGGTCTGGCAGTTGTTGAGAGAGTTTTGTTAATCTTTTGTAATAGTGGAATTGCCTATTTCATCTACTTTTAAGCTCTGTAAACTGGCTTATTATATATGTTTTATAGTTGTTACATGTTCTTGATTGTCTTTTTTTTTTAATCATTATGAAAAGACCCTATTTCTCTCTCATAATACCCTTTGTCTTGTGCTTTTTCCACCATTTACTTTCAAACTTTCTATAATTTTATGTTTAGTTTGTCTCTTAAAACAGCTTATAGTAGTGTCTTGTGTTTTTACTCACTTTGTCAATTCTTGCTTTTTAAATGGGAGTGTTTAGGCTGTTAACATGAGTGTAACTTTTGGTTGGATTTAAATCTGTTATTTGTTTTCTGTCTTCTCTATTTTTGTTCCTCCATTTGCCCTTTACTCCCTTCGTTTGAATTATTTGAACATTTTCTAGCATTCCATTTAATAATTTATCTCTTGGCTTTCGGGTGGTATCTCTTTGCATTAATTTTTAGTTTTCTTGTATTATAATATACCCACTTAACCATCATAGCCTACTTAGAGTTATTATTGTAGCACTTCACATAAAATGTGGGAGCCTTATTTTCATATAGGTTCTTTTTTAACCTTGTACCTACTGACCTTTATGTTACCGTTGTCATATGTATTACTGTTACATACATTGAAAACCCCAACATGCATTGTTCATGATTTTTCATACATATTTTGAAGAACTTAAGAGGAAAAAAATCTTTGATATTTTCCATTTCTGTTTTTTTCCCTTCATTACTAAAGGTCCCGGTGCTTTTTTGTTTGATAGTTTTTTACGTATCATTTCCTTTCAGCCCGAAAAACTTTCTTACAGGGTAATTCTGATAGAAATGAAATCTCTTAGTTTCCCTTCATTGAGACTATCTTCTTTTCCTTTGTTCCTGAAGGATGTTTTTGCTCTGTATGGGATTCTAGGTTGGATTTCTTTTTTTTCCCGGACTTTAATGATGTTGTTTTAATGTATTTTTGCCTCTGTGGTTTCTGGTAGGAAATCCACAGTCCCTGGACTTGTTTCCCTGTTTGTTTTCTGCCATACTTTTTGTTAGCTGCTCTCGAGGATTTTTCTTTATTTTCGATTTCCATCTGTTTATGTTGTGTCTAAAAATGATTTTCTTGAAGTCTGTTCTGTTTGGGGTTCACTGAACTTCCTTAGTATTTATGTCTTCTACCAAATTTGGAGATATCTTTGGGCCATTTTGTCTTTAAATTTTTTCTGCCCCAATATTCTCTTCTGGGATCCCAGTGACATGTCTGTTGGGCATTTTGATATAGTCCCATAGGTTCCTGAAACACCATTCTTTTTTTTTTTTTTTTTTTCTTTTTTAACAGTTTCTCTGCTGAGAACCTCTGTCTTCTTTCATTTCAAGTTTTGGCTTATCTTTGTTTTGTTTTTCTTTATCTCATTAAGTGTAATTATAATTGCTGCTGTAAAGTGTTTGATTATTTCAATAATAGAGCCTTTGTCTGATTAATTTTAACATCTAGGTCACCTTGAGCTTGGCAGCTGTTGATTAACTTTGATTATCTGGTCATAAAGACCTGATTTCTCTTAGTTTTAGCTGCCTGTGCTACTATTACTGTGCAACCAGAGGCCTCAGCAGAGGTTTGAGGGTGGAGAAATTTATACCCTTGCTTCTCTAAATTTTGACTCCATATCTGTGTGTTTTTTTTTTTTTAAACCTTAGAGAGTTCTTATGTACTTGTTTTTTTCTATATTGTTGCTGAGTTTCTAGTTGTAATTAATAGGAACAGTGGGTTGTGCTGGGCTACAGTGCCATAGCACAATAGGTGCTTTTAAATACTTGATACAGTCAGTTATTAAAAGCTTCATAAATAATTGCATTTGAGTTTGTAGTCTGTCTGGTTTGGTAAGAAATAGTAAGTATTATGTAATAGGTCAGATGCTGTGGTGTGTTCTTGAGCTTTAGAGCTGCTTAATAGTATTATTATCTGCTGTTAGGTTCATCTTTTGTGATAGGTTAACATTGAGTGTGCCAGACATGTATGTTCCTGAGCACTCTGAATTCTGATCATCAATGTTTTGCTTTTCCTAGTTTTCTGTTAATATGTTGAGTTGCTGTTTTACTTAACCCATAGCCAGTCACCTCTTCTGTTCTAAAAATCATATTTGGTTCTCTGTAAGAAATGATAATATGAACGTGTCCTTCCCCACCACCACCACCTCCCCTTTTGATTGGATGGCATTAAAAGACCTAACTATAAAATATGTTGCATAACATAAGAAAATGTTTGAATCTATTCCTAGGTGTGTGGTTTGGACTGGTGATGAGAGGGTCTTCTTTTATAATCCTACCACCCGTCTTTCTATGTGGGACCGACCCGATGATCTGATTGGAAGGGCAGATGTTGACAAAATTATTCAGGAGCCCCCTCATAAAAAAGGAATGGAAGAAGTGAAGAAACTAAGTAAGTCTTAAATTAGGATTTATCCTCTAATTTTAATATTCTTTTAACATTTTTATGGAAAATAGGAGGCAGTTTAGAAGTCTTATTTTCAAGAAATATAAGGAAAGGAGTATTTGAGAAATGGAATGTAGACTGCTCTTCTAGATTGAGTTCATATAATTAAAAAATAGAGAATTTGGATAAAATTATGGTTTGTAAAATATTTATTGTATGTATTTTAAAAACATCTTGTTATTTTCAAGGTTGTCAGTTAATCCAAGATATGTTGGTGCTGCTGATGCTTGCTTCATTCTTATTAATAGTACTAAAATGCTCCTCAGTGAGCCTTTCAGCACCTTTTGTGATTAGTGTTACATATTTTGAAATAATTAAGCTGTGCAGAGTATTTTTAAAATATTGTTTATTAAAATTTGGCTAACTAAAACTGCAGTACTTTAAACTTGATGAAATTTAGGGAGGTAAACCTTTTTCCTGGGACTAGAGAGACGCCTGCACCTTATTAAGAGATAATCTTTTAATTCACCTTACCCTCAGACAGCCTTTCAATATATAAGATATATAATAAATATAAATATTTGTATATAATTTTTATTGAAAATTTGCCATGGTATTGATTGTGTTTTTTTAAAAACCCTTTATATAGTGTAGAAGCATGATAAATGACTCATTTAATACTTTAGTTGAAACAAATCCTAATATATCATTTATAATAATTGAGAAATCTTCATAGATTATATGTATACACATGGTACATTTTCTGCTTGCTAGTGATTTCCAAATTATTGGAACTTGGTCTACCTGGTGCAAAAGGTATAAGGGTTTTATTCATTTATTTGATAAATATTCACTTATTTGATAAATGAATACAATATTCATTTATTTGATAAATTTTATGTTAATAAAAATTTCAGAATGAGTCAAGTTTAATGTAAAGGGAAGATTAATAGAGGAGTTGTAGAATTATCATGATTTGTTTAATGTTTTATAAAGAAGTGTTATAGATATATAGTTATAAGGAGTAATTTTATTAAAGAAAAGATTGTGTAATATGTGCATATAAACTATTCATAATTTTTGAAATTTTTTTTGCCAGGGCACCCAACCCCGACAATGCTGTCCATCCAAAAGTGGCAGTTCTCTATGAGTGCAAGTGAGTGAGCTATAAGTTGCAGCTTTTAAAAAATACTGCTGACACAAGTGTTCCAGTAGTGGTTAGCAGAAGGATTCATACCTAAATATTTAAATTGTTGCTTGCTTATTTTTATTCTGACAGTTAAATTAAATTTTCTTATAGTTAAAGAAGAACAAGAATTAATGGAAGAAATGAATGAAGATGAACCTGTTAAAGCCAAAAAACGGAAGTAAGTAATACTTATAGTTTATGTAATTTAGGTAGATTTTTACCCTTAAAAGATGATTAGGCTACAGTGAGTTCATGATTAGGACAGGTAATGTGTGTGTGTTAGGAAGCAGAAGTTACGATTGCTCTCTTTAGGCCTATGACTAAGCCTTGCTTTAGGTTGTAGAAATGGTGTCCCTTCTGTTTCTAGATGTGGGAGAGTTTTGGTTATTTAAATATGTATTATGAAGCCAAATGACATTATTATGATAAATTGTTTTTAGAAATTCATTACACCTGAATTTTATAAAAAAAACTTTCCTTCCTAATGTAGACCCCAACAGATACCGTTCCCAAAACCTGATAAATGTAGACCCAGACTTCCCTCTCTTTTTATATACTTGTCACTGCACTTAGTCCTTGTATCCGTGGTCATTACTTGTTGAAGAGGGAACCCTTGAGGCTATTATTATTAGAAAGTGCTCTGAGAGAGAGAGAGTGGTATAAACGGAAGCCTTAGTTTGACCAGTGTGCAGTAAAATATGAATGTTACTAATTATGGGGGGTGAATGGGTGGGGTAGAAGGTGTTTGTATATGAGTGGGGGAGGCATGGGACCATTATTTAGCGGCAAGAAGGAAAGTTTGAAGACATTATTATGGATTGGTTTATCATAGTCCTTATCTGAGGACAGATTGAATGCAGCCAAATTATGGCAAAGAAATCAGTAAGACAACCCCTGTTAAGGGTGTTTCTTTTTTTAAAAAAGTTTCTTTATTGGCAACAGTGTTAAAGAAATTAAGATATTAAAGTGTGACTCATAATTGACCACAGTAACAACAGCTGTTTGAAATTTTACAGTTGACTTTTTAGTTCTTGACCAAATGTATTTTTTATTAGTTGTAATCAACTGAATTTGTGTTCTAATAAGAATTTGTGTTAATTATTATAAATGACTGTATTCATTCTGTTTATGTACCATGATTTTGGATGTTCCTACAATGTTAAACTTTTAGGTTGTTTTTAATTGTTTGTTCTTATAGACAACTCTGTAAGGTTTTTAACTGCTTTTATCAGGAGAATGTCAAAGAAGTCCTTTATGTGGATTGCCCGAGCTTCTCTATTTAGGTACAAAGCTAAAAGCCTGTTTTTCCTGGCTTAGTTTTTCTTTTATTTCTTTTATTGAGATAGATAGTGATAGTTTGTATTGTGACATTTTCATTTAGTATAATTCTGTAAAGGTTATTTGTTTTCATTAGTTGTATTTCTTGTCTTTTAACTCTTTATATAAATAGTTCTTAAATAAATTATTATAAGAGGGTATATTGTTTGGCAAATTGCTTTTACCTGTTTGTTTTGTGCATATCTTAGGTCACAGACTATCTCGCTAAGTTCCTGCAGGTCACGGATTATATCTTCTATTTTTGATTCATTCCCTAAATTGCTAAATACCTCTCACCATATTTGTGGGGTAGCCTTAGTTCCATTTAAATCTCCTGGGCTACCTTCATTTCCCTATATAGCATGATTTTGAATTTCCTAATGTTCTGTTTTTCTAATTCCCTTAAGTTTATGCAGGAAATATGAACCAATTTTATTTGTATACAAAGCAGATCGAATTTAAGATGGAAGATCTGCTTTAACACACCTGAATATTACTGAATTACTTTTTTTGATTATTCACATGAATGGGCCTTCTTCATAGGGCAGATGTTTGAGAGGTGACTTAATTTCATGTTCACAATCTCACCTGAGTACTGTACAACAGCAGGGTTGCCCTTAGCCCTGAGGTGCATTTTTGGAGAAACAAGAAGTAGTTTAGTCATTGATGAACAGTTCTAATTCCACCTAACTACTCCGGGGCCTATGTTGCTCTCTGGGACCTGTCCTTCAACTTAAATCTCAACTTATCACCCAGAAAGTGAGTAAAAAAAATGTCAGGTAGGTAAGGTATATATCTCACATAATCCACTTGGCCAAATCTGCAGATATTTTATTTTCAAAATAAATATTTGAGATTAGTAAGACTTTTACCAATTTTTGTTAGATTAAAAATCGTATGCATTTATAATGTAAAAACATTTTGGAAAATACTGTTTTTCCTATATCATTTCAAAAACTAAAAATTATATTCTATGCTGTTTGATTCTAACACTTAGAGTTTATTGCATTATTGGATAAGTTTTGTTTTTAAGTAAGGTCGTTTATTTTGTGTATCAAGTAGTATCAGGGAGAGACAGCATATTAAAGGTATTTTTCTTTCCTAACAATGTAGCCACTGTAACATCGTTAGAAGCTCATTGTAACTTTATTATTATAATGAAAGTTGCTTATCCCTTAGAGTTGATTTGAAAAGCTCAGTATAATTTGTTTTTGCCAAAAATATTCTGCTCAGTAGTGAGTCTTGAATATTCCAGTGATTTTAAGATTTTAGTAAGATTATATATTAATATTTTGTCAGTTGATGCCTGCATTTTCTTTTTTATAGGAGAGACGATAATAAAGACATTGATTCAGAGAAAGAAGCTGCCATGGAAGCTGAAATTAAAGCTGCCCGAGAAAGGGCCATTGTCCCTCTGGAGGCCCGAATGAAGCAGTTCAAGGACATGCTGCTAGAGAGAGGGGTCAGAAAACAATCTTTGGGGGAGATATTTCTGTTTTGTATAAGTAATATAAATATGTCTTGCTAAAAGGTCAAATCTAAGGTTAGTGCTCATGTCGTGGGGGCGGGATAAGGGAAGCCTGTCAAATCACTGTGCTCTTTTTCAGATAGCCGTTTTCTTGGCTAATTATATTATGTTTTAACTAAATGCCATTTTATTATCCTTTTAAGTACAAATAACATTTAACATTTATTGGGTCATTAAATTTTGGTGAGTAATATGACGAGTATTAACATTACAGAATGACGGACTACTCGGGATAGGTAAGGTAAATGTGATTCTTTTAATATCTACAGAATGGCTTTTGGTTAAAGGAGTACTGGTACTTTATGATATTACTATTAATGAAGCTTAATTGAGAAGGGATTTCAACCTTTTGATTATATTCACAGATTCATTTGAGTAAGTAAAATTGTTCAACTTTACATCACAACATTGTTCACAAGATTAGAGCAAGCTTGGGAAATCAAAATGCAAATCTTCAAGGCTTTTTCTGATGTACTGATTTTTAAAATGTCACACAGTAGTAGTTATTTTAATGAGTAATTAAGTGTGTTACTTCTATATAATATAGAAATGTTCAGAGCCAATTAGTGTGGAAATTTGCTTTTGCCTAGCCTCCCACTGCTTGTCATTTATTAGTGATGGAAACTGCAGTATGGTTTTTATTATGTGTCCTTTTTAAGTAGACGTCCCATAGATTTCAAGCAAAAATTATATGACCTTTCAGTTTTTAGAGCCAACTTAATTTATGAGGCAATACATTTTTTTATTTTAAAGGTGTCTGCTTTTTCAACATGGGAGAAGGAGTTGCACAAGATAGTTTTTGATCCTCGGTACTTATTGCTCAATCCTAAAGAGAGAAAACAGGTAAAATGAAAATAACAGTAAGAAATGTATATCCCTTGCCAGCATAACTTTTAAATTGAACCGTTTCATACCTTAGTGACCCTCTGTGTGGACATTTCTGCCTCAGAAATACTTGGATATTTTTGCCATTATGGACATGGCTTTTGCCTCATGAACATTTTGTCCTTACGTTTCATATATACTGATGTTACACAAAGGTTTCAAAATCAGCTCATGTACATTTATTAATTTTTACTGGGCTATTCTTCCAAACTGATAGTTCCAGTGTTTGACCCTTCCCAACTATTATGTGTCAGTGTATACATATATATGTCTGTTGTAGATAGACAAGACTCAGCATGTTTTATCTCACACGCTCTACATATACATCTGTTAAGTGGCAGCTGTTAGGATGTCTTTTCATAATTAACTTAATGGGTACTTCAGGTCTCTACTGAACTAGAATTATAAGAACTAGAGTTGCCTTATTACTGAGCTGCTGTTTATTCCCATTGTGATTCAGTGATATATATTTCATGGTGCATGCTTCCTCTAAAGTATTGCACACTGCGAACTTTTCTGAATTACCTGGACCACCCTGACACTGATCTGTGTAAAACGTTGAGTATGTTGAACCACTTGCTATAGTGCTGTTGAGGTACACAATTGCATTTGGTAGAAGTAGTGTTCATCTTCCATATTTATAATTTAATGGTTGAAATAATTTAGGTCTAATCATAGACTTTTTATGAAAAGAGGAAGTTTACACTATGTCAGAAATGTATTTGAGACTTGAAACAGGAAGACATGACTTTCCATATGTATTTACACCTGTATTTCATGCACAGTAGTCTTTTTTATTTTAAACGCTTTGTGTGTGATGGTCTCATTTTCACTCATTTGATGGCCCTATCAGAACCTGTAAATTAGCCTTGATTTTTTAGTTTTCCCCACTGTGCATTTCAAGTCTTATCAGCACGATCTACCTCCAAAACCTTTTCTAAATCCAACCTCTTATTTACCATTTCCCTCACTAAACCCTAATTCAAAATACTCTGATTGTGGTGCCTAACTGAACTCCTTGCCTCCTCCATTCTTTCTGTCCTCTGTAGTCAAGTTCTTATTCCGCACAGCAGCCAGACTAATCTTAAAATTTAAATGACAAATTAAGGCAGTATTCTGTTGCTTGAAAAATGTGCACTGCTTACTGTTTTAGTTAGAATAAAATTTTCATGGCTGTAAGATTCTCTATATACTCATATCTGCATACTTCTCAAGACTCTTATGTTCATTTATTCACTGACACTGATATGCCTTGGCCAGTACTGGAATATTCTGATGCTTACTAGTCCCTCTTCCTGGAGTGTTCTTCCCCCAGGTGTTTGCATAGCTTACTAAATCATTTATGTTCAGATACTTGCCCAGATGCCTTCTGATTAACCTCTTTGCCTTCATTACTCTCAGTAGCACTCAGAACTCTCATCTAAAATTATTTTACCATCTGTCTTTTCCTACCACAACCTGGGGACTTTCATGTTTGAGAGTTTGCTTAGATGTCTTTGTAGACCCTGACTGCTAATGTTTAAGAACAAGGCACTAAAATGCTCTTTGGGCTCTCTTAGCATCTGGGTGGGCTCTTATGAGTTTTGGCTTTACTGTAGAACAGTGGTTCTCAACCAGGGTTTTTTTTACACTGGAGGACATCTTAGTTTGCCCCAGTGAGGGAGGGCTGCTGGCATCTGTTGGCCAGGGATGCTTCTGAACATGGTCTGGTCAGTGCTGAGGTTGAAAACTGCCTTTCTGTGGGATGATTTCAGCTGGTTTATTGAGATCCTCTAGAGCAGGTCATTTTTAAGCTGGTGAGATCCTGGATAAGGACTGTGTCTTGATAACGTATGTTTTCTCAATCTAGTACGCCTCAATCCTAATTTATGTTCTCGCAGTCCAGAGACGATTTTGCCTTTTAGAGGAAGGGTCAGCAAAATTTTAACAAAGGATTAGATAATAAATACTTTAGGTTTTGTGGGCTATGTGGTCTCTGTCATAATTGGTAACTCTGCTGTTGTAATGTGAGAACACCTGTAGATTTATGTAAAGGAATGAGTAGACACTGAAATTTGAATTTCATTTAATTTTATGTGTAATTAAGTTTTCAATTTTTCCCCCACCTTTAAAAATATCAGAACTCTTCTTGGGCTGTATAGAAACAGGCAGCAGGCCAGATTTGGCCAACAGATTGTGATTTGCTAACCCTTGCTTTCTAAAATCACTCCTTGCCTTTTACTGAGTTTCAAAAGTGCCCCAGATACATAAAGTTGGCAAGGGGGATCTAGTGATTAAACTGCTTTTTCAAAATCTTTGTTATAGCTGTACTGTGTCCTTACTTCATGGGTGTCTGGTGCTGTCAATTCTTGAGCTAGTGAAGGAGTCTCTGATTTTAAAAACTGGTTTCTTGGTTTCCTGACTGCTGGTTTAGAGTCAGCTTTCTCTTGTCTGCCAAATCCTTTATTGCCTCTCTATGTGCTTTTCTTTTTTTCTTCCATATGCTTTCCAAGTTCCCAGAGTTGCTGTTTCTTTTCCCCCATTTCTCTGTTCTTATTGATTTGTAACTTTAAAAAGGAGATCCTCTATCGTCATTTTATTGTTTCAAGAAAGCAGGAAATAGATATGTATGTTCAGTTCATAATCTTGACTGTACATTATTAAATGGAGAAAAATACATAGAATATATGTATTCTATGTATATACATACATATATATATGTATGCATGATTATATTTTGGTGAAAATAATTATATCTTAAAGAGAAGCACAGAAATAAAATTCCAGTGTAGATTCCATCCATATTGTTAATGTTTTTTCTAAAAGGGATTTGTGAAGACTGTGATTTCTCTTTAACTGTTTATATTGCTTAAAATTTTAAAAATAAACCTGTACTCAGTTTGTAGACAGGGAAAAGGGCTTTTAACTTTTTAATTCTGGAAGCCTAAACACAAGACTTGTATGGTTGTATAATTCTGTCAATTGAAGCTTTAAAGTTGAGATTTGCTATAGATCATTGGCATATAATTGAGTTACCTGTAATTAATATATTTTTCCTATTTGGGGACAGATATTGACATAGCATTTTTTTTCCATAGATTCTATAGTTTGGTATTTAGAGTACCAATATGAAAGACTGACATCAATTTGTGTTTTTTTTGTAATAGGTATTTGATCAGTATGTAAAGACCAGGGCAGAGGAAGAACGCAGGGAAAAGAAAAACAAAATAATGCAAGCCAAGGAGGATTTCAAAAAAATGATGGAGGAAGCAAAATTTAATCCGAGGTATATGGTTTATTACTGTCAAATATCAAAGCATGTATGTATTTTCTCCTAGATCAGTTAAAATATATATATATATCTTTTGTATTTGGGGACATGAAAAGCTTCTTGTTTGATTATTGATTTCTGGCTTTCCAAGAATCTTCTTTCTTAATACATTTTCTTTGGAGGATTCCTGGTACTGGTTCCTGAGGCACTGGTTTTGAAGAAAGTACCTTGTTTTAAAAGATTCTCTTTGAGAATAAGTTTCTTTCTCTGAAACTAGTAAATGATTAAAAATCTACTGTCTTCTTAAAGATTTACACATAATAAATTGCAGAGCAGGGACATTATTTTGATTGAATTGAAATAATGTAGGATCATTTTAAAAATTTCTAAATGTGTTGATGATTGTTCAACACTTTTAATTGATTGTTAATATATATTGAATATATATGATGGCTGAAGAAAAGGAGACATTTTAAACTTATGTGCTTAGGATTATAATACCATCATCAATTATTGGATATTTTAGATATATGAACTTATGCATATATGCTGTTAAAGTAACTTGCATATGTATGTGTGTATTATTACCACGTTAAATCTTCAAAACAGCCAATATGATTTAGGTCCTCATATCCTATCTATTTTAGAAATAACGAAAGTAAGCTTTATACACATTAGGTCACTTGACTGAGTGGATGTGGAATTTCAACTAGATTCCAGTATTTTAAATTGCTATGAATATCCCAGAATATGGAGAATTTCTGAACTATGGGGTAGAATCATGGAATCTCTGGGTTAAATGGTACTGTTTAAGGGTAATAGAGTTTCAGACTCTCCAGGAGATCTTGGGCTTTTTTCTTAATCAAAAGAGTAGAAATTCATGGGTCCGTGTAGTTGTGACTGTTATAAAATATTTTTTGGAAGGTAGTTGAAGTGGTATTACATATTAGAGATTAGTAATTTTCTTGGATATTGTAATTATGGTAGAAAAAGGATTTACTCTCAGGAGATGCATGCTGAAATATTTATTGATGGAATTTCATGATGTCTACAGGTTACTTCCAAATGATTCAGCAGAATATATCCATAAAAACCCTTTATGGATCTGGGAATAATTGAGACTCCAATGAGATTTCTCTGTTGTAGATTTGAAAAGTTAAATCTTGCTGTATCACAGTACCCTACTAATATTGTTTTGGGGCAGATAAAATTGTTTGAGTGATTTTTACTATGCAGGTTATATCAGAAAGTAAAGCCATCAGGCACAGAACTTGAAGTCTTAGCACTTGGGGCATTGGGCTGTATTGCTAAATTGATGCATTTGACACTGGCATAGAGATTAGGACCCATTTTAGTAAGTAGGAAACAAAGAGGAAAAACTTACTAAAGTTGAGAAAATACCATCCATAGACTTCCTTTGAATTGGGAAAAGACCACAAGCACAGAACTCTAAAGCACTGGAGTTTATTCCAAGGGAAGGAATGACTGGGAAGAATTACCTAACTTTAGTGCCTTTTTTTTCTATGTCTTTTTTCTTTTTTGTTGGAAATTTCAGGTGTACTTCCTATGGTTAACTTTGAGTCATTATTACTCTTTCTCATCCATTATCACCAAAAACTATCCACCTAACTCTTTTCTGTAAAGAACTTTTATGCCATGTTTGTTATAAAGTATGTAGCAAAATGCTATTATAAATCCTTTGCAATAGCATTTTTGGAGTTAAAAGATGAGTCATATGAAAACATCTTTATGGAATCTAATGCTAAAACTTCATTTTAGTCTGTTCTGATAAAAAAAAAATTTACTACCTTTTTTTTTAAACCTATTTTAAGTAGTAGAAATATGTATTAAATAATTGAATTCTCACTTCATTGATTTTACATTTTTAAGAAGTTTGTTCTTTAATCATAGTAATACTTTGTCTTAAAATTATAAAGTAGGGTACCTAAGAAAATAGATTTATTGGACTTAATCTTTGTTTTAATACATGAGATAAAGTGTTTTATTTTTGTATTGATATAGATAGTTTTTAAAGGGAAAAGTAAGTTTTATTTTTCACCTCCAAAAATAAGCTAAACATGGGGAGCATTTGAATTCTTACTATATATAATAAGGTGAAAAGCTTCAGATATTGAAACATATCCAAATACATGAAAGCTTTAGAAATGCTTCTTTTATTCATGGAAAAACTTCTTTAATACTTAGTTTCATTGTCCCTCATAGACTTGATTTTCCATATCTCTGCTGAAGCTACATAATTGTTCATCCATTAAGATCATGTTTTAAATTCTTCGAACATATTTTTATTTAATTCTTCCAATATAATTATAGTAGTTTAAAAGATTTGTCTATACCTCAAACAACATCTGTGTATCTTGGGTTTCTTTCTGTTGCTTAAAGTTTCCCCCCCTCCTGTGAATCACGTTTCTTTGTATGTATTGTGAGTTTTAATTGAATATTGAAAATTTTGGAATAATAGGTAGAGACTGTTACCTTCCTCTCAAGAGTGTGGATTCTTGTTTTAGCAGGCAGTTCAGTTACAGGCTGATCACTTTACTTTTAGGTTTGATTTTATGCTGTTACTGTCAATCTCAGAAAGTGGGAATTGTTTTTGTCAAACTTCCAGCTTTGTCTCCCTGTGGATCTTTTGTGGGTTTTGTTGTCTTCATATTGTTCTTTTTCCAGCACTTCTTAGTGTCTAGTGTCTCTTTTTTGCTCTTAAGTATGTAGCAGTTTGGTACACAGAGTAGTTTTTCTGCTGTTTTATAGCTTGGTCTTGGCTGTCTACTTACTCATGGGGAATTTCTAAATGGTATTTTTCTGGGGTACCTTCTTTCTACAGCTTCTTCCTCTGCCATTTTTTTTAGCACCCCCAACTCTGATCTTTGCTACTTCTAGCTCGTGCGGATCACTGTACTCTTTTTGGACTCTAGCTGTTTGCATTTTGGGAAATTGTCCTGAGGCAGAGGGCCATGGGGCTTCTTACAGTTTTACTCTACCTGTTGTCCAGTACTTGAAATCAATTGCCTCATATATTTTGTCTGGTTTTATAGTTGCTTTTGGAGGGAGAGCTAATTCAGGAAGAGTTACTCAGTCTCATCTTAGAGTGGAACTAAATGAACTCTGATGTTTCTTGAAATACACAGATTTTTTGCTCTCCGATGTCTGTCCCCCTAACATCATGCTGATAGTAATACAAATCTCTAACCACGTTTTCACTCTTTAGCCCTTTTACTCCTTTCTGTTGGTAGGTGTTGGGACTCATTGTCTTGTTGGCACATACTCTTATTGGGAAGATGATATCATCTGTTCCTTTCTTTAAGTAGAAATAGCTCTACCAAAGTTAGCACACTTGCCATTTTGTTGCAGAGTTACATTTAGTGAATTTGCAGCCAAGCATGCTAAAGATTCAAGATTTAAAGCAATTGAAAAGATGAAAGATCGAGAAGCCTTGTTTAATGAATTTGTGGCAGCTGCAAGGAAGAAAGAGAAAGAAGATTCGAAGACGAGAGGTGAGAAGGTAAGAAGGTTTTTAGTTCCAGTGGTGTGGTTAATGGGAGTATGAATGGGAAGGGACTAACCTGGTGCTGTTTCTAATCTCATTCATGGGCATAAATATTAAGTTGGCTAAAAGGTTCATCTGGTTTTTCTGTAGCATTGTATGTATGGAAAAACCCAAACAAACTTTTTGGCCAACCCAATAACAAGATCCATATTTACTGTCTAGCTTTTAAAGTTAACTTTTACAGTTGTTTATATGTGTGTGTTTCACTGCTTCCATAATGCACAGTTAGTAATGTCACTAAACTGCATAGATTTCCTTTGTATTTTATTAATTCTAAGATGCCCATTAAATCCAGAACTGGTTATTAGGCCGTTCACTGGTGCTTGCCTGCTAACATTTCAAGGTTCTTCATAGGCAGTAACATTTAAATTTTTCAAAAAGCATCTTTATATTTTTTTTGCCCTCTAAAAGATAGCATTTTAGTGACTTTCTAATCTTTTAGTAAACATACCTTACATATGAATTATTGCTTATCAGAATTAAAGGTCAGCTATTAAAGATTAATGAATTCCAAATGTCATTTGATAGCGGTGTCACAAATGAAGAGGAGCACACCACTGGGGAGGCACACTAGTAGGGAGGTGGCACCAGTGGTGCGTGAACCATCAAAACATGCAGCCTCTCCTCAGTGACACTGTGTGCTTTTGAATGGAGAAAAAGAGCCTCTGAAGCTTTATTATTCTTGACATTTAAAATTGCCTCTTATTCCAGAGAGTTAAAATATTTCAAATTCTATTAAGAAATGTTGTTGTGGAAATACCACTCTTGTAGAAAAGAAGCCTCTTTAATTGAACAATAACAACAGTATTAAGTGAAATAACTTTTGTCAGAAATAATTGAAATTTCCTGATTATGTGATTTATTATGCTTCATGGTAGATTTTTCCAGAATCATTTCACTATTAACTTTTTTGGGAGTAAATGATGGTGCTTCTCAGAGGAAGATTGAGTTTTACTTAAGCATTTTGTCTGTTGAATTAGAATCATGTCAATGAATTGTTTGCTACAATTGACTTTTAGTAAGAACTTCCTGATATCATATGATTGCTTTTAAACAAATTGAATGTTTTTGCATTTATAACTGATACTCTTTCTCTAAGCATGTTTTTTGATAGCTATTTAATGTATTGTTTTATAACAAGTGAATAGACTTTACAGTTTTGTGCTGTGTGGCCTGTCAGTCGGTTTGGTCTGACAGCTGTTCAGTTACTGATAATGTAATTCTCTGATGAGGAAAGAATTGGCATCTCCCTGGTGGCTCAGATGGTAAAGAATCTGCCTGTAGTGCAGGAGACTTGGGTTCAGTCCCTGGGTTGGGAAGATTTCCTGGAGAAGGGAATGACTATCCACTCCAGTATTCTTGCCTGGAGAATTCCATGAACAGAGGAACCTGGCGGGCTGCAGTCCATGGGATCGCACAGAGTTGGACACACAATAAGCAACACTTCGTTACACTTGTGTGGTGCTTTTAGCCTTATGTGGTTCTGGTACATTACTTTTGGAGAGGGGGGGATCTTTTTTCTTATAAAGTAGTGAGAGTTGTGTCCAGAATGTGTTAATTAAAATAAGACATTAAATAAACATTACATCTGGAGAAGGTGATGGCACCCCACTCCAGTACTCTTGCTTGGAAAATCCCATGGATGGAGGAGCCTGGTAGGCTGCAGTCCAAGGGGTCGCTAAGAGTTGGACACGACTGAGCAATTTCAGTTTCACTTTTCACTTTCATGCATTGGGGAAGGAAATGGCAACCCACTCCAGTGTTCTTGCCTGGAGAATCCCAGGGTCGGTGGGGCCTGGTGGGCTGCCGTCTATGGGGTTGCACAGAGTCGGACACGACTGACGCGACTTAGCAAAAACATCTAAATAAACAATTATTCAGCTTTGTTTTCTTTTGATTGTAAAATTTGAATTCTCTAAAGGTTTAGCCTTTTTCCCTTTGGGGGAAAAATAGGAAATTACTAAAGTGAAACTTTTCTTAGCCAATTTAAAGAATGCAAAGTCAATTACTAACTAGGTATTGAAAGTAGAGGTTTAAATGTATTATATTCTAATTTGAGAAGTATCTGGCTAATGAAGTTTTATCTCTTCATGACTGCTGCTGTATATTCTTATGAAGTATATTGGCAGTACATTAAAAATCTTTTTTAGTATTTATTTACTTTTGTCTGTGCTGAATCTTTGTTGCTGCACGCGGGCTTTCTCTAGACTCAGCAAGTGAGGGCTACTCTAGTTGTGGCACGTGGGCTTTTTGTTGCAGTGGTTTCTCTTGCAGAGCAAAGGCTCTAGGGTACATGGGATTGACAGTTGCTCCTCGCAGGCTTCCTTGTCCCACATCGTGTGGAATCTTCCCAGGCCTGGGATCAAACCCATATTCCTTGCATTAGCAGGAGGATTCCTTACCACTGGACCACCAGCGAAGTCCTGAAGTACATTTTTTAATTGCATTTTAACTGTGTATGATTGAATAGTAAACTGATACATTGGAATTTCTTTGTTCTAACTGGCTTTGTAACAGATAATTGAGTCAATAGCTGAATAGTAGTAATTGAAAGGTAATTTACTTGCTGAGTCAAAACTCATGAATGATACTGACTTTTGGTGAAATACTTTTTTTCTCTTTAATTGGGATTTTCAGACTAGAGTGCAGTCATCATTTTCATGTAGCTTTCATGGGTAGTTTTATTTAAGAAATGCCCCTAAAACTTGTACTGGGTGGTTTTGTTTACCAGAGTAGCTACCCTTGCGTTTTTGTTTGTTTGATAATAATTTTATTATTATTATTTTAATCAATTTTTATTAGTATTTCAAATAATTTATTTTTGGGCACAGCAGATTTGAAGTTGCATATAATGGGGTTAATCCTTTTGTAAAGTTGGCATTTTTCTCTCTTCCCTCTCTTTCAAATTACCTGCTAAACAATTTTTGTTACAGTGCACTTGACTGAGGAGACTATTTCTCCCTTAACTTAACAGCTTAGTTGGTAAGATGCTTTCATTTTTAGAGAGAGGAAAATAGGGACAATAGGGTCTTGAATTGTTGCTAATGATAATTGACATTTTATAGTTTAGAAGGATTCTTATTTGATGCAGCTTAGCTATTTTATTAACATAAATTTTGCCTTCTGGGAATTTAGTGTTCATTGTGTCATATACAAAGTAGATAAATGAACAGAAAAATTGTTACATTGCTATTACATCAAGTTGCTATCTAGAAATCCTGGGTTTATGAGTTGTTTCTTATTAAAACAAAGTCAAGATCAGAGTTCCATGAGTGGAGAAATTCACTGAATAGTTCTTATCTTTTAGAAAATTCTCTAATACAGAAGCTCTGTTTCTTATAACCTTACAAGTGTTTGCCAAAGAGGACATCCACCTCCCTTTTAATCCTCTTTTAGGAGAAACGAAGTTACAGGGAGAAGTGAGGGTTGAAATAGACCTAAGGAATGATTCATTTTATTTTGTGCCCCCACAGAAATTCTGTTTCCATTCCTAATTTCTCATTCCTTTGTTCAGATGGGGAGACAGCATATTTAATCCCTACGGGGAAGAGAGGATCTTGACGTGGTCAGAATCCTCTGCTGAAATGAGTTTAGCTACCTCAGATGTCTTTGCTGGTAACGATACACAATAACCTAAATGAGACTGAATTTTAAAATGGATCCTCAAAGTGCATAGAAACAAATGCTTGTTTATTTTCTTCTTCTCGTATTAAAAAATAAAAAATACAAGTTGGAAGAGGCTTTCTAAGTATTGCACATGTTGACACTAAAGGATTGATATATAATATCTTTAGTATAATGTTACTAATTTGGTACTTAATTTGTTAAGAACATAATTTCATTGACACATATTCTGGTGAAGGCATACATGTTTAATGGCTAAAAACTGCAAGAAATCTGAATATAGGTTTTTTGTTTTAGAAATGACTAATTATAGAAATTATATAGTTTTCTTATACATATAAAGGTAAAAACATTGCTCTTTTTTAAAAGCAAAATATAAAAGTTTATTTTTTGTTTTTACACTTTTGACAGTAAGTTTCAGATTTGTAATAAGGCTTGCTGTTTGGGTGCAGCTGTTTGCAAATTCCTCTATTAATTTTAACAGTTGTATTAATGTACTTTTAAAAATATTCTTACCATATTGATGTTGAAGTATTTTTGCCATTTGTTCATAAGCCTGAATTTTAATTTCATAGAAGAGCAGTTCTGATACTTTTTTTTTTTAACTAAAATTTCACTTTAAATGTATTAAATTATTCTCATCTTTAAGGTCAGTGAGCTTTGTTCTAGTTGTAAATCTTTATGAAGAATTTCTCATGGCATATTGTTTTCCTCCCACCTTACACCTGTTTTGAAATATAGATTAAGTCGGATTTCTTTGAACTACTATCTAATCATCACTTGGACAGTCAGTCTCGATGGAGCAAAGTAAAAGACAAAGTAGAAAGTGATCCACGTTACAAAGCAGTGGATAGTTCATCCATGAGAGAAGACCTCTTCAAACAGTACATTGAAAAAATAGCCAAGGTAACCACTGTGTTTACTTTTATGGTAACCATGGAATAGTAAAATTGTTAATTGCATTATAAAGGTATTTGCTACTTCTTCAGGGTTTAGAATTTTCTTGTTGGTGTTCCTAATAGAACCTTTAGTAATTAATTTTGGAACAAGTGTTTAGGTATATTCTTGGTAAAAACTAGGTTTGAAACCTTATATTTGGCAAACTAGTTATTCTGTGGGGTCATATGTTAATGGAGATGGTAATTTCACTTTTACAGAATTTAGACTCAGAAAAAGAAAAGGAGCTTGAAAGGCAAGCCCGCATTGAGGCAAGCCTTCGAGAACGAGAGAGAGAGGTTCAGAAGGCTCGTTCAGAACAAACAAAAGAAATAGATCGAGAGAGAGAACAGCACAAACGAGAAGAAGCTATCCAGAATTTCAAGGCTCTTCTGTCTGATATGGTATATATTACTGTTTTGCTTTTTTCTGTAAAATATTGGGTATTAGAAATCTTTTATATTACCTCATTAGTGGACATTTGAATATTCTTTAAATTGACTCAGAGTTGTAATTTAGTAAGTTACCTATAAAGTATTTTAAAATTGAGTACTTGATATTAACACCAATAGAATAGGAAATCCTAGTTATTTAATATTTTCAGAAGTTTGATGTTTTGTATTTGTAAAATTTCATAATCTTTTAGTCTCAGAGCGTTTAAAAAATTGTCCTTGATGAAGTCATCTTAAATCATCATACACTTGCATGGGACTTAAAAAAAAATCCTCCTGTATTACCCAGGTTGTTCAGATATGTAGGGTTTTTTGTCCCTACAGTGAATGCCCTCAGGCCACCCTGCTGTTCTGCTTGCTTTTTCCTCCTTGTCACTGTCTCTCCTACTATTTGTTTTAACAAGGCTCCTCTCATCACTCCTGTTGCTTTCTCTGATTTCTTCCCTTGCTTCTGCTGGTCGGTTTTCAGTGACCTTTCTGTTTCCTGCGCAGTTACAGTTGTTTACTGTTTTCTCTCCCTGCCTCTGCTTCCCCCAGATTCATCCTCTTTATTGCAATCACAGAAATCTTTGTAAAAGGCACATCTGATTCTTGTCACTCTCCCTGTTGCTTGAAGAGAGTGAAGGTCCTTGCTACTCCTGGCAGTTCTTTTTCATTTTGTATTCCCAGTGCCAAGCTCAGTGTTCACTTGACATGTTTTTAGGTACTTGTTTTTTTTGGTAAATAAATGTTTTTATGTCTTTCTTCTTTATTACTTTTTTTTGTCTTTTCAGCATCCAGTATTTCTTAGCGTTGGCAGCAGTGTGACTTAACTTGTAATGCTGTTGCTATCCATGAAGCATGCCTTTCTGCTGGTTGCTGACCCAGCCAGAGCTATCACGTTGTCTGTTCTCTTATCTTCTTAATGATGTTCATTTCTGCTTTATGTGCAAGTGTCACTTCCAGGATATAGTTAAGTCCCAATTTGACCTTAAGAAATCTTTTTTTCCTTTGGTCTGGTGAGCTGCTTATGCTGTAAGACAGTCTATTTCCTCTCTTATTTATATCCATTTCTACTACTAGAAGTTGGTAAGATCTTCAGTAAAGTACCTAGGAACTTAAAGTTCTTAGGGACCATGGTTTATGGGAGATAACTTCTCTTTATCCTTCTTACCTCTCAGCCCATACTATATAGATTAGATGTGCTCTAGGAGATGAGATTTCTGGTTTTAAAGAAGTAGATTTTCAGTTACTGTTTGGCTAAGACGGAGTCATCAGAAGCTTTTTTTATTAAGTGTATTGTTCCTAAACAAAATAAATGAGTCTTTTATTGATGAAATATTAAAAAATAAGTTTGTCTTGGGTGATAGATAGCATTCTCTGTTTTTAGGTACGTTCTTCAGATGTGTCCTGGTCTGATACTCGGAGAACTCTACGGAAAGATCACCGCTGGGAATCTGGATCCTTGTTGGAAAGAGAGGAGAAAGAGAAGCTTTTTAATGAACACATTGAAGCACTTACCAAAAAGAAGAGGGAGCACTTTAGGCAACTTTTGGATGAAACTTCTGCAGTAAGAGTCTTCTACTTTTCTGCTCTAATCTGGATGAATCTTTGTTAATAATTCCTATAAGTAAAACACTGATGTGATTTTTAATGTCATTGTCTTTAGAACTATTACTGAAGTTCATGGGTTTTATGGCTCTTCTCTGAGTTTTTTAAGTAAAATGGTACTCTTACTATTTAGAACTTACTTCATTTTTATTTTGTATTCCCAGTGCCAAGTTCATATGTCCTCCCTTAGTAATTCCAGATGTTCTTATCTGTGTGTGAACATTGATGCTTCCTGATGATAGATTTAATAGATCCCTTCCTTTGCTCTATTTTCAGTTTGGTACCTTAGTCCCCTTGTTTGGCAGTTTGTGCTCTCTGCAGGTTTTGCTCCTATTTGATCTCTTTTTTGGTGGTGGTTTCTTTAGAAGTTATGATATTGCCCATGCAGATACAGGGTTTGCAGTTAATTGTCATAGGTCACCTTGACAGTATGGCCATGAAAATAACTTGTGGCAAGCCAACAGAAATTGCATTAAAGCTGCCTCCCTCTCCCTCACTGGTCCCATTACACTTGGGCCTAACGAGAGATTGCAGATCATTGTGTGATATGATGTATGCATGTGCTGCAGTACCACCCCTCAAGAAAAGTCAGTTCTGTTTTTTTATTCACTTGTCTTTCAAAGATTACCTTAACATCCACGTGGAAAGAAGTTAAAAAAATCATTAAGGAAGATCCTCGGTGCATTAAATTCTCCTCCAGTGACAGGGTAAGAAAATTTTGTCTTGAGATTTACTTTCAGTTTATAAATACTAATTGGGTGCTTAATCAGCAGCACTAGTATCTTGACTAAAATAAAGTTGATGGTTTTAAGTGAATAATGTTTAGATGTATGAGAAATAAATCTTGAGTTTTAAGTTTATATTTTCTTTCTTGTATGATATCATTAGCAAGACAACACAAGAGGAACTTTAAAATTTTAATCCTTGAGTTTAAACCTGATCCTTGGGTTTAAACCTGTGTTTGGGGATCTTCTAAAAGATTTAATGAAGCTGTAGTTTTTATTTATTGTATAGTCAGGTCCCACTAGATATATTCAGGCTGGCAATTGGTGCTAGGCTACCAAAAGTGCTTAACTCTTACAACCACGCTAGCAGAAAAACGTAACATGATCTCTAGTTCTTAATGTCCCAGAAACTTAGGGGAACCTCAGCTGTGTGAACCTTGTAGAAGCCCTCTTCTGGTACACTCTGACTCCGCTGTAGGAAAATAACTCACCAGGAGTCTGAATTAGTGAATGATGTCAAGGAAAGTGTAGCTTATTCCCGTCCATTTTGTCCCTCGGTGTTCATATTTTCCTTCTTCCCATTATTATCCGTCCTGGTTGGTTTCTTTAGGTCTAGAGTTCAAAAAGCCCATGATCTAATATTCTTCCCCCTCCTACTCCATTAAATTTTAGATGTATGGACCACAAAATATACATGATTGGAAAAGTATGGTAGACAGATAGCTGAGAGATCCATGCAGTCAGTTTCTTTAACTTTTCTGATTGTTTAGAATTAATCATACCTTTTTAAAGCTCGGAGTTCCTGCGTGTCTTTGCTGGTCCCTTACTAAGCTCTCTTACTGAGCTAAATGCTCAGTTGAGCTTACTAAAGTTCTGAGTATTACTTTATAAATTATGCCACATTATTTTTGTGCTTGAAGATATACAGTCTTTAGGAATGTACATTTAACTCTTAATTTCTGTATTTTTAAGAGTGTCTACCACCTGAAGTTGTGATGAAGGGTAAAGGAGATATTTTATAAAAGCCTCAGCACAGTGTAGCATGTAGCAAGCCCCCAATATATGATTATAACATAAACCATACGTTAGCTGCTACTAATATATGGTTTCTTATTCTTGCTTTTTACCTTTAAAGTGTACACTGAAGATTTTACTTTTAATGAATGTTGCATGAACAGAAATGTGTCTTACTGCTTTTGAATTATTTTATGTTGTGACTTATCGGTCATTAGTTTAATAAATAATTGATCATAATTCTGGAATTAGTGGAATTTTCCCCCTAATCTTACTGTCTTTTTGCAGAAAAAACAAAGAGAGTTTGAAGAATACATCAGAGACAAATACATCACAGCCAAAGCTGACTTCAGGACACTTTTGAAAGAGACCAAATTTATAACATATAGGTATGTGCAATGAAATGTTTCATATCGCCAGTCATTGTCTTTACTAGTCCTACTCTGATGGCCAAGCATACTTTGCATTCACACACATGGTGACATTGTTAATTTTTAGGAATAAGAAGAAGCCAACTTTTCTCAAAGGCTGAATACAGCCCATATTTACCTTTTTTTTTTTTTTTTTTTTTTTAAGAAAGGGCCCAGATGTTAATTCTTATTTTGCGTTACCCACCCATCTATTTTTTAAACACTCTTTTGTTTTTACTTCACTGCTTTTTCAGAAGTATTTTCAAATACATAAAAATTGTATTTCATGAAGAGACTTAAAAAAAAAAATCTTTCACTGTCAATTATCTTTCCTCCTCTGAAGACTAAATATTTAGTGTGTTCATTCTAAAGCTTGAAATCATCCTATTTAAACTCAGCAAATGCATTTTTTCTCAGATGAAAGCAGTTTGCTGGATACTTTTAAATTAAAACTTCAAAATTATAAAATCAGCACTTTAAAACAAGATTTTGCTGTAACATCCCCAATAGTTCCCCACTCCCTAACAAGTTGTCATCGGGAAAACAGTTTTATATCGCTTAGCAGTCAGTGTGCAGGAAACTTTTGTTTCATGCTCCAACTTTTCTTATAAGAGAAAAATTTGAAACATCTTAATGAAGGGTATGCACGGGAGGATAGATAGTGCTGAGGGTGTGGTTTTTAGGATTTTGTCATTGGATTTTTTGGTCAGGATCCTTAATGTTTTGCATCAGCTTGGGCTTTTAAATTAGATGTGAAGTAAGACTTCTTTCTACATTTTTGTAGTTAATTTAGTGAAAGATGTGAAAGTGAAAAAGCTTGTGAAAGATGCTGGGATTGGCAGCCCCGCAGACTGAAGTCCTCTGTTCATCCACAGAACAGGTACAGCACGGGCAAGGTTACCCACCCACCCTCAGCCCTGATCTGGAGGGACCACCAGCAGGGGTGGGAGGGTAATTCAGCTTCTGAGGCCCTTTCACTCCTTGGAGTCTTTGCTGAGGCGACTTACAAAGGTGACCACTGCAGTGAAATTTTTCTTTAAAAAAAAAAAATGGAAACACAATTAGGAACTAGATGGACATTTCCAGTTCATTTCTGAAAGACCTATGAACAGCAGTAAGTAATTCTTGAACTTCTTTTCTTATTTCAGATCCAAAAAGCTAATCCAGGAATCTGACCAGCACCTGAAAGACGTAGAAAAAATTTTGCAGAACGACAAGCGGTATCTAGTACTAGACTGTGTGCCAGAGGAGAGGCGTAAACTGATTGTGGCGTATGTGGATGACCTGGATCGCCGGGGTCCACCCCCACCTCCCACAGCGTCAGAGCCCACAAGACGATCAACAAAATAATTTGGAATACTCTTCCACAGGGTGTCTGTTCATTCAAAACGCTTGCATGAGCCAGTTTTCAGGTTTTTACGTGTATGTGCATTAGTCAGACTATTGCAGAACCATCTGATGAGCAGAAGGAGAAGCATCCGTGAACAGTTTCTGAACAGAGAACACTTTGGAAATATTTATGCTTTTCTTTGTATGGCATGACTGACTTACATACTCAAATATAGGCTGTCTCTAGTAAATCTAAAATCTTGAAGCTAAAAAATCATCCTTTTATGAGATGTGGAAGTCAGTGACTTTTGGTGATGTTCTTTCTAGCAGTGTTACAATACATGCAAGACGTAAGAGCATTTGTGGTTTGAACTTGCAAGATGCAAATACCACAGATTCCCAAAAAAAAAAAAAACCTAAGTTAGGGTTTGTTTTGTTTTGATTTTGTTTTTTAAAGCGGGTAAAAGAAAAAAACACTGAAAATTGAATTCTTATCTTCCAGAGGCTAAGATTATTATAATGGACATACTTTGACCTTTGTCTCTAAAGAATACTTTAGTTTCATTTGTTCACTTATGTGCTTTGATTATCCCCTTTGAATTATAGGCCAAGTCTTGTTGTTTAGCCTAAGAGAAGATTTATTTAGTAATTTCTTCTCAGGTATGGAGCCACAGTCGTAACTAACATGTTGGCCAGACTAGGACTGCTGGTTAAACACATTTTATTCACCATTAAGTGATCTTTATCAATATTCTGGATTAGACAACAAATTACCTTTCTTGGATGTTCCTTGTAAACTATACTCCTATTTGAATGTTAATTTTTTGTTTCTAAAGTTTAATTTTAAGATGTTTGAATGTTCAGTTTATGTATTTGAACTACAATAAACCAACCCTTTTTATATATGTGGATTGTATATGATTATTGTTATATAATGTATAAATACTTCTTTTAAACCTGTTCTTAAAAGCAGCAGCAAATGCAATTTGGCGCAAAGAAGGTTTGAATCTTGAGTATCACGTCATTTTAAAAGGCTTGAATATAATAAATTACTTGTACCATAAAAGGGAAGAAATTTGTAAAGAACCATTTTGGTGCTCAGTCTCTTAGCAATATCATATTGCTTCATAGCAAGAAGATGCTGATTTTTGTCTGTTTTCTTGTTCTCATCTTTTATATTAACATATTGATGAATGCCTTTTTGGATTCCTTTCAGTGTGTTGAGTGCATCATACCATGAAACTTAACTTTGATTCCTGGTTACTCTTTCTGGCTTTACCTCTCCAGTTTAGAAAGATCTCTATTTCATTCCTTCATAGATTTCTAGTTTGAATCACCACCATAAATAAAGTGTTTAAGAAAAAATATATGTTAATAGGATAATTTATTTTCCCTGTTATCTCACACCTTCTACAGTGGTGACAAAACCTTAAAAAGGGACGGCAATAGATATGTTTTATATGCATACAGACCCAGACACGCATCACACACATACAAAAACACAGTCACATCCCTGTGATATAGTGCTTAGCTTAAATATATTAAGCGCCACAGAAATTATGTGGACTCTATATGTAGAGTTGGCTTCCCTGGTGGCTCAGATGGTAAAGCTTCTGTCTGCAATGCAGGAGACCTGGGTTCAATCCCTGGGTCAGGAAGATCCCCTGGAGAAGGAAATGGCAACCCACTCCAGTACTCTTGCCTGGAAAATCCCATGGATGTAGAAGCACGGTAGGCTATAGTCCGTGGGGTCACAAAGAGTTGGACACGACTGAGTGACTTCTCTTTCTGTGTGTATAAACCCAGAATGGATTATCTACTATTTTAACCTATAAAATTGGTAGTTGATGGGATTTTTACATAAATCTATTTGAGTGACTCTGAAGTCTGAAGTGAAACTGAAACTGTGTGACAAAAGAAACAACTATTATAGAACTAAGAGTGACTTACAAAGGTAAAGTTTTCTAGAATATTTATTTTGTTACTCTGAAATCCACATAGTATTGTGTGCCTGCTCAATACGCTCTGTTTCTCACTGTAGAAAACTGTGAAGAAAATGATTTGGTGATACCTATTTTAGTTTCCTACTTTTGCTGTAAAATACTTGGAATTAACTTATCACATAGGGTATAAATCAAACTTTTCTAGGCAGATTTCTTTAAGGGGGCAGGTCAAGACTTTGTATATTAGGTGTTTTTTTTTTTTTTTTAATTGATTTGGAGTATCAGGTTAGTGTCAGGTTACAACACAGTGATTCAGTTTTATATATATATATGTATATATATATACACACACACACACATATCTATTCTTTTTCAGGTTCTTTTCCCTGTAGGTTATTACAAGATAACAAGGATAATTCCCTATGCTATACAGTAAGTCCTTGTTTATCTTTTTATTAGTAATGTGTGTATGTTATACCTAAACTCATAATTTACCACATACACACGCCCCCATTAGGTTCTTGTTAAATTGTGTTTATTGTAGTTACATTGTGTTTCAGTATCTTCATTTTGATTTGGTGCTTACCAGCAAACTTTTTAAGGATACATGATTCCTTGCTCTCTGATACCTGTGCCAGTGTTAAGTTCTCACCTTCCTGTAAAGCCCCCGTGTGCTAAATGATAATTTTGAAAGCAGCATTCAAGACAAAGCTTAAGTCCAAAACTATCTGAAGCAAAACATAATGTGTTTATTTGTTTACAAGTTGAAATAGTGAAAGCGTACATCCTCCATTTACTATAGATAATGATCACAAGTCTTTAATTGAGATAGTTCATCACAGTTTTGAAGGTAATTCTATTATATAACTATTGCCTCACAAGACAGTATTTTAGATACCTGTGTTTGTTGTAGTTTAATGTGCTTTTGTGAGCCTTAAAATGAAATGTATGAACCAAGGCAAAAAGCCCTGTCTATAAAAGTAAATTATGACCATTTATAAAGAATAAACAAAGACACAGACTGTACATTAAAAAATTCCATCCACAGCATGTTTTTATAGTTTCTCCATTGCTTAGCCTAAATGTAGTTTTGTTTTCTCCAGAGAGAACTCAGTGAAAATATCCCAGAATTCCATTACAGAGTAGCCAAAAATCATGGATAAATATCATTTTTATATTTAATAGGGGAAGACATGTATCATAATTGTTTTATTGGGTTTGTGTCATCATGCAATACATTTAATGGTTAATGCTTGTTACTCAAATTATACTGATAATATATTTGGAAACACAAAATTTAGTTTTACTGCTTAAGTTCAGTGTTAACTGCTAAAATCCCCAGACTTAGAAACTGGAAACTCACTGAGGTGCTTTAAAAAGATCAGTGAAGCAGATTTTTGCATGAGGCAAAGTCTGAATTTACTTAGACTTTGCCTGTAAAATAAGCCATGGTTTGAAATTAGCTCAGGATCAGAATAAGGATGTTCCTTATTCTGCAACACGCAGTCATGAAAATTATGGATTTTCATCAAGTAAATTAACATTTCTAAAGCAAATGAAGATAACATTAAAATTTACATGTTAAATTTAGAAGTAAATTTTGAACTCTGGTTATGTGAAATAAGGTTTGATAGGTAAAGTTAGAATTAGCAGGTTCAGGAAGAAACTAAAAGGAAGGAGACTGAGCCTCTGACAGATAAGCTTTACTCCAGCCAGTACACAGCTGGCCCTACAGACTACCCAGGGAAACAGCCCCTGTGGACAAGTGAAAAAAGAGCTGGCCTTTCTAATCAATCACTTCTGACAGAAGCATCTTAAATACAGCAGTTAAATCTTTGACAGCCAGATGATAACATAGTTACTCTAATATGATGTCCTGCTTAACCAAATTGTACATTTTGCAAATGCAGACTGCAAAGCATTTTTGTAATTCCTAATGGTATTCTACTATGTTTCATATGGCAATGTCAGTGGTACTCATAAGCATTATAAATAAATACAGTAAACACTATTTTGCTTTGGAACTATTTATCACAGTCTCCTGTCTCTTGATCTTCGTGTTCCCAGGGGATAGGGTCATTGTCCTCTACACAAGGGACTGTGTCTCTGTCATGCCAAAACTGCTCGACATCAGGGAGGATGGGAATCTCTGCCTTCTCGGCTTTCTCTTTGCTGACGGAAGGAGAGCCAGTTTTCTCTTTCTCTGACATAGATGGTGGGGATTCCAGAGATGGAATACTGTCACGAAGGACCTGGGAGTTACCAGCTGGTGTCTCCTGAGACTCTGAAGCAGGTGGATGTTTTTTGGTTATCATCCATTTCCATATGCCTTTCAAGCCTTCCTTGAACTCCTCTGACATCACTAGAAAAATGAGAGGATTTGCTGAAGAGATGGAAAACATGAGGACTTGAGACAGGGCTATAAAACCCTGTGGTGGGGCTGGGCCTCCAGCCTTCAGATGCCAAATCCACAGCCAGGCTATCCACTCAGGGAGCCACAGGATAGCAGAGGTGATGGCAATGCTCAGCAGCATCACTGTGAGTTGCTTTGAACGCATCTGGTTTCTAAGATTTTGAGTTTTAGTTCCTCGTTTCTGACATTGGCCATAAGCTCTCCAGAAATAAAAGCTGGCAGAGAGTAACGGGAGGCAAAATGCCAGCAGCGGGTAGAGCTTACCAAACGTTGACGTGAACTCTCTCGCCACAGCGGGCACATCCACGAGGCACATTTCCACACCTGCATGATGCCTGGTGGTGGTGAAGAACCATTCTGGCAGGGGTAGCAGGCTTGCCACAGCCCAAATGGCCACCAGCACTGACCAGATGGTGCAGTTGTGGATACTTACTGGTTTGGCTGGGTCACATGCATACATGAAGCATACCTTGGCTACTGCAACGATCGTCAGGCTCTTGGCTGCCATGCACGTGTGGATGAACCAGTCAGAGGACTTGCAGACAAACCAGCCCAGATCCCAAACACCTCTGGAGTATGCTGTAGCTCGGACAGGTGCAGAAAACAGCAGGAGAGAGAGATCAGCCAGGCTGAGGTTGAGAATCAGGGAGTGGATCATGGATGGCTTTCCTTTCCAAGCACTGTGGAGGAGGATGCCAATGACACACAGATTCCCCACGAAACCCACCAGGCAGACAGCCACCAGGAGAGCTGGGACTACTGTCCTCCAGTCCTTGGAGTCTGAGGGCAGGTACCCGCCGGCAAAGTGGAGGTGAGCAAAGGACACGTTCATGGTGTTGGAGTTGGAGTCTGCCAGGCAGCTGTCAGTGCACCCCCTTCCATCTAGCGCCTACGTGCAAAAGTTAGCTTCTTTTTGTCTGTCTGCCTTGGCTCTTTGGTGTAGGAAATACATACGTCATCATCAGTGTCCAATGACACCTCTGGGCCCTCCCCTTGCTTTATTCCCTGAGAGCAGACTGTGAAAAAGGTTGACTGCTAAGCTCTTTGCTGTGTGTGCTAGTCCTTGACTGCATTGAGTGACAAGCAGCAGGAGCTCATGGTTGCTGCTCATTAGCAAGTCTAATAACATTGTCAGCCCAGCGGAGTGAAAAACTCCCCGATAGACCCATCAATGATAAATGAGAACATACATGTAAGTGGGTTATGTTCCTGGGGGGTCGCTAGAGACAGTCAAGGTAATTATTTTCAACTAGCTGATTTTAAATCTAGACCCCCATCTGTAATACAGTCAACACCACAAATGAGTAACCCACTTCTTTAATCACCTGCACGGCTTGATCCAGCAGGTCTGGGGTAGGGCCCCCAAACTTGCATTTCTATCAGGTTTCCCAGGGATGTTATGATGTGAGTCTGGGACCACACTGTTCAAGGAAGAACTGGTGCTTCCCCTTTCGGCTGCAGGAATGAGCTTCCTCTTCTTTTACCCAAACCTCACCACCACTTCGGGTAAAGAATCCATCTGCCAATGCAGGAGACATGGGTTCAGTCCCTGAGTCAGAAGATCCTCTGGAGAAAGAAACAGCAACCTGCTCCAGTATTCTTGCCTGGAAAATTTCAATGAACAGAGGAGCCTGGAGGCTATTGTCCATGGCCGGACACGACTTAGCGACTAAACAGCACCACCACTTCAGCCTTATCAACACCTGGCTGAGATCAAATGCGCAGAACTGGATAATGGGAAAAAAAAAAAAAAGCTGCTGGTAAGAAGTCCTATTAAAAAGTCTAATTATGGATTACTCTAAGTTTAGTCTATTGTGAATTTTTTAGAGGTGATTTTAGAACAGTGCATTAAAATGAGTTTACTTACTAAGAAGACTTTTAAACCAGTGATGGTGATTAAACCAACCAAATGTTGAATTAGATTTTCTTTTAGAATTCCTAAAGGATTTATGAAGACAAATGAAATAAAAGAAAAATAATTTATTTGCAGAAGGCATGTAAGAGATTTTAAAGAAAATGACATTTTAAAGTTGGGAAAATAAAAAAAAATGATTCTAGAACCAGTCTTGAAATTTTATAATAGGCAGTGGAAAGATACTCTGGAGGAGGTCAGAGGAGCTGGAATTGTTCATGGAGAAGAGTTTGTGGAATTGAAAGGATTTTGAGGTCTACTCTGTGCTGAGTCAGAAATGCTTAGTGTCATATGGTGGAAAGTGTGCTGAGCTCAGAATCGGACCTCTAGGTTCTGGTTTTAACTCTGCTTTCACTAGTTTTTCTCTGGAAATTAAGGATGACATTTAAAATCTCCCTAAACAAAAACAAAAACAAAAACAAACTCCCTGAAATCCCAGAACTCAACAAGTATTGACTCAATAAAAACATATGGATATCAGGAAAGCTGTCAGTGGTTCTTGATTATCTTTTCTGTTTTCCTTTCCCTCTAGGAAGTAGTTGTGTCTATGAAACAGTGGAGGTAAACGTCTTGTCCCAGCAACTCACAGTAATCTCTAGTTAGTGCTGTGGACAGTGATATATCAAGTCTCGGTAGCACCATTTTTGGGAGTGAAGAGGCCCACACCATCATATGGGAAGGCAAATGGTTGGGGGCAGGGTGTGCAGAGAAACACCCTGAGTACTACTTAGAGCAAATGAATGTCTTGTGAATTACAGGCTACAACAGAGCTAGTTCTACTTGATGTACGTGGAAGAGATGAGCTCAGGACCAGAAAGCATATACTACTTTGCATTATGGCTTATAAACTTGAGATGGTCAGGCTCCTGAAGATACAGAAAACAAAAAGCTAAATGAGTTTGAGAAGGCTTTAACAGCATGGAAATTTGATTCTAACTTTTTATTTTGAAATAATTGCAAACTTATAGGGAAAAATGCAAAAATAGTACAAAGAATTATCATTCTGATTTTCCAGCTGTCAACAGTTTTTCACGTTTGTGCTCGTGCCCTCTCTGCACACACACACACGCTTATATGCATATATATAGACACATAAACATATATATTGTTTTCCGAACCAATTGAGGATTGGTTTTCAGAAAATTTTGAGTTTTCTTTCTGGATTATCATTAGATATAAAAATCAAAATGAGACTATGTGCTTATGGCAAAAAGGAATTCTTTCCTTTGGCAATACTCATCACCCAACCCAAGCTTCTGTTTATCTTCTGATATACCAGCACTTGTGCATCTAGACACTACACAAATATAATATGTAGCAGTATGTGCCTTATATCCACTTTTTGTTTTAACATCATTTCCATTGAGAGGATAAGTGTAACTTAGCCAACCTAAAAGAAGAATTACATCCTATGCATTTTTCTTATTTATATCATGAATTCAAGTTATTTTGATCTTTCTTCATAGCATATAGTTAAAAAAAATTTTTTTTAATACAGTATTCAATTGTATGCCTGGTGGACATTTGCCAAGTTTCCTTATTTTTATTTATTTTTGGAAGTTGCCTAGTATGTGAAAGTATAAGTGTTAGTCACTCAGTTGTGTCTGACTCTTTGTGACTCCTTGGACTGTAGCCTGCAGGCTACTCTGTGGCATTCTCCAGGCAAGAATACTGGAGTGGGTAGATATTCCCTTCTCCAGGGGATCTTCCTGATCCAGGGATCAAACCCAGGTCTCCTGCATTGCAGGCAGATTCTTTACCATCTGAGCCACCAGGGAAGCCCCCCTTTCTTATTTGATAGAAGGGATCTTGGAGAGAAATGATTTGGATGAGATGGATGGAGAAGTACAGTAAAAATACTTAGAGTATTTGGGACGAAAAGTGAAAACAACCCACCACCCCCACCCCAAAATACTGGAAACAGCTCTCCACCGGTTGGTGAATGGATAAAGAAATGGCTGTATTCACACAATAGACTAGTATTTAGCAATATAAAGGAATACATGCTGCCACGTGTAAGAACCTCACAAATACTATGCCAACTGAAAGAAGCCAGAGACAATGACGTATTGTGAGATTCCATTTATATGAAATGTCCAGAAAAGGCAAATCTATAGAGATGGAAAGTAGAACAGTGGTTGCCTGGAGCTACGGGTGGGAAATGGGAGTGACTGCAAATGGGCACAAAGCATCTTTTGGAGGTAAGAAAAATGTACTCAGTTGGGATTGTGGGGGGTGGTTATACAACTCTGTAACAATGTACTGAAAACCTTGAATTGTACACAAAATGAGTGAATTTTATGGTATGTAAATCATACCTCAATGAAACCTTTTTTTAACATGAGTTATTTGGTATGGAGGAAAGGTAAAGAGCAGATGTCATAGCTCTTAGAATGCTGAGTGACCTCCAGTAAGAGGGAATATCCCATTCTGAGACTGTGATTAAAGTATATTATGTGGAGCCAGGGAGAGACTGTGATCTGGCAGGACCAAACCAAAGGGCAGTACTAGGTGGGAAAGGGCTGTGGGGAGAAGGGAACCCCAGAATGCTGGGATTCAGAACCTTGAGGCTTGGCTTCCCCAGCTTGGAAATGGGCTTTCATTGGAGCCTTCTCCCTCTGTTTCCACACTCCTGCTGAGAAACCAGCAACAGGGCAGCCACCCCCAACAAGGACCTCAGTTGGGTTCCAGTCTACACTTCCTTCTCCTAACAGGGACAACACCCGCAGTGATGATGCCAAGAGATAACCCTTGGAAATTGAGAAACGGTAATAAAAAAGATAAATTTGAGCCATAGACACGCCCCATTTCTTTTAAAATTTTTAATTTACAAGGGACCTCAGCCAGCTCAAAAGAACCAAGGCAAAGCAAACTGGTGGCTAAGATTTTAAGTGGCTCCTGATAAAAACAGAACTAGGTGTGAGCTCTTGCTGATGCTGTGCTGCTAAGTCACCTCAGTCGTGTCCGACTCTGTGCGACCCCATAGACAGCAGCCCACCAGGCTCCCCCGTCCCTGGGATTCTCCAGGCAAGAACACTGGAGTGGCTTGCCATTTCCTTCTCCAATGCATGAAAGTGAAAAGTGAAAGGGAAGTCGCTCAGTCGTCTCTGACTCTTAGCGACCCCATGGACTGCAGCCTTCCAGGCTCCTCCGTCCATGGGATTTTCCAGGCAAGAGTACTGGAGTGGGGTGCCATTGCCTTCTCCGTGAGCTCTTACTAGGAGCAGGTAAAGTTTATCCTATAGCTCAGTTCCATCCAGGGAAGGGGGAATAATAAAAACATCCATTTTTTTGAGTGAGTCCTCAGTGCCCATCATTGTGCTAAGCATTCTATGCCCCAAATCTTCACAACAGTTCCTAAAATACTATCATTTTCTCCTTCTTACAGGTGATGACCTTGGGGCATAAAGAGGTGAATAACTGGCCTATGAGGCTTTCCTGGTAATTCAGGGGTAAAGAATCCGCCTGCCAATGCAAGAGATGTGGGCTTGATCTCTGGGTCAGAAGGTTCCCTGGAGAAGGAAATAGCAACCCAATCCAGTATTCTTGCCTGGAGAATACCATAGACAGAGGAGCCTGGCGAGCTATAGTTCATGAGTTCTCAGAGTCAGAAGTGACTTAGCAACTGAACAGCCACAAACACCCCCATGTGAATGTAGGTTGCACAGCTACTAGATGAGGGAGTTGGGACAGAGACCCCCATGGGTCTGACCCCAGAGTCGGGCTTCCAGAGTGAGTATTGGTAAGCTGTATGCTGCTATTCTGCCCCACTAAGAACGTTCTGGGTACTAACTGTTCTCTAAACACTACAGTTGTGAAACTGATCCAACCAAGGCCAATATTCTAAGGCCCAAATAATGGACTATAGGTCACTTCAACAAGCATGTTTTGAGCCCTTGTGCACTGGGAATATAAAGCTCGTGTATTCTTTTCTTCTTTTCTGGGGACCTGGAATCATGAGTTTAGGATGGAGCTGGGACTGATGTACCTGGGTGGCAAGTTGGGGACCTCGAATACCCTGGGTCTAAGAGGAAGTGGGGTGCTTCCGGTTCCTGAGTCCAAGAGAGGTGCTGGGTATAGGGGATCCCTGAGTAGAGAGGGAGCTGGCCCTCGGATCCCTCAGTCCTGGCGAGGGGACAGGTACGTTGGGCCCCATCGTCTTGAGTGGGAGTTGGAAACCTGCATGATGCTTGGGTTCAGGAGAGAAGCTGAGGGCCTAGGATCGGAGCTTGGACCTTATATGAAGCAGGTGTGAGGTGTGGAATTAGAGTGTGGTTCCCTTGGTCCTAGGAGGGAACTGAAGGCCCTAGCCTCTTGCGTTCTGGAGGGGCGCTGTTCCATGAGTCCTGGAAGAGAAGTCGGGGTTCTAGATCCCTAGGTGGAGAGAGAAGGGGCAGAGGGTATCGCTGGGTTCCCTCTTGCTCTCTGGGTCCCCCCACCCCCACCTTCACTCCCACCCCTGGAAGCGCTTGTCTGCAAGGCCTCAAGCAGGCAGGTGCCTGGCCCACCTGGCGCTAACCCAGTCTCCACCTATTTTTCTTTCAGTGAATATTTGCTGAGCCACTTTCCCTGGGCCAAACCGAACGCCAGCCTCCGGGAACCCACTGTGGTAGAAGAGTCCCATTTTCTCCAGGAGCTACCAGGTAGTCGGAGAGATGGACAAAGGAGAAGTTGCGGAGAGAGTGCTACGAGATACTGGCTGAGGAGCAAATGCCAGAGAACAGCTGCTTCTCATCAGAGAGGTGAACGTGGCTGGCTTGCGGGGTCTGAGAATAACCTCCTTCCACCTGTGGGCTGTCAGGCCCTGGATGTTGCACGGAAGCTCTGGGAGGAGCAGAGTGGGGCACACGGGGCGGTTTGACCAGCTGCTTTTGGTTGGCTTGTTAGACAGCGTTCAGTTCCGTCTCTGCCAGCAGTAGGGAGCTCAGCCCTCGGGTCTACAGTGTCTTTGCCACCCGCGCTCCCACTCTCAAGGTCAGTAAACCGGTTGGTGGTTCCTTCTTTGAGGACAGCCTTGCTTGCTGAAGCGTCCTCTTTCCGGTCCGCTCACAGTGCTCCTTTCTGGATCACAGTTCCTGGTTTTTGTGAAGCATCCTTTGCCGTGGAGTTTCCTGAGTGGCGTGTCCCATTACTTCTCGTCTGGCATCTTGGAGTGTTGTTCCAGACTGCGGGTGCAAAGCTGCGTGACCTTCCATCTCTAACGTGAGTGCTGGGTAGGTCTGGCTAGGTCTGAGCTACCGCTCCGACAAGCCGGCACCTCCCCCGTCCCTCTTGTTTCTGCTGTTGGTTAAGTGGCTCTTAAGTCCACCGTGGGGAAGATGGCGGAAGCAGATGGATTGTGCTGTTAGTTACAAAACGGGCACCAAGTCTGGAAACGTAGGTCTTCAACTTATCTTATTTAACATCAATAACCGTTTATTTTATTGGAGTATAATTGCTTTACAATGTCGTGTTGATTTCTGCTGTACAGCAACATGAATCACCTCCCTCCCAGCACCCCCATCCCATTCCATCCCACCCTTTTAGATCATCACAGAGCTCTGAGCTGGGCTCCCTGGCTACACAGCAGATTTCCCTTGGCTGTGTGTTTTACACATAATGGTGTACATATGTCAGTCCCAATCTCCCAGTTCATCTCACCCTCCCCACGACCACTTGTCTGTTCTCTGCATCTGTCTCTATTCCTGCCCTGCAAATAGGTTCCTCAGTACCATTTTTCTAGATTCCACATATATGCATTAATATATTTGGTTTTCTCTTTCTGACTTCACTCTGTATGACAGACTCTAGGTATATCTGCCTCACTACAACTGACTCAATTTCATTCCTTTTTATGGCTGATTAATATTCCGTTGTAGTAACCGTTTGTTGTGTGTTGGCACATGTTTCCAGACTTGATGGCCATCCTGTGTATCTTAACTTCCACAGACTGGGAGTCAGGCGATCTGAACCCTTCCCCACAAAGGGAGACTGTTGGATCTGCCAGGGACCCTTTTGGATTGTCTGTGTCACAGTTTTCCAGACGGGGAGGCAGATGCTCAGTAAAGTGTAAGTGACCTGTTCTAGGTCACTTGGTTTCTCGGTAGCTGGGCAGCAACCGGGATTCAGGAGTCTCTTATTTTTTGTTCTACATACTGTTTCGGACTTCTTCCTGCTGTGTTTTTTTCCCTTTGTTAATAACTTGTGCTTTGACTTTATGGAGGGTAAAATTTGAAGATGTAGATGGGAAGCCTCTTTGGAAAGCACGAGGATTGTAAGAACATAGGAGGTAGCTGTAATGTATCAGCTGATGGAGAACTTAAACTTTCTTTTCTAGAAACCAAATTTCCAGTCTTGTAAAACACAGCGGTGGTTTATATGATGATGTATTTCCTTTTATCTGTTGTTTTTTTTCTTTGCAAGACTTTGTTTGCTTTTTACATTGTTAGAATGGAAATTATAATTGCAGCTCTGATTTAAAAAAAAATATTTTATTTGTTTGGCTGTGCTGGGTCTTAGTTGCAGTATGTGGGATCTAGGTCCTGATCAGGAATCAAACCTGGGCCCCCTGCACTGGGCATGTGGAGTCTTAGCCACTGGACCACCAGGGAAGTCCTGAAGCTCTGATTTTTCTTGTAATGAGAGGCTCTGATTGTCCAAAATGACCCTAGGGAGAACTGTCTCAGGGATTGATTTCACAAGCAGTGAAGATGACAATCTTCACTTGCTTTTTGTAGAGGCCATAGTCCTAGGAGAACAGCAAGTAAAGGACTAACACATACATATGGGTACAGAATGGTTAAAATCATGCTTTGAATGCAATGAACGCATTCCTGGCTACAGCTATTTTGTTTTTGTAGGGTACAGTTTGCTGTGGGTTCTTACTAAATGACACATCCCATTATTTAGAGGAAGGTCTAGTTGTTAAAAAAAAAAACCAAAATTTTATTGCCACATCCACCTTGTACAGTGAATTTTTTCATATTCCTTTAAAAAAAAAGCTTTATAGAGATAGAGCTCACATGCCCTTAGCACACATGCATGCACACGTCACCCAGTGAACGCTCAATTCAGTGGTTTTGTTATTTTACTCTTTCACGTTCTTGTCCATGCTGAGTGGCTACTGTGGGTGTGATGCTGTCTTCAGCACCAGCTAGAGCTGTTTCCATGACTACCGAATCCAGCAGGTAGAGTTGCATCATCGTGCACATTTCAGACATCCCAGGACTAGATGGGCTGGGCATGGAACATGCAGTGTTCAGAGATCCCATGCTATCTCAGGTTCCTGGGGCCCATTGGAAAAGAGAGTACACTGCCATCCCAGAGTCCCAGACTCTGCCCTCCTTTTTAAAATGGAAGAGGCAGTCTGTAGGTTTTGGCCTGCATGTTTACTTTGAGGAGGAAAACATTTTTCTTAATTTAAAAAAATCCTCTAATGAAATATCATACTCCATATCTTGGAAAGAAAAGGTGTTTGGATGAAGGGGAAGGAGGATTAGAGTTTGATTTCAAATGTTTCAACCTGGGTACAAAATGTTTGTCAATCAGCTATTCTGCTGAGTGCATTAAAAAAAAGCTTTTTTTTTTTTTTTTTAATACTTTTCAGTCCCTCATTGCAAATCCTTGTTGAAAGTTTAGGAAATTCTTCTAAAAGTTTAAAACTTTTCCACCTTGCTTTTTATTTATTTATTTAGTTGTGCATTATTTCCCTGCCTTGTTCAGTAGTTGAAAAATTGAACTTTGCAAGTTTGAGTGCTTCCTGTGATGTCTATAAATTTTACCTTCATAAACATTTTAAAAATTAGGTAGAACAGGTGATATTGTCATTATTTTGTATAGAAGACACTAAAGCATCCCAGAGGCTTTTGACTGCTAGTAGTTTCAGAACTTGTTAGTTGCTGGATTAAGAGAGACCCTGGATTCCTGATTCTGCTTCCAACTCTTCCACCAGATCAAGCTCGCAGTGGAACATAAATCAGTATGCTGAGAGATGTTTTCAGGTGTTCTGTATTAGTTTCTTGTTGCTTCTGTAATAAATCATCATGAATTTATAGCAGCTGAAAGCCACCCAAATCATCTTACAGACCCAAAGTCCTAAAATCAAGGTGTCAGCAGGCTGCATTTCTTCTGGAGGATTTAGGGGAGAATCCATTTCTTTGTCTTTTCCGGCGTCTAGAGGCTGCTCACATTTCTTGACTCCTGGCCCCTTCATCTGCTAAGCCAGCAGCATAGCATCTTTTCAACCAAAATTGGGGTCCAGCTGCTCCCCACTCAAAAGCCAATAAAGAGGCAAGGTTGGTCATTATGTAGTTAACATCTTCCACCTGATGGGGGGTTTCAGCATCTGCAAGACAGCTCACAAGATATGGCCCAGAATATTATTTATTGCCCTTGAGCAGGAAATAAATGTCCTTAACTGTAGTTAATGACTCAGCTGATATTATTTAGTCTTGTTGGACTGTTTACCTTTGTTTAGGCAGTTTCTCACTTCTCTAATTAAACTTGCTCTTTGGCTAAAGTTTCTCCACAGACAAAAGGCAGATGGAGGACATGGGGGACAAGGACCATAGGGTCCTGCTCCTTTTCATCTTTACCTCTCTCTCTGTAACTTCTGCTTCGTCACATCTCCTTCTCTGGCTTCTATCCCTTCTGCCTCCTTCTTATATGAAAGACCTTTTGTGATTACATCGTACCCAGTGAATAATCCATGATAGTCTCTCCATCTCCAAATCCTTACCTTAATCATATCTGCAAAGTTCCTTTGGTCATGTAAGGTGAATAGTCATAGGTTTCTGGGGTTAGGGCATAGGCATCTTTTGGAAAGCTATTATTGTCAGTTCCATGTATTCTAAAAAAGTTTGGTGGTAGTACATTTGGGACGTGCTGGACTAAACAGAATTAAACAGAATTTCTCTGCACTTTAAAAATGGTAACCAAAGCTTCCATTTTTGAGACTTTAGTATCTCTGAAGCACTTTGCTAAATTTTATGTTGATTATCTCATTTCATTCTCATGACAATACAAAAAGGAGTTCTGTTTCCATTTATCAAATAAACTGAAGTTCAAAGTTAAGTGACTTATTCAAACTTACACTGCTAATAAGTGGCAGCGCTGGGATTCAAACTCAGATCTATGTGATGCTAGAGCATGAGTCTTGGAGAGTCATTATATTAATGCTTTAATATGGAAAGCAGGGGGTTTAGGATACAGACATTTTCATATTAATCTAGCCCAAATCATAGCATCTTGGCTTTACAGGTGGCTCTAGAGGTGAAGGATCTGCCTGCCAATGCAGGAGATGTAAGAGACACAGATTCAATCCCTGGGTAGGGAAGATTCCCTGGAGAAGGGCATGGCAACCCACTCCAGAACTTTTGCCTGGAGAATCCTATGGACAGAGGTGCCTGGTGGGCTACACAGTCCATAGGGTCACAAGGAATTGGACACGACTGAAGTGACTTAGCATGCATAGCATCTTACCAAGCTAGTGTTCTTCAGAGCACTTTATGAAACAATAAACTTGGTGGCCTTCATATCAGTGTTACCCGATAGAACTTTGTGTGACGATGGGCATGTTCTGTATCTGTGCTATCCAGTGTGGGAGCTGCCAGCCACATCTGGCTGTTGAGCACTTGAAATGTTAGAGCAACTGAGGGACTGAATTTTACATTTCATGTGATTTAAATGATAGAAATAATCATGTGCGACTAATGGTTTCTATATTGGACAGCCCAGTCTTTATTCTTCCAATACCTGATGTTTCAGTTTAGCCCAGGCCCATGCAGTTACTTTACTTTTGAGCATAATACTATATTTGACAATTTCTTGGTATCAAATGTCATTTGAAGAATGGTGGTTGAAAGCTTCTTCAGAAAATGCTCCTGTAAAGAATGTGTCTTTGTGGTGGAAGATAATAGTAAAACAGGATTTCAGGTGTCTTGGGCAGAGTCAGTAGAAATTTGTAGACCACTGAGTCCTGTCTTTTTTTTAAATTTTATTTATTTTTTAATTGAAGGATAATTGCCTTACAGAATTTTGTTGTTTTCTGTCAAACTTGAATCAGCCATAGGTATATATATATATCACCTCCTTTCTGAACCTCCCTCCCATCTTCCTCCTCATCCCACCCCTCTTGGTTGACACAGAGCCCCTGTGAGTTTCCTGAGTCGTACAGCAAATTCCCATTGGCTATCTATTTTATACATGGTAATGTAAGTTTCCATGTTACTCTTTCCATGTACCTTGCCCTCTCCTCTTCTCTCCCCCATCTGTAAGTCTATTCTCTATGTCAGTTTCTCCATTGCTGACATGTAAATAAATTCTGGAAGACAGTATGGAGATTTCTTAAAAAACTAGGAATAAAACCACCATATGACCCAGCAATCCCACTCCTAGGCATATACCCTGAGGAAACCAAAATTGAAAAAAACACATGCATCCCATTGTTCATTGCAGTGCTATTTACAATAGCTAGACATGGAAGCAACCCAGATGTCCACTGACAGATGAATGGATAAAGAAGTTGTGGTCCATATACACAATGGCATATTACTCAGCCAAATATACACAATGGAATATTACTCAGCCATAAAACAGAACGCATTTGAGTCAGTTCTAATGAGGTGGATGAACCTAGAACCTATTATACAGAGTGAAATAAGTCAGAAAGAGTAAGATAAATATTGTATTCTAAGCATATATATGGAGTCTAGAAAAATGGTTACTGTCTTTGATAAAACTGCCTGGGGAGCTGGTTAGCTGACAGTTTCCCCTAAAGATGGATGTCCTAGTAGAAGAACTCTTCAGTCATTCAACAAGAAGCTGTGAAAAGATGGTCTAGAAATTGTGGGAGAATCAAGGAAATAGGAAGGTCCTGTCCAGGGTTTGAAACAGCTCTCGGGGAACAGCATGCACTTTGGTGAAAAGACCATCTGTAATGTTAGTGTGCTTAGTCGCTCAGTTGTGTCTGACTCCTCAAGACACCATGCACTATAGCCCACCAGGCTCCTCTGTCCATGGAATTTTCCAGGCAAGAATACTGGAGTGGGTTGCCATTTCCTGTAATGCTACATAAGACTGTATCATTGGAAATGTAAAGAAAGTACCAAGTTAATGTTATGGCCAGTGATGTTCGTGTTTACTTTAGCTGTGGAAAACAACTTTTCAGGTGAAATCATAGGCAGAAGCTCAATAACGGTGACGAAGGGAGAGCTGCCCTGGGACTTGCTTGGTGGCCCAGTGTTAGAACTCTGTACTCTCACTGCTGAGGTCCTGGGTTCAATTCCTGGTCAGGGAACTAAGATCCCACAAGCCAAGCCACATGACAGAAAAAAACCAAAAAACGCTGTCCTGTGTGAAGCAAGTGTTGGGTGGAATCATGGTCCTGTTTTCTGAGGCCCTCCCCTCATTTACTGCTGTGGCCCTTGGGGTGCCTCCCTGAAACTCCAGGGCAGTGGTCCCCAGCCTTTTTGGCACCAGGGACTGATTTTGTGAAAGACAGTTTTTCCACGGACCGAGAGTGGGCGGGGGATGGTTTGGGGATGACTCAAGCCCATCACATTTATTGTTCACTTTATTTCTTCTTTAATGTTACTGCTGATCTGATAGGAGGTCCTCTGCCTGGAGGTTGGGGATCCTGCGCTAGGAGATGTAAGTCACTGACAGAGTCTAGAAAAGAGTTTAAAAGCTCAGAGGCAGGAGTGTTCCTGGGGTTCTGAGGGAATGCTGCATAGAAAGGTGAACTATGATACTTCCCAGGTATCTCTATATACATATTTTCAAATACATTTTCTACACACACACACATATATTTCGGTGGGAAAGAAAGGCCTTTATCACTCTTAAACAGAAATGTGATATAACTATACGCTTATGTCCTCTGGTACACACATATACAATTTTGAAAGGATCCTGCTGGATGCTATTGCTAATTTGCCTTTTCTTTTCATATCATCTCATCTGCCACTGTCTGTCATTACCTGATCTGCATCTTTAAAATGGTAGTTGAACATTCTCTTTTGTGTTTGTGCAGAAGAGAGTACAACTGGGGGAAAAGGGGCATCCTTAGATCTCATGTTACTGATACAAGTCAAGTTCTTCCAACATCCTTGGGTAGATTCTTCACCCAGAACCAGCCTTTTTTTATTTTATTTTTTTTTTCAGAAAGAGCTATCCTTGTGCATAAATCCCAAACAACACTGGAGATCAGTGTGCTAGGCTGTGTGTGCTGTGCTCAGTTGCTTCAGTCGAGTCTGACTCTCTGCAACTCTGTGGACTGTAGAGATCAGTGAATTGGCTTTCAATCTTGCTACCAAAGTGTGTATTTCCTGTGTTGTGTGGGTACAGGGACCTCCTGGATAACTGAATCAGCTTGGGTCTTTGAGTTCTTTATAGCATCTGTTTCAAGGTCTCATCTCACCCAATCTTTTTTTTTTTTCCCTGCAGTATTTTATTATTTTTAATTTGTTTTTTCTTTTTAAAAATTATTTTCAATTGAAGGATAATTGCTTTACAGAATCATGTTGGTTTCTGCCATATATCGACATGAATTAGCCATAGGTATACTTCTATCCCCTCCCTCTTGAACCTCCCTCTCACCCCACCCGACCCCTCTAGGTTGTCACAGAGCACTGGTTTGAACTCCCTGAGTCATACAGCCAATGCCCACGGGCTGTCTGTTTTACATATGGTAATAGGCATGTTTCAGTGCTGCTTTCTCAATTCATCCCACTCTGTCCTTCCCCCACTGTGTCCATAAGTCTGTACTCTATGTCTGCGTCTCCAATGCTGCCCTGCAAACAGGCTCATCAATACCTGGTCATCAGTACCAGCTTTCTAGATTCTATCAGTTCAGTTCAGTCGCTCAGTCGTGTCCGACTCTTTGCGACCCCATGAATCACAGCACGCCAGGCCTCCCTGTCCATCACCAACTCCCGGAGTTCACTCAGACTCACGTCCATTGAGTCAGTGATGCCATCCAGCCATCTCATCCTCTTTCGTCCCCTTCTCCTCCTGCCCCCATCCCTCCCAGCATCAGAGTCTTTTCCAATGAGTCAGCTCTTCGCATGAGGTGGCCAAAGTACTGGAGTTTCAGCTTTGACATCATTCCTTCCAAAGAAATCCCAGGGCTGATCTCCTTGCAGTCCAAGGGACTCTCAAGAGTCTTCTCCAACACCACAGTTCAAAAGCATCAATTCTTTGGTGCTCAGCTTTCTTCACAGTCCAACTCTCACATCCATACATGACCACTGGAAATACCATAGCCTTGACTAGACGGACCTTTGTTGGCAAAGTAATGTCTCTGCTTTTCAATATGCTATCTAGGTTGGTCATAACTTTTCTTCCAAGGAGTAAGAGTCTTTCAATTTCATGGCTGCAGTCACCATCTGCAGTGATTTTGGAGCCCAAAAAAATAAATTCTGACACCGTTTCCACTGTTTCCCCCTCTATTTCCCATGATGTATGTGTTAATACATATTTGTCTTTCTGACTTACTTTACTCTGTATAAAAGGCTCTAGATGTATCTACCTTATTAGAACTGAGTCAAATGCACTCTTTTTATGGCAGAGTAATATTCCATTGTGTATATGTACCACAGTTTCTTTATCCATTCATCTGTCAGTGGACAGCTAGGTTGCTCCATGTCCTTGCTATTGTAAATAGTGCTGTGATGAACTTTGGGGTCCATGTGTCTTTTTCACTTATGGTTTCCTCAGGGTATATGCCCAGTAGTAGGATTGTTGGGTCATATGGTAATTTTATTCCTAGTTTTTTAAGGAATCTCCATACTGTTTTCTATGTCAATTTGCGTTCCCACCCACAGTACAAGAGGCTTCCCTTTTCTCCACACCCTCTCCAGCATTTATTGTTTGTATATTTTTTGATGGTGGCCATTCTGACTAGGGTAAGCATTCCATTTCAAGGAGTAATGGATTCAAAAATTACGTGGCTAGTGAGTGAGAGGCCTGAAACTGAAGCCAGGTAGTCTGACGTTAGCATTTGTGCGCCAGGGCACCAACCTGTCTCCAAAATAGGCTTTCTTTCTGATAACTTTAATAGTAGGTAATGAGTTGTCAAAGGAGTTCCTGGTGAATGGAGCAAATGTTAATAAGCACCATCTCTCTTTCTCATATGAGGTGGTTATTTCTACCTTCATATGGACCAGAACCTAGATATTTCCTCATTGGAGTCCCCTCTCAACAGTAGCCTGCTTCATGTGAAAGTAACTCAATGGTTTGGTGAACACCTTTCCATAGATGTCTTTACAGATTTACAAATAAATGACATATGTGTTTTTGATTTCAAGTGAGATCTGCTGCTGCTGCTGCTAAGTCACTTTAGTCATGTCTGACTCTGTGCGACTCCATAGAGAGCAGCCCACCAGGCTCCCCCATCCCTGGGATTCTCCAGGCAAGAACACTGGAGTGGGTTGCCATTGCCTTCTCCAATGCATGAAAGTGAAAAGTGAAAATGAAGTCGCTCAGTCGTGTCTGACTCTTAGTGACCCCATGGACTGCAGCCCACCAGGCTCCCCTGTTCCTGGGATTCTCCAGGCAAGAACACTGGAGTGGGTTGCCATTGCTTTCTCCAGGGGATCCTCCTAGATTCCATCATACATGAATCCAGTCTTTTTTTCTGTGTGCTATGTGCAATACCATTGCTTAAAAGACTTTTTTTCCAGAAGTGTGTGTGAGGAGGTGACCATGGGGAAGATGAGGCTGAACTCTGTTCAAGGTACAATTAATAAATATTATAAAATACCTAATAATAACTTGGCTTTAGCAATAATACTTGATCTATTTCTTGGCATCAGACAAGTTCTTAGTTCTCTTGTCTTTCATAAACAAACACAGTTGATTGTCATAAAGCTTCTACTAAGGCCAAATTGTTTTCCTCTTTATTTCATTTTGGCATACTTAATTATGGCTATTGCTGTATCAATGGTGTTATATTTGGGACTTATGCTTTTTTATGCTTCTGCAATTTAATTTTTCATTTTCCCATTTGTTTTCAATACATTCATGTAATCACTCAATTCCACAGCTCTACCAAGCTTGCTGCCTAACCTGAACCACTGATGGGCAGACACTGCCCTCTGTGGACAGCTCAAAACACTGTCAGTTGATGAAGAAAGGAGTGCATTTATTTGTTCTAAAGGTAGTTGTTTTTTTGTCCCCATTTGTAGCAACAGGGATGGACCTAGAGATTATCATACTCAGTGACGATATCATTTATATGTGGAATTTTTAAAAAATGATATAAATGAACTTATTTACAAAATAGAAATAGACTCAAGGCATAGAAAACAAACTTATGGCTACCAAAGGGGAACGGGAGGGGGGATAAACTAGGAGTTTAGGATTAGCAGATACACCAACAAGGACCTGCTGTATAGCGCAGGGAACTATACTCAATATTTTATAATAACCTATAGGAGAAAGAATCTGAAAAAGATTTATATATATTATATATATAATATGTATACATAAAACAGTCACTTTATACACCTGAAACTAACACACCATTGTGAATCAACTATACTTCAATAAAAAAATAAAAGTAATTTGCAGGCATCAGTGACTAACATACAAAATAAAAGTTGAATGAAGTTTAGGGACTATTGTTGAATGGGACATGGATGAAAATTACTTTAGCATAAGCATATTTGAGTGTACACGAGGAAAATGAACACAGAAATAAAAAATGGTACCAGATGCCCATGAGAGGAGGTATACAGTCTTCTAAATTGTGGATTGAGGTCCAGTTGCTTGGGTACTGCTTTTGAACCCGTTAGAAATGCAGAATCCCAGGTCCCACCCCAAACTCTCGTATCGGAGTCTGCATTTAACAGGAACTTGAGATGACTCATCCGCATGGTGAAGCATGAGAACCTCTGGTGTACAGCGAGGCAGGTGTTTGGCCCATGGACTTGAGATGTAGGTAGAATTGGGTTGGATTCCCAGCTCTGCCACTTATTACCTGTGTGAACTTGAGCAGGTGACATTTCTGTGCCTCAGTTTCCTTATCTGTAAATGGGGAATATAACCAGTACGTCCCTCATAGGATTATTGTCAGGCAACCGTCACCAGCAACATCACCACCATCACCACTAAGGATTAATGAGGGCCCACCCTACCCCCGGTGCTGTTACTGACACTTGTTACTAATTTGTGAATGGGATGGGGGAAGGCTCATCAAATCTTAAAACCTGATGGGTTGTGATTGTTATGATCACTCTAAAGCATGGTCTTTAGCAAGTGGGATAGAATGGTATTCCTCAGTTGAAAAACTGAAGGTTGTAGATTTGGGGAGTGGAGGTGGGTGCTGGGCCTGCTAGGGCGTTCAGGACCAAACTCTGAACATCTGACCCCAGCTTTTCATTAGTGATGTAAAAAGGATTATTTAGGGTAAAACCAGTTTTCTGTTTTTGTTCAGTCACTAAGTCATGTCCAACTCTTTGCAACCCATGGACTGCAGCATGCCAGGCTCCCCTTCATACACTATCTCTTAGAGTTTGCTCAAACTTGTGTCCGTTGAGTCGGTGATCATCCAACCACCTCATCCTCTGTCGTCCCCATCCCCTTCTCCTGCCTTCAATCTTTCCCAGCATTAAGGTCTTTTCCAGTGAGTTGGCTCTTTGCATCAGGTGGCCAAAGCATTGGAGTTTCAGCTTCAGCATCAGTCCTTCCAGTGAATATTCTGGACTGATTTCCTTTAGGATTGACTGGTTTGATCACCTTGCTGTCCATGGGACTCTCGAGTCTTCTCTAACTCCACAATTCAAAAGCATCAATTCATTGGTGCTCTGCCTTCTTTATGGTTCAACTCTCACATTCTTAATGACTCAGTTTTCTGAGCATTTGCTTCATCTAGGAAGCAGCAGGAGAACTGGTGTTTAAAACAGTGGTTCTCAGACTTTTTGGTCTGAGAGGACCTCTTTATCTTTTAAAAATTATTGAGAATGCCATAGAGCTTTTTGTTTATGTGATTATATCTATTGATATTGACCTTATTAGAAACTAAAGCTGAGAAAATTTTAAAATATTTTTTTGAGGGGACTTCCTTGATGGTCCAGTGGTTAAGACTCTGTGCTTCCACAGGGGAACAGGTTTGATACCTGGGCAGAGCAAAAAAAATGTTTATCTTTTTTTATGATTTATTTTTCTCTTTTATTATTATTGCACATTTCAGTGCTCTCATTCATCCATTTCTGTTTCTTGTAAACTGCATAGTTAGGGAAATTCCTACCTAAACTTCTTGATTTTGATAGCATTCCATGTAAGAAAATTTTACAATATTAATTCATTTAAAAGAAATGGTAATCAACCCAGTACATGTTAACGTTAAGCAATAGTTTTATAAGAAATAAATATATTTTATAAAACAAAAAAAATACAGTTCCTTGATGGCCTACCTGTTAGGATTCTGGGCTTTCATTGCCGGGGCCTGGCTTCAGTCCCCAGTTGGGGAACTGAGATCCTGTAAGCGCTGTGGCATGGTCACAATAAAAAATGAAAAATTAGTGATAAGAGTGGTGTTTTTCCATATTTTTGCAAATTTCCTTAAAGCCTGGCTTAATAGAATGAAACTGGATTCTCCTGTCTGCTTTTGCATTTGGTCTGTGAAAGTATCACTCAACTTGTGGCCTCTAGAAAACTCCTGTATACTCAGGAGCGAATGAGAGTGAAAAAGGCACATAATATTTTAGTATTACTAAAAATTAGTTTTGATCTTGTAGATCCCCTGTTAGGGTCTCAGGGAATCCCAGGAAACTGGAAATTTAAGAGATGAAAGTACGCTCATTACAAGCAAATACATGTAGTTGAAGTATTTATTCTTCTACATTAATTAAGTGCTTTATAGAGCAGAGCTCTGCTCGGACCCCATGATAAACTTGGAATGCATTAAACAGAATTTCTGCAAGATTTATAATTCTCCATTTTTGCTAATTTGGATGGGTCTTACACACCTGTGGGTTTTGTCATATTTCCACAGGAGTTTTTGATTAGAGACACTTGGCAATTACCCCTAGACTTCCAGTTCAGTGCAGAAAAATATTTGTTTTAACATTCTGTATTCTTTGGCTATTGCTGCTGCAAGTTGGAAATTGGTGATTAACTTACAGGGTGTGATCAAAGCATTGCTCTCTCGTCACATTTTATCTTTAGAGAGAAGAGAATAATGGTAAAAATATAGCAGAAATCTCTTTAGTTGAATATATGACTTTTAAAATAGAGCTGTTAAGTGCATCAGGTTGGTATGCTGTATGTGCTTAGTTGCTCAGTCGTGTCCGACTCTTTGTGACCCCATGGACTGTAACCCGCCAGGCTTCTCTGTCCATGGGGATTCTCTAGGCAAGAATACTGAAGTGGGTTGCCATGCCCTCCTCCAGGGAATCTTTCCAACCCAGGTCTCCTGCATTGCAGGCGAATTCTTCACCACCTGGGCCACCAGGGAAGCCCACATCAGGTTGGAGTTGGTTATAGAATCTGCATACAGATCGGGGCTACCCTGTCAGGCAGCAGCTTTCCCTGCTTGGAGTGTTGCACTTGGCAGTAGCTCAGTGACTAAGAGCCCCTTGTTTTGTCTTGACCCCTGTGACGGCTGCTGTGAGCACCATGTCATGACAAGAATTCACAGTCTTTGGGATGGCTAAATTCAGTGTAGCTCACAGAAACTTCAGGATGAAGTTAATCGTGCCTTAATCATATTGAGGAACGTGGTGGAAAATGACTTAATATGCTGTTTTTGGGGAAAAAATTAAAGCTTTGTTATGTAAGTGAAGTAATTCTGAATTCCATTCACAAATTATACTATAATGAGATTTGTGTTTGACATTCTTTTTTTTTTTTTTTTTAATTTTATTTTTAAAAAAAAAATCACATGCTCCCCATCCTGAACCCTCCTCCCTCCCAACCTCCCCATACCATCCCCCTGGGCCTTCCCAGCGCACCAGCCCCAAGCATCCAGCATCGTGCACTGAACCTGGACTGGCATCTCGTTTCATACATGACATTTCACATGTTTCAATGACATTCTCCCAAATCTTCCCACCCTCTCCCACAGAGTCCATAAGACTGTTCTATACATCAATGTCTCTTTTGCTGTCTCGTACACAGGGTTATCGTTACCATCTTTCTAAATTCCATATACATGCGTTAGTATACTGTATTTATGTTTTTCCTTCTGGCTTACTTCACTCTGTATAATAGTCTCCAGTTTCATCCACCTCATTAGAACTGATTCAAATGTATTCTTTTTAATGGCTGAGTAATACTCCATTGTGTATATGTACCACAGTTTTCTTATCCATTCATCTGCTGATGGACATCTAGGTTGCTTCCATGTCCTAGCTATTATAAACAGTGCTGCGATGAACATTGGGGTACACGTGTCTCTTTCCCTTCTGGTTTCCTCAGTGTGTATGCCCAGCAGTGGGATTGCTGGATCATAAGGCAGTTCTATTTCCAGTTTTTTAAGGAATCTCCACACTGTTCTCCATAGTGGCTGTACTAATTTGCATTCCCACCAACAGTGCAAGAGGGTTCCCTTTTCTCCACACCCTCTCCAGCATTTATTATTTGTAGACTTTTGGATCGCAGCCATTCTGACTGGTGTGAAATGGTACCTCATAGTGGTTTTGATTTGCATTTCTCTGATAAAGAGTGATGTTGAACATCTTTTCAAGTGTTTGTTAGCCATCTGTATGTCTTCTTTGGAGAAATGTCTATTTAGATCTTTGGCCCATTTTTTGATTGGGTCATTTATTTTTCTGGAGTTGAGCTGTAGGAGTTGCTTGTGTATTTTTGAGATTAGTTGTTTGTCGGTTGCTTCATTTGCTATTATTTTCTCCCATTCTGAAGGCTGTCTTTTCACCTTGCTAATAGTTTCCTTTGATGTGCAGAAGCTTTTAAGTTTAATTAGGTCCCATTTGTTTATTTTTGCTTTTATTTCCAATATTCTGGGAGGTGGGTCATAGAGGATCCTGCTGTGATGTATGTCAGAGAGTGTTTTGCCTATGTTCTCCTCTAGGAGTTTTATAGTTTCTGGTCTTATATTGAGATCTTTAATCCATTTTGAGTTTATTTTTGTATATGGTGTTAGAAAGTGTTCTAGTTTCATTCTTTTACAAGTGGTTGACCAGATTTCCCAGCACCACTTGTTAAAGAGATTGTCTTTAATCCACTGTATATTCTTGCCTCCTTTGTCAAAGATAAGGTGTCCATATGTGCGTGGATTTATCTCTGGGCTTTCTATTTTGTTCCATTGATCTATATTTCTGTCTTTGTGCCAGTACCATACTGTCTTGATAACTGTGGCTTTGTAGTAGAGCCTGAAGTCAGGTAGGTTGATTCCTCCAGTTCCATTTTTCTTTCTCAAGATCGCTTTGGCTATTCGAGGTTTTTTGTATTTCCATACAAATTGTGAAATTATTTGTTCTAGCTCTGTGAAGAATACTGTTGGTAGCTTGATAGGGATTGCATTGAATCTATAAATTGCTTTGGGTAGTATACTCATTTTCACTATATTGATTCTTCCAATCCATGAACATGGTATATTTCTCCATCTATTAGTGTCCTCTTTGATTTCTTTCACCAGTGTTTTATAGTTTTCTATATATAGGTCTTTAGTTTCTTTAGGTAGATATATTCCTAAGTATTTTATTCTCTTCGTTGCAATGGTGAATGGAATTGTTTCCTTAATTTCTCTTTCTGTTTTCTCATTATTAGTGTATAGGAATGCAAGGGATTTCTGTGTGTTGATTTTATATCCTGCAACTTTACTATAATCATTGATTAGTTCTAGTAATTTTCTGGTGGAGTCTTTAGGGTTTTCTATGTAGAGGATCATGTCATCTGCAAATAGTGAGAGTTTTACTTCTTCTTTTCCAATTTGGATTCCTTTTATTTCTTTTTCTGCTCTGATTGCTGTAGCCAAAACTTCCAAAACTATGTTGAATAGTAATGGTGAAAGTGGGCACCCTTGTTTTGTTCCTGACTTTAGAGGAAATGCTTTCAATTTTTCACCATTAAGGATAATGTTTGCTGTGGGTTTGTCATATATAGCTTTTATTATGTTGAGGTATGTTCCTTCTATTCCTGCTTTCTGGAGAGTTTTTATCATAAATGGGTGTTGAATTTTGTCAAAGGCTTTCTCTGCATCTATTGAGATAATCATATGGTTTTTGTTTTTCAATTTGTTAATGTGGTGTATTACATTGATTGATTTGCGGATATTGAAGAATCCTTGCATCCCTGGGATAAAGCCCACTTGGTCATGGTGTATGATCTTTTTAATGTGTTGTTGGATTCTGATTGCTAGAATTTTGTTTAGGATTTTTGCATCTATGTTCATCAGTGATATTGGCCTATAGTTTTCTTTTTTTGTGGCATCTTTGTCAGGTTTTGGTATTAGGGTGATGGTGGCCTCATAGAATGAGTTTGGAAGTTTATCTTCCTCTGCAATTTTCTGGAAGAGTTTGAGCAGGATAGGTGTTAGCTCTTCTCTAAATTTTTGGTAGAATTCAGCTGTGAAGCCGTCTGGACCTGGGCTTTTGTTTGCTGGAAGATTTTTGATTACAGTTTCAATTTCCATGCTTGTGATGGGTCTGTTAAGGTTTTCTATTTCTTCCTGGTCGAGTTTTGGAAAGTTGTACTTTTCTAAGAATTTGTCCATTTCTTCCTCGTTGTCCATTTTATTGGCATATAATTGTTGATAATAGTCTCTTATGATCCTTTGTATTTCTATATTGTCTGTTGTGATCTCTCCACTGTCATTTCTAATTTTATTGATTTGATTTTTCTCCCTTTGTTTCTTGATGAGTCTGGCTAATGGTTTGTCAATTTTATTTATCCTTTCAAAGAACCAGCTTTTGGCTTTGTTGATTTTTGCTATGGTCTCTTTTGTTTCTTTTGCATTTATTTCTGCTCTAATTTTTAAGATTTCTTTCCTTCTACTAACCCTGGGGTTCTTCATTTCTTCCTTTTCTAGTTGTTTGAGGTGTAGAGTTAGGTTATTTATTTGACTTTTTTCTTGTTTCTTGAGGTGTGCCTGTATTGCTATGAACTTTCCCCTTAGGACTGCTTTTACTGTGTCCCACAGGTTTTGGGTTGTTGTGTTTTCATTTTCATTCGTTTCTATGCAAATTTTGATTTCTTTTTTGATTTCTTCTGTGATTTGTTGGTTATTCAGCAGGGTGTTGTTCAGCCTCCATATGTTGGAATTTTTAATAGTTTTTCTCCTGTAATTGAGATCTAATCTTACTGCATTGTGGTCAGAAAAGATGCTTGGAATGATTTCTATTTTTTTGAATTTACCAAGGCTAGCTTTATGGCCCAGGATGTGATCTATCCTGGAGAAGGTTCCATGTGCGCTTGAGAAAAAGGTGAAATTCATTGTTTTGGGATGAAATGTCCTATAGATATCAATTAGGTCTAACTGGTCTATTGTATCGTTTAAAGTTTGTGTTTCCTTGTTAATTTTCTGTTTAGTTGATCTATCCATAGGTGTGAGTGGGGTATTAAAGTCTCCCACTATTATTGTGTTATTGTTAATTTCTCCTTTCATACTTGTTAGCATTTGTCTTACATACTGCGGTGCTCCCGTGTTGGGTGCATATATATTTATAATTGTTATATCTTCTTCTTGGATTGATCCTTTGATCATTATGTAGTGACCTTCTTTGTCTCTTTTCACAGCCTTTGTTTTAAAGTCTATTTTATCTGATATGAGTATTGCTACTCCTGCTTTCTTTTGGTCCCTATTTGCATGGAAAATCTTTTTCCAGCCCTTCACTTTCAGTCTGTATGTGTCCCCTGTTTTGAGGTGGGTCTCCTGTAGACAACATATGTAGGGGTCTTGTTTTTGTATCCATTCAGCCAGTCTTTGTCTTTTGGTTGGGGCATTCAACCCATTTACGTTTAAGGTAATTACTGATAAGTATGATCCCGTTGCCATTTACTTTATTGTTTGGGGTTCGAATTTATACACCATTTTTGTGTTTCCTGTCTAGAGAATATCCTTTAGTATTTGTTGTAGAGCTGGTTTGGTGGTGCAGAATTCTCTCAGCTTTTGCTTATCTGAGAAGCTTTTGATTTCTCCTTCATACTTGAATGAAATCCTTGCTGGGTACAATAATCTGGGCTGTAGGTTATTTTCTTTCATCATTTTAAGTATGTCTTGCCATTCCCTCCTGGCTTGAAGAGTTTCTATTGAAAGATCAGCTGTTATCCTTATGGGAATTCCCTTGTGTGTTATTTGTTGTTTTTCCCTTGCTGCTTTTAATATTTGTTCTTTGTGTTTGATCTTTGTTAATTTGAGTAATATGTGTCTTGGGGTGTTTCGCCTTGGGTTTATCCTGTTTGGGATTCTCTGGGTTTCTTGGACTTGGGTGATTATTTCCTTCCCCAGTTTAGGGAAGTTTTCAACTATTATCTCCTCAAGTATTTTCTCATGGTCTTTCTTTTTGTCTTCTTCTTCTGGTACCCCTATGATTCGAATGTTGTAGCGTTTAATATTATCCTGGAGGTCTCTGAGATTGTCCTCATTTCTTTTAATTCGTTTTTCTTTTATTCTCTCTGATTCATTTATTTCTACCATTCTATCTTCTAATTCACTAATCCTATCTTCTGCCTCTGTTATTCTACTATTTGTTGCCTCCAGAGTGTTTTTAATTTCATTTATTGCATTATTCATTGTATATTGACTCTTTTTTATTTCTTCTAGGTCCTTGTTAAACCTTTCTTGCATCTTCTCAATCCTTGTCTCCAAGCTATTTATCTGTGATTCCATTTTAATTTCTAGATTTTGGATCAGTTTCACTATCATTATTCGGAATTCTTTATCAGGTAGATTCCCTATCTCTTCCTCTTTTGTTTGGTTTGGTGGGCATTTATCCTGTTCCTTTATCTGCTGGCTATTCCTCTGTCTCTTCATCTTGTTTAAATTGCTGAGTATGGGGTGTCCTTTCTGTATTCTGGCAGTTTGTGGAGTTCTCTTTATTGTGGCTATTCCTCACTGTGTGTGGGTTTGTACAGGTGGCTTGTCAAGGTTTCCTGGTTAGGGAAGCTTGTGTCAGTGTTCTGATGGGTGGAACTGTATTTCTTCTCTTTGTTCAGTCGCGCTGTGGGGAGGGAGGGAGGGATGCTGCAAGCAAATAACACTGGCGTGCGCTCGCAGTGCCTCAGCCACACTGGGTCTGCCCCCGCTCACTGCGCGTGTAGCCTCCCTGCCCACACTGCTCGGGCTCTAGGTTGTTCCGCCGGGAACAGTCCAAGGCTGGCCCTGGGTTGCATGTACCTCCCAGGTCCAAGCCGCTCAGGTTCAGGCACTCGGATAGTCCTCAGAGGCGCAGACTCAGTTGGGCCTGAGTATTGTGCTCTTCCCAGGTCCGAGCAGCTCAAGTGATGAGGTGTTTGGCGAGCGCCAATGCTGCGACTTATCGCCTCCCCGCCACTCGGTTATCTGGGCGCAAAACCGGCGCACCTTCTTAGGCAGATGTTAACCGTCCAGACCCCCAAGAAGTTTTAGTTAGCAAAGAAGCCTGCTTACAGTTTTATAGATAATGTCTCTCTGGGGCTGCGATTGCCCCCTTCCGGCTCTGGCTGCCTGTCACCGGAGGGGGAAGGTCTGCAGCCGGCTATCTCTGTTCAATTCTTTGTTCCGTGCGCGGGCCTGGCGGTCTTAGGTTGGGGCTGGCTTTTCGCGTAGTAGATATCCCACAGTCTGGTTTGTTAGCCCAAATTATTTCGCTCAGATAGTGCTCAGGGTATTCAGGCCAGATTCTTACTCTAAGCAATGCAGCCCGCGCTGCGCCTCCCTGCCCAGCCCCCGCTTGTTAATGGCGCCTGCAGGCGTCTGCGCTGCTTCTCCACTGGGGGAGTTACCGTAGGACTCGCAATCTTCGAGTTTTAATTGTTTATTTATTTTTTCTTCCTGTTATGTTGCCCTCTGTGCTTCCAAAGCTCGGCACAGATTCGGCAGTGAGAAGGTTTCCTGGTGTTTGGAAACTTCTCTCTTTTTAAGACTCCCTTCCCGGGACGGAGCTCCGTCCCTCCCTCTTTTGTCTCTTTTTTTGTCTTTTATATTTTTTCCTACCTCCTTTCGAAGAGTTGGATTGCTTTTCTGGGTGCCTGATGTCCTCTGCCGGCATTCAGAAGTTGTTTTGTGGAATTTACTCGACGTTTAAATGCTCTTTTGATGAATTTGTGGGGGAGAAAGTGTTCTCCCTGTCCTACTCCTCCGCCATCCTGTGTTTGACATTCTTGTGCACTTTTCAAATGATGGTCTATGAAAACAAAACCCAGTTTGCATTTCTTAAATACATATCATCTGATGCTGGGAGGAGATGAGGAATTTTTGTTTTGGTATTGATAAAGAATTTTGGTTTTTGAGTGGCTGACCTATTTGCAGACGATCAACAGGCTGGAATAACTTGGCAGTTTAGTGCAGTTGCATGGAATGGTCAGGAGAGGGCGAGAGACAGTTGCTGATGCTAATGCCAAGGAGGTGTATAGCCTGTGTGAACTCAGATACCTAGATGATGACGGTGGTGATGTTCATGAGCTGGAGAGGGGTTCCAGGTCTGAAAAAACGAGCTTGCAGTTAGTTCTAGCTGATGGTTGTTTTGTGAAAGAAAGCCCGCATGTTGCCAGTTCTGATTTTTCAGGAGAAAAAAGCATTCCAGGTTTCTCCCTAAAATTTTCTGACTTAAAAAGATAGTTTAATTTCTTTTAAAGCGTCATTCAGGCCAAAAAAAAAAAAACCATATTAGTGGGCTGAACTTGGCCTGTGGTCTGCCAAGAATCTCAGGATTATATCAATACATGGCCCAGACTTATTCTTCTCTTTTTCTAAAGGTTATTTCCATATTATTTCTTTAAAAGAGGGAAGAGTAGAGTATAGACAGTAAAAGTAGACTGGGTTTAATATTTTAGGGGAAAGTCGTGCTGTTTCCACTGGGATTAAAATTTCAAGGTGAAAAAAAAATAAAATTTCAAGGTGAATAATACATTTTTGTTATGGAATTCTGATAGGAGTTGGCTTGCTTGTTAAGCAAGCATTCTCCTTCAAATAATAAATTAAGTATTACAATCCAGATTTTGTGGGATTGTTGAACTTCTAAACACTCTGCCTTGTTTCCTTATAACTACTTCTGTATTTGTCAGGATGGTGTCTTATTTTTAACATGGGAGATGGAGTGACCCTCTGGCTGGTGCCTCACAGCCTGCCTTCCACTGTGTTAGTCTCCTGAGAGCTCTGTCTGCATTTTCTCCCGCATCCTCCCACACTGTTCTTCATAATTTTCCTCAGCAGGCAACCAGAGTCATCTTTTGAAAACTCAAATTTGATTAACTTTTTCCTGCTTCCACATTCTTCCTTGTACTCTTATAATCCTCCAGGGCCCTCCAACTGCTCCTTAGATTAAAGATAGACCTCTCCAGGACTATTTCTCCCGTTTTATCTCAACCATCTCCTCCTCTTTGCATTCCTGCCACCCTGGCCTTGTAATTGCCATGTTTCCTTCCCCTCACGGCTTTGAAACAAAGCTATTTTAAACCCCCCAAGAGAGTTTTGCTTAAAGTTGCAGTTAAAACTATATGCAACAAGTTCCTTGGAACGGGATGAGAAGCACGAAGTCGAGGTGGTGTAGACACAGGAGTTTCAAGTTAGGGTTATTCTCTATCTTTCTATTTAGTGACCTAAAGGAAAAGGATAGAGAATATCGGCAAACTGAGAAACATCAAATTTGAGTTAAGTCTCTCTGATTATCTTCTTAATATAAAGCTGCACTTCTGATTGTTCACTTAGGGGACTTCCATGGTGGCCCAGTAGTTAAGACTGTGTTTCCAACACAGGGGGCATGGGTCCAATCCCTGGTCAGGGAACTAGATCCCACATGTCACGAGGTGCAAGCAAAAAGAAAAGTGGAGTGCCAAGAACTTTCTGGTAATATTCAGTGTTTGGGTTGAATAGTTACCTTCCTAGGATTGTAGACCGGTAACTTTGAAACTGCTTTTACATGTAAGTAAAATGGCATTTGTTAACATGTTTGTTGAAGAATATCATTCACCAAATTTGTACACAGACCATAAGTTGACTGATCTTTTTTAATTAAATCCAAATGATCTATTTACAAAGAAAATCAAACAGAACTGCAACCTCATATCCCTCTCCCTGCTTCCAGTACTTTGGATCAGCAAGGTCCAATAGCCCTTTGTAAGATGATGGAAATGGTCTCTCTGGACTGTCCAGTATGAAATGTGGTTGGTGCAACTGAGGAACTGGATAGTTAATTTAGTTTTTTATATTTAAAACTTTATTTATTTTCGGCTGTACTGCATCTGTCTGACTGCACACGGGCTCTCTCTAGCTGTGGTTCCTGGGCTTCTTATTGTAGTGACTTCTCTTGTTGCAGAGCATGGGCTTTAGGGAGCGTGGGCTCCAGTAGTTAGGGCTCATGGGCTTAGTTGCCCTATGGCATATGGAATCTTCCTAGACCAGGGATTGAACCTGTCTCCCCTGCGTTGTCAGGCAGATTCTTAACCTCTGGACCACCAGGGAAGTCCAGTTCATTTTATTTAATTTTAGTTAAAATTGCCACATATGAATATTGGCTAGTGCTATGGTCTATATGTTTATCCCTCCAAAATTCATATGTTGAAATCCTAACCCCCAAGGTGATGGTGTTAGGAAGTGGAGCCTTTAGGAGGTGATTAGGTCATGAGGGCTGAGGCTTCAAGCATGGAATTAGTGGCCTTCTCAAGGAAAACCCACAGAGCTCCCTAGCCCCTTCTGCCATGTCAAGACAGAATGAGTTTATGATCCTCACTTGGCCATGCTGGCACCTGATCTTAGACTTGCAGCCTCCAGAATTGGGAGAAAAATATTTCTGTAAGCCGCCCAGTATGTGGGATTTTGTTATAGCAGCCTGAAAGGACCAAGACAGCTAACAGATACAGACTACTTGGTCGTTACATATCTGAAAGACTATCTGCCTTCAGAATTTATTTTTGCAAGTAAAAATACATGGGTGATGGGGCTTCCCTGGTAGTCCATTGGTAAAGAATCTGCCTGCCAATGCAGGGGACACAGGTTCGGTCCCTGGTCCAGGAAGATCCCACACGTCGCAGAGTAACCAAGCCCACATGCAGCAACTACTGAACCCCGTGGGCCTAGATAATGTGCTCTGCAGCTCAAGAGTGGACCCTGCTCTCCGCAGCTAGAGAAAGCCCATGAACAGCAATGAAGATCCAACAGAGCCAAAAATAAATAAATTTAAAAAAAAATAGGTGATTCTAACAGTTGAATTTCAAACTCTGTTTTTTCGTGGGATCTATGAACAAGCAAAGGAGAAAAGGAAAGGTATAAGCATCTGAATGCAGAGTTCCAAAGAATAGCAAGGAGGGATAAGAAAGCCTTCCTCAGCGATCAATGCAAAGAAATAGAGGAAAACAACAGAATGGGAAAGACGAGAGATTTCTTCAAGAAAATTAGAGATACTAAGGGAATATTTCATGCAAAGATGGGCTTGATAAAGGACAGAAATGGTAGGGACCTAACAGAAGCAGAAGATATTAAGAAGAGGTGGCAAGAATACACAGAAGAACTGTACAAAAAAGATCTTCACGACTGAGATAATCACAATGGTGTGATCACTCTCCTAGAACCAGACATCCTGGAATGTGAAGTCAAGTGGGCCTTAGAAAGCATCACTACGAACAAAGCTAGTGGAGGTAATAGAATTCTAGTTGAGCTATTCCAAATCCTGAAAGATGATGCTGTGAAAGTGCTGCACTCAGTATGCCAGCAAATTTGGAAAACTCAGCAGTGGCCACAGGACTGGAAAAGGTCAGTTTTCATTCCAATCCCAAAGAAAGGCAATGCCAAAGAATGCTCAAACTACCGCACAATTGCACTCATCTCACATGCTAGTGAAGTAATGCTTAAAATTCTCCAAGCAATACGGGAACTGTGAACTTCCAGATGTTCAAGCTGGATTTAGAAAAGGCAGAGGAACCAGAGATCAAATTGCCAACATCTGCTGGATCATCGAAAAAGCAAGAGAATTCCAGAAAAACATATATTTCTGCTTTATTGACTATGCCAAAGCCTTTGAATTTGTGGATCACAATAAACTGGAAAATTCTGAAAGAGATGGGAATACCAGACCACCTGACCTGCCTCTTGAGAAACCTATATGCAGGTCAGGAAGCAACAGTTAGAACTGGACATGGAACAACAGATTGGTTCCAAATCGGGAAAGGAGTACGTCAAGGCTGTATATTGTCACCCTGCTTATTTAACTTACATGCAGAGTACATCATGAGAAATGCTGGGCTGGATGAAGCACAAGCTGGAGTCAAGATTGCTGGGAGAAATATTAATAACCTCAGATATGCAGATGACATCACCCTTATGGCAAAGAGGAACTAAAGAGCCCCTTGATGAAAGTGAAAGAGGAGAGTGAAAAAGTTGGCTTAAAGCTCAACATTCAGAATACTTAAGATCATGGCATCTGGTCCCATCACTTCATGGCAAATGGATGGGGAAACAGTGGAAACAGTGTCAGCCTTTATTTTTTGGGGCTCCAAAATCACTGCAGATGGTGATTGCAGCTATGAAATTAAAAGACGCTTATTCCTTGGAAAGTTATGACCAACCTAGATAGCATATTAAAAACCAGAGACATTACTTTGCCAACAAAAGTCCATCTAGTCAAGGCTATGGTTTTTCCAGTGGTCATGTATGGATGTGAGAGTTGGACTGTGAAGAAACCTGAGCACCGAAGAATTGATGCTTTTGAACTGTGGTGTTGGAGAAGACTCTTGAGAGTCCCTTGAACTGCAAGGAGATCCAACCAGTCCATCCTAAAGGGGATCAGACCTGAATATTCATTGGAAGGACTGATGCTGAAGCTGAAACTCCAGTGCTTTGGCCATCTGATACGAAGAACCGACTTGATGATGCAAAGACAGACCCTGATGCTGGGAAAGATTGAAGATGGGAGGAGAAGGGAATGACAGAGAATGAAATGGTTGGATGGCATCACTGACTCAATGGACATTAGTTTGATCAAACTCTGGGAGATAGTGAAGGATAGGGAAGCCTGGCGTGCTGCAGTCCTCGTGATTGCAAAGAGTCGGACACAACTGAGTAACTGAACTGAAGACCTGTTACTCTAAACAGCAGAATTGCTGGGGCTGGCCAAAGGCTTATTTGAAGTGAAGGATGCTGATGTGGGGGCTTCTCTTGTAGCTCAGTTGGTAAAGAATCTGCCTGCAATGCAGGAGACCCAGGTTCGAGCCCTGGGTCAGGAATATCCCCTGGAGAAGGAAACGGCAACCCACTCCAGTATTCTTGCCTAGAGAATCTCATGGACAGAGGAGCCTAGCAGGCTACAGACAATGGGGTTGCAAGAGTCGGACACTTAGTGACTAAACCACCACCACCATGCTGATGTAGAGTGATACCCACCTGCCCAGGGCAGGCTTCACTTTACTTCACTAAGCTGATGGTTGAGCTATTCAGAGTTGGGGTTTGGCCAAGTCTGGGAGTACATGAGGACACATCTATTGTTGCTCTCCAGTTTTGCTCTGTTTTGATCTATCTGGGAGTTCTTGCTCATCTTGGTAAAAATGTGATGCTGGTGAATGTGAATTGAATATGGACTTGAAATCTGAGTGATGTGCCCCATGTCCTCCTGCTGCTACTGCTGCTGCTAAGTCGCTTCAGTCGTGTACGACTCTGTTCGACCTCATAGACGGCAGCCCACCAGGCTCCCCCGTCCCTGGGATTCTCAAGGCTAGAACACTGGAATGGGTTGCCATTTCCTTCTCCAATGCATGAAAGTGAAAGTGAAGTCGCTCAGTCATGTCCGACTCTTAGCGACCCCATGGACTGTAGCCCACCAGCCTCCTCCATCCATGGGATTTTCCAGGCAAGAGTACTGGAGTGGGGTGTCTTTGCCTTCTCTGATGTCCTCCTACCCCTGGCTAATTAGTTTCCTGTTTCTCTGTTGGGGGACCAGCAGAACTTTAAGTCATGCTTTTATCCTGGGCTCTTTGCTGACATGGATGGAACTGTATGGTGTCATTCATCACATGGGAGAATGCGAAACAGCATCATCTCTATTACATCCCCATGTCTCCTCCTGACTTAGAAAAACTGATCTTGAAAGATAAAACAGTTTTCTGACAATACAAGTCTTCTAACCTAACTCTTGTTGGAGTCTGATGACTCAACAATTACAGAAGCCCCTGAATATCTTGGCTGGGATTCATTTTTATTGGGAGGGAACCAGGCGTATTGCCTGCTGGATAGTTTCTGATGGTCAGTCCACAGGTGAAATGTCTCTGGTGGGGGTGCCCAGCTGCAGTCCAGGTAAGAGTTCTATGGGAGTGTGGTTGCTATGATGGCCCAACCCTTCTGTGATTGCAGTGGGCCCGCATGGTAAAGCAGCTCTGGGGCATCTGAGCCCTGAGCCCTGCTAGCTGCTGCTTCATCAGACTCTCTTCTTAACATGAATGTTTCCTATTTATTGTTTTGGCTGTGGTGGTTCAGTAATTATGGCACAGGCTTAGTTGCTCCTGGGCATGTGGGATCTTAGTTCCCTGACCAGGGGTTGAAACCCACATTCCCTGCATTTGAAGGCAGATTCTTAACCACTGGACTACCAGGGAAGTCCCTCCCTTTTATTTTAGAATCAGTTTTTAGATGCACAAATACATGAATGACTTCTAAAGAACCAAATATGAGAGAGCTCTATTTTCCCTGGACTTTCTCTCTGTGACTGCACTCCTCACTTCCTTTCCCCAGAGATGATCATTGAAATTATTTATCTTTGCAGACTAATTGGATTTGCCTACTGTGTCACGTAGGATTAGATTTGCCTGCTTAAGATAGGGTAACCACAAATAAAAATAGCTTAAATGAATTAGAAATTTCTTTCTTCCATATGGCAAGTCTGGAGGCAGGCATTCAGGGCTGGCATACTGGCTCCAGGATTTGGTCATGGATCTGGGCACCAGATTGCAATCTTCCGTCCATCATCTCCACCCTCAAGGTCACCTCCTGGTCCAAGATGGTGGCACAGTGCCAACCATTCTATCCACATCCTGGACCAGACATGGAAGGAAGGATGTCTTATGTGCGTTCACTTCTGAGTACATCTTGTTGACTAGAATTCAGTAATAATACTGTGGTTAGCTGCAAGAGGTTCTGGGAATTGTAGTCTTTTGGCTGAATTCATTGTTTTGTGTGTACAGTCAATCACTGAGTCATGATGGACTCTTTGCAACCCTTTGGACTATAGTCCGCTAGGCTCCTCTGTCCATGGGATTTTTCAGGCAAGAAACTGGAGTGGGTTGCCATATGCTTTTCCAGGGGATAGTCCCAATTCAGGGATTAAACCTGCATCTGCTGCATTAGAGGCAGATTCTTTACTGCTGAACCACTGGGGAAGCCAAGATCATAGTTCTATTATTAAATAGCAAGTGGGTTAGGCAGCTAGCAATCTCTGCCATGCAAATATGTGTATATAAAAGTTGTTACTGTTTAGTCACTAAGTCATGTCCGACTCTTTGCGACCCCCTTGGCTGCAGCATGCCAGGCTTCCCTGTCTTTCACTATCTCCCCAAATCTGCTCAAACTCATGTCCCTTGAGTTGGTGACGGCATGCAACCATCTCATCTTCGGTCTCCCCCTTCTCCTCCTGCCCCTAGTCTTCTCCAGCATCAGGGTCTTTTCCAATGAATCGGCTCTTCACATCAGGTAGCCAAAGTATTAGAGCTTCAGCATTAGTTCTTCCAAAGAATGTTCAGGGTTGATTTCCTTTAAGATTGACTGGTTTGATCTCCTTGCTGTCCAAGGGATTCTCAAGAGAATTTTCCAGCACCACAGTTTGAAAGCATCAATTCTTGGGTGCTTGGCTTTTTTTTATGGTTCAACTTTTACATCTGTACATGACTACTGAAAAAAATCATACTTTGACTAGACGGACATTTGTTGGCAAAGTGATGTTTCTGCTTTTTAATACACTGTCTAGGTTTGTCATAGCTTATCTTCTAGGACCAAGCATCATTTAATTTCATGGCTGTAGTCATTGTCCACAGGGATTTTGGAGCCCAAGAAAATAAAATCTGCCACTGTTTCCACTTTTCCTCCTTTTGTTTGTCATGAAGTGATGGGACCAGATACCATGATCTTAGTTTTTTGAGTGTTAAGCTATCTCTTTCACTCTCCTCTTTCACCTTTATCAGGAGGCTCTTTAGTTCCTCTTTGCTTTCTGTGATTAGGGTAGTATCATCTGCATATCTGAGGTTGTTTATTTCTCCCAGCAATTTTGATTCCAGCTTGTGATTCATCCAGCCCGGCATTTTGCATAAGGTACTCTGCATATAAGTTAAATAAGCAGGGTGACAAAAGCAGGGTGACAATCCCATACAGCCTTGATATAATCTTTTCCCAGATTTGAAACAGTTCTTAGTGAAGGCAGAGGAACCAGAGGTCAAATTGCCAACATCTGCTGGATCATCAAAAAAGCAAGAGAGTTCCAGAAAAATATCTATTTCTGCTTTATTGACTATGCCAAAGCCTTTGAATTTGTGGATCACAAATTCAAACTGTGGAAAATTCTTCAAGAGATGGGAATACTAGACCACCTGACCTGCCTCTTGAGAAACCTATATGCAGGTCAGGAAGCAATAGTTAGAACTGGACATGGAACAACGGACTGGTTCCAAATAGGAAAAGGAGTACGTCAAGGCTGTATATTGTCACCCTGCTTATTTAACTTATATGCGAAGTGGATCATGAGAAGCGCTGGGCTGGAAGAAGCACAAGCTGGAATCAAGATGGCCGGGAAAAATATCAATAACCTCAGATATGCAGATGACACCAACCTTATGGCAGAAAGTGAAGAAGAACTAAAGAGCCGCTTGATGAAAGTGAAAGAGGAGAGTGAAAAAGTTGGCTTAAAGCTCAACATTCAGAAAACTAAGATCATGGCATCCGGTCCTATCACTTCATGGCAAATAGATGGGCAAACAGCGGAAACAGTGGCTGGCTTTATTTTTTAGGCTCCAAAATCACTGCAGATGGTGACTGCAGTCATGAAATTAAAAGACACTTACTCCTTGGAACGGAGAAGGCAATGGCAACCCACTCCAGTACTCTTGCCTGGAAAATCCCATGGGCGGAGGAGCCTGGTAGGCTGCAGTCCGTGGGGTCGCTGAGGGTCGGACACGACTGAGCGACTTCCCTTTCTTTTCACTTTCATGCATTGGAGAAGGAAATGGCAAGCCACTCCAGTGTTCTTGCCTGGAGAATCCCAGGGACGGGGGAGCCTGGTGGGCTGCCGTCTATGGGGTCGCACAGAGTCGGACATGACTGAAGCGACTTAGCAGCAGCACTCCTTGTAAGGAAAGTTGTGATCAACCTAGACAGCATATTAAAAAGCAGAGACATTACTTTGTCAACAAACGTCTGTCTAGGCAAGGCTATTGTTTTTCCAGTAGTCATGTATGGATGTGAGAGTTGGACTATAAAGAAAGCAGAGCACTGAAGAATTGATGCTTTTGAACTGTGGTGTTGGAGAAGACTCTTGAGAGTCCCTTGGACTGCAAGGAGATTCGATCAGTCCTGGGTGTTCATTGGAAGGACTGAGGTTGAAGCTGAAACTCTAGTACTTTGGCCATCTAATGCAAAGAGCTGACTCATTTGAAAAGACCCTGATGCTGGGAAAGATTGAGGGCAGGAGGAGAAGGGGACGACAGAGGATGAGATGGCTGGATGGCATCACTGACTCAATGGACGTGAGTTTGGGTAAACTCCGGGAGTTGGTGATGGACAGGGAGCCTAGAGTGCTTCGGTTCATGGGGCCGCAAAGAGTTGGACATGCCTGAGCGACTGGACTGAACTTTGTTGGTTCAGTCTAACTGTTGGTTCTTGACCTGCTTAAACTTTTCTCAGGAGGAGGGTAAAGTGGTCTGGTAGTCCCATCTCTTAAAAATTTTCCACATTTTGTTGTGATCCACACAGTCAAAGGCTTTAGTGTAGTCAGTGAAGCAGAAGTAGATATTTTTCTGGAATTATCTTGCTTTTTCTATGATCCAGCAGATGTTGGTGATTTGATCTCTGGTTCCTCTGCCCTTTCTGAATAGACCTTGTACGTCTGGAAGTTCTCGGCTCATGTACTGTTGAAGTCTAGGTTGAAGAATTTTAAGCATTACCTTGCTAGCCTGTGAAATAAGCACAATTGTGTGGTAGTTTGAACATTCTTTGGCATTCCCCTTCTTTGATATTGGGCTGAAAACTGACCTTTTCCAGTCCTGTGGCCATCGCTGAGTTTTCCAAATTTGCTGGCAAGTGCATAGCATTATTTTTACATATTGTACCCCACGTGCAATATTTCAACTTCAACTCCCCCCCCCCCACCCCCACCCCATACAGTATGTTTTAGAGATCTTAGCATGTTAGTACATACTGGGTTGGCCAAAAAGTTAGTTTGGGTTTTTCTGTAAGCTCTTATGGGGAAAACCCAAACAAATTTTTTGGCCAACCCAGTAGAATTCTACTGCATTTCACTCACTCATGCATAGTATTCTGTATTGTAAAAATACTGTGATTTTTAAGCTATATCTCCATGATAATCATTCCAGCTGTTTGCTATTACAAACAGTAGTGTCATGAATACCTTTATATAGTATTTTTAAGGCACACTTGGGTGTTACCTTAGTTTGTTCAGGTTGCTATAACAAAATACCAGAGGCTGGGTGGTGTTACCACAGAAATGTATCTCTTGCAGTTCTGGGGACTAGAAGTCCAAGATATGGGTTCCAGCATGGCCAGGTGAGGGCCTTCCTCCAGGTTTTTCTGACTGATGACTTCTTGCTATGTCCTCACCAGCTAGAAGGGGCTAGGGAGCTCTGTGGGTCTCTGATATAAGGGCACTAATTCCATTCAGGGGGACTCCACCATCATGACCTAATCACCCCCAAAGGCCCACCACCTAAGACCATCACATTGAATGTTGGGATTCCAAAGTGAATTTTCAGTTCAGTTCAGTCGCTCAGTTGTGTCTGACTCTTTGTGACCCCATGAACTGGATCATGCTGGGCTTCCTTGTCCATCACCAACTCCCAGAGCGTGCTCAAACTCATATTCTTTGAGTCAGTGATGCCATCCAACCATCTCATCCTCTGTTGTCTCTTTCTCCTGCCTTTAATCTTTCCCAGCATCAAAGTGAATTTTAGGGGGACTTAAACCTTCAGAGCATAGCAAGTGTCATGTTCTAGAAGAGATATTTGAGAATTAAACTGGTCAGTTGAAGCTTGTACACATTCAAAAATGGATAAGATTTGGCCAAATTCACCTCTGAACTGGCTCTCTGGCTTTATACCCTTTCCATCAGTGGATGAGGGTTCTGTCTTACATAACTTTGCCTGTATTCATGTTCTTCTGCTGTAAAGTTTTGAGCAGTTTATACTGGATCCATAGAGTTGTCTGCTGAGACTAATGAGTTTTCCACTGATTTGATCCCTAAATTTGTTTTTATTTAAAACTTAAAACATCCAGTCTATTCTGTAATTTTACCACCAACTTTGTTTCTCATTTTGAATGGAATTGTCTCATTTTACAGCACATGTTAGCCATCAGTGGGACAGGATTTATGTCAATCAGAGAGAAGACCTTTGTGTATTGGGAGCCTGTTACTGAGAGCTGACATTGACTGAGCACTGGGTATAAACTTGACATGCTATGTCCAGAGGTCTTATGTGCAGCCTTGGTATTACCTTCAAGGCCCAGCTCCAAGCTGGAGAGAGATTGTATAGGACTCTGCTGGTTTTTGCTGTAACCCTTCTGTCAGTCACAAACTTGTGTTTCATCATGAACATGATGTGCTGTGGGGGTTTCTGGGGTGGGGAGGATGACTTTACATGGGAAGAGGTAGGCTGGGCAATTTATGGCAAACCCTAGTTGAAGTCACTGCCTTCCAGATCCTTCTTCTCATCTCCCTTCTTCTGCCTTTGTCCCATGTGGCACGCAGTGTGATCTTTTTTAAAATATTAAAAAAATAATTTCATTATTTTTGGCTGTGCCAAGTCTTTGGTGCTGTGCAGGCTTTCTCTAGTTGTGGCTAGAGGGGACTGCTCTCTAGTGTGGTGCAGGCTCCTCATGGCTGTGGCTTCTCTTGTTGCAGAGTGTGGGCTCTAGCACACACAGCCTTCAGTAGCTGCTGCTCCAGGGCTCTGGAGTGCTGGCTCGGTAGTTGTGGGAGCACAGGCATGTTGTGCTCCATGGCATGTGGAATCTTCTCAGATCATGGATTGAACCCGTGGCTCCTGCATTGGCAGGCGGATTTCTTACCGCTGAGCCCCCAGGGAAGCCTCGGAGTGATCTTTTAGAAGTGAAAGCGTCACTATAACCAGTGCTCTAACCAATCTGATCTTCTTGCTGGAATATACCAGAACACTTTCTCACTTCAACATCTTGACACTTTCTCTTTCCTCTGGAATACTCTTCTTGGAGCCCTTCTCCTGGCAGCCTTCGGTTCTCCAGAAGTTGGTTTTAGTGTCCTGTCAGGGAGGAACTCCCTCACTTGTTCCTGTGGTCCCAGTGGGAGCCACCCAACCCTCTCTTCTGACCTCTGGTCCTGCAGGTCACTCCCTGGACATTCTCAAGCATCATGAGCCAGGGTGGGAGCTCCACCAGGCAGAACCCTTGTCATGCTGCATCCCTGCCTGGAATAGCACCCTGGACAATACATGGCCTTTTGTGAACTATGAAAGCTAGGGCTCTGGTGGATCAGTGTTTGTATTTTAGAAATTCATTATATATTTATTTGGCTGTGCTGGGTCTCAGTTACAGCATGCAAGATCTTTGTTGCGGCACGTGGGATCTAGTTCTCTTCCCAGGTATCAAACCTGGACCCCCTGCATTGGGAGCACAGTCTTCGCCACTGGACCACCGGAGAAGTCCTCCAGATCTATGCTTAGTGTACTTGTGAGTTGGTCCTTTTTGGAATCTGCTTTTTCCCTTATGAAATAGAGGGAAATGAATATGTATATAAATTAACATAAGCAACTGCTATGCGGCACACATTGTGCTAATTGCTTGACTTACATATGATCTCATGAGAAGCTCACCACCATCCCATGAGAAAACTGGTGTTTCCATTATGCAGGTAGGGAAACTGAGGCAACTGAGCCAAATCTGTCCCTCGAAAGCTCACGCCGTTCTCACTGCCCAAGAACTCCATGTTTCTAGCATTTTTCTTTTTAACCCTACCTCAGGACATAACACAGCTGGGTTCTTTTAAAGATCCACAAGCAATTAAATCTATCTTGTATTTTTACCTTTCAAAGTAAAAACAAGCAAAGCAGTCACATATTTACTTGGTATTGTCAGACCGGGTGGCACGGTGTCTGCCTGGCTCAGCTCCCAGTTTGCCCTGTTTCACCACTAAATGCATTTTCTTAGACTGGCTGGGCTTGGCGGGAGATCACACGTGTGATGTCGGTGTACTTAAAATGTGGGTAATTCATTTGTTAAATGAATACAACAATTATTAATTTCAATTTATCCTGTTTATTGGGAACAGCTGTTCATTAACATTTATTTAACTGCTAATTTTAGAGCCAAGCTAATTACCTCAAACACACAGCGCAGTGGTATCCAGTATGGAGAAGTGCTTTGACTGCCCTGCATGTGCCAGAATGAGAAAATAGAGCTCTCTAGGGTGCTGTTTTGCAGGTGGCCAGGTGGGGGCCCCCTTCAATTGGAGTTCAGACCTTATGCCTCAGTCCTGTCCTCAGGACCTGAATGCTACCAGATGCTCTAAGGACAGAGGAGCAAATTGTCATGGATGAAGGGTTGTTGGGGTGGGGAGGGGACAGTGGTGAGGCTGGCAACAAAAATGAATGAAATGGGAAGGTCTAAGAACTCACACAGCCTCACTGGTCTATATTTGTTTCTGTGGTTTTAATCAACATATAGTTTTGAGAAATCTTTTCCTCTTTTTTATGGATATATATTCTTTTTCATATTCTTTTCCACTGTGGTTTGTTACAGAATATTGAATATATATTGTATACCCTGTGGTGTACAATAGAACCGTGCTGTCCATCCATTCTATATATAATAGTTTGTCTGTTGGTCCCAACTTCCCAATCCTGTCCATCCCCTACCCCTTGTTCCCTTGGCAGCCACAAATCTGTTGTCGATGTCTGGCAGTCTGTTTCTGCTTCAGAAATCTTTCTTTGCAGTGAGAAAGGAAATCTATTTCAAGCACGGTAATAATGGCCATTGACCCTCAGCATGAAATTCCTGGAGACAGTAAGGAGGGGGTGGAAATTGTAACAAAGATAGAGGGGATTGGCACCTGCTTCCCAGAGGACCTAATTGTCAGCGGCCAGATACATAGATTTTTACATGAAATTTCCTGAATTGTAGATGTGAGCTCAAGTGTTAAAAGAATACACAGTGGACAGTAAAAGAGTACAGTTGTGGCTTGAGTGCTGCCCATTTATAACTTCTACATTAAGGGTTACTGAGATCTGTGGGTAATGCTCAGGTGGCTGCTAAATAGACTTGTCTTCTGAGGTCAAATCTGATTTATTTGGTTTTCAGTCATGTCTTTGGTCCACAGAGTTCTCTGACTAAAAATATTTCACCTTAAGGAAAATTCTTAACCTGTCTGTGCTTCATTTTCTTCGTTTCTAAAATGAAGGAGTTGGGTTTTATTTTCTATGAAGTCTAAATATAACCTTTATGATTTGCAAATGTAATATGATTTAAAACTATGCAAGAAACATGAGCCTTATAGGGGACCATTAAAATAGCAAAACAATTTTTTTGTGTAGGAGTCATTTTGTTTTGACTCTTTCTCTCCGCCCTCCACCCCCGCCTCCACCCGCCCAGCCTCACCATCACTTTTATAGGTAAGTTCCTTTTGCTATAGTCCAGAGGATCTCAACCTTTAGTGTGTATCAAAGGATTCCTGGGGCTCTGTCGAAATGCAGATGCCCAGATTTCCTGAGATTCTGACCATATATGTTTGACATTTGCTGGTATGCACCCCCACGGTTCTGAGACAGAGGGTCCCTGGAGCACACTGAGAATTTGTGCGAGATACTGAGTTCTGGCACTCAGCGTCTGTTTGCGTAACCTTCTGTGTCCCCATACCCCTCTGTCGTAGAGGCTGGAAGGTAAGAACCACCTTCTCCTGACTCTTTGGCCACTAGCATACCGGATGAGGTTTAAGCTTTGATAAGGAGATGCGCTGGAGGTTTTGAAGGCAGAAGGGAGGCAAAGACCACTCTTTGTTTTTTCCCCTGAGACTTCTGTGCTGCTGATATATGTGCATGCTGGCAGTAGCTGGACTTCACAGTCACAGTTTATTTAGCTTCACCATCTGGAGAAGCTATGGCTTCAGCAGTGGCGGTAGCTATGGAAACAGCAATAGCCTGACATCTCCCTGGCAGTAATAGTCCCTGCCCTTTGGATTGTGGCTGTGGAGGTTATAATCTTGAAATCAGAACCCATTCCAGTCAGCATAGGCGAGGTTCTGCTGGGGTAACAAACACCTGTGAAATCTGGAGTGTTTTCTTTTTACAATCAATTTCTTTCGTTTCTGTAATGTGCCAGGTGTGGATTGCTGAAGGGCTGTGCCTCATGTTGCCTCACACTAGGATTCACACTGATGCAGCAGACATCAACCCCTCCTTCGCTGGGTACGTGTGGAGGGGTGGCAAGGTGTAGGGAAATCGTGCTGGCAGTTAGATGCTCTGACCTAGAAGCAATACATGTCACACAAAAAACCAATGGTCATAACTAGTCAAGTCCCACCTAATCACAAAGGGGTTAGGAAGTGTGCCTAGAATGTGGAGAGCTGAAAAGACTTCGTGACAGTCCTCACGACTCCCACAGGAACCTAGAGGCAGCCTTTTAATATTAATACCATTCAGTTAATTCTTCCACTGATGTTGCATCTTATCTCTGATTTAAATCTCATTGTTCTTAACATATTAGAATGGTTTTTGCCTCCTGCACTGAACTCCAGTCAGTAAATAAACATTACCTTAGACCTCTCTTTCTCTCTCATATATATACACACACACACACATATATATAATTGTGTAATTGATTTTGTATATATCACATATAAATCAATCTTGAATTTGTGTTTAGTTCCCAGCTGGTTCAGTGGTAAAGAATCCACCTGCCAATGCAGGAGATGCAAGAGATGTGGGTTTGATCTCTAGGTGGGGAAGATCTCCTGGAGAATGGAGTGGCAACCCACTCCAGTATTCTTGCCTGGAAAATCCCATGGACAGAGGAGCCTGGTGGGCTACAACCCATGGGGTCACACAATTGGACAGGACTTAGCAACTGAGCACACACATGCTATATTCAATTAATGTTCTTTGAAAATGCGTGATCGTGTCGTGTTCTCACCCACGGAGGCCCCAGCTTATCTTTCTCCACTAGTTAAACGCTATTCTATATGTTCTTAAAACAATGGGTATATACCATCCATCAAAACTCCGCATTTCCAGAGACTGTCTTCTCATCCCTTGACAGCTTCAGCAACCAGTCAGGTCAGTTTTCCCACACAGTCACTCTACAGAGATGCTTCAGTCTCTGGCCAGCCAGAACAGTGTTCTAGTTAGGGGATGGCCTCTGGAGCTAGGTTGACTGGGTTTGAATACCAGCTCTATGATTTCCTGGTAGTATGACTCAGGGAAATTTCTTAACCTCATGTCCCATTTTTTTCTCATATATAAGGTAGAGTTGTTTGGAGCATAATGCTTTAAAAATGATGACTGGTACAGGCTTGATAAATTTTAGCCAATTTATGCATTGTCCAATATATCAAAACTGTGAAACTTACATGGTCCAATAGATGGGGTTTTGGTAGCACTGAAGCCTGATATAGGTAGCATTTCACTCACACGGGTGTACTTTCTTTCAATTCTCTTTTCCTCTTTCAAGGACAAAGTCTTCGTTAGTTTCTAGTATGTCCCTTACCACCTCTTATACACTCACTAACAGAAATGGTATGAATAGTTTGAAAAACCCCAATCCAGTCCATTAGCACGCTTCTGCAGTCACACAATTTGCTACATGGTCTCCATGATCAATTCTGTAACCTCTTAAATGAAGAGCTTATTCATACCTATCCAAAATAGCCTGGATTTGTGGTTTTCTCTAGCAGAGAGGTGGAGAAGGCAATGGCACCCCACCCCAGTACTCTTGCCTGGAAAATTCCATGGATGGAGGAGCCTGGTAGGCTGCAGTCCATGGGGTCACTAAGAGTTGGACACAACTGAGTGACTTCACTTTCAATTTTCACTTTCATGCATTGGAGAAGGAAATGGCAACCCACTCCAGTGTTCTTGCCTGGAGAATCCCAGAGACGAGGGAGCCTGATGGGCTGCTGTCTATGGGGTTGCACAGAGTTGGACACGACTGAAGCGACTTGCAGCAGCAGCAGCAGCTAGCAGAGAGGGCTCAAGAGAGTGCGTATTGATCTTGAAACAACTTTCTGCGGCTGATTCCCAGATTAATAGGTCTTGCTGAATATTAGTAGTTTGCACCTAGACACATCTTTACCAACATATTCAATTAGCCTTTTTAATTTCCCTCCAAGCTCAGCTCCCTCTCTTCTCTCCCCTGGTTTTGTAAATGGTGCCACAGTTTTGGTGGATAAGTTTCATATTTTAGCTTATCAGGAGTGGTTTCCTGGAAGGTAAGATCTTACAAGCTACGAAGAGTAGAATGGAGGTCAGTTACTGTTTCCTGCCCTGGGTACACAGTGAACAGAAGTTGACCAACTCTTCGGTTACAATGAAAGTGGACATTTAGTCCCTTTTCTTTGACTTTATTCATCCCTCCATTACATCTCCTTGGGCTTACATGTCTTCATTTTCCCACCAGTTCAATTTCTACTCCTCCTGAAGATGCAACAAAAGCCCTCTCTTTCTTTTTCTAAAGACTTTGTTTTAGAGCTGTTTTAAGTTTATAGCAACCCTTAGAGAAAGGTGCAGAGATTTCCTGTATACCTTCTGTCCCCACATGTGCATAACCTCCCCCCTTATTAATGTCACTTACCAGAATGGTAGAATTTTCACCGAGATGAACTTCTGTTGACATAATAATCACTTGAAGCCTACAGTTTACTTTAGGGTTCACTCTTGGTACTGTGTGTTCTATGGGGTTGGACAAATGTGTAATGCCATGTATCCATCTTTATATCCTACAGAGTAGCTTTACCGCCCTAAAAGCCCACTGTGCTCTCACACACCCTGTCTCCCCTGCAACCACTATTGTGTGTTATTGTCTCAATAATTTTGCTTTTTTTCCCAGAGCTCTGCCTTTTTTAAGTAGTTAGAATTATATAGTATGATTTTCTTTCATTTTTAATTTATTTGGCTGTGCTGGGTCTTGGTTGTGGAATGTTGGATATTTAGTTGTGGTGTGACAAGTGGGATCTAGTTCCCTGACCAGGAATCAAACCCAGGTTCCCTGCACTGGAAGTCTTAACCACTGGACCACTAGAGAAGTCCCTATAGTTTGATTTTCAAAGAGGTAGCCTTGCCAGGCTGACTTCTTTCACTTCCTAATATGCATGTAAGATTTCTCCACATCTTTTTATGGCCTAGTAACTCATTCTTTTTAGTGCCAAATAGTATTTCATTGTCTGAATAAACAGCAGTTTATCCATTCACCTACTGAAGGATATCTTGGTTGCTTTCAAGTGTTGGCAGTCGAGTGAAGCGGCTATAAACATCCATGTGGATTTTGTATGGATACAAGTTTTCAGCTCCTCTGGGTGAATACCAAGGTGCATGATTACTGGATCATAGTTTTGTAAGGAACTGTCTTCCTGGGAAGCTCTTCCAAGTGGCTGTAGCATTCTGCATCCCCTCTAACAGTGCTCCTGTCTCTCCACATCCTCTTCAGCATCTGGTGGTGTCAGTGTTCTGGATTTTGGCCAAACTGATAGGTGTGTGGTGAATCCTATTTTCCTGACCCAGATAATGAGTCTTAGTCATTTTAGTTTCCCACACAGTGTTGAGTCCATAATAATTGCTAAATAAATATTTGCTGAATGAATGGAAGACTTCGCCTTCTTTTATGTAGGTTGTTGCATTGAACAGCCTATATGTTTTTCTTAACTACTTACAGAATTGTCTTCAAAACTAAATCGGGCACTATGGAGGGCAGGAATCAACCAGACCTTACTCTCACTTGTGTAATACTCATTGCCTTGTTCACAAACGTTCAATTTGAGAATTTTGTCCTTCGGTTGTTGGCACGCCAGGTCTAGGGAATACACTTCCCAGCCTATTAATGATGATGATCAGGGACCTTTGAATTTCCATGGGAGGGCTGAGGATAAAGGCAAGTTGGATGACTGCCTGACAAAATACCCTCCTCTCCACCTACCCCCATCCACTCTTCACCTTGGTACCAACTCACATCTTTTGGGTCTCAGCTTGGCCACATTTCCTCAGAGAAGCCTTCAGTGGTTTTTTTTTTTTTTTTCCTTTTCTTCAATATTTATTTGTTTGTTTGATTTGGCTGTGCTGGGTTTTAGTTGCCGAGTACAGGATCTTTAGTTGCAATATATGGGAGGATGTTCATTAGTTGTGGCATATGGACTCTTAGTTGAGGAATCTAGTTCCCTGACCAGGGATTGAACTTGGGCCCCCTGCACTGGGATCTGGGAGTCTTAGCCACTGGACCACCAGGGAAGTCCTGAGAAGCTTGCAATTTTTACCTGGAGAGAGTATGTCTCTGATAGTCCTGGCAACTTTTATTACTTTGTGTTTCTTTGTACAATCACTAGCTTAGCCTGGGAATTCCCAAGGTCCCTGACTGCCACTATTTCTGCCCTGCAGCCCCAGACACAGCATGGTTCCTGGCAGACAGTAGGCCTTGTGTTGAGATTGTTCAGATGAAGGAATGGCTGCTGCTGCTGCTAAGTCATTTTAGTCGTGTCCGACTCTGTGCGACCCCATAGACGGCAGCCCACCAGGCTCCCCTGACCCTGGGATTCTCCAGGCAAGAACACTGGAGTGGGTTGCCATTTCCTTCTCCAATGCATGGAAGTGAAAAGTGAAAGTGAAGTCACTCAGTCGTGTCCGACTCTTAGCGACCCCATGGACTGCCTACCAGGCTCCTCCGTCCATGGGATTTTCCAGGCAAGAGTACTGGAGTGGGGTGCCATTGCCTTCTCCTACCTAGTATATTAACTTCTAACTGAATTTTCATTGATTACCGTCATTTAGCCTTATCACTCTCACAACTTGGATTACAACTTTCTATTAGGATGAGTGAAAGATTTGGCATGGTCTGGAGTGTGAACTTACACTCAATGCTAGATTTTCTTTTAACTTCACTAAAATTTACCCAATACTAAATAGGTTTCTTTCTTTTCTGTTAAAAAAAAATTTTTTTTAATATGATTGACTTACAATGTTACAATGTTGTGTTAATTTCAGGTGTACAGCTAAGTGATTCAGTTATACAAATTCTTTTCTTTTTAATTTTAAAAAACTCTGCTAGCCTTTCAAGGCCTCCGCTTTATCATGTACATACCATCATATACCCTGGCTGTGAGAAAAGACAAAGCAATACAGGGTCAGTTTAGGACTGTCAGAGGCAATTCAGACCATACATATTTAAGAGAACAGTTCTCTTCCTCTGCAATATCAGAATGACTTCAGGACCACAGCTTCCAAGGTGGTATTTCACTTTTAATTTTAGCTCTAAGCCACTGACTAATAGAACTTGAATCTGTGCTGAGAACTTGGACCATAAAAAAAAAAAAAAAAAAAATCCCTGTCGTAGACAGCAGAGGAATGCAAAGAATTAATTGCCATGTCAAGCTTCATTTTCTGCATAGTTACACTGGGCTAATCTTTAGACTTTACCCATGTTTTTGAGGCAAACAGTGCATAAACATGCCCCTGCCCTTTTTTAGATGACAAGGTTGTCGGAGCCTGCTCTTGAACCCCAGGAGGACCTCAGATCCCTCTTCTCCTACACATGCGAGTTGAGGCAAGTCATTAAAATGGAAAAACCCTCCTGTGCGGAGCTAAGAAGCCTGTGTGTGGTGTGGTAAAACCTGGAAAATGCAAGGGAGGCCCTGGCATCCCGGGGTCAGTTCAGCTGCAGAGCAGACGGTGGTCCCTGGGTGAGGAGGTGACCAGGCTGACAGTGATATCAAGGGTAGTTCACGAGTAGACTTGATGTTCTCAGGTGTCAGAGGCACTGGCCTCTATGTTGAATTGCCTATAGTTCCACCCTGTCCCCATGACTCTCATCATGAATTCATCTAAAATGAGTCTATTTCTATCATCTGCATGGATCCCCCCAGCAGCCAGAGTGGTAGTCGCTGAAAATAATGCTAATTACAGCAATAATAATAGCTGCCATTTATTGGCCATCTGCTAGGTTCTAGTAAGTTGCTAAGGGCTCTCTGTGTGTTTTCTCATTTATTCTCCACAATCATCCTGTTGTAGGCATTTCTCCCCGGGGGTGGGGAGGGGGAGTCATGCTTGTGCATGTCTTCATGTGACTCTCCCTTGTGGGAGGCGGGTCCAGACAGGGCCCCAACTCCACGGATGCCTCATGTTCCCTCTCCCTGCCTCCCGCAGACAGGCCAGCCCTCAGACACTCCTGCTGGATTCTTTGAATGTGAGTCTGAGCCGAGAGTTATGAGGGCAGAGACGGGATGGGAGCCTGTCCTGCCATGGCAGCGTTCTAGACAAGGTACTGCCCAGTGGTCAGAGAGCTTGGGGGTCCTACAGCTCCTGCATGGTGCCCATCTTGATGTCTGTGAATTCCAGCACGCACACTTAAAAAAAAAAAAATTGGCTGCTCTGGGTTTTCATTGTGAACTCCAGAGCATGTGGGCTTCGTAGGTGCAGCACGTGGGTCTAGTCGCCCTGCGGCATGTGGGATCTTAGTACCCCGATCAGGGATCGACTTCACATCTCTTACATTGGAAGGTGGATTCTTTACCACTGGACCACCAGGAAAGTCCCCCGGTACACTGTTCTTGCTTTCAACCAAGTGCCCTGTCACATCTCTGAATCCAGTGCTGCTGTTCTCCCTATGTTACAGGAGAGGAGACTGAAACTCATATAAGGTAAATAACTTGACCAAGGTCATGGGTGTGTGGCAGGGCTGGAACTCTATCCCACAGACATCGGATACCAGAATCGTTCTGTCCATTGGCTGGTTAAAAGGACCCTTACCTCTGCTTGCCTGGTCTGTTAGATGGGGTCACAGCTTCTGAGAAAAAGAATGGAAGGGCCTTTTCCTCAGAAAAGACACATGACTAGGTGTTTTCTCCCCTTAACACAAGAAGGGCAGCCTTGATTTTCTTTACTCAGTTGATCTATTCGATTCCCTCTCCCCTTTTTGTTCATCACTCTTTCCCCTCTTTTAATGCACCAAAGGATTGCAAACCCGTGGGTGATTTTAAATTAAACACTATTTTTTTAATCTCTTGAAATCGAAAGCTCCAATTAAAAGGGGGAAAAAAACCCCCATAACTGCATAAAACTTTATCACTTGAGCCCCAAGACAGGAAGCAGCGATAGAACAGTGACACACTAGAAACAAATTACATGCATTTATCAGTAAATGGGGCTGTGTATGCTAATGGGCTTCAGCTTGGGAATAGGAGGCCTGGCTGCATCAGGCTAGTTAAAAGCAGGATTCATTACCGGGAGCCAGTGAAGGATAGACTTGCAGTGGTGAGTGCCTGCCTTGGGTCCCACTAGAGCAGTGGGGCATGTGCATTTCCCTTTGGAATGAGTTCTGCAGAGCTCTGGGTGTGAAGGGCTGGGACTGAGTGGAGACTTCCGGGAAAATAGCACCATGCTGATCCAGCCAAGGCAGGGGAACTTCAGACCGGCACTTGTCAAACTCCTGGGATGTGTCAATTACTGTACTCCGAACTTTATTTACATATTTATTTATGTCATTTAATCCTCAAGGTAACTTTTGGATATAGGCAGTAATAACCCTATTTAATAGGGGAAAAAATTGGGGATTCAGAGGGACAGTTGCTGAAGGTACCTGGGGAGGAATAGTAGGATTTGAACCCAGGGTTTACGCCAGAGCTCTATCTATGACCTTGGCAGTCGCTTTATCTCACAGGACCTGTTTCTGAGTTCGAGGATGGACTTTGATATTGGGCAGACCTGGTTTCAAGTCTCTTTCTCTAACTACCTGGATGATATCTGATAAATAACCTCTTTGAGTGTCTTTTTCTCTACATAAACTCTACTTATGCAGAGTTTTAGTTAGTTGTCAAAAGACATAGTAAGATCACACCAATATGAGATAGCGTAGGACATGTTGACAGTAGATGGTTGTTGATATTGCTCTTTAAAAAAAAAAAAAACTTATTTTGCCTCTGAAGGCTATGTATTCTTTGTATTTATTTCCCTCTAGGCTTCCTTTTCCTGGCTCTAGCCCTCAGGTTAATGCTGAGAGGCTGGGTGCCGCCAGAAATGCAAGTGAGAATGGAACTGTATCTCTTCCTCCTCCTCTTCTTCTTCTACAAGGGCATCGATGTTGTACGTTTAAAAAAAAAATGTCTGAACTCTTTCTCTTCTCATATGCAAGCTTGTTGGAGGCAAATTAAAACAGAATTGAGATTTCAGGGAAACAAGCATTTAAGACTATGCACTAGAACTGCTTTGCAGCGTTTTTCTTTTTCCAGTGAAGTTTGAAAAAAATCAAGATAATGTATTGAGTTATTTAAAAAGCTGAATTTATTCTGTCTTAAAGGATTAAAAAATTCCTGAGACTATGTCCTTCCTACCATTTATTGTCTTTCTTTTATAAATTATGGTAAAGTTGGGAAATCATTCTTCCTTTTTTTAATGCAAAAAGGTAAAAAATCCAAGCCCCCAAAACATGTGGGTCTCCATTTTGGGGGTAGGTGGGCAAATTTTATGAAATTTGAAGGTCTAAAAGAGAAGAGAGGGCTCTGCACTTTTTAGGTCACATATCTCTTTTTACAGAATTTTGAGTGGGCTTCTCTGGTGGCTCAGCAGTAAAGAATTGGCCTGTGATGCAGGAGATGCAGGTTCAATCCCTAGATCGGGAAGATGCTCTGGAGGAGGGCATGGCAACCCACTCCAGTATTCTTGCCTAGACAGTCCCATGGACAGAGGAGCCTGGAGGGCTACAGTCCATGGGATCACATAGAGTCGGACACAACTGAAGCAACTTAGCATGCTTGCATACAAAATTTTGAGTAGGAAATCTTATATATATTTATAAAGTATATGTCTATTACTGATTAAGCATAGGTTAAATATTAGTACAGTATAAGTACTTATTTTTTTGATTAAAACAATAAATATTTCCATACGTCAATGTACCAATTTGCATTTTAGAGGCCATTGGTTTGGTTTAGAAAATAAAGAACCTCCAATGTTAGAACAAAGAGTCTGAGAAAACATCTCTTCAGGGGTACCTACCCTGGCTTCTATGGATGGTCTTCAGATCATTTTCATCCCCCTGGGATCCTATGCAAAAATAATATATTTGTAGTCATTTCCCCAGAGTTTTAGTTCATTGCTTGAGTCAGATTCTCAAAGATTAAGTTCTAAAGACAAATCCAGTAATCTGTTCCAGCTGCTCCACAAGATGGAAAAGAGAGCAAATTGCCAGGGTGAAGGCAGTCAATTTAGTCCTGAGATGGGATTTGCCTTTACTGAGTTCCTACTTATTGCTTTTAGGATTGCACAGGTTTCTGTTTCAATCTCATTTTTGGGTATTACGTATTCACAAACAAAACTGTGTAACACATTTTCTCAACTGTAGATTTATTACCATTTTAATGCTAACAATACTTAATGAATAGTTTATCTGGAGTCATGCACAGTTCTTAAATGTGTAACTTGATGAGTTTTGACAATACATGCACATGTGTAGCCATCACCCAGATTAAGATACGGTAGTTTTCTACCACTTTGAATCTTCTCTTGTTCCCTGTTTCAGGCAACCCTTCCTTCTCACCAGAGGCAATCACTATTAGACTTTCTATCACTGAAGATTATTTGGGCTGGTTTTGAATTTCTTATAGATGAGATCATTTGGTGTTCATTTCTCTTTTTGGTGACTGATTTCTTTCATTCAGCATAATGTTTTTGACATTTGTCTAAGTTGTTTGTAGTAGTCCACCCTGACTGCTGAGAAGTATTTGATGGTATGGATACACCACAGTTCATCATTCTCCTGATAAGGAATACTTAGATCATTTTCATTTTGTTGTTTAGTCACTAAGTTGCATCTGACTCTTTTTGCAACACCATGGACTATAGCCCGCCATGTTCCTCTGTCCGTGGGATTTCCCAAGCAAGTATACTGAAGTGTGTTGCAATTTCCTTTTCTAGGAGCTCTTCTGACTAAGCCCACATCTTTTGCATTGCAGGTATATTCTTTACAACTGAGCTACCAGGATGCTCTGGACATGTAGATGTATTACTGTGGACAAATGCACTTACTTCTCTTAGGAATATAGGAGTGAAACTTATGGGTCATACTGTAGGAAACTAACAAACTGTTTTCAAAAGTGATTGTACCATTTTACATTTGTATCAGAAGTATGTGATTTTGTTTTGTTTTTGTTTCTGTTTTTTTTTTTAAACTAAAGCTATATAAAACTTGTGGATTAAACAGAATAAATTTCTAAATTAAAAAAAAAGTATGCGATGGTTCCAACTGCTCTGCATTCTTGCCCACACCTAGTATTGTCTTTTAAAATTTAGCCATGCTTGTGGGTGTTTGTGTTCTTTTCCTCCCTGCCCTTCATTTTAACACATTTGAAGTTAAGATGCTTTCTGAGTTCATATCAAAGAAATTTACCAGGCAGAGGAATAAGTAGTGACAGGTCAGAGATTGTCTTTGATTGTTCAAATTCAAAATTAGAATTCATAGACTTAGAATTGGTGGACTCTGTCCACCAATTATCACCTTAGAGAGTTTTTTTGGTAGCACCAAAGTAAATCTAAAATTAAATGTGGATAGCTCATTGCAATTTAAACTGTCTTCAAAAGGATCATACTGTCATGCAGCATAGAAACAAAGTTATTGTAAATATACATTGCCACAGTTGCAACTAAAGGCAGTAATATTTTCTAAATGTCTTGGAATAATTAATAGAGTTCTCTAAGCTGTAAGAAGTTGGTATGACGATTCATATGCTTGAACTTTCTATGATTGGCTTTAGGAAGAAGCTATTTATACATATATTTCAGTTAAGGACAATAAAAATGCTGAATTCATAGAAAATGAAGGTGAAGGCTTATTATACTTTAAGTTGTCTTGAAAGTATTTTAAAAAATTATACCTTTATGTGATTTCAAATTCAAGAGTTACAAAGCTGAACAGTTGAGTGCCTCTCTCTTGCCCTTTCCTCCTCCCGGGAAACAGCAAGTGTTAGTTTCTTATGTGAAATTAGTATGAAAACAAGCAAGTATGTTTATTTTCTCTTGTTAACACCTTGTTCTCTTCGTCTTTAAAACCAAACTTACTACAATGAGTTATCACTTCATACCAGTCAGATCAGCAAAAAAAATCTACAAACAATAAATGCTGGAGAGGATATGGAGAAAAGCGAGCCCTCACAACTGGTGCACAACTGGTGGGAATGTAAATCGATACAATCACTGTGGAGAACAGTATGGAGTTTTCTTGAAAAACTAGGAATAAAAATACCATATTACCTAGCAATCCCACTACTAGGCATAGTGAGTGAAGTCGCCCAGTCATGTCCGACTCTTTGCGACCCCATGGACTGCAGCCTGTGAAGTTCTTCCATCCACGGGATTTTCCGGGCAAGAGTACTGGAGTGGGTTGCCATTTCCTTCTCCAGCTACTAGGCATATACCCTGAGAAAACCATAATTGAAAAAGATTCATGTACCCTAGTATTCATTGCAGCATTATTTGTAATAGCTAGGACATAGAAGTAACCTAGATGTCCATCTACAGATGAATGAATAAAGAAGTTGTGGTACACACACACACACACAGTGGAATATTACTCTGTCATAAAAAGGAATGGATTTGAGTTAGTTCTAGTAAGGTAGATGAACCTTGAGCCTGTTACGCAGAGTGAAGTAAGTCAAAGTGAAAAGCAAATATTATCTAATAATGCAAATATGTGGAGTCTAGGAAAATGGTGCTGCTGAGGCTATTTGCAGGGCAGGAATAGAGAAGTAGATGCAGAGAACAGATTTGTGGACATAGTCAGGGAGGAGACGGTGGGGTGAATTGCGAGAGTAGCATCAAAACATATCCATTGCCTTATGTAAAATAGATAGCCAGTGGGAAGTTGCTGTATAACACAGGAAGCTCAGCCTGGTGCTCTTTAACAACTGAGAGGAGTGGAATCGGATTGGGGTGGGAGGTAGATTCAAAAGAGAAGGGACATATGTACACTTATGGCTGATTCACAGTGTTGTATGGCAGAAACCAGCACAACATTATAACGCAGTTATCCTCCAATTAGAAATTTTTTTTTAAATGAAAGAAAACCAAGCTAAATATAAAACCCCCAAAGCAAAACAAACAAAAGTAAGAGAAACATACAAAGCATACTGTTCAATACTCAGCTTTTTTCATTTAACATTCTTTGGCATTGACCTTCTTTGGGATTGAATGAAAACTGACCTTTTCCAGTTCTGTGGCTGGTGCTGAGTTTTCCAAATTTGCTAACTTGTTGTATACAGCACTTTAACAGCATTACCTTTTAGGATTTTAAAAAGCCCAGCTGTGATTCCATCACCTCCACTAGCTTTGTTCTCAGTAATGCTTCCTAAAAGGCCCACTTGACTTCACATGCCAGAATGTCTGGCTCTAGGTGAATGACCACAGCATTGTGGCTATCTGGGTCATTAAGAACTTTTTTGCATAGTTCTTCTGTATAATCTTGCCTCTTCTTTTTAATCTGTTCTGCTTCTGTTAGGTCCTTACCATTTCTGTCCTTTATCATGCCCATCCTTGTATGAAATGTTCCCTTGATAGCTGTTTTCTTGAAGCGATCTCTAGTCTTTCCCATTCTACTGTTTACTTCTTTGCATTGTACACTTAAGGTCTTCTTATCTCTCCTTGCTATTCTCTGGAACTCTACATTCAAATGGGTATCTTTCCCTTTCTCTCTTGCTTTTTTTGCTTCTCCTCTTTCCTCAGCTATTTGTAAAGCCTCCCCAGACAACCACTTTGCCTTCTTACATTTCTTTTTTCTTTGGAATGGCTTTGATCACTGCCTCCTGTACAGTGTTACAAGCCTCCATCCATAGTTCTTCAGGCACTCTGTATACTGTATCTAACCCTTTGAACTATTTGTCACCTCCACTGTATAATCATAAGGGATTTGATCTGTGGTTTTCCCTAGTTTCTTCAAGTTAAGCCTGAATTTTGTAATAAGGAGTTCATGATCTGAGCCACCGTCAGCTCCAGGTCTTATTTTTGCTAACTGTATAGAGCTTCTTCATCTTCAGCTGCAAAGAATGTAATTAATCTGGTTTTGGTATTGACCATTTGGTTATGTCCAAGTGTAGAGTCATCTCTTACACTGCTGGAAAAGGGTGTTTGCTATGACCAGTGTGTTCTCTTGACAAAACTCTGTTAGCCTTTGCCTTGATTCATTTTGTACTCCAAGACCAAATTTGCCTGTTAGAACAGGTGTCTCCTGACTTCCTACTTTTGCATTCCAATCCCCTATGGTGAAAAGGATGTAGTTTTTCAATGTTAGTTCTAGAAGGTCTTATAGGTGTTCATAGAACCATTTAACTTCATCTTCTTCAGCATTAGTAGTTGGGGCATAGACTTGGGTTACTGTGATGTTGAATGGTTTGCCTTGGAAATGAATTGAGGTCATTCTGTTGTCTTTGAGATTGCACCCAAGTACTGCATTTCAAGATTCTTTTGTTAACTGTGTGGGCTACTCCATTTCTTCTAAGGGATTCTTGCCCACAGTGGTAGATATAAGGGTCATCTGAATTAAATTAGGGAAAGCTAAGTGTTGGTACAATGCCAACAAGACTGCCTAAGGCCAAAAGTGACTCAGAAGAATCTCTTCCTTCCTAAGGCTGTCTCAAATACTGCTTGATAGGAGTCAAGAAGAGTTATGCTTTATATGAATAAGGGTATTCAGTTATTAGCAAAGTTCCAAATCCTATGTCTTTAATAGAATTTCCTTTTTAATTCCTTGAAATGTTGGTATTTTATTGGTGGGCACCTTTGAGGAAGATGGAATTTCTAGGTGTTATTCTTTTGGTACGGTGGTTGTTGTTCAGTCCCCAAGTCATGTCTGTCTCTTTGCAACCCTACAGAATGCAGCACGCCAAGCTTTCCTGTTCCTCACCATCTCCCGGAGTTTGCCCAGGTTCGTGTCCATTGAATCGGTGGTGCCATCCAACCATCTCATCCTCTGTCACCCTGTTCTTCTGCCTTCAGTCTTTTCCAGTATTAGGGTCTTTTTCAATGAGTTGGCTGTTCCCATCAGGTGGCCAAAGTATTGTAGCTTCAGCCTCTATCCTTCCAATGAGTATTCATGGTTGATTTCCTTTAAGATCGACTAGTTTGATCTCCTTGCTGTCCAAAGGACTCTGAAAAGTCTTCTCCAGCACCACAATTTGAAAGCATCACTTCTTTGGCGCTCTGCCTTTTTTATGGTCCATCTCACAAACAGGTGTGATTATTGGAAAGACAATAGCCTTGACTATACAGACCTTTGAAGGTAAAGTGATGTCTTTGCTTTTTAACACACTGTCTAGGTTTGCCATAGCTTTCCTGCCAAGGAAAGCATGCAGTATCTAAATACTGTTTCTCAAGTAGTGGTCCTGTAGCTCTTTGCAAAATGAGTCAAAACTGTGGGCTTTTATCCCAGAAAAATGCACGTGGATACAGATAAATTTGACTTTCACTTTAGGAGGGGCTTCATAGATTACCTGAAGCTCATTGGTGGCAAATGCCCTGAATTGTTCTAATCTTCCTGAGGAGTAAGGGTAGTTTATATTCTGTTGGTTGATGATCACTTGGAATTATTAGGATGGAAGGTGTCATTTTTATGACTTCAGAAACCATAGTAAATATGAAAAATGATTGCAACTTTTTGAGGGGCATATGTTAGAATGCATAAGCTTCCAAATGATTTCCTTCCACCATTTCCCCCAAAACAATGTGTTTGAGTTTTGGCCACTGAAAAATAACACAATAATGTTATGAGCCTGGGCTTAATAGTTGTTAAGAGCATGGGCTTTATGTCAGAATTTGAGGATGGGGAGCAAGATCCAAACTTTATTCTGCCACTCACCTAGTACAGGACAGTTGAATCTTTCTTTACCTTACTTTTTTCATCTGTATATAGGGTTAACAGTGCGTTTTATGGCATGGTGTGAGGATTACATGAGCTAATGAATGAAAAGTTATATGTAGAATGTCTGGCATGAATAAGAATTCAGTTAATATCTGTCATTTTTTTCTGAGGTTCTTAATATTTTGTAATTGTATCAGATGACTCTAGATCATATTCACTGTTATTTTAAATTATCAGATCACCTTGAGACTAATTGAGAAGTTCAGACCATGGATTGCCAAGTGGCAAAATTGTAGTTAAAACATATGGTTAGAGTGCTTTGGGCCACTTGGGGAAATGGATTTTATAGAGATGCTGCTTCTGCTGCTAAGTCGCTTCAGTCGTGTCTGACTCTGTGAGACTGCATAGACAGAAGCCCACCAGGCTCCCCTATTCCTGGGATTCTCCAGGCAAGAACACTGGAGTGGGTTGCCATTTCCTTCTCCAACGCAGGAAAGTGAAAAGTGAAAGTGAAATCACTCATTCGTGTCCAACTCTATGTGACCCCATGGACCGCAGCCCACCAGGCTCCTCCGTCCATGGGATTTTCCAGGCAAGAGTACTGGAGTGGGGTGCCATAGCCTTCTCCATATAGAGATGCTAGAAATGTTAAATAAAGTTTATAGAACAGAATAATTATTGTTACCAGTAACTTCAACATCTTGTGTTCATACATATTGGTCTCACTGCTAGGAAGACTTTTATTACTATCACTGTTAAACAGATAGGTTAAACAAGACCCCATTCACAAAAGCAAGCTGAGAAACTTAAAATTACAGCATATGTTTGTCCTTGAATTGATCCCATCATTCTTGAGAATTCAAAGGAGCCTCCGAATATTTCTCAAAATCTAGTTTGAAAGAATTTATCCATATTCAAACAAGATTTATTGAAAATACTAGGTTTCCTAAATTTGGAAGATTCTATCTTTTTGATTTTTAAGACAAACTTCACCCTGCAGTCATTTATTTTCTGATTTTTTTAAACCTGAACAGGGAGCACCCTAGCAGGCTGTCTGAAAACTAAGCAGATTTTGTGTGTGTGTATCTCTGGTATATGTATCCGGTGTGTGTGCATGTATCTATGTGTCTACCTATGTAGCTCTTTCTGGGTGTATTTATCTGTGTGTGCATGTTCCTGCATCTATATTCTTTCCCAGTCATCTTATGACTGAGAACAGAAAAGACACCAAGAAATAAAGGCCCGAGAAGACTATTCATCACTGGGGTCTGCCTCTCAGCCTGACTAGTGGCTCCCCAGGGAGTCCTAACAAAGCACTGCAGAGTCCAGATTCTTCTCCCCACCCCCACACAATCTGGGGGACTCTGTACTTGGAGGCTGTTCTACCACCTTCACCCTCAGACTTTGCAGAACCTCCCCTCCCCCATTCATCTCTGGGCCCATCAGGGATGTGAGCAAAGGAAGCATTAAAATGGGTAGATTGATAGCCTTGGGATCACATCAATCTTCATACGTGTTGAATATTATGTCAATTATTCATCACTCAGAGATATCATTGCAGGGAAAAATCACATTAAGAGGAGCCAGGAAAACCAGAGGTTATAAATTCCAACCCTAGCCAGTGACTGTGCTGGAATTCAGTGCCAGCTCCCCAGTGGTGGTCTCGTTGGAAGGCTGGAGTCTCAGACTTTCTTTCAGAAATATTTTTTCTCCTGTCTTATGTTCTACCAGGCAGAGACTCAGCCTTCCAGAGGTGAAAAAGAGCTGATACATCTGTGGACACAATGCTCCTAAGTTTCCTTTAAATTCTGCCATCACCTCGAGTTGGCTGTCTAAAAAATGCCATTTTCTCTCAGTTGACTCAAGGAAGCTTTTTTTTCCCCAGCACTAGATGATACCAAAAATGGGTGTCTGAGAAGATGGCAAATGCCACAGAATAAATATAACTCAACCCAGCATACAGAATTGTTGACAGAGAGAGTGTAGGAGTATAAGGACTTGACCACCAGGCAGTGACTCAGCCTTTCCAAACTTGCATTTCCTCATCTTGTGAGTTTAGGGATCCTGCCAGTTCCAGTGGGTGGTTGTGAAGATTAAATTAGGTAACCTAGATCACATAATTCCGAGTCCCTCAACCTTATGGAGCTACTGGTACTTTATGACACACTTTGTGGGAGGGCCACCGAGTTGTTGTTCAGAGTCTCTGAAGGTTCTGGGGAGAAGCTTAGATGTCTTCTGTGCAGTAGTGTCTTCTACTGGAGAGCTGGTCCCCAGCTTCCTTCCCACCAGTAGACGTGACTCCCCTAATTCATTCCCTCAGAGAAACACCAACACAGGCACTATTTATCTATCCATTCACAGAGTGACTGCTTCCTGAGCTACTACAATGGGCCATGGAGCAAGAGTTTTGAACAAGAGGAAAGGTCCTCCTCTCTTCAAGCTTATATTCAAGCCTGATTGACCAAAAATGAGTCCACAGCAGATATACCAGCAAATTCAGGTGTAACAGGCACTTGGAAGGTAATAACGCAGGGGGACATGATGCAGAGTGGAGTGTGGTGTGAGGTCAGAGAAAGAGCTTTTGAGGAGGTGATAATGAAGCCATCACCTGAAAGGCAGGAGGGAGCCATTTATGTGAAGATCTCCAGGAAGAGTGTTCTAGGCAAAGGGAGCTGCAAGTTTGAGTCTGAGGTGGGAAGGAGATGAGGTTGTTTTAGAAAGGACAGTGTGACAGGAAAGTGTGGTCTGAGATGATCCGAGGGATAAGCAGAACTTGGGAGGCGAGAATAAGCAGTTTGGCTTGTATTCTTGTGCAACGGGACAATTTCCAGCAGGTGCATGACATATTTTGGTTCGTGGTTCAGGCAGGGAGGTCGCTTTAGCTTGTGTAGAATGGGTTGTGGTGGAGGAACAGGAGTGGGAAGAACAGGTAGAGGCTCTGTGGTTGAGAAGCTGAGATGTGGTGGCTTGGACTGGGACTGTACCAGTGGAAAGGTGTCAATAGATGACCGGGCTCAGGAGCAGTTCTGAGCGCTTTGGGATTCAGGGCTAGCTCCTGTGCCCTGAGAGAGTCTACCAAGGGATTGAATGTGGGCCAGCGTGGAGGGAGGAAAGAGAGGATGCTCCTAGGTATTTTGTAAGCTTTGGCTACCCTGCAATCTAGGGAAAAAATGGCAGATTTGGGTCATGAAATGTGTCAGCTTTTCCCTGCCTTGGGGATGTTCTTACTGGTGCTGTGATTCTATGGGCCTCGGTCTCCTGTCCCTGCTGTCTCTCTCCCTTGGCTTTCTCCTTTTCTGTGTGTGCTCTGTTCTGAGGACTGAATATCCTTAGGCAGAGGGTGACATTATTCGGAGCTTTATATTGCTAGCCTTCCGAGCACCCAGACCTGTGCTAGTCCCCGTATGCCATATGGGCAGACTTCCGGAAGCCAAGCTTACGCTAATATTTCTTGTGCCACTTCTAGGAAGAGCATCCTCTCCCCTTTGTCCTCAGAATTTTCCTGAGGGACTTGTCTCCCACTGATCACGAGATGGTTCTGCATCACACACACTGTTCAGGAGCTTTCATCTCTGCCACCTTTGGTTGTGTGAGCTAGAGCAAGCTACTTAACACATGCCAGGCCTACTTTCTGTGTCTGTGAAATGGGAAACCTGCTTTCTGGAGCACATAGGAAGATTTTAGGAAACCCTACAGGGGACCTGGCAGATACTGCTCAGAGCAAAAGTAACCTAGCTGGTTGTTACTGCCTTTTTTTTTTTTTTTTTCTCTTGTTTGTATTGAATTGAACAAAGAAGTCCTGAACCAGTTAAAATGAAACAGGAAGTAGTGGGTTCTGATATTTTGTCATCTTCAGCTGGTCATGGAATCAGAGGGGTGGTGAGGACTTTAGAGAGTATTTCTGCTAATCCCTTGGTGTAACCAGACAGGAATACTTGTGAAGAGGACCCTTGCAGAGATTTCATGTGGTGGCACATTTCTGAGGGTGTTCTGCAGAATAGTAACCATGCAATGATTTGCTCAAAGAAAGACTTCGTGGTCCAATAGCCAAGAAATGTTGCATATCAGATCTCCTCCTTGTAGGTGCACAGACTGTTTGCCCAATAAAGGCTCTGATGAGTCCTGTAATGAAGAAATCTGCCAGTCCCTTTTTATTATAGCGTTCTCCACTGGCCTTAACTGGAGAAGCTTTTGTCTATCAGCTTTACTAACATCCTGTAGAATGTGTGTTCTTTAGAATGTCCTTGGGAAATCCTATTTTAGCCAAAGGAGCCCACATTTCAAACTGAGGGTTGATTTCTTGACACAGTTCTGTTACTGGACCAAACTTGAGTTGGCTTACCCACCATGTAGCAAAGTCCATCTTTGCTGGGTTGTGGTGAAGAAGGGGATATACAGCATCTATTTGCAGGGACATGGGAGAACTATACAAAAAGATCTTCATGACCCATATAATCATGATGGTGTGATCACTCACCTAGAGCCAAACATCCTGGAATGTAAAGTCAAGTGGGCCTTAGGAAGCATCACTATGAACAAAGCTAGTGGAGGTGATGGAATTCCAATTGAGCTATTTCAAATCCTAAAAGAGGATGCTGTGAAAGTGCTGCACTCAATATGCCAGCAAATTTGGAAAACTCAGCAGTGGTCACAGGACTGGAAAAGGTCAGTTTTCGTTCCAATCCCAAATAAAGACAATGCCAAAGAATGCTCAAACTACTGCACAATTGCACTCATCTCACACACTTTACTAGTAGTGAATTTACTACTCAAAATTCTCCAAGTCAGGCTTCAGCAATACCGGAACCGTGAACTTTCAGATCAAGCTGGTTTTATAAAAGGCAGAGGAACCAGAGATCAAATTGCCAAAAAGCAAGAGAGTTCCAGAAAAACATCTATTTCTGCTTTATTGACTATGCCAAAGCCTTTGACTGTGTGGATCACAACAAACTGTGGAAAATTCTGAAAGAGATGGGAATACCAGACCACCTTACCTGCCTCCCGAGAAATCTGTATGCAGGTCAGGAAGCAACAGTTAGAACTGGACATGGAGCAACAGACTGGTTCCAAATCGGGAAAGGAGTATGTCAAGGCTGTATGTTGTCACCCTGCTTGTTTAACTTATATGCAGAGTACATCATGAGAAATGCTGGGCTGGATGAAGGGCAAGCTGGAATCAAGACTGCTGGGAGAAATATCAATAACCTTAGATACGCAAATGATACCACCCTTAAGGCAGAAAGCGAAGAAGAATTAAAGAGTCTCTTGATGAAAGTGAAAAAGGAGAGTGAAAATGTTGGCTTAAAGCTCAACATTCAGAAAACGAAGATCATGACATCTGGTCCCATCACTTCATGGGAAATAGATGGGGAAACAGTGTCAGCCTTTATTTTTTTGGGCTCCAAAATCACTGCAGATGGTGACTGCAGTCATGAAATTAAAAGATGCTTACTCCTTGCACAAAAAGTTAAGACCAACCTAGACAGCATATTAAAAAGCTTTGCCCACAAAGGTCCATCTAGTCAAGGCTATGGTTTTTCCAGTAGTCATGTATGGATGTGACAGTTGGACTGTAAAGAAAGCTGAGTGCTGAAGAATTGATGCTTTTGAACTGTGATGTTGGAGAAGACTCTTGAGAGTCCCTTGGACTGCGAGGAGATCCAATCAGTCCATCCTAAAGGAAATCAATCCTGAATATTCCTTGGAAGGACTGATGGTGAAGCTGAAACTCCAATACTTTGGCCACCTGATGTGAAGAACTGACTCATTTGAAAAGACCCTGATGGTGGCAAAGATTGAAGGCAGGAGGAGAAGGGGATGACAGAAGATGAGATGGTTGGATGGCATCAATGACTCAATGGACATGAGTTTGAGTAAACTCCAGGAGTTGGTGATGGACAGGGAGGCCTGGCATGCTGCAGTCCATGGGGTCACAAAGAGTCAGACACGACTAAGCAACTGAACTAAACCGAACTGAAGCAAGGATAAGATTTCCCTTGGAGCTCAGATGGTAGACAATCTGCCTGCAATGCAGGAGACCTTGGTTCAGTCCCTGGGGTGGGAAAATACCCTGGAGAGATGCATGGCAACCCACTCCAGTATTGTTGCCTGGAGAATTCCATGGACAGAAAAACCTGTTGGGCTACAGTCTATGGGGTCACAAACAGTTGGACATGACTGAGCGACTAACATTTCACTTCAGGCAAGGATAATGAACAGGAGGCTTGTGCTCAAAAGACCTCAACTACCCAGTGGCTTTCAGAGAAGGAGTTTTAAAGGCAGCATTTGGGGTGAGGGTTGCAGCTCCTGGACTTTGTTCTGATTGGTTGGTGGTGAGGTAACAGGGTGCTGTTTTGGGAATCGTCATCATCCATCTTCTAGTTCAGCTAGTCTGGGGTCTATGTGCTTAGGGTCAGCAGATAGTCACCATCTTCCACCTGGGTTGGGGTCTTAGTTTCTGCAATAAAACTCAGAAATATATGTCAGGTTGTTACATATATATCCCTTGAGAAGGAACTGGGGCTCTCTTTTATCGCTGTACTATTGTGCAAGCTATCCTGCTTAACTGCTTCTTTGTTTTTGTGTTCCATCGCTTCTCTAATTAGTAACCGCTTGAATCTGCTCTTTGGAACTCAGGAAACACCTAGGAGACTAAAGCCTTTTTTCCGGACAAACAAGAGAGGTCTTGCCGCTGGGGATACTTCACAAGATCCTGCTTGATTTCAGTCCCTCTTCCTTTCCTTAGATACTCCTCAGTCCTGAGGGAATCAGGTGGGACAAGGAAGGGAAGAAAGTTTTGGACAGAGAGTTTAATCATAAACTCAGCAGAGAACTCAGTTGTAAGGTTCTCAGTTTCAATTCCCAGTAGCAGAGATTACAGCAACCATGAGAGACAATTAAGAGGCTCTTTCCTCCCCAGCCCACTGCCCACTGCCCCCCTGCCCCAATCTCTACATCCGCTCTGCCCCAGCAACACCTGGAGTTTTTCGGTTTTCCTAAGACATGAAGATTCTCAGCAACTCTGAACAGCAGGGGCTTTTGGGGAAACAGAATGCCGTGGGACTCCAGGGGTTTTTGCAGACAAGACGGCATCATCTGCCCATGTAGGTTAACTGTTGGATGTCAGCCGAGAAGACCTAAGTGAAGTGGACTTCATCTTGCACCTTTCCTGTACATCCCGCATGTGGGCCTGGAGAAGTTGGTCAGCTCGATCAGCCAGAGAGAGTGTGATTGGTGGTGGGAGAGAGTTTAGATGGAGTTGAAAACTAAGATATAAAGCTATGAAAATGGGAAAAAGACATTTTCACCTTTAAAAATAAAGGAAGAAATTCCTTGACTGCCCAGTGATTAGAACTCAGTTCTTTCACTGTGTGGCGCCGGGTTCAATCCATGGTTGAGAAACTAAGATCCCATAAGTCATGTGGTGCAGCAGAAGAAAAAAAAAAAAAGAAAAACTCACAGCATAGTTTGAGAGAGAAACAGACAAGCTTTTTAGGTAGAAAAAAATCTGGCAGGTTGGATGTCACTTTCTGATGGTCTAGGAAGACTTCCCGTGGAGGTTGTCTGTCATGTGGTAGCAGAAGGAGAAGTATGAAAAAGAACTTGGTTAGCAACCACTGCTTGATTGTATCCAGTGGGTGGGTGGGCGGGCCCAGTTGTGTCCGACTCTTTGCAACTCCATGGAGCCCACCAAGCTCCTCTGTCCATGGGATTCTCCATGCAGGAATACTGGAGTGGGTTGCCATTTCCTCCTCCAGGAGATCTTCCCAACCCAGGAATTGAACCTTTGTCTCTTGCGACTCCTGTATTGCAGGTGGATTCTTTACCACTAGCACTCGCCCCTAGGTTGCAGCAAGACAGAGGATGATAATCCAGGAAAAGGATTTGTGTTCATTCTGATTACTCTACCACCAAAAGATGCCGTGTCAATGGGGAATGTTTCCCCACCCCCACCTCCAGATTTCAAGCTTGAATTCTTGTGCATCTTACTGTTACTAAGCTAGTAGCTCTCTTGTCACTTCAGGGATGTATTCTGAGCTAATAGTTAGACTGGGGAGAGGGTTGCCCCAGTGCCCTTGTGGTTAGTGGCCCATAAGGCAGGTAAAGGAACCAGATATCTCGAAAAACACCATTTATTTTCTGCTTTGTAAAGCCTTAGAGCATCTGTCAAATTTTGAGCTTGAGGGGTCAACAGTTTAAATCCAAATCTACTCAGCTTGCCAGGAACCACATTTCAAAATTTGTGGACCTCTGTCATAGTATTTTCCATATGGCATCCTAATTTGGGGCTATGCTTTTATGAGTTGTAATCCTGAGGAGGTAACTGTGAGATCCATAGGTGGTCAGTCGGTCAAGGCAGCAGGAGAGGAGAACAGGGAGCGTCCAAGGCTCTGCAAGCTTGGAAGTGAGACCACCAGGGCCTGGTCTCTCTGCTTCATCCAGGCAGAGAGACTCGAGCTGGACCATTGATTTTAATAACCTTCAACAGTTAAAAAAATTAGTACGTCTGCATGGTAAAAATTTAAATACTACAAATAAATACTCAGTAAAAAATAAATTCCTTTCCTTTCTTGGACCCCAGTACCCCAGTTTATTGACTTATCATGTTCTAAGTTTTTATGTATATGATCTCACTTAATCCTTATAACAGCTACTCAAACCCGGGTCTCCCGCATTCCAGGCAGACGCTTTAACCTCTGAGCCACCAGGGAAGCCCATGTCAGATGAGGCCTTGTGTCTCAGAGAGGTGAAATAATTCACATGTAAGGTGGCATGGGTGAGGGAACAAGAGATAAAGTAGGGGATGGCTGTTGAGAACGTCAAGGCTTTGTAAGTGACTTGTGCGAGATGGATTAGAACCCTCCATGGTTGGTAGAGCCTTTTAGCCACAGGGAAAACTCACTTCTTTTCCCGTCTTGGAGAATACAAGGCTGCTGTGGATTTTAGAGTGATTTTGAAAAATATTTTATTTCTGCCAAGTAGCTGTTGATGACAGTTTCATGAAATAGATGTCTGGACAATCTAGTGGAATTGTGGAGTTTGAAGGGTCTGGATATGTACTTAAAAGAGCCAGATGCCACTTAGCAACTGAACAATTTTAAAATGTTTAGTTTAACCAGTATATTTAGATTATTTCCATTTCAGCATTTCAGTATGAAAATTGAGATTTTATTGTCTTTTTCTTACTATTTAGTGTGAATTTTACATGTAATAGCACATCTCAAGTGCTTAATAGCCAAGCATGACCAGAGCAGTTCTAAAAGAGTTACTGTTTTTACCTTTTCACATTTATATCCGTGTTCTCTCTGAAATTTTTGTGTGTAGTGCAAGGTAGTAACCTAGCTTAATTTTTTTTTATATGAATATCCAACTGACTCAGAACCAATTTATTGAAAAGATAACCCTAACCCCATGAAACTTCTGTCTTAAATATCCACACATGTGTGAATCTGTTTCTGGATTCTGTTCTACGCCATCTGTCTATTTGTCTATGCTTACACCAGTAGACACTGGCTTAACTAGTATAATTTTAGATTTAGGAATGACTTGCTATGTTGGGAGACTGCAAAGAACCAGCCATGTTAATAACTTAACGCTATCTTAACTACTATAATTTTCACAGTGAGTCCTGATATCTGGTAGGGAAGTTGTTCCTACTAGTTCTTAGGAGAATCTTGGCTATTATCGGTTTATTGCCTTTCCATATAAATTACTTGCCAAGTTCCCCCAAAATATCTGTAAAGATTTTGATTGAGATTATATTGAATCATATATCAGTTTGAAGAGAGCACTTAAAAAATAATACATGTTCATCTGATGCTATCTTCTAGGTAGGATGTGGACCTGTCCTTGCCTTCCAGTCTCTGCTACCTTCCACATTCTGGGGTATGATCAGCTGACTGAGAAAGAGGCTCAAGCTTTACCTCTTTGCTGAGAACACAGTGGAGGGTCCTTCCTCTTCTCAGGGGTGGAAAGTCCCTGGCAAGGTTCTAGAACCCTAGGATACAGAAAATAAATGGGAGTCTTGGAAGAACCAGACCAAAATCCCTTGAGTTCTCATCTCTCTGGAGTAGGGACCTTGTGCCCCATATGTGAGTTTTCAGGGGTCACCCATGCTTGGGCTCACTTTAACCCAAGGTAGATCAATAGAACTTACCCACCTAGAGATAAGGTAAGATGCTTTCTACTCCTCCCTCTTCTCTACCTTCTCTGTCACTGGTCTCACTATTTGCTTTGTGGCCACAGACCAAGTTTCATGGAGAAGCCAATTGGAGATGTACAGATTGTGCAGACTTGGTGATCAGGCAGGAGAGGAAAGAAACAGAAGAAAGGAGTTTGTTGAAGATGTCTCCGGCATCTGAAGAGAAGTGACAAGATGAAGATGAAGGCAAACTAGGGATAGGAGTAAGATAATGAGGATGGAGGAGGTCCTGTAAGGAACTGAGCTTACCTTTATGCTGAATGTTGTTTGGCCGTCATCTTGAATTCCCTATGTCCACCAGGGAATCCACAATCTAATTCCTGATTGAACTTCACCAGATTAGTCCCCTTGTAGGGAACCCATCTCTTCAGGATGATACTTGTGAATTACCAGCTTGGGGGTAGCTGGAGTATTAGTGAGAATCAGAGTCCAAAGGACTAGAAGGGGTCGGAGGAGGAGTAGGGGCAAGAACAAAGGAGTAAAGAGACAATGGGCCAAGACGAACAGGGTGGCAAGTGGATGGTCTGCAGGGAACAAGGGAAGAGCCGGGCATGGAAGTCCTTAAGGTAGGGTGACAGGAAGGGATGACACTAGTCAGAGGAGGGAAACAGGTGGGGCTCAAAACTGAGAGAGGAGCATAGTGCCGGGGAGGAGGCCAAGGGCAAAAAGATGGAGGATACAGGGGAGGAAGGTGAGTTGGACAGTGAGAGCAAGAATGAGCAGGAAGAGGAGATGGAGGCTGGAATTGAGAGGAGGAAATTGCAGGTAGTTTTCTTGTGTTTCTTTCAATTGGCACTCTGTGCATACTCATCCTATGAAAATCAGTAACTGGTGGAAACTCAGACCTGATCCAGCAGTTATGTCACACTGCTGAGTGCATCACCCCATTCATAATGGAAATGCCCTCTATGAAGTGTACATGCCACTCCTTTTGTGACCAGTCAGTAATCTCCACCAGTCATGAAAGTGGTCCCAGTTTCTAGGTTGAAGAATGGTCAGAGGAATTGGTAAAGAGAGGAAATGGAGTCTAGTAGTCGTCCCTGTTCCTTGGGATAACATGTAGTTTTGCCCCTTGGTAGGCAAAGATTGATCAAAAGGTTGGGATAGAGTTGGAAGCTGGGACCTGGGAGAATGGCTCTGAAGCAGGAATGGCCAAATTGGGAAGAAGTCATTGCCTCTGCCCCACTCTATTTAACTTACTACATTTTCCAAAATCCTTTCATATCCGTATCACTCCATGAATACAAGATAATCAGAGATTACCATTCTACCAATAAATATACTGAAGGCCAGAGAGGAAACTATTAATATATAGGCAGGCAGCAGATGACAGATTGTCCAGATTAGAACTTGGGCCAAAAGTCAAGGAGTAGGGTGTATCCAGAAGGGCGCACAAATGGCCCATGACAGCATGATCCTACCCCGTGTTTCTGGACAGAATCATACAGGGCTGCTTCAGAGCAGAGCTTTGTGTTAGTAGTATAGCCTTCCTCCTGGTCCCTGTGATCCCTTGGTATTTTATCTGACCCTTAACTAGAACCAGAAGCACAGGGTCAAGCTGATAGGTCAAGCTCATGGAGCTACTTACTCCTGAGTGCCTAAGGACTAGATTTGAACTTTCTTGCTCAGTACCCTAGATGCCCATCTCCATGTCAGGTGATTTAGGAAGCTACTGCACCCGCTGCTTTTCTTTTATCTGATGTAGTAATTCTATTTGCTTATCATTCCTTTTTTTTTTTAAATTGAAGTATAGTTCAATTACTATATTAGTTTCAGATGTACAAGATAGCATTTCAAAATTTTTATAGTCTATATCCCATATAAGGTTATTATAAAATATTGGTTATGTTCCTTGTGCTTTACATTATATCCTTGTAACTTCTTATTATACCTAATAGTATTCACAGGTGGCTCAGAGGTAAAGAATTCGCCTGCCAAGCAGAAGATTCTGGTTCAGTTCCTAGATTGGGAAGCTCCCCTGGAGAAGGAAATGGCAACCTACTCCAGTATTCTTGCCTAGGAAATCCCCTGAACAGAGGACCACAGTCCATGGGTTGCAAAGGGTCGGACACAACTTAATGACTAAACAATAACAACAGTGGTCTGTACCTCTTCGTTCCCTTCCTGTACCTTGCCCCTCCCATCACCCTTTTCCCAGCCAGTAACCACTAGTTTGTTCTCTGTGAGCCTGTTTCTGTTTTGTTAGATTTGTTTGTTATTTTTTAGGTGCCACACGTAAGTGAGAACATACGGTATTTGTCTTTCTCTGTCAAAATTGTTTCATTAAGTATAACACACTCTAGGTCTGTCCATATTGTTGGAGGTGGCAAAATTTTATGACTGAGCGATATTCCATTGTGTGTGTGTATCACATCATCCATTCATCTGTCAGCACTTAAGTTGCTTCCATATCTTGGCAATCATAAATGATGCTGCTGTGAACATTGAGGTGCCTGCATCTTTTTGAATTAGTGTTTTTGTTTTCTTTGGATAAGTACCCAAGAGTATAATTACTGGGTCTTATGATAGTTCCATTTTTAATGTTTTAAGGAAACTCCATGCTGTTCTCCTTAGTGACTGCACTCATTTACATTCACATCAACAGTGCACAAGGGTTCTCTTTTCTCCACATCCTCACTAACACTTGTTATTTGTAGACTTTTCTGATAATGGCCATTCTGACATATCTGAGGTGATATCTCACTGTGGATTTTGTGGTTCCCTGGTTAGTGATGTTGAGCATCTTTTCATGTGCCTGTTGGCCATCTGTATATCTTCTTTGGAAAAATGCCTATTCAGGTTCTCTGCCCATTTTAAAGTCAGATTATTTGTGTTTTTGATGTTGAATTATATAATTTCTTTACATATTTTGGATAAGAACCCCTTATAAGACATATCTTCTCCCATTCAGTAGGTTGTCTTTTCATTTCATTGACAGTTCCTTTCACTTTGCAAAAGCCTTTAAGTTGATCCCCTTTTTAAGTTGGGTCCCCTTCGTTTATTTTTGTTTTTTCCCTTTCCCAAGGAGATCCAAAGAAATATGGCTAAGACCAGTGTCAAATAACACACACCTATTTTTTCTTATAGGAATTTTATGGTTTCTTGTCTTACATTTAGATTTAATTCATTTTGAATTTATTTTTGTATATGATGTGAAAAAATGTTGTAATTTCATTCTTTTATTTGCAAGTTGTCCAGATATGCCAGCACCACTTATTAAAGAGACTGTCCTTTCTTATTGTATGGTCTTGCCTCCTTTGTCATAGATTAATTGGCCATATGTGCATGGGTTTACTTCTGGGCTTTCTATTCTGTTTTGTTGTGTTTGTCTGTTTTGGGTGCTAGTACATACTGTTTTGATTACTGTAGCTTTGTAGTATAGTCTGAAGTCAGGGCGTGTGATACCTTCAACTTCGTTCTTTTTCTTTCCTTAACTTTATTTTATTGAAGCATCATTGATTTACGATGTCATGTTAATTTCTGCTGTATGGCAAAGTGATTCATCTATACATGTATCATATTCTTTTCATTATGGTTTATCACAGGATATTGAACATATTTCAGTGTGCTATACAGTAGGACTGTGTTATTTATCCATTCTTTAATAGTTTGCCTCTGCTAGTCACAAACTCCCAGTTCCTCCCTCCCTTACCCTCTCCTCCTCGGCAACCACAACTCTGTGTCTGTGAGTCTGTTTCTATTTCGTAGGTAAGTTCATTTATGTCACATTTTAGATTTCACGTGTAAGTGATATCATTCGGTATTTTCCTTCTCTTTTCTTCTCTTACTTCACTTAGTGGGATAATCTCTAGATCCATCCTTGTTGCTGCAAATGGCATTATTGCATTCTTTTTTATGGCTGAGTAGTATTCCATTATGTGTGTGTGTGTATATATATATTCTACATCTTTATTCATTCATCTGTCAGTGGGCCTTTAGGTTTTTTTCATGTCTTGACTATTGTGAATAGTGCCACATACTATTGTGAATAGTTTAACAAAAAGATGCATGTATATTTTTGAATTATAGTTTGATCTGAATATATGCCCAGGAATGGGATTGCTGGTCATATGGCAACTCCATTTTTAGTGTTTTGAGGAACCTCCATGCTCTTTTCCATAGTGGCTGTACCAATTTACATTCCTACCAACAATATAGGAGGGTTCCTTTTTCTCCACACTCTCTCTAGCATTTGTTATTTGTAAATTTTTAGAATGATGGCTGTTCTGAGTGGTGTAAGGTGGTACCCCATTATAGTTTTGATTTGCAACTCTTTTCTGTCACGGTTGCTTTGGCTGTTTGTTTTTTTGTGGTTCCATACACATTTTAATGTTATTCTAGGTCTATGAGAAATGTCATGGGTATTTGGACATGGATTGCATTAAATCTAGATTGCTTTGGGTAGTATGGACATTTTAACAATTTTAATTCTTCTAATCCATGAGCATGCAATATATTTCCATTTATTTATATCATCTTCAATTTCTTTACTCAGTGTCTCATAGTTTTCAGAGTTTAGATCTTTTACCTCCTTGATTAAAATTATTCCTAGGTGTTTTACTCTTTTTGATACAATTGTACATTATTTTCTTGATTTCTCTTTCCAATGGTTCATTATTAGTGTATAGAAATACAACAAATTTATTTACATTACTTTTGTATCCTGCAGCTTTACAATCTGCAATTCATGGATAAGCAGACTCTAATAGTTTTTGGTGACTTCTGGGTAGGATTTTCTCTGTATAGTATCATGTGACATGCAGACAGTGACAGTTGTTTTTCTTCCTTTCCAATTTGGATTCTTTTTATTTCTTTTTCTTGTCCAATTGCTGTGCCCAGAAGTTCCAATACCATGTTGAATAAAAGTGGTGAGAATGGGTGTTTTTATTTTGTTTCTGATCTTAGTATGTTTCTTGTGGGTATATCATATATAGCCTTTACTCTGTTGAGGTATGTTCCCTTTATATCCCCCTTTCTATGAGTTCTTATCATGATTAAATGTTAACTTAAAAGGTTTTTATTTATTTATTTAGCTGCATCAGGTCTTAGTTGCAGCATATGGAATCTTTAGTTGTGGCTTGTGGGCTCCAAAATCACTGCAGATGGTGACTGCAGCCATGAAATTAAAAGACGCTTACTCCTTGGAAGGAAAGTTATAACCAACCTAGACAGCATATTAAAAAGCAGACACAGTACTTTGCCAACAAAGGTCCATCTAGTCAAGGCTATGCTTTTTCCAGTAGTCATGTATGGATGTGAGAGTTGGACTATAAAGAAAGCTGAGCACTGAAGAATTGATGCTTTTGAACTGTGGTGTTGGAGAAGACTCTTGAGAGTCCCTTGGACTGCAAGGAGATCCAACCAGTCCATCCTAAAGGATATCAGTCCTGAGTGTTCATTGGAAGGACTGATGCTGAGGCTGAAACTCCAGTACTTTGGACACCTCATGTGAAGAGTTGACTCATTTGAAAAGACCCTGATGCTGGGAGGGATTGGGGGCAGGAGGAGAAGGGGACGGCAGAGGATGAGATGGCTGGATGGCATCACCAACTCGATGGACATGAGTTTGAGTGAACTCTGGGAGTTGGTGATGGACAGGGAGGCCCGGCGTGCTGCAATTCATGGGTGTCCACAAAGAGTGGGAAATGACTTGCGACTGAACTGAACTGTGGGATTTAGTTGAGGCATGCAAATTTTAGTTGTGGCATATGGGATCTAGTTCCCTGACCAGAGATTGAAGCTGGGCTGCCTGCATTGGGAGCACAGAGTTTAGTCACTGTACCACCAGGAAAATCTCTGATTTTATTAAATGCGTTTTCTGCATTGATAAGATTGTGTGATTTTAATGTTTTGTTAAAGTGGTACATCACATTGTTTGATTTATGAATATTGACCCACCTTTGCATCCCTGAAATAAATCACACTTATTTCAGGAACAAATCCTACTTGTTCCTGGTATATGATCCTTTTTATGTTTTGTTGAATGTGATTTGCTAATCTTTTGTTGAGTATTTCTGTATCTATGTTTATCAGGGGTATTGGCCTATAATTTTCTTTTTTAAAAATGTCTGTCTGGTTTTGGAATCAAGATAATACTGGGCTCGTAGAATGAGTTTGGAAGTTTGATTTTCTTGAAGTAGTTTGTAAAGGTATTAACTCTTCTTTAAATGTTTAGTAAAATTCTCCTATGAAGTTGTCCAGTCCAGGACTTTCTCTGTTGTTGATGGCAGTTCTTCGATTACTAGTAATTGGTCTCTTCAGATTTTCCATTTCTTCCTAATTCAGTCTTGAAAGAGTGTATATTTTTAGGATTTATCCATTTGTTCTAGGTTGTCCAATTTGTTATGTGTAACTGTTTATTGTTGTTCAGTCTCTAAGTTTTGTCCAACTCTTTGCGTGGAGTCCAACCCCATGGACTGCAGCATGCCAGGCTTCCCTGTCCTTCACTATCTCCCAGAGTTTGATCAAACTAATGTCCATTGAGTCAGTGATGCCATCCAACCATTTCATCCTCTGTTGCTCCCTTCTCCTCTTGCCCTCAGTCTTTCCCAGAATCAGAGTCTTTTCTAAGGAGTCAGCTCTTGATGTCAGGTGGCCAAAGTATTGGAGCTTCAGCACCAGTCCTTCCAATGAATATTCAGGGTTGATTTCCTTTAGGATCGACTGGTTTGATGTCCTTGCTGTCCAAGGGACTCTCAAGAGTCTTCTCCAGAACCACAGTTGGAAAGCATCAATTCTTCAGTGCTCAGCCTTCTTTTTGGTCCAACTCTCAAATCCATACATGACTACTGGAAAAACTCTAGCTTTGACTATACAGACCTTTGTCAGCAAAGTGATATCTCTGTTTTTTAATATACCATTCTAGGTTTGTCCAAGCTATTCTTCCAAGAAGCAAGCGTCTTAACTTCATGGCTGCAGACACTGTCTGCATTGATTTTGGAGCCCAAGAAAATGAAATCTGACACTGTTTCCACATTTTCCCCATCTATTTAACATGAAGTGGTAGGACTGGATGCCGTGATCTTAGTTTTTTAAATATTGAGTTTTAAGCCAGCTTTTTCATTCTCCTCTTTCACCTTCATCAAGAGGCTCTTTAGTTCCTCTTCACTTTCTGCCATTAAAGAGGTGTTATCTGCATATCTGAGGTGGATGATATTTCTCCCAGTAATCTTGATTCCAGCTTGTGCTTCATCTAGCCCAGCATTTCACATGATGTACTCTGCATATAAGTTAAATAAGCAGAGTGACAATATACAGCCTTGCATACTCCTTTCCCCGGAGAAGGCAATGGCACCCAACTCCAGTACTCTTGCCTGGAAAATCCCATGGACGGAGGAGCCTGGTAGGCTGCAGTCCATGGGGTCGCAAAGAGTCGGACACGACTCAGCCACTTCACTTTCACTTTTGATTTTCATGCATTGGAGAAGGAAATGGCAACCCATTCCAGTGTTCTTGCCTGGAAAATCCCAGGGACGGTGGAGCCTGGTGGGCTGCCGTCGATGGGGTCACACAGAGTTGGACACGACTGAAGTGACTTAGCAGCAGCATACTCCTTTCCCAATTTTGAACCAGTCTATTGTTCCATGTCCAGTTCTAATTGCTGCTTCTTGTCCTGCATACAGGCTTCTCAGGAGGCAGGTAATGTGGTCTGGTATTCCTACCTCATTAAGAATATCCACAGTTTGTTGTGATCCACAGTCAAAGCGTTTAGCATAGTCAATGAAGCAGAATTAGATTTTTAAAAAAAAAAATTCCCTTGTTTTTTCTATGATCCAGCGAATGTTGGCAATTTGATCTCTGATTTCTCTGCCTTTTCTAAATTCAGTTTGTATATCTGGAAGTTCTCAGTTCATGTACAGCCAAAGCCAGCTTGAAGGATTTTGAGCATAATCTTGCTGGCATGTGAAATGAGTGCAATTCTACAGTAATTTGAACATTCTTTGGCATTGCCTTTCTTTGGGATTGGAATGAAAACTGACCTTTTCCAGTCTTGTGGCCACTGCTGAGTTTTCCAAATTTGCTGGCATAGTGAGTGCAGCACTTTCACAGCATCATCTTTTAGGATTTGAAATAGCTCAACTGGAATTCCATCACCTCCACTAGCTTTGTTCGTAGTAATACTTCCTAAATTCCACTTGACTTCACATTCCAGAATGTCTGGCTCTAGGAGATTGAACACAGAATCATGGTTATCTGGGTCATTAAAAGTTTTTTTGTACAGTTCTTCTGTGTATTCTTGCCACATTTTCTTAATCTCTTCTGCTTCTGTTAGGTCCTTGCTGGGTTTTGTCCTTTATTGTGCTTATTTTTGCATGAAATGTTTCCTTGGTATTTCCAATTTTCTTAAAGAGGTATGTAATCTTTCCATTCTATTGTTTTCCTCTGTTTATATTGTTCTCTTATAATTGTTTGTATTTCTGTGATATTAGTTGTAATTTCTCCTCCTTCACTTCTAGTTTCTTTTATTTAATTCTCTTTTTTTCAATGAGTTTGGCTAAAGTTTTTTCAATTTTGTTTATCTTTTTGAAAAAACATCTCTTAGTTTCATTGATCTTTTCTCTTTTTAAAAAAGTCTCTATTTGCCCTCTGATCTTTATTACTTCCTTCCTTCTGCTGACTTTGGGCTTTGTTTGTTCTTCCTTTTCTAATTCCTTTAGAGGATAGGTTAGGTTGTTTATCTGAAATTTTTCTAATTTTTTTGAGGTAGGCCTTAGAACTTCCCTCTTAGAACTGCTTCTGCTGCATCACACAGATTTTGAGAAGTTGTGCTTTCATTTGTTTTGAAATATTTTCCGATTTCTCCTCTGATTTCTTCATTTACCCATTGTTTTTTGAGTAGCCTGTTGTTTAGTCTTCACATGTTTGAGTTTTTCCTATTTTTCTTCCTGTAATTAGTTTCTAGTTTCAAACCACTGTGGTCAGAAAAAAAATGCTTGATATAGTTTCTGTCCTCTTAAATTTGTTGAAGCATATTTTGCTGTGTTTTGTGAGGCTATGTTTTGCCGCCTAGCAGGTGGTCTAGCATGGAGAATATTTCATGTGAACTTAAAAAGAATTTGTGTTCTGCTGTTCTTAGATGGAATGTCCTGTAGCTGTCTGTTAAGGTGCATCTGATCTATTGTTGCACTACTGCTTCCGTGTTGATTTTTTGTCTGAATGATCTGTCCATTGATGTAAGTGGGGTATTATAATCCCCTACTATTATTACATCATTTTCAATTTCTCCCTAGTCTCTCAGTATTTGCTTTATGTATTTAGGTGCCCCAATTTTGGGAGCATATTAAACCTCTTCTTGTATTGATCCCCTTATGTACAGAGTGCCCTTCTTTGTGTATTTTGTCTAATATGAGTGCTATTAATATTACCCCTGCTTTCTTGTAGTGTCTGTTTTCATGAAGTATCTTTTTCTATCCTCTCACTTTTAGTCTGTATATCTTTGCTTTGAAATGAGTTTCCTGTAAGCAGTATATAAATGAGTCTGCTTGTTTTTTTTTTTTTTTTTACCCAATCAGCTATACCCTTTATGTTTTACTTGGAGCATTTAGTCCAGTGACAAAAAAGTGATTATTTATAGTTATGTACTTACTGGCATTTTGTTACTTGTTTTTCAGTTGTTTTTGTATCTCGTCTCTGTTCTTTTATTCTTCTTTTGGTTTCTCCCTTTGTGATTTGGTGATTTTCTTTAACAGTATGCTTGTATTCCTTTCCTACTGGTTTTTGTGTATTTCTTATGTTTTTAATTTGAGATTACCATGGGGTTCATATATGCTGTTTGTTTAGTCACTAAGTCATGTCTGACTCTTTTGCACCCCCATGAACTGTAGCCCACCAAGCTCCTATGTTCATGGGATTTCCCAGGCAAGAATACTGGAGTGGGTTGCCATTTCTTTCTCCAGGACATCTTCCTGACCTGTAACTATATCCACTTGTTTTAAACTGGCAATCATTTAAGTCCAAACACATTCTAAAAAAATATACATTATTTCTTACTCCCTTCTCCCACATTTTGGGTTTTTGATGTCATATTTTACATCTTCATGTTTATCCCATCACTTGTTTGTTGTGGTTATAATTAATTTTTACAATATTTTTGTCCTTTAATCTTTATACTAGCTTATTTAAGTGGTTGATCCACTACTTTTATTATATATTTGCCTTTGCTAGTGTGATTTTTTTCTTTCTTATGTATTCTTACTTCTTGTTGTAGCCTTTTCTTTTCCCCTTAAGAGAAGTCTTTAACATTTTAGGATAGGTATATTATTAGTGAACTTTTAGTTTTTGCTTGCATGAGAAATTCTTTATTTTTTTCTTTCATTCTAAATGATAATCTTCCTGGTAGAGTATCCTCGATTATAGATATTTTCCTTTCAACACTTTCAATATATCATGGAGCCCCTCTCTGAAGCAAGAGCCTAGTGGGGATTGGAGAGAGGGCAGTGCTCTGGGGCAGTCTTGGTAAGCTGATGAGAGCAGCGGGCAGTTTTTAATCTGCTACCTCTGTGCTAAGATTGGTAGCAAGCAAGTCTGTGCATGATCTTCAAGAGCAAAGTCTTGGTTTCTTAAAGCCTTAAAGTAAGCCTCACTGATTTTCAGTTCAGCCCAGGGGGCTCATCCTTCCAGTGCCGGACCCCAGGGCTGGGGTGCCTAGTCTGGGGGTCAAACCCTTGCTCCTTATGGAAGATCCCTGAGCCTCTGATACTCTTCTCCTCTTCTGGGTCACCCACTAGGGGCTTGATTGCTTCTCCTCCACTCCTACCAGACTCCATGTGGTTCTTTCTTTATAGCCGTGGTGGTCAAGAGCTATTCTGCTCGTCTTCAGGTCATTCTCTGTAAGAACTGCTCTATATGTAGTTGTGGTTTTGATGTGTTCAATGGGGGACGAGGAACTCAGGTCTTCCCACCGTGTTCCTACTCTTGATCCTGTCTCCTGAGTTTAGATTTGAATCATACCTGAAGTGGGCTTCCCTGGTGGCTCAGCTGGTAAAGAATCTGCCTACAGTGTGGGAGACCTGGGTTTAATCCCTGGGCTGGGAAGATCCCTGCAGCAGGGAATGACTACCACTCCAATATGCTGGCCTGGATAACTATACAGTCCATGGAGTCGCAGAGAGTCAGATGTGACTGAGCTCCTTTCACTTTCACCTGAGGTATCCTTGGTAAACACTTTCTAAGCTTGAATTTAATTTTTCCTTAAAGTGGGGATAATACTCTCTATGCCATAGGGCTGTAGTAACACTTAGTCTGGTGGGATCTGACAAAAATAATGTTTGTTGAGCACTTAATATTATTATTAGTGATATCTGGTCAACTATAACTCTTAGATGAATAGCACATGGTGTTTGCAGAGAGCTAATTTTACTAAGGGCTTCCCTTTGGGCTCAGCTGGTAAAGGATCTGCCTGCAATGTGGGAGACCTGGGTTGGATCCCTGGATTGGGAAGATCCCCTGGAGAAGAGAAAGGCTACCCGCTCCAATATTCTGGCCTGAAGAGTTCCATGGACTGTATATAGTCCATGGGGTCTCAAAGAGTTGGACACAACTGAGCGACCAAGTTAATTACCAAGTTAATTTTAAAATAATAAAATATATTTTAAAAATTGCCTTAGTATACATTTAATAAGCATCATGCAGGTAAATCCAATAAAAATTATCTTAGATTGCAGCAAATTCTAGACTTCTAAAGTTGGAATGGATTTTTTTTATTGCAGTAGAGCCACCATCCCATAAATCTTTTCCATACCTGAAGGCACCCAGCTTTCTTGCGTTCATCTTCGCTCATTGCCTGGATGTCAGGGGATCTGCCTGGAGCTGATTATGGGGCCTATATTCAAAATCTGCCTACCAATAAGGTCCAGAAGATGGACGACTTCAGTCACCCGAAACTGTTATTAGAAAACACATGCATTAACCTATCAAGAGAAAAAGAGTGAGAGGGAGAGAGGTACGCCCTGGAGAGAGGAAGGACATGGCTTAAATGGTGGAGGGGGTTTGTGATCTATAAGCAAAGACCTGAGCCCCAGGCTCTTCTGGCTGTTGGAAATCCAGTCCAGATGTTCAATGATTCACTGAATCGCTGTTCAACTTAAGTTCATGCCATTTGTACATTTGATGGATTTGAAGAGACATCTTACAGCCATTTCTTGCCACTGCTTGGAGAAATAGTGTCATAAGATCCAACTTTATTTCCTGTTCTGCTTTGTGAGATGCTTTCTGCAAAAATAGCTTTTATGTTACCAACAATAACCAAGTACTTTGGGCCACATAAAAGCTTTTTTCAGGTGTATAGTTTATATAAATTTTTATATAAATATATATGTATAAATGAATATATGTGTGTATAAATATATATATACATATATACGTATATATAAATGAATCACTCTGCTGTACACCTGAAGCAAACATGACGTTATAAACAAACTATACTTCATTTAATTAAAAAAAGCTTTTTTTGTGGCCCAAAGTACTTGGCTACTGTTGGTTTCTACTGATAACCACCAGCCTCACAGAACAGGAGGCCTTTGCATTTGGCTTTCAGAAGGGAATATGTATGTGAAGGGATTTCATGGTCCTTTTTTTCCTAAGAAGCAAGAGTGTTTGAGCCTGACTGTTCTGAGTGATCAAAAAATAAAAATAAATAAAATAGTCATGTTGCTGAGGCTCACCTTTTTGTTCTGTTGCTCTCCATGGGTGGTTAATCGTATAGGCTTTGGGATAAAATATTTAATTTCATACCCTGCCTTCATGTCTTCCCAATTGTTATCTTGGGCATGTTAGGGGATCTCTCTGAACATTCCCCCCATCTGTAAAATGGGGATGACAACAGCATTTCCTAGGGTTGTTGTGAGGGTACTTAAAGTATTTAGCAGGCCTGGCATAGAGTTTTGAATAAATGATATTTTTTATAATTATTGGCCTTTCTTCTCTACTTCATCTTTCTCTTTGTCTTAGCTGGTGGTTTTGAGGGGCTGGTCTGTTTTTCCTGTCATATGTAATTTCCTTCTTTGTATGTATCATTCTCTGAAATAATCTTGTTTGTTGACGTGTCAGCACTCTCCTCCCATTATGACCTGAGTTACATATGGCAACCTGCATATACCTGCTCACACCTGTTCACTAAATGAGAGCACCTAGTAGACTCTCTGTACATGTTTATTGACTAATGCTCTTCTGTCTCAGCCATTTTCCTTCTCTTTTCCATGATTCCTACATAAACAACCATTTTATTTTAGAATTAATGGTCTAGTCAAGGATGAGAATGAAAGAGTGATTGTTCTGAATTGCTTTGATGGAGTCTCAGGTTAGGAGACGTTCTCAGGAAACCAGGATAAAGACCAGTAGGGCTTTTTTCCTCCCCCGGGATTGATGAGAATGTATTTACTAGGACTTCAGTTTCAAGGCCCATAAAATTGCATGAACAAGTTTCAGCAGAAAAGGAATGTTCATCACAAGGATTTAGGAATGTTTTTTGAATCTAATGACATGTGCATGCATGCTCAGTTGCTCAGTCGTGTCCAACTCTTTGCAACCCCATGGACTGCAGCCCGCCAGGCTCCTCTGTCCATGGAATTTTCCAGGCAAGAATAATGGGGTGGGTAGTCATTTCCTTCTCCAGGGGATCCTCCCAACCCAGGGATTGAACCTGTGTCTTGTGTAGGTGATTCTTTACCACTGGAGCCACTTAAGAAGCCCCTAATGACATGGGGGTAATCAAGTCTCAGGAATGAACTGATATCAAGGACCCCTTCACAAACATCTGCCTTTGCCTCTTCTTTAAATGTCTGCAGATCGATCGTTGATTCTCTGAAATCCAGTGTTCCCCAAACTCTGCCAAAATACAATAAAGCTTATTTATGCCAAAATAAAATATACTCAGATTTTGATTGTTTGATTCCATAGTCCTAAAATTACTCTGTCAAAGTTCTGTAAGAATTTAATATTTATTTGGCTGTGTTGGGTCTTGATTGCAGCACACAGGATCTTCTTGTGTCGTGTGGGCTTCTCTAGTTGCTGGTGCAAGGCTTAGTTGTCTTGCGGCATGTAGGATCTTAGTTCCCCCACTATAAGAGTTTCTAAATGCTTACTTTCAATTTCTGTACATAATTTCTCATGGACTGTTAACAAAGAGCTAGTGGGCAGGCATGGCTGTATTTCACACTGAAACTGTAGAGCACCTCCCTCAGCTGCCAAGTTTGCACCCCTCTGCAGGAAACTAGAACAAAATCACTGCACAGAATCAGGGTGCCATCCCCCCGGGGTCTGTGTGTCAGACTTTGGTTTAAGGGTCTTGCACAACACTTTGGTCTGTGCAGCTATGGCCACTAGGTGGCAGCACAGGGTGAAACCGTGGCAGCCTGGAGTGTGGCCATGTGGGTGGGAACACAGTCAAGGTGTGAGCCCAAGGATTCCCTAGAATGTGTCCACAAGGGAGGTCTCTAGCACTATTGATTTCTATTTCTCTTCTATTCATGTCATCAGAAGTTTTTGGTTGCTTGGTTGCCAGGGACTCTGGGAGGTGACTCTAAACCTGTGAGTGAGCTCAGAGAAGAAAAGTCATAAGCCTGTTTCATGATAGTCCTCACAAGAGCCTTTAGGGAAGTTACCTGCCTGATAATTTAGGAGACATAAGAGATGCAGGTTCGATCCCTGAGTCAAGAAGATTGTCTGGAGGAGGGCATGGCAACCCCCTCCAGTTGTCTGCAGAATCCTATGGACAGAGGAACCCGGTGGGCTACAGTCCATAGGGTTGCACAGAGTCGGACATGACTGAAGTGACTTAGCACGTGCGCACGCGCGTGCGCGCGCACACACACACACACACACACACACGCCATTGTGTTTACACTTCCTGCCAGCCTACTTCTGTTTCTATATCCCAATATTTTTTGAGCATCCAACTTCCCAGATGGCACTAACTCTTAAAGCCCTTGTGTCTTTCCCACACAATGTTTTGTGGGTTAATTTTCTATTTCATGGGAAGGATTTGAAATGTCCACTTGGGGTTTAGTCAAGCAAAGGTCAAGGTCTTTTAAGGATGATGAGGACTTCAAAAACCATTAGCATCTAGGGAAGACATGCAGATTAAATCCTAAATGTTTGTCAGTGCTCTTCCTTACATTACCTAAGAAAGTGTGTGATATAAACTTACAGGAGTGTAGACCTTGGTTATAACAGGTGGTTCTCTTTCTCATCTTCCTCTCTTAAAACAGGTTTGCTTGACAGGCAGATCCCTGTAAGAACCAGGACTGGTACACAAAAAAAAAGACTTTGGTTTAAGTGAAAAGGGAAAGTGTTAGTTGCTCAGTTGTGTCCGACTCTTTGCAACCCTGTGGACTGTAGCCCACCAGTCTCCTTTGTCCATGGAATTCTCCAGGCAAGAATATTGAAGTGGGTTACCATACCCTTCTCTAGGGGCTCTTCCCAACCCAGGGATCAAACCTGGATCCCCTGCACTGCAGGCAGATTCTTTACTGTCTGAGCCACCAGGGAAGCTGGTTTAAGAGACTTAGGCCAATTTAAGTCCCATTTTTAAACTGCCAAAATTTACTGTGATGTGGGAATTCCACAGATGAGAAGTGAAGTATTACAGACAAGTATTGACGGGTGTGGACTTTGGAGTGAAGCAGTTGGGTTTGAATCCTGTCTCTGTGTGTCTTTAGGCAAGATACCTCATTTCTCAGCATGTTTCCTCATCTTTGAAATGGGCATAATAACTTCTTCCAAGGGTTTTTGGTCACTCATTTGACAGCGGTTTTACTGAGAGCCTTCAAGTGGCCAGACACTGGGTTGACACTGGTAAAGTAGTGAAAAAGAGAGATAATCCGTACTCTTCATGGGACATTATAGGAGAATGTTTGCTTTCAAACCATCTAGCATGACGCCTGGTGTATAGTCAGTGCTCAAATGATCAATATAAACAGTAATGACAGTTATATTTTATTGTTTTAAATGGAAGTATGGTTGATTTACAGTGTTGTATTAATTATTGCTGTACAGCAAAGTGACTTGGTTATACACACACACACACACACACACATAAATTCCTTTCCATACTTTCCATTGTGGTTTATCACAGTATACTGAATCTAGTTCCCATGCTATACAGTACAACCTTGTTGTTTATCCATTCTATAAATGCTAGTTTCCATCTGGTAATCCCTGAATCCCAAGCCATCCCTTTACCACCTCCCCTTCCCCTTGGCAACTGGCAGTCTCTCACCTACATCTGTGATTCTCTGTTTTAGGCTGCTGCTGCTAAGTCGCTTCAATCGTGTCCAACTCTGTGCGACCCCATAGACGCCAGCCCACCAGGCTCCCCTGTCCCTGGGACTCTCCAGGCAAGAACACTGGAGTGGGGTGCCATTTCCTTCTCCAGTGCATGAAACTGAAAAGTGAAAGTGAAGTCGCCCAGTCGTGTCTGACTCTAGATAGGTTCGTTTGTGTCAGATTTTAGATTCCACATATATGTGATATCACGTGGTATTTTTCTTTCTCTTTCTGAATTACTTCACTTAGTATGATAACCTATAATTGCATCCATGTCATTGCAAATGCATTCTTTTTTTATGGCTGAATACATATATTCATAATACATATATTAACTGTATACATGTACCACATCCTCTTTATCCATTCATCTGTTGAGGGACATTTAGGCTGTTTGCATGACAACAGTTATAAACTGAAGTACTATGGCCAAGCACAAGATGAAGCTTCAAAGCATATATGTCAAATCTTTCAGCGATCTCAGTTGAAACCTGCTGCTGCTGCTGCTAAGTCGCTTCAGTCGTGTCCGACTCTGTGCGACCCCATAGATGGCGACCCACCAGGCTCCCCCGTCCCTGGGATTCTCCAGGCAAGAACACTGGAGTGGGTTGCCATTTCCTTCTCCAGTGCATGAAAGTGAAAAGTGAAAGTGAAGTCGCTCAGTCGTGTCTGACTTCTAGCGACCCCATGGACTGCAGCCCACCAGGCCCCTCCATCCATGGGATTTTCCAGGCAGGAGTACTGGAGTGGGTTGCCATTGCCTTCTCTGCAGTTGAAACCTAGTTAATGTTTAAATATCTGTTATGTGAAGTGTGTTACCCTCTGAAGCCAGAATTGTGCACACATCAATAGAATTTTGCTTAGGATTATGATTGCTTCCTTCCTCAGTTCTTTTGTCCAATATATTACACATAATCACATGTGTCACTTTTTCCAGAAGCTTTCAAGTTAAAGTAAGTAGGGAAGAAAAGGTCTTCACTAGGAGGTAGTAGTATAGCATTCATCAGTTAGTTCGGCTATCTGGTGTTTATGGAATGTCTTTCGGCACTCAGTGTTTGGTGTTGAGGGCATTGATATAAAATGGTACTTTTCAATAAGGGGACAGATAGGCAAATTTATAATTCAATATTGTGAGGTTAGGTACTGTGATAGAGGTTGGGGTAGGCAGAATTCTGGGATGGCCTCTGTGATTCTGGAGTTCTTGGTGTATACTCCTTACCTTCCCCCTGGTATAATCCTCTCATTTCAAGTGTGGGTGGAACCTGTGAATAGATGGGATAGCACTCCTGAGATGGGGTTACTCATCAGTTGACTTTGAGTTCATCCAAAGAGAAATCAACCTGGGTGAGCCTGACCTAATCAGGTGAGTCCTTAAACGGGACCCTGTCTTCCTGAGGGCAGAAGAGTTTGAGAGTGTGAGAGAAACCCTCCTGCTGGCCTTGATGAGACAGCTTCCATGACTTCCACAGGTACAAGGAAATGAGTTCTGTCAACACCCTTGTAGTAATGGACAGATACCCCAGCTCTGGCACCTTGGAGGCTCTGGGCAGAAAACCCAGCTAACTCATGGCCAGACTCCTGACCTAGAGAAACAGTGAGAGAATATGCTTGTGTTTTGCAAAGGTCCTAAGTTTGTGATAATTTATTGCCTGGTGTAGAAAACTAACACAAATATTTCACTTGTAGCTAAGCATCACATTACTTGGGAACTAGTTAAAAATCCAGATTCCCAGGCACTACCTGAGACCTACTGAATTGGAACGTCTGCAGTGTGGGTTTTAATGAGCTCTCAGGGTGATTTTGACGCAGATTCATGTTTGAGAACCTCTGCTCTGCACAGTTCATAAATTGCTGTAGCATTACCAGGAATCCTTTTCTTAATGAACATATGGTATTTCTATTGATTTGAGAAGATGAAATGTGTCTGAATAGGTTTTCAGGGAGGTGGCAGTGGTATTCCCACCTTGTGAGCTAAGGATTTGGGAAGTATGGAATATTGCTGCTGCTGCAAAGTACTTCAGTCGTGTCCGACTCTGTGCGACCCCATAGACGGCAGCCCACCAGGCTCCCCCATCTCTGGGATTCCCCATCTCCAGGCAAGAACACTGGAGTGGGTTGCCATTTCCTTCTCCAATGCATGAAAGTGAAAAGTGAAAGTGAAGCCGCTCAGTCGTGTCTGACTCTTAGTGACCCCATGAACTGCAGCCTACCAGGCTCCTCTGTCCATGGGATTTTCCAGGCAAGAGTACTGGAGTGGGATGCCATTGCCTTCTCCCATGGAATGTTGTTAGCAATAGCTAATTAAAAGAAAAATATCCAGGTTCTTGGCTCATTTGCATTTTAAATTCAAGATCCCCTCTTTCTATGACTATAAAACAAATCAATTATGTGATTGTTTTTTCTACTATAGATTAAGGACATTACATTCATCAGTGACACACTACATTTTCAAGTATATTAATTTTATCACTTCCTAGGTAAGAGGAGAAACTTGTTCTTCACAAGCCTTTGCTGACCTCATTCATGCAAACAGCATTTATTGAATGTTCTAAGAGAAAAGGTGCCTGGTGAAAAGAGAAGGATAGGATGATTTCAAGTTGTTGTTGTTGTTTTTTTTTTTTTTTGCAGGTAGTTTAAAGTATATGGGTTTGAAATGGAATAAAGACTCATAAATGAGAAGTTAGAGATGGAGATTACACATCTGAAAATGTATATAGCACTTTGTGCAAATTTCTTGCTCTCACAAGCATATGCTAAAGAGACAATTTACAAAGCTCATTAATATTACTCGGGATCAGCCCCTAGAATTCATGACTTAAAGCAGGGATAAAGAGGTTTCATTTCACGTACTGACTTTGATTGATTGAGAGAGACTGCTTAGGTCTTGTTTTGAGGGGAAAACATGTCTGTCTTAATCAACTAGGGCTGCTGCGACAAAACACCATAGACCCGGTGGCTTAAACAATAGGCGTTTGCTTCTCCTCCTGGGGACTGGCAGTCTGAGGTGCCAGTGGGGTCAGTGATGGGTGCAAACCCTCTCTTAGGTTTGTAGATGGCTGTCATCCCACTGTGCTGTCGTATGTCCTTTCTTTAGTGTGAGCAGGTGGAGAGAAAGAGAGGAAGAAAGCCCCGTAATATTTCTTCTCATAAAGATGCTAATTCCATCCTAAGGACCCCACACTCCTGACCTCAACTAATCCTAATGGCCTCCCAAAGGCCGCATCTCCAAATACCATTACACTGGGCTTCACCGTATGAAGGGGGTGGGATATAATTCAGTTCACAGCCCTGTCTTAGGCCCTGTCTGAGCTTAGTGAGAGAAAATGCTGTGTTCGATTGGTGATGTCTGTGATGCAAGGTTGCATCACCGTTGTCAGGTTGTTGTCATTTCTATCTGGGGTTCATTCATTTATTCCGTTGGAGTAATTTCAGTTATAAGATGAAAAACCAGTTCAAACTGTTTTAAGCAAAAACGGAATTTATTACCTCATGCAACTAAATAGCCTGGGCTAAGAACATGGGTCCATTTGGATCTTGGGCTCCAATGATACAAGCCCGGTTTCTTTTTCTTGGCACCTTTGATAGAGACTATGATGATTAAAGTGATAGCAGGGAGTACACACAGCACTTCAGTGTGCCAGGCACTGTTTTAAGCACTTGACACTAATTCATTTAATCCTCTTGAGTTAACGAGGTTGTTGTTATTGTTCCATTACTTAGTCACGTCCAGTTCTTTGCAACCCCATGGACTTCAGCATGCCAGGCTTCCTTGTCCTTCACCATCTCCCAGAGTTTGCTCAAACTCCTGTCCATTGAGTGGATGATGCCATCCAACCATGTCACCCTCCGTTGCCCCCTTCTCCTCCTGCCTTTGATCTTTCCCAGCATCAGGGTCTTTTCCAGTGAGTTGGCTGATTGCATCCAGTGGCCAAGGTATTGGAGCTTCAGCTTCCACGTTAGTCCTTCCTATGAATATTCAGGGTTGATTTCCTTTAGGATTGACTGGTTTGATATCCTTGCTGTCCAAGGAACTCTCAGGAGTCTTCTCCATCACCGCAATTCAAAAGCATCAATTCTTCAGTGCTCAGCCTTCTTTATAGTCCAACTCTCACATCTGTACATGGCCACTGGAAAAACCAGAGCTTTGACTATATGGACTTTTGTTAGCCAAGTGATATCGCTTTTTAATACACTGTGTAGGTTTGTCGTAGCTTTTCTTCCAAGAAGCAAACCTCTTTTAATTTCATGGCTGCAGTCACTGCTTAGGAGGTAGGTACTTCCATTTACAGATGAGGCAAGTGAGGTATGGTGAGATGAAGTCACTTGTTCAGATCAGATCAGTCGCTCAGTCGTGTCCGACTCTTTGCGACCCCATGAATCGCTGCACACCAGGCCATCACTTGTTCAGGAGTATGCAAATAAGAGAGTCAGGATTCACGTCTATGTGATATTTCTAGTTTTTAGAACCTGTGCATTAAAACATGGGTTGGAGAACTCTGGCCTACAGGCCAAATTCCACCTCCACTCATTCTTGTAAATAAAGCTTTATTGGGACACAGCCACCCTCGTTTATTTATGTTTTCATGCTGCAAAGGCACAGTTGAGCAGTTACAACACAGACAGTACAGCTTGCAAAGCCTAAAATATTTCTATCTGGCCCTTTATAGGGAGAGTTGACTGACTCCTACTCTACTGGATTTTACCATTCTCGGGCTTACATGGTGGCGAGATGGCTGTAGCTATTCCTGTTTCTAACCCCTTTCTGTTCATATTCATCAAGAAAGAACATGTTCAGTTCTCTCATTGTTCAAACTAAGTCCAAGAATTCACCCTTGCTGGCCCTGATTGGCCTGACTTAGGTCATCTGTTATGAATAGTGGCCAAGGCTCATTGGCTTGGCCCGGATATCATGCTCCATCCTTGGAGCTAAGAGTGAGGTCAGCTTCATTCAAGGTATGTGGCCAGGTGCTGGGAGAAAGTGGTCTACTCTAAGATTGTGCTCAGCTATATCCGACTCCAACCCCATGGACTGTAGCCCTCTAGGCTTCTCTGTCCATGGGATTCTCCAGACAAGAATACTGGAGTGGGTTGCCATTTCCTCCTCCTGGGAATCTTCTCGACCCAGGGATTTAATCCACGTCTCCTGTGCTTCCTGCCTTGGCAGGCAGATTCTTTACCCCTGAGCCACCTGAGAGGCCCTATCCTAAGAGATATCTAGAGATTTTTTTGTAAGAGGGCAGAAGTCTGGGTAGTGAAAACAAACGTTGGCTGCATTAATAATGCTCTGTTTAGATCATTTTGCTGTTTAATAAGGCAAATGCAAATATTGGACGGAAACAGTCCAGCAATGCAGCCAGATATCTTGAGAAGGTGATATTTCCACCCAGTTTCTTGATGATATGCTTATTCCCCACTAGAAGCTGGACAGTAACAGTGGCTGTTCTTTCTCAGGAGAGTTAAGAAAAAGATCATTGAAGACAGAAGGATGAGGAACAGTCCTGGAAGGAAGGGAGAGAATTTGAATTCGCACTCAACTCCTAGGTTGAACACTCGTGTTCTTTCAGCTATAGCTGCTGCAACCTCTGTAACTCGCCTTTGTTTTTTATGTATTTCATGCTTCCTTGCCTTGTCCAGCAGCACATACAGAATGAACTTAGTATTTTCTTGATAACTTATGGTTATCATTGTAAACATGCTGTCCTGTGTTGTGATTCAGTGATGCCCTGTGGGGCTCTTGGCATGCAGTCAGGACTATTTTCCCCAACATGTAACACTGTCATGTAGTCAAAGGGTTTGAGTACTTCTCTTAGCTTTAAAAAAATCTTTGTGAAACATAGTACACAGAAAACTGAAAAGCACAAGTGGAAAACAGTGAATTATTATAAAGGGAATCCTTTAGAATGGTAAATTAGTTTTGTGTCAGTTTTTCAGAAGAGCCTCCTAGGTGACTCAGTGGTAAAGAATCCACTTGAAATGCAGAAACTGTAGGAGACACAGGTTCACTCCCTGGGTTGGGAAGATCCCCTAGAGGAGGAAATGGCAATCCACTCTGGTATATTTTTTGCCTGGAAAATTCCATGGACAGAGGAGCCTGGTGGGTTGCAGTCCATGGCATTGCAGAGTCGGACACAACTGAATGACTGAGCACACACATACAGCTTTTCAAAAGTTCTCTGAATGCTTCTTCCTAGTCACACCTTTTGTACAAAGATAACCATTGTCCTTAATTCTATAATAACCACTTCCTTGTTTTTCTTTATGGTTTTACTACCTAAGTATGCATCATAAACATTATAGTTCAGTCTTGCCTGTTTGTGAATCTATAAAATTGCTTTTGAATTGTATATAATTGTATTCATGAAGAAATTATTTTTTGTTTGATTTCTTTTACTTAACCTACTATTTGTGAAATTCATCCATGTTGGCTAAAGTTGTAGTTCACTTATTTTTGATAGAATTCCATACTTCGAGAGGAACATACAGTTTTGTTCTATTGGTTGTCATTTGGGTTCTACATTTACAAATAGTGTTGCTATGATCTTGCCTCTTGCTGTATATGTGCATAAATTAGCTGGGTGTGTACTTAGAATGTGTTGCTGGGTCACTGGGTGTGAATATCTCCGATGTTAGTAGATAGTGCCACAGTTGTTTTTCAAAGTGGTGGATCGATAATCTCACCCGCAGTGTGTGAGCGTGTCAGTTGTGCCAAAGCTTTGCCAATGCTTGTTAGTGTCAGCCCTTCTACTTGCAGCCATTTGGTGGCCGTTCACACTACCGACATTTTCCTGATTACTAAGTGGGGCACGTTTCTTATGTTCATTAATTTTTCTGGATATTATACGTGAATTGCCTTCAAGTCCATTACCCACTCTTTTGCTGAATTTCTATTTTTTTTTTTTTTTAGTTAGAGTATAGTTGCTTTAAAATGTTATGTTCATTTTCTGCTGTGCAACAGAGTGAGTGAGCTTTATGTGAACACATCCCCTCCCTGGTGAGCCTCCCCCCGCACCCCCGTGCCACCCCTCTAGGTCATCTCGGAGCACGGAGCTGCGGTCCCTGTGCTATAGTGCAGGTTCCCGCTAGCTACATATTTCGCACACGGTGGTGTTATACGTCAGTGCTGCTCTCTCAACCTGTCCCACCCTCTCCTTTCCCCACTGTGTCCGTAAGTCTGTTCCCTATGTCTGCATCTCTTTTCCTGCCCTGAAATAGGGTCATCTATACCATTTTTCTAGATTCCATATATATGTATTAATATATGATATTTGTTTTCCTCTTTCTGACTTACTTCACTCTGTATGACAGACTCTAAGTCCATCTACATCTCTACAAATGACCCAGTTTCGTTCCCTTTTACGACTGATTAATATTCCATTTGATATTTCCATGTGACCACATCTTTTTTATACATTCATCCATCAATGGACATTAGGTTGTTTGTGTTTTTTTAACATAGATTTCTAGGAAGTACATTTTTCAATGGGGGAGCTCTACTCCCTTATCTCCATGATATCCTTTGTCCCCAGTTTTCTCATGACTTCATTGCTTCCTTTATTGCTTGGGTGGCTGCCCTCCTCTGTCTGTTCCTCAACATGCTGCTCCCCAGGACCCTCTCCTCAGCCAACGTAGTCTCTCTCTACTTTCTCCCTATGTCATCCTCTCCGTAAAGGCCAGGACATGCTAGTGACTACCTCTCCGTCTTATCAATGACATTTTGGCCACAGATCTTTTTATCTTGATGTCTGCTGGGATTCTCCCTTCACTTGGCTGTCCCAGTAGCTCCTTGAGCTCACTGTGTCCCAAATTACACTCTTCATCTTTCTCTTTTCCTCCCCCTAAACCCTTCTCTCCTGTTCCTTTAGTCTCCAACTCTGGTCATGCCATTTCTGATCACCTTAGCTATCCACCTGGGCATCTTTAACTTCTGTCTTTGCTCTCATCAAGTCAATCTCTACGTTATGTTGATCCCAGCTTTTCAATGTTTTCTCCATCCCTAATTTAGGCCCTCATCATTGCTTTCCTGGATCACTGCAACAGCTTCCTATTGTCAATCTTGTCTACTTCAGATATGTCATTTACTCAGCTGCCAGAGGGATCTTTGGAAATGTAAATTCCAACCATGTTCATTTTCTTCTTAAAATCAATCTTCTAGGAGTACTCCATTGGCTGCTATGGACATCTAAGTTCTCTAAATGGCCTTCTGCAGTCTGGGCCTTGCTCTCTCATAAGCACTCCAGGCAGTTCTGGGCAAGAGTCTGTAGCAAAATCAACCTAACAGTAGTTCTCAGAGACAGGTGGGGCTTCTCAGCCTTGTGCCTTTGCTCATGTCTCTGGTCACCTGGTTTCCCTGACCTCCTCTAGGGTTGAACTTCATTTCATCTCCAGGAGATCATATTCTTTAACTCTGTACACCCCTAATCACTTACACACATCTCTGGCATTACTTTAGCCGTGTTATATTGAAGTCACCTGTTGGAATTTCATTTTCTGTTAGACTGTATTCCTTGAGGACAGAAATCATGCCTTGATTACCTACATTGCTTATTCTGCAGCACATGGTCAGGTGTGAATAATTTATAGCATTTAATCTTCAAAACATTTTTGGAAATAATTGATTTAAAATGTGTTTCTGCTATGCAGCATGATACATTTACTCTTATAGATAAGCAACGCGTAACATGGTGAATAAATGCAGTGCATCTATCTGTACGAATCTGTGCCAACCTGGACACCAGGGAACTTGGGTATGAGGCAGTCTTCGGAGCACCACTGGGGAAACGGTCTTTGGTACTGCAGGCAGAAATGCTGAAATGCTCCTTGAGTAGAAATTAAATATCTTACCAAGACCTTCAATCTAGGTTTGAGTTGACCCACTGCTTTTAGACACATGGAAAAAATGAAAAATAACCATGAAATAAGGCCAATCTTAGAGATTCCAAAGACCTGGTTTCAGTGTTGGTTTTGGAGTGGCTGTGTAACCTTGGGCAGCTGGCATAACTCCTCTAGTTGTGAAAGTGCCTCAGTCAATTGTAATGTCTCCACAACCAATAATGTTCAATTATTGTTCATCACCAGGACACTTAATCCACCCAAAGTAAGCAATATCATGAGCAGGTGAAAAAAGGAGTTGTTACAGTCTTATGTGAAGTCATATAAGTTTATTATCAACCAGGCCAGTGGGGTTTTCATCTGTAAATGGATCTCCGGTCCTGATATAAAATACAATAAAGCAAATTTACAGCCTTTGTTTCCAGTCTGTGTCCTTAATCAGCCGGGAAGCATCCACCATTCCTAAAGGAAGGATCACAAATTCAGAGATGATGCTACAAGAGCGGGGAGTCTGTTAGTGGGATGTTGAGGCTGTGTGCATGTTTGTGTGTGTGTGATGTTAAGAAAAATCCATCATGTGTTTAATGCTGGAGAAGAGGAAAAAGCTGTAATCACTGCTCCCGCAGGAGCGTCCGCAATGCCCCTCTCGGAGCATCATCTGACACCGATGGAGTTCCTTAACTGTTCCTGTGCTGGTCAAAGGGAAGAGCTGCTTTGAACCACGTTCCCTTCCTGAAGTGGTATTCTTTCTGTACTTTGGAAAGTTTTAGCTTTTGAATTGAGCTTTCTTGTTCCACGATGACACTTCATAATCTTTTATGATGTTTGTCGCATCTTCAATGAATATAGCCATCTTTGAGTTTCAGCTGATTCTTTTTAAGAACCATTTCAAATATAACTAATTGACCTTTCTGCCTTTTCAAAAAGAATATGAAAACTAAGAGCCATATCCTTCAACTTGTCAGAGAGGAAATGAGGGGCTGGAAAATGGAGGCTGCCGTTAAATAAATGCACCTCGGAACTAAGAAAACAACCCTGGTTGTCCTAGCCCCAGCCTTCTTCCTGTTTGAGTCCCCCCATAGGCTAAGGAAGCAGGCCGCATTGGACCTGAGGGCAGAACTGTGTGGGGGCTGGGATGTGGCATGACCCGCCTCCCCTTCCCCTGCTGTTTAACATGCAATTGTTTGCTGTGCTCTTTGATGAAATTGGGCTGACTGTTCATAAGCCACCTGCACTTGGCATTGGAAATCACTGGCCTAGATGAAATATGACTTTCAATTATGCCACAGTCAAAAAAGGTGAAATAAGAAAGCCATCTGGGCCGGGGGTGGTGGGTGGCAGTCAAGTTGTTTTTTTATTAGAGTGACTTGGGCATGCGAATGAATCTAGCATTCACACCTCACACATCCTGCCAACCCTTCTAATTTATTGTTGTGCCTCTCAGTTGCCCACAGAACCTCCCCTTCTATATTGTGGACACCCAGGCAAATGAAAATGCCAATCTTCCCCATCCCTGTCTTGCTGTATTAAGCGTGGGCTCAGCTCTGAGCAGTTTCTCTGGGGGAACTGGCTTGCCTTCCTTTAAGCACATCCAGGGAAAGGTTCGCCTCACCTCTTGCTTCCGTGTGGAAGGGTTAAAAGTAATAGCTCCTGTCACTTCCCGTAGCCTTGTTATGGGGAATATTTAGTGCTTGAGCTGGGATGTGGGGGTGATATCCTGGATGTGATAATGTCGCTTCCTGCGTCGGTGAACACGGTATTGATTGTAAGCTGTCAACCTTTTTGTATGCTTTGCGAGGCCCCTGAAGGCTCACTGCGGCTGGAAGGGTAATGCATCAGGCAGGCACACATGTGCTTTATTAACTAAGGCTGCTATCTGAGCTCCGTCACTTGCTCTGAACACATCTTGGCTCACTGGCTTTCCATTTTTTCTTTTTCATTCCTTGACTCATCTGAGCAGTCTTATGATGACCTATACCAAACTTCCCTTCACTTAAACTCCCATGGGACTGTGCTCAGCTTGTAAGCTTCCTGAGGGCAGAGGCTGTGCCTGTCTTTCTCACTTGTTTGTTCATTCACTCATTCAACTACTATTTAATGAGCACTTACCCTGTGCCAGACCCTTCTCAATGCTATAGAGATACCAGAGGGGGAGAATACCAGAGGGCTTCGGTGGTGCTAGTGGTAAAGAACCCACCTGCCAATGCAGGAGACGTGGATTTGATCCCTGGGTCGGGAGGATCCCCTGGAGGAGGGCCTGGCAACCCACTGTAGTATTCTTTTCTGGAGAATCCCATGGACAGAGGAGCTTGGCGGGCTACAGTCCATGGGGTCACAAAAAGTTGGACACAATTGACTGAGCACGCACAAACGCATTATTGAGCCTGGCCCTTCTCAATGCTTTGAGGACACCAGAAGGGGAGAATAAAGAATACCTTGGTTCTCATGGAAGTTAGGGTGTCAAGAAAGTCCTCTCCAAGGAGCTGACACTTGAGCTGAGTTCTTCTGTATACTCCCTGTGCCCGGACCATTCATATTTGCTGTGTTGTGGAACTATGATTCCTCAGTTAAGCAGATCATAGTCTAGCTATTGGAGTACCCTCCAGTGATATGTAAACCTCCCTAAGGCCTTGCATTGCTGTTTCTCATATCATGCATTGCTGTCCCTTGACCTCATGTCTTCTTACTTCTGTTGGTCTACATTCTTGTTTTTTACTGGTCAGTCATACCAGAATATTGTAAGTTCCTTCAGTACACCATGCTCCTCTGCCTTTACCTAGACCATCTTGATACCTGGAGCACTCTTTTCTTCTCTCATCCCCTGGATAACTCATTCCCCACTTATCTTTCAGGCTTACTGTAGCCATCACCTCCTCTGGGGAAATTGTGGTTTGGGTGAGGTGGTGTTCCTTTGTATTCTCCTAGGAGGGCATGCTGCTACTGCTGCTGCTAAGTCGCTTCAATCGTGTCCAACTCTGTGCGACCCCATAGATGGCAGCCCACCAGGCTCCCCCATCCCTGGGATTCTCCAGGCAAGAACACTGGAGTGGGTTGCCATTTCCATCTCCAATGCATGAAAGTGAAAAGTGAAAGTGAAGTCGCTCAGTCCTGTCTGACTCCTAGCGACCCCATGGACTTCAGCCCACCAGGCCCCTCCGTCCATGGGATTTTCCAGGCAAGAGTATTGGAGTGGGGTGCCATTGCCTTCTCCAAGGAGGGCATATACATGCCATTGTATAGTACTAGGAGAACACGAGCAAGAAACGTGTGTCGACTCTTTGTTGGCTAGGAATCTTCACATCTATTTGATGAGATGGGGCCATTTTTACCTTTATTTTATCAGTAAGGTCATTCAGCTTTTAAGTGTTGAAGTTTAGATTTCAACCCAGGCAAGCATCCTGGGCCCTTAAAAATTTTTTTTTTACAAAATTTTATTTATTTGTTTTTGGTTGTACTGGGTCTTCATTGCTGTGCACGGCTTTCTCTAGTTGCAGCAAGCGGAGGCTGTTCTTCGTTGTGGTATGTGGGCTTCTTATTACAGCGGCTTCTCTTGTGTAGAGCATGGCCTCTAGGCTCGGTGGCTTCAGTAAAGTTGTGATGTGTAGGCTCAGTAGTTGTGGCACCAGGCTTAGTTGCCCTGTATCATGTGGGATCCTCCTGGACCGGGGATATTGAACCCACATCCCCTTCACTGGCAGGTGGATTTTTAACCACTGGATCACCAGGGAAGTTCCAGACCCTGGGCTCTTAACCTTCTTGATCTTCTACTGCTATCATTGCCTGGGAGCTTGCTTGCTTCTTCCATGACCCCGTAAGCCCTATGAAGACAGGGACTCTCATGACTCCTTCCCTAAGACCACTCTAGCACAGGGCTTGGCATGACCAGTCTTTTAACTGTTTATTGAGGACTGAATGCATGAAAATCACCCAGCTGAGAGACTGCTTACAGACTGCCCCAGTACTGCTTTTTATCTTTGCCATCGAGGTAGTCTTCTCCCCTCACTTCTGCTCCAGCCTTCCTGGGATTCCCTTTGACCTCCACGAGAATTTAATGTCTTGATTGGGAGATATGTCTCCCTAGCTAACCACAGCAGGAATCCCAGGACTTGTGGATGGTCCCACTTTATTGTGGTCTCAGGGTTCCCACACAAGGATGACTTCAGGAGAAATGCTCTCCTCAACTCAAACCGAGTACAGCAAGCCAAGTGATTAGGATTGCAACTGGGAGTTCTGAGATGGCAGGAGGGGCTCTGGTGGAGAACAGTCTGTCTATCCAAGAGATCAAGCTTGACAGGGTAGGGAGTGGACTAGGAATCTGGAAAGAATCACCAAACTCCTGTTTCTGATCCCACAGTGATCACTGCTTTTGACAGCATCTGAGGCAGGAATTGGCGGAGACACAGATCACCTTAGTTCTGCCACCAGAAGTTTAACCAGTGGGGCGTGGAAGGTCTAAATTGGGAGGATGGTTAAACAGTAATAATAAGGTCAGGGTCAGGGGTTGGAGACCCCTGGGAGCCACTTGACCTCACTCTCTGCTTTGATGACAGAGGAAATTTGTTTTCCTGGTTAGCTGTCAGGCAATGTTTGGTTGCAGAGAGATGGTTTGTGAATATCCTCACTAGTGGAAAAAAACAAGACAAGATAGCTATGCATTCCCTTGAAAGAAGTACAGGATCAGGGTCAGGGCAGGTCTAGATAAAACTTGATTGTGTCAGTTTTGAGTCTGTTCATCAACTAGAAAAATGGAATAATGTATTTACCCATCAAGTGATTGTAAGGACTTAAAAAAGTGCCTTGCCCAGCACCTGCTACTTAAGTGCTCATAATCATTGGTTTCCTTTTATTCCTTCCTTCCATCTATTTTTACATTTAAACAGTCCTTAGACATGGGAATTTAATAAATATTTATTATTGGATGAATGAAAGAAATAAGGGGTAGGTCAGTTTTGGAAAATTGAAAATGTATTTTAATAGTAGTAGAGAAATATTGCGGAGAAGGCGATGGCACCCCACTCCAGTACTCTTGCCTGGAAAATCCCATGGATGGAGGAGCCTGGTAGGCTGCAGTCCATGGGGTTGCACAGAGTTGGACACGACTGAGCAACTTCACTTTCACTTTTCACTTTCATGTGTTGGAGAAGGAAATGGCAACCCACTCCAGTGTTTTTGTCTGGAGAGTCCCAGGGATGGGGGAGCCTGGTGGACTGCCGTCTATGGGGTTGCATAGAGTTGGACACGACTGAAGCGACTTAGCAGTAGCAGCAGCAGAGAAATATTGATTTCATGCTCCCATGCCAAATCTATTCTTGCTTCAATAACTCATATATGTTGTTCTCTCAGAAATTTGTTTTTTTTTTGGCTGCACCATGTGGCATCTGAAACTTTCCCAACCAGGTACTGAACCCATGCCCCCTGCAGTGGAAATGCAGAGTCTTAACCCCAGGACCACCAGGGACGTCCATGTGTTTTGTTCGTTGTTGAGAAAACTGCGTTAGAGCTCTGCTTAGGTGTCACTTATTCCAAGGAACTTTTTCTTAACTACCAGTCCTCATGAGTTAACCATTTCCTTCTCTGTATCATTTCTGCACTGTATACATTGTAAGTATGTCCCCAATACACATGGCTGTCATCTCTGGGACGGCGGTGACCCATGGCTTACACACGTCAGGAACCCCAGCCCCGTGCCTAGGGCTGATACATACCAGGAGCTCAATAAATATTTAACCCTGATGAACTTACAGGATGTTACTGGAACTTGTTTTCTAATTTGTAACTTCCATCTCTCTCTATATATATGTATATATTCTCTCTCTTTTTACACACACACACACACACACACACACACACACACACATGAGATGGGGAGAGAGGATAAGAGCGCTGACCAAATGTCTGGCTTTGGCACTTGTGAACTGTACAGACCTAGTTGAGTTATATCACCTCTTTGTTCCCTTATCTGTAAAATGGGAACAATAATGTATCTGTGTCTAGAGTTTTGGAGGTAAATGAATTAATACTTGGGAAATTTGTAGAACCAAGCTGGCCCATAGCAAACATTCGGTAAGTGTTAGCTACCCTTATATATAAGAAACATATTTTAAAAACTCTGGCTTCAGAGTATGAAACCTTGAGTTGGAGACCTGGTTCTACCACTTACTGGCTATGTGCTACATTGAAAACCTGAGTCTATTTCCTCAGTGGCAAAAATGGAAATAACGCTGGCACGGATCTCATGGGGTTCAGAGAAGGAGATGAGGAGAAATCAGTCATATGTCCTCAGGGAATATTGTTGCTGTTACTATTCTGTGGGGCTTTAAGCTTATCAAAGCAGTTATAAACAAATGAGTTTCTTGTGTCCCTCATCATCATTCCATGAGCGAGGGCTGATGGCTTTCTGACTGTTTTACAGGTGATGTGACTGATGCAGGCACTGAATGACTTGCCCAGGGTACTTAGTTACTCCACAGAGCCAGGAGCAGGATCTGCATTTCCTGTCCCCTCGATCCACGTTCTTTCCATTGACCAGGCGAGTCATTCCCATGGAAAGTGGCTCCCGAGACTTGACTTAGAAATGCAGGGGCAAGAGCACAGTTAAGGTGTGACAAGAGGCACAGCGTGTGACTGTTTCCCAGGGGTGAACCAGGGGCTGCTGTGTCTTTGAGGGTAGTGTTAAAACACACCATCCTCATCTGCACACGGCCATCATGGAAGAAGACAAATTAGGAAGGTCTCCTTCATTCAGGCTGTGGACGCCAGCCTAGGAGTCTTCAGTCTAGGGCCTTCCTGACTCTTGGATGAGCCAGCAGAGGGGCTGATGAAAGAATGGGGCGCAGGGTTGGGGGTTCAGAGGGAAGCTTTGGGTAGTTGCTCTGTAGGTTTGAAGGAAGGGAAATGGTCTCCCACATTGTTGGTGATGAAGAATTGAGGGTCTAACTTTTATTATAATGGGCCCTGCAGGTTCAAAAGAAATATATGTGAGACAGCTGACTTGCTTCATCGGGTCACTGAGCTAAAAGAATCGTAGTTCCACCTTTGTTCCTTTCACTGACAACTGTTTCACCTTCCATGTGCTGGTTGCCTAATGCATGTTGAGTTAATTACGAGGCCCATGAGAGGGTGAGAGATACTCCCCTGCCCCCCTAGTACCCGATAGAAGACTGAAGGCCGAAGCCAGACATTAAGGAGTTAGGAAGCACGGGGGTTCCTACTGCCCGTTCACCTGTGGACACCCCATTGCTGCAGGCTGCCTTGTGTCTTCCTTCTTTGTTTTGTTCAAACTCATCTTCTTCCTCTGGAAGTGAAAGTGTGGATGTCTGCTTGTTTAACTGCTTGTTAAAATATCAGGAATGGACTGTTGCCGCAGGAATAGACTATTGCTTCAGGGCAGGGATCTGAGAGCCCAAGAAGCTGTTGAAAAAGTGGTAAGTCAGCTTCCAGGTAACTCTGAGTGTCAGCTGGAAAGGGGACTGACTTCTAGGCACCATCAGCCAAGAAGATCACCAGCACTGGGGTGGAAGAAAATGGCAAGTGTAAATACCTGGCTCCATAACCGGCACAGAGCAGGTCACTGCTAAAGCATGGTGGTGGGCGTTGCTGCTGAGGCCTGGTCTCTAGGACCTTCCCCTCCTGTTTCCACATGCGAGTTGAGGATGTTGGCTCTGGTGGCTCCTTTATTTGGGGCAACGGGGAAGATGGTGGCCCTCTGTTCTTAGCATTGATGTCTTCTGCAAATTCCTCCCACTCTGCAGATCTCAAAGTGTACATCTGTTTAGCTGAAGGCATTGTGTTAGTGTAAGAGCTTTGAGGTAAAGGCCACAGATAGGTTGTAGGTGGGCCTGTGAACCCCTTAAAGCCATGACCAGAATTGTTCATGCATGTGTTCTGAGAAGCAAGCTCGACTCCCAATTTGTGGACTACTGACCATTGCAAGTCTCTAATGCCTCCAAAAGCTTCAGTGTTCTGCAGCATCAGAACTCAGTGTTCCCCAAGTTTGGTAAACATGCATCCTGGGGTTCACAAATTGCCTGTAGGTGGTGAATGGGTACATGTTTGTTTCATTAATGGTTATGTGATTCTTTTAGTGTTAGAACAAAACATTAAAGCTGACATTTCATGAACATTCTTTGTTGGGAGGAGGCTATGTCTTGTTTTTAGAAAAGGTGACTTAAGTGTGAAATGAGTAACAGTATATAGGTAGGTCGATGCTAAATTTTGAGGAACAATGATTCATCCTGTCAGCTGGTGCAGATAGAGGGGCTGAGTCTCAAGGAAGCAGAGAAAAGGCTGTGAGGAAGTTGATGGTCAGCTCAGGACAGGAGCCTGCTGGTCCTTCTGTCTGTCCTGATACCATGATTCTCTGTGAGTTGGAGAAGTTTCTGTGGCTTTCTTGGATCTCCTCCAAGAACCTGGCCCCCATCAGGCCAGGAATCCTGCCCAGAGAGTTTCCACCAGGACTTTTATTGCAGGAAAGATAAACATGGAGGAAAAAAGGCATGTCTTCATCCACATGCTCCCCCAGTTTTGAGATGTACTTTTTCATATTTTAATGTTTCTGAAATTGAGCTGCATCTTGCAAAAGTGTTCACTTAAGTAGATAGTTATTTCCTTGCCAAAAAGCTGTTATTAAGTGGGTAATAGGTTAGCATTGAAAGATGGTTCTTTTCACTATTTTTCTCTCTTCCAAAACAAATTACACTTGAAAGTTGGGACTTCTAATAAATATACAAAGCGAAAGAAAATTTCTCTTTAAAAGGAAAATCCTCATCTCAAGCCATTTCCTAGTCACTAAATGCAAGTCAGGGGAGATGAGTCATGGTGACAGGAATGGAGACACGGAGCCCAGGCCCGGCTTGGAGTACCTCCCACTTCCTCCCTAAGCCTCAAATTTCTCTGTCTTTTGAATTAATTTAGTCTCTTTCCCAGAGGTGCACCGCAGAGAAACTTCTGGAAGTTACATGTCTGAATCCTCAATGGCAGGGGGCGGGAGGGGCGGGGTATGAACCAGCCTCTACAGTTTCAAGCAGACCTCAGTTTGATGTCAAAGCTTCTTGATTCCTCCATATTCCATTTCTGTAGAAGAGCCCTCTGGTCTGTTGTTTTGGATGGTAAACTTATGGTGGGTCAGAAGCACTTGAATAGCCTTTACAGAGCAGCGTTTTCCATTGGCTGTTTTTGTTCTCGCTGTAGTGGAGATAGATGGAGTGTTACTTTGGGTTAGAAAACCCAGGAAAGGGGGCGGGGGCTGCTTTGGGAGACACATTTTCTCAGGGAGGTGCCCCAGCCCCTCAGCTTACTGCTGCATTTAGAAGCCAGATCATAAACAACAAGGACTCGGCCTTTAGAAGTCAAGGGAATAACTAAGCTGGAAAACGGTGAAGTGAAAAAGCCAAGGAACGTGTAAGTAGAGGATTATATGGAGCCATTTAAAATGACAAAAAGCAAGAGTAACAAAGCGACAGATGGAATGTGGCCCCACAGGGCCCTGCCAAGCTAACTCTGAGAAGCGAAGTGTTCTCTTGATGTCCCCTGAAGCATTCACGGGGTTTCCTGGCCAAATTCTCAGGCTGTTTCTATGGCGCTTACAAAAAAGAATGTAGCACTGTTGATGTGGTCCTTTCCCCTTCCCATTCTGCATCTTCTTCGCAGCCTCGTGAAATAAATCTCTGGCTCAAGTGAAATCATGAAAAAGAAAATGAAAAAAAAAAAAAAAAAAAGAAGTGCTGTGGGGGCAGGGGAGTGCTGACTGGTTCTGATTTGTCACAAAACAAGGAGAATTTCTCTAAGAGTAAACAGTGTTTATTTTTCGTTGAATTTTTTTTTCAATCAAATGGAATTGCTTAATTAAAAAAAACTTATCTCTTTTCTCTTTAAATACTACAGACAACCTCATTTTATCTCAGCAGACACCTAGAAACAAAACACTGGACCCACCAGAGAAAACGGGGCAATAAAAGCATCAGAAATTCAAGTCAACTATGGAAGAATTACTGTTAGCTGGCAGCTCTCGATTCTAAACAGAAGTGTCCCAGAACCTACTGGGTTTGACAAAAGTTTCTTAGAACTGGGGATGTGGGAAGGTTGGACTCCATGGACTTCTATTCCAATTGTCTCCTGCAGAGGGAAAATAAAGTCGAGGCATCAAATGAACACCCAAAGAAACATTTAAAAACGTGTTTGACTAGTATTCAGTATGTGAGATTATTAGGTAATAACTTGTCCTCCTAGTTAACCTTGTCCTGGAATATATATAGGTTATTTGTAGCCGCCACTGCTATAATATTTTCTGAAGGATGCCAAGCTGTATGCAAGATCTTTTTGCTAAAGTCCAGACTGTCGACACTGATCTCATCTTTTCTCCGCTTGCCCCCCACGCACACTTTGCGTGGTTTTAGGATAGCTCGGGGTTTGCTGTTTTCCCTCGAGGCCTCAAGGGTAACATCGCGTTTGGTGTTTCGGTCAAACATCCTGAAGAAGTTGTTGTAGGAGCCTGTCATGATGACACTGCAAGGCAGAGAGGAAACAGGGAGTGACTGAGTGTCATAGACATAGGCTTTCTACAGCTAAGAGACCAAAAACCGCAACAGGCTTTGTAGTGTGACCATTGACTTTAGAAGCACTAAGACAAACAAGCTCTTGGGCTGGGTGAAGGGTGATGATAGCCCTCCTTGTTATTTATCAATAGATTCCTTTAGGTTATTTTGTTCCATAAGTCAGTCTAGTGGTTTTAATGATCCCAGCCCACCTCCTTCACATCAGGATTCTGAGGCTGCAGTCAAGTCACGCGAGTAGGAACGCTGTAAATAGCCGTCCTTGTATCTTGTTCATTTAGAGCATGGCGGTCTTAGGAGTGACTGTGCTGCCCGACTGATAAGGCTTTCTCGCATCAGCACTGAGGGATGCTGACATCGTGTCTTCCTCCTGCTATGAACTAGATAGAAATTCTGCCTTTTCTGAAAACTTATCTAAAAAGTGGATCTCATCATGGTCTTGGGAGGGAGTAAACAAAAATTAGAATTTTTAAAAGGGTGTAGGATGAGGAAATAAGCCTTTGTAGTGAACTTACAGATGATTTCCTACCTTCCTACAAGAGCTATCCGTTCTCAGGAGTATCTCTCATTGATGAAGAGAGCAGGGGGTGCCAAGAGCCTCTCAGAAGCCATGGACCAACTCTACTTAATGGTGACAGTTTGGACAGGTGACAGGCCAAGGGAAACAATGTCCCTCAAGCAGCACCCTCTTATGGCTGACCCCAGAGAGGTGGGCTTGGCCTTATTTGTGGGTGAGGCTCCGACTGGCTGGTTAGGATGGGAGAACACTGTATCTCCATTGTCTTGGGTTAGAGGAAGGTGAAGGAAAACTGATGAGACTGAGCCATGGCCAGGGGGCTGAGTTTTTGAGTATTTGTTAGTTGTCCCGGAAATTAATCAAGGGCTAGATTTTGTTACCCTGGCCTGGGAAACTGATGCCATGAAATGTGTGTATCTATCATAGGGTGTGGAGAAGGCAATGGCACCCCACTCCAGTACTCTTGCCTGGAAAATCCCATGGATGGAGGAGCCTGGTAGGCTGCAGTCCATGGGGTCGCTAAGAGTCGGACACGACTGAGCGACTTCACTTTCACTTTTCACTTTCATGCATTGGAGAAGGAAATGGCAACCCACTCCAGTGTTCTTGCCTGGAGAATCCCAGGGATGGGGGAGCCTGGTGGGCTGCTGTCCATGGGGTCGCACAGAGTCGGACACGACTGAAGTGACTTAGCCGTATCATAGGGTGAGCAATTATTATCTCATCACGTGGGGGTGCTGAGTGCTTTACCCCTAGCCTCATTTCCTTTTCCATCATTCCATGCTAAGGGATTTACACAGGAAGAAAAGTGAATGCGTGTATGGTGTCACACAGCCAGTAAGTAGCCAAGCTGGTCCTCTAGCCCACATCTGCCAGACTCCGGGGCATAAGCATTAAGCCATTTGGCCTTATTGCTTCCCACGCACTGACCTCTGCTTCCATTACCACCACCCGACTTGTTTTTAAACCGTAGGAGAAAGTCTTTTTTGGAAAAAAGTAAAAAAGTAATTTCAACCTTATCTGGACCAAAAATAACATTTTCTCGGTTATGGAAAGAAACTGTAATGTGGTGGAAAGAATGTTCATTTTAGGATTTAAATTCTTCCTCTTGTCTCTACTACTTACAGTGATCTGCCCAAGCTCCTGAACTAGTATCTGGCTGAGCCTCAGTTTCCTCAGCTGTAAAATGGGGACAGTGAAAGCAATCTTGATGGATTGTGGTCAGGATTAAAAAATCATGATGTGTGAAAGTACCTAGTAAGTATAGGTTTTGAATCTTGGTTAAGATAGAAGGGGAACTTGAACAAAAATAACCACAAATATTTTAAAAAATCTATTCATAATGAACATTGAATAAATGAATAAATTACCAATGGAAACGAAAATAAAATAACAGGGCAGGGATAGGTACTTTTCCCCTGAGGGCCTTTGTTCAACTAAGTAACAGTTGCTTTGCTCTGGGCCCTCTGCCCTCCACCAACTGGGTGGTGTGATCTGGGTCGTCTACCATGTGGTGGTAGACTCCTGCTAGGCCTGCTGAGTGGAAGGCTGGTTTTGGATCACTGGCCCAAAAAACCCAACAGGGGTCAGAGAGGTAGAGCCTGTGCTCACTAGAAGCTCGCCTCTGAATGTTTTGCAGTGATAGAATTTCCCTGCTTTTCAGTATGACTGCTGGTGCTGCCTTCACTAAGGAACAGCCCCTGGTAGCCTGTGCTGGCTTCTCCTGGAAATCACAGCAGCATCTATTTATCAAGCCAAAAAGAAACTGCGGGGAGGTAATAGGAAGTACTGTTGAAACCAAAGGCCTCTAATAGTCATAAATCTCTTTGAGGGCACAGAATAAACGAGGCTGATGAGAATTCAGTTCATGACCACCAGGCCTTAGGCCAGTCTCTGCGGGCAGCCTCGAGGGGTAATTTCCCATCCAGACAGCACACTTTAAAGTCATTGGAATAGTTCATCCTTAAAATTTGCCAGGGGAGCTTCATTTTAGGTATATGGACCCAGCTCTGGGAGGGTCTTGCCTGTATAAGGTAGGATTTTTGTGAGGTTAAAGGGTCACCTGAGCCAGTTCTGAAAGAGGAGTCCAGGGTCTCACCCATCGCCTGTTCCTTGCCACACTTGACCTCGAGGTCACCCGCTGGCCACCGGTGCAGCCCTGCCAGGCCTCAGGGCCGATTCTGATGGCTCTTTGGTTGCACCCCCTTAGGATCCACGGCCCAGGGCCGGTGCAAGGAGAGGGCCCCCCGTGGAAGGCTCCCAGCCATCAGACCTTTCTTACCTGTCTGACCCATTCCACACACACTCAAATTTATCAAAAATGCAGTCATTTTCGTAGAGGGAGCACAGCTTGCTGCGGAGGTAGTCGTGAACCTGGAGGGGCAGGGAAAACACATTAAGAGGGTGTTAATTATTAATATTTTAAAAAATGATTCCTCTGTGAGCTCTTCTTTGGATGGGAGCTGTTCATTCTTCCAGTGTAAATGTGGCTTGACTCAGATAGTTCTGGGTCTTAGCACAGGCACGGCCCTTCTCAGCCTTGGGACTTTAAGATGGTTTGGTGAGCTGTTTGCATGGCACATGTGGATTAAACAAACTCACTTACATAGATAGTAGCATAGAACAGGGCCCAGTAAGCAGGGGATTCCCATTTTCTAAGCCTATTTATTATTTACTTTTGGTCAGTATCTTTTAAAAAACTTTTTATTTTTTGCCGTGCAGTGTGGCATGTGAGATCTTAGTTCCCCAACTAGGGATCGAACCCACACTCCCTGCAGTGGAAGTGCAGAGTCTTCACCACTGGACCACCAGGGAAGTCTCTTAGCCCATTTAGACAACACCATTCATTCAGCCTTTTATTCAACAAATATTTGTTGAATGCCAGCTCTATGCTTGGGATAGAGCCATGGACAGAATACCCTTGGGGTGCTTTCCTCCCAGTATTGGGGAAGAGACTGTGTAGCCAAGTAAATACATAAGATATTTTTCTTTTTTTGATTTTTAAATTTTATTTGTTAACTGGAATATAATTGCTTTACAGCAATTATGTTGTGTTTCTGCTGTGCAACAAGTGTAAGATATTTTAGATGGTGATAAAATGAGAACAAAAAAAAAAGTGGAAAAAGGGTAGTGGGAGCTCTGGGGGATTATTTATATAGGGCGAGTAGTCAGGTTCACCTGAGAAGGCGACATTGGAGCAGGAACCTGGAGAAAATGAGTGCATCTCAGTGGTATCTGGGGAAAGGCTTTCCAAGCATAAATGAAAGTGTTAGTCCAAAAGACTGTTCTATACATCTGTGTCTCTTTTGCTGTCTCGCATACAGGGTTATCGTTACCATCTTTCTAAATTCCATATATATGCGTTAGTATACTGTATTGGTGTTTTTCTTTCTGGCTTCACTCTGTATAATCGGCTCCAGTTTAAATTAAAAAAAAAAAAAAAAAAGAAAGTGTTAGTCACCGTCGTGTCCAATTCTTTGTGATCCCATGGACTGTAACCAGGCTCCTCTGTCCCTGGAATTCTCCAGGCAAAAATACTGGAGTGGGTTGCCATGTCCTTTTCCAGGGGATCTTCCCAACCCAAGGCTTGAACCCAGGTCTCCCGCATTGCAGGCGGTTTCTTTACCACTGAGCTACTAAGCATTGAGAACAGCTAATGTAAAGGCCTGGAGGCAGTGGGGTAGAGGGTAGCAAGGAGTAGAGTGGGGGGCCTCGGCGTGTGCCAACCAGTTCCCGTAGGCCCCTTACTCTGAGTGATGTGAGCAGACGCCATGGGCAGGGTGCTGCGCCTGCTGCATTGTGACAGAGTGTAAGCCCTGCAGGGCCAGAGACAGGGAGGTTGGGTGTAACCTGCTTGACAGATGATGGTTTGGACCAAGGTGAGCAGTGGTGGGAGGTGGCCAGAGCCTTGACGAGTTTGGAAGGACAGTTGATAGGACTTGCGGATGGAGCCACTGTCAAGTGTGGAGGAAAACTGGAGTCAGAGATGGCTCCTGAACCGTGCTTTCGAGCAAGCGGGAGGATGGAGTGGCCATGCTCCCTTCGGGGTTGGATAATTTGGAGATGTGTGTGCAAGGGGAGAACACCCAGCAGACGCTGGTGTGCACAGTGCAGCCCTGGATTGTGTGGCAATCCTCTCCTGGTTCTATTTTTCAGTGAAATAAGAAGCAAGGTTATCAGCTGAGCGTGAAAAAGGCCAGGGGCGGGGAGGTGGTTGGCAACAGTGCTCGGCTCCTGGAAGGCACTGAGGGCTGCTTGAAGTTGTTGAATGTGAATTTTTAAAAACATTTTATTTATGTATGCCGACCTTTGTTGTGGCACTCGGGATCTTTAGTTGGGGTGTGCAAATTCTTAGTTGTGGCATGATCTAGCTCCCTGACTAGGGATTGAACCCCAGCCTCCTGCATTGGGAGTGCAAAATCATAGCTGCTGGACCACTAAGGAAGTCCCCAGATGTGAATTTTATTTATTTATTTTTTATTTTAATTGGAGGCTAATTACTTTACAATATTGTGGTGGGTTTTGCCATACATTCGTATGAATCAGCCATGGGTGTACATGTGTTCTCCATCCTGAACCTCCCTCCCACCTCCCTCCCCATCCCATCCTTCAGGGTCATCTCTGTGCACCAGCCCTGAGCACCCTGTCTCATGCATTGAACCCGGACTGGTGATCTATTTCACATATGTTAATATACATGTTTCAGTGCTATTCTCTTAAATCATCCCACCCTCACCTTCTCCCACAGAGTCCAAAAGTCTGTTCTTTACATCTGTGTCTCTTTTGCTGTCTCACATACAGGGTCATCATTACCATCTTTCTAAATTCCACATATATGCGTTAATATACTGTATTGGTGTTTTTCTTTCTGACTTACTTCGCTCTGTATAATAGGCTCCAGTTTCATCCACCTTATTAGAACTGATTCAAATGTATTCTTTTTAATAGCTGAGTAATATTCCATTGTGTATATGTACCACAGCTTTCTTATCCATTCGTCTGCTGATGGACATCTAGGTTGCTTCCATGTCCTGGCTATTATAAACAGTGCTGTGATGAACATTGGGGTACACGTGTCTCTTTCAATTCTGGTTTCCTCAGTGTGTATGCCCAGCAGTGGGATTGCTGGGTCGTATGGCAGTTCTATTTCCAGTTTTTTAAGAAATCTCCACACTGTTCTTCATAGTGGCTGTACTAGTTTGTATTCCCACCAACAGTGTAAGAGGGTTTTTCTCTTTGCATCCTCTCCAGCATTGTTTGTAGACATTTTGATAGCAGCCATTCTGACCGGTGTGAGATGGTACCTCATTGTGGGTTTGATTTGCATTTCTCTGATAATGAGTGGTGTTGAGCATCTTTTCACATGTTTGTTAGCCACCCAGATATGAATTTCAAGTGAGTCTGGTCAGCATGGTTGGGTGTTTCTCTCCAGCTGCATTCAGCAACTCAGGTGAAGATGGCAAGTAGGCAGATGACTGAGGCTTGGAGCATAGTAATCTGGGTGCCATTTTCAGTTCTTCCTGAGATCCGTTGTGGGGAGTGGTAATGACATTAGGCATACGTAACATGCCAGCTTGTTATTATTAGCCGGGCTGTTTATCCATAAAATCTCATCTCATCTCTAATATTATCTTAGGTTGTAGGTACTGTCATTCTCTTCACTTTAATGGAGCATGAACTGCAGGGTAGGACATCATGTGTCCAAGATCACACAGCAAAGGAAATGACAGAATGGGAAGTGAACCAGGGGTCTGGGTTCTGGAGCACCTGCTCCTGCCTGCTCTAGCAATCTGCCTCCCACTCGCTCTGCCTCATTGGCCTCGCCTCACATAGAATCTCAGTCCTGGACAGCTGTGATGATGAACTGAAGTCAGGCCAAGAGGCAGACAGAATGGGGTGAAGGCAGAAAGGTGTTATGGAAAGCACAGTTTGACTTGGTTTAGATGAAGACTGATGGTTCATGATCTCTTTTCCTTCAGGCTGGGCCCCTCTCCTCCCTTGCGCCAGGGTTCTGGCAGATGCTGAGCTCAGAGGCTCAGCTTGTGCTTAGCCTTGGGCAGAGGAATGAGGTCAGATTCACTCCATGTTCCATTAGATGTCTGGGGTATTTGAAAAGCTCTCTGAGTTATTTGGACAGGGTAAGGATTTCTAACTCTGCAAATTAACTTCCTTCACCCTTACGCTCGTGTTCCCAAATAACTCTGGTCCTTTTCAGGGTATCTGCTTCAGGGTTATGGTGACAAGTGAATCCATTGGCAGCTGGGCTTATGGCTTTGTTAGATGGGGAGAATAAGGGAGGCTTGTGTCCTAAGCTTTGGAATTCTGCTATAAATTAACTCACTGTCTTCCCTTCCTCTCCACTCACTGTCCTCCCTTCCTCTCCTACCACCTCTTGTGCATATTAGGAGTGTCTCAGATCTGATAGGGAAGGCCATTTTGTTTGTAGGGCCATTTCTGCTTGTTGAAGTTCTCTATTTATTGTGAAGAATCTTTAGGTAAAGCAGAAGAGTCCCAGGACAAAGGGCTGATGCTAGATCCTCACAAACTTTTTCTGAAAAGGGCCAAATTATAAATATTTATACTTTGTGGGTCATGTAGCCTCAGTTACAACTATCCAACTGTATCTTTGTAATGCGAAAGTAGCCATGATACACAAATGAATGAGTTAAGAGTTGTGTTCCAATAAGACTTTATTTACAAATACAGGTGGCAACTTCTGGTTATAGTTTGCCTAACCCTTGACTGTAAGTCTTGACTATAATTCCCTTTCTCCCCAGTTAGCAGACTATTTCCTTGGAAGAGAGGGATGGAGGAGGTAAGGACATCCACTGGGGTTCGTACTTTTCTTCTGATGGTTGGAAGATACTGACCTCAAGAATTGATCTATTTTCTAGACAGCAAGCCTAATTCTTGCCTTTTCTTGACTTTATCATTGACTTGCTTCCAAGATCTGTGTAACAGAGGGAGACAAGGAAGAGGAGTGGGCTTCTGAAGGGGAATAATGGCAAGCTGGAATTAATCCAGTAGGCAAAGGAAGCCACATGTGTTATCCTCATATTCCAGATTGCCTACCTTTTGGAGGAAAGAGATGAGCAAAATAGATCCTTTTTTAAATCTTATCTCCCCCTACTCCTTCCTTTTATCTGTTATGGGGCACTTTTTTTCCCCAATATTTCCTCAAACTTTATTTTTTTGAGTACCTTTTAATTGAAGGTACCATTTTAATTGAGTATCTTTTAATTGAAGTTTTAGTTGAGTTACAGTGTTGTGTTAATTTCAGGTGTATTTTTATTCAGATTGTTTTCCCTTCTAGGTCATTACATAAAATATTGAGTATAGTTCCCTGTGCTGTATAGTGGGACTTTTTTGGTTGTATCTTTTCTCTTCTATATAGAGTAGTGTAAATATGTCAATCCCAAACTCCTAATTTATCCCCCCTGCCTTTTCCCCTTTGGTAACTATAAATTTGTTTTCTATGTCTGTGTGTCTATTTCTGATTCATATATAAGTTCATTTGTACTATTTTTTTGTAGAGCCAACATATAAGTGATACACGATATTTACCTTTCTCTGACTTACTTCGCTTAGTATGATAATCTCTAGGTCCATTCATGTCATTGCAAACGGCATTATTTCATTCTTTTTTTGGCTGAATATGTATATGAATCTGCCTGCCAGTGCAGGGGAGGCAGGTCTGTGGGTTCGATCCCTGAACAGGGAAGATACTCTGGAGAAGGAAAGGGCAGCTCATTCTAGTATTCTCTCCTGGGAAATCCCATGGACAGAGGAGCCTAGTGGGCTACAGTCTATGGTGGTGTTAGAGTCGGACACGACTTAAGTGACTAAACCACCACCACATGTATATATACACACCAATTTTTATTTATATGGTGTGTATATATACACACCAATCTTTTTCTTTATATCAATATTTCTTTCAAAATTCCGTTCATCTGGAATTTTGTCTTATAGAAACACCACAGGTGAGTGAGAAATATCAAAACGTGCGTGCTTTGGAAGTGTGGGCCCCTTAGTGGAGAAACCACATTACCAAGAACTCTATAACTAAAAGTCAGGAAGGATTCAAGGAGAGAACCTAGTTTGAGCCCTTATTTTCTCCTCTCAGCATCTATGTTCCGGGGAACTTCTGGCAACTCCAGGTGAGGACATCTACAGGAGAAGATCAATAACTATGAAGGTATGCTGCGTATATACATACATATATATATATGAAAGTGAAAGTCACTCAGGTCCGACTCTTTGTGACCCTATGGACTGTATAATCCAAGGAATTCTCCAGGAGAGGATATTGGAGTGGGTAGCCTTTCCCTTCTCCAGGGGATCTTCCCAACCCAGGGATCGAACCCAGGTCTCCTGCATTGCAGGCGGATTCTTTACCAACTGAGCCACAAGGGAAGCCATATATATATATATATGATCTTCTGTTGTAAAGAGAAATCTTAAGCAGAGAACATCGACGGTTCACCATCAGAGGAGAGAAAAAGGTAGGACAGACACAAGAAGCATCTAGACAGCAAAGTAAGAGGGAACTTAAGACTCATCCTATTAGATGCTTTTCTCTTCATGTTCCAAATATTGTTTCTTTGCTCTGTTCCTATGAGCTTGGGTATGGCCCTCTTAACACTAGGCTGAGTCTCCCAACACAGAGATTCTTACATCATGTACTTGCGGAGCCTGCTGTGTATAGCTGATAGACCACTCTAGCCTGGCAAGATTAAACTCTGTTGTTTCGTTCTTCTATTTCAGGGGTTGATGAACTTTTTCTGTGAAGGGTCAGACAATAAATATTTTAGGCTTTGTGAACCATAGGTCTCTGTCACAATGACCCAACTCTGCCCTTGTAGCATGTAGGCAACTGTAGGCAATAGGTAAATAACCAGGTGTGACTGATTCAATGAAACTGTTTTTCCAAAAACAGATGCGGGGCTAGATTTGGCCCACAGGTTTGTCAACTCCTGTTCTATAGGAGAATGTGAAAAGAGCTCATTATACTTAAGTCTGCAGCTTCTTCTTCTTGGAAGCATGCTTGAGATCAGCTGATAGATATATTAAGAGACCTAGAAGTATCACCTGTATGTCTGCCTGCTCAGGGGAGGCACAAATAGTTGACAGAATTCCTAAACACTGGACCAGTCCTTAAAATTTGTTTAAATTTTATTTTTATTTACATTAGAGTATAGTTGATTAACAATGTTGTGTTAGTTTAAGGTATAAAGCAAAGTGATTCAGTTACACATATATCTATTCTCTTTCAGACTCTTTTCCCATACAGGTTTGTACATAATACTGAATATAATCCCCTGTGCTATTCAGTAGGACCTTCTTCATTGTCTGTTTTATATATAGCAGTGTGTATATGTTAATCCCAAACTCCAATTTATATATTTATTTAATATTCCCCCCTTTCCCATTTTGTATACATACATATCTACTTTTTATCAGATTCTTTTCCCTTAGAGATTATTACATAATATTGAGTATAGTTCCCTGTGCTATACAGTAGATTCATGTTGGTTATCTCTTTCATAGAAAGTGAAAGTGAAGTCACTCAGTCGTGTCCGACTCTTCGCGACCCCATGGACTGTGGCCTACCAGGCTCCTCTGTCCATGGGATTTCCTAGGCAAGAGTACTGGAGTGGGTTGCCATTGCCTTCTCCCACATATAAAGTAGTATGTATGTATCAGTCCCAAACTCTTAATTTATCCTTCCCACCCTTTCTCCAGTAACCAAAATTGTTTTCTATGTCTGTAGGATTATTTGTTTTGTATGTGAAAGTTCACTTGTATAATTTTCTTTTAGAACCTCCATATAAATATCATATGATATTTGTCTAACTCTGGCTTATTTAGTATGATAATCTCTGCATGCATCCATGTTGCTGCAAATGGCAATATTTCATTCTTTTTTTTACAGCTGAGTATTAATTCCATTGTGTGTGTATGCACACACACACACACCCCAAGTCTTCCTTATCCATTTATCAGTGACAGGTGATGGACATATAGGTTGCTTCCATGTTTTGGCTGCTGTAAATAGTGCTGCTATGACTACTGCAGTGCATATATCTTTTCAAATTATGGTTTTCTCTGGATATATGCATGGGAATGGGATAGCTGGATCACGTGGTAACAGTCTTTTTAGTTTTTTAAGGAACTTCCACGGTGGCTGTACCAGTTTACATTCCTACCGACGGAAAGGAGCACTTTTAAGGGAAGGCATACATGTGAGTGTGCTGAGCAGGGAGAAACACTTGGTTAAGCAGGTTTCTGTAATGCAGGCTTCTTAAAGTTCTGCAATAATCAAGGAATTATAAAATTATAAGAGGGGAATAGAATATTAATTCAGTATATTCACCCCAAATTTATATTTTTGGTAGTGGGAGTACCAAATAGTGCAATGAAGATAAGTAGGATTGAAGAGGGCAGAGCAATGAGGGTTATCATTTGGGCAGTGGTGTTTCTTTTAAGATCTATCTCAGCCTGTCCCCTTCTTTATGATCCATTGCTGACCATTCCCCTTTGGCATTTGTCTTAGAAACACCACAGGTGAGTGGTAAGTATCAATCCATGTGTGCTTTGAAAATGTGGGCCCCTTATCGCAGGGACCACATTACCAAAAACTCTATAAGTCTCAAAAGACAAAAGTCAGGAAGGACTCAAAGGAAAACCCTGGTCTGAGCCCTTATTTTCTCCTCCCAGCACCTACATTCTGGGAGCTCTTGACTGCCTTCAAGTGAGGACAAGATCTACAGGACAAGATCATTGGCTATGAAGGTATGCTGCATATATATTCTGTTGTAGAAAAAAAAAAAAAACTCAGGCAAAGAAGATCAACTGTTCACCATCAGAGGAGAGAAAAAGGTAAGACACAGACATAAGAAGCAGCATCTAGAGAGCAGAGTAAGAAAGAACTTAAGGCCTGTCCTATTTGATGCTTCTCTCTTCATGTTCCAAATATTGTTTCTGCGCTGTTTTTAGTTTTTTAAGGAAACTCCATACTGTTCTTCATAGTGGCTGTACCAATTTACATTCCCACCGACTGAAAGGAGCACTTTTAAGGGAAGGCATACTTGTGAGTGTTGTGAGCAGGGAGAGAACAGGTTTTGGAAACACCTGGTTAAGCAGATTTCTATGAGGTAGGCTTCTCAGAGTTCTGCAATGATCAAGGAATTATAAAATTATAAGAGGGGAATAGAATGTTATTTTATTTCAGTATAGTCACCCCAAATTTCTGTTTTCAGTAGGGGGAGTACCAAATAGTGCCTTGAAGATAATTAGGATTGAAGGGGAAGAGCATTCAGGGTTAAGAATGGGGCAGTGGTATGCCATTTAAGGTCTGGCTCAGCCTGTCCCCTTCTTTATGAACCATTACTGACCATTCACCTATGAAATTTGTCTTACAGGAACATCACAGGTAAGTGATAAGTATCAAACAAAGCATGTGCACTTTGAAAATGTGGGCCTCTTATTGCAGGAACATTACCAAGAACTCTATAAAAGACAACAGTTAGGAAGGACTCAAAGGGAAAACCTAGTCTGAGCCCTTATTTTCTCCTCCCAGCACCTACATTCTGGAAGCTCCTGACTGCCTTCAAGTGAGGACATCTATAGGAAAAGATCGACTATGAAGGTATGATGCATATTCTATTCTATTCTATTGTAGGAAAAAGCTTAAGTAAAGAAGATTGGGTTTTTGCCATCAGAGGAAAGAAAAGGGTAAGACACAGACTCAAGAAACATCTAGAGAGCAGAGCAAGAAAGAACTTAAGACGCATCCTATTAGCTACTTCTCTCTTCATATTTCAAATATTACTTCTGTGCTCTGTTCTATGAGCTTGGGTGTGGCCCCCTTGACACTAGGCTGAGTCTCCCAACTCAGATGTGCTCACATCATGGACTTGTGGAGCCTGCCGTTGTATGACTGACAGACCACTGTAGGCCTGGCAAGATTAGACTCTATTGGTTCGTTCTACTTCAGGGGTTGACAAACTTTTCCTGTGAAAGGTCAGACAGTAAATATTTTAGGATCTGTGAGCCATAATGTCACAGTGACCCAACTCTGCCATTGTAGGATGAAGGCAGCTACAGACAGTGGTTAAATGATCAGGTGTGGCTGATTCAATGAAACTGCTTTTATAAAATATAGGAGGCTGGATTTGGCCCACAGGTCATAGTTGGTCAACCCCTGTTCATAGAAAAAGATGAAACTAGGTCATCATGCTTAATGCTACAGCTTCGTATTCCTGGAAACATGCTTGAGATGAGCTGATGGGGATGTATGAAGAGACCTAGGAGTATCACCTGTATGTCTCCCTGCTCAGGGAAGGTGCTAGTAGTTAATGACAGAATTCCTACACGCTGGAGCAGTCCTTATAATCTTTTTCATTTTCATTTTTATTTTATTTTGGAGTATAAAATTTATAAAATGTTTTATAGTTGATTTACAATGTTGTGTTAGTTTCAGGTGTACAGCAGAGTGATTCAGTTACATACATACATGTATCTATCTTTTTCAGATTCTTTTCCCATATAGGTTATTATATAATATTGAATATAGTCCCCTGTGCTATTCAGTAGGAACTTCTTGGTTATTTTATATACATATATAGCAGTGTGTATATGTTAAACCCAAACTCCAAATTTATCCCCTCCCTTTCTCATTTGGTAACCATAAATTTGTTTTCTATGTCTGTGGGTCTATTTCTCTTTTGTATATGAGTTCATTTATATCATTTTTTTGAATCCTTGTTAAAAATATCATCATGTTAACCTTTCTCTGGCTTATTTCATTTCTCTATGTCTAAACATACTGCAAGTGGCTGGAGTAGTATTCTATTGTGTGTGTATACACACACACCACATGTTCTTTATCCTTCATCAGTGACTCAAGATGGACGTTTAGTTTGCCTTCATGTCTTGTCTATTGTAAACAGTGCTAGGAACCGTGGGGTGCATGTGTTTTTTCAAATCATGATTTTCTCCAGATGTATGCCCAGGAGTGGGACTGCAGGGTTATATGGTAACTATCTTTTCATATTTTTAAGGAACTTCCATACTGCTCACCACAGTGGCTGTACTCATTTGCATTCCCACCAACTGTTCAGAGCACTTCTATAGCAAAGGCATACGTAACTAGTGTTCTGAGCAGGGAGAAATGCTTGGCTAAGCAGACTTCTCAAGAGTTCTGCAATGATCAAGGAATTATAAATTATAAGAGGGGAATAGAATATTATTTTATTTTAATATAAGCACCCCAAATATCTGTTTTTAGTAGGGGGAGAGCCAAATACTGCCCCAAAGATAATTAGGATTGAAGGATGTAGAGCAGTAAGGTTATAAATTGGGCAGTAGTGTGCCTTTTAAGATCTGGCTTAGCCTGTGCCTTTTTTTGTGAACCATTCTTGACCCCTAACCATTCCCCTTTGGCTCTTTTTTTTTTTTTTTTTTTAACAGAAACACTACAGGTGAGTGGACGTGTGGGCCTGTTATCACTATTATTATTATTGCAGGAACCACATCACCAAGAACTCTATGACTAAGTGTTAAAAGACAAAAGATGGGAAGGAACAGCACAGTCTGAGCCTTTATTTTCTCCTTCAAGCATCTATATTCTGGGAGCTCCTGACTAATTCCAAGTGAGGACGTCTACAGGAGAAGATCATTAAGTATGAAGGTATGCTGCATATATATATTCTGTCATAAAAAGAAATCTTCAGCAAAGAACACTGACTATTCACCATCAGAGGAGAGAAAAAGGTAAGACTCAGACACAAGAAGCATGTGGAGAGCAGAGTAAGAGGGAACTTAAAGCCTGTCGTATTAGATGCTTCTCTCCATGTTCCAAATACTGCGTCTTTGCTCTGCTCCTGTGAGCTTGGGTATGGCCCTCTTAACACTAGGCTGTCTCCCAACACAGAGGTTCTCCCTTCACGTACTTGTGGAGCCTGCTGTGTATAGCTGATAGACCACTCTAGGCCTGGCAAGGTTAGACTCTATTGGTTTGTTCTTCTATTTCAGGGGTTGGCAAACTTTTCCTGTAAAGGGTCAGACAATAAATATTTTAGGCTTTGTGAGCCATATAGTCTCTGTCACAATGACCTGACTCTGCCCTTGTAGGCAACCGTAGACAATCGGTAAATGACCAGGTGTGCTGTTTCAATAAAACTGCTTTTCAAAAAACAGATGCGGGGCTGGATTTGGCCCACAGGTCTCAGTTTGTCAACCCCTATTCTATAGGAAAATGTGAAAGTGGTTCATTATATTAATACCTAAGGCTACAGCTTCTTCTTCCTGGAAACATGCTTGAGATCAACCGATAGATGTATGAAGACACCTAGAACTATCCCTTGTGTATCTCCCTGCTCAGGCGCGGTGCTAGTAATTGATGACAGGGTTCCTTCCCATAAGACCAGTCCTTACAATTTAAAAAAAAAATTTTGATTTTATATTAGAGTTGATTTACAATGTTGTGCTAATTTCAGGTGTACAGCACAGTGATTCAGTTATACATATACATTATGTATTGTTTTTTAGATTCTTTTCCTATACAGGTTATTGTATAATATTGAATATAGTTTCCTGTGCTATTCAGTAGGACCTTCTTGATTATCTATTTTATTTATATATTAGTGTGTTTATCGGAGAAGGCAATGGCAACCCACTCCAGTACTCTTGCCTGAAAAATCCCATGGATGGAGGAGCCTGGTAGGCTGCAGTCCATGGGGTCGCTAAGAGTCGGACACGACTGAGCGACTTCCCTTTCACTTTCCACTTTCCTGCATTGGAGAAGGAAATGGCAACCCACTCCAGTGTTCTTGCCTGGAGAATCCCAGGGACGGGGGAGCCTGGTAGGCTGCAGTCCATGGGGTCGCACAGAGTCGGACACGACTGAAGCGACTTAGCAGCAGCAGTGTATTTATGTTCATCCCAGACTCCAAATTTATCTCCCCTTTCCCCATTTTGTAACCATAAATTTGTTTTCTACATCTGTGGGACTATTGCTGTTTTGTGTATAAATTATTTCTATCATTTTTTTAAAAAATCCCCATATAAGTGATAACATACAATATTTGTCTTTCTCTGGCTTGCTTTACTTACTATGATAATATTAGGAACATCCATGTTGCTGCAAATGGCTGAGTAATATCCCTGTGCATATATATGATGGTATGTATGTGTGTATATATATACACACACCCCACACCTTCCTTATCCATTCATCAGCAACAGGTGATGGATAGTTAGGCTGCCTCTATGTCTTAGCTATTGTAAGTAGTTCTATGTGGGGGTGCATGTATCTTTTCAAGTTATGATTTTCTCTAGATGTATGCCCAGGAATGGGATTGTTCAGTCATATGGTAACTCTCTTTTTAGTTTTGCAATGAACTTCTATACTATTCTCTACAGTGGCTGTAAGAGTTTACATTCCTACCAGCTGTACAGAGCACTTTTAAGGTAAGGCATACCCATGAGTGTTCTGAGCAGGGAGAAACACTTGGTTAAGCAGGTTTATATCATGCAGGCTTCTCAGAGTTCTGCAGTGATCAAGGAATTATAAAATTATAAGAGAGGACTAGAATATTATTTTATTTTATCGTAAGCACCCCAAATTTGTTTTTGGTAGGGGAAGTACCAAATAGCGCCTTAAATAATTAGGATTAAAGGGGGCAGAGCATTAAGGGTTATAAATTGGGCAGCGGTGTGCCATTTGAGGTCCTGCTCAGCCTGTCCCCTGACCATTCGCCTTTGGCCTTGTCTTACAGAAACCCTACAGGTGAGTGATAATTATCAAACAAAGCATGTGCACTTTGAAATTGTGGGCCTCTTATTGCAGGAATCACCTCACCAAGAACTCTAGGACTTAAAAGACAACCTTTTATAGGAACAGTTTGTCAATCCCTGAAACAGAAGAACAAACCAATAGAGTCTCCCAGCACAAAGGTTCTCCAAACCTTAAAAGTCAGGAAAGATTCAAAGGGAAAACCTAGTCTGAACACTTATTTTCACTTTCCAGCCTCTACCCTCTGGGAGCTCCTGACTACCTCCAGGTGAGGACATCTACAGGAGAAGATTATGGACTATGAAGGTATGCTCCATATATATTCTGTTGTTCTCTGCCTAACGTTTCTTTTTCACATCAACTGTTCACCATCAAAGGAGAGAAAAAGGTAAGACACAGACACAAGAAACATCTCCGAGAAGCCTGTACCATGGAAACCTGCTTAGCCAACTGTTTCTCCCTCTCAGTGCACTCGCACTCACGTGGATGCCTTACCTTAAGACTCATCCTATCTGATGCTTTTCTCTGCATGTTCCAAATACTGTTTCTTCGCTCTGTTCCAGTGAGCTTGGGTATGGCCTTCTTGACACTAGGCCGAGTCTCCCAACACAGAGATTCTCACATCATGTACTTGTGGAGCCTGCTGACCTTAAAATCTCTTTTAATCGTGTTCCAGACACTCACTTAAGGAGTCTGTTTACCATTTCTGATATAGTGTATTACCACCTTTGATATGGTATATAAACTTAACTAGATTGCTTTCAAATACACCATCTAAAATAAATTTTTGCATTAATTTCCATACATGGGTTCTATTTCTTAGTATTCTACAAAGATTTCTACAAAGATTTCTAAGCTTACCACTTGCTAAATGTAGTTTGAGAACCATGAGTTTAAAATGCTAATCACTTTACGGCACAGCTAGCTAGCTTTGTTGTTAAGTCTTTGTCTAAAATAAAAGTACCATAGATTAGCTGAGAAATCTGCTGTTGAAAAAGCAGCCACAAAAATGAAGCTTTCATTTTGGAAGAAAAGTCAGTTTCAGATCCATTGAGAAAGTCAAGCTCATCTCCAGGGTAATGCTTACTCAGAAGTGAAAGTCGCTCAGTCGTGTCGGATTCTTTGCGACCCCATGGACTATACAGTCCCTGGAATTCTCCAGGCCAGAATACTGGAGTGGGTAGCCTTTCCCCTCTCCAAGGGATCTTCCTGACCCAGGAATCGAACCCGGGTCTCCTGCATTGCAGGCAGATTCTCTACCAACTGAGCTAATAGGGAAGCCCCAATGCTTACTTAGGAATAATTAAAACATAGTTTTAACAGTTCAGTTTTTAATTCTTACTTTACTAGTTATGCTTAAAACCTATCTCTATACAAGTATTCTTTTCTTTACTTACTATGATCCTGGTAATGAATGTGGTGTAATAAAAAATTAAAGTACCAATTGCTCCCCCACGGTGCCTAATCCACTCTTCTCTAGCTGGGGCTCTCCAGCAGCCCACACCTCTGTCAGCAACACTCTCCTAGCTTCTAGTTCCCACACTTAATACCAAATGGTTGGGCCGTTAGCAGGAGCCTGAGGGCAAGGGTTAGGGGAGAGTAAGACTGCCAGCTCAGAGGGGATGCTATCTGAACCACAAGGTAAACCACAGGGGTTAACCAGGCTACCTCCACCTCCTCTGCAGTTCTGGCCCCCAAACCTTTTGCAGCATCACAGTCAGCCATCAGAGTCCTCAGTGTCCTCAACCTCCTCTCTGAACATTTCCTGCTTCTCTCGAGGCCTCTCATGTGGCAGCTGGACTTCTGCTTTCCTGTGCCAAGGTGAGTGGGCTCTGTGTTCCTCTGGACCATCATTTGTGCCTCAGCTCCTTCAAAATCATGCCATCAAACACTACTTCCTGCTCCCCATCCTTCTTAACAGTCCCTCTGCCTCGTGCTTGGAAGCCACTCTAGTGCCTCAATCTCTCTTCCATCACTATTCCCGCCATCATTCTTAGAAATTCACTCTGGACTCTTAGCCTCATTCTTTTCAATGAGTTTTGTCCTTTGCTTTTGTGGTCATTTTATGAGCCTTGTCATCACTAACTGTATTTGTCTAATAAATATCACTCTATTGCTGACTCCTAGCATTTTAATTCAAGCCCTTAGTGTCTTGGTTCTATCAGTTCTTCATTTTCCTTCTAACCTACCTTAGATTCAGTGGCCCCTCATTCCAATCACTCCTTTAATCAATACCTTCAACAAACTTGGCTTTTTCCCTCCTTACCTTGTAGTTACTTGGTAAAAGCCCACCACCGGTTAAATCTAACTTTCTGCCCTTCCTTACCTGAACCAAGCAGGCTCATGTGGCTGGAAAGAAACATACACACAGATTTGTCTTACTTAAAATATACAAATAAGTGGATCCCATTGCAACCCTACCATAGTGCCCTAGTCAATTTGCTCTTTTAGAGGAATATTTTACACTTTCCTTTCTCACTCAGCTAATGATCTTGCTTCTTATTTGACTGGAAAATAGAAGCAGAAACCATCTGTATGTTCCCATCACAAATCTGCATCTGTAGCTGGTTTTACTCTTCTCTCTTTCCTTTGATGGATGAATGGTCCATCTCATCTATATCTAATTCTGCAACGGAGTATGTTCCCTTGAGAAGCTGACTGCTTCAGTTAGTCCACTCTTTACTGGCTTCTTTCTATCACCCTAAAACAAACTATGATGCCTTCCTCAATCCTGCATCCTCTTCCAGCTACTACCTGATTTCTCTGCAAAATCTCTTTCCAAATTTCACTACATTCACATCCTCCATTTATGATCTCTCTTGAACCCACTCCAATCAGACATTTATTCCTACGGCTTCACTCTGTCACCTGACAATTTCCATGTCACTAAATCTAGTGGCCCTTTTTCAGTCCTCTCTTGACTCAACAACACCGTTCAGCAGTTGGTGACTTCCTCCTTGAGATGGTTTCTCCAGTTGGCTTCCAGGACACCTCTCAGTTTCTCACCCATTTTACCAGCACTTTTCTCCAACTTCTCTTGCCAGATCCATTCCCTCTTCCCAGCCTGTAATCCCTAGGGCCTCAGGGTAGTTCTGACCTTTCCTTTAGGTTGCTGCTAAGTCGCTTCAGTCGTGTCCGACTCTGTGCAACCCCATGGACTGCAGCCCACCAGGCTCCCCCATCCCTGGGATTCGCCAGGCAAGAGTACTGGAGTGGGGTGCCATGCCTTTTCCCTCATTTAGGTTAGATCTATCCAAACTTACACTGACCTGCCTACCAGCTATTTCTGGATATTGAAGTGGCTCACTGTGTCTTTTGCTCTACATTGTAAGCCCCTGTAGGCAGAGGCTGACTCGGAACCCTCAAGTGCCCAGTGTACGTGTGGGTGGGTGGGGGTCTGTACCTGGTAAGTCTCGATGGGGCGGTTTTCCATGTTGAGATCCCAGACTTTGACGGTCAGATAGTCTCTGGTCATGATATACCTCCCACTGTGGCTGAACTTCACATCCGAAATTGAAGAGATAATTTCAGAGAAAAATGACCTGTTGCTTGGATCTTCTGGCTCTTCAAAAACTGCAGAACAAAAAGCAAAAGAGAACAAATTTAGTACCTCCTTATTAACTGATGTGAACGTGTTTGGGCCAGCTAGAAAGGCAACCATCTAACTTAGGGTTGGAATCGGGCGCGCAGACCTGTCAGCTCCCTGGCAGTAGAACAAACTGTCACTGGTTTCTATATCATGTTTCTCATGGAAGGACTCTCACGGGACTTGTTCTGTTCACAGAGCTGACTGCACAAACTCTGTTTCACATTTCCCCATGGTCGCTGGTATCATTGTGATACCAGCAATGGTATCCATTGCTACATACCAAAATATAGTCTTCTTAGATGCTTAAAATTTTTTTTTCTACTTTTTTGAGATGTAATTCATATACCATAGAATTTACTCATCTAAATTTTACAGTTTATGTGATTATATTAAAGATAATACCACCAACCATGCAATCATCAACAAAGCCTAAATTTAGGACATTTGCATCATCTCCTCCCCCCACAAAAAACCCTGAACTACTTCATACCCATTAGCACTTACTCCCGTTCCCTAATTTCTGCAGCCCTAGGCAAACACTATTTTCTTGTTTTATGAAATTGCCTATTCTAAAAATTTTACATGAATGGAATCATACTATACATATATTTTATACTATATATTATATACCATATAATGCTGCTATGAATATTCATGTACAAGTTTTCATGTGAACATATGTATTCACCTCTCTTGGATCATGATGTTTAATAGTGGGACTTTGCTGCCAGACTGCCTTAAGCTTAAGGTCAGACTACCATTGTCTAGCTGTGTGACCTTGGGCAAGTTATTTAACTTTCCTGAGCCTCAGTCTCATAGGTAAACTCTGGCTACAATGTCTTTTGTCTGTGTTTTCTATTTGCTCTGGTATCCAGTTGCTGCACTGCTTTTCCCATAGATTCAGCTGACTTTCACTTACGGGAATAAAGAAAGCACTTACAGGAATAAAAGACACTGCAGCTTATTAAGCTGCCGTAATTCATCTTTCTAACCTTTTTTTGAACTTCTCTAGTTCAAACTGGATGTACACCATACCTCTGGATATTTCCCATTTTTATGTCCTGATGGTTCCTTCAATTGTGTCATATTCTGCTTGATTCATATGCCTCATCTTTTACTTACATATTATTTTAGACCAAATGATCTTTTCTCTGAAGTCCTACCACACTTGGTCTGGCCCGTTCACTTACCATTTGCTTGGGTTCTCTCCCAAAGAAAGCATCATTTTTCACATTAGTATTTAACAATCCACAGCTTATCTCACCTAGGATGTGAGCTGCTTGAAGGCAGAATTTTGTGTTTTATCTTTGTACTGAGGGTTTTGCACATAAATGTTCAATAAACATTTGTTGCTTAAGTTGCAGGATATAAAATCAATACACAGAAATCACTTGCATTTCTATTTACTAACGATAAAAAATCAGAAAGAGAAATTAAGGAATCAATCCCATTCACCACTGCAACAAAAAGTATTAAGTATCTCGGAATAAACTTCACTAAGGAGACAAAAGAACTGTACACAGAAAATTATGAGACACTAATGAAAGAAAGACAACATAAACAGATGGAGAGAGATTCCATGTTCCTGGGTAGGAAGAATCAATATTGTGAAAATGACTATACTACCAAATGCAATCTACAGATTCAGTGTGATCCCTATTGAATCACCAATGGCATTTTTCACAGAACTAGAACAAAAAATTTCACAATTCATATGAAACACAAAAGACCCTGAATCGCAAAGCAGTCTTGAGAAAGAAGAATGGAGCTGGAGGAATCAACCTTCCTGACTTCAGGTTATACTACAAAGCTACAGTCATCAAGACAGTATGGTACTGGCACAAAAACAGAAATATAGACCAATGGAACAAGATAGAACGCCAAGAAATAAACCCATGCACTGCATGGGTACCTTGTTTTTGACAAAGTGGGCAAGAATATACAATGGGGCAAAGACAGCTTCTTCAATAAATGGTTCTGGGAAAACTGGAGAGCTACATGTAAAGAATGAATTTATAATGCTTCCTAACACCATACACAAATGTAACACCAGAAACTATAAAACTCTTAGAGGAAAACATAGGCAGAACACTTGATGATATAAATCAAAGCAAGATCCTCTATGACCCACCTCCTAGAGTAATGGAAATAGAAACAAAAGTAAACAAGTGGGACCTGATTAAACGTAAAAGCTTTTGCACAGCAAAGGAAACTATAAGCAAGGTGAAAAGACAACCTTCAGAATAGGAGAAAATAATAGCAAATGAAACAACTGACAAAGGATTAATTTCCAAAATATAAAAGCAGCTCGACCAAGTCAATATCAGAAAGACAAACAACCCAATCAAAAAGTAGGTGAAAAGACCTAAATAGACATTTCTCCAAAGAAGACATACAGATGGCTAACAAACACATGAAAAGATGCTCAATTCGCTCATTATTAAGAGAAATGCAAATCAAAACTACAATGAGATATCACCTCACACCTGTTAGAATGGCCATCATCAAAAACTCTACAAACAATAAATACTGGAGAGGATGTGGAGAAAAGGGAACCCTCTTGCACTGTTGGTGGGAATGTAAATTGATATAGCCACTATGGAAGATGGTATGGAGATTCCTTAAAAAACTAGGAATAAAACCACCACATGACCCAGCAATCCCACTCCTAGGTATATACCCTGAGGAAACCAAAATTGAAAAAGACACATGTATCCCATTGTTCATTGCAGCACTATTTACAACAGCTAGACATGGAAGCAGGAAGCAACCTATATGTCCATCGACAGAGGAATGAAGAAGTTGTATATATACACAATGGAATATTACTCAGCAATAAAAAGGAACACATTTGAGTCCATTCTAATGAGGTGGATGAACCTAGAACCTTCACAGAGTGAGGTGAGTCAGAGAAAGATAAATATTGTATTCTAATGCATATATATAGAATTAAGAAAAATGGTACTAAAGAATATTTACAGGGCAGCAGTGGAGAAACTGAGAATAGACTTATGGACATGGGGAGAGGGGAGGAGAGGGTGAGATGTATGGAAAGAGTAACATGGAAACTTACATTACCATATGTAAAATAAATAGCCAACGGGAATTTGCTGTATGGCTCAGGAAACTCAAACAGGGGCTCTGTATCAACCAGGAGGGGTGGGATGGGGAGGGAGATGGGAGGGAGGTTCAGAAGGGAGGGGATATATGTATACCTGTGGCTGATTCATGTTGCGTTTTGACAGAAAACAGCAAAATTCTGTGAAGCAATTTATCCTTCAATAAAAAATTAAATTTTTTTGCTTGATTGGAACCAAAGCTAGATAATTTAACAAAATCTTTGCCTTATAAGTGGTTAGCTTGCATGACATTGAGCTATACATATTTACCTACATTTAATTATTTTTGACCTACCATAATGGTAGTTGAGTATGGTTCGGCTTGATAAGTGCTTCTATCACAGTTTTAGGCTAAACAAAACATCAACCTGCAGGTTACTGAGTAACTCGTCCCCCAGGAGTTTCTCTTCCTGCCCATTCAATGCTCTTACAGAGTGGCTATCAAATTCTTTGTAGAAAATCTAGAGGTGGAGACAGGATAGTGGAGTGGAGGGATGTAATCTCACCTCTTCTTATGAAAACACCAAAATCACAACCATCAACAAAAAAGATGCTGGAACCTACCAAAAAGATATTCTAAATCCACAGCAGCAGCCATTATGAGATGGTAGGAGGAGTGAAATCACGATAAGGTCGTCTGGGTGGACGACCCACAAACTGGAGAATCATTATACTACAGAAGTTCTGCCACAGGATGGAAAGCTCTGGGCCCCATGACAGGCTCCCCAGCCTTGGGGTCTGGCAACCAGAGGGGGAACCTTGGTAAATTTAAGAAAATTGAGATCATATCAAGCATTGTTCCAACCACAATGCTAAATGCCTAGAAATCAACTATAAGAAAAAAAACTGCAGTAAAACAGCCGCAAACACAAGGAGGCTAAGCAATATGCTACTAAACAACCAGTGGGTCACTGAAGAAGGCAAAGAAGAAGTAAACAGATACCTAGAGACAGATGAAAATGAAAGCACGAGGATCCCGAACACAGCAGCAGTTCTAACAGGCGAGCTGGGGCTGCTGGGGGCAGGGGGCGGGTTAAGGCTGGAGGGAAAGGATAGGGGATTGGGGATGGACATGTACACACTGCTATGTTTAAAACTGATAACCAACAAGGACCTGCTTACAGCACAGGGAACTCTGCTCAATGTTATGTGCAACCTGGATGGGAGGGGGTCTGGGGGAGAATGGATACATGTATATGTATGGCGAAGTCTCTTCACTGTTCACTGAAGCCATCACATTGTTTGTTGTTAACTGGTTATACTCCAATACAAAATAAAAAATGTCTAAGAGCGAAGTTTATAGCAATATTGTCTTACTTCAGGAAACAAAAAAAATCTCAAACAACATAACCTTACACCTAAGGCAACTAGAGAAAGAGGAACAAAACCCAGTTAGTAGAAGGAAAGAAACCATAAAGATTAGAGCAGAAATAAATGAAATAGATGAAAAAAATAGAAAAGATCAATGAAACTAAAAGCTAATTCTTTGGAAAGATAAATAAACTCTATAAACCTTTAGCCAGACTCATTAAGAAAAACAGAGAGGGCTCAAATCAGTAAAATTAGAAATAAAAAGTTACAATGGGGGTGAGATGGGATGGGACATAGGTATACCTGAGGCTGATTCATGTTGATGTATGGCAGAAACCAACACAGTATTGTAAAGCAATTTTCCTTAAAAAAGAAAAGTTACAATGGACACTACAGAAATACAAAGGATCATAAGAAACTACTACGAGCAACCAAATCCAATAAAATGGACAAATTCTTAGAAAGGTACAATCTCCCAAGACTGAACCAGGAAGAAATAGAAAATATGGACAGACCAATCACAAGTACTGAAATTGAACTTGTGATTAAAAAATTCCCAATAAAAGTCCAGGAACAGATGGCTTCACAGGTGAATTTTATTATACACTTAGAGAAGAGTTAACACCATATCCTTCTGAAACTCTTCCCAAAAACTGTACAGGAAGGAACACTCCCAAGCTCGTTCTACGAGGCCACCATCACCGTGATACCAAGAGCAAAGATACCACAAAAAAGCACTGTTTACATAGCCAAGACACAGAAGTAACCTACATGTCCACCAACAGATGAATGCATAATGATGTACATATATATAATCGCATATTACTCAGCCATTAAAAAGAATGAAATGCCATATGCAGCAACATGGATGGGCCTGAAGATTATCATACTAAGTGAGGTAAGTCAGAGAAAGACAAATATCATGTGATATCATTTACATTCAGAATCCAAAAAAATGACACAAGTGCATTTATTTACAAAACTGGAACAGACTCACAGACTTTGAAAACAAACTTATGGGTTACCAAAGGGGAAGGGAGTGACGAATACATTGAGAGTTTGGGACTGACGTATATATAGACTACTATATTTAAAAGAGATGACCAACAAAGACCTGCTGTATGACACAGGAAACTCTGCTCAATATCTGTAATAATCTAAATGTGAAAAGAAGACTAGCTATACATATATGTATAACTGAATCACTTTGTTGTACACCTGAAACTAACACAACTTTGTTCATCAATTATACCCCAATATAAAATAAAAAATTAACCCAAATTCTTTGTAGAAAATCTAATATAATCTAATGAATTGTCTTCCAAACCTTGCTGAATTATACCATGAGCCAAACCAAAATATTAATTTTCACAGCAACAACAGAAAAAACCTGATCAATCAGAATTGAACTTGAGAATTAAAAAACTCATTGAAACAGAAAAACATGAACTCGATACCATTTCTGACCCAATGTCTCAGTCTGTGCCCTTACCTCTTGGTAAGCACTAACAAGGCCCCTGGACTCTGACTGGTGTCCTCATAGTTGGATACTAGATTTTCACCTTAGTTTCTCTGCAAGGTAATCTCAGTAGGACCAGGGACTTAGAAACTCCAGGCATGCTCCATACAAACATCCCCACAGAGAGAGGAATGATGGCCCTGAGGCTTGGTCATGCCCTACCCAGTGCATCTGGACAGCTAGAGTGGGTAAATGGGAAGGACTTGGCAAAACTGCACACTCATGGTAGTCAATTCCTGCCTCTGTCACTTATCAGCTGCTCACATTTTCTTTTCTACTCTGAGATTCCATTTTCCCAGCTGTAGAATAGGCATGCATGTTGCTTGACACATAGCAGGTCCTCAGTAAATATCAGCTGCTGATATTTTTATCATGAAAAGCATGCACTGATTCTGTATTAGCCGATCATATTTCACTTACTAAGCCTCTTGGGGGGCTTCCCTGGAGGTTCAGGCAGTAAATAATCTGCCTGCAATGCAGGAGACCTGGGTTCAGTCCCTGGGTCAGGAAGATCCCCTGGAAGAGGGAATGGCTACCTATTTCAGTATTCTTGCCTGGAGAATTCCATGGACAGAGAAGACTGTAGCCGTGGCAGGCTATAGTCCATGGGGTCACAAAGAATCAGACACGACTGAGCGACTACCAGAGAGAGAGAGAAGCCTGGAGGGAGGATTAAATTAGGAGTCTGGGATTAGCAGATACAAACTACTAAATAGAAAATAGATAAGCAACAAGCACAGGGAACTATATTCATTATCCTGTAATAAACTATAATGGAAAAGAATAGAATAATATATATGTATAACTGATTCACTTTGTTGTACACCTAAAATTAACACCACATTGTAAGTTAACTACACTTCGATAAAAAAAGACTCTTTTGAGAATTTTGGACTGAAGACTACAGAACCTGGGGGCTATTTAAATGATGTAAATATGTAAAAGAGTATTACAAGGTTATACCTAGGAATATGTTCTCCAAATGTTAGGCATATTGGAAGGCCAGTGTGGCAGCATTGTAAAGCCTTAAAGTGACAGCCCCAGAAGGTGGAGGTGAAATGAAAAAAGATAATGTTTAATCAACGCATCACATATTCATGTAGAATGCAGAGACCAGGATATACATAACATGCCTACCTGCACAGCACTGCAGTTCATTACATGTCTATGCTTATCCAAGTCTTAATATTAGCTCCATGAATTTCTTCCATTCATTCAGCAATGATATTCAATGCTATTAATAATTACTGTTTATGGGAAGCTTATTATGTTTCAGGCCCTTCAGTTCAGTTCAGTCACTCAGTCATGTCCGACTCTTTGCGACCCCATGAACTGCAGCACGCCAGGCCTCCCTGTCCATCACCAACTCCCGGAGTTCACTCAAACTCATGTCCATCAAGTCGGTGATGCCATCCAGCCATCTCATCCTCTGTCGTCCCCTTCTCCTCCTGCCCCCAATCCCTCCCAGCATCAGTCTTTCTTTTCCAATGAGTCAACTCTTCTCGTGAGGTGGCCAAAGTACTGAAGTTTCACCTTTAGCATCATTCCCTCCAAAGAACACCCAGGACCGATCTCCTTTAGAATGGACTGGTTGGATCTTCTTGCAGTCCAAGGGACTCTCAAGATTAGAGAAATGCAAATCAAAACTACAATGAGATATCACCTCACATGGGTCAGGATGGCCATCATAAAAAAATCTACAATAAATGCTGGAGAGGGTGTGGAGAAAAGGGAACCCTCTTGCACTGTTGGTGGGAATGTATGTTGATATATTGATATAGCCACTATGGAAAACAGTATGGAGATTCCTCAAAAAACTAGGAATAAAACCACCATCAGTTCAGTTCAGTCACTCAGTCGTGCCCGACTCTTTGCGACCCCATGAATCGCAGCACGCCAGGCCTCCCTGTCCAATACCAATTCCCAGGGTTCACTCAAACTCACGTCCATCGAGTCGGTGATGCCATCCAGCCATCTCATCCTCTGTTGTCCCCTTCTCCTCCTGCCCCCAATCCCTCCCAGCATCCCTATGGCCCAGCAGTCCCACTCCTAGGCATATACCCTGAGGAAAGCAAAATTGAAAAAGACACATGTACCCCAGCATTCACTGCAGCACTATTTACAATAGCTAGGATATGGAGGCAACCTAGCTGTCCATCGACAGATGAATGGATAAAGAAGCTGTGGTACATCATATACAATGGAATATTACTCTGCCATAAAAAGGAACACATTGGAGTCAGTTCTAATGAGGCAGATGAACCTAGAGCCTATTATACAGAGTGAAGTCAGTAAGAAAGAGAAAAATGAACATTACATACTCACACATTTATATGGATTAGAAAGATGGTACTGATGAATCTATTTCCAGGGCAGCAATGGAGACACAGACATAGAGAACAGACTTATGGACACAGGGAGAGGGGAGGAAGGAGAGGAAGGGATGTATGGAGAGAGTAACACGGCTCCAAAGATTGCCAAATCCCAAGGCCATGATTGCCCCTGGTTGAAAACCGCTGCTTTAATCCTGCTTTCAAATCTTATTGAATCAAACCACCTCCCTGCCCCCATTTTTCTTGAAAAATGACTTGCAACCCAATATCTCTCCAGAACAGACCTCCTCAGAATCTACTTTGGGTTATCATGCTACAGTCAACAGAGAAATGAATAAAGAAGATGAGGTACATATACACAGTGGAATATTACTCAGCCATAAAAAGGAATGAAATTGGGTCATTTGTAGAGATGTGGATAGATCTGGAGACTGTCATACAGAATGAAGAAAGTCAGAAAGAGAAGCACAAATATCATACATTAATGTGCATTGGTGGAATCTAGAAAAATGGTATATAGATGATCTTATTTACAAAATAGAAATAGAGACTCAGATGTAGAGAACAAACAGATGGATGGCAAGGGGGAAAAGGGAGGGGTGGGATGAATTGGGAGATTGGGATTGATACACACACACACACACACACTATTGATACTAGGTATAAAATAGGTAGCTAATGAGAACCTACTGTATAGCTCAGGGAACCCTACTCAGTGCTATGTGGTGACCTAAATGGGAAAGAAATCCAAAAATGAGGGGATGTATGTATTAAACCCTAAAGGAAATCAACCTTGAATATTCGTTGGAAGAACTGATGCTGAAGCTAAAGTTCCAATACTATGGCCCCCTGATATGAGGAGCTGACTCATTGGAAAAGACCCCGATGCTGGGAAAGATTGAGGGCAGGAGGAGAAGGGGACAACAGAGGATGAGATGGTTGGATGGCATCATCAACTCAATGACATGTGTTTGAGCAAACTCTAGGAGAGAGTAAGACAGGGAAGCCTGGTGTGCTGCAGTCCATGGGGTCCCAAAGAGTTGGATATGACTTAGAGACTGAACAACATAGATGATTCACTTTGCTGTACAGCAGAAACTAATGCAACATTGTAGAGCAACTTTGCTCCAATAAAATTTTTCTTAAAAAGCACTGACACTTCCTTTCAAATCCTATAGGCTATATTAGGTGTCTGGTACAGACAGTGTTTTGTGTTCTAACGTGTATACCTCTCCATGGAGCCAGAAAGCACCATGATGTTATCCTTCATGGTGCCTGGCCCAGGGCTGTTCAGATGACTGGCCACCTGAATAAGATACTGGAATCATGGGAAAGAGTCAAAACCACAGATCAGAGAGGGGAAGAGTTAAGAAGGAAACTGCTGACTTTGGAGAAACCTAAAACTACATTTATGATAAGTGGGGCAAAAGGAGAAAGGAGGCATGCTGTGTGCTGGGAGCAGTCTGGGGACAGCAGAAGAAAGAATGGAGGGAGACCACAGGTAAAGGCTGATCCTGGGCCGGCTCCTCCTTCTGGACCTCACACTGGACACTGCACAGGAACTCACGCCCACGATGGAGGGTCAGGAGGGGGCCCCACGCCTCTATCCCGTAGTGTGGGGGCTGAGCACACAGGCAGCTCCAAGCTTAGCGGGTCTGGGTGGAAATTCAGCTCTGTTGCTTATGTTATGAAGCTTTGGACAAGTGGCTTGATCTTTCCAAGCTTCATTTTCCTTATCTGTCAAATAGATATAAGAGGAATATATACCCTCTAGTGTGGTTGAGGGTCAGATGAGATCTTTCACGTCAAGCGCCTAGCACAGGGCTTGTACCCACAATAACACAGGAGGCAGCAGCAGTGCAGAAGTGGTGCTGCTTAATGCAAGCCTGCTGTGCAATGAGTCCGGAAGCCTGATGTGCTTTTCCACTGGAACCAGATCTTAAGAGCTACTGGTTGTTAAATCGATTTCTAGGTCTTCTATCTGGGCCTTTGATACACAACAGCTTGTCTCTGGACCATCAGTTGATACATACCTTCCTCAGTATACGCACCTCTCATTTGGTGCTGAACACTGTCAGCCCCTCCCCACCCCACCCCCATTCTGATGACTCAGGCACAGGAGAGAGAGAGTAAAGGAAACTGGGGAGGAGGGTGAAAAAGGAACAGACTCAGAATCACGCACAGGGTTTTAAATCGCCGACTTCTGCTGACATTTCTTCTGTGCAGAAGCACAGCTGGCAGGCTTTTCCGTTTGGAGACACGGCCGACAGTTTCCCCACAATGGGGATACAACTGGCAATCTTCCTACAGAGTAAGGCAGATGGCAATTTTCCTTCAGAGGTATGTGCAGGCCCCAGTTTTGCCCCTGGAGAGGAAAGGCTCACTGATTGAGATGCAGCCAGTAATCTTTACTATACAGAAGACACATTGAATAATTTTGTCCAGCGAGAAAAATGGCCAACAGTTTTCCCACGGTGGGTAAGAATGCCCATGGACCAATAATGCTCGCCTTTATCCAGCTAAGGACAGCGAGAGAAGTTTAAGATTTAATTAGTGGCTATTGTACTACCGTGGGCATAATGACATAGTCTCCAGACATGAGCTGGAGACTGGAGCTTGGATCCGATGAAGACTCAGCGGATTCTGAACTGGGAAATGACCAAGCCCAGTGGGCTCTACTTTTACAGTTTGTTTTTCATACAGACCTTCACTAATCCTACAGATGATTGTTTAACAGTGAAGACTGTAGCAACACAATGCATAGCATGATGGAGCAGGAACAGTTCATCTAGGAGAGAACTGTGGTCTCTGACTTTGTGTAACTGTTTCCATGATATTTCTGCATGTATTTTAATTCATAAATGTCATCTCTTTTAATAAATAATCATTTGGAGACTTCCCTGGTGGTCCAGTGGTTAAAGATCTGCTTTGCAATGCAGGGTACACAGGTTCGATCCCTGGTCGGGGAGCTAAAGTCCCACACGCTGTGGACCAACTCAGTCCATGTGCTGCAACTACAGAGCCCACGCACCAGAGCTAGAGAGTCCCTACGCTGCAATGAAAGATCCCACGTGCTGCCACTAAGACCTGAGGCAGCCAAATAAATAAATAAATATTGAAAAATAAATCATTATTCAAAGTGAAGATATAATGAGTCAAAACATTTTTTTCTAGATAGAAAAAAATGGACCTAAAATTCTCAGGTGGGCAGAAATGATGAGACAATCTGGGGTGGTGCGATCTTGGCTGCTCTGACTGGGTAAGACTTAACAGGGAGCTGAACCTTGAATGACTAGTCAGCTCTAGATAGATCAGAGGTTGGCAGACTTTTCCTGTCAAGGGCCAGGTAGCACGTATTTTAGGCTTGGAGGGCCCTCTGGTCCCTGTTGCAACTGCTCAGTCCTGCCTCTGTGGCATGAAAGCAGCAGAGAGAATATGTAAACAGATGAGCGTCTATTCCAATGAAGCTCTACTTATGGACACTGGAATCTCAATGTCATCTAATTTTCATGTGTCATGAAACAGTCTTCTTTTTTGATTTTTTGCTCAATCATTAAAAAAAAATGTAAAAACCTTATTCTTTGCTGGCGTTGTGCCAAGGCAGGAGGTAGGTCAGACATGACCTGCAGACCAGAGCTTGCCTACTCTCGATGAATACATTTTGGGGTTGTAGGGGTGCTTCCTGTGCTAGACAGGGGAACCAGCATGAGTTCGTGCCTGGGTGATACATATATCTGAGGGGACAATGGGAGCCTGGGACTAGCAGCACAGATTGCTTGTGTGGGAAGGCTGGAAGATGAGATCATTGCTTAGGAAGATTTGCTAAGACTTACTAAGGAACGTCTCTCTGCTGGTACAGGAGATGTCAGTAGTCTTTGGAGCCGACATCTGGTTGGAACCCATGCTCCACCATTTACAGGCTGGATTGTCTTTGTCAAGTTTTTGTACCAAGATTCAGTTTCAATACTTTCAGTATGCAGACATCTGTTCCTGTTTTTGCATGGTTGTCAGAATCCACCTAGCTCAGTGCCTGACACATGATCAGAAGGCGACAAATACTAGTGTCACGTACTCTTCAACTGACATATTTTGACTGACTGGTAGGTGTTAGGTGCTCTGATAGGTGTTGGGGTCACAAGAGTAAGCTGGATGGAAAAGATCTTGTGCTCTTTGGCACTTCCTTCAACAAGGAGTGGGCCCATTTACTTGTGCCAGGGACGGGGGGTGCTTTTTGTTTTTACCTAAAGGAAAAAAAGCTGCTAATTTTCACCCACCCTTCAAAGATGTCTATATCCTAATCCCCAGAACCTGTGACTGTGTTACATGCCAGAGGGGAATTAGGTTGTTGAGTACTTGACTTTAAAATGGGGGCAATTATGTTGGAGCTGCATCATCTGGCTGTACCCAGTGTAATGACAAGCATCCCTTTGTATGGAGGAGGAGGAGGCAGGAGAGGCTGTGTCAGAGGATGCAGTGTGAGAGGGACTCAGCCATTGCTGGCTTGGAAGATGGAGGGAAGGGGCCAGGAGCCCAGGAAAGTGGGCTGCCTCCAGAATCTCGAAAAGGCAAGAAGCAGACACCTCCCGCCACTCCCCCCACCAACCCCTGCACAGAAGTTCCAAGCAGGAGCCCACCCTGCAGACCCAGCAAGATAAACACTGTGGACTTCTGACCTCTGGAACTGTAAGATGATAACTTTCTACTGTTTCAAGTCACTGTGTTTACTAAGTGTGTGGTCATTTAATGTAGTAATAACAGGAAATTAATACTCCTCTTTCCCCAGACAGTCCATACTGGAGTGGGTTGCCATTTCCTTCTCTAGGGGATCTTCCCAACCCAAGGATCAAACCCAGGTCTCCTGCATTGCAGGCAGATTCTTTACCGTCCGAGCCACCAGGGAAGCCCCCATAAAGGGGGAGATACAGTTTATGAGCTCTCCCCACTGACTCTGGGCAGCTGCTCTTACTTTTCTGGGCCCCAGCGGCTGCTGGCTCTGCCTGCAGGTCCCTGAAGAGACTGCTCCCTTTCAGCAGCTGCTCCTCTCCAGCTGGCCCAGAAGGCAGACCAGAGCAGGCTGGGCTGGGTTCGTCACAGCTCAGCCACCATCTCCTCCCAGCATCCTGGTTGCTGCCTGCATGGGCTGACACCATCCAGAAAGACTTGAACACGGTGACTGCAAAGCAGAGCAAGTCAAGCAGCTCACGGACCATCAGGATTTAGCAGCAGAACATGAGGTTGCGTGTGACCCTGCTGTGCCCACGAGAACTCTTTCCAAAGCAATGTCACTTACAGTGACGCCCCATGAGTAGCCAGCAGTCCCACCCACTGGGCCTGGCATGCAAGGCCCTTCGTATCAGGCCCTAGATCAGCACTCCAGTGTTACTGCCCAGTTCTCACTGGCTCAAACTCTCCATGGCAGCCTGACTGGCCTATTTGTCATTTCTGCTGGGGTCAGAGAACTCCTTTCTCCAGGTGCCAATCGGGTGGTGAAGGAGACGAAGCATGCCTGGGTGCACACCAGGGAGTGCTAGGGGGTGCTAGGGACTGTGCAAACTGGAGTGTCCACTCAGCTCCAGCTGACTGTGACCACCCAGAAGTGTTGGTCTGGCGTAGCCTGTTCATCTCATTTCAAAGTCTAAATTTTTCCCTGGAACTCTGATGCTTCATTTTTAACGACTAATTGAGAATTTTTAGGATGCAGTTAAACAGAAGTCACCTGTAAGCCCTGTGGGGCAGTTTGTGACCTCTGGTTTGCATGCTTTATTAATGATGGCTGATGTTTACGGAGCACTTAGCATGTGCTAGAGCTTGATCCATGCTCTTTCCCTTCCTGTCTTAGTTCTGTCTGCTATTACAGAATACCATGGACTGGGTAGCTTACAGACAACAGAAATACATAGTTCTACAGGTTGGAAATCTGAGAGCAGAGTGCCAGTATGGTCACATTTCGGTGAGGGCCCGGCTCTGAGGTGCAGAGGGTCATTTTCTTGTTGTGTCCCCATGGACACACATGTTTTATTCATGAGGGCTCTGCCTGCATGACCACATTATCTCCTAAAGGTCCTATTGCCTCATAACTGTGACATTGGGGGTTAATCTATCAACATAAATATTGGGGGGCTAAAACCAGTCCAGAATACCATTCTATTTCTGCTCCTCTGTTTCTCTGACTCCTCTTCAACCATCAGGGCTCACTGTCTCTTCCAGGAAGCCTTCCTTGACCACCACCACACCCTTTCCTTCCTCTCACTGGATAATGTGGCCACTTTCCATACTTTTCCCTATTATTACTGTTCTGTGCTTAGTTGGTCAGTCATGTCATTACTTGTAAATTCTGAATATATATATATATATATTTAAAATAAATCTTTATATAATATATAGATATTCAGAATTCACAAGTAAGTCATCCTAGTTCAGGGAATGGGATCCACAGAAAGGCAGCCCTAGTGGTAACTACAGCACATGCTCCCCACCTGAATGAGCTTCATTGCACAGCTCAGGAAACAGAGGCGTGGAGAGACTGGGACACAGGACCACGTGCTCCCTGCTTGTTTGCTCTGGGATTAGATCTTTCTCCTGAAGAAGCCTCAGCTGGAATCTGTGATCTAAAGACAGGGGAAGTGAGGACCTGTCTGGGAGAGGGCTCACCTGACAATCTAAAAGCTGAACTGGGCCTCCCATCCACAGGCAAGTTTATTCGTGTGGAGCCTGACTGTCCTCCCTTTGTGAGGATTAATCATTTATTAGCCCGGTGGGGCGGGTGTCTTTGGGAGAAACATCATTCTGGAGAGATACTTATTGAAGGAGGGCTCTGAGCATCTTGTCGCCAGCTGGCAGCAGGAAAGGGCGGCTCCAGTCCAGACAAGATGATGAGCTGGCAGTGGGTGTCTTGACAGGAGCCTAATGAAGAAATGTGGTAGCAGCGAGGCCCAGCTTTACAAGCCCACGTATTTGGTCTTTCACTCTGTGATAGCCCTCTCTTTATCGGGGGGCGGGGGGAGGTGACAAAAGGGTTCATGGGGCTGTACGTCTCCTACTGTGGATTTATGTGTTCCTATAGCCAGTGGGCTTCAGCAACATGACGCAGGCCCCTAGGTGCACTCAATACATCACAGGTTAAACTTCTCACCTCCCTGCTTTTTCTCTCTCTCATAATTTGTTTCCAACAAGAAACTGCGTGCAGCTGCTCCGAGAGAAGCCCAGACTCCCCGGGGAACCCCTGCCCAGGTGGCAGGCACCGAGAGTGTGTGGCCCTTATTAGGGGTGATCGCTGGAAAGCTGGTTGTCATGGCACCGTGAGCCCAGGGCTGCACTCCCAAGATGCCCCCATTTTCCAGGCTGTCTACATAATCACTGCAATGAGAGGCGTAAACACGGAAAGGGAGAGAGGAGCAGCTCCCTGCTGACAGTCATATCCTTGCAGAGCGGGACGGCCCAAGCACACGGCATGGAGGGATGCTGGTGGGGGCTGCTCGCTGCCTCATTGTCTCCCCCATGCTCTGCCTCTGTGTTCTCAGCGCTGGCTTTCGACAGGAAAACACTGCTCTTGACTTACTAACAGTCAGTGTTGTGCCTGAATGCACCTGGAACTTGCATACATGGAGAGGTCAGAGCTACTGTCTTCAAGTAGATGGAGTCATTGCCTCCCATCCAGACACTGTGCTAACTATGTGTGATAGTCCATTCCATTCTCACAACCTGCCTGCTTTACATTTTAGCAGATGTGAGATCTTTTATAAACATGTCTCATTCATTCATTCATTTAGTATGCTTTAGTAGTCATGATACATCAGAGAGCCATCTATCTTTGTCCCAGGCCAGGAAGAGGCAGAGCTAGGATGTAAACCCAGTACTGGTCCTATAGCTGGACCCCAGAGATGGCAGCCCACCAGGCTCCCCCGTCCCTGGGATTCTCCAGGCAAGAATACTGCAGTGGGTTGCCATTTCCTTCTCCAATGCATGAAAGTGAAAAGTGAAAGTGAAGTCGCTCAGTCATGTCTGACTCTTAGCAACCCCGTGGACTGCAGCCTACAGGCTCCTCCATACATGGGATTTTCCAGGCAAGAGTACTGGAGTGGGGTGCCATTGCCTTCTCCAATAACTGGACCCTACTGTTCCCCTATTCTGCATCATTTCTCCTCCAGTTCAATGTGTAGAGAGTGTACCCCTGTCTGGTGCTCACAGACATAGGGAGCCCCCCTGTCCCACCTCAGAGGGCATGGTCCTAGTAAAATGAACTGAATTGGTCTAAGGCTTAAACCTCTGATTTGGACTTCATTGGCTGTGTGTTCTCACTGACCACAGAGAATTAATCAGAGCAGAGATGTCTCTTAATGGACCTAACATCATGCACCATTGGTGATGTACAGAAGAGTCATCAACTTTGTTGAGCACCTTATCACCTGCTAGGCCCTCCCCCTGGCTCCAGACGTACCATCACCACTTTGAGACCTCTGGGACCTGGAAGCCTCTGCTTTTGGATGCAGAGAGAAGACACATTTTGCAATCACTGCAGCGAATAAAGGCTTTATCCCTTAGCAAGCACTTTAATGCTTAATGACTAGGACAAGGGGAGGAGGGACTGTCTGGGCCCAGTTTTCATTTTTAATTTGGCTGAAGAGCAAGAGATCTCTTCATCCCCACTGTGACTCATGCCATGCCTACTGGGTCACCCTAAGTAGGTGGCTCAGAAAACAAGGGCACCATAGTGTGCTGATTTCCTGGAAGCCAGACTCCACTGGTGAGATGCCTGTGCTGTTTTCTGCTCTCCAGCTACCTGGCCTACCCAGCTTCCTCCCACTCTGGCCCAGGGGGGCAATAATGGGAAGGCTTTCTGCTGCTGCTGCTGCTGCTAAGTCACTTCAGTTGTGTCCGACTCTGTGCGACCCCATAGACGGCAGCCCACCAGGCTCCCCCATTCCTGGGATTCTCCAGGCAAGAACACTGGAGTGGGTTGCCATTTCCTTCTCCAATGCATGAAAGTGAAAAGTGAAAGGGAAGTTGCTCAGTCATGTCCAACCCTCAGCGACCCCATGGACTGCAGCCTTCCAGGCTCCTCCATCCATTGGATTTTCCAGGCAAGAGTACTGGAGTGGGGTGCCATTGCCTTCTCCGGGAAGGCTTTCTAGACATTATCCACAGCTTCAACCCCGGGCTGTACACTGGGCTTCAACCCCGGGCTTAAATCTAGGCTCCACCCTTGACTCAGTCATTGACGTAAATTACACATTACACATTACACATAAATTACTTGCTTTTTTGAGTCTGCACTTTCTCATCTGTATCTCTGCACTCCTGGATTATTGTGATAAGAATAAAAAATTTATAAACAAACACTGACTGCTTACTGTGGGCCAGGCATTATCTCATTGAGTCCTCACAACTCAATTATGCAGGCTCTGTTATTGTCCTCATTTTATAGAGGGAGACTCTGAAGCTTAGAGAGAAAGGTTAAGTTCAAGTCCAAGAAGTTCAAGATACCTGCACTGGGTTTATCTGACCCTAGAACCAACACTACTGGCCATGACAGCATGCAGGGGATCTCCTGCATTTCAAATGTTCATCTTATGCCCCTTTGCTTTTATGAAAGACCTATGCTAGTATCTGTTTTCACTAACCTAACTAAAAGAAATATAAAGAGGATTTTCACTTTTGTGAAAAAAGCTAACATTCAATACCTTTATTTACATATGGTTTAAGAAAAGAACACATATCACATTTTATCTAATATTAGATCCTTTATAAAGATGTCTAATTCATTCATTTGTTCATCCATCCATTCATTTACTATGCTTTAGTAGCCATGATACATTGGGCCCTATCCTCAAAATGCTTCTACTTCTTAATAACCTTTCTTGGGGCTAGTGACCATGTTTTGTAGTAACACAGATTTGTAGTTTTTTGCCCTGAATAGAGAAGGTTCTGAATTTTGAATAGAGAAGGTTCTCAGTAAACAGTGACTGAAAAATGCTACATGTCAGGACTTTGGGGGAACATCTAGGATACCTTGAGGATGATGTTTGACATTACAGTTCATTTTAACATCTGACACCGTGTTCAGAGTAAACATTATTTGGTCAGCATTAGTAAGCATTATTTTCTGTCTTTAATGTCGGGAACCTAAATTTCAAATTCAATTTTTAAATGAACTTTCTATTAGAAACCTCCCATAATTTCACATCCTCTTATCCCACCATGATAAGCACACTGGAGCAGTACCTGCATCATACGAGGCTGTCTATCCCACTGTGCTTAGCACAAAACCTTGCTCACACTTACTGACCCATTCCTTGCTTTGTTTGATCTCTCCATCTTTTTCCTAAGCTTGATGATCCCAGTTATCTTAGATGTAACTCTTCAATTTCCCTACATTATAGGGGTTTTTGAATGACACCAAAATTTCAAGATGAGCTAGTTGACCCCAGGATTAAGGATGACCATCCAAGAGATAAATCCTATTTAAATCCTAATGTTCAGGTTAAAGATATAAGAGAAGATAAAAGCAAGTATCATTATAAGCCCCCTAGGGAGGAGCATTCCCCTGCCCTCTGCTGCCTCCGGGCTGTGCTTGATGATGATGGCAGGCCAGCAGGTGCCTTGAGTAATTTAGCAGATAAAGGGACCTGCACGGATGGGGCGGAAAGCTGCTTGACTGGACAGCTGATCTCACAACTCAGTTATCGATGCCACCTACAGAGCTGTCAAAATAGAATTATGTGAACTGCACGGGGGGCTTAAATTAGCTGATATACTTAAACATGTGTCAATTACACACGAGAGAGTCCCCCCTTCCCTTCTGTATCCTCCAGTGCTGGCCAAGCACTGAAGGTGGCTGAATTCATTACATGAAGCAAGAAATAAACCCATGGTAAACCATGATCTTTGTCAGTGTATTAGATTCATCTTTTCTGGGGCTTGATTTTCTCAAGCTGTAGAAAGGAAGAAAGACTCTGAACTCAAAGGGTTTTATGAAGATCAATTAAGATAACAGATGAGGGGCTCCCCTGGAGGTCCAGTGGTTAAGACTGTACCCTTCAATTGCAGGGGGTGTGGGTTTGATCCCTGGTTGGGAAACTAAGATTGTACATGCTGCATGGTGCAGCCAATAAATAAACAAAAAGATAACAGATGAGAAGGGTTTTGTAAATGGTAAAGTGCTAAACAGTTAAAAAAAAAATAGAGTGAAAAATAGTGAAAATGTTGGTCAGTCGTGTCTGACTCTTTGCGACTCCATGGACTGTAGCCAGTCAGGCTCCTCTGTCCATGAGATTCTCCAGGCAGGAATACTGGAGTGGGTTGCCATGCCTTCCTCCAGGGGATCTTCCCAACCCAGGAATCAAACCTGGGTCTCCTGCATTGCAGGCAGATTCTTTATCATCTCAGCCACAGGGAAGCCCAAACAGTAAAAGGTAAACATTTTATGCTTTGCTTTTTCATGTGAGTCTCCAGTCCATGGAATTTGTGTTTCCACCCCATACTATCCCTCCCCTAGTCTTTGCCACCTCATTCACTGCCCTTCATCGAGGCATGTGCTGGCATCATCCAAGATTTTTCCCTCAACCTCACCTTCCATGTCTAGTTTTTTTTTTTTTTTTTTGAGTCTTGAACCTGGAGATTATCATACTAAGTGAAGAAAGTCAGAGGAAGGCAAATATCAGATGATAGCACTTATATGCAGAATCAAAAAGAATGATACAAAAAAACTTATTTACAAAATAGAAACAGACTCATAGACTTAGAGATGAATTTATGGTTATCAGGAGGGAAGGGAATGGGGGAGGGATTCACTGGAGTTTGGGACTGACATATACACACTACTGCATTTAAAATGGATAACCAACAGGGACCTGGGCTTCCCTGGTAGCCCAGCTGGTAAAGATTCTGCCTGAATGCAGGAGACCCCATCAATTCCTGGGTTGGAAAGATCCCCTGGAGAAGGGAATGGTACCCGTCCTAGTATTTTGTCTGGAGAATTCCGTGGACTATTCCATGGGGTTGCAAAGAGTTGGACATGACTGAGTGACTTTCACTTTCAACAAGGACCTACTGTACAGCACAGGGAACTCTGCTCATATTATCCAACAACCTAAATGGTAAAAGAATTTGAAAAAGAATAGATATGTCTATATGTATAATTGAGTCACTCTCCTGTATACCTGAAACTAATGCAACACTGTAAATCAACTATGAAAAGTCAAAGTGTTAGTCACTCAGTCATGGCCAACTCTGCGACCTTGTGGACTGTAGCCCACCAGGCTCCTTACTCCATGGGATTCTCCAGGCAAGAATACTGGAGTGAGTTGCCATGCCCTCCTCCAGGGGATCTTCCCAACCCAGGGATCAAACCCAGGTCTCCCATATTGCAGGCAGATTCTTTACCGTCTGGAATCAAGTATAATCCAAAAAAACAAAAACAAAAAAACAAACTCCTGATAACTTCACATTCAAAATGTAGCCCAAATCAGCCTAATCTAGTCTAAGCCACTGTCACCTCTTGCCTAGACCATTTTGATGGCTTTCTAACTCTTCTCCCAACACCCACTCTTCCTTCTGATGCTTCCTTCTTTTCATAGCCACAGAGTGATATATTTACAAATATAACTGTGTGGATCACCACAAACTGTGGAAAATTCTTAAAGAGATGGGAATACCAGACCACCTGACCTGCCTCTTGAGAAACCTATATGCAGGTCAGGAAGCAGCAGTTAGAACTGGACATGGAACAACAGACTGGTTCCAAATAGGGAAAGGAGTATGTCAAGGCTGTATACTGTCACCCTGCTTATTTAACTTATATGCAGACTACATCATGAGAAACACTGGGCTGGAAGAAGCACAAGCTGGAATCAAGATTGCTGGGAGAAATATCAGTAACCTCAGATATGCAGATGACACCACCCTTATGGCAGAAAGTGAAGAGGAACTAAAAAGCCTCTTGATGAAAGTGAAAAGGAGAGTGAAAAAGTTGGCTTAAAGCTCAACATTCAGAAAACTAAGATCATGGCATCCAGTCCCATCACTTCATGGCAAATAGATGGGGAAACAGTGACAGACTTTATTTTTTGGGGCTCCAAAATCGCTGCAGATGGTGACTGAAGCCATGAAATTAAACGACACTTACTCCTTGGAAGAAAAGTTATGACCAACCTAGACAGCATATTGAAAAGCCAAGACATTACTTTGCCAACAAAGTTCCGTCGAGTCGAGGCTATGGTTTTTCCAGTAGTCACATATGGATGTGAGAGTTGGACTATAGAGAAAGCTGAGCACTGAAGAACTGATGCTTTTGAACTGTGGTGTTGCAGAAGACTCTTTAGAGTCCCTTGGACTGCAAGGAGATCTAACCAGTCCATCCTAAAGGAAATCAGTCCTGACTATTCATTGGAAGGACTGATGTTGAAGTTGAAATTCCAGTACTTTGGCCACCTGATGTGAAGAACTGACTCATTTGAAAAGACCCCGATGCTGGAAAAGATTGAAGGCAGGAGGAGAAGGGGACGACAGAGGATGAGATGGCTGGATGGCATCACTGACTTGATGGACGTGAGTCTGAGTGAACTCCGGGAGTTGGTGATGGACAGGGAGGCCTGGCGTGCTGCAGTCCATGGGGTTGCAAAGAGTCAGGCATGACTGAGCGACTGAACTGAACCGAATAATGTTACATGTTATTCCTTAAAACAAAACCCTACCAAATTTTCCTTCTTAAATAAAATAAAAGCCAAATTCTTTACCTTTGCCTACAGGGCTATGTTGCCTAACTACCAAGCCTTTTGCATAGAATCCAACAGGTTTGAGGACCCAGGGGTGTTGGAAGTGATTGCCCTGAGTGGAGAGTGCTCCCGTGATCTGAGCCACCAGCCTCCTCCTTCCATTTCCCCTCATCCTGATCCTTCTCATGATACTATTGGCAGCCAGATTGGTTTTCCTTCCACCCGTTGACCTGCCAAGCACAGCACAGATTCACAGCCTCTGCATCTGCTGCTGCGGTTTCTCCAGAAACACTTTCACCAAATCTTGTGTTATCTTACTCACCTCTGTGTTTGTTGTCTCTCTTACTGTACCTGGATAGAGTGCCATGCGGGCAGGAGGGACCATATTTACTTAGTGCCCCTGGCACACAGTAGCAACAATAGATATTAAATAAATGATAATAGATTTAATAGATATTAAATAAATGGCAATCATTTACTGATTACCGTCATTTTGTAGACCCCTCTTCCCTTTAATTGTCTACAAATTCCAAAGCATTCCCAAAACTAGAAATGCGTGAACCCGGATGGGGTCAGCCACTCTTTGGAGTGAACCTCTTCATTTGTGTAAAGAGAAGCTCTGGGTGCTACTCTAGTTGTCCTGCAAGCATTTACTTAGTAGCTCCACTAAGTAAAGTGTTCAAGGAAAAATAAAAAGCCTTAGCCATTATGGAGGAACTATAATATGGAGGGACAGACAGAAATGGAAACAGGTAATTTCAACCTGTCATATCACATGCTCTGATGGAGGGCACTTAGGCTACTTGGTGACCTTGAAGAGTATGGTAGCAGAATAATGACTCTTCAAATGTGTCCATGTCCTAATCTCCAGAACCCATGAATATGTTCCCTTTCTTGGTAAAGGGGAATTAAGACTGTAGATGGAATCAAAGTTGCTCATCAGCTGACCTTAAAATAAAGAGATTGGCCTGGATTACCTGTGTGGGCCCAGTGTAATGGCAATGGTCCTTGTAAGTGGAAGAGGGAGGTGGGAGAGGAGAGTCAGAGTGACAAGACATAAGAAGGATGTGTTCCCCTGTTGCTGGCTTTCAGATGGAGAAAGGGACCATAAGCCAAGGAGTGCAGATGGCCTCAAAAAGGTGGAAAAGGTAAAGAAACATTGTCCCCTAGAGCCTTCAGAAGGGAACACAGCCCTCGCAGCACCTGGATTTCAGCCAATGAGATCTGTGTCAGACTTCTGACACACAGAACTATAGTACAGCAGCTACAGGAAACTAAATACAAGGAGGAAAGGTGAACTTTGATATCCTCTCTGGTGGGATAGTCTCAAGAAGACTCTTGAGAGTCTCTTGGGACTTCAAGGAGATCACACCAGTCCATCCTAAAGGAAATCAACCCTGAATATTCATTGGAAGGACTGATACTGAAGCTGAAGCTCCAATACGTTGGCCAACTGATGTGAAGGGCCGACTCATTGGAAAGGTCCCTTATGCTGGGAAAGACTGAAGGCAGGAGGAGAAGGGGGTGACAGAGGATGAGATGGTTGGCGTGCTGCAGTCCATGGGGTCGAAAAGAGTCAGATACGACTTAGTGACTGAACATCGACGACTGGCAGGAAGAGACGGGCTATTTCAAGACCCATCCGGCTCTGCTCAGATCCCTCCCCAGGCTCTGTCTGGCCAGTGGCCCTCCCTGGGGAAAATTTCTCCAGGTAGTCCCTTGACAGGGGTTCTCTCAAACCTCACGTTGAGAATGCTCACCCAGTGTCTGTGACTGCTTTGTCACCGATGGCTTGTCACGAACAAGGATGATAGGCAAGTGCCCTTGAGACACGCCAAGCACAGAGCAGCCACAGTCACATCTAACCTCGAGGCCAAGCTTTCCTGTCCTGTGTGTCTCTGGGGCTGCAGCCGCGTGCTGGAGCCAGTGTCAGCCTCCTCTGCCTATCTAGCCAAGACCCCTCGAGGGGGAGAGGGCAGGGCCTGGGACAGTGTTAACTGCTAATGAATGACACTTGCCTCCAAAATTAATAAGCTTTCCCTTTCTTAGGAAAATCCACTCAACTGGAGTCTCCAGGATGACTAATTGACAGAACTGGTTAAATTAATCAAAAATGGAAATGAGGAAGAGGGGAGGGATTCTATTTTTACTGCGAGGCCTGGGCCTTGCCTGCTCTGCTGCTAATTGCTGCTAAGCTTGAATGGGGTAGATGGTGGATTGGGGGGCGGGGTTCAGTGAATTCTGCAGCTTGGAGCAAGGCTCTGGCTTTTCTCCAGGAGGGGGGTGGGTGGGTGTCTATGTGTGTTTGTAATCCTGTCATCAGGCAAAATCATTTTAATAAAGGGTTTTGTTGTTTTAACCTAACCAAACTCCCCTGAAATAGACACTGTTAATTATGCCCCCAATCAATACTGAACCCCTTTCAGAAGCTGTGTCAAACCTCAGAGGTTTGATGATGCATTGCAGCTGTAGCCAGGGCTGATGCCTTTGGACACATTCCATCAGAGATCAGGGGAATGAGCCATAGGTTTATTAAGGGATCCAGTGGCCTATACAGCCAGGACTTGGCAATTAAGTTCGTAGATGAAGGTGATAAATGAGACAGTGGATTTCATGTTCTGTGTAAAGGCAGAGTTATGCTGCCATCGGAAATTGCTGTGTTGAGGAATCCAACCCATGGGAACTGTATAAAATGGAATTCTGTGAAATTGTCCTTCTGGATGTTAGAAAAAGATCACACTCTTCTGCTGTCAAATATACCCAGGAAAAGAATTTGGGAAGCAGACAGACGTGGGCTCAAATCTTGGGTCTTTCACTGTGATCTGGAGCAAGTTTCTTTCTTTCTTTTTTGAACACTTTTTGATAGTTTCAGGTGAATAGCGAAGGGATTCAGCCATACATACACATGTATCCATTCTCTCCCAAACCCCCCTCCCATCCAGGCTGTGGGGTAAGTTTCTTTACCTCTCTGTGCTTCATCTGTAATCTGGAGTTACTAAAAATCGATCTGCTTTGGTTGCTCTGAGACTTAATTGAACTACAGAAGGGCTCAAAGCTAATATTCAGCCCCTACCACTAGACGCATCTTTGGTGGGGAAAATGGAATTTCTGATTTAGATTGTTAGGTTAGGCATCCAACTTTGCCCCTTTCACACTGAAAACCAAGTTGTTTTTCCAATGATGACGTAAAGTACTTAAAGTGCTTCTACCTTTTGCCCACAGCATGGAAAAGTCAGACTGTGTGCACACCAGGCCTGTGATGGGCAGATTTAAGTGCATGGCAGGGTTGCTGCAGACTACCCCCAGACACCCAGCCCATCTTGATTTTATCTGATGGAGGGAATTTCTGCGGCCATGTCTCGAGCTGCCTATTTGCCAGTGTGGAAGGGCCCTGGGCAAGGATAGAATGACGTTGGGAAGCAGAGTGACCAGTAGAACCAATACAGGAGGACAGATGCTGTAGGATTGCCCATCACCACTGCTTAGAGGAGCCCTGGCTCCTCACTCTGGCCTTCAAGACCCTGTGAGGCCAGCCTCCCCTCCTGCAAGTCCCCAGCACAAGCCACTCCCTGACAACAGGATGGGACCTCTAGGGCAGGTAATGAGTGGGGCAGGTCTGGCCAAATGAAGACAGAATTAAGATGCAACCAAGGAACCTGTCCTGTGTCATCAGACACTGAGCCTGGTGCTCACACAGCCATTGATTTCGTCCAGCAGATGTGCACTGAGAACCTTCTATGTGCCAGGCAGTCTGCTAGCTGCTTTGACTTTAATTAACTAGTTAATGTCCAGAGATTTCCACGAGACCAAATTGTATACTCACTTCTCTGCTCTCACCTTTCTTGACCTCTCAGAAGCATCTGATGCAATTGATCCCAGCATCTTTCTAAATCATTCTCTTCTCTTGGCTTCTATGCCTACCACTCCCTCCGTCCAACTCTGCTCTTTGGTTTTTCTCTTACCTCCCTAGCAGCTCATCCTCAGTCTCTTATAAGAGGCTGCCTGCTTCTCCCCCGACCCCACTGGTAAGTGCTTGGCCTCCATCCTGGACTCTCTGCTCCTCTGCATCTACACCTCTTTCCTACATGGCTTTAAAGACCACGGGATACTCATGACTCCTACATTTCTATCCTCCAGCCCAGACCTCTTCCCTAACTTCCAGATACTCAGGTATCCAACTATTATCAGACTTCTCTAACTGGGTGTATCACAGGCATCTCAATCTGGACATATCCAAAACAGAACCCTTGGTCTTTGCACGTCAAACCTGTTCCTTCCTGTCTCATCAGGGTATGTTACCACTATACCTTTGGCAGCTCCAGCCAAAACCCAAGTTTTCTCAGGATCCTCCCTTTCTGTCACCTCTCCACTTTCAGCCTCTCAGCAAGTCCTCTCAGCCTGACCGCCTCAGTAGATTCTGTGTGTATCCACGCATCACCCCATCCCTACCCCTATCACCTGTCACAGCAACTATCATTTCTTTCTGGATCATGGTGTGAGCCTCCTAACTGGGCTCAGTGCTTCTAGGCTTGCCAATCTTTTTTCAGAATTCTTTTAAGACCATAAACTGAGTATTCACTTCCCTGCTTAGAGCTGTCTATTAGCTTCGGTCACACCTAGAATGAAATCCAGCACTCTGGTCTCCCCATGAGGCTCCCCCTGCTCTGGTCCAGCGTACATTTTCAGCCTCACCCTCCACACCGGTCCCCAGCACATCAGTCTTCAAGTTCAGGTCTTTCCCCTTCTGGGTATTCACACATGGTTGTTCCTGTGTCAGGGTCTTCCTATTCTGGTGTTCTCTGTTTGGCTCCTTTTGATAATTCAGGTCTCAATTTCAAGACTTTCCCTCACCACCCCAGGGAAATAGCATTGCACCAGCAACTCTTTAGTCCTTTAATTTTCTTAAAGCTTTTTTCAATGTCAGAAATTATTAATACCTCACTCATTTGTGTACTTGTATATCTTCTGCTAGAATGAAAGCTTCCTGAAGGCAGGCATGAGAAGGTGTTGAATAAATATTAGCTGAATAAGTGATTTCTAGAGTCCTGGTTAAGAGGTGTGCGTCTGGATCAAACCCCAGTTGTCACTTGTTCTCTGGTGGCCATAAGAGTATCATTTCCTCTCTTAGCTAGTTTCCTCATCTATAAAATGTGACTAATAATCATCTGGCCCCCATAGGGTTGTCAGGACCTTGGCTTACTCTCTTAATATTGTAAATACCACAGAAGTTAGCTGTGATTAAGGCTGCTGACATGATTACATAATGACCATGGCTACTTCCCACCCCATTCCTGCTCTTAGTCGACACATGTGGAAGGGAAATAAGACAGCATCACCTTTGCAACCATAACTAACATGGAGCTCTTTCATGGGCCAGGCATTGTTCTAAGGCTTCACGGTGTCTTCTCATTTAATCCTCATAAGCCCCATAATAAGGTAAGTGCTGCTACTAGTCATATGTTATAGGTGAGCAAATATAGACACAGGTTAAGTAACCTGTTTTAGGTCATGGATGTAGACCGACAGTGAATACCACTTTGATTTTCCTCCCCTGATTTGGCCCTATCTGTGAGTTTACTCTCAGTTTAGTTTGACAGAAGAGAAGACACGAAGCTGACATGATCTGGGCTGTGCTTCTAGGCAATGCTATAGGATGAGTGACGGTGTCTCTTTAAATTCATATGCTGAGGGACTTCCCTGGTGGTCCACTGGCTAAGACCCTGCACTCCTGATACCGGGGGCCCAGGTGCAATCCCTGGTCAGGGAACTGGATCCCACATTCCAAAACTAAGAGCCCACATGCTGCAGTGAAGATCTCTCATGCCACAACTAAGATCAGGCGCAGCACTGGCCCCGCCCAAAAAGAAATTCTTACACTGAAATGTAACGCCCAGTGTGATGGTATCTGAAGAGGGGTTGGGGAGGTGATTACATCATGAGGGTGGAGTTCTCATGAATGTGATTAGTGCCCTTATGAGAAAGAGACTCCAAGGTACCCGCACATCCTTCTGCTGTGCAAGGACCCAGCAAGAAGATGGCCATCTGTGGACCAAGAAGCAGGTCTGCACCCCACACTGAATCTGTTGGTGCCTTATCCTGGACTTCTTAGCATCCAGAACCAAATGACAGATGTCTTTGTTTAAGCCACCCAACCTGTGGTATTCAATTACAGCTGCTTGAATGGACTAAGACAGGAGACTTCATCCTAGGTTCCACACTGCCTTGCCCATCCTAAGGACCTAAAACAGGTGCTGTCCAGGGTGTGTGTGGAGGGAATCCCTTTTGTCCATCTTGGAGCTGAGGCACCCAGCAGGCTCTCTGGTTAGCCACCAAACTTCTTCCAATTAAAGAAGTAAAACTGCAACGTTGAGGAGAATCTGGAAAATAGGAAAACTGCCTGCATTTCAGTGCCCTGACATCATCCCTTTCATGAACACCCCCTTGTCCTTATCTTCACACTGCTGAATTCAGGATGGGTTTGTAACCCTGCATCCTGCTTTAACATTTATCATAAGCATTTCCCCGCATGCTCCATCTTTAACTGTGTCCAAAGGTCGTTGGCAAGTCACATCTCTATGGCCCTTCATGGAACCCCTTTCTCAATTCCCACTCCCATTTGAGGATTCCAGTTGCTAGTTTTCTTAAAATAACTTATTTAAATTGAAGTAGAGTTGATTTACAATATTGTGTTAGTTTCAGGTGTAGAGCAAAGTGATTTAGTTATATATATATATTTCATATTCTTTTCTGTTATAGATTATTACAGGATATGAAATACAGTTCCCTGTGCTATACCTTAGGTTCTTGCTTTATTTTTTTTAATCTACTTTATATTCAATGGTGTGTATCTGGCAATCCCATACACCTAAGCTTTTGCTTTTCTTATATGCTGTTAAAACAAACTCTGCTTACTCAGGATGCTTATGCATGATTTTTGAGTAGGAAACAGACTTCTTAGCACCTCATCACCTTTAAAATCAGTTCCTGCCTGCATGCATGCTAAGTCGCTTCAGTCGTGTCCAACTCTTTGAGACCCATGGACTGTAGCCCACACCAGGCTGCTCTGTCCATGGGATTCTCCAGGCCAGAATACTGGAGTGGGTTGCCATGCCCTCCTCCAGGAAAATCAATTCAAGTCCCCTTTATTCAGAGAGAAATTATGCTTCCACACCACATGAAAGTACCCAGACATCATCACCATAAAACACCTGGGGAGGTGTGGCAGCTTCACGTACAGGTTTTATTGCCCCTGTCCTCTGGGCCCCACCTCATTCAATAAGAGCCACAGGCACTGTGTGCTCATGACGGTTGGGGCTGCACCAAGTGCCCCAGCTCCCTGCCCACTTTCCACCCTCACCACCTTTAGGATCGGCGTTGGCAACCTGCTCAGGCTGCCTGTGGCAAACAAGCCCGGGACCCACCCCTGGATCTGTCAGCCCCAGGGACTGTGCTCTGGATTATTTTCAGAGGGCCAACTTGTGTACCCTCTCCCCCAAATTCTTACATTGAAGTCCTAATCCTCAGTGCTTCAGAATACAACCATATTTGGAGGTAGGATCTTTAAAGCTGTAATTAAATTTAAAAAATGAGGTCACATGTATGCCTGTGGCAGATTCATTTTGATATTTGGCAAAACTAATACAATTATGTAAAGTTTAAAAATAAAATAAAATTAAAAAAAAAATTTAAATAAAAAAAATAAAAAAAAATAAAAAATGAGGTCATGAGGGTTGACCCTAATCCAGTATGACTAGTGTCCTTATAAGAAGGACAGTTTGGGACCCAGACACATGCAGAGAGAAGATGACATGAAGACACAGGGAAAGAATGGTCAGTAACAAGCCAAGGGGAGAGCCCTGGAAGAGATCCTTTCTCCATGTTCAGAGGAAGCCAATCCTGGTGATGTCTTGGTCCAGGACTTCTAGCCTCCAGAACAGGGAGACAATTACATTTTGTTTTTTAAGTCGCCCAGCCCATGGTACTTTGTTATAACAACTCTTATAACTGAAAACCCCTTCTTTCAACTGCCTTTTCCCACCAGCCTGCCTTTCCACCACAGTTGCTCAGTGAAGCCTCACTTATAGCTGGGCATTATGCTAAGTATTAGTAATGCAGTGGTTGGTCAAAGAAATAAAGTTCCTGCCTTTATGGGGGCTTCCCAGGTGGTGCTAGCGGTAAAGAACCTGCCTGCCAATGCAAGAGATGTAATGAGATGCGAGTTTGGTCCCTTGGTCGGGAAGATCCCTTGGAGGAGGGTGTGGCAACCCACTCCAGTATTCTTGCTTGGAGGATCCTGTGGACAGAGGAGCCTGTGGGCTACAGTCCATGGGGTTGCACGGAGTCGGACAGGACTGAAGTGACATAGCACGCACACATCCCTTTATGAAGTCTACATTCTAGTCAGGGAGACAGAGGAAGAAAAATGTCTATAGCTGAGAACAAAGAAATATGTAAGGAAATAAAGTAGGGTGATGTAGTAGAAATAGAGTGAAGATGGGGACACAGAGAAGTCATCTTTGAGAGGTATTTCCCCAGAGACCTAAAAAATGAAAGTAGTCCAGACAAGGGCGGGCATGGTGGGAGGGCATTTCAGGCAGGGGAGAGGCTGTGCAGAGGGCCTGAGGCAGGAAAGGGCTGGCTGTGCTGAAGGTGCAGAAAGCAGGCCACTGTGGTCAGACTACAAGGGACTGAGGATGGAAAGGTGGGCAGGGACCAGATTCCCGTGGGGCTTGGAAGGGAGATTAAATTTAATGTCTCTCTCCTTTCCATGGTTGTCATTCACCACATCCCGCCAGTTTTTTCACTCAACTCCTAATTGTTGTTGTTTAGTTGCTAAGTGTCTGACTCTTTGCAACCCCATGGACTGTAGCCTGCCAGGCTTCTCTGTCCATGGGATTCTCTAAGCAATACTGGAGTGGGTTGACATTTCCTCCTTCAGGAGATCCTCCTGACTCAGGAATCTAACCTATGTCTCCTACATTAGAAGGTGAACTCTTTACCACTGAGCCACCAGGGAAGCCCCAACTCCCAATACTCACACATTAACAGGGAAAAGCAAAATTCAGCTCAGCCACTGCTGCTGCCATCAGCACCCTATTGTTTCAGGCATTAGAATCTCAAACTGCAAACACAACCCTTGTCACTACTGCCAGGAGCGATGGAAAAAAAAATTGAGAGATGAGGAAGAGAATCATCCTTTCCAACCCCTGCTGAGTATGCAGAGTGAGGGACATATGGAAATTAATATATGCAGCTCTGATAGCACGAATCTCCTCGGCATTTTGATTAAACACCGACGGTTATTAAATACCCTCCTTCTCAGAGCTCATCTCCGAAAGCCAATGTTGCTTTTCATTTTGAACTCTGATGAACTGTCTCAATTCCGTTTGCACACCCGGGCTGAACCATGGTCTGCGGAAGGCTGGTGTTGGAGGAGGATGGAGAAAATCAATATGAAATGTCAGGCGCGAGGTCAGATTGAACTTGTTTTCCCAGCTGGCGGGAGCTGGGGCCGCCACTGCAGCAGCCAAACAAAGGGAGATGCTCACCGAGGAAGGTCGGCACTTTGGACTGAGTCAAGAAAATGAATTTCGTTCGCTCCTTAATTAGATTAGGAGGCTGGCGGCTGGCAATTCCAAGTGCTGTTGGTGTCGGGATGGGGCGCGGGGAGGCAAGGACGTGGCAGGGGTCTGCAAATGGCCGGCTGGTTCCTGGCCTCCCTAGGGACTGTCCACTGGGTTCTGCTTCTCCAGGGCTGCGTGCAACCCAGACTGTAGGGAGGAGCAGCCTCCAGGGACACCTGGATGTGTGGGCTCAAGGATTCTCCCCAATATCTTCCTCAAGGAGCTTCTCTGTCTTTAGGCAGAAGCTCAGAGGTCACTGCCTTGGGTTATAAGATCCTTGTATAATCCCCACCCAGCACCACAAGCCTCTGTTTTCATACCACTTATTGCAGTCATGCTGTCATATCTATCTGGGATTCTCTGATGAATGCATCTTCCCTCCTCAGACAGTGTGATGGTTCATCTTATGCAATGGGGTGGCCAGATATTTGGTCAGACATAATCCTGCAGTTTTTGGAGGGTTGTTTTTGAGTGAATTTAACATTTAAATTAATAGTCTGGGTAAAGCAGATTGTCCTTCCTAATGGGTGTGGGCCTTATTCCATCAGCTGAAGATCTGAATAGAAAAAAAAGCTGACCCTCCCTCCAGTAAGAGAAAATTCTGCTGCCTGACTCCTTCCAGCATGGACATCAATTTTTCCCTGCCTTTGCTGTTGAACTGGAACATTGGCTCTTCTTGGACCACAAGCCTGCCGGCCTTTGCGTTAAAAGTACTTCATCAGCTCTCCTGGGTCTCCTGCAGGCACACTGCAGGTCTTGGGACCTGTTGGTCTCCCTAACTGCATGACCCAAATACTTCTAACAATTATTTCATATTTATATACACACATGTAATACATGCATATACACATATATGCATGTGTATGTATGTGTATATATATTATACATATATACGTATAAAAGATATATGTTTCCTACTGGCTCCGTTTCTCTGCAGACCCTCACCAATACTGACCTTGAGCTCCAAGAAGGAAGAAAGCAGACCCGGCTTTGCTCATCACTGTGTCCCAGAGTCAGGTACAGTACCTCACATATAGTTTGTGGTCAACAAATACTAGTTAAATAAATGAATAACGGGGCTTACATATCTGGAAGGAGGGTTGGAGTTTTGACCTCCCTATAGCCGCCAGCCTCAAATCAGGGACACTCAGAAGGAGTACCTGGAGAAGGACATGGCAACCCACTCCAGTATTCTTGCCTGGAGAATCCCATGGACAGAAGAGCCTGGTGGGCTGCAGTCCGTGGTGTCACAAAGAGTCGGACACAGCTGAAGTGACTTAGCATGCACGCACAGGAGGAGTAACTGTGGTTACTCCTGACATTTGCTGCTGCTGACATTTGCTGACTTCCATGTGCCTGACTCAGGGCTTGGCTCTTCGACACACAATGACAGTTACTCCTCATGAATAACCAGCCCTGTGAGACAATCTTTATTATCTCTATGTTCAAAGGAGGAGCTTGAGATTCAGAGGGATTCAATAACTTGATTTGGGGGGTCACGCAGGTGCTGAGTGTCAGAGCTGAGTTCTGATTCTGACGCTTCTGCTCTAAGCCATTCTAATTCTGGAACTTTCTAAGGCCTTATCCTTTTTCCGTCTTGAGTTCACAGTTCATTGAGCCTTCTAGGCATCTTCCTCCTCACTATCCAGCCCTTGTGTGCATATGTCTGACTCCAGAGCCCAGGCTGGTGTCTGCCACACTGGGCTGTGAGCACACCTGGTTTCTCGTGCCGTCTCTGCCACCCACTTTGGGTCGGTGGCCCTTCAAGCCCAGTTAGACGACTCATGTCACCTCCCACACAGTTGGGACCATGTCCCAGACTGGTCCTCACCCCCTCACTCTCTTTCCATATGGCTTCTTATGAGTCCTCAAGCCACATGTCATTTATTTCAACCCTCAGGCGTAAATTTATTTATGGACTCAATATTTACTGAGCACCTGTTTGTATGTCAGTCCTTTGTGATACAATGTGAGCAAAATATTGGGATAGCTAAAAAGTTCACTTGGGGTTTTCTGTAACATCTTATGAAAAAGTCTGAATGAATTATTTGGTCAACCCAATAGATTCAGTTCATGTCTTCCTCTAGAGGGGAAGGATATTGAATAAGTAATATCCATGTGTGATGAATGCTAATCTCTAATGTTGCTTTACATCCCCACAGTTGTTTTAAAAGAAAATGTTTATTTTTCCCTTTTCTTTCTCTTCTAGTTCCATAGCTACCATCCTTATCTGTGTTATGAATTTCCACTGTATTGAGACAAAAGCACAACCTTCTAATTCTCCTGTTTCTTCCCACCACCACTGTGTTAATCTTCCATAAAATATAAATTCTATGACTCTGTTCTCCAACCAACTGATCTCCAATTGCTCTTCACATACTAGGAACTGTGCTTCTCAAACTGGGGCACACATATGTATCCTTGGAGGTCAGGGAGGAGGAGGAAGAGGATATGGGGGTGCACGAAGTAGTATAGGAAGCCATAGATAAATGTTGCATCTTTTGGAAATGATAATTTTGTTTGAAATTTGGGGATGGGTAGAAATGTAAATATTAAATTAAGTGGAAAGTAGTCATTTTATGGGAATAAAATGTAAAACCCATGTGAAATTTTAAGATGGAAAAATAAGACTTCAAAGAAAACCGTCTGTGGTCAGCATGTCCCCTCAGGTGCTGGGCCTCTGCCAGGTGTGTGGCGTTTTGCTTTTGCTGAGAGGCCAGGCCACCCGGAGCACATCAGAGAGGCTGAATTGCTTTTCACTGCCCTTCCTTCACAGCAGCAAGGTTCATGGCATGGCTCTGAGAGTACCTGGTGCAGAAGTTTAAGAAGGACTAGCTATCAGAGGAGCCAGACTCTGGGTATAGAGCAGGTACTCAGTGAATGAATGAATGAATGAATGAAGGCATAAACTTTTGACTCTGATATTCAACCACTGACTTGATATAAACCTTCATACCTATTTGACCTCATTTTCTCCATATTCCTCTTTAACCCAAGCCCAACACTTCTTGCTAAGACTCTTTAAAGGTGCTACATCACTTCCTAACTTCAGGTTTTTGCCCTGAAAGCCATGCCCTTGTGTGCATGGCCAAAAACACCCTTCTCTCTATTTCTTACCTAACCAAATCCTACTTGTGCTTCAACATGACTCCTCAACCTCTGCCTCCCCACTTTGAGGTCTCCTTCCAGTGTCCCATGCCCCTACGAATGTCCACACCCCTACTTGTCTCCACCACTCATTTGGGTGTCCCGGGTACATCTTTCCCCATCAGCCAAACTTGACGTTGCTTGAGTGTTGGGAGATGTCTTACCTTTCCATTGTACCCTTCAGAATGCTTTTAAGTAATGGACAGATCACAGATACAAGAAGATCATGTTGAAGACCTGCCAATAAATTTTAGTCTAGATCTGCGGTTCTCAGCTAGAAGCAATTTTCACCCCAGGATATTTCACAATGTCTGGAGTCATTTTTAGTTGTCACAACTGGCCTTTGCTGCTTGTATCTAGTGTGAAAAGACCAGGTATGCTAAAAAGCATTCTACAATGCACAGGACAGCTGCCTCCACCAAAGAAAGAATCCTGTGCCCTTAATTTAACAATGCATTGTTAAGAAATCCTTGTGTTCCTTACAGGATATTCCTAACCTCTTTCCTTGTGTCCCTTTGTTCTCCCAGACAGAACCCAACATCCATCCTTCTTCTTCAGTTTAAGCAACTTCTCCAAAAAAATAATTGTAGTCAGATTAGTCCTCTGGTGACTTTAGTGGCAGTTCATTGAGTTTGAAACAAAATTTAAGTCCATTATCATGGCCATTATGATCAGGCTCTTGCATTCCTCTTGAACTTCACCTGTTCCTTGTCCAAGTCATTCTTTATGTACCAGCCATATCAGTCTCCCTTACTGGCTCAAAGATCAATATCAGCACAGACACTAACAAACATTGATAAAGCTTCTATCACGAGCCAGGTACTATTTTAGGTGCTGGGGAAACAACAGTGACCAAAACAGAACAAGTCCATGTCCTCAGGGAGCCAGTACTACAGATCAGTAGTCTTCAAGAGAACCTTCTGCAATGAAGGGAGTGTCTTAGGTCAGTCTTAAGTCAGCACCGTCCAATAGAGTAGCTACACACAACTATTGAGTACTGGACGTGTGGAGCATCTGAATCAAAATCTTCCAGAAGCATAAAATACACTTAGTATGACACATCTCGTTAACAATTCTTAATGATTATCTCTTCTAAGCCCTGCAACAAACCCATGAAGTGGATGATATTATCTTACCCATTTTTCATATGAGAAAACAGGCTCGGAAAGGTAAGGGAAAGTTGGACAAAGTCAGATGGCTAATAAGAGATTAGCCTGGCTCTGACCTGGGTCTGTATGACTCCAGGATCCACACAATCTACATCCCACCACACTAGTCAGACCAGCTGCCCTGGGCAATATTCCTCACAGCAAAGGAGTACATGGACATGATCAAAATGATCTAGATAGTCACCCCACTCCCAGGCACATCTCATACAGATGATCATCACTTCGCTCACGTCACTAGGAATTAAAATGAAAAAACTGGGGCTGTGGGGGAAAGAGGGCTTCCTTCCCCATTCTTCACGGCAAGCTGCAGTGGCAGAGTGGCCCCGGAAGACGGTGCTGGCCAGACACACAGATCCTGTGGCTCCTGAGGATCTTGGAAGCTGCACGTTGTTTAGCCTGACCCTGGGTACAGATGACGGCTGCCCTCCAGGCACCTTTACTCCAGGAAGCGTTTTGTTTTCTAGAAAACCTCTCCACTAGCCCCAGGTCCGTCCTGTCCACTACACCTGGCTCTTGCTTCACTTGCTTACATCGGTCTTAGCCTTTGGCCGCCAACCACTCAGCCTCCATGAGTTTGGAGCTGCTCTGCACCATCAACACCATGAAAACTCCAGCGTGACCCCTAGGCCTGTGGGGGCTCGACCCCACCCGCCTCTCTGAAGCCCTCCTGAGTGCCCAGTAGAACCACTACGCCTTCTAGGGTGCTGCTTCTCAAAGCCTCACCCTCTCCATGAAGCTAATAATCCCTGCCCCTCAGCTGCTACTTTTTTTTTTAAATTGAGATATAATTGACATATAACAGTATATTAGTTTCATGCAACTTAATGACTTGATATATGTATGCTGTTGCTGCTAAGTCACTTCAGTTGTGTCTGACTCTGTGTGACCCCATAGATGGCAGCCCACCACGATTCCCCGTCCCTGGGATTCTCCAGGCAAGAACACTGGAGTGGGTTGCCATTTCCTTCTCCAATGGATGAAAGAGAAAAGTGAAAGGGAAGTCGCTCAGTTGTGTCCGACTCTTCGAGACCCCATGGACTGCAGCCTACCAGACTCCTCCGTCCATGGGATTTGCCAGGCAAGAGCAGTGCAAATATTTACATTCAGCTAGCATCCATCACCATGCAGAGTTGCAATTTCTTTACAATGAGAACTCTTAAGCTCTACTCTCAACAACTTCCAAATACACACTAAAGCATGAACTTAGTCACCGTCCCCAGGTGCGATTCTCAATTCCTGTGTATTCGCAGGCTCCCCCACTGTCCAGCAAGACCAGCTCATTCTACTGCCAAGATCCGTCCAGAACCCACCCATTCCTCTCCACTTCTACACCCTGCCCTTGTCCAGGCCACCCAAGTCTCCTGCCTGATATCACAACCCTCTCCTAACTGGTCTTCTCAACCCTGCTTCTCGTCCTCAGGTTCATTTTCCCCAGAGCCGCAAGAGGGATCTTAAAACATAATTCAGACCATATCACCATGTGACGATGACAGGACTCATGTCTGATTCACCTCTGTATTCCATGGCCCAAAGCCAGTGTTGGTGGGACTCGACATGAGGTTTTCTCTTTACTCAAACACCAGACTTGGAGCTGACTCCCGAGTCAGGACAACACATGTGTAGTTTTCTTACTCCTGGTGTGTCTGAGGTGGGGAAGGACAGCAACCCCCCCAGGCCCTCCCGCTTCTCCTTCTGCATGTCAGGGGCCAGTGGCGCACCCACTCCATCAGCCCCGGGGCGGCTGGCTACTCACACTTGGTGTGCCGGTCACACAGCGCCGACGCCCGCATGTCACACAGCCGGATTGTCCCTTTGCTGCTGCTGTACACGAAGGTGTTGCAGTGGTGGGGGTGGAACTCAGCCGCCGTGATCACCTCTGTGAGCTCCTCCATGTTGGCTGGCTTGATGTCCACGATATCTGGCACAGACGAGTCAAGGAAGGGACCACGGGGAGGGGTGCCTCAGCGGGGACTAAGAATCGTCGCTTTATCTAGAGGAACAGGTCAGCACTGAGCACACACGGAGGATCCTCATCAGGACTCTGGCAGACAGGCAGCTATCACTGGACCCACGCAGATGAGGCCAGGGATGTTCAGCGGCCAAAGGCAGAACTAGACCTCAGGTCTCCCAAGGCCCTAATCAGGGTTCCATCCCCTGTAACATGTAGATGCTCCATCCACATTAAAGTTACCTGCTCACGCAGTCAGGCTAAACTGTGCCAGGCTGCAAGGGCTTTCATTTCTCATTTTACAACAGTGGTTAAGAAACCAGTCCCATCACAACTAAATAATTCGATATATTTGAAATTTTAACCAAACTCCTGGGCTGATGCATTGTATCTAGGACAGACTGTGAATCTTTTCCCACAAAACCCCTCGGATCTTTAGAGAGGGTGTGGAGAGAAGGGAACCTTCCTGCACTGTTGGGTGGGAATGTAAATTGAGATAGGCACTATGGAGGTTCCTTAAAAAACTCAATCAGAACTACCGTATGACCCAGCAATCCCACTACTGGGCGTATACCCTGAGAAAATCATAATTTAAAAGGACATGTATACCCCAACATTCACTGCAGCACTATTTACAATAGCCAGGACATGGAAGCAACCTAAATGTTTGATGACAGATGAGTGGATAAAGAAGATTTGGTATACATGTACAGTGGAATAGTATTCAGTCATAAAAGGGAAAGAAATTAGATCATTTGTAGAGATGTGGATGAACTTAGAGCTGTCATACAGAGTTAAGTAAGTCACAAAAAGAAAAAGAAACACCATATACTAATGTATATATGTGGAATCTAGAAGAATAGTACTGATGAACCTAGTAGCAGGTCAGGAATAGAGACACAAATGTACAGAATGGACTTGTGGACGCAGGGAGGGCATGGGAGGGTGGGACAAACTGGGAGAGAAGCACTGACATATATACACCCCATGTGTAAAACAGACAGCTAGTGGGAAGCTGCCTTATAACACAGGGAGCTCAGCTTGGAGCTCTGTGATGACCTGGCTGGGGTGGGATATATGTATACTTATAGCTGATTTACTTCATTGGACAGCAGAGACTAACACAAAATTGTAAAATAATTTTACTGCAATAAAATAAAAAAAATAATGTCAATGAAATTATAATAACAACAGCTGCTACCATTTATTGAGCACTGACTAAAGGTCAATTGCTGTGCAAAGCACATCGTGTGCTTTCTTTCATTTAATCCTTATAACAGCTCTCTAATCAACACTTTACTTATCCCTGTTTTTTAAAGGGCAGAAACAGAGTCTCAGAGTATGTAAGTAACGTGCCCCAAGTCACATGGCTAAAGAGTGGCAGTGGTAGGATTTTATCCCAGGTGCAAGATTTGCACTTTTTAGTAATTATGCAAAATTTCTCTTACTGAAGATATACAGGATCTCAAATCTCCATAAACTGTGATTTGCTTTAGAGCTTGTGTAGGAGTTCAAATATTAAAAAGAAGCCATCCAATTGTACAGCAGGATAGTTTTGGCCTCCCTTGTAATATACCCTTAGTTTTATCATAGTTTCCCTTTTTTTGTCCTGAGTATTTTCCTTTTTGATGAAGAATCATCATACCTCTATTTTTAAGGAACATATCCTTGTGTATTGAAATGAAACATTTGGCCTTTCATCTATCAATGTGATGGTGACCTAATAGAAACAAACACCTTTAGTGGGAGTGAGTTTGTGCTGATCCATTCACATCCCTACTGAGAGTGTGGAGGACCTGGGTACAGGTTGGGAGGTGCCTGAGGGCTTGCTGTCTGAGAACCTGCATAGGAAGAGGTCTCTTGATGTGGATGCTATGAACCAAAATGATTCTCACTGTTGAACCACATTTGTGATTTCACCCCACCTGTTTACCGGGTAGCATTTTTCAACTTAACATTTGTTTCTATGGGTGAACTTAAATCGACTTACTTTTTTCTTTACTCAGCCTCGTAATCAGGAATTCAATATTCATGAAATCATCAGTTTAATAAGCTAGTTACATTTTAAATAACACACCTGAAATAAACGCATTTAATAATTAAAATGAACACATTTATGGGTGTGCCAGGAACTGACGAATCACATTTTGGAAAACACTGCATTGAATCAACAAGCAATAACTTCAGACAGACAGTTCTGTTTGACTGGGATGGATAAAAGTCTATGTTTTTTTGTAAGGTTGGTGGCCTAATCTCCTCCTTAGAGTTTAAAAGAGTAATGAGTAAATGCACTGATATTTTTAGTCATATTAGCACTAACAAAGTAGTCGTCTATTAGCAAACATCACACATGCTCTGGCATGTAGTTTGATGCAATAATGGCTGTGTATCTGGTTGTGCCTCTTTCTCCTTCAATTATCTCTTATAAATCCTGTTGGGTTCTTTCTAAAATTAGCTTGAAATTGAACTAACATTACATTTTGCTACAATTTCCCTCAGCAACCCAGATACAGATATTACTTATGTCTCTGGAGAATGTAGGTCCCCTGGACTCATAAAATACTACCTTCTCAACTGCTCCCAGTGTTATAAATATTATCACAGTTAGCATTACGTGCTGGGGAACAGGAGCCTGTTTCCCCCCAGAAGAAGGCCCCAAGCTGCAGCTCTGGGGTTCTCCCCAGCCCCCTGACCCATGCATGCCCTTGGCTTTGTGGCCACAATACAGGGTGGGGTGAGCAGAGGTTAGTGTTCAGCTGTTGTCAGATTTCATTTCCCTCCAGAAAGAGCCTCCATACTCCACTGTGCCAGTGAGCATGTTTTTCTTTTCCCAAAATAGGGCAAGAAAATCTGGTGTTAGCTTTCTCAACCTCTACCAGTACAGCTCTAAAAACAAGCTAACTGGAAAGGATCTTGGCTGTGTGGGAGGGGGAGGTGCTACATCTATGGTTACTTTTTTTCTCACCTAAAAATAAAGCTCACAAGTTAGAACGTGTGAAAACGAAGTGCTTAAACATATATATGAAACCAGGAGCATCCTCCACCTTCAAGAACACCATGAGAACTGAATTTGCTTAGGCTGCCGCCTCTGGACCCTTCCTCTCTCCTTCCCCGCCATCCATCCTGGACCTCCAAGCCTGCCCACCGTCCCTCACACCCAGGCATCTTCCTGGTGACTAAATAGAGTGCTTCTCTGGGTCTGAATTTCTGGGGTTCAGGAGAAAAGCCATGACTCCAATCCTCTTTTTAGTAATTGTGATGATAAGGACAACAAGAAAGATAATACGAAAATAAAAAGCAGTTGCCAATGTTCATCAAGTGCCACGCACTGTCTCATTTGATCTTCACCTCATCCTTATGATGCTAATATTATTAATAGACCCGTTTTCAAGCAGAGGAAACAGTGGCTGAGGTACATTACTTAATGTTATATGATGGTAGCGGGTGGAGCTGGGATCTGAACCCAGGTTTGTTTGACTCTAGAGCCTGGTTCCTGACCACATGCCATCCTCCTGCACTGATGAATGGCCCCCACAGAGCCGGCCTTTCCCAGCAATGTAATTCTGGCTCTTTTGAAACTCCCCTGTCTTATCTGAGAGGGATTCTGCTTGCAACTGGTGCTCGTTCAATTCACCCACCACTCTGGGTGCTATATTTTTCAGAACCAGAATTCGGACCCAGCATCTGACCTAGGATTTTTGTGTTCTCTGATGTGATTTTTTTTTTTAAGGAAATGTAAGTTGAGACAGAAACACGGTAAAGGATTTCTTGAATTATTAACTGATGGAGGATTTTCTGAGTTCTAAAAACATTTAGGAGGAGTCTAGTTTCCAAAAATTCAATGGTGTGTGGGGATGACAAGACAGCATATTTTACATGCATTCTCTGTAAACTCAGTCTTTTTCCTTACACAGCTCTCAAGGGAAACACACACCTCCAGCATGTGCGGTTGTGCCCTTCATGCTGGGAGGGAAGGAGAACGGAAGGGAGTAACGCCTGGCTCCCTGTATTATCTTGGAAATGGAATGATGCATGTTGACAGTCAATTTTCTCTTCCTCATCTTTTAGAGCTCTGTATCCAAATTATTTCCCTGTTGTCCCAAAGAACTAAACAGCAAAGGCAAAACAGAGCAATGGATTCAAGGCTAATATACAAGGCAGACAGCCAACAGATTGCTATTAAATTAACCCTGGGGCTTGACAGATCTGTTCATCCTGACCCCAACTGCTTATGGCATTCCTTATTAATGCTGAGCCCAGGCAAATTACCTCTGCTAACAAAAGGGGTTAATATGCCTCTCTGCTGGGACTGGAGGCAGTGCTGGGGACGGGAAGGGGCACAGCCAGTTTGGCAGCTGAGCTCTACGCTTGGAAGGCAGGAGGTGGGAAGGTGAGGGCACTGTTGTGCCAGGCAATGGCCTAAGGCATCATTTAAAATAATAATTGAAGACGCTAGGAGGTCACCTCTTAAGGGATCAGCTTCAAACAAATAAAAAGCCAAGGCCATAAATTACATCCGCGGTGGGGTAAGGAGATGAAGAGGGTTATGGCAGGATGCTCAAGGGGAGATGGGGACCATTCAAGAGTCATTTCCTTGATCCCAAATTTGGAAAAGTTTTCCATAAAAATGTCTATAGAAACATTATAAAGGAGAAAGACTGACAACAACCTTAATATACAGAAACAGGGAAATGATTGAGTAAATTCTGGTTGATATCATTAAATTGTTTATGCAGTGAAATGCCAGGTCTGTTAAACAACTTGCAGGAAAAATTCTATCTGTAGTGTGATCATAATGCCATTTAAAATTTATACTCTGAAACTGATGGCCTAAAAGGCAAAACTACCAAATGTCATTGATAGTTCTACTGGGGTGGGTCTATGAATTTCTTTTCAATTATCAGTTTTTTCATTTCTACATTTTCTTTTAGTGAAGTTGCACTATTTTAAGATTGAAAAAGATAAGATTTTTTTAATGCTTATTATGCATATGTATAATTTTAGCTGAGGTAAGTTAGATATAAAATATATACAGTCTGATCATAGCCATATAAAAAGAATGAGAGAAGAGAGAGAACAGAATGGAAGAAAATATAGTTATATATCACAGGGGTTATATATTTAAGGTTAGTATTATGTTATCCTTTAATAATGCTAGCTTGGGTTCATCCATTTGTTCCTTCATGTATTTCATAAATATTCACAAAGAATCTGCCAGGGATAGATTCCAGGCACAGGAGCTATAGCTGTGACCACAGCAGATCAAAAAATCCCCTGAACCATGGATCCTATTTTCTAGAAGGGAACATGGTTACTAAACAAGCTAGATAAATAAATAGAATATATAGTTTATTAGGTAGTAATAACTGTTAAATAGACAAAACAGGGAAGAGAGAAAGTACATATGTGTGAATGGGCAGTGTGTATGTGTGCACATGTGTGTGTGTGTGTGTGTGTGTGTGTTTGTGTATGACCCTAGATTGAACAGAATAAGACTTTCTAGATAAATTAAGAATTTAAAAAATTTTCTTTATTTTTCTGAGCCCTACTGTGGAATTAATCAGCATTAAAATTGTGATGTAAATTCCTTGTATATACACAAAATTAGGTGGTGAGATTATAGGTCATTTTATAATATCTACAATGAATCCATATTATTAAATCAAGAAAACAAACAGTGAGTAAAGTAGTTTCCTTGGCTTAGAACCATCTATGAGACAGTTGAGAAATCAGGAACCGCATCTCTGGGTAAAGCTGAAGACAATATTGTGATAAATACTGCAATTGTAACAAGTGGGGTCAAAAGATTAGAATTCATTTTGTTTCCACCTCTATTTTGCTCCAAGATATGGGAAAGTCATTTTCTCTCTCTCAGGATTTCAATTTCTTTGTCTTTGAGTGGGTATCATTCTGTTAACTCTGTTAGTCTGAGAAATTTTGATGATCAAATAAAACAGTGGAGAATAAGTTATTTATTAAATGTTTTTGCAGTGGATTGAATAATCCAAACTTTCAAAGAAAACATGTCTTTTTTTCCAAAGATAACTTTTATATGCATTAGGTTTGTGAGTTTTTGAAGATTTTCTCATATGCTTCTGTCTTTATCTCTGCTAATTTTGCTGATACTAAGATTTTTTCCCTCTCCTTTCTTTCTAAGCCAACTACTGGTAGCAGAGCCCAGCAGGAGGCTGGACTCTAGATTTACCTGGGTAAGACACCCAAGTTCAAAAGCAGTCGAGGCTTTTCAGATAGCACAAGTCTGCCAGTACTGAAAGTGGAGAATAGCCTTGAAAACTGGGCATATTAGAGCTGGATTCTGTTTTAGGGAGCAAAAGTTTATCTGAAATCTTTATTCCAAAGTCTGAATTTAATCTTTGGATAGAAAGCAGTGATTACAAGCCATCCAGATCTTGTCAGCAGAAAGGACTTGCTGCTTGATGGCAACACACTGAAAATCTCCAGAGAGGACTCCGAGGGATCTTCCTCTCTTAAGAGCTTAAAAAAAGCCAATGTGCAAATATTCATGGAGGGCTTTGCCAGTTGCTAGGCTCACTGTGAGAGGACTGACAAAGAGACACATGGTGCCCTAGGCGGTGCTTTTGGACACATGTTGAGCTGCGAAAGACATGGGATAAGATGTCCTTTACAACTGTGGGTGGGGGGTACTTGAAAGTCCCATAACCACAGCCCCTTGCCTATTCATGTGACACAGAGCTTGAAATTTCTCCATTAGAAAATACTCAATACTTCCTTCAAAGGCCAATCCACGTGTTACTTTCTGTATGAAATGTTCTAGCCCTTCTTTCATGATCCTTCCTACCCATGTATCCATAGCACCTTGACCATACCTCTAGGAATACACTTAAGATACTGTGATAGAGGGCATTTTCCTCGAATATAAGAGTGAGATAGGCCTAGATTTGGAGCTTCACTGGTGACTCAGTGGTAAAGAATCCACCTGCCAATGCAGGAGAGGCATGTTCAATCCCTGGGTTGGGAAGATGCCCTGGAGAAGAAAATGGCAACCCACTCCAGTGTTCTTGCCTGGGAAATCCCATGGACAGAGGAGCCTGGCAGGTTATACCCATAGGGTTGCAAAGAGTTGGACATGACTTAGCAACTAAACAACAAACAGGCCTAGATTTTAATCTCAAATCCTGTGGCCAGTTACTACCTAACCCTCATTTTAAATGCCTTTGAACTTGTGAATTTATCAACAAAAAAAGGAAGAAAACTATAGGAGATGATGTAATCCACCTGCTACTTCATAGAGGCAACCCCCTCCCCCACCCCAAAAAGACTGTCAGTCTCATCCTCCCTAGTATGGTTACACGTCTGTCTCCCTCGGTCCACATGCTCACTTTGGAAGCTTTGTGAAATGCTAACTTGGTGAAGCTCAACATTTCTAAAATGTTTCTGGTTGTGGTGGGGTAACAAGGTTCATTCTCTCGGGTGAATTGAGGGACAAAAGAGAGAAAGCAGCCTCTCTGTACACACGCAGGTTTTCCCAGTGTTCAGTCCAACAGTGATCTACATGCTGTTATAATGGACTCTGCAGACCTGGTTAAAGGCCCCAGTCAGTTGACTTTAATTGAATCATAAGGGAGGTTATCCTGGGTGGGCCTCAACTGGTCTGTTGGAAGGCATTTAAACCAAGGTTTAGGTCTTCCTTGAGGAAGAGATCCCAACAGATGCCGAGACCACAACTTCTCTCTTGATGGCCATATGTGAACGTGGCCTGTGGTGTTCCTGCCTCTGTGTTCCAGCTTCTTGTGGTCTTTCTGTGCCTGACTGCTGGCCTTACAGACTTTGGGTTGGTCAGGCTAATTCACTGTAATATGCCAATCTGTCTGTCTCTCGCTACACACCCACATATACCCTCTCCTACTGGTTTTGCTTCTGGTTGAATTCATCCTCCCTCTAGATGACAAGGACCATGATATCAGGGACGGATTTTTTATTCATCTTGGCATCTCCAGTGCACACCAAAAGTGCCCAGTAAATGTTGATGAGTCCTCATTAGCTATCTACAGAGAACTCTACTCAACACTCTGTAATTACCTATATGTGAATGGAATCTAAAAAGACTAGATACATGTATATGTATAACTGATTCACTTTGCTGTACAGCAGAAGCTAACACAACACTGTAAATCAACTATATTCCAATAAAATAAAAATCTTTAAATGTTTCTGGGTTTTACTTTAATTTATTCTAGTGACTTAGCAGCCTTCTTTAGGCAAGGTTTTTTGTTTTTTTTTTTTTAATGATGCAGAAAACTCACAGTAGGTCAACAGGCCAAGATACCAGGCCTGGATGTATGCGTGCTCAGTTGCTCAGTTGTGTCCAACTCTTTGCAACTCCATGGACTGTAGCCCACCAGGCTCCTCTGTCTATGGGGTTCTCAGGCAAGAATACCGGAGTGGGTTTCCATTTCCTCCTCCAGGGGATTTTCCCAGCCCAGGGATCGAACCCAATTTCTTATGTCTCCTGCACTGGCAGGCAGATTCTTTAGCACTGCACCACCTGGGTTGTGGATCATTTAACCTGTGCTTTTCTTAGGAGAGAATGGGATCCAAGCAACGAGAATGGGATCCAAGCATCAAGAATGGGATCCAGGGTAAGAAGAATAGGGGACTTGAAATATGCCCCCAACAATAAAAGCTACTGTTTATAGTCTTCACTTTGTGCCAGGCACTCAGCTAAGTACTTTAATGACTACCTCATTTAAACCTCACAATAACCTTCTATTATCCCCATTAACTGATGAGGAAATCGAAGGCCAGAGAAATGTTAAAACACTTGCAATTTCACAGCTTTTAGGAGAGGAAGCTGGATTCAATCCAGTGAATCTGACTCCAGAGTCTGCCTTCCCAAATACTAAGTGACACAACTCCAAGGAAGTTCAAGGAGCCCCAGAAGAAGTCTGCAGAGTTGCTTTCTCAACCTTTCTCCTGATAACATGAGGCTCAAAGGGCAGAGGAATCCTCAGTCCCCCAAAGCCCTAGATCTGGTTTCAGACGCAGAGGGTCAGCAACCACACAAGCAAGGCACCAGGCCTGGGAAAATCCACCAAGGTGGCACTTAATATGGCAAGGAAGGGGTTGCTCTGGCACACACATGCCAATGTGCTGGATGCGTCATGGGAAGGGATGCTCTGCTTTGACACTAAATGTCAGACTAAGATTGATATGTGCAGTTGTGGACAGGACTAAGAAGGAGCTGACCCTGGGCTCCTACCTAGTCCATTATGCAACTTGTTAAATAAATCCATATCAAGTAAAAGTAAAGATACAGTCCTTAGCAACAATACACTGAGCACCTAGTTGGTGCTAGGCACTGCATTAAGCCATGGGATAAAGCCGCAACAGCAGCAAGGGAGAGAAATTTGGGAAGCCCCATGCTGCTGCTAAGTCACTTCAGTTGTGTCCGACTCTGTGCAACGCCACAGACGGCAGCCCACCAGGCTCCCCTGTCCCTGGGATTCTCCAGGCAAGAACACTGGAGTGGGTTGCCATTTCCTTCTCCAGTGCATGAAAGTGAAAAGTGAAAGTGAAGTCGCTCAGTCGTGTCTGACTCAGCGACCTCATGGACTGCAGCCCACCAGGCTCCTCCGTCCATGGGATTTTCCAGGCAAGAGTACTGGAGTGGGGTGCCATTAGCTTCCCTCAAAGCCTGCCCAGAAAAATTCTATTGGGGTAAAAGAAAGGCTGCTGTCCATGGTACTAGGGAGTTACAGAAACTAGAAGCCAGAAGTTGTGGTTATGATCAGGGAACCAAAATCCAAAAGGACCTCTGCTCAGTTGACAAGTGAGGCTGATGCAGAGGGGTGATAAAGACCAATTCAGAGATGGAGCACCCTGGAATCCAGTTGGTTTCTCCCAGAGAAATCCTCTGTCTCATGTCTAGAGACTGGGGTTACACAAGGTATGTCCTTTGCTCAGGTTTCCAGCCTTGCTTACAATTTTACTTCACTCTCTGGACCTCCTTGAGTTCCACCAACACATCATGCTCCCTCTTACACAGGACCTTTGTACACGATGGACTGATCTTTACCAAGTTAGCTCACGCTCATCTTCTTACAAATCTCAACTCAACAATAAGTTCCTCAGCAGAGCCTTCTTTTATTCCCTAGTCTACATCAGGTTTTTAAAAATGCATTCACCAAACCATATTTCCTTTCTTTGCAGGATTTACTTCAGTTTGTAATTATATATTCATTAGTGTGATTATTTGATTAATGTCATTCTAAAGGCAGAAAATTTGTTTCTTTTTATTCTTGTATCCCCATGGCTTAATGCAGTGCCTAGCACAAACTAGGTCTCAGTATATAGTTGTGGAGGGCTGTATCACTTTTACTTGATATGGATTTATTTAATAGGTTCAAAAATGGACTAGGTAGGAGCCCAGAGTCAACTCCTTCTTAGAACTGAGAACAGAGTTCAAAGGATCCTAGGTAGATCATACTTTTCATAATTAAGAAACATCCCTCCTTTATTGAAAAGTCAGGGCTGCCTTTTGCCCTAGAAAACCACTAATCTAGAAATGAGTTGTTATTGTCCTGATGTAGTTAACCCCTTAAGGCCAAAGTCTGACTATGTTATGCTAGAACCTGTTACACAAAACAGGGACAGGCTGACTATGGATGGAAGGAAGAGGATACAAGGCCAGGTGCCATAAGGCTAGGAATGTCTCCCTCTGGTATGGTGCTAAACATGAGGCCTGGACCTCAGAGACCTTGCAGATATCTGGTAACTGGGGTATAATGAGCAACATCTTGCAAAGAACAGCAAACAGCAGAACTGAAGGGGGTGTCTAGAACTGAGAAGACCCAGATAATAAATTCAACAGAATATAGTCTACCCTTCTACCACTCAACTTTTCTAGTTTCCTTTTACTTTCAACAATAATTTTGACTGTAGACTTCCCTGGTGGTCCTGTGGTTAAGAACGTGACCTGCCAAAACAGGGGACACAGGTTCGATCCTTGGTCCGGGAAGATTCCACACGCCATAAGGCAACTAAGCCCATGCTCCATGACTACTGAGTCAGTGCTCAGAAGTCCATGAGCCACAACTACTGCGGCCCATGTGCCTAGAGCCCACGCTCTGCAAGAGGAGAAGCCCATGTGGCACAACGGAAGAATCCCCACTTGCCACAACTAGAGAAAGCCTGAGTGCAGCAACAAAGACCCAATACAGCAAAAAATAAATATAACTAAATAATTATTAAGATAATTATGATTGTGGCGGTCCCTGTTCACTGATCATTTACTTAGCAAGGTACTGCCCTAAGCGTATATGTACACATATATACGCATATGTATGAGTATATGTGCATGTTTATAAACACCTTTTACAAAATTCAAACAATCCTCTTTGACAGAGCTCTTCTCCACAGATCGTAATGTAGGGATTTGGCTAAGTTAGGAGCCATGTTAAAGCTTACACAGCCAGCAAGTAGTAGAGCTGGGTGAGAACTTGAGGCTTGTTGGACTCCAAAGACTGTGTTCTCAAGCACAATGCCAATGTCACACCAAATGCTAGTCATTGGAAGCTATGACTTTAAAAAACCATATTGCAACACTACTTGCCTTAATGGCTACTAGTACTTTTCGTTACATATATGCACCACATAATTTAAATGGATTTTTCAGTATCTGTGATATCATAGGATATGACAGTTGCGTTTTATAATATTCATTGTCATAAATACACAATTATGAAAACAAAGAACATCCATATAGTATTTAGAAGCAGCTTGCCTCCCATGTCAGGGTTACTCATCCCATACTTTGGGAATCCCACACTTTTCTATCCAGAACCATGTTTCTTCTGCCTCTTTCAGTGGATAAGAAGCACCATGGAAATGACACTAAACAACATCTGATTTAAGAAGACCTGTCTGGGGGTTGGTGCTTTTCCAAGGCTGCTTTGAAAGATGGCTGCTTCCTACCCCAGAGGCGGCTGCACTTCAGAGACAACAAGCTAAAGGGTCCCAGTTTGTATAGTCTGCTCAGTGCTCAGGGCGGTTTGGATGAAAATAACTATATAGATATCAGTTATCATCATTCTCATGATGACAATGATTATTTTACATATGGCTGTTTTAAGGGTGAATGGCATGGGCTCATTTGTATGCCAGCATCTGGCAGGCTGTCACACATCTGCGGAATATAACCTCAACTGTGCTATTAATACTTCCCCTTTGTTTTCTCCCCAAGGCATCTGTCTCCTAAAGTGCCTAAAGAAACTTCGCTCCCTCTTGAAGCCCTAGAGGCAAACTTCGGAAAACATGTTACCTAGACTGGGGCAGCAGAAGCTCAGAGTGACAGCAGCTGAGCCTGAACAGATTTCTGGCTCTTGGAATAGATGTCAAGGCAGACAGGGAACCACCACCCACACTCGTCTGTTAGCAGCTGCACTTCCAGGCAAAATCTGTGGGCAGATTCTCCTAGGCTCAGACAATATGTCCCATCTGCTCTGTGATCAACAAAAGATGTCAATCGTGGTCTTAATGGTCAGTTCTCAGTCTCCATAACCCCCACCACTGGCTTATAGCTGCCTTCCCTGAAAAGCCTTGGGAAACCCTTCTGTGGTGGTTACCTGGTGACTGAGCACTTAAACCAGGTCTTTTTATTTATGTGCAACAGCTATACCACATTTCCCAGCCTGCCTCACAGTTAGAGGTGCTCATGTGATTGAGTTCTAGCTAATGGGATGCATGCTAACTTAGAACCTGGCTCATAGGAGTCTCCTTTGTGTGGTCCTACACCATCTTCCTCTTTTGCTGTACAGATGCAGATAAGGCATGGTGACACTGGGGAACCATAAGATGGAAAGAACCTGAATCTCTGAATCACTGATTGAGGGAGGCTGCTTGCTGATGGAGATCAGCAATATCAGACTGTACAAGAGAAATAATCTTTCATATGCTTGAGCCATTATGGACTCTATTTCATATCAGAACATTCAGAGCTTTACTATAATTAATATACTCTTATGGTGAAATTGCCAGATTCTATTTCATTATCAATTATCTAATGGATCATCTCCACTTTAGTGACCTACTAGTATTTCAAACTTGACATGCCCAATCCAATGGTACTTTCTATATGTCAGAATATTCTAGGTACTGGGATACAGGAATGGATCATACAAAGTTCCTTCTCTTATAAAATTCACATTCAAAGACAGGGAAACCCGAAATACACAAATTAAAAAAAAAACAAACAATTACAAATAGTGACCCTTGTTATGAAGTTAATGGGGATGGAAGGTTATTGGGGGTTACTTGGGAGTTAGTGGAAGTGCCTGTGAGGAGGTGACAGGAGATTGAAGTCTATATGATGAAATGTAAAAAGTCAGCCCTGTGGACTCTAGGGGCAAAGTATTCCAGGAAGAGGGAACAACAAATGCAGAGAATGGAAGGAAGAACAAGCATTACCGAGGAACAGATAGGAGGTTAGGTGGCTGAAGAACAGTGACCTAGAGGACAGTGGTATGACAAGATAGCAAGAAGGAGGCAGGGACATGATCATGTGAAATCTTACAGTCCAAGATTAAGAACTTGGACCTTTTGCTAAGTTCAAAAGGAAACTACCAGTGTGGTTTAGTCCTGGGAGGAATGATATATGAATTACATGTTGAAAGGCCCACTCTATTATGTGGGGCATGTATCATGTAGGACAGCGAGAAGGAACAGAAACCAGAGAGCAGATTATTGCAGTCACAAAGGTGAAAGAACCATGGCTGGTACTAGTGTGGGCTGGCAGGAGTGGAGATGGAGAGAGATGAGTTGATTTGAGATACATTTTAGGGGAAGCAAAGGCAGGGCTCACGGACAAATTGGGGTGGGGGGTGGACAGGCTGGTAACTGGGAGAAAGGATCAATATTGACTCTTACGTCAGTTACTCAGCTGCCTGGGTGGTGAAATCATTAAGATTGGGAATTCAAGTGAAGAGTCAGGTCTGTGGTGGGATGGACCACATGATAGGTGCTGAATAAATGACTGATTTTAATATTAAATATAGGGTCAACATAGTAGGATGAGAATGCTGGGTCATCTGCTCATTCAGCAGTTGTCTTGATTTCTCTAAATTTGACCTAAACAGAAGATAATAATAATTTCAACATGGGGTTGTTATATGAAATATACTTTTGGCAGGAAGAGACTGAAGAAGTATGATGGGGACATGAGCATTGCTAATAAAGTTTGATTTTCTGATTTAGCTGTTACTTATACAGGAGTCCTCTGCCTGTGAAAATTCATCAAGCTGGACAATTATGATATGTGCACTTTTCAAAATGAGATACAATATGTTAGGTTCTCAGCGCAGTGCCTGGAATTCAACAAATCCACTATTACTTTCATTATTATAATACAATGAAAACCATCTCCTGTGTAACTGTGGTCCATAATGTAGATACAGGCCATTTGTGAATCCATCAACAAGAGGAAGGAGCCTTACGCTGAACTCTAGGGTCTGGCCTTAGAGCTGATAAAGTTCTAATTCATGACACACAAATGCTTCGGCATAAAGGAAGTGATTCAGTGTTCTAACCCAAAGGTAGTCCTGGTTCACTACTTGCAATTCAATACCTCCCTAACTTTGGATGAGAGTGTCACAGATGCCAATATAATTTAAAAGGGAAGAGTTCTCCACAAGTGCTAAGTCTTCGATAGGGATTGCCCCTTTCTATTCCATTTCCTCCCAAGCTTGCTCATACCTGAATAGTCTTGATTCAAGCCAACTGGTTATTGGCCCCAAAGAAAGGATACTAAAACTCTGATTGGTTATTTCAAAGTTCCATAGGTTAATTCTCAGGTCATCAGCTGACATGTAGGTTTCATAGTCGCTGTTGACTGATATAGAGTTGATATGATATGTGTGCGCGTTGGCAAATACTCTTCGCGGGGTGGCCTCCACCATCAGGTCCATGGGTCTCAGGACAGGTACCTGGGATGCAAGAGAAACAAATTGCTTCAGAACCACAGCTCTTCGTTAGGAAAGAGTGTGTGTGTTTATATCCTTCATTATCACACACAAAATCACAACCACATCACATCAAAGGAGATCTAAGCTAGAGAAAGAGACTGATCAATTACATGCTGTTTCTATTCCCTTTGGTGCCTTTTAGTTTCATTCTTTTTTAAAAATGTCACCATCCCTTAGCCCTGATGGGCAATTTCATCCTTTATAGACTCTAAGATTTTTTTCAAGTGGCCTCCTCTCAGGGGAACAGCTGCCAGAGATGTTGTTTCAGATTGTTTGTTTTTTAAAACATGAAATCTATTTTTAAAAGGAAGTTGTAGAAATTTTTAGAAATGTCTAGTTTAACTGAGATTAAAATTTAGTCTTCATGGCTTTGGGAGCCTAGGCCTCGTCCTAGTTCTATCTTTAATCTTTTTAAAAGAATTTTGGGAAAGCATATAATCACCCAATTCTAGTAGCCCAAAATCAGTCATTAAAATATAGGGAACCCATTGTTTTATCTGGGAAGATCTTGGTTTAACCTGTATATCAACAAGGCAGTGTACACTGCCATGTCAAAACTGTCCTCATTTGGACAATAAATTATATGGTCATCTTACTGATATATAAAGGATACTTAGTATTTGTTGAATGAATGAGAATAGTGAACAATTGTTATCTCCTTATGGGTCAAAGAATCAGACAGTTAAATAGTTTTGCATACAAGGGCCTTTCCTGGTGGTCCAGTGATTAAGCCTTCGCCTTCTAATGCAGGGGGTACAGGTTCGATCCCTGGTTGGGGGGCTAAGATTTCACATGCCTCGTGACCCCAAAAAACCAAAACATAAAACAGAGGCAATATTGTAACAAATTCAAAAAAGACTTTAAAAATGGTCCACATCACAAAAATCTTAAAAAAAAAAAAGTTGAATGAAGAACTGAGAAGAAACATAGAATCCTATACAAATGTGGCACTGGATATCCTGGAAATCAGAGAAGCTTGAGATGTGGATGTAGGAAGAACCAGGGATCCTCTAAAAACCAGGAGTGGGATGGAAGGCAAAGTCTTCACAAGCCCTTTACCTTGTTGTGGATGATGGTTCTATAGCAGAGGCCCAGGGAAGGCAAAAACTAAGAGAGCTGGTTCTGACCACAGATTCACTCCTCACTGACAGGCTGTGTGATCTTGCGCAATTATCTTGCCCCTTCTGGGCTCTGGTTATACGATCTGAAATATCCACTATGCCCTACTTATCATGAAGGGTGGTTGGGATCTGTTGAGATGATTTGCCCTTCAGTTCAACCTCCTATTCACCCTTTCAACAACATTTTCTTGAGCTCTGTACAAGGTCCTGGTGTAGAGGGGCGGGGGGGACATTCAACTGGGGAGCCAAACCAGACACCTGCCTTCATCTGGCTGGCCCAGGTGGTGAAGGCAGGTACGAAATCATCTCATAATAAAATGTAGTAAGCACCCAGAAGGAGAGGAAATAGCACAAAGAAGGATTTAACGTGGTCATGGAGGTCTGGAGAGGTTTTGCTGAGGAAGTATGAATTGGATGACTTAAAGGATGAGAAGAGATTTACTAGGCCAGGAGGGGAAGGAAGAATGCTCCAGTCAGCAGAAAGAGCACGTGCAAAAGTCCTATGGTGAGGGTAACGCAAGAATTAAATATCAATTAGTCAGTGTAGTTGAGACAGAGAGTGATGAGAACCACGGTGGGAGATGAAGTGACAGGGTAGGTAAGAGGCAGGCCCCAAAAGAGATTTTTGCCACCACCCTAAGAGAAATGAAAGTGAAAAGTGAAAGTGTTAGTCAGTCGTGTCCAACTCTTTGTGATCCCATGGACTGTAGCCCACCAGCCCAAGAGATATGGGAAGAAATCAAAAGATTTTTCAATGATTTTGATATGATAAGGATCAAAGTTTCAGTGAGATCATTCCTGATGTAGTGGGGAGAACAAATTATAGAGGATGAATGAAGTAGAACTTTGAAAAGGAAGGTGATATATTGATACTACTGAACACCAGTTAAAGGTATGTCTGAGTTAAGGCTTTGTAATGGGTAAGAAAAGTGCCTTAGAAACTCTCCCAATAAATAAACAAAATTTCCCAGTAAGTAAACAAACAAAATAAACTTTCCCAATAAATAGACAATATTTATTGGGCACTGATTGTGTCAATCATCCTTCACACCTACCTAGGAGATTCTTTTGACAACTCTGTGAGACAGAGAGCAGTAGTACAAAGTACTATGATAAAGAGAAAACTCAGGCTCAGAGAAGCTAAGTCAGTGGCCCAGAATCGCCCAGCTGTAGGAGGCATAGTCTGAATATGATTACAGAGTCTATCTGACTGCAAAGCTAGTGCTTTTCCCACTGTATCACACCACACTCAGATACTATACATGATAGGAAGTGATAACTGCTCTGTAAGGGACATGAGTACAGGGCCCATAGAATTTATGGAATTGATAGAATTATGGGTAGTAATAATGGTAGTGGTAGAATTCTGCGGTTAAGCTGCCTCTAGAAATCTCAGTTTGGGGTTGGAGGTGTTCATGGCATTTGAATAGGGTGTCTACTCCACATGCTTTCATAGATACATGCTCTGCTTTGAGGTTTGTCACAGAGGAATTCCCTACCCAGAGTTTTGAGCTCTGTACTCCCCTACTCCCACTCACCTCCCCGAGGTAGTGGCACTGAAAGCAAGTTCCCCAGGGCCAGGGAAGCAATGGAATCTGTGAGGACTTCCAGTGGCTCTGCCTAAACTCTTCCCTGGGCCTCCTTCATTACCCTCACTGTCTGCACAGGCTTCCTGTGGCTGTGGCGACGCGGGGAGGGAACATGACAGCTAGGATCAAGAGGCATTACCAAGTGGGAGCTGCCAGCTCAGAGCTTCAGCTTCATGTGACAGGCCTGCCTGCTAATTCAGGCTGACATACTCCATGATGTAGCACTAATGGGGAAGCTCTGGGTAGGTATCTGGGGGAGGGAGCGCTAACGCTCTGCCCAGATAAGCCAGGCGACAAACATCACTCGTGATATTCCAGCACCCTCCCCACGCCCAGGTTAAGGCTGTCCACTGCCTAGGGGCACCATGTCAAAGGAGGAAGGAGGAGGTAAGGTGGTTCAAGCTTACCAACTGGACAGGATGACCAGTTAGGAAACCCCGTTGGGACTGTGTTTCCTATCTGCTCTGGACACATGCTCTTTCTGGGGCCAGGAGGGGAGAAGAGTGGGATACGGTTCCCTGAGTTCAGCCCATGGGCAATCATTTGGGTCTTCCCTGTAAGATCAGGGAGGGCTTCCTGTACTGGCAGTCACTGAGTTAGAGCACCCCTGCCCTTCAGCCCTCTCAGTAGCCGACCTCACGAGGAAGATTCCTTGTTTGCCATTTTATGGGGTAGGTGAAAATCCTGTCTGACGTCACACAGAGAGAGGAAGGAGTGGAGCTGAACTGGAACAATGTAGTTCCTGAGTGAGTCCAGAGAACCACTGCTGCAAAAGAAATGCTTGGGAAGAAATATGAAGATGCCACTTCTGCAAGTCAAAAATCGTCACATCTCAGTAATTTCATGTGGTTCAGGCTAACAGTATGGAAGGACTCTGTGCCATATGGATGTGACACTGACTCATGAAACACTGAATCTTGGAAGGACCCCTGGAGTCTCTTTCAAGGCTGTCACATGTATATGTGTGTGTTGGGGGGCACAGTGGGAGGCTGTGGTGTCTAGGCCTTACGACCTTCATCATTCTTGGTAAAATGTTAGGATCCTCACATCTTGCTTAAGTAATTATGGATAAGGAAAGTTTGAGACCAACCACCACAGACAGTTCCTGAATTCTGCAGATGAGGAAGTCAGGAACCCCCGCGGTGACGTGCCATGTCCATGGTGGCCCGGTGGGGGTTGCCAGCACAACCCGGCTTTCTGCCACTCATCCGATTGCTTCCTCTGTCCTGATACCAGGTGCCTGAGCTATTCTCCACAGGACCTGACAAACTCCAGGATCAAGCCAGGACCTTCAACTGGTGGTTCACACCCTCTTTTCTGCACTATCTCGGCAGTGGCCATGGGGAGAGACCCCCCGAGACAAGGCTGGTGCTTCAGTAGGCTTGCGAATGAGAACGGGGCCAGCCTTGGCCCTTGGAGGCCGCAGGCGGCCAAGGACTGTGCTGCTGGAATCCTTGTCCCTCCCTAGGCACCCCATACTCCTCCCTGACTCTGATTCAGTTTCAGCTCATTGCCCTGAGCATGATTGCAAAGCATAAACAACCCAGCCTGGTTGTCAAGACAACCGGTACTGTGTTAGAGTATCCACCAAATAAAGTTTCACAGACCAAGAGAGCAGCCTCAGAGTCTAGCCTGCCACAAGGCTTATAGACATCTATGTCAGCTGGGATGTTAGTGGGATGTGGAGAACCCCAGAGTGCCCTGGGGCTCCTTTCCCCACATCACTCAGGGCTCTGTTCAATGATCACCCCTTGAGAGAGGTCTTCTGTGTCCCTACCCCTACCCCAACTCACATGGCACACCCTCCACTCACCATCCTCTGACCTAGCTTACTGCTCTTAAGCAGTTCATCAGCGAACCCTCATCAGTAGCCTATGATTTAGCTCAGTGAATATGATCTCTGCTGCACAGATGAGGCAATGACCAGAGAGTTTAAGTAATTTGTATTGTCACACAGCTCATACTCAGGCCTGGAACTCCTTGACTCTGGAGTCTAAGTCCTTGGCCGCTCTGTCCTCTGGGCCTGGAGGGGCACGATGGGGTGTGTGGGAGAGACAAGTGAGTACACGGACATTTCAGTGTAGGGCGTCTGGACTGGAATGGAGGTCAGCAGGCACTGCCCAGGGCAGTGTCAGCTAAATGGGCTTGTATCTGCTTGGGGAGCTCAAGGGAGACCTCAGAAAGATGACTGCTGAGTGAGTGGGAGGTGATGGGTTTGTGGGAATCCACCAGGTGAAAGTGGGGGACGGGGAGGAGAGGGAGCAGTGCTTCAGTTGGAGAGACCAGCATGTGCAGGGTGCAGACGGGAGGGAGGAAAGTACGAGGTGAAGAGTGTGATCCCGTGGGTTTCTGGGCATAGGAGGGGGAAGTGATTTTGTCTTCATTCAAAATGCAAAATAAAGTCTTCCTCCACATCAGACATGAAGAGAAACCTGAGCTTGGTGAGGGGATGGAGAACTGATGAGAGTGGAGTGGGGATGGAAGGCCTCCCTTGGGGGCGGCTATTTGAGCTGAGAGCCGAATGTAGGGAGGTCAGCAGCCACGCGGCGCCCTAGAGAAGAGCACTCCAGGCAGAGCAAACAGCAAGTGTAAAGGCCCTGAGGTTGGAAAGCGCTCAGAGGATAGAAGGAACAGGGAAGGGCCTCTGTGGCTGGAGAGGAGTGAGCAGGGAAGGACAGTGGCAGGAGATGGAAGATCAGAAGTCAGGGCTGGGTCACAGGTGTGATTGTGGGGATAGGAAGATCACTAGCTGCCCAATACTGACCCCTTCCTGTTAAGAAATCCCTTCCTCGTTGCTCTCTCTCCCTTCTTTCTCCCCACATTCTGTTTCTCTCTACCCATCTTCAGTCTTCCTCCCTTCACCTCTTTCTCATTATCTTTCCTGCCTCTGCTCTTGGGAAACACAAGACCATCTTTCACCTCTCAAAATCCATTTACTAACAAAATGAATGTCACTGTCATTTGGTTTATTCGGTGACCATGGTGGTGATGCATCACAGTCTTCTGTGGCACCTAAGTGGGTGTCAGCAGGTCACAAAGGCCCCTTCGGAGACACATGGCAAAAGGGGAACAGAGTCCTGGAAGCCCCCGAGGCCCCGCACTTTACATGACATCTGTGAAAATGCACAGTCGGGGAGGGGCTAGAGGTGAGGGCTCTTGACAGAGAAAAAAACCACAGCTGTGCTCACCATGGCAACCTCCAGAGCCTCCATAAGTTGAAAGATTCAAGGCAAGAGCCTGAGAGAGAAGAGATGGCTGGAGAGGAGCTTAAGAACAGAAGAAAAGTTGGAGCCATGGAGAAGGGAGAGAGAGAGGAGTCCATTGGTTCAAGGATGTGCACGGATTCCAGCTGTTCGGTAACTCTGGGTTGAATCTGACTGAGTTCAACAGACAAATGTGAATACCCTTGGATACTAAGTACAATCAACATAATTGACATGACTGGGCCTTTTGAAAAAATTGCTACCAACTTACATCCATGTTTGCTTGTATTTCCTTGTCAATATTCAACAGATGCTTCCCACCCTCCCCAATAACTGAGATTATATTGAGAAAGATAGGATATATTCAGGCCAGGGGGTAGGGGGGCTCTGTGTCATCAGTTAGGAAGTTCACATAGCAATGTCATGACCACATGCTGGCCCCAGATAAAACCTTCCCAAAACATTTATTAACCATTTACTATATGCTGGACAGTCATCACAGAGTATTCTTATGAAGCTTAGTGGGGGCAGAGAATACACAACCCCCTACCCACTCCTTCTTTTCATAACCAGCTCTTTTGGGAAGCTAAAACCATGTTTGTTTGATCTAGACAAGCAAGAGATGGGAGCTGGCTACCTTTTCCTTGGTGCAGGGAGCCCTGACCCCGGTGCTCTGGGACCACAGGTTTAAGGACTCGTGGCATCTGGGCTGACTACACCATTCCATCTAGAAGCAATAAATGGTAAAGCTGGAGGAAAGGGTAGAAAGTTCCAGATTTCAGCCTCACTTCACGTTTGCCATCATGCCTTTCCTGGACTTCCTTCAAGAAGTATCTTCTGTGATTCTCCAAAGACAATTACTGTAAGTTTGGGATAAAGCCAACAGTTAAAAAGCACTCAGACTTCATAGTCAAGGAAGAGGGAGTGAGTCATCTTGAAGATGGGAGAGCCATTGGGTCCTGCTATAAATATCCCTGGTTCAAAGCTACCCAGCTAAGCAGTGCAGAGGAGCTGTCTTCAAACAGGAGAATGTGATGACTTCCTGAGAACTTTATGAAATAGTTCTAAAGGAAACCATGACTTAGTGGTGAAGAATCCGACTACCAATGCAGGAGACCTGGGTTCAGTCCCTGGGCCAGGAAGATCCCCTGGAAAAGGAAATGGCGACCCACTCCAGTATTCTTGCCTGGAAATCCCCATGGACAGGAACCTGGTGGGCTACGGGCCATGGGGTCAAAAAGAGTCAGAAACAACTTAGCAACTGAACGACAACAAACAATATACTTTCCTTCCTAAAATCAAATTATGTCAGGATATAACCACAGTCGAGGTTCTCATTCTCATCTTTGGAAAAGAAAGATAAACCTTCCCCATCCTGAATCTTACCGGGATGTGTTATCCATGGTATAAAACACTTCAGGGAGGGACAGATGACATCTTTAATCAAAGCCCCACAAATGATCCCATCATCCAGCTCATTATCATATGAATTTCTAACAAGATTTATTAAAAAATGATTATAATAAAATTAAAATATCAAAACTTATAATATGAAATTCTAATAAAATCAGAATTGTGTTTTGTGCTGTTTTGGTCAATTGTGTCTCATTAATAATTTTAGAGATAATTAAATCCAGAAGAGAACTTTAAAGCCTTATAGTTATACATTCAGGGGGAGGGAAAAACCTATTTTTGTTACAGAAATGATCAAAAAGAGTTTTCAACATTTATTTGGAGGAAGTTGCAGTGAAAACACAAAATTAAAGAAGAAAAAGGAACAATGTAAAGTTATGACTTTTAAAGAACTTTATTCCTTATTCTTTTAATGGATATTGATGGGTATCTAGTTACAATGGTGTTTAAATTTCACACATTAAAAAGGTGATATAACAGTTTTATTTTAAACTGCCTATGTTCAAAATACTTCTGAAGCCACATCCTCTGTTACGTACTTAACATTATGATGGAAGTGCTTAGCTGCCTACTGAAAGATGCTCAAGAAGGTATGTGGTTATTCAAAATTCTTCGAGGTGGTACAGAAGCACAAAATTTGAAGTTATATGGTGTTAGAGAGTTTTCAGAGTCAGGTCGACCTGGCCTTGAATCCTGGTTGGGCTATTTACCAGCCCCGTGGCCCTGGGCTTCTTACTTCACCTTTCCCCATGTCAAGGCTCTCTTCCATAATGTTACAGACAGCATTCCTCTACAGCTTTGCCAAGAAAACTTAGCCCAGGGCCTGATACATACCATCTACCAAAGAGACATTTCTGGAGAGCTTACTTTTCGCCAAACTGTGCTAAGCACTTTATGCACACTATGTTATTGAATCCTTACTGTGATCTTAAGAGGTAAGTACTAATATTCATCCCACTTTACAGGTATGGATCTTGAAGCAAAGGAAGTGGTGAAACTTGCTCAAGGTCATACAAATACTAGGGGGTGGCATTACCCTTGTTGGCAGTCTGGCTACAGCCACTATGATCGTTATTACTAGAATCCTTCCCATGAACTTCCAGTTGTATAAAAAAATGGTCCATCCTGAGAGATTGCCTAGGGAAGATTTTCTGACTTCTTCTATTGGCTTCAGAGTGTAGACATCCCTTTTATCCACCCAGGGAATTCAGTCATGATTAGAGAACTCAGCGTGGCTCAGGAGAAGTGGCTAGTGGGATAACTGGTCACTGGGTAGCAATTAACTTTGTTGGTGGAAAAAAAAAGCGGAAGGCTTTTCTGGTTAGGAGTTTTCCTAATAGCTTCTGTCCACATTGTCATGAAAACCTTGAACAATATGGTTGTTCATCCAATTATCAAACCAACCTGGGGGGCAGAGTCTGGCATTCTGTGTACCCATTATCAAAGGGTAATTTGGTGTAACAAACCAAATCGAGTACGTACAAAGACTGTCAAATAAAATAAACCACTCACAAATTAAATTACTTCCCATTTTCAGTGGGAAGAATGCCAGTCATTTTTCATCTTAAAAAATATGCATCTTAATTCCATTTTTTAAAGAACATGAAAAGAAGCATTTAAAGGCCTGTTGTGCAGTCTGTATGTAGCAAGGTCCACCCTCCCTAGGAACATCTCTCTGGGTCCTGGGACATTTTCTCTCAGAGAATTAATGGAGCATTAAGCCTCACCCTGGTTAAAAAAAAAATAAATAGAAAAACCTGTTTCCTCCATGGATCAATGGTGGATGGAGTTCATAAAGCAGAAGTGAGAGGTTGGCTCTGGTTTATAACGACATATCAGAGCTGTTGTTTCCAGAATGAAGCTGCCACTCAACACCACCCCGCCAAACCCCCAGGGAATCCTATCCAAATAATATAATTTTTAGATTTCCCAGATCACACCCTTCAACAGCCTCAATATGTCCCTGAGTTCTTCTTTTACTGGCTTTGTCATATGGATTGAAATAAGCCTGAGAGGAAAAACCCCTTTGGAGCAAATCAGGCTTTGTGCTTCAGGGTCTTAAATACCTGAGAATTATATTCTTTCATTTGACATACATTTATTAAGTGCCAATCACTGCTTTGTGTGGTACGGGTATCAGGTGAACAAAAGCAGGTTGGTTGTGGCACTTAAAGTCTAATAGGGAAGAAAGGAGTTAGTGTCTCAGGTAGACACATTGTCACAAACTGCCCAGGATGCTATAGAAAGATGTGCATTGCTTCAAGAGAGGCAAAAATGTTCTTTCATTAAAAGGAACAGGGGCTCTAATTTAGATTGGGGAATTAGGTGAACTGTGTTTTGAAGAAGAGACAGGTCACCCCCCCAATAACGGAGCCATAAGCATTCTCTATATAAATGGTTCTTCACTGGAGGCCAAATTGCCATCTGACACTGTCTGGAGATAGTTTTGATTGTCAGAATGGGGCGTATGCTATTGAGTAGAGGCCAAGGGTGATGTTAAAAGTCCTACAATGTACAGGTCAGCTTCTAGCAGCAAAGAATTATCTGGACCAAAATGTTAACAGTTCTGAGACTGAGAAATCCAGTTTTTAAGAAAATATTTCTGGAAAGAGTCTAAATCAAGGGTGGATAAAAGAAACTCAATATTAACTTCCACAATCAGCAGAAAAAAGTTTCAGTTCATAAATATGTTCTGGTTTAAAAAGTCCATATATATATATACACACACACATATATACACACACACACACACATACATACACACACACACACATATATATGAAGGATCTATCTCTCAAAGGCTTATGCCTTATTGCCAACTACAAGAATAACACACAACTCATAAAACATGCCTGGGGAATTAATACATATTTTTTAAACTCAATGCATCAAAGATGATTTTTATAGCAGACTAACAATTTCATGCTCGCAGTGTCTTTGACTTCTTTTGGCCTCTCTACAAAAAAAGAGAGGGAAAATATCTTTTGCTCAGAAGATAAACTCAGTATCTAATTACCAGCCCATGCAGCAGCCTGTAATTCTGCCAGTTTTATCTTATTTTTTTTTCTCCCAGACACTTCCATTTTCTGCCAACATTGCTGTTTCTCAAAGTGTGCTTCCCTGTGCATTGCCTTTCCTGTTATTTCCCTTGATGTTTCACATTGTGCAATTCCACAGGAAAAAAGGAGACATCTTAAAATATCACAGGAGAGGAAAATTTCAGTTAACATTTATAGGTGGGGAAGGGGATGGGATGAGAAGAGGCAGTGGTTTAATTTTTGGTTAGTTTGGTTAGGATTAATCACAGCAATTGTTTTTGTTTTTGTTTTTTTTAACTGCTGTTGATGGAAGTATTTCTGAACTCTTCCCATATACTTTCTCCTATTAACAACTGGGATACGTATCACTGAATCTTTGATAATCAAGGATCAAGAAGACCTCAGGAGGGTCACACTATATTCTGTCATTTATTACTGTGGCTTACTCAGATCGAAGAAGGTAAGTATAAATTTGATATAAACTTTAAGAATCTTAGAGCTGGAAGTTACCTGAGAAGTCATTACACGAAAAAGGTGTGTGTGTATACAAAGATGAATCTCTAAGAGCTCTGAAATGCAGCCTTTCATAAGTATAAACAAAGCTATCAGATGCATGCAACTAAACTGTCAGTTCTGCCTCCCACCAACAGATGGCAGTAGTGGTTACCAGTGATATTCTGATTCAGAAACAAAGTGACTTTTCAGGATTGCATTGTCTGGTTCCCATCCCCGGGTGTACCTTAGAATCAAATGAGACTTCTTATTAAAAACTGATGCCTGGGGCCCTCCACTGGGTGGTGGTGGTGGGAAGACTGTTGTTAAGTCAGAATGCCTGGAGGGTGGAATCCAAGTACTAGCTTTTTGAAAGCCCCTGTGACCACTCACCTCGAACCAGACATCTTGGAGTGTGAAGTCAAGTGGGCCTTAGGAAGCATCACTACAAACAAAGATAGTGGAGGTGATGGAATTCCAGCTGAGCTATTTCAAATCCTAAAAGATGATGCTGTGAAAGTGCTGCATTCAATATGCCAGCAAATTTAGAAAACTCAGCAGTGGCCACAGGATTGGAAAAGGTCAGTTTTCATTCTAATCCTAAAGAAGGGCAACGCCAAAGAATGTTCAAATTACCACACAATGGCACTCATTTCACATACTAGCAAAGTAATGCTCAAAATTCTTCAAGCTAGGCTTCAACAGTACATGAACCGAGAACTTTCAGATGTTCAAGCTGGATTTAGGAAAGGCAGAGGAACCAGAGATCAAATTGCCAACATCCGTTGAATCATAGGAAAAGCAAGAGAATTCCAGAAAAACATCTACGTCTGCTTCATTGACTATTCTAAAGCCTTTGTGTGGATCACAACAAAATGTTGAAAATTCATTAAAGAGTTGGGAATACCAGACCACCTCACATGCCTCCTGAGAAACCTGTATGCAGGCCAAGAAGCAATAGTTAGAACTGGACACGCAACAATGGACTGGTTCAAAATTGGGAAAGGAGTATGATAAGGTTGTATATTGTCACTCTGCTTATTTAACTTATATGTGGAGTACATCATGTGAAATTACAGGCTGGAATCAAGATTGCTGGGAGAAATATCAATAACCTCAGATATGCAGATGATACTACCCTTATGGCAGAAAGCAAAGATGAACTAAAGAGCCTCTTGAAGGTGAAAGAGAAGAGTGAAAAACTTGGCTTAAAACTCAACATTCAAAAAACAATGATCATGGCCTCTGGTCCCATCAGTTCAGTTCAGATGCTCAGTTGTGTCCAGCTCTCTACTACCCCATGGACAGCAGCATGCCAGGCTTCCCTGTCCATCACCAACTCCCGGAGCTTGCTCAAACTCATGTCCATCAAGTCAGTGATGCCATCTGGCCATCTCATCCTCTGTCATGCCCTTCTCCTCCCGCCTTCCATTTTTCCCAGGATCAGGGTCTTTTCCAATGAGTCAGTTCTTCACATCAGGTGGCCAAAGTATTGGAGCTTCCATCTCAGCATCAGTCCCTCCCATGAATATTCAGGATTTATTTCCTTTAGGATTGACTTGTTTGATCTCCTCGCAGTCCCCTCGCAGGGACTCTCAAGAGTCTTCTGTAATACCACAGTTCAAAAGCATCAATTCTGGTCCCATCACGTCAAGGCAAATAGATGGAGAAACAAAGGAAACAGTGACAGCCTATTTTCTTGGGCTCCAAAATCAGATGGTGACTGCAGACATGAAACGAAAAGACATTTGCTCCTTAGAAGAAAAGCTATGACAAACCTAGACAGCATATTAAAAAGCAGAGACATTACTTTGCTGACAAAGGTCCATACAGTCAAAGCTATGGTTTTTTCCAGTAGTGTTTGGATGTGAGTGTTGGACCATTAAAGAAAGCTGAGTGCTGAACAATTGATGCTTCTGAACTGTGGTGTTAGAGAAGACTCTTGAGAGTCCCTTGGACGGCAAGGAGATCAAACCAGTCAATCCTAAAGGAAATCAATCCTGAATATTCATTGGAGGGACTGATGCTGAGGCTGTAGCTCCAATACTTTGGCCACCTGATGGCAAAGAACTGACCCATTGGAAAAGATTCTGATGCTGGGAAAGATTGAAGGCAGGAGGTGAAGGGGACGACAGAGGATGAGATGGCTGGATGACATCACTGACTCAATGGACATAAGTTTGAGCAAGCTCCAGGAGATGGTGAAGGACATGGATCCCTGGCGTGCTGCAGTCCATGGGGTTGCAAAGAGTTGGACATGACTGAGCTACTAAACAACAAGTGATCAATATGTAGAGCCAAGGCTAAGAGCCAATGAATTGGAGGGGTAAATGGAAGAGTCCATACAAAGAACTCTTAACAGTGGTTGGAGTATGAGATTATATGAGTTTAGAATTATTTTTATAGTTCCATATGAGGTTTTTAATATTAACTTAAAACATCCTGATTTTAATAAATGGATAAAAATAGTTTATAGAAGGGAAAAAGGATAGAAAAGAGTCACTATTCATAATATATAGAAAATGTTCCCTCAGTTGATAAAAAGACAACTCAGGAAAAAATTATGGGCAAAGGATATGGACAGAAAATTTAGAAAAAGCTAGAAGCAAATGACCAAGAAATATATAAAAATATGCCCAACCTTATTAGTAGTCAAGAAGATGCAAGTTAAGATTTTTAAATCTTTAATCTTACACAAAGAAGATCAATCTCATTAATCATTCAATCTTATAAAATTTTATTCTATGCCAGCTACTGTTTTAAATTTTTTTTTAACCATTAATTCATTTAATATTCAAGATAATTTTCTGAGGTAGGAATTCATATTATACCTCTTTCTGCAAGTAAGGGTAACTAAGACACAAAGCAATAATGTGTCTTACCTTAAAGTCACACACTAGTGCTTGTTGGAGCTCAGATGGGTACTTGGGTATTCTGACCAAGAGCATCCTTATCCTGAGCCACTATCCTACACTCCCTTCTCAGTAGAGTCCCTACTGAGATATGCAAAATGACTGATAACATCTATCCTGGAGATAGTAAGAGGAAATGGGCATTTGCTGGTGGGAATATGAATGCAACGGGAAAAAGTAGCTATTAAAATACAATAATGCATTGGAGAAGGAAATGGCAACCCACTCCAGTGTTCTTGCCTGGAGAATCCCAGGGATGGGGAAGCCTGGTGGGCTGCTGTCTATGGGGTCGCACAGAGTCGGACACGACTGAAGTGACTTAGCAGCAGCAGCAATGCACATATCTTTCAACTTAGCAAAACTTGCCTTAATGGAAACTATCCTATAAAAACTAGACATTGGTTTATGATGATAAATGCTTGAGACCATTCACTGCAGCTCTGTTAGTTATAATTACATTGTAACAAAATCTGGAAACAGGTGACTGTCAGTGAATAGGGGACTGGTTTAATTAGTTATAGTATACCCAGGCTTTAGAATATTGACAGCTACTTCACAGAAGATGAATGACCAGGAGGGATGTTTATATTACTGAGCAGAGTGTATAAGTATCATCTCGAATTTGTAAAAACAAACAAAATCATATCCATCTATTAAGGTTGATAATATATGTTTGTGTGGACATACAAAAAATGGTGTGGCTGGATACACGCCAAACTAGTAATGTGAGTTACCTTAACATGTGGGCCCACGGTATAGGATTGTTTGAGTTGACGCTATAATCCTGCATTAGTTTTGTAATAGAAAAGAAAAAGAAGAGAGATCTTTGCCTCCAATGTCCAGCCAGGGAGGATTCTCAGGATTCTTCAGCCTGCACTGGACTCCTCCTAAAAAAGTATAAGCAGCTCCCAATGAGCATGGCTTTGAATTTAGATCCACTTTCCTTAACTGTCCACTTGTTAGTTCCCTGGGTTGACAGACAGCCAGTCTACCTCTTCCTCTACGCAAAAGCTCTCCAGATATTTGAGCACAGACCTCAGTGCACCCCACTGTCTATTTAATGACACCAAGACTTAGCCTCCAATCTTTATTACCCACCAGTGGTCATGCCTGCGTCACCCCTACTGATGCTTTGCCATGCTGAACACAGTCTACCAGAGTTCAGAACACAGAGGGACCTGCGTTCTTTTAGACCAGACTTATGCTTTCTACCTCAACAACTTAATTGATTTATCTCGGTAACAGTCCATATTGCAGTGTCAACTAAAATTCATAGATCTTCTTTCAAATAAGCTAAGGTCAAGTCAAATGTTCTCTACTACTTTGAATGTGATTACCTCAATTCTATCCCTAGGATTTATCTCTTTTTCTTAAAAGTGAATTACAGGGATATGAAAGAGTACCTATGTAAATGTGGGAGGTGGTGGGAGGAGTCTAATGAATGGTGAATTCTGGAAAATGGGATTTTTCTGCATCATGCAGATGATGGGCTAGAAGATGGGTGAGCACACTGGGTATATGGAGAGGACAATGGCAGTGTCCTGATGTCTGGCTGGAGGGTGGGAGGACCTTAAATCCTCCGTTTCAGAGAGGTGGGGCTGAATTTGAAAGGTAATGATCCTGGCAAATAAAATTGTTACAGGAAGTGGGTGGGGGAAGAGAGAACTCAGAAGGAGGTTTGCTAGTTCCAAGGAGACAGAGCAGGAATGGGCCAAGAACAGAGGAGATGGGACAAGGAAGAGAAAAGAGTATCTGAGAAAAGCAGCTGCACACAGGACTAAAGAAAAAAGGATGGCGAGCCTCCAGAGATGGGAGCGAGGGAAGAGAGAAGAAAGCTGGGAGGCGGTTGCGAGGCGTTCTGTTCTAGTCTGGACTGTTTAGATGCCAAGAAACAGAAACCTTCTCAAATTTACTTAAAAAAAAAAAAAACAACTAAAAAACAAAACAAAAAAGGAGTATTGTGGGACAGAAAGATCTTGCAGTTGAACAGGACTGAAAACGGAGTATGTGAAATGCAACAGGGGCTTAGCCTGCTGTTAGGGGTCTGGGGAACTTGACCTGTCTTTTTGTCTCTGTGTCTGTCTCTCGTAGGGGTGTCCTGGTTTCTTAAACTGCTTCTCTCTTTGTGTCAGCCCTGCCTCTCTCTCTTTGCCAATAAAAGTTAACTCTGTCTGTTTACCAGTCTGAACATGGCCTTCAGTGAGTCACTCTAGCCCTGACTCCACCACACTTTCACTCTAGCCCTGACTTACGCCACACTGTAGTAGACAGTGCTACTATAGTGCACTACCATGCGTAAAATAGCTAGCTAGTGGGTAGCTGCTATAAGCACTGGAAGCTCAGTTCCCCACTCTGTGATGACCTAGAGGGGTCTGAAGATGGAGGGAATGTAAGTATGCATATGGCTGATTCACCTCATTGCACAGCAGAAGCTAACATAACATTGTAAAGAAATTATATTCCAATTAAAAAAAAGGAAATAAGTGTTGCCAGTGAATTCTGAAAAAAAGAGAGCAGGGAACCGACAGGGCAGAAAATATAGTAGGAAGAATGAAACATATAGTCAGAACCTTCCAAGTGGTCTCACCCCTGCCCTTGAACATCCTGCATTCAGAATCACCTGCATACCTTTTTCCTACAATGCTCTGCTCCCCTTATTCACCCCACTTTCACCTACTCCCCCTTACAAAGTCTTCCTCAATCCAGATGGCTCCAGAACTCTCATTCCCCCTGCCATGTATGCACACAATCCAGTGGAGAATAATTCTGATATATATATATATATATATATATATTTTTTTTTTGGTGCTGAAACTTTTTTTTTTTAAGAGTTCAAAATTCTAGCTTCCTTCTTCCAATTGGCACAATTTTGACAGGCTTCTTGGAATCATTTCCCAACTTGAGTTCCTAGTGCTAATAATCCAGACTGACTTCTAGCAATCTCTTGTTCAAAGAGAATAAAGCGCAACTGGTCACTATTCCCTGGATAGAAATCGTATTTTGTTTGGAATGCTGCTACGATTGCCTTTCAATCTGCTTCAAGCAATAAATACATTGCTTCAACTCCCTCTTATAATTTCCCCCATGTGTCTGTCAATCTTACACAGCAATCACATGATTAGCTTTTTAGATTAGATCATTAAACTGTATTAGAATAAGAGTATATCCTGAACTAAATAAGATTTGGTAATTACTTCTTCTGGAACAATGTACTATTTTGGATGACGTATGCCCGGTCTAGTTTTAACTGACGCTTTTATGTTATTATTCACTAAGACCCGGGGATCTTTTTCACGCATTCACTTTGTCTTTCCACATCCTGCACATGAATGCTTGAATTTTCTCTCCACGTGCGCTAGCACCGTGCTTTGTCCTTTTAGAACTCTACATCCTTTCTGCTCCCCTCAAGTTTTCAAGGGTGTCCTCCATTTCCGTACTCATTGTTGACCTCTTCTTTGCCCCCTGGTTTTGTGAAATGTAAGCCAATATAACGATGGGGTGACGGGGTGGAGCTTACAGCATGTGAGGCTGACTCATAGGATTATAAGCTCCATTAATTTTTTTTCCCTTCCTGAAGGGAGAAATATGAATTATTTTCTCAAATAGGCAAAGCAGAGGACCTCTTTAAAAGCCATAAAGCTCTGAGGCTCGCAGTGAAAAGGAAGGGGAAACTAATCATGCAGAGGGAAATGAGGACAAATATGCATTTCATTGAAAAGTCACTGTGGTTGAACATCAAATTACTCTCCCTGACTTCCACCTATCTCACATTCTGCTAAGAACTTATTTTGCCCTTCATCTAGAAATAACTGTATCCTGAATGGCACCGCATATGCATTAATAGGTAGATTCAAACATATATGCTTAGCATAAGTCAGAAAAAAGAAAGAAACACATTTAAATAATGTTGACTACTGCAGCTGCACTCCATTCAATGGCACCCGAGTAAGTATGAGATGTGGGCAGTAGGTCTGCTCAGATTGTCTTTGTGGATCTCATCTTCCAGCGCCTTGATGTGTTGAATGAGTTACTAAGGTCTAAAGAAGTCTATTTTTCATAAATGGCCTTCCACATTTTAGTTATAGCTTTAGCCTGTACTTCCCTGGTGGCTCAGACAGTAAAGAATCTGTCTGCAATGCGGGAGATCCGGGTTTGATCCCTGGGACAGGAAGATTCCCCTGGAGAAGGGAATGGCTCCCCACTCTAGTGTTCTGCCTGGGAAATTCCACTGCCAGAGGAGCCTGGTAGGCTATAGTCCATGGGATCACTAAGAGCTGGACATGACCAAGTGACTAACACGTTCACTTTTCACTTTAGATTGTGCATTATTCTTTATATATTATGCATATATATGCATACATTAGTTTTTACAGAGTTTATAAAAAACTATGTACACTATACCATGTGGGTAATTTAAGGGATTTTTAAAAGATATTTTTATGGGATGACTTTAGAATCTAGCCTGTGCAAAACTGTCCCCTTTACTGACTGATCCTTTTTCAAATCTCTACTATTTCCTGTGTACCATTATTTCCGGTAAACTTCACAAAAAATTCCTCATCATCTGCTCAATATTTTACAAAGAGTTAAAGAACTGAGGCTCAGTGAAGTTAAATGACATAGCAAGTCACGAGGTCACTCAGTTAGGATCAGCAGAGGCAGGATTAAACACAATCTGGATTCATAGTTCATACTTTTTCTACCCCATCAGGGCATCTAAAAATCTTGATACTTTTCAGACTCTTCCTTGGATTATCCTGGGTCCTTGGATTATCCTGGGGATCTTCCATTTTCCTTTGTCAAGGTCTAACTTTATAGTAAGATATTTTGACACTTGAAAGAATTAACGTGACTATTTTGAAGCAATGTTTGTTGAGCACTTACTAGATGCAAGGCACTATTGGTAGCCTACGCCTCTGGAATCATCTTTTTCCAAAAGCACCTCACAAATTGAGAAGACAAACAAAGGGTCAAATAACCCAAGAAACTCAAATAATTTGTAGGCAGGGATCAATTACAGGGACTTGTGAGTACCGAGAAGGACTTTGGTGTGCATTCTAGGCAATAAGGGAAAATATCTTAGGCTCTTAACAGTAACGAATGATCTAACCTACAATTGAAAAGTATCATACTAAGTGCAATGTGGTTTTCAGACTGTGAAATGTGAGGGGGAAGAGAGTGAGTGAAGGTAGGAGAAAAAACTGAAATGCTTTTTTACATAGTATGCTGAATACAGGCAAGAAACAATCTAACCAAACTTAGGAGGGAAATGACAGAATAAAACAGTTACAGAGATGGCAGCTGCTTTGAAGGACAATGAAACAGAAAAATCTGATAAACATAGTTATCAACATGGTTTATCAGATCAGAGATCAGTCGCTCAGTTGTGTCCGACTCTTTGCAACCCCATGAATCGCAGCACGCCAGGCCTCCCTGTCCATCACCAACTCCCGGAGTTCACTGAGACTCAGGTCCATCGAGTCAGTGATGCCATCCAGCTATCTCATCCTCTGTTGTCCCCTTCTCCTCCTGCCCCCAATCCCTCCCAGCATCAGAGTCTTTTCCAATGAGTCAACTCTTTGCATGAGGTGGCTAAAGTACCGGAGCTTCAGCCTTAGCATCATTCCTTCCAAAGAAATCCCAGGGCTGATCTCCTTCAGAATGGACTAGTTGGATCCCCTTGCAGTCCAAGGGACTCTCAAGAGTCTTCTCCAACATCACAGTTCAAAAGCATCAATTCTTCGGCACTCAGCCTTCTTCACAGTCTGACTCTCACATCCATACATGACCACAGGAAAAACCATAGCCTTGACTAGACGAACCTTTGTTGGCAAAGTAATGTCTCTGCTTTTGAATATGCTATCTAGGTTGGTCATAACTTTCCTTCCAAGGAGTAAGCGTCTTTTAATTTCATGGCTGCAGTCACCATCTGTAGTGATTTTGGAGCCCAGAAAAATAAAGTCTGACACTGTTTCCACTGTTTCCCCATCTATTTCCCATGAAGTGGTGGGACCGGATGCCGTGATCTTTGTTTTCTGAATGTTGAGCTTTAAGCCAACTTTTTCACTCTCCACTTTCGCTTTCACATGGTTTATAAGCATGAGCAAATGACACCAAACAAAGTGAAAAGGTGCTGAGGTGAAAATCAGTCATCAAAGCAGATGATATATACAGAAAAGAGAGAGAATCCAGGGTATGTATTATTGCTGGTCATGAAGAGATCAAAAGTAGCGAGTAGGAAAAAATACTTAAAACATGTTTTAGAAAAATGAGTGAGACAAAAACTTAAATCCAAGACAGAAAAGATTGAAAGGGTATAGTATACCGACAGAAAATGATAGAAAGCTAATATCAAGGCATATTCTGATGAAGTTATCTCACTTCATGTATAAAGAAGATGTACAGGTTATGCAGAGCTTTAAAAATGAGTCATATTTATAAGAGGTAAAAATAAGGCTGGTTTCAGACTTCTCGCTGCAGTAAACTCCACATCACAGACAGAACCAAACAGTGTCCACAAAGTTACAATGAGTTTATATCCCTTCAGGTTGTGATTTAGCACAGAAGCAACATTCTTAAGCAGGCAGAAATTCAGGGAGCACTATTTATGAGTTTCCACTAGAACGTAAGCTTCACAGTGGTGAGGCCAACCTCCTCCATGTCGTTTCCCATTTTATTGACAGCACCCAATGCAAAGGTCATGATACACAGTAGACACTCAACAAACATTTGTTGACTGAATTAAAAAGCTTTTTTACATAAAGAAAATTGGATACTTTCTCAGAGAGTCCTAAACTGCTTTTTCATCAGAACCACCTGAGAGCTATTAAAGAGAAAAAGAAAATACAGATTTCCCAGATCTACACTTTGAGATCTGAGCTCAGTTGGGTTTGAATATCTTGATTTTTAAAAAGTTCCCAAATGCTTGCAGACCAGGGCTTGTCAAACTTCAGTTCTTCTTTAGCATCCTCTTCAAAAAAAATTTTTTACGTTACCTATTTACCCAGACTATAAATAATAAAAGTAAATAACTTAATATTTTCTTTAAATGAATCTGCTTTTTAGCAAACTCTATTAATTTTGATAGGGAACTTCACATCACAGCAATACACAAAAAGCTAGTTTTCCAAGAACTACCAAAAAAGCCCAAAACAATGTTATAAAAATAAATACAAGAAAAAAAATGTTCTTAAATTCTAGCCAGATATGGTCACCTCGAAAGACTTAGAGCTCAAGGCCAATTATTGGTTTTAAAAAAACTTAGATTTATAAGTGTTACTAGGGACTTCCCTGGCATGGTTGAGACTTTTTGTCTTCCAGTGCAGGGGTACAGGTTTGATTCCTGCTTGGGGAGCTAAGATCCCACATGCCTCATGGCCAAAAAACCAAAACATGAAACAGAAGCCATATTGTAACAAATTTAATAAAGACTATGAAAATGTTCCATATCAAAAAAATCTTAAAAAAAAAAGTGTTACTAGATGGGTTAAAACAATATTAACTCAAAGTAAGACTTTGGGCTTCATGTAATGAGCAATTTTAAAAAGAACAGAAAAGAGAAAAACTTCAGCTATGTGATTTAATATTACTTAAAGCTGGGTCTTGTACCAAGAGCAAATAGCCCAGACTTTAGGGAACACAGTAATCTTTGAAAGTGACCATCACAGTACCTGGGACATGTTCAGTCGCTTAGTTGTGTCTGACTCTTTGAGACACCGTGAACCGCAGCACGCCAGGCCTCCCTGTCCATCACCAACTCCTGGAGTTCACTCAAACTCACGTCCATTGAGTCAGTGATGCCATCCAGCTATCTCATCCTCTGTCGTCCCCTTCTCCTCTTGCCCCCAATCCCTCCCAGCATCAGGGTCTTTTCCAATGAGTCAACTCTTCACATGAGGTGGCCAAAGTACTGGAGTATCAGCTTTAGCATCATTCTTTCCAAGGAAATCCCAGGGCTGATCTCCTTCAGAATGGACTGGTTGGATCTCCTTGCAGGCCAAGGGACTCTCAAGAGTCTTCTCCAACACCACAGTTCAAAAGCATCAATTCTTCAGCGCTCAGCCTTCTTCACAGTCCAACTCTCACATCCATACATGACTACTGGAAAAACCATAGCCTTGACTAGACGGACTTTTGTTGGCAAAGTAATGTCTCTGCTTTTGAATATGCTATCTAGGTTGGTTATAACTTTCCTTCCAAGGAATAAGCATCTTTTAATTTCATGGCTGCAGTCACCATCTGCAGTGATTTTGGAGCCCCCAAAAATAAAGGCTGACACTGTTTCCACTGTTTCCCCATCTATTTGCCATGAAGTGATGGGACCAGATGCTATGATCTTAGTTTTCTGAATTGTTAGGTGATTAATACATGCTGATTTCAAGTATTTATAGGTAACCTACTTTGTGTAAAGCACAATTCTGAGTCTTGGGAATAGGATAACAAATATCTGGGCTTCCCTGATGGCTCAAACAGTAAAGAATCCACCTGCAATGCTGGAGACCCAGGTTCGATTCCTAGGTTGGGAAGATCCCCTGGAGAAGGGAAAGGCTATCCACTCCAGTATTCTTGCCTGGAGAATTCCATGGACAGAGGAGCATGCAGTCCATGGGGTCACAAAGAGTAGGCCATGAATAACACTTTCACTACTTTGTGTAAAACACAGTTCTGGGTCTTGGGAATAGGATAACAGATAAGATAGTCTCTGTTCTTGGGTGGTTCAATGCTATTTCAGGTGCCTTTTCACACAGTTATTTGCATAAACAAATGGAGTAGTGCCCCCCCCCCCCCGCCATCCATGGTTTTGCTTTCTGTGGTTCCCATGATTTACAGTCAACTACACCCAAAAATATTAAATGGAAAATCCCAGAAATAAGCAATTTATAAGTTTTAAATTGCCCATTGTTCTGAGTAGCACGATGAAATCTAGTGGACGTGGATCACCCCCTTGTCCACATCCTGCTCGTGAGTCACTTAGCAGTCCTCTTGGTTATCACACTGACTGTCAAGGTATAGCAGGGCTTATATTCAAGGAAGCCTTACTTTTCTTAGTAATAGCCCCAATGCACAAGGGTAGTAGTGCTGGCAGTTCAGATATCCTCTTTCTGTGCCTGATTTATAAATTAAACTTTATTGTAGGTATGTATGCACAGTAAAAAACATAGTAGAGGAAAACCCAAGGTATATTCAGGGCTCTGTACTATCTGTGGTTTCAGCCATCCACCAGGAGTTCTTGGAATGTATCCCCTGCAAATAAGGGGGACCCACTCTAGACAGCTGGGACCCTTGATTGGTCACTGACTCCATCTCTCTTACCTATGTATGGCTGCAGCTTCCAAACCTAAAAAAGTGTGGGACTGTGTCTTTTACGCTGGCTTCCTATAATCATAATAGTATGTTGTGCTTCTAGAGAGCTTGCTGTATGCTACCGCATTGAGCACATGGCGGGATGCATCTTCTCTAATCCTCACAGCCACCATACAAGGCAGGGATGGTAAGTGATGGTTAACTTCATTTCTCAGATGAGAAAATGGAGGCACAGCTCTGACCAGAAGCCCCATCCATCCCAGAGAGCAGAAAACTACCTCTCTGACGAGCTGAGATCCTTACTGTGGCCTTTCCTTTATAGCATGACCTGCTACTGCTATTTAAATCCCATTTCCCTATCCTGGGGTGATCAGAAAAGGAACACATGACTCTAATGGTAGTCTCATTAACTTCTGGTTATTAAAGGGGAAAATGAAGAGAACTGAGGCAGGTGCAGATGAGCACTGCTGGACTGAGAATTAAGTTAAATGATAAGCAAAACAAAGGGAGAGAATAAAGACACGATTTCACTGGAGGTCAAGAGAAAAATAATGAGCTCTTTTCTAAACACAAAAGAAGAATGTAAGTGGTAAAGAAGGAAGCCAGGCTGCTGGAGCTTGGCAGGGGGTAATTTATTGATTGACAAGTAAGAATGTGCCAGAAAGAAAGACATAAAGGAGGAGAATTATTTGCTGCAGTTTTCACAATGGGAGACGTCCAAAGAGGCAAGAGATGTAAATTTCCCAGGGGAAGATTATGGAGTATGATTCTTGTCTTCAAGTCCTCAAAAGGCAAAGCATTGATTTTTGTTTGTTTGTTTGTTTTGAAGCACTGGATTTGATGCTGAACAAGGATCAAATGATACCAGTGGCCCTTGATAATGACAGATATCTGAAGCTGTTTGGAGTACAGGAAACTTAGGACTGAATATTTCTAAATCTAATAATGGTAGAGTCAGAGAAGACCTGGATTTGTTCAGGGAGTGGGCGCAACGGATTTCTGTAGACTCTCCCAGAAAGAGGAGGAGAGTCTAAAATCGAACCCAAGGGAATAGCTTCTCAACCAGGACACTGCTGGAGTGGGGGATGCTTTGAAAGGCACAGAAAGTAAGCAGATTCCATCCAAACATTACAGATGAAAGTTACATCATCTCTCTTGACAGCGGAAATCACTGGTAGAAACTGAGAGGATAAAGGGCAGCTAGGGAAAACAGAATATACTAGGGTTCAGCATGTAAACAAGTAAAGGTGGAGGACAAAGCTCCCTTCCTGTGTAAGCAGTGTATGCAGCTCTTCAGTTTGTGGAGTTCATTTAACTTCTTGTTAATTTCCATGTCTTTGTAGGAGTCTGACTCAAGATTTTCCCCAACTATTTATTTTCCTCTATGAGAATTCTTTCATTTAAAATGACATTATACTCCATATATATTTCTAGGCATGCAATTTCTTTTGTCTTGAATTATAGAAAGTGAGACAAACCCAGCTCTTGAGCAACAACACCAAATATAGGGAGGCATTTTCATTTTTTAAGGTTGCAGATTTAGGCAAGCTAAGTTTACAGACTATTTGGAATTTCAATCTCTCAACATACACGACACTTGCAAATGCTTCTCCTCATACATTTTTTTTTCTTCTTCCCCAGAAGGGACTGATGCCAATAAAGCTCATCTGCCTGAGTTACGGCTCTTTCCCTTTTGATAATCAGAAAAAATTATGCAAAGGCACAGTGCTGTTATCAAACAGAAATAGAGAGCAATCTAATTCTACCTGATAATTTGGCCTGGCACATTGTTTTTTCCAGAATTTATCTCACCACAGATGCTGGCAGAATGCTTTCTATAAAAGAACAGACCAATTAAGGGAGAAATTTCTGGAAAGTCAATTTTGGTGTTCAATGTTGTATTTGAATGTGCAAATGTTAAACAGGTTGGTAATGAGCTTGTGCTGAAAGAGGAAAATAGAAATTTTCTTTTTTATTTTTCAAGTGATCAAGACAAAGGAGAAAATATCAAGAGAACTTTTTTGGGTTGTTTTTATTTAAGGAAAAGTGATCTACTTGGAATGTTTCTCCTTATTGCTTAACAGAAAATAAAGACAGAAGGTCTAACATCTGATAATGGACCCTTTGACCTTAGGCAGAAAATTCTTCATTTTTGATTGACTGATGGTTGGAGGGTGAGGCAGAGAATCTAAAGGAAGATTCACAACCAGAGTCCTGGGTCAACTCTTAACAACTTTTCCATCAGCTCATGATGCCACTATCCCTGAGGCCACACACCTGAGACATGGCTGCAGCTTCTTCACTACAAAGAGTTACTACTAAGGCATGTAACACTCCTTAGCCCACTGACAACCTGAAAGCTCACTGGTCCTTAGAAAATAGGTATGGCAAGGTGGGAACACACTTAACTTCAATTTATCCAGAGAGATTCAAATTGATGATTTATTTTCCATTATCTCCTAATCTTTGCTTACAGAGTTTCATTAAGAGTCTTTAATGGGAATTTCCTTTTGGCCAGGGATGTGTCATTCACTAAAGAGTCTTAAACATTAGGGTTTCTATGTCTTAGTCAAATCGACTCTGGCTGTAGGATCAAGTTAGAAGTCTCTTCCCTCTCACCTATCTCAGAACTTCTATCCAGAAGCAGCAGCTGGGGTCTACCAGTTGTCTCTCTGTTCTGAGAATTCCTGATCCCAACCCTGGAGCTAGTTACCTATTATGGAATGGTCAGTATGAAAAGCTGGATACTATGGTACTATTTTTTTTTTTTCTGATAACATGTCTTATGATGCAAGTACTTGACTGATGATAAAATTGATATTTTGAGAGCTTAACTACAAAGTCCAAAGTCACAAAAACACAGAGGTGGGATTTGAATCCAGAGCTGTTCTTCTGAAGTCTGTTAATCCCTACACAAGACTCTCCCAGAATGGTTCCCACTGTGGGTTTCCCTCCCCTACCAGAGGATAAACAGAAATAAGTTGGACTTACATTTCTCCCAGCAATGAGGACATTTTGCTCACACCTTCTGAGCAAACAGGTGATTTTATTTTAAAGTACCCATGTGACTTGTTTCTTCAGCCCCCATGTCTTGACTCATATTTTGGGTTTGCTAACATAAAATATACTGCATTTCTCTCCCAGGTCCTAGGGAATTTTAACTGGTTACAAACCCATTTCAGGCTATGTTGTAATTCTGAAGATATGCTTCTCTTTAAACTATAGGAAGGGTGGAAAAGAAGGCAGGCTCCTCCATCACTGGCGGCAGGAATATCTAGGCTGGACAAACATCTGGTTCCCTTTGCATGCAAGTGCCTGACCGAAGTCCGTTTCCAAAGCTCTGGGAATCAGACTTAACTCTGTCTATCCTGAAGAATGAATGAAGTGGCTCCCCAGAGTTCTCTTCACTCTGACTAGAGTAGCCCAGATGAAACACAAGAATGTTTCGTGAGGTCTATGGCTAAGTTAGTAGTCTGAACTTACTCCCTGCTGGGGCTTCTTCAACTGGAATCTTGCAGGCTCTCATGCTTTGCTAGCTACTTGGTATTTTATGGACGTGAAATGCAGTGAAGATTTGGTCACTGACCCACCAGTTTCAACATAAAAATCTTTACTGAACATCTTCTGATTTCCTCTCCTTCATTCAATCTTTTCTCAGTTTTATGGTTTTTTTGTCCCTAGAAATACCCCAATATCCTGGATAATGGGAAAGCAGGTTAGCCACTGTTGGCCATTGGCTCTCAGAGATTTCTGTGTAGTGAATGAGAGAAAGAAAAATGGCAACAATAGCAATGATGACTACAGCGATCACACAATAGGAAAATCTAGGATCATGCAGAGAGCAAGTGCAGTACCGAACACACTCCCCTTTGGAGCCCGTGGGAGCTTTCGTGGCTGCATTGCTAGATTAGTGATAGAAAAGCTAGATTAGTGCCATTCAGAAAAGGCAGAGAAACAACATGTCCCTTCTTGGAGCCAGTGGGCATTTATCTCTGTGGTCTTTCTGGGCCTGGTGCCCCGTTCTCTCCGCATGGACAGCAGAGCGAATCCTGCTTTGGAGCCAAGCGAGAGCTCTTTGATGTGGTTCTGCACTGCTTCCCAACCTCAGTCCCTGCCTTCTTTTTCTCTGGCCCCATTCTTGCATGGAAAATTGAGGTAATGATTTATATGTTGTAAGTAGTTCTGACAGGTGCACTCGATCTTGGCTTCCTCCAGCCCCAGGACTAATCGGAAGCTTATCTCTTCCTTTGTGTAATAGGGAGCTGTCAGGTTCTGTGACCTGCCAAACAATTCAGTCATTCAGGGGAGGGTTCATCCTAGAGAGAGGACGCTCTGACACTGGAGGAGCTCCATGGAGGTCATGCACTGACACAGATCAAAACAGTGACAGCCAAGGGCTAGGGGGCAACAGGACGACACGGACAGAACGCCACTGGCTTCCGGAATTTAAACTCGTCATATCCGCCAGGAACCTTCTAGGCTGTACTGGCAACTTTTGTACTTTGGTGTACATCCTGACTTGGGTGCTGAATATTTAGGCATTTGAGCACAGAAGAGGTATTTCAAAAAATGACTGGAGCCAAGAATAAAGGGTTTGCACTGCTTTGGGGAGAAAGAGCATATAGCAAAGCCTATGATGGTCCGGCCACAATCTGGCTGCCTGGTCACCTGCATCTGGCAGGGACCACATATCTCCTGTGTTCAGCCTTCCAGCCACTCTGGCCTTCATCCCATCCCCCATTCTCTGGTGCAACTTCCCACCTCAAAGCCTTTGCCCATGGCATTCCAGCCTCTGCCAGGAAGGTTCTTCCCACTTCTCTCCTTACCTACCTCCTGCTTTGGCTCTGTTGTTAGTTGCTCAGGAAATTATTCTCTGTGCTCATGAATGGGCAATTCTGCCATCCTCTGCTCTCCCATGCACCTGCCACCTCTCCACTGCAGCCCCCCACCCAGGGTCAGTTTTATATTAAGGGTATCTGGTTCATGCCCTTTCCACCAACAGAGACTGAGGGGGCATGAGGTCATGAGTAGGAACTTGCCATTCATGTTCATTGCCGTAATGCCAGGGTCTATGACATTCAATAAATACCTGTGGAATTAGTGAAAAAATGAATAAGTAAGAGACTGAGGTAGCACCCATGTTCTTAACTGATTTCACGATCAAGTAGGGAAAGGCCCATCTCATCAGCCATCTGCAAGTTCACATGCAGAGATGACTTTACTACGGAAACGAATCATGGTAGCTGAGTGTGGCTTCATTCTGTCATTTCTGCCTCAGCATCTAAGCTGACAGCTTGTGCTCTCTTGTCTGCACTGATAGATATTTATGTTATCCCCCCTCAGGATGCTTTTCTCAGATGCTCTTTGCATTTGGAAAACAAAGAATTTCTTTTTTTTTTTTTAATTGAGCTTTCAGATGTTTCTAAACATCTGCATGCTTGGAATGGAAAGAGCAGGATAACTGGATGAAGTTTTCACCTCGTGTCTGGATGTTTTGGCATTGAACAATGCCCTGATTTTAGTTGAAGTTGCATAATTCTCAACTGCTGAAAATAATCAGAGGAAGAGGGATCACAGGGCAGAAGAGAAAATGGTGAGAAGGGGTTCAGGCAGTGTTTAAATACACCACAGGACAGACTGTGACGTCAGGCACGAGGACACAAGATTGATGCTGTTACTATTTTCAAACAGAAGCTTATAGCCAGCTAATTCCTCACTGGATTATAAGACCCGTGGGAGGGCAGGGACAACACAGGACTATGTATATGGAGCCTTTTTAAAACAAATGCACATTAGATAGATGATAGATTATACAGAAGGAGACATTTGTGAACAGTGATGGTTTTTAGATTGGCTGAAGAGTCATTTCTCTTTCAAGAAGTCCTGATGATAGGATAAGGTCCACATTGACTGCGACCATTAAGAGCCATTGCTACTGGGAGGCCAGATAACATGGTGGTTCGGAGTGGAGGGTCTGCAGTCAGATAGTCAGGGGTAAACTCTGGTTCTGCCACTTGCTAGTGAACAATCCTGCACAAGTCACTTCCTCTATATAGAGTACAGTTTCTTCACCTGTGAAATGGCCATAATAGCTTTCAGCTGATAGGATTAAGGGAAAGATTAAATGAGGAAGTATGCAGAGTGCCTGGAACTGTGTTAGGCACTAGAAAGTGCTCAGTTAATGAACTTGTTACAGAACAGAAAAAGACTCACAGACTTAGAAAAGGAACTTACGCTTGCCGGGGGGAAGGGATAGTTAGGCATTATGGAAAGGTCATATACACTCAATGTTACGTGCCAGCCTGGATGGGAGTGGGGTTTGTGGGGAGAATGGATACATGAAAACATATGGCTGAGTCACTTTGCTGTTCACCTGAAACCACCACAATATAGGTAATCGGCTATGTTGTTGTCCAGTAGCCCAGTCGTGTTCCACCGTGACTCCATGGACTGCAGCATGCCAGTCCTCCCTGTCCCTCAGCATCTCCCGGAGTTTGCCCAAGTTCATGTTCATTGCATCGGTGATGCCATCCAGCTGTCTCATCCTCTGATGCCCTTGACTATACCCCAGTACCAAATAAAAAGTTTCAAGTTTGAAAAAAAATAATGTTAATGAACTTGTATGTCAAGAGGGAGATTCTGTTAAGGCTCTTTCTCCATCATGGGATTCTGAGACTGGATGGTAGGAAAATGAGAGTGGAAATGCTGCCAAGCTGATCACTGTTCCCTGACCCAATTCTTTTGGCCAGCATCTCCCAAAGTGAGGTCTGTCCCTGTACTACTCAAAACAACAGATCCCTGAACTGGTTGCTAATAGTCTATGACAAGATAAGGAGCTCAAGCCAGAGTCAGGGCCCTGCTTCATCCATTGTGAAAGTCTTGCTATGGGAAATAAAAGTGTCAGCTGAACTACACACTGGATTAATGACATGAATGAGTCATATGCGGGTACAAGCTCTTTATCCTGTTGTGGACCGGCACTGGGCCAACGACCACATTTTGAGTAGACTGTTAAAAAGAACGGTAATCCCATGAATTGAGAAAAGGGTTTTTCATGGTCAAATAGGTTTGGTGGTAAATAATGCACATATGATCTCTTTCTTCGACTTTGATATATTCATATATTAAAGGTCTTGAGAAACTGCAAAGTAAATAAATTTGTTTAAATGTATTTAAACTAGGATTTCCCAGATATTCTTCAGCAATAAACATTTGTGAGCATGTATGCTTGTATGTTTGCTTTTTCCACTGCTTTTAACATTATTTCTGGTAAAGAATATGAACTCAACTGATAATCTGGTAAACAAAAAATTACAAAAGTGTGATCTACTCTCCTCCACTCAAATACACACAATTCTAACATCTTTTTGGTTGAAATTCCTTCCCTTCTGGCTCAATCATTCTAAGGAAACCAGAGAATTTAATCTTTTTTCCATTGATAACAATCTCCTTTAACATAAAGCCACACTTATAAAATATTTTCTCCAACCGGTTTCTTACTTTTATGCACCAAAGAAAAGAAAGTATCTTCCTCTATACTCTCATCTCTAGAAAATACTTAAAAGCTTTTTCTCTGATAAGGACAGGCATTTAAAATCAGTGCATCAGTTGAAGTCTGGTTTGCAATGTCCTAAGATCAAAGTGTTTGCATTTTCTACTGAATTTGGTTCCAAATCCATTTGTGTTAATCATTTTCTAGAACACTTTTACATGTAATGACCAGAGGCCCTAAAATTCTTCTTGTGATTGCAAATGAGTTCTTTGCATAACTTGGGAGCAAAAGGAACCTAGGCTCATATTTTGATCTCTATTTAAATGTCTAATTGAAAAATACTACACATTAGCTCTAGGCTATGTTAACATTCTAAGGTTTCCTGAACAACGAGCTCCTTCATACTAGTGCTGAATGCACGCCTACACTCACACACATGCACACACGTGTTGTTTCAGGGGCTGGACCTCACACCTGTCACTCCAGCCAACAGTGAGCTCATATTGGAGAGCCAGGACCTGGTCTGGGGACAAGGTCTTTCCCATGACACTCATAATTCAGATAATTCCATCAGAAAGATGCAGAAAATGTAGATACTTGCCATCCTCAAATCATCCAACTATGTCTTGGATTTTCCATTGACTTTAAAAGTATACAGAGAACTCTTTAAAGGAAAAGATGAAGAAAATTATTCTAATGATTTCTTTTTTGAGAAAAATCCATCTGGGTCAGTGTGAATTAGGTTTGACATAATGATAAGATCCTGGCTCGCAAAGCCTGGAAAAGATTGGCAGCCTGCCCTGTTCTGGCCATGTCTCCAAAATTCAGACCTTCCCTGGTGGCTCAGTGCCACCAGGGACCACAGAAACTGTGGTCAGAGACCACAGAAACATTGAGATTTCCTTCTCTAATATGATCCTTTTCTTCTTCCGATACTAGTGGACTTGTAAGCTTCCCGCTGTCATGGAGTGTATCTGTGGGGACTGTCATTTGCTGTTAATAGTTTCTATCACATTTGAGAAGCCACAGATGCCTTCCAAAGGGGTTGGGAGCAAGGGACAAAGAAAAGTTGATCTTAAGCCAGGTATAGGATTGTGCTTATATTTACGTTTATCTTGAATCTAATTACTACGTGGTAAATGCAGCATAACAAAGGTCACTTTGAGATGAAAGAAAATATTTTATTGCCAGTGAAAATACTCTGAATCTAAGGCAGTTTCGGAGGCTCAGTGCAAACACACGTTCAAAATAAAGCAGAAGGGATGGCTGGATTTGCTCTTATCAAAACATAATGCTGCTTTGAATTTTTCCAAAATATTCATCAGACTTTCTGGAAACTCCTGGTGTCCAAATGAATGACAAGATGGGAAAGGAAAGGAGAAAGGTAATGACATATACTGAGCATCGGTGATAGTAAGGCATCCTGTCAGTACCATCAACACGTTACTCTAGTTTAGAGCATGACCTCTGTGAGGAGAATGCAAGACGCGTTCTATTTCACAGATGTTGGCTGAGATGTGGTCAGAGCTTGAGCCCTTTCTTGGAGGTTCTGTAACGTGCTGTTAAAGATCACAGACTCTGGAGTCATACTGCACCTGGTTGCAGTATGTGACTCTGCCTCTTAGTAGCTGTAGCCCATGGGCAAGTAGCTTCAGCTTTCTGAATCAAATCTACATGTCTGTAAAATGGGGATGAAAACAGTATTGAAGCCCATAGGACTGCTATCGGGCTGCAATGAGATGGGGCTTGCCTGTGCCTAGCAGGAGGCTAAAATGAGCCTGGCTTGTAGAAGAAACTCATACTAAATCATTCACTGCTTGTAAAGGCAACCAATCACACTGGATAACAGTGCTGCCCTCAGATTATTCTGTATAGAACCTTGAGGTAGGAAGAGGGAAGCAGGCAAAGAAAGAACTTACAAAATCAAATCAGAGACCTTTGGAGTTCTCCTCATCAGTCATTATGCCAATGGTCCTCAAGCCTAGCAGATATTCAGAACTGCCTGGAATATAGCCGAGAACTATGGGTAAATCTCTTGGCCCTGTGCTTGGAGATTCTGAATTGGCCAGCTGGGGATGATTTAAGACATTCTTAGAATCTGATGATCACCCAGATTGGATGAACCACGGTCTAAACCCATGCATCCTTTCTGCTCCAAATCCCTCCTCCCCACAACAAAACAGAAACCTCACCTGTGCCCAAGGTTCTAGCAACTTCTACCATCTACTTCACTGTTTTTTTTTTCTAGCCTCTGTTTACTCATATTTTGGTTTATATCAACTATTCAGATGAATATATCAGGCATTCTATTTTGCACAAGAGGCAGAATAGTAGAATGGATTTTTAGAATCATACAGACATGAATTCAAGTCCAAGTACTATTAACTAGTGTCTGACCTCAGGCAGGATATTTAACCAATCTGGCTTTGGGTCCCACATCTCTGAAATGAGGTTTATTTTAGTACCTACATGCATGTATGCATGCTCAGTTGTGTCCAACTCTTTTGCGACCCCATGGACTGTAGCCCTCCAGGCTCCTCTGTCCATGGGATTTTCCTGGCAAGAATATCGGAGTAGGTTGCCATTTCTTTCTCCAGGGTACCTTCCTGACCCAGGGATTGAACCTATGTCTCTGCATTGCAGGCAGATGTGAGCCACCCGGGAAGCCTATTTTAGTACTTACATTACAGGTTTACCTTGAAGATTAAAGTAGCCAAAGGAGCATCTCTGGAAGAGAGCAAATGTTAACAAGTGCCTGCTGCTCTTATTGTTATTTCAGTGGAAGTAGTTCCTTTGTCTCACTGAATATTAGCCAAAGAACAGGACAGGGACATCTACAACCATCACCCCCAAAAGGCAAATGTGTCAAAATACCAACGCTTGGTGGGGAGGGTAGTGCCTGAGATTCCTGTGGAGTGCTTTCTGATCCCATAAATGAAACCCCATGATACAGACCGACAGAATCAGATAATGATGGCAATCAATAACGATAACAGAAATGATTATTTATTTTCATAAACACAGAGTATGTGCATCCCGCTGAGTTACACACATCACATGCCAGCATCCACTTGCAGGGCAGTCAATCAATGGGGGATTGCAATATCCCCCCACGGAGACAGGAGGGAGGATGAGCGGAGGTTGAGAAATTACCCACCCCAGAGTGACACATTCACAAAGTTAATCTAATCCAGGGGCCGTCCGGGTGCCATTGTGAGCCTGTGAATATGGAACAGCCTTGATTGATTGTGCACTGCAGTAGCTAAATACTTCATTGTTACTTGCAACAAATATAAGGAAAGGAAGGCTGAAACTGTAAAAGGGTTGGCTCTAAAGCCCCCAGAGCAGCAACAAACCACAAAGTGAAGTCTATAAAAATTAAAAATGGGTAGGGGAAGACTGTATCTGTGTCCTAAGAAGCCTCTGTTGTCAAAGTGTAAGCCCAAAATGAAAACCTAAGGTGCTGATGGTGATCCTGCCTCAACCAATAATTTGCCCCGCCATGGGCCTGGGATTACCCATTCTCCCAGAGTGAGCATCACCACAGTTATCACAGGGGCAGCAAGAGAGCACAGAGGTTGTGTCTAGACAGAATGCATCTGATCCTCAGTTCTGCCTCCCAGAGCCTCCCAGTTCTTCCTCTTTTCTTGTGGAGATAATCATATCCAGGTTATCAGAAACAGGGAACTAACAGTGCATGTCCTGCTTGACTCCCAAGATCCTTGGAGCATTAAATGATTACCGTTTCCCGCCACTGCCTGCTCACTGCCCAGCATGAAAGACGCATCCTGCAAACTCTTTCCTAGTCTTACCCCTCTGTTCTTCCTCTGAACGACCATGGTGATCTCCTGTGCTTTTCTCTGGATGCTTACCTGATTTGGTGTTTCTCAAAGTCTGACCCAGGGATCACCTGTATCAGAATCCCCTGGGGGTGGTTTCTAGGAGGGAGCTGGTCAGTAACAACATTGGGTACGACTCAGACCTTTGTCCTTTGAGTGGCTCCATCTTGACAACTGAACTCGCACAGTGTGATAACCTAGTGATTGCACTGTTTTCATCAGTCACATTTTTACAAATAGGTAGACTCATTTATCGGAGAAGGTGATGGCACCCCACTCCAGTACTCTTGCCTGGAAAATCCCAAGGACGGAGGAGCCTGGTAGGCTGCAGTCCATGGGGTTGCGAAGAGTTGGACATGACTGAGCAACTTCCCTTTCTCCCTTTCCCTTTCAGACCTTTGTAACCAGAATTCCTAGTGCTGAGGCCAGTGACCGTGTTCTAAAATATATATACAAGTGACTGAGGGGCACTGTGCTTTGAAATCCACTGCTTGAAGTGATTTCAGGTTGTAGCCATCTGTAATGCTCCCCTCCTTGCCCGTGGATGGCAGCGTGCTTCACTCATCTTTGTAAGACCCACTTTGTAGTACGTACTTCATACAGTGCCTGGTGCATAGTAGGCACTCAATAAGTAGGATAACAAGATGAAAAGTCCTACGTGTCGATGTTATTATTCTCACTGTCGTCTAGATCAAGAACCATGCAATAAATAGTTCTGTATGATGGTGATTGGGCAGGAGCCATGGGATCAGACAGACCTGGGCTCTTTTCTGGGCTTTGCCACTTATCATCTATGAGGCCGATGCTTATCTCCCTGATCTCCTCTTTACACATCTATAAAATGGGCATGATGCATAAGCCACAGGACTGTGATGATGAACAAACTGTAAAATGTACATAAAACTGCTCAATGCAGAGTCTATCACTAGTAAGGGCTGAATCAACGCAGCTGCTTTTATTAGTAAGCTTAAACCAGTGGTTTGTTTAATCATTTCCCTAAAAAGCAGACCAGGCAGTTTAACTAGTTGCTTCACCAAAATGATCACTTTTGGGAAAAAAGTGTGTTTAGCCAACCTGTCGAATCCCATGACCTATTAGCAATAATCCTGAAGATTCAGAATTCAGAGCTGGTGAATCCCCACGTCTATTTGCCATGGTGCCTTAGACTATGGCCAGGAGGGTGTCTAAATTGCTACCAATGGGATGTGCAAACATCAAGGTCATTTCAGGTGGAAAATGTTAGTCCAGTAAAGTCACACAAATGTGTGTGTCCTTTCTTTAGCAAGTGGTATAGGGAAAGCTGGACTGCTGCTACTGCTGCTAAGTCGCTTCAGTCGTGTCCGACTCTGTGCGACCCCAAAGACGACAGCCCATCAGGCTCCACCTTCCCTGGGATTCTCCAGGCAAGAACACTGGAGTGGGTTGCCATTTCCTTCTCCAATGTATGAAAGTGAAAAGTGAAAGCGAAGTCGCTCAGTCTTCGACTTAGCGACCCCATGGACTGCAGCCTACCAGGCTCCTCTGTCCATGGGATTTTCCAGACAAGAGCTGGACAGCTGCATGTAAATCAATAAAGTTAGAATACATAAAGTTAGAATACACCCTCTTGCCATACACAAAAATAAACTCAAAATGGCTTAAAGACATGACACCATAAAACTCCTAGAAGAGATCACAGGCAAAACATTCTTTGGCATCTTTGGCATAAATCATACCAATGTTTTCTGAGGTCAGTCTCTCGAGGCAACAAAAACAAAAATAAATGGGACCAAATTAAGCATATATATACAAGCTTTTACATAGCAAAGGAAACCATAAACAAAACAAAAAGACAAACTTACAGAAAGGGACAAAATATTTGCAAATGATGGAACTGACCAGGGCTTAATTTCCAAAATATACAAACAGCTCATACAGCTCAACAACAAAAAATCAAACAACCCAATCCAAAAATGGACAGAAGACCGAAATAGACATTTCTCTCAAGAAGAAATATGGATGGCCAATAGGCACATAAAAAGATGCTCAATGTCTTTAATTATTAGAGAAATGAAAATGACAACTATAATGAGGTACTATCACACATAGGTCAGAAAGGCCATCATCAAAAAATCTACAAATAATAAATGCTGAAGAGGAGGTGGAGAAAAGAGAACCCTCTTACACTGTTGGTGGGAACGTAAATTGATATAACACTTATGGAAAACATTATGGAGGTCCAGTAAAAAACTAAAAATAGGACTACCATATGACCCAGGAAGCCCATGTCTGGGCATATACCCGGAGAAAACCATAATTCAAAAGACACATGCACCCCAGTGTTCGCTGAAGTGCTATTTATAATAGCCAGGGCATGGAAGCAACCTAAGTATCTATCAACAGAGGAACGAATAAAGAAGATATATATATATATATATATATATATATATACGTATATACACAAAGGGAGAAGGAAATGGCAACCCACTCCAGTATTCTAGTCTGGAGAATCCCAGGGACAGAGGAGCCTGGTGGGCCGCCGTCTATAGGGTCGCATAGAGTCGGACACGACTGAAGTGACTTAGCAGCAGCAGCAGCATATACACAATGGAATATAACATGTACACACAATGGTATACACACACACAATGGAATATTACTCAGCCATAAAAAGGAATAAATTGTGTCATTTGCAGAGCCATAGAGGGACCTAGAGAATGTTATATAGAGTGAAGTAAGTCAGAAAAATAAATATCGTGTGTTAACACATATATTGGAATCTAGAAAAAATAGTACAGATAAACCTATTGGCAAAAGAAATAGAGACATAGACACAGAGAACAAACACATGGACATTTGATAGGGAAAGGAGATTGATAAATTAGAAGATTGGGATTGACATACATACACTGTATATAAAATAGATAATTAATGAGAACCTACTGTTAAGCACAGGGGGAAAAAAGGTACTATCTGTAGGACAAATATTAAATTAACCTTAAAAATGTATTTCAATATACAGTTCAGTTCAGTTCATTTCAGTCACTCAGTTGTGTCCGACTCTTTGCGACGCCATGAATTGCAGCACGCCAGGCTTCCCTGTCCATCACCAACTCCCAGAGTTCACCCAGACTCACGTCCATCAAATCAGTGATGCCATCCAGTCATCTCATCCTCTGTCGTCCCCTTCTCCTCCTGCCCCCAATCCCTCCCAGCATCATTGTCTTTTCCAAGGAATCAACTCTTCACATGAGGTGGCCAAAGTACTGGAGTTTCAGCTTTAGCATCAGTCCTTCCAAAGAACAACCAGGACTGATCTCCTTTAGAATGGACTGGTTGGATCTCCTTGCAGTCCAAGGGACTCTCAAGAGTCTTCTCCAACACCACAGTTCAAAAGCATAAATATACAGTAAGTGCAGACAGATATTGTTTGACTCCACTTATACGAGGTATGGATGGAATAGAATATTAGTCATGAAAAAGAACAAAATAATGCCATTTGCAGCAACATGGATGTATCTAGAGACTATGTGAAGTAAATCAGAAAGAGAAAGATGAATACCACATGATATCACTTACGTATAGAATCTAAAATATGACACATATGAACCTATCTATGAAAAAGAAATGACGTAGAGAATGGATTGGTGGTTGCTAAGGGTAGAGGTTTGGGAGACAGCTGCAGTGGGAGGTGGGTTAGCAGATATAAGATTTTATTTATGGAATGGATAAACAGCAAGGTCCTATTGTATAGCACAGAGAACTATACTCAATATCCTATGATAGACCATAATGGGAAAGAATATAGAAAAAAGAACGTATATATAACTGAATCACTTTGTTGTTCAGCAGTAACTAATACAACATTGTAAATCAGATATATTCAATAAAAAATTAAAGAATGTGTGCATGCTGAACTGACAGAACTAGTCACGAGCAGAAGGCACATGTGTAAAAACATGATATAATTAACTTTTATTCTAAAAAATAGCGCATCTATTGTATGCTCACCTTTCGGCAGAAAAGCCTTTGCAGCCATCACCCTTGCCCTTCACTTCCCCCAAAATGTAGCTCATACATTAAGAAAGCTTTGCCAAAGAATTTCAAGAGTCCCAAATAATGAAATCCCCCTGCTCTGAAACCATGAATTAGTATTTTCTTAGGATGCAGCTGTAGGGAATCATAATGAAAAGCATCAGATTTGGGGTCAGATGGACTAGGTTCAAATCCCAGCGCCGCCACTTTCTATCCTTGAGATTTTGAGCAAACATTTACTGAGTACCCAGCACGTGCCTGAGCTACAGGAGAGAAGACGCGTGGTTCCTGCTTTCACGGAGCCTACGTTTTAGGGAAGTGGGAGGGGAGGCCCACAGTGGACAAATGATACACCTGGCCAGGAAAAACGCTAAGACTAAAGGGGCAGTGGTTTTGGTGGGAATGTAAATTGGTACAGCCACCTATAGAAGACAGAATGGAGGTTCCTTACAGAACTAAAAATAGAAATGCTATATGATTCTGCAATCCCAGTCCTGGGCACATATCCATACAAAACTGTAATTCAAAAAGATATATGCACTGCAGACTCCTTTTTTAAAAACATTTATTCTATTAAGGCACTTGTTTATCTTTATTGATGCACAGCTAATTTACTATGTGTTGGTTTCTGCTGTGCAGCAAGGTGATTCAGTTATACATACTATACATTTTTTTGTATTCTTTTCCATCATGGTTTTTCAGAGGATACTGAGTACAGCTCCCTGTGCTATTATATAGTAGGACCTTGCTGTTTTACCCCTTACTTTTTGAAGTAGTATTTCCACACCCATGGGTCTTCTGTCTGCTTTCTAGGGCTCAACACTGAAACCTTCTCATAGGCTACAAGAACTTCAGTGCTACTGTGCTTATCTAAACTCTACCCAGCCTCCAGAAGTTAACATAATATTATAATATTCACCATAAGAGAGAATTATAAGAAGAAACAAAGAAAAAAGGGGCAGGGTAAGAATACTGAGAGTGAATGGGAAGATGTGAGTGTGCTGTTTTTCTTACAGAATTCTAGGACAGTTTCTCTGAGAAGGTGGCACTTGAGCAGAGAAATGAAGGAGTGAGGCTCTGGATGATCCAGAAAGGATAACAGAACCTACTGAGAGAGTCGCTGTTAGGACAAGATGATACAAGGATATATGATCCACCATCTGGCCTGTAATAAGCACACAATGAATGTGGCTATTATTATTATTATTATTAGCTATAAGGAATATCCATTAGAAGGCATGAGTTCCTTACATCCCCTTCATTTTGCAGGGGGCTGGTTATGGCAAGTCACAGGTTGGGAGCCCACACCTTCTAGACTTAATATTTATATCATAACTGGTTCAAAAGCACATTTCCACCTGGCCTGAGTTTCCTCAGCAGCTGAGCCTAATGAGGGAAATAATAACTCCAGGTTCATTCTGCACGGACACATGCGCTAAGTGTGATTTCTCACCGCCCAGCTCCCCTCCTGGGCTAATTAAATTACTTCAACTGTGAGTTTCTGTTGCCAAGAAAGGGCCTCCTAGCTGTGGGCTTTGGGAAGTTGAAAAGAAGGGCATGGAGACTCCTGCTAACTAGAACTATGTAAGACCTCAAGGTGAGGTCAGAGGTCTGGAAATGTGTGTGCATGTGCGGATGAGAGAGGAGAAAGGGAGAGAGAGACACACACACACAATAACAGCACTGATTATTAAGCAAACCACTTAAAGGCCCAGTGTCCGTGTCCAAGTTGAAGAGTCATAGCTCCTGATCTTTAGTCCCAGCTTGGAAGTACCTGGGTGACAGACACTGGGTAAGTCATTTCCCTCTCTGAGGCAACATCAGGTTGAAGGGTTCAGAGCCCTGTAGATCAGGGTTTGATGCTTAGCCTTGCCTGGTCTTGGACGTCTTACTGAAACTCTGTGAAGCTCACAGGTCCAGCGGAATTTAACAGTGAACCGTACCCCATGAAGTAGCCAATGCAGATACAGTGTACAACATGGCATACGGTCAGTGCACAAGAAATACTAGCTCCCAGCATCTCCACCTGCCAAATACCAGTCCTGCCTTCCCCACTGACTGGTCTGAAGACGAATCAGGGAATTAGGTAGGTAAACAATTTGTGATAAAAATGGTATTTTACAGCTTATAAGGTATTATTATTAAACTCTCATCATGATTATTACTTTGAATGTTATAATACTTAGTAGGAGATACAGGGTTCATAGAAGTGCTTCTCATAGTCTCTGTGGGTAATGAGTGAGTGGATTTGAAAGGTTATCTTGCGTGAAAAAAGGAAAAAAAAAAAAACCACACTCGTACTTTGAAAAGCTGAGCCTCCCAGCACTGAAACATAGCAGGTTCATTACTCAGTGAGGATTAATTAGCTGTCGGGTATTATTAAATATTCTCACTCTCAAAATCCACGTAGAACTGGAAACTATGAAAGTGAACGAGAGGTAATCACAGGACAGGGAAGGGGAAAAAAAGCCACAATTGCTGGCAATGAAAATTTCAAGAGCAGAGCATGTTAGTAAATTATGGTCTGATTAATATCACATCAGCTTATTCTCTGTTTGGAGTCACTGTTCTGAAACAATGGTTTTCAGGGTTGCCTGGTGTTTCTTCTTCTACCACTGGAATCAGAGAGAAAGAAGGCTGGCCTTTTCAGTGTTTGCACTGAAAGAACGCCGGAGTGTGGATATTTACACTGAAATGAGGATACTGGAAAGCCTAGGAAGGTAGACGAGAGTTTTACAATATGATAATGAATGCATTTCGTGAATTGGTATATTAACTGTTGAGATGATCGAAAAGTAACAGAGGCTCATAAAAAACTAAAGCCTGGAAGAGCCTTAAAGATGCTAAAAGTCCAGGGATAACAGATCCCTTTGTCTCAATCACCAGGGGCTCATGATAAAAATACTAATCCCTCTGGACCCCTCAATTTGCTGCAGAGGATCACTGGGACTGAGTCCTGGGAATCTCCATTTATAACTGGCTCCATTTATAATGGTTGCAAGACCACTGCCGTTGTGCAGTCCTCTGTTCAGTAGCTTAGAAACTAAGTGTGGAGAGAAGAAATGTGATTCATTGGCCCAGGGTAGTTCACCGGCCCACAGAGAGTTAATAAGACACAAGAACCAGAACTGGGGTTTTCTAAGTCCCAGCCACCTGTCAGGGTCTCATTCCACGTTTGATATGTATAAATCCACTTTATAACATTGCTGTGTCATTCTGGGGACAATCTCTGTGCAAGTGAAATTTACAGAGTCATTCTCTCCTCTTTATCATGCGAATGGAATTCTCCTAGAGGCTAAACAGATGTATGAAATCTCACTGGATGCATGGATAGCTGGAATCCATAGTGGAGCCTGGAGGTGGCACCTGAGAAACTCCATCCACAAAGTGAACAAGGGCAAGGTAACATCTGGGCAGAAGTTCACATTATAAACTCCCCAGTGGCCCCCTGATCCATTTCCCGCATAGGACTGCAAAGTCCTGAGGGGTGAAATGCTGTCTTACTCTTTCTGTATCACCAGCACTGTGCTTGCCACTTAGTAAACATCAGTCAATACCTTAAGCAGTGATGACAACAGTATAAAAATTATACGAAAAGGAAAATAGGAATTTTCTCAAACATGTAGACGACCTACTATCACTAGGAGGTAATCAGTTCAGTTCAGTCGCCCAGTCATGTTCGACTCTTTGCGACCCCATGAATCGCAGTACACCAGGCCTCCCTGTCCATCACCAACTCCCAGAGTCCACCCAAACCCATGTCCATTGAGTCAGTGATGCCATCCAACCATCTCATCCTCTATTGTCCCCTTCTCCTCCTGCCCTCAATCTTTCCCAGCATCAGGGTCTTTTCAAATGAGTCAGCTCTCCGCATCAGGTGGCCAAAGTATTGGAGTTTCAGCTTCAACATCAGTCCCTCTAAAGAACACCCAGGATTGATCTCCTTTAGGATGGACTGGTTAGATCTCCTTGCAGTCCAAAGGACTCTCATGAGTCTTTTACAACACCACAGTTCAAAAGCATCAATTCTTCAGCTCTCAGCTTTCTTTACAGTCCAACTCTCATATCCATACATGACCACTGGAAAAACCAGAGCCTTGACTAGATGGACCTTTGTTGGCAAAGTAATGTCTCTGCTTTTTAATATGCTGTCTAGGTTGGTCATAACCTTCCTTCCAAGGAGCAAGCGTCTTTTAATTTCATGGCTGCAGTCACCATCTGCAGTGATTTTGGAGCCCATGAAAATGCTGCTGATGAGAGCAATACTAAACCATCAATACTGAATCCTCACAACAATCCCAGGAAGTAGTGATCATCCCTCATCCCTGTTGTGCAGATACGATATGGCAGGCACGAGGTGCTTAAGTCATGTGTCCAAGGCCCCAGCCAGAGAGGAATGGAGCCAGAATTCTATCTCAGGACAGACCAACTCAATGTTCATACTCTTCACTACTCTGCCTTTGGGTCTCCAAAACCTCTGAGCAGTTAGAGCATTGACCCAGTCTGATAAGGTGGATGTCCATGGCCATTCTCCATGTTGAAGGCACAGGCAGACAGGAGGAAACAGTTTGTTGGCCCAGAATGTTTCTGGCCCACCAATGTTTGTTGGCCCAGAAGAAGCTCAATGGAAGAGCAGGTATCAACCACTACTGCATACACATGCAACAGCCCAGGTCTACAGGCAGCAAAGAGTCTGTGCTCAAAAAGCATCTGCTGAATAACAGATGAGCAAGTGAATGAATGAATGAACAAACCAACAAGCCAGATAATCATGGAACTCAGTGATCATTCAGTTCCCACATCTGTCTCTAAACACAGGGAAACAACCTCTTTTTCCCACAAGTACTTCTGTGTCTGGGCTTCCTATGTGGATCATTGGTAAAGAATCTGTGTGCCAATGCAGGAGACATGGCTTTGACCCTTGGGTCGCGAAGATCCCCTGGAGAAGGGAATGGCAACCCACTCCAGTATTCTTCCCTGGAAAATTCCATGGGCAGAGGAGCCTGGCAGTCTACAGTCCATGGAGTTGCAAAAAGAGTTGGACATGAATTAGCTACTAAACAACAACTTCTACATCTCTTTTCCTAGGTTTTGGTCTTTAGTACAGCTGCTGGCATCTGAAAGCACATATTTTACCCAATTCAGGAAGTTGCCTGGAGCCAGGGCTGGTCTCAAAACCTGCCTGCTATAACATTCACATTGAGCACTCCAAAACTAGTCATCACCCAGTCCTAAATCATTTTACTCTTTATCTAAAGGGCTATCCTTTAAAAGTCAGCTTTTAGAAATCCGTTTCTAACACCATTTCCCTGCCAGACCTATCCTGGTATCCCAGAACCAAACATAACTTCTTTCTCCTTTGATCAAACTGCAGCTCTGACTCTCACTGCATTTATCTCACTCTGTGTAGTGTTATAAATATTTACATACTAGTCCTACACATCCTCTCTTCTTACCAGACTGTGCACATCTGAATGGCAGGGAGGAAGCTACCTAGACTAAGAATAGAGATCATTTCTGGAGTACCAGCCATGGAGTAAGGGCTTTCCATCCATACTGCATTTTAGCCTTAGAAGTCCACACACGGTGAGGCACTAGGCTCACTGTTTTACAGACAGAGAGACGAAAAATAACTTGCATGACTGAAGTCCAGAAAGAGAATGTGACAGGAAATGCTACTTAATACTCTGCAATGGGCTATATGAGCAAAGAATCTAAAAAAAGGATGGATATATGTATAACAGATTCACTTTGCTGTACACTTGAAGCTAACACAACATTGTAAGTCAATTATACTCCAATAAAAATTAAACAAAAATTGAAAAAGGAACGTGACTATGTATGTGGCAGAATTCAAATCCAGGCCTGTGCCTGTTTGATTTAAAAGTTCATGTCCTGCATCACAAGATTCCAACTTCCCATATGAGTAGTCCCATCCCTGTACCTTGAAGATGCTCAAGACGCTTTTGATGAAGGGAACAGGCTGAGGTCCTGTGGGCAAGGCCTTGGTGACAAAAGGAAATGTGTGGCCTTATAGTCATCACAGTATGGTGCCTTCTTGCTCCTTCATCTGCCACCAGAGACTCATGTAGCCTGGGCTCCTGCCTGATCTCCCTCCCTCACCCCTGAGGCTCGTAACCTTCAATAGCAGCCAGTGTGTGGCCAGACTTCCCCTGACCCTTCCCCTGACCCTGGTTGCCAAGGAAACCGAAATACAGCTGTGCTCACCCGCAAGGTGGTGATGGTGGCAGGATCTCGCAGCCGGCCCTCCTCATCTTTCAGATTGTAGCCTTCTGGCCTCTTATCACGCTCGCTGACTTTCCACAGCTTCACAGTTTTATCTGTGGAGCAAACCACAATGACAGTGAGAGTAAGCTCATAAAGAAGTCTATTGTTTTTTTTTTTTTTTTGCAGGATGGGGGTAGGGGTGGTGGGGTAGGGAAAAGTGGAGGTCAGTGGACGGGACTGCTATGGAAGCTGGCTCACGTCAAGGACTACAGTGTGCACGTCTCAAGGTCTTTGAGGGCAGAGTTCATGCTTCCAAAGAAATCCATTTATTGTGCTAAGCGAAATGGCTTCCCTGACAATGGACTGTTAAAGCTATAGCTTACACATTAATTGGGTTCATTCAATAAAAATATGCCCTGAACCTTGAATAAGAGTAGCCACAACATGTATAGAATTAAAGATATAACCATGTTCGCACTTGCCATGGAGAATTTATTCAGTGTTCACAATAACCCTGAGACGTAAGTCCAATGATTGCATCCCCCCTCACTAACACTGTCCCTAGCATGACCCAAAAGGCCCTCCATGACCTGCACCCTAGGGCCTCACGCTGTATGGCCTCACTGTCCACCCTACTCCCTGCCACCTCTTGTATTTCTGCCACCTGGCTTCCTTACAGCTCCCTGTATGGGCTAACCCTACTCCTGCCTTTTGCACTAGCTTTTGCACTAGCTGTGCCTTCTGCCAGGAAAGCCCTTTACCCTCTTTTCACAAGATTTGTTCCTTCACTTTGCTCTGTTTATGTCCCAACTTCAGAGGAGCCTTTCCTAATTAACCTACAGAAAGATGTTTCCCTCACCATTCTCCATCCCCTCTTCCTAGTTTATTTTTCTTCAGAGTACACTTTACTACCTAGCAACTTCGTTATCCTGCCTTCCTCACTAGAACATAAAATCATCGAAGATAGGGATTCAGTCTTTCGTGTTCCTAAGTACACCTTCAAGCACCTATGACGGTTGTCATTCAGTTGCTCAGTTATGTCTGACTCTGCAACCCTATAGACTGCAGCACGCCAGGCTTCCCTGTCCTTCACTATCTCCCGGAGTTTGCTCAAACTCGTGTCCATTAAGCTGGTGATGCCATCCAACCATCTTGGATGTTCAACAAATACGCGGTGGATGAATGAATGCATCTCATGTATACAGTGCATCTTGCTAGCAGTACTCAGGGAAGTAACATGAGAAGGAGATTCATCTGAATGCTTTCCTCTTGCAGTCTCTCTTCTGAGTCCCCTGCTGGAAGTGACTTTTCTCACCTTTATACTGTCCCAGGACTTTACACCACTTCCTGACCCCTGTCATTCTCTATAGCAAATGAAACAGAGGTGAGGACTTGAATGCTCATGGGAGGTAGTCAGTGCCAGGGGAATGAGTGAAAGTGCTGGGGTCTCAGGGGAGCTGGAGGTGGCACGCCCTATTTGCAGGCCTTCCATTCTATTTTTTTTTTTTTTTTAAGTAGAGTTGACTTACAATGTTGTGTTAGTTTCAGGTGTACAGCACAGTGATTTAGTCATATATATATATATTCTTTTACAGATTCTCTTCCCTCATAGGTTATTACAAAATGTTGAGTATAGTTTCCTGTGCTGTACAGTAGGTCCTTGTTTGCTACCCATTTAATATATAGTAGTGTGCATGTGTTAATCCATTTTTTAAGGAAACAGATTTGGGTCAAATAGATCATGCCTGTGACTGCATGCCTTTGTAGGCCTTCCTTATCAGATGCTGCGTTCGCTATCTATTCTCATTTTTCTCCATGATGGCAGATGGCAGGGACTCCATCGCCTCCTCTGTGTCTTGCTCTGTGCTTGCACAGGGTGGCTTTGAAAGCAGACAACCTTGGGCCACATTCCCACTCCAACTCCAGCCACCCTGTGGCCAGGGACTGGGGTCCCCACGCAGTAGGTGCCTAACTGGTCTTGGAGTGACACGCAAATGAGAGTAGCAGACAGGGCAGGGAAAGGGGCCGAACAGCCAGTTCAGTTTGAATTGCAGAAACAGGAGTAATTTTTTTAGTATAAGTATGTCCCTAATAGTCCAATCTTACAGACAGAGATACTTAACTTCTCTATGCCTCAGTTTCTTTATTTGTAAACTGGGGAAAGCAAATGTCTTTCTCATGGGACTCTTTGAGGATTAAATGGAAGACTGCATGTAGAGAGTTTAACCCAGTGTTGGGTTTCTAATGGAGAAGGCAATGGCACCCCACTCCAGTACTCTTGCCTGGAAAATCCCATGGATGGAGGAGCCTGGTGGGCTGCAATCCATGGGGTCGCTAAGAGTCGGACATGACTGAGCGACTAATAATGGCTCACAGATGGCGGCTATTGTTGGCATGAGGAAACTGGGCAACCATTCTGCAATAATAAGATGTTGCTGATAGCATGAGCTGCATCCCATGATGACATCAGCACATCCTATTTCCTCTCCGCAAGGCTCTGCAGAGGGGAGGAAAGCCGCCCCTTTCCCCTGCCTGTGTTAGGATTCCCTAGTTTCTCTGCTCCTCACCTCCCTCCTCCATCTTCCCTCTGCAAGTGCCCTGTCCTCAGCAGTCTGAAGAGCACCAACCGCATGGTGAAGTGGGCTTCCTGCCATAATCTGGCTATTCTAACAGAGAAGGGCCCCCGCTTCCTAACATGTGAGCATCACGCAGGCTGGTTGTGTCTACTGGTACTCCTGTCAAGTCTGCTAAGGGTACGATCTGTGCTTTCAGCCCAGCTTGTACTAGGACAGAAGGCAAAGAAGCCTCTCCTAGATGCTGGGTTGAATTTAGAACTTTCTATTCAATGCTCTTCTGGTCCTCCCCTTCCCGAATACAGACTGCATAATGACCTGCTTTTTAAGGTGGGAAAATGAAACTTGGGACATATTTATATAGTCACTTGATTAACTACTAATCAGAGATCAGAGTAGATTAGCTACTAGAGCTTGCTGCTACTGCTGCTAAGTCACGTCAGTCGTGTCTGACTCTGTGCGACCCCGTAGACAGCAGCCCACCAGGCTCCCCCGTCCCTGGGATTCTCCACGCAAGAACACTGGAGTGGGTTTCCATTTCCTTCTCCAATGCATGAAAGTGAAAAGTGAAAGTGAAGTCGCTCAGTCATGTTCCACTCTTCGAGACCCCACGGACTGCAGCCTACCAGGCTCCTCCATCCATGGGATTTTCCAGTCAAGAGTACTGGAGTGGGTTGCCATTGCCTTCTCCTAGAGCTTAGAGGAACCCGAATCAGTGAATCCTAGTACCAATTATTTTCTATTGCTTGGCTTTGGAATGTATTCTATTCTAATGGCAAGACAATTCTCATATTTTTCTTATTATGAATGATAAATTACTATACTGAGAAAGACAGAAATTAGAGGTAAAACATAAAGAATAAAAATTCTTAAAATCCCTGGAGTCCAGGACCACCATCATTAACCACCATTATCAACAGTTTACAATTCAGTTAATAATACAGTCACAGTATTTTTCTATGCATTTTTTGAAGAGGGGTACAAACCTATAATAATATCACATACATAGATTTATATTTCTCATTTTATTGTAAAACTGGTACATAGAATTGTAGAAAATGAATATAAAAGTAAAAAAATAAAATAAAACTTTCTCGATTCCACTAGACAAAAACAACTATTATGAAAATTTTGTGTATATCCTTATATTATATATATTATTGGATGTGGAATTACATAACTGTTTTTAATAAATGTAACATACTATACACAGCTTATACTATGCCTTTCCCCCAGTCATTTATCTATTTATACCAACATCTATCTCCACATAATGTATAACTGAGAATTAGTTAAAGGTCTAGGAATGGGAGACATTAATAAACTATAGAAAAGTCATACAATGGAATACTATTCAGTCATTGAAAATGTTACAGTATTTTAGGAGAAATACTTCACAATTACAAAGGTATTCCTGTTACTAAGTGTTATATTATTAAATTAAAAATCTGGTTGCAAAGTTATACAATATGTCTCACTTTTGGTAAGAAACAGATTTATCCATGTCACTTTGCTATTCCTTTTAAAAAGCCATTAATAGTGGTTCTCTCTATATAGGAATACTTTCCTTATCTTCACTCTGCTTCTCTGAATTTTCTAAATTTTTTACAGTGAACAATTATTACTTTCATAGCATGAAAAGCAAGTTTAGTATACATTTTCATCTGATCATAGGTATTATGATAGAAGGAGACATCTCAGTAAAGTAAATGTGTCTTCAGCTGGTAAATAATTTTAAGGTCTAGCTTCACAACTGAATGTTGGTTTTATTTTTCATTAAAAACTGTAAAGCTGGGACTGTATTCTAGCAGAAGATTAAAAACTGTACCCAGCTATAATGAGATAAGCACAATTTTTTTTCAAGATAATTGATGGTGAATTCAATTCAATTCCCCATGGTTAGGATGCCTGGAGTCATTCTTGACTTTATTATCACAGTTTTTCTTGACTCAGTATCTTGAAGCTTTGTGGATAAAAAAGTCTGAGAAACATGTGGCTGATACCGTGAGTAATGGCTTTTTCTTCCTTTCGGCTGGCTCTCTGAGTAGTTTATCATTACTTGTGGCACCTTTAAGCACAATCTTATCATCTATCTTCATTTTCTCTTTTGTACAGTAATTCCGATTGTCTTCCATTAATTTCTGCATGTTAACCTATTTGGCTTAAGGGGAATTCTCAACCTCAATATTAGTATAAAAAAGAAAATCACATATGAGCATGGGGATTTGTCTTCTAAGAATCATTTTGAGATGCTGGTGGCATATGAAATAGCATCCCAAATGGGAAGATAATATCCTTGTTAATCAAAAAACTATTTAAAAACTCAATTAACAGAACATGATGCTATATAATTAATCTTCATTGCATTTCACTGGTTTCTTCCCCATCCCCCCACAAAGTAGTTAATATGCCTTTTACGTCTTTAACTTTTATTATAATAATCAATAGGCTAAATTTCACAATACAAAGCTAGCCTAGAGAAGATAATCAGATACTTTTTCTCTGCCTGAAGTAATTAAGTCAAAATCATCAGAAGTTTCTTCCATTCTAAGTTGTGTTGAGTCTATTGAGCGTTTGAGTAAAGCTTACACAAAACTAAAAGAGAAGAACTTGAAACACATTCACTTTTGGGATATTAAGATCAGAAGATCTCCTGGAGAAGGGAATGACAACCCACTCCAGTACTTCTGCGTGGAGAATCCCACAGACAGAGGAGCCTGGTGGACTACAGTCCATGGGGTCCCAAAGAGTTGGACACAACTGAACAACTAACACAAAAATGTAAACAAAACAATAAATACAGTTATGAGGAAGAATTAAATTACTTGGAATCTGGAGGAACAGATGAGTGCAGATCTGGTCATGTTGAGATAAGCTATGCTTGAATAACCCTACGCCGGCTATTTCAGAACCATTACTTTATAGATTTATACACTGGCTTCTTACATTTGAGGGATTTGGGGGATTCATATACATTAAAAACTTTCCCTCTTTTACCATAATATTAAAATAAAAATTGTAAGAACTTAGAAAATGAAAACAGTAAAAGTAACAAATTGACAAGTCACTCATAATGCATAAGATTACTCATGAAAAATCTTTCAGTGTGTTTCATTCCAGTCTTTAAAAATGTTAATATAGGCTTGATCATTGTATATACACAGTCTGCATTATGTTTTATCTTGACATATGAGCATTACCCTTTCTTAATAAGTGCTGGAGATAGGCAAAAAGCAAACCCAATGTTTCTTGATTTATGCTTAAATGTATACTCCTCAAAGACTCACACAGAGGATGATGAAATAAGCCTCTCTCCAGCTTATTTGTTTGGCAGAGGGTGTTTAATTTATGTGTACTAATCCTCTTGTTATGCTATTCAATTAGCACCCTTTTGTATTTGATTTTATTCTGAATTGTTTTGAGCATAGATGGCTTCTTTCAAGTAGGATATTAAAAACCTTTAGAGTTGGTAATTCCACTGTATAAAGGCTTAAAGATTAGTATAGAATTGAGTTCTCTATGCAACCCCTAAAATCCTGTCTCTCTGATCCATTTATATCAATTCCTCCCCAAACCAATAAATGATGTAAGAAAAGTGTGGAGGGAAGAAGAGAAGAAACCATTATTACTTGATCCATTTTTTTGATGGCATCCCTGGGTTGGGAAGATTCCCTGGAGAAGGGAATGGCTACCAACCCCAGTATTCTTGCCTGGAGAATTCTATGGAGAGAGGAGTCTTGCGGACTATAGTCCATGGAGTCTCAAAGAGTTGGACACGACTGAGTGACTTTCACTTTCTCTACTTTCCTTCCTCTCTTCTTGACCTACGTTCCTAGTAGAGAGCTTGCTTGTGTCAAAGACATCTGCTTTCCAAACTCCCATATATATTCAGGGATTAATAACTTCCATCGAGTGTGCCAAACATATAGGGACAGCATGTTTTGTTTCCTGAAACGTGTTCCCACAATAACATTCGGTGAATCTTAAGACAGGAAGTCACATTCCAAAAACACCTGGAAATAATCTGCATTTGTCAAAAACTACAGATAACAAGTCTCACAGAATTCGGTCATAAATTTGTTATTTTTTAAAAAAGAGTAAGTACAATTTACTGAGTTTCTATTCTCAGTCAGGCATTCTGCTAAGCATCTTGCAAGTATGATTTCTACGTTTTTCAACAGCCTGCAAGGTGAAAAGGAAAATGGAGGCTAAGAGAGATTGAAATATATAGTTTGCTGACTATATCTCTGAAAACACCAAACAAGGTAAGTCACCTTCACATACCATTAGTAGACAGAAGGAAGTAGGCTGCATTCTGCTGAGGGAGCCATCTTATTTTATTGATTTTTTCTTCTATTTCTAAACTTTTCAGGTAATCGAACTCGGGTTCATGGCTCTGGAATGTGCTGTAAACATTGTATTCACCCCTACGATGAACCTGGTTTTTACTCTGTAAGAAGGGAAAAAACACACACACCAAAGATTAAATCACGTAAACCAACTGAAAATTCACCAGTCCCTTCTTTTTTTGAGCAGGATCATGAGAGGTGGGACAGGCAGACCATGTCCGAGTGGGCTGAGGGCAGGACTATGCTGACCACAGGTTCCTCTTTAGCTCAGTGGCCTCATGCCATTTGATTGTGCACCCCTGGTGGTAAATACTGGCACCTCCAATATTTACATACTTTTATTTATAAATTATATACACAAACTGCTGCATGGACATAGGGTGTACATCATAAAATATATGTAGAAATGCAAGTTGAAGTAGGACACGAGTTTTTTTTTAGGTGACTGTGTTACATGGCATGCAGAACTTCCTAGGCCAGGAATCGAACTCACACCCTCTGCAGTGGAAGCATGGAGTCTTAACCAGTGGACCACCAGGCAAGTCCCAACAACATGATTTTAAAATCAATAGATATTATAATATTTTCTGTCTAATGGATGTCTTAGACGCCCTTAGGAGTGAGTCATCCGATGCTGATGTCCATATAGATGCATATCAATCCTTTACAAAGAACACAGAACTGTAGCATCTGCACTCCTCACTGGCCTTTTATAACTCATCAGATCTTCCCAGAATCTCTGAGAGGTGCCCAGGGCAGGGAAATGGGCCAAACAGGCTCAGAGATATTAAAGTGACACACAGCTTATTAGGATCAGATCTCTCCCTCTCCTTTTCCCATCATGAGTAAAAAAACAGACATTAAGATAGAGAAGACATGCAGATCATTGGGAGAACTATGAGACTTTAACTGGCTTTCCCTTAGCATCGATTATGCAAAGTGCACACAGCAGGAACTAAATAAATGGTGAGAGAACAGAACATGAAGGGGAGGGGGTGTGGAGAAAGGGACAAGAGAAAGAAGAAAGGTGGACAGGAGGAAAAGAGGGTGTGAGAGAGAGAAAGGAAAGAAGGGGAAATGGAGGGCAGGTTTGCATTTTAGGATCTTGTGACCAAGAGCCTGAAGATTCAGGCTTGAGAAAATAGTGTGCACAAATTCAAATCCAGGTCTTATTAGGCATTTGTCATAAATGCATGACTCTTAATTAAAGGCTTAAATTTAAAAAAAAAGAAAAAAAACTATTTCTGGGTGGATACTGGACATTCAAACCCAAGCCTCAATTTACTGATAGGTGATGGTACTGATGCTCCCGTGTTAAATGTACTCATGAGGGCATTGAGGTTCTTTGAGCAAATTCTCCAGGACAGTGTCACTTGAGCATTCATATACAGGAGTCACCCACAGGAGCTGAGAGGAGATCTGACTTAGATGTTGCCACATGTCTGTGTTTCTCAAGCTCAGTGTTCATTCAACCCCAAGCCTTGCCACATAACTCAACGGTGAACTGCATGTTATTATCCTCAACATTTTTCCCTTATTGAACAAAACCACTCGCCTTTGGAAAATGTGTCCCCCTCCATTCTACTAATGAATCAGGCTTCCCAAATATTTCAGTAAATTAAAATAGGTGAAACTTATAAATAGCTAATGGGAAACACGGAATGGAATATTACTGGCAACATGCTGCCTTGGGTAATTTATGCTAAACAGCTCCTCTGGTTTCTCTTTATCATGACTATGAACCTAACTGGATTAAAAAAAATGGAAGAAGAAGGTGTAAAAATCAATTTTAAAAGGACTTTAGAGGTTGACATACTTGCTCCTGTCCTGTTTACTGCAGAAAGAGCTAGCCCACCTGAACAATAAATTTTTAAGAGCCTTGATTTGCTACCATCCAAATCAGACTGTCAAGTGTGTGGAATATGTGCCAGACCAATTAGCAGTAGGCAGCTCCAGAAAAGCAGGAAAAATTCCAGGTCACGAAGAGCTATTAGTTTCTACTTGCCAACCACATTTTCGTGTTTCCAGGGCCAATGGAATAGGCTGGGTGCCTGAATTAATGCTGAACACTTGAATTCATATAGAACCCCAAGGGATTACCATGCCCTTATAGAAATTAATTGCAAATAATGTGCAATTACCAAATATATCACCTCTAAATGAGACTTCCCTTTTTGGAGGGGAGATGGAACACAAATGGCTTTGAGGCACAAAGCAGGCTTTAAATTGCTAGGGAAGTCTCTTGTGAAGCCTCCCTCCCACACGGGCGGCCTCCCACTACGCAGCACCGGGTGAATCTCCGAGGCAGGCAGTAGCAGATGGGAGAGTCACTTGAACACAGACTGGCCTGCTGTAAGCTTCAGGACCATGCCAGGGGAGGCCAAGGAAATCCAATTGGGCCATAATTCTGTTCTGATGGAGCAGAAGCAGACACCCCAAAAAAACTCAATTTATATGAAAAAGAGAAGCGATTCCTAGTGGAACCCAAGTCTCAGGAAGAAATGGGCTTTTAGAGATTCACTGGGAGTTAACGGCTCCTGCTTGGAAGGCATAGAGGATTCAGCTGCAGGGAACTTCATGTCATCCATAGTAAAGTGTCACCTTCCCAGGCGGTGCTAGTGGTAAAGAACCCATCTGCCAATGCGGGAGATATAAAAGATGTGGGTTTGATCCCTGGGTCAGGAAGATCCCCTTGAGGAGGGCATGGCAACCCATTCCAGTATTCTTGCCTGGAGAATCCCATGGACAGACAAGCATGGTGGGCTACAGTCTATGGGGTCACAAAGAGTTGGACATGACTGAAGTGACTTAGCATGCATGCACATATTAAAGTGTGAGCCATGTTCTTTGCTCAGATGTCATTTTCTGGGATTTCACTCGCTTTGGTAGAGGGAGCTACATTTTCTTTTCTGACCCAAGTTATCCTTTTCACATCTGTTGGGGAAGGGCTATATCTTTTATCCCAGGTATTGTGTTAGGAGTCCCTGAATTTCTATATCCAAGAGAGTTAACCCTACTGAGAAAGGAGGTGTTACACTCTACAAGCGCCTGTGGAATTTTGCAGATCCAGAGAAGTGAGGTCGTTTTGAATGTGCAGTACCCAGGATTGGAAAGGAAGACCTTGTCCAGAAAAGGCTCTAATTCCAGGTGCTTTGTGAGCCTGTGCAACTGTTGATGTTAATGACTTTTTGGCAGTTTTTAGTTTGCAAGCCAAGCAGTAAGGTTAAGGGCGACACATGAGGATTAAGAAACAGTGGGAGGCCTCCTTTAAAAAGAAGAGAAAATGGGCATTTTGCATTCACTGCCACTTACCTCCTGCTCTCGTTGAAATATTACAACCCGACCCCCCTTGTCCCCTGTCGCTAGTAATTCTCCCGTGTGGTTGAATTCTACCGTAGAGATAATGTCAGCTGAAAAGAAGAAGACAAAGGCAATTTAAGTAACTGCACACTTACTTGCAAACGATAGATAATAGATGTACTTTTCTGTGCATTTAAGGGCTTAGGGCTTTGTCTCTGCAGTGGAATTTACAAGGATTTTATGTCCTGTATTTGAAGTGCCACTAGAAGTGGCACTTGGGGAAGTAAATTTCCTAGATGCCCACACTGCACTGTGGTCTCTAGGAACAACTGGACAGAACAAAAGGAAAAAGCACATTCAGATTCTTTTGTTTTGGGCAATAGAAAATGAATTTCCTTATGGCTCAGGGAAATGGCAATTTTCTTTGATAATTTCTACCAACCACAGACTCTTTTCCCACCCATGGCCTTCTGCATCCCCCTTTCTTCTACACCAAGAAACTTCCCCAAATGGGGTTCAGCTGTGGAATCTAAACGAGGACTGAAGGCTGATGAGCAGGGTTGAGATGCTTGAAGCTCAGACATCAAAAATGAAGGGACACAACTCAAAGAAACTATCAGGGAAACTCCAGGAGTTGGAAATTCAAGAAGGAACCCTGGAAATGCTCCCCCTTTTCTGGTAAGCCCACCACACCCTTCTGGAAGAGCAGGGCTTTACTGCAAGGAGAAAGGTGCTGAGAAAACAGGGTCACGAGGTCAGAGCGGAGAGGGAAATTTGTACTGTATATCTCTAAACAGAGAAAATACACAGGTGCCAGGAACTCAGATCACAGATAATTGCTGAAGGAATGCCAGCCTGCCAAGCCTTTCTTCAATACTGGTTATCCCTGGAGGAACATGGACAGGTAAATTACCTATGATTGGATTTATTAGGGCTATTTTTAGAAAAATGTCAGAGGTTAATTCCTCTGCAATTATTCCCCCACAGGGCTCCAACAATCACTACCCAGAGTGCAAATGAGTTAAAAAAAATAAAAAAGGAGGCGGGGGAATTATGACTGTGGCCTTTGACAGAGGTACATTCTGAAGATTGTGTCCATGTAAGGAAAGCGAAGGGGAAACAGTGAGCTGGAAAACTAAGGCAATTACCCCTGAATAACTCAAATCTCAAATTTTACTTTAATATCATCATTTCAGGATTTTCTTTATATGCCCGATTGATTCAGGTAAGTAGTGTGAAATTCTCCACTTTGCTTCTAACTGTCCTTTTCCATACATGAAAATGTTTTGAATGGTCATTCTTTGTGCAGAAGAAAAAAGAATAAGGGATAACCTATAATCACTTTCAAGCCAGGCGCATTTAAAAGAATAATTCATGATTTCTGTTCTGGCGTCTTAGATGACTGACCCCCGTGGTAGCAGGTTCAAATCCTACAGGGCCACGAGGGAATGGGGAGTGAAGGAAATCAGGTGAAGTAGGAAGCTTGCATCTGCTCTTAAAAGACAAGTGGCTACTTGGCTCAAGCCAACTGTGACTATAAAATATTACCTGTGTTGCCAGATATTCTGATTTTTTAAAAAAAACCTTTTATTTTATATTGGAGTATAGTTGTTTAACAACGTTGTGAGAGTTTCAGGTGCACAGAAAAGGAAATCAGTCATACGTATACATGTATCCATTCTCCCCCACACTCCCTTGCCATCCAGGCTGCCGCATAACACTGAGCAGAGTCCCTTGTCCTATACAGTAGGTCTTTGTTGGTTATCCATTGAAAATATAGCAGTGTGTACATGTCCATCCCAAACTCCCTAACACCCCTTCCCCTCATTTCCACCCCTTGGTAACCATAAGTTTGTTCTCTAAGTCAGTGAATCTGTTTCTGTTTTGTAAATAAGTTCATTTGTATAATTTCTTTTTAGATTCCACAAATACGGGATGTCATATTTTTTTTTTAAAGAAGCTGGAAACCCTGAGCTTTACATGAAAATCTCTTCAGTTTTATATATTGGCAACAAATTTGAGTGCCATGACATTAAAAAATATATATATAATCCTGTCTATCAGATTATTATTTTTTTTGATTATGAATTTTATTTATTTTTTTAAATTTTATTTTATTTTTAAACTTTACAATATTGTATTAGTTTTGCCAAATATCGAAATGAATCCGCCACAGGTATACCCACGTTCCCCATCCTGAACCCTCCTCCCTCCTCCCTCCACTACCCTCCCTCTGGGTCGTCCCAGTGCACCAGCCCCAAGCATCCAGTACCGTGCATCGAACCTGGACTGGCGACTCGTTTCATACATGATATTATACATGTTTCAATGCTATTCTCCCAAATCTCCCCACCCTCTCCCTCTCCCACAGAGTCCATAAGACTGATCTATACATCGGTGTCTCTTTTGCAGTCTCGTACACAGGGTTATTGTTACCATCTTTCTAAATTCCATATATATGCGTTAGTATACTGTATTGGTGTTTTTCTTTCTGGCTTACTTCACTCTGTATAATAGGTTCCAGTTTCATCCATCTCATTAGAACTGATTCAAATGTATTCTTTTTAATGGCTGAGTAATACTCCATTGTGTATATGTACCACAGCTTTCTTATCCATTCATCTGCTGATGGGCATCTAGGTTGCTTCCATGTCCTGGCTATTATAAACAGTGCTGCAATGAACATTGGGGTACACGTGTCTCTTTCCCTTGTGGTTTCCTCAGTGTGTATGCCCAGCAGTGGGATTGCTGGATCATAAGGCAGTTCTATTTCCAGTTTTTTAAGGAATCTCCACACTGTTCTCCATAGTGGCTGTACTAGTTTGCATTCCCACCAACAGTGTAAGAGAGTTCCCTTTTCTCCACACCCTCTCCAGCATTTATTGCTTGTCTATCAGATTAAAATGGTTTGTGGGTCACCCGCTTCTGACTTCTAATCTCTAGAGTGCTCCTTCCAGAAAAGGCCACTCCATTCCTTATTGACAATCTCAACTGGACATCCCATCCATTCACTCAAGAAGAGCCCTCCAAATGAACACTACCTTAAGGAAACACAAAATAAACTGCATGGCTATTCAGTCCCTGATGTAAGTTTAGAAGACCCGTTTTTAGAACAAGAGCCCGAGGAGGAGCAGGTGAGCCCAGCAAGGCTGGGAAGCCAGTCACCTTGAGTGAATGATCGATCACTTTCCTTTGTTAAGAGTTTGCATGTCTTAGCAAAGCACTCTCATGTACAGAGGGGATATGAAGCCTGTTTAATGTTTCCAGTTGCCTCAGAATGCCCTGGTTGAGAAACACTCTAGTGTTAGGAGACTTCTCACGTTAGTGGCTGCTCTGGCTTTTCAGTGAGTGGCTAGCAAAGAGGTTATTCACCAAGCTTCCTGGCTTTGGGGAGAAGCTAAAACAGACACTGCTGTTTCTTTTCACTTCCAGGCTTCTGTCAGGCACTAAAAAATGAGCCAGATACCTCCCGGAGGGAAAGAGAAGCAGGGAGTAATGAGAGGGTGATGGGGAGCCCCGGCTTGGGACTTAGTGCTGTGCTTATGTCTTCAGGGCTAAGATTCTGCTTGCGTGTATGGGTGTGTGTGTTAAATCACTTCAACTGTGTCTGACTCTTTTCAACCCCATGGACGGTAGCCCACCAGGCTCCTCTGTCCATGGGATTCTCTAGGCAATACTGGAGTGGGTTGCCATATTCTTTCTTCAGGAGAGTTTCCCAAGCCAGGAATCGAATCCACATCTCCTGCATTGCAGGTGGATTCTTTACCCACTGAACCACCAGGAAAGCCCCAATATTCTGCCTAAGGGCATCTGAAGCCCTTCCTCTCACCAGCAACATGAACACAGACGTTGGAGTTCTACATGGGTTCTAGGGCCAGTGTATTGAACTAAGAGATGAGTCTTCCCTTTTGGTGACACTGAGTATTGGAAGGGAGAGGTAAGTAACTTTTTCTAAGGTTGGTCTCTGGCTCAGTTTCTAAGAAAATGTCACTCCAAGGGAAACAAAACTCAGTCTCCCAAGGATGACATGCAGGTTGTCTTTTTGCCTGGATTCTGTGAAAACGTCTTCACTCTCTAAGATGCATATGGGTCAAATCAAGGTGGGATTCAAACTCAAGTCTAAGCCATGTGATCCAAGGCAGTATTATTAGAACTCCGCACTATGGGCAATCAGGTTTGTCCCCTGATACATATAAGGAGGTATATAAATGCCTCCTCTGTTTTCCAAGTGTTATCATTGTGCTATGTCTCCCTTGAGAAACTTATCAGAGAAAGACTGATTGGCATGGCAGGATGCTGAAATCCCTTAGTCTTTTGCCAAGCCCTTACCTTGCTTTTAACTCTGCCAGGGAGCTGGTCTGTATACTAGGCTGTTTATATCTGGGTATTGTCTTCTTCCCTTCAAAACATATGCCACGGCAACTCAAGTTAATACCTGTTTTGAACTTTCGTGTTTCCTGACTCATTTATCATGGCTAAGCTAATAGGTGTAACCAGAGTATTTTACTGCCCTATTCATCTTTTGCGTATCTTCATCTATGACTGTTTAATAATTGATGCAAAACTCATGAATCACCCCACATTCCAATTTCAAGAGAGGGAAACTTTGGATACAATGCTCTTGTGCTTGCAACATGCTCTAGGTAGAGCAGTGTAAATTAGAAAACACACACTGCTCAAGACAACATGACTTCTGTTGAGTACAGAAAGAGGATATGGCAATAACAATAAACCAGCAAACTCAGAGACAATAAGGTCTTGTGAAATCTTGGTCAACAGAAGTCAGTTCATCAAGTTCAACTAAAGTTCAATTCATCAAGTTTGATTAGAGGACGTTTTGCCTTTAAATCATAAGTAGTCACCGCAACTCACTTTCTTAAGGGTGCAGCTGAGTCACGTTATTATGCAAAAAGTTATACACTTGAGCATTTTTCTCTCTGTTCTATAAAGACGTGAATGAAGTGCATGTTTTTGACTAAAAACAAAAAGCAGAAGCCAAAAGCAGTTATAGAGGTCAAGTGTAGTTAACATGATTTTTTTTTAAGGAAGCCCTGGGAAGTATGACGTTTGCCCTGCTCCACATCTGTTCGTGCTGATTTAATTTCCACAAGATGGTGGCCTGGTAACCCCATTTCTAGCTCAATAGGCACTGTTCAAATCGAGTTTTTCATTTTTAAAATCAATCTCACCATCCTTCAAAGGTTCCAGACTAACAAGTTCACACATAAAATTTCCATTTACCTGAATAATAGAAGCTGACTTGGCATTTATATGCACGTGATTGTGAAGTTGAAGAGAAGGAAGGATTGATCCTCTTGCTCATGCTGTAGACTCCCCAGGTACCACGCTAGGCTGGAGTCTATGCAATGCCAGGACTGACTACAATTATTAGGCGCTGCATAGTTCAATAGCAGGGTGAGTATTTTGATGAAATGATGCTCAGTGTAGACTTAGGACCTAAACCCAAGTCCTCTGATAGGACAAGATCTTACTGACCACATCACTAGCACTGACCTCTCAGCATCCATCACAGGGGTTAAAATAAGAATGTAATACAATTTAGCCTTCAGAGCCCATGACATGTTTTATCTTTCGTCTTGGAAACATCTGGAGATAATACGGTAAGGTCATATACGGTACTTGTATCAGTGGACTAGTGCTGGGCGAGCAATATTTGGCTTTCTTCCTGACAAGGAGGTCGTTCTAGCAGAGTCTGCTGTTTCTTCTGCCAGGGCAAAGATACCAGCAAGAATGGGAAACGGGTTTCCCAGCTGATGACAATGGGGCAATATGGCAGTAGCTGCCAGCAAATCTGCATGGAGAAGGATTGGGGGCGCTCTTCAAGGCTGAAATGCTGGGGTTAATTGCAGTGGCTCCTGCAGTGAGGGTACTTGTAGAGCCTTTGTCATGCGCACAGGGGTTTCCAGTTAGATTGGCCCTGACTTTGTGGATCATTAAATTAAACAGGATTCTTAGACTCCCCAGTGGGCATTAAAACAACTCCTTCCATCTTCACAACACTGTGGACTCCTCCTTGGGTTCTGGTTCACAGTCCAAAGTCAGCATCCATTTTCTTGGAATAGGTTTTCTATGGATAACTGAAATAGTACACTGGAATATATTTCGCATCAAAATGGCAGGGGGAAAGGAAGTCTGGTTTTGGTCAAAGAAGACTAAGAACTGCTCTACTACTGGGATTGTGTTCAAAATGGTTACATTGAAAAGATGTTAATGTAAAATTTTAAAAAGTCAGGTAATAAAATACTATGCCTAAAATGATCTCAATTTTGTAAAGTATTTACATTTTAAAATGTATTTTTTTCAAAACTGGTAAAGTAATATATGGGCTTCCCTCGTGGCTTGGTGGTAAAGAATCCCACTGCCAATGAAGAAGCCACAAGAGACTCATGTTTGATCCCTGGGTGGGGAAGATCCCCTGGAGAAGGAAATGGCAACCCACTCCAGTATTCTTGCCTGGGAAATCCCATGGACAGAGGAACCTGGTGGGCTACAGTCCATGGGGTCACAGAGTCAGACACGACTGAGCAACTGTGCACATACACAAAGTAGTATATACTTCCATTAATATCAAATGATGATTAGCATATAACATGACATATCCCCCAAAGAGAGCAATCAACTCTTATATACACACAAATAATCATAGGAAAAAGTCTATCAGAAAGTACAAAATGATATTGTTTGGGGGTAGGACACAGATGTTTAAATTTACTCTTTTATAGCCTTCTAATTTTTCAGTATTTTCTAATTTTTTTTTACCTTAATCATAAATACTTGAACAATTTTTAACTTTTAAGCAATTTTAATTGACTTTCAAGTTGAATACAAGATTTTAACATTCACCTCAGTGACTTTTTAAAAATTTGCTTTTTAATTCCCATATAATAAAATTTACTTTTTGCAGCATATAGTTTTATGAGTTTGGATAAATTCATGTAGATGTGTATCCACTATCACTGTCATGAGACAAAACAGTTTAATCACCCTCCTCCTAAGAAGTTCCTTCATATTGCCTCTCTATAGTGAACAATTTTTCAAAAAGGAATAAGATTATGGGAGTGAAATGAGGGCTTCCAAAGGAGTGTGTATAAATACAGAGGCTTAATGCTACTGGTCTCTACACACATGGCTCCATTCAATTTCTAGTCAATGATCATTTTCTAGCTAGGTGGAGTCAGATTTTATTTTTTCATCTTATTGCTTAGATATTATCACTATTTATAATTTTGTTTTTAGAGTACTGGGAAGCTCAATTCATCAATGTATCTTTATTAACCTATATCACAAACTAGGTTTATGCATGAGGTTTTCTGCCCTCCGACTCAAATGCCCCTTTGCCTTTAATTGGGACGCCATCTGAGTCCTTGGTTCAGTAGCATTAACTTCTTAACTTGACATTACTTGTCATTTTCCTTTAGCACGGTCCTAGTGACAATAGTAGTAAGTAGCAAGTGCTGAGAAGTGATAACAAATGCATCTAATCTTGCTCACCAATTTTGATCTACTGGCAGAAGCTGCCCATTGAGAAAGACTGAGGTCATAGCTGGGCTTGGTGGGAGAGTGTTGTGATCCATTGGTCAAGTCTGTCATGGGCATTGGCAAGTAAAAAGGCTGTACATGTCACATGCTTGCTATACTGACCTAGTATATAGAATATACACATTCTGTTGGATCCAGAGTTGATTCCTTTGTCACCTAACTGGTGTCTGGATTTCAGCTACTGGATCTATTCCCTTTCATTTGGATATAATTAATTCTGTGTATACTGGTTTAAACTGCAGTCTGGCACTGGTAATCCTCTTCTAGGAAAGAATACAAGTAGAAGGGTCTAACAGCCCCAGTTCCCCAGACTTTATCACAACTGGTGCTTCCTATTTAACCACAAGCACAGTGCTGGAAAAGGGGCACAGTTTAAATGTCAGACCTGTGAAGACCAAGCTCATGAAGGGCAGAGAGTGCGCTATGGCTGATACTCTTGTTTGGCTGCTCCTCTTCACTGCCTTTCTTCCTTGCTTGTCCCACTGTAGAGGCTGAAAATGCAATTGCTTCTCAGCCTCTCCTCTGGCTAGGGATGGCCATGTGACCCAAATTTGGCCAATAGGGCACATAGAAAAGTCTCTTGCGGGGCAGGGAGGCAAAAAATCTGGGAAAAATTTTTCTTCCCAGGATAAAAAGAAGCAAGCAAGTGATGGGAAGCCTTCTGGCTGCATTGACATACTCCTTGTATAATACTACATTGGATGTGGTTCTATGTAGCCATATGTGGAGCTGTGGCAGCCATCACGTGACCACGAGGTACTAAGTCTAAGGCCAAGCCAAGAGTCTGAGTATGACAGATGGAAGAAAGGGACAATGTCCCCAGTGACATCACTTAACTGCAAAAGCCTACCATAGGGAGAGCCTAAGTCTGGACTTGTTAAACAAAAGATACCTAGCAGTTTAAGCCACTGCAAGATAGACTTTTTGCTATGTGCATCTGAATGCTTACTAATAGACATGGCTTTCCATCTTTGTTTTTCCCATAGCATTGTGTACAGGGCCAGATTATTAATGTGCATTGAATTGGAAAAAATGATCTCTTGTCCTGCCACCTCCAGGTACAAACTCTCACATTCACATTTTCATTTCCCTCTATCATACAACCAATTTTCCTTCCTACATACTTAGTTTCCAATATTGAAGTGTTTGTTTTTTCCCTCTTTCCCTGTGTAGCAAATGGTGCATTAATTTTTGACCATTCAAATATGAAATCAGTTTACTGGGATAGAATGCCTCCCCCTGCAATTTATCATGGTGTCCATCATAAAATTATGACTTCAAATGGACTTAGCCATATCCTCTGTTGGAGCCAAGTTTCTCCCAGCTAATGTGTAGTAAGCCCACTATGCTTGCTGAGCTGTGAAAATCCAGATGGTAGGAAGCAGGTGAGTAATGAATGTCATGCTGTTCCCATTAAAATGCACACAGCTTCCCCACACTGACCAAATCCCTAGCACTAACCAGGTCTGAGACAACCCAGGACATGTGGGTTCATGGAGATTGCCTTTCATTCAAAACAAGTTCCAGGAACACAGAAACTGAGAAGAGAGACTTTTCTGGTGGTGGAACAAAACTTGGCTAAAGGGCAAAGGAATTTGAAAAACTGTAAGTCCTCTAAGTACAGAGAAAGCCAGTGGGAGATCGGTAGCAGTCCAGACTTGCCTTCAAGCCTGTGTGGTTTACAGTGGAATCTGCTGGAAAGGTGTCTACCATCTGTCACCTACTCTTTCAGAAAGCAGAGGAGTAATTAAGTGCTCAGGTGATACAAATTCTGTCAATCATTCAGATCTATTATGTATACAATATGGGATCATCTAGCACTGACCTCAAAGTCAGTGGGACCCCAGGCCCAAGATGAGAAAGCCCATCACATTTGTGGGGGAACAGGAGCTCCTGGGCAGGCATTGGAGTCTCTTGGCATGTTTGGCACCAAAAATTTTGTTGTGCCAGATTCTCTGAACTCAGAAAGACATGGTACCTGCCTTGTGGGAGCTAAAGGAATTTGTGAGTTGGCTCTAATGTCACTTTTTAAGGGACGCCTTGCATGACTTCTCCCCAAACCTAGACAAGTCCCTGTGGGATGCAGCCTCCTAGCTCCCTGTACTTCTGCTCTATCAGTTATCACTACGTACCATTACCATTTATCACAATGGTAACAGAACCATTTTAAATGCCTTTCCCGGGCTCTAAAATATAAACTCCATAAGGAATTTGTTCATCACCAGGAAGCCCAGTGCCTAGCTTAGTGTCTTAGTATATAATAGATGCTTCTTAATTTTTCCCTTTAATTGATCATTGAATGAGAGCCAGAAGAGCCAATGTCGAAGTGGACCAACACATAGAAGATGGATAACCCCAAAGTATCAGTGAGCAAAATATTTATGCTGGATGAATGTAAGAAACATTTTTAAGGAGTGTGAGGCAAGGGGAAGCTCTTATTTGGAACAGTGAGTATTGTACAACTTTAGAACAAGATGGATTGATCAGTAAAGAAGAGGTTTTGTCCTACAAAGTGTCTGTAGCATTGGCAGGTTTCTATAAATCGTAAGAAGAGAAGAGAGTGGATGGGTTGGTGAACAGAGGGTTCTGGGATAGGGTGTTAGTTGGGAGAGGGCATGGAGTAGCAAGTGAATTTTGAGCAACTAGGTCTGAGATGCAAGGACTCTAATGAACACCTATTATGTGCACATCAGTGGGTTGGGTGCCAGGGATATGCTAACAATACATACCTGGTTTTTGCCTTCAAGGAGCTTTCTACCTAGCAGACTAGGAGGTAGTGCTAAATTGGGATACAGCAAAATAATGTTGGAGAATAGGTTGTTCAAAGACCCTATAATGAAGTTTTTGAGCGACAGAATAACAATCCTATTGATGGCTTTGGTCTAGAGGGCAATATAAAGTCACTACCGGAACTTAAGATAACTCACATCCCATCCATAGTTCTGCATTCAGAAAAATCTCTTGTATTTCTCCAAAGGGCAAAATTAACACTAAATGCACTATGTCCCTTTGTTAAATTCTAGGTAAGTTTAAAGAAAAGAATAAAAAATGTTTTCAGATTTTTCCTTCTAAAGTATGACATTTCTATGTCAAGCAAAATAAAGATGCTACTAACAGTTCCTAAGGTAGTATATTATGATGGTTTTTCAATAATCTCAGCAAAGATAATGGAAAGTCTCAGAACCAAATGTGCTATTTACAATTTTGTGAATCAGTATTTCTCTTTCCATCTCCATCTCTTTCCTCTCTATTCCTCTTCCCCACCCTTCCTCTCTTTCTGGCTAGGAGTTGCAGTATTTTGAAAATCAGAATAAAATGTTACTCTCTTTTGGATAATGTCCCTGTTTTAAAGACTGAATAGAGTACTTTACACCTAGTAGGCAAATAGTAAAAGACAGAATAAATAAACGTGCTGATTTTTCTCATCAGCATGACCCAATCTTGAATAAATATTCATTAGGCAAAAGCATTATAGTACATCCTTACTGCTTTTTTCTGTCCACTGAAAACTGGATATGTAGAAAATCCATTATATTCAATTTCATGTTCATGTAGCAGTTTAGATACCAATGAATACTACAAAACATAGAAAGCTCAGAAAAGACTAAACACTGATAGACTCATTCATCATTCTATTCATTCACTCAGCAAATCTTCACCGAGCACGCCTACTGTGTGTCAAGTACTATTCTAGGTTGGATATACATCAATTAATCAAATAGATAAAAATATCTGTCCTTATAGAACTTCATTCCACTTGTGGAGAAAAGATAATAATCAAGAAACATAACAAATTGCATCATATGTTATGTATTATGGGAAGCAAATATAGCTGAGTAAGGGGAATTAAGATTACTTGAGATAAGACAGAGGCTTAGATTTTAAATAGGGTGGTTTCCACAGGCCTCCCTAAGCAGATTTGGAGGAGGAGAGGGAGATGACCATGTAGGTATCTTAGGAAATGCACTCTAGACAGAGGCAAGAGATGGTGAGAAGAAAGGAACACACATGTGTCAGAGGACTAGTGTGGCTAGGACAGTGCCAACGGGGAAAAACAAGCAAATAGACACAAGAGGTTCAGATAATGTAGAGTCTTGCAGACCACAGCAAGCACTTTGGCTTTTGCTGAAAGTGAGATGAGTATAACAATGTCAATGTACCTAATACCACTAACCTACACTTAAAAATACAGTTGAACCTTGAACCACATGGGTTTAAACTGCACAGATTCACTTATACATGAATTTTTTTCAGGAGTAAATACTACAGTGCTGCATGGTCCACAGTTGTTTGAATCCACAGATACAGAGGGACCATGGATACGGAGGACTGACCATAAATTATACCCAGATTTTCGACTGCACAGAGGGTTGGTGCCTCTAATCCCTGCAGCTGTTCAAGGCTCAACTGTAGTTAAAATGGTGAATTTTGTGTTATGTACATTTCACTCTGATTTAAAAAAAAGTGATAAAAAATGAAATGGAAGGCAGTTGGGAGGTACAGAATAGAGAAGCAACATCGTCTGATATTTCACAAGTACCAATCTGGCTGTAGTGCTGAGAACAGACTGTAGAGGGCAGAGGTGGAGTCAGGGAGTGTAATCCAGGTGATAATCCAGGTGAGATGACAGCAGCTCAGACCAAGGTGTTGGTAGTGAAGGTGGGGAGAAGTGGTCACGCTGCGGATGTATATTGAGAGCCGACCTAGTAGGAATTGCTGCTGGATCGGATAGGCATATGAAGGAGCAGAATCAAGGTTGGTTTCAAGGTTTCCACTTTCACCAACTGGCAGGGTGGATTGCCATCACTGAGATTAGAAGTTTGTGGGTGAAGCAACCATCTTATGGGAAGAGTAGACATTTAGTTTCAGACATGTGCAGTATATAACTGAAGATACTGAGTAGATAATTGGAAATAAGGGTTTAGAGTTCAGGAAAGGGGTCTGAGTTGGTGATAGAAAGTTGGGAGTTATTAGCCTTTCAGATGGTATTTTTCAGGCCATGAGACTGGATGAGATCTCCAGGAGTGAGGGGAGTAAAAGCAGAGAAGAGGACCAACAACTAAACCTAAGGGCACTCCAACAGCTAAAAAAAATTGGGAGAAGAGGACGAATCAGGTAAAAAGACAAGGAGCAGCTGGTGAGGTAGGAGGAAAACCAAGAAAGCTTAGTATTCTGGATGCCAAGTGAAGTGTGGAGGGAAGAGCTGTCAATAATGTCAAACCCAGCTGATGGGCAAGGTAAACGGCTTCAGCTGACCTTTGGATCTGAATCACAGAAGTCACTTTTGACCTTGGCAAGTATAGTTTCTAGGGTATAGTGGGGGTGAAGCAACTGCAGTGGGTTTCAGAGGAACAGGAGGAGAGGAATGAGACAGTGATTGTGGACAACTCTTTCAAGGAGTTTTGCAGGACAACAGAAAATGTTGTGGAAGATGATGGGCAGTTGGGTCAAGAAAGTGTTCTTGTCTGATCATCAAAACAACAGCATGTGTATATGCCAGTGAGAACATTATTTCAACAGCCAGGGGAAATGAATGGTAAAGAGATGAAGAGGGTAGAATTGCTGAATGAGTTAGCAAATGAATGTATGAAGAACAAACCAGAAACTAGGACTAGTCTACCGCTAACAGCTGAAATAAAACCTGTATGAGTTCAATTCATACCCAGAGCCAAAACATGGAGAGGAAGACAAATGGATTGAAACTCTACGTTCATACAGGGTTTCAGAGGATTCTCAAAACATTTAGAATTGTATGAGCTTCTCCCATAAATCATCTCAGATCACGTGATCACCATGAAAGGAAAACAATTTCTTGATTTTCTTTTTGGTTCTTCTGTCCTTCCCTCTTCTTCTTCCAATTTTTCCTCTTTTCTTTCCCTACGCCCTTTCCATCCTTCCCTCTTTCCTCTCCTTTTTTCTTTTGAAAAAGGAAAAAAAGAAAGAAAGCAGAGAGCAGAAAGTATTTTATTCCTTTTGCTACACAACTCAAGGTCCATTAGCTCCTATTTGCCTACCAGGCAGAAGACTGCTCACCTGTATTCACTTTAAAATGATGCGACAACTACAAGATCACTTCCGCGTGGGTGGGTAGCCTGACCTCCTTATGGCCTTTCTTGGGTAACTTTATCCATTACTCCTAATATCTTATAGAAAGAAACAAGTCTGTCAGGGGGGAATAAAAAACACCCCACACTCTCATCCTGCCCCATGGAAGATTTATAGACACTTTGTAAATGGCCAGACCCAGGTGATGGTGCCAGAAACTTTCCAAGTGATTTGTAGATCTCCCTTCCAGGAAGTCAGTCTTTAATGGAAAACTCTTTGACTGCACATTCCTTTATCACAGTGACTACAGGGAGTGGAATGCAAATGTCATGCAGGAGACTCACTGAAATGAACTGGCTACTGACCTGGCCTCAAGATATTTCAGTCTCAGAAAAATACCAGTATTGCAGAGTTTAGAAAATTACAGTTTTTCTTTAAGAAAAGAAAGAAAGAGAAGTCGCTCAGTCATGAGCAACTCTTTGCTACAAATCACATGTCCAACGCTTTGCGACCTCACTGACTGTAGCCTACCAGGCTTCTCCGTCCATGGGATTTTCCAGGCAAGAGTACTGGAGTGGGTTGCCATTAGTTGGCTGATTGCATGCCAGGTATGGCACAAGCCCCTTAATGTATGTCTCTTCCTAAATTGATATTATCATCCTCACTTATTAAACACTTCCTTTGCTAGGATCTGTGTTTTATGTTTTATATCATGTCATTTAGTTGTCACTCCAACTCCGTGATTTCAGTATCTTCATCTAAGGGGCAATGGCAGCCCAGAGAAGTTAAACAGCGTTCTCAAGTTTGGAAGGCTGATGGTTAGAGGGGCAGGGATTGGAACCCTACTCTAGTTCCAAGTTCTTAACCTGCCTCTTGGATCTCCCTTCCTTTTCTTCCCCATACCCACCTTTTTTTTTTTTTTTTTAAGTTTTAATTTTGTATTGCAATACAGGTGATTAACAATGTTGTGATAATTTCAGGTGGACAGCAAAGGGACTCAGCCATACATATACATGTATCCATTCTCCCCCAAACCCCTTGCCCATCCAGGCTGCCACATAAAATTGAGCAGAGTTCCCCTATACATCTGGGCTTCCCAGGTGACTCGTCGGGAAAGAATCGGCCTGCCAAGCAGACAACCTGAATTTGATCCCTGGGTTGGAAAGATCCCCTGGAGAAGGGACCAGCTACCCACTCCAGTATTCTGGCCTGGAGAATTCCATGAACTGTATAGTCTATGGGGTTGCAAAGAGTCAGATATGACTGAGCGACTTTCACTTTCACCCCTGTACCATAGGTATTTTTTGTCCCCATTCCCTTTTGTCTATCTTATCTTTTTTTCCCCTAATCTTCTCCAAATCTTCCATATATAATTACAGGCTGCATTTCTTATTATGGATAGCGGCTCTTCTGGCATCAACCTACCTTTCCATCATATCTTTTGTATTCCTTGTCACAAGATGACACTTGAGCAAAGTTTAACTCTCCAGGCTCCCCAAGCAAAATGGTCTTTGTTGACCAACTGTCATGCTATTTCATTTCCCTGAGATGTCCTTTCCATCATGTGCACCTGCTGACTTCTTAGTCTCCTAGACAGTACACCCCTTGAGGGCAGGATCTTACTCACTACTTTAGTCTGCAGCCCTTACCTAGGGACTGGCATTTATAAGTTTTGCACAGAATTCTAATTGAGAGCCTGAAGGAAAATTGAATACATGAAACCTTCAAGGCCAGTTCAAATGCCACCTACCCCCTAAAACTTTTCATGATATCCTTGGATTGGGAAAATACCCCTTCCTCCTCACACTCCCTGCAACTCTTTATATTTTTCACATGCTATCTGTGATATTCTCATATCTCCTTGCTCAATTCTCCTTACTGAAATGAGTTAATTAAAGGCAGGCTTCCTATTACACTCATCTTTGACTCTACCAATAAATTTCACCTAGAAAAATCACCCTCTTTCCCCATCCTTTCAGGATCCAGTTGAAATTAGTCTCTTTAGAAGCTAAAGAAGGATAGTTTCCATTTAAAACTTGACTAACCTAGATTGCACCTTCTTATGCTGTGTGACTCATTTTCTATCCTGTGTGTGTATATATATGGTCTCCTTAACTAGATTATAAGTTCCCTGAAGACAGGATTATGTTTCTTAACAGAGAGCATTTTTATCAATACTATCAATATCTAAGATCTCATTCCGTGCATAGCAAACATGACATAAATGGTCCACGCTTGGAGATTTAGGATTCTTGTAGGAACAATTGGTTATTGGCCCACATAATGCATATAAATTTAAAAGTTACACGTGTTCCATTTTCATCTACAGCTTATTATTTTTTTTAATGTTTCATTACCATAGACACACAGCCTGAGACATCCCTAAAATAAAATCAGTACTCGAGAAGTCGAGTACCATGGCCATTGTCAGGAGCAATCCCTCCAAGCATAGCAGATGGGAGAGGAATGGGAATAGGATCATATTGCCACATCTCTAACGATTCTGCTTTTGGGAATATGTCAAGTACTGATTCCAACAACCAAAGTTATTGCCTTTGGAGGTATGGAAAAGCCTAGGGCATGAAAAAGTCAATGACTATTAACTGCACTAGCAAAATTCCTTTCTAGCACACACCTTAGCAAGTTTGTTGGCCTTGATTTTGAAGCATTGATTATTTCCACTAAAGTCCACAGGAAGACATAAAATGTCAATACTTTATCAGGCAATAGAAGGAATAAGACCATTAAACACTAAAAGGGCAGACTCAGCACTGGCCACAATCTCAAATATACCTACTGCCTGAGTCTTCAGTGGAAATTAAATCAAAGTAAAATGTACCAGCAGCCACTTTGAGGAAGCCTTGGGATAAATGCCTTTTGCTAATTTATTACTAAAGAAATGCTTTCCCCACCTCTCACACCGCACCTTTAATCATGTCCCTGACCTTCCAGCCTCAATACACTCTGGCCCCACCAGTTTGCTTTCAGAATCTCATAATTGCCATGTTCTTCTCCACTTCAGGGGTCTATAAACATGCTGCTCTCTTTTTTCCCTAAACTACTGTCCCTCCCCCTTTTCCTTGAATAACAGCTAATCATTTAAAAAATTTCAGCTTAGACACCACTTCCTGAGGGAGGCCTTTTCAGACAGCCTACATTCATTCTACAGCCTGAAGTCACTCGACACTGCCCTTTGTAGGACTCTATTCCTTCCCTTTAAAGTATCTTTCAGAATTCATCAATATATATCTGGGTGTTTATTGTTAATGGCCTTCTCCTCTAAAAGACTATAAAACTCACCAGGGCAGGGATCATAGCCAATTCTTTTCACTTTGGTACTCCTTGACCACAGTCCAACGTTTGACACGTGGTGGACACACAGTAACTGTTCATTCAAAGTATAAATGTCTAGAGTATTTGTTAATAGTTATTGCCTGATCACGTGGGTTCATATCCTTTTTCTGATACTGTTCTCTCTCTCTCTCACACACACACTTTTGGTTTTAGATGAACTGGGTGTAGCAGGCCTGTATGATTATGAAAATGTAAAAACCAGTTCAATCTGCCTCATTCTTCTTAAAACCAATGTCTGCCTCATCCTTCTCATTCCCCTTAGCAGACCACATACATGAAAACACACGCACTGTAAAATGTATACACACCCTTCTGAGTCTCAAATTCTGGCCCTTGTCTAAACCAGTCTCCACCCTTTCCAGTTTCAGGAAGAAAGGCAACGGAGCACCAGAGACTGGGCGGGAAGACGCTTATAGGCCAAGGAATCTGGCCCAGTGAGCTACTTCAGTCAGACATGCAGTATGAATTGGACTGCTCAGCTGCTGAGAAGGAATTTCTGGATTAGACAGTTCATTAGCAGCTGAGCCAGCTTCTAGCCTTTGCTCTGCACACCTGCAGTTAGTGTGAGTGACAGGTGCCAGCAAGTAACCCAGAACAGCAGCTGAAGTTGTGGCTCTCTAGAGGTGCCGACAACCACACCATTAGGCTCAGCATCCCCAGAGTTTACATGACTGAAAATGAGATTTGGTATCAACGGAAAACTCTTTGCTGGGTACCTGCTATATGCCTTATCTAGGGCGTTGTTTGGAGAAATAATTCTAGAATGTGGTCAATTGCAGTCTTGCAATGCCAGTTTACATTCTAGCTTCACTACTCACTAGCTGGTTAATTTTGAGTATATTTCTTAACCTTTCTCCCCATCACCTCATCTGTAAAATGGAAATTATATTATACTAAGGATTCAGTTCAGTTCAGTCGCCCAGTCGTGTCCGACTCTTTGCGACTCCATGAATCGCAGCACGCCAGGCCTCCCTGTCCATCACCAATTCCAGGAGTTCACTCAGACTGACGTCCATCGAGTCAGTGATGCCATCCAGCCATCTCATCCTCTGTCGTCCCCTTCTCCTCCTGTCCCCAATCCCTCCCAGCATCTGAGTCTTTTCCAATGAGTCAACTCTTCACATGAGGTGGCCAAAGTACTGGAGTTTCAGCTTTAGCATCATTCCTTCCAAAGAAATCCCAGGGGTCATCTCCTTCAGAATGGACTGGTTGGATCTCCTTGCAGTCCAAGGGATTCTCAAGAGTCTTCTCCAACACCACAGTTCAAAAGCATCAATTCTTCAGCACTCAGCTTTCTTCACAGTCCAACTCTCACATCCATACATGACTACTGGAAAAACCAGAGCCTTGACTCGATGGACCTTTGTTGGCAAAGTAATGTCTCTGCTCTAGGTTGGTCATAATTTTCTTCCAAAGAGTAAGTGTCTTTTAACTTCATGGCTGCAGTCACCATCTGCAGTGATTTTGGAGCCCCCAAAAATAAAGGCTGACACTGTTTCCACTGTTTCCCCATCTATTTCCCATGAAGTGATGGGACCAGATGCCATCATCTTAGTTTTCTGAATGTTGAGTTTTAAGCCAACTTTTTCACTCTCCACTTTCACTTTCATCAAGAGGCTTTTGAGTTCCTCTTCACTTTCTGCCATAAGGGTGGTGTTATCTGCATATCTGAGGTTATTGATATTTCTCCCGGCAATCTTGATTCCAGCTTGTGCTTCTTCCAGTCCAGCGTTTCTCATGATGTACTCTGCATATAAGTTAAATAAGCAGGGTGACAATACACAGCCTTGACGTACTCCTTTTCCTATTTGGAACCAGTGTATTGTTCCATGTCCAGTTCTAACTGTTGCTTCCTGACCTGCATACAGGTTTCTCAAGAGGCAGGTCAGGTGGTCTGGCATTCCCATCTCTTTCAGAATTTTCCACAGTTTATTGTGATCCACACAGTCAAAGGCTTTGGCATAGTCAATAAATAATAGAGGATTAAATGAGTATATTTATGCAAATTTAGAGTGGGTGACTGACATACATAAACACTAAATAAGGGTTAGAATAAGACTTTACCTAAAAGTATTTAACAGAATGAATGGCTGACAGCCTCACTTTAAATGTCCAGGGGATACCTTTCAGGGTTGCCACTTACAGCTTTGTGTGTTCATTTGCTCAGTTGTGTCTGACTCTTTGTGACCCCATGGGCAGACAGTAGTCTGCCAGCCTCCACTGTCCATGGGACTTTCTAGGCAAGACTTTGGACAAGTTATTTGAATCCTCTGAACCTCATTTTCCTTATCTTGAAACCAAGTATAATATTGGCACTACTCTTGAGGTGAGTTATGAGGATTCAATGAGATAAGAAAGGTAAGGACCTTAGTAGATGATGCCTAGCACAATGTATTAATAGATGCTCAGTAAATAGGAGCCTTTGTTGTGATTTATCCAAATGGTCCCTCCCTTGAATCCCAGGGAAGGCAGAGCAAGGCCCCACAGTTCCACATCAAAGGACAGATGACACCAGTTACACTGGCTGCCCAAGTAGAGCTGCTTTATTCAGCACTGCAAGGTTAACCCACACAGTTTTCCAATTTTTTGAGTGAGTTATCCATATTTCAAAATTGTGAGTTTCATATCTAAAACTGAAGACTTTCAGTTTCCATAGGAAAATAAAAAGATTGGCACCATTAGGCTGGTATCTCTACACTCTTGGCTTGACCTGGGAAGTGCCTGTCCCCTTTAGAAGGGCACAAAGCTTTGAATTTGCCTTATCTCCCACCCCTCCCTAGTGTACCCCTAACCTCGAGGCCAAATGTCAGCTCCCACCTATGTTCCTGAGGTTTTCCCCTGTCGTCGTTTTTGTTTAGTCCCTAAGTCATGTCTCTTTTTGTGACCCCCATGGATGGACTGTAGTCCACCAGGCTCCTCTGTCCATGGGACTTTCCGGGCAGGAACACTGGAGTGGGTTGCTATTTCCTTCTCCAGGAATCTTCCCAACCTAGGGATCCAACCCACATCTCCTGCACTGGCAGGTGGATTCTTGACCACTGCGCCACTTGAGAAGCCCCTGCTTTCACTTTTGATGTGACTTGGCCTCTGTAGGCAACTGTTCAGCAGCTGTTGGCCTTGACTGTTCACTGTCATCCTCTACAATTGAATACCCCCACAAGACTGCACCTAAGGCAGAAACCTCTCTATCCACACAGCCTCAGGCCATTTGTCTGCACTGGCAAATTCAAGTGTGTTAATTCCACAACTAAAGACTGACCTCTTCACTGAGCCAATAAGCACATCCTTGGATGAAGCCACCCAGAAGCTGACCTCATAAATTCACAACATACTCATGCTGAATCTTTTCTAGTTCCATTTCAACTGAAGGTGGAGGACATAGGACAAAAGACAGGGGTATCATATAACAATGCTTAAGGACGTAATTTTCTAAGTTATATCCTATGGGCTAGCAGTGCTGTAAGATTCTGCTCCTTGGGTGAAAAAAAATCAAACCCTTTTGGGAAACAGCTCAGACATTAACTGCTATCTCATGGACTCATCTGGGGAAATTAGACTCAGAAATCCTGTAAGAAAGAAGTTCATCCAAGATGTGAGAGTTGGACTATAAAGAAGGCTGAGCGCTGAAGAACTGATGCTTTTGAACTGTGGTGCTGGAGAAGACTCTTGAGAGTCTCCTGGACTTCAAAGATCAAACCAGTCAATCCTAAAGGAAATCAGTCCTGAATATTCATTGGAAGGATTGATGCTGAAGCTCCAATACTTTGGCCACCTGATGCAAAGAGCTGACTCATTGGAAAAGACCCTGATGCTGGGAAAGATTGAAGGCAGGAGGAGAAGGGGATGATAGAGAATGAGATAGGTGAATGGTATCACCAACTCGATGGATATGAGTTTGAGCAAGCTCCGGGAGATGGTGAAGGACAGGGAAGCCTGGCATGCTGCAGTCCATGGGGTCACAAAGAGCCGAACACAACTGAGTGACTGAACAACAACAATAGATATTTCCTACATACCAGGCATTGTTCATGGAGAAGGCAATGGCACCCCACTGCAGTACTCTTGCCTGGAAAATCCCATGGATGGAGGAGACTGGTAGGCTGCAGTCCATGGGGTCACTAAGAGTCCGACACGACTGAGCGACTTCACTTTCACTTTTCACTTTCATGCATTGGAGAAGGAGATGGCAACCCACTCCAGTGTTCTTGCCTGGAGAATCCCAGGGATGGGGGAGCCTGGTGGCTGCCGTCTATGGGGTCACGCAGAGTCGGACAGGACTGAAGTGACAGCAGCAGGCACCATTCTAGATGTTCGGGACTCAGCATTGATAAACAAGAATCTTGAACTCAGGTAATTTATTCTTGTGTAGAATAAAGGAAGATGCTTTACTCTGTTTCCCAATTTATCTGATTACATGATGCTTTTGCGAACTACTGCTTTATGCATTATACAAAGTCTTTTGTAGGACCTATCTTCAGAAGCCTGTCATGATTAGGGAATGGTGGAGATTTTTATTCATATTACAGCGTTATTAATAAATACAACCACTCCAGACACCTACTAAGTCATAGAAAAAGACAATTTGTCTCTTGAAGAATCAATGACCTCACTATGGCAGTCTTATTTGGGAAGAACCACTGCCTCACCTGGGACCTCAGATTTGGCCAAGGTTTTTTTATTTTTTAGAATATCATCAAAGGGTTAACCTGACTTTCACCACCGAAGTGGAGTGTTTTCTCTGCATCCAATATGACCCAGTTGGAAATGTATTTGTTTTTCACTGTTTAATCTTCTGCATCACCCAGCATTGATTAGATTTAATTAATTTACGTTTCTAATGAATTTAGAGCCTCACAATGTTGTAGTAGGAAAATTCTCAGACAGCATCTGGCCACCAAATGGATTGATTACCTTGTCGGCAAAAGTCTTTCCAACATCTGGGACCTGATTTTGTGAAACATTCGGAAGCTCTTTCAGAGGTAAGAAAGGCCCACGGTGGTGGGGAGAGAGAGGGTGCTGGAAATCGGCAGGGTTCACTCTGCTTTGTAAGTCTGCGCCTGGCACTCCACCAACATGAAATCACATTTTGCTGTTCATTGGCACAGATTCAATGGCACCAAACAGACTGATCCGAATCTGTTTTTTGTTCAATGTAATCAGAATCCACCAGGCTTGAACCCAGGCTGCCACCCCACGAACCTCTTTGGCACTTCCTTCTGTGTGGAAGCTCCCACTGATCATTACGATGAAACATTTATAGACAACATTTATAGAGAAGCACTTTGCTCTCATTCATTCAACAAACATTATCAGGGGCCCACTGTGTACCTGGCACAGGGCCATGTGTGCCCTTTCATTAGCTGCTCTTGGCAGCCGCCCTTATGAGGTAGGCAAGCACTGCTCTTCTCACATATATAGCCAAATACTACACAAAAATTATAATTATTAACATCAATATGATCACTGTTAATAAAGGATATAAACACACACACACACATACACACACACCAGACTCCACGTGAAGCCTCACTTAACCCTCACTTTGAGGTGGGTGTCACTGTGATCATCCCCATTTTACAGATGGGAGTATTGAGGCACTGAGATCTTTAGTGACTTACCCAGGATTCAGCTAGCCTTTGGCAGAGCCTCCTATCACAGGCAGTCTCCTTGGAGAGTCTTTACTCTTAACCACTTTGATTTGCTACCTCTGGATAATATCATAAAAGACCTTTTCTGTGTCAGGCACTCTCCCAGAGATCTGATGCATTAGATTCTATATTCACCACTCACAGCTCATACAAGGAAGCTGAAGCCCAGAGGCATTTGCTTATCAAGGTCACAAGGAAAATTTGTAACAGGGCTAGGACTTCACTCAGGTCTGCATGGCTAACAAAGGCCTCTTCTGTTTACTGAGTTACCTGCTGATGAACGAGAGAGAACGGCTCATGTGAACTCAGTCGCTCCTCTCAAAGCTGCACTGGGAAGCATGTTGGACAAGTTAGGAAAGAGGGGTGGCCTGGAGGCTTTGCACAGCTCAAACCAACCCAGAAAAGAGGAGGTAAAGAATGTACAGACAACAAGAAAAGAGCTTCATCTAAAAGAGGGAGGTGAAAGATGGAAATCTCATTGCCTAACTGGTTTGTCTGGTTCAAGATCAAACAGAAGTGACTGAAACTAGGTGGGCTGTTTACAGTAAAAATGACAGTGAAAACGCCAGCCACACTGAACATCTGATATTTCCTGAACCATGGATGCAGACTGTTGCACAACCAGGTTGCCACAGTCATATCCCGATGTTTAAAAAAAAAAAACTAGCTTGACATGGCTCCTCTGTTATAATGTTTGCTAAGGCTGGTTATTTCTTGAATTTGAAAACTTTCTCATTTCTTTCCATGCTTCTCTTGCTCAGGCCTCTACATCAACAAGGCCACACCATCTGTCTTCTTTGGGCCTTTGTACATGCTCCCTTTCTGCTTGGAATATTTCCATCTCAATCTTTTCCTTGGTCTGGCCAACCCCTCTTCAGTCCTCAGATCTCAGGTTGGACATCTCTCCTTCCAGGAAGCCTTCCTTGACTTTCCTGTTCTGGCTTATGTGCCCATTTTAAGAGCAGCTCTGTTTCCTATTTCAGCACTTAACCATAATGTAAAGTAACTGCCTATTTGTCAGTCTCCTCTTCGAGGGAGTGTATGTTGGTTACTACTGTATCTTCAGTGTAGGGGCTGTCACACATCAGGTGCTCAATACAAATATAACTCTATGGATGGACAGAGGGAATCTGAATCTTGTGACATTTCTTAGCTGGTCTCCTGCTTTGAAATCTCTCACCTCCATACTTCACGCTCCATCCTAGAAGTCATTAAATGTCCATGTAAACTTTCATCATGGCATTTGCCTTTTTATCACTTCCCTTTGAACACTCACGTACAAGTCAGAATAGTGATAATCTTGGGTGATGCAGAGGATTTAAGTAGGAGGGGACATGTAGTCCTAAAAATATCCTATACTTTGATCTGGGGAATGATGACTTGCATATACAGATATGTAAGAAGTCATCAAGATGAGCATGAGAAGATAATACACTTACTCAAACTGATACATCAGTATAAACAAAAAGGTGCTTTGAAAGCTCACATGTATGGACAGGATAAAATCTGGACCTACTGACCCCAGAGTTCAGGGTTCTTCACTAACTGGCCCACCTGTCAACTTACTTGTTCAAACTCACTGTTCTAAATCACATGCCCTGGTCTTCTCACAGGTCCTCGGACTCTTCTCACGCATTCCCACCTCCATGCTTATCACACCGTCTTACCCTCATGTTCATTTCTCTTTCTTTCTCTTTTACCTTCTGGAAGATTCTCCCATCCTAGAAAGACCAGGAAGAATCCATCCTCTACAATGTCACTAACCTCTCTTTTCCCTGAACCCTTAACTATTTTGTCTGGTTCATTCATTCATGCCAACACTTCCTGAAAACTATAAGCTCACTGAAAGCAGAAACTTATTTTCAAGTTGTATATTTAATATGATGCCTGGCACAATGATAGATTCTAAATATATGTTTGTTATAAACACAATGAGGGCTTACCTGTGTAAGTCCCTTGGCAGCTATGGGTTTGTACAGAGATGAAAAAGACAGGCTGTTTATGTCCTTCAGGATGAAAACCTAGTACTGCTCTCAAAACCATTGATTTAGTGTTCATATGGGGTTCCAGATCCACGTTTTGTAACTCACTGGTTCTGTGAGGCAGTGTGAACAACTGTCATCACCAAAACTCAGTTTTTTTCATCTGTAAAATGGGGACTTTCTCACAGGGCTGTCCTGAGAATTATATAGGAACATAATTACTTATTTTATTAGTGACTATCTATTGAATTAGCCATTTTGCTAAATGAAACACAATTATCCAAATAAATGTCAATGCTCTTAATATTATTACAAAAAGGATTCAGCACAGTGAGTGACTCACAGGAATCATTTAACACCTGGTAGATATTATTATCAGAGCTATTAAAAACAGATGAGAAGGTTCAGTGAAAAAAACCTATGAGCTGGTAAAAAGAACGCAAGAAGAGTTGGTTCACTGTGAGATATATACATGTACCCATAAACACAGAAAGAATTTAATCCATGAGAAATTCCTTAGGGAAATTCCATCACATCCCATTAACACAGTCCCCAAAGCAAGAGCTGGCCTCTGATCTTTACATATTTAATGTCTTTGAAAAAAATTCTGAAACTATAATGATCTTGAAGTGGTATACAAAAGCAAGTGATTCTGGGAGTTCTATACAAAAGCACTCTGCTTTAGTGCTAGTTCACATGATTCTTTAATCACCATAATTCCTGATGCTTCTCTGCAAACTTTTGACCTTATGATGGCTCTTTGATTGTTCAACAGGATTTTGACAGCACAGAAAGGAGAACAGTGAGGAACAAGTTCTCAGTGTGTTCCTACATACTCATTTAAAAGACAACATTTTAATAATTCTAATTCATATACACTTCTATTCATGCAATCAATAATTCATGCCAATTCCTCTGCAGCATTTTAGTGACAACAGAAAGGGCAGGATGTTTCCTTCCTTCTCTTTGCCTTCCTTTCTTCACTTAGTCATGCCCGGAGCCTGGAGAGTACAGAATCTCAAGAAAACAGTTTCCATGGTGATTCTTCCTTTGAGTACCCGACTGCATTTTGCTCTTTCTGGAGTGAATTAATGCTTTTTATTGCTTTCATGCTAAATATATTGAAGATTAGATTTGATTTCCTCTGCAGTGATACAGTTTTATCAGGAAAATGGAAAGTAAAAACACAGCATGAAGAAACTCTATCTTTCTGCCACGAGACTGTCAGAAAGAAAATAAAAAAACATTTCAGAGGAAGAAAGAGCCAGCCACAGAGAAATGGATGCAGGTGTCTGGAAGCGAGGATATGCATTCGTGTATCTAAATGTTAGGAAACCTGCCTTGGGAAGAAATAATCTTAATTCCTCCATATGTTGAAGGTGGCATAAGCTTACCATAAAACACGGAGTTATAAGAAATAACCTGATTGTTCATGTACCATGCTCTTCTCAGCACAGAAAATATCATATAGAACAAAGCTATCTTGAAACTCATAACACTATCGCTACTCCATGTTTTATTACGGAGGGTCTTGCTTTCTACTAAACCTAAATAGTCTTCCTTACTTTTAAATAGTCAAGGTACTCTCCTAACACTCCCATGGCACTCTGAATTTCCTGACACAGAACTGAACACACAAATACCACCCACTTGTCCATCTTCTTCACTGGACCCTACAAGCGCAGGGCCTGTGTCTTTCCCATTCACAGTTGCCTTTGAGCCCAGCATAGCACATAAAGGACCGAAGATTATAACAAGAAAATTATGATAGAGTAACCTGGACGCTCTGAGGTGTCCCTTGGGAAACGTCATGAGCTGATACGATGGATGGAGAGGGAAGCGTATGGAAGTAAAAAATTAAAAACAGCTTCTGGTTTTCACGGTCTCTAATGTCTGGAGTCTTGCTCTGTTCCTGTCTTGAAGCAGTTGAGGATTAAAGGGAAGAATTTGTTTGGGAGAAGAGGGGCAAAGAGTGGGACCATCTGGTGGAGTTTCCTTCTCCACTATGACATACCCACCTGCAGAGCCTAGAGTCAATCCTCATTAGGCACCACATAACCAGAAGAAAACTGGCTTTTAGTCAATTTCAGCCAAGGATTCAGTATGAAGCCTCTATGCTAAATCAGGAACTGTCCTGGGGCTGCTGGGGACAAAGAGTTGAGCACAAGAATTTTTGCCTCCAGGAAGCTGAGAGGTCAAAAGGGTTTCTTGGATCCTGCAGAAGGGGGTGTGGCTGAATATGGTTAGGGTTAGGATTAGGGTACTGTCCTGACACCTCCCATTGCTGACAAAACCACCAGCAACTAACAGGTACTGAACAACGTGTTAGGCACTCTTTTAAGCAATATACATGCATGAACTCACTCGGTCCTCACATGAGTCTGTGCGTTGGTGCTATTACTTTCATTTACCATAGAAATTGAGGCTTTGACAGGTGAAGTAACTTGCCTAACATTCTAAAGCCAGGTAGTAGTGGGGCCAAGATTCAAACCTGTGCTGCCTGGTCCTTGGGTCAATATTTTAACAATGATGGAGGTTCAAACTTCAGGTTCACAATGTCTTACTGGCAAGAATTGCCCTCCATAAGATGTCCCAGAGTCTCCTCTGCTGTGTAAATTGCCCCGAGTCCATGGTGTTTGTAAGTGCCCATAGGCCACCCTTAGGATACACAGAGAGCTGTATAAAAATCCAGACGGAGGCACTTACAAGTCCCTCTTACTGAGACACATAAAATGGCAGGACTGCCTCAGGTTGTATCAAGAGGTTTCTATAAGGGACTGACTGTCCAATGACTGAGTGCCTGTGAGTTTCGATACATAGAACAGAACAAGGAAGACAGACAACATCAACTCAGTGTTACCTAGTAGAGCTCAGAATTAGGAAAGGAGACAAAAAAGGATTAATTGCCAGCACTACTCATCCCATAGTATGATTCCTACAAATGAAATGTCTTAAAATTTTATTAATAACTTAAAACTTATTAAGCAGTGAAAACTAAATTGTGTGTGTGTGTGTGTTTTCTCCTGGAGGAGAGAATGGTGCTCAGAAACTGTGTTCCTTGCACCCCCAAGATCACAGAGCCAACCTCTCTCTGTGGGTCTGCTCAACTCCAGATCCTGTCGGTTGACTTGGCTCTCCTGCCCTTGTCATCTGGACACAGTAATGCTCCAACATTTGGGTAAGACTATCCTTTAATCATTAGAAACAGCAGTCTGAATAGCCATGGGAAGTCTGGCCAGGAAATGTAGACAGAGATACTCTCTGCATTTTCAGAAGCTACTGATGAGGCCTTCCAGGGGCTCAGTGGGAAGGGCCGGGGTGGGAGTGGGTGGGGGGGTGGGGAGTTCCAGGGGCCTCCAAGGTGTGAGTTTGGAGAGCAAAACACAGATTAGATGTGTCTCCCTGCCGGAGCTACATGTGTGGCATGCCAGCTGGCTCCTTTTCCAATATCCTCTTTATTAGCGAACCCAACAATCATATTTTGCTAATCTTCTCATAAATAAAGTATTATCCATATCACAAAGTCATCCCTGATGGCAGACTGCACTTCAAGTAAGCTAGGATGGATGAAGACAAAAATGGGGCATTTCAAATATATACATTGACCACAATTCTTGGCATTTCAAATGTCTGCCAAATCTGCAGTACCGCTGGGTCCCTGGTGTTTGGTGCATCCCCAGGAATACAGTCTATGGCTTGGACTTTTTAGGGTCTTAGGGTATCTGTTTAAGGGCTCTCTGTTTATAGTACTGAACTGAAAATTAAAATTATTTTTCCAAGACTTTAACTACACCATCCTATATCTGTTGTTAGGTAATTAGTATTTTGTGTAGCAGAGAGGACTGTCTTGCATTTCTGTATATTTTTCGATCCATCTTCATTTTTCCTGGCCTTGTATACAATGTAACTGAGTAATTAAGAGGGAGGGTTCTGCAGTCCAAAGGCTCTGGGGTCCAAGGTCACTCTCATTCCCAATTTCCTCTTCTATAAAACAGTGAAGAAAATCTCTCTTTCATAGACTGATTGTGAGAAAGCAGTGAGATAATGCAAATAAAGGAACCAGCACCAGGCCTGGCATCTGATAAGTCTTTAATAAAGTCGAGAAAGATAGGGAAAGAACGTGACATGACTGACAGGAATTGGGGGGCAGAGAGGGTATGTTCATTGAATTTTTTTTCATCTCTCCTCTATGAGAAGTTTATCATCTCACAATGGGTTCAAACTCATTTCTCTTATCTCTGTGATTGGCTCTTGCTTTTTGCTTTGACCCCAAAGTTAGAATCATAAATATCTCCCACTGACTTGATGATTTAAGACAAAGGCCAAGGATTCTTTCCTCATTTACTGTTTAAAAACAGCCTTTTGTGGAGCTTTTTGATGGACTGCAGGGATATTTATGACTCAGGCCTCCTGGCAAAGTCCCTGATGCTGACTCATTCGTTACCCTGGGAGGGAAGAAGGCAGCTGGAATCATCATTCATTATTCTGTTGCTCAGTTATGGGGAAAGGTCAGAGGTAAGCCACTCAACACTGGTCTGAGTATGAGAATCAGAAATGCAATCACACCTTCTTGACCGTAAGAGAAAAAAGAATTTCTAACAAACACACACTCAGAAAAATGTTTGCAGAGCCCTGCTTCATACAACTTCTACAGCACTGCTAAATGGTAATATTCTGTCTCATGCCTCAGGCTTTCAGCTCCAAGCTCACAGCAACTCCCATTCCTCTGCAGAGCAAGTGAAAACTAAGTGACAGGTGATGGAAACGGCAGGACCGACAGAAATAGAAAGGAGGAATCATTTGGAATTTCCACAGTGACAGCGGCCTCAAAATTAGGAAGAAAGGGCAAACTTGCAGAAATATAAGGAGAAATGGAAAAGGCTTCATAAATCAGCAAAGGTAAAATTTATGATTGCTACCATGAACAGTAACAGCATGAATAAGACTATCACTTTCACAGCAAAATCATCAACAAAGATGACATCAATAAAATTTATGGAAGGTACAAAGTTAGGAATATGCAAACCAATGAAAGAGAAAATATTGATAGCTAACACTTTTTGGAGCGCTTAGTGTCAGGAAGGGGGCTACACAGTCTAAATGTTATTTTTTTAAAAATTTAATCCTCAAATGGTTCTATGAGGTTCTACACACATTTACAGCTGGGGAACTCGAGATTTAGGGCTCAAGACCACACAGTTAGCTGAGAAGACAGATTCTAAAGCCAATTTTCTGCTATCACTGCTTTCAGCATAAGAAGAGTTGTGTTGAAAATAGTGCTATCCACTGCCTATAAATTCTTGCCATACACACACTGCAAAAATATTTTGGAGCACTCAGCATTACTCTTGGCTCTAGGTATAGGCTGGTATAGGCTGGTAGAAGAGAAATTCTGGACCAAGTCTGGACTTTCAGGCCACTGTGAACTCTTGGCATCACTTCCTTACAAATGTACATCCATGGGGGTGCAGTTTTGCAACTGAGACTCAAATCAACTAGAAAACATTCAAGTAGCACATTTGAAGCAAGTTGTAAGGGGCAGCATAAAACTTATTGGATTTCCAAAGCACAGGGCTGGTTTATTAAAAAAAAAAAAAAGCATTTATGGTATTGCTAAGGGTTACCCTAAGATCAATGTCAACAGAAATTTTTTTCACAAGATATGAAATTGGAGGAGGGGGGAACTGTGTCTTGTTTCAATGCAGCAGATGCTCCCAAAAGAGGTACCCTTGCCCCATATTTTAAATAAGTGAGTAAGATTTCTATAGCCTATCCATCAATACTTGGTTTTTGGCAAAAAGCATATGACCTAATACGTATGCTTACTAAAGCTTGAGACTAGAGAATAAAGAGGACAGGATACTGAGTTTCTGAGTGAAGGCTGTTCTTTCCAGCTTGGGCTGGAGCTTTAGACCAAACCTCCCCAGGCAAGCCTGAGAAAGGCATGGAGTGGGCACTGAGCTTGAGAAGGGCATGGGTAGATACAGGGCAGGGAAAGTAAAACACACACGCATGTCGCTTTTCTTACAGTAGTACAGGCCACGGTCACTATCGTGGACGGTTAAATTCTGCCAACCAGCAACCTACCTCAAGGTCTTGGCAACACAGTGGTTGGATAGTATCCACCTTCTCTGTTGAATTTTGCTCTGAATCATGACAACAATAACGGTAATAATAGTGGTGGTGATGGTAGTTGTAGCATAGTCATCACAGTAGCAGGAATAACAACAACTAACCTTTATAACATGTATTTCCAGGTGTTGCTTGAAGTGTTTTATACATATTACCTCATAGCCTTGTTGTGAAGGCAAAATGAGTTAGGTACTATTACACACTTTTCACAGATGGACAAATGAATTCAGAGTCCTCTCTGTGACATCTCATTCAGTCCTCACGATCCCCTACGTGGGTACTTTATTATCACTTTACAGAAGAGGCGACTGAGGCACAGAATGGTTACTTGCTCACCGCTCCACAGTTAGTAGGCAAAAGAGCCGGTTTGGTTTGTTGGATGTCAGAGCTCACATTCTTAACTACCACACTACACCACTGGTAGCAATATTCCCTCTGGAGATACTAGAGGCATATCCCCAGCCCTGATCCCTGCCCCCGCACCTTCTTCCTCTCACTCCACCTATCCTAGGGAGACCAAGAGGCAAAAGCTGGGATAAAACCAATGCCTAGCTCAAAGGGCTGCTGTGACAACCGAAATCCTGCCATGTATGGGAAGGGTTTGCATGGTGCCACCTACAGAAAGACCTGATACTCCTTACACTGGAATTGTACCACAGCTCTCATCACTTCCCCATCCCTGTCAAAAGCCTTTCCTTCTCAGGCCCAGAAGGAGGCTGAGGATGAATTTCCTAGGAGAAGAAGAGGGCTAAGGGTTAATGTGTGAAAGATGAACCGAACCAGATGAGGGGAAAGGGAGAAAAAAATTGCTTTGGATCTCATTGCTAGGAACCCCCATCTTTTTTATTATTTGTATAAATCATTTGACTGTGAAGGCATCACAGGGCAAGCCTCTGAGTATGCCGATGATAATGAATTGGGTCCCACAATAAATAATGGGGGGAACCAGGCTGCCAAATGAAGAAAGATTTAGATCATTTAAATCCTAGGCTATGAGTTGTCAAATCCAGTTTAATACTGATAAGTGCGGGATAATAACTCATAGCAAACATTGCCCCTACCCCAAAGCCCCTAACCACAGCCCTTATAACCCCTTCTCTCACCCCTTGCAAACAGAAAGAAAGCCCTGAGGGGATTTACAGAATAAAAAGGGATGGTATATACTGACCAGAAATGAGCCCAAGTTATTACATAATAATCCCAGATGCGTCAGTTTGGGCTTAGTGCAAATACAGAGAGCTAATAGAATGCTTCAAGGTTCGATTAGCTGCCAAAGAGATTCTAAATCAGGGCAGGTTTTATATTATTAAATTGGATGGGAGAAAAGGAGTCTCATGGTTGAGTATACTGGGTAAAAAAAAAAAAAAGACAGGATTAGGGAAATAAAACCAAGGGCATTGCTGGGCGGCTAAGGAGTGGCCTGAGGGTGGAGCCAACTTTGACAGACACAAATGTCAAAGCAAGAGAATTTGATTGTCAGCATGGCCTATTCTCAGCAGCTGAGGCTGTCCTCATATCCACATTCAGGGATGTGATCTAGAGGGCACGAGAAGCTGGATCCTACCTGATAACCCAGGTGTTTCAGGAATTGAAATAGTCATTCCTTGATTGGTTGATGAATTATATAACTCATCTGACATATATTTATTGAACATCAAATATGATATACATGCCAGGCAAAAAAAATAGACGCTATGGTGACAATCTAACAGTTGACCAAAATTTATACCATACCACATTCTTAGTATGCACAAGCTTCTGAATTCACTCAAAAGTCTAATGATGTAGTTACTGTTATGGACTGAATGCCCAATTTCATATGCTAAAGTCCCAGGCCACAAGGAGATGGCATGTGGAGATGAGGCCTTTGGGAGTAATGAGGCTCGATGAGGTCATGAGGGTGAGGCCTGCATCATGGGGTTAGTGACCTAGAAAAACCAAAGAGCTTGCTTTCTCTCTTTCTCTCTGCTGTTGGGGACACCATGAGAAGGTGGCTTTCTACTATACAAGCCAGGGAGGGAGTCCTCGCAGGGGAAGTGGATCAGTAGGCACCTTGATCTTGGCCTTCTGGTCTGCTGAGCTGTGAGAAACACATCCCTGTTGTTAGAGCCACTCAGTCTATGGTATTCATTAAGGCAGCCTGAGCAGACTAATGCATTTACCTTTGACATCATCATTTTCTAAACGAGTAAACGGAAGCTCAGCAAAGTTAAGTAACTTGCCCAAGATCATGTAGGGAAGAAAGATGCTAACATCCTAACTCCGTCTAAAGCCCAACCTGCTTTCACACTTCTTCCAAAGGAGCTCAACACCAACAGCCATTGTGAGAAGAAAGGACCTCCTTGTGTGCTTTCCCCTACCCCCTGGCATCGTCCCCTTTCCCAGGTAGACACACAGATACATTTCATAAGTGGAAGAAGAATTAAAGTGAATGAAAATGTTCTGGTGCCATGTGGTAACTACTGCCAATACCATCATGAGAGTATGAAATCAGGATCGCAGCTCTACGATCTCTCGCAGTTTTCATCCCTGCTCCATCCCTACTCTGTGGGACATGTCTCTGGGTCAATAGCATCTCTAATTAGTTCTTTCCAAAACCAGTAACTTCTATTCTTTAGTGCTGCTGCTGTTGCTAAGTCGTTTCAGTCATGTCCGACTCTGTGCGACCCCATAGATGGCAGCCCACCAGGCTCCACTGTCCCTGGGATTCTCCAGGCAAGAGCACTGGAGTGGGTTGCCATTTCCTTCTCCAATGCATGAAAGTGAAAAGGTGTAAGTGAAGTCACTCAGACATGTCTGACTCTTTGCGACCCCATGGACTGCAGCCCACCAGGATCATCCGTCCATGGAATTCTCCAGGCAAGAGTACTGGAGTGGGGTGCCATTGCCTTCTCTGAATTCTTTAGTGCAGTACTTCCCAAAAGAAGTAATGTGAGCCATATGTAATTTCAAATTTTTTAGAGCAACAAGAAATTTAAAACAGAAACAGGGAAAATTAATGCATTTTACTTAACCCAATTCATTAAAAATATTATACTTTCAACACATAATGAGCAAAAAAAAATTATTAGTGAGTTATTTTCCTTTTTACATCCTACGTCTTCAAACCCTGGTTCATATTTTACACTTACAGCACCTCTCAATTTAGACTAGCCACATTTCATGTGCTCCACAGCTGGTAGGGCCACCATGCTGACAGTGAGCTCTAGCTGGATCTTGAATTTTCACTGACTTGTCCTGACTAGATTACAGGAACTGTGCTTTCTAGTGGCATTTTTTACGAAGCATCTACGACATGTCAAGAGTGTACTGAGCATTTTCCTATATATCATACGGAATTCTCCCAGTGGCTTGCCAAGAAAATATTGCTGGACTCACACTACAGGTAATGAAACTGAGGAAGGGGTTGAAGAGCCCACATTTGTGGGGAATATTTAATTTTACCTCTTTAACATCTAGCATATTGCCTTGCCTACAACATGATTTAACAATTACCTATGAAATGAATGGCAGGTTACTCAGCAAGCCTACAGAAGAGCTGGGATTTGAATCAGGAATGCCAGATCCTGAAGCTTGTATTCTTTCATTAACACCATTTTAATTCTAGTGTGTCTGTCATAGCCCCTAGTGCAATGTTCAGGATTCCCCAGTGTTGTTAAATATACAAATCTTTCATCCTAATCAAATAACTAATAGCAACTCTTTACCCAGATGTCATATTTATTGATGTCTTCCTCTCTTTTGACTGCATTTGGTTCAACAAATAGTTGTCAGGTACCAACTCAGACCATGGGACTATGCTCAACCTGAGATCATTAACACATGATCCCCACTCTCAAGCTACAAGAGAGTTTAGTTGAGTGAAGTGCTGTTGAAATGGAGCAGAACTCTATGGTCCTTGTCCTCCCATGTCCTCTGCCCGCCTTCTGCCTGTGGAAAAACTTTAGCCAAAGAGCAAGTTTAATCAGAGAAGTGCGAACATGCAGAAACAAAGGAAAACTATCAAAGGAGACCCAATAATAATAGTTTAGTCAGTAAGCATAGCCAAGGACCTTTAGTTCCTTCTCATGGGCTATAGATGATATTCTGAGCCATATCCTGTGAGCTGTCTTATACAGATTGAAACGCCCACCAGGTGGAAGAAGTTAACGACATGATGACTAGACTGTAGCCATGACATAAGCTACCACAATTCCAAGAACTAGCTTCAAGTAATAGAAACCAAGTGACTCTAGAACTGAAGATTTATTCTACTTAAAACAAGCAAGATGATGCTGGCCAGACTTCAGATAACCAATTTCAGGGTGACTGTCAGAGCTGACTGTACTCTTTCTGCATGTAGCCCCCTCCCTCTGTCTAAAAAAGCTCTTGCCCACTGATTGTCATTGGGGTAGCGGGGGAGTCGACCTCTGGACAGGCATCTCCCACCACCTCTAGTTGCCAGCATCCAAAATCAACCTTGTCTCTCTACTGGCTTTGAGCAGCAAGAAGCTGGATCTGGGGTCAGTAACACTATTAAAAACCTTTGATTCACAGATGAGCTAGAAGTGGCTATCAGTTCAGTTCAGTTCAGTCGATCAGTTGTGTCCAACTCTTTGTGACTCCATGGACTGCAGCACGCCAGGCTTCCTTGTCTATCACCAACTCCCAGAGTTTACTCAAACTCACGTCCATTGAGTCAGTGATACCATCCAACCATCTCATCCTCTGTCCCCTTCTCCTCCTGCCTTCAATCTTTCCCAGCATCAGGGTCTTTTCAAATGACTCGGCTCTTCACACCAGGTGGCCAAGTATTGGAGCTTCAGCTTCAACATCAGTCCTTCCAATGAACACCCAGGACTGATCTCCTTTAGAATAGACTGATTGGATCTCCTTGCAGCCCAAGGGACTCTCAAGAGTCTTCTCCAACACCACAGTTCAAAAGCATCAAATCTTCGGTGCTCAGCTTTTTTTATAGTCCAACTCTCACATCCATACATGACTACTGGGAAAACCAAAACTTTGACTAGACTTGTTGGCAAAGTAATGTCTCTGCTTTTTAATATGCTGTCTAGGTTGGTCATAACTTTTCTTCCAAAGAGCAAGCATCTTTTAATTTCATGGCTGCAGTCACCATCTGCAGTGATTTTGTAGCCCCCCAAAAAATAAAGTCTGTCACTGTTTCCACTGTTTACCCATCTATTTGCCATGAAGTGATGGGACCAGATGCCATGATCTTAGTTTTCTGAATGTTGAGTTTTAAGCCAACTTCTTCACTCTCCTCTTTCACTTTCATCAAGAGGGTCTTTAGTTCTTCACTTTCTGCTGTAAGTGTGGCTATAAATGTCATCATATAATCTCTACTATATAATTTAGCAGTAAATTATATACTACCTAGATTCCATATGGGGAACTCCTGTGTTTCCAACAACAAGTTCTTGAAGGAGGCAACGCATACATCTGTGACTCCCCGAAGTATTTTGCAGAGTGCTAGGCAAGTGACAGGTGAACATCTCTTAATTAACTGGCCTCAGCTCTGTCCCTGTTTCTGTGTGTGCCAAGTAACTGAGAGCCAGATTCCTTACAGGCAAAGAGCAGCTTGATCAGATGTTGCTAAAGTTCTAATTATGGATCACATTTCTCAGAGAATACAAAGGTAGGAGGGCTCTCCATTCTGACTTACACTAGAAAGCTTAAAACTAATTCTGTTGAGGTTTAAGAATTAAATTAATTGGTAAATTAATTCAAATATTTATTAACTATTATACATTAGCTGTAACACTAGAACTATGAGCAAGATAGTCCCTGTCCTTGTGTCAGTGTCTGGTCAATGACACAGATATATGAGGAGGTAATTGTAATACAGTGTGATAAGAATGAAGGTAAGTACAGAGTGCCCTAGTAGCACTTAGGGGGAGCATCTAACTTGAACTTGGTGGAACAGGGGAAGCTCCCTGGGGAAAGCATCCTAGGTCTAGTGGTAGAGGACAAATGAAGGTCAGTCTGACCAAAGGGCCAAGGATGGGGAAGGAAGTGTCCCTTCCTGCCAGGCAGAAGGAACATCTTGTAAGAAGATCCATAGAGCATGGCATGTTTGAGGGTCAGACGAGACTTTAATATGATAGGAGCATGACATGCCAGGGCTGGGCAAAAGAAAGAGCCATGTCCAGATGATCCTGGTGAAGTAAGCTTGAGATTTATGATGAGGGTCTTCATGGAAAATAGGAAGAGGCAACACTAAAGGTTTTAAGGGGAGAAGTGAGAACTGTTTTAAGAGCATTTTATTGTAGCCCTTGCTGTGTTTTATCACAGTGCTTCTCATATTCTATGGTCACTGTTTTTATATCTGCCTCTACCAGTATCCAGAGAGCCTTAAGACAGAGTTCCTACTTCTTTCTCTCTGTGTCTCCAGGATAGCTGAGGCTGAATACATATTTTCATGAGTAACATCTCTGGTACTCCTTGGTAGGTCTGAGGGACTCAGCCTGTTGAGGATGTATTATCAGAGGGGTTCTTAAATTAGATTCCTTGGACCTCTTGAAATTATATATAAAACTATGGGTGTAAATATATAAAATTTTTCAGGAATGAGGGATTATAATTTTCATCAGATACTCAAAGCTCTCTCTAGCTAGGGAAGACCTCTCAGAGGTGAAACATCAAAGGACAGTTAGCACAAAAGGTAGAAAAATGAACTGGTACATATACATTTCCAAGTGAAGATGGAGAGGTGGTAAAAGAGGACAGTTCTATAGTAGGAAGACAATGTTTGCAAGAAAAGGGAAAAGAACCTTGAAGAGGGACTTCTCCAGTGGTCCAGTGGTTAAGAATTCACCTTCCAACTCAGGAGACCTGGATTCCATCCCTGGCTGCAGAATTAAGATCCCACCTGTGGCAGGGCAACTGAGACCATGAGCTGCAATGAACGATGCCAATTGTTGCAACTAAGACCTGATGCAGCCAATAAATAAATGAATATGTTAAAAAGGAACCTTGAAGAAAGTGTATCAATTTCCCTCATGTCTTCTAAGTTGGCAATTCATAGCTACCTAGGCCCTAAAGAAAAATGGTTTGAGTAGAGCTATAAGGAATTGTGAAAGCATTGCTGAAAGAAGTCATGGTAAACATAGGGTCCTTAGAGTCACAGAACCCAAGGGGAAAAATGGTAATCACTTTATTATTATTATTATTATTACTGAAAGAAAAATATTGTGCAGGAGCCACTTCCTTCCCCTTTTCTTTCACAAATCTGCGTCAGCAAACTTAATATTTTTAAATGATAGAAATTACGTACACACACAAACACATATAAACAGAAAAAAGTTCTGATATTCGTGAAACTAGTCATGATAATTCTGTCTTGATAGTGGAAAATTGATGATTTTTACTCATATTATCTAATTTAAAAAATAATGAACATGTTTAGCTTTACAAGCATTACATATCAGGAATGCAAAAATTACTGCTTTAAAAAACAGAAAACCACAGGAAAGCATGTAAGTGAAAGTTGGTCAGTCATGCCGTCCATGGGATTCTCCAGACCAGAATACTGGAGTGCGTAGCCTTTCTCTTCTTCAGGGGATCTTCCCAACCCAGGGATCAAACCCAGGTCTCCCACATTGCAGGCAGATTCTTTACCAGCTGAGCCACCAGGGAAGCCCAAGATTACTGGAGTGGGTAGCCTATCCCTTCTCCAGGGGATCTTCCTGACCCAGGAATCGAACCCAGGTCTGCCTCATCATAGGCAGATTCTTCACCAGCTGAGCTACCAGGGAAGGCCATAGGACAGCGTAGCACATCTCACATTATGTTTCATTGGCCATGAAGCTCATAATCACTAGAAGAACACATTAAAATGCAGATTCCCGGGCCTGGCTCCAGTTCTACTGAATCAGACTCTTTAGGAATAGGACTTGGGAACCTGCAATTTACAAAACTCCTCAGGTAAGTCCTATGCTCACCACAGGGGTTTTGAAAAGACTTGGTTGTTGAAGAGGCACTCAGGAAGGAAGGTTCCAAACTAGCAGGTGGCCTTTCTTCTACATGTATTAATATGTACGTCCCAGACACGAAGAGGGCATAGACAGAGAAGAGCATAATACTCCCTCTTAACGTTCCTTTAGTGATTTAATGTTTTGGTTTTTTTTTTCACCTTTCAAAATACCTTCCATATACATTTTTTAAAAATGTACTTATTAATATAATCTGAAGTTGGAGATGGTGGTGGCAAGGGAAGGGACCCCATGTAAATTATAAGCTGAGAGTCTCATATTATATCCCAGAAATCCCCTCATCTGGGGAGCGTGGGGTGAAACCAGGCATGATATCCCAGAAGATGGCCTGCTTTCTTTCAGATACCCATGCATGTTTCACTCTCTCGCCTGTCTCGAGGCTGGCTTGGAGTCAGCAGCTGGGGGTCATATCAAGGCCAGGGACTGCCTCTTTCAGGTGGAGGTGAGGCACCCTCAGGGCTCTCAGGGTCCTGTTAGGTCAGGAAGGGCTGGGTAACCATCCATCAACCATTTCTAGAGCTGGCAAGGCTGCCTTCCCTGGAGAGTTGGCTTCCAATACTGAGAGACCACAATTTTAGGTCACCTAATTTTTAATTTATTCAGTCATGTCATATTTGATCCACCCTTGTATGTCATCCTAAATTCTTCTGAAATAGAATGGAGTAAAAATATTCTCCTTCCACAATCCTGCTTGTCAGATCGATAGCAACCTAGTTTCCAAATATAAACATGTGGACTGAATGCTCTTTCTGTTTCTAGGTAAGAAAGTAACTATATTTTTTGTGATGGGGAAGACTTCCTCTGGGTTTGCACCTCACTGGTGATTCTTCACCAAGGTAATGGGATTGCCTTAATCGAGCCCATTAGACTATCTTCTTGTAATTATCTCAGGGGCCAATCTGTCTATGTAATGGGCTCTGGAGGCATCAAGCCTTCACGTTCTTACAAAGGAAAATGCTGTGCATGTGTCAGAAGAGAATTGTTTTCAGGAATTACTGGTTAACCATCTCAACAACAGCCAGAGGGGCAGGGCTGGGGGGAAGGTACTTTGCTGTGATACAGCAGGAAATTGCTAGATTTGGGACTTTATGGCCCCAAAGGGTATTCCTTTTTTTTTTCTTTCTTTCTTTTCTTTTTTTTTTGAGAGCGTTTTAATAAATCTAAAGGACGCATGATGCCAATGGCACAAGGGACTCCACACCATCTGTTGAGGTTGGGCAGGCTGCTGCCTGTCTGCTTACTATGAGAGGATACCAGGATCTTAAGGCTGGAGAGACTGCCAACATTGGATGGCTTTGGGAGTAATGAATGGCTTGCTTTCCTGCTTTGTCGGACTGGGCTTACAGACTCTCCTGATCCCTCTACTAGGACCATGAATGCTCTGATGTCCTGGATATCTTCTCTAACTTTTCAGCCAGTGCTGCTTGAAGATACTCACACACTATGCAACAATATTCTAATTTCTTAATTTTGTTCTTTGAAATTTGAATATGTAGTATAAATAGGGTAGATCATAACGAAGAAAAAAATCAAGAAAAGCTATCCCAGGTGGTGCTAGTGGTTAAGAATCAACCTGCCAATGCAAGAGATGCAAGACACAGGTCTAATCCCTGGGTCGGGAAGATCCCCTGGAGGAGGAAATGGCAACCCTACTCTGGGTTGCCTGAAAAATCCCATGGACAAAGTACTCCAGTACTGTTGCCTGAAAAATCCCATGGACAAAGAAGCCTGGCAGGCTATAATCCACTGGGCCACAAAGAGTTGGACACAAGTGAGTGACTGAGCACACACATAATTAAAACATAAAACTAAATGACAGTAACTGTTATGGGTTGAATTTGTTGTTTAGTCTTTCAGTTGTGTCCAATTCTTCTGCAACCTCATGGGCTGTAGCCCTCCAGGCTCCTCTGTCTATGGGATTTCCCATGCAAGGATATTGGAGTGGGTTGCCACTTCCTTCTCCAGGAGATCTCCCCAACCCAGGGATCAAAGCCACATCTCCTGCATTGGCAGGCAAGTTCTTTACCACTGAGCCACCAGGGAAGCTCATGGGTTGAATCATGTCACCCTAAAATTCCCAGTGGTCACGTATAGATGTGAGAGCTGGACCGTAAAGAAGGCAAAATGACAAAGAATTGATGCCTTCAAACTGTGGTGCTGGAGAAGACTCCCGAAAGTCCCTTGGACAGCAAGAAGATCAAACCAGTCAATATTAAGGGAGATCAACCCTGAATATTAACCTGAAGGAATGATGCCGAAGCTCCAGTATTTTGGTCATCTGATGTGAACAGACGACTCACTGGCAAAATCTCTGATGCTGGGAAAGACTGAGGAAAGACGAAGAGGGCGTCAGATGATGAGATGGCTGGACAGCGTCACCAATGCAATGCAATGAAGGTGAACTTGGGCAAACTCAGGGAGATGGTGAAGGACAGGAAGGCCTGGAGTGCTGCAGTCTGTGGGGTCACAAAGAGGTGGAGACGACTGGGTGACTGAACAACAACAACAACAACATTTACACTGAAGCCCTGCCCCTGCCCACCACACCCACCCCCAATATCTCAGAATGTGACTTTATTTGGAAATAGGGTCACTGAAGATGCAGTTAGTTACGATGAAGTCATGGGGGACCTTAATCCAAGATGACTGGTGTCCTTATAAAAAGGAGAAATTGGGATACAGAGACATACACACACACAGAAAGTCATATGAACATGATGGCAGAGATCAGGGTGATCCATCTGTAGGTCAAAGGACACCAAAGATTGCCAGGAACCACCAGAATCTAGGAAAAAGGCATGGAACAGTTTCTCCATCACAGACTTTGAGGGAACCAACCTTACTGATCCTTGATTTCAGACTTCTAGCCTCCAGAACTGGGAGACAATACATTTCTGTTGTTTAAGGCACAATTCATGGTACTTTGTTAGAGCAGCTCTAGGAAACTAAAACAGTAATACACAAACCAGGTTCTATGCTTAGCATTCTGTTTATCTCTTAACACACTTCAACAGTCTTTGGCTTGCAAGATGGGTGTGAATTATTAATTGGTAGGAAATGAATGGCTGGATGGGTAGGGAAAGAATTGTTTTTCTTCTCCCCCCGCCCTTTTTTTTAAACCACCAACTGTCCATCCTAATAGGCTTTTCAATGAATGCTGGGCTGAAAGGACTTGGGAAATGATATAGGATCTACACATTCAGTACATATGTGACTTTGTTGAAAATCTGTCAACTATCATATAAGGTTACTAGCAGGCATCACATTTAGAGCTCTCCCTGAATGTGACACATGTGAGATGCCCTTTTCAAGAGAAAGAAAATATAAGGTAGCTCCTTTATGCCTAATGAGAGGGAATTAGTATTAAGCCCAGTGACTCTGATGGCATTTTTATTGGACACAGTGTCCCCTTCCTCAAATCTATTCCAATTTAAATCCTTTAAGCATTAAGATCAGAGAAGGCAATGGCACCCCACTCCAGTACTCTTGCCTGGAAAATCCCATGGATGGAGGAGCCTGGTAGGCTGCAGTCCATGGGGTCGCTAAGAGTCGGACACGACTGAGTGACTTCACTTTCACTTTTTACTTTCATGCATTGGAGAAGGAAATGGCAACCCACTCCAGTGTTCTTGCCTGGAGAATCCCAGGGACAGGGGAGCCTGGTTGGCTGCCGTCTATGGGGTCGCACAGAGTCAGACACAACTGAAGTGACTTAGCAGCAGCAGCAAGCATTAAGATACTATATTTACAGTTATTTTTTTCTTTTCTGATTCTGTTTAAAAATTATCTCAATTCTTCTCTCTGTGAAATCAATTTTCCCCAAGCTTTCCTCCAATAGATCTTTTGCAGTATAAGGGAGAAAACACGTACCAGACTATAAAGCCCAGAGGAATAGGAACCATACACTGAGTCAGAAACTAAAACACACCCCAAATATGATCACAAAATCACCGAGAAAATATCACTGCCAATCAGTATGCCTCCAGACTGAGTGGTCTGTAACCAGGACTGCCAAGATTAAAGCCAAGACTGATGACATGCAGAAGTGGGCCTCCCTGGTCTTATTGATCCTCCCCCACTGAGAGAGAATCATGGTTTAGCAGGCAGAAATCAATGCCACTGCATTAAGCTAAGTCAAGTGTAGATTTATTCGTACCATGCTCTGAAACATCTTTATAAAAGGGGCAAAAAAATTTAAATCTATATATGGTTATACATACTCATCTATAAATAAATATGTATTTATCTAAATAGATACCTGTTCTTTTTAAATTCGTATTTAAAAATATGAAAAAAATGTAGGCTGTTACTACATTTTCTCCCACCTCCAGTTCCAATTCTTTCTTTCAAATATAAAAGAAGCCATTTGTGTTGAGATGTTGTCAACTTGGCTCCCTGAGCTGCACCCCAGATTTTGATGGAATGGCAGAGCAGACGCAGATATACTGCAGCCAAAGAGGCAAGGGCAACCATTTACTCTTGAGGAAATCATCATTTTTGGCTCTGCAGGAGAAAGGAACCTGGCCCTTAGACTTTGAAGTCCCTGCACCACAGGGAATGCAGAATTTGTTCCCTGCCTTCCTCCAGGGAGAACTCACAGGCTGGGACTGAAGAGAGCTTTCAGAGTGAACAACGGGTGGAAAGCATTGCCCTTCCAGCAGTGAGAAATGTGAAATTCCATTCCTGTCCTCACACGTGTCACCAGGGAACCACCCTGTGGTTCATCAGCCCTAGGACGCTAGCCAGGCAATCATTTGTCCTCAGGGGCTCAGCCTTAACCTAAAAAATCATCAGGAGTGCCCAGAAGGGGCTCCTCCTCATTTTTCATCTCTAAGAAACAAAGAACAAAACATTTTACTGCAAGAGATTTTGGGGGGTTCTGATGGAGAACAGCTTAGAGCTCATTTTTCCCTTAGGCAGGCTGTCTTTCAACTTCTGAGCCTGCTGTGCCTGTGAAGACATTTATCCTGCCTTCATGCACATTAACAGCCCCGTGGGCCCTTGAAATGCACCACCGGCCTCGGGCGGGTGGCCAGTAAACCAACACAAGTCCCTTCACCAAACATGCTCAGCACCACAGAGATCAGGTGGTTAAGAGACCAGGGGTCAAGTTTATGTTCAGTTTAAAATATAAACTACCCATTCCTAAGTCACTAGGAAAATAAATCACGGCCCCAAAGCCCTTCCGTCTTTCAACAGGAGACACCTGTGTTTTCATAGCAGTGTCAGTTCACTTTCTTAGTGGATCCCAAGACTAAAATGCACCTCTCAGGAGAGAGAAAAAGAGAGGGGGGCATGCAGGGAAGGCAGCAGAGAATGCTGGATCAGAATCAGCAGGCCTGGGTTCTTATCCTAGTCCCACCACTTGGTAGCTGTCTACGCTTAGGTGATATAACTTCACTGAAACCCCAGCTTCCTTGACTCTAAAATGAGACATACCATTGACATATATACACTACCATGCATAAAACAGATATCTAGTGGGAAGCTGCTACATAGCACAGAGAGCTCAGCTTGGTACTCTGTGATGACCTGGGTGGGATGGGGTGGGGGGTGGAAAGGAGGTTCAAGAGGGAGGGGATATATGTATACTTATAGCTGATGCACATTGTTGTACACCAGGAACCAACACAATATTGTGAAGCAATTATACTTTAGTAAAATAAATTTTTTTAAAAAAAATGAGAGGCAGAATTTCAACAAATATTCTAAGGTTTTGAGTTTTGTACATAAAAATGGGATAATGAAGACTGATTTGTAACACTATATCATGGTGCATGCTCAGTCATGTCCATCTCTTTGCAACCCTAAGAACTGTAGCCCGCCAGGCTCCTCTGTCCATGGGATTCTCCCGGCAAGAATACTGAGTGGGTTGCCAGTATATTATGGAAGACCTAACAAAAACATAAATACAATAGCATTTTGTAAGCTGTTAAGTAATATATAGATGTTAGTTACTGCCATATGGACTAGAGGGAATTCTTGAAGGACTTAATATCAAGAGCAATTTGGCACAGTAACTGGGGTCCTAAAATAATATTAATATAATCACTATATCACTAAATCTATAATAGTAATAAATAATAAACCTATAATCACTAAATCTCTCTCAACTTTGGTTTCCCCACCTAAACTGCTTGCCCTCCGCAAGAGGAGCACATGAGATTAAGGAAGTGTAAATGTGCTGAAAACCATAAACTGTCCCCAAAACGCAAGCAATTATTATTTAGAGAACTCATTTTGACTTTTGGCATTACGGCGCACACACTGTTAGTTCCTGGCGCCATGACAGATTTTAATTGGCCTGGCTATGAAAACCTTCTAGAGCTATTATGTGCTACACCTGTGATGGCCGTGCAGCGTGCTAATCGAGACAATTAGGCTGGGGACCCAGAGAACAGCTTTCCACCACTGAGCATAATCCTCCTCACTTTGAGGGAAATTAACAGCTGCTTTATGGTCTCCCACATCATCTCACTTTCTTGGAGAGAGATCCCCACCATATCCACCTCAACTCTGCAACATTGATCACTGGTGCCTAGGATGACATAACATCTGTGAAGAAATATTAAGTCTGACTTTGAAATGATTTTTGGGCTAGGAGGGGGAAAAAATGTCATATGTGGCACATGCTGGGTAAAACAGTCCCTGAGTGACAGCCAGAATCAGGGGGAAGAAAGTTCATCACTTTTAAGGGATGTATTTAAGAGAAAAAAAAAAAAGGAACAGGGGATGAACAGATCAATTTAGCTCTCAAGCACTTATTCTCTGCCTAAAGAAGGGAGAGGAGATTGAAGCTTCCAGGCCAGTGTAACTCTGCTCTTCAGCTTCTCACTGACATTACAAAACCTTCAGGGATTTCCTTCTTCTCCCCCATCTCCTGATATGCCCATCTCTTCTGAGAAGCATGAGAAATACATCTTGTTCTTTGGATTCCCTTTCACCCTTGGACAAAGTCACCTTGGTTGGCAATTAGTGATTATTAATAAAAAGATGAGAAACATATTAATAGATGTTTGCTGTATGCTGGCCATCAGGTTCTGAGTTTCCAAATATTTATCTCATTAGATCCTGTGAGATAAAAAGTGCTATGCAGACACTTTAACTCCTGTTTTACAGACATGGAAACTAAGGCTCAGGAAGGCCAAACTAATAAGTTGGTAGAGTCTGGGCTTAAATTAGGGTCTGTAGACTTCAGAGCTTTTCCATAACATCATTGCTATCTGTCATCTGTGGAAGAACCATTACTCAAGGGCTTGGGGACAAGGCCTAACTCACTTTTGTGACCCTAGTAACTAGGACTGTGCTTGTCACCTTCTAGGTGCTTATTGTGGAACTTAATTTTGGGAGAAGAGGAGTTTCCCAAATTGCATACTATCTTTGGAATGAGCCTCAGCATCCATTCCTAAACATCTTCTCTGCCTTGGCTGAGTCACAGAAAATGACTCTTGCTCCCTAAAGGTGGGTGGTTTGACTGTGAGATCATCTTGGGGACACAGGTATGTCCGGGAGCAGGTGGCTCATTGCAAATGGGAAGGTCCCAGGAAGGAAGCAGTTGGTTTGGGTCTACTGCATTCTGCTTTGGAAGAGGCCAAAGTAAACCATTATACCAGCAGCTCCCAGTTTGCGTCAAGTGCCCCATGGTATTTCAGCAAACTCACACATGTGCTGGAGGGTGTTTTAAGTTTTGAGAGAAAAACAGCAACAATCACCATCTATTGGATCTGTGAGAACTAGCACAAGGGAACTCACATTTTAGCATTCGTGTGCGGTTTATTTCCTTTAATAACACAGTATCTTTGCAAAGCTGGATTTTGGCTGTTAATGTAATCAAAACAAGTACTGTGTCGAAAACAAGGTAAAACAGAAAGTGAAGCTGGCAGTGTCCAGGGTGATTTCAGAGTTTGAGAAGCTGTGTTGAGTCCAACAGGGGCACATTTGTCATTACAAGCAACTGTAGTTAAGATGAAATAAAATATGATTTCTTTCAACTTATGTGTGGTTGCAAAGGGTCACACATGACTTGGCGACTGAACAACAGCAACACAGTTTCTATAACCACTCATCCGCTAGAGGACATCCAGGGTGTTTTCAGGTTTGGGGCAACTATGAGGAATGCTGCTATAAACACTGTGTACAGGTTGTGTGCAGCTTCTTGTGTGAACGTAAATTTTTATTTTTCTAAGATAAATGTAAGGAGTGCAATTTCTGGATTATGTTTAGTTTTTAAAAAAACTGCAAAATGGTTTAGCAGAAGGGGTATACTATTTTACTTTCCCACCAAAAAATATATGACAGATCAAGTTTTTCTGCATCTTCACCAGCATTTGGTGTTGTCACAACTTTTTATTTTAGCCACTGTGATAGATACCTTATTGTACAGTATTAATTAGCATTTCCTCAATGATATTGAACACTTTTTGAAGTGTCTATTTGCCATCTAAATATCCTCTTTGGTGAAACATCTCTTCACTTTTTTTGCCTGCTTTCTAGGATTATTATCTTTTTTATACTGAATTTTAGGCTCTTTATATACTTTAAAAACTGTTTTTTGTCTGCTATGTATTGATAGTTTGTAAATATTTTGTCCCAGTCTTTAGCCTGACATTTCATCTTCTTAACTGGGTCCCCCCGCCGCCCCGCCCCCCCCCTGCAGAGCAAGCGGTTTTTACTGTGATCAAGTTCAACTTATCTAATTTTCCTTTTATGGATCATGTTTTGTGTCAAGTATAAGACATTTTTACCTAACCTAGATCCTAAAGATTTTTTTTTTCTCTCTAAAAAGTTTATAAGTTTAAGTTCATAAACTTAAGACTTTGATCCATTTGGAGTTACTTTTTGTGTACACTGTGAGACTTAGATTGAGGTTCATGTTTTGTCTATAGATGCAGTTGCTCCAGAACCATGTGAAGAAAAGACTTTCTTTCCTTCATTAAACTACAAGTAAAAAACCAGTTGGGCATATTTGCATGGGTCTGTTTCTGGAGTCTTTATTATGTTCCACAGATTTGTAAATCTATCCCTCTGTTACTACTATATGGTCATCATTATTATTAAATATATTGATTTCTATTTTATTATTCTTTTAAAAGTCATTTTAGCTATTATGGTTCCTCTGACTTTTCATATAAATTTTGGAATAATCTTGTCTACATCTACAAAAAATCTTGGTAAGATTTTATTAGGAATTATATTGAGTCTGTATACCAATTTGGAGAAAATTAATACCTTTTCTATGTCAAGTGGGCAGGGAAGGCCTATGCTTTTAAACACCAAATAACAACACTTGTTTATTTTGGGACTAGTATCATAAACTTAACTTTCCAAAAGGGGCTTTAAGTACCATGTTTAACAACATGTAGCCTTCTTTGATGGCAAACTGAATACAGAATTATATTTCTTGACTACAACAAAACAAAAACTCAATCATCTGCTAAATGACAAGATGCTTTCACCAGTAATAGAGAGTGGTGGGGACTGTGGCTTGCAGGAGAAAACATGCTGCCTAGGAACAGGCAGCTACTTAATTTCTCTAGTTGTTGAGACCATGGACACAGCATTTTCACGTCTTATAAAATTTCAACGGAAGCCAGAAATCAATTTTTTAAAAATCTAAAATGTTGGCAGCTATCATAACATAAAATGAAACAGGTAAAACACACACCTTGATGGACTGGATCCAGATACCAGCCAACTCTCTGTCGTTTCTGGGCTGAAGGAGCCAAAAAGAAAGCCTCTCCAGTCTCAAGAAGTTTACAATCCAATGGAAGTAACAGAGAAACAAACACTGCAAAGCAGTACCGCATGCTCTGGTGCCAGTTGGAGCTGCAGTGGCAGGACCCTTAACTCTGTTTTGGGAGGTCAGAGATGACTTCCCAGTGAAGTACATTTATACAGTAACTCAAAGTAGCTAATTCAATATGTGCTGTTTAATCCATAGTATCTCTAGAAAACATTGATAGGATCAAAGCACAGGGCAAAGCTTTGTTTCTGGGTATCAGAGAAAGTAATACATAAGAGGTCATATAATCCAAGGATTCTCCAAATACCATGTCACTTCTTAGAGGAATTACAAAGCAAAAGCTTTCTAGAGGTGACAGTTTCTCCAGCCTCTTAGAGTAATTCTGAATTTCTTAAAATCACTTACAGGGGTATAATCTGACCTCAGCCTGCCTCTACAGCCTCTTCTTCTGTCTCCCCATTCCTGCCTTTTTTCTGCTTTTCCAATATATAAAGATTCATGTTCTTGTGTTTTGTCATCCATCCACCCAATCACCTACCCATTCGTCCATTCACTCATCCATCTATCTATATCCATCCATCCAAGAAATATTGATTTAGGACCACAATTCCAGGTACTGATAACACAGCAGTGAATAAAGCTGACTCAGTTCCCACCCTCATTGGCTTTACATTCCAATAGGAGAGACAGACATATAACATGTGGTTGATGTGAGGAGTTCTATGAAGAAAAATTAGACAACGTTAAGGTATAGGAAATAATGTTACCATTTTCAATAGAGAGTTGGGAAGGCTTCTGGTTAATATTTGAACAGAACTTGAATGAATCAGTGGAGCAGACAATAGAAGCATAGGGGGAAGAGTTTCCCAGCAATAAGAAACCACAAGTATAAAGAGCCCGAGTGGGAACACATCTGGCCCACTCGGGGAGCAGCGTGGAGGGTAGAGTGTGTGGAGCATGAGGGCAGCAGGACCTGAGGTTGGAGAGGAGGCCCCATCTGTGAAATTCTGAGGGCTTGGTTCACACAGGCCCTCAATGTAAGGAGAAGGCATTGAAGGATTTGAGAGGGGCAGTGACGTGATCTGACTTACAGAGAGCAGACAGTGGGTAGAGACATGGAGACAGATAATCCTGTTGGTAGGTCATCACAACAGTCCAGGTGCGAGAGGGAGGCGGCTTGGACCAGTGCAGTAGCGATGAGGGCAAGGAGAAGCTGGCCAATCTGAAATGCTCTGGAGATTGAAGAGACAGGTATGCAAGGGGAAGGAGTCAAGGATGACACTCAGGGTTTTGTCCTGATCAAGTACATTTACTGACACAGGGACCATTCTGTGCCTACAACTTCACAAGGCTGGCTCCTCATCATGATTTCCACCTCATGCCAATGTCCCCTTTTTGGAGCATCTTTCCTGACCACCCCTGATTCAATTGAGAGTTCTGAGTTTAATTTTTTTCTCAGGACTAACCATATATATGAAATTCTCTTTATCCTTTTATTTCAACAATTGATCATCTGGATTTCCTGACTGCAATGCAAACCCCAATAGAATAAGGACCATGTCTACCTGGCTACATCCTCAGTACCTAATTCAGAGCCTAGATGATGGGACATGGTTGATAAATGTTTGTTGAATGAGGCTTGGATGGTGTGAGACAAGTTAAAAAAGGCTGCAGTTTCCTTAGTGTGGTTCTTTTCAGAACCTTGACTAAAGCCATCAGTTAATCAATGAAATAATATTGATTATTTGGTCCAAACTCTGTGCCAGAGTCTGAGAAAGCAGAATTGAGCACAAAAAGTACAAAGCTCCCCATGGAGTTTACAGCACTCTGGTGGAGTGCAGTAAATACTCTTACACACATGCGCTTCCCCTGTGCTAAGAATTCAGAAGGGAAGGTTCCCAGAGCTCTGACAGCATGGGATCTGGGGATCCATTCTTGTCAGGTAAGCACAGGGCAGGCAGCTCTGAGCTGAGATCCACAGGAGAAATCCCCGTGGGCCTCAGGGATCTCTGAGCAGGGTATATGCTCAAATTGTAGATCCTGGTTTCCATGGTGCTTCTTGTGAGAGTAAACATTTTGGCAAAAGCTGAACTTCTCCAGTCTTCTCAGGTACTGGGGCTCAGCTGGGTTAGGAACATAGATAAAGATGAGCAGCTGCTTCATGACAAAACTAGGGTTCTGCATTTATCATGACACATGTGCAAAATGGCAACAACATCTACTTAAACCTACAGTCACTCCTAAAGGAAATCAACCCTGAATACTCATTGGAAGGACTGATGCTGAAGCTGTAGCTCCAGTATTCTGGCCACGTGATGCAAAGAACTGACTCCTTGGAAATGACACTGATGCTAGGAAAGACTGAAGGCAGGAGGAAAAGGAGACGACAGAGGATGAGATAGCATCACCAACTCAATGGACATGAGTTTGAGTAAGCTCTGGGAGTTGGTGATGGACAGGGAAGCCTGGTGCGCTGCAATCCATGGGGTGGCAAAGAGTTGGACGCGACTGAGCAACTGAACAACCACCACCTACTTCAACAGGACTGCTAAGGGTGAAAGGTATTGATGTTTATAAAGTGCTTAGTACAGTGCCTGATATACAAGAAACACTAAACAACTAGTAATAATTATCATCAGATTTCAAACTCTTGAGGGGATCAATATGTGATTGATTACCCTTACTCTTCCCACACATAAACATCAAACAACACAGTACCTTACACACAGAAGGGGTGTAATAAATATATGTTGAATGAGTGAATGATGGTTGTCTCAATGGCACACTATTTTGGATCAGGCCAACCAACCATTCTAATGAGGGACGGCACAGTAAATAAACAGAAATCAATCAGGCCAAGCCCTTTTGTGAAGTTAAGCTGTTAAATTGTTGGTAGCTGCTGTTAATGATTCTTGCCAGCCAAGGACACTGGACAATTTAAATGGTAGGAAGTCAGTATGGTTGTTGACTTTAAAGTAAGCATAAGTTATATGGTGGGAGGGCCCAGAAGATTCAGTGATTTTATGCATCAGTAACTTGCAATAGGAAAGCTCAGCCAGAGTCCAGGAATAGTTGCTACTGAAATGGCATTTCTTTTGCATTCAAATCTACAAGCTAGATTGGTGCATGTGATTTCTCAGCTGCTACCAGAATATAGGAAGTGGTTTTGAATGAACACTAATCAACCAGGCTCTCCAGGGGCACCTTGTACCTGAAAACCTCTGAGCACTTTGTAAACAACAGTTAAGTCTCCCTGTCCCCTGAGGTATGGGCTCTGGGATTTTTGCTTATATCAAGCAGAGTTGAAGCAGAAAAGCTGTAATCATGAGCAAAGTGGGTGTCAAAAGGGATAATTCTCATGCCCCTCACAAGTCTAAACTTGAAAAGGGTCAAAATTATCTCCAAGGTCCCTAAGGTATTTTACCTGATATTTTACCTGATAACGTTAGTTCTACCACAAGTCCTCCCAAGCGTCTGGGTGGGGAATGAACAAACGGTTGAAAATAAGAATAGCCACTTTAGAGGGCAATTTGATACTAACTGTTATGGTAAAATCCTTCAACTCAGCAATTCCACTTCAGTGCATTTTAACTAGAGAAATCCTGGCACATGTGCTAAACAGGCATCAGCAAGCACCCCCTCCGCTGTGTTTTCTATGAAAATCTGAGATTAAGTTCAAGGTGCATCTAGCAAGAGGAGAATGATTAAATAAAGAAGGGAACAGTATGCAGTAGTTAAAAGAATAAACCAATACATAACAAAATAGCACATAAAATAATATGTCCATCATAAAACAGATTACTGAATGACAAGAGCAAACTATAGAATCCTATGTGCTGTACGACATATGTGGTGGTTTAAAAATATGTCCAGAAACTATTAAAATTTGATTCTCTTCTTGTAGCAAGTGGAACCTGATTGACCTCCCCTTGTATGTGGGCCAGACGTAGTGACTCATTTCTCATGAATAGAACATGGCAGAAATGACAATGTGTCACTTTCAAGACTAGTTCAGAAAAAGGCATTGTGGCTTCCTCCTTGATATCTTCTGCTCTCTCTCTCTCTCTCTCATCACTTGCTCTAGAGGAAGCCAGCTACCCTCTTATAAGAACACTAAAGGAGCCCTGCAGTATTCCCAGGTAGCAGTCTTCGGCCAGCAGCCGATGATGGACTGAGGCCTCCAGCCAACAGCCATGAGTGAGCCATCAGGGAAGCAGATCCTCCAGCTCCAGTCCCACCTTCAGATGACTGCAGTCCTGGCTTATGTCCTGACTACAACTTCATGAGAGATCGTAAGTGAACTCCTCCCACCCCCAGTACAGACATCCATGCATTCCTCACTCTTAGAATACTAAAGGTTTTAGCTATGAAAAGTACGTTATTTCAAACCGCTGAGTGTTGTGACAGCAACCAATAACTAGTATACCATCTATATAAACATTAATTTAAAAAAATTTAATACATAGAGACAAATGTATAGAGGAAGGTCTGGAAGGATATGCTCCAAAGCGGCACTAATCCCCTGAAGAGTGGGATTGGGACAGTTAAGGTGAAATTAGCTTCACCTTCTGTATTTTTGCTGCACAAGACCCTGTACATGTATTACTGGCATACTTTTCAGTTAAAGGAAGGAAATGTAATTTAAAATTCCACTACTTGAGAATTTCATGGTAAGTCATATAAGGCTGAAGCTTACCTTTGATCATCTCCAAGAAAGAAGGTTGCTTAGCAAATTTGTTTAATAATAAACAAGGTGATTAGCAGAGCTCTCCAACCATACTTAAGAAAGCCAACTCCTGTCAGTTACTCTTACAAATCACCTCAGTCTAAGTCACACACAATAAGTGATTTATTTTATCCATGTTTCTTATCTATTGGTATTCACAATATTCTTACTCCCAAAGAATAGCCAAATTCTTTTGAAACTGACAAAGGTGCCTCCGTTGAAAAAACTAAGTTATATATTAATGCACATTGTTCTTATCAAGCAGCTTGAAATCAAAGAGTTTACGTCGTCAGGCTAAGGTTATGGAAAAGGTATTTTTAAAGTAACTTTGTACTGGATTTCTTTTAGGCTTGTGCTAATTTGTTTTTCAACTTTGAGCCTGGGGGTCTGCATCGTTTAATGGAAGTTCTGTGGCAAGGACCCTGATCTCCGTCTGGGGCTAGACTGGCTGCAGGCACCAAAGTTTCATGCATTTTCAGTGGAATTGGGTCCAGAGCTTAGTGCAAAATGCCTTCTGGGTGACTGACCAGAAATTCAATCACAGCACATTCATTTCAAAAATCCCTTTCATGTATCATTTAAAAGCAGCCTGCATATTTAAATTTGCATATCTCTGACCCTGGATTTTGGAAACACAGGAGAAGAATGAATTTCTATTTAGTTTTCGGGATGATGGAAGGAAATAAACCAGAGGCATTTCCTTTCCTTGACTACTGGGTAAATTTACTACTTCTGAAGGATTCTGAACCCGCAGTTCTGCAACATAAGCCGCTGTCCCATGGAGCTCGGGAATAACAATAACTAACATTTATAGAGCATTTTATACTCTTACAAAATGTGTTAGTATTCACTGCCTCATTTAACAGGCAGAGAGGCTCTTAATTATGCTTTCTGATGAGGGACAATGATTCTTTCAAACCCAGCATCTGCAGAGATTACTCGGGTTTTCCTTTCAAAGGAACACACTAAAGAAATGATGATGCCATGCTCTAGACTCACCAGGCTGGGGAAGAGTACACTGTAGCAGGTGTGAGACTGGTTAACTTCCCCACACCACAGCATGTGTCTAGTTTCTTTCAATGAACTCAAATGTATATGTGACTCTCTGCTACAGGAAGATAGGAAGGTGAGAAAGTAAATGCAGGAACTTCAGAACCTTGGCTTGAATCCTGGCTCGGCCATTTTCTAGATGCACAGTCTTGAGCAAATTGCTTCTTTGTTAAATATTTCAAATCACCAAACTTCTCAGTTTTCTCATCTGAAAAGTGGGGCTGGTGTTAATGCCACAAACATCATAGATTTTCATGAGAAATACATGGATGAATTCACACAGGATGCTAGAAGAGCGTCTGGTGCATCACCAACACTTGGTAACCATTGCTGCTGTTACTGTTACATACAACGAGCTGCACTTTAGGGTGGGTGGGTCACAAGACACATCCTTCATTCATTCCAGGTGTGACTAAGAGGCTGTCTGCTGGGCACAGTGCCCAGCTCTGAGGATGTATCAGAAGGGTCTCTTAGGAGACGTGCATTTCTGGTGGATCAGTCAGATCCAAACAAAATTAAAAGTGAATGAAGTGGTAGAAGGGTTATGAATGGGGAATTGAGTTAGAGGATGAGTGAGCACAGGTACTATTTGATTTTTGAATGTGAGACCCAGAGTTTCAAAACATTGGAGGAAAAACAGTCTCAGTGGAGGGAATAGATAAATGAGAACCATGAAGGAGGAAGGAGCTGGGCAGGTTCAAGGGCTGATGGACCATGGCAGAGAGATGGGCTGGGTGTGTTCTGGCCATGGCCAAGTGTTATGGTTTTGTTCTGCATGGAAAGGGAAGCCACAGAGGGTGTGAGGCAGAGAGGTAACATGGTTTCAAAGAGATTATTTAAATATATGGCATTCAGTAAAAATTTAACATATGTAATTGTACCATGGATAAATATCTATTATACGCCCATACACATATATTTGAATAGAGTATTGGCTTTCATGTGGGCTGAGGATTGGGAAATGGGGTGACTAGAGCAGGAACATAATAACTGAAGAGACACCTGCCAGCAGAAAAGTACAAAGTGTCAGTGGTGTCAGGGGTAAGATGTGGATAAGCAGAGAAGGGGGCACCATCTGAGGTGACCTTGAAGAGGGCGTTGCTTTTAGACATGCAGAGGTGTCTGGAAAACCCAGAGAGCATCGCTAATTGATGTATATCTTGCAAAGAGGCCATATATTAATATATCTTCCCTTGCAGTGTCCCAAATTTATATACGGATCTTGGAAATCTGCAAACAGGTGAAATCTGGGAGAGGGAGCATTTGCGTATCTCTTTTATTCCAAGTTACAGGGCACTTAAAAACTACTCTGTGGAACCCAACGGCAAGGAGGGTCCAGAAGTAACCATGACTTGTCTGCACCCAAGTGGAACTCATTGCCTTGACCTCGCCTTGGCTTCTGAAGGCCAAGGAAACCCATAGAGCCTGACTTCCATTTTCCACAAGGCACTGAGGTCAAAGGGAACCTCTCCACGCCTTGAACTGAAGCTGAGTAAACACAGGCAGGCTGATATCCAAATGAAAATGACCCAGGAAGGACATGGAGCTCCCAGTGCCTGCTGCATCAGCAAGTTCAGACAAAGACCTCACATAGTGATACTATTCCTAGATTCATTTTGCCCACATCAGTGTTCTGTTTACGCCCTATTTCTGCCTGGTGGGCCACCCGCACCTCTCAATACACACATCTGAGATGTTAGCATTGCTGAGAGTTGCTCATACAAGCATTCTCTTTGGATCAGAGCTTTACAATGGTCACACGATTGAAATTCCAAATGACTGTCCCAAAGGTTAACCCACAGCAGCAAAAGAACATGCCAACTAGTTTCAGAAGAGCTGGATTCAAGTCTCAGCTCTGTCATTAACTGGCTTCATGATTCTGGGCAAGAATTCACATCCTGTGAATTTCAGTTTCCTCTGGGTTGCAAGTTGCCAACATCTACCTCAGACATCTGTCAGAAGGATTAATTATAATGCCATTCCCTTCTCCAGGGGATCTTCCCAACCCAGGGATCCAACCGAGGTTTCCTGCATTGCAGGCAGATTTTTTTTTTTTTATCATCTAAGCCACCAGGGAAGTACAACTATAATGCACATGAGGGTATTTTATAAAATTCATAAGATACAAGTATGGTACTATCATCAATACTGTCAAATAACATCAAATGTTTGCACAGTACTGAACAATGTTTAATTATTTTCATTTGCTGTATTTAGTTAGCCAACAAATGAGGTCTTCACTAAGTTGGTTCTTTGAGAGGCACAAAATCTTGTCTGATTTTTGTTCCCCAGCAAAGTACCAGCACTTCATGGGTGCTCGATAAACCAGTGGTGAATGAAAGAAGGAAGAATGAACAAAACCACTCCAGGGAATGGACCAACATCCCTTTGTGGGAGACAGAGAATATCATTCCTGTTTCACCTGTCTGGATTCTGGCAACAGCCGGGTTTAGCAGTGCCATGAACTAAAATTTCACAGTTATATTTATGACGGAACAGGGCCTAATCCTGCCTTTCCAGCATCCTAAATTGGTCCACTTTGGTTCCTGTTTTCTCCTACTTGGAATGTTTTTTCCAGTGGAGTGAAAGCCCACTGCTTTCCTATTGCAGTCTTTCAGTTCTCTCTCTTAAGCCATCTGCTCCTTTATGTCAAAACTTATTGATTTTATTTGAAAACTTTTAATTAGAAGCTTCCAGGCAGTGGCGGAGTTAAGTTTAGATACTTCCAGCTTGTCTCATCCTCAGCAGCTGCAGTAAGGCAATAAGGCTTATGATTTAAGTTCATTATTATCTTCATGTTGATGTCATTTTGTTTTCCCTCGCTATTTCATTGTTCCAGTAAGTTACATAAGGCTTAATAGCCACCAGATTAATACTGCTTCTTAGAAATGACCTTCCAGGGATTTTTTCCTTATGTGATCAGATGCTGGCGAAGCTATGATAATAAGTAATAGATGTCTCCATTCTACTTCACCTTTAACCCAAAGACTACAGAAAACTTTACAAACATTAATTAAGCCAATCTCATTACACTCCAGGAGAAAAGAATTATCCACTGCAGAAAACTAAAACTGAGTTTAAAGTCATCTCTGCAACATATTTAGAGTCAGGCAGTAAGCAAGAGAATTACATCTGTTCTATGCTATCAAAGAATTGTCTCCACCTTTATCTCTGTGGGCTTGGAAAGTTCTTATTCATCCTACAAGACTCTGCTTGGCTATCACCTACCTCAGGAAGCCTCCCTTACTTTACCTTCCAGGTCCAATTAGATGCATCCCATCTCCCTTCTATTCTACTGTAAGCATCTTCACAGAACCCTCATTGAACATTATAGAGATTGTATTCTCACTTATCTCTCTTCCCAGACTTCAGTTTACTAAGGATATGCACTCATTTTTCTCACCAAAGATGTGCAATTTATGCAAAATTAATTATTTTAGTGTCCCCCCCCCCAAATTTATCCCATAGTCTGGCACATAACAGATGCTCATGTTTGTTTAACAAGACTGGATTCCTGTTTTTGTTTTTAATAGACTTTATCTTTTTGAGCAGTTTTGTAACAGTTTTAGGGTCACAGAAAAATTGAACAGAAGGAACAGAGAGTTCCCTCCTCTCTCCTGCCCGTCCATGTCCCCCTCACATTGGCTTCTCAATTATCAACATCCCTCACTAGAGTGGTGGTACAGTGTTACAGTGGATGAACCTGCATCAACACATCACCACCGACCAGCGTTCATGGTTTACATTAGGGTCCACTTGGTGGGTGTGGAAAAGTGGAGAATGATGTATCTCCCCACGGTAGTATCCAGGGTAGTTTCACTGCCCTGAAAACTCTGTGCTGTGCAGAATTCCTTTATCAATCACCAAAGCATACTTTCTGTAGTGTGGTCAGAAATCTCCTAGCTTGTTATTTAGCACCAAGTTGAAAGGGCAAAACAAAACAGGGCAACACAACCTGTTGTAACTTCTCTGTAAAGTACACAGACTCGTGCATTGAAGAACTTACCGTTCCTCCTGGTCTGGAACACAGTGAATGAAACGGCTTCTCTCTGTTTGCCCTACAAGTGTCCCTAGGTCCTAAAAGATTTGATACCACACAGAGCCTGGACCAGCGGCCCTCATTCTGTTTTGTACAGCAACATACAAGGATGAAGTGTCCATGTGAGATGCTCTGATTAATGACTCATTTTTCCTTTCTTCTTTAACTTGAGAGAGAGGGCATAGGGACAGAATTGAGAGGGAGGGAGAGTATTACAATGATCTGAATCCACTGTAATTTATATAAAAAAGCAAAACATTTGGTTTAGCTGTTGTTAGCAGTTAATGATTATGAGAAGGCTAAGGATTACCAATAGTGTGTTGCGATAGCATAGTTGTGCCTGGCAGCCTGCAACTTGCCTTTGTAGACAGTGAGAGCAGCCAATATTCTTAAATAACTTTGGGGTAACAGGAAAGGTATGTCTCACTGAAGCAGACAAACCTTTTCTATATACAACAAAAAAATTAAATGAGATAATTGCAAACAAAGCATTTAGCCCAGCATGGAACAAATAGCAAACACCCAAGGAATTCAGCTATTCTGTAGGAACGGAATACTTAGTAATTATAATTAGTAATAGGAATTACTAATTCCTATTTATTGAGTGCTTATTAAGTGCCAGGAACTACATCAAGTGCTGTGTACGAACCCTCTTAATATTCCCAATAAACCTATGAGGTATTGTTCTAATCGTATTTCACAAATAAAGTATATGGACTTCACATATTTTTTTCACTGGGTCTCAGCTACTCATAGGAAGTGGAAAATTGGGTTTAGTTGCCTCCAGAGCCCAATAAGCTATCCTGTCCCTTTTGAAGCAAATGAGTGGCACCTATTAAGTGCTTGTGTGCTCCACCATGCATTATGCAGCTGCTCTACAGATGACATGAACACTGCCCTCAAGTAAATTCTGGCTTAGCTGGAAAGGACAGACAACATACCCAAGTGAAAGCTAACAGGCTACTGTAAAACAGTACATGAAAGATGGTTATTTTGAGACATGAGTCTGCCATCTTCCTGTCTGCCAGCTTTCCAAATAAAGTCATTATTCTTTGTGTCAAAAAAAGAGACTACTTGGTGAATTGCCATTAAAAATTTTAATCTAAATATGATCTGGGTTTAAGGAAAGAAGAGACCAAGGGGCTGGAGAGGTCAGCAGACCCTTCAGGACTTGAGATACATCTGGTCTATATGCTTGGTTGTGATTTTGTGGGTGGGATATATATTAGAACTACTTGGAGGGGGCTTTCTAAACTCTACTCCCCTCACCCTTAAGACACATACTTGAAAAATTACTATTGAAGTCTGCAATGGGTATTGATAGAAATAACTAGAGGGTAGTGTTGTGAGTCTGGAGGGCTTCCCAGGCGGCTCAGTGGTAAAGAATCCATCTGCCAATGCAGGAGACACAGGAGATGTGGGTTGGATCCCTAGGTCAGGAAGATATCTTGGACAAGGAAATGGCAATCCAATCTAGTATTCTTGCCTGGGAAATCCCATGGACTGGAGAGCCTGGTGGGCTACAGTCCATAGAGCCTCAAAGAGTCAGACACAACTAAACAAGAGAGCACACACACACACACACACACACATTGTGAGTTTGGGCTCTGCAGACTATGCAGATTTGGACTATGTCCAGTCTCTTTTTGAATCTCAGTTTTCGTATCTAGAAAATGAGGAAAATAATTACAGTAATGAGAAAATGTATGGAAAGCCCCTAGAACAATGCCTGGTGGGTAGTGAATGGTCAATGTATGATGGCTAATAGTAGTAGTTCTCTGGCTTGATGGTGGATAAAATGGTGAGGATCACTGATCTAAGATATCCGTGAGATAGCAAACTTCTCTGAGTTCTCTGTAGGACCTGTACGGCAGAAAAGAAGCTGAGGAGGAAGTGACAAGCACTACATTTTCCATTTATCTTAGGGCTTAAACCTTCTAGTCTAAAGCCACCTTAGACTGATGGCTCTTCTTAAACAGCTCCAACTCCAAATGGCCACTTAAACATAATGGGACGCTATGATTTCATATGACATGCTCTTGGGACTGGTAGAATTTCTTGAATGAATAAAATGCTAAAGAGAAAAAAGTTAATGATGTTGGCTAAAATACAAGAATGGTTTACTGAAGGATATTGGATAATCTTCCAGATGAGAGATTTTTAAGAAGAGACAATACAAATCAACAATACGGGCTCAAGTGTATAACTATTTCTGAATTTGCTCAAACATTTCCTGGATGCTTCACACTTCCCACCTATTACATGAGGACAATAATAGTAGTGACAGCTCTATATGAAGAGCTGTGGGAATTAAATAAGATCATGAATATAATGTACTTAGCCTTGTGCCAGGCACATAAATAGGACTCAAGAAATAATCAGCACTCTTGCTATTTCAGGTGCTAAGTTAAGATTCTGGGCTACAAAAATGAATAAAATACCTAAGAGTTCTCATAACAGTTTCTAGTAGTTGTTTCTTAGACGTTTAACCTCAGATATGCAGATAACACCACCCTTATGGCAGAAAGTGTAGAGGAACTCAAAAGCCTCTTGATGAAAGTGAAAGTGGAGAGTGAAAAAGTTGGCTTAAGGCTCAACATTTAGAAAACGAAGATCATGGTATCTGGTCCCACCACTTCATGGGAAATAGATGGGGAAACAGTGGAAACAGTGTCAGACTTTATTTTTCTGGGCTCCAAAATCACTACAGATGGTGACTGCAGCCATGAAATTAAAAGACACTTACTCCTTGGAAGGAAAGTTATGACCAACCTAGATAGCATATTCAAAAGCACAGACATTACTTTGCCAACAAAGTTTCGTCTAGTCAAGGCTATGGTTTTTCCTGTGGTCATGTATGGATGTGAGAGTTGGACTGTGATGAAGGCTGAGCGCCGAAGAATTGATGCTTTTGAACTGTGGTGTTGGAGAAGACTCTTGAGAGTCCCTTGGACTGCAAGGAGATCCAACCAGTCTATTCTGAAGGAGATCAACCCTGGGATTTCTTTGGAAGGAATGATGCTGAAGCTGAAACTCCAGTACTTTGGCCACCTCATGCGAAAAGAGTTGACTCATTGGAAAAGACTCAGATGCTGGGAGGGATTGGGGGCAGGAGGAGAAGGGGATGACAGAGGATGAGATGGCTGGATGGCATCACTGACTCGATGGACTTGAGTCTCAGTGAACTCCGGGAGTTGGTGATGGACAGGGAGGCCTGGCGTGCTGCAATTCATGGGGTCGCAAAGAGTCGGACACGACTGAGTGACTCATCTGATCTGAAACTCTTTTTGGACAGAGTTCTGTTCTAATCTATTCTATCCATCCCTATCTATCCAGAGTCAAGCACAGAAGTGAAGCACAGTATGTTCTTAATAGTTGTGACTTGAATGAATGAACAGGTGCATGAGATCTAATCCTTGTGCTTAAGAAACTCAGAGGTGGGATGAGAAACACGTGGACAAGAGGTTACAATGCAGTAAAGGTGTTGTGGTCAAGATGAACTCATCTGCAAAATAGAAACAGAGTCACAGATGTAGAGAACAAACATATGGATACCAAGGCGCGGGCGGTGGTAGGACGAACTGGGAGATTGGGATTGACATATTCACTACTATGGATAAAACTGATAACTAATGAGAATCTATTGTATAGTGCATGGAACTCCACTCAGTGCTTTATGGTGATCTAAATGGGAAGGAAATTTTGAAAAGAGTGAATATATGCATACATATAACAGATTCACTTTGCTGTACAGCAGAAACTAACACAACACTGTAAACAAACAATTCTAAAAAAATTAACAAAAAATGTTTTTAAACAAAGGCTCTGTGTTCACAGAAAGCCTGACTGACTAGTATTACTGTCCTGGAGCAAACGAGACGAAGTTGAGGTCTGCCCTGTCTCAGGCTAGCAGGTACTAAGTCATCTGAGTAGAATATACCAACACAGCCAAAAATAAATAAATTTCTAAGCATCCAACTGTAGTCACTTAAAGTCTTCTGGCTGAGCCTCTGTCATTTGGCTAATGTTCCCACACATCAGTGCAGAGAAACCTGTGACCCTCCTGACCCCAGGAACAGTTTTCTGAGCCTGTTGTGTTAGATTTCTGCCCGGAGCACTTGGCCATAACAAAGTGGAGAGGGAAAAATCAATACAACCTGAACCGAATGCACACTTAAAACATCAGCCTTCAACTGTGCAATCATGTCCTTGTCACTAACATCCAAGTGCTTTTGCTCCATGATCTGCTCAGAGTCTTATAAGTAAACACGAAGGAGGAAATGGAAATGGCTCCAGGGCATGGGAGAGAAAAGTGCTGTTACAAACAGGGACACACACAGTGACAGCTTCCCAGGGTGGAGGGGTGGCAAGAACACAGCTTGTTTGACTGTCCACCGTGGATCCTTCAGAATTTCCTCACCCTCTTTGAGCCTTAGTTATCTCATCTGGAAAGCATAAGCACTAACACAGTTAAGGTTGTTTGGCAAGTCAGTGGACATCAATGCCTGTAAAGTGACCAGACACAGCCTGGCTCTCGAACAGTGTTCAATAAATGGTAGCTTATTAACCAGCTTTTCTGTTGCTCGTAAGGAAGTGAGCAAGGCCAAAGAGGCCAAAGGCAGTGAACATGATTTATTAGCCACCCAAGTAAATGCTGTAACATAGGTTTCCATAGTTTTGTGCAAAGAATACTAACTAAACACCTACCACCATGTGCGACAGACTCTGTTAAGAGCTAGGAACCCAAAGGTGAATAAGACTAGGGTCCTTCTCTACAAGAACATGAATCATTTTAATATAACTCTTAGGAGAGACTTCATAGAAGAGAGAATGTACAAGGTGACAGGAGGAACTGAGACAAGCAACTAGCTCAATATGCAGAAGACAGAAGTTACACAAGTAACAAGGAAGTCAGCCTTGGGGATTCCCTGGTGGCTCAGTGGTAAAGAATCTACCTGCCAGTGCAAGAGACATAGGTTTGATCCCTGGTCTGGGAAGATCCCACAGGCCATGGAGCAATTAAGCCCATGAGCCAGAACTATTGAGCCTGTGCTCTAGAGCCTGGGAGCTGCAACTACGGAAGCCCACCTGTGCGCAGCAAGAAGAGAAGCCACTATAATGAGAAGCCTGTCCACAACTGGAGAGCAGCTCCTGCCCATCAAAATAAAGAGACTATAGAAAAGTCCACGTGGCAACAAGACTTTTGACCATCACAGTCAAAAATAAATAAATAAATTTCAAAGCTTACAAAAATAAAATAAAGGAGGTCAGCCTCATGAAGAAAGGTGGACCAGGCCTCCCAGATTAATGAAGCAGCCCTGAAGACAGACAGGCCTGGAATACCATGGAGTGTATGGGATGCAGGGACCTAAGGCTGGGGCCATGAGCAGGAGAAGGACATGGAAGCCTTGTGGGCCCCCTTTCGACGGAATGTTCCCTGAGAATATATGCGTCTTTAAGAAGGGATGAAATTTATTTCTATAAAAAAAGCTGAGCGCAAAAGAATTGATGCTTGTGAACTGTGGTGTTGGAGAAGACTCTTGAGAGTCCTTTGGACTGCAAGGAGATCCAACCAGTCCATCCTAAAGAAGATCAGTGCTGGGTGTTCACTGGAAGGACTGATGCTGAAGCTGAAATTCCAGTACTTTGGTCACCTGATATGAACAGCTGACTCATTTGAAAAGACCCCGATGCTGGTAAGATTGAGGGCAGGAGGAGAAGGGGATGACAGAGGATGAGATGGCTGGATGGCATCACTGACTCAATGGACATGAGTGTGGATAAACTCCGGGAGTTGGTGATGGACAGGGAGGCCTGGCATGCTGCAGTCCATGGGGTCACAAAGAGTCAGACACAACTGAGTGATTGAACTGAACTGACTGCAGAAGGGATGGATTGGCATTGAGACACATTACTGGCTTCAGGGTGGACAGGATGAGCTACTATGTCACGAGTGTTTAAGGTGTATTTCTTCATTCTTTTCCAACCCAAACAAGTCCATAGCCTCTTGTGGATGTCTGAGGTCAGTCATACAACCAAGGATGACTTCTGCACACTTAATCATTCCCTAATGGATAAACTGTTTCACACAGGCCTCTTTCGTCTCTCACATTTCCTGTTCCCCCAGAGTCCCTGTTCCTTGACCATGTATTTGTCCACTTCAGCTGCTTCTGCAAGATTGAGTTCATCACCCTCTATTAGGCATCTTCACTTTGTTGTAGTCATAGGTTCCAGCTCTTTGGTTTAAGACAACTAAAGTCCCTCTAATTTCAAGAGCTGATCACTTGTGCCAGCAGAAAGATGTCTATATTGTTAAACAGACCACAGGCCCAAAATGGAGTCACTTATGCTAAATACAGCTCAACAAACTGGAAACTTAGTACCTAACCGATTGTAGTTTTTACCCTCCTCCAGGAATGTGATCCCAACCAGTCAGCCTGGAATCTCCTGCTCACAGCACTAGAGAGGTGCTCTGTTTGATACATCCCTTCCATCCCCCAAAGAAAGATGAGGTCATCTGCCTTCCTTGTCTCTGCCCCTCTTCTGCTCATCACAGCCTTCTATTTTGTACAGATGCTCCTCTCTGTCTACTAGAGCGGATGCCGCCCAATTCATGAATCACTAAGTAAAGCCAATAACCTCTTTAAAATTCACTTAGATGAATTTTGCCTTTTAATAGATTTGGTGGCAGCAATGAGATCTTTTTAAGCATACTTTTGCTGACTTTGGGACAAGGAAAAACATGGTGCCCTTTGAACCCTTTGAGTTCTCTTTCTCCCTGTTTCCAAAGGTCATCGGTTCTGAGCTCTGTTCTCTGCACTGAGCTCCCAGTCTAATTGGCTTTTCAGTCCAGGGCAGGTTAGCTTGAGTCAGCAGGTGGCTTCAACTGGAAGCCAAGCCTCTAGCCCTTGGTTCAGTTCACAGTTCCCTATTTGACTGTAAATCCAGTCTTTGGTTCTGTCCCCAGATTCCACGGTGAAAACTGCTGCAGTTTCCCATTTGTTTGGAATCAGTCTAAAGCCCCCATTCTTTGGGGTTTACTGGTTTGATTCTCCCCCTAAAATTGTTCCATGTTGGGAACTGTTGGTGGTGCACACAAGGCCCTCTACCAACCAGTCCACAGTAACATCTCTTTGTTACGGTGCTCAAACTACTGCACAATTGCGCTCATCTTACACGCTAGTAAAGTAATGCTCAAAATTCTCCAAGCCAGGCTTCAGCAATACATGAACCATGAAATTCCAGATGTTCAAGCTGGTTTTAGAAAAGGCAGAGGAACCAGAGATCAAATTGCCAACATCCACTGGATCATCAAAAAAGCAAGAGAGTTCCAGAAAAAGATCTATTTCTGCTTTATTGACGATGCCAAAGCCTTTGTGTGGATCACAATAAACTGTGGAAAATTCTGAAAGAGATGGGAATACCAGACCACCTGACCTGCCTCTTGAGAAACCTGTATGCTGGTCAAGAAGCAACAGTTAGAGCTGGACATGGAACAACAGACTGGTTCCAAATAGGAAAAGGAGTACGTCAAGGCTGTATATTGTTACCCTGCTTATTTAACTTCTATGCAGAGTACATCATGAGAAACGCTGGACTGGAAGAAGCACAAGCTGGAATCAAGATTGCCGGGAGAAATATCAATAACCTCAGATATGCAGATGACATCACTCTTATGGCAGAAAGTGAAGAGGAACTAAAGAGCCTCTTGATGAAAGTGAAAGAGGAGAGTGAAAAAGTTGGCTTAAAGCTCAGCATTCAGAAAACGAATTTCATGGCATCTGGTCCCATCACTTCATGGGAAATAGATGGGGAAACAGTGGAAACAGTGTCAGACTTTATTTTTTGGGGCTCCAAAATCACTGCAGGTGGTGACTGCAGCCGTGAAATTAAAAGACACTTACTCCTTGGAAGGAAAGTTATGACCAACCTAGACAGCATATTCAAAAGCAGAGACATTACTTTGCCAACAAAGGTCCATCTAGTCAGATCAGATCAGTTGCTCAGTCGTGTCCGACTCTTTGTGGCTCCATGAATTGCAGCACGCCAGGCCTCCCTGTCCATCACCAACTCCCGGAGTTCACTGAGACTCATGTCCATCGGTTTTTCCAGTAGTCATGTATGGATGTGAGAGTTGGACAGTGAAGAAAGCTGAGCACTGAAGAACTGATGCTTTTGAACTATGGTGTTGGATAAGACTGTTGAGAGTCCCTTGGACTGCAAGGAGATCCAACCAGTCCATTCTAAAGGAGATCAGTCCTGGGTGTTCTTTGGAAAGTGAAAGTGAAGTCGATCAGTCACGTCTGACTCTTTGTGACTCCATGGACTGTAGCCTATCAGGCTCCTCTGTCCATGGGATTTTCCAGGCAAGTGTGCTGGAGTGGATTGCCATTTCCTTCTCCAGGTGATCTTCCCGATTCAGGAATCGAACCCGGGTCTCCCGCATTGTAGGCAGACACTTTACCGAAGGACTGATGCTAAAGCTGAAACTTCAATACTTTGGCCACCTCGTGCGAAGAGTTGACTTACTGGGGAAGACTCTGATGCTGGGAGGGATTGGGGGCAGGAGGAGAAGTGGATGACAGAGGATGAGATGGCTGGACAGCATCACTGACTCAGTGGATGTGAGTTTGAGTGAACTCTGGGAGTTGGTGATGGACAGGGAGGCCTGGCCTGCTGCAATTCATGGGGTCGCAAAGAGTTGGACATGACTGAGCGACTGAACTGAACTGAACTGATGTTAAGGTGCGTGTTCGTTATCCTGTTTTATGTAGATAAAGAGTATTGCTGATAGGGATCTCAGAAGATAAACAGCAGCAAAATTGGGAGGTATGGATGGAGCATTTAAAGCTGCCAGAGCACTCACCACCTAATTGTAAGACTCCTGTGTCAGGATAAGTTGCTCAAGGAACGAGTTAGAGTGATACCAGGTCACTTGTCAACATCAAAGAAACATCTGTGCAATGAGATACACTATAAAATACCCCACAGTCCCCAGCCCAGTAGCACATCCCTTTTAGGCATTCACTTGCCTATGAGAGACCCAAAGTCTTATCTAAAATAATAATAATAGGATTCTTACATTCTAAAGAAGAGCAAAAGATACCAGCACATGTGTTTATTTCATGTCTAAGAACTGTAGTCCCAGGAACTGTAGTTATCTACAAAAATGGCAAAATCTTAATAAAAACAACCTCATTACCATGCCCATTATGTGGAACATTTCAATTAGACAAGATCATTCATTTTTAAGTGACTGGAAAGCAAAGGTTCCCAAACTAACCGAACAGAATGGGATACCTGTTTCAATTGGTATGCAGAAGCTTCCAAAAGGCTTTAAGATTCCAAAATAACTTCACTGAAAGATGCACTGCAAAAGGCTCATGAAAAACTGAAGACACGAGAGGTACCTGAACAGAAGTCAGCAAAGCTGACAAGGCTCCTACCACTCCTCTCCATCCTCCTTTAGCTGAGTGCTCATCTACTCCTTCTCTATCTCAACTGCCTCTCCATTTTGAAGAGATTATTAAACAGCTACCTTTTAAAGTCAAACCACCCCAGGTTATAGGCAGTCCTCCTTAGTACCCTTCACTCCTTGGTCAAAGACTGAACTAACAGTCATAATTAAAGAATCTCCTAAACCCAGGGAGGATTCCCAAAAGATGCTGAATCATTTAGAGCTGTTATAGTGGGCCAGAGGATGAGGCTGCCGGATCTTTGTCAGCCCTGGCACATGCTGGTGGGCCTAGTGAAGCTCCAAACTGGATGAAGGAAAATGAATGGCAAAACCTCAAGGGTATACTTGAAGAAGTTAGTCTTCCACATGGTCCCCTCATGGACCAAAAAAAGCTAAAAAAAAATAACAACTGATCTTTTAAGAGTCATTCCTAGTCTTCCCTGCCCATGCAAATCGGTCTGTTATTCAAGAGAGAGATGAATCTGATTTTCAAGTTCATCTGGAAGCTCTCTTTCTAAGGCATTCTGGGTTTCATATAACAGATAAGGTCCCTCAACCTGTCTTGGATGCCCTATTTGTAAAGGGACTCTCTCCTGAGATTACGGGACCAATGGAAAAAACTGGATATCACCAGTTCAACTGAACTTATGACCATAGTGAGCACTGTGAAAGGACTTTGGAGTAAAATTATAAACAAAACCCACCAAGCTATTGCTCTCACAGTACAACAGCTCCAAGGCTTATCACTTAAAACAGTACCTAGAACTCACCCATTACATCCTCCTAGGGGTCCAGCGCCAAAAAGCTGCCCTAGGGGTCAATGTCGCATTTAAAGTCAACTGAAGCACTGGAAAAAAGGTTGTCCCCAAAAATTTTATGTGAATTTTTCATCATTAACTCAGATCCCCTCATACGTGCCCCAAAGGAGGGCTCAGCGCACCTCTCAGAACTGATGAGACTCCAAGAAATTTTCTGGTTAACTGCTATATTATTTCATTAAACAACTAAGGGAAACTAAAATTAATTGTTGTTGTTCAGTCACTCAGTCATGTTCGACCCTTCGAGACCCCAAGGACTGCAGCATGCCAGGCTTCCCTGTCTTTCACTATCTCCCAGAGTTTACTCAAACTCATGTCCATTGAGTCAATGATGCCATCCAACCATCTCATCCTCTATCGCCTGCTTCTCCTCCTGCCCTCAATCTTTCCCAGCATCAGGGTCTTTTCCAATTTTATTATTGTAAAATTAATAATAATAATCATAAACATTGCCAAATTCTGGTTTATAGAGTTACACCCTCTACTTTAAATCCCACTTGGAGCCTGCACATGGGATCCTGGAAAACCCGGCCAAAGCCAGCTTGTGTTGAAAATTCATATCAGAGTCAGTTCTCCTGTATCTCTGTGCATAGTATCCAATAAAGAGAGAGATAAAAAAATCCTTTGCACTCTTTGGGGATGCCTCTCAAGTCCACGAGGTTGTTCAAACTGCCAGAAATATTCACTGTTTTGTACCCATTGAAGGCGGAGAAGATATTTAAAAGAATTTTTAGGTAGCTCTGTAGTCAGACACTGGCCAGATTGGAAGCTGATATTCAGAGCCTGATAGAAATTTATTTTTAGTCACCCTCCCCTAAGCTAAAATAAAACTATGTTCCCAGAGGGAAAGAGAAAATAAAAACCTTCTAAAACCCTTGTAAAACAATTTATGGGTAGATCAACCTATGACGTCATTTAAGTTGCAACCCAATTCCTCAGGGAATTAAAAGCAACTGTCCTTATCTTACAAATCTTTCACCAAACCAGAAATGCTCCAGGACTTCTTATATAGGTCATTTCTTTAAAATGCCAACTTTGGAGAGGTAATTCACATCAGAAACAAAAAAACAAAAAGGGGAGAAAGGTCTTTTAAAACTTTGGTGAATAAAAAATTTTATAAATGTCTTTTTACTAATATTAGTAAAAAAAAAAAAAAAACTTTACCCATTGGAGCAGGTAATCTTATTTCATATATAGAAAATAATTAAGATTAGGACTTCTTTATAACTAGTGAATTTTGTATTATTGTACCTGATTCATGGCAGTCACTTTAAAACATGAGGTATAAGGTCTTTTTTTGCATCTGTCTATATATTTATGTGTGTTTATATATATGGACTCCCCGGTGGCTCAGTGGTAAAGAATCTGCCTGGCAATGTAGGAGATATAGGTTTGATCCCTGGGGAAGGAAATGGCAACCTGCTCCACTATTCTTGCCTGGGAAATCCTGTGGACAGAGGAGCCTGGTGGGCTACAGTCCATGGGGTTGCAAAGGAGTCAGACATGACTTAGCAACTAAACAACAAACAAGAAGTATATATGCTATAGATGTATGGTATTTTCTACCTCTGGATAACATTACCAAAATAATTTGTAAAAAGAATTCCATTTAATTGGTTTGAATAAAATTAAGCACTTATGTGAATTAAGGATTCCTGAAATTAAAAGATGCTTACTCCTTGGAAGGAAAGTTATGACCAACCTAGATAGCATATTCAAAAGCAGAGACATTACTTTGCCAACAAAGGTCCGTCTAGTCAAGGCTATGGTTATTCCAGTGGTCATGTATGGATGTGAGAGTTGGACTGTGAAGAAAGCTGAGCACCAAAGAATTGATGCTTTTGAACTGTGGTGTTGGAGAAGACTCTTGAGAGTCCCTTGGACTGCAAGGAGATCCAACCAGTCCATCCTAAAGGAGATCAGTCCTGGGTGTTCATTGGAAGGACTGATGCTGAAGCTGAAACACCAATACTTTGGCCACCTCGTGTGAAGAGTTGACTCATTGGAAAAGACTCAGATGCTGGGAGGGATTGTGGGCAGGAGGAGAAGGGGACGACAGAGGATGAGATGGCTGGATGGCATCACCGACTGGATGGACATGAGTTTGGGTGAACTCCTGGAGTTGGTGATGGACAGGGAGGCCTGGCGTGCTGCAATTCATGGGGTTGCAAAGAGTGGGACATGATTGAGTGACTGAACTGAACTGAAAATTCAGAAATATAACAGAAACCAAATCCAACGATTTTCAGATGTATGTGACATGAGATAATTTGTGGTAAATGAAAGCTCGTTTAGGTTTATTGATTAAAGTAGGTATGTCTTCAGAATTAAGAGCATTAAAAATAATTCAGATGTACAACTTTATTCTACTTGGGTTATTGGTCAGATAACTACGTATCTGTTGAAATCTGTGAGCAGATGGGGATGACAGCTGACTTTGTCTAATATCACAAGAAGCTTTTGTAGGTAGTCTAAAAAATTTCCCTGAGAATATGTGAATTAATAGATGTAAACAGGATAGAAGTTTTTAGGTGAACTTGCAAAATGGCTTCCTCAAATATTTTTGGTAACTCGAGACATTAAGGTTTTGTTAGTTAAATTAAATTATTGTTGTTCAGTCACTCAAAGTCACATCTGACTCTTTGTGACCCCATGGACTGCAGCACTCTAGGCTTCCCTGTCCTTCACTATCTCCCAAAGTCTGCTCAAACTCATGTCCACTGAGTCAATGAGGCTATCCCATCATCTCATTCTCTGTCACCCACTTCTCCTCCTGTCCTCAATCTTTCCCAGCATCTAATGAATTGGCTCTTCGCATCAGGTGGCCAATTTGAATGCTTCATCATTAAAATTAAATAATGGATAGTCATTAAAGATTTAGATCATTTCTAAATAAGATAATATGTTGAAACACTAATTACTGAACACAAGTTTATTTTTTGCCTCCTAAAAATAAGAAACTAAAGATACCTGATTCTCTTAGTAAATATGATCTTGTGCCACATTGAAAAAATTTACTGTGAGAAAGCATGTTTCTAGAAATTATAAAAATGTTTACAAATGTATCAAGCCATAGAATGCTAATGTAAAAGACAGTTAGCAACTGATTACTTCTTTATTTTCACTAAAAATTAAGGTTTTTTATGATCAAAAATTCTAATATATTTAATTAAAGCTTATAAAATTATTTTATATATAATGTATAAAATATTTTATTTAAATAGTGGATACATACAAATATGTATACATAATACATAATTAAAGTTAATACAAATAATATGGCGAACATCTCCATATGCAAAGAAAGTAGTGTGTGTGTTTTTGGTAAATGAGAGTACAAAGAATAGAAATATAATTTTATTGAGAAAAAAAAGCAATTCTGTCCTAAAATGAGACTGTTTATTTCAGTATGGGAAATAGAAAATAAAAGGATAAAAAGTTTGTGGAAAAGGAACCTTGGGAAAAGAATTTTATGTGAGGTCAAGCTGGATGAGATTGAATGAATTCGTTATATGAGTTTCAAAAATAAGCTTTAATGTCAATAATGTACTTAGGTAGATTTTCTGTCATCTGCTGAAAGGACAAGTTTTATTATATTACTGGCTTCCTCTTAATAAGAAATTGTACAACTTTTTAACTTTCTGTAATTGCCTGTGACGTCTTTAGTTGTCATCACAGTCAAATGAATAAGTACTATTTCACAGTGACTTATGATCCTATTTGACCAAATGTTTTAAAATCTTTTGCTATTTTTGACAAACTTTCCCAAATCAAATTCTAAATAGTCTTTTTGACTTAGAACTCATTTTGGGATATTCCAAAGGGCCTCCTGAAAATGACAAAAGATTTGTTTCCTCTCCTTATAAAAAGAGAGATGTTAAACCAATTAGGTTTACTGGATATATTAAGAGTCTGGGAAGCGCTGTCAAATAAGAATATTAAACCTTCATTGTGATGTATTTGTATAGGTAGATGATATAACTGTTGCAGAAATTGTGTGAAATTCCTGGAAATCTAATGTTATCAATCACAATTCTAGTTACTTTCTGAAAATATGTCACAGAAATACCCCAAGTCCCTCGTCAATTGCATTGTAATGAATGCTCATCAGCTCTTCAACCATTTTTGACGTCTTTTGTGACTTACAGTTATTGTTTTACTCTGTTGCCTTTGCAAAACTTCCTGAAAAAGTATTTCAGTCTTCAAGGAGAGTCATGGAAAAGACTTTGACAAATACAAGTTTCTGATAACTTTAAGATCATAAAACTGAAATGCGTAAGAACTTCCATAGCTAATGGAAAAACTGGATTCAAATAAAACAAGCATTAATTACATGGGACCAAATGCGCTGAGGAGGAGGATTACAAATTTTTAATGTCTTTTTGTTTGAAACATTGAAACATTCCTTAATGTTTTGTTTTTCCAGATTTAAGGAAATCTTTTTTCTTCAACCATGTTGTGAAGCAATTTGGTAAAGCATATTTTTGTAAACAAAGATAAAACATCTGTGTTTTTCTCCTTATCTGATTCCTCCATAATTCAAAAATGCTTGAGTAGTCTAACACAACAATGTAGTTATTTAGTTAAGTTCAAATAGAATCAGTTCTCCTTGTTACAGAATATAACTAGCAACACTTTTTTACCAACAATTTGACTGTTATGTCATATTTGAGAGAGACATGCACAGACTCAGATGTGGCCAAAGCTTAGGTGGTCAATCACTATTCTTGTTGAACTTACATAAATAACCAGGGAAGGTTTAATGCAAACAAATTTGTTTTATTGTGATTATCTTTGAAAGAAAATGGAGGCAATTGTACACAGGAAAATTATGTCTGTACTTTTGTAGGTATTAGATTCTAGTCTTGTTAACTGTCTTTAAGGTTTTGCTACATATGCTTCTAAATTGAACCAGATCCCAAACTCTTCTAGTTTTCTTAAATATCTCTTTGACTCTCCAAACTAATGTTCCCAATTTTCTCCCATCTTTCTTATTTAGAATCACTGAGAACAAAGACTGCCCTTGAATCTCCTTGGAAGAAATTATAACCCATCTTCCTCACTGCCTAAATGGCAGACTTCAGGGACTTGAACTGAAGTTTCATCTCACAGGGGGCACATCTCACAGTTGAAGAAGGCTCCACCTGGCCCTGGGACCTATGGAAATGTTGGAGATCTCCAAATGTAACTGACTAGGGAGATAAGTAGCTAACATCAAGGTAGACTGCTTCCCCCAAGAAGATGGGTCAGAAACTTCATACTTTGGGGCTAAATTTTTTTTTTCTTCCCTTTCTCTTCGGTACTCTGGTATTGACCTAGAAAGATAACGTCATCAAGTACATCTCCTAGGCCATTGACAAGGGGGGTCTGAAATCTACCTTTCAGACCGGTACATTTGTCATCAAAAAGTCTGAACTGTGTATTAACAGTGCCACGTTAATGGGAGAGGTTTGTGCCCTGATGGGAATTACCCTTGTCTGTACTGTTTATCATTCATTCTCCTTGGGCTTATGAATGCCTAGATGGCTAGTACGTAACCAGGCAATGCCTCTTCGGTTACCTGTGTCCATAAATCTTCACAAGCAAACTGAGACACCCCACTGGTCAACTTTCCTGAATTTGCATCACTGAGTTAGAAAGAACCTACCAGGAAGCTTTCATGATTCAGGATTTACTTTTTTTTTTTTTTTTGGCAGGTTCCTACTTGCTAAGCCAGGAGTAAATGTCCTTGAAACTATGATCAGGAACCTCTCTTTAACTCTTAAAGATACTGCAAAATGTGCTGCTAAAGCAATAGCCGTCCAGTGAAAATCCCTAGGCACTCCAGCCAAACTTGATCTCAATAATAGGACAGCCCTTGATTATCTTTTAGCTGAGCTAGGAGGTGTCTGTGCTGCAACCAACACCCCCTGACGCTCTTGGATTAACACTTGTGAGGAAGCTGAAACTCAGTTCAACTTGGCTTGAGAAGGTGACTCCTGCAGTGAGTTCTTTAACTTATTTTAGATTGGGTTGGGTCTTGGGAACCACATCTGTGAAGTACACTCCAAACACTGGGAATTAGCCTACTTAATAATAAAGTGAAGTCGCTCAGTCATGTCTGACTCTTTGCAACCCCATGGACTGCAAACTACCAGGCTCCTTGGTCCATGAAATTTTCCCAGGCAAGAATACTGGAATGGGCTGCCATTTCCTTCTCCAGAGGATCTTCCCAACCCAGGGATTGAACCTGGGTTTCCCGCATTGCAGGCAGACGCTTTACCGTCTGAGCCACCAGGGAAGTCTACTTAATAATAGGCATAGTCATTTCCCTGACTGCTGGGAAAGACTGAGGCAGGAGGAGAAGAGGACAACAGAGGATGTAATGGTTGGATGGCATCACGAACTAAATGGACATGAGTTTGAGCAGGCTCTGGGAGATGGTGAAGAACAGGGAAGCCTGGTGGGCTGCAGTCCATGGTGTTGCAAGAGTTCTGACTGAGCGACTGAACAACAAATAGTCATCTCCCTGGCAGGCTGTATTCTCTCAAAAGCTTTAAATGCATCTTCATAGCTGCTAACCACCAAGAAAATGATCTCTTTATGACTTCAATGCTGAAAAGGGATGAAGAAAATTATCTACTAAAGAAGTGTGACCCTAAAAGTCATGACCTATGAATTCCAGAGAGATTGTCAGCCAAATAAAAGAAAACCCAAATACCATTGTTAGGGGAGGCACACTGATTGAAACCGCCCACCCTGGCCAGGCACCAAAGTAACAATTTGCATGAGTTGTTTTATGACAGGAGATCATGATAAGGAATAGGGAACTAATAAGCCACCACCACCAACCGGAAGAGTTCGGGAAAGGTCAAAAGGAGACACTGCGTGTCTGTCCACTTCCCAGAATCCCTCTCACTAGCATCCATCTTGGCTGGATGATGTGTGCGCCACCAGGAAAGACTCTGAATTAGAATGATTGGCCAAAGACAACCCAAAAACTAATCCATCACCATAAAACCCGAGACTGCAAGCCACGCGGCAGAGCAGTTCTCCTGGGTTCCCTTATCCTACTGCTCTCCACCTGGGTGCCCTTTCCCAATAAAATCTCTTTCTTTGTCACACATGTGTCTCCTTGGACAATTCATTTCCGAGTGTTAGACAAGAGCCCAGTTTCGGGCCCTGGAAGGGGTCCCCCTTTCTGCAACACCATGACCTGTGAATATCACACAGAGGATCAGTAAAGTTGTGAGAACTACAGAGAAGTAGCTGAGAAGGGCGCTAATGCCTTAATTTTTTATGACATCTCTCAGTTAAGCTGACAGTCTGATCAAAAGGAGCAAATTGTTTAAAAATAGCCAACAGGCCCCCTATGGAGTCACTTAATGCTAAGCTCATGTCACCAAACCAAGACAATACCTAAACTAACTGCAGTTTCCACCTCTCCCAGGAATATAATCTTAACTGGTCAGTCTGGAATTTCCTGGTCAACACCAGTGAGGTAATCTGCCTGATAGACCCTTTCTGTCCTCCAAAGAAGAAATAATCTACTATTTTCTTGTCCTGTCCTCTTCTGCCTATAATAGCCTTCCATTTTGTATACCTCTTTGGAGTTTCTTCTATCTGCTAGATAGGATGTTGCCCGATTTTTGAGTCATTAAATAAAGTCATTAAATGTCTTTAAAATTTTCCCAGTTGGATTTTACTTTTTAACGGATTAGATTTCCATCTCTAAAGAAAGAGAGAAAACCCCACAAAGAATGATTTATATGTGTGTGTGTAAACCATCAATAGTTACAAGTATGAATAAAAAATTAGCTACATATTTCATTGAAACACAATTAAGAATTTTATTCTTCTCAGAAGTACGAAGAGCTAATAAGGCCAACAATTTAACTCTTGGTAGAAAATGCATAGCTGGAAAGAGAGGTTTCAGAAGGAATAAGCAGATTTTATCAAAAGTGTCAGATATACTACTTTAGCAAATTTATAGTCTTTTAAAGTTCCAACTAGGTAAGGATTTTTTATATGTTGTAGAAAATTGAATATTAATTTCAAAAAGGTCACTCAGACTCACAGTTGTAAATAATAACCACAGTAGGCCCGTTAATGTCTCCATTTATAAGTTAAAATACAGTTTTGATATGATTTCTGAAAGCCTTTAAATACATTTTTAGTGAGACTGAGCACAGGAAACCCATGTCTAGCCATTGTGTGTGTCCCACGTAGTACTGGATAATTTTCAGAATTGCTACCATTCTGGTTAAAAAAAAAAAAAAAAGCTTCATCAAGGAGGTGTAACAGCATAAGAGAAATAAGGTTTACTCTCTATTCTTTATTCCTCTGAATTTCAAGGTGACTCCTGTATTCAAAGAGCAGTACCCAGAACATGGAGGGAACAACATACACTTTCCATAATGTGAAGTGAATCCAACCCTTCATGTTGGCATCTGACTTATTATTGAGGACACCTGTACTACTCTAAGTTGCAGAAGTGTTTCGATTGAGCCAAGCTTGAAAACATCAAGATCAGACATTCTTTCTTGACATCCACTCAGCTGGCTTTTATGCTTTCATCCAGATCCTTCCAGCACTGCACATGTTATTTTTAGAACTTGGTTTCCTCATCAGATTTATAGAGAAGTTAGTTAATTCAGATTTTGCATCTCAGGAAGTGCTTGGAATAAATTTGATAAAAGAAACTCATTAGTTCTCCCAAATAGACATCAGAAGGACTTTAATTAAGTCACCTAATTAAGTCACCCTGACACACACCATTTCTTATGTTGTAACGTACAAGTCCAGCAGAGAGTCACCTTGAGAAAGTTGTCTAGACCACCTGTTTGGGGCACATCTTTTCAGAGTCTCCACTTGTCACAGTCTGGTGATTAAAAAATTATTTTAAGATGTTCTTTTAAAAGAAAATGGTTGTTAAGTTACTAATACTGAGGAAGAAAAGAGTGAACCAATGGAGTCTCCTGTAAAGCATCCATTTTACATCCTGAAATTTGTGCCTCGCTTAAATGCAGAGGATGTCTTTGCTAATTCTACCAGCTCATGAAAAGTTGCTCTATCAAATATTCAGTTGTCTTTGAGATATTTTGCTGATGATAAAGAAATAAGTTCCAGTCCCAAAGAAGAAAATTCATTCCACTTTTAAATAAGATGCCTTGGAAAAAACACAAGAGGAAATTTCTCTAAATTAATATGTGTCTAGAGGAATGACCATTTTTCAGACATATCACTTGGTGTAAAAGACCATCCCATGAAGGAAGAACTGTGAACAAAGGTGGGGAAGAGGTGTGACAGTGGTCTGAGGTTTTAGGCAGCTGGAGACAGACAAGCTAACATCTGATCAAAACTGAGATGGAAAACACATAATTTCCTCTAATAATAGTAGCAACTATTATTATAGCCAATATTGTGTTAAAATCTTTATCTGAATGACTTTGTGGATTTCCAGAAGCACTTCATGAGGTGAATACTATTATTTCCAGTTTTGAATGACAAAGTTGAAGCTCAGAGGGGTTCAGTGCTCAAAGTCACACACACACACACACACACACGGTAAGTTGTGAAGCAATTCTCATCTGGTGAAAGCTCCCATCCCTCTCCCCTGCCCTGTGGCGCCCACGAAGAGCTTAGCAGAAACAGTAATAGCACAAAATGTCTCAGGTAGCATTCCTGAGTTCCTCCTTGCATATGTCGAGATTCCACTAAAAGATTAAATTGAGGAGGCAGTCACAAAATAGCCATATGCATGAAAGGGTCTCATATCCTCAAAACTGGATTCACATACACCCCTATTCTTACCTGTTCAAGGAATCCAAAGAATGCACAGACTCTATAGTCATCTAATCTATAGGCACAGTCCATGGCACTGTGCTCCCAAGACCATCTCCACCCTTAGCTAGGAGACTGATGACTGCCCACTGCCCTACTCTGTAGCTTAGGTGGAATGTGAATGAAGAGTGAGTCTTCCTACTGGACAGGATGACTCTGCTACTGAGGCCAACAGAGGGCCAGAGCCTCTGAAATGGCAGAAGCTTCAGCAATCAACTCCCAATGACATTTAAAAAATTTTAATTGGAGGATAATAGCTTTACAACATTGTGTTGGTTTCTGCCATACATTAACATGAGTCAGCCCTAGGTTTACATATGTCTCCTTCCTCTTGAAACTCCCTCTCACCTCTCACCCCATCCCACCCCTCTAGGTTGCCCAATGACAGACATTTAACTGCTTGAGCAGCTCTGGGGAAAAATATCTCCCTAGGAGTCACAATGAACATTTCCATTTCAGAGGCTCTGAAAGATCTAGCAGTTAAAAATTGGTTCCAAATTTGTGGTAGCCACAAACATTTTGGGGGGCTGAAACAGAGCTTCATTCCTTCCTTCTTACCATCTCCAACGTCACTCCCTAGGTCAGGTCAACCTCATCTCTCACCCAAGTCCATGATCATGGTCTCCAAATCTGACCTCTTCATGCTATTCCTGCTAACTTTCCATCCTTTCTTCTCTCAACAGATAGTGATCTCCTTAAAGTATGAATGACAGCTCCTTCCTTCTCTGCTTAGAATCCTTGCTGGTGTTTCACTGTGTTAAGGTGAAATTCAACCTTCCCCCATGGTCTCTAAGCTCAACATCATCTGGTGCTAAAACCAGCCCCTCTGACATCAGCTTTCATCATTCTCTTCCTCAGTACCTTCCAGCCCCAGTGGCCTCCTCCCAGCTCCTAAATGAGGGAAGCCTTTCCTGTTTCTGGACATATGCTCTTGCTTCAGCCTGAAATACTGTTTCTGAGACTTTATATGCCTCTCCCTCCCCATCCTTCAGATCTCATTTTAGCTATCTTCTCTTTAGACAAAGCTTTTGTAGCCACCTGCTGCTGCTAAGTCACTTCAGTCATGTCCAACTCTGTGTGACCCCAGAGACGACAGCCCACCAGGCTCCCCTGTCCCTGGGATTCTCCAGGCAAGAACACTGGAGTGGGTTGCCATTTCCTTCTCCAATGCATGAAAGTGAAAAGTGAAAGTGAAGTCGCTCAGTTATGTTCGACTCCTAGCGACCCCATGGACTGCAGCCTACCAGGCTCCTCCATCCATGGGATTTTCCAGGCAAGAGTACTGGAGTGGGGTACCCGTCAAAAACACAAGCTCCTGTGCCCTGCCCCAGACCTGCTGAATCAGGAATTCGGATGGAAAAGAGAGGCAGCTATCTGTGTATTAACAAGCCTCCAGGGGATGCTGATACAGGCTAAAGTTTGCACTATTCTATGATAGTATCCTGTTTATTTCCTGTGTGTTTATCACAAACTTTAATTATTTCTTCTTTGCTTATTTAACCTGTATTGTCTAACTCCCTTACTAGACTCACTGTGTGGATAGGAGAATTGTAGTCCAGGACCATAACGGAAGTTAATTACTATTTCCTGACACGGAACACACCTTGCGTAATATTGCTTTAAATAGGATATGGATTAGTTTATGGATAAACTTCAAGTGCCATGAGCCACATGCCACCAATTTTTCTCTTTTCTCTCCATTCAATTATTTAATATTCCTTTACATCTCTTATAGGTCAGGCACTATTTCAGACAATATAAACACAAACACGAGCAAGTTCTTGTTCTGAAAGAAATTACAGGTAAGTGAGATTGAAAAATAGGTACATACATGACTTTCATTCTGGCAGGTGTTACAATAAAACCTAGTAAAACTCATCAAAATCATTAGAAATACATATGCACTTGTCTTCTGACTTTGTTATACCGGTTGTAAAAGTTAACTCTGTGAAAATAATCAAGTATGTATACACAGATTTATCAAAAGGACATTTACCATAGCATTATGAATTATAGTAAAAAAAACTCAGGAGCAACTTAGATGTATAAGTATGGAGAATAATTTTTTAATTATCCTAAGCATCAGATAAAATACTGAAAACATTTATGACATATGAAATTGTTCATAATATATTGTTAAGTAGTTGCATTACACTGTTAATGATATATAAACATAGTTTTATACAGTATGTTGGTGTTGTTTTTTAGTCACTAAGTCATGTCTGACTCTTTGCGACCCCATGGACTGTAGCCTGCCAGGCTTCTCTGTCCATGGAATTCTCCAGGCAAGAATACTGGAGTGGGTTGCCATTTTCTTCCCCAGGGAATCTTCTCAACCCAGGGATCGAACCCGTGTCTCCTGTATTGGCAAGTGGATTTCTTTACCCCTGAGCCAAAGAAAGCCCTAATATAGTATGTACACTATATATTTATATCTGTATACAAATACATTGAAATATATATCTTTGTATAGAAATATATTTAATATATTGAACATAGAAACAAGTATATTGGAAAGGTGCATACCAAAAAATTAATAGAAGTTCCTAGGTGGTGTGGTAACAGGCAATTTAATTTTCCTCCTTCTGTGTTTCTTTATATTTCCAAATTTCCTACAGTGTACCATTACAGAGAAAAATGCCAAGGGCCACGGGCCAGACTAGAAGAAGCAAGTAAACCTGCTGTGTGGACCGGAGGGTATAAACACAGAGGAGGTGTCATTTGAGCGGTGACCTGAGAATGCATGGGGCCTGGTGTCAGGAAGCGGTGACAGCACAAGCGGGACTCAGAGAGCAGAATGTATTTGGGGGGCAGGAACTAGCTCAGTGAGGCAGGAGCAGTCGTACAGGGGACTTGCAGCTCTCCAGAAAGGTCAGCCTACAGGGAGTGACTTGTTTGTTTACCTCCACACAAGAAGGCAAAGCCCCATATGGACGGAGACATTCTTTATTAATCAAAATCAGAGTCTACTTACGCATGGTGGGCCAGCCAAGCTCCACAAGGCTCTCTGCATTGTGAAAGCCACAGACAGCTTTCCCTTTGTGGAAACGATAATACAAATAAATAGAAATTGTACTGAGATTTCACTCCAGCTGAATTATTCTGAGATAGCATCAGATGGAGGAGAACATTCAAAAATATTCTCCTATCTTAGACCTCAAGCTCCCAGTGCCAGAATTCTAGAGACAGGCCTAATCCCGTGGTCTGGCCATCGTCAATAGCCAAGATGACTGAAAAAGCAGGAAAACACCTTTTTGACGTTCATTCATCACTCAGCACCAATACAGAAATTTCAAAGGCCATGATAAGTGGCTTGACAACCTGGAGACAGATGATAAGGTCTCAGCTTCTGATCACTAAACACAATAAATTCATTGTGAACAGGTGCTACTAATTTTTTTTTAAAGACTTATCTTGTGCTGTCAATAACTGTCAGGTCAATTACATGAGAACCTGTTGACCTGAAGCATACTTGGATTTAGCTAAAATTAAGTCAAATATAAATCTGGGGAAAGGTCCATGTGGTTTAAATAGAAGGGATTGCCCTGTAGATGATTTATAGCAGAGGTTACAAACTTAAATATCAACAAAGTAGTGGCAAATGATCAATTTTCTACCAAATCAGTTCTTCTCTGTTGTCATTTGGTAGAAGAGAAAGAAATCTAGGGATCAACCTAAAGGAAATCAGAATGTGTACATCCTTTAAACCAGAACCCCCTCTTCAAAGATACTATGCACTTGTACCTGTACATGACAGATGGCAAAGAGTCATCGAGAGTCATTCACTGGAGCCGTGCTTATAGTAGAAAGTTAGAAACAACTAGAAATATACCTGTAGGAAAGGTGTTGAATTCTGGAACATCCATACTATAAAATACAATGCAATCTTTAAAAAGGATAAGATGGCTCTAAATGTACTAAGAAAGAACTCTAAGACCTATTGCTGAACACAAAATGCAAGTTGTGGAATAATTCAGTCCCTAACCCAGCAAACATTTATTAATGGTTTATATGTTTGGGCTTCCCTGGTGGCTCAGAAGATAAAGAATCTGCCTGCAATGTGGGAGACCCGGGTTTGATCCCTGGAGAAGGAAGATCCCCTGGAGAAGGAAATGGCAACCCACTCCAGAGTTCTTCCTGGAGAATCCCATGGACCTGGGAGACTGGTAGGTTATAGTCCATGGGGTCACAAAGAGTCAGACACGACTAAGTGACTAACACTTTGACTATGTGTCAAGCTCTGTTCTAGACACTAGATAAACTAATGAACAACACAGACAAAGACTCTTATGGAACTTAAATGCACACAGAATGTATATTTTAAAATCCTAAAACTATACATTAATTAGCAATACATATATTTATCATTTCTCAATACAGAAAAAAAGACATAATGATACCCACAAAATTGCTCACAGTAGTGACCTCTGGTCAGGGGAGTGGAGGCTGAAGGTAGGAATAGTAACTGTTTGGTCTCTATCCTTCTGTGTTGTTTTCATTATTATTATAGGAATGCATTTACGCATTTGAATTCCTTTCAATGGAATGCTTTTCAATAATGGAGCCAGAAAACTACCTTGCAAAGTCCTCCTTGGAACCCCTCCAGGCCTATATAGAGAAGACGAGTGAGACAGTCTTCTTCCTTCTTCAACTGGCACCTTCACTTACTTTATTTATTCATACCCACATGTGAGATTTCTTTTGATGCAAGATGTCTGTGGCAACAAAGCTTAAGAACAGCCAACCTTGCTCATTATCAGAAAATTAGAATACACAAAGGAGTAAGGATGAAACCTCATTTGGGCCCAATACTAGACTGATCCCATATCATTTAAAGGTTTGACTGTCTACTTCTTTTATTGTGAAGGCTCCTCTGCCTGTAAAGGACATGATATGAGCTTTTCAGATGTCAAATAGTACTCAATAAACATCACAAATGAGTTCAGATGTGAATAGCACATTTTCAAATAGAAGAGTTTTTGTTTTATTTTAAAATTGTATTAGCACCTAAAAGACCCCTGTAATAGTGAAGATAAAGTTAATCTAGTAATGCATTTACCATAGCAAACCTCCAGAACAGAAACACATTACTTCCCTCTGATGGAATTTTAAATCAGCATAAGGGATTATACAGTATTATCCGGCTGATGGACAGTGACCTGGAAAACGCAATGGGTTATGGGAACTGACCCTCATGGGTCCGATCATTTGTGTTGCAGGAACTCTTTTTGGATGTTCCATGATTAATATATCTGGTATACTTCTGGGAAGGTGGTATCTTTTCTCCCTGAACTTCTCATTTCATCTTTTCAAAAAAATCTGCACAAAGCAGAACCAGTCTTCATGCTCTTCTTTCAGACTGTGGTTTACACGATCCAGCATTGAATTAAATCAGTGGAAAGGGTCTCCACTTCTGCATTTCCTTGTTCAGTGTCTGGCTGACCAGGGAAACAGAGTACATTCTCCTTTATATTAGTACACCCACCAAAATCACAAATTATGGCCTACCTACTAAAATAAATGCTGTCTGAAGAATACAGAGTAAGTGGACTGAATGACACGCAGAGCCCAAAGGCAATCAAAGTCTATCCCTTCTTTCTTTTATATCCTTTCAGTTTGCTCTACATTTGGGTGGTCTCTAAGTTTTGTTCTGTATATAAAAAATAAAGCAACTAAACAGCTATATTAGTGAAAATTGTCTCTCCAGTGATTAGGCTTTGCCTGAAATATCTTAACCACAGAGGCCATTTTTATTTGCCGTTGAGCTTTTGTTTTAATATGAGTTATCCAGATTATCTGTTTCCCTAGCACTTAGTGACAGGCCATCCTCAAAGATCATCTCTTCTTACAAATACTTCATTCTTCCACATTCCCCTTTTCCCCCACCCAGGACATCTGTGCTAATGGGTAATGTCAGCCACAAAAACAAAAAATATCTTAGTACTTATAGGCAAAACATGAGAGAAAATGTCCATTTTGTAGGTTTGGTGAATTTTATGGACTCCTAAGTATTGGACTAATCCAAGCAAGATGAAATTTCTCTGTTTTTCATTCTCTGAGATCTTTGGTATTCTAATTTGGTGAATGACTGAACTACACTGTGTTTTAGTTTTCCTAAAAACAGAGAGAATAGGATGGTAATAGCTATCCCATGGATTTTTATCAGAGTTAAGTAAGCTGATGTCTGTGAACTGTTTCACACGCGGTACCTGGCACATGGAAAGCATGGGGCTTCCCAGGTGACTCAGTGGTAAAGAGTCCACCTGCCAAGCAGGAGACAAAGGTTCGATTCCTGGGTCGGGAAGATCCCCTGGAGAAGGAAATGGCAACCCATTCTAGTATTCTTGCCTGGGAAATCCCGTGGACGGAAGAGCCTGGTGGGCTACAGTTCATGGGGTGGCAAAGAGTCGGACATGACTTAGTGACTAAATAACAAACAACAACAGCTATTATTGATGCTATTATTATCACTACCACTAGTACCTTTTAAATTTATCTTAAACTGAGTAAAAGAAATGCAGAGTCAGATCCAGGACAAAGCAGCAAAAGCTTCTTGGATCCAGTTTTTAGTAAAAATCAGGAGAAAACACCCTAATGATGGCAAATATATATATTTTAAAAAATGAGTACATTAACATTACTACCAATCTTACAGGAATACAAAAGATTATAAGAGACTGCTATGAACAACTATACATCAAAAGCTGGATAACCCAGATGAACTGGACAAATTCCTAGATAACACACAAATTACCAAAACTGACTCAAGAAGAAAGAAAATATGAATAGACACATACAAAGAGACTGAACTAGTAATGAAATGAAGAAAAGCCCAGGGCTAGATGTAATCATCGTGAATTCTACCAAACATTTAAAGAAGAATTAATACCAATCCTTCTCAAAGCCTTTCAAAAACACTGAAGAGGAGGGTACGCTTCCTTACTAATTTTATGAGGCCAGCATTACTATGGTAACCAAAGCCAGACAAAGATATTACAAGAAAACTATAGACCAATATTTCTTATGAATATTGACACAAAAATCCTCAACAATATACTAGGGAAAGAATTCAGCGGTCTATTACAAGATTAAACACCCTGACCAAGTGGGATTTATTCTAGGATTTCAAGAGTGGTTCAGGGCCTGAAAATCAATCAATACACTACACATCAAATTAATAGAATGAAGGAAAAAACACATGATCATCTCAGCATTTGACAAAATCCAACACCTTTTCATGATAAAAAAAAAAAAAAAAAAGACTCAATAAATTAGGAATGCTGCTGCTGCTAGGTCGCTTCAGTCATGTCCAACTCTGTGCAATCCCATAGACAGCAGCCCACCAGGCTCCTCTGTCCCTGGGATTCTCCAGGCAAGAATACTGGATGGGTTGCCATTTCCTCCTCCAATGCAGGCATGCATGCTAAGTCACTTCAGTTGTGGCCGACTCTGTGCGACCCATGGACAGCAGCCCAGCAGCCTCCTCTGTCCATGGGATTTTCTAGGCAAGAATACTGGAGTGGGTTGCCATTTCCTTCTTCAAAATTAGGAATAGAAGTTATAAAACTTTCTGAACTCAAAAAAGGTCATTTATGAAAAATCCTTAACTAATATCATACTCCTGCAGGACTGAAGGCAGGAGGAGAAGGGGATGACAGAGGATGAGATGGTTGGATGGCATCACCAACTCAATGGACATGAGTTTGAGCAAGCTCTGGAAGATGGTGAAGGACAGGGAAGCCTGGCATGCTGCAGCCGATGGGGTCACAAAGAGTCGGAGATGACTGAGCGTCTGAACAACGACAACAAATATCATACTCACTAGTGAAAGACTAAAAGCTTCTCCCCTAAGATCAGAAATAAGACAAAGATATCTGCTTTGTCATTTTATTTGACATGGCATTAAAAGTTATAGCTAGAACAATTAGGTAAGAAAAAAAAAACTATTCAATTTGGAATGTAAATTGGAAGTAAAACTATCTCCATCTGTGGGTGACTTGATCTTAAAAAACCCTAAGGAATTCAGGGGAAAAAAATCTGTTATAGCTAATAAATAAATTCAGCAAAGTTGCACTATACAAAATCAATGCACAAAAATCAGGTTTTTTCCCCTCTATATTAGCAATAAGCAATCCAAAAAGGAAATTCAGAAAATAATTCTATTGATAGCATAAAAAGGATAAAACATTTAGAAATAGATTTAACCAAGGAGATATAAGACTGCACACTTAAAACTAAATTTTGCTGAAAGAAATTAAAGACCAAAAATCAATGGGAAGACAGTCAATGTTCTATAGTCAACACAATACTGTTAAGATGCTAACACTACCAAATGTGGTTGGTATACATAACCCAAATTCATATACAAGTTCAGTGCAATTGCTATGAACACTCTACTGGTGGCATTTTTGGGTAGAAATTTAAAAATTGATTCAAAGATTCATATGGACTGTTCAAGTTTTATGAAAATCCCACAGCTTATATCACACTCAATGGGGAAAGTTTGAAAGCTTTTCCTCTATGACTAGAACAAGACAAGAATGCCCATTCACTACTTCTATTCAACATAGTTCTAGCTAGAACAATTGGGAAAGAAAAAGAAAATATATCCAGATCAGAAAACAAGGAGGCGAAGTATCCACAGATGATATGATCTTCTACCTAAAGAAATCTAAAAAAAAATCTATTATAGCTAATAAACAAATTTAGCAATGTTGCAAGATGTAAAATCAAAACACAAAAATCAACTATATTTCTATATACCAGCAGTGAACAATCCAAAAGAGAAATTAAGAAAACAATCCTTTTTATTATAGTATTAAAAAAACATACTTAGGAAAAGACCTAATCAAGGAGGTGAAAGACTAGTACTCAAAAATTATGCAACACTGATAAAAGAAATTAAAGAAGACACAAACGAGTAGAAAGACATTTTACATTCATGGACTGGCAGGCAGTATTATTAAAACCTCCACAGAACCCAAAGAGATCTACAGAGTCAATGCTGTCCTCATCAAAATTCCAGTGGGATTTTTAAATAAACAGAAAAAACAATCCCCATATTTATATGGAATCACAAAAGACCCAGCATAGCCAAAGCTCTCTTAAGAAAGAATAACAAAGTTGGAAGCATCACAATTCCAAAATATTATACAAAGCTATAGTACACAGTGTGATACTGGCACAGGGACAGACATGTAGACAAATGGAGCAGAATAGACAGCCCAGAGCCAAACCCACACACATATAAAGACGCCAAGCACGCACAATGGAGCAGACAGTCTCTTCAACAGTGGCGTTGGGGAAACTATATACCCACATAAATATATGACTTGGCAATTCCCCCACTAGGTGTGTATATCCAAAGGAATTGAAAGCAGGAACTCAGCTACTTGTACACCAATGTTCACATAGGGTTAATCACAATAGCCAAGAGGGAGAAACAGCCTGAGCTTCCCTGGAGGCTCAGTAGTAGCGAACCTGCCTGCCAGTGCCCAGCAGTGTCGATCCCTGGGTCAGGAAGATTCCCTGGAGAAGGAATATGAGGGCTCCAACTTTCGAGGGCTGAGGCTATTCATAGAACATTGGAGGATCACTCAGCAGGGCGATCCTAGAAGGAATCACACAAGTGGCAGAATGCTGGACAAGATAAGGGTCCAAACTGCCTGCCACTTTTAAGTCTAAGCTACATATATGAAGTGGAATATCGCTCAGCCATGAAAAGGAGTGAAGCTGGGTCATTTGTAGAGATGTGGATGGACCTAGATACTGTCAGACAGAGTGAAGTAAGTCAGAAAGAGAAAAACAAACATTGTGTATTAACGCATGCCTGTGGAATCTAGAAAAATGATATAGATGATTTTATTTGCAAAGCAGAAAGAGAGACATAGACAACAAATATATGGATGCCAAGGGGGAAAGTGAGGGGTGGGGGGGAGGAATTGGGAGCTTGGGATTGCCACAGAGACACTATTGGTACTATATAAATAGATAACTAGTGAGGACATACTGTATAGCACAGGGAACTCTGCTTGAAGCACTGTGGTGACCTGAATGGGAAGGAAGTCCAAAAGAGGGGATACATGTATGGCTGATTCGTTTTGCTGGCGCTAAAACTAACACAATATTGTAAAGCAATGAAACTCCAATAAAAATTAAGTTAAAATATATATGAAACTATAAAACTCCTAGAGGAGAACATAGGCAAAACACTCTCCGACATACATCACAGCAGGATCCTCTATGACCCACCTCCCAGAATATTGGAAATAAAAGCAAAAATAAACAAATGGGACCTAATTAACCTTAAAAGCTTCTGCACATCAAAGGAAACTATTAGCAAGGTGAAAAGACAGCCTTCAGAATGGGAGAAAATAATAGCAAATGAAGCAACCGACAAACAACTAATCTCAAAAATATACAAGCAACTCCTATAGCTCAACTCCAGAAAAATAAACGACCCAATCAAAAAATGGGCCAAAGAACTAAATAGACATTTCTCCAAAAAAGACATACAGATGGCTAACAAACACATGAAAAGATGCTCAACATCACTCATTATCAGAGAAATGCAAATCAAAACCACTATGAGGTACCATTTCACACCAGTCAGAATGGCTGCGATCCAAAAGTCTACAAATAATAAATGCTGGAGAGGGTGTGGAGAAAAGGGAACTCTCTTACACTGTTGGTGGGAATGCAAACTAGTACAGCCACTATGGAGAACAGTGTGGAGACTCCTTAAAAAACTGGAAATAGAACTGCCTTATGATCCAGCAACCCCACTGCTGGGCATACACACTGAGGAAACCAGAAGGGAAAGAGACACGTGTACCCCAATGTTCATCGCAGCACTGTTTATAATAGCCAAGACATGGAAGCAACCTAGATGTCCATCAGCAGATGAATGGATAAGAAAGCTGTGGTACATATACACAATGGAGTATTACTCAGCCATTAAAAAGAATACATTTGAATCAGTTCTAATGAGGTGGATGAAACTGGAGCCTATTATACAGAGTGAAGTAAGCCAGAAGGAAAAACATAAATACAGTATACTAACGCACATATATGGAATTTAGAAAGATGGTAACAATAACCCGGTGTACGAGACAGCAAAAGAGACACTGATGTATAGAACAGTCTTATGGACTCTGTGGGAGAGGGAGAGGGTGGGAAGATTTGGGAGAATGGCAATGAAACATGTAAAATATCATGTAGGAAACGAGTTGCCAGTCCAGGTTCGATGCATGATGCTGGATGCTTGGGGCTGGTGCACTGGGACGGCCCAGAGGGATGGTATGGGGAGGGAGGAGGGAGGAGGGTTCGGGATGGGGAACACATGTATACCTGTGGCGGATTCATTTTGATATTTGGCAAAACTAATACAATTATGTAAAGTTTAAAAATAAAATAAAATTGGAAGAATAGAAAAAAAAATAAAAATAAAATGGATAACCAATAAGGATCTAGTGTAAAAAAAAAAAAAAAAATTAAGTTAAAAAGAGTACGTTCCTATAAGAATTGTATACAATTGGTACATTTCTTTCTTCCTTAAGCTGTAGCAACTCGTTGCGTTCCATCCAGCATTACTAATAACAATTTCTATCCTGGTTTAGTGATAAATTCACTGAAAATACTATTTTTTATCCATCTCCTTCCCAAAGTGTCCAAAGAGCTTATCAAGGTTTCATAAAGAACATCATCTTAAAATAGTTTTAAAATTCCAGAATAGATTTTAGGGGGCCAGATTTCTCAACGAAATTGCAATGTAGAAAATAAAAGTTCTCCTACCCCAAACTGTCTGCATCAGAGTGTTCCCAGTGAGGGGACATGACATGATTAGGAAGGTCATGATAAAGACACAAATGTGATACCCACATATGATGCTAACCTCAAATATCGCAGCCTACTTGGAGGCCATTTGAGTGAAAATTGTCAAGGCTATTGTCAGCCCTGTCACTTCGTTTTCTTCCTTTTAGAGACTATTTTATTCATTCTTGATCTTACTGATGGCATTCAGTCAAGATCTCTCAAGTTAAATTTTCACTCCTCCTAGGTCTTTTCTATCCTGAATTTTCTATAACAAAGAGAAGTGAAGGGAGGAGGTGGGGTGAGTGTCTCAAGTGTCTAAACCAGGGGCAAATGGCCCAGTCATCAAAATAGAGAGCTGGGCCACAGAAGGTGTTTAAGCAACAATTTGGAAAACTCTAAATCTAATCATACACATCTGTGCCTTATATTCTCGACCTGCTGTCTTGCCTGAAAGGAAGGTGCTTAAATCCCCATTAGTGGGGCAGGACTGCCCATCTATGGAAAACCAGAGCTGGACTCCAATCTGCTGTGTGGGTCCCTGGAATAGCCGCCAGCTGATCAGAACACATTTAACACAGGGCATCCAGTGTGGGGCAGGAGGAACACAGCTGGTTGACACAGTAAGCGCTTACCAACAGCAAGGAAAATGCCATTTGATTCGTGGGCTGAGCCAAGCCGTCTGGGAAATCACTCAAAGAAAAGTAGTTGGAAATGACATTTCGGCTCTGATTTTTCTTGTCAAGTCAGCACCATAAGCCAAAGACTGAAAAATAGCACTCCATCTAGATGGTGTCCACACAGTGACACTTGAATTTCTCCTGCTTTGGTCTTTTGAGAGTGATGTTAGCTCTGCTGGAGATAACACTGGAGACTGAATGGGCTGGCTGCTGGAAACAGGACTGCGCCTACAACTCATTTCCAGAGAAGTGGATTACTCCGCCCGCTGTGGATTCTTTATTTCCTATCGTGAGATCTGAACCCTGGGCCCAAGGTACAATGAGGCATGAGATTGGCATTTGCAAAAACCTTGACATCCCACACTGCAGTTCACGACTGGTGTCAGACAAAGCAGCATATTAAATGACTGCCAGCCTGATGATAAGGCCAGTTATTACCGAGGTGTAGTTTCCCCAGGTCTAAAGACCCATAGTGGTGGTACTGAAGCATGCCGGGGAGAAGATAAAATTTAATTATTAATTTCCTTAGAGGCCAACAGTCTATTACAACTATGTTCCTTGCTGTTTTCTGCGATGACCTTACAGCTCATAAACATCACAGGCACACGCTTGGTCATAGCCTCATCCCCAGTTTCAATTTAAGGTGCAGGTTGTCCTACATAATTAGCTAGGCTGAAATGAAGAGTTTTGGTTGCTGCTGCTGGAAAGTCATAGGCTCTGCATAAGGCAGGTGTGTGCCTCCCTCCTTCTGCTCAGTCCAACGTCTTGAATAGACAGCATCATCTCCTACATTAATAGTACACATTCTGGACAAAGCTGAGAATGAAGGTGTGCTGCTGAGTTTCAGGGAACACATTTTAGTTTCTGTTTTAATTGGAAAGACTGGACACGAAATTAAGTGGCTTTCTTGTATTCTATAGACTGGCTCAATCCAATCGTTTTGGAAACATAATTGCCAAGAATGATATAATAGGGAGGTAGATTTTTTTTTCTCCTACAGTAAAACACTTGTTCTTTTAATACAGAACTACCATTTATTTTGAACCTATTATGTGCGGAACACTTGGTAGAGCTGTGGGGGAAACAAACAAGTCTTAATTATCTCTGGGATCAGTGCCTAGCATAAAATCTGGGAAAGAGAACATGTTTAAAAAAGTATCTAAAGCATGAATAAATCAATGACTTGATTGTGGGATATTGAAAATTATTGAAAACATGCACACAATTTATACAGTCAGAAAAATAAAAATTAAAAATGAGACTCTTGTGTTTCTAAAATTGAGAACCAATGTATGCTGACTGCCTACTGCCAGACCCTAGGGTGCTCGGGATGCAATGCTGCAGTGGTTCAGACTGTCCTATAGCAAAAGTGACTCCCTCAACTTGCCAGAAAAAGACCCAAATGCTAAGTATAACATTTTCTAATTTTATCTTTCTGAATATTCATTGGAATCAGTCCTGAAGGACTGATGCTGAAGTTGAAGCTCCAATACTTTAGCCATGTGATGCGAAGAACTGACTCATTGGAAAAGACCCTGATGCTGGGAAAGGTTGAAGGTGGGAGAAGGGGATGACAAAGAATGAGATGCTTGGATGGCATCACCAACTTGTACATAAGTTTGAGGAAGCTCCAGGAGTTGATGATGGACAGGGAAGCCTGGTGTGCTGTAGTCCACAGGGTTGCAAAGAGTCAGACACGACTGAGTGACTGAACTGAACTTTATCTTTAGCATATTCCTCTTCCCACTCTAGGCTACAGCCTAATGAGATTATTCCTTTCCCCTCCAAACACCCCATGCTTTGCTCTAGTGCCTGGTCAGAACAGAATCTCAGATGCCTGTTGAAGGCATGAAATAAAAAGATAATTAATCACTGTGCCTTTTGCTGCTAGCATTCTCTCTGGTGAGACATTCTTACCCAGGTGCTGATCCATTAAAACTCTGTTCCCTGAGTCTACATCAAATACTATCCAGAACACAGTAGTGCATTGTTGTTGTCCATTTCATTCATTCACCCATTCACTCAATCATGTATATCTTATCTCATTTAAAATGGCTAAGACAATACATATGTTGATTGAATCGCATGGAAGAATAGGAATATCTATGGCTTCATAAGGCTAGAGTCTTTGGTGCCAAGTCACCTTCCTCCCAATTCTCATCCACGTCCCAGCTGCTGCTGATGAAAACTGTTAATACTACTGACAGAACACTTACTATTGGCTCTGGACTATGCTCAGCTCTTTAAATGGAATTACTTCCTCAAACATGCAGCAGCAGCATCACGTTTATATATTATTATCCCCATGTTACAAGTGAGGAAATGAAAACAGACACATTAAGTAAACTCGTCCTCAAGCTGCACAGCTAATAATGGTAGTGTCAGTACGCCAACCCAGGTCTAAGTCTAAAACTTTGCTCCTGGCCACTATAGTATTCTCTCTCTGTTTTCATTCTTAACTTACCATGAACAGACGTGAAAATATGTCTCTGAGTTACGTGCTTAAAGAAGAAAACTTGGGCATTACAGTTGCCTGTCTAATGCCAGCTATTTGAATGTATGCAGTCACTGGACCACCTGGATATTTAGTCTGCATGAACACAAACATCTGGATATTTGGAAAATGGATGCGCAAGCAAGCATTTCATATTTTATCTGCGTACCTGGCTCCACATAACCCCAAGGCAAGGCATTTTCCCTGAAAACAGAACATAACAGATCTGAAATGGAAAACAAGGCAAAAGTTTTAAACAAGAAGTATCGAGTGCTTAATTATTACCAGTGGAAAAATAAGTTTCCCTTTCAAACGATCATAACTTTTCCTAGAGGCAGTGCTGCCCTAATGTGATACTTTATGAAAAGAGTTCATTTGCACCAGATCTAATCCAATTGAGATTCAAACAAAGTGAGAAGGAAGATGCTGTGAATAAAGGGGATTTTGGACCAATCCAGATTTTTCCCCATCCACTGCCACAGAACTAGAGATAAGGATATTGAAAGTCTTGACACTGATGCTTCAAATCAAAATAAAGATGCCATTCTGAACCCCTTTCCATTTAGACTGTCCCAGTTTCAGTATTAATCTAGGATGCTCAGGATGCAGAAGTTTCCCCACCTCTGTGTTACACCCATGATCTCTCCCCGACTTACAAAGTTAGAGTCAAGAGAGATGCTCACAGTAATCAATACTTCAGTCTACTTATCAATGACTGCCCGACTCCTGATTCGTAACAGATTTTCTGCTTTCTCTTGATTTTCACTCACTGTACAGAACACACTGTATCAATAACAAAAGGCATGAGATCCTCTAACACGAGAATAGTTGTTTTCTTTCTTGCCCATTTTTTTTTTTAATAGAGTTGGCTCATAGTTTTCCAATCTGTGCTTCAGATATGGTGACCACCTTGGTTTCTGAACACCCCTTGGTTATTTCACTACATCAAGTGCTTGATTTAACCAAAGAGAGATGGGTGTGTGTGTGTGTGTGTGTGTGTGTGATGGTGAGGGAAAGAGTTGGGGGGAGAGGGAAAAGGCAGGGGGAGGAGAAAGAAAGAGATCAAGAGAGACAAAGGAGGGTTAAGTGTGGATAGATACATGGATACAGGATGATTTATCAATACAGAAAATATTCTTCCAAACTGCTGTCATATATTCTGACTTAAAGTGACTTTTTAGGAAGTTTCCCCCAAATACACATTTATGAAGGTATAGTAAATATTATTAAGATATCGAGAAATGAAACAGCCAAGTGTCTATGAATAGAAGCTAGATTAAATAAAACAAGGTACACTTATAAAGCAGATTATTATGCATAAAAAAGCCATATGATAGAAGATGACAATGACATATTTGTGATCGTTTTTTATGACAGATGCAGTCACGGCCACAGTCTCATCTCCAGGTTTAAGTTATGACTCAGGTTGCACTGAATAACCAACAAGGATGAAGATTTCCAGATGCTACTACTGGAAGTATCCTGGGCTCTGTATAAGGAGTGTACTACAGTATAAGCCCTCATTTTGTTAAAAAGGTATGTGTAGGCAGACTTAAAGAAGGAACTTATAGTTGTTGGGTGGGGGAGAGTGGGGGAGGGAATAGTTGGGGGGTTGGGATGGACACGCACACACTGCTATACTGAATATGGATAACCAACAAGGACACACTGTCCAGTGCTGGGAACTCTGCTCAATGTTATGTGGCAGCCTGGAAGGGAAGGGAGTCGGGGGAGATGGATACATGTATATGTATGGCTGAATCCCTCTGTTGTCTGCCTGAAACTATCACAACATTGTTAATTGGCTAATATAAGATAAAAAGTTCAAAAAGATTTCAGTTCAGTTGGTCAGTCGTTTCCGACTCTTTGCGACCCCGTGGACTGCAGCATGCTCGGCCTCCCTGCTCAACATTCAAAAAACTAAGATCATGGCGCCTGGTCCCATCACTTCATGACAAATAGATGGGGAAACAAAAAGACATATGTGTGGAATAAAGGGAAAAACATCTCCACCAAAATGTTCACAGAATGTACTTCTCGTTGCTTTAGGAATCCTGTGTTCCTAACCTATCATTTTCTCTTCAACTGTTGATTAAATAGCATAAATAATTAAAATTTTTTTCCATTTATGCTTTCCTGCATTTCTTCCTATTTTCTACAGTCCACATAATTCTTCTAGTTAGTGAAAACCACAGTAGTCTTAATTAATGTCAATGGCTATAAATAGTTTTAGAAACACTCATCTAACACAAAAGAAATTTCTTGAATGTAGGTGCCTTTCTTTGCAACTGTCACTGGACACACAAGTGCAGAAAAACAGACGCACAAGTCCCTGTAATGATTTTCTGCGAATAGGAGACAAAGCCTCTCAGGACCAAGGATGTTAACCACTAAGTGGCAACGCCATCCAAGGGCTCTGCAGGAATTCTGTCATTATCTGGCTGGTGGGCAGAAGCAGCAAGAAGCTGAGTTTCTGCCTTAGTGAACCAGATGGGTAACTTCCTACATCAGGAGGATATCAGGGAGAAATAAGATAGGGGTGTGTATGTGCCTCTTTTTCTGTGTGTCTTTGTGTGTTTGATTCAGCAGATAATCCTAGACCTACAGAACTTGGCCTACAAATGAGGATGATGTTCAGTAACGGTGAAAGTTGATGAAGATACCTCAAAACCTCCCAAGAGAAGAACAACAGACTGGTTAAAAATTTAGCCTTTCTTTTTTTTAAATGAAGATAAGAAAATGGAATGTTCCCATCTAATTTCTCCCTAAAGTTTCATCCAAATTCCAGTTTTGTCTGTATTATGGAGCTATGTGTAAAGAAGGTTTTCTCAATAAAGGCTGATCTATTTATCAAACTACCTGCCTACCTCTCTGGAATTCCATACGGAATCTCAGTAACTAAAACTAAGAGTGGGACAAGTATAATCTTGATCTCCTAACAGAATGAGTTTTGATGTATCTGTATAAGAAATATAGTCAATACTGTTATGTCAAGGATATTTCCATGTCACCCTGAAAAACAGGTATGAGTGAAAATTCTTCCAGATCTATTTCAATCAAGTAAGAAACATATTAGCACTAGTAACCCTGGTGTACAGTTGATTCAAGATGCCATTCTGAGGCTGGGGGGTTCAAGAGGGAGGGGACATATGTATACCTAATGCCGATACATGTTGATGTCCGGCAAAAACCATCACAATACTGTAACTATTCTCTAATAAAAAAATATATAAAAAAGACACCACCTTGGGAGAATGGAACATTTCCTCCACCACAGTCTTATCTGTCCTGTTCACATCTTAATAAGTATCATAACTTCTGGCAAAGGCAGATCAGAAAGAACATCAATTCAGAACTGGAATTCTAAATACATACAATGTGACTATATGTTGGTCTTAAATTTACTACTAAAAGTACTAGATCAGACTGACAAATATATCAATGCAATTTATTTTCCCCCAAATTTTAGTTCCTAAGAAGAATGGCGGCCAAACAGATACTAAAACATCATTTATTTTTCTATTGCGGTAATTATCACCACCTCACAAAAGAAGGTTCCCATACCTTAACTTTACAGAGCGTCACTGACTTGATGAGTTCAGTCTTAGACATACTAACAAGTCAGAATTATGAAGTTTCAGCACTGGACAAAAGTTTGGATTACAAACAGAGAAGCAAAGAGAACCCAGAGTGTACACAATACTCTTGAGAAGAAGTTCCTCAGCAGGGCCATTTCTGAGTTGCAGGATGGCTCCAGAACAGCCCCCACTCTCTGTCCCTTTCTTTCCGCTCCTCTTAGGCACACGCTTCAGCGAACACTGCTTCAAACGCATTACTGTGGTTCACCCAGACTGTCAAGTTAAGTGCTCCCGGAGATAGTCAGCCAGGTACCCATCAGGAAGTCGGCCCCTTCCTGTGCATCCCGTATCCTGATAAGATAGACACCCCCCTTTCCTGAAACCCCTGGCTGCTATATCACTCAGGGCACCCAGGGAGCTACTGACAACCACGTAACCATCCATGAGCTGCTCTGGGGGCCAGGTTACTTACAGGCAATTGAAGATATTTATATTGCCCTCTGTGTTCTCTGAGTTAGTTTACAACTCTTTCCCGTTTTTTTTTGTTGTTTTTTGTTTTTTTTTAAAATAATCTGTTTTATTCCTTGACTCATTCTCAGTGTTATTCAAAGAGGGATGATTTGATTTGATGCCCTATCTCTTCATGTAGCCCCTCAAACCGGCAGAGGAAAAAAAAATGAAGACACATTTGCGTATAATGTAACCTATCAGGTTCCTTCTCCTTACAGATCAGTCTTCAGAGCAAGTGAAAAGACTCCTGAAAGCAGTAAAAGGGTGGGACCTCTACAGTTCCCTTTAATTCAACCATCTCAGCAAACTTTTCTTTATGACCAAGCTAATGAAGACACATTATTTACTTTATAGCTTCTTCTAATCCCAGTCCAATGCCTAATGCTTTGTAGGGTTTATCTTGTTCACGCCTTGCAACATTATGAAGTACTTCTTCTAACAAACCCCCTTTTGCAGATGAAGACACTGAAGCATATTTATCCAAGGTCAGCGGGCTCTTTAGTAGCAGATCTAGGTTTGAATTTCAGGTCTGTCAAAAATCAAACAAATAAAAACAGTGCTTATGACTACTCAGTTATTTTCCTTCCCACGGCCTGTGCTGGGGGTTGTAGACTCAGATGCCTGACAACTAATTTCTGTGAATAGAGCAGGCTGGGGAGGCACTGTGGCAGCCAGGGGTCTCAGCAGGAGTATCACCCGCCCCACTCTGCTAGTTGTGGCCATGAAGGGTCTATGTGCTCACTGTGGCCAGGGGATCTGAGTTTTCGAGGAAAGATGGAAATATGGATATTATGAAATCATCTGATTTGGGGACTTCCCTGGTGGTCCAGTGGCTAACGCTCTGAGCTCCCATTGCAGGGGCCCAGGTTCAATCCCTGGTCAGGGAGCTAGGTCCCACATGCTACAACTAAGACCTGGAGCAGCCAAATGAATAAATAAGTAAATATCCCTGCCTGAAGAATCCCAAGGACAGAGGAGCCTGGTGGGCTACAGTCCACAGGGTCACAAAGAGTCGGATACTACTAAGGCAACTTAGCATGTACACACACGCCTTTAAAAATCACCTGATTTTTAAATGTTGGCAACTTATTTAAAATATTTAAACAGTGGGCCAAACCTATACTCGCCAATGAATGCCATCTTTAGGCAGAGTTCAGCTTATGGGCCACTAGTTTCCAATCCCCGTATTTTTCCTTCTTAAAGTTCAAACCTTGACTGGTAATAACATTCTGCTTCAAAAACACAAATTATCTCTGATCCAAGCATCACATCTCTTTCTTCCTCGAGCCACTGTGGTCAGGCGCAGAGGGGCTAACTCTCTTTGCCATCTCTGCTCTAGGAGGCAGCGTTAAAACCGAGCAGACTTGGTGGAAAGCTGCTTTTCCAGCTGCTGATGGGAATTGGTCTCTCTTCCCTCCAGGCTCTTGTGTCAACATCTCTGGAGTTGCCTCCAGCTTTCTCCTGCAGTTCAGCTACATGCTGGCTTCCTCTGAGTCTAGCTAGATTTTGTGTCTTGGAGGAAAAAAGAAAAAAAACGCCTCTGAAACTTTAAAAAATACAGTTCAGCTTCAACTTTCACAGGTGATGGTAAACTCCATACATTAACCATTTTTTCTCTTTAGTTCATCCCTGTTAAAACAAATCATTGTTCTCCAAAGTAGGGAGGTGGAATTTGGGCAGATAATTAGCATTAGGTAACTTGGAAAAGTGAAGTGTTAGTCACTCAGTCGTGTCTGACACTTGGTGGCCCTGTGGACTATAACCCACCAGGATCCTCTGTCCATGGGATTCTCCAGGCAAGAGTACTGGAGTCGGTTGCCATTTCCTTCTCCAGGGGAGCTTCCTGACTCAGGGATCAAACCTGGGTCTCCTGTACTGCAAGCAGATTCTTTACCATCTGAGCCACCAGGGTAGCTAAGCCCTTTAGTCAATTAACTTATTTGTTTATTGGAGTATAGTTGCTTTACAATGTTGTGCTAATTTCAGGTGACAGCAAAGTGAATTGGCTATACATACACATATATCCACTCTTTTTTAGATTATCTTTCCATTTAGGTTACCGCAGAGCACTGAGTAGAGTTCCCTGTGCTATACGGTAAGTTCTCATTAATTGTCCATTTGATGCATAGTATCAAGCCCTTTAAAATCTGTGGTGAAGGATTTTCTTGAAAGACAGTCCTTTGCTTTACAACGAGATGCCCTGCAATAACAGAAGCAAGTCTCTCTGCTCTGGGGGTTAAGCTCCCACAAACCATGGCATTCGTTCATCCTCCTGAGTTTCTCCCTGAGAAACTTAGCATCAGGAGACCTTAGCATCAGGAAATCCATCTCGCTTACTGTTGTACCCCCAGCACTTGGCTAAAACATTAATGTTTGCTGAATAAATGAATAAAATGAAAAAAGGACTCAGGACCAAGATAACATCTCTGCCGTGATTTATTCACTCAAATATGTTGCCGTGAGCTCAGGTCCCCAAGGAGCGGGCTTGAGGAACAAAAGGTGGCCACTGTTCAGATCACTAGGAGACTTCTATTTTGCTGTGTAGGGTGGAAGCTGAGGGCAACAGCTGATTTTCTCAGGACAAAGGAAGGGAAAAGAGAATTTCAGAGGGGATGTGAGGGTGAAGAGGAAGGAAAAAATACCCGAAACTTGGGGGCAAGTGGGTAAGTCACGGGACAGAGCAAAGAGGCAGCGGGCTGTGTGATGCAGCCCTCCCCCAAGTCTCTCCATAAAACTTCCAGTAAAACAGTCACTGTCATCAGTGGTTTTGGAGTCAAGTAACCGTCTGTATTATAAGCATACCTAGCACACGTGGTTGATGTGGAAAACAAATATAAATACAACAAAGCCCCTTCCTTGGAGGAGCAAATAGTCTAGGGTAAAACAGCCATGAGAAACTGTCCAAAGATAAAAAACACTAATGATTTATGCAAAGACACTGACTGTGTGTGCCAGACATGTGCTGGGGCCTGGTGATGTGGCAGCAAAGGAGACAGTCAACTTCTCCTGCCCACAGGAGAAAGAGGCAATAAACCTAAGGGATGGGGCAAAATCAGTAAGGAGGGCTTTAAACGTATCATATGAAATGATATAATGATAGATGGGATTCAACATTAACTATGTGGTCAGGATTGGCCTTGATGAATGAGCGGTAACAACTGAGCTGAGACCAGAAGGATGGGAAGTCACTATAAGGAGATCTGTGGATAAAGTTTTCTAAGAAGAGGGAAGAGCTGCATACAAATGGACCAAAGCAAGTGAGGTACTAGGCAAGTGACGGGGAAGAGAGTATAGAAGATGATCAGAGAGGCAGGCAAGGCCCAGATTACCAGACAAAGTTACTAGGTCTGCAAGGGTGGTGGATGGACTTGACAAGGCTCAGAGACGTGACTGAAAGATGCAAAAGTAAAATGTAATCACAACACAAGGGCCTTGGCATGCACCATCTCTGGGGGGATGTTCTCAAAACACTGGCCCTCCAGGGGGCAGGAAATAATGTAGTCTAGTTAATTGCCCTTGGGGACTGCTCTGTGTATGAATGTAAAACTAGGGATTATCCAGCCCTAGATGCAAATGAAAAGGGCACAGTGGGTCACTGATTTTCCAGAAGACTCTCCTCACCCGAGGTAGAAGTGAGATTGCCAATTACCCTCATTTCTGTGGAAAGAAACCAGGAGAGGAGAAACACCCAGAGAATTGTGCTTTGGATTGGCTTGCAAATCATAACAACCACCCCAAAATAAAGAGAACAGGAAAAAAAAAAGCCCCTTTACTCTTGGGACCTTAAGTGATTAGAAAGAGTTGTTATTTGGCTGATTTTCACACTTCATTAGCATATGCATAATTTAACAAGGGAACATGCTGGGGGCTGGCACGGGTGAGGGTGGCTCTCCATACCCATGGACTAGAATCTGGGGCAGCAGCACTGGGAGGGCTTAATTACGCCAGCAAGGCAACGGAGATCAGCGTGCAAAGGGGGATGAGCACGCAATGTGCAACAAGCACGGAGAGTCTGTTTTAACCCACAGGCACCTCTGCACTGAGCCCTGTCCGAATATTCCCCCCAATAACACCTTGGATCAGACAGCCACGTTTTCTTCTCCAAAGATGTGGCCAATGCCCGAAAGAATAAAGGACTAGGTTATGACTGTTCACTTGGCACTGAAGAGAAGCAGGATGTAGAATATTGCTTTAGGGCTGAATAAAATGGACACTAGGAGAAGGGTCAGGACTTCAAATTTTAATCCTCAATTTCCTGATTAGATCCACAAGCAGAACAGCAAAGGGAAAAGTACTGTTGGAGTGAAATCTCACAGGCCTTGAAGAAAAGTGGCAGGAATTCTACAATTTTCACACTGTATCTCACATTATCACCACCGCACATGATGTCATATAACTTTAAAATTATGTCCATACAATATATCTTGGTTCATTGGCCTATTCTGAGATGATTTACAGGTCTTTTTCTGCTTCTGGTGCCTTTTCAGCATCAATTCTCCTCTCTTCTCTTAAGAAAATATTAATTTTCCTTTATCTCAGTCTAAGCTGCTGTGTGTGGTGTGTGTGTATCTTTAAGGCCTGAACTGCTAATTGGCATAGTCTATCCCCTTCTCGATAATGAGTGGGTTGGGCCTAAATATATATATATAACCCAAACTTGAACCAATGAAGGTTAGCTCCAGACTTTTGTTGCTACACTGAGAAGATTCCAACATATTACTTTCCCTTCCTGACGCCAACCCCTCACAGCTCTCCAAACATGTCAAACATTTTAATACCTCTGTGCTTTTGCAGATGCTATTCCACTTCTTGAATGAATGATGAAATCCATCAGTTCTTCCATATGTTATTTTGGCTTGAATCCCCCAAACCTTATGCTATCATATTTTACTTAATAAGCATGAACTCACTATACCATACCATTGGCTGTTTCTGTCAGGGGAAGCACACTGACTTAAACCGCCCACCCTGGCCAGGCACCACAGTAACCATTTGCATCAGTTGTTTTACAACAGGAGGTCCTGCTAAGGAACACGGAACTAGTAAGCCACCACCAACCAAAAGAGTTTGGGAAAGGTCAAAAGGAGACACCACATATCCGACCACCTCCCAGAATCCTTCTCTCTGGCATCCATATTGGCTGAACAAGGCCTGCACCACCAGAAAGGACTCTGAGTCAGAATGATTGGCTAAAGACAACCTGGAAACTAATCCCATCACCATAAAACCCAAGACTGCAAGCCACGTGGCAGAGCAGTTCTCCTGGGTTCCCTTACCCTACTGCTCTCCACCCAGGTGTCCTTTCCCAATAAATCTCCTACTTTGTCAGCACATGCGTCTCCTCGGACAATTCATTTCTGAATGTTAGACAAGAGCCCAGTTTTGGGCCTTGGAAAGGGTCCCCCTTCCTGCAACATTTCCACAACAACCATTCTCTCCTTCTTCTGTCAACAATCAGTTCTTTTTCCTTTCTTGTGCTCGTGTAGCATGAGAGTTAGACCCAGTTTGGCTTATGTCCAATAGGTATTCCATCTCACTGAGTACAGGGAATAGACATAGGGATGGTGGTACAGAATCCAAACAGAGCTAATGATATGTAAGGAGATATTTCCTAAGGATTTAAGGTGATGTGAAGCCTTGTACTCTGACAGCCAATTTTCTACCACAAATGGAGAGCCTGGAACCACTGCTGGGTCTACACAAAAAGCAGAGCAGACAAATTAGCATTAGAAATTAGCTGAGCTCTGGATCAAGCCTTACCTGAAGCTATTTTTTTTAAAACTTCTAAATTTGTGTGTGCCAATCTTGATTAAGCAAAATTTCAGAAGGATTTTTTCAGCCCTTCAACCAAAAGATTTCTGACCAACAGAGTGACAAAAAATGTCAAACAGCTCAAGAGCCAATACAGAAATATGTGAGAAGCTAAATTATATTCTAAGTCAACTCCAAATTGCTCATGTATTCATCCACTCAAGAAATATCTGAACACTTATTATATGCCAGGTACTGTTCAAGGACATTGGAGGTTACAGCATAAACAACAATTTTTTTTTTAAAGCACAGATTTTAGTGTGGGGGGATATATAATAAACAATAACAATGGTAACATGATAAAGTATATTGTATATTAGAAGATTGTTATGAGAAAAAAAAATAGGATCAGTTAAGGCAGATCAGGAAAGCCAAAGGTGGAAGGGGATTTCAACTTCAAATAATTAGTCAATATAGAAAGAAAAAAATATATATAAGAAAGAAGGCTGAGAACCAAAGAATAGATGCTTTTGAACTGCAGTGCTGGAGAATACTCTTAACAGTCTCCTGGACTGCAAGGAGATCCAGTCAATCCTAAAGGAAATCAGTCTTGAATATTCATTGGAAGGACTGATGTTGAAGCTGAAGCTCCAATAATCTGGCCACCTGATGCAAAGAGGTGACTCACCAGAAAAGACTCTGATGCTGGGAAAGATTGAGGGCAGGAGGAGATGGGGGCAACAGAGGATGAGATGGTAGGATGGCATTGTTGACTCAATGGATATGAGCAAACTCCAGGAGATAGTAAAGGACAGGGAAGCCTGATGTGCTGCAGTCCATGGGGTCCCAAAGAGTAGGACATGACTGAGTTAACTGAACAACAAGTCAATATAGGCTTCACTGAAAGGACAATACTTGAATCAAGACTTGAGGAAGTGAAGACATTGGCTGTACAGATATCAGGGAGAAGAGCAGTTCAGGCAGAGAAAACAGCAAGATTTAGGGCCCTGGGGATGGGTGAATTCAAGTAGCAGCAAGAAGACTGTGGAGAAGGGAGAAAGCAACAAAAGTGAACTCAGAGGGGAAACTGAAGTCCCACCATAAGGACCCGTTCTCACTGAGCAAGATGGAGAGTCACTGAAGATTTTGAACAGAGGAGTGACATGATCAAACCTAAATTCTTACAAGAATCAGTCTGGCTACTGTATAGAGAAGAGATTTGGGGCTCAGAGGAAAAGGTGGAAGCAAGGTATTGTTGCAATGATGCCTGTGAAATAGTAGCTTGGATCAGCAGGGTAGCAGTAGAAATGGTGAAAAAGAGATTGGGTTTCGAATAGATTTGAAAGAGCTAATAGGATTTCCTGATGCATTACATGTGGGATGTGAGTCAATGATGACCCCAAGGTTTCTGGTTTGAGAAACTTAGAAGAATACAGTGGCTATCAACAGAGAAAGCTGCAGGTAGAAAAAGATTGTTCAGGAAATGATCAGCATCTCACAGTTTGAAGTCTGCGATGTTTTACTGAACATGAAAGCAGGTCTTCTTTGGAGACCTGGAGAAGCTGGATGTATGTCTGGAGTTCAGGAGAGAGGAATGAACTAAAGATCTGAACTTGGGAGTAGTTAGCATTTAAACAGTGTTTCAAGTCACAAAGTGAAATGAAATAATGAAGAGAGTAATTGTAGATGAGAAGAGAGGATTTAAGGTCTTAATTCATTAAATTAATCCACTCATTTAATACCCATGATAACCTTATAAATTCAGTAATTATTACTCTCCTCATATTATAGCAAATGAAGAAATCAAAGCTTACAGGAATTAAGATCACACAGCCACTTGGCCAAGAATACACTGTGTATAAACGTGTATGCTGTCAAGCTGGGACTGAAACCCAGGAAGTCCAGGTCCAGAGTCTGTGCTCCCAACCATTACTCAATATTGCCGCCTGTTCCCAAATGGAATTGTTTAGTTGACTGATAGATGTTTAGGATTAGTGATAAAAACAGTGTACAGGACCTAAGAATGGCCAATAAGCTAAAATAATTAGGTTTTCTGCCCCTGGAGCTAGACTGGGCTACAACACAGTGCCAAGACCAAAGGCAAGAGCTGAAGTTGTTGTATCCAAACACAGGAAAATCTGTTTGCTCAGTGGTCCCCAGACTAAGTGTATATCAGCTTCACTTGGATCCTGCTAAAAGATGCAGGTTTCTAGACGACCATCCTAGATGCTGATTTAATAGACACTGAACAGAGCTTGGGAATAGCATTTTGATATGTGTCTCAGGAAATTCTCAACACCTACTTAAGAAGCACTGCCATAGGAAATCTACTTTGGTTTACCTCTGTCCTTTAGCTTTCCCCCCAAAAGGACCATTAGAATTGGACTTTAATTCAACTTAGCTCCACAAATGGGACTGGGGCAAAAGGAAGATATCTGTATATAGCTAAGGACTACAGCTTAGCTTAGAGAAACAATTTGATATTCTTCATAAAAATTGTTAGTCTTCTTTTGCTAACTAGCAAGCAACTCCCAGTTGTTGTTTAGTCATTCAGTCGTATATGACTCTTTGCAAACCCAATGACTATAGCCTGCCGGGCTCCTCCATCCATGCCATTTCCCAGGCAAGAATACTGGAGTGGCTTGCCATTTTCCTTCTCCAGGGGATCTTCCCAACCCAGGGATCAAACCTGAATCTCCTGCACTGGCAGTTTCTTTACCGCTGAGCCCTGGCCAGCCCAAAGCAACTCCTTGCTTGAACTAAAATTAATCTTCAGTTCAGTTCAGTCACTCGGTCGTGTCCGAGTCTTTGCGACCCCATGAATTGCAGCACGTCAGGCCTCCCTGTCCATCACCAACTCCTGGAGTTCACTCAAACTCACGTCCATCAGATTGGTGATGCCATCCAGCTATCTCATCCTCTGTCATCCCCTTCTCCTCCTGCTCCCAATCCCTCCCAGCATCAGAGTCTTTTCCAATGAGTCAACTCTTCGCATGAGGTGGCCAAAGTATTGGAGTTTCAACTTTAGCATCATTCCCTCCAAAGAAATCCCAGGGCTGATCTCCTTCAGAATGGACTGGTTGGATCTCCTTGCAGTCCAAGGGACTCTCAAGAGTCTTCTCCAACACCACAGTTCAAAAGCATCAATTCTTCAGCACTCAGCTTTCTTCACAGTCCAACTCTCACATCCATACATGACCACTGGAAAAACCATAGCCTTGACTAGACGGACCTTTTTTGGCAAAGTAATGTCTCTGCTTTTGAATATGCTATCTAGGTTGGTCATAACTTTCCTTCTGAGGAGTAAGCGTCTTTTAATTTCATGACTGCAGTCACCATCTGCAGTGATTTTGGAGGCCAGAAAAATAAAGTGTGACATTGTTTCCACTGTTTCCCCATCTATTTCCCATGAAGTGATGGGACCAGATGCCATGATCTTCGTTTTCTGAATCTTACTCTTTATTTATTTGTATTAGTAAATAAAATTGGTGCTTGAACTTTGCACAGCAAATGGTGGATTTTTACTAAATGCTCATTGAGAAGACGAGATAAGTGAGAAATTTATCTCCTACGCTTGTTAGCAGCGACCCAAGTTTAGTTGGATACCTTCACCCAGTGCCAGTTGCAATCAAAGTGTAATAGCATTTAAGTTAAGCTAATAAGTGACTACCCTTTATTTTAAAAATGCTAAAGCAGAGCTGTAAGCAGAGTGGGTTAGTGTGAATGTCCACCTCCTTTTTAGTTTTCATTAAATAGACAAGTACAGAGCTTCTCAGAAATGTACGTAATTCCAATAACTCAGCAGTTGAGTAAGCCCAGAAAAACATGAGGAAAATAGCTAATATTTGTTCCCAATTTGGTCAGACTCTAAAGGTAATTGCACAAATGATTTCCTCCAATACCAAATGCCATTGCCAAATGTTTGCACATCATATTGCTTTCTGTTTCTACTTAGGGTTTGGAAAACAGTCCTTACAAATTGTCTCTATTTTAGGGATGTGGATAATCACCATATTAATATAGTGGAGTTTAATTTTAATTTCAGATTTTTTTCAGAGCCACTGACTCATCCAATTTATTAATTTCATTGGGAGGCTATGAAATGGATTTGAACTAATTTCTAAAGCAGGAAAATCAAGACAACTGACAGTAATTTCTGCCTCTATCTCCCCTCCATATTTTTGTATAAATGAAAACATGGAGGCAAGAAGGAATAATTTCCCATTCCTATCCAACTGTCCATCAACAATTCAATCTTTTAATCCTGTTGTATTAAATATTTGTATAGCAATATAGTATAGTGATGAAGATCATGGACTCTTAGTTTCATGGCCTTGAGTATTGATAAGAAACTGATATATTCTTCATCCATAAATGTGGCTAGGGAAAATACCTATAAGGATTCTTAGGAAGATTAGATGGGGCAGCATACATAAAATTCCTAGTGTAGTAGTGTCTGGAACACCATAAATGCTCTGCCATCATTGGTGATTATCATTTTTTATCAACACACATGCTCTGGGTATACACATGCACACAGGCGAGCCCTACTTTCGGCCACTTTGCATTTCAGTACTGCACGCAGCTGCCCAGTTCCTGCCTAGTAAGCATTTCTGCTTCACCTCTCCCACTGCAGCCATTCCCTCGGTGGTTGTTGCTGCTGACTCAAATGGTGCTACACCATGGGATGAGAACACCCACATGAGAGTGGCCCTGCAGGGATCTGACATCTGAAGAGGGTTTCAAAATGCAGTGGCATCATCTTAGGGAGAAATGAAAAAAAAAAAAAGCATCTCCATGATAGGTCCACATGTACTAGTTAAAGGAGGGCATTCAGGTGATCTGCTCCCATGCTTCCAAGTCTATATACATAACTGCCTGGCAGTCAAATGATTATAAAAGCATGGCATGAGCAGAACTTGAAATTACCCATCTGCCTTCACCACGGGCAATGCAGTTTTTATTAAGGAACAGGTATGGGTGATGAGCAGACAAGAAAGCCACTTCCCTGGCATCTGACTGCCTTGGTAGCTACAAATGGCAGATACTTCTCTTTCTTTCCATTTACACTCCTGGAAGGCTCCCTATGTGCCAAACACAAGCAGGGGGAAACAAGAAAATAAGATCCCTGAAGTCAAAGTGACAATAACCCACAGGAGACACTATTTCTCTAACAAAAGAGCAGCAAAGGACCTGGCCCATAGCCGATGCTTAATTAAGATTTGCTGAAGAATGAGTAAATATACAATTTGGGCAGTCCCGTATACAAACAAGGGTAGAAAATAAAACGGACCAAGTTTAGCAAGTGCCTGTTGGTGGCTACCATTGCCAGAAGGCATTCTTTGTCTAAATCTGGCCAGAAAGCCCAAGCTTTGACTTGGACCATCGAATCTTGGTAAGTCCATATACCTGTGCTTACTGCCATTATTCAAGGTCTTTTCCTGGTCTCCTGAGAAGACAGTGACTTGAAATGGAACCACTGGCAAGGGGAAGAATCAGTCTGATGTCACTGGTCCACGTGTCCATACTGGAGGAAATCCCCCTTTCAAGGTGTAAGTAGGAAATCAGCTCAACTCTTCTGAAAATTTTGGGAGTTGATGTATTGTTAGCTCCTGACATCCTTGCTGTGTCCCAACAGCACGGGGATGATCCACCATGATCATGCAATAACAAGCACTGTCTATTACAGTCAACAGAATAAAGGGCTCTGATGTACATCCCCATGGGCTTTCATTCGTAATGTGAACACAATGATGCTTTAAAGGCTTTCAGGATGCTTATAACTTGATGCACCATCTGTGGATTCTTGTCATCACATAAAGCAAATAATTGCTATTTAAAATATCCATGCCACTATTGCTAATTTTTTCATTTCCACAAGCTACCCCACTAACCACCTCTGGGTATTTACACAGTTGATTTAATTATCCTGTAGCTTTGTGTGTACTGAACATTATATAGGGGGGATCCATGCATATTGAACTCGCTGTCCTGATGTTTAAAACCAGCCCTCTTTGCTTTGTTTCTTGTCTCTATTTTTAGCAGGAGGACAATAACCCCTGTCTTTCTGGCCCCTGGAGGGATTAATGGCCATAAGAGCTGTAAAGCTGAAAGATGCTGCCTCTGTGCTGAGTATGATATAACAAGATATATTTGTAACCATGTGCTGAAAGAGAACTGTCTGCTGGGCATCTCCCACTACCAGCCTGTTCCTGTCATCAAATGGTATTTATCAAACACGCAGCAAATGTCTCGTGAGCTCTAAATTAATGGGGGGACTCCTGAGAACCTAATTTTAACACATTATCCCCTTCTTTGTTATCTGTATTTGTTTGCTTCAAAGCCTGACACTTTAATTGGCACTGCAGACTCCAACGCACAACTGCAATTTTCCTTTTGAAAGTTTAGAGCATTGCTGCCTAAAGATGCCTGGGTTGAGCCACTGGAGCTCACAGATTGGTAGGGAATCGCACAGCCACAGGTGCCCGGAAATGCCATGGGTATGGGAGAAAACCAGAGCCTGTCTCAGGGCGGCTGCGAAAGGAACGCGCATGCCATTAATCTTCTCTCAGAGTCACCCTTCGTAACCACTCCCTTCCTGACAGGCATTTGTCTTATTTTTAGTTTCCGTCTCAAGAGCTTTCTGTTTTAACCCCCTGTGTCTTCAGGGGCTTGCCGAGTCCGGTTTTGATTCTCTAATTGGCTTTTACCCTTCAATCCTTTTTGATTCCCCCAGAACGATAACTGGCCCATGCCTTTCCTGTGTTATCCCAACTTCTTCCACTCTGTCACCTCATTTCACCTGTTTTTCATCTTCCAGTGAGACTTAACCTCCCTTTTCCCCAACATGTCATGGGGGAGATTTGTCAAGTCTCTCAAACCCTGGCTTCCCTGACCTTGCCCAGTGAAGGGCTTCCCAGGGGTAATTTATTCCTCTGATCCTCAAGTTCCACAATCCTTGGTTTGGATCTTCCCCATAACACGTTCTATGCCGATTCATATCCATGAGTTTCTGATTGATAAAGATATGCCAGAGAACGGACTTCCCTGGTACAGAGGATAAGAATCCACTTGCCAATGCAGGGGACATGGGTTTGATCCCTGATCTGGGAAGATGCCACATGCCAAGGGGCAACTGAGCCCATTCCCGACAACTACTGAGCCCGCACCCTAGAGCCCACATGCTACAACTACTGAAGCCATGCACCTAGAAGCCAGCGCAGCAAGAAGCCCACAGACCACAACTAGAGAATAGCCCCAGCTTGCCGCAGCTAGAGGAAGCCTGTGTGCAGCAAAGACGACCCAGTGCAACCAAAAATAAATAAATAAACAAAAATTATACATAAAACATACGCCAGAGGATCCACGTTCCCATGCCATACAACACTCCGCAGAGTACTGCCGGAGCAGGTGCTCAGGAGATATTCTGGGACAAATGAATGCCTTGTGGCTCAGCTGGAAAACAATCTGCCTGCAGTGTGGGAGACCTGGGTTTGATCCCTGGGTTGGGAAGATCCTCTGGAGAAGGGACAGGCTACTCACTCCAGTATTTTTGCCTGGGAAATCCCATGGACTATATAGTCTATGCATGGGGTCACAAAGAGTCTGACAGGACTGAACAACTTTCCCTTTTTAAATTGTATCAGTATTGAAAAACAAAGTCCTACTAATGTTAAAATCAACACCTGCTGCTGCTGCCAAGTCTCTTCAGTCGTGTCCGACTCTGTGTGACCCCATAGATGGCAGCCCACCAAGGCTCCCCCATCCCTGAGATTCTCCAGGCAAGTACACTGGAGTGGGTTGCCATTTCCTTCTCCAATGCATGAAAGTGAAAAGTGAAAGTGAAGTCGTTCAGCCGTGTCCAACTCTTTAGCAACCCCATGGACTGCAGCCCACCAGGCTCCTCTGTCCATGGGATTTTCCAGGCGAGAGTACTGGAGTGGGGTGCCATTGGCACAGCTAATCATGTATAAGTACTAAGAAAAAATACAAAAAGTAACAACAATTAGGATCTAAGATTCACTGAGCACTTACCAATGTGTCAGACACGTGGCTAGGTGCTTTGCTCAGGGTTTCCTCTTAGAACCCTCCCCATAACTTTATGAGGAAGGCATTAATATTCTAGATGGGGAAATGCAGCAGGACACAGAGTTCACTTTCTCTGGGGCAGACAGTGAGCTAACAACTGGCCAATCTGGGATTCAGGTTCAGGTCTGTTTGACTCCAGAGTTTGCTCTCTTTTCCACTTCATTGTATTGTCTTTTTTTCCCTTGTGGGCCCGTTTAGAAAGATCTATTAGGGTGAAAACTAGAGTGATTCTGCCTGAGACTTTATAAAACCTCGTATAGAAAAGGATAGGTGATGGACACACTGAACGCTCAGAGGTGACTTTTCAATTTCTGTAGGGAATGTCTGCTGATTTCTATTCATGGCAGATGGAAAAAAAGCCAAGGCTATAGACAGTTTATCTAACTCTGCAGTTCTTAGGTAGAATAAAAATTTCTTCACTTAACAAGGAGGGGGCCAAGCTAGATTCTCATATCAAATCTTGTTACTTGGCAATGACCATACTTTTCCTGGTCTTCGTCTTAGAGGTGACTTGCACCAGGCTAATTTAAATGTGAACACAGTGAAAATTTCAACCCAGAGAGAGTTTGAGAGAATGAGATTGGGGTGGTGGTGGTGGGGAGCTCTATTTACTTTTGGTTAAATGCCAGTACTGCAAGAGTCCAAGGTCAATAAAAGAAGTGTGAAACCAATTAGGGTTTCTCACCTTCTGGCTGCTTAAGACTAGGCATATTGCATACCCGAAATACATGATTTTGCAAGGGAGCATTTCTGGGCTACAGTCATGCTGCAGAATGGCACGGTGCCAACCTAGCCTGGGACAACACATGTCTACTTTTCAGTCCTGGGTTAAAAGTGCTGTAACCCAAAAGAACAGAGGGGAACAAAAGAGATATAGCAAGAATGTGAATGAAGCATGAATCACAGAGATTACCATCAAAAGCTTAAAAAAAAAACTCTGCCAAAGCTCTATAGCTCTCTGTTAATGACTATCACTGTAATTTCTGCATATTTTAACAGATGTTCTGTTTATAAAACTGCAAACGGATTTAGGGGTTATGAATAAAGCCAGGAGGCCCTGGAGATGTTTCTTTGTATGATTAACTGACCACAGGCCATTTGTTTTACAACAAAGATGCTCAATGATCCATGGTCCATGATTTATACCAGCCCATGTATACTAATGGCTGATGTCTCCATGGTACTTCTCATTAGCAGTTGAAGAGGGATTGGAGGAAAACAGATTATGGGAATAGCTCCCCATTGCTCAACATGCTAGTTCATTAGTGGGTGTGGAATCGATCCGAAAGAAAACTAAGATAATCATAAGATGAAATTTGAATTATAAATTATAACAATTAAAGAATTCAGTTCAAAGATGAAAGAAAGAATATAGCTTTTCATAACCATACCTGTACACACCTTGGTAAACTGGGAATAAGAGGAAGTTTTGAATATTCTGAATAAGAGATAAATTATGTGAAAATTTCACTAACAATAAATATAATAATAGTGCTGACCTGATTATTTAACTATGCATCAGCATTCTACTGGATGATTTACATAAACCATCTCGCTTTACAACTATATACTACAAGGAGCCCCACAAACCAAAACCAGGAAAACATCAAGGTTGAGGGCATCCCTAGCCACTGGCTACCTTTTACCTTTCTCAAGGCTCCTCTCTGGTATTCTCGCCACCAAATGAATTTCTTTACTTACTCCTATTCACTGCTGTCATATTACTTCAAAACCCCAACTTGACTTCTTGGTTTCATTTCCTCTTAAACTTTCAAAGTTAAATACACCGGTGGTATGTTTTGGTCTAAATTCCCAAGAGAAGGGATCTGATAACCTCAACATTTATTTATTTATTTATTTTTGCTATTAGGTTACATCAGAAGTCATAGCCAGCCTACTGATTGGTTGCTGTGTTGTCAGTCTTTCTCTTCTAGTCCAATCAGCTGTGGTTGGACAAGATGTAGATGACACAGGGCACCTAGTAGAGCCCCTCTATTAACTCTTGGAGTAGAGATTGGCACAGGGCCATCAGATGGTGGGGAAAGGCATGGGCCTTGGAGTTAAGCTGTCTGCCTCTGCCTCTTACTAGCTTCAGGATCTCAGGCAGTCATGTTCCAAACCTGAGATTCAGTCACCCATCCATAAAATGGGAAATTTATAATTACCTATTTCATAAGGTTGTTATGAAAATGAAAGGGATGTACAGGTGCTTAGCACAGTGCTTCCACATCTTATCAATGCTAGCTATTCTCATAATACTATTAATATATTTTACAAATAGCAAAGTATAATTGCAATAATAACTTCCTCCATGGTAAGCCCAAATTTGAAGATTAGTAAGTGCTTCAAGGGGCACCCACTTAACCACACTGGAGTGTGAGAGAGGAGCAGCTCAGTGTGTCTATCATTCAAATTAACTGGGTACTTTTGATTTTATTGTACACAGACAAAAGCTAGTCCTCAACTCATTCTAAATGATGAGATTCTTTGTCTAACAGAGGCCAGGGGCTGGGGGTGGGGTGCTCCCAGACCTTCCCAAATGACACTCACAAGTGCCTAGTGGTTCTTGGGGCTTATAGAGTAACATCTGGCTCCAGGAACTCACCCCAAATTTCTCATCCCCAGTCTCATTCTCCTTTTTCAGTCCTATTCAGAGTCCCACTTCCCTAAACTGCTCTCTCTGGAATGTACCAGATCCTTCTATTTGAAGTGTCGAGGTCAGCACCTAACATCTGGCATAGCTACTCCCAAAGTTGTTGGATAATTAAATTCTACCCAAGAACTCAACAGGGGGTGGTGGCAAATGAATACCTGAGGGCACTGCCTGGCTCTCCAAGTTTCATTTGAGTGCAAATTATCACTATCTGTATGTATTTGTGAGCACAAAAGAATTAGTAAGTGCTCCTGGATATGATCTCTCTCTCGGTCCATCTGCTACCAAAGTTCACATTAAGTACCAAATTCAAGGGAGGATAATGAGTTATGTGAAAATGAACTTGCGTTTGGAATTTCAATATCCCCAGGTGATGCAAATAGGCACAAAAGAACTTGCCCAGAAAATTCCCAAGCTTTGGGACCTGAACATACGGTCCAAGTTATTTTGCCAGATGAGACGTGGGATTTCCCACAAGTAGGGTTTTGTTGGCAGCTTGGTAAACAATTGTCCCTCAGCTTGGATGCTCCAAATAATGGCAGGGGTGGGACAAGGATGGATCAAGGTGTTTCTGCAAAGGACATTCTCATAAAAAAAGACACCAAATCTTCAAGCTATGCCCCAAGGCTCAGCACCATAACTTGAGTTATGCAAGAGATTGGAACCCAAAGGACTTCTAGGGAACTGGAAGGAGTCCAATACTACTATTAGAATTAAGCCTCAGATAAATTTACTCCTGTTCTCACAACCAACATTAATAAGATGCTCCAGGAGTAAAACCAGAACCATAAGGAATGTTTATGCCATGAAAGGGGGGATACACGAACCTAGCTTATCGCTCCCTTTGTATGGTCCAAATGTTTACCCCATAGAGCACATGCCTAACTCTGTCAATTCCTCTAAATGCTTTACAGCTATTATTACTTCGCCTGAGTTAGAGCATTTTTAAAGTATTTATTAGCAGACCAAATCCCCAGGTAATTTGTGATGCCAAATTTTCCTACACTGTGTATTTGTCAGTGCTGTGTACAACCCACCATTAGAACAATGCAAGCCCAAGCAAAAGCCTTGTGCAGAAGAATGTTCCAAGACAGGGCTGGCTTTTTATCAGCCCCATTTGTTAACTTTAGCACAACTGAGACACTTTAAAAGATAAAGGTCATTAATATTTCAACACATCATTAAATTTAAATTCAGAACTGAGAACACTTATAAGTGAGAATCCAACCAGTTTTAATTAGGCATTTAATAAAAATTCTCTATGTGAAGAGAAATATTCACTGAATAGTAAGGGAAGAAAACCACAATAGAATAAATGTTTGAAAAATGTTATATTCTAGGTAAGTCATACAACTTGAGTCATCATGAACAGAGCTAGCAAATTAAGTTTCTCAAAACCCTGGGATATACATAGCTCCTGAAAATAAAAGGAAGGCTTAGCCTTGTCAGCCTGGGGTCATGGTAAGGAATATGAATGCCTACGTCTGGCACCCCTGTGTTGAAGCCTGCTACTTATAAACTATGCGATTTTCGTTTCAATACATATTTTTGTCAAGTGAACAACTGAATGAATGTTGCTTGGAAAGATAAGATCAGGTTCTGTTTAGAAGCAGCAAGAAGTCCCTTAGAAAGATTGCGATACAGGTAGGGCAGAGATTGGAGACTTTCTGAAACTGATTACATACTGAATAGTAAACTCTTCAAACTGGAAGAAAAGGGGGCCAACAGAGTGATGGCAAAGTGTGGGCTTATGGCCTTGACAACAAACAAAAGCTGCTTGCTTGAGGAAAAGCATACTGTTCAGTGGTGTACACTCCGTGCTGGGCTCTGGAGGAGGAACGAGGGAGGCAGCCTAGTGAGGGCTTTGTAACTAGAAGTGAAAGGAGTTCTAACATTGATTTGAAGAGGGGGCAACTTCTCCAGCTCCAAGAGTTGCTTTGGCCTTCAGGATAAAGCTAGTGGGGTCCCAAGATGGTAACATAAACAACAGCAATTCTCTTCCCTTAAGCTGTGGGGGTCGGATGTTATGGGCTGAGAAGAGATTAACTTTATTGCAAGGAGAGGGATTTAATTGCAGAGAGTGATTAGCCAAATGATTAGATCAATAGAATGCAGGTCAAACTGTGCTCAGAAAGATCTGCAGCTCTTATTAGATGGAAGGTTAAAGACCGGGAAACCATTTGGAGACTCTTGAGTTATTTGAGCACGAGGTCACCTGGAGACTTTGCTATAATACTGCAGATGTACGCTTTACACAGCAAAGATGGCATGCTGACTCAAGAACATTTGCCCCCAGCCCTGGAACTGGAGAAAGCCAACAGAACAGCTGGGATCCTTGAGTGCTGATTTTTAAAGAGGGAAAAGAATCTCGCCTCGTCTAGTTCTTCATTCTCTAATTGCAGTAAAAAATCAATTGTTCTGAAAATGGAAAGCAGATCTTTCCCATTTATCCATGAAGATACTGGGGTAGAAGATGGAGTGGTGACATTATCTAATATACTTGTTTTTGATGAGCTAAAGCCCTCCTATCCAATCAGATCTGTATTAGTATTAACCTTTAGAAAGAATTCATTGATAGCAATGGAACATGGTAAATCAGATATGTCTAAACGATGCCTCAGCCAAAAAAAATGGATTGGTTTGAAAGTGGTATTTTATTTAAGGATACCTTACTATTTCACAAAGCATCCCAACAAATTGAGATTATGCATGAGGGGATGTGTCTCAGGGATATTTGCCATCTCACCCAAGTTGGGAGTCCAAAATACATGGCTCCATCTGTGACCCAGACCTGATAGGCAGAGGCCACAAATCCATTCAATTATCAATAGCTCAACACATCTGAATTGACCTTTATCTCTTAGAATCCAAATCATATGATGGCAAAGACCTAGAAAACTGACCCTACCATGGGCGCCAAATCAGATAAAGAGATAATAGGGAGATAAAGGCCAAATCTTGCAGAATTCTCTAGGAGAACTTCAGGTGCCACTTAACTCTTCCTAACAACACAAGTGTGAAATGAGGTGGATGATAATGTGAACTGGGTATGCCATTGGACATACGGGAAAGCAGGGAGGTAAGTGGGCATGTGTACGCCTGGGCTGTGGGTACACACACACCCACACGCCTTTATCTAAGGTCACTCAGAGTCAGTAACAATGATAATAACTGTTCTAAGTTGCAATCCCTGTCATCCAGGTGTGTTAAGAAACTGCAGTTCCTGCCTACCAAGGAAACGTTTACTCTTTGGTGCTGACACTTTGGTGCTTTGTTTCCACCTTTCCCACTCAGAGCTGCCTTTCATTTTAGGCTCCCTTGGGATAAAATCTATGACTCCTGGAAATGGCTTGTGTACAGGCTTTAGACACACCACTCCTGCTCACGTGGTGGTAACTGCTCTAGAATCCTGTTGTTTAGTGATGAAGAAAGAGAAAGAAGAGACTTGACCCTTTCTACGCCTTCATTTTTGCTGTGTGCTATCCTAAATGCCTTTTCATACTATCCATGGGGTTCTCCAGGCAAGACTACTAGAGTGGGTTGCCATTTCCTTCTCCAGGATCCTGATGCTGGGAAAGATGGAAGGAAAAAGCAGGAGGGTGACAGAGGATGAGATGGTTACATGGTATCACGGACTCAGTAGACATGAATCTGAGCAAACTCTGGGAGATAGTGGAGGACAGGGAAGCCTGGCGTGCTGCAGTCCAAGGGGTTGCAAAGAGTCAGGTACAACTCAGTGACTAAACAACAACAAAAACATCCTAAATGCAGATGAGCCACTGAAGTGAAGTGAAGTGAAGTGTTAGTCGCTCAGTTGTACCCAACTCTTTGCGACCCTATGGACTTCAGCCCACCAGGCTCCTCTGTCCCTGGGATTTTCCAGGCAAGGGTACTGGAGTGGGTTGTCATTTCCTTCTCCAGGGGATCTTCTGGACCCAGAGATTGAACCTAGGTCTCTTGTACCACAGGCAGATTCTTTACCAGCTGAGCTATGAGGGAAGCCCAAGAGGGCTTAGAGATGAGCCACTAAGTCCCCGAAAAGACTTAGGGTGTCAGCCCTCATCACATCCAGCCTGGAGCCCCCTTACAACGGAGAATGGGGTGACAGAGGGGCACTGGTACAATGGAAGGAGCCCTGGGGTAAGAGCGGGGACATCTGAATGTTAGCTCCATCTCAACTAGTAGTCACTAGCTGGAAGAGTGGGGGTAAGGGGTGGGAGTAATCTTCATCCTTTATTATCCTTGGCTGACAAGTGGAAAAGGAAGTATAAGACTGAAGGACATTTGCAAACTGCTGAGTATCATGTAATACAAGAGACTTCAGCCGACCGGGGAAGGGCAGAAGAGCACTTGACACTGGAGCCGCCCACATGTTAGGAGAGTTTAGTCTTGGTTCTGCTGCTCACTGTCCTATGACCTTAAAACCTTCCCTTCTGGGTCTCCATTTCCTCATCAGAAATATAGGGTATTGGTCTTAAGTCCTGGACTCTAAGTGCTCCAATAATCTTAATACTTTATGTGCGGACCCAGGGCCAACAGCTTCTGCAACACCTGGGGGCCTGGGAGAAAGGCTGAACCTCTGTCCCCTCCCAGATCCATGGAATTAGACCTGCACCTAACAAGCCTCCCAGGTAATCTGCGCATGAAAGCCTGACAATCACTGGTCCTCAGGATGCCATAGAGCTTGGTTATTCTATAATCTTACTATATATGGTCCAGTGCCTTAGCCTTTTACAGAACAGTCACCTCATGAGATGCTGCAGAACCTGCTATCGATGGCCAAGGAGACATGGCATATTTTGTTGTTTCTATATATACTTCTACACAGTTAAACAAGTCCAGTCATTTCTCCCAATTCCTCCCCTATCCCTTTGGTCACAAAGTTTGCCAACGCTGCTATCTAGATCTGTGTTTAGGTACACAAAGATCATATTTCACATGAAAAGATACTAGACCAAGTTTGCTAAGATACAACTTGTACCAGTATTAGTGAAAAAGTTGGCTTAAAGCTCAACATTCAGAAAACTAAGATCATGGCATCTGGTCCCATCACTTCATGGGAGATAGATGGGGAAACAGTGGAAACAGTGTCAGACTTTATTTTTTTGGGCTCCAAAATCACTGCAGATGGTGATTGCAGCCATGAAATTAAAAGATGCTTACTCCTTGGAAGGAAAGTTATGACCAACCTAGACAGCATATTAAAAAGCAGAGACATCACTTTGCCAACAAAGGTCCGTCTAGTCAAGGCTATGGTTTTTCCAGTGGTCATGTATGGATGTGAGAGTTGGACTGTGAAGAAAGCTGAGCGCTGAATAATTTATGCTTTTGAACTGTGGTGTTGGAGAAGATTCTTGAGAGTCCCTTGGACTGCAAGGAGATCCAACCAGTCCATCCTAAAGGAGATCAGTCCTGGGTGTTCATTGGAAGGACTGATGCTGAAGCTGAAACGCCAATACTTTGGCCACCTCATGCGAAGAGTTGACTCATTGGAAAAGACCCTGATGCTGGGAGGGATTGGGGGCAGAAGGAGAAGGGGACGACAGAGGATGAGATGGTTGGATGGCATCACCGACTGGATGGGCATGAGTTTGGGTAAACTCCGGGAGTTGGTGAAGGACAGGGAGGCCTAGTGTACTGCAGTCCATGGGGTCACAAAGAGCCGGAAACAACTGAGCAACTGAACTGAACTGACAGCACCTCTGGGGAGTAGCTTCTATTTTTATCCTTATTTTCCAGATGAGAAACATCAATCTTGGAGAAGTTGACTAGCATAGGATTATACAGCTGGAATTTAGTTGAACTTGGGATTTGAACCCAGATCTGTCTCATACCAGGGTGCACGTGTTTGATCACCATAGGACACGCCCTCCCCAGCCACATGGTCATAACTCCTGTGGCACCTTTCCCTAGGTATCCCCACTCAACCTTTGTGTCCTGCATATTATTCTTGCTGCCTTTCTTTTAATTATACAGTATTTTAGAGCTGTGTTGTCTGATGTGGTCATCAGTAGCCACGCATGACTATTCAAGTTTAAATTAAAATCTCAGCTCCTCACTGCATTAGCAACATTTCAAATGGGCAGTACGCACACGTGCCTAGTGGCTGCCATACTGGACAGCACAGAATTAGAGTATTCCCATCATCAGAGCAAGTTTTATTAGATAATGTTGTTTGGAGAATCAAATTGCTGAATGTTACTACTCTATCACTGACCTTGCCCCTTACTCATTACTTCTGAGTCCTGAATGCTCTACTCTCAAATGTACACTCTTAGAAAACTCATCTCTGCATCCTTCCACTATGGGGTAAAAGGCTGCATGGGGAAGAACTAAGAGACCTTGTTTATCCAACAAGACGCAAGCCCTAAGACTTGACCCTGATTTCATGTTCAAAGACCACATCCACAAGAGGGGGAGTCAGGCTTCAGTGTGCACTGCCAGCCTTGTAGCCTTGGCCTTTATGATTCATTGTGACAACGAATCGTTTCTATCAGGGGAACAAAAAGTCCAATCAGGCAGAGTTTTATTTCCTCCCTGAAATAAAATAGAACTGACTGGCCAAGGCATCTCCAGGGACATCCGCTACTGGGCCTTAAATTACCCCATAACACTTCTAGTCAATCCCACTTCCGTGTTGGAGTTTGCAATCAACATTTATCTCTATGGGACAGACCATCCGTAGGTTCTAATGCCACTTTTATTATTACCTTGTAAATGTAAAATCCTCCAGGCAGAAATGCCAGCTGCTAACACAGGAGTGTGTATAAGTACCCACTTCTCCAGTGATAAATGTCCTGGAGCTGCAGCAAAAAAAATGTCAAGAATTTGCCTGCAAATTGTGTATGGATCCAAAGTTGAGGAGCTCTGGGACAGAGCTTTCCAGTGATCCCAATGATCTTCTCCTCTGTGAGGTGTAAAACCATCCCCTGGGTTGCCAGTCTTTCTACTTTGGAAAATGAGGCAAATGATGGGAACAGAAGACAATCGTTTCCAAATGCTCCTAACCAGACACAGTACAACAGTCTCCCTGAAAGGTATGTATGAATACGAATAGCTATTATTTATTGAGAGCTCCACTTTCATTTTTCTAATTTAGCAAATATTGATCAAATGCCTATCTTGTGTTGGACATGTGCTATGAATTGCTGAGTCCCTAACAGAACAGTCTAGTCTCACAAAGTTCTCAAGCTAGCAAGTGAACCAGACAAGTACTCTAGTAAGCACCCAAATAAATGTTTAATGATGAATTTTAACAACGGCTGGGAATGAAAGAAATATGGTAGTCGGGTAGAAATTTATATGAGAGGTGTGTTTAGATAGTGGTCAATGAAGACCCTCTCTGAGGAGGTGGCCTATCCCTGTTGGCTGAAAGGTGAGAGATGAAGCAGACAGCCAGTGTGGGCTGAGCTCAGTGAGACAGGCTGGGAGATGAGGCCATCCTGCAGAGGTGGCCCGACTGTGGGGCTAGACTTAAGAAATTTAGATTTTCTACTAAGAGCAAGGGGAAGTGATTGGTTGGCTTGAAGCAGCCCAATGACACGGACTTTTTGTTTTTCAACCATCATTCTGCTGAGCTGTGAAGAACAGTAACCATTCACATGAGTTATTTTATGACAGGAAGTCCTGGTAAGGAACACAGAACTATCAAGCCACTATCAACCAGAAGAATTTGGGGAAGGTCAAAAGGAGCCACGTGTCCTATCACCTTCCAGAATCGTCCTCATTGGCATCCATCTTGGCTGAGCAATGCATGCACCACCAGGAAGGACCCTGAGTCTGAATGACCGGGAAGACACAACCCAGAAACTAATCCCATCACCATAAAAACCCAAGACTGCAACTCACATGGCAGAGCAGTTCTCCTGGGTTCCCTTACCCTCCTGCTCTCTACCCAGGTGCCTCTTCCCAACAAAATCTCTTGCTTTATCAGCATGTGTGTCTCCTTGGACAATTCATTTCTGAGTGTTAGACAAGGGGTTTCCCATTCTGAAACAAAAGTACTTGCTAGCTGACCTGTTTTGTGTTGGGAGGTAAGATGAAGAAAAAAATGAGGAATCAGAGATGACTCCCCAGGTGCAGGTTTGGGCAGCTGCTGAGTGGTGGTGCCTTTTGCCATCACTGGGTGGGGTGCTTTGCATTCATTATTTGCAAGCCTGATGATTCACCTTGCAAAACTTGTATTAACATTTCCCTTTACAAATTAGGAAATTCAGAGAGATTAAGAAACTCATCCAAAGTCACACAGTTTGTGAATGCTGAAGGCAGGATTTGCACCTTCAGCAAACTTCTGGGTGCTCTGGGTTTCCACTAGATTGTCATACTGACACAATTTCTCAGTTGCCAACTTCAAATCTCTATGACTCTTCTCTCTCTATTGGTCCATATTACATGCTCTCTTGGGCTCATCTCTCTGCTCTAAACACTTCCTCTGCCTTGAAAACCTTGTCCCCTACCACTATCTCCATGTGGCTCCCCTTTAGCATTTTCTCGAATCTTAAACACAGCTTTCATTCTCCTGCAATTTGCTCCCTCAATGTACATTCAACTTTATAGCAATGACTTGTCTAATGATTTCCCAGTTAGACTTTAAGCCCTATGAATGCAGATACATTCAATGACCATCACTGCCTTGCTAAGGCCTGGCACAATTCCTGAAACAATGCAATAATAATTCTGTGAATATTTGCTAAATGAATTCCCAGTCACTTGGAGAAGGCAATGGCACCCCACTCCAGTACTCTTGCCTGGAAAATCCCACGGATGGAGGAGCCTGGTAGGCTGCAGTCCATGGGGTCTCTGGGAGTCAGACATGACTGAGAAACTTCACTTTCCCAGTCACTGGTGAAGGTGAGAGACATCTCGTCTATTTAACCCAAGAGATCAGGAGCCCAGATTCATGTTCTCTTCACATGCTGCAATAAACTGGGATTTAGGAGATCTGGGTGAACTTGAGGTTTCTATTACTATCTAGTTAGCTCTGTGATGCTTGCCAAGTCTCATTACCTATCATTTAGCATTCATTATTTCCAAACCTGATGATTAACTTTGCAGAAGGCTTTGCCTTTTAGCTCAAATTAAAGGAAATTAAAACCTGGCTCTCTGACCTCACTGAGTGAGCATAAAATCCAAACAGTTGTGAAAGGGCTTGAAAAGGTATAAAACTACCCAGGTGGCTCAGTGGCAAAGAATCTGCCTGCCAATGCAGGAGATGCAGGAGACTCGGGTTCGATCCCTGGGTCAGGATGATTCCCTGGAGGAGGGCATGGCAACCTACTCCACTATTCTTGCTTGGAGAATCTCACAAAGGACTGATGGGATGACCCAGAGGTGAAAATCCTGGAGTCCAGCAGAATTGAGGAGCCCTGGTTCTAACACTTAGCTGTTTATGGTTGGGTAAGTTATCTTCTCTGAACTGAACTAATGAGAACAGCACTAATTTCACAGGGCTCTTCTGAGGTTAAATAAACTCTAGTATATTGCAGTTATTGCATGCACATGTGTATGTGTGTGTACTATATAGTAGCATGCACATGGAATACATATACCAATTCATATTCCGTATTGAGAATTGGGGAGTAGGGTTATATTATTCACAAATGGGAAATACGTCACTGCCAACCTCAGAAGCAGCTTCTTTAAGCACAGCTTCCTAGAACTTTGTACAAAGTAGGTTGTCACTCCAAGAATAAGATGCTTTTTTTGTTGAAGTCAGTGGCAGCCATACTTAAGGCAAGAATACACAGGTAGCTCTGTTCCACAGGAACAAATCCAACCAAGCACTGGGAGATGCTAGAGTCCTCAGTGAGTTGAAATGGGTCACAGAGGAAGATAATTTTTTAGCAGCAATATAGCATTGCCTTCCTGAAACTCCACCTTCTGATACACAATCAAAACCTTCCATTTTCCACTGCTCTGCTCTGCTGCTACTCTGGTTATTAGAAAATCTGCTGCCTGAATGTGTTTGGCTCTCCAACAGTAAACTAATCAAAAGATAAGGGGGCTTGTTTAACCAGCAGGAAGGATCAATGGTGGGACAAAGGGCACCTAGACAAATGGCAAGAAGAGCACAACCCAGGAATAAGCGGGACAGAGCGGAGAGAGTGAGATGGAAGAGTCCTGGCAAGATGGCAAGAGTTCAGACAGGACAGGAGTGGAAATGACAGAGAAAGGAGCCAATCATGACTAGAGGCAGGAGGAGAAGGCGATTCCAGAGCAGTGACCGAGGCAGGACTCCAGCACCTGCTGAATATGGACTCTCTGACTCTTGGATTCCTCCATCTACAAAAGGGACTGCTCATTATCATGAGGATGAATGGACTACTGTACACAGAGTACTTACCACAGAGTCTAGTACAAAGTATGCACTCAGTGTGGTGGTGGTGATGGTTTTAGTCCCTAAATCATATCCAACTCTTATGAACCCGTGGACTATAGCTCTGTCCAAGGGATTTCCCAGGCAAGAATACTGGAGTGGGTTGCCCATTCCTTCTCCAGAGGATTTTCCTGACCCAGGGATTGAACCCAGGTCTCCTGTACTGCAGGCAGTCCCTACATTGCAGGTGGATTCTTTACAGACTTAGCTGCCTGAGAAATCCATATGCATTCAACAGATGCTTTCAAATAGATTAAGGGCAACAAAATGGGGGTAAAAAGAAAACAAAAACCCTCATGAAATAAATACCAAAGGAAAAGGAGACAGCTAAGAACAACTCCACATTCTTCTGTCCCTTTTTAAACAATGTTAGTTTTCTGACTTAACAGTTTTTTTAAAAAATCTCGCCTGCTTCCTCTCAAAGCTCCTCTACATGGAATCCAAGAATGATTCATCACCAAGGGAGAAAGGGGATACAAAGCCAATGGTACTACTCCTCTCCCAGGACCAGGATCTCCTTCATCGCAGCCCTGAGGGATGTGCCAGCTGCCTCTGCTTCCACCAACCTGCTGGGAGCAGGGGATGGGTGGTGCCTCCAAGAAGCTCCCTTACCTTCCTTGAGAACTCGGTTATAAATGCTCCTTTTTGGCAAGTCAAATACACCTTACTGTTAGTAGCAAACACAGGTCCAGATTAGACCTTCCAGAGTTGAATTTCCATATCTATTTTTTCCAATCTCCATTCATTTGACACCACCCTATTCCTACAGAACTCTTGAAGGCACAGAAGTTGTCAAGTTTATTTCTTCATCTAGCGTCTCACACACTAGCACACAGTAGATGCTCCATCTACTTCCACCAGGGCTTCCCAGGTGGCTTAGCAGTAAAGAACCCGCCTGCCAGGGCAGGAGATGCAAGAGACATGGGTTCAATCCCTCAGTGGGGAAGATCCCCCAGAGAAGGGAATGGCAACCCACTCCGATATTCTTGCCTGGAAAATTACATGGATAGAGGAGCCTGGCAAGCTACAGTTCATGGGCTCGGACACATCAAGCAACTGAGCAGACAATAGAGATGTTCAGTAAGCATCTGAATGAATGAATGACATGCACAGCATCAAAGGATTTGAACAACGTCTACTAAGAGCTCATCAATTTAAAAGCTTTCAGGAGCCCAGGCAGGTAAAATAAAACAGGATTCCATGCATGTAAAATAAACTGGGGAGTGAATGTTTTGCCCAAAGACATTTGAATTCAAATTGTTTTAGAAGAGTCCATCAGCTCAAACCCATTTACTGCTGGATTGTAGCTCCTGCTACAGGACTGTGGGACTGCAATTCCCTTCCTCCAGCCATCAGAAATTCGAGTTTCCTCAGTTACTTCCTTTACAAATGCTAACTCACCCTGCCTCCAGCATCCCTAAGGATGGGGCAAGCAGGACCTTCAAAACTTAATCACTTGAAAATTCATTACCTTCCCCTGAAAGCTGTTTCCTGGCAATTTTTGTTAACTGTCCCTTTGAGGCTGGCAAAACATACCGACTTCTTTTTCGGTTTGATTTCCCTGCAAATATTTGAATATATTTACCACCTCCTCCAAGTCCACAAAATCTTCTCCAGATTAAAGTTCTTTCGGCTGCTCCTTGTGTCAAGATTATGAAACTCCTGCCATCCTGTTCACTGCCCTGTGTCAATATTCCTCTTCAAAGTGTTGGTTCACGCAAGCATGCACAGTGTTATAATAATAGTGAAAAAGTTCAGAAAAGATCCGAATGTCCAACAAGAGGAAACTGGTAAAGCTTGGTACCTCTATAACGGATGGTTTATGTACCTATTAAAAGTCATGCTGATGAACAGGTAAAAGTGTTCATATTTGAATATTAAATAAGGAAGTCACATGAAAAAACATTGCATACCCTACTGATCCTAATTTTACTCCTCTATTTCATTTAAAACCCATTTGAGTAAGATTGCAAACTGGTATGAAAACTATTGTCCTGAAATTACAGTCATAAAAACAGGTTACTATTTTTTTAAGTATTTTTTCAGAAATTAATTAAACATTTCAGATTGCAAATCCTTTGACATTGAGAAGTCCAAGGGGGCCAATGCCTTGATATAGGCCAATGTTTCAAAATCAGAGGCCTATATGGGAGCAGCATTTCTGAAATTTACATGGTTTAGTCCCTCCTCCTCCCCCTAACTGGAATATAATCAGATTGAAGGGTGAGGACTGCTCAGATTTGGAAAAAGAATTGGAAAAAGACTCTCAGGTGATTTTGATGCATACCACTGGCTAAGAATTAAACTAGACACTAGATTTCTGTTCATGCTGCCAAACACCATATCCCTTTTCTTCGCAGCCACAGCATTCTTTTGGCTCACTCTTAGAGCTAACTAAGACCCTGGAGGCTTGTTCTGATAAGCTGCTCTTAAAGAACTACTCCCCTCCCTGCGTGCATGCAGGTGGCTTTATAGACTTCAGGGAAGATATTGGCATTGATCCCCATACGATTTGTGTTATTACTAGATTTGGCCCATCAATCTAGACTGTCAAGATCTTGCTGTTCTGGCTCCTCCTCCCAGCTGGGAGTCATCCTAAAATCTCAATCAGAATGACACTTGAGGTACTTGTCCTGCACAAGTCCTCTTTCCCAAGATAATCATTCCCAGTGTCATTAACCAGGAAGCCTAACACACATTTTTCTTCACCATCTGACCTGGACATCCTCTGACATAAGTACTGCTGTGTATCCTGGTCACCACTGAAGATAGAGGGCTATCTTCCTTCCCCCTTTTTATTTGGATAATGAAATATGATTTGAAAAGGTCCTTTTTTGTTGCTTGAAAGTCTCCAACTAGAGTTTTTAATTACTCAAGTAATATTGGCTTATGGTAAAACATCTTGTAAACACTATAGGCATGCGTTCTCAGGAATGTCAAAAGATGTGCTGTATGTTTTCCCAATCACTTGGAAATTCTACCAGCTAATTAAAAGCATGTTGTTTAGTCACTCAGTCGTGTCTCTTTGTGACCCCATGGACTGTAGCCCACCAGACTCCTCTGTCCACGGAATCTTCCAGGCAAGAATACTGGAGTGGGTTGCCATTTCCTACTCCAGGGGATCTTCCCAAACCAGGGATTGAACCTGAGTTTCCTGGGTCTCTTGCATTGGTAGTAGGCAGATTCTTTACCACTGCACCACCTGGGAAGCCCTTTAAACACTTTATGAAAACATGTAAATAAGAATCTCCCTCTATCCCCAAGTTCATTCCTACCAGGCAATCACTAACAATTTGGTGTATACTGAAAGCTCTGTGTGCACCTCTCTATGAAGTTTGATTTTATCTCTTTGACCAACAGTCAAATGTCTCTGTCACCCATTTCCTAATAATTACTTATTTTGGTATCAGTTTTAAAGGATTAATTCAGTTCATGGCTTTGGCCTCCAAAAACACCATCTAAAGTAATGCCATTCATAAACACGACAGGCAGAGTCAGTTAGGAATTTCAATATGCATATGATATTCAATAGATTGTTTTGAATGAATGAATGAATTGAATTCCAAGGATATCCATTTCTGCTAAAAAAAATCATGGAGATATTCATACTATTTCTAATTTAGTCTCTGTTCCTTCCACTTGGTTGATGGATTATTTTCTCCTCACCCTTATCTCATATTGAGAGATATCCAAAATTTATAAACCATTACATTTTTACTGACAATATCTTAGAGAAGCATCAATATCAGCCCCATTGTTTCAAGGGAACTCACATATTTTGAACATCAACAATGTGCGGATATGACTCTCATGCACCTTATATTTCATTTTTTCAATGCCCCAATGAAGTAGTTTCATTATTTCTACTTTATAAATGAGAGAAAGATCACAGAATAAGAAATGTAAAGAGTTTTCCATTGTTTAACTGGTAGTCAATGGAAAGGATGCTGGCCTGGAAATTGGGAGATGTGAGTTTTAGTCTATTTCATGTGAAATAGACTTGGGTGACCTTGAGCCAACATGTAATCTTCAAGTTCTGACTTCCTTGTAAATAAGGATAATATCTGAAGATGAATTAAGACCAGGCCTTCACAAGTTTCTGAATAGGAATAAAGCACAGCATGCTGTAAAGAGTGATTATTCCTCCTCTTCCCCCTAGCCCCAAGAACCAACAGATGGCCTTCTCTTCATTTGAAAATCAAACACTCCTACCAAGGTCAGTTATGCGTACAAATCAATGTAGGCTTTCTTCTCCTGCACAAAATCTCCAGCTGGAAATCAGCTCTAATTCTTTCTTTTGCTCAGGCCTTGCTCTGAATAATATATTTTAAAAATGAACTATTTTGAGGCCAAGAAATCTGTAAATCTGAGCTGATTCATCACTTTCACCATCAGGCTTTTGCTTTCCTGTTTCTTCTGCTTTGTCAGATAAAGACATTTTATCTCCACCAACAGTTTCTCAGTGGGCTATGTGGAGAGTTCTCCTTTGTCACAATAAGATTCTCTGCAAAAGATTAAAAACATAAGGAAGGGCAGAGTCTTAAGAAATAAATCTAAAGTAAAGAAAACACTGGGTTGGGATGTGCATATACTGACAGAGACACAATTGCAGGAAAGCAGAAACTAAATGGATTGTAACACAACACCTGTCTTTGAACTTGGAGATTCCAGTAGTGTCAACTGGCCATTGTCTCAACTAATAGAACAGGGAGACAAAGGATAATTCCAGAAAATGTACTAGTTAAAAACCAGCTCTAGTTAACTTTGGAATGCTTGTAACTCTCTCCCATAAGATTTACCTTTCTATGCTTTTCTCAGATAAATGTATATTAACTACTCATTGACTAGAGATATATTAACATGTCTTGTGTTACTCGAATGTTATTGACCAGAGTGTTTCAATATTCATTTACATAACAAATAGCCGGCCAAAGGCATTAGTTTCTGCAAAAATCCCCTCTTCAGAAAGTGTTAAAATGAGTTTACTTTGAGGAAATAAGGGACATATCAATGGTTCAATGGTAAAGAATCCGGCCGCAATGTAGAAGACACATTCCCTCAGGCAGGAAGATCCACTGGAGGAGGAAATGGCAACCCACTCCAGTATTCTTGTATGAAAAATCCATGGACAGAGGAGCCTGGTGGGCTACAGTCCAAAGGGTTGTGAAGAGTCGGACATGACTGAGCAACGGAGCACACAACAACACATCCTTAAAAATATGCTCAGTAGAATGCAACAGCCAGCCTAAGAATAAAAACAATTGCCACGGACGCTCATTTGTAGATGACTGTTTTCTAAGGGGGACAAAAACATCAGAGAATCTCTGATGTTCAGTGGGAGTTTTAAATGCTATCTAAGAGAGAAATGCAATCACAAGAGTACACCAATATTATATGAGAAAGGCCATCCTGTGTGGGGACCTTTCCTCCCATAGCTCTTCTCTAGGCCATACCTCTCTAAGCTTTGGACCTGATTTCCAAATCCACCCCTATACTGGTGTCTCCGTGTGGATGTCGGACTGCTCCAAACCAGAGAGTCCCAAATTTGTTCCCATCTCATCTTCCCTCCAAAACTCCTTCTACCTACTCTTTCCTCATTTAATTTCCTAGGACTCCATCTACATACACCACTAACAACTAGAGTCTTGGGTCACTTTCTCAGCAATATCTTGACATAGAGAGAAGCCCTACTGATTCTGTCTTTAAAATACTGCCCTAATAAGCCTACTCCTCCATACTGTCTTAATTCTGGCCCACGCCATCTCTCACCTGGATTTGTGCACTAGCCTCCAAATAGGCCACCCAACTTGTCATTCCCCTGTCTTGACAGTGGCATTTCCAGGCACATCCTGCCCTCCCATCAGCTCTAAGCACACGCACACACACAAACACTCCACAGACAAAAACCACACACAAATACACACTCTCAACACCAAAAAAAAAAAAAAAAAATCCACAGACAACACACACACATCCACAGATCCAACAGAATACATTATCAAGTCACACCAACCTGCCTCCCATTCCCTACTCCATATCTCTCTCCCATTTCAAGACCTCTGTTTGGGCTATTTTCCTCCTAAGATGTCCTTGCTTCACCATCATACCACTCATTAATGTCCCTGGAAGTTCTTACTTATCCTTCCACATCAAATTCAAAGCACCCCTCGTCCATGAAATCAGCTGAACTTGTTCCCTCCCCATTCCAGGCTGTCAGATCCCAATGTACCAACAAGTTTTGTTAGCCTTGATTCCCTACCAGGCACTGGAGTCCTGAAATGAGCAGAATTTAACAGCACAACATGAGAGAAAGGAGAGGTGGGATAAAATCTCGGCCATCTCTTACTAGCTTGGGAAAGTGAACTCTCCAAATCCCAGTTTCTCACTTCAGAAACAGAGGTCATGGTTGGAATCAAAAGTAAATGAAAAAGTACATATTACCTAGCACATAGGCAAGATGTAATGCAAAGACAACCATTATTATTAAAACTATTCAGATTCTCTGTACCCAACAAATGTTCAATTGCATGAATGGATGTAGTTTTCAGTTCCTTCAATTTTATAATAAGCATATTGGGGGTGGGAGGAGCAGGGGACGACAGAGGATGAGATGGTTGGATGGCATCACTGACTCAATGGATATGGGTTTGGGTGAATTCTGGGAGTAGGTGATGGACAGGGAGGCCCGGCGTGCTGTGGTTCATGGGGTCGCAATGAGTCGGCCACGACTGAGTGACTGAACTAACTAACTAAGCATACTTTCAGACCAGAGCTCCCCAGGAGTTATGCAAGGCAAGCAAAAAGGTATTAATCTTCTCCTTTAATACCAAGGGGAAATATAGATTGAGAACATAAGGAACTTGGCTCAGGACACAGTAAATTAGTGGCCCTGCTGAGACAAGAACTCAGCTTTCAAATGTCCTATTACATGTAAAACAATGACTCACATTTAAGAAAACGAATCCATCTAAAAATAGCATAGCTATCTAGTCATTTGCACTGTGCTAGTTCCTTGTTAAAATATGCTTATTTTATAAGAAAAGAAATTAGTAAAATAACAAGTCAGTAAGATGCCAGAAAAAGGACTGGCTCCCCAATTTAGAGCAGAGCCTTGCAAATAAGAATGCAGATTTGAAAGAGCTCTTTTGGAAAGCATAAATCCAATCACGTCATCCCCTGCTTACTTTTAAGCCCTCCTCAAACTTTACAGTGCCCTCAGAATATAACCACCCTTTGTGTCATGGCCTCTAACCTGCTATGTGGTCTGTAACCTCCTACCATCCCTGTCACTCTATCCTTCCACTTATTCTTTATGTCCAAGTCCACTGTCTCTGTTCTTTACACTCTCCAGCATCATTACTGCCTCCAAGCATTTGCTGTTTTCTCTGAGAGTCCTCATTCCCGAGATTTCCCCCCTTTTGGTACCTTTTTGTTATTTAGGTCTTCAGTGTCTAGAACTCCCCTCTCTATTCCATTTAATGGTGGCTCCCAACTGCCCATACTCTCTATTATAACATGTACTTGCTCTAGTCTCTTCCTATCATTTATCATCCTGTAAATTCTTATTTGCTCTTTGGATCTTTTCCTTCATGAGACTATAATGTCCATGGAAACAGAGATATACCTTGTTGATCTTGCCCACTGCTCTACCTCTAGCACCTAGAATAGTTCCTGGGACATAGTAGGTATTCAGAACATATTTGTGAAATGGATGAATGAATAAGCATCAGTAAAACACCAAGGTAAATTGTTCTATGCATTAGCAGTCTAGACTGATAGAATATCCTTGAACCTAAAAGCAATACAGTCCTCAAAATTAGAACTCATGGGAAGAAGTGAGGTAATACGGAACATCATTTTCACATCTTTGAGAACAAAGGACTCTTGTTTTTATTTATAACCAAGGAAAGCTGAGTTTTTTGGCAAAGAGAACTATTTAGAGACACTCCTTCCATTTGAACCAAAAGGTCACACATGTTTCTTCTCCAGCTTGGAGCTCAGCCCCCTGGAGCTCTGGTTTCAATCTGGAGATTTTATCTGACAGTCTGCATGTCACTGCTTTTGGTGAACTTGCTCTGTTGCCAGAGAGTTAACTTAGAAGATATACCACACAAAGAGAAAAATGTGCATCAAGAGGGGAAGAAGGGATCTTTAAAGTATAATAATTTAATTTCTATGATTAACTTTAAGATGATCTAGAAATTTCATTTGCAATGTCATAATGATCAATTTACTTTAAAATGAAAAATTCTGGAAACTGATTCAACTATCCATGACAAATACACATTCTTCTCAAGCAGAAGGATGAAGTAGTTCTTCTCTTTATCCTTCTGAATTTTTCTCCCAATAACATGAAACAGTAACAAGACCTGTAATTTAGCAGAGTGACTCTGTAAAACCTAGCAAAGCAGAAGTCCCTATTGTTTTGTTTCCGGTTAACTTTAGAGAGCAAAGTTGGAAAATGACTCAAATTTATACTGTAATGATCCTTGCTAACAAGTAAGCTGGGGTGTCCTAGGTGGTAAAGAACTTGCCTACCAATGCAGGAGATGTGGCTTTGATCCCTGGGTTGGGAAGATCCTCTGGAGAAGGAAAAGGCAACCCACTCCAGTACTCTTGCCTGGGAAATCCCATGGACAGAGGAGCCTTGTGGGCTACATACAGTTCATGGGGTCACAAAAGAGTCAGATACAAGTTAGTGACTAAACAACAAGTAAGTAAGTACCATCTGAAAGGTTAGGGTTGGGAATCCATTTCTTTCTAGGTCTTCAGTGATTGATGTACATGCAAAGTGAGTCCAGGCACAAACTGCAAGCTCTCTCTCAATGAATTTGATTTTCCTCTTCTTCATTTTTAAATAGCTGAATCACAAATTCCTCTTTATCAGATACCACAGAAAATTACAGAAAGCAGGATTTTGATTGGATATATGTAATCATGTCAAATATGATAACTGAAAATTGAGAAGCTTACTGAATGTGAGGTTATTTCTATTACAAAAGGAACACAGAGTCAGTCTCCGCCTCCCTGCCCTCCTCCCAGCCTTAAAACTCAGATAGAGATTCATGACATGGAAAAAAATCACAGGAAGGTGTCCAAATTGGTGCCCCCAGCTCAGGCTGCCTCAGTTTATGTTCTCACAACCATCTCTCTGGTCTTATGGTCAATGAAGGCAGATATTGCTTGCATAGCAGCCCTGTTCTACTCTTCTTAATGTATGAGTCAGCCCTTTGACCCCCCAGGGCTAATTCTTCAATAGCTACAGGATTAGCATCTATAGATTTCCATTTGGCTTTTATCATCACAGAGGAGGGCTAGCCATACATTGAATAGTTGAGTTAGGGAGAAAGCACTGGGTAAAAGAGGGAGGAAGTGCATATACTAAAAAAGTAGATTTATGAAACTCAACTGTGATAGACTGGCAATTATTTAAATAGGCTTGAACAGACATAGAAAGAAGGTTGTATAAAGGCACTTCACAGTAATTAATTGAGCCTTTCCTAGTTCTAAATTGAGAAAAATACAAAAATCAATAATTTCAAATGTGTCATACTTATTGACACTAATGAAACCTCCTGAATAAGCATTTAATGCAACTCCACTGCTATTTTAAATTTATGTTCCCCACTGAGTGAACATTACAAGGTCAGGTCAGCTCCCCTGGGCTTCAGAGAGCTGATGCTATCAAACAGACAGGACTTTGTTCATGCTGTATATGGAACAACCCTTCAGAGAGTTGCTGTGCTGTCCATGGTGCTGAAAAAGCAGCTCTTTCCTCTTAGGTTCCTCGAGAGACACATATTCAGAAATGACACGGTATCTTAATAGTACTGCGACCCACATCTCCGTGTTTACTTGGGGGGGGGGGGGGGAGAAAGAAGACTTTCATCATACTCGAATTTCCTGGACAGCTTTGATTATGCTATCTCACTAAAATCTCTCATTTTTACTCTTTGTACTTTTAGATATTAACTGTAATGAGAAATATTAATTTGCATTTGCTTGCATTATTCTTTATAACTGTTCTACATCTCTAAATGGACTGTAAGCTCAAGAGTCATGAAAATACTCATGGACTTGTTGAATATTTGGATTCCAATTTAGGCTCTACCACTTACTAGTTGGGTAATTTGGTTGACTGAGTTAAGTTATTCTCTGTGCCTTAGTTTCCTTATGTGTAAGAAGCAAATGCCACCCAATTACTAACATTTTAGGAGGGTCAAGTACAATATTATATTTTAAAGTGCTTTGAAAACTAATGAGCTATAAAATTGTAAGCATTTATTATACCGACTTTTTTAGCATCACATATTAAAATATTCTTGACAGTGAAATATTCATTCACAGTGAAAGTTTTTGTTGGCTTTCTAATTCCCAACAGGCATGTGGAATTCACAACAATTAAAATAATTATTTTTAGATTTCATGCCTGAGGAGTCTACAGAGGCAAGGAGAGACCAACCAGAAGAAGGTAAACAACGCTGGAAATGGAACTGAACATTACTCAATGTTTTGAGTAAAGCACTTAAAATTAGGATCCAAATGCTTAGTCATCTCCAGATTCATTATCTCTTCCTTTCAGTACTTGTCAATTCATTTTAACAATGCTCCAGTCAGCATGCTATGTATATATACATTATCTAATTAAACAGTGTCAGACTTTATTTTTGGGGGCTCCAAAATCACTGCAGATGGTGATTGCAGCCATGAAATTAAAAGATGCTTACTCCTTGGAAGGAAAGTTATGACCAACCTGGATAGCATATTTAAAAACAGAGATATTACTTTGCCAACAAAGGTCCATCTAGTCAAGGCTATAGTTTTTCCAGTAGTCATGTATGGATGTGAGAGTTGGACTGTGAAGAAAGCTGAGTGCCGAAGAATTGATGCTTTTGAACTGTGATGTTGGAGAAGACTCTTGAGAGTCCCTTGGACAGCAAGAAGATCCAACCAGTCCATCCTAAAGGAAATCAGTCCTGTGTGTTCATTAGAAGGACTGATGCTGAAGCTGAAACTCCAATACTTTGGCCACATCATGCGAAGAGTTGACTCATTGGAAAAGACCCTAATGCTGGGAAGGATTGGGGGCAGGAGGAGAAGGGGACAACAGAGGATGAAATGGCTGGATGGCATCACTGACTCGATGGATATGGGTTTGAGTGAACTCTGGGAGCTGGTGATGGACAGGGAGGATTGGCGTGCTGTGATTCATGGGGTTGCAAAGAGTCGGACATGACCTAGCGACTGAACTGAAGTGAATTTAATCTGAACACTCATTTTGTAATAAAATAACTGATCTAAGAGTGATTAAATAACCTGTCCAAAGCAATAGAGTGGTATAGCCAAAGTTTGAAACCATATTATTTTGAATCAAAAGCTTCCTTCTCTTCACCATCATGTCCATAGCCCTCTATATCTGAATGGGTTCTTGGACCTTGGTTAACCTAGAAGCTGGCCAAAATTCTTTTGGTTCCTTATGCCAGAGAAGAACTTCTGAGATCACATTATCTAGCACATTAGAGGTGATAATGAAAACAAGTCTTATTGGGAGTAGAGAGATAAAAGGAAATTTGCTGTAATCTTTGCCTTATGAGTTCTAATCCAAGGTAGATTCCCAAATCACATGATGCAACAAGTGAGAAGGGGAAGAGACTCCTGGAATTACATGTGCACTGACTTACAAAGGACCAGTTCAGTACCTCTAAACCACTTAGAAGTTATTTCGCTGCAATACAAAGGGATTCAAATAAAGCACATTTGGTGTAATTTTTGTTTTTTTCTATTACAACTCAAAACTTAGCAATGTTAACAATTACACTATTTTAAAATTGCATTTCTTGTGCAATTCCACCTCCATCTAAATCCTTTCCATTCTTAAAGACCCAGATTATATTCTTTCTCTATGAATATTCACAGATGGCTTCTAGTCAAGGTAATTTAAACTTTCTCTTCATTCCTGTCACTTCTAACCATACATTTCTCAGCTAATCCTGTATTATCCTAGTATATACCTCCATTTTCCTACATAGATATTTAACATATATTAGCAAATGATATATGATTATTAATACGTTTATACCTTATTTCTTTAACATTACTAGAGACTGATTCATAGGAGGTGCTCAATAACTAGTTGAACTAAAATTTGAGAGTTTCTACCATTGAAATTGATTGTTGATATCCTGCTTTCTCCCCATCCTCTCATGGATCCTCATTAGATCCTTGAAGTCACGGCTTTTTTTTTTTTTTTTTTGTCATACTCACTACTGTACCCCTTATGCTACACCCATCATAGGGGATTATGTAATAGTTGGAATAAATGAAGGAAAGAATAAATGAGCCAACTGAATTGACAGAGAGTATTCCTCTACACTGAAAGCCCACACCCTCATCCCTACCCCAACAGCTATTGGTAGAAAATTTCAAATTTGGATTTGAATTAACTGTGGATTAACTGTGTTCCTAAATGAATTTATGTAATTTGACGGGAGAATCCCTTCCAAAGGACCATAGGAAATTTGTATTTGGAAATTCTATCCTTACATATCCAAAAAGGTAGCATGGGTTATAAAAACTTACTAATACAATTATGTAAAGTTTAAAAATAAAATAAAATTTAAAAAAAAATTAAAAAAAAACCTTAAATGGAAATAAAAGGGAAAGGGCACTTAGAATATATTATTTTCTAAATATTTCATATCAAGAAAATATTGAGAAATTATATTTCACCACAGAACTGAATAGGAATTTATTCCTATTTTTATTTATTTATTTTATTTTATTCCTAATTTATTTTTCAAGAGCATGCAAGCTGCCCTAACTTGATATATTTATGCATTTACTCAATAATATTTACTGTAGTAAATACTGGAGACAGAGAAATGAACAAAACCAGTATGGTTCCACCTTCATAAAACCTACATTCTAACCTAATGAGAAAATTTCTCCCTTTCATTTATGTAGTAAGTATTGATAAAGATTGATAAAGAAGCACTGGGTTTTCTTTTTCCTAGTCTCACTGCATCACTGATATTACTGTGTATAGAACAGATGACAAAAGCAGTTAATCTGATTTAATAAATCCTTTAATTCTCTTGGTAAATACTGGAGAAGCAAGGGGATCACAGAGAAAGAGGGTCCAGAAATAGATTTTAATCCCCTTTTCTATCTTCTTCCTATACTCTTAACCAGAAACACTAAGACAGTTCCTTTAGAGGGAGCAAACTCTGTCTTGGTTAGGGGGAAAACAGTTGGGAGTATCCATAGATATACTGAGGGGAGGGGGAACATGATTAGGGAGAGAGAGAAACAGTCAAAGACACTTTTTTTCATGGTTATCCTGGCCCCTGCAATGGACAGAGTACAAGATGGTTAAGAAGCAACCTCTCCTACGTGGACATGCGTATACTTCCGTGGAGTCTATGATTCTTTAGTTCAAAGGTTTTTACTCACACCCTTTTATTTGCTATGATGGAATTTTCTATTATATTAATGCAATATTTATTATAGTAATCCTGTATTTCCCTCAAGTTAAATATTCAGTTCAGTCACTCAGTCATGTCCAATTCTGTGACCCCATGGACTGCAGCACACCAGGCTTCCCTGTCCATTACCAACTCTGGGAGCTTGCTCAAACTCATATCCATTGAGTTGGTGATGCCATGCAACTATCTCATCCTCTGTTGTCCCCTTCTCCTCCTGCCCTCAATCTTTTCCAGCATCAGGGTCTTTTCCAATGGAAGTTGGTCTTGTAAAGATGCCTTTGTGGTAAGTCACTTCAGTTGTGTCTGACTCTTTGTGACCCTATGGACTGTAGCCCACCAGGCTCTGCTGTTCATGGGATTCTCCAGGCAAGAATACTGGAGTAGGTTGCTATGCCCTCCTCCAGGGGATCTTCCCAACCTAGGAATCAAACTCAGGTCTCACACACTGCAGGCGGATTCTTTACCATCTAAGCCACCAGGGAAGCCCAAGTTAAATATTACTTTTCTCTAAAACAAGGGATTCTCTTGCAATTTTACATACAGAATTTCAGTTATTACTATCATCATAAAGGAGAAACTTATGTATCAAGGACCAAATCAATGATCAAATCCTCAAACCAGAATCAGGGCTTGGTATATGCCTTTAAAAATGCTCATTATTTATAGATAGCTTAATTGCATTAAGTGCCAAAGAATGTACCCCTTTCTTTGTAATGAGTTTTTATGGTCTTAGTCTTTAGAAGCTCAGATTCCATCTGTGACAGCAGACTGTTGTAGAATTCAGCTATTAATAGCTGCTGGTACACACTTACTCAGAGCTAAGAGGCCCAGGGCTGTAGAGACAGCCAGATGGAGATAATACCACAGGGTGACTGTATGGACAAAAAGATGATCTATTTTTTTCCAACACAAAACAGACAACACTAAAAACATGACACTTCTGTTTCATTGCAAGCCAAACTCTCTATGGAAAAAAAATTTTCCTTTGGAATTCTCAACTCTGGTTCTAAATTACATTTGATTTATCACTGTTTCTGTTGTTCACGTAACTCCTTACGTAGGTTACAAAGTTAAAAACATCCAGAGGACTTAGTAAAATGAAATCCTGATACAGAAAATCAGGAATGAAACACTTTGGCAATTAATTAAGGAAAAAAATAAACTCTGATACTGGACTGTCTTAATCAGAAATATGTTCTCTGACACAGAGAAAAAGGGAAAACAAATGGATTGAATAACACATTAGACATTTCCTTATAGAAAGAAAACACTAAAGGAAAATAAGCCTGTTTAATGTGATTTAACATGATTATGGTCTCAGTTCATTTTTAGTCTAATGAGAGAAAGAAAAACATACTGCAAAACAAGAGAGACACAGCTACCAAGTTTAACATCAGGTTATGCTTCTTTGGGGACTAAGTTTTATAATGCTAATTTTTTGTCTGTTTTAGAAATATATAATAACTTCTGATATTATAGGTGATAAATAGAAAACTATTCTTCAATATGTGATACAAGGAAAACTACTTTTTAATATGTGATTCAGAACAAAACTGAATGACTAAAATATCTTGGTGGGGGTACCTTTGTAAGGTCCACAAAATGAGTTCTATTTTTTTTAAGCATAGAAATATGAATGGGGATGAATGGGAATGCATGTATGCAATGCAAAACATCATCATTAAAAAATAGGCCAGGTATTATTTAGCATATCTTCTCATTTGGTTACAACATGGGTAGAATCACATTGTGCGAAGCCAAGCACAGCTAAATGCAAGAGGTACAGCCTCAGCTAAGATGCTGGGGCTGAGATGGACACTCTCTGCTCTCACACATTAAGGAAATTCCAGGGAAGTTAGTGGATTGTGTAAGTACCTGTAACCTATTTCATAGAGATATCATATAAAGAGTTCTGAAAGTAAAGCAAATAAAACTGACCTAGACAAAAGAGGGAAAGGTGACAGTTTCAAACAGGTGGGTAAGGAATCCAGGATGTCTCAGACTGTCCAAAGAATCCAGGTTCTGACCGATGAACTCACATTTACTCCTGTAACTGTCCTTACATTAGAGGGAAGTAGTAGTCCTAAATTATGACTATCTATTTTTATTACAGCAATTTGGTTAATAGTTTAGGCACTAAATTATTTACTATTTAGGCACACTAAACTACTAACTATTAATGACCAGAGTCATTTTCAATGAGTTCACAGTCTTTGTCTACATCTTACTAGTTGTATAAAACTGGGCAGGTTCTTAACTTAAGCCTCTATTTTCTCAGCCACAATTTAGGTACAGTATGATCACGAGGATATACAAGATCTTCTGTGCAAAACATATAGTCTAGTGCCTGCTACACAGTCAATACTCAATAGATACTTCCTCTTCTTTTTCTTTCTTAAGATGACGCTGTTAAAGTGCTGCATTCAATATGCCAGCAAATTTGGAAAACTCAGCAGGGACCATGGGACTGGAAAAGCTCAGCTTTCATTCCAGTCCCTAGGAAGGGCAATGCCAAAGAATGTTCAAAACTACTACACAATTGCACTCATTTCACATGCTAGCAAATTAATGCTTGAAATCCTTCACACTAGGCTTCAACAGTAGGTGAACCGAGAACTTCCAGATGTACAAGCTGGATTTAGAAAAGGCAGAGGAACCAGAGATCAAACTGACAACATCCACTGGATCATAGAAAAAGCTAGAGAATACCAGAAAAATATCTACTTCTGCTTCACTGACTATGCTAAAGCCTTTGACTGTGTAGATCATAACAAACTGTGGAAAATTCTTAAAGAGATGGGAATATCAGACCACCTGACCTGCCTCCTGAGAAACCTGTATGCAGGTCAAGAAGCAACAGTTAGAACCAGACATGGCACAATGGACTAGTTTAAAATTGGGAAAGGAGTATATCAAGGCTGTATGTTGTCACCCTGCTTATTTAACTTAAATGCAGAGTACATCATGTGAAATGCCAGGCTGGATGAAGTACAAGTTGGAATCAAGATTTCTGGGAGAAATATCAATAACCTCAGACACACAGATGACACCACCCTTATGGCAGAAAGTGAAGAGGAATTAAGGGGCCTCTTAATGAAGGTAAAAGAAGAGAGTGAAAAAGCTGGCTTAAAACTCAATGTTCAAAAAGCTAGTAAGATCATGGTATATGGTCTCATCACTTCACAGCAAATAGATGGGGAAACAATGGAAACAGTGACAGACTTTATTTTCTTGGGCTCCAAAATCAGTCTGGATGGTGACTGCAGCCATGAAATTAAGACACTTGCTCCTTGGAAGAAAAGCTATGATAAAACTAGACAGTGTATTAAAAAGGAGAGATACCACTTTGCCTACAAAGATCTATATGGGCAAAACTGTGGTTTTTCCAGTAGTCATGTATGGATGTGAGAGGGGGACAATAAAAAAGGCTGAGCACCAAAAATTTGATGCCTTCGAACTGTGGGGTAGGAGAAGACTCTTGAGAGTCCCTTGGACAGCAAGGAGATCAAGCCAGTCAATCCCAAAGGAAATCAACACAGAATATTCATTGGAAGGACTGATGCTTAAGCTGAAGCTCCAATTCTTCAGCCACCTGAAGCGAAAAGCCACCTCATTGGAAAAGACCCTGACCCTGGGAAAGACTGAAGGCGGGAGGAGAGGGGAATGATAGAGGATGAGATGTTTGGATGCCATCACTGACTCAGTGGACATGAGTTTGAGCAAACTCTGGGAGATAGTGAAGGACAGGGAAGCCTGCTGTGCTGCAGATCATGGGGTCGCAACAAGTTGGACACGAGTTAGTGACTGAAGAGCAACAACATGCACAGAGCTTCTTTCTTAAAGTTAGAAAGATCTGAGTTTGAATGCTGACTGGGAGTATTTGATCAATATTCCTCAGTTTACTCAACTGTAAATATATAGCTAAATATAGAGTAAACGTAAATATAGAGCTAAATATAGCTCTAAATGTAAATATAGAGCTAATTGTGAGTAGCCTCCCATACTTTATAGGAATGTCACAACTAAATTAGATAATTTATGTCACACACTTAACACACTATCTGACACAGGCTATCTCCTGCCTGAAAATTAGCTATTATGAGTCCTTCATCATAAGCATATCTACTCAATAAGGCTGATGCAACACTTAAAAGCAATAATGTACATAAAGGACAAGTGTGATGTCTGAATCTTAACAAATATTAGTTCACTCTTCTTCCAACTTGGTTAGCCAGGCTGCATGTATCACATATTATAATTAACCAGTGGTCTCATCTGTTTACCAGCTTTAATATTTATTACCTCTAAGGTCATTAGGTGACATGTTATCATACTATCATTTCATAAAGCAATTGAGGTGAATGCATCATATACTCTCTGCCAACTTGACAGGGGACATAGATTCGTCCATGTTGTCATACTCCTGTTAATACCAGAGGTAAAACATTTCTACTTTCAGCAGATAACCCACAGGCTGCTTTTGCTTACTTTGTTTCTAGCATTCTCATTTCTGAATCTGCCACATTAGCTTCTTGCTTTCAAATGCTTTCAATGCCAATGTATCAAGTTCATCATCAAAAAGGACCCCTTATGCATGAGTTCGGCATGCAGAGCTTCAACTGGCACATTCCACAAAAGGATTTTTTTTACCTGCATTCCTAGGTGGCAAGGAGATTTTTGCTGTGCTTCTTTCCTTCTCATGGAAAATACTAACTAGCTCTTAATTTCATTGTCATCTTTAAGCGTTTCATCAGTCATAGCAAGAGCATATGTAAGGGTCTGAATAAGCCAAGATCTTAGGCTGCCTTGAAACAAAACCTGTCTGTATCATCACACCAAACTCCCTCTGGCTGTTTGGATGCTGGCAATGGAAATACAGCATTTTCTACCCAGGCTCTGCCTTCAACGTGACAAGGCAGGGCATTCAACGGTTATGAAACCTTGATATCTTACTTACTGTGGGGATGACGTGTTGAAACAGCTCTCCCATCCTCCAAGGCATTTTCACATTAAGCCCTGGTGACTGGGAAGTAATGAGATGGACCACTGAGTGGTCTGTCAGGCAAGCTGTGTGTCTGTCTCCATCTCTCTGTCTCTCCCTCACCCTCTCTCTCTTCCCATCCTCCCCACAGCGGCACAGCTGACAACTTCAAACATTTATTATTATCGATCCCCTCATCTCTTAACAATCAATAGTCGACATCCAAAGAACCAAATAACATTCAAGATGCAGAACTGTATTTATTTTTCACATAATACTGTAGGGAAATTAGAGATGACTCATTATGTGAGTCAGTTTCTCTCTTTAAGGAATGACTGCCCTTTCTAGCCACATCCTAGAGTTTTAGCTAATGTGGCTCTAAAACAGACCTGGTGAAATGCTCTTACTACTTTTTGGTGACATTAATCTATTGTCTAATGATCTCCTTGGTAAAATATAATCTTATGATATTTAGAATTTTAAAAAAGGATACTTGTTAAACATGGTAAATTACTTGTCTTCTAATAAGAGGAGTAGCTAACATTTACTGAGGCTGTGCAATGAACGGGGCAAGGTCTTAAGTGTTTTACACAGATAATCCATTTTATTTGCATAATAACTCTATGGAGGTGAGTCCCATTGTTGTTATTCATGCTTTATACAGATGATGGCATTGACATTTTGACAGAATGGTGATTTGATTAAGGTTACAGCTAATTAGTGGCAGAACTAGAATTAGGATTATTCTATCTGAATAAAGAGCTGAAAGTCTTCACCCTGCTTTACATACCTTTCTTGATGACTGGAATGATTTCAAACAGTTTCTGTTTCGGTTTAGCTATAAATATTTCACTTGTGTCAACTCACCTAACATCCTTGTTATCAGGTTTCATTTTCAATACTCAGAGCTGTAAGTAATGCTGATTGCTTTCTCCAAATGAAAAATAATAAAGGTTTATGATTTTTCAGAAAGGTCAAGTTTTGTTTTATGTTCTAAAACTGGATTTCAAAAACCAGAATAAAAGATGATCTCAAAATATTTTAAGGACCTATTAACCCATTTATAGTTACAGTCTAGGGGGAAAATGTTCATGGCTAACAATAATACAATTTAGCATTATATGATTTTTTCATATATTATATTTGAGAAGAAAATAATACTAAAATATTCCTTCAAGAAATAAACTGTAGACTGTGAAAGGTGGCCAAGTCACAGAGAAATTGCAGAGACTGTTCAGAAGAGCTTCTTGCCCACCACTTCAACACCAAGCCCACTTCAGCAACCTCACGACGGAGGTTCAGTGCTAGAAAAGATGTTCCTCTTTGGTTTGTCGGCTCTCCATTGTGAATGTGGAGTGGAATGACCACTGTTTCACATCCCTCCTTTTCCTCAATTTTCCAAGACGTAGAGAACTAGAACGCTGTACAAAACCTTACAACTCAGTGTATTCCAGCCTTCACAGTCTACAGTCTTTAAACAGGCCCAGAAGTAGCTTCCTGGTATCCTCCACCATACCATGCTTCCTGCTTCCTCTCTACCTGAGGCTGCATGGTACAGATAACCAGTAGCAGATTCATCATTTGTGTTAAAGGGTGACAAGAATATCCCCTCCTCTTAAGGTTAACCAGAAACTGTTTTGTTGTAAGGAAAACAGATGCTGCTAATTCTTCAAAGATACCCTGTATGTTATAATCATTACAGCCTAATGATCTGGGTTAGGGTCTCAGCTCCACCAGTGGTAAGTTGTGTGACTTTTGGTTAAGATACAAAACCTTCCTGAGCCTGGTAATAAGGTGATGATCACACCACCAATCTAATTGATATACAAATGCAATCATTCATATTTATTTTTCTGGGCTCCAAAATCACTGCAGATGGTGATTGCAGCCGTGAAATTAAAAGACGCTTACTCCTTGGAAGGAAAGTTATGACCAACCTAGACAGCATATTAAAAAGCAGAGACATTACTTTGTCAGCAAAGGTCCATCTAGTCAAGGCTATCTATGATTTTTCCAGTGGTCATGTATGGATGTGAGAGTTGGACTATAAAGAAAGCTGAGTGCTGAAGAATTGATGCTTTTTAACTGTGGTGTTGGAGAAGACTCTTGAGAGTCCCTTGGACTGCAAGGAGATCTAACCAGTCCATCCTAAAGGAGATCAGTCCTGGGTGTTCATTGGAAGGACTAATGTTGAAGCTGAAACTCCAATACTTTGGCCACCTGATGGGAAGAGCTGACTCATTGGAAAAGACCCTGATACTGGGAAAGATTGAGGGCAGGAGGAAAAGGGGATGACAGAGGATAAGATGGTTGGATGGCATCACTGACTCAATGGATATGGGTTTGGGTGGACTCCGGGAGTTGGTGGTGGACAGGGAGGCCTGGTGTGCTGCCGTTCATGGGGTCGCAAAGAGTTGGACACAACTGAGCGACTGAACTGAATGGATTCATATTTAATACTCAACAATATGTCTAATACATAATAAACAGTATCTATTATTTTCATTATCCTTATTAGTTTTCAAATTGTGGCAGAAAATTCACTATTAGGTCTACAAGGAATTCTGCCCCAAACTCTCTGCCCATTCAACTGCCAACAAACATACCGTAGTCGATATACCAGTTGATGAATTCTCAAATGCATGAAAAAAATTCTAACTCATTCCCCACCCTCATCACACACACATCCCCCCACTACCTGGAGTACAAACCCCTGTGAAATCTCTTACAATGTGTATTTTGGCTGTGGTTCACCACAAACTTCGTAAGGTTCTTCACTGGGGAATGTCTCTGATAATGTGATAAAAAAAAAGTTCCAAACAGTATGGAAGTTCCTCAAAAAAATAAAAATAGAGTTGCCATATGATCCAGTAATCCCACTCCTGGGCATATAACAGAGAACACTAATTCAAAAAGATACATGCACCCCTGTTCATAGCAGCAGTATTCACAACAGCAATACATGGAAACAACTTAAGTGCCCATCATCAGATGAATGGATAAAGAAGACTAGGTACATATATGCAATGGAATATTACTTAGTCATAAAAAAGAATAAAATAATGTCATATGCAGCAATATGAATGGACCTAGAGATTATCATACTAAGTGAAGTCAGAAAGAAAAACACCATATCATATCACTTTTACATGAAAGCTAAAATATGACACAAAGGAATTTATTTACAAAAGACTCACAGACATAGATACAGATTTTTGTGGTTGTCAAGGAGAAAGGGATAGGGTAGGAACAGACTGGGAGTCTGGGATTAACAGATGTGAGCTATTATATAGAGAATAGATTTTTAAAAATAAGGTCCTACTGTACAGCACAGGGAACTATATTCAATATCCTGTGATAAACAATGGAAAAGAACATGAAAAAGATGCATAATTGAATCATTTTGCTGTGCAGCAGAAATTAACATAGCATTGAAAATCCACTATATTTCAAAAAAATAAATTTTAAAAAACATAAAAAAGAAAGTCCCCTCTATGGCTATATGACAGCAATGCATGGGCAGGTCTCCTACACAAGGGTATTTTGTCAAGATTATTGTATTGGAAACCATGCAAGAATTGTGTTTATTTTCTGATTTCCTTGGCTTAAGGTACTGAGTCAGAATGAAGCGACCCTGTTCCAAATTCAAGCTAACTGGACTCAAGTCATATTTTGTATAGTTGAGCTGATTCTGTTTAGCTCCTGGAGGAATGCTATTTGCTTACTTTCCTGAGATGAATCCTTAGTAACTGCTGTTCTTTTGACTTCTGGACCTCTCAGGGTAGAAGGTGTCTTATAGGTTCTGCGGTTTGCTAAATGAGTGGCAGCCGCATATCTATCATATGCAAAGCACAAACATGTATGCAGTTCTGAGAACTGTTCCTTCTAGCGACAAGTCATTGCTCAAGGTCACAGAGCTAGCTGCAAACCCAGAGGTAGTCTGAGGACATATTGATCAGCCTTGTGCTCAGATCTTTACTGAATAATTGGTACAATACTCTTTTCATGAGATCAGCTGACTTTTTGACAATTTGCAGCAACTGAACTTGTCTTCTACATAAAACACATTAAGAGTCTATGTTCCTCTGAAGCTCACAGGCTTCAGAATATAGCTCCTGCCCATGTATCCATCCATGCATCCATTCATCCATCAACAAATATGTATTGAAGTCTGGATGTTAGGTGCTATGACAACAAATGGCAGTATCAATAATAATGGTAGTGTCCTAGAGGAGTTTATAATTTAGAAGCAAAAATAATCCATATGACCAATATGTTAGATGGCAGATGGAAGAAGAAAACTGTGTGACCATGAAGTGCCACAGTGAAGCTCGAGGACAGCATGTTCAAAAGAAAGAAAATATGAGCCACATATGTGGTTTCAAATTTTCTAGTAAGTACACTAAAACTTAAAAAAAAAAAAAACAGAATATTATCTTTAATTTTATAATTTATATTTTATTTAACAAATGTATTAAAAATATAATTTTTACATGCAACCAAGTGGTAATGTATGGATGTGAGAGTTGGACTGTGAAGAAAGCTGAGCACCAAAGAATTGATGCTTTTGAACTGTGGTGTTGGAGAAGACTTGAGAGTCCCTTGGACTGCAAGGAGATCCAACCAGTCCATTCTAAAGGAGATCAGTCCTGGGTGTTCTTTGGAAGGAATGATGCTAAAGCTGAAACTCCAATACTTTGGCCACCTCATGCGAAGAGCTGACTTATTGGAAAAGACTCTGATGCTGGGAGGGATTGGGGGCAGGAGGAGAAGGGGACGACAGAGGATGAGATGGCTGGATGGCATCACTGACTTGATGGACATGAGTTTGGGTGAACTCCGGGAATTGGTGATGGACAGGGAGGCCTGGCGTGCTGTGATTCATGGGGTTACAAAGAGTTGGACACAAATGAGCGACTGAACTGAACTGAACTGAACTGAATGTTAAAATGTTATTAATGTTATATACTGAACTAAGTCTTTGAAGTCTTATGTGTACTTGACACTTAGAAAGTGAAAGTGAACGTCACTCAGTCGTGTCTGATTCTTTGCGAGTCCATGGAATTCTCCAGGCCAGCATATTGGAGTGGGTAGCCTTTCCCTTCTCCAGGGGATCTTCCCAACCCAGGGATCAAACCCAGGTCACCCACCTTTGCAGGGGGATTCTTTACCAGCTGAGCCACAAGGGAAGCCCTTGACACTTAAGAGCACACCTCAAATGAAATAACTACATTTCAAGTACACAGTAGCCACATGGGTGGTGACCTTTTTGGATAGCGTACCTCTAGGAAATTCAAAAACAGGGAACAACTGCCTCCAGAATAGAGGAATCACAGATGTTGAGTAATGAGGAATCTGGGTATTTGAACTGAGTTCTGGGCTAAGTTCGCTCCCTAGTTTCAACCTGCAGTAAAAGAATGTCTTTCTCAGTATTTTATGAGCCCTTTGGTGGTTCTATGTTTGTATCCCTAAAAGTGAGCCTAGCATATATCCATTCTGGTGTTAAAGTCTTTACCTGCTGAATAAAATGCATGAAAGAAAAATAAAAACAGCTGTCTCCCACTTGCCAGAACCGTGTTGGTATTTTGCATTAATTCTCTCTAACACAATGAATTTGCAAGGAGCCACATATATCTTCCATTTTATAGGACAGGAAGCTAAAGCACAGAGTAATTAAATGATTTTACAAGATCACAGAGCTAGGAAGAAGGGAGGGAGAGAGAGGAATGGGCCGATGGAATAGGAGGGAGACGATACGGGCAGGAAGATGGGGGTAGATTACAGCTTAAAGTGAGGGTGGGAACAGGACCTAAGATATGCAAAGCATCTGCCCTTTACCCCTTCCCTATAGTTCGCGCGTGTGTGTTTGTGCATGTGTTACATTAACACGTTTATGACTAACATATACTAGCTTATTTAACAAATCTTAAACAAATCCTTATATACTATACTTTGGGCCACCACTGTCTCTCCTGATAAGATTTCCTTGAAATAATCAACAAAAACAAATTCCTAGCTTCCAAGGGCAAAGGGCATTTTGGGGAGTGAGAACTAACGAAATCCTGGTCAGAAGAGGCATGAGAGGTTAACTCAATCTTCCTCACTCTACCCTCTTATCACCTCTTCAAAGGGGATCTCTATTCTCCCAAGAGGAGAAGGGGGTGACAGAGGATGAGATGGTTGGATGGCATCACTGACTCAATGGACATGAGCTTGAGCAAACTCAGGGAAATGCTGAAGGACAGGGAAGCCTGGCATGCTGCAGTCCATGGTGTTGCAAACAGTCAGACATGACTTAGCAACTGAACAACATCCTCCCTGTAAAAGGACCATGTCCCCAGCCTGTCTCTTCCACTCCTTGATGGCTGAGTACCAGAAGACTGTTCCACACAGAGACCACCAGTCTCCCTTTGTATAGCTTCTAATTAGGAGCGAGCTCTCATTGTGCTCTACACAAAACTCTTCTTCAGTCAGATTATCACTTGCCTCTTATTTTTGATGCTGGTAGGGGTGGCAAGCATTATTTATGTAGCACTTGAATTAAAAGAAGCACAGATTCAGATTGAGTCCTAAAATGCAGATGCACTTTCTAAAAAGTTAAAAATCATGTATTTGTATCAGCTGGGAGGTAAGTGTAAGAATTAGAATTTGCCCCTATAAAACTTATTATCAGGGCTTCCCGGGTGGCCCAGTGTCTAGGACTCTATGCTCCCAATGCACAGGGCCTGGTCAGGGAACTGGACCCCATGTGCTGCAACTGAAGGTGCAGCTGTGTGCCACAAGTGAGACCTAGTGCAACCAAATAAATAAACCAATGAGACTAAATTGAAAAATAACTTAATATCAAGCACATCAAAACTACTGTGAGGTATCACACCTCCTATCAGTTAGAATAGCCATCTTCAAAAAAATCTACAAACAATAAATGCTAGAGAGAGTGTGGAGAAAAGGGAACCTTCCTTTACTGTTAGGAATTGTAAATTGGTACAACCATTATGAAGAACAGTATGGAGATTTCTTACAAAACTAAATATATAACTACCAATTGATCCAACAATCTCAGTCCTGGGCATATATCTACAGAAAACCATAACGAAGAGATACATGCATCCCAATGTTCACTGTAGCACTATTTACAGTAGCCAAGACATGGGAGCCACCTAAATGTCCATCAACTGAGGCGTAGATAGAGAATATGTGGTACATATACACAATGGAATATTACTCGGGCATAAAAAAGAAAGAAAGAATGCCATTTACAGCAACATGGACGGACACAGAGACTGGCATACTGGGTGAAGTTGGTCAGACAGAAAAAGACAAATGCCATATGATATTGCTTATATATGGAATCTAAACAAATGGTGCAAATGAACTGATTTACAAAACAGAAATAGACTTGCAGATGTAGGAAACAAACATGGTTACCATGGGAAGCAGGGGAGGGATAGATTGGAATAGATAACTAATACTGGCTTCCCAGGTGGCACTGGCAATAAAGAATCCGCCTGCCAATGCAGGGGACATAAGACATGTGGGTTCAATTCCTGGGTTGGGAAGATCCCCTGGAGGAAGAAATGGCACCCCACTCCAGTACTCTTGCCTGGGAAATCCTATGGACAGAGGAGCCTGGTGGGCATACAGTCTATGGGGTCACAAAGAGTTGGAAACAACTGAGCAACTGACAGTTTCACACACATAAAACATTCACTTTGCTGTACACCTGAAACGAACACAGCCCTGTAAATCAATTATACCCCAATACGATTTAAAAAACTTAATCTCTCTCTCTTTTTTTTTAAACTATAGTTTAGGAAAAGACTTTTAAATCTGCTGACCACATGGAGTAGTCATCAGTGACTTGGGAGAGCCAGAATTCTGTTAAAAATAAAATTGCAAAGCAGAACAATAAAACAAGATAAAGTTCTAACTTGCTGCTTTTTGGCTGTGTCTGGATGGCGACTAGCCCACCCTACCCTGGGGGTAGGGAGGAGGAGACAGAGTCTAAAATGCAAAGAGTGTTACCATTTTGGCAACTTTATTTTTTCCAAATGTTTATTTTTGTTCCCTTAGGGTATCAGGAAGAGTTTGTTCTAACAGTTCTCAGTTCCTGGCTGAGTTGTTGCCAGGAAGTCAAGTTTATCTTTAGCATCATCTCTGGGCAAACAGCACAGAGGAAAATGATATTTGGGGCCAAATGTTGAAAACTCAAGTTTTATGTAGCTTGAGCAGAAAAAGCTAAGAGCAAAAACGAAAAGCTAATATTGTTGGTTCTGTGTTTTCTCTACAAGGAATTTTCCTTAGAGGAGAAACAGTAGTGGAAAGAAGATGGGCTTTAAGGACCAACAGCTTTGGGTTCAAATTCAGGCTTGGCCCACTGTTGCCCATCAAGGACTTTGGATAAATTTAATTCAACAAACATTTAGCTGAATGATACCTCTGTACCAGATACTTGGCTCTCACAGAACTTAAAGTCCAAGTAAGTTAGTTACCTCTCTGAAACTCTTTTTACAGCTAATAGAAGAAAATACATGCCTCTTTGCAGGGTTCTTTTGACAATTACATGAGATAACATATGTAACATTACACAGACCAGTGCTTAGGTAATGTGACAAATCTTAGTTTGTTTTCTCTGTCTTTAGAATAACCAAAGTAATCTCTCATTCAGTCAACTGGAGGTTTAAAAGTACTGTTCTAAGGATTTAACTAAAAATAAAACCAACAGAGAGTTTCATAAAACCTAGACAGTCCGCAAATACCCCATGTTTTTTGGCAGGTCCACAACAACCAGAGTTCAAAGATCAGTCTCAGATTCTATCACTTCCAATGGTCCTACTTTGACTCCAACTTGGTTTTATGCAATAGCACTGAAACATATATATTACCATACGTAAAATAGATAGGCAGTGGGGGTCTTCCGTGTGGCACAGGAAACCCAAAGCCAGTGCTCTGTGGCAACCTAGAGGGGTGGGATGGGGTAAAGGACAAACGTATACCTATGGCTGACTCATGTCGATGTATGGGAGAAAGCATCACAATACTGTAATTATCCTCTAATTAAAAATGAAAAGTAAATTGCCTTTTCAATCACCAGTATGGTATATGTAGCATAAAAATCAGAGCTATAAATGATGCTGAAATATTAGAACTGCTCATTCAAAATTATTGATTGTCTATAACATGTGAGACACTGTGATGAAACTAAAGTCATAAAAGAACCAGATGTGTCCCTGACCTGATGCATCTATCCCTCTAGAGGGAAAGATATAAAGTCTACCCTCAAGGAGGCTACAACCAGAAATAGAAACAAGGCAGATATGCATTAAATAATAGTGGCCAATATGCTATTTTATAAGCATTACGAATTAGAATCCCTGATACTGGGGTTCAGAAGAGATGACATAGTCAAGGAGACTTTGGGGGAAATACGGAATTTGAGCTGAGATTTTTAAAGATGAGAGAGGATTTTTCAAGGTCTTCTATACTCCCTATAACATAAAAATCAAATGCATCAAAACTCAAAGCAGAAGTTAGAGGCAGCAACATCTTCTCTAACAGAATGTGTGTAGTCCTCTCGCTGCTCTTTAATTATTCACTAGTACCAATTCTACTTGGGGTTCATCTCATCCAAAAGGCAGCATTAACTATGCCTGGGTAAAAGATACATGGTTAAAGTATCATTGCAGCATTTTTAAAAGAACTGTTCTTTCCAACTGACTCTGCTTCCTTTTCCCTCCCAAAAGGAAAAGAAAAGCCCAGGTTAAATGCACTGTTTGCATTTCCCAATTGTCCTACAACCAAGTACTGACTCTTAGAAAGTCTGGCTCCTGGACTCTCAATTGGCAAATTCAGTTAAAATAATTTTTAAATGCAGACTTTTTTGTCCTAATGCTTAAAAATTATCCAGGTGTCAGCTATGAATAATGACCAAGTTGGGTCTTGATTCCATTATTTTTATTAGCTATTTGATGACACTTGGTAGTGTACTGAACATTATTCTCGGCGAAGTACATAAACCTAGTTATTTATGTACATAAACCTAGTTATTTATAAACCTAGGGGCTTGCAATCAAACTACTTTATCATAAGAGATTGTGAAACTGTCCCCCTGCCCTCAGAAGTACTGGAGTATAGGAGATTAGGTTTTAAATAGTCCCAAGGGAAATGGGGTCCCAAGGAGCTCAGATTCTACTCTATCCATTCCTAAAAGGGGTGGGGGTGGTGGGGGGCTTCGTAATGGACTATAAGACCAGAAAAGTCAGTGGTGTTCTCTCACAAGAGAGAAAAAAGGTACAAGTTAAAAGGTATAATCTCATTGTCCTTTGGGCCACAACTAACCACGTGATTCTTACTTTCTCAAAGCCTCTGTATTCTTCTCTGATTTGGAAGTGGTTCTGCTCAGTTCATCTATTTTACAGAATTATCATGACCATGAGATAACAATTTCAAAAGTATATTAAAATATTCCAAAATGTCCGGCAAATAAAACTCTGTCTCTTCTCTGGTCTCCTTGGCTCTTTGTCGCTCCTTCCCACACACTAACAACCTGTTGGCAGGATCTTCTCCTGTTGGACTTCAAATTCTTTAAACTCTACTTCCAGAGTCCCTATCATGACATCTCACTTGTAGAACTGAAATAGCTTCCTAAATGATCTACCTCCAACCTATTTTTTCCCAACAATAGCCAGAGTGAGCCTAAGAGTACATACTTTATGTTCACCCAAGGATAGTTCAGTTCAGTTCAGTCGCTCAGTCGTGTCCCACTCTTTACGACCCCATGAATCGCAGCACGCAAATGGATCCTAAATCCTTAACCTAGCCTTCAGTTCCTGACATAATGCTAGCTCCACTTTAACCCTCCTCTTTCTGCCTCCTTAAGAGTCCACACTCCAGCCATTCTCAACCCTGTAAAGTTCTCTAAAGGTGCCCTGCTTCCTTTGGCTTTTGGACTTTTGTTCTTGCTGTTGTAGCCCATATCCTTCACCTTCCTTGTGTCAGTTCAATTCCTATCCTGTTCTCAGTTTAGAGTCAAGGAAAACCACTGTGTCTGGTGTGTAGGATTCAAGGCAAGGGCGTTCTCCTGGCCACCAGCACCTTTTCCTTCCCATCCTCACCCTCACCCTCACCCCCCTCATCACCACCACCACCACTAGAGGGTTTATGACATGGCAGGCATGTGCGAGGCACTCTCCACGATTACTCTAGAGTCTTCACCATAAATCCTTGAGTTGACAGCAGCCGTAGAAGCCTATATTTATCTAGTACAGTATGCCAAAACTGGTTCTAAGTATTTCACAGGTATTATCCCAGACCTCAGGACAATTCTCTGAGGTAGGTACTATTATTATCCTATTGACTGATAAGGAACTAAAGCCCAGATAGATTGAGTAAATCATCTAGCTCTACAGCTGGGAGTTGGAGCTCCTGTAGTTTGCCTTTGAAGTCTGTTATTGACTCACGGAAGGTTTTATCATTTATTTATTTATTTAAAATTTGTTACATGCTACAAATGTTGTAGTGGAGTTCTTTCTTTCTTTATTTCTTTGGCTAAGCAGCACAGAATGTGGGATCTTAGTTCCCTGACCAGGGATTGAACCTGCACTCCCTGCTGTGGAAGCGTGGAGTCTTAACCACTGGTCCACCAGGGAGGTCCCCATATCACCATTTTAGAGATGAGGAAATGAGATCAGACGGTTGAGTAAACTGCCTAAAATGGTCAAGTCAGGATTTGAAGGACCAGTAAGATGCCCCACTGTTTTTCCCCATCACTCTATACGTCCTCCTTCATCATACCACATTACAACTGCCCATCAGCTTAGTGGATTCCCTCACTAAACTACAAGCTTCTTTTTCTTTAATTTTTAAAAAGTTTTATATTGACAGAAAAATTAAACAAATAGCACAGAGAATTCCCATATACCTCTTGCAGAGTTTTCCCTATTATGAACATCTTATGTTAGTATAGGACATTTGTTATAATTAATACACCAGTATGGATATATTACTATTAACTCAAGTCCATAGCTTAATTCCTATTTTCTCAGTTTTTACCTAATGTCCTTTTTCTGCTCCAGGATCCCTTCTAGGATACTGTTACATTTAGCTGTCATGATTTCTTCGGCTCTTTTTGTGACAGTTTCTCAGACTTTCCTTGCCTTTTGGTGACCTTCACGGTTTTGAAGAATATGATCGAGGATACTGTATATTGCCCCTCTACTGGAATTTGTCTCATGTTTTTCTCCTCACAGAAGATCACAGAGGTTAAGTGCCATTTTCATCACATCCTATTAACATAGTTTATGACTGTTTCAGCAGACTTTGATCACTAGCTGAAGTAAAATTTGTCAGATTTCTCCTCTGTAAAGTTAGCTTCCTGTCCTCATTCCCCACCTTCCTAAACTTCACTCTGTAGAGAGAAGACTATGTGTGGTCCACACTTAAGAAATGGGGAATTATGCCCTTGAGTATGAGTCATCTATATAATTTATTTGGCATTCTGCAGGGGAGATTTTTCTCTTCTCTTCCATTTGCTCATGTATTTAATTCTTTCTTTATATCAGTATGGATTCATGGACATTTATTTTATACTTTGCAATATAGTCCAATACTAGTCTATTTTTTCTATAATTATTCCACTTGAGCCATTGGGAACTCCTCCAGTCGGCTCCTGTTGACATATTCTCATCAATGTAGGTTGTTTTTTTTTTTTTCCTTTTTTGAGCACTTCCTTCCATTTTGGCACTAAGAGACTCTGACATCTCATCTATTTCCTTTTCCAGTCCCTAAGTCAGATATTTCTCGTAGGATTCCTGTTCCTTTTATTGGAGAATGGTTTCAGAAATCAAGATCTGGGTGCCAGCTGTGCCTCTTGCTACAGGGGTGTCATTTCTTTTAGGCTCTCCCCATTGATACAGAAAGAAATATAGGTAGGTATGCAAATCCATATATGTTCACATAATTATAACTATTTTCTTATGCAATCATGTGTATCTGTGCTCTCTCTTTGCGATCCTCTGTCCATGGGATTCTCCAGGCAAGAATACTGGAGTGGGTTGCCATGCCCTCCTCCAGGGGATCTTGTCAACCCAGGGATCAAATCCACATCTCCCACATTGCAGGCAGATTGTTTACCATCTGAGCCACCAGGGAAGCCCAAGAATACTAGAGTGGGTAGCCTATCCCTTCTCCAGGGGAATTTCCCAACCCAGGAATCGAACCAGGGTCTCCTGCATAGCAGGCAGATTCTTTACCAGCTAAGTTCCCGGGAAGCCCCTACTTGTATCTATATAAAGTTAAATAGGAGTTCTTTCTGATATCTCCAACTCTAATTCATTACCACATGCATCACTCTAACCTTCTGCCCTTGCTTCTCTATAAATTCCAGGACAACAGTAGGCAATGACTACAAGCTTCTTAAAGGTAGTAGTATTCTTTATTCATGGCTATATCCCCAAAACAGTTGGCACCTATAACACTCATGTTGACTGACTGCTGAGTTGACCCAATAATTTCAATTCTGGAAGTGACTACAGAGGAATTTGCAAATGTCACCAAATATGGATTTCAAAGACTAAACTCACAACAATTTATTAGGGCAACAGTACAAGAGGGTACACTAACAAAGGTCTGATTTAAGTGTGTTTATTCAACTCCATGAAGGGAAAATGATAGTAATACATCTAAGCTACACAAAAAGGATTCAGACTTCCCTGAAAAGGATTCAAGTGGCATAAAATGGTTTGTTTCTCCACAGCAATTTACATATATTAAAAGAGATAATAGGCATAATCATTGTCAAAATAGAGCTTCCTCCCTGTATAATGTCTTAATATATGCTCGAAGTTCCTGACAAACAGGCACAAAGCTCCAGCGGATTAGACCCTAAGTGGGGGATGACTCTAACAGCAACAGCATAAAACCAATCTCATATTTCTGGGAAGGAAAATAAGACCTGAGAACAGCCTTTGAAGGCGAAGGGGAAAGTACAAAGGAAGGATGCTCAAGTGATACATCAGCTGAATGGGAAACCGGGTGCTAATGTGACACTCTGCATCCATGATGCTAATTTATATCTGGGTGAGCGTGTGCACTGACACAGAGGAGACTTGAAGAGGTCTATATTATACCTTGGGGGAGCTCATCTCCAATCTCTTGGAAGGGTACTTGCTTTATATTGGGGACTGCCTAACATGGGATACATTATGTAGATTCTGTGTCAGTTTCATATGACAAAATCACCTGTCTCTGTAAATCTATTCCAGATCGTTTCCATTCTGTCCCTTACAATGCAGCCAGAATGATCTTTTTGAAAAACAAATTTGGTGACAGCTCCCCATCTTCCCTACATTTTAACATTCTGCTTGACTCCTGGGATAAAAAGCAATAAAGGCCTCACATGCCCTCTAGGTCCTGCAAGATCAGGCTTCCGTCCAATGCCCACCTTGCCATAGGGGTCCCCTTTTACCTCTCTGAACGCACATTCCTTTTGCTGCTACTACCGCACATGTTAATACATCTTTGTCTCTGCTCTTCAACACAGCTAACTCCTACTAAGGCTTTGGGATCTAGCCCATTCACCTCTTCAGCTGAGATGCCTACCCTGTCCAGGTCACTCTTCTAGCACCACAAACTCTTCCTCTGCAGTGCTTGTCACAGTTGTACATTTATCTTTGTTAGTCTGTTGTTAACAGATTTCATCAGATGGCCTTGTTACTTCACATTCCTGGCACCTAACCCCATGCCAGGCATACAAGTGCCTCCCAAAACATCTACTGGATAAATCAAGGGAGAAATGACCACACAATCCACGTATCTATTGCCAAGACTTCCCTGAACATTAAAGCTCCTCTTTGGATTCTGAAGGATATGTCATTTCACATCAGAAATGTGGTTGGTCACCCTTGTGATGAGTGTAAGAAATGTCACTGCTAGGCCAAAGATATAGGAAATTCCTTTTATCAAATATGTCATTAGTACACTGAAATAGGTATTATGTGGAAGTGAACATAAAGGGGATGTGAAAAATAATCTTATGCCAAAGAGGTCAGCTATGGCGTGCTAATGCTTTACTAGTACTAATTATTAAGATCATTGTTATCAAGTAATTTTGCTTTATTTCACAAAATCACAAATGCTACTACTAACTTTTAAGCTCTCATCATTGTGTCTGGATTTTATTCAACAAATATTTACTGAGCATACTCATTGTACGTCAGGCACTGTTTTAGATTCTAGGATAAATGCTGAGTGAGAGACACAAGTTCGCACCTTTGAGGGGAGGAGATTGATAGTCCTTTGGGATGAGTAAATTGCAAGTGAATGTGATTAGTTTTGATGAGCAAAGAAGTCATGTGCTATGGCCCAATGCTCACATGAGCACTATTCACAACAGCCAGGACATGGAAACAACCTAAATGTCCATCAACAGAGGAATGGATAAAAGAAGATGTGGTCCATATATACAATGGACTATTACTCAGCCACATAAAGGAGTGAAACTGGATCATTTGTAGAGACGGGGATGGACCTAGACAGTGTCATACTCAGTGAAGTAAGTCACGAACAGAAAAACAAATAACATATATTAATGGATATATGTGGAATCTAGAAAATGGTATAGATAATCCTTTTTGCAAAGCAGAAATAGAGACATAGAGAACAAATGCATGGATACAAAGGGGAAAAGGGAGGTGGGATGAATTGGGACATTGGAATTCACACATATACACTATTGATACTATGTATAAAATCGAAAACGAATGAGAACATATCGTGCAGCACAGGGAACTCTACTGCAAGCACTGTGGTGACCTGAGTAGGAGGAAAATACAAAAGGAGGGGCTATACGTATATGTATGACTGACTGATTTGCTGTATGGTAGAAACTAACACAGCATTGTAAAGCAACTATACTGCAATAAAAATTAAAAAGAAGTCATGTGCTATGGGAGCGTGATCATTCCCACTGCCTCAGCATGCTCTCAAGTGAGCCAGTGCCTCGCCAGGATAACCTGCATCATTGTTGCTCTGTGGTTGCACGTCAAGTGGAACACAGTGTTTTCACCTGATTAAGGATGAAAGGATTTTACATTTTAATGTCATGGTCTCCCATAAGGATTTATATGTATTTACTTCCTTGGGTTAAATGAAAGACTAGGGAAGATACCAGGTCTATCTTTTCTAAGGAGTCATTCTAATCCCTTAAAATCTCTAGTGCCAATTTTGATGTACCCCCAAAAGATCAAAGTGCCTTGTTCTCAAAGATGCCTATCTCAACAGAGCATCTGTTTCATACCAAGAGAGTTTTCACTGAGGGTTTTTGGTGATAAGCACTGCAGGGAGTAGTTACTGTCACAGAAAATTTTAAAGATACCTACAGAGAGATTGTAAATTTTGCAAAGGTTGAGACAAGACTCTCTTGAAAATCATTACAAACCTTAAGGCTTAGGGCAGTGTTTGGAACATAACTGGCTCTCAATATTTATGCGTTACATGTTTGAACAAATAGTACTACTTCGAGAAAATCAGCTAGTAGAAGCTTAGGACCAGAGCAGAGCCAAAAAGAGAAAAATTACTACTGCAGGGGCTTGCTTAGCAAGAGGAAAAGTCACAGAGAGAGGGTGCCAGAAGAGTACTCTCTTCATCCCATTTGACAAAGATGGTAGATCTAAGAGGGGCTGGAGCTGGGAGAATCTCAGCAACCGAGAGTGGCACCCCGAGGTCCCACAGCTCCAGACTATGCTCCTGTCCACCGTTTCCAATGGAGAAGAACAATCAGCAGATTGATAAATTCTTCCATTTACACCCCTGAACAAATAAACTAATTGCATCTTTAACCTAACAAATCATAGCTTGATTACAGGTCATTAGTGACCATTAATACATGAAACTGTTTGCATTTCACTAGTATATCTGAATTATAGCCTCACCTTTCACCTTAGCTCAATCAAGCTTCCAAAAGGAACCCCACCCTCCCACTACTGGGGCCTCAAGCAGGACTTAAACTAACAATTAGCCTCTGGAATTCAACTATGATGCAGAATTCATGATTTTAGTTCACTGCAGATCTCCCTAGTGTAGATTACAACCAGCCATTCCCTTTAGAGTGGAGGCATGCTCTCTGTGCCCAAAGAGCTTACAACTGCCTCTCTCTGAACTTTCTCAATTATTCCCAATGGTGGCTAATGCATTGGCCAGCAACATGGGCCTGCTTCTGTGTCACTAGTGCAGACAGTCCTAAGTTCACAACAACACAATGGCTGTCAGACATTGAAGTGACAGGAAGAGAGTCTATCTGGCAAAAAAGTAGAGGCAAGGTTGAGAATATATATATATTCTCATAGGTGTATGAGAATATGTGTGTATATGTATATGTTTATACACACATATTCTCATATATATATATATACAGGTTTCCCTGGTGACTCAGCTGGTAAAGAATCTGTCTACAATGTGGGACACCTGGCTTTGATCCCTGGGTTGTGAAGATCCCCTGGAGAAGGCAAAGGCTACCCACCCCAGTATTCTAGTATTCTGGCTTGGAGAATTCCATGGATTGTGTAGTCCATGGGGTCGCAAAGAGTCAGACATGACCAAGTGACTTTAAATATATATATATATATATATATACACACACACACATACACACATAAACACATATGTGTGTGTGTGTATGTGTGTGTGTGTGTGTTTATGTCAACCAGGTAGTCCAGAGGTTTTTTTTTTTTTTTTTTAGAATACATTTGGGGCTCTGAATTATCCCTATGAGAAGCCGAGACCTTGAAAAGAACTGGAGAACTGCCAAGCCTCCATTTCACTTCGTGCCAAGCAGTCATAGAGGCACATGGAGTGAGTAACAGAAATTAACGATCTCAGAAATGTTTGAGGACTTTCTAACATAACAGTTATCATCTGGGAGCAAATCCATGGTCCAGCTCATCTAATGTTCAGTTGCTTCAAAAAATATCCCCTAGGGAATGCCACTTTTGACTACTAATGTGCTGAATCCATGGAATTAAAAGGGGCTGCTAACAAGACAAGTAACTGAAGCCCACATATGGCTAAAACTATTTTTACTTTTTATTCTAGGTTAGCTACCAAGCTCAGGACTCATGCTCAGCTCAACATGTACAATGCAGCACAGAGTTCCATGCTGTTTAAAAATCTCTCTGAAATAAACTGCTGCACTCATTTCTATATCATCCCTGTGAAAAAGTTAGATTATGAACAACATACTAATAGTAGAAAATGCAGACTCTAGAGTCAACTTCTGTTTTCAAATCCTGGCTTTTCCACTTACTAGCAGGATGACCTTAAGCAAGTCACATAGCCTTTCTAAACTTCACTTTTCTCACCTGTAAAACAGAGATAATAAGGATGCCTACCTTATCTAGGGAAGATCCCCTGGAAAAGGAAATGGCAACCCACTCCAGTATTCCTGCCTGGAAAATCCCATGACTGAGGAGCCTGGAAGGCTACAGTCTGTGGGGTCACAAAAAGTCAGACACAACTGAGCAACTTCACTTTCACCTTATCTAGAGATTATAAAACTCAAGTTGGTAATTAATGTATAGAAATTCTTTAGTATGCTTAAACATGGCGCCTAATAAGTGCTCAGGAAATGTGAATGGCTATTGTTCATCTCCTTTTTCCTCCCCCTACCAATCAGGGCCACCATCTTTGCTAGAACCATTATCACTACCACCTGCCCCCTCCCCCAACCCCAGTATCCACAGGAAGATAAGGAAACTAAATCTCCAAGATGGACTTTTTTCTGAAGTCAACAAACTACTAAGTCAGGTAGGACTAACCCCTTTATCTTCTGACCCATACCATCATCTCTACATGGAGCACTTCATCCCTCTTCCCTTCACCTTCCTCCTCCTCATCCATCAGGTCCCAGGTTAGCCATCTGCTTCTTCATGAGCCCTCCTCCATCATGTCACAGTGCCTTGTCTTCCCCCCATCACAGAACTTCTCAGACTACATAATAACCACCTGTTGTCCTGTCTGTGTCCCCCATGAGGACATGAGTTCCTTTAACAGAAGAGTCTAGGTGCTATACTTCTGCATCCCCAGTACAAAGCACAACACACAGTAAATGCTCAGTACATGCTGAGTAAAGGAAGGGATGAATGGCAGACTCCCTTCATGCCAATCTGCTGCTACATCTTAAAGTCTTATTTCTCTTTGGAGCACAAAGAGAAATAAGACAATCAAAGATTGCAACACATGACTTCAGGCCCTATACTGCTATTACAAAATTTTAACCTGTCATTGAAAACTCAAGGCAGTCTTAACCAAATTCTAACAGAGTCCATTTCTGAAGAAAGTAGCTTAACTTGTGAAAATAATGCCTTGCATGGCACTTACGTTATGTTAATACACACATACACATTCATTTCATACCTTATGCTTATTTATGAACCTTAACCCCTTCGCATTTTGAAAGGGCACAGTCTTCTTACTTTGAAAGTGCTTTTCAGCAATATGTGGACTTGACGAGATATGGTAAAAAGCCAGTATTCATCCTTGCAATTTTCCCTCCAAACAAACACTTAATCTTCACTCTGAACCATGGCTTTCTCACTTGCAGCTTTAGTGCTCTTGGAAATTTTGAGTCTAACATGATACAGACCCAAAAACATGACCAAACAACCAAATACTTCAGTCCTTCCCTCCCCTCCTTCTCAGAGGAGGTAAAGAAGGCATAAAAGCTGGAAGCTTCGGGGAAATCTATTCAAAGTTCATCTAATCTTATCTCATTAAAGGACTATCACTGAGGAGAAACCAAATAAAACTCAGCCCTCATTCCAATCAATACTGTATTAGAATGCACTGAAAACGTGATTTGGTTGGTAGGAATGATAAAAACATACATTGAAATTACAATGGAATATGCGAATACTGGAGTGGGTTGCCATTTCTTTCTCCAGGGGATCTTCCCAACCCAGGGATCAAACCGGGGTCTCCTGCATTGCAGGCAGACGCTTTGTCCTCTGATCCACCAGGGAAGCCCCATACTGAAATATACCTGTTATTAAAATAAGTCAGACAGAAAAGTGTAAATTTTTCTAGAACAATGAAAGAGCTGAACTCTACCTCACATCACAAATACCCTCAAGGTATTATTTAAAAACAAACCCTGCTCTCTTATTATCTTATTTTAAGAAAACACATTAAGGAATTTAACTTTTATGAAGTTTATATCAATGTATAAAGCTAAGGTTGTTTAATTTCCTTGGGACACCAATGCCTGACACATCCTTATTTATAGACTGATGGAGAATATGCATAAACATATATATATACACATAAATATACAATTTGCTTTCTTCTCCTACTAAGTCACTGACCACCTTTTCTGCTTCATTTGCCTATAACAAATATTTATTTGGAAACTCTTCTTTCCCCATTCTTTTTCTCAAAAGGGACTCTTCTGTCTTCCTCTTCACTCTGTCTCAGAGTTCTTACCTACATCTGTTACAAACTCCACTTCAAGGGAAAATCTCTGATGATTCTTTTTTCTTAAATAAAAATAGTTCTTTTGTACTAAATTTTATTTTCCAGGGCCCCCAAAATGCAGCCACATGTCAAGGCTATAAAGCTAAAGGGTCTCCCTGAACAGTTTCAAGAAACAAAAACAAGCCAGCAAAAGTCCTCACGCTATGTCCTCCAAATCCGGTGGGACTATTTAGGGGTTATAATAAAAGGGATTCCAAATATTTAATACAGGTTGGAAGATACTGTCTTTCCCACATAGTGATTTCTAGATCTGCTTTCTAATTCAAAATTACCCATTGAGTAAGATGCTTCATTCTTTATCATACACAAATTAAGAAGCCCACATTGTCTTTGTCTGCTGACCCCAACTCTTTTCTTCATCTGGTTCACTAGCCTACTTGACATACATCTCTAGCATCTCTAAAGCAGGGTCTATTCTTATCTTATCTAATCCCTTTCTGGTCATTTCTTGGCTAATTATTATTTGTCTTTGCCAGATACCAACACATCTCATCAAAACACATTCTTAGTTCTACTATAAAATAGTAAATTCAACGATGCTTCCTATCTACACTTTGCTTTCTGAATGTGAATTAATGGATTTGAGTCCCACAGCACAACTTTTAAGCAATGGCAACTGTCTGACACTTCCATATGGCTATTTTATTAAGAAGAGTAGGTATAAATAATAATACTAATACCTTTGTTTCCATAGGTGATTTCATCTGGATAATTCATGCTTCATTATTGTGCCACTATTCTCTGTCTTGGGTTCTCCCTTGGGTCCTGTGACAAATATGGGGTTCAGATCCAGACTCCAGGAGGCAGTGAAGTGACAATGTTTGTTAACATACACAGGTGCATTACAGACTCCCCAGGTCCCCCCTTCTAGTCTCATTTTGTGAGGTTGCTCTTGGCCTGTCAAAATCCAGGCTATTGAAGGGACACCACCAGCACTACAAAACCTCTCTGGGCTTCAGCCTCCTTAACATGAAGCGCGCTGCCTTTGGGTTTTGGGGAGGAGTGGTTATCAAAACGTTGCCGTGAACCACCAGCAACAGCACCTCCTGGGAAATCCTTAGAAAGCAAATGTTTAGGCCCCATCCCAGATCTATTACATTGGAAACTCTGGGGGGGAGCCCAGAAATTTGTGTTTAAGGAACACGTCAAGTGATTCTACTAACATAAGAGTAGAAAACAACAGTCATATGGCATCTAGGGAGTTTTGAGGAAGTTTGTGGTTAGGAGAGCTAGCCTCATATAGTTAAAGAGGGATCATGTGCCCAGGACTAAGCTTTTGAGGTAAGGTTTCATATTGTGGGGCTAGGAGCAATGGTGAAAAAGAGAGGCCACTCTGATACACAGAACAACTTAAAAGCAGTTAGATGCGCTCAGAAACAGAAGTCATCTCACTGATGAGAGGAGGCGCTCTTTCTCTTGAAGTGTTCAGAGTTATAAGATTATACTCTAGCAAAATCTATGAATCAGGCAAAATAAGAAGTACTAAAAATAAAGAAGGTTTTTTCAAAACTAACAAAATTAAGTCTTAATAGAAAGCTTCAAGATGCCACTAATATAGAAAGAGGCTTATAACTAATCTATTATTAATTTTTTAGTATCTCAAAGCTATTTCCTTTAAAAACTATCCTATTGATGGTATCTAAAGTAGATAATGAATTTTCATTTCTTAATGTTTTATCTCATATTTAGAAGAGACAAGCAGTTGGCTAAGTCTTTCATAAGATTCCATTTATTATTTTATGAGCTTATATTTATTATTTAAAAGAGACCAATCACCACTAGCCAGAACTGATACTAGATCAAAGGTTAAGGTTGGGTTATTAACCTGTTTCTGTTTTGTAATCAAAACAACCGTCATTTGACAGCAATGATTTTGCTTTAGGACAGTTAGGTAACTGAAGTAATATTAGTGAAAAGACAACCTAACATGATTTAGTCTTTATTACATGCTACATATTTGGCACTGTCCTGAGCACATTATATACACTGTAACACATATTTAATACTCACAGGGACCTTAAGAAGTTAAGCATTGTTAGCCTCATTCTTACTCCATGGAAGGAAAGTTATGATCAACCTAGATAGTATGTTAAAAAGCAGAGACATTACTTTGCCAACAAAAGTCTGTCTAGTCAAGGCTATGGTTTTTTCAGTGGTCATGTATGGATGTGAGAGTTGGACTGTGAAGAAAGCTGAGCGCCGAAGAATTGATGCTTTTGAACTGTGGTGTTGGAGAAGACTCTTGAGAGTCCCTTGGACTGCAAGGAGATCCAACCAGTCCATTCTGAAGATCAATCCTGGGTGTTCGTTGAAAGGATTGATGCTGAAGCTGAAACTCCAATACTTTGACCACCTCATGAGAAGGGTTGACTCATCCTGATGATGGGAGGGATTGGGGGCAGGAGGATAAGGGGACGACAGAGGTTGAGATGGCTGGATGGCATCACCAACTCGATAGACATGAGTTTGGGTAAACTCTGGGAGTTGGTGATGAACAGGGAGGCCTGGCGTGCTGCGATTCATGGGGTCACAAAGAGCCGGACACAACTGAGCAACTGAACTGAACTGAACTGAGAACTGAAGGAGGAGACATCTGGGCTGAGAGGGGTTCAATAACTTGCCCAAGGTCATAGAATTAGTGAGGGATGGAGTCCAGAGACAAATTCAGTGTTTTTCAGAGTCAGGGCTCTTAATCTTTTGAGTATACTTTTTAGTATAATTCTGAATTCTAGGGACTTGGAGGGCAGAAGGAATGTTTGGCCCAGGGCAAATAACACTTAGGATCATTTAAGGCTGCCAGAAATACTAAAGACAACCAAGCAACCATTTAATGAATGTTCAATCTATGTCAGGTACTGAACTAACCGTTGTACAAACACTATCTCACTTGATCCTTAAACAGCCTTAGAAGGTGGTTACTCTTATTGTTGTGATTGCATTGTTGTTGTTCAGTCTCCAAGTCATGTTCGACTCTTGGCAATCCCATGGATGGCAGCACCCCAGGCTCCCTTGTCCCTCACCATCTCGTGGAGTTTGCCCACGTTCATGTCGTTATTTTATGGGTACTTAGAGGATTTAACTATTGAGCCCAGCTTCTTAATAAAGAATACACTGCTCACAGAATTAAATGTAAAGGAAGCAAAATAGGTACTTAGCATGTAAAGACCACTCAGTAAATCTAACTTCCCTGTCCTTGGATTATGTTTCCAGGGGATAAGGATGGTTTCAGTAGTGATGAATTCATTGTCTTTCTTACCTATTTTCTTATTTGTCCCATATGGCAGCTATTTGTGAGTTAGATGTTTGAGTGCTATATTCAGACTTGAAATAGAATGAAGTCCACGGACTGTGCCACATCTTTATAATCACCAAACCCTAACCTCTTTGAGGCTTGCACCACTGGCCAGGAGTGTGGCCCAAACCTGCCCATGTGGCAATAGTAACAATGAATAACCTTAGGAATGAGAAACCCCACAGCCAAGACCAACAATCAAAGGGTAATATGCCATGTTGCTCTACCCAAACAACCCCATGCTAAGGATGAAGGTGGCCAATGTCTTGCAAAATGAACACCCTTTCCCCAGATTGCAAGATTTCATCTACTTAAGAGTTCAATGAAGCTTGATTTATTTAAGTATTCTAATCTCATGGGAAAGAGCTCTGTTTTCAGAATCAGAATCTCTGGACCTCAGTCATGTCTCCACTACAAACCAGCCACACGATCATGGACAAGTTGATGAAATCCACTGGGTCTGTTTTCTCACTGAGAAGATGAGACAAAATAAAACCTGCTCTCCAAATTTGTGCCACATAGGTAAGAGTTGAGAAAATACTTTGCAGAAATATAAAATCCCATCAGAAATATAAGAGGGGGTTATTATTTCAGTAACTCCTTCCTTGCCTAAAATTTGGCCACTGACATAACAACCTGGTTAGCCAAGTTGGTTTACTGGAAGACTAGTTTGAAAGGTAGGAGGAAAGGGGACTGTTTAAAACTGATAATTAGTCTTGGTACACCAAGGACATCCATGGAACTATCTGCCCAGTTGTTTTGATGGTTAAAAGGGATTCATTTCCAATGGCCTCACTTCTCTATAAGCTTGGCAATTCCCTTGGCATTCAGTGAATGTTCCTATGAAATAGACTGAGAAACCTTTCTGTGCAAGCAAAAAGGATTATCAGCGAGCCATTATGCCACTAAATAGGGCAGAAACACTCTTGGTAGCTCCACAAGTGGGGGCTCAATATGTTGTGCCAAAGACACCTTTAGATTCCTATTCAGGTTTCAAGGTGCCAAGTTATTCACCTTTGCCATCTACATCAAAAAGTAAAACTTAGCCTATATGCGGATTGATTAGGACAGCTGTGACAAGAGACAGGGAAAAGGGCATTTCTATGTAGGGAGAAAAAGAGAAATCTCATCTGGAGTTAAACCCGGAGAGATGAATAAAAGACAGTATTTAGTACTATTGATTGCTTTTACATCTTGTTGAGAGGATTCAACTAAGGGATTCAAGAACAAAGAGATAAAAATCAAGGAAACAATGTCTTTGGTGCCTTCACATTCACCTTGGGCTATGGCTTCCCCTCAAGTTATTTGATGGATTAAGATGGCTTTATGATGTGACACCATCATCCTGCTTTTCCTATTATAGCACTTTTCTTAAAATATTTTGTGATTAACACAAAAAAGTCTACATTTTCCCTGGGCCTGTATTTGGAAGGTAAATTCATTTTTTTTTTTTCTCAAGTCACTAGTTGTTAAGCAATAAAGCTGATGGCTTGATTAGTCGCTCAAACTCTGGCTTATATCATCTTACCAAAGCTTACCCTCAATATACAAAAAATAGAGGTTATGGAGGTTGCTTAGATCATGGTCAATAACTGGGAAGGAAACCCAGGCTTCTCAGACACAAGACATGCCAAACTTTTCAAAGTCAAGGCCATCTCATTTTCCTGCTTCTGTCTCTCTGATAAAGCATACTTTTGCTCTGTCACTAATAGCCACTCTGCAATACACTACCCTTGACCAGCTGCCCCCAGGTGCCCCCATTGCCAGTGGGCCTGGTTGTCATGAAACTACTGATTAAAGATTTTAAGACTGGCTTAGGCAAAACATGCCAGAAATTCCTTCAGGGTAATTAAAAGTACGTTCTGTGTCAATAAACACAGACGGTGAGACCCTTTATGTACAGAGGCGCTGGCTCCAACCCACAGGATTTAAGACATTTTTTCTTCGATGACTTTTCCATCATTGCAATTGATTTTCACTGATTCCTCCAAGACCCTTCTCCAGGCCCCTTATGAAATGATAGGTTGAGCTCACAAGTATCGTCTTACCCTTACTGTTTAAGCCAAGACCCAAGACCAAAGGAGCTCTAAACCTAAGAGCCAAGTTCATTCCCAAAGCCCTTTCACTTGAACTTACAGGTAAGAGAACTTTAATGGAATTCTTGTTACAGAATTGGAGAGTGTCCACTTTTCACTACTCTTCAAATCAATTTTCATTTGAAGAGTTACAAATGGGACTTCCAAGAAAATAGTTAGAACTTGGGTGAATATTTAGTACATTGATAGCCAGAGACTTAGTCCTCGCACATAATAGACACTCTATGAATTATTTTTCACAATGACAGCTTTATAATTTTTAGTGTGTAAACAATGCATATAAGTATTGAAAACTGTCATACATTAGACAAGATAAATAGTAAAAATAAAAGTTCCATTAGCCATACATAACCATCATTGGTATTTTGATAACTATTCTGTTCACTGAACTCTCACAGTTCACAAAGAAATTTATATGGGAGGAATTACACTTATATATTTGTCCTATCATCAATGTGGTGAACTTTTTTAAATTGTCTTTTTTTTTTTTTTTTGCTCACTTCTCCCCTCCCCTTCATAATCGATATTAATAACGCTTTATATACATTTTCATTTGGATGCTATCATATGCCAACTCATATGGTATGAATGACATTTCAGTTGCTCAATCAATACTTGCTGAATGGTTAAAGAGTAAAATGAACAAACACATTAACAAATGGATGGATGAACGAATAAATAATGAGCCGTGCTCTTAATGAGCTGGTACAATTTCCAAGTGACTGCAGAAATATACAGCACAACTTTTGACGTCGGCCCTATTATCTAAACCCTAGAAGAAGTAGGAGAAACCGGCTTCAACATGCTAACAGGGAGCCCCAAGTTCAAACTCCCACATAAAGAATATGTTATTGACTGCTGTCCTAACCATGGAGACATAATCAATTTATTCTCCAACTCAGATTCAGGTTAAAAGCCAGGCACTAAACACCTGTACACCAAGCACTACACTGTCCTCTGTAACATAAACTAAAGGAGTAAAGATGTGACAACCGTGTTCTCAGAATTTCTTTTCAGTTGGGAAGACAAAATTCAGGACTGCCTCTTCCTGACAGGCTGTCTGTACTTGGACCTCAGTTTTCTCATTTATGAAATGGGGATAAGGCTATACATCTAAGACTGTTGTTATGATTAAGCCATTCAAATAATTCAGGGGAAATGTCATTGGAAAATGTGGGCTGGAGGCAGGTCACGTAGGTCCTGGGAAAGTGACTTAGAGGGACAGGGAAGCAGGAAGGGCTGGGGTGGTTGAGGACCCCACACAAGCCAGCCTGTGTGGCTTGAAGAGCCGTTAGGAGAGACTCAGGTAGACAAAGGGACAGGCAGGAAACAGGAAGCCTTAAAAGCACAGGAGAAAATGGTGAGCAGACCAATCTTCTTAAAGTTCAAACAAAAGGAGAAAGATGTGTTTTGCCTTTTCAGCATGTGCCAATGTCTAGATCAAGGCATCCATATGAGCTACTCAAAGGCAACCTGCTTGTCAAGTAACTGGAAAAAGGGGGAAAAAAAAAAAACCCTGGCCTGTGCAATGGGCTCAAATCCAAGTTTCTTAGACTTATAGGAAAAATTCTGACCGGAAAATTTCCATCTCAAATTGTGCTGAGGAAGCGTAGGGACTGAGTAAGCATGTTGGCAGCAGCAGCCCAGTATGATAATCAGACTCCTCTTGATTTTTCACTACAGTGCACAGAGTTCTTCAGGTCCTGGGGAGACCTTAGTAGGGTTTTGATCTCTGACCCTGCAACGGGTCAGGGAACCTATAAGGAAATACACTTTGTACCCAAAATGGAACTGTGCCCAAAACTTTCCTCTTACATCCTATGAAGTGACTAGAGGGTTCTAACTTCCAAAGCATAGTATGTTAGTTTCACCCAGGCTAATCTGACAGATCTGGAATGGGATCAGATATTAATCACTGCAAGAGACATCAGTTGGAGGCACTAAACTGTCCCAGTATCTCCTGTTAAGCTCAGGTTCCCAGGGCAGTTCTTCTCCCCTGTGTCATATCTTTTTCTTTTAAACTAGCACCACTGATGAATTCCTGGAAGCTTGTTCCCATGCATTTGCAGTGCCCCAATCAACACTCTCACTCCATCCCACCTGTGCTGGCTTCACAGCCAGCAGAGAAAAGAAATGAAAGGTAGATTTTAATATTACCATCTCAAATCATCACTGAAACTTGATGCTTCTAGAAACTGTTTTAATACTTTTAGTCTTCTGAGGAAGCAGCTGGATTGCCTCCTAACCACACAAATCTTTACCCATTCAACTCACCTACTAACCACACAAATCTTTATCCATTCAACTGTCCATCTGTTCGTTCATCCAGCCACCCAGCCAGCCAGTCAGCCAGCCATGTATCTTTTAAAGTCTATTTATTAGACACTTAGATCACAAACTGTGTCTCATTTTTTAATACTTCATAAAATTGTAAATAAAAAGTGAAAGAACTTCGTATTCTTACAACAATACCTCCAGATAGTTCAAAGGGAGAAAAATGCCACAAATATTCAAGTCAAAAAGAACTGAGACTTCAGACTGACTCCAACTGTAATCCCCAAAGGCTGGTGAAATCCAGAAAGCCAATACAGGGCTGACTCTGGAACAACATGTAGTTTGAAGTACCCAGGTCCACTTAAACATGGATATTTTTAAAATAGTAAAATACTTGAGTACCACACAGTCTGTGGCTGGCTAAATCTGGATGCAGACGAACCGGGAGTATGGAGGGATGACTATAAATTATACCTAATTAACCTCTGCATTGTTCAAAGGTTGTTAGAGGGGCCAAAATCACTCACCAAAAATGCAATCCCAGTGGTAATTTATATTTTTACTTTTCATTGCCATACAATCATTTTCCCAATTTGGGGATGTCTGGAAATCTTGAACCAATAATAGAGTCTAGTTTTCTCAGATTTATTGGGGTTCAAATTACATTTGACCACATATAGTATTAACAAGAAAAAGTTAACATAGCTTTCAGAAATATCAGATTTGAACCTCACAAGAGGCTAGTTCATTAAACAGCCATACTGGTTGTCACGGTGGGTCAATCACTCTTGGAAACTACCTTCTCACCAATTTGAGGAAAATTAACATTTCTGGGTCACCAGGTTCCACATACTTATCTACAACCGATGCCCTGGAACCAGGAAAGTAATTTGATTTAATATAGGTGGGCAACTAAATCCCAGAGGACAAGCTACTCACCCATGTGTTTAATACCAGAGGCTGAGCACTGAGCTTGCTTTCCCACTAGTAAGGAAGAAAGCACCAGGCTTTTGGGGAGGATAAGGGCAACAGGTTCAAGATAAAGCTCCACGATTCTGTCTTTATGACTTCTTTTTCTCCTGATTTTCATCCCATGTATGTTCTCTAGGATGAGCTTGAACACTTTGAAAATGTGTGACAAGGTGAAGCAGAGGAAAAACAGACTAGAAAAAGTGGGAAAGAGCCAAAGCAATTACAAAGGTGCTCCTTGGTACAGTATTTTAAGAAAGCAATTGATTAATATGATCTAGATACTTGTTTGTACCATTTAACCCAGCAATCTTGATGTAGACATTTGTCCTAAGACACTAACCGGAGAGATGATTTAGATACATCCAATCATTTATCACACAAATATTACATCAAAATACTGGAAATCATCTGAATGTTCAGCATTGGGTGATTGGCAAAATTATAGTTTAACTATGGGATGTTACAGAAGAATGCTCACAGTATTGTGTGTGGGACCAAAACAAAACAAAAACAGATATGATACATTTTTCATAATTCCTTTATTCATCCATCCATCTCTCTCTCCTCTCTCTCTCACACACACATGCACAGCCTGGAAGAAAATACATCAAAAAATGTTTATGTGATTATGTTTGAGGCTAGAGGTAAATTCGACTTTCTTTTCTTACACTTTTCTTTATAGTCCCAGTTTCCATCAGTGAGCACATATTTTGTTCTCTCACAGCCTCTATTCTTTTCCTACATAGCATTTAACAAGATTTATATTCATGTTCTTACATTTGTGTATAATGTGTATCTTTCCAATAGAACACACGTTCTATGAGAACACAGTCTGCATCAGGTTTTTGTTTTCTAATTACATACCTGGGTTTTTTCTTTTTTTTTTAGCATGGTGCCTTGTATATAATAAGCATGTTTAAAGTGACCACTGAGTGAGCAGTTACAGGGATCCTACCCGGAAGACATGTGGGATATAGGCGGGTTCTAACGGACAGTCTGCTGTATCTATAGTCTCCAGCTCTTTTGCTCAGGAATATAGTATTTTCCTTGCTTGCTTTTGCCTCCTAAGAACACACTCTACCCTCCATTAGGAATGCCTCTGCCACTGTTCTCCACCTGTCGGCATCCCACCAAGACCCCACCTTTCCCACTGAACCATTCCTGTTCAGGTGAGCATCTTGTAGCACTTACCACAGTCACTCACTTGAAAGATCAACATTTTTTAAAACTTTATTGGGTTCCAAACAGTTTTTTGAACAGGAGTCAGCAAACTGCAGTCCATGGGCCACTACCTGATTTTATAAATAGAATGCTAGAATGCAGCCATGTCCACATGCTGAAGTGACAGAGTTGAGTAGACTATATGGTCAGGAAAGACAAAAATACTATCTGGCCCTTTACAGGACAAGCTACTGACCCTATTCTCAAGCATCTACATACTTGTGTAAAGTGGAGATAATCCCAGATTTGTATCCTATTAGGTTATTCTTAAGGAAATATGGGATCCAAAGTAGATGTCCAAGAGCTTTGTGAAAAAGAAATCATTATAACAGAACTAAATTTGTTCTTAAGAACATACATTTTTGGGTCAGAGACATGTGCATTCAAAGTCCTGAGGCTGCTGATTGATGCTAGGCAGCTTACACAACTTCTCTAAGTTTCATCATATATTCCCTCATTTGCTTAATAAACATGTAATGAGTGCCATTTGCCAGATGTTGGACTAGGAGATGGATAAGAGACAGTGGTGAATAAGACCTAAAAGTCTCACCTAATTCAGCCTTAACTGAATTAACCTTAATACAGCTGAGGATTGTTGTTAGGATTAAACGGTACACTCCCCCACCCCGACACACACAACCATTATCCTATGTATACACACCAATGTAGTACACAACATATACATATACACATAATATATAGTTCATCATATATAGTATAAACAGAGCTCTTAATTCCTGGTGCACTGTGAGCACTCAGTATATGATGGCTCTACAACAGAAGCTCTTTTAATAGACCTCTAAGAAGATGACTCATCAGATGAAAAACTGCTTTCAATTCCCTCTGTAAAATGTGTCTCCATCATGTTCTACGTTCACAGCTAATTTATTAGGCTCATCTCTGGTCCACTGGCTCACTTCCACTTCTTTTGTTTGAGCTGCATGTCTACTGAAAGTCAGTTGTATTGGTTCCCAAATCCCTTGATGTCAGTTGTACTGGTTATTTAACTGAATATCATGGACAGTGATGACTGTCTGACATGAAAACTAAGTTGAATGCTTTCAAAAGATGATCAAGAATTGTCAATTAAATGTGGGAAAGATAAAATATGGGGGACATTTGTGAAAACCTAGAAGGATCTGTACTTCAGATTGCTTCTCAGGGGTCTATACTCTCACTCAATCTCAAGGAAACCAAACTCACACGTGGTCTTTGTCATTGTGGGTGTGGTTTGTGCCAGAAGAATATGTGCCCCAGTCAGCAGTCCCACCCATACTCAAAGATTAAGCCTTGATTCTTCAAGAAGCTTTTCATCAAAATTAGGCAATGCTGCTTAAAATAGGTGTATCAGGAACTATACATATACATATATCTACAAGAGAAAGAATCTGAAAAAGAATATATATCAGAATCACTTTACAACTGAAACTAACACAACATTGTAAATCAGCTAAACTTCAAATAAATAAATAAGTAAATATAATAGGTATATCATTTTTATGATTCTCTGCCTTAACTTTTCCAATTTACCATCAACTACTGGTTCCAAATGCATGGAGAGGGATTCTTTTGTATGTATTCTGTGCTCACATATAAACAATAACATGTTAGGGACTTCCCTGCTGGCTCCAGCGATAAAGAATCTACCTGCCAATGCAGGAGACACAGGTTCAATCCCTGATCTGGGAGGAAGCCACATACCACAGAGCAACTAAGCCCACATGTGCCACAACTACTGAGCCTGTGCCCTAGAGCCCGGGAACTGTAACTACTGAGCCCTCGTGTTACAACTACCGAAGCCTGTGTGCCCTAAAGCCTGTGCTCCGCAACAAGAGAAGCCCACACACCATTAACTAGAGAGTATCCTCCACTCATCCAACAAGAGAAATCCTGAGCAGCAATTAAGACCCAGCACAACCAAAAATAGATAAATAAATAAAATGTTTAAAAAGATATCATGCTAATAGGGGGTATGTTGCCTCAGCCTGTGCCATATTTTACAGGTAAGAAAAAATTCAGAGATGGAGGGTTTGTTCCAAGGCCTCAGAACTGGTGTTGCAGGAGGGGGGTCTAGAGCCAGGCGGGCTCTGATTCCACTGTCTCAAGAGAGGCAAATGTAGTGCAGACTTGCCCAGTCTGGGTCCTTATATGATTAAGTACCTTTTGAGAAGGACAGAGCATCATCTGCTTAAATGGATGGAGCGGTGCTCGAGAGCAAAAATTTCTATATCACCACACCCCCATCACCACCACCATAGCAGCTGGCAAGAAATGCGATAAATAATTTTGAGGAATTTTCTTTCTTTCTTTATAACAGTAGAAGAAACTGGGGCTTCCTGGTTTCTGAGAGAACCAAGTTTGCTTGGGATTTACAACCTCCTCCATGGAGCACACAATAGCGAGGGAGACAGCCTATTGTGCCTGTCAGATCATGTCACTGAGAGCTCAGCCTCACCAACTGGCACTTGCTCTTGCCTGTCGGTGCGGCAAGATGAGCAGTGCCCTGCTCACCAGATGGTTATTTGTTCCACCAGCCACCTTTGCTGCATCCCTGATTCACTCCAGCCCAGGACGGTCTCCAGCATTCGTGCTGCAAGGCAGCTCATGCCAATAACTTTGCCAAATGGCTCCTCTCAAAGTCATGGGCCGCCCAGACAGGCTGGCTCCTCCATCTGCAGCAGCTTTTGGCAAAGAGATGCTTCTCATTCTGTCTCCACTCTTGGCTGCACCACAGCCTTCTTGCCAGGAGGATGGTCTGACCCATCAGTGCATACATTTTAAGCTTACGTCTGTGTCTCCCAGGCTCACCCCCAAGCGCAATGTCATAACACACAAAACAGAGCCAGGTGATCACAAATACAGGCATAGGGCACCACGGAAACTTAGAGCCACAAAAATCCACAGATAGCTCGCCTTCCCTCCCCCATCTTCAACCTCATTTTAGTAGATTAGGAAATGGAAGCCAAGAGAATAAAAGTACCTAATTATGGTGGCAGGACTGAGAATAACATGCAGGTCTTCTCATGGGCATTCCAAACTACTGCCTAACAATAAAGACTGCATTGCCTTATTTTTCCTCTGTTCATTTTCAAATTCTTGATAAAAATTAGACCATTTGTATCGGTAGTGATTCAGAGGAGAATTTCTTTAGAATAATGAACAATTTTTTCCTGTATCAATATCATGCCTTTTTTTCAAAACATGTGTGTCCATGTACTACATTGACAGACCTGGAAGTGACTTCTGTTCTGCCACCCACTCTTGGGTGACCTTGGACAAGTAATCTCACTTTGTTTCAACTTTTCACTTAAAGGGGTATAAGGACAGTATCAACAAGAAAGATATTTTACATCTCAAGTTTATTTGTGGCACAAAGCAGGTCCTCCACGACTGCCAGTCATCAACATTATCTTATCTGAACACTCAAATCCACAGTGGTTTCAGAATACACATACTATGCACATATACATGCTGCTGCTGCTAAGTCGCTTCAGTCGTGTCCAACTCTGTGCGACCCCATAGACAGCAGCCCACCAGGCTCCTCTGTCTCTGGGATTCTCCAGGCAAGAACACTGGAGTGGGGTGCCATGTCCTTCCCCAACGCATGAAAGTGAAAAGTGAAAGTGAAGGCGCTCAGTCGTGTCCAACTCTTAGTGATCCCATGGATTGTAGCCTACCAGGCTCCTCCGTCGATGGGATTTTCCAGGCAAGAGTACTGGAGTGGGATGCCATTGCCTTCTCCAGGAATGCCAGATATTTCTTATATTAAGAAGTTCAAGTTCATGAGGTTAAATGATTTATCCAAGGTCACTGAGAGAATAAATGAAGGACCAGAGATTCCTTCTTGCTATTTTGCTAAGAAATGAGAACCAATATCTTGGCTTTGAAAGATGATAAAATCAGGAAGGAGAACATCAACAAGAACATATATATACACACACACATATATATGAATAATCACTCCAGTATCTTCTATAATATAAAAAACTGGAAGCAATTTTCCATCTGGCCACAAGGGAACTACTAAATAAACTATGGTATAGTCATACCATGGAGCACTAGGCAGCCATTAAAAAGAGCAAGGCAGATGTAGGTGTCCTGACACAGAAAGGTCTTTCAGATACATCACTGAATGGGAAAAAAAACAAAGCGTAAACAAAACAAACAGTATGCATTCAGTTACATGAAAAAACAGTCTTTCCCTCAATGTGTATCTGCACCTGGATATTTAAATGTATGAAAATGTATATGAAGTTGGCTATGAGGAAGCTCAGCAACTATTGACAATGGTAACTCTGGACAAGGAAGTGGGTGGGTGCAGGGATGGATGGTGATTCACGCTTTGTTTTTATCTCCTTCCATAATGCTTGAATCTTTTCAAGTAAGAAGGCATTTCTGCATTATTTGCTTTATAAATACAGACATCAAGGCAGAGAGGAACATGAACGACAGCAGTACAGCTGTCGTGAACCAATGGTCCTCCTAACTTGGGTGTCCTTGGCCCCGACTTGACTTCTGCAAAGTTACATGAGCAAATGCTGTTCTCCTCAAGTTTCTTGTTCAGCTCTTCTCCTCTTTGGTAAAATACTTCCTGGTGATATTTTGTACTTAGGGGTCCAGGTTTTTCCTTTCAGACCACCTGGGAGCACTCAGCATTTTGCGGCAATATCCCCCATTAGAACCGTTTACAGCTTTTCCATACTCAGCACCCTTGTGCATCTGTTGAGGGTCACAGAGCTGAGTCCCGAGCATTAAGCAGAGGAGGTGACCTGCCATTCTGTGACTACTTCAGGTTCATGACTTAATAGATTCTCAGCACTGAAGTCAGCTATGCATGATGGAGGAGGCTGTCAGTAACCCAGTGTCAAGTACACCCAGAATACATGGCCTCATAGGTATGGTACTCTTCGGCACACTCCTTCTGGCAGACCTCATCTTTCTCATGTTAAAATCCTGCCTGCAGAGGCCCCTCCATACCCTGGGACTCCATGCATCTTCTCACCCCTTCATTTCTTCACATTTGCTGGAATCAATCAGGCCTCTCTTCTCTACAGCATAGAAATGACAGTCTGACTTAACCCTCTACATGCCCACCCTTTTCCATTACCCACAACGATCCTTTCTCCAAAGAAACCATTAATACTAATTAGTTGTCCATGGATTTCACACATTCACATCCTATCATCATCATTCCCCTCTCTTTCCATAGTGAACTTGGAACATAAGAATTCAAGGGTTCCTGGATTATTTACGACAAAACTCCTAGTGGTCTTGTAAAAAGAATCTGTGCTTCCAGTGGGATGATTATGTCAGGATTGGTTTGTCAGGTCAGAGCTGATTTTTAGCTTTATTCCAGAGTTCTACTGGAAAGGCAACAGAAGGAAATTGGATGGTAGAAATGAAGTCTGGTGAAAGCAAATTCATCTTTTTAATGGGAGATGGGTAGAGAACCACTGGAGTGTTACTCTGGCCAACACGAGTCCTTTGACACCCCACACTTCACTTCAATGCAAAAGGACATTAGCCATCATACAGCTGGCTCTGGTCCACTCCTTTCACTCCAGGCAACTACATGAGTTGCTATCAGCTCTGGAGAAGAGATGCCTGGATGGTTCAGTGGAAACTTCACTGTGAGTGTGCCAGGTGGAGGAACATGGAGAGGGCTATAAAAGCTAGGTAAATTTCATAATTTGATTGCTCAATTTCATATTTTCTTTCTTTTCTTATTATACACATGTGTGAGTGTGCTCAGTTGTGTCCAACTCTTTGCGATGCCAAAGACTATAGCCCGCCAGGCTCCTCAGTCCAAGCGATCTTCCAGGCAAGAATACTGGCTGCTGCTGCTGCTGCTAAGTCACTTCAGTCGTGTCCAACTCTGTGCAACCCCAGAAATGGCAGCCTACCAGGCTCCTCTGTCCCTGGGATTCTCCAGGCAAGAACACTGGAGTGGGTTGCCATTTCCTTCTCCAATGCATGAGAATGAAAAGTGAATGTGAAGTCGCTCAGTCGTGTCTGACTCTTTGAGACCCCACGGACTACAGTCCACCAGGCTCCTCCGTCCATGGGATTTTATAGGCAAGAGTACTGGAGTGGGGTGCCATTTCCTTCTCCAGGGGATCTTCTTGACCCAGGGTTGAACCCACATCTCCTGCCTGCATTGGCCGGGTGACTCTTTATCACTGTGTCACCTGGGAAGCCCTTATTATAAATAGAGGAAAATAAACTTACAGGAGTAAGTTAGCTAAGGATTCTGGCATCAGCGAGGGGAATTCAGCTCCCTCCCTGTGGGAAAAAGAGGAAGGCCCAGACACATGCACTGCCTTACTGGGAAGAGATTGACCAGCTGAACTGAGTAGCACTGAATGGCCACCATGGGGATGTATGCAGAATGTTGAACACAGCCAGCATTTTCCCCCTAAATTCCAAACAAGGGACAGCAGGGATGGGCAAAGAACTCTTGCCTAGATCCAGGCAGTCACTAATTCCAATCTGGTTCTGCCACTTACAAGTATGCGACCTTATACCTAAGTTTCTTTGCTTCTCCAAACCTTGCAATTTCTTATCCTGAAAAATGCATCTAATGCAAGCATTCTCTCAGAGTTGCTGAAGGTGATGAAGTGAGTAAACACATGAGAAACATCTACGAAAATGACTGGAATACAGACAGAATTGAAGAAACCTTCGTTCTCTTCCCTCGCCTAAGCATCTAAACTGGACCCTTAGTTTCTTCATAAATGCAAATGCTAGAATTTAGGAGTGTCAGTCTACAGCTGTGCTCTTTTCATCGAGCATTACCAGTATTTTGACAGGACTGGCCTAATATTATTCACCCCAGGTTTATTGGTACGTTTCTGACCAGCCCTCATAAAGGGCTTGGGATAGCCCCTGGAGACCTGAATGCTAATAATGAATACTTGCTAGTGATTTTCAATGCACTCTGGTTATTTCGTTTAGTAGCGGAACATTTCCTATCCCCGGAAAGGTCATTTATAATACTGTAAGGCAGCTTCTTCCCACCTTCCATTTCAGATTTTTCTGAGAATAGCAGAGAACTCAAACATTCATCCATATGCATTGGAAATACTATTCTGATCTTGCATTTGCATAAAAATACCAAAGCAACTTAAGGAACTATTAATACAAGGCAGCTCTCTATCATGACAACACCTCTTTTTACTTTTCTGATGCCTTTTCATTAGCTTCTTATGAAAAGTCATTTTCATGTTTCTTCCTAGTTTTATTCATTATAGCTTCCCTCTTTTCTTGAAGGTGCATGGGATGGATGAGGAGAGAGGAGGAAGCAGGGGCCTTTACTTTCTTACTTTGATTCTTGTGCCCCTGAAAAGCTGTAACATTTCACAGATCACACAGAGCTCGCGTTTGGAGACCCTCTGAACTCAACTCACCCAAGATTGGTCTCTCCTTATTCTATCACATTTCTGAGAAATGGCCATACAGGGTTATTTGAATAATTTAAGTGTGTGGTTAATTACGCTTATACCAAGGTACTCTTTTCTGTTATAATTTCTTTATATGGAGACAAGATCAGTTTCCTTGAAATTTTTCACCCATAGGGCTCAATATGCCCTGGAAGGCTCTTCTCCTAGGCATCTCAACTGTTCACATACTTTTAAGTGCCTTTAATACACCCACAACACCCCAAATTATGTATCTAGTCCAGATCTTTCTTCTGAGCTTCAGAACCAGATATACAAAGCTTACTTGATAGTCTCAATATGAGGCTAGATGACTCACACACCTCATCAATTTCCAAAGTCTTTTTTCCAGTCTCAGTGAACAGCCCCATCATGCATCTATCCTCATGGCAAGTCTTCCTTGACACCATCTCCATCATTTCTCCATCTCCACTTAGTCTATCACGCCAAGTCAGCCTGATCCATTCTTCTACAATGTATCTCAAATCTACAGAATTCTCTCCATCGCTACTCGTGCTACCATCCTACAGAACAGCTATGGCCTCCTATTTATCTTCCCGCTTTCACTCCTGTTCACTTCCTAGCAAGCCCTCTGGCCCCACCCTGCACAGCAGCAAGCCTGAGCTTTGAAAAAACTAACCTGATCATATTTCCCCCCTGATCAAAATCCTTTAATGGTTTTCGATCCATCTTTGGATAAGGTCCAAACTCCTTATGGTCAACAAGGTTCAACGTGACCTAATCCCTAAATACCTCTCCAGTTTCTTTTCTGTAACATTATGAACATTTTTGAACAGATAGCAAAGTTGAAAAAAAAATTACAGTGGATATCCACTGACTGACCACCTGGATTCTACCATTAACATTTTATATTTGTTGTATCATCTGCTTGTCTATTTATCCATTCCTCTCCCCTAATATTATTCTTTGTTGGTTTGGTCCATTTCAAAGTAAACTACAGGCTTCAGTCTCATTTTCAGCCCTCTTCCTCTTGTTCCCTGCACTCAGTCCTCGGCATCTTCTCATTCTTTGAGTCTGTCAGACTGTTTTATAACTCTGCACTTGGGACCTACTGTCCCTTTTACCTGAAATGTCTCCAGCTCCTGTTCATTCCTGACTTATCCCTTGGTTTTCAGCTTAAACTTTGTCTGAGCCAGTCCCTGAGCCTCAATCTAAATTATATTTACCTTTCTCCTTTACAAATCATCTCAAGGCTTTTCCTGTGCTTTTCTTGTGCATTTCCTGAATATCACTTATCACAATTGGAAGCTACATAATTCTTTGGAAAATTGTTTGTTTAATGTCTACCTCTTCCACCAGATTTCAAGTTCATGAGAACAGACACAACATACTGGAGTATGCAGGATCACTTCTGCAGAAAGTCAATTAATAGTTGTTGAAGGAATTAAAGTCAGAAAGCATCAACAGTTACATAATAACAATGATATCATATTAATATAATAACTATACATAGACTAAGTGCATTTGCTCTTCTTTTAAAAATATGTACAAGAAGTATGGGTTTTTAAAGGCCTCTAAGGGCTGCTGTCTATGGGGTCGCACAGAGTCGCACACAACTGAAGTGACTTAGCAGCAGCAGGGGAAGACAGAACTTGCTGCCAGAATATAACCAGCAAGTTATTTCTGTAACATAGTATGGAAAAACCCGAATGAACTTTTCAGCCAACCCAATACATTAAGGCAAATTGCTAAGAGGCTATCTACGGCTAGTGGATAAGCCAAGAAGAGACTGTGGGGGGTTTTAGGGACATCTCACCTATTTCTACTTCCCTCAAGATCACTCCAAATCAACAACAATGCAAGGAAAAACATTGTGCTTGCAATACAAATGCAATTTAAGTTAAAATAACAACAGCTATAATTACTGAGGGCATCTATCAGGGTCTGGCTTTGTATTAGGCACTGTCTTGAGTGCTTTTCCTGCATTGAAAGTGAAAGTGAAAGTCTCTAAGTCGCGCACAACTCTTTGCGACCCCATGGACTATAAATTTTTTTCCCCTGTGGCGTAGGTTCTGCTGTTATTCCCATTCTATGGCTAAGGAAATTGAGAAAAGAATAGTTAAACAACAAATTATCTGACTTTCTCTTCTAACCAGATTGCCATTCTTGTGAACTCCTCCTATGTAGAATATTTATTCTGCCCCATGAGAATAGAAGTATTAATCTAGAAAACTCTGATTGTGCTATTGGAGAGGGAGTTTTAGTTGGTTCTAACAAGTCAAAAAGATAAAAGCCAACCCTACTGATGCTTTTCCTCATGTATAACCCTATATGGACATTTTCAAATGATCCCTGCAAAGAATTTTCCCTCAGAAGGGAACACTATTTACATACAGAGATAAACCACTGTGATCTTCCTCATAACAGGAGCTAATAGTTAAAGAAAAATGAAGCTGTGCAGAATTTTCTAATAGATGAGCACGTCAGACTGTCTAGAGTCGGAAGACAAATTTTATCCTGACTGTGTGACCTTGACTAATTAGTGTCATCTCTGGGCCTCAGTTGCTCAGTTTTCTTATTAAAAATGGAAATCACAAGATCCACCTAACCGGGTGTGGACATATTGAAATGATACTTACAAAAAGCTCAGTACTTACAGTGCTTGGAAAAGAGAGATGCTCAAAGATAGCAACTTTTAAAAAGGGAGAAAAAGGAAAAGGGAGGTGAAGGTGGTAACTTCATACTCAGAACAAAAGAAAAGTTATAAGAAATGTTTTAAATAAATGCACATCATGCATTCTTTTCCCACAGAGAGAAAGAGAGAAAGAAAGACAGAAAAGCTTGGGAAAAGTGTCCTTTAGTATTTGCATTGCTCTTAGCTGGATGAACTTGCCTGCAGCTACCACTTATAATGCAAATTGAGCTTGGAGTCCTTCACACTAACTACACAGCAAAAACCTTTCAGCTTTAAATAGAATACTGCAGTGTGGAATGATCCGAGCAAAGGGAAGAAAAATTCAGACATAAATGCAAAGGAAATTTTGCAGGAAAAAAGAAAGCTGACATAACTGGGCAAGACAGGAAAATGCAGAAATATCAAAGAAAACAAAAGGAAAAGCAAAGTCTGAAGAAGGACCTAGAAACTAATTCCCCAGAAGGTGGGTTTCAGTTAAAAAAGGGGAAGAGAACTTTGGGGCAAGTCCCAAATGCAGAGGATTTTAACAAGGATTTTGATCTGGCGGTGTTCCTTCAAGGTGTACTAGCACTTTTGAGGTATTCATCAGAAGAGGAAGGATTCTCTTCTGATGAATAAAATGCAATTGGGAATTGCATGTGAAAAGACAACTTACATTGTCTAAGAACTATTTTTTTTCTTTCCAGACTTTCACTGCTGCTGCTGCTGCTAAGTCACGTCAGTCGTGTCCAACTCTGTGCGACCCTATAGACAGAGCCCATCAGGCTCCCATCAGGCTCCCCGGTCCCTGGGATCCTCCAGGCAAGAACATACACCAAGCTCAGGTTAAAAAAAAAAAAAAACCCTTGAAAATGTACTGTGGTTTATTTAGTTTTGAATGTAGTGGCACGGGGGTTGGTGTGGGGAGAGTGATCCAAGGAGGCTGATTTGGAACGATTTTAGTAAATTCTTTGCTATAAACTCTACCTCATTTTAGAATATATGAACCCAGATATTTTATCTGCAATCAGAGTCTACCAAAATGGCATCAAAGAGGAACAAAGATTAGGTCTATCTAAGGCCCTGAAAGCAATGAAGAATGCCATGTTTAACTCATTTCTTCATTTTACAGATGATACTCCTACACACATGACCTCAATTTTCCCATCTTCCTAGCTCAGTAAGTTTCCTTTGCCTGCACTTGGAGGCATAAGGCAATACAGAAGAAAACATGAAGGCAACCCTCTGTCTTTGTTGTCTCAAACAAACAAAAAAAAAGTGTGCCCCCAAAGACAATGGACCCAAAACCAACTTCTCTTTCGATGCTATGCTCAGACCCAGAGCTGATCATATGCTACCTGGTGAATCCGTGACAAAGCACTAAGACCGGGGAAGAACATGTAACAATCATGTTGTCACCAGGCAAGTAAAAAGACTCAGTAAGCATGGTGCTTGATATGGGGCAGGGACAAGCTGAACATCTTAAAAGCTACCTCTAAGCTCCTGAAGGCCAGAGGTCATACAGCTCTGCTTGATTTGTCTAGAACCATGGACATATTAGGTGTGATGCTCTCCAATGATGATGACGAATAAAGCATATGTTTTCAAAAACGCTGAACATTCTATCTGAAACTTTCAGGGATGTTTATAGAAGATGCCACCTTTACCCCTAAATTGTGTGTCTTTTTCTTTTCAGAACTTGAACTCTTTAGCACCCCCATCCACATTTCTTTAGTAGTTTTGATGTGATTAAATGTGACAGAAATTTTAGCATCCAGGAATAATAGGAATCATCTGAAATGAACATATCTTGCTACATGTTCCTAAAACCCTTTCACACACATTTTTTCACGTGGGAATTACAATGTGACGATGCAACACTGTACAGGAGTACTTAAGGATAAAGGCCGACAGGTAGAAAATGAAAGCAAAAATGCAAAAGTTTTGGTATTTGGAAATGCCCCCACTCTCTATTCCCACACAAAAGGCAAATGAGATTCCACCTGCTGACTTTCCTTTTCTGCCTGTACCTCACTCAGGCTAATGTCAGAACAAGCGGGGGGAAACGGTGAGAGAGAGAAAGGGAGAGAGAGAGAGACGACAATTTCACCTCTTGGCAAAGCTCAGCTTACTGAACCCTCTTGCTTTCTGCTGGCTGTTGATTCAGCAGAAACTACTGCTGCAGAATTCATAATGGTGATTTTTAAAGGCCCCACTGATCGCATTGCTCGCCCCACGTGTCAGACTCATTCACTCGCCGCCCCAACACTGTTTCCCGAGCCACCTTTTTATATCTTGCTAATGCACTTCCAAGGGGAGAGAGGGTCGCCCTTTATGAACGGGCCTTTTGGGCTTTTGATTGTCTAAGCAGGTAACCCGGCCGGGGAGATTAACGGGCAGGAAATGAAACCATGCCCTCCCTTGCAGCCACTGAGAGACACATCATTCCGCTCAGGGAGAGGAGGACCCACGGTCCTCTTGGGCCCTCTTCTTTCTTACCTATCCCCCACTCCACCGACCCCTGCATATATATTCAGAGAAGGGTCATCTGCTTTTGGGAGCGGGAGTCATTTTTCCAGCCAGGAGCCCCACCCTGAAAAACCTCATCCCCGAGGGCCATTTTAACTCCCGTGGGCGCCGGGTCCACCTGCTGCTGAACACCCAGCTCTCCTCGCGGAGCCCGGATGGATGTGGGGCGCCGGGGCAGCTGCCCCTGCGGGCCGAGCCCCCGCCCCAGCCCCGGGGCCCGGAGGAGTCTGCGCCGCTACACGCCCTGCCGCCCGCGGAGCTCAGCGATCCGCAACTTGCGCCCGGCCCCAGCGGCGGAATGCGGTGGGGCTGGCGTTACCTTCGGTCGCATAGCTGTGGTCGCGCAGGAAACTGTTGTTGATTTTGCGGGTATCAATGTCCTCCTCCATTGACAGCAGGCTTACTTGCGTGGGAACCAGAAGCCGGCAGACAAGTATCCATGTTCCCTCCCCGCAGCCAGTCTCACAGGAGAGGGGGGCAGGGGAGCCAGTGGGACTGCACCATGGTCCGAGCCTGAGGAGGAGACGGGGGAGGCGGAGAGAGAAAAAAAATAAAAACCCGGCAATGGAGCTGTCACCTCCTCCGCCCGGGATCTCCGAGGCTGCGGCGGCTCCTCCCGCGGTGCGCTCACTCCAGCTCCAATTCCCAGCGAGGATGCTGCGCCTGCCTCCGCCGCCTCCGCCTCTGGGGTGCCAAGATGCGCCGTGCCCCGAGGGGTCTGGTCCCGCCCGCCGCCCCGGGAGGCGCTCACAAGCGGGGCTGGGGAGATGCCCAACAGGTTCCCCTCATTGGCAGCCGCTCCGAAATGCAAAAAAAGATCCCTCCTCCCCCCTGGGAGAGCGGGCAGCCGCGACAAAATGGTGCCTTTCTGGACCCGAGCTGCAGTGGCGAGATGGCAGGGGCAGGGTTCAGGCTGGCCCGGCCCGGAGGACGGTGCTGGTCCCACGGGAGGGCTGCTCCGGCTGGCGGGGGCTCGGCAGCCGGCGGGGAGCTGGGCAGGGCGCTAGGCGGCCGGCGCCAGCGCACTCACCCTCACACCCACACGCGCGCACTAGCAGCTGCTGCTGCTGCTGCTGCTGCTGCAGGAGGCTGGAGGCGGCTGGTGCATTAAAGGCGAGGCTCCTCCCAACCGCGTCAGCAGCCCCAGGACTCTTTCCCCAGCAGCGGTGGTAGCCGAGGCAGAGGCTGCGGCTGCTCTCTGCTGCAGTGGGGCACACGCAGCCGCCAACCCGCACCTGGGCAGCGAGCATCCAGCTCCGCAGGTTGACGTGAAAAGCCTAAACGCGCTCTTCCGAACTCCCTCCCCGCCCAGCGCCACGCAGCTCAGGGCGGCGTTTACTCCAGCACCCAGAGTCCCCTAGCTCACCGCCTTTCTTCAGACACCTGTGTTCCAGGATAGCAAAGAGAAGGTTCCCTTGAGCAAACAGGAAGTCTACATCTCGGCCTCTTTTGCTCACCCTTCTATCAAGCATATGGTCTCTGGATGAAGGTCAAGGGTGAGGCCTGGGGTTTGAAGCCTCACCCAGAAAGCAGAGAATGGCTCAGAGGCTAGCTTAAGCCCTTCTCTGCGTTAGGAATAAATGGGGAATCAGAGGCCAGAACTTTTCTGCGGATCACACCTGACTTCTCCCTTTCAAAGAGAGTAAAAAATAACTTTTAACTGGGGGTGTCTATACTAGCAGAGGGAGGAAGAGGGTCGAATTATGAATCTAGTCAACATGCTCTGAAAAAGTCCATATTCCCTAACCCTTTGCACTTAGTTTTGGTCAAACTGCTCCAGCCCCTCGGGTGGGTTTTGCTTGCTAAGACACAGCATTGCAGGAACCGCTGAATTTGCTCTCCCAGTGAAAGGTACATTGGAGCCCTGTGCCCCCAGAGCGCCACTGTTTCCCAGGAGGAATTTCAAAGATCCAATGAATACCAAAAAGTGGCCTGTCTTCCTACTTCACCTAGGAAGAAAATACAGAAGCCTGCCCCGCCCCCAATTTTTCCTGAACTGCCAAATCGCAGATTTCATATTTGAAAGAAAATGAGATCATTACTGTTATGAAACAACAATCATTTCTGAAGCAACCCAAATCACTAGAAAGTCAATTTGGACAAGAAATGTCCCTGATTTCCTCTTGTAGAAGGTATTCATTTCAGTGAGCGTCACTGCAGGGGAGAGACATCAGCGAATGTTTTGCTCAGTTAAGCTCCACAAGTTTAGCTGGATGAGCCCAGAGGGATCTGAGTTAATTATATACATACAATGCTTCGGCTAACACAATTTAGAAAGTATTTGAAGTTCAAAAAAAAAAAACGGGAAAACAAGTCCTTAACTGAGGTTGGGAATTGCCATTAGACTTCCATGAAGAAAACATTCTTCTGGCAGGTAGAAAATGGCAAGGTCCTCATCTCCCGAAACCAACTGCTTATCTCTGGGAAAAGATAGAAGAAATATTCTTTGATATATAATATTCAGCTTACAAAAGATTCCATTTAATTCTCATCTGGTGATTAAGTCTTCCCTACTTCTTTGACTGTGTGTGCCAAATTCACATATGAAATTCCAGGAAGAGATGAAGACTGATGTACAAATTGATGTAATCCACTTCAGTGCCAGTTGCCATGGCTGGTTCTTTCATGTTATGAGTCGTATCCATCACCAAGACTCCAGTGGTCAGCTCATCTGTAGTTATTCAGTCCAGCTTCTCTTGCAGATTGGCATAAGGGGGTAGGGGGAGGGGGAAGAGGGGAAAAGCTAAATTTATCTTAAATTGGTGAGAGGACATCTTGCTTTGAGTTGAAATGACCTTTAGTTGCCACTAGAGACCTTGGAGTAGTATTTGAGATGAAAAGTGAAAGTGTTAGTTGCTCAGTTGTGTCCGACTCTTTGTGACCACATGGACTGTAGTCTGCCAGGCTCCTCAGTTCATAGAATTCTTCAGGTAAGAATACTGGAGTGGGTAGCCATTCCCTTCTCCAGGGGATCTTCATGACCCAAAGGATTGAACCCAAGTCTCCCACATTGCAGGCAAATTATTTACTATCTGAGTCACCAGGGAAGCTATTCTTTCCCATATCTTCCCAGGAGGTGGGCTATATTGGAACAGAGTTACAAGATCAACCAGGAAGGCCCAGGTTTGTTAGCCAGGCTGTGCCTGAGAAATTTTCCACTGTAACCAATGGCAGAAGTGTCCCTGCCAGAGATCAAGCCTCTGGGTTTACTAAATTTTTCCTTTCCTGTTTTCTGCAAAATTCCTTCTTGCATTTATTTTATTCAACAGTATAGACAAGTTTTTTCCTAAGACATAAGTTGTGGAGAGGCAAATTAGATGGCTATCCATTAAGTAGATTAAGAAGACTCCAAGATTTCTATTTTGTGAACCATTCTTTTCTACTATGGAAAGTGGGGAACTAGCCCCTCCAACCAAAACCAAGAAAAATACACCTGTTGGCTTTGTTCTTTAACACAACAACGTGCAATAAAGGAGGTCAGGGAGTGAAGGAAGCCCTGTGCAAGCCAGTGGTTGTAAGAGCACTACACAGACCGTTTCTCAGAAGACTCACTGACCTCCTTCTGTTCCTCCAACTTGTCAAGTTCTTCCTAAAACCTTCTGGCATTTGCCCATGCCATTCATTTCCTATTCCCCTTCCTTGTGTTCCTGGCATTCTTCAGCACTGAAGCTGACCTGTCCCTACTTTACTGAGGCATTCCCTGTCCTCCCCATAGTCCCTTCCTTTGGAATTTTTTGTCTGTACATCTTTTTTTTTCCTTCTTGTTCATGGAACATTTGCATTTTGTAATAGTTGTTTACTTATAATTGTCAACCATTCCACTATATCTCTGCTATTAAGTGTCTAGCACTTCAGTTCAGTTCAGTCACTCAGTAGTGTCCGACTCTTTGCAACCCCATGAACCACAGCATGTCAGGCCTCCCTGTCCATCACCAACTCCCAGAGTCTATCCAAACCCATGTCCATCGAGTCAGTGATGCCATCCAACCATCTCATCCTCTGTCGTCCCCTTCTCCTCCTGCCCTCAATCTTTCCCAGCATCGAGGTCTTTTCAAATGAGTCCATTCTTCGCATCAGGTGGCCAAAGTATTGGAGTTTCAGCTTCAGCATCAGTCCTTCCAATGAACACCCAGGACTGATCTTTAGGATGGACTGGTTGCATCTCCTTGCAGTCCAAGGGACTCTCAAGAGTCTTCTCCAACACGACAGTTCAAAAGCATCAATTCTTCAGCGCTCAGTTTTCTTCAGCACTTAGTAGATGCTCAATTATATTTACTGAATGGAGATAGTAAAAGTGAAGTCACTCAGTCGTGTCCGACTCTTTGCAACCCCATGAACTGTAGTCTACCAGGCTCCTCCGTCCATGGGATTTTCCAGGCAAAAATACTGGAGTGGGTGGCCATTACTAATGAATGAGTAAATTACTGAATTTGTTCAGTGATATTTAGGTTTTAAAGCTCTACTTTTTAAAATCCTTGGCCAACAAGAAAATGTGTTGTGAGTAAATTTATAGATTGTAATGCCTATTCCTATTGGAAACAATTGTCCTACCCATTCCTGTATGCATATGCACTGAAAATACTTACTGAGCACTTAATATATGACAAGAATTTTTGTAGGTACTGCGATACAGTTAGAACAGAGTTCCTTTCTTTCACAGAACTGACATTCTATCATCTGATTTTAGAAATATGAGCTTTCTTAGAAATACAACAGTGCATTATAAATTAACAGACTAGAGTATAATATTAAGTGCCAAGCCTCTGCTATCAAGCAAAACTGATTTTCTGCCATTTATTATTATGTCCTTGAGCAAAGTTGCAAGATTTCTCAACCTATGTTTTTTTAATCTATAAATTAGAAAGAAAAATAATACTACTTAATGGAGTTTCTGTGATGATTAAATGAGATAATACTTGGAAAGAATATACTGCTATGACTTGTTGAGTATTTACTATCATCATCACTGTCAATATAGAACAAATATTTAAGCACCTACCATGTCGGCCACTGGGATAGGTCTAGAGTTTCAGCAACATCAGTGCTGAAAATGTATTGTCCTCTCTGCTGTCATGGAACTTAGTATCTAATTTATGGTTTATGGAAAGGGGGGCCACAGGCTGCAGAAGTGGCAGCAGAGAACAGTCTGAAAGGCTGACCAAATTCAGGCTTGTGCTGTACACAGAAAAGGCCAGTTACAGATACACAGCCCTCTTAAGTTACACAATGCATCATGACAGCACAGGAAAACATTCTTTTTTTCATCATCTTTCATATGTTCCCCCCTCCCTCAACACTCTCACATACCCCCAGCCCAGTTAGGTTAGCATTGCCTGTGTTGGAAACCCTTTGTAGGTCATGCTATCTAATTAGCACATTAAATATCTACAATTTCATTAAAATCTTTGTCATAAACCAGTCTAGAGATTCTTAATACAGGCTTCAGGTGTCAGATAGTCCTGGTTTTCTGTCTCAGCTCAGGCATTTATGAATTTCATGACCTTTGGCAAGTAATTCAACATCTCTGAGCCTTTGTATTTGCAACATTGAAAGAAAATAATAGGAACCACTTCATAGGGTTGTTGAGTGGCTTCAGAGACTGTGTAAGGAAAGTGCTTAATACAAGCTTGGCCCATAGCCAGGCCTCACTAAAATGTCCCTTTGGCCTTCTGGTAGTGGCTCATTGGGGTCTCTGTCTGCAGAGAATTGGAGAGATGCACTACTAGTCAGTCAGATGTATGGACACAAGTGACCTAGAAACCTGAGTTTAACCGCCTAGCAATCTGTCTTAATGAGCCCTAGTCACCAGAAATAGGAGATCCTTCAATTCAGTTCAGTTCAGTCGCTCAGTCGTGTCCGGCTCTTTGTGACCCTTGCTGTCTTATAAAAAGCCCTTTATAAGCCAGGAAGTCCTGTGCAAAGGGAAGGAATTAGAATTATGCTTTCTTGATTTTCACATATGTAAGTGCAGGCCTAATCAAGTTTGTCTATCAGGGAATCCTGTGGAATCCCTCTCTAGATCATTGAGCCCCAAATGCACAACTGTTTCTCTGAGATGGTTTGCCACAACCGCCCAGAGGATGATCTCTTGAGTTTCTAGCAAGGTTTGCCATTCCTTTTTGTGCGTGTTACAGCATGTAATAAATACCACATGAGTGAGCCTTTAGCATTGGCGTTTAACCTAGGAGAAGAAAACAAAACATCTTGTTCTCAAAATGTATTAATTCTAGATTCTGGATATTCTTAATGGATTTCACTGAGTACCATGTTCCCTCAGTTATCAAAGGACAGAAACTTATGAAAATAAACAGTTGTATGCAGAAGCTGGGAGGTGCTGGCTGTTGAGAGCTGATTGTGTTGATTACACACATCTTTTTATCCAGCTCTGCTTCGAGTGACATCATGTTGGTAGCTTAAAATCTGAAATCTGCCATGGTGGGATATTTATATCATAGAAATTAAAAAAAAAACACCTATATAAATCAGTGCTTTGGCTTTGGGGCAGGGGTGGCAGAGAACAGATTTGTAAACATTTACTACTATAGCCAGTTGAAACACATGAATTGTTGATACATCTTTCTACTTACATGTGTTAATCTATACAAAGTTCCTTTCAGTTCCTCAACACTCAATCTCCCAAACTGTCAAATTTCAGAACATTTCACCATCTGATCAAATAACTCTTAAAAATCCTACCTTTACCATAAAGTATTTCCATATCCATCAGAGGAAACCCGATGCCTCTGTTTGAGCCCCTCTAGGCTGGTTATGAAATTGCCCTGACGGATTTGTGAGTGAGGACCCCTGCAAAGTTCCTAGATCTGACGGTGTAAGCAAAGTGAGGTACGTGCTCACTCTCAATGAATAGCTATTTTCTGCTGTTTGTGCTCTATTGTCACTTTATTTTTGCCTGTGTCTCACCTCAGTGCAAAACAAAAACATCCAGTGTGCCTAATTTCACTGATTGCACTTGTCTAGTTAGGATATTGAAGCAATGACAGAAAAGGTACAAAAATTCAAGAGTCCAGATCTGAGAGCCTTTTCTCATTCAGTCGTTTAAAAGTTAGACTTGGACTGTCTTGTAGGTTTGTATTTGTGTTATATTTGTTAGGTGCAAAGTAAGGATTTCTGAAACCAGTTTAGCAAACCTAAAGTGGTATATTGTCTAGTACCTGATGACATGTCTCAAAGAAATAGTTCAGGATAATTTAAACAAACAAACAAAAAATACATTGGGAAATATCTTCAAATTTCTTTAAAATGCACCAAGCAATAACACATTACGGAATTTATCCTAAGAAAATAATCATGGCTATAGGGCAAAAATTTAGCCATAAGGATATTTCTCAGAGCACTGTTTATAATCATGAAAAACTGAAAACAAGCCTAAGTGCCAACAATAAAATTGTCTAGGCAAATTATGGTGTGTATGTATAGTGGGGAATTATTGAGCCGTTGATATAATATTAACACCTAATGTTTATTGAGCATGTATTATATACTGGGCACTGTGCAAAGGGTTTCACTAGCATTATCTTATTTAATTCTAACAACTGCCCCTATAAGGTAAGTTATCTCCATTTAACTGTGGCTAGTATGGCACCCCACTCCAGTACTCTTGCCTGGAAAATTCCATGGATGGAGGAGCCTGGTGGGCTGCAGTCCATGGGGTCGCTAGAGTCGGACACGACTGAGCGACTTCCCTTTCACTTTTCATTTTCACACATTGGAGAAGGAAATGGCAAGCCACTCCAGTGTTCTTGCCTGGAGAATCCCAGGGACGTGGGAGCCTGGTGGGCTGCCATCTATGGGGTCACACAGAGTTGGACACGACTGAAGCAACTTAGCAGCAGCAGTCAAGATAAATAACATACCCAAAGTCAAACAAATAGGAGCCTGGCTGTGCGTGTGTGTTGGGTGGGTTGAGGTCACCACAGAAACTTGGAGGTCTTTTCCCAACCCTCCCACCCCTGGAGGCTGATCTGTACCTCTTAAGAATGAATAGCCTCTCAGTTGAAAATCACTACTATTGTGTTGGTGAGGAGGTGGCAAAATTGGAACCCTCACACACTGTTTGTGGGATTGTATAATGGTGCAATTGCAAATAGTTTGGCAGTTCCTCAAAATGTTAAACAGAGTTACCATATGACCCAGCAATTTCACTTCTAGTTATACACCCAAGAGAATTGAAAACACATATTCATACCAAAACTTGTGGATGAGTATTCATAACAGCATTATTCATAATATCCCCAAAGTAGAAACAACCCACATATTCACCAACTGATAAATGGATGAATAAAATGTGATATATTTATATAAATAATTACTATTTAGCTGTAAAAAGTGATGAAGTACTAATACATCTTACAACATGGATGGGCCTTGAAGACATTATGCTAAATAAAAGAAGCCAGTCACAAAACACCACACACTGTGTGATTCCATTTATGGGAGATGGGCAATGGGCAAATCCATAGGGACAGAGTAGATTAGTTGCCAGGGGCTGGGATGGGGGAATAAGAGTGACTACTTGTGTGTTTGGGATTTCTTTTTAGAATAATGAAAATATTCTAAAATTACTTAAGGACAATAGCTGCACAACTTTGAATAGACTAAAAATTACTGAATTGAATACTTTAAAAAGATGCTTCAAAAGGTACAAAGTTCCAGATATAAGGTAAACTAGAGATGTAGAGTCGGAGAAGGCGATGGCACCCCACTCCAGTACTCTTGCCTGGAAAATCCCATGGATGGAGGAGCCTGGTGGGCTGCAGTCCACAAGGTCACTAAGGGCCGGACATGACTGAGCGACTTCACTTTCACTTTTCATTTTCCTGCATTGGAGAAGGAAATGGCAACCCACTCCAGTGTTCTTGCCTGAAGAATCCCAGGGACGGGGAAGCCTGGTGGGCTGCCGTCTATGGGGTCGCACAGAGTCGGACACGACTGAGGTGACTTAGCAGCAGCAGCAGAGATGTAGAGTAAAATACAATAAATATAATTAACACTGCTTTATTAAACAATCTGCCTGCCAATGCAGGAGACGTAGGAGACGCAAGAGACATGGGCTTGATCCCTGGGTTGGGAAGAGGAGGAGGAGGAAATGGCAACCTGCTCCAGTATTCTTACCTGGAAAATTCCACGGACAGAGGAGCCTGGCAGGTAGGCTACGGTCTGTGGGGTCGTAAAAAGTCAGACACAGCTGAGCACACAAACAATGCACATGTTACATATGAAAGTTAAAAGAGTAAATCCTCATTACAAGAGAAAATGTTTTTCTATTTCTTTTTGTATCTATATGAGATGAATGTTCACTAAACTTACTGTGATCATCATTTCATGATGTCAGTCAAATCATGCGGTACACCTGAAACTTATACAAGGCTGTATGTCAATAAAACTAGAAGAGAAAAAAAAGTATTTCAACAAAACTGTTATTAAAGATTTAAAAAACTACTGCTGTCATAAACCATTATTACCTCTAGGAGTATGGTATATCCCTCAGGTTATTATTAGTGCAGAAAAATTTAAAAGTATATAATGACAAGGATAGATGTTCATGTCATGTTGTTTGAAAAAGTCAAAAACCAATGTATACTGACTGATCCCCTTTTTTGGAAAAAATGTGTGTATCACAAAAGGAATACATGAAAATGCTTGAGAGTGGTCAAGTGTGGCTTTCTTTGTGGTTCATATTCTTGTCAAAGAAAATTTAGAACACAATCGTTTTTAGAGTAAGAAAATTTTTAAAATTTATAAGGCTATGAAATACTTTTTAGGATGAAACTTTGTATTGAAAAAAATAAAAAATCATTTTGTACACACCAGAAAAATGAGAGACACTGATGTAAATATATATGCTACCAAATACATAGAACAGTTCTACCCAAAAGAAATACAATACAAGCTACATTAATAATTGTAAATTTTCAAGTTGCCACACTAACAAGTGAAAAGAAACAGATGAAATTAATTTTAATAATGTTTAAAATTTGGGGAATATAATTTAATCCAATATACCAAAAACATTAATTTCAGCATATATAGAATACAGAAAAATTAACAATATATTTACCCCCTTTTTATAAGTCTTTGAAACCTGGTGTGCATTTTACAACTGACAGCACCTCTCCAAAATACGCATATTTCTAGGGCTCAATAACCACACATTCCTTGTGGTTATAGCACAAGTATGAAGGAACTACTCCAAAAGTATTATTCCATTCACAAAATGAGTGTTTTTAAATTTATTTATTTTAATTGGAGAATAATTACCTTACAATATTGTGATGGCTTTTGCCATACATCAACATTAGCCGGCCATAGGTATACATGTGTCCCTCCATCCTGAACCCCTTCTCCCACCTATCTCCCCACCCATCCCTCTGGGTTGTCACAGGGCACTGGCCCTGGGTCCCCTGCTTTGTGCACTGAACTAGCACTGGTCATCCATTCAACATATGGTAATGTGTATGTTTCAGTGCTATTCTCTCAAATCATTCCACGCTCTTCTCCCACTGAGTCCAGAAGTCTGTTCTTTATGTCTATGTCTCCTTTGCTGCCCTGTATGTAGGATCGTTGGTACCATCCTTCTATATTTCACATATATGTGTTAATATATAGTATATTTTATACTGTATATATCTTTATCTTTCTGACTTAATTCACTTTGTATAACAGGCTCTAGGTTCATCCACCTCATTACAACTGATTAAAATGCATTCCTTTTTATAGCTGAGTAGTAGTCCATTCTGTATATGTGCCACAACTTCCTTTTCCATTCATCTGCCGATGGGCATCTAAGTTGCTTCCGTGTCCTAGCTATTGTAAATAGTGCTGCAGTGAACATTGGGGAACATGTGTTTCTTTGAATTCTGGTTTCCTTGGTGTGTATGCCCAGTAGTGGGATTGCTGGGTCATACGGCAGTTCTAGTCCCAGTTTTTTAAGGAATCTCCACACTGTTCTCCATAGCAGCTGTACCAGTTTGCATTCCCACCAACAGTGTAACAGGGTTCCCGTTTCTCCACACCCTCTCCAGCATTTATTGTTTGTAGACTCACAAAATGAGTTTTATCACATTATTTCAAAGGAAAAATTTTAATCTACCAAGGACTTGAACTAGACTGTGGGGAACTAAAACCAAACTAAGTAACTTTAAACTGATGAACCTCACAACTATTTAAAGTAATACAAACTAAGTATGAAAATATATATAGGGAATTTCCTAGAAATCCTGTGGTTAGGACTCTGAGCTCTCACTGCCAAGGGCCCAGGTTTGATCCCTGGTCAGGGAACTGAAATCCCATAAGTTGAGTGGCTCAGGCAAAACTTTTTTAAAAAATAAAAGAAAAAATACATAGACACACCCACATATATACACGCTGTGCTGTGCTTAGTCGCTCAATTGTCTCTGACTCTTTGCAACCCCATATATACCCCTCTCTCTCTCTGTCTCTCTCTCTCTCTCTCTATATATATATATATATGCTGCTACTGCTAAGTCACTTCAGTTGTGTCCGACTCTGTGCGACCCCATGGACTGCAGCCTACCAGGCTTCTCCATCCATGGGATTCTCCAGGCAAGAACACTGGAGTGGGTTGTCATTTCCTTTTTCAATGCATGAAAGTGGAAAGTGAAAGTGAAGTCGCTCAGTCGTGTCTGACTCTTAGCGACCCCACGGATTGCAGCCTACCAGGCTCCTCTGTCCATGGGATTTTCCGGGCAACAGTACTGGAGTGGGGTGCCATTGCCTTCTCCTCTCTCTCTCTTTCTCTCTCTCTCTCTATATATGTAATAGTAAGTTGGAACCCAATCTGCATTTCCCCCTAAACCTAGTAAGCTGAATTAACAGAATGATAAAAGATCAAGATTTTAAAAGCACTAAAATGACATTATAAAACAATACATAACAAATAGCAAGAAAGATGTAATTCAGTCAGCATATAATTACCATCCAAATAGGCCAAATGTTTAGCTCAACACCTATGGCTTCAACGGCAGCCAGTAGAAGCAGCCGCATAACCAGATGTTACTACTAAAAAAGGAATTTTCACAGCTAGGTATCTGGCCTCTATTATGGTCATTAAAGGTGGAGAAATGTAAAGGTGCAGTTATGGGAATCCAGCTGAGAATTTAAATTAGAGTCTTTTGGATTGGATCAGAGAGTGGAACTGTGTGGTCATGTGATGAGTGGCGTGATTTCTGAAGACTAACCTAACCCCATGGCCTTTAACATTTGCATGCAAACAGTTTTGTGTGTATGTCTGAACACTTCTTCCTTCCTAAACACACTTTCTTCACTGATTCCCAGGTATCAGCCTTTCCTGATTCATCCTCAATGCACACTCCTCCGGGTCACCTGCTGCTCCTCCTCACTGCTTGCCTTGACCTTTCCAGGCACCCTCGAGTTCAAAGTTCTCAGATTTCTCTATCCACAATCCCATCCAAGATGACCTCATCCAGTCTCTTAGCTTGCCACTCCCTCGATGGTAAAATCTCATAAATATCGAGCATGGACCTCTCCACTGACTCCCAGGCTAATGACACCAACAGCTGACCTGATATTTCCCTGATATCTACCAGGCAGCCCAATCCCTAAATCTGCCCCCACCAGACCAGCTCCACGGCCTGTTCCTTGATTCCTCTTTCATTCTCCACATCCTTCCAGTCCATCAGCAAATCCTGCCAACTCTTAACTTCAAAATGCACCCAGCCTCCAGCCACTCCTCACCACCTCCATGGCTACTACCACGCTCCAACTACCATCGCATCTCATCATGATGGTCTCAATAGACTCTAATGAGTGTGTGATCCCTACTTCCCCCTCCTACAGAATAGTTTTAGTGCAGCAGGCAGAATGGGCCTTTTAAATGCAAATCACTTTGTCACTTTTCTGCTCCAAGTTCTTTATTGGCTTCCTACACATTCAGGGTAAAACTTTCTTAAAATGCTGGAAAGGTTTGGCTCTCGCTGGAGCTTTATCCTTTTTCTTTTTTCACTTCTCACCTGCAGCTACCAGCTCTTGTCTCAACCCCATTTCTTCCCTCTACCCCACACATAGACATAATTGTTTGCCACACACACCAGGAAGAGCAGCGCCACCCCAGGTCCTCTGCAAATGCTTGTTCTCACTGGATTGAGTGCCTTCCTTCCATCAGCAGCCTAGCTCAGAGCTTCACCTCACTTGGGTGTCACGCCAGAATGGATTTTTCTAAGATGCCTTTCTTGATTGTTCTGTATTAAATAAAATAGAAGCCATCCCTCCCAGCACTCCTTATTCCCATATTGCTACCTGACAGTGTATTTATTTGGCTTTGGTTATTACATGAGAACATAACTTCTGGGGAGACCGAGATGTGTTTATTCCCTGCACTCTGTCTGGCCCTAGAGCAGTGCCTGGCATATGCTGGTTACTCTTAGGTACCTTGAGAAATAATGAAGCAGTCAAGGTATATTTGCTTAAAAATGTACCAAACTGTGTGTGGGGTATCAATAAACAATAAATCTAGGATTCTGGAATACTAAAGAATTTTTCCTTGCCCAAAGAGAGGCCTGGCTTTTGCCCTAGGCTTCTGGGAGATAATCTGTGTTGGACGTGATAATAGTGTCTTTGTCTCGAGTGGGAGATGCTCCCTCCAACAGCTCTATGGTGAGAACTAACCAAGGCAGAAAGACCATGTGATTTAGTGTGGGGGAATTTGGGTCAAGCTGCAGACAAAGTTCAAACAACGTGGGCAATCAATGAATCACGTCTATTATATAATGGAGCTTCAATAAACACTCTGAACACCAGGCTTATGTAAGCTTTCTTGAGTATCAATACTTTATTCATATTGCTATACATCTATGCCAGGAGGGTAATGTGTCCTGAGAACAATGGAAACTGGAAGTTTGGGACCCTCCCCAACTGCCCTAATGTATCTCTTTCTTTGGCTGATTTTAATCTGTGTCCTTTCCATGTAATCAACTACAACCACAAATACAATAGCTTTCTGTGAGTTCTCTGAGACCTAGTGAATTATTGAAACTGAGGGTAGTTTTGGGAAACCCCTCAAATTTGCAGTTGATGTCAGAAGTGAGGACATTCTTGGGAACTCTGCCCTTAAACTTTGCAAATTAGCTAACTCCTTATTTGCAGAACTCAGAGTATAATACAGTATATGCATTAGGACCCCAACTTTATAAAAATAAATTTGTGCATGTGCCAAAAAAATTAGGTAACTCCAGGTCATACCAAACACATACTCAACAAGGTTCATGGTAAACAGTAGCTTAGGGAATTCCCAAGTGGTCCAGTAGTAAGAACTCCGTGCTGTCACTGTGGAGAGTCTGAGTTCAACTCCTAGTCTGGGAACTACACAGTCCCAAGTCAGGGAACTAAACCCCCACAAGCCACATGGTCAAGAAGCAAACAAACAAAAGGTGAATGGGAGATCATTAGTACCAGCCCGTAAGTTTGGTAATGAAGAAACTAAAGCCTACAGAAAAGAACAAACTTGCCCGGTTCACCTGGTTGGCAGACAAGGCGCACGGAACTGGGTTCCTGAATCCCACACATACCCTCAACAATGACTCCCCAGCTTCTGTTTCAGGAGACACTACTGTTTCTTAAGAGGCCAAATTGAAAGTTATTGGACAATTAAGTCGACCTTAACTCCTCAATACTTTAAGGTCAATATTAAGGGGAGAAATTATGACTCTCTTTTAAAAGTCACAGGAATATAGAGAAAAGGGAACCCTCTTATGTTGGTGAAAACATAAACTGAAGCAGCCATTGTGGAAAACTGTGGGAATTCCTTAACAAAATTAAGAGGAGAACTATCATATGATTCAGCAATTCCACGCCTTGGTATATATCCAAAGAAAATTAAAACACTAGTTAGAAAACAGGTACATACCTCTATTTCCATTGCAGTGTTGTTTACAACAGCCAAGATATAGAAACAACCCAAGTGCCCATCAACAGATGAATGGATAAAGACATGGTATACACACACACACACACACACAGTAGAATATTATCCAATCTTAAAAAGAATGACATCTTGCCATTTGTAACAATATAGATAGACCCAGAGAATATCATCTTTAGTGAAATAAGTCTGACAGAGAAAGACAAATACCATATGATTTCACGCATACATGGAATCTAAAAAAAAAAACCCCAAAGCAAATGAACAAATGTAACAAAACAGAAAGAGGCTTATAGATTCAGAGAATAAGTAGTTAACAGAAGAGGGAGACGGGGGGAGGGAGGAAATAAATGAAAGAGATTAAAGAGGTACAAGCTTTAGTTGCAAGATAAATGAGTTGTAAGTATGGAATATACAGAGTGGAGAATATGCTCAAAAAGTAATTTGTCACATTGTGTGGTGACAGATCATAACTAGACTTGTGATCATTTTGAAATGTATAGAAAAAATTACTATGTCGCATAACCTCAGGAAGTAACAATGTTATAGGAACGATTATATTTCAAATACAAAAAAAATCACACAAATAAACTTATATAAAAAGATCAGATTGTGGTTACCAGAGGTGAGGAGTAAGGGAGTTGGATGAAGGTAGTCAAAAAGAAATTCTCATTTATAATATAAATAAGTACTGGAGATATAATGGCTTCCCCAGTGGCTCAGAGGTAAAGAATTCATCTGCAATGCAGGAGATGCAGGAGACGTGGGTTGGATTCCTGGGTTGGGATGATCCCCTGGAGGAGGGCATGGTAACCCACTCCAGTATTCTTTTTGGGAAAACCCCATGGACAGAGGAGCCTGGTGGGCTATGGTCCACTGGGTTTCAAAAAGTCAGACACGACTGAAGCCACTGAGCACGCATGCATGCAGAGATACAATGAACAACGTGATCAATGTAATTAACCCTGCGGTACATCACATATGAAAGTAGTTAACAGAGTAAATCCCAAGAGTTCTCATTATGCAATTTTTTTTCTATTTCTTTAATTTGGCATCTATATGAGATGGTGGCTAATCACTAAACTCATTGAGAAAATCATTCCACAGTATGTTAAATCATTGTGCTATACACCTTAAACTTACATAGTGCTGTATGTCAATTATATCACAATAAAACTGGAAGGGAAAAAAGTCCCAGGGTCCAACCCTGGATATAATTGAAATAAGCAAGCTCCTTGCTTCTCTTTATCTTCTTCAGCTCCCATTTTCTCTCCCCTGAGATGGGTCAGGGAAGAGCTACAGATGGACCTTATCACTGCCCACCCCCAACCCCAATCCAAGGCTGCAGATGTCAGGGAAGAAAGCCTTTCAACTCACTGAGTATCATCACTAATTTTCTTCTTCCTACACCACCACATTCTGCCTTATTCTCCTTCTTTGGAATGAAGTTTCTAAGTATAGGCACCTTTGGAAGCTATAGGACATATCACAGTAATCTTAGCTTATTACATGGGAAAACATTTTGATAAGTTCAAAGTGCTATGCAAATAAGGATAACACCCTGGCCATCACTATACTAGAAAGACAAATTATAAGAGCTGAATTCAAGCACTACTTGGACCTTGAACTTGGAAGCAAGTTTGAATATATTTTAAAACTCAATAAATATTTATGTGTATCATACAGAATGAAAATATCAACAATTGTATTAAACATCCTTCAAACAGAGACCTCTGTAATTTCCACTTGGCTTCTATAGCACTACAAGGATAAACAAAGTATGATAATCAAAGTTTATGAATTAACATCTGAAAAGTAGCATAAGGCCCTGGGCAGTGACTTTAACATGTTGGGGGTCACAGGTCATTTCTGAGAATTTAATGAAGATTTTGAATTCTCTCCTCAGAAGAAATCATAGTTTAGAGCATTTCCTGCTTCCAACTGCTGATTCATTACATCTATTTCATGGACAGAAAAAGGAGGAAAAAAGACCTAGGAACAAAGAAGGCCCTAAGTTGAATGCAAGTTCAGAATTACACAGATACTACTCCCCACATATATGAATCACATATATGTGATTCACGGATTGGTGGTGGTGGTTTAGTTGCTAAGTCATGTCCAACTCTTGCGGCCCCGTGGACTGTAGCCTCCCAGGCTTCTCTGTCCATGGGATTCTCCAGGTAAGAATACTGGAGTGGGTTACCATTTCCTTCTCCAGGGTATCTTCCTGATCCACAAATCACATATATTTTTATAGGGAGACTAATAATAACTATCACACACATAGTACTTAATAGCAATGATGCAAGGCCAGATGGGAGACTCCTTTCTCAGATGGGTCAGTCAAGTATAAGAGGAGAAGGGTTGAAGGTGGGGCTTTTGAGTTCCAGACAGCTTGAGTTCAAATCTTGGTTCTGTTATTTCCTAGCACTGTAATCTTGGGCAACTTACTTAATTTCTCTGTTCTTCAATTTCATTTGCAAAATACCAATAATAGTATCTACTTCATAGGGTTGTTGTAAATATTAAATGAGTTCTTATATACAAAATATTTTAAAACAGTCCCTGGCACATAATGATGTTAAACAAAGCTAAACAATGTTAGCTGTTGTTAGGAGGCACTGCAGACTGTCATTATTAGATGCTCTGATGTCTACATTCACACCAGATTTATTCACTTTTCTGGTTCTCATTCTTGAATTGCTTTGCCAAATGTGCTTCTTGTCCCCCGAACCTCCTTTTTTAAAAGTTAACTCAAAGACATGGTTTCATTACAAGCAAATGTGAAACTGTTCATGTCAGTGGCTCATGATGGAGGCATAGATCCATTCAACATCAATCATGTACTACTTGTCTGCTGTGTGATTAGCACCAGTCTTTTTAGTTGTTGGAAAGAGACTCACATCCAAGTTTCAGAGGTCAATGCTAAAATTTATGTGCCCATAAGAGACTAATCAAGTGTGGATTAACCACAATGTAAGAATTTAGAGGTACTCACCTGGGCGAGAACATGTACGATGGACAAAAGACACACTTGATTGAGCTCTGAAGCAGGCCTAGCTATATAATTTGTGAATCCTGAGCCAACATAAAAGCATGGGGCCCTCTATTCAAGGAGTATAAGGAATTTCAAGACTAACAGCAGAGTTTTAATACATAGAAATGACATACACTGGACATGTCACTGCACCATGGGGCTGGCCCTGCCTTGAAGGTTGGGAGGACTCATGGAGAGATGCCGGCCTTTAGCAGATGGACACTTCCTAGTCTATTGGCCATGTCATGCATATATCTACCTCTGTGTCTTCTCTTCCACTTTTTCCTCCTAACTAAAAATATTTTGCTTTTTTTTTTCAACTTAGGAACATTCTAAATATTCATTAAATTTAGCTCAAGTCTTAGTTTAGAGGGCTTCCACAGTAGCTCAGTGGGTAAAGAATCCACCTGCAATGCAAGACACACAGGAGACTCAATCCCTGTGGATTCAATCCCTGGGTTGGGAAGATCCCCTGGAGGAGGAAAAGGCAACTTACTCCAGTGTTCTTGCCTGAAAAATCCCATGGACAGAGAAGCCTGGTAGGCTACAGTTCAAAGAGTTGCAAAGAGTCAAAATGGCTGAATGACTAAGCATGTAAGATATAATGAAAAGAGTCCTGGACTTGAAATTAGAAGAGCTAGGATTAAGTCTCAAAATTGATGAAAGTGAAAGTGGAGAGTGAAAAAGTTGGCTTAAAGCTCAACATTCAGAAAACGAAGATCATGGCATCCGGTCCCATCACTTCATGGGAAATAGATGGGGAAACAGTGGAAACAGTGTCAGACTTTATTTTTGGGGGCTCCAAAATCACTGCAGATGGTGACTGCAGCCATGAATTTAAAAGATGCTTACTCCTTGGAAGGAAAGTTATGACCAATCTAGATAGCATATTCAAAAGCAGCGACATTACTTTGCCAGCAAAGGTCCATCTAGTCAAGGCTATGGTTTTTCCAGTGGTCATGTATGGATGTGAGAGTTGGACTGTGAAGAAGGCAGAGCACCGAAGAATTGATGCTTTTGAACTGTGGTGTTGGAGAAGACTCTTGAGAGTCCCTTGGACTGCAAGGGGATCCAACCAGTCCTTTCTGAAAGAGATCAGCCCTGGGATTTCTTTGGAAGGAATGATTCTAAAGCTGAAACTCCAGTACCTTGGCCACCTCATGCGAAGAGTTGACTCATTGAAAAGACTCTGATGCTGGGAGGGATTGGGGGCAGGAGGAGAAGGGGACGACAGAGGATGAGATGGCTGGATGGCATCACTGACTCGATGGACGTGAGTCTGAATGAACTCCGGGAGTTGGTGATGGACAGGGAGGCCTGGCGTGCTGCGATTCATGGGGTTGCAAAGAGTCAGACACGACCGAGTGACTGAACTGAACTGAGGATTAAGTTTGCTTGTCTCTGGCTCTATATATGTCACTTATATGCATTAAAGCTCTACTGTTAGTCTTGAAATTCCTTATACTCTTTGAATAGAAGGCCCCATGATTTTATGTTGGATCAAGCCTCACAAATTATGTAGGTAGTTCTGCTTAGAGCTTGATCAAGTATGTCATTTGTCCATCTTACATGCTGAGTCCATTCTCGCCCAGGTGAATAACTCTAAATTCTTACATCGTGGTTAATCAATACTTCATTAGTCTCTTATGGGCACATAAATTTTTAGCATTGACCTCTGCAACTGAAATGTGAATCCTATCCAGAACCTAAAAAGGCTAGTGCTAATCTCACAGCAGACAGGTAGTGTGTGATTTGAATCAGAGATCAAATTGCCAACATCTGTTGGATCATTGAAAAAGAAAGAGAATTCCAGAAAAACATCTATTTCTGCTTTCTTGAGTATGCCAAAGCCTTTGACTGTGTGGATCACAACACACTGTGAAAAATTCTTAAAGAAATGGGAATACCAGACCACCTGACCTGCCTCCTGAGAAATCTATGTGCAGGTCAAGAAGCAACAGTTAGAACTGAACACAGAACAATGGACTGGTTCCAAATCGGGAAAGGGGTATATCAAGGCTGTATATTGTCACCCTGCTTATTTAACTTACATGCAGAGTACATCATGCAAAACCCCAGGCTGGTTGAAACTGGAAGCTGGAATCAAGATTGCCAGGAGAAATATCAATAACCTCAGATATGCAGATGATATCACCCTTATGGCAGAAAGTAAAGAGGAACTTAAAAGTCAGCATTCAAAAAATGAAGATCATGGCACCTGGTCCCATCACTTCATGGCAAATAGATGGGGAAACAGTGGAAACAGCCTTTATTTTCTTGGGCTCCAAAATCACTGCGGATGATGACAGCCATGAAACTAAAAGATGCTTGCTCCTCAGAAGAAAAGCTATGACTAACCTAGACAGCATATTAAAAAGCAGAGACATCACATTGCCAACAAAGGTCTATCTAGTCAAATCTATGGTTTTTCCAGTAGTCATGTATGGATGTGAGAGCTGGCCCATAAAGAAAGCTGAGTGCTGAAGAATTGATGCTTTTGAACTATGGTGTTGGAGAAGACTCTTGAGAGTCCCTTGGACTGCAAGGAGATCCAACCAGTCCATCCTAAAGGAAATCAATCCTGAATATTCACTGGAAGGACTGATGCTGAAGCTGTAATACTTTGGCCACCTGATGAGAAGGGCTGACTCATTAGAAAAGACCCTGATGTTGGGAAAGATTGAAGGTAAGAGAAGAAGGGAACAACAGAGGATGAGATGGTTGGATGGCATCACTGACTCAATGGACATGGGTTTGGGTGAACTCCGGGAGTCGGTGATGGACAGGGAAGCTTGGCATGCTACAGTCCATGGGGTCGCAAAGAGTCAGACATGACTGAGCGACTGAACTGAACTGGAGGTCTGGGCAAGTCTCTTGACTTCTCTGATATTTAGTTGGGGACACTGGTTTTGAAAGTGATGGGTTGAAGAAGGATCAAAAGCTATCAGCAATAGATAAGATCCTTGAAATAGTGATTTCTCATATCGATAAAGTGCTTCATACTTTTTGATGAAGACTTTCCTTAGTGTCTACAAACTATGAGCAGCATTTACATTGAGTGTCCCAATATATTATTAAAACACACATGGGCATGTGTGTGCTACTGCATGTACAAGCCCCTTCCACTGCTGCCCCATCTTTGACATGTATGAATTTGAGGTCTTAGTCTTTCTTTCGAACTCTCAAGACCATCAAGCTTTCAGTACCCTCCCAATCCATCCTCCTCACTAAGTAAGCACGATCTTTATAACTGAGAGATCTGGTTCTCTCTTGCCTGCTTTAAATCCTTGAGTGGTTTCCCATTGCCTGGAGGAAAGTTTTCTAAACTCAATGGTGTTAGTGTTTTCTGAGGTACCAATGTTCCAGGAAAAGACATATGGAATTTGAGAAAAAATAAAATGATAGATCCTTTTGTTGGATTTGCAATGCCCATCAAAAAACTCAGAGATGCGAGGTGGGAGGGAGGTTCAACATGGAGCAGATATATGTAAACTTATGGCTGACTCACATTATATACCAGAAAACCAACACAACATTGTAAAGAAATTATCCTCCAGTTAAAAAATTTTTTAAAAACCCACCACAGCAGCATATTACACATAAAACTGTCAATAAGAGGTGAATTTATATAAAATACATAGATGAGAAAACAAAAATGATTTTACAAATACCTAATGTAGTACAAAATTAATATGAAAATTAATTCAAAAATGAAGCCTATACCTGAATTATGAAATGAATTTAATTGTCTTTTGAAAATATGGGGAAAAAAAGCTCTGAGAAATCTTGCAATAAAGTTTTGTTGTTGTTCAGTCACTAAGTCATGTCTGACTCTTTGCGACCCCATGGACTGTAGCATGCCGGGCCTCCCTGTCCCTCACTATCTCCCCCAGTTTGCCCAAGTTCATGTCCATTAAATCAGTGGTGCTATATATGAACAGTATTAAAAAGGCAATAAAGTTAATTTTGTTTAAACCAGAATTTTCCATATTAATTTGACCCTATTAACATTCTACAGGAAATTTATATTCTGCAGAAAAACTTCGGCAAACACTGGGGTAGATGACAGACTATTCATCTTGGTTTATAGAGCTTTCAGAAGCCCTAGATTTCTAGCTCATTGCCTGCTGTCTCCTCCACAACTCCTATGCTCCAGGAACAGTGGGCCATTTCTAAGTTTCTTGAAGAACTTTGAGCTCTGTGCCTGTTATGATCTCTCCCAAGAATGTTTCCTGTCACCCATCCCTCCATTTATGCCGTGGGAATTCGTTACTCATCATTTCAAGCTTGGCCCAATAGCCCTGCCATGTCTTCATTGACATACTTGGTAACCACTTTGTCTCCTATTACCAGTGGCTAACTGCTTCTATGCAACTTTGTCCATAGAAATAATTGCTGCTATTAATTGAACATCTCTGTGCCAGGGATTTAGTTCTTAGTGTAGTACAGGCAACCCTACAAGATGATTAAAATAATGTCTACTTTACAGATCAAGAAACACAGAGATTAAGAAACTCTTTTTTCTGTGTTTTCTATCTTTTGAGTGGTGCCCACTGTCCACATAGCTGCCCAAAACAGAAACCATCCTTAACCAAAGACATTTTTAACACTTTTCCTTCTATTGTACATCTAGTCAGATGCCAGGTCCTATAAACTTCCCCTTCCTAATGGCCACAAAGCCTGTCCCCATTTACTGATTCACTCTGCTACTAGTTTAACTTGGGCCATTATTTTCCCTCAGCAATGTCTCTGCAGTAGCTTCTTAGCCAATCATCCATGCTCCATGTTGACATGAATATGATCATTTTAAAGTACAGATGTGGTCATACCAATTCCCTGCTTAAATTTCTTGAGTGGCTCCCTGTGACTATCAGGGGGAAAAAATCTAAGATCCTCAATACAGCCTAAAGGACCCTTTAAGGACTGGTTACTGCCTGCTTCTTTTCCCTTCATTTCATCCAATCAGACCTTCACAATCTACTCTGGAAGCCTCCATGAGTTCTCAAGGTTTCTTGCCTTGCCAAGCTTTCCTTTGCCTCTGAACCTGTGTACATATGTTTTCTTTGGCTTGAAATTCTCTTTCTTCTCATCCTCATCCTGGTAATTCATGGCCAAGATGAAAGCTTTCCCTCTGTGACCCCATAGCACCCGGGCATCCTTTTCTCTTTTCCTGTGACATCTTTGGGACCAGAGTCTGTGGATGTATTCACTGTTGTATCCATACCTAACACTGTGCCTGCCACAGGATAATGACATTCATTTGTTGAATTCCTGAATGAATAAAGGGGTGAATGAAAGCCAAACTAGAAAGGCAGCTTGGGATATTACAAGAGAAGGAACTGAGAGCTTTATCACACACATCCACTTCTCTTTGTCCTCTAGGTCAAAATACATTGTCCTTTCAACTCCCCGAAAGCACACACTCAACTGTAGGGCCTTGGCATCTGCCTGGAATGCCCCTTCCTCTTCCACCCAGAGGCTGCTTCCTTATCCTTCACGTTTCAGATTAACTATCCTTTCAGCAGGGAAAGATGCTTGTCAGTGCAAAGTCAGCCCCTCTCGATGTTACTCTTCCAGCTCTGGGCATCTTTCCTGTATCATTCTTATCAAAATGTAGCTCTATGTTTATGTCTGTGACTGTTCATTTACCAGTGGTTTCCTTCAGTAGACAGTAAACTCCAAAGGACAAAGTCATGTCTGTTTTTCATTCACTATTTGTAACCCTAGTGCCTAAAGTACAGTGCCTAAAGTAAATACATTTTGTTAAATACATGAATTAAAAACTCTGTCTCATCAGCAGTTAGTTGGCTCATTTCAGCACTGTGTATACAGTAGGGCTCAATAAATAAGAGTTGTTTATCAAATGAAAGATTAGAACTGATTTTCATTCCCAAGCTTGTAAATAGCTGTTAGCTAGTATGCTTGAATTAAATAAATTCATTCCTACAAATTTAGCAATATTTGCATATATCCATGCCACCTTGTAATATGTTGATAGCTTTCCTTGAAATGAATATAAATATTATTACAAGAACCCCCATCTTCTTGGCTCTTGGACTTAACTGTATTAAGCAAATAAGGATCTGCAAAGTCTATCTCTACAACAGGATAGGACAATAGCTCTAATTCACAGATTACATAATGCGCCTATAATTGGGAGACATCAAAACCTGTCATGTCAGAGATTAGCCAGTGATTCTTCAATAAGTAATTATTAAAATGGCAAAACAAACAGTCTGAAGGAGTCATTACTGCTTGTCCATTCACTGGGGCTAAATGGTATTGACTAGATGGTGGCCTGACTCAGTTTTGTAATCCTCTGAAGGCTGAGTAAATAGAATAAATGTAGACCAAAAAAAAAAAAACAAAACACCAGAGGGACAGAAAGAAACATTAAAGAGAGTTAATCTGAAGGTGAGTAGGGTTACACAACCTTCATAGAGTCTATGAATAAGTACCCTTTTCCCCCTTACTTTAAAGAAGTTGGTAAGCAATGAGACTGTAAAAGCTGTTTACCTCAAAATCAAATCTGAAGCCATTTGATGAGTTTTTACCAAAACCAGGCATTGTCCTCAGTTCTTTATGTACACATTATCTCTCTCACTCATGACCACCCCATGAAGGAGATAATATTAGTATCACTTATTGGTGAGGCAACTAGGCTCAGAGATGTTAATTATTTTAGAGCAAGCAGAATGGGGCAGGCCTGGGGTTCAAATCCAGCTTGACTTGACTGTTAATCAACAGCTCCATCATAGTTCCACTTATATTTTCCTTTGGAAATTTCCATTCATGTAAATATTGATATATACAAACTGTAAAAAATATGAAGAGCTATTAATATAATCCCCATTATTCTTTGAAAAGAACACCTCAACAGTCACTGGAATAATTCTCTCAAAAAATCTGTTCAGTTTAAAGTGTCTTGTGAAACTTATGAAACTATAAAGAAATCTTTAGGCTTTTTGTTTAAAATTTTTAAAAATCCATTTCTGTGGGATTTTTTTTTTTTTTGGTGATTCATTTTTCTATTACTCAGAACATTATACACCTACACATTAAATAAGACTGAATATTCCAAGATTTAAAGGCATTAGAGTGAGTTTTTCAGAAAGTTCTAAAAAAGCAAAACTGGACTTTCCTGATGGTGCAGTGGATAAGAATCTGCCTGTCAACACAGGCAACATGGATCGATCCCTGGTCCTGAAACAGTCTATATGCCATGGCGCAACTAAGCCTGCAAGCTTCAACTACTAAAGGCTATGTGCCTAGGGCCTGTGCTCTGCAACAAGCCACTGCAATGAAAAGCCTGCACATAGCAACAGAGAGTAGCCACTACTCGCCATAACTAGAGAAAGCCCATGCAAAAGCAACGTAGACCCAGCACAACCAAAAATAATACATAAATAAAAAGCAAAACTTGAGTTTGCATTGTGCCAGCAACTATTTACTTAACACTTATATTGTACTTATATGGTTTTCACATTTTATTAAGTATTGTAAGCAAGCTAGAGATAGTTTAAAGTATACAGGAATTTGAGTGTAGGTTATATGCAAATACTATGCCATTTTATATAAGGGATTTTAGGTATCCACGGGGTGAGGGTGATGGGGGATGGTCCTGGAACCAATTTCCCTTGGATACTGAGTGACAACTTTATATACTGTTCCTTAAAAAATAAGATATATAATGGAATATTATTCAGCCTTAGAATGGAAATCATGCCATTTGCAACAACATGGATGAAACTAGGGAATACTTTTCTATAAGAAATAAGTCAGACACCAAAAAATATATACTGCATGATCTCACTTGTATGAGGAATCTAAAAAAAAATAAAATTGAACTCATAATAACAGAGTGTAGAATAGTAGTCACCAGAAGCTGGAGAATCAGAGCAATGGTGAGAAATTGATCAAAGGGTAAGAACTTTCAGTTATAAGATGAATTCATCCTGGAGACCCAATGTAGAACATAGTGGCTATAGTTAATAACAACATATTGTACATTTGAAATTTACTAAGAGAATACATATTAAGTGTTCTCACCATGCACAGTAGCTATGTGAGGTGATACATATGCTAAGTAGTTTGTGGCAATCATTTCACAATATACACATATATAAAAATATCAAACTGAGAGAGTAGCATTGACATATATACACCACCATATGTAAAACAGATAGCTAGGAGGAAGCTGCTATGTAACAGAGGAAGCTCAGCTCAGCTGTCTGCGATGACCTAGAGGGGCCAGGTGGGAGGAGTGAGAGGGAGTCTCAAGAAGGAAGGGATATATGCATACTTGTAGCTGATTCACATTGTTGTACAGCAGAAACTAGCACAATATTGTAAAGCAAATATGCGATGTGTAAAAAATCACATCACATATTAAATACATAGTTTTTGTCAATTATATCTCAATAAAGCTGAAGCAAAAAGGGACAAAAATATAAAGACAGAAATTATTAAAAGATAATAGAATTGGGAAATTATTTTATGAAGCCCAACACCTAACTAATAGAAGTACCACAAGGAGATAATTAGGATATCAAAAAGAAAGAAATTATTAAGGAAATATTTGAAGAATATATATCATCACTAAAGAATCAAAGAACCCATGTCTTCAGGATCGAAAGGAACTGGGTGTCCACATTGTCTTAGGAAGACCCACAGCTATGCAATCATTGTGAATTTTCAGAATATCAAGGATAAAGAGAAGTTCCTAAAAGTTCCCTGGAAGAAAACACAGACCATCTATTTGGCAGTAACTTTAAGACTGTCACTGGAATTTACTCTTCAGCAACACCGGTCCCTAAAAAACAGTGAAACAATAACTTTGAAATTCCAAGACAGAAAGATTTTCAAACAAAAATTCTATATTTTCAATGAAGTGGCTAAATAGCAAGAGAACCTAATGTTTATTTTGCTATGCTATTCTTTTGCTAGATGCTTTACTGGAAATATCAACATTTAGAAGACTTATTTTCACCATTCAAAGATGAGAATTACTGATAGATCAACCCAATGAGTAAGTGGCAGAGTCAGAAAATGTACTTGAGCAATCTGCCATTCTTATGGAGCGAATCACTGGGCCTCTGAACACACAAAGGCAGCTTACAAGCGGAATGAGTTACAGTGTGGGGTCATCCACCACTGGGACCTGGGGTAAGGGGGAAGGCTTTTGCCGTTTGTAAAGGAGCACTATGTTCTTGTTCTACCTTGGCAACTTTTAAAGCTCAGTGTTCCACTTGACAACATGGGTAAATATGATTAAAGAGATTTCCTAAATTGAGGCACATCTAATTTTGAAGTCAAACATGATCAAGCAGCTCCCATTAAATGTCACCAGCTTATTGGTGCTAACTTAATATATCAGTACAAATAAATTCAAACTAAAGCACAGACTCCTCTACATTTTAATGCTCTCTTTTGATTTCAGCCTGTCTCCTGGATCCCATTTACTTATTCATGAAACAGATAGACCTTATATCTGAGGACTTTCCCTAGGAGCTGAGTCAACAAGGAGGAATGAAATAGAAAGTCTCTGTCCTCATGAAACATTCAGTCTATGAAAATAATGAACAGGATTCAGGGAAAGAAAAGAAAGAAGGGGTGGGAGACTTGGGGAGAATCCTCAGACAAGGGCTCTCAAGGAGGTTAACATTTAGTGAATTCAAAGGATGCAGCTATGTGAAAGGTGGGTGTGATGGCTGGAGCACTACAAGAAAGGGGACACAGTTCAAATATCCCAAAATTAGGAACCAGCTCGGAGGGTTCAAGAAACTGCAATATTGGGCCAAAATAATGGAAAACAAGGATGGCCCAAGATGACACTGGAAAGGCAAGTAGAATCATTACATATTAGGCTATCATAAGAAATTAGAATAAAACCTAAGGTGTAATGGAAAACCTCTGAAGAAATTAAAGCACAGAAGGAACATGAATTGATATATATGAATTGATATATGGTCCTGGGTTTTATCTACTTTAAGGACCTCATGCATTTAAGGACCACAGGCATCTCAAAATCACAAGGCTCAGAAATCACCTTCCTTGCCCTCAAAAGCTCCACTTCTTCTGCTTCTTCACCACGTCCTCACATCCTTTCAAATATTTACTGAGAATCAATTCTTTGTCAAAATACTTCCTTCGTCCTTATACTAGTCAAATGGCAACATATCATTCTTTTCACATTTTCAATTTTCTCACCCCCAAAGCCAATCAGCAGCTAAATTTCTGAACTTTATTGCAAACTGTTTCTCCAATTTTGCCTTGTTCAAGTTTTTATTACTGCTGATTTAATATTAATAGTTACAGCAACAGCACAACAATAACAAAACTATGACAAAAACTTATAATACAGACAGTGCTTACCATGGAATAGGCTTTGTTCTATGCTTTTTCTGTAAATCAACACATTTATTTTTCACAAAATTCTGAGAAGTCTGGCTCTGGATATACGATGGTACATGGTTTCTTTGGAGTGTTCTTAACTGATTGCCATTTCTCTATCCTCTTTCCAATCCATCATACCCCTTTTATTGACAGATTGATTTCACCCACAAGAAACTCTCAACTAAAAGCTGTCTATGGTTTCTAAATACTTTCAGGACAATCACATCCCTTAACACTATCCACATGATTCAGCTCCATACTGGTTCAACTCTATACTTGCCAGTTGACAGTCCACTTCTTCTCTACACATGATAAATATTTGCTACAATGAATCAATATATTTATAATGATCCTAACGTAGTAATTCTCAAGTTGTGTTCTGAGCACCTCTAGGCATCTCTGAAGACCCTTGAGGGGATACACAGAACAAAACTACTTTCATATTAGTTAGGTGTTTTTTGCCTTTTGACTCTTGTTTTCTCATGAGTATACAGTGGGGTTTTCCAGAGGCTATGGGATGTGTGAATTCACAACAGAAAACACAGAAGCAAATATGAGAATCTAGCTGTCTTCTACTGAGTCAGACAGACATTAAAGAGTTACAAAAAATATAAAGCAATGCTACTCTTACTAATTTGCATGAAAATATTCATTTTTCACAAAACATATTATTGATGTTAACATGTAATAGATTATTTTTAAAGAAATTAATGACTGTTTATAAAGTCTATGTTTTAATTTCTAATCCCAAGTAGCTCAAATGGTAAAGACCCTACCTGCAGTGCAGAAGACCTGGGTTGGGACAATCCCCTAGAGAAAGGCATGGCAACCCACTCCAGTGTTCTTGCCTGTAGAATTACGTGGATAGAGGAGCCTTCAGTTCAGTTCAGTAGCTCAGTTGTGTCTGACTCTTTGCAACCCCATGGACTGCAGCACACCAGTCTTCTCTGTCCATCATCAACTCCTGGAGCTTACCCAAACTCATGTCCATCAAATCGGTGATGCCATCCAACCATTTCATCCTCTGTTGTCCCCTTCTCCTCCTGCCGTCAGTCTTTCCCAGAATCAGGGTCTTTTCAAATGAGTCAGGTCTCCACATCAGGTGGCCAAAGTATTGGAGTTTCAGCTTCAGCATCAGTCCTTCCAATGAATATTCAGTACTGATTTCCTTTAGGATGGACTACTTGGATCTCCTTGCAGTCCAAGGGACTCTCAAGAGTCTTCTCCAATACCACAGTTCAAAAGCATTAATTCTTCATCACTCAGCTTTCTTTATGGACCAACTCTCACATCCATACATGACTACTGGAAAAACCATATCTTTGACAAGATGGACCTTTGTTGGCAAAGTAATGTCTCTGCTTTTTAATATGCTGTCCAGGTTGGTCATAGCTTTTCTTTCAAGGAGCAAGCGTCTTTCAATTTCATGGCTGCAGTCACCATCTGTAGTGATTTTGGAGCCCTCCAAAATAAAGTCTGTCACTGTTTCCATTGTTTCCCCATCTATTTCCCATGAAGTGATGGGACCGGATGCCATGATCTTAGTTTTCTGAATGTTGAGTTTTAAGCCAACTTTTTCCTCTCTCCTCTTTCACTCTCATCAAGAGGCTCTTTAATTCCTCTTCACTTTCTGCCATAAGGGTGGTTTCATCTGCATATCTGAGGTTATTGATATTTCTCCCAGCAATCTTGATTCCAGCTTGTGCTTTATTCAGCCCAGGGTTTCTCATGATGTACTCTGCATATAAGTTAAATAAGCAGGGTGACAATAACAGCCTTGACGTACTCCTTTCCCGATTTGGAACCAGTCTGTTGTTCCATGTCCAGTTCTAACTGTTGCTTATTGACCTGCATATAGATTTCTCAGGTAGCAGGTCAGGTGGTCTGGCATTCTCATCTCTTGAAGAATTTTCCACAATTTGCTGTGATCCACACAGTCAAAGGCTTTGGCGTAGTCAATAAAGCAGAAAGAGATGTTTTTTTGGAACTCTCTTGCTTTTTCCACGATCCAGCGGTTGTTGGCAATTTGACCTCTGGTTCCTCTGCCTTTTCTAAATCCAGCTTGAACATCTGGAAGTTCATGGTTCACATACTGTTGAAGCCTAGCTTGGAGAATTTTGAGCATTATTTTGCTAACATGTGAGATGAATGCAATTGTGTGGTAGTTTGAACATTCTTTGGCATTCCCTTTCTTTGAGATTGGAATGAAAACTGACCTTTTCCAGTCCTGTGGCCACTGCTGAGTTTTCCAAATTTGCTGACATATTGAGTGCATCACTTTCACAGCATCATCTTCCAGGATTTGAAATAGATCAACTGGAATTCCATTACCTCCACTAGCTTTGTTCGTAGTGATGCTTCCTAAGGCGCACTTGACTTCCCATTCCAGGATGTCTGGCTCTAGGTGAGTGATCACACCATCATGGTTATCTGGGTCATGAAGCTCTTCTTTTTGTGTAGTTCTGTGTATTCTTGCCACTTCTTAATATCTTCTGCTTCTGTTAGGTCCATACCATTTCTGTTCTTTATTGAGTCCATCTGTGCATGAAATGTTCCCTTGGTATCTCTAATTTTCTTGAAGAGATCTCTAGTCTTTCCCATTCTAGTGTTTTCTTCTATTTCTTTTACTGATCACTGAGGAAGGCTTTCCTATCTCTCCATGCTATTCTTTTGAACTCTACATTCAGATGAATATATCTTTCCATTTCTCCTTTGCCTTTCATTTCTCTTCCTTTCTCAGCTATTTGTAAGGCCTCCTCAGACAACCATTTTGCCTTTTTGCATTTCTTCCCCTTGGGGATGGTCTTGATCCCTGTCTCCTGTACAATGTCACGAACCTCCATCCATAGTTCTTCAGGCACTCTGTCTATCAGATCTAATCCCTTGAAGATATGTGTCACTTTCACTGTATAATCATAAGGGATTTGATTTAGGTCATACCTGAATAGTCTAGTGGTTTTCCCTACTTTCTTCAATTTAAGTCTGAATTTGGCAATAAATGTTCATGATCTGAGCCACAGTCAGCTCCTGGTCTTGTTTTTGCTGACTGAATAGAGCTTCCATCTTTGGCTGCAAAGAGTATAATCCATCTGATTTCAGTATTGACCATCTGGTGATTCCATGTGTAGTCTGGAGCCTGGCAGGCTACAGTTCATGGAGTCATAAACATTCGGACATGACTGAGCAACAAACACACTAAAGTAAATATAAACAGATATTCCATACATAAATCAAAGTTCTTTGGGTCCTCAATAATTTTTAAGGTGGTATAGAAGTCATCAAATAGTCTGGGAACCCCTGTTCTAATCGTTAAGAGTATATGCTGTAAAGTCAGATTGACCTGGAGTTTAAAATCCTGGAGATATATTTTCTGACCTCAGGAAAGGTTAAGTTGCATCAGAATTCTCAGTCTTCTCAATAGGAAAATCGGGATAATAATTACAAACTTTATAAGAAAGCGCTTGAGCCAGAATTGGCAAACTGTACACCCACAATAAATGGTAGATTCTGCCAATATCATGATTAATGTAACAATTACTTTTATTGTTATTTTTCAAATATGCTCTGGCTTCCTGTCTCTGAGTTATTAGTGATATTCTTGTCTATACATAGACTGTTCTCCCAGAGACTTCTACCCCCGACCCCACCAAAAGCCAACTGCAGTAGGGTAATATTTTGTAGAATTAAGAGGTAACTCTCAGTCTTTCTCAAACTTACCATTTGATCAGAAGAAGTAGCCTTCTTTGTACATACAATTTAGAAAGAAGATAAAACCAGAAAGACTAAAATGTTAATATTCTTTGTTAGTTTTTAATCGGATTTTTATAAAACTTATAGCAGGGACATTAACCTTAGAATCTGGTGCCTGAGATGAGAACAAAAAAGATTTTTGAAAATCAAAAGCTTGGCTTTAAATACTTAGCACCAATGCCTGGAAGACTGAAAACTTGGCATTAATTCTATGAGGAAGAAAAAAAGGGAAGGATTCAAATTGATTGCATAAGGGCATTATTACTAAAGGCGACCAAAGTCTGACCAAGAGGCAGAAAGCAGAAAGATGAGAAGGGCAAGTCCAGTACTTGGATGTCCCGTGTCTTGGATAAGGCTCATTAAGCCCAGTCCTAGGACAGACGATGAGTGATAGGAAATGCAGACGTGTTGTGGGAAATCTCAGACAACAGTGGGAACTTGTGCCTCAAGTTCTAAACTATGGCCCAGAGGGGCTGTGAGCTGCTGTGAGATGGAGAAAGCTCATGTCTAATCAATGTGGTGCCCAGTGACAGATATAACAACTATTCACGTCAACCAGCTGACTGCATCTGCTCAGAATCTTGCAACCTCAGCGTAGGGTAAAAAAGACGGCTAGTTCCTACAGGTCCCTGAGAGATAAGCAGAAGTATTATGAACACACTGGTGGACCCAAGGTGCCAGGAGTGAAAATGCACACATGCACAATGAACCAGGGCTCACTGCAAGGCCGTGTCCAGCAGGAGCAAATATTAACATTAACACCAGGGACCACATCAAAAAAATCATTCCCATGGCCAGACTGTGAGAAAATATAAACTAAACATAACTGATAAAGAACGTGTATCTACCATATTGAAAACAAATCTTACGACTCAATAATATAAAGACAACCTGACAAAAATAGGGACAAAATATATGAAGTTGCTTCACCAAAGAAAATATACAAAAAGCAAGTAAGTGGGAGAAAATACATTCAACACTACTAGTCATTGGAGAAATGCAAATTAAAACCACAATGAAAGCACTGCCCATCTACTAGAGTTGCTAAGACTAACCATATCATTGGTGAGTGTGTAGAGCAATTGGAACTCTCATACATAACTAGCTGGTGGGAATGCAAAATGCTATTACTTTAGAAACTACTTAGTAGGTTCCTATAAAGTTAAACACACACCATTCCATATATTCCTAGATATTTATTTGGTAGAAGTAGAAACATCTATCCATCCACACAGATATTTGTATTTTAATGTTCATAACACCTTAAAATTGTTATGAACATTAAAATACAAAGTCCCAAACTGGAACAACCCAAGTGTCCACCAAATGGTGAATACTGCTCTCATCTACATCAATTAAAAGGACCTCACTACTGATAAATGCAACATAGATGATGTCTCAAAATCAGTGCAGTAAGAGAAGTAAGTCGGAAACAAAATGTTAATGTTGTATTGATTCCACCATTGTGACACTGTAGAAAAGGCAAAATCATGGTGACAAGATGTATTAGCCCTGATGGGGGAGAAGTAAGTTACCCTGGACCTAGAGCAAGATGAGTTCTACCTGGAAGTGGATGTTACAGGGATAAAGTCCAGAACAGAAGATCAGAAATGTGAGATACTTCTCAGCTGAGTCCCTGAGGACAGAGGATGGATAAGGGATGCTTTTCTGATAGAGAAGGGGGAAGGTGAAGGAGGGAGGGGTGTGTGTGAAACTGAATGTTCACATACTAGATCATCAGCACAAATCTGAAAGTCATTGGATTATACATTGGCAAAGCAACAGCTGCCATTCGCTGAAGTAGAAGGTAAAATCAAGAAATAAATCTGCATTTTGGGGTAGCAGTGAGTTGGTGGACTGCTGTGGCACATACAGCAAGCCATCTTCGTGCCCTTTCCTGAAGACCCAGCTCAAACAGGGCTTTCTCCTGGACCTAAGTCAACATGAATATTCCCTGTACTAGTGTTGCCAAAGGTTAGCTTACGTTCTCATCATAGAAATTTTCACATAGCAGATAAAGAACGCTTGTGGAGTTCGTGTCATTACAGAGGAGCCAAACTGACAAGAGCATCCATGTGTTGTCTGGTCCTCATGAAGCTGGAGAAGGTGCTGAGGGCAAGGTGGGTGAGAGCATTCTCTCACGGGCTGCAGAGTGGTAAACACCGGCTCCATGACTGCCCAGTTCCCTTCTTTGGGAGGGCCCCTCCTCCCTGGCCCAAACTGAATGCTGGTCTGTCAAGACCCCTCTCAGCTCCTTCTGTCTCCCAAGTCACTTTCATCATTTATGCCTTTGAAATCCTGTACTATTTCATTACTTAGAACTGGTGAATTGTTTCCTTTAGTTTCATACGTGTTTGCCCTACCTCTCCAACCTAATTGTGAGGTTCCTGGGAACATATTTCACTCCCACAGTAGGTAGCACTTGGTTAGGCATTCAAACTGGCTGATCAGTGTTTGGCAGCACTGAATTCCCTAGGAGGAAAACAACGTTTCCCCTTCCTTATAAACAATGACCTTAGAAATATGTAAAGCAGCACAGCAGGTACTATTTTATAAACAAGTTCAAAGTCAAGTTCTTGATATACCACTCCCACATTTCTCATCCAAAAATCAATCAATACGGTTCCTAAAACCACAGTATCAGGTGACACAAGGTACCCCGGGGCATCACAGCAAATCCACAGGGGTGCTGTGGCAGATTTGAGAGAGAAACACGTATGTCAGGCACCAGGAAAATTATTAGCTTGAGGTAGATCACAGTTTCAACATTAAATTGTGCTACCTGTCACATCTTTCCAAAGCTTGGTTTTTAGCAGCTGCTGTGATTAAATGCAAGTATGGTGGGGAAATGAATGTGTAAGGGCAAATGTGATTCCAAAGGCTCAAGAAACTGTGCTGCAATTAACAGATGCACACATCCCATTAGCAAGAAGCTGTGATTACTGAAAAGTTAAATAAAAAATTGTTATTCATATATACATCTATTTTTTAAAATGCTACTAAATTCTTTGTACATAAATATGTATTAAGTTATTCTAACCTAATTACTTAATAAAAGAATTGTTGGTATTTCTTTTGGCATCAATGAGACACAATCAGAGCTCTGTGAACTGAGAGAGTTTAGAAGACTCTTGCTCTGTAAGGTTCATATGATTGTTCCTACGTTCTAGGGAAGAGGCTGATAACCTAGGGGATGGAGGAATTTGTCCAGGGACACACACAAGTAAATGCTAGACCTGGGATTCAATGTCAGGTTCCCTTCGATGTAAAATGCATGCTCCTAACCTCCAAGGTTTACTTCAGGACCTTGAGATCAGTCCCTGGAGACAGTCACCAAAGAAAAAGCAGATGGAGAAGTATTGATAAAAGTGGGAGAAGAGTTCCCTTGGGGCTAAGAGAGGGCAGCGGGACATCACAGAAAGAAGCAGGGTCAGTGACCCCAGCTGTTTCTAACCACCAACTATTCCCACAGTAGAAATTTACACTGAGAGATTAAGTGACTTACTCAAGGTCCCATGGGGACCCCCTCCATCCATTCTCCTAGACTATGATTCCCTTCCCCCATTAAAGCCACAGGAAAGAGGGAGTAACAGTATTAGCTTGAGCACTTCTTGAATTTAGTTCATTAGTTTCTGGGTGTCCCTGGATTTCCATTCTAACCTCAATCTACTTCAAGGCAGGACAACATGACCCTTTTCTTATCCTGATGATCTGTGAGCGAGCATTTTCTTCACAATTATGCATGTATTATTATCCTCTTAAGAGGTCAGCAAAACCTTTCATTTTAAAATTTATTTGCATCCATAATCTTCCTGTTAGTTAGACAATCTGCATAATACCTTGGCATGAAATAGTTTAACCAGGCTTTCCAAAATACAGAAGGAAGCCTCCTTAATAATAGAAGGCATTAACTCTCTTAACCAGGGACCCATTTGCAGATTAAATTTGCCAAAAGGTCAGCCTGCAGCTGCCACTGTGTGGCTAGCCCCACGTGTCCTCCGTGTCACATACTGTGACATATCTTGAGAAGAGTCAGGGTCTTTTCCAGTCTGCTGATTCTCTGTTTCAATTAGAATAGATTTAAGAGTCCCCAAGCTCTGGTTTCTAGGTGGCCTTGCACAATATTATTAATAATTCAATCATACCTGTGCTGATAACAGATTACATTTCTACCACCGCCCGTCCCCACCCCCCGCCAACACACACACACAGAAAACAGATTAAGGACTACCTCACGGCTAATTTCTTTAGCAGTTTCCTATCTGATTGACAACCATTTATCTAATTGCAGAAAGAAGATTTAATTTTCAGTCTGTTGGCTTAAAATTAATGGGAAAAACCTGTTTACTTTTTAAATATTTGACTCATTCTTTCTCATCTCTCATATAATGTTGAGATAGTCCATTTCACGGCCTGAATCCTCTATTTTATCAGTTTTCTTCCTCTGAATTCATTGCCGCTCAGTCTGGCTATTTACAATTTGAAGTCTAATATGAAATTTAATTTTTCATCGAAAATAATTTCATTTTTATGGGAACCCAGCAATGAGGAGGGCAGCTGAATGTTCATTTGAAATTCTTTTTTTTTAAATTAACTTTTTTCTTTTCATCTTTTAATTGTATTTGTATGAGAAGATGATTATTAACAGAACCTATTGTGGTAATACTATCCCAACACACGTAAATCAAACCATCATGCTGTACACCTTAAACTTATACAGTGATGTATGTCAATTACATCTGAATAAAACTGGGGGGAAAACCCACAAAATTTTACAGATAGAAAAGAATTTTAGGAATTCTCTAGCACTGGGTTCAAAACCTAGTTTGATCATTTACAAACAGGGAAATAATCCAGAACAAGTTGATTCAACCTAGTTTCTAGATAGAGTGGGACAAATGAGGCTCCCAGAGTGCAAAACTGAAGGAGGTATTTACTGTCAGAGTTGTGACCCGACGACCCTGTCAGTAAGTACATCCTTCTGAACTTTTACATTGTAAGCTTGTAGCTCGCTTCACTCCAATGTTAGCCCTGAGCTTGAAACATCAAGTGCCTTATTTTCTAGCAGCAGTCCCCAGTCTTTTTGGCACCAGGGACCAGTTTCATGGAAGATAATTTTTCTGTGAACCAGGTTGGGGGGAAGAGTTTCAGGATGATTCAGGTACATTGCATTTATTATGTACTTTATTTCTATTATTATTATTATATCAGCTTCACCTCAGATCATCCAACATTAGATCCTGGAGGCAGGACCCCTGTGCTAAAAGGATGAAATGAAATAATTCACATAAAGCCCTTAGCACACTGCCTGGCATACAGCAAGCACTCAGTGAATGTTCAATGATGTTACTATTCATAATATGTTGTTATTAATCAAATGTCGTATGTGCCCCTTCCCAATTCATACACATTGAAACCCCAACTCCCAGTGTGGTGGTATTAGGTGAGTTCATGAGAGTAGGCCTCCCATGATGGGATTAGTGCCATAGAGGAGGAAGAGATTGGTGCTCGCTCTGTCCCGTCGTGTGAGGATACAGTGAGACGGTGGCTGTCTGCAAGCCAGAAAGAGGGCTTTCACCAGAATCCATCATGCCAGCTCCTGGTCTTAGACTTTTAGCCTCCAGAACTGTGGGAAATAAGTTTATCCCATCTAGCCTATTGTATTTTATTATGGCAACACAAGCTGATTAAAACAATTATGTTGTATCATGCAATCTGATTGTGTTACCTCCTGCTTTTCAATGGTTTCTTATGGTCTTTTAAAAATAAAGTATAAAATCATTAACATGTCCCCACAGAGAAGTATGTTCTGGTCCCTATATTTCTTTCTAAAAGTATTTTCTAATACTCTTTCTGAAAATCTCTGCTGTTTAAACACATGGGTCTTCCTTTGGGCTCTTGAACGTGTCATGCTTAATATCCCTCTGCCTACCATAGGACCTTGGCATAGGCTGTTCCCTGTCAAAAATGCTTTTCCACCCCCCGTTCACACAGTTATCTCTGCTTCATCCTTCATATCACACTTCAGTCATTGTTTCCTTAGGGTCTAGATCAGCTCTGTCAGATACTTCTTTCACCATTAAAATAAATCATAGCTGGTATTTATTTGTTTGATTATTGATTTGATTACTGAAAAAAATGTAAAGACATTTTAACACCAAAATTATCTTAGGATAGGGGATAATCTCTAACATTGTAATTAATTTTTAATTGGTTTATATTTGCTTTATATAATAAATATAAATCAATAAATAAAAAATATAAATATATATTTACATATAAAAATATACATCATATATAAATATATATAAAATAAATATATAAAAATATAGTTATATATATATTTATATATATTTATTGCTTTACAATATCATATTTATTTCTGCCATATATCTGCATGAATCAGCCATAGGTATACAGAGGTCCCCTCCCTCTTGAACCTCCTTCCCACCTCTTACCCCATCCTACCCCTCCACGTTTCTTCTCTCTCTCTTCCACTAGATGCTAAACTGCAAGAAGGCAGTGATCTTTATGCCTTGCTCAACAATTTATCCTCATCACAGTAACATAATCACTGGGTATACCATAAGTAACTGCTCAATGAATGATACAAAAATAATCTCTATTCCTGCCTTGGACATAGGTTCATCTGTACCATTTTTCTAGATTCCACATATATGTGTTAATATTTGATTTTATCTTTCTGACTTACTTCACTTTGTATGAAAAAGACTCTAGGTCCATCCACATCTCTTCAAATGACTCAATTTCATTCCTTTTTATGACTACATAATATAAACTGTGGAAAATTCTGAAAGATAGGAACACCAGACCACCTGACCTGCCTCTTGAGAAACCTATATGCAGGTCAGGAAGCAACAGTTAGAACTGGACATGGAACAACAGACTGGTTCCAAATAGGAAAAGGAGTACGTCAAGGCTGTTATTGTCACCCTGTTTATTTAACTTCTATGCAGAGTACATCATGAGAAACGCTGGGCTGGAAGAAGTACAAGCTGGAATCAAGATTGCCGGGAGAAATATCAATAACTTCAGATATGCAGATGACACCACCCTTATGGCAGAAAATGAAGAGAAACTAAAAAGCCTCTTGATGAAGGTGAAAGAGGAACGTGAAAAAGTTGGCTTAAAGCTCAACATTCAGAAAACTAAAATCATGTTATCTGGTCCCATCACTTCATGGCAAATAGATGGGGAAACAGTGGAAACAGTAGCTGACTTTGTTTTTCTGGGCTCCAAAATCACTGCAGATGATGATTGAAGCCATGAAATTAAAAGACACTTACTCTTTGGAAGGAAAGTTATGACCAACCTAGATAGCATATTCAAAAGCAGAGACATTACTTTGCCAACAAAGGTCCATCTAGTCAAGGCTATGGTTTTTCCAGTGGTCATGTATGGATGTGAGAGTTGGACTATAGAGAAAGCTGAGCGCCAAAGAATTGATGCTTTTGAACTGTGTTGTTGGAGAAGACTCTTGAGAGTCCCTTGGGCTGCAAGGAGATCCAACCAGTGCATCCTAAAGGAGATCAGTCCCGGGTGTTCATTGGAAGGACTGATGTTGAAACTGAAGCTCCAATACTTTGGCCACCTGATGCGAAGAGCTGACTCATTTGAAAAGACCCTGATGCTGGGAAAGATAGGGGGTGGGAGGAGAAGGGGACGACAGAGGATAAGATGGTTGGATGGCATCACCGACTCGATGGACATGGTTTTGGGTGAACTCCGGGAGTTGGTGATGGACAGGGAGGCATGGCGTGCTGTGGTTCACGGGGTCGCAGAGTCGGACACGACTGAGTGAACTGAACTGAATATTCCACTACATATACATACCACATCTTTTTTATCAATTTATCTGTTGTTGGATATTTCGGTTGTTTCCATGTCCTGGCTATTGAAAATGAGCTGTAATGAATATTGAGGTACAGATGAACCTATTTTCAGGGCAGGAATAGAGATGCAGACATAGAGAATGAACATGTGGACACAGGGAGGAAATGGAGGGTGAGATGAATTAGGAGGTTAGGACTGACATTTATACACTGCTGCTGCTGCTGCTGCTGCTAAATCGCTTCAGTAGTGTCCAGCTCTGTGTGACCCCATAGATGGCAGCCCACCAGGCTCCCCTGTCCCTGGGATTCTCCAGGCAAGAATACTGGAGTGGGTTGCCATTTCCGTCTCCAATGCATGAAAGTGAAAAGTGAAAGTGAAGTCGCTCAGTTGTGTCCAACTCTTAGCGACCCGATGAACTGTAGCCAACCAGGCTCCTTCATCCATGGGATTTTCCAGGCGAGAGTACTGGAGTGGGGTGTCATCGTCTTCTCCATATATACACTACCATGTATAAAATAGATAGCTAGTGGGAAGCTGCTGTACAGCACAGGGAGCTCAACTTGACGCTCTGTGATGATCTAGAGGGGTGAGAATAGGAGGGGGGTGGGAAGGAGATCCAAGAGGGAGGTGATATGTGTGTACATATAACTGACTCACTTCATAGTACAGCAGAAACTAACACAACATTGTAAAGCAATTATAATCCAAGAAAAAAAAATAAACAGATTAACCCTAAAAACCAAAAACAAACCATCATATTGCAACTGCTCCATCTTTGACAGGGGTATCCTAAGCCAGGCACAGGGCAGGCACTACCTCATGTGGGAGACCACTGTCTTTTGTATCAACAGTTCTTCCTACTTATTTTTCCTCATAAAAGGGCAAATGACTCTTTTCTCTACATGGCCACACCTCCATCCTATTTTCTTCTACATGCAGCCACCTTCTTTGTATATTTCTTAGTTCATAAGTACTTGTTGAGAATGGGTAGCACATCAAGCTTGGCTGGGTTAACACAGTGAATAAAGGTACCCTCTCTGCACTTAGGTTCTCTCTGCAGAGAGGGAGATGAATCAGGCATAGCATTCAGATTTAAGACATGTGTGCATGCTCACTTGTGCCTGACTTTGGGACCCATGGACTGTAGCCCACCAGGACCCTTTGTCCATGGCATTCTCCAGGCAAGAATACTGGAGTGGGTTCCCTGGGTTGGATTTTCCCAACCCAGGGATCAAACCTGTGTATCCTACTGGTATGTTTAAATCCTATCTATATCCAAGAAGCAGAAGATATTAAGAAGAGGTGGCAAGAATACACAGAAGAAGTGCACAAAAAAGATCTTCACGACCCAGATAATCACGATGGTGATCACTCACCTAGGGCCAGACATCCTGGAATGTGAAGTCAAGTGGGCCTTAGAAAGCATCACTACCAACAAAGCTAGTGGAGGTGATGGAATTCCAGTTGAACTATTTCAAATCCTGAAAGATGACACTGTGAAAGTGCTGCACTCAATATGCCAGCAAATTTGGAAAACTCAGCAGTGGCCACAGGACTGGAAAAGGTCAGTTTTCATTCCAATCCCAAAGAAAGGCAATGCCAAAGAATGCTCAAACTAACACACAATTGCACTCATCTCACACGCTACTAATGCTCAAAATTCTCCAAGCCAGGCTTCAGCAATATGTGAACTGTGAACTTCCAGATGTTCAAGCTGGTTTTAGAAAAGGCAGAGGAAACAGAGGTCAAATTGCCAACATCCACTGGATCATTGAAAAAGCAAGAGAGTTCCAGAAAAACATCTATTTCTGCTTTATTGACTATGCAAAAACCTTTGACTGTGTGGATCACAATAAACTGTGGAAAATTCTGAAAGAGTTGGGAATACCAGACCACCTGACCTGCCTCTTGAGAAATTTGTATGCAGGTCAGGAAGCAACAGTTAGAACTGGACATGGAACAACAGACTGGTTCCAAATAGGAAAAGGAGTACGTCAAGGCTGTTTATTGCCACCCTGCTTATTTAACTTCTATGCAGAGTACATCATGAGAAACGCTGGACTGGAAGAAGCACAAGCGGGAATCAAGATTGCTGGGAGAAATATCAATAATCTCAGATATGCAGATGACACCACCCTTATGGCAGAAAGTGAAGAGGAACGAAAAAGCCTCTTGATGAAGGTGAAAGAGGAGAGTGAAAAAGTTGGCTTAAAGCTCAGCATTCAGAAAACGAAGATCATGGTATCTGGTCCCATCACTTCATGGGAAATAGATGGGGAAACAGTGGAAACAGTGTCAGACTTTATTTCTGGGGGCTCCAAAGTCACCGCAGATGGTGACTGCAGCCATGAAATTAAAAGACGCTTACTCCTTGGAAGGAAAGTTATGACCAACCTAGATAGCATATTCAAAAGCAGAGACATTACTTTGCCAACAAAGGTCTGTCTAGTCAAGGCTATGGTTTTCCAGTGGTCATGATTGGATGTGAGAGTTGGACTGTGAAGAAAGCTGAGCGTCGAAGAATTGATACTTTTGAACTGTGGTATTGGAGAAGACTCTTGCGAGTCCCTTGGACTGCGAGGAGATCCAACCAGTCCATTCTGAAGGAGATCAGTCCTAGGTGTTCTTTGGAAGGAATGATGTTAAAGCTGAAACTCCCGTACTTTGGCCACCTCATGTGAAGAGCTGACTCATTGGAAAAGACTCTGATGCTAGGAGGGATTAGGGGCAGGAGGAGAAGGGGATGACAGAGGATGAGATGGCTGGATGGCATCACTGACTCAATGGACGTGGGTCTGGGTGGGCTCCTGGAGTTGGTGATGGACAGGATGGCGCGCTGCGATTCATGGGGTCACAAAGAGTCGGACATGACTGAGCGACTGAACTGAACTTATATCCAAGAAACTTTCAAGCACTATACAGGGAAGGTTGCTAAAACTGCCCTGTGCCCAGAATTGTAGCAGATATCTGCCTAGTGTTTCATTTCAGGACATTATGGAAATGCAGTGGTCCTGAGGCGACTGTCTGCTCTGAGGGTAAGACGTTTAGAATTAGAAGCCAGACTAAGTTTATATTTGACTGGAAGTGTCTATTTACTGTGATTTCAGAGCATAGCGAGAGCCAAGTACTTAAAACAAAAACAATGCTACCTAAATGTTTGTTCTTGTTATTACTCAGGAGGATAGACAAGGCAGAAGGGAAGAAGGACTGATGCTTTGGAAAAGACATTCTTCACAAAGAATACGTCGCATTTGGACTTCCCTGGTGGTACAGTGAATGAGAGCCTGCCCGATGCAGGGCACACGGGTTCAATTCCTGGTCTGGGAAGATCCCACATGCAGTGGGGCAGCTGAGCCCATGGGCCACCGAACACTGAGGACCAGGTGCCCTAGATCCTGTACTCAGCAATGAGAGAAGCCACTGCAATGAGAGGTCCATGCAGCACGCAACTAGAGAAAGGCACACAGCAGTGAAGACCCAGCACAGTCAGCAAGTGAAAGAAAAGAACATATTGTGTTTGAGAAAGAGAGGGGAAATCCCTAGGGCTTATTGTCTGATTTGAGTGATTGGTCATTTTAGCCCCAGATTTCAAGCCAGCCCTACATCCACAGCAGAAACACTGAAGGGAGATCTTAGCTTAGTTAGAATGGAAAGAAATAGAGGCCAGTATGTTTCCAAGGAGACTGAAACTCTTTCTCATCCAAGGCCTCTCTATTTTCTGAATTTCAAGGATTTCAAGGATTTTTCTAAATTTGTCACCTTAAAACAATCCCTTCAACCTTTCAAATCTCTAATTTACCTTTATCCAAAGACCCCACAGGGCATTGTCCATGAATTATATGATTATCTCTATTTGAAAAGGTGGAACTATATTGAGACATGGAGAATTGAGGAACCTGTTCATACTCTCCAGTAAATACAATAGATATAATTTCAAATACCACTCAGTACTTCACGGCAAATAGAAGGGGAAAAAGTGGAAACAGTGACAGATTTTCTTTTCTTGGGCCCCAAAAGTACTGCCGACAGGGACTACAGCCATGAAATTCAAAGACGCTTCCTCCTTGGAAGGAAAGCTATGACAAACCCAGACAGCAAATGTACAACTCTATACCAGAAAAACAACCCAATCAAAAAGTGGAGAAAAGGCCTAAACAGACAGTTCTCCAAAGAAGACATACAGATAGCTAACAATCACTTGAAAAAATGCTCAATGCCGTTTGTTATTAGAGAAATGTAAATCCAAACTACAATGAGATATCACCTCACACTAGTCAGAATGGCCATCATCAAAAAGTCTACAAGCAATAAATGCTGGAGAGGATGTGGGGGGAAAAGGGAACCCTCTTGCACTGTTGGTGAGAATGTAAACTGATAGAGCCACTGTGGAAGATGGTATGAAGATTCCTTTAAAAACTGGGGGAAAAACACCGTATGACCCAGCAATCCCACTATGAGGCATATACCCTGAGGAAACCAAAGCTGAAAAAAACACATGTACCCAAGTGTTCATTGCAACACTATTTACAATAGCTAGAACATGGAAGCAAAATAGCTGTGCATCAACAGATGAATGGATAAAGAAGCTGTGGTCCATATACACAATGGAATATTACTCAGCCATAAAAAGGAACATATTTGAGTCAGTTCTGATGAGGCAGGTGAACCTAGAACCTATTATACAGAATGAAGTAAGTCAGCAAGTCAGAAAGAGAAAGATAAATATTGTATACTAATGCATATATATGGAATCTAGAAAGATGGTACCAAAGAATTTATTTGCAGGGCAGCAATGGAGAAACAGACATGGAGAACAGAATTATGGACATGGGGAAAGGGGAGGAGAGGGTGAAATGTATGGAGAAAGTAACATGGAAATTTACATTATCATATGTAAAATAGATAGCTAACAGGAATTTGCTGTATGTCTCAGGAAACTCAAACAGGGGCTCTGTATCAACCTAGATGGGTGGGATGGGGAGGGAGATGGGAGGGAGGTTCTAGAGGGAGCGGATATATTTATACAGATGGCTGATTGATGGTGAGGTTTGACAGAAAACAACAAAATTCTGTGAAGGAATTATCCTTCAATAAATAAATAAATAAATAAAAAAGCGAAACATCACTTTGCCAACAAAGGTCCATATGGTCAAAGATATGATTTTCCTAGCAGTCTAGGAGTACAGTTGTGAGATTGTACCATAGAGAAGGCTGAGCACCCAAGAACTGAAGCTTTTGAATTATGGTAGCTGGAGAAGACTCCTGAGAGTCCCTTGGACAGCAAGGAGATTAAACCAGTCAATCCTGAAGGAAATCAACCCTGAATATTCATTGGAAGAACTGATGCTGAAGCTGAAGCTTCAATATTTCAGCCACTTGATGTGAAGAAACAACTCACTGGAAGGACCCTGATGCTGGGAAAGATTGAAGGCAGGAGAAGGGGATGACAAGAGGATGAAATGGTTGGATGGCATCACTGACTCAATGGACAGAAATTGAGCAAACTCTGGGGGACAGTGAAGGACAGGGAAGCCTGGTGTGTTGCAGTCCAAGGGATCACAAAGAGTCGGATATGACTTAGTGACTGAACAACCACCACCACCACTCAGTAATTCAAACTCAAGGACTAAAAGGTAAACTCTTAAATCCTTTAATGAATTAGACTATAAGAAGATATCCTTTAAAGCAATGAGACTATCGATAACCCATTTATTTCCTATGTTTTACTGAAATGGATCTAACTAGAGCTTTCCATTGTGTGTGTGTGTGTGTGTGTATATGTATAATCTCTGGTAAGATTTTCAGTTGGCCTCACCCAACTCCAAATATATGGGTTATGAAGAATCAACAAAGAAAATGACATATGATGCAGAGCAGGTGGCTTTGAGAGGCAATATTAACTATGTATATATGAAATCACAACAAGTATAAATATTTAATTTCCAATGTTTGAGAGAGAAAAGTGGGTTTCTTTGCAAGTGGACTTCAATGCATATGTACATTAATTATAATTCGTGACATGCCTCATACAAATCATTATTTCAGAAAATGATGCAATCATTTCAAACCAATATTGACACTTGGAATGTTACAATACTTTAAAAGATCGATTGCAGTATATTTTCTCTTTCCTCTAAAGAGGGCCTTCAGTCATGAGCAAGATGAAATGCTAAAGGAACCACGTGGTTTGCATTCATCAAGCTTGTTGTAACCTGGACTCAGGGGAGACTATCCACAGGGTCCTTTGGGAAGCAGTGGTTAGGGTGGTGGCAGTGTACACAGCTGTCCCACTGGACTGCATCCTGGTACCTCATCATTACCTGTATAAAGGTCATATCCCAAAGTTAATGATTTGTATCTTTTCCTGGCACAATTTCCCATATCTGGCAATCTCCATCTTTAGGATGTGTTCATAATAATCTCTAAATTTGAGCTCAGGATGCTATTGTTCTTCAGTCACTCAGTCATGTTCAACTCTTTGCGACCCCATGGACTGCAGTATGCCAGGCTTCCCTGTCCTTCACCATCCTAGAGTGTGCTCAAACTCATGTCCCTTGAGTCGATGATGCCATCCAATCTCATTCTCTGTCGTTTTCTTCTTGCCCTCAAACTCTCCCAGCATCCACGTCTTTTCTAATGAATCAGCACTTTGCATCAGGTGGCCTAATGATTGGAGTTTAGTCAGGGTTGATTTCCTTTAGGATTGACTAGTTTGATCTCCTTGCTGTCCAAGGGACTCTCAAGAGTCTTCTCTAGCACCACAGTTCAAAAGCACCAATTCTTCAGTGCTCACTCTCCTTTATGATCCAACTCTCACATCTATACGTGACTACTGGAAAAACCATAGCTTTGACTATACGGACCTTTGTCAGCAAAGTGACAATCTACTAAATGAAGCACTTCAGATGTGGGAACAAACTGGGGTAAGACATCCAAATGGGGTCAGATGCTATTGCAAACAAAAACTGTTGTTGGCCAGCTTGGCCCTGCTGCTGCTGCTGCTAAGTCACTTCAGTCATGTCCGACTCTGTGTGAACCCATAGATGGCAGCCCTCTAGGCTCCTCTGTCCCTGGGATTCTCCAGGCAAGAACAATGGAGTGGGTTGCCATTTCCTTCTCCAATGCATGAACGTGAAAAGTGAAAGTGAAGTCACTCAGTCGTGCCCGACTCTTAGCGACCCTGTGGACTGCAGCCTACCAGGCTCCTCCATCCATGGGATTTTCCAGGCAAGAGTACTGGAGTGGGGTGCCATTGCCTTCTCCGAGGTTGGCCCTAAGTTAAGGATGAAACACCAGTGGATAAAAACACTGGCAAAGAATAAAGATCATGTCCTTCCTGTTGAGTAAATAGTATAGGATATTTTCAAATTATTAACTAAAACAAAAACAAAGGAAACCCCCAGTAACCGTAACACTGTTACTGCTCTCTCTCTCTTCATCCATTTTTGCAATGAAACTCTTCTAAGAAAACAGATACCTCCCTTCCTCGAACACCTCTCGCCCTTTGAGGGGTGGTGGGGAAGTGAAAGGAAAGTGAGTCACTCAGTCATGTTCAATTCTTTGCAACCCCACAGACTATACAGTCCATGAAAGTCTCCAGACCAGAATACTGGAGTGGGTAGCCATTTCCTTCTCCAGGGATCTTCCCAACCCAGGGATCTAACCCAGGTCTCCCTCGTTGCAGGCACATTCTTTTCCAGCTGAATCACCAGGGAAGCCCAAGAATACTGAAGTGGGTAGCCTATCCCTTCTCCAGTGGATCCTCCAAACCCAGGAATTGAACTGGGGTCTCCTGCATTGCAGGTGGATCCTTTACCAACTGAGCTATCAGGGAATCTGCTTTTAAAGCTGGACTCGCAAACACAGGACTTTCACTTTAGGGTCAGTTATATTTTCCACTGGAACAAGTTTATTCACTTTGAACTGTTTCATACAACATCTGGCCCATAGTTGGCACTCAAATATCTGTTATAAACACCACAATATCCACAACCAAAAGATGCAAAGGGTTAATATTTTTAAAAGGTGTTTGAGTCATTTAAATTCTTTCCAACCCAGAAGAATTAAAAAGGAAACTCTAACCAGATGTTCCCTATTTTTTTTTTTTTGGACCACTCAGAGAACATTCTTTCTCTCTGGTCTCATCATATATGTGGCTAATCAGATGGTTACACTAGGCAGAGAATGACAGGGAAATAAAGCAAGTTGCTTCCCTGTGTTCTTTCTGTGTTCTGGTTGCTGTTATACCCACACAGCCCAAACCAATATCAGGCATGTGAATGGCACCTAAAACATGAATGAATGAATGAATGCACATAGTTAGTACGTGACAGAGCCAGTATTCTAAGCCAGATTCGCCTGATTATAAGCCCATGTTCCACAGCTAAGCTGACTCCTTCATTTGCCTCAGTAACAGTGTTGCTGTTTTCTGTTGCCACTCTTTGATCCTTGTTGTGTGTTCTCCCGGAGGATATATGTAGTTTTTCTCACCAAGTGCCTGTAGGTGCCTCAGAGCAGGGTCATCCCTTGTACAACATTCCTCAGAGTCAAAACAAAACAAACTGTCCTGCACACTGATATCTATCAGATATTCTGCATGCAATTAAAAATGCATTTTACAGGTAAGGATTCTTATTTATAAAGAGGCTCAAAATTATTCCCAAGGACACACAATTCATGGCAGAGTTGCTTTCAGAACCTACTCCACGGGGTCCCTTCACATTCTTTTATAAGCAGGAGGATTAGAAATAGATGACTAATTTATCTCCTGGTTCCCCATCCATATTCTAACACCACAGCGACTGCCAACTTCAACCATCTCAATCCTTTAGCCCAATCTTCCTTCATATCTTCGATGTGGCAAGACCAGAGGGCAAGGAAAATAAACAGTCTAATGAACTTAGAGCTGTTAAGTTCTTCTTCCCTCACCTTTCACCAAGTCCTGTCATTATACGTGCTATCTGAAGACACAAAGCCTTCATTTAACAGCAAAGTCCCAAGCAGTGTGACGTCTCTCTTCAGTTAAAACAACACTTATTCATCTCAAGCATGTATGGATCCGTGTTGTTTTGCAACTGACCTGAGGTTTCCACAGGTGCTCTCTCATACTTCATGCGTGAGAATGTACCCCCTGCCTGCCCACCCACAGCCCCTTGCCTTTTCTTGGAAAAATATAATCTGGTCCACCTGCATTTTTCTATCTGGACGGCAGCAAAGAAACCATATGAAAATGACAGAACTGCCAAAAAGAATGATGACTTCATTGCTTAAGAAGCATATGAATTCACCGAGAAGGGAGCAAGGCAGAGGAGCAGAGATACAGGACGACGAGCAGACAAGAAGAGAATTTTGCCTTTGGGCTTCCCACCTCTTCTGGGTGTTGCTGAGAATGATTTTACCTGCCCTTCAGAATTCACATGTTTGTCCATAACAGACAACTTTAAGCCTCCTCCTATAGTACATGGCAGGACTTTCCCCTTTTAACTGGAGTTGGTAATAGTATGAAGAAGGGAGAAGGCAAAGAAGGTGATAACGAGGACAGCACCCACCATTTATTAAGAGGTGGCTTCAGAGTAGCACTAGTCTGAGCCTTTGGGTAGATTACTTTTTACATTTATTTTATTGAAGTATTATTGATTTACAATGTTGTGTTAACTTCTGCTGTACAGCAAAGTGATTCAGTTATATATGTGTGTGTGTGTATATATATTTTTCATAATCTTTTCCATTCTGGTTTATCACAGGATATTGAATATAGTTCCCTGTGCTATATTGAGTATATTGTTTGATTCAGTCCTTAAAATTCCTTCACATGTCACTTCCATTTAAACCCCTGGAGGACTTCCCATCACCTTTAAATTAAGTCCATATGTCTTAACATAGTTTATGAGACCCTAAGACTCCATCAACTTTTGCCTCTCTCTCAGCCTCAGCTTGTACCACTCCGCACCTCACTTGAGTGGTCTGGTCTCATTGGCACTTAAACACTTGGTTTTTCCCATGTTTAGTGCTCTCTTTTGCCTATGAGCCTTTAAATATAGGGCCTCCCTGGTAGCTCAACTCGTAACGAATCCACCAGCAATGCAGAAGACCCCTGTGCAATTCCTGAGTCGGGGAGATCCACTGGAGAAGGGATAGGCTACCCACTCCAGTACTTTAAATCCACTGGAGAAAGGATAAGGCTACCCACTCCAGTGTTCTTGGGCTTCCCTGGTGGCTCAGCTGGAAAAGAATCTGCCTGCAATGTGGGAGACCTGGGTTCAATCCCTGGGTTGGGAAGATCCCCTGGAGAAGGGAAAGGCTACCCACTCCAGTATTCTGGCCTGGAGAATCCCATGGACTGTATAGTCCATAGGGTCACAAAGAGTCAGATGTGACTGAGCTACTTTCACTTTCTTTAAATATGTTCCTTGCAAACACATTTCTTTCACTCTTCACTTGGCTAACTCCAACTTTCTCTCACATTTTAAATATCTTTTCTTGGAGGAGACTGTCTCTCATTCCAACTAAACGAGGTTGGGTTGTTTGTTCCATGATTCATTCTATTTCTTATTTCATAATTCTATACCTGTAGTCCTAGTTATGGAGTCACTAGGACTACAGGTTTGGAGTTATAAAACAAGAAGTGACTAGTTACATATGTACCTTTCCTGCCAGATTTAAGGTTTGTGAAGGCTGGCAGGCACCATTGCTTTTTTTTTCTTTTTAAGCTGCACTATGTGCCTTGCAGCATCTTAGTTCCCCAACCATGAATTGAACCCATGCCCTTGCAGTGGAAGCACAGAATCCTAACCACTAGACCACCAGGGAATCCCCAACCACAACTTCTTACTCACAGTATTTACCATTCAGCTGAATGCCTACCACATGAGTAGATCTTGAATATACGAAGGGAAACCAACTAGTATCTACATAATCTATATATGAGCATTTCCATTTCATAGGTGAGGAAACAGGTTAAGAGGGGTTAAATAACTTGCCAAAAGATACACAGTTGCCAACTGGAAAAGCTAAGGCTTGAGTCCAAGACTGATTCTCAAAAGCCCATGTCATGATCATTCTATAGCATTGTCTTTTCAAAATTTCCTCAGAAATTTAACAGAAAAAAATAAAGACAATTATTATAAAATACTTCTCTTAGAGAAGAAATGGAGTAGAAAAAGCTGCTGGGATTCAGAGAGATGATCTTTCTTCCATCTGATTCCAGAGCTCCATGAGAAAGGCTAGATGAATTTTTCATCTTTTTGCACCCTGGGTATGAGGTGTGATTTCTTCAAATGCTGCTTTCGTCTTTCACCTAGGTAGTGGCAGATAACAGGCAACCTATAACTTTTAGTCCTTCTCACAGATCAACATGAAAGAAGAGAAAGCGAGTGTCTCACATTCTGAGAAAGGTTGCCCAGGCAACACAGAGCCCGAGCACCAGACCACCCAGCTGAGACACGCGGCAGCATCTACACCTTCTCCCACAATGATGCTCACTTCTGGGGGGCGGCAGTCAATCACGTTCATACACACTTTTAAGGGTGTGTTGCTTAAAGATTTACCTGCCCCAACTGGACACAATTTATAAAGACATCTCCATGGACAGCCAACCAATATCTCCAGATTCTTACTATGTAGTCAGGTTAAAAGTCCAATGTTTAATCTGTAGATTCTATCAGAAGAGCAACTCAAAAGATGAAAAAAGCTGAGATTTCAATTTTGTGGCTAGTAGTAAGAAAAAAAACAGCCATTGAATTGAACATTGAGTTTCAAAGTTGGTAGACCAGTTTGTAAATGGCAGCAGTACTGACACAGCTCTACCACTTCATGCCTATGTGACCTCTGAGAAGCTCCTTGATACCTTCATCGTGGATTTGTTCATCTATAAAATGGGTTTATAAACATAATTACTAGGTTTTTTTGTGAGGAGTAAATAAGAAAATGTGTGTAAAATTCTTAGCATAATGTGTGGCACTTAATCAAGGAAAGTTATAGTAATTATTAGGATTGATTTCCTAAAAAGGTAGTTGGACAAAAAAAAAAAAAAGGTAGTTGGACAAAAAGACGAGCTCCTTTGAGTCTCTTCGCTAACTTAAGTCTTCTGCAAAAGCTAGTGGGCTTCTCGTGCTCTTGCGATAATCAGCAGCATGGGCTAGCTGTAAGCCCCTCATTGCACAGGCAGCCTACTCCTAGAAAGCCTCTGCCAGGCTCACTGCAGTGTGAGGCACATGGTGGGTGTTCATGAAGAGTTTGGGGAAGCTGTCAGCAACAGCACGTGGAGGTGGCTCAAAGCGCCACAGGCGTCTGCATCTTGACAGGAAATGGTACCCTTCTATGAGTCATTAAAAGACTTCTGCAGGAAGGGCAGGGACAACCCGCCACCTGACTGCTTTGTTCAGAAATACTTTCTGACTGGGTTACCCCAGAAGAGATGCTGTTCTTTGCTACATCACTGCATGACTGCCAGCCCGCACTAGGAAATGGCTTTTCACGATCACTTGCTGGTGTGTGTATGTGTATATATATATGCAGGGAAGAGGCTGGCCACAGGGCTGAGAGCAAAGCGCTGCAGAGCAGGACGAAACTTCTACCAATCTATTCCCACTCTCTGGCACACCATTGTGTCTGATAATGCTGTGCACATGAGCATGTGAGCGTGTGTGTGTGTGTGAGTGAGTGTATGTGTGTGTGTGTGTTGAGGGGGGAGTGAATACATCAGCAATACTCATCTACTTTTGAAAAACAAATCCAAATCTCATTTAATTCTATTAGAAAATTATTCTTCAGGCATAACTTAGATTCTCTGAAAATGGTTCATACTCTGAACACCAAAAACCCCTTTGGAGAGAATTAAAAGGGAAAATGTGTAAATGAGCACTTTTCTAAATTAAACAGTTTCTGGCTGAGCAGACCAAATTAGCCTTTTCTCAGATGCAGAGTACAGTGCAATGGCTCTGGTCTTTGTTCTTGAATAAAAAATTCAAGAGAGGAAAACCATTCTATAATGAACAACCTCTAAATGCTAATCTTGCCAAATGAATACTTGTGACTCATTAATATTTGTAAGTCATATAGTTTTTGCTATTTTGAAAAACAAACCCCATGCAGTACTAATTAATAAAAGATATCATGTCTTATTAACGTTCATATGGTAATTACCAAAATCACAAATCCATCTGCTAAGTAGTCAGCAAACAAGACAAACGACTGTGCTCAGTTAAACAGATTATCAAATGCCTTTGGGAGTATAATCGAATAGCCCCAACTAAGCCATGAATCAAGCAGCTACTCCTTTAGCCATGAGGACGGACCATAGCTATCCTGTTTCCATGTGAGGCAAAGCAGAGCAGGGGAGAGACATCTGGCAATTCACCCTCTCTCGAGAGAATGAACTCTTAGGCAAGTGTCAACGTTACTCACGTAGCTTTCTCTTACAGCCTTTGTACTGACACTTTAGATTTGGTTCCTTTAAACGACATAAGAGAAAAGATCCCAAAGATGTTACCTAATATTAAATGTGATCCCATTAGCTTCTGCATGGAAAATGCCTATCAGGCTTCTTGGCTCCAAGTACAGAGGAGAAATTTCATCTTCCTGCAAACTTCTATGTCATTTGATCACTCTGTCTTTTCTGACATTCATTCACTTCACATTTCATATCTCCTCTCCTAGACAGGCATCTAAAGAATAGAAACCATATCTTACTAGTCTTTTAAGTACAACAATATTTACTGGAAGACTGAGGCTGAAGCAGAAGCTCCAATACCTTGGCCAACTGATTCGGAGAGCTGACTCACTGGAAAAGACCCTGATGCTGGGGAAGACTGAGGACAAGAGGAGAAGGGGGCAGCAGAGGGTGAGATGGTTAGATAGCATCACTGACTCAATGGACATGAATCTGAGCAAACTCTGGGAGATAGTGAGGGACAGAGGAGCTTGGTGTGGTGCAGTCCATTGGGTAGCAAAGGGTTGGACATGATTCAGCCACCACCAACAACCACAAAGTACAACAAGAGCGACAACTACTTCTACTACTGATAACAGTTGTGAGTAATATGTCACTTGAGTGAGTGCTTTAACTTCTACTTAATTTTCGTCCTTTAATATTCACAATAACAGCCTGCAGTAAGTACTTCTTCACCTTACATGCATGAGGCAACTGAGGCTCAGAGAGGCTGAGTGACAGAGCTGGGATTCATTTCTAGGTCTGAAAGACTCCAAATCCTGTGTTCTGAAACACTATGCTAAACTGTCTTTGTGCTAATATGCAGCACCTAGGTCAGGGTCAAGTACACAGTAGACATGGATCTATGGCAGTGGAGTACATGAATATCTTACTATCAACTCATTCCTGCCTCCCCTTGGCAGTTAAGGTTAAATCTTTGCAGTTCTCGCTTGTGTATTTTTCCCAGGTGTGCATGGCATTAAGCATTATTATTAGTACCGGATATCCAAAAATGTCAACAAAAGCTCCCCTTACCTCTTTTACATCAGAAAATAAACACCTCTCCAGGACTCTACCTCTGAGTTCAGTGTCTGTCAGGATGATATTCACAATGGGGTACCTTCGATGGCTTTTCATTTGTATTGGTGTTACTCACATGTTGGACTGCAAGCTAGATGGTAGGAGGCAGCCCAGTGTTCTCGGCACCTCCACCCAGCTCTCTTCATCATCCTGGGCTCTGTAGTCACGTGGCATCACGTCACCAGCTCAAGACCTGGGGGCCACTGACTTCACAATAGTCAGTGTTTCCCACTGGTGGGGGCAGTGGGCTTTCGGTGGTTTAACCCTCTCAGCGCACAAAGCTGTCCCTCAAACCGGTAACAGCATTTCTAACATGTGGCCCATGTGTTTGGAGGAAGCACTCCCCAGTCAACCCCAGTGTGGAACTCTGATGGGTTTAAGCTAATTGGCACCCCTCACTGGTCTTGCCATGGTGATTAGGTCAAGATAGAAGACAGTTTAAGCCAGTGAGAAACAAGGAGATGTTTGCTGGAGCTACTGGAAACTGCTTCATGGCTCAGAGGGCTCCCAGGAAAGAAATTCTCTCTCTCCCTCTGCTCAACATTTATGTAAAAAGAGATTCAGGAGGTAGGCAAATCATCCTGGAGCTAGAAATTCAACCTCGGGACTAAGGAAGATACCACAGAGGATCAAGAAGAAAAATGGAAAGAAATTGCTTTTAATGACATAGCGGAACTACTTAATCAAGCCTTGCTCCAAAGCTTGGACTCTTTCCACATTTTTCAGCTACATGGAAGTTTGAACTCTCTCTTCCTCTCTCGTGACTAAATCTGTTTTGAGCTAGTTTTTTTCTGAATTGAAACAAAAAGATTCACATTGTATATGGGTAACCACTTTGTTTGCTTTATGCTTATCATAAAATTCACTTACTTTTTTTTCAGGACAGCAAGTATGACGATGGTCTGAAGGACCATAGAAGACTGCAGCTTAACACAAACTGTAAACAGGCTGATTTTACCTGTCAAAGCCGGAGCAGGATCGGCTTGCATGATTGAGATCTATAATCTCATAGAGTGCCCTCAAATGTGTCTGCACTAGTGAACTGCATTCCAGTCAAGGCTTTCAATGGTAGTCATAAAGCCTAATTATGAAGACATGATGAGATCACTGCGCAACTGGACCAAGAAGTAATGTCTACCCTAACAAGCAGATCCGTTCATTCCAGCATGATTCCACAAAGACGCTGCTTGCGTTTCATATACATTAAACATTTCCAAATGGCTTAGTAAATATCAGTTACTTAGAGAATGATGTTCCTTTCTGAGACCCCCATGCTGCCTTTGCACACAATTGCACTTGAAAATATAAAATCAGTGCAAATAAAGGAATTACAGGTTTTAATGCAAAGCCATCTGTAGCAAAGTGGAATCACAGCTGCCTCAGATTAATGTGACAGCTTGCATCTCATCTCTTAGATATCTAGTTGCAAAGGAGTCTCTCCCAAATGCAGGGGAATTTGGATATAAGGATGGAAAAGCGGAAGACGACAGAGAAGACCACAACAGGAGGAAGTGAATCTCCAAAGGAGGTTTATCAGAAGAGTGAGAAAATAGGATATGGTAACCTCTTACTATTAGAGTCAGCTTCATGGGTGAGTAACTTGCAAACTCATGCAGGGCCCTTTACTCACAAAGGCCCTTTGGTAATCTATATAATAATCTGCTGTCTCTATCTTGGTATTTTTAATACTTTTTGAACAAGGGACCCCTGAATTTTCATTTCAACCTTAATTCACAAATTGGGTAGGCCATCCTGCTTGCTGTATTGATCTGATACTGTATTGATTTACTGGTCGATGTATCTTGAGTTTCCTTTACTAAAAAGCTGCCTGCCGATGCAGGAGACACAAGAGATGCAGGTTCGATCCTTGGGTTGGGAAGATCTCCTTGAGAAGGAAACGGCAACCTACTACAGTATTTTTGCCTGGAAAATTCCATGGACAGAATTTCTGGTGGGCTACAGTCCATGGGGTCACAAAGAGTTGAACACAACTGAGCAAACACACATTAAAATCACACAAGGGCAAAAAGAATAGAAATTTTGTTCAAGATCTGCCTGTGACTATCTATGTGTCTATGGTTTTTGATTATCTGCTCCTCTTTGACTGCCTTGGTGTTGAACAAATATTTCAGTGTGGCATTGCAGTTCTTACATTGGATTTACTACATTTGGGGGGGTTATTTTTTTAGTGGGATTGCAATATGCATTCTAATTTACCACAGCCTTCCTTATATTAATACTAATTTGATTCTGAAACATACAGTAACTTTTCTCCAATATCATTCCATTTCCTCTTATGTTCTTTGTGTTGTATCTATTAAATCAATGTGTTATAAAGGCAACAATACCGTGTGGATATTGTTGTTTCATTCAATCTTATGTCTTTTAAAGAAGTTGGGGAAAGATGAGTAAAAGTATATCATGGAATCTTTTATACTAAACCACATACTTATTATGCTCTTTATTTTTCCTGTGGATTTAAGTTACTTTCTGACATCTTTTCCTGAAGGACTTCCTTTCTTCAGTATATCTTACAAGACAGATCTGCTTAGCAACAAATTTATTCAGTCACTGTGTATCTGGGAATGTCTTTATTTTGCCTTCATTTTTGAAGAGGAATTTTTGTCAACTATATTTGTTTGCTGGCATCTTTTTGGATGCCCTCTGCATATGTCATTCTACTGCCTTCTGGCCTCCAATTGTATTGGTGCTTGCCTATATGTGATGAGTGGCTGTTCTCTTGCTGCTTTCATGACTTTTTGTTGGTTTAGGCTACAACAACTTGACTATAATATGCCAAGATGTGGATCTGTCTGTATTTATCAATTGGGGCTTTTGTTGAACTCAGATGTGTAGAGTAACACTTTTAAAAAATCAAATTTGGAAGTTTATGGCCATTATTTGTTCAAATAATCTTTCTGTCTCCTCTTTTCTCCCTGTTAGATTTCCTGTTGGCAGATGTTGCTGCGCTTGATCTTTCAAGGTACAGGTTTCTGAAGCTCTGTATATTTAACTTCAGTCTTTTTTCTCTATTCTTCAGGTTGGGTAATTTCTATTGATTTGCAGTTCACTGATCTCCTCTCTCAAACCTGCTGTTGAGCCCCTTTAGTGAATTTTTACAGTTATTGTACTCTTCAGCTACAGAATTTCCACTTGGTACTTTAAAAATATTTTCTGTATCCTTATTAAGAATCTCTACTTGTTCATCTATTGTTGCCATACTTTCCTTTAATTCTTTAAACATGGTTTCCTTTGGTTCTTGAAACATATTTGCAGTAATTGCTTTGAAGATTTTGTCTGCCAATATCTGCTAACATTGAGAGAAAATTTCTATGAACTGACATTTTTTTCCTGAGTACAGACCACACTTTATTTATTGGCATGTCTCATATTTTCTCTTAAAAGTAGAACATTCTGGATAATATATTACAGCTATTCTGAATTCTGGTACTTTTTCCCTCGGAGATTGTTGTTGCTGCTTTTATTTGTCTAGTAACTTGCCTGAACTAAATCTGTGAAATAATGTTTCCTCTGTGGTCACTAATGCCTCTGCTAGGTTGAGGCTGTTTTTGTTGTTGGTTTAAATATAGATGCCTCATTTTATTTTTTAAACCTGGTTTGCAGAAGTTGCTTCTGTGTCTATAGAGCTTAGTCCTCAACTAATGGTTGCACATCAACTGTGCTCAAACCCTAAAGGTGTCCATCCTTTGCTGTTGTATCTGTGGGTAGGGAAGCACACTTAAAGTCCAGGCAGTTTTCAAGCCTCTGTGGGTTTTAATTTCTGCTGGACTCTTTCAAGTCTTCTATGCTTGCACATTCAGGCCTAGGATTAACCAGAAGTGTGTGAAGGGCTTGTGCCATCTTCAGTATCCACAGCCTCAGCCAGGAATATGCTGTTCCTGCCCACAAGTACAACCTCAGGCTGGGGGAGCTTGTGATCTTCTCCACTGACCCACCCCTGAGATTATAATTTCTACGGACAGCTTTGCTGAGTGTGCATATTGCCCACCTTTCCAAATTGGGTGAGTCTCCTCAACTTTGGCAGAGAAGCTCCTGTTCATCATGGATTCTTTACTTTGGCAGAAGCAACAAGCTGGGGTGAGGCTGATGAAAGAAGCCATAGGGTCAGAACCTCATAGATTTCTACTCTTTCCATGTGAAGTTCAGTGGTTTTTAAAGCATGGACACTTCTCAGATTGTTGTATGTCTTTGGTTGATTTCCAAAGCATTAAATGGTTGTATTTGTTAAATTTTCCAGCATTTTGATTGCTTTTTAGAGAGAGGATTTGCCCAGCTTCCTCACAGAACCACAGCCAAATGTCCAACTCTCCCTTGGGTTTTGACTTTGTACACTTGTGTCTTGAGTCTACAAATCATATAGATCATCCTGCTTATTACAGATTTTCTTTTTCTCTCTTCTTCTTTTATGGATCCTGTTTCACACACTTAGGCCCAATAAATGCTAATGGCTCAAGAGCAATAAAATCTTTCTTAAATATTTAAGATAATTTCAGCAATAAGTTATATACTGCTATTGCTATAAACCCCACAAACTGACTTGCAACATTCAGTAAACTCTCCAAACACCACTTGATCTATTCTTAGTCCCATGGTCTTTCCTTTAGGCAAAGACTGACAGTTATCTGATACTGCCTTATTTGCTGTCACTCAATGCTCCACAACTTCAGCAGACATCACTAATCAATTGCAATTTTCTTTCTCCCTAAGCCCAGACATGGCCTCAGAATCCTCCTCAAGCAGAACTCTAGGCAGAACTCTTCAAGCACTCAGATGGTTCAGGAGATGAGGTTGCTTAGTTGTAACTTTAAGTTCCCAAAGCTAAAGTTTGTAATTCTTCAGCTACCTGTTCTGCTTTCACTCACAAGGCAAGACTGGATTTGGTATCCTTTTCTATTTGGATCTCAGGCTTAGCTCGTTTGGTTCAGTTTTTCCTCTAGCTTCTGCACTTACTTCCTTGATGATTTCTTATATTCTCAAGATTTTTTAAAACTTTTTATTTTATATTGGAGTATAGTTGATTAACAGTGTGTTAAGATATCATGATTTTAAATCCAATCCACTTGTTGGCCCTTCTCAAACTTATATTTTTAGACTAGATCTCTCCCAAACTCCAACTACCTATACATCATCTCCACTTAGAAGACTTACGGACATCTCCAAGTGACCATGCCGAAAACTCAACTTCAGATTTCCCACCTAAAATCACCTTCATCCTGCTAGGATTTGTCCATCTTGATTGACATTCAATTTATTCCCACAGATGCTCACAACAAAAAACTTAAGAGCCATCCTTGGTTCTTCTCATTCTTTCTCACACCATCAGGAAATCCTATTGGCTCTGCCTTCAAAAATAAATCAGAACACTCTGCCGCCTTACCTCTGGCACTGCTACCATCCTGGTCTGAGATACATCTCTCACAGGATTGTTGCAACTGACTTGACTACTTATAAATTTGACTTTTTTATGTTCTATACCCAACATAGTGATTCAGAGTGACCGATGACCCTAGGTATTCAATATCCAACATAGTAGCCAGAAGGATGCTCTTCAAAATTAAGGCTGATTGTGCCACTCTTCTGTCCAAAATATCCCAGTGGCTCCCATTTCACTTAGGACAAAAGGCTTTTTAATGACTTACAAAGGTCTTCCCAACACAGGGATCAAACCTGGGTCTCCTGTACTATAGGCAGATTCTTTAACACCTGAGCCACCAGTAAAGCCCACACAGTATGAGCTTATATTCACTGATCTCATCTTTTATTATACAGCCTCTTCCTCCTTTTGAGGCCTGCTGGCCTCCTTGATGCTTCTTGAAAACACTATACTGGCTTTTTGAATACTTTGCATTTGCAGTTTCCTCTTTCCAAAATGCTTATACCTTGGATGTCCCTGTGACATTCTCTCACCTCCAAAGTTCAGCTCAAATGCTACCTCCTCAATGAAGCCCACCCTGATCACCCTGTTTCACACTGCAAACCTTTCCTTCCCATCCGCTGCTCCCTCACTCTTCCTTCTTGTCTTTCTTCCACACCCGTCTCACCTCTTTCTACATTCTTGTTTCTTTCCCTAGAGTTCTTTCCATCCACTGTGTGATAGAATTTACTTATTATCCTTATTGTTTATAATCTGTCTTTCCCCCTCTCTAGAATGTAATGCAAAAAGGGCAGGGCTTTTTGTTTTGTTCATTGATACATTATTTCACACTTTATAGATAAGTGCCTGGTACATAATAGGTATCTAAAAAATGTGTTGAATGAATGAATCAGTGGTGGATCCACGGTTCTGATATAGGTAGGTGTTCTTGAAGATAAGGACAGAAAGTGAGAACAGTTCCCCCAAAAAACTCTAGGAGTAAAACAGTTAAAAGAAATGTCTAGAGAACTTGCATGAAAAGAAGAGTCAGTGATTAAAAAAATTAAACAGGATATTATAATCCTCATATCTTGGCAAGTCCTGGGATACATCAGCATATTAAAGGTTCTGAGAAATCTTGCAGGCAAAAAATGGGCTTAACTTTATTTATCTCTGGCTTCCTTCAGGATTACTTTATCTTGAATTTTCCATAGTATGAAAAATTATGTGCCTAGGTGTAGGGTTTTTGGCATTTATCTTCCTTGTCATTCTCTAGGCTTCCTGGATTTGTGGTTTGGTGTCTGACACTAATTTGGGGAAGTTCTTAATCATTATTGTTTCCAATAGTTCTTCTGTTCCTTTCTCTCTTGCCTCTTCTTTCATTATTTCCATCACACATGTGTATGTTATACCTTTCATAGTTGTTCCAAAATCCTTGAATATTCGTTTTTTTTTTTTTTTCAGTCTTTGTTGTCTTTGCTTGTAACTGTCAAGGGTTCTATCAACTTGTCCTTTAACACAGAGATCTTTCCATAGCTGTATCCAGTTTCCTAAGACCATCAAAAACATTCTTAATTTCTATTATAGTGTTTATTTTTATCATTTCTTTTTGATTCTTTCTTAGAATTTCCGTCTCTCTGCTTACATTGCCCATCTGTTCTTGCATGCTGTCTACTTTATCCATTATCACTCTTAGCATATTAATCATAGTTGTTCTAAATTCCCAGTCTGATCATTTCAACATCTCTGCCATATCTGGTTCTGGTGCTTGCTCCGCTTCTTCAATTTTTTTTTTGGCCTTTTACTACATCCTGCAATTTTTTCTTGGTAGCTGGGCATAATGTACCGGGTGAAAGGAACTGCTATAAAGGGACCTGTACTATGTAATGGAAAGATGGGAGGAATGGGGACATACTTTAGTGTCCTATGATTAGGTCTCTGTCTTTTAATCAGGCTATGCCTCTGGAGAAGGCAATGGCAACCCACTCCAGTGTTCTTGCCTGGAGAATCCCAGGGACGGGGGAGCCTGGTGGGCTGCTGTCTATGGGGTCACACAGAGTCGGACATGACTAAAGTGACTTAGCAGCAGCCTCTGGACTGTGAACTTCATATGTTTTCCTCACTTTTTAATCTCCCCTTCACTGGGACAGAATAGCTAGAGTGGGCTGGGGTTGGGTGGAAACTTCTCCCATGTGAAAAGTCAGAGTTGGGAGAATTGGGTATTTCCCTTCCTCCATGCCTGTTAGGCTCTGATAAAACCCCAGTATGTTAGGGTATGTTTAATAGTTCCTCCTGAGGGTAAGCCTTGTTAAAAAGAATAGAAGATTCCTTTTCCCATTTTCCTGTTAGAAGTGCAGGGAACTTTTCTCTGAAAATTTACTGTGAGAACTTACTTAGTTGACCTCTTGGAGGTAAATGTCACAAAATTGTGGACTCTTCTGTGACAGGGTTCCCTTGGTGTTTTTAACTCTCAGAGCTATCCACACTGAACTTCCAGCAATTTATCATTAAAGTTCAGATTTTTGTACCCTGGCATGCGTGCTTAGCCTCTCAGTTGTATCCAACTCTTTTTGACCCCTTAGACTGTAGCCCGGTAGGTTTCTCTGCCCATGGGATTTCCCAGGCAAGAATACCAAAGTGGATTGCCATTTCCTTCCCTAAGGAATCCTCCTGACCCAGGGATTGAACCCATGTCTCCCATGACTCCTGTACTGGCAGGTGGATTCTTTACCACTGAGCCACCTGGGAGCCCCTTCTACCCTGGCACTGGTTCTCAAAGCAGTTCTCGTGAGCCAAGATTCCTGGTATTCGTCTGTCTCTCCAATCTTAGGGACAGCAGTTTCCCCTGTACCCTCTCTTCTCTTACAGATCTAAGAAGAGTTGTTGATTTTTCAGTCTGTTCAGCTCTGTTTTTATTGCTATGGTGGAGTGGCAACTTCCAAGTGCCTTAATGTGAAATTAGAATTTTCAATAAAAACTTAGTTTTTTTTAGAATTAAGTTCCATAAAAACTTTATTAGAATTAAGTTCAATAAAAATTAATTTTATTTAGAATTGTCCAATAAAAACTTATTTTTTTTGACATAATCTCAAACTTCCAAAAAAGGTTTCTATATTACCATGCATAAGTAAAATGAATAGCAGTTATGAGTGTGGGCTCTGAAGACAGACACCTGAGTTTGTAGTTTGGCTTCATCATTTATAAGAATTCTTTGTGTTTCTAAGCCATAGTTCTTTTACCTTTAAATGGGGATGATAGCTATATCACATTTTTGGGTGAAGATGAAATAAGATAATATGGTAGTGTCTAGAATAATAAGCCTTCCCACAAGTAAGATTGAGGGTAAAAGGAGAAGGGGGTGACAGAAGATGAGCTGGTTGGATGGCCTCACTGATTCAATAGACATGAGTTTGAGCAAATTCACAGAGATAGTGAAGGACAGGGAAGCCTGGCATGCTGCAATTCACCAGGTCACAAAGAGCTGGACACTACTTAGCAACTGAACAACAACAAGTTTTTAAACTACACAACCATTTGAATGCCTGCATTCTGCCAGATATTATCTTAGATGCTGGAGATACAAAAGTAGAAATTGGCTCTTGTTGCTATGGTACTGATGTTCTAGAGGAAAGAGACAGGAGAACTAGTGAATGAACGTTTTCTAATAATGACGGGAGTATGAAGAAAGTAAACCAGGGTAATGTGATGCAGAAGAATGGAGGGCTGCTTTAGGTTGGGTAGTCCAAAAGCCTTTTCAGAAGAGGGGCAGCTTGCACTGAGAGTTAAACAGTTCAGGACCCAGTGCCAAGCCACCATTTTTCTGGAGGTAGCATCACAGCAGAGGGAATAACAAGGGCAGAGGTGTAAAGGCAGACATGAGCTTGGCTTGGTCAGGATTAGATGAAACATCCATGTGGCTGATCATGGGGAATATAGGAGAGAGATAGTGTCTCCACTGTTTTAAATAGCACCAACACTTCTGGGCCTTTATTTGGGGGATGACCTCTCAACTTATAGTCCTTTCTGAGGGGAGGAGGGGAAGGAGAGTGGTTCTAGAGGGATTCTAACAATGACCCAGTGGTCTGGAGAGGAAGGGAGATGCAACTCTCATTCCTGGGATTCAGGAGGAATTGACCAGACTGTTTTGAATAGGTTTCCAGGTAAGGGTGGTGACCCGTGCTCTTCTCAACTACTCATTAAAAAGGGCAGTGGTGTTAAGGTGGATATGAATATAATCAACTCAGAGGATAAAAGAAAAGGAAATAGAAATTCAAGAGAAAAGGTCCATACCTGAGTCTTAATGACACTGTGTTCTCCCCTGACCCTAACGCTCTCATCCTTGTCAAAGCCTACACTCACTTTTCTCAGTTGACACGAGTCCAAAAATTCTCTTGTGTATTCTTTTTCCATCTCTCTCTTCTTGGAGGATGGAGACACATCTCCTGGGTCCAACTAAACATCGAGGAAAATGCTCAGCAAACGCCACACACTTACCTTGGAGAAGCTCAATTACTCACAATACCATAATTAACTTCTTTTCCAGATGTAAAACCCTATGCACATGGCCAGTGAATATAAATTTTCACTGGCGTTCATTTGACCTTGTCAAACTAGCCTGAAAATTTTGTTCCTTTTGTGCCAAGGATAATTATTTTTAGTGCTCTTCTCAGTAACAACAGTTGAAAGGAGAAGAAAGTGATATCTCTGTAACTCAAACCAGAGCCTTGTGCAATAACACACGGGTAAGTGACAGTGTGATGACATTGTTTTGTGTGGGCATGCCTTTGTTCCCCATCTTAATGCTTCTGAATGTAGAACGGACCTGGTTTTTATTCTTCTGCTCCACAATGGGAAAGCAAAGTGAGAGGATGGCTGACCTTGTAGCTTCAGATAAAATTTCTTAACAAGAATGCTTGCTCACAGCAGGCCTCCTTGGAAATATTCAAAAATACTCTCATACAGAGTGAAGTAAGTCAGAAGGAGAAAAACAAATATCGTATATCAATGCATATATGTGGAATCTGAAAAAGTTGGTATAGATGATCTTATCTACAAAGAAGAAATAGAGCCACAGATGTAGAGAACAAACATATGGAAACCAAGGAGGAAAGGGGGGGGTGGGATGAACTGGGAGATTAGGATTGACATGTATACATTATTGACACATATACATTATTGCCCGAAAGACAGCATCTGAAGAACTTCCCACTAGGGCCCTCGGGCCTGCCCTTTGTAGGCAGCTCGTTCCATCTGGACCCTGAGAAGGCACACCTGATGCTTCAGCAGACTTTTGTACGATATCACAGATGCTGGAGTAGAAGGACATGCACTTATCTTCTCCTGCAAGAACTCCAAAGTTGCAGCTTGCTACTGAGCAACCATTGACAGGAGAATGCTGGATCCCTTCAAAAAAAGATACGCCACGTCCAAGGACGCCACGTCCAAGGGCAAACGAGAAGCCCCAGAAGATGGTAGGAGGGGCAAAATTGCATTTTGAATCAAACCCCATACCCGCCAGAGAAGCTCAGAGGGCTCAAACAAAACATGATTGATACTATGTATAAAATAGAGAACTAGTGAGAACCTACTATATATCACAGGGAATTCTACTCAGTGCTCTGTGGTGACTTAAATGGGAAGGAAATACAAAAAGGAGGGCATATATGGATATGCACAGCTGACTCACTTTGCTGTGCAGCAGAAACCAACACAACATTGTAAAGCAACTATACTCCAATGAAAGTTAAAAAAAAATACTCTCTATCATTTATTCTTTCTAAAGCAGCATTTTCTTGACTGATCTCAGCCCAGTCAGGGGTACCATATGGCACCAATTCCAAGATTCAGGGGTTGTTGGCCTTACAGGGATTTACCCAGATGTCATCTTCCACCTTTTTAAGGTTCTTGGCTTTTGAGGCATCTCATTATTCTTAGTAGCTCTAGTAGGGGGTAGGCTTAGAGGAGAAAGTTGAGGCCAGTTTTAGCTCCTCATTAGCAGGTTTGGGAAAAGCCTGGGTGGATGGTAGAAAGAAACTGTCCAAGGTGTGAGGTTTAAGAATTCTCTGTAGGTTTTCATTCTTCCCACCTTAGCTTGTTTTGTCATGAATAACTGAAATTTGACTATAAACGAGAAGCAGGTCTTAATTATCTTAATGACTAGTAAAGAAGTTACTTCTTTAAATCATTAATGTAATCTATCATCTAGAAGAGAACTTGTGTGTTTGTGTTTACGCCTGTGTGTATGCATTTATTCATAGGTGTGCATACGTGTGTGCATTCTGTGTTTTCCACAAGGTGTCAACGGATTCATCTCAGTTCTTTTCTATAAACTGAGCAGGTTATTAACGGCAATCCAGTGTATTTCCTGCCATTCTTCACAAGGCATCAGCAGAGTTCCAAGCTCTTTGGACCTTCCTTTGTGTGTCTGTACTGAGTTGTTTGGACTAGCTCCACCCATTCATTCAGGAACTAGTCACACCATGTCCTTCCATTTCTGTTTTTCTTATATTATTTCTCAATCATCTCCAGGAAATCAGGATTCTCGAATTCAAATCCTTTTGTGTTTTAGAGCTTATCAGTTGATCAGTCTGCCTCTCAATGTTCCATCCTGGTTTTACGGGATCAGTTCAATTATCTAAGATGTCAAATCTTTGGACAATAGATGCTAGGAAGAGATGAAAAGTCTAGAAGTCCAAGGATTTTGCTGGCGGTCCAGTGACTCAGAATCTGTGCTCCCAATGCAGGGGGCTCTTACTCAATCCCTGGTCAAGGAACTAGATCCCACATGCTGAAACTAAGAGTTGCATGCCGTAACTAAAGATCCTGCATGTCACAGCTAAAAGGATCCTGTGTGCTGCAACCAAGACCCAGCATGGCCAAATAAACAAATAAATATTTTTCAAAAAGTCTAGAGGTCTAGCTGGTTACATCCTTTCCTCCCATCTGAGGTCTTCTTTCGGAGCATCACATTCATGCTTATGATAAAGAAGATCACAGAGCGGTGAGAAAAGGAAAACTAACCACCCAGTACATGCCAAGAGATACTTCCTGCTGAAGTGCATGAGAGTCACTTGAGGAGGGAGCCAGGCAGAGAAAGCTAAATCCACCAGAGATATTACCACTGTGAAGGTTTGAAAATGACCTTGAGAATCTGGAAGGACAGCTTAGGAAATGGTGCTTCCTTACCTGTAACAGCATTAAGCATGTTAAAATGCCCATGTGCGAATTATATCGTGTACTGTTTTAATTAAAGCTAATTGTATTCTACCTTGGAATTATAACACATTCAGTTTGTTCTTTGAAAAATTCTGATTAAAAAAAAATACCTTTCCACAGCTCAGATTTCAAGTAAAAGGGATTGGAAGGTAATCTCATGTGTTTCCAATTGGATGAATTGTTTGCTTGTAAAGTTACTTCCTAAGATTTTTTTTTCAATTAACATATTAGATCCTTGAGGAGTACTCTGGATGAATGCCCGAGTCTCTCTTTGGTTAAGTAGACGAGCACAAAGACTCTGTTCTGGGAACCCAATCCTCTGATTAGTGAGCAGGTCAAACCTCACCTTAATTATTTCTCTTAAATCAAAAGGCTTTTTATGATTATTTGAGAGGATTTTTTTTTTCATTTTCTATCAGATAAGCACTTTGGCTACGGTGCTTTTTTCTTGGGGGAAAATGAAAGGAAAAAACCCTTATTATCAACTGTACTAGTGATGGTATTAGTGGTTGCTTTGTTTTGTTCTGAAATTTCTACTTCAGGCAGATTTCCAAGCATCCAAATACAAGCAAAATGAAACACATGTAAACTAGGAGCGTGTGGCTTATTGTGAAAAACAGAACCCATGAGGAATTAGAAGAAGTAACCTTTCACAAGTGAGGTGGGAAAAGAGTGTGTACGTGGGGAGGGGGGTGACCAGGGGTGATTTGGGGCCTCAAACAAGGTTGTACACCTACAACTTGTCTGGGTTTCACTGTAGCTCAACTTCTAAAATGAAATATTTGAAACTTGGATCTTATTTCATCAAAGCTGAAAGAGAAATTGGAGAAGAGAACATTTTTTTTTTTTTTAGGAGTCAGAGGTGTTGTTCAGGTGAACCACCTCACTAACTGGTAATGTTCGTAAACAGGCAGGGCTGGCCTGGATATGGAATGATGGAAAGGCAGGACTTGGCTTTCATGTAGAAAAACAGATGGGAAGTCATCACTTCCCTACCACAATGCATTCCCATTCTACCAGCTACCATCAATTCGTTCATGCTTTTATTCTTTTGTTCTACTAGTATGTGTTGAACTCCACTAGATGCAGAGATGCTGTAACATAAATCAGACAGACTTACACCCGTTCCTGTGCCCCATCTCTCTCTCAAAGTTGCTCAGTCATGTCCAACTCTGTGACCCCATGAACTCTGTCCATGGAGTTCTCCTGGCAAGAACACTGGAGTGGGTAGCCTCTCCCTTCTCCAGGGGATCTTCCTGACCCAGGGATCAAACCTTGGTCTGCCACACTGAGGCACAGTCTTTACCATCTGAGCCACCAGGGAAGCCCGGTTCTTGTGCTTCTTGCAGTCTAATGAAGGATGCAAACAATTTCACCAGACATAACTGCACGGTATGAGTCGTGCTAACATGGGTGAAGGGCAGGTAGCTTTGGCAGCACTTAGGGGCTGACCCAACAATATCTGAGGATGATGCTTAGCTGTCAGGAAATTAATTCTCTGAGGAAGTGGCATTTCAGCTGAGGCCCCAAAGTGTGAGCCAGGTAAAGAAGGATTGAAAAAAAGAGGGGAAGGAGAGGAGGGGAAAAAATGGTATGTTGGAGGAACTAAGAGAAGTCTGGTACGCATTAGATGTAAAATCAGGAAGAGGAGGGTAGAAAACCTGGTTAGAAGACTAAGCAAATCTTAGAGTCATGAGGATTGAGTCCTGACTTCTGAGGTCTGCACAGGCTTAGGATCAGATAGAGCTGGGCTGGATCCACAGTGCTGACCTTTCCCAGTACCTTCAATGAGTTACGTCCCTTCTAAGCCTCCTCATCCATTTAACAGGGATATAATACCTACTTCATAGGACTCCTTGGAAAATTAAGTGATGGAACATGTCTCTATCTGGCAGGTGACAGTAGTCAATAAATGAGAGCTCCAGCTGTTTGCTTTATGATGGTCAAGTACAATGGCACTTCTTCAAGGAATAATCTCTCAGAGAAAGTAAGCACTATTATCATCATCTTAGGCATCAGCGAGGCTAAGATGTGCTGACATTTTGGCGTGGGGTAACTTCTTGATATGACTCAGTTACTTATTCTTTATAAAAAGTTAGTCTTTAGTTCCAAGAGAGCAACGCTTTCCCAAAATAAGCATGAAGTCCGTTGATTGAACATCACTGTAGGTATTGTGTCCACCCACGATAACACTCATTGTCCTGATCATTCCTGCTATTTAATAAGATCCTCAGACTACCATCACACCCCCTGCTGAGTGGACACAGGAAGTAAATGAAATAAACCTAATGACCGCATTCAAGTATTCCTCATACATGAAATGGCTTCTTTTCGTTATCACTTTAAGATTCCTGGTAAGTAGGGAAAAAAATAAGACAAGCCAGACAGTTATTATTTTGAATGGTTTCTAAAAGAAAGATGGGTCTATTGAGATTCTTACAGCCCTATCCATTGCTTTTCACATCACTAGGCTCAAACAAACAAAACCTCTCTCAACAGACTGATAGATAGTAGGAAGGCACTCGCTGACCAAGCCAAAAAAAAAGCTCTTTTGAGCCGAAAAGAAAAGGCTATTATCTCATTTCTTTTAGCCCCTACGGCTGTGGGCTTGGTGTTTCTGTAGAAGCACTGTAAACCACTAGTATTGAGAATTTACTCCATGCCAGGTAACTGGGACCATGGTCAGCCAAGGGAAATAGATAGCCAGTAAGTTAATGCTTTTCTCAATGTCTTCCAATGGCCAGTACCTGTGCTAAAGGCTTCATAGGTTTTGTTAGAGTTGACCCTCTGAACAACCCTTTGAAACAGGCAATATCGACTTCAATTTGCAGGGAAGATAGAGATTTAAGAGTGGTTCCTAGTAACTTGCCCCCAAATGGCTAGGTTACACGGTCAGAGCCGGCATTGAGCTGAAGTCATCTTACCTCAAGACTCTTGCTTTTGAATGCCAGGTTACACCAGTCCCCCATTCCTTGTAGTGTCTAAGTAGGTTACTATGATGTGTGGTGCTGAGTGTATAAGTACTGTGAAAGCAACACTGACAGAAGGCAGGGACAGAGGAAGAAAGAGATGCAGCCAGAGTAATGTCCCCAGGGAGGTGGTCTCTGCAAGGAGTTCTGAGGGCTGAGCAGGTGTGGCCAGGTCAGACTGTGAGCAAAGGAGAAACCCCGTGAGTGAGACTGAGCAGCATTTCCATCTTCAGGAAGAGGATGGTTCCAAGGAAATGCTCAGAAGAGCTCTTTTGTTATCTGCGTCCATAAAGTCAGCACATGGAAGAGATGCCCTAAAATTCATGTCTCTTTGGCTTCTGTGTAGCTCGTGTTTTTATTTATTTATATCCTGTCTCATTCCACAAAGGTTTGGAGGTAAAATCCATTATACGGTTTTTATGCAGTGACCTTCCTAATTAAGTTTTTCTCAGCACTGTCATGCTCGTCTTTGTATTCCCTGAGCCATATGCACAGCGACTGGAATGAAAGTTGAATGGAATTTACATACTTTGAGCACACTCGAAGTAGTTAGCAAGGGCAACTGGTCCCAGAAGCTTGGTGGGTGGCAAGAAAGCCGGCCCCAAACTTAAAACTGCTTAGACTGAACGCAGTATTTCACTGAATCTAAGATGCCCCTGACGCATGGCTATGCTGTCACTTCTGTGCCACTAAGAAAGAAAAAAACCCACTGCAACATAAACTATAACACCATGTTGTGTCACTAGTGCAAGATGCAATCTGATTTCAGATATGCTTAAATATGAAAAAAAAAGTGTGCCTTTAAAGAGAAGATAATATGGTGATCATACTGCGCCCATCCACTTCAAAAAGTCAGAAATTCTAAAAATGAATGAAACTTTTCTACCTTTCTGGGTGACACTTTGTCTAACAATTCAAACCCTAAAGACTCTGGAAACACTTTTAACTTAGCAATTGTATCTCTAGGAATTGAATCAAAGGAAATAAACATAGCAGTTTATAAGGATGTTATCAAAGAATTACTTACAGTCACAAGAAATGAAGAAATAACCTAAAATCTTCATTTATACATGATGTGATATGTGATATTACATGTATATGTGATATTAGTGCTACATAATATTAAAATATAAGAAATATTTTATATTTTATTATAAATATTTATTTTATTTTAAATATTTATTTATTATAAATAGTTTATATAAATAATGGAAAACATGAACTCTTCACTATATATATCTACATAAAACATATATTTGATGTTAGAATTCTATAATTAAAGTGACAGAATATATTTAAATGGTGAAACATCTTTCTAATACATTAAGTTTAAAAAAATCAGGTAATTTGTATTACTTGCTTAAAACAAAATTATTGCTGTGAAAGTACATTTACATTTAATATTTACATAGGAATAAAGTCTTGGATGACACATGTCAAAATGTTTACAGGGGTTGTTTGGCTGATCTTTACTTTTCTCTATCTTCTAACTGCTCAAAAACTGGAAAACCAAACATTACTCGGGCAGACTTTTAAGTAGATACATAGATGTGGATAATGGAACATTAACCACCTTGACATAGAAACTTCATTTTCTACTGAGTAGGCTCCTGAATCTTTCTCATTTCCTAAATGAGCCTGGCTGGGCTAGTTCCAATTGAAGCCCTGGTTAAGAGGCTCTTTGATTCCTAGTCAGAAATACAACGTCCTCACCTGGGGTTTTCCCCTCAAAAGCTGACACCTAAGATGAGAAAATTAATACTGTAGACCGCAACTCTGCAAGAGGTCTGGGAACTCCAACTTTGCCATGTCATCGGCAAAATATGAGACCCTGAGCTAGAGCAAGGCAAGTTCGTGGTCCTACAAATGGGAAGGGAGGGTAAAGATCAGAAGTCAAGATGAGGCCTCAATTTTTACCATGGGCAAAATGGAAAATCCTTTGGTTCTGTCTCTTAAGTACTACACCTGCTACAAACTCACAATTTTTTTTTGTTTTTTTGCAAGTCACTTGTAATTTTTTACAGATGAGGTCATTGTTTGATGGATAAAGCCTTGGCTTATACCCCCCTTTATGGATGAAGTGCTATATTGGACTCCATCTATTTCTGTAGTGACCTAGTCTTCTCCAAGTAAACAAGAGACACTTTTTAATGACCAATCATAGAATTTCTGCTTGAAAGGCAAGTCTGTAGCTATGAATTCTACTTGTATATTTTTTTCCCAAACCTCAGGAGTTGCCTTTTGATATATTGTTTCAATATAGCTTTATATTTATTTATAGCTTGCTTTAAAAATAAGCTGTTCTTTATGCTTTCAAACATTATATATCTAACTCTTCCTTAATTTAAAGCTCAGTTCATATAAAAGTTTTATTTTGTGATCAATTTTTATTTGTTTATAGGCTTGGGTTTGTCATTTCACTTGTCAGCTCTGCAAGTTTTGCTTCATATGTAATACATCTCTCTATCAATCATCTATATTTCTTTTGTATACTGTTGGACAAAAGAATACAACAAAGATTTCAAATAACATGGAAGCCTATGTCAAGGGAAGAGGGGACAGTGTTGGGGTAATGTTGGGGTATTCTAGAAGGCATTTGCTATTTATCTTCCTTGCATCACTTTATTCTTCTTCTGGATAACAGTACCCTCACTTCTCTGGAGAAACTTACTGTTTCTACACTAACTTGTCTTAACAGTCTGGCCAATCACAGAACCCTTTCCTCCTGGCTGCTGATCTAGACCTGGCTGACCAGAATACCTCTTCTACCTGGCCAGGATAACAGACTCGGGTATGGGCACTCTACCCAAGCCCAACAGCCAGAGAACTTCTCTGGAATTATGTATGGATACTGAAGAAGGAGAATTTCTCTCTTCGTTTTCATCTTGGATTTTAAGCCATGGGAACCCAAGTCCCAGAGCTAAATCTTACCTGTTCTGGCCACGTGTAGCCCACTAGGAGGAGGGAAAACAATGCCACCTCCCAAGGAGAACTGGAGCTAAAGGGAGCAGAGTGATGGACAGACGCATTTAATGAGTCCTTACACACAGAATGGCACCTCTACGCCTTAATTTTCCAACAGAACTCCTTTCCTGTTTTAAGATATGCTTGTTGGAGCTGGGTTTCTCTCATTTAAAACGGCACAAGTTCTTGACTGATACTTAGTCTTTCCCCTACCTTCCAAACCTTTTGAAGTACATATACATGGTCTTTATGTACATAGAATTGGCTGTACTCAGTTGATTAATATAAGAGCACACTGATAGGTATAGTTTTATTTAAATAGCATCAGAACACAGTTAACTCTAAAAATATTGAGTGACTTCAGTGTTGTATTTTCCATAAGCTATAATCTTACCATAGAGCTATGCCTTGTCTCTTGGTTCGTTTGCCCTTGTGTTTGGACTTTAGTCCCAGATTGGAGCATTTATTCACTCCTGATGCAATTAAACCCTCCACTTTACTTTGCCAGAGACCCAGCATGGACAGGAGGAACATGTTTCCTAGAGTTGTGTCTTCTTGGTTCTTAAGATTATCCAAGGGCACTTAGACAATGATTAGGAGGCTACATAAGATGCAGTAAGATTTTACAGACATCCAGGCTGACTTTAGAAGGCAGCTGGAAAACGGGACACTCATCCTCCCACCCTCTCCTCTCCCAAACAAATGCCATATGTCTGTTCACAGTGCATTCTGGCTCACTGCTATGTGGTTGACCTTCGATACTGAAAAGATGCCAGAACACTTGGGACCCATTTTCCCTTTAGCTCATTGTTACTGTCATGTTTAATATGGCTGAGGAAAGAAATGAAAATTATGATACACAAGCCTGTAATCCTTCGAAGATCTCTCTCCATCAGTGAGAGAGCTCTCTACGTGCTTCATGATGTTTATCCTGGCTCACAGAAGAAGGAGCCTTTGAGAAGCTTTGGAAAACCATGCTTCTGTTACCTGGGATGTGTTCAGAACCACCTCAGCATTTGTGTCATCTGTGTAACGTCTAAGAAGTAGCCATTTTCACTTCTTTTTTCTAAGTACTGTGAATTCAATTCCAGATTAGTATACTGGATGCAGAACTGTTAATAGTGGGGTTTGCTCTTCCATGTGTGACATGATGAACCAGTGTATCTTCTTACTACATCTGTAGAGGAAATGGAATTTCCCCTAAAGTAGAGGAAAGGACTATAAGCATGCTACTATAGAAGCTCATCAAACCACAAGGGATGAAACTCGAAGAAGAAAGGAACAGAGAAGAACTATTAAAAAAAAAAACAGAAAACAAGTAACCTTGGTGGGAGATGGGGCTGGATGGAGATGAAGGGGCTGGAGCTGGATCCCCAGGCTAGACTAGGGCAGGCATGAGGCAGGGTTTCCCCCTCTGCTCCAGTGCCTTCTGTTGCGGGGCGGGGGGGGGGGTGTTGTGTGTGGGCAGTCCCAAGTTGATGGAGCAGAAGCTCCAAGGGTGGGGTCTGAGCTGACTGTTCCCTTTAAGTGTGTGCTCTCCCAACATCAGCACCCTTGCTCCAGAGGGGAACAGTGCTGGAGCACGAAGGACCTGTGCAGGCTCTCAGCTCATGATGGGGAATGGGCTGCGGTGGGCCAGCCATGGACAGAGGTCTTGGCTGCCTCTGAGGCACTGCCTATTCTAGGACCAGCTGTGGCAGCCCCCGCTACATCGGTGTCTCCTTTGTCGCTTATGGCCAATCACTTCCCACAGCCTCTGCCAACCCTGTCCTGCTGTGGAGCCACGCAACGTGGGCTCTCTGTGTGTTTCGTGCTGCAGGCTGTAGTGGTCCTGCTGCTGTGAGCTATCAGGACCACATCCGATACACTGCCTGCTTAATGGTAGGCAGTAATGGTCACCCTACTGCACTCAGGTACTACTCCAGCTGAGTCATTTCTGCAGCCCATGGCTGAGCTCTCTCCTGGGTTGTGGTGTTTGAGCTCTGGTGCAGAAATGCAAGGTAATGTTAAGAGTGGGCTGGAAAATTTGCTCAGTTTAGGCTGGGGCATACACTGGGGTATTCGTGGGAAACCGGGTGACCACTGGAGTGGTCCTCAGTTTGCCCTGGCTGTCGTGTCTCTGGAGTAAGCCAGTACTTGCAGACTCCTCATGAGTCCAGGCTTTCCATAACTTTCTTGTTAGTCACAGTGGCCCTCCAACCAGCCAAGGGGGCTCACCCAACCTGTGTTGAACTCCAGGACCGGGGTGCCCTATATGTGGCCCCCCTGTGGCTGAGACGGAAATGAATCTGCCTGCAATGCGGGAGACCTGGGTTCGATCCCTGAGTTGGGAAGATGCCTGGAGGAGGGCATAGCAACCCACTCCAGTATTCTTGCCTGGAGATTCCCCATGGTCAGAGGAGCCTGGCAGGGCTATAGTCCATGGGGTCGCAGAGAGTCAGACATGACTGAGAACAGCATATGTGGCTTGAACTGCCTACCCCCCAGGATGGATGTCTACTCATGTAATCTCCCTTCTCCTCTGAGTCCACTCCCAAGGGCACAGGTTTTGACATGATTGCTTACTTCTCTTCTGTTCGTATCTGATTCCTTTAAGATGTGGACCTTTCTTACAGCCTTGGTTGCACAGGAGAAATTTGCCGGTTTCCAGTTAGCTATCAATGAGAATTCCACATGTGAATGTATTTTTGATGTGTTCATGGGGGGATGTGAGTTCCATGTCCTCCTAACCCTACTATCTTCATCAATTCCACCCTAAATGTTTTCTTTCTTTAGCATCAGAAATGAGTTAAGCTGAAGGACAGCAGCAGTTAAAGATGTCAGCCATTCCATGCAAAATACAATAAATGATGCTATGATATACCTTTCCTCTCTCCTCACCCACTGCCCCCATCCCACGCATCTCTCTCATTCCACTTGTACAACTATCTCTTTAGGATCAATCCTTATAAATACAAATGTATTTATTCATATTACTAAATTATCCTCCTGAAAGGATATACCAACATTTACTTTCACCAATAGTACGTAAGAGTTCTAATTTTTCCCATTTCCTTTGCCCTGTTGATAAGTATAAATGAGATACATGAGTTTAAACTTTAAATTTATGAATATTTATAAATATGTTCTCCTTTCCAGAATTCTAAACCACAATTCTTCTTTATTCTCGGGTATCAAATATGAATCTATATTTTCTCTATTGTTTTCACAATTTGATATTTTAATATTTAAACTTTGAACATTCAGGTTGTGTGTGTGTGTATAAGTGTTTATGGTAACATTGCCATGCAGAGATTCCAACAGAGTAGAGTTTCATTTCTTTGCTTTGATATTTAATTTACTCTAAAAATTTGTATTTTCAGTGCAGTTGCTCAGTCATGTCCGACTCTTTGCAACTCCATGGACTGCAGCACACTAGGCCTCTCTGTCCATCACCAGCTCCCGGGGCTTGCTCAAACTCATGTCCATTGAGTCAGTGATACCATCCAACCATCTCATCCTCTGTCATCCCCTTCTCCTCCCACCTTCAATTGTTCCCAGCATCAGGGTCTTTACAAATGAGTCAGTTCTTCATATCAGGTGGCCAAAGTATTGGAGTTTCAGCTTCAGCATCAGTCCTTTTAATGAATATTCTGGACTCATTTCCTTGAGGATTGACTGGTTGGATCTCCTTGCAGTCCAAGGGACTCTCAAGAGTCTTCTCCAATACCACAGTTCAAAAGCATCAGTTCTTTACCACTCAGCTTTCCTTATGATCCAACTCTCACATCCATACATGACTACTGGAAAAACCATAGCCTTGACTAGACAGACCTTTGTTGGGAAAGTAATGTCTCTGCTTTTTAATATGCTGTCTAGGTTTGTCATAGCTTTTCTTCCAAGGAGACTGCGTCTTTTAATTTCATGGCTGCAGTCACCATCTGCAGTGATTTTGGAGCCCCCAAAATAAAGTCTGTCACTCTTTCCATTGTTTCCCCATCTATTTGCCATGAAGTGATGGAACCAGATGCCATGATCTTAGTTTTCTGAATGTTGAGCTTTAAGCCAGCTATTTTCACTCTCCTCTTTCACTTTCATCAAGAGGCTTTTTAGTTCTTCTTCTCTTTCTGTCATAAGGGTGGTGTCATCTGCATATCTGAGGCTTTTGATGTTTCTCCCAGTAATCTTGATTCCAGCTTGTGCTTCATCCAGCCCAGCATTTCTCATGATGTACTCTGCATATAAGTTAAATAAGCAGGGTGACAATATACAGCCTTGATGTTCTCCTTTCCCGATTTGGAACCAGTCTGTTGTTCCATGTCCAGTTCTAACTGTTGCTTCTTAACCTGCATACAGATTTCTCAGGAGGCAGGTAAGGTGGTCTGGTATTCCCATCTCTTTCAGAATTTTTCAGTTTGTTGTGATCCACACAGTCAAAGGCTTTGGCACAGACAATAAAACAGAAGTAGATATTTTTCTGGAAGTCCCTTGCTTTTTCGATGATCCAGCAGATGTTGGCAATTTGATGTCTGGTTCCTCTGCCTTTTCTAAATCCAGCTTGAACATCTGGAAGTTCACGGTTCACATATTGTTGAAGCCTGGCTTGGAGAATTTTGAGCATTACTAATTTGCTAGCATGTGAGATGAGTGAAATTGTGCAGTAGTTTGAACAGTCTTTGGCATTGCCTTTCTTTGGGATTGGAATGAAAACTGATCTTTTCCAGTCCTGTGGCCACTGCTGAGTTTTCCAAATTTGCTGGCATATTGAGTGCAGCACTTCACAGCATCATCTTTTAGGATTTGAAATAGCTCAATTGGAATTCCATCACCTCCACTAGCTTTGTTCATAGTGATGCTTCCTAAGGCCCACTTGACTTTGCAGTCCGGGATGTCTGGCTCTAAGTGAGTGATCACACCGTCATGGTTATCTGGGTCATGAAGATCTTTTTTTAATAGTTCTTCCGTGTATTTTAGGGAATGTGAATGGGGAAATACAGTATGCTTCCTGTTCCCCTTCCCGAAGGAATCAGATTTATTTAGTTAGAACCTATACTAATTCATAGAAAGAAAAGGCATTTTCAAGAAGCAATTATGAACATGATATTGAACACAGAGTAATAAGCAGTATTTTTAGCTTTAATATCATGGATAATTAAATTTCTCAGTACTCTTGCTATAACAAACTCCCTTTCTCTCCTACTCAAAATAGCCCATGAAACTGTAAGAATATAAAATTATAGAGTTAATCTTTAATTCATTCTAATTTGTTTTCTCTAAATTATAATATTGGCAAAATCAAGTCTTTTTAATTATCACAACTAGTGACGATTACTTGCAAATCATCTCCCAAACTCTTTGTAACAAGCTAGAGTTTCAGACTCATGGTTCAGAGAGGCACTGTAAATCTTTGGTGGCAAAACAGCTGAAACTAGGGGGATGTTTGTTTTTTCCCAAAGAAAATCTGTAGGGACCCATATGAGAGCTCCCAAATCAAGCTCATCAAAACAATGTTTTTAAATGAAATGAAGACAACCTTCCTGGACCTCTCTTCCTCTGGACACACGTGGATTCACTATTAAAGAATATTTGCTCTCAAAATACAGGTCTTGGGGATTCCCTGGTGGCTCAATGGCAAAGAATTTGCCTGCCAATGCAAGAGACACAGGTTTGATCCCTGGTCGTGGAAAATTCCACATGCCTCAGAGCAACTAAGCCGGTGTGCACAGCTACTGAGCCTGAATGCCACAACGCCTGAGCCCAAGTTCTGCATCTCCTGAAGCCTGTCCACCTAGAGCCTGTGCTCTGCAATGAGAGAGTAGCCACATACTCGCCACAACTAGAGAAAGGCCCACGCAGCAGTGAAGGCCCAGCACGGCCAAAATTAATGAATAAGAATTTTAAAAAATACGTGATTCTTCACACTGGTCTTTTACTGTTAACTTTCCATTGGGTTAGCTGGTGATTCTGTCTGTTCTCTTGGCATCTACATGTGTTCAAGAAGAGGCAGTCCCAGTGCCTCATCTCAGGTGGATGGCATTTCATGTCAGTGACTTGCTCCTTAGCTGTTGAGATCAGCCTCATGTCTTTAAGTGAGTAAATGAATACAAATTGAAGTTTTAATCTCAGACTGTAACATCAGTGGTACTCTCATCACAAGCAGTTTCATAATGGTCTTATTACTGTTCCTTAGTGCAACACACTGAGATGTTTAAATTGCCGAATTGCTACTACATATATTCTTTGAGAAGAGGTATCCAGGTAACCATGGCAATGGTGTCTCCAGGCAGGATGGGAGTGGGAGTGGGGTGGGAAACTATTTCATTAATTGAAGGGAAGGAATTGAAAAGAGATTTTCAAGCTGTAGATCAGAGCAGAGAGAGAGAGAGAGAAGGTAGATGTTACAATCTTATTTTCTTTTCATTATTAAATTACACAACCCAGAGAAACTCAAATTATTTGGAAGGTTTAAAGAAACCATAACATTAAATAAAGCTGGATTCTTAGTCTTCCCACATTATTACAGCAATTGACCTGCACTAGATTTCATTTGGTTGAGTTTTTATATAGCTGATTGAAACTCAATGCATCTCCTGAAAAAGCAGAATTGTGTCCTGTGATTTAAGGCAAAAAAAAAAATAGGAAGAACATTCACATAAGCGAAAAGTCTGAGTAGGCGGTAGAAGAGCTATTTATTCCAAGCTGATAGCCTGAATAAGCTGATTTTATCAGTAAAAGTTATTTCAAACCTTACTTCCCTTCCCTTCTCCCCACCACCCCCCCAACCTTTGGTAGTCAACATTAAAAAAAATTATTTAGAGGGTAAAGAAATACTTTGAAGAAAATGGGGCATTTGAATGAGGAGGAGAAAAACCAAATGTCTGCTATGGGTTCTCAGAGGAGCCTACTATTTTGCTTTCATTTAAAAGGTTCTGCAAATTGGCGATTAGATGAGTTTCTGTCATTTAACCACATGTGCCTTTGTGTAACTTGCTGCTTCAACTCTCTGACAGAAATGTTCTAACGGGCAACTTAGGATTTATAAAAACCCAATTACCCAGATAGACAGCCTGACTTCTAATGTACGTCGGCTACAGTTTGCAGAGTTTCTTTTCAAATTAGGTCAACATATGGCACCTTAGTGACCCACGCTGAATCTCTCCATCTCCTGATGAATGCCCACTCTCGTGTTGACTGCATGCTGTATTGTCTGATTAATTCAGTAGGAAAAACAGCCAGAAAACCTCAGATGCAACTACCACCAACAGGGAAAGGGGGACATGCTATATTCTTAGGATCCTTTTCTCAGATGGTCAATCTACTTTTTATCACTGGGAAAGGCCATGCAGGAAATCTTATTTACAGAATTAGGGAAAGCAATCGAAAACAGGGTGGTTAATTATTAACCAAATGGATTTCATTTCAAAACAAACATTTCTTTTCTGCCAAACAGATTTCTATCTTGGAAAGCAGCTAATTCCCCAGAATTAGGCCAGAATTCATGGCCTGAATTATAATAGCGGTTTAGGTACATCTAAGCCCAATGTATCGATTACCTTGCTCTCCACTGCAACCCAGAGGCCTTCAGTTCTAAGCAGCTGAAGTGTGCTGCTGGAGCAGCAGCAGCTGCTGCTGCTTTTAAGGACTGTGTTTCCAGGATGCACCCACTAGAAGAGTGATGGGAAACAAAAGTAGCAACTTATTTTTCCTGAAAGTTTACAGGACAGTAGGGCAGGCATTTTCAGCCTTGTCATCATGGATAACATGGTATCATATGATGCCCACATGAGTCTAATTTTTGAAGGCAGAAAATTATCATGTGAGGCAATCTAATTTGAAAAACAATAGTGCTGATAGTAAGGAGGAAGAAATGTTTCTAATAATGAGTTGAGGGCTAGACAGGGCAATAACATATACGTATGTCAGATCTTTTGAATGACAAGGTGTTACTATGGGACCCTGTCTCACGGCCAGTAAATCATCAGCTGTTAGCAACGCTTACCATCCAAAAGACAAACGTTGGGATAATGCAGTAAATGAAGGGTGACCAGAAGGCTGAGTGGGATTTCTTACATTTGGGCTGTTGATTCTAATCCATCATGTATTTTTTGAACCAATTCAGTCATTATTCATGAGGATTCTATAAAGTAATTCATCTAAACCCTCTTTAACCTCATGTTCCATTTCCTGTAGCCACTTAAGCAACAGCTTTACACAAAAGAGTAGAGAATTAGCTAGTAGTATACCACAACTCCCCCAGTGCAAACTTAAGCATTCAAGTTGTAGGTGGTACCAGATGTAGAGACAAGTCTTTCCACTCCTTCAAAAGTGGCTCTACTATATATAAGATAGATAATCAACAAGGACTTACTGTATAGCACAGGGCACTTTACTCACTATTCTGAAATAACCTTTATAGAAAAAAAATCTGAAATATAATAGATTTATGTATATGTATAATAATCACTTTGCGGTAAACCTCAAACTAACACACTATTATACATCAACTATACTCCAATATAAAATTAAAAAAAAAATAAAATGGCTCTGAATTATTTTGCTTGGAGTCTATTAGAACACCAGCAAGAACTCACAAGCTAAGTGATGCTTGAATTTATAGTAATCAGTTCATCCCTTCTGAGTACTGGGTGTATTCCTTCCTTCTAGGTGTAAATCAGTATATCCCACTGAAAGATGTCCCTTCAAAAGACAGTGTAATGAATGGTATTATATTTCTGATCCCCAAGTCTGATGCTCAGTCCCAGCATCTTAGATGACTGTGAGTCTATTAGCGTGAGCTAGAACTGTACGTGTTGAGTATTTTTATTATCTGAAATCACACTTGAACTGCTAGGCTAAGAGATTACAATTTGTCACTGAATGTGGATGTATGGAGAACTGTATGTAGAATTTGTAAAACCTTTTCTGTGTCTGATTTGCATTGCAAATAGGGAAGTTAACCAGAGGTCTTGAGGAAATAGCATAAATAAAACATGGCTTCACTACTGTAAGCGCTCAATTCATGCCAGAGGAGGCCTGGCCATTACAGAAGGGTTGTTTGTATCTAAACAATTGCTGTCACAAGCACCTCCCCTTGGAAGCAGCTGCCAATAGGATGCGGACTGGGTGGGTGGCTGGGGGTGGGGTGGTCTATTTAGGCAACTTTGGCAAACACTCAGCAAAGGGAGCCTGAGAAGCTTTCTCTTGAGATCCAAAGCATGGTTAGTGAGCCTGCCTCTTGTTCTGTGTTGAACATGCTCACAACTGAAGGAGAGTCAGAAACTTGCTTTTCAACTCAGTTTGAGCTGCAAAGAACAACACAGAGCTCTCTGCATGGCTGGTGACCAGACAAACCTCAGCACTTGAGAGTGAGAAAAATACTCCATAATATGATGCAAAGTAGCCTCGGTAAGTTTACAGACAACATTTAAGGCCTCTAGGAAACTGAGCTTTGACTCTAGTGGACATTTGGTATATTTTCACCCGGCATTCATTCCCTTTTCTTGTGGCCACAATACCCAGTTCTGCTTTGGGGTATGGCTCTTCTCTACCCTCTTCCTGTGTGCTCTGTGACTTCTTCGCGACTTCCACAGGCAGAGCATGTGACTAAGGCTAAGCCAGTCTGTGCTTTCCACCCTCTGGTGACTGGGTCAAGGACGGCAGGGGCCAGCATGTGACTCAAATCTGGTCCATCAGGGTCAATGACATTGATTTCTGTGGGTTTTCTGCAACTGTTGGAGATGTGGACAACAACAAAAGAGAGTGGAAACACTCTCTCAGTTGCTGAGCTTGGTGTTTGGAGCATGAGATGACTGAGTCTTTGAGCTGTAGTCAGAGAATGGAGCCAACAGCCAGAAGCCCAGGAGAGACACTGGATGCCTCGCATAGGGTATCAAGTCTTAGTCCCGAATGCTCAAGGTCAGCCCTATCCTGACTCTGTTCAATGAGGCAATGCAGTCTCTTGGCACTTAACTCAGTTTGGGTCAGACTTTCTATAGGAGGTCAAAGGCTACACACACCTCTCCAGTCTTATCTCCCACCGCTGAACCTTTGCACGTCACCACCTATCATTTCCTTCTTTAGAAACACTGTGGGTACACTAAACCTCTCCACATGCACCACATGTTCTCATGAGGCCACACCTTTGGCCAGATTCTAATCATCTTTTATGATTCAACCCAAATTTATTCTCTCAATGAGATCTTTAAGCACAGTTTTCCCCCACTACCTTTAAAGGCAACATTGAAAACTTCCTGAATGATGTTCTCATAACCATTTTCTCTCTGTAAAATTTTAACACTTTATTAGAATATTTTGGAGACTGTCTCTCCCATAAAGCTTTCAGTTCCTTAAGGTCAGGGACAGAACTCTATTGATCATTCAGAGCAGGCATTGTCAGGCTCAGAGGCTGTCTTTGGATCCATACTGCCTGAATTCAAACATTGGCTCAGTTACTTCCTAGGGTATGTGACTTAAGTGCATTACCTACTGTCTCTTTGCCAGTTTCCCCATCTGTAAAATTAGGGGTACTATTAATACCTATATCATAGGCTACAGTGAGGATTAAATGAGTTAATCAGGGTGAAGTACTTAATAAAACTATCTGGAACATGATAAATTTTCAATAAACAGTGTATTATGTTGTATTTCTAGTATTTAATAATTATTTATTGTTATATTTCTGGTGTCTAATAATATCTGGCATAAAATAGGTACTCAAAAATACAAATATAACTATGAGAAGAAGGCTTATATTTGGTAGAAAAGGGCAAGAAGTAACTTAATCCTTAAACCTTTATCTTCTTAAATTCATATCTCACTATGAGAAATCATGAGACTTTAAAGAAAATTTGGCAGTTTTGAAATTTGCTCATATTCATTCATTTGGCACAAAAACATCTATTGAGAGAAAATTATGCTAGGTTCTAGGATTCAAAACTGATTAAGATAACATCCTTGCCTTCAAGGAGCTCATGACTTAGTAGATGAACTCTGAAAGGTAAATAACTAATTATAATTGAGTTAATGTGTGATAAGAGAAGTATATATACAAACTACGGCAATAGGAGTGATGTTTCTTGACATGACTGCACATAAGGATCATCTAAAGAGTCTACTAAAAACACAGTATCTTGAGCTTTATTCCTAGAACTTTTGAGACACCAGGTCTGGCGTCATGTATCTGGATTTTTGACAGATCTCCATGAGTGATTTCTGGAACAGAAGAAAGGAAGGTAACATTTGCCTGGATAGGTCAAGGAAGGCTGCATGGCAGAGGTGATGCGTGTGCTGGGTTCTTACAGATGATTAGGAGTCTGCTAGCCTTTAACACAAGGAGGACAACTGTGCGTCAAGAATAGCTTTCCTGGTGTCACTGTCAAAGACAGACCTCAGAGCCTGACTCTTGTCCCACTGGTCCCAAATATGTTATAATTATTATTATTTTTTACTTTGAGCCCAGTGGTCTCAAGTTGCTTACACAGTAAATCATACAACCTCATGTAGAGATAACATTGATCGTCTACATTTGAGATTTTTCCTGACAGTGAGGTCCAGGTGAATGGCCGTTCTATCCGAGGTCTCCATTCACCAGAATGACAGTCCTTCAAAATTACTTATTTACTTCTGGAGATAAACCTCAGATTTAAATACCACACTATTTTTGAGACTTTGGGACTCAACTGTCTAATTTTAAAAGCCCGCTGGTGACTTAATACAGCTGGTTCACCCCTGTGTTGGAGCATCACTGCAATTTACTATATTTAGTGATTTTCTAATTCAAAAGTTCTATAGATAAAATCCTGTCTACCTGAATAAGCTGAAAATATTATCATTATTTTTATTATCTTTCCATGGAGGGAGGAGAACAACTCTCCCTTCTTTTACTGTCTTTTTATTTTTTATTTTTCTTTTGCATGGCTATATTTTCTATAATCATCATTTATAATAAACCAGATAAATGACAGCATAAAGTGATTGTGGTGACTTTTTGCCTCCAGCCATTTACCCATTCATTCGACTGGTAACATCATCTCTTCTCTACCACTGCCAATGATCTCAGTGAAACTGTCAGTCAAGGTGCCTTGCTTGTGATCCAAGCTAATTAGGTTTTCTCGCTTAAGACTTCAGACCTTGAGCTGAGCAATGCAAGGACAGTAAACAATAAGGTTGTGACTGATCCATTCTGAATAGCTTCCAGATGAGACAGTCAATTAGATACCTAGACAGCCTGAGCTGCCCCAGTTCCTGCCCTTTCTCAGCTAGACTTTCAATTGGCTGAGCTACTCAACTCATGTTTTGCCAACAATTTCCCATTTTGCAAAAGCTAGCCAGAGTTGGTTTCTGTTGCTTGCAGCTAAAGAGCTCTATAAGGTACAATGTTACAAGCAGTCAGTGATGTCTAGACTGGTGGTAGATTATGACCAAGGTGAGGGGAGAGTGTGAAAGAGTGAGAGTAAGTGACAAGTTTTAGCTGTTATGTGTGTGAGTCACAATCTTTTGAAAATGGCCAGCCTGGCTGGTTATCCACTTGCCATGAAGTTAACAAATGAATAGGAACTAGAAGATAATAAGTGAGAGGGTAGAGGCCTAGTATCACGGTCAGTCTGGGGTGACAGTCACAAAGATTAAAAAACTCATATTAGAGCTTAAATGAAATCTACAAAAAATAATAAACACTATTTGGAAGCCCTGGCTTTATAAGAAAAAGCCAAATAACTGGTACCAAGTTGCATACTTTCCCACTAATCAAAACAGATCACTGAGTTATAATTTATAAAATATAATAAATGCTCATAGATCCACATCTGAATAAAACTGCTGATAAGGAATAAATCTGCCATGTGGCTTCTGATCAAGTATTTACAGCCTTCATTTGCATGACCTATAGCTGTTGCATTAAAAATATATATATGGACATTTACATCAATGTGAAAATATACTTGCAATTTATGATAGGTATGAAATATGATATTTCAAATCACTTGCAAAACTGTTACTAAGGCATTCTGGGTATGGTTCTATCCAGGAAACAGTGGAAGTAGCTGGCTGCAAGCATGGAGCTCAATCGAGTTTCCACTTGTTCCCATGGAATAAGCATTTTCCTTTGAACTGAAGGGGAACTTGACATCATTTACATGAGGGAAAGGCAAAAATGAATTCAGAGGTGTTAATAGAGAACTCTCGGGTAGCTCAGCTGGTAAAGAACCCTCCTGCAATGTGGGAGACCTGGGTTCGATCCCTGGAGGTAAACTTCCCTGGAGGGAAGATCCCCTAGAGAAGGGAAAGACTACCCACTCTAGTATTCTGGCCTGGAGAATTCCATGGACTGTATATAGTCCACGGAGTGAAATGAGTCAGACATGACTGAGCGACTTTCCCTTTAGAAGTATTTGCCATTTAAATCACGAAGTGTTATAAAATGATACAAAACTGAATTTGATGAATTGCCAGAAGGAAATGAAGTCCACCTAGCACAAGAGTAATTCTGGCACAACGGTCACCCTTTATGGAGCGCTGAATCTGTATTAAACATTGCACTGAGCCCTTCAGTAAACACTATCTTTATTAACTTTACAGTATTCCTATGCAGTAGTTTTAATTTCCATTTAACTCTTAAAAACAGGGTTAAATGGCAACAGTTTCTGAAGGTGTGTCCAGTGAAAGACTCTTCGGGACGAATGCATCCATCTGAAGATAAACGTGGGTATTCTAACAAGACTTTGAAAGATAGAGAAAAGATAGAGATGTATTAAAAGAGACCTGCAGAATATCTTCTAAACAGTGTCTAGTTTGGTCAGCTACTAAGGAAGAACTGAGGTCTCCGGTATTTCACGTTGGGGTGTGAATACTCTGCTAATTGGAATTGCTGAGATTGACTGAAGATATGTACATGCAGCTTTCTTTTCCCTATAAGTACATGTTACATCAGCATGTCCTGAAGATGAAAAGATTACATAGCAACCTAAATGTCCATCAACAGAGGAAATGATAAAGAAGATGTAGTACATATATACAATGAGATATTACTTGGCCATAAAAGAGAATGAAATGCCATTTACAGCAACATGAATGTACCTAAAGATTGTCATACTGAGTGAAGTAAGTCCAATGTCATATGATATCACTTATATGTAGAATCTAAAAAGAAAATCCTACAAACAAACTTACCTACAAAACAGAGTTACAGATGTAGAAAACAAACGTGGTTACTAGGGGGTAAGAGTGGGGAGGAATACGTTGGGAGATTGGGACTGACACACAATAGTGTGTATATAAAATAGTTATAAAAATAGGTAACTGATAAGGATGTACAGTATAGCATAGGGAACTTTACTTAATACTCTATAAGCACCTATATGGGAAAAGAACCTAGAAAAGAGTGGAGATATATACACGTATAACAGACTCGGATCTTCACCTGAAACTAACACAACATTGTAAATAAACCAGACTCCAATAAAAATTCTTTAAAAAATGATAACATAGTTTGGTTTTACTTAGAGAAATTTTTGTTTTTCAACTTGAGGAACTAAATAGGGACAATTTCTCTCCCCCTTCTGAATACCTCACTCCTTCTGGAAGGTTATTTTTCTGGGTCTCAATTCTCCAGCAGCCCCAAGTGTTTAAGGACACTTCAGTAAAAATATTGCCCTGCTAATGTGAAATAATCAAGGTTGATAAGATGCCTGAACCAGATTTTAAGACAGTACATCTGTTGGACCTCTGGAAAACTTATGAAATGAAAAACAGACCAGATTCGCAGAGAAGCACACTTGCCCAGTGCCTACATGTGTCTACATGTTGAGGGTGTGGTGGTGATAGAATTACTGAGCATTTCCTTCACTCAGCTCTGGCCCAACAAGCCCTATGATCTGATCAGTGAAAGAAACCAAGTACGCTGCCGCAGCGCAGTGGTTGCCAAAAGTTACTGACCCTCAGAATAAGAAATAGCAAGCATTTCTTCAATTGCTTTCTATATTCCAACAACCAGGACAGATACCTTATACTTCCAACAGTCCTGCCAAATAGGTATCACTTCCCTGTTTTGTTGATGAGATAACAGACCCAGTCAGGTTGGATCCTTTGCCTGTTAACACGTCTTATTGTTGTTAAGTAGCTAAGTCGTATCCAACCCTTTGCAACCCCATGGGGTGTAGCCCACCAGGCCTGTCCATGGGATTTCCCAGGCAAGAATACTGGAGCAGGTTGCCATTTCCTTCTCCAGGGTATCTTCCCGACCTGGGGATTGAACCCATGACTCTTGCATTGGGAGGTGGATTCTTTACTACTTAGCCACCAGGAAAGCTTTTAATGCATCTAGTGAAAGGAAAAAGCATAATTTAAATCTCAGCAGTCTTCCCCAAGACCCCACTCCAGTATTCTTGCCTGGAAAATCCCATGGATGGAGGAGCCTGGTAGGCTGCAGTCCATGGGGTCACTAAGAGTCAGACACGACTGAGCGACTTCACTTTCACTTTTCACTTTCATGCCTTGGAGAAGGAAATGGCAACCCACTCCAGTGTTCTTGCCTGGAGAATCCCAGGGACCGGGGAGCTTGGTGGGCTGCCATCTATGGGGTCGCACAGAGTCTGACACAACTGAAGCGACTTAGCAGCAGTCTTCCCCAAGAGTTCACATTCTCACTCGTCACATTAAAATATATTAGGGTTGGAGACTAGGAATGGGAATAATGAAAAGTCCCCCCAGGTAATTCTTATGCATCCAGCTTAATGCTAGTTTAAGAATCCACTGGTAAAGTGTCTTTAATGTGCATAAAAATTGTTTAGGAATCTTGTTACATGGCAGAGGCTGATTCAGTAGGTCTGGATTTGGGCCTGAGGGTCTGCATTCCTAACAAGAGCCAGATGATACCTGTGGTGCTGGTCCGTGGATCACTTTTTGAGTAGCAAGTCACTAGAGCACAGAACTCAGGGGCAGGAAGTTTTAAATTGTTCTCTAATAATGTCATGAGTTCTTCTGTCCTCAGATAAATTGTAAATGCCTTAAGTATCTTATAGAGTATTTCCATCCCCTTTCAGTGCTAGACCTGTAGAAATAAAGCCATTCAACCAATGCTTAAGTAATTCTTGAGAAAAATATTCTTTTAAAAATCTCAGGACAAGATGAATTGGAACAAAGGAGTTTGCTTTCACAGTGCAGGGGCCCTGATTTACTTCCACACATAAGTAGTTATGGAATCAGTCCCTGAATCTGATTTCTTGTTAGGTGATAATCGACAATAGTCACTTTTCTAGGGAGTTGTGGAAAAATGGGTTCTCCATTAAGAAAGTTGTTAGACTACAGAACAAAGGCAAATGACATGCGCTCTTTGGGATTTGCAAAAAGATTTAATTAACTTAAAAACCCACAATTATATGGTACTGAAGTTCCATATATTTACTGTTCAAAATTTTTTTGTATTAAAATTTCATCTCCTATACACTCTATTCACATGGAAAAACTTCTGCCTGAATTCTTGCAGTCTTCATTTTCCTATCTGATCTGCAGCTATGTGGAGCTGTCATCACAGAAAACTAATTGCCCTGGTCACTCCCCAAAGAACTTGCTCATGATTTTATCAACCTTTATTTGACCAAAGATTAGTCTTTTGATCTTAGAAAGAAAAATATGTCCAACTCAGTCAGCAAGTTTTTAAAATAACCCACTATATGGTCATCATGATTATTTTTTTAAATAACTACTTCAAACTCAGCTCTACATTCCTCTCATTAACTCCATCCATGCCAAACACACACACACACCCCAGTTCACAGATGCAAGAGTTAATCTATTTCCAGAAGACAATATAGACATGTATGCATATATCATAGGGTTTCTAACACATTTTGGGACTCAGAAACATTCCTTAATGGGAAAACATGAATAGTCAATATTTTCTTCAAGTGAAACACAATACCAGATATCTCGTTGTCCAAATACGTGCCATGCTCTCTAGAGAAGTGAGTTTCAAAATTGATAGGACTTCATTAAGTCATAGAATACTGTAGAGCAATGAAAGTGAATATAAAAAAGAAGTAATACTAAATGTATCAACCTGAGGAGATTCCCCAAAATAAAAATACTGGGTAAAAAAAAAATCAAGCTTGCAAAAAAAAAAAAAAATTGATAGGACTTAAGCTGCCCTGTGGACGGTGACTGTAACTCTGAAATTAAAAGTTGCTTGCTCCATGGAAGAAACGCTATGACAAACCTAGACAGCATATTAAAAAGCAGAGACATTACTTTGCTGACAAAGGTCCATATAGTCAAAGCTACAATTTTTCCAGTAGTCATGTATGGATATGAGAGTTGGACCATAAAGAAGGCTGAGCACCAAAGAATTGATGCTTTTGAATTGTGGTATTGGAGAAGACTCTTGAGAGTCCTTTGACAGCAAGGAGATCAAACCAGTCAATCCTAAAGAAAATCAGTCCTGAATATTCATTGGAAGGACTGATGCTGAAGCTCCAATACTTTGGCCACTTGATGTGAAGAGGTGACTCATTGGAAAAGACCCTGATGCTGGGAAAAATTGAGGGCTGGAGGAGAAGAGGGCGACAGAGGATGAGATGGTTGGATGGCATCATCAACTCAATGAACATGAGTCTGAGAAAACTCTGGGAGATAGTGAAGGACAGGGAATCCTGGCACACTGCAATCCATGGAGTCACGCAGAGTTGGACACAACTGAGTGAATGAACAACAACAAACCTGCCCAGATAAGTCTTATTTGGAAATGCAGTTTTCTAGATTCTATGCCCAGCAATTGTGATTCAGGAGATGAGGAGTCAGGCTCAGGAATCTGCCTTTCCACGTGTATCTCAGGGGTCCTTTCTCTAGAAGCCCAGAGTTTAGAATGGGAGTCAGTCATATAAACAAATCACTGCAACACAGCTGATAAATTCAAGGAGTGAGGAGAGGGAGCGAAAGGACTGTACTTACTGCAGAGTAGGGAAGGGTGTTAGGGATGGCTTCCTCACAGTGTGTGTTTAAGTTGAGTCTTGAGAGAGAAGTAAAAGTTCAGCAGAGGCTGGTTAATGGGAAGCAGACAGACACATCTTCTGAAGCATGATTGTTGAAGATAAAGTTGGGGGCAATGAGAGAAGACAGAGGCAGTTGGCACATGGCATCATGTAGGTTACATGCTGATCACCCTTGGGGGCATCAATCACATTATAGCCATCACAATTTTGTGTACTTATTGCAATGATTTTCTGACATGTGTCAACAAAGTATCTTGAAGAAAGAGTGCTTGTTTCTAATTTGGACAAAGACTAGTGGGCTGGTGGTTGGGCTAGAGGAAGAGAAATGCAAGGACTGTACTCCATGTTCACTAGTTGTCAGTCTCATAGACGTACACATCTCTTGATAAGGAACACAAAGGATGCTAAAGACAGACTGCAGTTACACCCCGCTGTGTTGACTGCTTGGAGAAAGGGTCAAATAATTGGAGAAGTTGAAGTTGACCTGGGGGATGATCAAACATCTTATTCATTGTCTGTCTTTCTCCAAATGGTGCCAAGATATTAATCAAATAACCAATATTAAAGAGTGCTTCAGACATAAGACCAAGCTGCCACCATTAGCCACAGATCTCCTGATGACCTCGGTCTTTCAAACTCCAGACACCATCTACCCAGAGCACAGCTTTCATTTCCCAAGAGAACCCTCACTTTTCACTGTCTCTCACCCTTAGCTGGGTCTTTGCCAGTCCTTCACTCTGTTCAATTGAACCTTCATGTTCATTTCAAAGACTTTAGCCTCAGAGAGATGTTTTTATTTCCGTTTTGAAAGTAACATCACCTAGTTGATCTTCCTACATGGGTACTTTCCGGGGGTGTCATATTTTCCATCTAAGGAGCGATAAGGAATCTACAGGTGCAATGTTAGCCAGCTTACTTCTGTAACCATCCTTACAATTTCATTATCATGACTAGTTAAAATAACATTTATTCATCACTTGCCACGTGCCCCCCATTGTCCTAAATCTTTATACTCGTGATTTTCTTTTAAGAAGAATTCTGTGATATAGCTATTATTAAACCCCATTTAGAAGAGAACACTATGGTTCAGAGAGGTTAAGTAACTTCTCCTGAATCACAGGTAATTAAAGGCAGAACCAGGATACAAACACCGCATTGTCTGCCTCCAGAGGCCACAGTATTAATCAGTATGGGATACTGCCTTGTCCCTTTGTTTCAAACAAAGTGCTACATCACCACTATCAGCTTTATACCTCACCTTTTGTGAGCTAGTTCAACACACTAGCTTATTTCAACCTCACAACAACCTTCTGTGGTGGGTTCTGTTGTCCTCATTTTAGAGATCAGAAAACCACGACATGGAGAAATTTAACCATACACCCAAGATCATCCGGTTCATAAGTGGTTGGAGGTGGGATCAAATTATTCAAAACAGCAGGTGATATCTATTTACAATGGCCCCAATTTTGTATTTTGTTCTTACCTAGTAGTCTCTATCTAATTATATTGAACATTAGTAAGATGTTTTATCAGTTAGAAAAATATACTGAGTTATCTAGGTTTGTGTTTTAGTTCAGAGGGAAAGTACCGTAAGAATCTAGACATTTTAAGTGTCAGATCTTTGCTTCCAAATATAATCACTGGAAACTAAATTTTGCAATACATGGTCAAAACTTGCCTACCTAACATGTCTTATTGGCATTACTTTATTCATTCCATTGCTCAGTGATTTACATATGGTCACTGGATTCCTGTAGCTTCTGGGACTGGAGAATCAAAGTGGACTGAGCCATGATTCCTGACTTTGAGAAGCTTCCAGTTTGGTGGAAGAGACACAAAAGGAAACCAGTGATTATAGTAATGATCTATTCAAGTACTGCTGCTGCTAAGTCACCTCAGTCGTGTCTGACTCTGTGTGACCCCAGAGACGGCAGCCCACCAGGCTCCCGCATCCCTGGGATTCTCCAGGCAAGAACACTGGAGTGGGTTGCCATTTCCTTCTCCAATGCATGAAAGTGAAAAGTGAAATTGAAGTTGCTCAGTCATGTCTGACTCTTAGCGGCCCCATGGACTGCAGCCCACCAGGCTCCTCCACCCATGGGACTTTCCAGGCAAGAGTACTGGAGTGGGGTGCCATTGCCTTCTCCAAGTACTAAGGTGTATCAAATGCTTTGACAGATTTGGGAACTCCACGAGGACAAGATCTCTGCCTCATTCTGCTTTGTCTCCACCCAGTCCCTAACCCAGTGCCCGAAGGAAGGTGAGAACACAAAAACTTATGAATGCATGTGTGAATGGATAGACAGTATGGAGGAGGCGAGGCAGGGAGTGGGGGACAGGGCCTGAATCAGCCAAGGATTGGGGCACAGAAGACAATGGAAAGATCCTTGAAGGTGGTTATTAAAAACTGAAGAATTTGCAGACATGAGCCACGTAAGGAGGGGCATGGGGAGAATGGAAATGGAGGAACAGAAACATGCACGAGAGCAGCTTGAGTTGCGATGCCGATGACAGGCCTCTGAAAGCCTTTTTAGATTTGTCTGGGACACATAGAAATGTGAACCAGCTGACATACAGAAGACAAGGAAGACTAGATGCAGAGGGGTGGCCACAGTGAGAGACAGAACTCAGGGCGTCCTCAGGAGCCAGATCACAGCTCTTAAGCTAAGGACTGTCAACCCGACTCCAAAAGCTGCAGAGAGGTCATCGATAGGTTTTAAGCAGGGAAACATCATGAGCCATTTTAGTTGATTGGAAAAGTTGTGACCCCTCTTCCCGAACCCTTTATAGGTATGGATTTGTTAGATAATGTTGCAAACAGTTGTGTTAAGATTTATCAATAGTGGTCATCCTATTTCTAGCTCAGTTCTAGACCGACTGTCTATAAGTCTCTTTCCTAAGCTCCTCCTCTGCCTCCCTTGGCCCTAGTGAGACTAGCCAGGATGATCCAAGGCCCCTGCTCCCAAGGGTGTTCCATCTATCTGATCTATTATCTCACCCTACACCTGTAGCAGCACTGGGAAAAAAGACAAACACATGCTCTGGTGAATGAAAATCCCTCAGAATCTCAACAGGGCAGGAGAGAGAGGAATAGCAATTAGAATGAAAAGCCACCAGACCTCAATGTAAAAGGACCAGGCTGTACAGATGAACCTAAACAAATTAGATTAAGAGCTCAGCTCAACATTCAAGCAGAGCATCAGCCCTAAATCCCAGGTGATAAGTTTTCACACATTTGAGGAAGACAAACTTTCAATTTGTCAAGCTAGAAACAACAGGTTTTATTTCTAGCCTGTTGAAGCTGCAAGTCTTTGCTTGCTATATGTGATTCTGCCTATACTATACCCCAGCCTCCAAGCTTTTTTCTGTTTTCTGGCATTTTGATATTTTCTGACTGTAAAAGCAAGTTATGCTCATTATAAAAATTTACACAATACAGAAAAATAATTTAAGCAAAAATTATTCTTCATTCCACCAACCAGGTCAACCAGGCACAACATTTTTAACTCTTGTCCCAACTTTTGTCCTAAAATGTACATAAAGCTATTGGTATTACTGTTTTGCTATTATTGTTGTCTTTTAAAGAAATATTAGTCGGGTAATTTGCTTTCTTCTACATAGTATTCTGTAGCTATGCTTTACATTGTGATTTCTAAAGCCTGAAGAATATTCCATTCTGTGGATATACCATAATTTTATCAATCTCCTCTTCATAGACATTAGAACTATTCACAACAACCAGAAAGTTTATGAAAAAGGCAGGCTGTGATGAACACACATGTAGCTAAATTTTCTTACATTTCTGCGATTATTTACTTAAAATTCAAGAAGTGTAACTGTGAAACCAAATAGTATGCACATTTAAATCTTGCTACATGTGCTGCATACCACCTAACTGCCCTCTCAAAGGATGGTATCAATGTGGCATCTTCCTTGGCTGTCCAGGGGTTAAGACTTGGTGCTTCCATGGCAGGGACAGGTCTGATCTCTGGTTGGGGAGATAACATCCTGCATGCCACATGGCACAGTCAAAAAATAAAAACAATAAAGCATGGTATTGTCTTCAAAACATTCCTATTTTTAAACAATTGACCAAAAGTGTCCATTGTACACCATCTTTACCTGCTTTAGGTATTATCATTTGTTCTAACTTTTACCTGACAGGTGGAAATCAGCATCACCTGATTTCAATTTTTTGATTAGTGGTGAGCTTGAACACCTTTTCCCGTGATTACTAGGCATTTATTCTTTTATGAATTGCATTTTCATGTCTTCTGCTGATACTCCTGTTTGATGATGCTTTTTCTATTATATTTAGAATATTAGGGATGCTCAAGAGGGAGGAGATACACACACATATGTCTAATTCATGTTGTATGGCAGAAACAGACACAACACTGTAAAGCAACTATCTTCAAATTAGAAATAAAAAAGAATATTAACCCACTGAAAGTTTATTTTATAGACAGGAAATTATAATTGGGTCCAGTTACCTACAGAGACTTTCCACCCTACCCTCTGATAGGCGGATAATACCTCTAGGTGTGTCCCTAGAGCACTGACTGTATTATGAAGTCATCATCTAAGGTATTTCAGAAAAAAAAGAAGCCTGGCAAAGCTTATTCAGCTAGTCTGGGATTCATGTGCTTAAACAGCCATCTCTGTGCTTGAAGGAGAAAGGAAAGAGTCAATCACCTCACCCCCAAGCCCCACCCCCATTCCAGGTCTTTTTGAACTTGTTCTATAAACCTGTGCATTTGGGGGCCTTTCTTTACATTTGTGTTCTGAATTTCAGGAGCACTAGAGGTGTGAAGAGCATTATGCTTATATTTTGGGTCAGTCCAGGGTCCAACACTTCTCCAAAATCCTCACTCTGCTTCCAATGCTTCCCTGTGTTTTTTACGTGAGGAAGAGGAGGATCTAGCACAGAGGGACAGAGAGGGATGGGCAGAGGGAGGGAGGGGGAGGGGGGGAGAAAGGCCCAATCAGAAATACCATTTCAGAATTACAAGTATAACCTGTCCTGACTCTGATCACGCTCATTACACAGATAGTAAGGAATCTGCCAGAAGCCACACAGCTTAATAGTGGCAGAGCTGGGACTGGAACTCAGGCTTCTCTGAGTGCAAACTCTGTGTGTGTGTGTACAATGCCTCGCAAATCACCACGTCTGTTCACTCTGGTTTACAAGTAAGTGATTCAAGGCCCAGGGGACTATGCCACTGGCCTGTGGCCCTCAGACTTCCTTGGCAAAGCTGATGGAGCACACAGGCCTCTGACCAGCAGGCCACAGCTGGTTCCCTTCACTGTGCTGACTCATCTTTGAGAAGATGATGCAATTTAATGAGAAAACATTAAATGTGTACAGATTGGACTGGGGCTGTTCTGTTATTTCAGAACATGTTGGATAAAGTGAGCTAAACCCCAGGCTCTTTGCAGAGCTCCCTACCAAGGGGTATTTCCTGGGAGTCTTTCTAAAACCCTCTGTGGTAATTATAACCTGGTATCAGTTACCTTCAAATAAAAGTCAGCATAAACAATTGATGTGTGTGAGTTTTTATGGAGGTTTTTATGGAGGTTCAGTGGGGTTAAACTTGGGCTGATATCACGTGAAAATGTCTCCCAGATGCTGTACTCGAGTCTCTCCTCAGTGCCACAGGAAGTGGGGATCTGTGCAGTGGGGAGTGGGGTGTTCCTTCTCTCCCCGGCTCCTACCTGCTCCCTGCTCACCTCTCACAGGCTCACTGCCTCCTCTGCCAGGTTAGTTCTCCACTCACACTTGGATTTTCTTATTCTTTAACTATGCAGTCAGCTGAGCAAATCTGGTTAGTTGGGGCTCCATTTTTTTTTTTCCCTCCAAGTGGCTTAAACCAATTGTTTTGCACAAATTTGGTACCCTCTATTTTTTCTCCATCTTTTCCCATAGGTAATACTACTATCCCAATTTTTCCATAATGCCATTATCCCCCTTGTAAAGAGTCTGAAGGTCAATGAAGGAATTTGCCTGAAGTCACACCACTGACACATCACACTGCCTGAGTTCAAATCCATTTATGTGGATTTGAATCTAGGCCTGATTCTGTTATCAGCTAGTTGAGTGATAATAGTCCCCAAATTTCAGCTCTAATGACCCTGGCTCCCTAACTGTTTATACTCAAAGTTTACTATCTTTGCTAACTTCCAAAATAGTGAATAAAGACTTATACTCCAAAGAAAGAAGACTGAAAAACTGCTTGAACTTTTGGATCTCATTTGGAAGGTTTCACAAAGATGGAGGTTTCACTACGATGGATAATTGCCCTTTTTTGAGACAAAGAATGAGATGGTTGGATGGCATCACTGACTCAATGGACATGAATTTGAGTAAACTTTGGGAGTTGGTGATGGATAGGGAGGCCTGGCATGCCGCAAAGAGTTGGACATGACTGAACGACTGAACTGAACTGAGGCTGCGTCTCCTCTGATGAGACCTGATCTCCTCTAGGCAGGTGAGCCTTCCAAAGGCTGATTCTAAGCTAGTTGTACATGGGACTCCAAGACAATGTTGTTTTGTCCATAGCTCTGTGAAGCAGTTCCTAAGTGTGCTTCCAAAACATGCATTCTAGGAGACACTCCTAAACATGGGGTTCCATGACTAAATACTTCAGGGAACAGAGATAAATTCATTATTTCCCATTTATGTTCTATTAAACAGTGTTGTGTGAGCTTGTATTAGATGTGGTAGTGAAAAAACAAGTTGAGATCAAATATTTTTGGCTCAGCAAACTGAATATTCTGATTCCCTCTTGGAGATTCCTGGTAAATGTTAATACATGAAGGATTCTGACAAGTCCTGTTAAAATTTATTTTTTTAAATTTGATGCTTCTCAGATATATTTGATCTTAGGGCCTTTTTTCATCATGCGGCTCACAAAGACCCACTCTGGACAGGCTTCTGGTATGAATTTCAGTTTGAAATTGTGCTTTAAAGGGAGTTAGTGGAGGGATCCCTTTGGAGAATCTAGGCCTGATTCTGTTATCAGCTAGTTGAGTGACTGTGACTCACTCCTTTCTGGGCCTTAGTTTCTCTATCTGTAAAATAAAAGTTTTGTACCAGATTGTCTTTAACTTCCTTCCAGTTCCAACATATTATCACCTAAACACATGGAATTTGTGACCACAAACCAAAATATCATGATAAACTATGTATTTATATCTCCTTAATCTCATTCAGTCACCCAGAGACAAAATGATAATGATCCTTTTCAAGCTATAGAAATCTTAAATATATAAATATTAATTTGCCTCCATCTGCTAGTAGATTGCAGAAAGTAATGGAATTACATGATCATTTACTTTTCTAGAGCTTTGAGGCTTTTGCTGATCAGTCAGTTTCCAGGACAATGAGAAAGTCCCTAGAATGTCCAGAGAGGTCCTAGTGAAGCTCTGTATGACCTTGAGCAGCAGCTTTACCTCTCCGTGATTTACATTCTTCATCTTAGAAGTAAAATTGCCTTTCACTCTAAGATATTTTGTGAGAACTATCAGTCATAGTAAAACCAAACCAAACCAAACCTGTGTCCTCTGGATATTTGTCTGCCACTGCCCCAAGTTCAAAAGTGTTTCTAATCCCACTCCCTTCACTCCAGCTCCCAGCCATTCCTAGGTGGGCACTACATAAATCCTCCATTTGATAGTATTAATGCTAGTATGTATGGCTGGGGCTTCCTAAGTAGCTCAGCGGTAAAGAATCTGCCTGCCAGTGCAGGAGACATGGGCTTGATTCCTGGATTGGGAAGATCCCCTGGAGAAGGAAATGGCAACCTATTCCAGTACTCTTGCCTGGAAAATTCCATGGACAGGGGAGCCTGGCAGGCTACAGTCCATGGAGTTGTAAAGAGTCAGACAGGACTGAACAACTAAACAACATGATATGGATGAGAATATGACACCTTAACATGGGAGACAATTTGTTTTGTTTTAATGATACTTATCTTAGTAATAATCATTATTCTTAAAATACAGAGCAAGATAGTGCGATGGGTAATAGTGAGACTTTGACATCAGACAAACCTGGGTTTGAACCCACCACTGTCATGTATTAGCTGAGTATCTCAAGGCAGGCTGCTAGTCTCTGGTCCTCAGATTATTCATGTATAAAGTAGGAATAATTTGACTCACTACAAAGCTGGTGCAACAATGCAACATCGTAATTTTTGTAAAGCTCTTGGAACAGCACCTGGGCATGTGCAAACTCGGTTATATCGTTTAAAAACATTATCTGCTTATTTCACCCATAAAAGAAAAAAAGGAGAGCCAGAAGAAAACTGTCACAGTACCAAGACCAGGAATCCTGCACAGCCATAGAAAGGATAACTGTAATTAGTGCTCATAGCAAATGTTCATTAGGCAGCCTGCAATATTCATGCAGGCCAGAGGCCCTCTTTAAATAATGCTGTGGTCGTTCATTATTGAACACTGCCACCTGGTGGATGGACAGGCCACATGCAGGCAAGGAAATCAGCAGAGGTTACGTCAGGTCACCTGGTCACCTAAGGAAGACACTCTTCTGTCCACTTCATCCACACTGGTCCCAGCTTTGTAATTTAGAGCTCTGGATATGGAGCGATACGGGGATCCCTGCTTTTGTAGTCTCCCCTTTATCTTCAGGCAGTTGTCAAACTGACACAAAGACATGAAACTGTTTTATTTTGCTAAGGCTAGCGTTGGTCATGTGACCTGAGCCAAAGCGCAGTCTCCTCTGACACCATGGACTAAAGTAACCCCACCCCCATCACTCATCTTACTCTTTTGTTTCCTATTTATTTCTGTTTCCCACCCCCACTTTTCTCCCCCACAACTTTGTAGTGGAAGTCTCCTGGATACAAGGCTGTATTCCTTCATTTATCCCTCATACCAAACACAGAGACTGGCACAAAAGCGGTGCTCAGAAATTTTGTTGTCTATAGAATAGCAGAATAAAAAAAAATAGCAATAATAAAGCTAATAGTCACAGCATTCCTGCTTATGGATATACATCTTTATTTGCCAGGCACAGGTCAAAGCTCTGCACATAGATGGTCTCATTAAATCTATACAATCACCTTGCCGGGGGGCGAGTTCATGTCACCACTCACGTGGAATCAGAAATTTCTAGGGCCTACAAGTGATTTTCTCAGTTAATAATCATAGCATCAGTAATCATAACATCTCTTTGACCAGCATTATAATATTGTATCTTATTTAATCCTCTCTCCTTTGTAAACTGTACTATCATTTTACCCATGTTACAGATTTGAAAGCTGAGTCTTATAGAAACAAAGTCATTTTCCCAAAGTTACTCAGGTCCCATTTAAAACCCAGGTCTTGTCTAATTCTCAACGTTCTGCTCTTTTCACTGCAACACACTGCCTTCTGTTAAATATATGGATAAACAGGGCTTTTAATTTTGTCCTGGAAAGCCAGATCTGAGTTTTGGTTAAATGATGGAAAAAAGCCTTGCTGCCAAACGAAATCTCAAGCTTGCTTTTCCTGTAGCCAGGTCTTTATTCATCCAAAGATACTCCTTGCATCTCTATTTCAAATATAATGACTAGATGAGATTTATTGAGATTTTATTATGGGTCAGGCAGGATTCAAATGATCTAATCCTTAAACAATCCTGCAAAATAGGGTTACAGTGATATTATTCCCATTTTACAAATGAGGAAATTGAGTTGCAGAGAGGTTAAATAACCTCCCTATTGTTATCCAGGTTCTAAGCCAGAGCCCTGTCTTGATCCTAGGATCCACTCCTTTGCACCGGCGGTCTTTCTAGGGGACCCATCCTGCTGCATTCACTCGGCTGCAGAGAACCTCAGGGCATCTCCCTCAGGAGAGCACTACCTGGAAAGCTTCAGCTCAGAAATTATGCTCAAGTCCTAATAGACCTGGGGGTGGGACCCTGGCGTAGTATGGGGCGGGGGGCAGGGGGAGGGGGACAGGCCAGGGCACCCTGCAGCTCTCTTCCTCTTCCTGTTTCCAAACCTGGCCTACAGTTACTCTTCAATTAGTTTCCATCTGTAGGAGCAGCAATTCCCTAAGGGTACACAGGCCAAAAAGAGAGACCGACTCAGCCAAAATCCAAAAATATCTTCACTGCAGCAAGCAAACAAACGATGGAGAGAAGGAAAATTTCCCCTGCAAGCCCTGGATATGTCTCAAAGACAGCCCACTCAGCTTATGTAAGTGGCCTTCACCACTAAGGAATGCAACCAAGGCCCGAATCTAGGACAACTCTACCAATTACACGCTAATGAAAAGGTATTTAGGGGGCACCCACGGGCACTTTGAGAAACTTGAGCCTCAGCTTATTGAATTGTCGATCCTGGTTCACCAGACCAGGGCAAAGAGATTCAGGCAACACCCCAAGGACAGTGCCAAGACGGTCCATGGCTGTCAAGTCAGGCACCTTGAACCTTTCTTCCAAAGCAACAGATGGTCAGAAGGCTCAGGGAAACTGTAGGCTTCCTGATGTTCGTTCATTCATCTTTTGTATATATTCATACATTTTCAGTAAATGTTTACTAAGCATCAAGTCAGTGTCTGTGTAACCAAGCAGGACCCTACAGGGCCTTCCTATAACAGAAACAGCCCCCGCCCACCCCCCAACCCACTGACGTCTTTCACCTGTCTTTCGTTTATATACAAACTGTAGGCAAACAATACATTTAATTAGAGAAGTGAGACAATGCAGAAGCAAAGGAAAGCATCCAAATAGGACAAAATAATAACAGTTTAGTCATTAAGTCAAGGATCTTTAATTTCTCTTCAAGGGCTATAGATAACATGTCTGTGAGCTGAAACCCCCACCAGGTGGAAGAAGCTAACTATATGCTATTCACAGACATGTAGACCCCAGAAGATTGATGATGTTGACTCCTGATTACCTCATCACCAACTGATCAGAAAAATGTCCGTGAGCTGATCACACATCCCACAACCCCCCTTCCTCACCTTGTCCTTGAAAACCTTTCCCTGAAAGCCTTTGGGGAGTTTGGGCCTTTTAAGCACTAGCTGTCCGGACTCCTTGCTTGGCACCCAGCAATAAATACTGCACTTTCCTTCACCACAACCAAGTGTCAGGAGACTGGCATTACTGCACGTGAGCGAGAGCAGAACCAAGTGTGGCTTGGTAACAGTGCTGGGAGCATCAGAGGGAGGTGGACATAGTGGTGAGTCTAGACAACCAACAAAACTAATAATCCAAGTTCTGCTTTGTAGCCCTTGCCACTTTCATGTGAAAATAAGTCCAAATTAGAATATTCTCTAACACCCTATACAAAAATAAACTCAAAATGGATTAAAGACCTAAATGTAAGATCAGATACTATAGAACTCTTAGGGGAAAATATGGGCAGAATACTCTGACATAATTCAGGGCAGTATCTTTTTTAATCTACCTGCTAGAGTAATAAAAATAAAAATGAAAACAAACAAATGGGACCTAATTAAACTTAAAAGCTTTTGCACAGCAAAGGAAACCATAAACAGAATGGGAAAAAACAATCTGTAGAATGGGAGAAATATTTGCAAACCAAGGGACTGACAGCAAATTAATCTCCAAAATAAACAAATGGCTCATGCAGTTCTATACCCAAACTAAAAAACCTCAATCAAGAAATGGGCAGATTTTAAATAGACATTTCTCCAAAGAAGACATACAGATAGCCGAAGAGCACATGGAAGAATGCTTGACATCCCTAATTGTTAGAGAAATGTGAATCAAAACTGCAATGAGGTAACGTTGTTGTTTAGTCTCTAAGTTGTATCTGACTCTTTTGTGACCCCATGGACAGTAGCCCACCAGACTCCTCTGTCCATGGGATTTCCCAGGCAAGAATACTAGTGGGTTACCTCACACCAGTCACAACAGCCATCATCAAAACGACTAGGAACAAATGCTGAAGAGGGTGTGGAGAAAAGGGAATCTTCTTTCACTCTTGGTGGGAATACATGCCCATTAGTACAGCCACTGTGGAGAACAGCTTGGAGGTTTCTTAAAAAACTAAGTACAGCTTCCCATTGATCATTGTGTATGATCCCACAATCCTACTCCTGGGCATATATCCAGAGAAAACCATGATTTGAAAAGAATCATACACCCTAATGTTCACTGCAGCATTATTTACTATAATCAACACACAGAAGCAACCTAGATGTTCACTGACAGAAGAATGGATAAAGAAGATGTGGTACATATATACAACAGAATATTACTCAACCGTTAAAACGAATGAAATAATGCCATTTGCAGCAACATGGATGACCTGTAGATTGTCATACTAAGTGAAGTAAATCAGACACAGAAGGATAAATATCATATGATAGCACTTATATGCAGAATCTAAAAAAATGATACAAATGAACTTATCTGCAAAATAGAAACAGATTCACCAAACTCATTCATTAGAGAATGAACCTTATGGTTATCAGGGGGAAAGGATGGGGCTGGCCAAGGATACACTGGGAGTTTGGGATTGACATAATACACAGTGCTATATTTAAAACAGATAACCAACAAGGACCTACTGTGTAACACAAAGAACTCTACTCAATATTCTGTAATAACCTAAATGGGAAAAGAATTTGAAAAAGAATAGATATGTATGTATAACTGAATTACTTTGCTGTACACCTGTACACTTTGAATTACTTGTGCTGTATAGCACAGGGAACTCTGCTAAATAGTCTGTAATAACCTAGAAAGGGAAAAACCTGAAAAAGAATAGATGTGTGTACATGACTAAATCAGTTTGCTGTATACCTGAAACTAACATGATATTGTAAATCAACTATACTCCAATGTAAAATACTGCTCTATCAGACTCACGGAGAACAAAGTAGTGATTACCAGTTGCGGGGAATGGAATTTAGGAGTGAGGGAGTGGAAGGTACAAATTTTTAGATGTATGAAAGACTCAAGAATGTATCATACAATATGGAAATATAGCCAATATTTTGCAATAGCTTTAAATGGAAAGTAACCTTTTAAAAACTGTATTAAAATAAAATTAGAAAAAGAAGTGTCAAGGTGAGTTGAGGAAAAACAAGCAAAGATAGCAAAATACTTTATGAGAAGTACAGGTACGCTGGGAGCATCTGGAAGGCAAAACCAGTCGAGAATTGGGTTTGGGAGACGCTTTCTGAGACAAAGTCATCTAATCTGAGGCCTAATGGAAAGCAAGCATTAGCTGTACAAAGAGTGGGTTCCAGTTAGAGGAAGCAACCTGTGCAAAGGTCTTGAGTGAAACCAGACAACAGATCCCTTTAGAAATATACAGTAGTTCATTATGGCTGGCATCAAGTGTCAGTGACATGAAATAAGATTGGGGGAAAGAATGAATACAGAGACAGGATGTATAACCATATAAAAAGAGCTTGTTCTAAGATTAGTGGGAACTCACTGACAGCTTACATAGACTCTTGAGGGTCCCTTGGACAACAAGGAGGTCAAACCAGTCAATCCTAAAGGAAATCAACCCCGAATATAAATTGGAAGGACTGATGCTGAAGCTGAAGCTCCAATACCCTGGCCATCTGATGCGAAGAACCGACTCACTGGAAAAGACCCTGATGCTAGAGGGCAGGAGGAGGAGGGGACAGAGGGTGAGATAGTTGGATAACATCACCAACTCAATGGACGTGAGCTTGAGCAAACTCCAAGAGACAGTGAAGGACAGGGGAGCCCGGCATGTTGTAGTTCGTGTCGCAAAGAGTTGGACACAACTTAGTGACTGAATGACAACAGCATAGACAAGGATACCTGGATTAGATTTCTCATTGGGAAGATCATTCTGCCTGAAGTGTGGGAAAGAGATAGGATGGAGGGAAGCCCAGAAGATGCTGCCACAATCTAAGAGGGAGGTGAAGGTTGCCTACATGGCAATGGGGATGGAGAAGAAGTTTGTACCTGTTGGACAAAGTGATTAATTGATTCTGTGTGTGTGTGTGTGTGTGTGTGTGACGTGGTGGTTGGGGTGTTGTCAAGCAAAATGAAGTCAAGAATGAGGTGTCTCACCAGAGCAAACCAGGAGATGACTGGAAGTAGAAGAAAATGAAGGAAAAGCAGATCGTTGGCTTGAGTGCTAATGAGTTCAGTTTTAGATAGGTTGTACATGTGTGATGTCCAAGAGGAGATATCCAGAAAGCCTGAGGCCTGAAGCTCAGGACACAGGTCTGGGCTGAAAAATAAATCTGGGAGTCATCAGCAAACAGATTATAACCAACACCCTGTGTGTGGAGATGATCCAGGGACAAGTCAGCATAACTAGAGTTGATAGGTCATTTACTCTGCCAGCGCCCACTGTATACACACCCACTCTTAATTATTACAACCACTCTCTTAGGTATCATCCCCATTTTGCGGATGAAAAAACCAAGGCTGGGAGTGGTTGTCCAGTAAGAAGCAGAGTTCAGATTCACAACAGGTCCATCTGGCATCACAGCCTACACCCTGAACTGTAACACAGCTGGTTTTGTGTCAAAACAGACTAAGGAGAGAAGAGGAGGATGACAAGCTGGGGAAATCACCATTAAGTGACAGGAGGAGGAAATTTCAAAGGAGACTGTTAGGTAGGGCGTGGAGATGGGGGGTTTATCACTAACAACGTCAACTTGTTAAAAACGTTCTCACCACAAACAAGGTGACTGAAGTTGCCCCTTTAAAACTTAGGCTCGCACTGCATTTACTAACATACTTTTCTGATCATAAAAGTAATGCTTTATCCTTGTAGAAGGTTTAGAAAATACAGAGGATACAGAGAAGAAAATAAAAATTGCCCCTATTCTACTACCTAGCAATAATTGCTGGAACTGTTTGGCACACATTCCTTCAGACAGTTTCTACACATATAAAAACAAATGGATATTTCTTGAAAATATTTTTAACATTTTATTTTGAAGGCATGTTTTATTGCTTCTAACATGCACATTGAAAATTGTATATTTATTGCTTCTAAAGCAATAAATGTACATCTTGAAATCAGGATTTCTCTTATAATCAGTGGGGTTTTAGGTTTTACAGGTAAATGGCAGCTTTTTGTTCTTAGCTGTACATGCGAGAATGCTGAATTTTCCAATTGATGGCATCTTAGGGGAAATATGGTAGGTAAGATACCTACATCTTTCAAAATTCAAAATATACTAAAAAGTGTCCAGGTGTCCAGGAAGACATCTCTTTCAGTTCTGGCTACTCCAGTGTTCTTTTCTGGAAGCAGGTGTTTTCTAGTTCTCTGTCTACGCTTTGAGATTTTTTTTAATGTACATAGGGAACATTTCATGCAAAGATACACTCAATAAAAGACAGAAATGGTATGGACCTAACAGAAGCAGAAGATATTAAGAAGAGGTGACAAGAATACACAGAACTATACAAAAAAGATCCTCACGACCCAGATAATCATGGTGGTGTGATCACTCACCTAGAGCCAGACATCCTGGAATGGGAAGTCAAGTGGGCCTTAGAAAGCATCACTATGAACAAAGCTAGTGGAGGTGATGGAATTCCAGTTGAGCTATTTCAAATCCTGAAAGATGATGCTGTGAAAGTGCTGCACTCAATATGCCAGCAAATTTGGAAAACGCAGCAATGGCCACAGGACTGGAAAAGGTCGATTTTCATTCCAATCCCAAAGAAAGGCAATGCCAAAGAATGCTCAAACTACAGCACAATTAGACTCATCTCACGTGCTAGTAAAGTAATGCTTAAAATTCTCCAAGCCAGGCTTCAACAATACGTGAACTGTGAACTTCCAGATGTTCAAGCTGGTTTTAGAAAAGGCAGAGGAACCAGAGAGCAAATTGCCAACATCCATAGTATCATTGAAAAAGGAAGAGAGTTCCAGAAAAACATCTACTTTTGCTTTATCGACTATGCCAAAGCCTTTGACTGTGTGGATCACAGTGAACTGTGGAAAATTCTGAAAGAGATGGGAATACCAGACCACCTGACCTGCCTCTTGAGAAATCTGTATGCAGGTCAAGAAACAAGTTAGAACCAGACATGGAATGACAGATGGGTTCCAAATAGGAAAAGGAGTACGTCAAGGCTGTATATTGTCACCCTGCTTATCTAACTTATATGCAGAGTACATCATGAGAAACACTGGGCTGGAGGAAGCACAGGCTGGAATCAAGATTGCCGGGAGAAATATCAATCACCTCAGATATCCAGATGACACCACCCTTATGGCAGAAAGTGAAGAGGAACTGAAGATCCTCTTGATGAAAGAGGAGAGTGAAAAAGTTGGCTTAAAGCTCAACATTCAGAAAACTGGGCTCGAAGGAGTTGGACATGTCTTAAGTGACAGTGCACACACATACTGCTGTTAGTAAAACCCAAGGTTTTATTTGGATTTCACCACTTTTTCTACTGAAGTCCCCTTTCCCCATAATTCCATCCAGGAGGACACACTGCATTAGTCATCGTGCCTCTCTCTTCTGATCGCTGACAGTTACTCAATCTTCCCTTGTTTTCCTTCATGACTTTGACAATTTTGAGGAACTAGTTGGTATTTTGTAGACTATCCCTTAATTCAGGTTTGTCTGATATTTTTTTCTTAAAGGATTATTTTCTTATAGGTTAATAATCCTTTTTTACTAATAGGATAATAATCTTACATCTAGTTTTGGTATTGTCTGTCAAATCTCTGCACTATAATGTTACTTTATTTTTTCTATTTTCCATACTCTAGTCTTTGGATTTGAGTCACTAAGTCAAGTCCAAGAGGGTTCAGGATGGGGAACACATGTATACCTGTGGCGGATTTATTTAGATATTTGGCAAAACTAACACAATATTGTAAAGTTTAAAAAAAAAAAAAAAAGAGAAACCTTAGTGAAATTGTAGTTATCATTTGCCTTATGAGAGTGAGCATCTGTTCATGTGTAAGAACCTACCTGTGTTTTCTGAAACTATGTTATTATTTTGCCCAGTTTTCTGTGGAGTTCTTTTTGACATCAATGTATATGAGAAATGAGCACTTTTTCTGTAATGCAAAGTAAACATTTTCTCCCAGTTCACCATTTCTTATAGTTTTTGTTGTGTTTACTGCAATAGGGACTTTGATAATTTCTATCTTCTGTTTGTTTGGACTATTTAATACAGTTTAGATAGATTAAGCCTAAAGTTCTGTCGGAAGGGGAAGTGAGAGGCGTGTAGCTTTGCAACTGTCATCTGGGGGTAAACGTCTGGCTTTGTCACTTGCCTACATCGACAGCTGAGAGGGAAGACTAGGAGTAGGGGTGGGAAGGGGAGGTTCTGACTCCTTAGCAGGCCTCGCTAATACCTCCCTGGATGAGAGGGGTAGGAGTTCTTTGTTACTGCTTTCCTTCAGTGATGTCAGTTTGGGGTGGAGGGAGGGTCTGGCCTTGTTTCTGATGGGTGGTGGTGGAAGTCCCGACTCTTTGCTGGGCATCCTACGAGACACTTCTAGTTAGGGAGGAGGGGGAATGTTTCATCACTGCCAGGGAGAGGTGGGCTCCCAGGTGCCTCATGGGGGCCTCGCTGGTCCTATAGTGCCCAGGGGCTCATTACCACCTGGTGGGATGAAAGTTCTGGATTCCCATTTGGACTTCTCTGACCTCACCTGCATGGAGATGTTGCACTTCTTCCTTACAGACTCTTAGAGGTGGGAGTCTAGGCTCTCATTCAACCTTTGCTGGCATGTGTTCTATGCTAGATGATGTTACTTTGTGGTAAGGCCACAAAAACCTATGGTAGCTCTGCCTATACTGAACTCCTCAATTTTCTCTTCTTATGATGGAATTTCTAATAAGGATTACATGGAGAGCGGGATTTAGTACCTGAGCTGAATTCTCTAAGTTGCCACTGTCTCATCCTGAGCAGCAGTTCAGCTTCTCTGAGCCTCAGTGTCCTGATTTGCAAAATGGTGATAACAATTACATTATAGCACTACTTGGAGTCTTTAGGTTAGTAATAAATGTGCAACTTCTAGCTCCTAGCAGGGTTAAAAAATGACCCCTACTCTCGTCACTGTTCCCATTAATGTCTTTGTCAACTCTGTCACTTTAACTGAAAATATCCACAGTTTAAGGTGAATGTGGGACACACAGAAACCAAATTCTGGCTCCCTCTGTGAGAACGCTAGAATGGTTTGTAGCCAGTTTCAATGGATTCGAGAGAGTTGCGATTTAAGCCAGGAGGCAGGAACAGGCCCCAGAGCTATGTGTGACCTGCAGGAAATTACCTCTCATTAAAAGCACTGTGTTTTCCCTCTGGGTATGGACCCACTTCAGGAATAACTAGTGCCGATTTGGGGTTCTTGAGGTCAAGATAGGCAATCAGAAAATCTTTTTCCAGACATTTAACTCTTCCTCTGCTGTGCCCCAGCTCCTTAGATGGGCATGGAACAAGGCACAACACAGTTCAAGCAGGCTCTTCATGCACCTTGTATCCCTGGAGCCACGCAACAACCTGGTGAAGGAGGGAGGGCATTTTGCAGAGGAGGCGGGGGAGAGGGGGACAAGGGTAAAGGCTCAGGGAAATAATAACTTGCTTAATAAAGCAAATAAGCAGCTGAGACAGGAGCCACCTAGTTAGTAAGGACCATCTTAGTTTGGGTTCCTCTGGAAGCTGACCCCGAGCCAAGGATCTGACTGTGAGTGGTTTAATTGGGAGGGGAGCCCAGGAAACATCAGGAAGGGAGTGAGAAGAGAAGGGAAGGCAGCCAATAAAGGATGCTTTATCAAGCAGTTTAGTGCTGAGGTCACTGGAGTGCAATCCTGCTGTAGGGCGTACCCCTCAGAGCTCTCCCACGTAAGAAGCAAGAGAACTGCTGTAGTATTTATCCCTTGACCCTCACAGTCCTTGGCGGCGGCTGCTCCTGGGGGCGTTCATTGCCTGACATCTGTAGCTCTCTTTTAGCAGGGCCTCCTCTGCCCATACATAAGGCGTGGATGCTTGGCAGGCAGGCAAGCACACACAGCAATGTTGAATGATAAGGCTATGTGTAGGTCATTTCCTTCAAGACGTCACATACCCAGCACTGTACCAACTGCAAGAGATGCAGTAATGGTCAAGACAGACATAATGCTTATTCTTGTGGATTTCATTACTTAGTGGGAAAGATCAACAAGTAAATATATAATTTAATAAATAGTTAATAGATAATTTAGTAACTAGACACCCACACAATACAAAGTCATAAGGGCTGTGTTGATGGATGTGGTGATGCTTGGGAACATATAGGAGGGGCCTCCATTTCAAGATTAGGGGGACCAGGGGAGAATTCCCAGAGGCAATGATGCCTCAGTGATTTAAGTTACCATACTCTCTTATGTCTGAGGTTTCCACAATCCTGTTCCCTCTGAACAGAACCTATTATCTGTCTCCTGCTGGCTTCTCCTACACACTCTTCCCATCCCCACTTATGTGTCACTTCTTCAGGCCTTTCTGAATCTTCACACTAGGTTCTACTTCTCATCAGTATGCTTCCATGGTGATCAGTATTCGTATTATCTCTAAATAGGAGGAATGCATGCCTTTTATGTTATTGAATCCCCAGTACTTGGCCCTGTTTTTAACACATAGTAATGTCATCATTATCCATGGAATGAAGGAATAGATGATCCTCCATAGAAAAAGCCACATACTCTGCTGAGGCTGGGACCGCAAGGAAGCAGGCATTTTAAGTGTGGATATAATGACTGATGGATTCAGTACTCTGAAAAAGGATTTTTTAAGGCAGAATGTGTTGAATTCAGAGATAATGTAGACACTTCTCAGTTTGCTGAGGCAAATGGTGGCACTCTGCCGAGAAGTGGAAAGGAAATAAAGGATGTCTCTGGTGTCTACCCACCTGCCTTTCCACAAGTTCAACTGCCCATTTCCTGAGTAGCTACTACATGTCAGGGATCATCTTCTGGGGACTCAGAGAAAAATACTAATGCAGTGTCCATTCTAGTGAGCAAGACTGTGAGCTCCACAAGACTGGAAGAGAAAGCACACTCAAGATGATAGATATAAGGTCAGACTAGGGAGATGTTGGGATCATGAGCATAACCCAGGATAGGCAGGGGCACCAGAGGGCAAGATTCCCTCCTCTGGACTTTTGAGACACAGCACGAATAATTTGTTATTGTTGGATGGAGAGAACAATCCTATGCTTATAAAGTCACCAGTATTGTTTGTGAAATATGTCGTGTTTCAGTCTGCTCTGGAGACCCGATTCAAATTTCAGCCCTGTCATCATGATAAAAATGAAAACCCATAAGGACAATTTTGGTTAAGTGTTGAGTCATCAAAATCCTGGGAACAGGGTAAACAAACTCTCCTACTTTCAACTATTTTCAGAACCTAGGATAGTAGGATAGTAGGATTTCTTAAGGAAATCCTCACACTGGATAGAGTTCAGCTAGGCCCATGAGAGATTTGCAAACAAAAATGCTACCAGATCATCGTAGAGGGAGAAAGCGAAGTCACTCAGTCGTGTCTGACTCTTTGCGACCCCATGGACTGTAGCCTACCAGGCTCCTCCCTCCATGGGATTCTCCAGGCAAAAATACTAGAGTGGGTTGCCATTTCCTTCTTCAGGGGACCTTCCCGATCCAGGGATTGAACCCAGGTCTCCCGCATTCCAGGCAGATGCTTTAACTGCTGAGCCATCAGGGAAGCCAGGTCTAATTGGTAGACTGGGGAAACCTTCTCAGAGGAGAGTTTGAGCATGACCTTAAATGAGGAGGAGCATTTGGGCTGTAGGAAGACACAGTTGCAGGAATTAACTTAAGCACAAACAGAGTGTGGAAGTATAGAGTATGTTCAGGGAGCTCTAGGTCATATAGTGTGACTGGGACAGAGTTTACATGAAGAGTATGTAAGGACACCAGAGTGAAAATGAGATTGAGTTCAGAGAACGCAACAACTTGAGTGCTATATTAAGAAAATGGATTGATACCTGTTGGCTTCAGGAAGCTACTGAAGACCCCCCAAGTGGTAGCAAGGTTTGCTCAAAGAGAGCTCTGGTGACTGTATAGAAGTGTGATTTCAGGACTAGAATAAAGATGAATTAGGAGGCTCAGTGTTGGCTTAAAACTTGACATTCAAAAAGCTAATGGCATCTGGTCCCATCACTTCATGGCAAATAGATGGGGGGAAAGTAGAAGCACTGACAGATTTTCTTTTCTAGGGCTCCAAAATCACTGCAGATGGTGGCTGCAGCCATTAAATTAAAAGACAATTGCTTCTTGGAAGGAAAGCTGTGACAAAACTAGACAGTGGAAAAGCAGAGCCATCACTTTGTGAAAAAGGTCTGTCTAGTCAAAGCTATGGTTTTTCCAGTAGTCATGTACAGATGTGAGAGTTGGACCATAAAGAAAGCTGAGCACTGAAGAACTGATGCTTTCAAATTGTGGTACTGGAGAAGACCCTGGAGAGTCCCTTGGACACCAAAGAGGTCAAACAAGTCAATCCTAAAGGAAATCAACTGTGGATAGTCATTGGAAGGACTAATGCTGAAGATGATGCTCCAATAAGTCTTTTCCGACTTATTGGAAAGGACCCTGATGCTGGGAATGATTGAAGGCAAAAGGAGAAGAAGACAACAGAGGATGAGATGGTTGGATGGCATCACTGATGCAATGGATATGAGGAGTTTGAGCAAACTCTAAGAGAGAGTGAAGGACAGGGAAGCCTGGCATGCTGCAGTCCATGGGGTCGCAAAGAGTCAGAAATGACTTAGCAACTGAACAGCAATGACAAAAGAGGCTCTAGGGACACAGAGGGCCTGGACTCCAGCAGTAGGAGAGGTAATGAAAAGGAGGAGACTGCTGGTAAGACATTGTAACTCATGAGGATGTTGAAAACCAAGTCCACGTTGACCCACATTTCCAGTTTGGGGCCGGTTTGATGGTATCATTAAGAAAGAGGAAACTCAAGTAAGCTGCACTCTCCAGCCCACCCCACCCCCTCCTCCCCTCACTCTACTTTCCCAGAAGCCTTCATGCTCCTAGACCCTCCTAGGTCCCCCAACTTGCTCCCCATCCAAGCCTGCCCTCTTTTGGCAGAAACAACTCCCACCCCGCCCCCCATCCCCAGCCTGGCTTTCCACAGCCTGGCTTTGGGACTTAAGGAAAATAACCTCTTTGAACTTCCACTTCACCTTTTAAAATTGGAAGTCTGAAACCCAGGATTGAATCCACCTCCAAAGCTCTATATTTTTCCAATTTACATCCTCCACCAGGACCAAACATACTCAGGGGTTAAGCTTTCAGGGCATCTTCATGGTCTTGCTAGATACTGGTAGTTACACAAGGCACAGGGCCTCACTAAGAAACTTAATACTAATAGCAGGATTTCAAGCAGCAGCCAGAGAGGCAGATCTGGAAAGGAAGGGGTGAACTTGTTTCCAGAGGCGCTTTTCTGATTCTCAGATCCTTTCCTGGAGCTACTCCCTATTCTGGTTCCTGGTGAAAGCACTTGTGTTGACCAGCAGCACCACAGATGACTCAGCAAAGTGAGGGCATCAACCACCATCTGCTCAAGGCATCCAGCTCTGCAGATGTGCCATGGGGCATAAGACTGAGCAAGCTGGACACCAGCACACAGGTGGCCTTGCACCTGGGCTTCACACACCCTGATCCTTCCAGGACCCTTTTGAATTAAAATGAGGCTCTCCTTGGGTAGATCCTGGAGTTGGAGTACCAGCATGCATGCATGTTAAGTCACTTCAGTGATGCCCAACTCTCTGCGACCTCGTGGACTGTAGCCCGCCAGGCACCTCTGTTCATGGGATTCTCCAGGCAAGAATACTGGAGTGGGTTGCCATGCCCTCTTCCAGGGGATCTTTCTGACCAAGGATCGAACTCAGGTCTCTTAAGTCTCTTGCATCGTCAGGCAGGTCCTTTGCCACTAGCGCCACCTGGGAAGCCCAGGAGCACCAGCTTCACCTAGAAGCTCATTAGAAATGCCAATTCTTGGGCTCTTCCCAACCTACAGAATCAGAAACTGTGGGGTGGGCCCAGCTAGCCTTGATATGACAAGCTTGCAGGAAATTCTGGCACCTGCCAATGTTGGAGAACAGATAAATTGAAAGACGGAGAGAAAGAAGAAAAAGGCATCACTATGCCTTGCTGCATTATTGTGAGCTAAAGGCAGACCCAGAAATATACAGTGGTAAAAATTTAGAATGGCTGGAATTTAATTTTTGTGAATTAAGTAGACGCTTTAGCGAAACCTAGCAACATCTCTATGGACAAAGAAAGAAATTACCCAGGAGGCTTAAGTCTAAAAAATTCAGGTAATTAAGGCAAGTAAGTGCTGAGTTTTTATTTCCATCATCTAAATGTGTGGGTTTCAAGACCTATTCTTTTTCTTTTTTAAAAGCTCTATAACCTTTGATTTAAATGCAATCTAAATACAAACCCCAAATGTAAGAAGATAATTGGGTTGTACTCTAGGGAAGGGGGAGGGATACAGATCTCTGTCTCCTGCCACAGCCTCCCAGCCACGCCCCTGTTCCTCCCCTCCTCCCTTGGCCCTCAGGGCTCCAGGCAAGGCCCATTACTGCAGAAAATAGGTTTAATTCCCCCTTCATATTGCATACCCGATTCAAAGGCCTCTGGGAAATTCTATCATATTCCTAGGACAGGCATTTTAATTAATACAAAAAGAAAATTTGTTTTTGTTGTGATTCTATTTTTCCCTAAAGACCCAGGACAGAGAAAGGGGAGGGGATCTTCATGGCAGAGAGGCCCTTACAGGATCGAGGTGAGTGACATGAAAATGCAAGTGTTCGCGTTGCCTTTGCACTTTGCATCTCTGACGCTGAGCCACCTGTCTAGGGATGTGTTCTCGGTAAACACCATGCATTGAACCCAGCAATCTGGGCAGCCTGTTAAACTGCCAACTGAGGAAGTGGGAGTGACTCAGCCTTTATGCCTATCACTGTGCTTTGCTTAGGCAGCTGCACTGGACTATGCCAGGTTTGTTTTTTTTTTTCCCTGAAAATAAAAGCCCACCTGGATTTGCCTGCCCATTTGCAGCCTTCTAGAAAACCAGAAACCTGAATGCAGCAGCTGTTCAGTCTTCTCATAACTATGTGTGAGTCAAGACTTCTTGTCACAGAAATGTCAGCCAGATGGGCTTGTGGGCACCTTCTAGCACAGTGGTTTGGGAACTATTTTTTCTTTTAGAAAGAAACTTTGTCTTCAAAAGAAATGTTACCCAGAAATAGATGAAAAGAGAGTTCATTCCAGTTGCTCCTTCTGTCTTTCCCATTCTCTATCCCCATCACCCTCTGACCCTGAAAGACACAACAAAGCCTAGTTAGAAGCCCCCTGACACTTTGCAGAAAAAGACTGATGTCAAGAAGTCAAAGGCCTTTTCACAGGTAACAGGGCTTGAAAGGATCAGAACCTAGATTAAAAATTAGTCTCTGGTTCTGAGACCTTGCCTATGCAATTCATTGAGTCCATGAAATGACTCATTGCAGGCTGCCATAGTTGCTAGGTGCTCACCTATTCATTCTATAAGCAAATATTTATTGAGCACCTGATGTGTTCCCAGGACTACCTAGCTGCTGTGGACTCAGCGGTACACCGAAGAAGACAAGGTCCCTGTCCTCACAAATTCTATTGCAGGGTAAATATGTGATTCGAATGGCCACATGAATAAACATAAAATTGCAACTGTTATTTATGTTATGAATAAGAAGCAGCGGGTGCTCTAAGAACTGATGACAGGGCTTGTCCCAGGTGAATTTCAGCCCCCCTCTCCTGTTCTTTAGGGAAAACCATAATTACAAAAATTATGACAGGAGGATTTTCCCTCCTCAGAGAAATCAAGATGGTTTCCCTGAGATGTAAAACCACAGTTGAAATCTAAATGTTCAGTGGTTCACAAGGCAAATAAGATGGGAAAGAGCATTCCTGGCAGAGGGAACAGCATGTAGCAAGAGTATGGCAAACTTCTAGGCAAGAATGGATGAGGTGGGCTGGCTGAGCGCCCCCAGGACTGTGGCAGATGAGTTCAGAAGGCTCTCTTATCCTGAGAGCAAGGAAAGGCCATGAGAAATTTTAAAGTTGGGGAGCAAGCAACTTATACAGTCAGACTATTGTTTTAAAATGATTTTTGTGCTTCCAGGGTGAAGCACAGATTGAAGAAGTGCCTGAGGGCAGGCAGAAAGTACTCTTCGGAGGGCAGAGACGATGATGGCTTGTTCCCAAATGATGGCGACTGGGACGGAGAAGTGGATGAACTGAGGAGCAAGAAGTGCATTAATGTGGACGGGATTCTGGAGTGGAGGTGTGTAGCGGATGGCGACAAGGAAGATGGTGAGGATGATGTCCACTGTATGACTAGTGAACAGACAGTAAACATCACCTTAGACCAGACTTGGCTCCTCTCACATTTGCCAACCCAGTGGTTCTCAAGCCTGAATGTACATTACAGTCACGTAGAAAAAAATACTAGTATTCAAGCCCTATCCCCAGAGATTCTGGCTGACTTGGTTGAGTGAGGTCTGAGGTATTTTCCCAAGCTCCTAGGCTGCTTCTAATTTGCCACCATGGTTAACAACCACTGTTCTAAACCATCTCCCAGAGGGCCTTATGTGGCTCCTTTTCTATCTGATTGTGTGTCATCATCAACAGAGAACGCTATGATCTTCAGTTGCAAATTGATTTGCCTACTAAAAAGAAACATACAGAAATCCTGGCAAATAACATAGAACAGATTAAGAAGTGACCAACCATACCCAATCAAGGGAAGGGGAAGCAACACAGTAGGCTAGAAAGGGCCCTAAACTTGAGAAGTCACAAGCTCTGCCTCTAACAGGCAACTTTCTCCAACCTGTCCAATGAAGGCATTGGAATAGACCAGTGGTTCTCAAACTTGAACTCACATCAGCGTCATCTGGGGGCCTAGTTCAAACACGGATAGCTGTTCCTGCACTCGAAAGTGTGTGACTGAAAGGCCTAGGGTGGCACCTGGGGATGTGAATTACTAACACCCTCCCAGGTGATATGATACTGCTTCAGGAGCCGGGCTGAGGTGCCATTAACAGAGAAAGAACTCCAGAAGGATCCACTGTTTATTGTGGACAGAGATCCTATATTTAAATTTTGATATTTTATTCATATGTTTTTGCATTATTTTGATTTTTAAAAAATATTTTATTAAAATATAATTCATTTGATTACTGAGTGTTTTTGAAGCCCTATGACATTTTGGACCTAAAGGTGAATTCACTTGACTCTAATCCCACCAGGCCAAGGGCCACTGGCAGATAATCACTGAGCTCTATGACTTCAAAGACCCTTCTAGCTCTAACATTTCCTTAAACAGATAGGCAAGAGGGGTGGTGCTAAAGAGAAGGCATTCTGGAGACAAGCTGCTATGTTCAAGTGCTCTGCCGTTTACAAGTTGTGTAACGTTAGGGAAATTGCTAAACCTCTCTGGGCCTTTGTTTTTCCTTAGCCATGAAATCACGATAATAATACTGATCATATAGGTTTATAGTAACTGATTGAGATAACACACATAAAGCACAGAGTGTGGGCTGAATACTGTAAGCCATCAGTGTCATCAGCAAATACCTCTTGTTTCTGTCATCTCTGAAGTTTCCCTTCTGATTAGGTTTACTCTGACTTCTTTGAGACCTGAGAATAAACCTTCCCCCCCACCTCCCCCAAGGCTTCATGTAGTTTATCAAGTCATATAACTTGTTCATGATTTTCCACTTTGTCCCTTGTGGATTTGCATTACCTTTATTCCAAAGATGCAGTGTGTAAGGTTAGAAACATGAAATGCAGCATCTTAAATGAAAGTCTTTAGAAAGAGCAAGACAAGTCTTTTGGACTGATAATCATTATTTTAGTTCAGTTCAGTTGCTCAGTTGTGTCTAACTCTTTGCAACCCCATGAATCGCAGCACTCCAGGCCTCTCTGTCTATCACCAACTCAGACTCACGTCCATTGAGTCAGTGATGCCATCCAGGCATCTCATCCTCTGTTGTCCCCTTCTCCTCCAGCCCCCAATCCCTCCCAGGATCAGTGTCTTTTCCAATGAGTCAACTCTTGGCATGAGGTGGCCAAAGTATTGGAGCTTCAGCTTCAGCATCAGTCCTTCCAATGGACATCCAGGACTGATCTCCTTTAGGATGGACTGGTTGTATCTCCTTGCAGTCCAAGGGACTCTCAAGAGTCTTCTCCAACACCACAGTTCAAAAGCATCAATTCTTCGGTGCTCAGCTTTCTTCACAGTCCAACTCTCACATCCATACACGACCACAGGAAAAACCATAGCCTTGACTAGACGGACCTTTGTTGGCAAAGTAATGTCTCTGCTTTTAAATATGCTATCTAGGTTGGTCATAAGTTTCCTTCCAGGGAGTAAGTGTCTCTTAATTTCATGGCTGCAATCACCATCTGCAGTGATTTTGGAGCCCCCCCAAAATAAAGTCTGACACTGTTTCCACTGTTTCCCCATCTATTTCCCATGAAGTGATGGGACCAGATGCCATGATCTTAGTTTTCTGAATGTTGAGTTGAGTTTTAAACCAACTTTTTCACTCTCCTCTTTCACTTTCATCAAGAGGCTTTTTAGTTCCTCTTCACTTTCTGCCATAAGGGTGGTGTCATCTGCATATATGAGGTTATTGATATTTCTCCTGGCAATCTTGATTCCAGCTTGTGCTTCTTCCAGCCCAGTGTTTCTCGTGATGTACTCTGCATATAAGTTAAATAAGCAGGGTGACAATATACAGCCTTGATGTACTCCTTTTCCTATTTGGAACCAGTCTGTTATTCCATGTCCAGTTCTAACTGTTTCTTCCTGACCTGCATATAGGTTTCTCAAGAGGCAGGTCAGGTGGTCTGGTATTCCCATCTCTTTCAGAATTTCCCACAGTTTATTGTGATCCACACAGTCAAAGGCTTTGGCATAGTCAACAAAGCAGAAATAGATGTTTTTCTGGAACTCATTTGCTTTTTCGATGATCCAGTGGATGTTGGCAATTTGATCTCTGGTTCCTCTGCCTTTTCTAAAACCAGCTTGAACATCTGGAAGTTCACGGTTCGTGTACCGCTGAAGCCTGGCTTGGAGAATTTTGAGCATTACTTTAGTACCAGTGAACATCAATACACAGACATTACTATGCCAACAAAGGTCTGTATAGTCAAAGTTATGGTTTTTTCAGTAGTCATGCATGGGTATGAGAGTTGGACCATAAAGAAGTCTGAGCTCTGAAGAATTGATGCTTTTGAACTGTAGTATTGGAGAAGACTCTTGAGAATCCCTTGGACTGCAAGGAGATCAAACCAGTCAATCCTAAAGAAATATTCATTGGAAGGACTGATGCTGAAGCTCCAATACTTTGGTCACTTGACGTGAAGAGTTGAGTCATTGGAAAAGACCCTGATGCTGGGAATGACTGAAGGCAGAAGATGGGGATGACAGAGGATGAGATGGACATCCTCTCATCATTGACTCAATGGACATGAGTTTGAGCAAGCTCTGGGAGATGGTGATGGACAGGGAAGCCTGGTGTGCTGCAGTCCATGGGGTTTCAAAGAGTTGGACACAACTGAGTGACGAGAAGGCAATGGCACCCTACTCCAGTACTTTTGCCTGGAAAATCCCATGGATGGAGGAGCCTGGTGGGCTGCAGTCCATGGGGTCGCTAGAGTCGGACACGACTGAGCGACTTCCCTTTCACTTTTCACTTTCATGCATTGGAGAGGGAAATGGCAACCCACTCCAGTGTTTTTGCCTGGAGAATCCCGGGGACAGGGGAGCCTGGTTGGCTGCCGTCTATGGGGTGGCACAGAGTCGAACACGACTGAAGCGACTTAGCAGCAGCAGCAGCAGAGTGACTGAACAATAATAAAAAAATAAAAATAAATGGCTGGTACTTCCCAGAGAGTCCAAGAATCCACCCATTCATGTTTTACGACACAAATATTTGTAGAGAAAGGAGACCATCATTGGCTCCCAAGATGGAAATCATAGTTTTTGTAAATGCAGTAAATACCTGTTGAATTCTGTAATATATGAAGGTTCCCAATGTACAGATTTGGGGACAGGACTCTTGTTTCTTTAGAGAGCCTAGGGAAGTCAAAGGAGAGGTTTTCCGAGGAGGAAACTCAGACTCCTCCGCATCTATTCAAGGTACCTTTACGCTGGAGTCTCTACTGTCTTTTCAGCCTCATGCTTGCTGTGACTGACGATTTGTCCTCACCAAATAGGAGTTTCTACTGTTTGTAAACATCCTATGTAAACTAACTCCCTTCCTAAACTCATCTGCCTGGAATGGCCTCTCCTCTCATATCAAAATCATATCCATCCTTAAAGAAAGTGTGGCATACAAGCACACACTCACACACAATGGAATACTACTCAGCCATAAAAGGACTAAATATTGCCGTTTGCAGCCATATGGATGAACTTGGAGGGCATTATGCTAGTGAAATCAGTCAGGCAGAGAAAGACAAATACTGTATGATTTCACTTATCTGTGAAATCTGAAAAATATAACAAACTATTGAATGTAACACAGCAGCAGCAAACTCACAGCTATGGAGAACAAGCTAGTGGTTACCACTGGGGACAGGAAGCAAAGAGGGGCAATGCAGAGGTAAGGGATTAAAGGTACAGACTATTGAGTGTAAGATGGGCTCAAGGTCGTACTATACAACATGCACAATATGGCCAATATTCTGTAATAACCATAAATGGAAAGTAATCTTTAAAAATTGTACAAAAATAAAAACTAAACAAAGAAAATAATATCCAGCCCTTGAGGTCAGACTCAGTGTCACCCACGCCATGCCCCTGTGATTTGTTACTCTCATCCCATCCAAGCACACCTCGGAAATCTCAGGGGTTTCCATTCTGTCCCACTGTCCTCCATAAGCTGTTTATCCTCTATGGGGGGCAATCAATTCTAGTCTCTGTTCAGCTGGTTGTCAGAGTTGCTTTGGTTAACTGTCAAATGTTAACCAACAATCAAAATAACAGAACTCTAAGTTCTATTCAGGGAATTGAACTTGACTTTTTTTTTTTTGCCACTCAATTCTCAAGGTAAACAGTATTCATGCCTCAGAACATAAGGGGATGTGTTTTTTTCTCACACTGTTTGGGCCTCATTATTGTTCTATGCTTCCACATACAATCTCCCTGAATTAAGAAATATTGTAAGAACCCATTGCTATGTTACTGTCAGAAAATTTTTATAAAAAACCTGCAGTGTGCCTTGTTACCCACTGGGGAAATTGTCTGCCTGGTTGAGGACCAGGAAAAAATGTACTTCTTTTAAGCAACTGCTGCTGCTGCTGCAAAGTCGCTTCAGTCGTGTCCGACTCTGTGTGACCCCCATAGACAGCAGCCCACCAGGCTCCCCCGTCCCTGGGATTCTCCAGGCAAGAACCCTGGAGTGGGTTGCCATTTCCTTCTCCAATGCATGAAAGTGAAAAGTGAAAGTGAAGTCGCTCAGTCGTGTCCGACTCTTAGCGATCCCACGGACTGCAGCCTACCAGGCTCCTCTGTCCATGGGATTCTCCAGGTGAGCTTTAATCTTGTTGATAGCAATGAATCCTGTCCTGTTTTCTCTTTTTCCCTGGTTAGGAGAAAACTCCCAGTGAACATTTTATAGAATGTTTTGATTTGCATTCTTGTTATATTGGTACTATTTCTGGCTTCATGTTATTTTTCTAACTTTGCTCTTTAGTCTTACCTTTTTAACTTTTTGCTTATCAGTCATTTCAGTCATTTACGTATTTTTTTTTGCTTATGTACTCCTTTAAAACACTTTGAATTCTTTTATAAAAGAGGTTAAGAAAGATTCCTAAGTAATATTTCCTTCAAGGTAGATATATCTTATTTGCTTTGAATTTCCAATACTTAACTTGGACCTTAGAAAGTTTATATATGTTTTGAAAGGGAAAGAAGGGGACTTCTCTGGTGATCTACTAAGACTTCATGCTCCCAGTGTAGGGGGTCTGGGTTTGATCCGTGATCAGGCAGTTAGAGCCTACATGCTGCGGCTAAGGATGATGCAGTCAAATTTCTTTTCTATTTATTTTTAATCCTTAGTTGCATATAATTGGTTTATAATGGCGTGTTACTTTCCACTGTACAGCACAGCGAATCATTTATACATACACATAAATTTTTTTAAAAAGAAAACGGAAAGAGGAAGAATAATAAGGGGGAAAAAATTAAAGTTGGTAGAAGTTTCTATATCCTACTCAGACATATAGTTGAATAGTGGAAAAAACTCAAATTTTTAGGACATGCAAGCTGCACCAAATATTTTAGAATATCTGAACTTCTAAAGGTACAGCTCTACATGGTTCCAACCAATTTTAATATCATACAGATCATTTTTATAGGTTATATCCAGATATTTGGCATATATAGACATAGCTACCAATTTACCAACTATCCCAAGTACGAAATTATTATTAAAGCAATTATTCCTTAACTTTCTGAAGCTTGTTTATGTACTTTTTTGGTTCAAGATATTTTACCTGGAGGTAATTTAATGGATTTTTAGTGCAACTATGGGCATCCTCATACAGAAATGTTGTCAGTAGAAAATGAGATGAGAAAACACTTTATAAAGTCTCAATCAAAAGCAGTATGCTATGTATTTCTTCATAAGCACACACTTTGTAGGGATATCCTTTATTTGTCAAAAGGAAATTCCAATTTTGTGGCCTAAAATGAAAGGGCTAAAAACATAGCATATAAAAAGTGTACCTATACCAACACAAACCCCGCAAGACAAACACATTCAGGAGTCATTGCTGAGAACAGGGACTATTGGAGTCATTCTCGGTGCCTTTCTAACTCATGCCACGTGTAACTGGTCAGCACATCTGCGACCACCCTCCAGCTCCACAGCTGGCACCATCCTTCACGCTGGAATAACCTCCTGCCTCAGTCCCCACGTATGGCTCTCGTCCATACAGAGATTCTCCACCAAGGACCAGAATTCTCCTTTACAAACCAAGTCTGACCAGGCCACACCTTGACTCAGCACCCTTCAGTGGCTTCCATTTCACTCACAGAAAAAGCTGAAGTCCTCGCAGCGCTCCTTACCCATGTAACCTCTCAGCACACTCTTTCTACCACTGTCCCCTCCCCAGTCCACCCCAGCCCCTTGGCCTCTTCACTGTCTTTAGTAAAAGGCAGAAGATCTATATAATCTTAGGAGAAACCAGAGCATCCTTTGCTGTACTTTAAATATGAATGATCACCATGCTCACAGCCTCGAATACTCTTACTCAAATTTCCACATGGCTCATTTTCTCATCTGCTTTATGCTTTTGTCCATATGTCACCTTCTCAGTAAGCCCTTTAACCACCATCCTATACGAAATTGTAAATGCCCTCTTATTCCTATCCAGGAACTTTCTCTCTTCTTCCCTTGCTTAGTTTTCATCCATAACATTTATCACCTTCTAACAGACACGTGCCTTGTAAATATATATGTATATATTATTATACATATAATATATATTACATATATAAAATAAAATGTATCATCTCATAACAGAGACACACAGCGTGTGTGTATATAATATAGAATACTATATATGTATATGTGTGTGTGTGTGTGTGTGTGTGTGTATGTGCTCAGTTGTGTACAACTCTTTGCAACCCCATGGACTATAGTCCACCAGGCTCCTCCATCCATGGAATATTCCAGGCAAAAATACTAGAGTGGGTTGCCATTCCCTTCTCCAGGGGATCTTCCTGACCCAGGGATTGAACCCATGTCTCTTGCATCTCCTGCATTGGAAGGCAGATTCTTTACCACTACCACCAGGGAAGCCCACATATAATATAATTAACAAAGCATTCATGTATATATATGAGTTCATATGAATGTGTGTGTGTGTGTGTGTGTGTTGTTTACTTGTTAATCATCTGTCTCCTACAATGAGAAGACTTCCGTGAGAGCAGGGATTTTTGTTTGGTTCACTAATGTTGCCCCTGCACAGAACACAGTTTGTTTTCTCTCATCAATTTCATAGGCTTTGGTGGGATTAATCTTCATATATCATTGCCCTGTTCTAAAATTCTCGGTTTTCTGCGACTCTAGAAGGAAATTCATATGACTCAGTAAGATAGAATGACCTACAAATATTTCAATTTGTGTTCTAGTTCCCCCCCACCCCCTCACCCACTTCATCCAAACCAATCTCCCTTGCTTTACATTACGTATCCCTGGTGGCTCAGCGGTAGAGAATCTGCCTGCAATGCAGGAGACCCGGGTTCGATCCCTGGGTCGGGAAGATTCCCCTGGAAGGGGGCACAGCAATCCACTCCAGTATCTTTGCCTGGAAAATTCCATGGACAGAAGAGCCTGGCGGGCTACAGTCCACACGGCTGCAAAGAGCTGGCCATGACTGAAGCGACTGAGCACATGTGCTACACATATCTACCTCCATGCCTGTACTGAAGCTATATGCCCTGGCTGGAGTGTCCTTTCCTTGCCTCTCTGAAGGTCTAACTTTTAACCACATTTCAACATGACTGGCCTAGATCAAATGCCATCTCCTTCATGGAGCCTTCTCTGATCCCTCCAGCAGGAAGCCATCTGGTTCGCTTTTCTCTGAGTCTTACTGTTAGCTGACTCACCTTCATAACATACCATAGTATTGCAGAGAATACAGCACAGGGTTAAGGGTTTTGATTTCCCAGGTGGCTCTAGTGGTAAAGAACCCACGAATCTAAGAGTGTGACCTTGAGTGTATTACTAATTCTCTAAGTCTGGGTTCTCCGATAATGAGGATGGTAGGTTACTTACAATATGACTATGAAGTTAAACAAGATAATAGACATAAGTCTGATCTCAATAAACGTTAGCTATTACACTATTATCACCAATATAATTTCTTCCTTGATGTATGTTATTTTCCTGCTAAGCTGTAAGCTTTTTGAAATTAGATAAATATCTAATTTACTTCTATATATATCTAGATACACAGTAAATTTTTACTGAGTAAATTGGAGAATTAAGACCAAGAGTTTTTCCTCTAAGTTAAAGATACTTGCTAAAAAGATAAGAGCTTTTTTTTTTTGGCAATCATCTTCTAGCAAGTAAATCCATTCCTATCTGACTTTTAGTTCTCAGATATTGTTAGCATAGAATATGAAAACTGCTAACATTAGGTTTTTTAAATTGTTTCCAAGTGTACAAGAGGAATTCATTACGTACGAAAATATCAACCTAAATCATTATAAAATAGTCCCAAGGAAATGTAAGGTCAGGGAAGAAAGTCAAGGAACAAAACTAAAATTCAACAAGACACGGTCCCTGCACTGAGGAGAGAGCACTATATACAGATTCCCTGGAGAGTCAATACACACAGTAAGTGATTGAATGAAAGCAAGCCCAGGGTGTTATGGGAACATAGGAGCATATTCAGCCCTTATGTGTTGCTTGGGAAATATTTCCTAGAGGAGGTGATATCTGAGCTAAACTATTTGAGATGAGTGAAAATCAGTCAAAAGAACAAGAGCAGAACAGGCATTTTATCTAGGCAAAAGACATGGCATAAGCGAAGGCAAGAAGATTTGAAACAGCATGATACACGCTGGATATTACAAGCATTGTGGTGTGACTGCAGCTTCTGTTCCAGAGCGAAGAACATGAAAATATGAATTTGGAGAGAGAGTTGTAGGCAAGTCATAGTATATCCTAAGCGCAATTCTGCAGGGAAAGGGGAGACCTGAAGAAGTTTACATGGAGTAGGGATATGATCATATTTTTGTTTTATAGATTCCTCTGGCTACGTGTAGCAGCTAGACCGGAGGAACACCAGAATCAAAGCAACAAACAAACAAATAGCAACAATACAAAAGCAGGTCTGGAGACTACTAAACAGCTCCAAGCTATAAAAATGAAATGCTAACCAGGGAAATACGGTAAGAGGTGGAGAGATGAAATCAAGAACTGTAGGCATGATCTGTGGTGACCTAAATGGGAAGGAAATCCAGAAATGAGGGAGTATAAGTATATATGTATGGCTGATTCACTTTGCTGGAATAGAAACTAACACAACATTGTAAAGCTACTATATTCCAATAAAAATTAATTTAAAAAAAGAACTAACGGCAACAAAATCAATAGGATTTGCTAATGAACTAGATGGGAGAAAAGAGGAGCTTGGGGTTCTGTTTGGATGACTGTGCAGAAGGGAATGCCAATCACCAAGAAAGGATTTTGATGAGAAGAAGCGAAGGAGGGGCTGGGCACATGGGAAGATGATGACAAGTTAGTTTCCATTCAAACTGGAACACCAGTACTCAGAGTCCTCAACAGGGAAGGAATCTGAGCTGAAGATAAGGTTTCACTGTCATCAGGATCAGTTCAGTTCAGTTCAGTAGTGTCCGATTCTTTGTGACCCCACGGACTGCAGCACACCAGGCTTCCCTGTCCATCACCAATTCCTGGAGCTTGCTCAAACTCATGTCCATTGAGTCAATGATGCTATCCAACCATCTCATCCATATCAGGATACAGGGTGGTTAAACATGAGAGTGTAGAAACTCACTCAAGTGTAGAGTTTATGTAGAGACCAGAATCCTGGTAAACACAGCAGATAAAGCAGAGGAGGAGGAGGCCACAGGGGAAGTAAATTAGGAAAACATCGAGAAAAAGAAGAGGAGAATCAAATGAAAATAAATTGCTAATGTCAAAGGAGTAAAGGTTTTAAGGAAGGGGGGATGGATCAACAGTGTCCAACACAGCTTCCATGCAAAATAAGATAAGGACTGAAAGGTTTCTTAGATTTGGCAGAGGCATTTTAAATTAGATTTGGAGCGAGGAGAAAAACAAGAAAAGGTTAAGCCTGCTGCTTGGAAAAGATGATGTAATGTTAATGGATGACAGTGAGAGGAGAAGCATCTAGCATTTCCATTGCTTATCTATCCTATCAAGGGGAACGATCTTCAAACTGGAAAGGTAGCACCAATGTCTTTAAGAGGGAATTAAAGCCCAGGATGAATTAGAACATAGTCAAAACAGAACCGTGTTGCTTTTCATGTGAGGAAGTCTTCCAGGCCTGAAAGAATTATAATCTAGGACACACACACACACATGCACACACACAGACACCTTGCAGTTATTTCAGAACTTCTGTTGGAAAACTTTCAGCATCATAAATACAAATGTCAAAGATGCTGAAAACTGGAGACTGACAGAAAAAGAGCTCAGAAAAATTGTGTCAAATATATAAAGTACTACCACATAGAATAAAAGAGTATACTGATTTTTGTGTGACTCCAAAAAAGCAGAACTCAAAGTGCGTAAGCTGTAGACATGAAGATTTCAGCTAATTAACTAGGACTTCTATCATTTAGTAACAACATGAGCCACTTTGAAAAGCACTGTATTGCTGCCTTAGAAGCGTCTGAGCCAAGGTTGATGGCCACCTGTCAGGATGTATAGTTGGACTCAGTTTCGAAGTCCCAATATCTGGTGCTCCTGCCTTAAGTCCCCTTTAAGACATCATTTATCACTTCCTATTAAGATGAGAAACTAAATTATGTTTTTTATCCCTGGATTATATTATCCCTAAAGACCCTTCTAAATAGAAAATCTCATGTATCTAGATTCTAGAAACTACAGTAAATATAGTTCCTAGAGTAAATGTTGAAAAGATAATAAAAAAAGAAAGAGCTTAGTTAACTAAATCATTTGGGACCAGCAGTACAGGAATCGATGTCGTATTAGGCTGGGCTTCTCATGGGACCTTTTGCAGGGGAACCAAGGTCCAGGATGAATTAAGCAGCATTCAGTGCTGACACAGAGAAGGCAATGGCACCCCACTCCAGTACTCTTGCCTGGAAAATCCCATGGACCGGGGAGCCTCATAGGCTGCAGTCCATGGGGTCGCTGGGAGTCGGACACGACTGAGGAACTTCACTTTCACTTTTCACTTTCATGCATTGGAGAAGGAAATGGCAACCCACTCCAGTGTTCTTGCCTGGAGAATCCCAGGGATGGGGGAGCCTGGTGGGCTACTATCTATGGGGTTGTACAGAGTCGGACACGACTGAGGCGACTTAGCAGCAGCAGCAATGCTGACTTTAGACTATCAAATTTATAAACAATATTTAACAATGTCCTCTCCATGCCAAACACAAAGTTAGGGACAGCTACTGTGCAGAAAATGTGTCAAGACAGACACTAGGCACAATTAGAACAGAAGGTGATGATGTTATCAAAGACTTCTTGCCATCTCCCTCTTGGCCAGTTAAAATGAACAAGAATGATCAAAGGCATTAGCATTGAGTTCTTGCTTTGTATAGTTCAGCCTACAAATCAAACCCTACTCTCTCTTTATTACTGCAAGACCATAATTCACCGAGAAAGGTTCAGAGAGGTTAGTATTTATGACTACCCGAAGTGTTTCATTTGCAAGAATTATAAATGGAAAATCTGGCACATAGTTAGAAATGTAGATCTTCTGATACATAAATTTGCCCCATTGATTTTTATGTATTTCTTAAACTGTGCACTGCTGCTTTCAATATTGTTTTGGAACAGATTGACCATAAATATTTAAATAACTGCTGTTCAACAATCAAAGCTATTCACAACAGTAGCTGTTTAAAAATACAAATGTGATCTGCTGAGGTCAAGGAAAGCAAGTTAAGTAAAAAAGATTCAATGTAAATTATTTGTTGATACTGTTAGTAGTCAAAATAAGAGAAAGTTCATAAGGCAATGCTTGTAGTATATTAGGTGCTCAATAAATATTTTTAGAATGAGATATATGCGTAAAGGTATCTATGACTAGCATGGGAGTGGGAGAGAAGGAAGATTTTTAGCTTTCACAGTGAATAAAATGATGTAACTATGAAAACATAGAGAAGTGAGAGCTAATACAAGCTAAGTATTTTTACTTTGCTTTTTAATATCCATTAGTCTGAAAGGTTATAGTTTGAAATCACAGTGTTTTAAATATAGGGTATATCACCAAAATACAGCAAAGTGGCCCATGCCTTAACAAATAGTCAAAGAAATGTTCTCATATGTGACCTGAATACCTAGCCTTTCCACTGTCCAATGTAAATAATCACTTAGTCATTGTTTTACATATGTCCTAGATAATCCTTCCTCCAATTCCCAGGCTAAGTTCAATTATTCTGTATGACAGCCATGGGAGTGCTCTGTTCGGATCTTCCTTCAGGGACTATGTGCTATGAGGAGTGTTGTTAACCAAATCTTCCAGCTGCCACCCTTTCAGGATTCACCAAAGCATCAACGTCAAGGCTATATTCTCCCTAGGATGCTCCAAAGCAATGAAACGAATGATGCATGGGTATTAGAGCTGTCCATTCGTGACCATCTTTGCTCTGCTGCTGCTGCTGCTAAGTCGCTTCAGTCGTGTCCGACTCTGTGCGACCCCATAGATGGCAGCCCAACAGGCTCCCCCGTCCCTGGGATTCTCCAGGCAAGAACACTGGAGTGGGTTGCCATTTCCTTCTCCAATGCATGAAAGTGAAAAGTGAAAGTGAAGTCGCTCAGTCGTGTCCGACTCTTAGCGACCCCATGGACTGAAGCCTACCAGGCTCCTCCATCCATGGGATTTTCCAGGCAAGAGTACTGGAGTGGGGTGCCATTGTCTTCTCTAGGGCTTCCATTAATTTGGCCAAGGGTTTTTCAGAGCTGCATAACTATAAAAGACTTCTTTTCTCATTTTATAATTTTTTTAAAAAAATGACTTACTTGACCAAATATCTAACTTATTAAACAAAATAGAGTAACAATGAATTGTGTTTCATCGTATGTACATATATTGTATATATGTACACATATTTTCTATGTGGAAATAGTAGCATAAAGATCACAAATGCAAAGGAATAATGCTGTATATATTATACATTTATTATAGTTTAGTATAATACTCAGACTGTTATAAATTAGATTTATACTACAAATTCTAGAGCAACCACAAAAAAAAAAAGAGGTATAGATAATAAATCAACAGAGGAGATAATATGCTAAAAGTAATTAAAACAAATGAAGAGAGAAAAAAGGAAACCCATAGGCTATGAGAAAATATTTGCAAATCATGTATCTGATCAATGACTTGTAACTAGGATAAAGAACTAAAAACTCAATTGTAGGAAAACAAACAACCTAATGAAAAATAGGCAAAAGATGTTAACAGGTACTTCAAAGAAGAAATACAGATAAAAAATAAGAACATGAACATGCAAAATTGTCCAGCTTCATTAGTTACTGCACGAATGCTCAGTTGTGTCCGACTCTTTTCGACCCCACGGACTGTAGCCTGTCAGGCTCCTCTGTCCATGGGTTTCTCCAAGCGAGATTACTGGAGTGGGTTGCCATTTCCTCCTCCAGGGGATCTTCCCCACCCAGGGATAAAACTTGCATCTCCTGTGTCAGCAGGTGGATTCTTTACCACTGAGCCAACTGGGAAGCCCCTCATTAGGTATTCAGTTCAGTTCAGTCGCTCAGTTGTGTCCGACTCTTTGCAACCCCATGAATTGCAGGACGTCAGGCCTCCCTGTCCATCAACTCCCAGAGTTCACTCAGACTCACGTCCACTGAGTCAGTGATGCCATCCAGCCCTCTCATCCTCTGTCGTCCCCTTCTCCTCTTGCCCCCAGTCCCTCCCAGCATCAGAGTCTTTTCCAATAAGTCAACTCTTTGCATGAGGTGGCCAAAGTACTGGAGTTTCAGCTTTAGCATCAGTCCTTCCAAAGAACACCCAGGACCATCTCCTTTAGAATGGACTAGATATTAGAGAAATGCAAACTAAATTCATGATAGATACCACTATACATCTATTAGAATGGCTAAAATTAAAAAGATTGGCCATTAAAAAATGGCCAGTAAGCACACTTTCACCATTTCCCCATTAAGTATGGACTTTGGTATAAGATTTTTGTAGTACCCTTCATCATGTTAAAATGCTCTCTTCCACATATAGTTGCTAAGAGATTTTATTATATATACAGTATAGATTTTTAAAATTCAGTCTGAGAACCTTTGCTTTTTAGGAGATTTTAGTCCATTTATAATTACTGTAATTAATTGAACACATGTTTATTTTTATTTTACTTGCCCCACTTGTTTTATATTTTTCTCCCTTCCTTTTTTGCCTTCTTTTGGATATCTGTTTTTTGAACTTTAAAATTTTCTCTTCTCTCAGTTGGTTACTTTTGGATTATTTTATTCTTTTAAAATAGTGGTTACACTAGAAATTATATTTACCTAATAATTATTAGAATATATGTAATTTATGCTAACAATTTTACTATTCTTTCCCCAAACCTAAAGCCCTAAACATTTTGAATACCTTACTCTATTCATCTCTCCCTTCTTCCTTTATGTTATTTTCACCTGTATTTTAAACTACACATAAAGCTATCATTTAAAATTTTTCATCAATAGTCAATACTTCTCACTGATTTTCATTCATTTCTGAATTTTAAAATGCATGTCTGCCTGGCTCTCACTTGTCTATGTCCCATGCTGCCCATCATGTCCCTGAGGAGCAACCACTTACATCCCCTCCAGACACAAGTGCACTCCATCCTAAGGAAAAATGTCTACTCTGCAGCTATCATGGGAGCCCCACTCTCATGAGGACAGAAATGAAAAGGAGTGGAATATGATCCCACTGCCATAAGAGAAGCTGGTTTGATGAAAAGGGTCTCCCATTTGGGCTGCCACTTTAAAGACTTTGAGGATGTGACTTTTACACCAGTTCCCAAAGATGATCTCTATAACAGCCTGACAGTGACTCTTGGTTGGGCCTTGCCAACCTGGAACTAGCAGAGGTGGTTAACAAAGCAGTGTCAGGTAGCTACACCTGTACCACAGTGGGAGGGACCACAGCTTGACAATTGGTATCACTAGCGGTCATGCCTAGCTCTGCCCAGATTTCTGTGTGATCTGGGTTGATGCCCATATATTTTTCATTAAAATACACATACACACACACACATGTCTGCTTGTAATAAATAATCCCAGATTTTATTTACTTGAAAGCGTCTTTATTCTGCCTTTATATTTGAAGGATATTTTCAGAGGATATAGAATTCTAGCTGTTGTTTAATCACTAAGTCTTGTCTGACTCTTGCAACCCTATGGACTATAGCATGCCAGGCTTCTCCGTCCATGGGATTTTCCAGGCAAGAATCCTGGAGTGGGTTGCCATTTCCTTCTCCAACGGGCTCTTCCTGACCCAGGGATCGAACTCGCATCTCCTGCATCGGCAGGAGGATTCTTTATTGCAGAGCCACCAAGGAAGCCCTAGAATTCTAGACTAGTGACATTTTCTTTCAGTATTTTTAAAACTGTCATGCCATTGTCTTGTGGATGTCATAATTTTTATTGAAAACTCAGCTGTGCAATTGCTTAATGGTAACATGATTTTGTCCCTGTTTTAAGATTTCCTTTGTTTTTAATTTTTAACAGTAATACTATGATAGATCTAATGATTTTATCTCAAGTGGCATTCACAACAATTGTTTAATTGTAGCCCAGTGATTTTCATCACTTTTAGAAAAATTTCAGCAAGTCTTCTCAAGTATTGATTTTGCGTGTTACCTCTCTTCATCTTTTTCTTGGACTTTTGATATAAAGTTAGACCTATTTACTATGTTCTGTGTAACTTTTAGGCTCTTTTCTTATTTCTATTTTTTACTCTATTGTTTCAGTCTGGATATATTTTATCGACCTGCTTTCCTGGTCAGTAATCTTCTCTACTGCAGCTCTTAAATACACTGATTGAGTTCTTAATTTGAGTTGTTGAACTTTTTAATTTTCTTAGCTTAAGACTTTCATATATTGCTATGACATGGCCCCAGAATTTACCTTTCTTCTCCCTGATACCTCCCAACCTCCACCAAGCTATCTTCCTGGTTATCCTGTGGCATCTGCCTGCTGTTTCAAGAAGTGCGACATTGACTAGATTCTGTAGAGCCGTAGTGTTCTGAGAAGCTTTCTCTTGTTGTTTGTGTTCCCCTAGAAAAGAACCCATTATGTTGCCTGGCTGAAGTAATTAACTATTGTTTGTATATCAGATACCTCTCTGCCAGCCTTGGAGAGCGTCACTGATTCAAAAGCCTATGAGCTTAAAAGAAGGAAGATCAGATTGATGTCAGAGTTTCCACAATGCAAGGCTTTGTCTTTCCTCCAACAGCAAAACAATTACTCATCTACACTTGGGCCAGATGAATTCTGATTGAGTGTGTACCACCCTACATTAATGAGAAGCAGGGTCTCAATGCTGGGCCCTACCCAAATCCCATTATATGTGTTAAATAAGTCATCATTATCTGAAATTCCCTGAGGATAAAAGGCTAGTGGAGGAAGATGGGGGAGAAGGTTCAGCATATATGGTTCTAATGCCACTGTCCCTTGATTTTACTGCTGGATGCTCCATCTCCAATCTGTGTTGGTTCATATGTACCCTATAAATACTGGAGAATTCCAAGAGCTTGGTCTTGGGCCTCCTCCTATTCTCTTTATTTTAATGATAACCCAGGCCCATGGCTTTAAATACCACCTCTACTTCTAACTGTTCTCATCCTGATATTCTAGACACAGACATCTAATAATGACCTATTTGATGTCCCTGAGAGATGTTTAATACATAAAGTGAAAAGTGAAAGTTAGTCACACAGTCATGTCTGACTCTTTGTGATCCCATGGACTGTAGCCCACCAGGCTCCTCCGTTCATGGAATTCTCCAGGCAAGAGTGCTGGAGTGGGTTGCCATTTCCTTCTCCAGGGGATCTTCCCGACCCAGGGATCAAACCCAGATCTCCTTCATTGCAGGTGGATTCTTTACCAACTGAGCTATTAGGGAAGCTGTTTAATACATAACTCAAAGTCAATTTGCTTGAAAAAACTGTTTACACAGGCCCTCCTTAACAAATATTCTAATATAGCAACCCACCAACTACTAATATGCCATTCTGCTCTTATTTTTATCAGTAGGGACCAAAGGTGTCTGATTTTTCATTATTTATAATTTATACTCTATTTCATACCATTAGAATGTAACTTCCATTAGAACAGAAGTATGTCTTTTTTGCTTCCTCTGTTTGACCAGTATCCATAACTTATTCCAGAACACAGTAAAGGAAACTGAGTGATTATTTGTGGAACAAATGTGAGAAGACTCAACTTTCTTTTCTGAGATGACTTTTGGCTGGAGTAGAGTTGGGAGGGATATGGATGGTTTGAGGTCTCATCCTCATTCTTTGTAAAATGTAATCCTACATACAAAGTCAGCCTTCATTATGGGGATGTCACTCACATCCCTCTATTGACCCTACACTTCCTTGTCCAATCCATTAACAATCCTATTGATTTTGCCTCCAAAATAATTTACCCAAAACCATTCTCTATCACCTCTGCTGCCTCCTTGTCCAAGCCTCTCCTCTTTTTCCCATCAACACTGATAGACTCCCTCTATTCTCTGCATGCTAGCAAAGTAATGCTCAAAATTCTCCAAGCCAGGCTTCAACAGTATGTGAATCAGGAACTTTCAGATATTCCAGCTGGATTTAGAAAAGGCAGAGGAACCAGAGATCAAATTGCCAACATCTGGTGGATCATCAAAAAAGCAAGAGAGTTCTAGAAAATCATCTACTTCTGCTTTATTGACCATGACAAAGTCTTTGACTGTGGATCACCACAAAGTGTGGAAAATTCTGAAAGAGATGGGAATACCAGACCACCTGACCTGATTCCTGAGAAATCAGTATGCAGGTAAAGAAACAATGTTAGAACTAGATATGGAACAACAGACTGGTTCCAAATTGGGAAAGGAGTACATCAAGGCTGTGTATTGTCACCTTGTTTATTTAACTTTAAGCAGAGTACATCATGAGAAACACTGGGCTGGAAGAAGCACAAGCTGGAATCAAGATTGCCGGGAGAAATATCAATAATCTCAGATATGCAGATGACACCACCCTTATGGCAGAAAGTGAAGAGGAACTCAAAAGCCTCTTGATGAAAGAGAAAGAGGAGAGTGAAAAAGTTGGCTTAAAGCTCAACATTCAGAAAACTAACATCATGGCATCCAGTCCCATCACTTCATGGCAAATAGATGGGGAAACAATGGAAACAGTGAGAGACTATTTTTGGGGGCTCCAAAATCACTGCAGATAGTGACTGCAGCCATTAAATTAAAAGACACTTGCTCCTTGAAAGAAAAGATATGACCAACCTAGACAGCCTACTAAAAAGCAGAGACATTACGTTGCCAACATAGGTCCATCTAGTCAAAGCTATGGTTTTTCTAGTAGTTATGTATGTATGTGAGAGTTGGACTATAAAGATAGTTGAGCACCAAAGAATCGATGCTTTTGAACTGTGGTGTTGGAGAAGACTCTTGAGAGTCCCTTGGACTGCAAGGAGATCCAACCAGTCAATCCTAACGGAAATCAACCCTGAATATTCATTGGAAGGACTGATGCTGAAGCTGAAACTATAATACTTTGGCCACCTGATACAAAAAACTGACCCCTTGGAAAAGACTGATGCTGGCAAAGATTGAAGGCGATCACTGACTCAAAGGACATGAGTGTGAGTAAGCTCCTGGAGTTGGTGATGGACAGGGAAACCTAACGTGCTGTAGTCCATGGGGTCACAAAGAATCGGACACAACTGAGCGACTGAACTGAACTGATTCTCTACACAGAAGCCAAAGTGGCATTTAGAAAAACATAAAATACTATGTCCCTGTCCTGATTTAAACCACCCAAGCTTCCTACTACAATTAAAAATAAAACCAACTTGCTAACTGAGCTCTGGCCATATTGCCCTGCTTCCTTTTATGTTAACAAAGCAAGCTCATTGATGCCTGAGGTCCCTTTTACCCTTTGTCTGGAGGATCCTGTTACCTAGTCTTTGTGTTACTGATGACCTCACACCCTTCAAGTCTGGAGCTTCCCTGACCATCCCATCTATGGACACATAATTTTTCATTATGACATTGTCATGTATTATTTTCTTCACAGTTCTTTTAACCAACTGAAGTTATCTTATTTGTTGATGTGTTTTCTTTTGATTATCTTACTCCCTACCATCTCCCCAACATCTAAAAATAATATGACATACAATAGATACTCACCACTTTTTGTGGAATACACAGATGGATGAATGAAATGGAGAAGCTGTCTCTCACACCATTGTTGCTCTATAGTTGTTTTTTTGTTTGCTTGTTGTTTTTTTGCACCCCCCACCCCCATACAGTGTGGCTTGTGGGATTAGTTCCCCAACCAGGAACTGAATCTGGGCTCCGGCAGTGAAAGCACCAAACCCTAACCACTGACCTGCCAGGTAATTCCCACCATTGTTGCTCGTTTATTCTTTCTTTACTTAAAAAGAAAAAAACAGAATAAGCTTCAGTTCAGTTCAGTTGCTCAGTCGTGTCCAACTCTTTGCGACCCCATGAATTGCAGCATGCCAGGCCTCCCTGTCCATCACCAACTCCCGAATAAGCTTAAAATCCATAATTTTTCCCTACCTATATTCTTTCCTTATGGAACTAAAATGATTTAACATTTATTAGTCTCAATCCCCTGGAGAAGGAAATGGTGACCCACTCCAGTTTTCTTGCCTGGAGAATCCGCATGGATGGAGGAACCTGGCGGGCTACAGTTCATGGGGTTGCAAAGAGTCAGACACACCTAAGCGACTTTACTTTCACTTTTCAGTCTCTTATTCATGCCAGACAATATGGTCAATTATCTCATTTATTTATTACACCAGTCCTCCACATTAGATCCTGTTATACAGTCCATACTTTATAACTCTGAAGTTTGTGATATTTCAATTATTTTCTCAAGGCCACAAAGCTAACCAATATTCCATTTGACTTTCTCAAGTGAACCTCAGAACTGAGGAATCACGTAGGATGAGGAGGAATTTGCATCACTTTGACTCGCCCCGCCCAAGAAGCCTTTCGGTTATCAGTGATAATAGGATAGACAGAGAAATTTGTATCATGGCGACCAAATAAAACTTTGACAGCAAACTCTGAACTCAGCTAATTTAGCATTTTCCCCAGAAGGAAAGACAAACAAAAGTCAGATTACTAACTGTGAATTTTTTCCTGTTCTATTAGAACAACTGTCTAATTAGTGGACTCTCAAGGTTTTGAGTTCAAGAAAATCAGAAAGGCTGACTTTGCTCAGTCAATTAACCTTGGGACTTAGCTTGGCCAATTCATTCTGTTACCCAGAAGCAAAATTACATGCAACATAGAAATGCATTTAAATACCACCAAGAAGTGTACGGTTTGAAGTAGAAGAGACTATGAAGAGAGAAAAACTGTTGAGGAAAATCTTAGGACGATAGGAGACCACATGGACCCATAGCCTGTCTCTATGCAACTGTAAATGTCTTGGTGAAAACTAATGGAAAAGGAGAGTTTAGATGTCTAGATAATTGACTAAAATTTTAATTAATTTTCTATCTGGTTATTTGGCATCACAAAGGTAGAATTGTGTTAAAGCACTTGCAATGTGATTTTTTTTAATTGTTTTTAAAAATTGTTTTAAAAAAGTATTTTTTAAAATGGTTGCTTCTATTCAACAAACTTTCTTAGAATTTTAATTTTCTATATTAACATCTTGAGGTATAAAATGTGATTATCTTTTTGTATATGGATAATCAGCCTTGATGTGAAATCCATTAAATATAGTTACACAATCATACTGTTAGGAAGGTTGTTTTTCAAATCAATGACGTTTCAGTGGTGGCTTCCTTTGTGTCTAGATCAGCCAGTGGTGGGGGTGCAAAATATTAAAGAAATACTTAGCAAATATTAAGCAAATTAAACGTGTCGGGAATTTTGCTCAGCACTTTCTGTGAATTAGCCTATTTAACTTTATATTAAGCCTTTGAGAAAGATACTGTTATAAACATAGCTTTACAGATGAGCAAACTATATGTTAGTGAGGTTAGCATGCAGAAGGGTCATGTGAACCCAGACTATCTAACCTGAGAGTCCAAACATACTTACATGCAACTCTTCAAGGAATCTACAGCTTTTTTGGGGGAAAATATAATTGTATGAATGAAACAGTTAAATCACAACAAAGGAAGCTGTGGGATAAATGGTCTATGGATGAGGCAAAACCACAGGCTCACCACAGTGTTAATAGCAGATGAGAGGGAGGTTGGGATAACAGAGACACACTACTGTATATATGGTAGATAACCAACAAGGACTTACTGTAGAGCACAAGGACCTCTACTCAATACTTTGTGATAACCTAAGAGGGAAAAGAACCTGAAAAAGAATATATATATTCATGTATATGTATGTACACACACACACATATATATACATATGGTGACTCAGACGGTAAAGAATATGCCTGCATTGCAGGAGGATTCAATCCCTGGGTTGGGAAGATCCCCTGGAGGAGGGCATAGCAACCCGCTCCAGTATTCTTGCTTGGAGAATCCCATGGACAGAGGGGCCTGGCGGGCTACAGTCTGTGAAGTCACAAAGAGTTGGACACAACTGAGCAACTAAGTACACACACACACACATATACAATATATACATACATTTATATATACATACATACATAGAGAGATATATAACTGAAACACTGTGCTCTACACCTGAAACTAACATGACATGCTAAGTCAAACTATACTTCAATAAAAAGAAAAAAGAGCAGACAAGACTCAAGACAGAGTGACTCCTGACATCATGATCTAAGGAAAACTGAGCTCCAAGTCAGTAACTTGGGGATAGAAAGTAAGTAGGATGGTGTCTCACCCTTGACTTGGAGATTATATATATGGACTTGGATTCTCTGCCAACAAACAGCAAATTCTCCGAGATTTCCTTGTGCAATATTTGCCTTTGCCTCCTTGCTAAAAGAAAGTTTTCCTCTGCACGATCCAGTTTGTCTTACCAACAGGCAGCTGGCAAATCGAGGGTGTGATATTACATGCTGTAAAGAGGTATTCAGACTGGCAAATGCTTATGCTCTTGTGCCACTTTGAATTTTATTTCAGGTTCCTCAGGATGGGTTTTTGGTGCTGATGAGCATTTCATACTGGGTGGCGTGTGTTTGCACGTGTGTGTAGGGTGAGAGAGGAACTGTGGTGTGCCATGGGGAAATGTACACGTGTGCCATCTGGAGACAGCCCTGAAAACAACCAGTCCCCCAGGAGCGATGTGAAGAGGAATGAGTCAGGCCAAGAATAGCATTTCCTGACTGCCCACTCACTGGCACATTGCCAGAAGGTTTTATTTTCTTCTGTAGGTTCTAATCTTCAGTTTCATATGAAAAGATGATATTGCCAAATCGGGTGATAAGATGCTTTTTATAATAACTAGTTTGATTAATTACAAGACTCTAATCTCCTGAGGGCAGGGACCATGTTTTTTCTATTCACCATTGTGTACCAACATCCTGGCATGAAGTCAGGACCTAATAAGTATTTGTTGCATGAATAAATGAATAATAAATGAGTGTAATATTTTGTATTTATTGGATCAGATCCTCCCTGTGAATCATTGCTCTCCTGGGTCACTGAGAAGCTGGCAGCTCTGACTGCATGAAATACATTGGATGTTTTTAGAAGCAAGGGTCCTCAACCCATTAGCAACCCTAGTACTTTTTCTAGGGGTATGTAGATATCAGTTCAGTCAACAAGCTGTTACTGAGCTCTACTGTTGTAACATTATTAGAGGACTGGGGATGTTTGCCTTCAACAAGGCAAACAAGGCTTAGTTCTCTTAGAGGTTCTCTTCTTGTAGGTTAAGCATAATAATAAAACCATGGATAATTGACTGGTGGTAATAAATGCTATGAAAATGCAGGGAAATGAGAAAAAGAATTATGGACAAATACTATTGATATATAGTATTCCCAACTATCTCCCCTGAGGAAAACATGGTCCAGGACCTAGAATGAACTTAATGAGGTTGTCATGAGGTCCACCTCTAGGAAATTACACTGAAAACTATTTAAGAATATCAATGATGCCCAAGTCTTTTTTCTCTAATTTTTAAGATTAAGTTTTAACTTTGAGATAGTTATAGATTTATACACAGTTGGAAGAAGCAGACTCACAAATATGAAAAACAAACTAATGATTACCAAAGGTGGGGAGAGAGATGGGAGGAGGGGTAATTAAATTGTGCTGTGCTTAGTTGCTCAGTCATGTCAGACTTTTTGCAATCCCATAGGTTGTAGGAATCCTAACAGGCTCCTCCTTCCATGGGGATTCTCCGGGCAAGAATACTGGAGTGGGTTGCCATGCTCTCCTCCAGGGGATCTACCCAACCCAGGGATTGAACCCAGGTCTCCTGCATTGCAGGGAGATTCTTTACCATCTGAGTAAAATTAGGGGTATGGAATTAGGAAACACAAACTACTATGTATAAAATGCTTCCCAGGTGGCTCAGTGGCAAAGAATCTGCCTGCCAATGCAGGAGATGCATGTTCAATCCCTGGATCAGGAAGATACCCTGGAGGAGGAACCCATGGCAACCCACCCCAGTACTCCTGCCTGAACAATCCCATGGACAGAGGACCCTGGCAGCCTATAGTCTGTGGGGTTGCAAAGAGTCGGACACGACTTAGCAACTTAACAACAACATGTATAAAATAGATAAGCAACAAGGATGTGTTGAATAAATATAGCTGTTATCTTGTAACAACTTTTTTTCATCATTTAATAGCTAATTATTTTCATAAACATGAGGTATTTCAAAGAACCATAAGATGAAGCACTAAATATATACATTCTGAAGAAATTAAACATAGAGCTTTGCATTTATCCAGTTCCATAATATCCAGTTCCATAAGTCTTGAAGATTTGGGGAAATTATTTTCCACTTGATCATTCAGAAATCTATTCAATGAGTGATCGATAGGATAAAAAGAACAGCAAAAGTGATCAAGAAAATGCACTCCTGGAGAAAAGAATGGAGGGTTTACCATAGCTAACATACTTTGAGCACTTGCCCTGTGTTGGTAAGTACTGTATGTTTACCTTAATTTATTACCAAAAGATTCCCATGCAACAGGCACTCATCATCAACAGGCACACAACATCACCTTTTGATGGCAAACAAGGCACGGAAAGATTAAGTAAGCTTCCAGAAGTCTCTCAGCTAGTGGATGGAAAAATCTAGCGGTGGAACCAGGCAGTCTGACTCTAAGGGTAAATTATTAAGTTACTCCATTGTAGAATTTAAGCACAGTGTCTCTAGAATCCAAGGTTTTTAAACTACTAGTATACTCTGCTTCTTTGAAGTGTATAATGAATATATGAGAAGATTATGTTTAAACAAAGCTATCAAGTCTACTACAAAAGAATACAATATTCCAGCAAGACTGCCAATTTATTTCAGCCTTCCAGTCTTTGTATTTGTAGGTACCTCTACCTCCAAAGCTCTTCCCTGGGCTCCTTGCATGGCTGGCTCCTTCTTATCAGACAGGCCTCAGCTCAAACATATTTCTTCCTGTCCACCCTATGCCTAGCAGGCCACCATTCCTGAGTCACTCACTATTCTATTTATCCTGCTTTTAATTTCTTCCCAGCCCTGATGACTATTTGTAAGTTCCTGGATATTGATGTCTACTTGTGGTCATCTTTTTCCCCAACCGGAATGTAAGCACCACAAGGTTAGGGGTATAGCAGCTGCTTTGCTTCCTTCCTTAAATTTCCTTAGAGACGGAACCCTGCCTGGTCCCTCACAGAGGCTTTAAAAACATATGATGAATTTACACTTTCCCTGGGACCTGCAGCCTCAGCTCCCAGAGGGCATTACTTTTATGGAAGAGCATGCTACTGACAACCTGCCCACCATTCTGTGTACCAGGTAGGAAAGGAGAGGTGTTTTCAGAGACCTGAGAAATACTGTCCAATAAGCACCCAAAAGGAGCTGTGAATGCTCTGAAGGCTGCCAAGGCCACCAGGTATGAAACTTATTTGCCAGAAGACCAATTTGGAGGGTATTTCTACAGTTAGATAATATGCAAGGTCATCACTTTAAATGTTACCTGAATCTCCTTATTTTGGTCTTGTTTTGGCTCCTTTCTTACTTGAGATCGAATGGTTGTGATGGTTTATCACCTGTCTCCTCTAGAGAACTTAAGGCCATGAGAGCAGGGATCTAACTATCTTTATACTCCTAGATGTTCAGTGTCTAGGGCTTCTCCCGTGGCTCGGTGGTGAAAGATCTGCCTGCCAATGCAGGAGTCACAGGAGATTTGGGTTCAGTTCCTGGGTTGGGAAGATTCCCTGGAGGAGGAAAAGACAACCCACTCCATTACTCTTGCCTGGGAAATCCCATTGTCAGAGGAGCCTGATGTCCATGGAGTCACAAAGAATCAGACATGACTGAGTGACTGAAAACACACACATTCAGTGTCTAGAACCATGCCAAACAAATTATAGGTGCACAAGAAACATTTAATACAAGGACCAGTAAATGAGCCAACACTTGGTTGTGTCTGTAGAGAAAGGCAGGTGGAATACCACAATGAAGCCAACGTTTACTGAGTCCCTGCTAAGTCCCAGGCACGTTTCCTGGAATGTATCTTACTTCAGTTATTTACCTGTTAAGTTAGAAGCTTTGGGAGGCCACCTTTTCACTTCAGTTCAGTCACTCAGTCGTGTCCAACTTGTTGCAACCCCATGCAGCACACCAGGCTTTCCTGTCCATCACCAACTCCTGGAGTTTACTCAAACTCATGTCCATTGAGTCAGTGATGCTATCCAACCATCTCATCTTCTGTTGTCGCCTTCTCCTCCCACCTTCAATCTTTCCCAGCATCAGGGTCTTTTCAAATGAGTCAGCTCTTTGCATCAGGTGGCCAAAGTATTGGAGTTTCAGCTTTAGCATCAGTCCTTCCAATGAACACTCAGGACTGATCTCCTTTAGGATGGACTGGTTGGATCTCCTTGCAGTCCAAGGAACTCTCAAGAGTCTTCTCCAACACCACAGTTCAAAAGCATCAATTCTTCAGTGCTCAGCTTTCTTTATAGTCCAACTCTCACATCCAAACATGACTACTGGAAAAACCATAGTCTTGACTAGATGGGCCTTTGTTGGCAAAGTAATGTCTCTGCTTTTGAATATGTTATCTAGGTTGATCATAACTTTCCTTCCAAGGAGTAAGCATCTGTTTATTTCATGGCTGCAGTCACCATCTGGAGTGATTTTGGAAGACCCAAAAAATAAAGTCTGACACTGTTTCCACTGTTTCCCCATCTATTTGCCATGAAGTGATGGGACCGGATGCCATGATCTTAGTTTTCTGAATGTTGCACTTTAAGCCAACTTTTTCACTTTCATCCAGAGGCTCTTTAGTTCTTCTTCACTTTCTGCCATAAGAGTGGTGTCATCTGCATATCTGAGGTTATTGATATTTCTCCCAGCAATCTTGATTCCAGCCTGTGCTTCCTCCAGCCCAGCATTTCTCATGATGTACTCTGCATATAAGTTAAATAAGCAGGATGACAATATACAGCCTTGACGTACTCCTTTTCCTATTTGGAACCAGTCTGTTCCGTGTTGCTAACTGTTGCTTCCTGACCTGCATACAGATTTCTCAAGAGGCAGATCAGGTGGTCTGGTATTCCCATCTCTTGAAGAATTTTCCACAGTTTGTTGTGATCCACATAGTCAACCTTTTAAGGAGTTAAATATACAGAGTGGAAGATGCCTTTCTTCTTTCAGATATCAAAACCACATCTGCCTAGGGAAGTGGTTCTTTAAATGAAGGTTGGGTATCCCTGGATCTTCAGACTTTAATCAGTTCACTGAGGTCTGCACCAATATCTGATGTGTGCGTGTGCTCCATCATGTCCAACTCTCCCTGATCCCAAGGACTGAGTCTACCAGGCTCCTCTGTCCATGGAATTTTCCAGGCAAGAATACTTGAGCGGGTTGCCATTTCTTGCTCCAGGGAATATTCCTGACTCAGGGATGGAAACTGAGCTCTTGCATCTTCTGCATTGACCTGTGGATTCTTTACAACTGTGCCACTGGGAAGCCTATATCTGATAGTGCTGTATCAAAAAAAATAATAATTTTGTGTGATGCCCAGAGCATGTCTGAGGATCAATAGAAAATTATAACTAAAGCCTTGGCCAGTGCTTCACCCAGAGGATCGTTTCCATTTATCATCTCACTTTGACTTGACCTGAAATGGAGCCAAAAATACAATTTCCAAACAGAAGACTGGAAATGAGTGCAAATGAAGTGAATTTGAAGGAGGCTGTTCCCAGCATGCACAGCAAGCTTCACATCAGGCAGTTAGACAGGGAAGAGAAAAATGCAGGCTGGCGCAGTGGCATGTCTGAGATTGGAGCAGGAGATGTTGGAGCAGAATTTGTTTGGGCAATATCTGACTGCCCCAAAACCCCAGCCCTCAGCTCTACACCATCAAGTTCAGCCCATCGCTTAGCGGCACTGGAGAGGTGTGATTATGGAGAAACCGGTGTTCCATACTCTGGTCCAAGACACGTTATTAGGTACACAAAGCAGGGAAGATAGCACTTACAAGAAAATTCCCGAAAGTTTAATATCAGATAATAGTCTTTTCAGCTGATTCTGTGTGTATATAGGGCCAATTTCAAAGAAAAATAAGCTTCCTTTTATTTTAAAAAACCTGTAAAATAGTAATGTCATTACACATACCTCACTCAGTTATTTAAAATTACCTCAAAACTGGTTTTCTCTTGAGGGCTTATCAGGACCCAAGCCTGATGTGGGAAAGGAAGGAAAGTCTTTACAGGGTACCCTGGAGGGCTTTCCCTGCCTCTCTTCCACACAGATTCTCTACTCAGGCCAGCCTATCATCCTAAAGTATCCACAGGATTGTCAGGAATTTGTTATTGTCAAACCAGTAACAAAGGAGTACTGAGGCCGAAACACTGCAGTGAAACCATGGGCTGGCTTTCAGCCCCAGCTGTGGGAATCTGCCTGCAATGCAGGAAACCTGGGTTCAATCCCTGGGTTTGGAAGATCTCCTGGAGAAGGGAAAGGCTACTCACTCCAGTATTCTGGCCTGGAGAATTCCGTGGATCGTATAGTCCAAGAGGTCGCAAAGAGTTGGACACGACTGAGCGACTTTCTCTCTTCTCTCTGTGATACTAATTGTTGTTGCTGTTTAGTTGCTAAATCATGTCCAACTCTTTGCAACCCCATGGACTATAGCCTGCCAGGCTCCTCTGTCCATGGGATCTCCCAGGCCAGGATACTAGAATGGGTTGCTGTTTCTTACTCCAAGGGATCTTCCCAATCCAGGGACCAAACCCACATCTCCTGCATTGGCAGGCGGATTCTTTACTGCTGAGCCACCTGGGAAGCCCCAGACACTAATTAGCTGTGTGCTCTTGGACGGTTCACTTCATCTCTCTGCATGGTGGAGGGCGGGGCTCTGAACATGGTTGCCTTGTCTCTTCCAGCTCTGGCTATGCATCCGGTTTGATGCAAATTGTCAGGACCAAGGTGATGCCCTGCCCCACTCACAGGCTGCAGCAGCCATTCAGAAAAATACTCTGTGTTCAGGTAGGGGAGGAAATGATTGTTAACCCTTTGCTTCTAAGTTCACCCAAGTGCACCCATCTTTGGCAGGTCTGCAATCATGCCATCTCCCAACTGAGATTTAGAATCAGGGTGTTTACAAATGGGTTCACCTAACCCCCTTCTCTTGAGCAACACTGCTCTCTGACACTGTCTCTACAGTTTCCACATCTTGGGCTAGATATGGAGGGAGGGAGGAAGGAAACCATGCAACATTTAGCCGTGTTGCTTTTATTTTCTTTACTCTCTGTTAACCTAGGACAGTGCCTCTTGAATTACTGCACTTGGGGTTCCTTCCTCAACAGATGCTAGAGTGGAGCTTAAAAATGGAAGTTCTTGGGCTCCACTCTGGCTTCACTGATTCAGAATTTCAGCAGAGAGTGTGGGAGCCCCCAAATCTGCATTTTAAACTAAGCACTCTAATCTTATGTGGGCTAGACTTTGGGGACCACTGTCCTAGAAGAAGAAAGGCAAACATAACACAGGTCACTCCACTTGCCTACTCTTGCTGCCAACCATGAAGAATCATCATGTTTTTATACCAACATTTATCTCACCTGCTATGTGCTAAGTATGGGCTTCTCAGGTGACTTATTGGTAGAGAATCCACCTGCCAGTGCAGGAGACTGGGTTGGGAAGATCCCCTGGAGAAGGAAACAGCAACCCACTTCAGTCTTCTTGGCTGGAGAATTCCATGGACAGAGGAGCCTGGTGGGCTATAGTCCATGAGGTCGCAAAGAGCTGGACCTGACTTAGTGACTGAGCACGAAAGCACGTTCTATGTACCAGGTACAGTGGGCAGCAAAGGCTCAAAGTACCTGCTCTCTCATAGAGTTTATGGTCTAGCGAGGGGAAACAATGATAAACAAATACAAACATCTAACATGGGAAGCAGTGAGAAAATATATGATGTAAAACCAAGGTTAAGTGCTAGGGAGGTGTGTCTTTTCAGAGAAGGTAGGTAGGAAGGCCTATTTGAAAGATGACATCTGTACAAAGCCTTAAAAGAAGTGAGAAAAAGGATTGTAGGATTGGGAGAACAGTCCAGTAAGAGAGAATGACGATCTTTAACTTGTAGAGGGGAATGCAAAGCATTTTTGTGCACATGTAGAATTGTTTTGATGGTTCTAAGAAATAGATTTCAGCGCAACTTGAAGATGGAGGCATGGTCAGCACTGTCCTGAAGTTGAATGGCCTACTTGGGCGGAAAGCTAGCTCTTCACCACTATCTTACCAGGAATTTTGTGAGGTGGTTCATGGACCCTGCAAAGGTCCCTGAATCAGAGGTCATCTCCCAAATGAAAATTCTATAACGTTTTTCTGTGGGATGGAAACAGGTGGCCTAAAGGCCTGGGAGCATGGTTTGGATTTGCTTTCCTTTCTCAGTAGTTTTTTTTTGTTGTTGGGTGGGGGGTGTCTATCTAGCTTGTGTTGCCTTTAGTCAGGGCTGGAACATACTGTACACATAACATGATACCAATGTCATGTATTTCTGGTAATTGCTACCTGCTTGGCTCCTGCAGGATGTTTTGGGCTCCCACTGCATGCTTAGACATGCTATCTGGGTTACAGGTCTATGAGAGGATGAGTTTATAATTAAGGTAGGATGTGGCTTCCTAACCTTTGCTCCTAAAAGAGTGACCTTTGGCTAGCAGTCCCCTGAGAGGGCCACCTTGCTGTTTATAAATAAAGATACACAGCTGAGCATATGTACCATTCTCTCCAGAGGCTTGGATGTAGCAGCTATTTCTTGTCGAACAAACAAGATATGATGACATTTTTAATGGTTTTATCCGAAGACGGCCTTTCTCTTCTTTCTAAATATTGTGCTTTGCAATGCTGTATCTGGAAGAGTGAACACACTCTATTTTTCAGTGCTCATAGTGTTTACTGCCTCTTTGAAACACAGCCTGGTGTGTTCCTGCCATTGCTCATCTAGAATAACAATTGCCTTGTCTGAATGCAAGACAATGGCCAGGTTTCTGTGTTTGTAAGACTGTTTTAATAATACACAAATGCACCTTGAGGAATTTGGGGAGTACAAAGAACTATCTATTAATAGAAGTCTACTGTACTGCAACCATAAGGACTGCTTCTAAGAAAGCAACCACACATCTGAGCGGCCAACTTTTTAAAATATGTCCAGGCCCTCTTAGCCTCTCTATTGTCACAGCAGTCAGAAGAGTCTTTCATGCTACAGATACGGTCAGGCTTCTTTCCCCAAGTTCATACACTTTCATAATTTCCAGTTGGTCTTTGGATCAAGACCAGTTCCATCAGCCACACCACAGAGACACATAGGGTCATAGCATTCATAGCCTCAATCTCCTCCAAACTCCTTCTTGGCCTCTGTGCTTCAGCCTCACTGGCCTTCCTTCAGGACCTCACGTTCACCATGACCCATGACAAGATCTTTCATGGAAGATTCTCTGTCTTATCCTGCCTCCTTAAGTTTTACTCATTCACCAGATCTCAGCTCTGACACTTCTCCAAGGAAAGTACCCTGACCGCCCTGTGCATTACAAACCCCTCTGAGGCCCTGTCCTGACTCCATGTCCTCTGCATTGCAGCATTTGCCACAATTTATGTTCATTTGATTTGTTTTTCTTCCAACAGGGTTTGAGCCATATCTATTTTTACCACCAGAGAACCCACTGCCTAGCCAATATTTGACATTAAGGATGGAGGTGTTCTTTGTATTTTTAAAATAAGTGAATAAATACATTAATAACTTCTCTTGCAAGGAGGTTCCCTGACTAATGAATTTGCTCCAAACATATTCAAGTTAAGTGACATTCCCGTGTATATAATTCAGATAGGGCTTTCATGCACATCTTTGAATTATTTTGCCTCCTCTTTGCTTTTCTTACTGACTGGGCTGTTACAGACACTTGCAAAGGCAAAGCCCTTGGCCATCTCAGCCTATCTCTCCTCCCAGCTCAGTCTGCCAGTGAAGAAACAATGACTCAGAAAACTAATGGGCCAGACTCTCTAATAACGATGATTTCACCACTGTTGATTTCTCTATTAGATTTCTAAAATTGAGTCCAAATATAGGCACTGCCTTGAGGCACAACTACCAGAGACAAATAATGAATTCAGAAACACAATTCAGAACAACACTGACCAATGTATATTACAGGCAAGCACTGGGAAAGGTGATGGAGGTTGAAAGAATCAAAGAAAGAAAACAAATGGAAGCTTTTTGATGGGAGTGGGATGAAATGCAAGGAATTCAGGATCTGCAACCAGACTCACTGGTGAGACCTGGACAAACAGTCCATCACAGCAAGTGCAGAGACAGTATATTAAGCGGTGACCAGGCACATGCCGTTCAATGTCTTTAGCCTTTTAATAAATATGAAAAGGAGGCATCATTTACTTTCATTTCACAGTAGAAAAAACAGACACTCAGAGGATACATAACTTGAAGTCATGTTTGGAACTCTGGTTTATCAGATTCCAAAGCCAAACTCTTTCCAACTAAATATTGGGTTGGCCAGAAAGTCCGTTTGAATTTTTCTGTAAGCTGTCATGGAAAAACCTGAACACAAACTTTTTGGTCAACCCAGTATTTCATCTTATCGGTCCTCCATCAGTATCTTCACCTACAAAGTGTAGATACGATCAGGCAGGATTATCTCCAGGTGATAGTAATACATGCAGAGTACCTGGAGCCTTATTGGCTTCTACTTAAACATTATTTTCTGTCCTTCTTGTTTCTTACCCGCTGTTGAATTCCTTATGGATTTTTATTAGAAATTCCTGAAATAGGGTTACCACTCCCAGAAAGATGATTTAATAGTCAAAGATTCAAGACAAGTACTTCACAAAGCACCCCTCAATTTCACACCAATGCCACCAAGTTTTACTGGTGCTATATCATTGTTTGACGAGGCACAGGAGGATTAGCCGTTTTCCCGAGACACCAATGTCAGAAGAGAACTTGAACCCAGTCCAGACTGCTGGGCCGGAATATTTTCCACCACCACGTCATGTCAAAATGCACAGGGCAGGAGCTGATTTCCAGGCGCTTCCCTAATATGAATCCCGTTAATAAAAACAACAGCTAACCCTCCATTTGCACCTGGAAACACATTACTCGCTTTGTATGAATGACCACATTTGCTGAACAAATGCACATTTGGTATGTGAATCATTTTTATCCCCCTTTTGATAGATAACAAAACTTGAGTGATTTTCTCTATATTAGGTAGATAGTTTAGCCAGTACTTGAATAAAACATCAGGAAGCAAATTCATAGCTACTGTGAAGCAGACAAATGCACAATAGAGGTTCACTGAATGTTTAAGAGGACAGCACTGACCTTGAATCTTTTCAGGACAGGCACTTCTCTGCCAGACATCTTGACCAAAAGCAACCTCTTGTCAGCAGCAGGATTTTAGTCTGTCATTTCAAAGGGATCCACAACTGATCAATCGCTTTCTCTCAGAGCTCTTCCCTGGAGCTCTGAAGATATTCGTCAGTCATGGCCGCTGCTTATCACAGACTCAGCTTCTAGCCTCTGATTACTCCTAAGATTCACCTGAGGGATCTTAAAAACCAGGATTCCTGGGGCCAATTTCCATGGAGAATGGGGCGGAGACAGCCCTGTGCCCTTCCACAGCTGATTCTCATACACGGCCAGGGTTAAAACATACTGTTAGAGCTGAGTGCCCGTGCCTTTCTCCTGGTGGACCATAGTTTCTTAAAAGAGGAATGAATCTTTTCTCTTTTTTCAGTTTCCATGTGCTGAGAACAATGCCTGAATATTGTAGGCAGTAGTAGGGAGCAGCTAAGAGCCTGGATGCTGGAGTCAGGCAGTTTGGATGTGAACCCTCATCTACCACATATTAGCTGTGTGGTTTTTGAGTAAGTACTACTATACAATTCAATGCCTCATTCCCTTATCTGTAAAGTGATAACATTCATCAATACTTGTGATGTTTTTGTGAGATTTATGGGAGGAAGTAACTATAAAGTATTTAATGCAAGGTCTGGCACATAACAAACCCACAATCAATGCTAGCTATGCAGATAGGCAAAAAATTCAATCAACATGGAACCTTAATGGCTCTACGTAACAGCTGTGGTAAACGCAGTGGGGATACAAAAAAATAATAAGTCCAAGTCCCTGAATGTTCACAGGCCTTATGCTAGGGGTGTTATCAATAATTTTTTTCACCTTCATGATAATACTTTGACATATTATTAGAAAAGGAAATATATCAGGTAAGTAACTGAAGGTCACAGCAAGTAATTATCAATCTGAGATTGGAACTCAGGTTCATCTGGCTTCAGATCTCACTAAAATTTCATATAAATGGTGATTCATATTCATTCAATCAATAAGCATCTTTGCCATGCTTGCTACGTGCTAGAAACTGTTCTAAGTACTGGAGACATAGAAACGAACAAAACAGAGAATGTCTCTGCTTTCATGTAGTTTATATTCTAGAGCACAGAAAGACTGGCGACAAATAAATAAATGGACATATAACATGTCAGGTCAAGGTAAGTGCCATGGAGGAAAAGTAAAGCAGGGTACAAGTCACTGAGGGAGTATGTATTTGTGTATATGTGTGTATGTGAGAATTTTTTTTTCCCATTTGGCAATATTGTAATCTTATTTTTCTTTTTTTTAAATTGAAGTACAGTTGATGCACAAAAGTTACAGGTAGACAATATAGTGATTCACAACTTTTAAAGATTATACTCCATTTATAGCTATTATAAAATATTGGGCTTCCCTAGTGGTTCAGACAGTAAAGACTCTGCCTGCAATGTGGGAGACCTGGGTTTGATCCCTGGGTTGGGAAGATCCCCTGGAGGACAGTATGGCAACCCACTCACATATTCTTGCCTGGAAAATTCCCATGGACAGAGGAGCATGGTGGGCTACATCCATGGTGTTGCAAAGATTTGGACACAACTGAGTGACTAAGCACAGCACGGTGTATTGTACAATATATCCTGTGGCTTATTTTATACATAATAGCTCATACCTCTTAATTTTATACCCCTATCTTGCCCCTGCCCTCTTTCCTTTCCCCACTGATAATCACTAGTTTGTTCTCTATACCTGTGAGTCTGTTTCTTTTATATTTTCACTACTTAGTTGTATTTTTTTCTTTTTTGGATTCTACATATGTCCTGATATCATACAATATTTATCTTTCTCTGTCTGACTTATTTCACTTAGCATAATACCCTCCAAGTTCATTCATGTTGTTGCAAATAACAAGATTTCACTCCTTTTTATGGCTGAGTAATATTCAATTGTGTATATACGTACCACATCTTTATCCACTGATCTGTTGATGGATGCTTAGATTTCTTCCATATCTTGGCAACTGTTAATAATGCTGCTATTAACATTGGAGTGAGACTCAGTCGTGTCCGACTCTTTGTGACTCCGTGGACGGGAGCCAATCAGGCTCCTCTGTCCATGGAATTCTCCAGGCAAGAAGAGTGGAATGGGTTGCCATGTCCTTCTCCCAGGGATCTTCCCAACCCAGGGATTGAACCCAGATCTCTCACATTGCAGGCAGATTCTTTACCGTTTGAGCTACCCAGGAAGTCCCTATTTTAGACAGGAAGGCCAATAAATGCTTCTGATAAAGAAACATTTGAGTGATGGACATAATAAGATGTGTTCAGATTCTGGGTAAGTTTTAGGAGTTTAAGTCCGAGGATTTATTGTAGAATTAGAAGGATATGAGACAGAAGGAAATAAAAGACAATTTCAAAGTGCTTGACTTGAGTAACTAGAAGAACGAAATTCTCATTTAGTGAGCTGAAGAAAAATGCTGAACAAAGAGGTTTTTCTTGAGAGGAAATCAGGAGTTCTGTTTTGAGATCTCTGTTGTGCATATGAGTGGAAATACTAGGTAGGCGGATAGACATACAAATCTGTATTTTAGGGAGAAGTTGGAGCTAGAAATATAAACTGAATAGAAGAGATTTCAGACCATGAGATCACCTAGGAGCAAGTATAGATTAAGAAGAAGACTGAACCCCGGGCCCCAATATTTATAGGTTGGGAAGATGATGAGGAACTAGCTGGGGAGTCAGAGAAGGACTAGCCAGTGAGGGAGAGGGAAACAGAGAGAAAGTGTGGCCTTGAGGCCAAGACAAGAAACTCTCTCAAGAAGGAAGCAGTGACTGCGTGGGTCAAAACTAGTGCAAGCTGCAGCAGAGGATGACAGGATTCATGAATGAGAGGGTCACTGGTGACCCTCACGAGAGCTGTTTCGGTGGCGGGATGGAAAGAGCAAACTGGAGGGAAAGACATGGTGACCATGTGGAGGACCCTTTCAAGGCTTTTTTTTTTTTTCTAGAAAGGGGAGTGGGGAATGAGGCAGCAGCTGAGGGGGATACAGGATCAGGAGATGATTATTTTAAGTGAGATGATTTACAGCACGTCTGTGGACTGCCCCACGGGATCCTGTAGAGAGGAAGGACTTAGAGCAGAGGGAGAGGGGCTGAGTGCAGGGGTGAGGGGCTTGCGTGGGGGTCAGGGGTGGGATTCACACAGGGGAGGACCGGCTGGAGATGAAAGCAGGGACCGTTCATCTGCTGCACGTGAAAATGGAAAACAAACTTGAAATGCAAAGCAGAGTCAAACAATGTAAGGTTCTGTCTCACTTAATCCTTCTAATAACCCCTTCATGTGGTGGAATATTATTTCTGTCTTACAGAGAATCACAATGTGCACTTGGGAAAGATTTTCAATGTAGTTGCATATTTGTAACAATGAGAAAATGAGTAGTCAGGGAACGCTGTAGGTGGAAGCGGGTTTGATGTGGACCCAAAGAGTGGGCTGGTTTTAAATATGTGAAAGGGGCTGAGACAAGAATTCCAAATACATGTAAGAATTCTATAAACATGTAAAAAGGCACAAAATAGAGCAAAATCCTTTCTTGGCAGGTACTTTGGAACTGAACTGCGTGGATTCTAATCCTAGCTCTTGCACTTAATAGCTGTGTGATCTTGGACAAGATACCTAACTTCTCTGTGCTCTGGTTTCCCCATGTTTAACACACAGGGATCGTAACTGTACCTACTTCATAGGATTGTTGTGAGGAATACATACAGGTAACTGTACCTACATCCATATACACACACAGTGGAACTGTGCCTAGAAAGTAGAGAACACTGCTTGGTTTACTTCTAAAAGTAAAGAGTTTGGGGAAAAAATGTGTATTTTTCCTCTGTGTGTGTGTGTACTTCCAGCAGTCCTGCTTTTGGGTATCATTGGAAGATATTCTGCTGCAAGAACTTTGCAGAACAGGGAGCTCAGCTCGGTGCTCTGTGATGGCCTAGAGTGGTGGGATGCGGGGATGGGTGGGAGGTCCAAGAGTGAGGGGATATATGCATACACACAGCTGGTTCACCTCGTTGCACAGCGGAAACTAACATAACATTGGAAAGCAAGTATACTCCAATTTTTAAAAAGTCAAAAAGAGAAAAGAACCTTCTTCGTCTTGAAGGAGCATTATTGAAAGAAGACAGGTAAGTTCGTTCACTCACTCTGTCATTCAGTCCTTCATTCTAGTAGGATTTCTTGAGCATCTACTCAGTCCAGCTCTGTACTGACCGGGTTGCAGAGACCGAGGACAACTAGGGCAGGGTTCCTGTGCCCAAGCTGCTCCTGGCTAGCAGAAGGTAGATGCAGACTTAGACTGCTTCAATATAGCCTGAAGGCTATTCTCATACAGATCTTCAGGAGGAAATATGCAATGTAAGGGGCAAGAGCACTGAGTTTTTGTTTTGTCTTGTTCAACAGTAATTTATTAACTACCAGCCTTCAAGGATCAAACTGCCTAGAGAAAGAGACCAAAGAGTCACCAGACCCACACAATCCCATGTGATATATGGCTGCTGCTGCTGCTAAGTCGCTTCGGTCGTGTCTGACTCTGTGCAACCCCACAGACAGCAGCCCACCAGGCTCCCCCGTCCCTGGGATTCTCCAGGCAAGAACACTGGAGTGGGTTGCCATTTCCTTCTCCTACTAGGGTTTTATTACTATTACTTAAACTTTTTATTTTGTATTGAAGTATAGCCAAATAGCTTGCCTCGTGGCTCAGACTGTAAAGAATTTGCCTGCCAATGCAGGAGAACTGGGTTCGATCCTTGGGTCAGGAAGATCCCCTGGAGAAGGGAATGGTAACCCACTCCAATATTCTTGCCTGGAGAATTCCATGGAATGAGGAGCCTGCTAGGCTACAGTTTGTGGAGTCACAAAGAATCGGACACAACTGAGCAACTAATACTTTCATAATCGATTAACACTGTTGTGACAGTTTCAGGTACTCAGCAGAGTGACTCAACCATACATATACCTATATCCATTGCCCTGCTCCCCACAAAGTCCCTTCCCATTCAGGCTGCCACATAACATTGAGCAGAGTTCCCTGAAGAGCACCGAGTTTTGATTCAGATTGTTTGGACCTGAGTCTTGGCTCTGCCACTTTCCTAACTAAGGCTCTGGGCAAGGTGGTGAGCATCAGTGTCCTTATTTGTAAAATGGAGATGATGGCGTCTAACACAAGAGGTTGTGTGAGGGGCCAGTGTGATTATACAGCCATGGCCCCCAGCACACAGCCAAAGATCCACAGGCTTTGTGGTGCTATGGCTGCTTCTCTCTAATTTCCTCTTCTCATTGTTATTGTGGTTTATATGACTCATAAAAACACTTCTGTCTTCGGACTTGTTGAGGAAGTCTTCCTAGAAAGATGTGACTCAAACTGAGTTTTAAAGGATGGATGGGGTTTGCAGCATGAAATGATGACCAGGCAACTCAGGGAAAGGATACCATCTCTGGCTCAGCACATCACCCTTTGGATAAAGAAAGCATCTGCACCAATTTGTAAGATAATCCAAATAAAAGCTCTTCATGTCAGGTACCAAATCAGGTCCACTGGAGAATATTAGGCAAGTTTCCTCATACCTTCCTGGCTCTCTCATTCTGTGGGTCTCCTATGCCCCTCTGTCCTGTCTGGAATGATTTCCTTTTGATTGGAATTGGAATTTTGTTCCTCTGCTCCTGAAACCATTCTGCTGTATGAATCCTTCCCTATCAGGAGGAGGGAGTTATGTGCTCACTTGATGGATTCACAGAGAAGGGAATACCATCCAATTGCCTTCTCAAAACCCTACCTGTACTCTTGTATCAGCTCTATTTAGTTGTCCTTTTTTTCTGGATCTGTCTTATTTCAAGTTACAGTATTACTAGAATATGGTAATAAAAGCTGATCCCTCAAATATGGCCACCAAAAACGCCCCAATCCACAGTGTTTTAAACAACTCCCCAATCCAGCAATGCTGGATGTTCCCCAATCCAGCATTCACATAAAAGGTCATGTTTTGCAGAATATTGTCCACATGTTTTTAAGATTTATCTATACAACAGTATTGGTATTTGTAATCTTCTTCAATAAAAATTGAGCACCTATTATGTACTTGGTATTGTTCTAGTGATGAGGTTAAAACAGAGAGCAGAATTACATAAGAGTCTTGCTCTTGACGCTTTCAATCCAGTAAGGAAACAGATACTAATAAATCGGTTGTATCAGTCTATTCATAATGGTAAGCTAGGATAGGTGCTCTGAAGGAAAGAAACCCAGTTCTTTAAGAGCTATGATCGGAGACTTCTCTGGCGGTCCAGTGGCTAAGACTCCACACTCCCAGTGCAGGGGGCCTGGGTACAGTCCCTGGTCAGGGAACTAGATCCCACATGCTTCAGTGATGATCGAGGATCCCACATGCTGCCACTAACACCCAGCAGAGCCAAATAAGTAAATACATTTTTAAAAAAAGAGCTAAGATCAGCTGAGGGTCAAGAATGGCTTCTCAGCTTCAGTTGAGAATCGATGGCTTGAATTAAAGAATGGGGCAGAGGGGAGAGAGAACCATCCCCCAAATCTGTGGTCAGAGGGAGAATATGGAGACAGACAGCTTATGGCTGGAGAGCCGACAAGAAGGCGTGTTTGGGGTCACTCAGGAAAGTCAGGCAGGAGTCAGAATATGCAGGACCTAAAGGCCTGGGGAGGTCATCGACAGGTTAAGTGCAAGTGTGTTTGTGTTTGAGGTGGTGGGGTGGAATCATGTTTCAAAAAAGAATTTTGACTTCAATATATGGACCAACTCTCTATATGATGGATGAAAAACAGGCTTGAGGGATGAGAATGAGAAAGTGAAGGAAAAAGGAACTAACATTTATCGACTACATATTATAGATTTACCCTATCTACAATGTGTTGCTGTATATAATGTGTTTAGGTAACGCCTTGGATGCAGTAAACAGAAGTACAGGCTGGCTACCGTTATCATCACACTGTGTGTGGCATTCTGAATGTATTTCCTTGCATGTTTTACAAACGAGGGAACTTAGGATAAGAGAAAGCACTTCCCCGGGGACTCACTGGTAAAGAACCTGCCTGCCAATGCAGGAGATGCAGGCTTGATCCCTGGGTCAGGAAGATCCCCTGGAGAAGGAAATGGCAACCCACTCCAGTATTGTTGCCTGGGAAATCCCATGGACAGAGAAGCTTGGCAGGCTGTAGTCCATGGGGTTGCAAAAGAGCCAGACATGTCTTAGCAACTAAACAACAGGCTAAGAGAGGTAAAGGAACTACCCAACATCACCCACTTGGCAAGTGGTAGAGCTAGGACTCTGCCCAGGATCTTCCTATGTTGAGAGAACAAAGTCAAGGCAAAGCTGGGAGGATAATACTAATCGTCTCAGTAGGATGGTTCCATCCCTGAAGCAGCCCAGGTATTGTTAATGCTCTTAAAGTTGTTCTAGAATTACTCTTAAGGGGATTGTCTGGATTTATTTGACTTTCACAGGGATAGACACAAGTTAATCATTACTGTCTTTTTCAATTAAATAAATGTTCCCAGTCAGAATAGACTATAGAGTAACAGGATTGCTAACAATGTAGAAACATAAACTCAGATTCATTCTGACATCTTTTTCTCCTCAAACTCTAAATAAGTGTAACAAGTTTCTAGTGACACTGTGATGCTTTGGGGGAAACCACTTTATTGCTTGAGAGAGTATGATAACAGAGACTTGCATAGCTAAGAAGGCACATAGGGTGTAGGACTAAAAAATGGAGGGCATTTATCATGTAGTAAGTTTTATGAATAACTTTAATTATCACACTTAATTTTTAACATCCTGGTAGCTGTTGTTGTTTAGTCGCTAAGTTGTGTCCAACTCTTTTGCAACCCTGGGGACTACAGCCTGCCAGGCTCCTCTGTCCATGGGATTGCTAAGATAAGAATATTGGAGTGGGTTGCCATTTCTTTCTCCAGGGGATCTTCCCAATCCAGGGATTGAACCCATGTCTTCTGAATTGGCAGGTGGATTCTTTACCACTGATCTACCTGGCAAGTCCAATATCCTGGAAGTAGGTCTCTTTAGTTCAATTCTAGAGATGAAACTGGGCATAAAGCAATTAAGGGACTTGTCTTTGGCCTCTTGATATTTAACTCCTGCCTTTTCTACTCTGCCCCAGAGCCTTATTCATGATTTTAATGTTTGGCAGAGGCTATTCCTTTTGACCATCATCTTTAATACGTTTACAAGAAATTTATAGTCTTTCTCCCCATCCCCATACACACACTTAAATCTGATGATAGCTGGTGATTCAGAGATTGTTTGCTTTGACATGAATAAAATGAGGTTTCCATTTTGATGGAATTAATCAGTTAAATTTGACATAAAAAACAGTTCAAGAAAGTTCTCATGGTGGTGGTGTTCTGTCTGCCCAAGGTACGGTCTTTAGTCTGATTCATAAACAAAACACCAACTGAATAGACAAAGTGTTGGAGTTCTCAAAGTTTAAGCTGGGAGGAGAGGCAGGGCACCAATCAGAAATCACTGAGGCAGCTTCCTATATGAGTTTAAGTCTTCTGTGTTTGGAAAGTTCCCCTCATGGAGATTTCTATCCACGCTACTCTTTGTCTATCCCCAGTATATATAGGGACTTGCTACGTTTCTATGAGGGAAGAGAGACTTCTTAGTGGGCCATCTCCTTTAGCCACCAATAACATTTTAAAGTAAATATGCAAATTAAAACCAAAAATCTATGAATTATCAATGCCTATGGAAAATACTACCCTCAGTTTCAGTTCCAAACTTCTACTCCTATTTCCTGAGAATACTGATTAAAAAGCATCTTTATGGTATAATACACACTTCTCTTTTTTTAAATACACAGCCCCTAGTCCAAGGCTCTTCCTGTGAGGATGAGAAACGAGGATGGGTTTTCAGAACAGGCTGCTTACCGGCTCACTTCCAGAAGAGTGTGTCTAGACCTGAGGCAGAGTTGTTGTTCCTCACCAACCTTAACCCTCTATCAAGGACTGCTTGTAGGACAACACCTACAGCTGAAAACAGCCAGTCTGTTGACTGGCTGAAAACAGCCAGTCTGTTGACTGGCTGAAAACAGCTGAAAACACTGACTTTTCTTGAAATTGCTCTTTTCCTAGGATGTATCAGATCAAAAGAAACAGGCAAATCACACAGAGAAGATGCAAGACCAGCTACTGACTCTAGAAATGTTGAAAGCTGCAGTGCTTAGTTGACGGGGAATTGCCAGTATGTTTACAAGGCATTGCACACGTGCACGTAGAAAGTCCCCCTGACGTAGGCATAGCACGCTAGGTTAGAGGGTGCAGAGAAGGTCCCCCAAAGGACCAGGAACTGTTTGTACAAGACTCAGCTCACCCTTGCCTTAAGGCATCAACTTAGGACCCCACAGACCACATTGCCAGCAAGCACTGAAACTCGGCTGCGATCTTCCTGCCCTGCACCCCAAGTACAGACTCTGAGCAAATCAACCCAACAACCAACCGATGGCTCCATCGTCATACAGTAATAAGCCCATTCTATTTTGCTAATTGCTTTCTTGGGCATACACCAAGTTATTAAAAGGACAGTGACAAAACAAGAGAGCTTGGATAAATGTATGTGGCGGCACCTACAGCAATTTGTTTTCCCCTTAACGTTAGTTCCAGTTACTTGTTTGCATGTGAAAGAGAACAAGGAGAATTGGCAAAACATTTCTAAATTATTTTCTACTCAGCTGCATCAGTGCTGAGACCACCTTTGCAATTGTTATCCTGCTCTTCAGAAAAGACTTTCCTCGTAGAAAACAGACTGATTTTAGAAGCAGATCTGAGTCTGTGAGATAGACGCTTTTGCCAGGCACGAGAGTCTTCTAGGAGCTGCAGAAGGCAGTCTCGGTAGAGCCTGTGGGAAGTCAGACACCAGCCCACTTTTTCCCACCCACCCAGACACTCTCCCTCTCTGGTCTGTACCTTCCGTGTGGCAGCTGGAAGAGAGGATGGTGTTCGGAGGTCTGAAGATGTAAGGCAGGTAACGAGAGAAGCATTTCATCTTCCAAAAAAGAAGGCAGAAGAAAAAAAAATCTAAATAAAAAAACAGTCTCCTGAATCCATCAGGATTCTCTCGGCCTTTAAAGCTGGCTACATCACCCACATGTTTATGGAGGCTCTCTCCCCGTGTTGCAGAGCTGGGGAGCCTGAGGAATAACTGAAGCTGGGTCCCATGTTGCCATCAGCGCCAGGGAGCACTGCCTTACATTTCTGCATGCAGCTCAAACTCAGAAGCCCCTAAGCAAGCCGCGATATAGCCTCTTCATTGGCTGCAGCTCCTCCAAGCAGGATTTGCTGAGTAAGTCAGTCTTGCCTGTAAACACACGCTGAAATGCCCTGCCTGAAACCTCTCTCTTTTCCCGTGTGGTCAGTTTCTCTTAGCAAGAGAAATCCAGCAGGATATGGGAGGCGTGAGGATAAGTGACCATCTCTTATTTAGCTGAAAGATCAGATGAAACAAAGACAGCATAGTGTTCCGCCCTGGAGAGAGATGACTGTTAAAAGGAGCCACCCGTAAAGCCATGGGTCTCAGGAATATTAAAGTACAGTGCAATGAAATGGGTCTCTGTCCTTGCTTAATCTAGATTGAGTTCTAGTTTTTTAATACGAAACCCAGACAATAGGACCATTTATCATTTAGGTGAAGCCAAAAGCTGGGTTGAGTAGACGGTGACAGAGGGCTAACACAGACAGATTCTGTGCTCCACTACGGCTGTTTTTTCCTGCCAGCACTCACGCCGAGGCAGTAACTTGGTTCTGAGTTATTTGCTGTACAAATTTAAAGCCACAACACAAGAATAGAGGCTAAACCCAAGGGAAATGGCCTTTCACCAGCCCGTGTGCTCTGATGGCATACGAAAATCTGGAACGAGGAAGTTGATGCAAGGATTACACAACTTTACCAAAACTTTCACTGAGATTGCAGAGACAGAGAGATAGAGAATATTAAAGGAAAGGACCAATTGCCAAAACAAATGATTTAGATTTGGGAGTTGGTTTGGTTACAACCCAGGAAATAGTAATAATTTTGGAAATCTTACTGCTGGAAGGTAAGCACAAGACATCATCATTGGGATTTATAAGTTCGGTCAAATACACTATTGAGTATGATTAAGAGAAACAGGGGAATATTTTCTGTGCTGTATTCAGAGGCACAGGAAATGATTTAAATGGCCCATAAAGGAAAACCAGTATTCCACTGAGTGAAAATTTTAAAAATAAGATTTAATATAAAAGTTTGCCTTGAAATCTGATAGGATAATTTTTGAGCCTTTATGGGCTCTCCTCTGTATGAAAATATTTAATTTAGCATTGGAGAAATGTGCTGGTCTGCCCACAAGAGCAAAGACTTAGAGCTGTAAGTAATTATAGAGCCAGTGCAGGCCAGGATGTAAGTTCGCTCTTCCACCAACATGCTCTCGCCCTGGTTTCTGGACCACTGCAGCATGATGACAAACTACTGCTGAGGATGGAACATTAACCCTTTGATAATCATGTTATCGATCACTTCCTTAGACCTAGAGACCTGGCAAGGTTGGGCCATCCCAAATAAGGTGCTGTTTAGACAATGCCTAAATGGTATGGATTAGTTGTGTAGATAATCTCAAACCCACAACAGATGAGCAAATCCGGAGGCATCTTCCTGATAGATACAGAACATCTAATCCCTGATCAGTAATGAGTCAAATGGAAGGAGGCTTTGGGACCAACCTGACCTGAGTTTGAATCCCAGTGCATGCACTTATTGGCTGGGAAGATATAAACACAGCTTTAACACTTGTTAGCCTCAGTTTCTGCATCCATAAAATGGGAACAACAAGGTTTTCCTCCCACTTTCTTGAATGAAAGGAGATGATAAGCATGTGATGCACCCTGTTTATTATAGACACTTGCCAAACTGTCACTGCCAAGGCTGTTCTTACTGCTCTCGTCAGCTTTCTCTGAGCTCCTACGGCCACAAACACTGTCAGAGTAATGAAAGAGTGGGTGTGGTTAAGAGAGTGTGCTGCCATTACACCACTTGGGCTTAAGCCAGTCTTTTATATTGACTTACTGTGTGATCCTGGGCAACATACTTAACGTCTCTAAGACTCTTGAGAGTCTCTTAGATGGCAAGGAGATCCAACCAGTCAATCCTGATGGAAATTAACCCTGAATATTCATTGGAAGGACTGATGCTGAAGCTGAAGCTCCAGTACTTTGGCCACCTGATGTGAAGAGCTGACTCACTGGAATGGACCCTGATGCTGGGAAAGATTAAGGGCAGGAGGAGAAGGGGGTGACACAGGATGAGATGGTTGGATGGCATCATTGACTCAATGGACATGAGTTTGAGCAAACTGTGGGAGATAGTGAGGGACAGGGAAGCCTGGTGTACCGTAGTCCATGGAGTCACAAGGAGTCAGACACGACTGAGCAACTAAACAACAATAGCAAGTCTCATTACAAAGCTAATAAGGATAGTAATAGAATAATAATAGAATGTTACAGGATAGCATGAGGGCTAAGTAGGAAGGCTTATAGAAGGGTTAAACACAGTGCCTAGAATTTTGTAAGTGCTTCATAAGTGTAATTGCTATTGTCTATAACAGTAATATCAGCCCTTAATCACAGTATCTTATGGCATTTACTTACCTGTCTTATCTAAACAATGAAACTGTAAATTTCTCAGGGGAGATATCAATGTCTAATTCATCTTTGTACTCTTACTGCCTCACCCATTGTCTGAATGAAGTAGGTACCCAATCAGTATTAGTTGAATGAATAAGCTAATGAATGAGTGAATGAATCCACATATATGGGAGAAAGCTTCTGAAGGATATTTTATAATTTTTGTGGAGTTCCCTCCACAAATGAAGTGAATTTGAGTCCATCATAAAACTGGAATATATTATTTAAGCAAAGAGATTATGAAAAAAAAAAAAAAGAGATTATGGAATGCATGAAGAGACATGCTTCAACTTTGCATATTTCAGTCTTAGATATACACAGTAGGCATTTAGTAAATACCTTCGGAGTCACTGGTAGACCTTCAATAAGTACTTCCTGGGTGAAAAAATACTCACTGACGGTGCTGCCCATAATTATCCTTAAAGAACTAAATAAAGAATGAACATTAACTGGACACAAGGCACTCGCAACCAGTCAGTACCTCATAACCTCAGCTATAAATGTCTTCTCCAGTCCCAGTTTAAAATGACTGATTTAGTGCCAGGCCTAGGGACCCTACATACCCATCTGCAGAATGGACAAGGAACAGGAAAACCAGATTTGAAGTTTCCTCGGAAAGGTGATTCCCAGGTGGGTGGTTTGTACTGCACTATTCGAACTATTCAATGTGCTTTTGTGTCTTTCTCCCTTTGATTCTCTGAACAACTCCATTTTATGGAAGAAAAAACAGGCTGAGAGGATATAATAATTTATCCAAAGACAAACAGACCCTGATCCCCATGCCCCGCCAAACCAGGAGACCCAGTGTTTCTGCATCACAATCACTTGATGATCTTGTGAAGATCACAGTAGCTCTCAAGCCTATTGATTCAGACTCTCTGAGGATAGGCAAGGAGTATTTATCAGTCCATGTGATTCTTATTTAAAATTTGAGAACCTCTGGAGTAAGGTATTTCATTTCATGCTTTGACTTGAAGGGTCAGGGTAACAGCTCAAGTTTTTCAAACATCATTCTCATAAATTATTTGTCATATCACTTTTGCCCAACAATTAGTTCTACTCGACTTTATATCAGTCATCAGACTGAGTGATGGGGATACAGGATATAAGACATCATCCTTGCTCTAATGGAGTATGTTTTCCAGAAAAAAGAACTAATAAACTATCATATACAGCATTATAGAGGTGACAGCAGGTAGAGGTTCTGAAAAGTTTATTTGGGATTATGGAGCCCCAAAGGTCAACGTTAAAGATCCATGCTTTTTTTCAAGGTCATTCAGGATCACCCAGGCCACTCAAGTTCATCCAGAATCTCCCAGGGTCACCTCACATCACTCAAGGTCACCCAGTGCCACCCAGAGTCACTTAGAGCCACACAGGTTTATCCAGGGTCATCCAAGGCCACCCAGTGCCAGGCAGTTTTGGTCAACCTACCATGTTGATCTTTACATTCTGAGTGTCTAGTCCACTGGCAAAGGACAGACTGGCTTCCATCTCTGATATTTTGTCCAAGTGTGGTCAGCAACCTAGTATGAGGAATGATGATAATATGGTATTTGCCCATAAAGAGATCCATAATTTGCATTAGGTATTATTTATGAAAGGTTCCCATTAAAAGGAAATGATCTTACTGGAAACCCAGAAAATAAAGAGTTAGCAGTCATTTATTCCATAAGTTCAACTAGACTCTGATGTGCCTCATGTCATCACAGATCAGAGCACAGCTGCCAGGAGAGGATGGAATCTTTCTATGGTGAAGGGGGGCTCCAAGGCAGTGGGAGAGGTGCCTGAAGGGAGGGCCCATGAGCAGAGAGAAAGGGAAATGAGAAGCCTAGAAGGAGGGAAAGATAAAGGTGACCCATTTTAGGTGCCATGCAAGAAGGGCCTGGAGTCTGGCCCAGGGACAACAAATGCCCCAGATGACTTCCAAATGCCAGGTTCCGACATCAAATGGCCGAAAAAAAAAAAAAAAAAAAAAGTGGGAGACTGTTGAGTGCTGTACTATGGATCAGGCTGTTCCAAGCTTTCTTTAAACTGAACTCATGGGAGCTCAACAAGCAACTTTGTCCTGCAAAGTCCCAACTGGAAATTTTGCCTTGGGGTCAGTGGAGCTGGGGGTCTCTAAGCAATCTATTCCCATTAGTGCCAGTTCTGTCGCCTTCTCTCACTGAAGCCCAACTCCTATGGGAAAGCTACCCTGATCAGTCTCTTTTAGCATGTTTTTACAACCTCCTTTGGGAAAGTTGCTTTATCATGGTCTTTGATTTTGCTAAGAAAATTAAATTCTGGGTGGGGCTAGGTAAGAGAGGAAATTAGCTTATTTAAGATCAGTCAGGCTAAGTTTGCCCAGGTTTTTACTCTCAAGTCAAAGCAGAGCAAATTCCTATTCATTCATCAAGTCTTTAAATATCACATTAGAGAGAGGTTTCTTAATGCCTCAGGGTCAAATCCATCTGCTACTGGCTCTCAAATACCAGCCTCCCCTTTAAAAACATGCATGTATTACTGATCCTATTTGTCCAGCATCTATATATGCCAGGCATTGTACATGGTGCTAAGAAGTCAGTAGACAGATAAAAATACCTGCTTTCTTCTTTGAGTATCATCATTGCTCCTAACATAAAGAGCTATGGTGAGGATAAAATGAGGTAACTCATGAAAGTGCTTAGAATTCTACCTGGTCCAAAGTAAAAGCTATTCAACTACTTCTATAATTGCTATGAAGTGTCTATCTCCCTTGCCAGGCTCTAAGTGAGAGGAGGGTAGGACTTTGACTTTTCTTTGCTGAATCCTAACTATGAAGTTCACTGACTGGCCCATAATAGGAATTCAAGAAATATGTGCAGGACTGAATTGAGTTGAACCAAACACGGGGAATTCTGACATAACTGCCATCATCCTCCCCACTCTCTCCAGTCAGTGCCTGAATTTTATAACCTGGTACATTCTGATCTGCAAGGAAGAGGAACCTCTTTTTGGTTAGTTCATTCATCCACTGATACAAGGTAATATTTTTAGCAGCTATTAAATTCTAGGCACACCTCTAAATGTTGGAGATGCAGCAGTGAATAATGTATTAAGGTTTAGCTCATTGAGTTTATATTTTAGAAGAAGGAGAGAGACAATAAACAAGTAAACATTAGATCAACAAGGTTATTTCAGACGGTGAAAAGAAGAATAGTAATCCAGCAATTCCACTTCTAGGTATTTATCCAAAGAAAATGAAACTGCTAACTCAAAAAGACACACACCCCCATGTTCAGTGCAGCACTATTTACAATAGCCGAGATGTCGAGACAACCTAAGTGTCCACTGGCAGATGAATGGATAAAGAAGATGTGTTTTGTAAACACACACACACACACACACACTCAATGGAGTATTATTCATCCCTAAAAAGAAGGATATTGTACCATTTGTGACTACTTGCATGGAACTTGACAGCATTACGCTAAGTGAACTAAGTCAGACAGAAAAAGATAAGGACCATGGTCTCACTTCTTATACATAGAATCTAAAAAACACCAGCAAAAAATCCCCACCCCCAGAGGCAGGGCGAGGCAAAATGAGTTGAAAGAGATCAAAAGCACAGAATTCTAGTTAAAAAATAAGTAAGTCATAAAGAACCAAAGTATGGTGACTATAGATAATAAAACTATTGCATATTTGAAAGTAACTAAGAGAGCAGAGTTCCGAAGAATAGCAAGGAGAGATAAGAAAGCCTTCCTCAGTGAGCACAAAGCAAGAGAGGAAAACAATGGAACAGGAAAGACTAGAGATCTCTTCAAGACAATTAGAAATACCAAGGGAACATTTCATGCAAAGATGGGCTCAATAAAGGACAGAAATGGTATGGATCTAACAGAAGCAGAAGATATTAAGAAGAGGTGGCAAGAATACACAGAAGAAATATACCCAAAAAATTCTCACGACTCAGATAATCACGATGGTGTGATCACTCACCTAGAGCCAGACATCCTGGAATGGGAAGTCAAGTGGGCCTTAGAAAGCATCACTACAAACAAAGCTAGTGGAGGTGATGGAATTCCAGTTGAGCTATTTCAAATCCTGAAAGACGATGCCGTGAAAGTGCTGCACTCAATATGCCAGCAAATTTGGAAAACTCAGCAGTGGCCACAGCACTGGAAAAGGTCAGTTTTCATTCCAATCCCAAAGAAAGGCAATGCCAAAGAATGCTCAAACTACCGCACAATTGCACTCATCTCACACACTAGTAAAGTAATGCTCAAAATTCTCCAAGCCAGGCTTCAACAATAGGTGAACCATGAACTTCAGATGTTCAAGCTGGTTTTAGAAAAGGCAGAGGAATCAGAGATCGAATTGCCAACATCCGTTGGATCATCAAAAAAGCAAGAGAGTTCCAGAAAAACATCTATTTCTGCTTTATTTACTATGCCAAAGCCTTTGACTGTGTGAATCACAATAAACTGTGGAAAATTCTGAAAGAGATGGGAATACTAGACCACCTGACCTGCCTCTTGAGAAATCTGTATGCAGGTCAGGAACCAAAGGTTAGAACTGGACATGGAACAACAGACTGGTTCCAAATAGGAAAAGGAGTCCGTCAAGGCTGTATATTGTCACCCTGCTTATTTAACTTATATGCAGAAAACATCAGGAGAAACACTGGGCTGGAGGAAGCACAAGCTGGAGTCAAGATTGCTAGGAGAAATATCAATAACCTCAGATATGCAGATGACACCACCCTTATGGAAGAAAGTGAAGAGGAACTAAAAAGCCTCTTGATGAAAGTGAAAGAGGAGACTGAAAAAGTTGGCTTAAAGCTCAACATTCAGAAAACTAAGATTATGGCATCTGGTTCCATCACTTCATGGCAAATAGATGGGGAAACAGTGGAAACAGTGGCTGACTTTATTTTGGGGGCTCCAAAATCACTGCAGATGGTGATTGCAGCCATGAAATTAAAAGACGCTTACTCCTTGGAAGGAAAGTTATGCCAACCTAGACAGCATATTAAAAAGCAGAGACATTACTTTGCTAACAAAGGTCCATCTGGTCAAAGCTATGGTTTTTCCAGAAGTCATGTACATATGTGAGAGTTGGACTATAAAGAAAGCTGAGCGCCAAAGAATTGATGCTTTTGAACTGTTGTGTTGGAGAAGACTCGTGAGAGTCTCTTGAACTGCAAGGAGATCTAACCAGTCCATCCTAAAGGAAATCAGTCCTGAATATTCATTGGAAGGACTGATGTTGAAACTGAGACTCCAATACTTTGGCCACCTGTTGCGAAGAGCTGACTCATTTGAAAAGTCCCTGATGTTGGAAAAGATTGAGGACGGGAGGAGAAGGGGACAACAGAGGATGAGATGGTGGAATGGCATCACCAATTCAATGAACATGAGTTTGAGCAGACTCTGGGAGTTGGTGACGGACAGGGAGGCCTGATGTGCTGCAGTTCATGTGGTTGCAAAGAGCTGGACACACCTGAGCGACTAAACTGAACTGAACAGAACTATTAATACATACACCTACAACTAATGTTATTTGTCAATTATACTTCATTTTTTAAAACATAGACTGTGTAAAATAAATTGGGGGATGCAGTAGAGTGGCTGATTGCTTGAATGGTCATGGAAGGCTTCTCTGAGGAGGTGACATTTTCAGCTGAGACTGAAAGATAAGGTGCTGGCCAAGAAGGGTTTCGGTCCTCTCTTCCCCTCTGAAGCCTCCAATTTACCTTCAGAGCAATTTGTTCTTTAATTTAATGGTTGAAGTTTTTGATTAAAGAAACAAAATCAACTATATGACAATTGAAAAAAATAGATAAAAATACAATATATGCTCCAAAAAATAAAGTAATAAATTATATAGTGTTTGACTCACTGCATTACTCTAAGTTTGGTGGGGACACAGGGTGCACTCTCTCCATCATTGTGGCATCCCCCCAGACCTAGCTGAGAAGTCAGTGGAGACCTGATCCGCTTTTCTGATTGGCAGTCTGGATCGTTTGCTGAGCCAGCTGTCTTGGCAAATGACTAAAGCAAGTGAGAGGTGGGCAACCACAGATAAGACTAAAGAGGATTCCGGAGATGGAGGACGGGCTCAATTTAGAGCAGCTGCTAGCATGCAGCAAAGAAAGAGACAAAATGTAGTCACTTAGAACAGAAGATTTTGGCTCTCATTGAAAAGACTGTCAAATGAAAAGCATAATAAAACCAAGTGCATTTCCCACTAAATTTTTTATTTTAATTCTTACAGTACCTACAAAAATAGATAAGTAACTTCTCCCAATTTATCAAGAGACATTGGAGCAAGTAGCCAGCTTGTTTATTTCTTACCTCCCTACTCAGCTTTGCACTCTGTGCCTTATCCATCGCTCCCACCCCCCCACCACCATAGTCCTTGGCATTGTTTGGGGGTCATTGATGGATAGGTGCATGAAATAAAGATATATAAAGATTTGCGCTCTCTCTCACATGCTCTCTCTCTCTCTATATATATATAAATATATATATGCACATATGCATGTGTGTTCAGCCACTCAGTTGTGTCCAATTCTTTTGTGATCTCATGGACTGTAGCACTCCAGGCTCCTCTGTCCATGGAATTTCCCAGGCGAGAATACTGGAGAGGATTGCCATGACTGTCATCTCCTCCTCTAGGGGATCTTCCTAACCCAGGGATCCAACCCACATCTCCTGCATTGCAGGAGGATTCTCTACCACTAAGCCACCAGGGAAGCCCATATATAAATTATAAACCATAGAAACATGACGATTTTAATAGATGAGGATAAGAATCGTAATTACAAAACAACCAAATCTGAGTTCTTACTAGGTTCAGCCACTCTGCTAACCGCTATACCTAGAAGATCTCATTTAATCTTAAAAATTACAATAAAGTAAATGTTTTTATCTGTTTACACATGAGGAAATTTGCACAGAGATGCTAAGTAATTTGCCAAGTACAAGCAGGTAGAAGAGTTAAGATTCCAGTGCGGACTTTTCACTCCTACCCCCATGCTGTGTTGGTGCCATGCTGCTACCTGGACTCTATGATCTTGACATTTCTCTCCTGTGTGGTCTGATGTAGGACAGAACACCTAGAATCAGACTAAACTTCTGTGTCTACTTATTTGGAACTTGTGAACATTTGATCAGGGCTAGTCAAGTTTACTCGGAGAAGGCAATGGCACTCCACTCCAGTACTCTTGCCTGGAAAATCCCATGGACAGAGGAGCCTGGTGGGCTGCAGTCCACGGGGTCATGAAGAGTCGGACATGACTGAGCGACTTCACTTTCACTTTTCACTTTCATGCACTGGAGAAGGAAATGGCAACCCACTTCAGTGTTCTTGCCTGGAGAATCCCAGGGATGGTGGAGCCCGGTGGGCTGCTATCTATGGGGTCCCATGGAGTCGGACATGACTAAAGTGACTTAGCAGCAGCAGCAGCATTCAAGTTTACTTCTGACCTATTTGAAAGAAAGGGTTCGCTAATGACTAGCATGATCATGTCGGGGCATCTAACCAAATCTGTGCATCTACCTATCACTGACCCCAGAGAGCCAATATGCACCGAAGGTTTACTATTTCTAAGACACAGTGCCAAAGACTGTAGAAGTGTGTGCGTGCTAAGCTGCATGAGTCATGTTAGACTCTGCGACCCCATGGACTGTGCCTGCCAGGCTGTCTGTGGGATTTTCCAGGCAAGAATACTAGAGTGGGTAGCCATTTCCTCCTCCAGGGAGTCTTCCTGATCCAGGGATTGAACCCAAGTCTCTATGTCTCCTGCACTGGCAGGCAAAGTGGGGTGGGGGGGGAGCGGTGAATAAGAAACAGAGCATAAAGATATGAAAAATACAAATATATTAAAAATTACAGAAAGGCCACAATACAGTAACAGGTAAAGTGCAAAAGAGTCGGACACAACTGAAGAGACGCAGCAGCAGCAGCAACAGGGAACTCTCATACCTAATTGGGACATGGAGTCAGATTCCAAGAAGACTTCCTGGAGGTAGTGGCATTTGAGATAGCCTTTAAAGGAAGGGGAGAAGCTGAATCTGTGGAGATGTGAGTGGTAAGAACATTCTGATAGGCAGCAATAATTAGAGCAATAGTTTGAAGACAAGGAACCTCAGGAATTACAGAGGAATAATGAGTGCTTCTGTCTATTAGTCATTCTATTGTAAGACATTTCTTAATGCTACTTTATGAACATGAAAATAATATCACAGTAAAAAATTTAATATATATTCATAACTCAAATTTACTCTTTCCTCTATTTACTGTAAATCAATGGAATTATAAAATGTGCTTTAAATTTATAAAGATTCCAGCTTCTAAGCTGGGTCTATGAACTCACTGGCTTGCATTCGGAAACAGTGGACTTCAACCTCCTTTATCCAAGCTGGATAAAGAACAACCCAGTTATTCAGTCTGTGTAATGTCTTAAAGCCTTTGTAAAAAGAAAGCATTCCAATGTAAATCCAGGATGCGTTTCCAGTTCCTCAAAAGGAATTGCCTTATCTGCTTTTCTCCTGTGCAGTTCTGGGCTTTAATTAAACCATGAACAGTAGGAAAAGCAATAATATGCTAAGATAACAACAACATATTTCATAAGGATTTCTCTGACAACAGTGTCCATTCTGGCCGCACGCCCCAGTACTCAGCAGCCCTACTTCCCTTTGGTCAGATGAGAACATTAGAGGATTTTAAGGCAACATGAACCTGGTGGTGAGACAGTTTTCTGACCTTTAGGCCACCCTTTGCAAGAAAAGGCATTTGAGTGATCAGGCTTAATGCTTTCTCTGGGAAACACTTTTAATTCAAGTTTTCCTTGACTCTGAGAGGCCATAATAGTAAATCTTTCAGGAGGTAACTGGGGAGAAAATGTTCCACTTGTTGCTCTTGAGGCACGGACCAAGACTTGTTCATTCAGCCAAGACTTCCCCAGAGAGTCCTCACTGCACATGCAGCCTTCGAGGAGCTCTGTTTGGCCTGCAGAGTATTTTATATTTTAATGCAAACTTCATGCCTTTAAATGGGCTGTTCACCCACAAGTCTGTCTGCATCTGTGGAGATTTACACTTTTCTGTTCCTCTCTGTTTCTGCTTAGAAGCTTTGCTTTCCAGCAGGGCTCCTCAGCTTCAGCACTATTGTCATTTGGGGCTGGATAATTCTTTGTTGGTGGAGGCAGAGAAGTTGGGGGTGCAGGGCCTGAAGGATGGGGGAGGAGGTCTATGCTGTGCATTGTAGGTTTAGTAGCACCCGTTATCTACTAGATGCCAGTATCGAGCCTTCCCCACCTTTTTGATTGTGACAATTAAAAAAAAATTATTTTCAGATACTGCTGAATATCCCCATGAAGGGCAACCCCCTCTCCCAAACCCACCCCCACAATGAGAATCACTGCTTTACAGCAATATGGTTTCAGAGACCAGGTCTGGGGTAATGGTCTCCTTAATTGTACATCGGGCAGCATAATGTGGATAAGTAATGCATTGATTAGAAATAAGGAGAACTGAGCTCTAACTGTACTTCTTCATGTCTCAGTCTTCACCTCATTTTCACACAGATCTGGTGTATAAATCCTATTAAACAAATACTCATGAATTTTTTTCACTGTTTCAAAATATATGGTTGATGCCATTTGGTCTAATATGGGTCTTTAGGTAGCCACTGATACTGGCACATTGAAAAATGGAATCTCTATTCTGCGATGAATTATTCAAGTTTGAAGGAATCCCATCCACCAATTTGACTGACAGGGCATTGAACTAATAATAAGAAACCTCACTCTTGCTACTAGGATGAATTTTCTTTTCTTTTTTTTTTTTTTTAGGATAAATTTTCTTAGCCTCCTCTGTCTTATTGGACTTTGCCAATTTCATGCATGCATTTATTCAATAATATTTGTTCAGTACCACTGTGTGCCAGGCCCTGTGCTGGGCATTGGGGCTGTTTATATAACTTGTACAGGTAGTGGATATAGTATGCTGCTGCTGCTAAGTCACTTCAGTCGTGTCCGACTCTGTGTGACCCCATAGACGGCAGCCTACCAGGCTCCCCCATCCCTGGGATTCTCCAGGCAAAAATACTGGAGTGGGTCACCATTTCCTTCTCCAGTGCATGAAAGTGAAAAGTGAAAGTGAAGTCAGACATAGTATACGTGGCTGTGTCTCCACAGAGGTTATGATCTAGTAGAGGAGACATGCAAGGAGTAAGAAAATTATAAAGCATTTGGGAAGTGCTATGACATAAAACAGGCTTCCCCACTGGCTCAGTGGGAAAGAATCTGCCTGCCAATGTAGGAGACACAGGAGATGTGAGTTCCATCCCTGAGCCGGGAAGAATCCCTGGAGGAGGAAATGGTAACCCATTCCAATATTCTGGCCTGGAGAATCCTATGGACAGAGGAGCCTGGTGGGCTACAGTCCATGGAGTCTCAAAGAGTCTGACACGACTGAGTGACTGAGCACACACACATATTCAGGACCTCCTAGAAGGGCCATCAAGCTGAGAGTTCAGGGTTAGGAAAGGCTTACTGGGAAAAGTAAAATCAGGGGGAGATCTGAATGATACTTAGGGGTGCACCAGGGAAAAAGAAGGTGAACAACATTTTTGGCAAAGAGGATAGCATGCGTGGCATGCTGGAGGTGAGGGGATATGGAGCATGCAGGACATGAGGAAAAACAATGAGTGAGGCTGGAAGTATTCTGAGAACAGTGGAGCCCACTGAAGGACTTAGGGAGTCAAGTGACGTGCGTGAACACAAGAAATGTTCAACACTACTGCAGGTACAGGGTGAAGAACAGGTTGGAGGTGGTCAAGACAAGGAGGATGGAGAAAACCGAGGAGGGTGCTTCAGTATCCAGAGAAGGAAAGATGGTACCCAAACTGGGATTGCGGCAATGGGGTGGGAGAGATCAAGAAATTTCAGACTGTAGCTGAGATATTTTGAAGGAAGGATGACACAGGACCGAGACTACAAAAGCAAGTATGTTTTCAGGGAAGTCAGGAAGACAGTCTTAGAGGACTCTAAAGTGTGGGTGGGCTTTTGGAGGAAGTGGAGTTAACTAGGGCCACTGCTGATCATAACAAAAAAAATGAAGACCATCTATGGGGCTCCTGCTGAGTGCAGGTCCCTGAGCTAACAAATAATAAGCATTATCTCATTTAAGTCTGGCAACGCCTCTGGGATACAGGATGTATTATTCTTAGTAAGTGCTCAAGGACACATAACTGAAAATGATGAAGCCAAGATTCAGACTCAGCCTCCTGACTCCAGTGCCTACTGTCTGAACCACCACACATGAGCATTATTAATTCACTTGAGTTGTTCTCTTCTAGGTTTAAATCATAGGTCTTCTGGTCACTAACAAGTTCTAGAGGAATCACTGCCTCACTTAAACTCTTTGAATCTCAGTTTCTTCAGCCAAAATCTGGGTATTAGAAATACCTCCTTCACAGAGTTGGTATAATGATTGTGTGCATGCATGCGTGCTAAGTTGCTTCAGTCATTCCGACTCTTTGTGACCCTATGGACCCATCAGGCCCCTTTGTCCATGGGATTCTCCAGGCAAGAATACTGGAGTGGGTTGCCATGCCTTTCTCCAGGTATAATGATTAAATTAGCCTTAATAATGAGAGAGCAAGCATTTATTGATGCTGACTATATTCCATGCAGTATTATGAATACTTTATATGTATTATCTGGTTTCATCTTCACAAGGTCCCTTGAAGTAGCTTCTTTGTCTCTATATCGTAGATGAGGAAACAGAGGCACAGATAGATTAAATGCGTACTCCGAGCTAAGTAACTGGGATGCAAACATTCTCATGCATTTCTGAAGCCTGTGTTCTTTACTGCTGTGGCAAGCTGCGTCTACTAAAAAGTCAAATCTTAGAAAGTACTTGACAGGCCAAGAGCCTAGTATCTGGGAAACTGTTGTTGCTTGGTGCCGGATACAATTTCTAATCAACTTAAAATTTATCACATTTCTGATAAGTACGGTTTCAGGTAGACAAAATAGACATGGCCCCTGTCTTAATGCCTTTGTTAGGTTTCTGGAAAGTCACTTCTAGTCAGCTGTTTTCCCACTGGAAGGCCACTCTGTCCAGATGAAGTTGGGACATGTCAGTGTTTTATGTGGAAGGTTCAGAGGAGGCTGAGGGACCTGGGCTTCATCAGAAGCTAAATCCAGAGTGCTGAGCCAAACTTCTGATGTGATTAATCTGACTGTCACCCCAAAGACCCCACAGAGACCCTTGGAGGGGCTGCTGCCCTCCTTCTTCCCATCTTTATGCACCTTTGTGAGGCAAGGAGCCAGTATTCCAGTGTCTAGGTGAAAGAAAACAACTGGCTCACAGAGGAGTCAGAAACATTTATCTCACAGATGTTTGGTGGCCAGATGTCAGGGACCACAGATTCATGGCATTTTTTAGCTGGAAAGGAGATTAGAGGGCTAATCTAACCCACAGTGTGACAGGGGAACCTGAGTGGTGGACACATTCAGGGGTAACGTGGAGAAGGAAACTTGTAGCTTTGTTTATGTTTTGTTTTCTTTCTGCACCCTGGCTCCCCCATCTATACAGTGTGGAGATAAGACGTGACGGTCAACCTCCCTTCATACTACAGTATGGTATGAATCAAAGTGTTCAAATCACAGTTACCTATTTGCTCACAGACATGCTACTGCTAAGTCACGTCAGTCGTGTCCGACTCTGTGCGACCCCATAGACGACAGCCCACCAGGCTCCCCCGTCCCTGGGATTCTCCAGGCAAGAACACTGGAGTGGGTTGCCATTTCCTTCTCCAATGCATGAAAGTGGTATGTGAAAGGGAAGTCGCTCAGTTGTGTCTGACTCCTAGTGACCCCATGGACTGCAGCCCACCAGGCTCCTCTGTCCATGGGATTTGCCGGGCAAGAGTACTGGAGTGGGGTGCCATTGCCTTCTCCAGCTTACAGACGTAATATGGACAAGTAATACTTTGATTAGGAGTAATAAGTATTACAGCTTCCCTGGTGGCTCAGATGGTAAAGAATCCACCTGCAGTGCGGGAGACCTGGGTTTGATCCCTGGGCTGGAAAGATCTGCTGGAGGAAGGCATGGTAACCCACTCCAGTTTTCTTGTCTGGAGAATCCCCATGGACAGAGGAGCCTGGCAGGCTACAATCCATGGGGTGCTGAAGAGTCGGCCACCACTGAGTGACTAAGCACAGCACAGCACAATGAGCATTAACGAATTGCTCATGTTTGTTGATAATATGGAGGCAATTGGCTATCTACAATTGCCTTCCCACTGTGATGGCATCATGTAGGTAGAAACTGAGTCCAGAATCTTCTATAGACCTTTATTGCTCTTCCCAAAGATAAGGCTTGTGTTTGCACCCATGCGTAAGTAATCCTTTTAGTAAACACATGAGACTGATGAACATTTTAAATTCATGTTGAGAAAAATGTATCAAATTTACCAAATATTAAATATTAAAGAAATAATTATCTGGATGGTGGGATGACAGGTTATTTTTATTTTTGTATAATCTGTGCTCTCTCATTAGCATAATGGCTAACATTTACTTAGTAATTACTTGGTGTCAGGTTCTGTGCTGTACATGGTTGATTTACTGCTCATGACAAGTCTATAAAGGAGAAAACTACTTACCTGCCCCACCCCCCCCCCTCATTTTACTGAGGAGAAAAGTAAAGTTCAGTCAAAAAAGCTTATATAACTTAATATAGATTGTGGTGCCACTGGGATTCAAATCCAGGCTATCTGTTTAGAGTTCCTGATTTTAACTCTGGTAAATCCATTCTTCCTGATTCCTCAAGTCTGTATTAGGGATACTGAGTATCATTTTATTTGAAAATAAATGCAACTATTGAGTTGGCTGAAAAGGTTACATCTGAGTTTGTGCTAGTGACATCATTGTGTTTCCTTGAGTTTTTCTGTGAGATCTAATAGAAAAACCCAAATGAACTTTTTGGCCAACCCAATATTTAAAATCCCAACAGTACGTGAACTATGAACTTCCAGATGTTCAAGGTGGATTTAGAAAAGGCAGAGGAACCAGAGATCAAATTGCCAACATCCATTGGATCATCAAAAAAGCAAGAAAATTCCCCAAAAATATCTACTTCTGCTTTATTGACTATGCCAGAACCTTTGACTGTGTGGATCACAATAAACTGTGGAAAATTCTGAAAGAGATGGACATACCAGACTACGTGACCTGCCTCTTGAGAAATCTGTATGCAGGTCACGAAGCAACAGTTAGAACCAGACATGGAACAACAGACTGGTTCCAAATCGGGAAAGCAGTACATCAAGGCTGTATACTGTCACCCTGCTTATTTAACTTATATGCAGAGTACATCATATGAAATGCCAGGCTAGATGAAGCACAAGCTGGAATCAAGACTTCCGGGACAAATATAAATAACTTCAGATATGCAGATGACATCACCCTTATGGCAGAAAGTGAAGAACTACAGAGCCTCTTGATGAAAGTGAAAGAGAAGAGTGAAAAAGTTGACTTAAAACTCAACATTCAGAAAACTAAGATTATGGCATCCCATTGCTTTATGGCAAATAGATGGGGAAACAATGGAAATGGTGAGAGACTTTATTTTTGGGGGCTCCAAAATCACTGCAGATGGTGACTGCAGCCATGAAAGTAAAAGGTGCTTGCTCCTTGGAAGAAAAGTTATGACCAACCTAGGCAGCATATTAAAAAGCAGAGACATTACTTCGTCAACAAAGGTCCATCTAGTCAAAGCTGTGGTTTTTCCAGTAGTCATGTATGGATATGAGAGTTGGATTATAAAGAAAGCTGAGTGCTGAAGAATTGATGCTTTTGAACTGTGGTGTTGGAGAAGACTCTTAAGAGTCCCTTGGACTGCAAGATTAAATCAGTCAATCCTAAAGGAAATCAGTCCTGGATATTCATCAGAAAGACTGATGCTAAAGCTGAAACTCCAATACTTTGGCCACCTGATGTAAAGAGCCGACTCATTTGAAAAGACCCTGATGCTGGGAAAGATTGAAGGCCCTAGGAAAAGGGATGACAGAGGATGAGATGGTTGGATGGCATCACCGACTCGATGGACATGAGTCTGAGCTGGTGAGTTGCAGTCAGTCCATGGAGTCACAAAGAGTAGGACACGACTGAGCAACTGAACTGAAGTGAATGTTTAAAAAGTTAAAACTGATTGGTATTTTGCTGTTGCTATTTGTTTTTTCTTTATTTGCATGGGTAAGATAGAGTTTGTGAATTACTTTTTCAGTTTTAGCTTCATGAATTGGTTTAAGGTGCTATTAAATAAAAATATTTTGTAAAGACAGCTTATCTTTAGCAAGTTGTAAATTACTTATTGAAATACATTCTCTCTCAGGTACATACCATGAGAAGCTGCACTTTACATCAATCATAGACTAATAAAAAGGAAGAATGTAAATTCTCACGCATGTGTGAATGGTAAGTTGTAGAAAATTATCATCCATTTTCCTTAGAAAATGGGCACTTGGTATCAATATTTGGAAATCATTACTGCTTGAATACTGTTTGCATAGAACTGTCATCACTGAAATTGCCTGATATATTTGATGAATGGTGTAGAGTAGGCTCACATCAAGAACTGACTTCTGCCATAATGTGGGGAAAGGTTGTTTTAAATCGTGATCAGAAGAATCACTCCTGAAAAACAAGTAATCATGATTCTTAAAGAAAGAGCTGACAAAAGTTCGGAAATGCCCAGCATGGTAAAGAGTAAAATTGAAAAAAAAATAGATCCCTCCATTCCCTGAGCTATATATAAACAAAGGACGCCTTAGTTCTGTGGACTCCCCAATTAAAGTGATCTCAACAAGGCCTTGAAAGTCAAATTCTAGGCACTGACTAAAATTAAATTTTACTAGTTCCTACTGTGGTCCTCGGCAAGGAGACCACAGTGAGCTCCAGATCACAGGTAACGTTGAAGTCTGAGAGGTGAGTATGAAGACCTCTGGGTTGAATGCAAAACAGAACAAGCATGTGACAAAAAAGTCTGCGTTTAGAGACGAGATTTAACTTTCTCAATACAACTTTAGGGAAAGTTACATTACTGAAGTTCTCCATTGGGGTGAAATGGCCTAGGCTTTGTTGGAAGGTCAAATGACCAATTCTCCATGTTATTACTAGTTCTGAAAACATCAGGGTACTCCCATACTTAAAAGCCTCCAATGGCTGTAATATCCAGAAAAGGACACAAAGTAGTCGCCATGGATTTCAAGGCCTCGCCTGAACCTGCTGCTGCTTCCTTCATGACCTCGTCCTTCCCCTACCCACCACTCCCATCATTCTGGTCTTCCTTCTGGTCATGCTAAGTTTGCTTCTGCCTTGGGACCTTTGCAGTTACTGTTCCCTGGGTCAAAATAGTAGTCCAACACATCTTTTGAACCTGGCTTCTGCTCATTATTTGGGTCTCATCTCTTAAAAAAAAGCCTCACAGAACAACCACGTGAGGTAGTGTTCCCCATCACCTCATGCAACCACAACCCCAGTATCACGGTTTATATTCTTTATAGCTTGTCACCATCTGAAATTACCTTGGGCTTCCAAAAGCTTGCTTTATTTGTTGTCTTTCTCACTCACTACAATGAAAGCTCCATAACACAAAAGACCTTGGTTATTTCAAGTACTGCTCTATTTTCAACAGCTAGTACCCAATATGTACCAAACAAGTAGCTGAGTGAAATTCAATATTCTTACCCCCTAATCATACTATTATAAAGGTACCTTCACTATTCTTCTTCTTTTTTTTTTTTTTAAAAGAAACTCTACCTAATAAGTCAAAAATAAACACTGAAGAAAAAGCCATAATGCTTCCTTGAAACCTTGAGCACAAAACCAGGTACCACTCCACAGTGTCCATGTGCTTAATTATTTATTATCAGCTTTTAAATTCCATTGACAAATAACACAGGGAATAAGCTGGCATGATGCTGAGCCTGCTTAATTAGTAACACAAGAAGAAAACAAAAGGCAAGTTATCGTCTCGTACATCCAGATACCAGCTTTAAGGAAGTCAGCCCATGGAAGCTTGGCCTTTGGATTTACTGAAGCCCAAAGTGTCTAAACTCCAGGAGTTGGTGATGGACAGGGAGGCCTGGTGTGCTGCAATCCATGGGGTCGCAAAGAGTGGGACATGACTGAGCGACTGAACTGAACTGAATGTTCTACAAAGAACTAGCCGATGAACTTCTACCCTTTGCCCAGTGGTGACACTGGTAGTAAAGAACCCGCCTGTCAATGCAGGAGCCATAAGAGACACAGGTTTGATCCCTGGGTCAGGAAGATCCCCTGGAGGAGGGCATGGCAACCCAATCCAGTATTCTTGCCTGGAGAATCCCATAGACAGAGGATTCTTACCGGCTATAGTCCATGGCATTGCAGAGTCAGACACGACTGAAGTGACTTAGCATGCATTCAGCAATAGAATTGGTCTGCTTCTGCTTCCTGTAGTTGACATGGTTCCTGCTGGAAAGCCCAGATTTTATCATAGTATATTCTACTTGGAGATAATCATGCTGTTTCAAGTTCCTGTGCAAGCCTGATCTGCATAGGGCAGCTAGGCTAATCCCATTTTCCTTGTTATTGTTGGTTTAGAAGTGGGTATATGACTCAGACTAAGGCCAAAGGGTCATCATAAGAAATTGTTAGGAACACTGCAAAAGAATTAAAAAAAAAAACAACAAAAAAACCACAACAATGTCTTTACACCAGAATTTGTTTTGTCTGAATGACTACAGTTGTCTTGGGACAAAGCTGACATTCCAAGGGCAGCAAAACAGGGAGATGGAGAGCATCTGAGTCCTGCATGCTGTACTCCAGCCAAGGAATTAATCAACTCTGGGGGACACCTGACTCAGGGCTTATTTTGTGAAAAACTGACTTATGACACTGACCTAAGCTCAAATGTGCTCTTGCTTCTGACCTTGGCACCTTGCCATTTATTATTGACCTGCTATTTAAATGATGATTTTGTGACTAGTAGTTCTCTGTCTCATTCAAGCAGAAGTTCGGGTCTTTAAAGTGGTCTCTAAGGCCCCTATTTGCACCTGCTTTTCCTTAGCTCTGTCTCCACCTCCCACAACTTCTCCCTTTGGTCACTCAACTCCAGCCCCACTACTCTAAACACTTTGACTATGTGGATCACAACACATTGTGGAAAATTCTTCAAGATATGGGAATACCAGACCAGCTGACCTGCCTTTTGAGAAATCTGTATGCAAGTCAAGAAGCAACAGCTAGAACTGGACATGGAACAACAAACTGGTTCCAAATTGGGAAAGCAGTACATCAAGGCTGTATATTGTCACTCTGCTTATTTAACTTATATGCAGAGTACATCATGTGAAATTCTTGGGCTGGATGAAGCACAAGCTGGAAACAAGATTGCCAGGAGAAATATCAGTAACCTCAGATATGCAGATGACACCACCCTTATGGTAGAAAGTGAAGAGGCACTAAAGAGCCTCTTGATGAAAGTGAAAGAGGAGACTGAAAAAGCTGGCTTAACACTCAACATTAAGAAACCTAAGATCATGGCATCTGGTCCCATCACTTAATGCAAACAGATGGGGAAAAAAAATGGAAACAGTGTCAGGGTTTATTTTCTTGGACTCCAAAATCACTGCCAATGGTGACTGCAGCCATGAAATTAAAAGACGCTTGTTCCTTGGAAGAAAAGTTATGACCAACATATACAGAATATTAAAGAAGCAGAGATATCACTTTGCTGACAAAGATCCATGTAGTCAAAGCTATGGTTTTTCCAGTAGTCATGTACGAATGTGAGAGTTGGACCATAAAGTCTAAACTCTGAAGAATTGATGCTTTCGACTTTTGGTGGCTGGAGAAGACTCTTGAGAGTTCCTGGGACTGCAAGGCGATCCAACCAGTCCATCTTAAGGGAAATCAACCCTGAATATTCATTGGAAGGACTGATGCTGAAGCTGAAACTCCAATACTTTGGCCACCTGATGCAAAGAACTGATTCATTGGAAAAGACCCTGATGCTGGGAAAGAGTGAAAGCAGGATGAGAAGAGGGCGAAAGAGGATGAGATGGTTGGATAGCATCAATGGATACTCAATGGATATTAATTTGAGCAAACTCCGGGAGATGGTGAAGGACAGGGAAGCCTGGCGTGCTACTGTCCATGGGGTCGCAAAGAGTTGGACACGACTGAATGACTGAACAACAACAAAGCCTCATGTCTAGTTCTTGAACATACCAGACAAGTTTTTCCCCCAGGGCATTTATACTGACCATTACCTCTGTCTGGATCTTGCTTCTGCAGACATCCTCATGACTTGTTCTCTCACCTTCTTCATCTCATTGCCAAAATGTTACCTTTTGCATGACTTCTTGATCATCCTATTTAAAAATGAACACCCACATCCCTAGACCCTCCATTGTTTTACTTTCCACAATTGCCCTTATAACTTTACAGCTTATATTCCACTTACTTTACCCATTGTCTATCCCTTCTGCTACTGAATCTCCAAGGCCTAGAATGCCTACAACTCAGAAGGTACTGAGTAGGTATATTGGAACTAAAGAGGAGGTAATAACTCTTTCACTGTTCCATAAGTTCTGAGATGAAGTTTCCTGTTGCAGGGAAAAGCATCTTGAGGGAAGAATTTCCTTTGAGCTGCCATGTGACCAGTGCCCTGAATTCTCAAGACTGTCAACCACGTTTTAAATTCACAGTTAGCACTTAGAACACAGTGCTCCCAACCCCAAAGCTGCTATCAATCTATATTGAGTATACTGGGCAATCTATATTGCTCAATCTATATTGAGCAGAGGAAAAATCGCTCGTATGGGATTCAAAAGTTTGCTTTCTGGTCTCTATGAGACCATGGGCAATTTAAAATTTATTTCTATCTGTCTTAATCTTTTCATCTCTATGAGGAATAATCTATCGACTATCAATAATATCTATACTATCTCTTTTATCTCTGTAATGTGAGATTATAAAACCTACTCTAGTTATCTCCCACAGGGGTTTTAAGAAATAAATAACTCATACATGTTAAAAGCAGAAAAGTGCTATGCATATAAATGATGAGTGTTTCAAATGAGCTATTTCATTCTCCTCTAAACATTCATTAGTGTTGTATTAATGGTAACCATGAATATATATATATTTTTTGCTTTGTTGATATTTATTATTTGCTGAAGGCCCTGTTCATTAGGTAGTCACTGAGCCCCTTCTTGGTACCAGGCTATTTTCCAGGGAGGCACTATCACCATGGTTAAGAGCACAAACTCTGAGGTCAGAAAGGTGTGCTACTGGAGTAGGTTATTAAACTTTTTGTTGTCGTTGTTTAGTTGCTAAGTTGTGCCCAACTCGAACTCTTTGCAACCCTATGGACTGTAGCCCACCAGGCTCCTCTGTCCATGTGATTTTCAGGCAAGAATACTGGAGTGGGTTGCCATTTCCTTCTCCAAGGAATCTTCCTGACCCAGGGATCGAATCTGAGTCTCCAGCCTTGGCACGTGGATTCTTTACCACTTAGCCACCAGGGAAGCTCCAGATCATTAAATTTTCAGAGTCTCAATTTCCTTCACTCTAAAACAAGATTAAGTTGCCTTGTATCTTACTGTTATGGCAAAAATTAAATGAGATAGTGTATTAAAAGTTATTATAGAACCTGGCCCAGTGAAGTCTGATTAAATAGAACTATCATTGTTATTACTCTACTGTGGCCAAGTATTGTGCAATACTTTTCAAGATCTTGTTAACAAAGCTTCAGGGATTGGGGGTAAGGAATGGGCTGAGACTCCATGGACTGTAGCTATCCAGGATCCTCTGACAATGGAATTCTCCAGGAAAGAACACTGGAATGGGTAGCCATTCACTTCTCCAGGTGATCTTCCTGACCCAGGGATTGAACCTGGGTCTCCTGCATTGCAGGCAGATCCTTTACTGTCTGAGCCACTAGGAAAGCCCCTTAGTTAAAACTTAAATAAAACTTGGGTCTATGTGTTTAAAAAGGCTGGCTAATTCCTATTCCTTTCTTTGATCTAAGATTGGCTGGTAGTTACCATAGCAACCCTCCCTTGCCACCCTCTGCCACTCCACCGTAGGTTGAGCTAGGCGGCTTACTATTTCTCTAGTTCATTACACACTCACCCGGGTTGCAATTGACAACTACTTTTGCTATCCCTCAGTAGGTGTAAATGGCTCACAGGAGGGGAGCAATGGTGTCTTGTTCCCCCAGTTGGTACCCAGCACATGGTGTTCAGTTCATTTCAGTCACTCAGTCATGCCCGACTCTTTGCAACTCCATGGACTGCAGCACGCCAGACCTCCCTGTCCATCATCAACTCCTGGAAGTTACTCAAACTCATGTCCATTGAGTCTGTGATGCCATCCAACCATCTCATCCTCTGTCATCCCCTTCTCCTCCCACCTTCAATCTTTCCCAGCATCAGGGTCTTTTCAAATGGGTCGGTTCTTCACATCAGGTGGCCAAAGTGTTGGAGTTTCAGCTTCAACATCAGTCCTTCCAATGAATATTCAGGACTGAGTTCCTTTAGGATGGACTGACTGGATTTCCCTGCAGTCCAAGGGACTCTCAAGAGTCTTCTCCAACATCACCCTTATGGCAGAAAGAGAAGAACTAAAGAGCCTCTTGATGAAAGTGAAAGAAGAAAGGGACTCAACTCAACATTCAGAAAACTGAGATCATGGCATCTGGTCACATCACTTCATGGCAAATAGATGGGGAAACAGTGACAGACTTTATTTTGGGGGGCTCCAAAATCACTGCAGATGGTGACTGCAGCCATGAAATTAAAAAATGCTTGTTCCTTGGAAGAAAAATTATGACCAACCTAGGCAGCATGTTAAAAACCAGAGACATTACTTTGCCAACGAAGGTCCATCTAGTCAAAGCTGTGGTTTTTCCAGTGGTCATGTATGGATGTGAGAGTTGGACTGCAAAGAAAGCTGAGTGTTGAAGAATTGATGTTTTTGAACTGTGGTGTTGGAGAAGACATTAGTGGGTTCTCCATAAATATTTGCTGAGGAAACACGTTCAAAGTGACTGACATCTGGGCAGGGGTGAAATGGACAGCCATGGAGATTTTTCTCTTTCTTGGCTCAGAAAGGTTTCATTACCTAATGCTTACAGAGACAACACGATGTCTGACCTCAGTGCTGTGCACAGGATCTGCTTCCCTTCCCCCACAGAGCCTTGCAAGCTTCCTGCGAGTCCATTTCTCACCAAGGCACCCTCAGAGCATGGCAAACCCACAGCTCTCTTGCAACAAGACATCCTCCATCAGAGTGGAGAAAAATGCTTTCATCTCATGTCAACTTGTTCACTATCAGACCAATTTTGCTTCCAGCAGATTGGAGCCCAGTACAAAGTACAGTTGTGTAGGAAATCTCTTTGTAGATGACTGGATGCAGAGAGGAGATTCCGGGCTTCCTTTTGACTCACAGAGAAGAGGTTCTTACTTCCTTCAGTGCCTGAGGCAGAGAACTGGGCTGCACAGTACCCTTGTATTTATTGGCACTCTGACTTCCTTTAAAAAGCATTCAAAATACACTCACATATGCTATCTGCTCTGCTCTCACAATAGCCCCCTGATGTCAGGAAAGAACAAATAGAATTTCTCAGTGTGTCTCTTGTATAATTTAGTGTTAGTCACTCAGTTGTGTCTGACTCTGCAACCCCATGAACTGTAGCCCGCCAGGCTCCTCTGTCCATGGGATTTCTCAGTCAAGAATACTGGAGTGGGCAGCCATTCCCTTCTCCAGAGGATCTTCCTTGATGCAGGGATTGAACCTGTGTCTCCTGCATTGCAAGCAGATTCTTTACCATCTGAGCCACCAGAAAGGACCTATGGTAAAGTTATTTGGGATGCCTGTGAAATTTGCAAGGTTTTTAATGTCATCTCAGACATTCTGAACCAGAATCGGTAAGGGTAAGGCCTTAAAATATGCATTTTAACACCGTTCTCAGGTGATTTACATGGGCTTCCCATGTGGCTCAGTGGTAAAGAATCTGCCTGGCGATGCAGGAGATGCGAGTTCGATCCCTGGGTCAAGATCCTTGGGAGGAGGAAATGGCAATCCACTCCAGAATTCTTGCCTGAAGAATCCCATGCACAGAGGAGCCTGGTGGGCTACAGTCCGTGGGCTCGCAGAGTCAGACGTGACTGAGCATGCAAGCACACATGCACGTCAAGTGATTCATATGCACAATAATGTTTGAAAATCATTCAGTGACCTAAGGTCACTAACTGGGTAGTTTCACCCAGCCTAAAGTTAAAGATAACTGACTTCAAATTACAGCTTGATTCATAACCCTATATTGGTGGCTTGAGGTTGTTGAACCAGAAAGCGCCTGTCCAAAAACAAGAGTTCTCCTTCCCCAAAGCAGGGGTTTTTTATCACAGGTGCCACTGCACCCTACATCCAGAAGTAGGAGGAGCGAGGCCAGAAAGGCTCTATTTTATATCATTTAGGCTAAGATCTGTGGGATAACGTAACGATCACCCTGTGCTGTTTATGTGGCATAAACATTTAGAAAGGTTATCTGTCAATCACAGACTTCTTTCCATAAAACAAGAGGGTCACAGTCTTTACACTGCTTTGAGATAACCCAATCAGTCTTTTTCTTTCTGGGTGACAGCAGAGAGTCATGGTGACTGAAGGGAACCTGAAAAATCATTCCTATGATCCCCACATTTCTCAAACATCAAAGAAAAGATTCTTTTCTTGACATTCTTGCTGATGTTCTAGGTAGAGGAGTCCTGTTTGCTAGAAAAGTCCTCGTTATCATCAATTTTTAGTTTAGAGTATATTGCATACATCGGTAGCCAAATTGATATTTTTCTCTCAATAGGCAACTAACACGCTAGTAAAATAATGCTCAAAATTCTCCAAGCCAGGCTTCAGCAATATGTGTACCATGAACTTTCAGATGTTCAAACTGGTTTTAGGAAAGGCAAAGGAACCAGAGATCAAATTGCCAACATCTGCTGGATCATCAAAAAAGCAAGAGAGTTCAGAAAAAAAAAACTATTTCTGCTTTATTGACTATGCCAAAGCCTTTGACTGTGTGGATCACAATAAACTGTGGAAAATTCTGAAAGAGATGGGAATACCAGACCACCTGACCTGCCTCTTGAGAAACCTATAGGCAGGTCAGGAAGCAACAGTTAGAACTGGACATGGAACAACAGACTGGTTCCAAACAGGCAAAGGAGTATGTCAAGGCTGTATATTGTCACCCTGCTTATTTAACTTATATGCAGAGTACATCATGAGAAACGCTGGGCTGGAGGAAGCACAAGCTGGAATCAAGATTGCCGGGAGAAATATCAATAACCTCAAATACGCAGATGATACCACCCTTATGGCAGAAAGTGAAGAGGAACTAAAAAGCCTCTTGATGAAAGTGAAAGAGGAGAGTGAAAAAGTTGGCTTAAAGCTCAACATTCAGAAAACTAAGATCATGGCATCCGGTCCTGTCACTTCATGGCAAATAGATGGGGAAACAGTGGAAACAGTGGCTGACTTTATTTTTCTGGGCTCCAAAATCACTATAGATGGTGACTGAAGCCATAAAATTAAAAGATGCTTACTCCTTGGAAGGAAAGTTATAGCCAGCCTAGACAGCATATTAAAAAGCAGAGACATTACTTTGCCAACATAGGTCCATCTAGTCAAGGCTGTGGTTTTTCCAGTAGTCATGTATGGATGTGAGAGTTGGACTATAAAGAAAGCTGAGCACCGAAGAATTGATGCTTTTGAACTGTGGTGTTGGAGAAGACTCTTGAGAGTCCCTTGGACTGCAAGGAATTCCAACCAGTCCATCCTAAAGGAGATCAGTCCTGGGTTTTTCACTGGAAGGACTAATGTTGAACGTGAAACTCCAATACTTTGGCCACCTGATGCAAAGAGCTGACTCATTTGAAAAGACCCTGATGCTGGGAAAGATTGAGGGCAGGAAGCGAAGGGAACAACAGAAGATGAGATGGTTGGATAGTATCACCGACTCAATGGACATGAATTTGGGTAAATTCCAGGAGTTGGTGATGGACAGGGAGGCCTGGCATGCTGTGGTTCATGGGGTCTCAAAGAGTCAGACACGATTGAGCAACTGAACTGAACTGAACTGAAGGCAACTGAATCAATAGACTGCCTCATCCTTTCTGCTACGACTGTCTTTTTTGGAAGGGGCAGGAAAGGAGGTTATTGCCATGCACAAAATCAGAACACCACGTTTATTTCTTGTGAATAAGATGAAATGACCTATGCTGACAGGTGTTAAAGAACTGTAGAATGAGGAACAAATAAAAAGAATTCTAGAATTGTAGTGGAGAAAGAAAATGGTTATATATGACAGCTAAGAAAAAAAAAAACAAGAAATCCCACCAGATATTCCTGACTTCTCACGCACAGACTCATACACAAAATCTCAAGAAATTGTCTCATGTCCAGTGTAGCCAACTTCCAGCATGTAAAGTGTTCCTAGGATAATGTAGTATAAAACTGCATGAGATGAAATCAGGTATTATTAACATATGAAATGTGCATCCTAGGCAAGTCACACACAAGACTTGCACGTGGGGAATCAGAAACTCTGAATCTTCCAAGAACTAAAGTAAGTGAGCAACACTCAGACAGCAACCACCAGCAAGAGGGAAAGCTTCAGGTCACAGACAAGTTGTTGGGTGACAGCATGTCAAATGATCTGTATGACATACGTGGTATCGTGGTTCCAAATACCATCTAGTTGCTGATGCCACCCTGCCTCCCAGCTCCATCTCCCATTCTCTCTCCAAAGAGCCACATTCACATACAATTTCCTTCTTAGTATCTACCCCTGAGTGTCTTACAACCATTTCACACTTATGCTCAAAAGGAAGCTCTTAATATCTCTCCAGAAAGGAGTTTAGGACATGCAACCTCAAAGCATGCTACTCTGATATATTGATTACTGATTATTTTGAGCTGAAGTCATTTGAAAAATAGCACATGTAGGAAGAGACTTTCTCTGAATTCTCTTTATCTACCTTAAGACAGGTTCTCCAAAAGGAACTCATGGTCATGTTATAAGTCCCCTCCATGGGAATCTTGTCAACCAGGGAAGATTGACTTATCACAGATGGACTTGTTACAGGAGAAAAGATTAGGGGACACCACTGCACAGAAACTTTGTCATAAACTCTCATCTCTTCCATCTTTTCTTCTAAGAAATCATTCATCTTTCCTAAAGATTATTCATTCTCCTCTAAGAGGCCTACATCCTTTCCCCTTCCCCTGTTAATAAAGATGGTATTTGTTGTTCAGTCGCTAAGTTGTGTCTGACTCTTTGCGACCCCATGGAGTGCAGTATGCCAGGCTCCTCTGCCCTTCACTATTAAGATGGTATATAAACCATGATCCTTCATGGATCTGATGTGGCGAAGGGGCTTGCAAACTCAATGAAGCTATAAGCCACGCCGTACAGGGCTACCCATGATGGGTCATAGGAGTCACATTTTGACAAAACGTGGTCCACTGGAGGAGGGAATGGCAAACCACTCCAGTATTCTTGCCACGAGAACCCCATGAACAGTATGATAAGGCGATAAGATGGTAGGTAAACTCTCACTGCTTTTTTAGTATTCACTTTTTTACCTGGGTTGCCTCCATGCACATAGTCAAAGTTCATGCATCTGTTTGTGTTTTCTTCTGTTGATCTGCCTGTTGCTAGTTTATTTCACAGATGCATGAACATTAGAGAGGGGTGGAAACCCCCAAACATGCTTCATTTCCACATTTCTCACAGTCTCAATAACTTGTGCCCACAAACCCATCCAATTGCTCAAGGCCAAAACCTGGGAGCTCTCTTTTTTTTTTTTTTAATTTTATTTTATTTTTAAACTTTACATAATTGTATTAGTTTTGCCAAATATCGAAATGAATCCACCACAGGTATACATGTGTTCCCCATCCTGAACCCTCCTCCCTCCTCCCTCCCCATACCATCCCTCTGGGTCGTCCCAGTGCACTAGCCCCAAGCATCCAGTATCGTGCATCGAACCTGGACTGGCAACTCGTTTCTTACATGATATTTTACATGTTTCAATGTCATTCTCCCAAATCTTCCCACCCTCTCCCTCTCCCACAGAGTCCATAAGACTGTTCTATACATCAGTGTCTCTTTTGCTGTCTTGTACACCGGGTTATTGTTACCATCTTTCGAAACTCCATATATATGCGTTAGTATACTGTATTTATGTTTTTCCTTCTGGCTTACTTCACTCTGTATAATAGGCTCCAGTTTCATCCACCTCATTAGAACTGATTCAAATGTATTCTTTTTAATGGCTGAGTAATACTCCATTGTGTATATGTACCACAGCTTTCTTATCCATTCATCTGCTGATGGACATCTAGGTTGCTTCCATGTCCTGGCTATTATAAACAGTGCTGTGATGAACATTGGGGTACACGTGTCTCTTTCCCTTCTGGTTTCCTCAGTGTGTATGCCCAGCAGTGGGATTGCTGGATCATAAGGCAGTTCTATTTCCAGTTTTTTAAGGAATCTCCACACTGTTCTCCATAGTGGGAGCTCTCTTAATTCCCTACATTACCTCTCCCTTAAAGTCCACTTTCTTGCCCCAGAATATATACTGAGTCTCTTCCTTTCTCATCATCTACAACTTTTCCCTGCTAATAAAGCCACATTACCTCTCATCAGAATTCTGATAAGAACTATTTCAATAGTAACCTCAAATATAAGAGATTTCAGTCTCTTGTATTCAAAGCACTTTAGTCTTTAGTCGAAGCACTTTGTCTTTAGCTCACCTTGCCCTTATCATATTTGTTGATGTAACACCTTATTCTCCTGTACCAATGCCTGTTTCCCCTTAAATGGTGCATTCATTGAAAGCTTGGACTATATTTATCTTTATAACACTTTCACTTTCTGGGGTAGTGCCTTAGGTCTAATGCTGCTGCTGCTGAGTTGCTTCAGTCGTGTCTGACTCTGTTCTACTCCATAGACGGCAGCCCACCAGGCTCCCCCATCCCTGGGATTCTCCAGGCAAGAACACTGGAATGGGTTGCCATTTCCTTCTCCAACGCATGAAAGTGAAAAGTGAAAGTGAAGCTGCTCAGTCGTGTCTGACTTGCAGCGACCCCATGGACTGCAGCCTACCAGGCTCCTCCGTCCGTGGGATTTTCCAGGCAAGAGTACTGGAGTGGGTTGCCATCACCTTCTCCAATAGGTCTAATGAGTGCTCACTAAATTTATTGTTGGATTTATAGTTCAGTTCAGTCACTCAGTCATGTCCATCTCTTTGTGACCCCATGGACTGCAGCACGCCAGGCTTCCTTGTCCATCACCAACTCCCAGAGCCTACTCAAACTTCTGTCCCTCTAGTTGGTGATGCCATCCAACCATCTCATCCTCTGTCATCCCCTTCTCCTTCCACCTTCAATCTTTCCCAGCATCAGGGTCTTTTCCAATGAGTTGGTTCTTTGCATCAGGTGGCCAAAGTATCAATAATCTAATATCCTACTAAATAATTTGGAATGTGATAAAAATCTAGCCTACTAGTTGATACTCATGATATACATTTAATTAAATCAGCAGTAACAGTGCCAAGCTGAGCCATATTGATCTTGGAAAAATGAATTAGTAATACTGATCCTTTCTTTATTAAACATTTTGATATTTTGTTCATCATGGATTCTTCTCAGTAATTTTGGTTTTTAAAAAATATTGAATTAAAATATTTATCTGTATTTTTGTCTGTTCACCTAGTCTCAGCCCTGCCTTTATAATACAGTAATAGCAGGTAATGTGATTGAGCACCTTATAACAACCTAGATTTCATAGTCACCTAGCCCTCACACCATCCTAATTGATACCTATATTATTATCTTCATTTTGCAGACAAGGGAACTTAAGCACAGGAACATTAAGTGACTCGGCCAAGATTACCAGCTAGAAAGCAGTAAAAATGGAACAGAAAAGTCATTCATAGAAATAAGTAAAGTGGGAGGGAAATATATGATATTATTTATATGTGGAATCTAAAAATTATACAAATGAATCTATGTACAAAATAGATACAAACTAGCATTCATAAAATAGATAAACAACACAGATTTACTGTATAGTACATTATATTCAATATCTCGTAACAACCTATTATATTCAATATCTTGTAACAACCTATAATGGAAACATAATCTGAAGAAAAGTATATAACACTGAATCACTTTCTGTGATTAGTTTAAGTACACCTTAAACTAATACAATATTCTAAGTCAATGATACCTCAGTTTTTTAAAAAAGGAAATTCATTAAGCAAAAATAAGAAAGCTGAATAATTTTTATTGACTTTGAACAGTGCAGAAAACCAACTTGGATAGAGCAGTCCAATTGTAAAAAACCTAATTTTTAAGAACCTTAATTTTTATTAATTGAAGGTCACTCATTAATTCACTCAACAACTATTCAACTGCCATTGAGGTAGTATTAGTTGGACATGTTAGGGTCCAATCTGATTCTCCTCTTAAAGAGCAATTCTCCATTTTTCCACCACTTTAGAGTGATTTTTTTTTTTTAAGCAAAAGTTAAGAGTGATTGTCATTCTGACTCTGACTCTATGACTCAATTAACAGTTAGTTCAAGTGAGCTACAATACTTACTTAAGAGCAGCAGATATTTAAACCCATCTTCTGTTCACCTGCCATGATGATTATAAGGGCATATGTGAAAAATGCCAATTCCTGTGCCTTATTCCAACCTATTATGTGACATTCTCTGTGTTCACAACAATGTTTAAAGAGCTGGGTTTGGGCTTCTCTAGACTGCGTTGATGGAGAAGGCAATGGCATCCCAACTCCAGTACTCTTGCCTGGAAGATCCCATGGATGGAGAAGGCTGGTAGGCTGCAGTCCATGGGGTCGCTAAGAGTCAGACATGACTGAGTGACTTAACTTTCACTTTTCACTTTCATGCATTGGAGAAGGAAATGTCAACCCACTCCAGTGTTCTTGCCTGGAGAATCCCATGGACGGGGAGCCTGATGGGCTGCCATCCATGGGGTCGCACAGAGTCGGACACGACTGAAGTGACTTAGCAGCAGCAGACTGCATTGAAACCCAGCTCACCTGTTGATTAGCTAGGGAGCCTTTGGCAAAAACATTATTCATTATTTATTTGTTTAGCTTTAATATCCCAAAGAAAGGCAATGCCAAAGAATGCTCAAACTACTGCACAATTGCACTCATCTTACACGCTAGTAAAGTAATGCTCAAAATTCTCCAAGCCAGGCTTCAGCAGTACATGAACTGTGAACTTCCAGATGTTCAAGCTGGTTTTAGAAAAGGTAAAGGAACCAGAGATCAAATTGCCAACATCTACTGGATCATGGAAAAAGCAAGAGAGTTCCAGAAAAACATCTATTTCTGCTTTATTGACTATGCCAAAGCCTTTGACTGTGTGGATCACAATAAACTGTGGAAAATTCTGAAAGAGATGGGAATACCAGACCACCTGACCTGCCTCTTGAGAAACCTATAGGCAGGTCAGGAAGCAACAGTTAGAACTGGACATGGAACAACAGACTGGTTCCAAACAGGCAAAGGAGTATGTCAAGGCTGTATATTGTCACCCTGCTTATTTAACTTATATGCAGAGTACATCATGAGAAACACTGGGCTGGAGGAAGCACAAGCTGGAATCAAGATTGCTGGGAGATATATCAATAACCTCAGATATGCAGATGACACCACCCTTATGGAAGAAAGTGAAGAGGAACTAAAAAGCCTTTTGATGAAAGTGAAAGAGGAGAGTGAAAAAGTTGGCTTAAAGCTCAATATTCAGAAAACGAAGATCATGGCATCTGGTCCCATCACTTCATGGCAAATAGATGGGGAAACAGTGGAAACAGTGTCAGACTTTATTTTTCTGGGCTCCAAAATCACAACAGATGGTGACTGCAGCCATGAAATTAAAAGACACTTACTCCTTGGAAGGAAAGTTATGACTAACCTAGATAGCATATTCAAAAGCAGAGACATTACTATGCCAGCAAAGGTCCGTCTAGTCAAGGCTATGGTTTTTCCAGTGGTTATGTATGGATGTGAGAGTGGGACTGTGAGGAAAGCTGAGTGCCAAAGAATTGATGCTTTTGAACTGTGGTGTTGGAAAAGACTCTTGAGAGTCCCTTGGATTGCAAGGAGATCCAACCAGTCCAACCTAAAGGAGATCAGTCCTGGGTATTCATTGGAAGGACTGATGCTGAAGCTGAAACTCCAATACTTTGGCCACATCATGTGAAGAGTTGACTCATTGGAAAAGACCCTGGTGCTGGGAGGGACTGGGGGCAGAAGAAGGGGACAACAGAGGATGAGATGGCTGGATGGCATCATGGACATGAGTTTGAGTGAACTCTGGGAATTGGTGATGGACAGGGAGGTCTGGCATGCTGCAATTCATGGGGTCGCAAAGAGTCAGACATGACTTAGTGACTGAACTGAACTGAATATCTTTATAAGTTAAGTGGGAATAAAAACATCTACCACTTATAAGGTTTTGGTGAGGGTTAAAATTAGAATGGCACCCCACTCCAGTACTCTTGCCTGGAAAATCCCATGGATGGAGGAGCCTGGTAGGCTGCAGTCCATGGGGTCGCTAAGAGTCGGACATGACTGAGCGACTTCCCTTTCACTTTTCACTTTCATGCATTGGAGAAGGAAATGACAACCCACTCCAATGTTCTTGCCTGGAGAGTCCCAGGGATAGGGTAGCCTGGTGGGCTGCCATCTATGGGGTCACTCAGAGTCGGATATGACTGAAGCAACTTAGCAAAAAAAAAGAAAAATTAGAATGATGATCTAATTATAATATTTGTAATAATTGCTTACAAATATTGAGTACTCACAAAGTGCAAAGTACTGTGCAAATACTATACCTACATTCTTATTCATTTGTTTTAAGCACTTATTAGAGTAATACTACATATGAGCTCATTAAAATACATTGCATCACCCTGGTCATCTAACCCCTAAGTCATATCTCCAAGACCTGGAAGTTTCTCTTATTTAAAAAGCACATGTGATTTGGAATCAAAACTAAGATTTAAAACAACTGATTAACTTGAACTTCAGTTTTCTTAAGATTCATAAGGTTAGGGAATAAGGCATTTTTTCCCTTCCTTTTTTACCTAGCGCTTAGGTCAGTGCTGCTATATAGAAGACACAAATACTTTTGATTAGTGAATATAAATTGGCCTACTAAAACCTGCTCTGTCTACTTCATAAGGGCTTTGTAAGAATTGTTTGTAAAGCTTCATTTGATTGTGCATTGGAAAAATAGCAAATGCTATAGAAAAGTATAATTCTATAGATTTAATCATAAATTTATCTTAGAGTGCTTTTTCTTACTCTTTACTCATAAATTGCTTGGTTTTAAGATATCTGCCATTAATTATGTTGTGCTTCTAGAAATGAATTACAGAAAGATTGCAGATAAAATATATCCTCCAAATTACTCAAAATAATTTTTATTTAACCAATTTTTTACTCAGAATTAAAATGCTATAGAATGACCCGAAAGTTTCCATGCTTTTATGCATGTTAGTTTCCATATTCAGGTTCAACTCTGTCAACTATTCACATCCTCACTCATTGATACTGGTTTTAGACCTGTCTTATACCACACCTGGTATCTGTACCTACCATCCATGCAGTATAGTCTGCTTCAGGCAACCCTTACTGCCTTCTGCCATGACAGGTAAACCTTGATTTAAAACACCCAGAAGTGCCATTCTAGTTCCTTCCAATTGTCTATTACTAAACTGTTTTGAAACACAGACATCTTATGGGAAAGTCTTAAAGGTCTCCAAGCTCAGGCTTATAAGGGAGGAAAGTGAAGAGAATTAAATGGAAGTTCTTCAGGAGGAGGAAAAGGAATGCATTATCCCAGGTAAAGAACCTGGAATAGGATAATCTCCTGAGAGCCAGAAAGGAAATTATACGCTGAAATTGGGAATCAATGTACCCACAGTTTGTATTCAAGTCAGATTTGAATTCCTCTTTCTTCCCATGTGTTTCAGGTACAGTGTCAAGTCATCTTCAACGTGGAAAGGAAGGATGAGATGAACCTCTGACCACTCTGGAATGTTTGCTTTGATTATCCTATAGAACTAACAGCCCATCCTGAAACAAGACTTGCCTGGTTTAGCCTGTCTCTCTGCCAACCAATTTCACTGAAAGTTTGTTTCAGCACTGTCTCATTAGTGGGAATAAAATAAGCTTCAACAGAAAAAAAAAGGAGGTGGGGTAGAAAGAGATGATTAAATCCATTTCTAGCTCAGAATGCTATTCTGGGATGTGTGGGGACTTACATTCATGGACACAGAGATGAACATTTCAGATCTGGAACCAACTCAAACCCCAAGGAGGCAAGGAAAAGGGGGAGCCGGAGCTTTCTCCTACCTTCTGTGGCTCCAATCTCCACAGTGCCTTTCAGCTGGCTGAAGCACCATAGTGTGTCCTGGGTGAGTGCCCCAAGTCCTGAAAGCAACACAAGGAAACACTTGGGGTTAGGTGAGGGCCCCCAGTTGTCCTGAAGAGAACAACAAGGAAAGAAACACAGAGTGTAATCTATGCGCTTCTAAAAGAAGACTTGCACACCAGGTATCATCTTGGGGAGAGGAGAACCTCGTGGTTCCTAGAAGGATGCCCGGTCTGCAAGTATGGCGTCCTGCAGCAAATCACAGCTCAGGCTCCTCCATCTGACTGTGCCAGGACCAGTCTGAGCTGGAGCAACCCGAGCTGTCCTTTCTCGGCCCCTGGCAGTGTCCTGGAGCAGTTACAGCCGGCCTGCGGCCACACCCTGGGTGACTGCCCCTTTTCATGGGAACGCTAAGGCTGGCCATTGTTTCCCCCCTGATGGTGGAGGGAGAAAGAGGCAGTTTGTCAGAGGGGAGAGAGGAAAAGAAAGGCAACTTTTTTTTTTTTTTAAACTGGTCTCACAGCTTGCATGGCTGAATGGCCAGTAAGGGGTCAGATACTCAGAGAACTCCCATCTCTCTTGTTCCCTTCTTGACTGCTTGCCAAAGTCGGAGCTGACTGGAGAGTAGAAGAAAGTGAAACAGGGTTGGTGATGGGGGTGAGGGGTGGCTAACACAGGGCTAAGGATTCAGTTCTGACGAATGTGGTGCCTGTTTTGGTCGGTGGGGATTTCTGTTTCAAATTCAAATTGGACCTTTGATAGGGTTAGATTTTCTGACTTACTATGACTTCCAATTCCCCAAAATATGTATCCAATACTAATGCATATACTTATATATATATATATTTGTACATACACACACACACACACATTTATTCAAGTCAAAATGGCCCTTTTCAGAACATTGTTGGATGGCAGCAGTGGCAGAATACTTAGCAACAGCACGGATGTTCCTTTCAATTCCACTAGGTTTTACAATTAAGGGGAATATTGCATCATCAAATTTTGGGAGAGTCTATCAATTTAAGAATGATTACTTTAGCAGAAAAAAAAATCAAATATTGAAACCAAATTGACCTTTTGAAAACACACAGAGAGCTAAGCAGCCAGCCTCATCACCCACGACAGACTTTTCCTGGACTCCTACATGGAAACCCTCGCTCACGTGATCACTTGCGAGCGGCGCTGTTGCCCATCTGCTTCTCTCACTGTTACTGATGGCACACTGGCTGGAAGCCGCACAGGGTCATCACACAGAGGATACACTCTGCAGTCAGCTGGAGTTTGTAGTTTGGCTCTGACCTGACACAAGTCCCCAGACATGATGAGTCTGTGTTTTTCATTTTTTAAATGACAGTAATAATACAGCATCCATCTCTTAGAGTTGTCCATTTTGAAGGCACTTAGCACAGTCAAGCAACTTAATAAAGAATAGTATAATTGGTGAAGGACCTAAAATGTTCACTAGTTAATAAAAAGAAGAAGAACTTAAGCTGAGCAAATTTCAGTTAGTAGCTATGAAGTACACTCTGCGCTAAACACTTTAAATGCATTAGCCCATTCTCACATCTCCTCTCACTGCAAGGAGGGTACTACGAGAACCCCACTTTACAGGTGAAGAACCTGAGACCCAGGAAGTTTTCATAACTCATCTGAGACCATGCCTAGGATATGGCTGAGCTGGGATTTCCACTCTGGCTGTCTGAATTCCAGTATTCCCTCTTTGCCAAAGTCATCCTACCCATGAAATCCCAATATTCCCAGTGTGTCCTGGTCAACCTGCCCATCTAATAGAGTCCTTAGGCCCAGACAGGCTACACAGCTTGAACTAAAGTCTCATTTGGAAAGCTGAGCTAGAATACAGTTCCAGATGTCAGTAATGAAAATACCTGTCTCTCCTCTAAGACTACACAGGGCTGTAATTTCTCTATAAAATTAGCTTCTGAGAGAGAATACAAAAGGCATTTCACAGCATTTATTAGTGTATAGAGAGGCCACAACCCACAGGCCTATTGCTGATCCTTTTTTATATTTCTGGAGCTTCCCTGGTAGCTCAGCTGGTTAAGAATCCACCTGCAACATGGATTTCTAGCTTGTGTTTCTAGCTCTGGCCTTGGATTTCAATGTTAGGCTTTCTTTGATAAGTTTCTACTCTTCCTTTGCGACTCGTGCTAGTCCTCTCCAAACTGCCGATTCTACTGTTGGATCTGGACTGCTTCTGTCTCTTAGGGAATACCAGTTACAGATAAAGCTCTTCCTGATGTTTGTTCTGGTGCAAGTCCTATACCAGTGAGTCTAACTCCATACTTAGACTCTAAGTATAGACTCTGCATCTATTATCACACAAAAAAAGTGCTTTAAAATAAGCAGACATATATAACTCTGAAACACACACATACAGAGGCAGATTTAAATATGGGCCTTTCCATTTGCAGCAACATGGATGAACCTAGAGATTACCATCCTAAGTGAAGTAAGTCAGATGAGAAAGATTATTAAATGATATCACTTATATGTATAATCTAAAATATGATACAAATGAAACTATCTATTCAGAGAACAGATTGGTAGTTGCCAAGGGGGCGGCGGTAGGGGGAGGGATGGATAGGGAGCTTGGGAATAACAGAAACAGACCACTATATATAGGATGGATAAACAACAAGCTTCTACTGTGTAGCACTGAGAACTGTATTTAATAATCTGTTAAACCATAATGGAAAAAATAAGAAAAAGAATGTACATATATATATACGTATATATGTAACTGAATCACTTTGCTATACAGCAGAAATCAACATATTATAAATCTATACTTCAACAATTTAAAAAAAAATATGGGCCTTTGTATGAGTATTCATTTTCCTTCATGAAATTTTAGCTTTAGATAGAAGCTTGCTTTATTGTCAATCAACTTAATTCACACGTGAAAAGACCAAGTCATAGAGAATTCCTAATTTGCTGAGACTTACAGAGCAAGAGATCATGTGACCAATGTCAGTGACATTTCCAACCATCACCCACAAATATGGTTGCCCAGGCCCATGAGCTCTGTTGATTAGCATGAGAGATCAAAGCAGCCAATGTTACTGCCAGTTTTCTCATCCAAGGAAGTCTTCAGACCCAGTTTCTGTCTTCCACTAAGATCATTGCCCAGTGACGGCATTAGTGATGTAAAGAGAGTTTGGATCATGCCCTCTCTATCCTAAAAGAGCTAGACAGCAGCTAAAAACACAAATGCCTTGATCAATTCGGATGGGAAAGGCTGGCTAGCTGTCAGATGCTCAGCAGAGTTGATACATGACCTGAGTCAGTGATCACCTCAGAAATGGCAGGGATGGTGGGACCTGTACAAAGCGGGCAGCAGCTACTCAGTACCAGCTAATCGCTGCCATGGAGGATTTCAGCCCAGTGTTACTGGACTGCCTAGATTTTAATTTTCAGAAGAAGCAGGAAATCTGGATTATTATGCATAAACTCAAAATTTTTAAATGTAGTCAATCAATTCAAATTTGAACACTGTGTCTGACCTAACACAGGGCAAACACATCACATCTGTGCATTGAGTATGATCTCTATGTCACCAATTTGCAAACCTCGGGCTAGAATATCTGAACCGAATGACACCTTTGATAGTACCTAGTCCGATTCTTTCCATTTCACAGATTAGGAAGCAAGACCCCAAGAGGGGAGAGGACTCACAATACAGTAAAGGTACTGTTGTAGACCTAGTACTCTAAGACAACAGTTTTATTTCTGATACCAGATTTTTCTTTTACCACCAGGCTCCCTCTCATGGTGATGATTTAGTAAGATACCCGTCTGGTTTAGTGAATGTTCTTAGGGAAGTATATTAATTTCTAAAGTGCATGGGCTGGGAGAAAGAAGTTGACATAGGTGAGAAAGGAAAATGTGTTTCTCTTAAACTATCCACCTTGAGCCTTTCCCTGAACCTTGGTACCAAATGGCACTCCAGTTGCTATGGTAATGTTGTCAATAAGCCATTCTCTACCAGATCACATAGCTACACATCCCAGAAGATGCTTATTCCTCTCTTCTCACAACTATGGCTCAGGAAGTTCTGAGTATCACTTACTGGAAGACCAGGAGGAGAGCCCACAGATGGTATGCACCTGTCTTCTTTCTAGGTTCATGTAAGAGCTGATTTTTTAATTTGGTCAGCCCTTGGAGAGCATGTGGTCCAATTGCCTCATTAAAATCAGAAGATCCTGGGGCCCAGAGGGGACACACAGTGAGTTCACAGCAGAGTTGGAGCTAGAAGCCAGTGCTCCTCTGCCCGGCACTGGCTCTCTTCTTGCACTGCCCCAGCGGGGCCCTTTCGGAGTTGGGGGTCAGCCTTTGTGCTGCCTCTTCTGTGCCAACTTGGCTGCAGGAATACAATGAACAGAGGGTGTGACATGCAGCCAATAAAGCTCCTTGTTGATTGGGAGACTGCTGTAAAGAGTTATTTTCAGGGGCTTGGCATCAGCAGCATGCTTCCTTCTGTAGAAAGAGACAGAGACAAGAGAAGGACTTGATTCTTGCCCAGAAAAATTTTCTTTGAGAAGCATCTATTTTGCAGTTGGCTATGAGACAGCTGTAGATGTATATTCAATGACATAGAAAGAGCCTACAATTGTGTGATTCTGAGTGTGTTGTCATGAGGATACCATGATGACTTAAAAAAGGCTCTCAGTGTGAATGTATGTCTTGCTAACACAACAGCCATAACTTAGCATAAAAACTTTTCTATCTAGGATGCTGGATCTCCAAGAGGAGAGACTGCCACATCAGAGAGAGTTAAAAATAAAAAAGAATGTATATTTGTGTATTACTGAGTCATTTGCTGTACAGCAGAAATTAACATAACATTGTAAATCATCTATATTTTAAATTTTAAAAAGTATATTATACTATAGTTTTATTTTTTTTATATCATTTTATTTTATTTTATTTTTAATTTAATATATTCCTTACAAATTTAAGAACCCATCCTGAACCCTCCTCCCTCCTCCCTCCCCATACCATCCCTCTGGGTCGTCCCAGTGCACCAGCCCCAAGCATCCAGCATCGTGCATTGAACCTGGACTGGCATCTCGTTTCATACATGACATTTCACATGTTTCAATGCCATTCTATTTATACTATACTATTATATTTATACCATAATTTTAAAAAGAAGACCCTAGGCTTAGACTAATAGAAGACAGGCTTTTATTTTTATTTAAAACTTGCTACCTTAACATCTTACATATTGCTCCATTTTAGCAATTGCACCATGTTTAGTAAAAATAGGTCATTTCTACGTACCCAACTTGCCAGCGAGCTCATGAAGAACAGGAATATATGAACAAGAACAGTGAAGGTATTAACAAATATTATCATATTTTTATTTTTTAATTTAAAATTTTTTACTTATTTATATTTATTTGGCTGTACTGAGTCCTAATTGCAGCATGTGGGATCTAATTCCCTGCATGCATGTGTGCAGGCTCAGTCATGTCTGACTCTTTGCAACCCCATGGACTGTAGCCCTCCAGGCTCCTCCGTCTATAGGATTTTTTCAGGTAAGAATACTGGAATGGATTGTTGTTTCCTCCTCCAGGGGATCTTCCTGACTCAGGGATCAAATCCAAGTCTCCTGCATTAGCAGGAGGATTCTTTACCACTACACCACCTGGGAAGCCCTTAATTCCAAGAACAGGGATCAAACAAGGCCCCCTGCATTGGGAGTGCAGAGTCTTAGCCACAGGACCACCAGGGAAGTCTCAATATGTTAGATTTTTTAAGTCAAACTTTTCCTTTGCATTGAATTGAAGCAACCATTGGTGATATCACACTGAAATCATTATTGGATTGATTTTGTTGGGTTTAATTCACTGCAAAGGCAAAAAGATATGGCACTGAAAGATGAACTCCCCAGGTCAGTAGGTGCCCAATATGCTACTGGAGAAGAGCAGAGAAATAGCTCCAGAAGGAATGAAGAGGCTGAGCCAAAGTGGAAACACCCAGTTGTGAATGTGTCTGGTAGTGAAAGTAAAGTCCGATGCTGCAAAGAACAATATCACATAGGAACCTGGAATGTTAGATCCGTGAATCAAGGTAAATTGGAAGTGGTCAAACAGGAGATGGCAAGAGTGAACATCAACATTTTAGAAATCAATGAACTAAAATGGACCAGAATGGGTGAAAGTGAAAGTGAAGTCGCTCAGTCGTGTCCGACTCTTTGTGACCCCATAGACTGTAGCCTACCAGGCTCCTCTGTCCATGGGATTTTCCAGGCAATAGTACTGGAGTGGATTGCCATTTCCTTCTCCAGGGGATCTTCCCAACCCAGGGCTCGAACCCGGGTCTCCCGCATTGTCGACAGACACTTTACCATCTGACCCACAACATCACCAATGGTGAATTTAATTCAAATAAGCATTATATCTACTGTCATGGGCAAGAATCTATTAGAAGAAATGGAGTAACCCTCATAGTCAACAAGAGTCTGAAATACAGTACTTGGGTGCAATCTCAAAATGACAGAATGATCTCTGCTTGTTTCCAAGGCAAACCATTCAATATCACAGTGATCCAAGTCTATGCCCCAATCACTAATGCCAAAGAAGCTGAAGTTGAACAGTTCTATGAAGACCTACAAGACCTTCTAGAACTAACACCAAAAGAAGATGTCCTTTTTATCATAGGGGACTGGAATGCAAAAGAAGGAAGTCAAGAGATAGCTGGAGTAACAGGAAAATTTGACCTTGAAGTACAGAATGAAGCAGGGCAAAGTCTAATAGAGTTTTGCCAAGAGAACGCACTGGTCATAGCAAACACCCTCTTCCAACAACACAAGAGAAGACTCTACACATGGATACCACCAGATGGCCAATACTGAAGTCAGATTGATTACATTCTCTGAAGCTGAAGATGGAGAAGCTCTATACAGTCAGCAAAAACAAGACTGGGAGCTGATTGTGGCTCAGATCATGAACTCTGTATCCCAAATTCAGACTTAAATTGAAGAAAGTAGGGAAAATCACTAGGCCATTGAGGTAAGGCCATTGAGGCCTTACGATTATACAGTGGAAGTGACAAATAGATTCTGGGGATTAGATCTGACACAGTGCCTGAAGAATTATGGATGGAGGTTTGTAATACTGTACAGAAAGCAGTGATCAAAATCATCCCCAAGAAAAAGAAATTCAAAAATGCAAAATGGTTGTCTGAGGAGGCCTTACAAATAGCTGAGAAAAGAAGAGAAGTAAAAGCAAGAGAGAAAAAGAAAGATATACCCATCTGAATGCAGAGTACCAAAGAATAGCAAGGAGAGATGAGTAATCATATTACTTTGCTGATAAAGGTCTGTATAGTCAAAGCTATAGTTTTTCAAGTTGTCATGTATGGATGTGAGAGTTGGACCATAAAGAAAGCTGAGTGCCACAGAATTGATGCTTTTGAACTGTGGTGTTAGAAAAGACTCTTGAGAGTCCCTTGGACTTCAAGGAGATCAAACCAGTCAATCCTAAAGGAAATCAATCCTGAATATTCATTGGTGGGACTGATGCTGAAGCTGAGGCTCCAATACTTTGGCCACCTGATACAAGGAGCTGACTCATTGGAAAAGACCCTGATGCTGGGAAAGATGAAGGCAGGAGGAGAAGGGGAAAGCCAAGAACAATATGGTTGGATACTGTCACCGACTCAATGGACAATAGTTTGAACAAGCTCTGGGAGATGGTGAAGACAGGGAAGTCTGGTTTGCTGCAGTCCATGGGGTCTCAGAGAGTTGGACATGACTGAGAGACTGAACATCAACTATTCACTGCAGGAGTTTAATCAACAAGCAAATTGTTAATTGGCTAAACTGACTTTCAAACCATCTGATGGGAAGAAGAACAAGAGGATGAGAGATAGTGGCTATATTGACCATTAAGAAAGAAGAATCCAGAAGAACTCAAGATGACTGGATGTATGAGTGAGGAAGGGATGGGGGGACAAAATCTGGGGCTGTGGGTGAGACAGTGCAGCTGCTCATTTTTATTTTTCTTTTGATTCTACATCCTAAGAATTTATTTGCTGAACAAAAGAAAAAAATTTTATACTCTCAAAGAAGTAATAACACAGCAATATGCCTGACTGGAAATCTCACTCCAGTTTACTAATCAAAGGAAATGGAGGTGCCTAAGAACTTTAAAAAGATGAATGTAAATTTTTGTGTGTTAGATATTGAGAAAATGATAAGACAGCTATTCTTTCCCCAACGCATCCTAGCATGTCATTTGGGAATAGGATTAAAAAGTACCATATATCAAAGCATTATTTTTCTCAAAGTTTTCCCTATACACAATGATTATTTTGTAATGATTTTCTATTATTTATCATAAGACCTTAATAGATGGTTATTGTAGTCCTTTATATTCTTTAAAAAAGCTTTTGGAGGTAAACATGACATTTATTCAACTGGACATATGTAGAATATACAATTTGATAGGTTTTGACATGTATTGAAATATACTATCATTTTCAACCTAGATAGCATATTAAAAAGCAGAGACATTACTTTGCCAACAAAGGTCTGTCTAGTCAAAGCTGTGGTTTTTCCAGTGGTCATGTATGGATGTGAGAGTTGGACTATAAAGAAAGCTGAGAGCCGAAGAATTGATGCTTTTGAACTGTGGTGTTGGAGAAGACTCTTGAGAGTCCCTTGGACTGCAAGGAATTCCAACCAGTCCATCCTAAAGGAGATCAGTCCTGGGTGTTCATTGGAAGGACTGATGCTGAAGCTGAAACTCCAATACTTTGGCCACCTCATGCGAAGAGTTGACTCATTGGAAAAGACCCTGATGCTGGGAGGGATTGGGGGCAGGAGGAGAAGGGGAAGACTGAGGATGAGATGGCTGGATGGCATCACTGACTTGATGAACATGAGTTTGGGTGACCTCTGGGAGTTGGTGATAGACAGGGAGGCATGGCGTGCTGAGATTCATGTAGTCGCAAAGAGTTGGACGTGACTGAGCAACTGAACTGAACTGAACCACTTTCAAACATCACTCAAATCAATATAATATATACAGCCAACACCCTCAGAATATTTCTCCTGCTCCTTTATAATCATTCTTTCCAGCTCTTGCTCACCACCCACCACCTTCCTCAACCTCCCATCTCAGGCACCTCTGATCAGTTCACTGTTACTATTCATTCATGTGTATCCTCTGTAATTTTATATAAATGAAAGTCTATTATATGTACTTTTCTTCTTTTGATTTCCTTCACTCAGGAAATTAAGATTAATCCACATCTTTGTGTTAAGAGTTCATACCTTTGTATTGCTGACTAGCATTGCTTAATATGGATAGAGAACAGTTTGCTGACCCATTACCTGAATTTGAGCTGTTTCCAATTTTTTGTTATTACAAGTAAAGCTGTTAGAAACATTCATGTATAGGTATTTGCATATGCTTTTATTTCTCTTGGGTAAATACCTAGGAATGGAATAGTTGAGTATTATGGGTATGTGTAACTGTTTTTAATAATAAGAAATGCCAATCTAAATTGATTTTTTTTTTTCTGAAGTGATTGTTATCACCAACAGATCTGAGAATTTCAGTTAACCCACATCCACACCAGCCCACTGTATAGACAGATATTTTAGCCATTCTACTGGAAATCTAGTAGCTTATTGTGTATTAAATGTTCACTTTCCTAAATAAGTATCTTTTCTGGTGCTTATTTGCTATGTATATGTCTTATTTTTCTTGCCTTGCTCAATTGGCTAAAACCTCCTATAAAAATTTTAACAGAAGCAGTGAAATTAGGTATGCTTGTCTTATTTCTAAACTGAAAGGGGAAGCCTTTAAGTTTTTCACCATTAACTATAATATTAATTGTAGATTTTTCACAAATTGATTTACCTGTTTACCAGGTTTGCTGAGAGTTTTTATCAGGGATATTAGATTTTGTGAAATATTTTTTCTTCATCTATTGTGGTGATATTTTTTTCCTTTTAATGTTTTATTATGTGGTGAATTACACAGATTTTTAATGTTAAAGTAAGCTTGCATTTGGTCATGGTGCACTATATCTCTGGATATTGTTAGATTTTAATCACTAAAATTTTGTTTATAGTTTTTGCAATTATACACATGAGAGAAATTGGTATCAAAGACTGTTAACCTCATAGAATAAGTTGGGAATTACCCCTCTTCAATTTTCTGGAAGAGTTTGTGTGTAATTGGTACTATTTCTTCCTTAAATGTGTGGAGGAGCCTGGTGGGCTGCCATCTATGGGGTAGCACAGAGTTGGACACGACTGAAGCAACTTAGCAGCAACAGCAGCAGCAGCATTCACCAGCTAGGTCATCTGGCCTGGAAGAAAGGAAGGTAGAAATCTATTAAGCTATGTTTATGTTCCATAACTCTTTGCCTTCGAGTATCTTCAGAATTTTTCGCCTGTTTATGTTTCCATCCAGTGAAAACATTCATTTGCCTTAAGAAGTTCCTAGCTTCCCACCATGGTATCCCATCATCCCTGTGGCCTCAAGTGCATTTATCCATACTACTCCCTCAGGCCATGTTTCCTGCAAAAGGTAGTGTTAACCAGAGAAACCAATTATTCTAAGCCTTGAGTTACTATCTTTTTTTTTTTTTCTCACTATTCATGAATGTTGGCCTTCATTAGCTAAAACAGAAAAAGCACAAATGCAGAAGCTACATAATTTACAGAAAGGTTACCTGAATGATGCCAAATATTCTCCAAATACAAATAAAAGCTTAATTAACGGTTTAACAGCCAAAGAAGCTCATTTAAATTCACTTAGGGGAAAATGTAATTTTTTTTTTTTTTTTAGTTATTTATTTGCTTCTTTCCTTCTTCTTGGATTATTTTCTATTACTTTATCATCTCTCTCCATTAGCTTGGAAGTTATATGTGGTTTTTTTTTTTTTTCCCACAAATCTTCCCACCCTCTCCCTCTCCCACAGAGTCCATAAGACTGTTCTATACATCAGTGTCTCTTCCGCCATCCCGTATACAGGGTTATCGTTACCATCTTTCTAAATTCCATATATATGCGTTAGTATACTGTATTGGTGTTTTTCCTTCTGGCTTACTTCACTCTGTATAATAGGCTCCAGTTTCATCCACCTCATTAGAACTGATTCAAATGTATTCTTTTTAATGGCTGAGTAATACTCCATTGTGTATATGTACCACAGCTTTCTTATCCATTCATCTGCTGATGGATACTATCTTATCATCTATAACTAATAGCACTATAAGAGATTCTTTGAAAAGTTCTTACAAGATTCCTGAGAGTAGAAATATAAGTCACCATAGAAGACCATTTCTAGACACAATGAATATTTTTTTTGTCATAGCACATAGATGATCAGAATCTTTGCTCATGTGAAATTAACTTTGAGATTGTATACATAATCAAAACAATTTTATGATATAGTTCTGGCTTCTAATAAGGTTATTGTTTCCATATCAAACCCAAGCTCCTGCAGCAGACTCTATGTCCTCAGATGGTTATTCTGTCTTCCATATTGTCCCTTCACTTTGTACTTTTGGGCAAATGATGTGTCAGAAACTCCTGGCTGCCTAATGCATTATCCATCCTTTCTTTATATCTTACTAACAGATTCTTGATTTTGTTCATTACTATCCACTGTCTTGTTTAAACAAATAAAAATGCTTGGAATCATAGACTCTTTTGCAGCTAGGAATGGTCATGTGACTCACATCTGCTCCTCCTAGGAGTATCTGGAAGCATCTTTTGTCTTGTGATACAGATGCCACTTTTTCTCCATATCCCACTGTTCCCCTTTGTGCTTTCTGAAATAATGTGTGGTGACAGGAGCTATCACAGTCTCCTGGTATTCCAAAGAAAAAGAACCACAGAGACCTTGACCCTGATATATTTAAGCCACTGAACCAACACAGCAATGGCCTACCTCTGGCTTTTCAGGGCAGAAAAAATGTCCAACTTAATATGTTGAAGCCACTCTTTATTCAGTTACAGCTGAATCCAGTCCCCAGTACACAAATGGAGAAAGAGGATGTTATCTTTGCATAATTATACAATCATTTTTAATTCTTCCACAAGAAAAACCAGCCATTTTTAGATTTTAAGAGGCACATCATTTCAGAACAATACATTTTACCCATCTTCTGGCTCACTGCATTCAACCTTTAGCCAAAATGTCAAGTATCAAAGTACAGATAGTACTTTATTTACATCTGTTTATAGACTCTAAATTATTTAAGGGCAGGACCTATGTCTTATTTATCCTTTCACCTTTAGAACCTAAAACATCTCTTGGCACTTATTAAAAGGTCAGGAAATAAGTGTTTAATTTATTTAGACTAGCAGGAGAATAAGCTCTTTAAACCTAGGGTGGAAGCTGTTGCCACAGGATAAAAATCAGTGCTCAGATACATGATAAGACAGGCAAGCAGAAAGCAGTCAGGATATAGGGCCAGCTCTCTGTCACTAAACCAGTGTCTCAGTCTTTTCATACAGAGAACACTGTGCATCTCTACAAGGATGAAAATGCCTTCAGCATCCGGGGGCGGTGGGGGTGCTTGGAGGGGAAACGTGCAAAAAATGAAGCCCTGATAGATGCTTTAGCAAATACTCCTCTATGTTCAGCATTTTCTGCCTGTAATTACTTTTCACCAAAGACAGCAATCATATTAAAAAAAAAAATAGCTCTCCTAGTTGCTTCACTTAAAATGGATGGTGACTTTATAAAGCACAAGTGGCAAAAAGCCAAACAACAACCTGCTTTATTGAATCTTATTTTCTCCTGTGCAGATTACTCACTCATTAGTTTGCCTGGAACTGAGAAATGTGGTTTTCTCTGACCCATGGGGTCTGAGACCAACAGGAACCAGCACCAGCTCAAAATCAGTTTCTTCTCAGGCCTGCCCATGAAGGTTAGATAAGTTATTAATGCATGAAACACCCAACTCCTGAGTCATTCACAACCGAAGTTGCCTAAGTGTGAGGAGGTTGTACTTCTGCCTAAAGCCTTGCAAGATCATTTTTGGAATGGGTATTGTTGTGATAGATGGAACTCAGTGGGAATGGGCAATTTTGACATTGTAAATTACCTTGTAATTTTATATACTGGAGGCCATTCTTTCAAATCCACAGGCCTATAATCCCGAGAAAGGTCATTCTTAGTGTGGAGTCTGGAGTATTTTGAAAAAAAATAGGAAAGGCAGGGTTGAAAAGCCCATTTGTCCTGCAAGTTGGGGGAATAAATTTATAACAAGGATTTTTTAAATGAAGGTTGAATTTGCAACCATTCATTTGAACAGGCATGCCTAGACCACCTGATAAATAATACATTTGCATTGTGCTTATGAAATATGCAAATGTAGTCCAATTTGCAAATAAATGCCTTGAAGAATTCTTTTAAAACTTCAGAGGTTACCTAATCCTAGTAGTTGCCCTATTCGTATTTGTGAGGTTTTTGTTTTATTTTGTGACAGCTGCCATAAATTCAATTAAACTGTATAGCAAATGAAGTTTTGGTGGTAGCTGTTTTTTTTTTCTCCTGAAGGAAGAAAATGATCAAGAGGTTGGAAAGATGGGAAGCAATGAGCACATTTGCAAACAGGGAAATCAAACAATGCCGCATCAAAATAGGAAGGAAGGAAATCCAGCCAGCTAAGCAGGTACAGCCGGATTTGGTACCCTTGTCCTTCACTCCCTTTATCCACAGGCTTTTTTTGCTTGGGAAAAAAAAAAAAAAAGTATAAGCAATTAGGATCTGCAAAGTTAGAAGCTAAAATAATTCACTGACAGCAAACAGAAACAGAAAGCAAATCTCAGAATGTGCAGGCATGAAAAATACTGCAAGGGATGGTCATTCAAAATGTGTTTCAGGCCATTTGGAGAGGCGTGACTGAGAACACTGCCCTAAGTCAAGTTCATTAACGCCTCCTCCACGAGGTTTTAACTTTCTATCATATAAAAAAAAAATCTAAATGTTTAATTTTCTGAGTTTCCACAGGACTCAAATTCTGAATTCTCTAAGACTCATAGCTCAGTCAGTAAAGAATCTGCCTGCAATGCAGGAGACCCAGGTTCAATTCCTGAGTCAGGAAGATCCCCTGGAGAAGGAAATGGCAACCCACTCCAGTATTCTTGCCTGGAGAATCCCATGGACAGAGGAGCCTGAACAGGCTGCAGTCCATGGGGTCACAAGAGCCAGACACAACTTAGTGACTAAACCACCACCACCACCATGAAATATTTTAAAAAATATAATAAAATGTGTTCCAGGATCACGGAGGAGCCCCTGACAGCCACTGATAGTAGGTAATCACGTCAACATGGGCTCCTTGCAAATGAAGCTACAAACCGTCACTGATGTTTGTAACAGCCGTAAACCTAGCATAATAGAACATGCATGCGGAAATACATGAGTAAGATACTGAAAACCTCTTACAAATTAGATGCTCTCTCTATTATATGTTGAGGTTTTGTTCTATGCTGGGTACCAAGAGAACCAGGACTCAAAGGGTCCTCACAACAGCCCCATAAATTAAATGATTACAAGCAAAGACACGAAGACACAGAGAGGTGAAGGTTTGCCAAGAGCATGTGGCTAAGAAAGACAAACCTGGATTCAGAAGTCAGGCCTCCCTGCTTATCACACCTCCATCAGGTGTCTCTGTTGTAAAAGGCAGATGGAATTTCTGTGACCTAAATTCTTGCCTACAGGTATGAGGGAAGCTTGCTGGTTAAAAGGAACCTCAAAGAGGAACCTCAAGGTACTTTTGGTAAATGGAGCATCCATTAGTAATGGTCAATTAGTAAATTCAGACTTTTCTTAAAACTCTACATGCATGCTAAGTACAAAAGGTGATAGTCAAGAAGGGCATAAAAGAGGAAATGCTGTGGTTTGCTTTTGGATGATCTAAATTTTCTCCCTCTCATGCTTCTTTTAGGTCACACAGTTCTCTCACATGGGAAGAACTCATTGGCTGGAGCCCAGGATGAGACAGAAGGTCTCCTGAAATAATCAGGTGCTTAGAGTCCCCAGATGACTAGACACACGTGGCTCACCTGCTGAACTAACCCCACTGGACTATACTCAGGACTATCATCATTAGGGAGAGGAACTATTGAGGGAAATGAAGCTCTGAGGGGCATGAGCTAGTCAACCTCTTGCAGTTGTGTGCAAAAAAATGATGTCTGATTAATAAACAGTAGGAAGGACACAGAATGGCAGGAGAGACTAAGTGAGCTGAATGTTACTGGAATTGGGCCACTTTCCCAAGCTTATGGCTAGGGGGTTAGTTTCTCACTACATCATTTATTCACCTAATAAACTGTTCAACAAATATTTATTGAAGGTCATCTATGTCCAGGGTTCTGGGGATATGGAAAATAAGGCTGCTGTTCTCATGAAACTTATAGAGATGGGAAGAGATGGGAAGACAGACAATAAAACTTAAGAGATGGGAAAGTGAAGTGAAGTGAAATCACTCAGTCGTGTCTGACTCTTAGCAACCCCATGGACTGCAGCCCACCAGGCTCCTCCATCCATGGGATTTTCCAGGCAAGAGTACTGGAGTGGGGTGCCATTGCCTTCTCCGAATGGGAGAGATGGGAAGACAGACAATAAAAAAAAAAAAGAAAATGCAGTCAATCCTAAAGGGACTCAACCCTGAATACTCATTGGAAGGACTGATGCTGAAGCTGAAGCTTCAGTATTTTGGCCACCTGATGCGAATAGCCAACTCATTGGAAAAGACCTTGATGCTGAGAAAGATTGAAGGCAAAAGGAGAAGAGGGCAGCAGAGGATGAGATGGGTGGATGGTACCACCAATTCAATGGACAAGAATTTGGGCAAGCTCCAGGAGATAGTGAAGGACAGGGAGGCCTGGCATGCTGCAGTCCATGGGGTCACAGAGAGTCAAATGTGACTTAGCAACTGAACAACAACAACAAGTTCTATGAAGCACAAAGAAGCTGGTTAAAGGGCATACAAATCTACACGGGGCATTAGTTTACATAAGAAGGTCAGATAAGTCCCTTGAACAAAGTGACATTTGAACAGACCAAAATGAGTAAGTGAACCAGATAGCAAGGAGAAGTCATTCCAGGGAGAGAGAACAACCTTTGCAAAATCCCTAGGGTGAGTAAGTGCTTTGTGTTCTGGGAACGCTATGGAAACTAGTGTGGCTGCTGAAGGAGAAGGAGGGGAGCAGAAGGTAACAGGGACAAAGAGGGTGTGGCAGCAGGCAGACCATTAGGGCTGAACACTTAGGACTTTACCTCAGACCCTAAACAAAAAAAGTTACGGGAGCACCTGGCTGTGGTACAGAAAGAAACAAGAGTAAAAACAAATTTAAAAAAAGAAGAATTCTGTTAGGAGGCTAATGGGATAACCAAGCAAGAAATAGACTAGAATGGTAGCAGTGGAGGTATTGAGCAGTGTCAAATGTTGGATATGCAAGAAAGACAGATGTGAAGGGTGATGCCAGGATGAACTTGGCCCAAATGACTGGGAAAATGGAGTCATCGTGAGCGGAGACGGGGGGAGCAGGCTAGGGGGTGCTGTGTCTATGTTATCCTCAGATGCCCATTACATATTAAGTAGGCATTACATACCATCACCTTCCTTCACTATGTCTCCTTACTCTGTGCCAAAGCTACCTTATTTAATATGATGTGGGAACTGGACTGGACTTCCTAGGTGATGCTAGTGGTAAACAACCCGCCTGCCAATATAGGAGACATAAGTGAAGTAGGTTCGATCCCTGGGTCAGGAAGATCCCCTGGAGAAGGGAATGGCTACCCACTCCAGGCTTCCCTGGTAGCTCAGGCAGTAAAGAATCTGCCGACAATGCAGGAGACCTGGGTTCAGTTGCTGGGTAGGAAAGATTCCCTGGAGAAGGGAATGGCAACCCACTCCAGTATTCTTGCCTGGAGAGTCCCATGGAAAGAGGAGCCTCATGGGGTACAGTCCATGGGGTCACAAAGAGTCAGATACAACTGAAGCAACTTAACACGCACACACACATGAAGTGGACTGACATCCATCATCTTCCATGGAGTGCAGTCCCCTGAAAGCAGTGACCAGGTCTAACTCTCTCCACTGTACACCTAGCACAGTTCCTGGCTTGTAGTCGGCACTCAGTTACTAGTGAATGAGTGAATGAAAAAAATGCAAAGGAGTGATTATTCCTAATGACTCCTATGGAAGGAACTGGGCCAACTGAAATCTGCTTCCATAGCCTGCCTGGACCAGGTCAGAGAGCAGAGCCACATCAGTGGAATGACCCACACAGAGGCCACTGGAGTTGGCATCTTCTCTTTCCCTTTAATTCAGGTCATGCCTCCAATTTAATTCAAGGGTATTAAATGCTGATGTTATTTTAGAATTACAAAATTTGCCTGCCTCCTGAGAAATCTATATGCAGGTCAAGAAGCAACAGTTAGAACCTGACATGGAAAAATGGACTGGTTTCAAATTGGGAAAGGAGTACATCAGAGCTGTGTACTGTCACCCTGCTTATTTGACTAATATGCAGAGTACATCATGCGAAATGCCAGGCTGGATGAAACATAAGCCGGAATCAAGATTGCTGGGAGAAATATCAATAACCTCAGATATGCAGATGATACCACACTTATGGCAGAAAGAGAAGAGGAACTAAAAAGCCTCTTGATGAAAGTGAAAGAGGAGAGTGAAAAAGTTGGCTTAAAACTCAACATTCAGAAAACTAAGATCATGGCATCTGGTCCCATTACTTCATGGCAAATAGACAGGGAAACAGTGAGAGACTTTATATTTTGGGGCTTTGAAATCACTGCAGATGGTGACTGCAGCCATGAAATTAAAAGACGCTTGCTCCTTGGAAGAAAAGCCATGACCAACCCAGACAGCATATTAAAAAGAAGAGACATTACCTTGCCAAAAAAGGTCTGTCTAGTCAAAGCTTGGTTTTTCCAGTAGTCAAGTATGGATGTAAGAGTTGGAATATAAAGAAAGCTGAGCTCCAAAGAATTGATGCTTTTGAACTGTGGTGTAGGAGAAGACTCTTGAGAGTCCTTTGGACTGCAAGGAGATCCAACCAGTCAATCCTGAAAGAAATCAGCCCTGAATATTCATTGGAAGGACTGATGCTGAAGCTGAAACTCCAATACTTTGTCCATCTGATATGAAGAACCGACTCATTTGAAAAGACCCTGATGCTGGGAAAGATTGAAGGTGGGAGGAGAAGGGGACAACAGAGGATAAGATGGTTGGATTGCATCCCCGACTCCATGGACGTGAGTTTGAGCAAGCTTCAGGAGTTGGTGATGGACGGGGAAGCCTGGTGTGCTGCAGTCCATGGGGTAGCAAAGAGTCAGACATGTCTGAGAGACTGAACTGACAAAGAAAATGTATTTATTGCTTATATGTGGAATCTAAGAATACAAATGAACATTTATAAAACAGAAATAGATTCATAGACATACAAAAGCAAACATATAGTGACCAAAGAGAAAAGAGGGGCAAGAGATAAATTATGAGTTAAGGATTAACAGATACCAACTAGTATATATGAAACAGATAAAGAACAAGGTCCTACTGTATAGCACAGGGGACTATTCGGTTGCTAAGTCATGTCAGCCTCTTTGCAACTCCCATGGAGTGTATATAGTCCACCAGGCTCCTCTGTCCATGGAATTTCCATGCAAGAATTCTCCAGGCAAGAATACTAGAGTGGGTTGCCATTTCTTTCTCCAGAGTATCTCCCCAACCCAGGGATTGAACCTGCCTCTCCTGTATTGGACTTCCCTGGTGGCTCAGACGGTAAAGTGTCTGTCTACAATGTGGGAGACCCGGGTTCAAGCCCTGGGTCGGGAAGATCCCCTGGAGAAGGAAATGGCAACCCACTCCAGTACTATTGCCTGGAAAATCCCATGGACAGAGGAGCCTGGTAGGCTACAGTCTATGAGGTTGCAAAGAGTCGGACACGACTGAGTGACTTCACTTTCACTTTCACTTTCACTTTCTCCTGTATTGGCAGGGGGATGCTTTACCATTGAGCCACCAGGGAAGCACATATATTTATACACACACATACATATACATATACGGGGCTTCCCTTGTAGCTCAGTCAGTAAAGAATCTGCCTGCAATGCAGGAGACCTGTGTTTGATCCCTGGGTTGGAAAGATCCCCTGGAGAAGGAAATGGCAACCCACTCCAGTATTCTTGATTGGAGAATCCCATGGATAGAGGAGCCTGGCAGGTTACAGTCCATGGAGTCACAAGAGTTGGGACATGACTTAGTGACTAAACCACCACCGCCACATATACATACATATAACTGAATCACATTGCTATATGCCTAAAACAGCTATCTTTCAATAAAAAATGGCTATCATGAAAAAAACTACAAAGAATAAATGCTTGAGGGGATGTGGAGAAAAGGGAACCCTACTGCACTGCTGGTAGGAATGTAATTTGTTTTAGCCGCTATAGAGAACAGTATGAAGATTCCTTAACAAACTAGAAATAAAACTACCATATGACCTAGCAAAGAGTAGGACATGATTTAGCAACTGAACAACACCGCCATCACCAGCAATCCCACCACTGGGCATATACCCTGAGAAAACCACAATTCAAAAAGACACATGTACCCCAGTGTTCACTGCAGCACTGTTTACAATAGCCAGGACATGGAAGCAGCCTAGATGTCCATCAGCAGAACAGATAAAGAAGTTCTGGTACATATATACAATGGAATGTTGTTGTTGTTGTTGTTTAGTTGCTAAATTGTATGTGACTCTTTGCAACCCCATGGACTGTAGCCCATCAGGCTCCTCTGTCCATGGGATTTCCCAGGCAAGAATACTAGAGTGGGTTGTCATTTCCTCCTCCAGACAATCTTCCTGAGCCAGGGATTGAACCTGCATCTCCTGCATTGGAAGGCAGATTCTTTACCACTGAGTCAACAGGGAAGCCCACAATAGAATATTCCTTAGCCATAAAAAGGAACAAATTTGAAACAGTTGTAGTGAAATGGATGAACCTAGAGCCTGTTATACAAAGTGAAATAGGTCAGAAAGAGAAAAACAAACGCTGTGTATTAATGCATATATATGGAATCTAGAAAAATAGTACTGATGAACCTATTTATAGAAAAGAAATGGAGATGCAGATATAGAGAACAGACTGGTCGTCACAGTAGGGGAAGGAAGGGTAGGACAAATTGAGAAAGTAGCACTGACGTATACACACTATCTTGTGTAAGATAGATAACCAGTGGGAAGCTGATACATAACACAGGGGGCCCAGCCTGGTGCTCTGTGGCAACCTCAATGGGTAGAATGGGGTGGGAATGGGAGGCTCAAGAAGGAACGGATATATATATATATATATAATTATTACTTGCGTTGATGTATGGCAGAGACCACCACAACATTGTAAAACAATTATCCTCCAAGAATAAAAATTGCTTAAAAAGATATAATAGATATATATGTATTCACAAAATAAATATTGTCGATCTATTTTCTTGATTATAAATGGCAATATGGCTGCCTAATTTTAAGTTTTCCATCCATGGTAATTGGAAATTTTATTCTAGGATTCCTCTATGGTCTTACTCAACCCACCAGAACATCCTACTCATACAATCTGTACCTCCAACATCACTCTGAAACTCTTATCCTCATATTACCTTTATCTTCAGAGAGAATGCCATAGCCTACACTTTAGTATCAGAAAGATCCTACAATCCACTCCTCAAGGCATAAGCAGATCTTTGTGCTTAAAATTCCACTACTAAGAGGCATTTCTTTGCACTGACATTTCCTTTCAGGGATCTTCAATAAGGTACATCAAGAAATGAAGTCATTATTTTTTATTCATATTTTATCAGTGTAGAATGATCTCTTTGTGATTCACTGCACCCCACAGGGGATGGGTCACATAAGAGCATTTAAGATAGAAATTTGGAGAGCCCTTACCATATTTGCAATTGGCAGCTCAGCCAATGGTATTAGGCACCAAAGAGTGTGAGTGCTGGTGTTTTAAAAGGCCTCCATTCTGCTAGACAGAGGCAAAAGCACAGGAGCAAAGCCATACCTGTGGTGGATACATTGGTCAACCATTGTCCAAGCTTTATCTTGAACAATGAAAAAAATGGTTCCTCAGTCAAACAGATTAGAGATATTCTGCTTATCACTTCCCAGTCTTGGATATTTACAGTGGACATTAGCAAGTCAGATGTTGGGAGAAGTGTTAAATTTTATAAATCTTTTTAACCTTCTTTAACATAGCATTTTTGCAAACATACGTTAATTTGTTGTTCAATGTCTTGAGAAATAGCATATTCTGTTTATAAGAGAAAGAGCTCATTTGCTTTACCTGGAAGTTGATTGTAAGAAAGAAGGGAGGCTGTCTAATATACTGAAAAGCACAGTCTTTTACTGGGTTCAGAGACTCTGATTTAAATCCTCCACTAACCTATTTATTGACTTCGTACCCTCAGTTGAGTTACTTAACCTCTCTGTGCCTTTGTAAATTGAAAATCTAATCTGTTTTTACTTCTAAGCATTTTCTTTCTTTTTTTTTAATTTATCTTAAAATTTTTTGTTAGGGACTAGTTGATTTACCATGTTAGTTTCAGGTGTATGACATAGTGATGCAGTTGTACATGTACATATATTCATTTTTTTTCAGGATTCCTTTCCTATATTGGTTATTACAGAATATCTAGGCATTTTATTTCTAATGCATGTAAAATATCTTGATGCAAAATAAAGAATACCTAGGTTTTTATAATGGAGAAGGCAATGGCACCCCACTCCAGCACTCTTGCCTGGAAAATCCCATGGACGGAGGAGCCTGGTAGGCTGCAGTCCATGGGGTCGTGAAGAGTCGGACATGACTGAGCGACTTCCCTTTCACTTTTCACTTTCCTGTATTGGAGAAGGAAATGGCAACCCATTCCAGTGTTCTTGCCTGGAGAATCCCAGGGACGGTAGAGCCTGGTGGGCTGCCGTCTATGGGATCGCAGAGTCGGACACGACTGAAGCGACTTAGCAGCAGCAGCAGCAGGCTTTTATAATCTTATTTTTGTCCTCTACAGAACTCTACTTCCATCTCTGTTTAGCACCTCTGGGTTATAGCAGCCAGGAGCAGTGGGTAAGAGCAAGGGTTCTCGATTAAAACTCAGTTCAGATCCTGACTCTGCTATTGACTAGCTGTGTGTTCTTGTGCAAGTTACTTGACCTCTCTGGGCCTCAGCTTATTTGTGAAACAGAGCTGTTGGAAGGATCAAAATAATACAGTTTAGTTTATACTCTACATAGAGTGTCCAGCCAAGGGCCCAGCTCAGAGTAAAGGGTACAGTAAATAGCTGTTACAAGGGTTCTGGTTGTTATTTCCTGTCTCTGAACTTTTCATCTCTGGCTTGGCTATGATCTCTCTCCTTAACCCCACTGCTAAGAGCTCTCCTTCCTGGTAGTTGACACTCCTGACAATGGGGTCTTCCAAATAGTACCCCCACCCCCCTTCCCAAAATCTAGCTTCCTCCCTGGGGCAACTGGTGCTTATAATTTACTTCCAGATCCCTGGCCCAGCTGCAGGGAAGGAGAACAGACAATGATTTCTCTTCCCACAGCCTCCCACGCATTAGCTTTCCCTGCATGTCTGATGTTTGACTTCTAACTCCCCTCGGGCTGCGACTACTCAGACAAAGTGAAGTGGACAGATGGAACAATTATTTGGAAAGCTCAGCCAATGGAAAACAAAACAAAAAGACAAGCGAAGAAAACCCTACACTGAGCCTTGCGGTTGAGGGAAAAGAGTTTATTGGTTTAAATTATTCTTATTGCCTGCTGGCAGCGATTGCATTTTCCAGATAATTGCTCAGTGCTCCCATTAGTTTTCCCATGCAGAGAAATGATACCTTCTTAGATACTGGCACTACAGGTAGCCTTCCTCAGCAGGAAGAGATGTGTTCGGGCAAAGAGCTTCTATACAGCAAATTTTAGTTAGCTGACTCCAATCAGTTCATTGGTTTCCATGATAACCAAGAGGTGTTGCAGGAGTGGGGGGGAAAGGGTCTCTGGATGTGATAAGAAATAACACTTCAAAATGAAGCATACTTTTAAAATCACGTATTTGAAAAATTTCTGAAAAAACACTGATTCATGTTTTACAGATATTGAGCCAAACTACCTGTGTTGAATTCCAGGCTCTGCCATGCATGTGTGACTTAGTATAAATTACTTTGTCTCTGAGTCTCAGTTTCCTGGTCTCCCTGCTGAAAATGACAGCTCACTCATAGAGTGATGAGGATCAAAGAGTCATGTACAAAGAGATCATCATACTAAGGGAAGTAAGTCAGACAGAGAAAAACAAATATGATATGTGATCACTTATACATGGAGTCTGAAAAAATGATACAAATGAATTTATACACAAACAGAAATAGACTCAAAGGCATAGAAAAAAAATTTATGGTTACCAAAAGGAAAAGGGTAGGGGTGAGGGTGGATACATTGGGAATTGGGGATATCCCCAATTCCCAATGTATCCACCCTCACATTCAGAAAATGAAGATCATGGCATCCGGTCCCACCACTTCATGGGAAATAGATGGGGAAACAGTGGAAACTGTGTCAGACTTTATTTTTCTGGGCTCCAAAATCACTACAGATGGTGACTGCAGCCATGAAATTAAAAGACGCTTACTCCTTGGAAGGAAAGCTATGACCAACCTAGATAGCATTTTCAAAAGCAGAGACATTACTTTGCCAACAAAGGTTTGTCTAGTCAAGGCTATAGTTTTTCCTGTGGTCATGTATGGATGTGAGAGTTGGACTGTGAAGAAGGCTGAGCGCCAAAGAATTGATGCTTTTGAACTGTGGTGTTGGAGAAGACTCTTGAGAGTCCCTTGGACTGCAAGGAGATCCAACCAGTCCATTCTAAAGGAGATCAGCCCTGGGATTTCTTTGGAAGGAATGATGCTAAAGCTGAAACTCCAGTACTTTGGCCACCTCATGCGAAGAGTTGACTCATTGGAAAAGACTCTGATGCTGGGAGGAATTGGGGGCAGGAGGAGAAGGGGATGACAGAGGATGAGATGGCTAGATGGCATCACTGACTCGATGGACGTGAGTCTGAGTGAACTCCGGGAGTTGGTGATGGACAGGGAGGCCTGGTGTGCTGTGATTCATGGGGTCACAAAGAGTCAGACACGACTGAGCGACTGATCTGATCTGATCTGATATATAAAATAAACAACAAGGACCTACTACCTAGCAAAAGGAACTATACTCAATATTGCATAATGACTTATAAAAGAATCTAAAAAAGAATATATATATGCATATATATATATATCAGTTCAGTTCTCAATAAATTATGATTGATTATGTTATCATAAAGGTATATAATAAATGACTGTTATTAATGAATTATTAACAAATCGACCTGTTTCTGGTTATAAAAGCTAAAGATGGAAAAGCCCAAACTCCAGATGATGGCAGCTCAGGGCCTCTCGTTCTGTGGGTTTTGAGCTTTTATTTTTCTGGCTCAATCCACAGATTTCTTTAATTTCAAAATCTCTGGTGCACATTTGTGCTCACTGAGAAGTATACCTCTATATCTTTAAATACAGCTACATACAAGAGACTGTCAGATGGTGTTCGGGACCCATTACACAAAATACAGTAAGAATCTAGTTCCATTCCTGCCCAACAGGATGTGTAGGTAGCTGGGGAGGCCACACACGCCCATCAGACCTCGACAGTGGAAACAGACAGCTGTCTGGGTGGGAGAGGAGGGAGCCCACTCTGCCCTTTCTTTCCTGGATGTGATCCTGCCTGAGTTCAGGGGGACATAATGTACAACTCAAGGTCATGCCAATTGCGCTTCAGATTTTCTGCTCTTCTAGAACAGAAGTCAAAGCAAATTTGGAAAGCGCATAGTCTAAGATTTTCTCATCTGTGTGATGGGGTCAGCCAAAGAGGTCAAAGACCTTTCCTGAATGATAATAAAAAATATTAATAACTTCCACATATTGAGTGCTTAATATATCAGGCACCATGCTGGATGTTTTACAGGAATTATCTTATTTAATTCCTACACTCATCCTCTCAGAGGAGACTCATTACTAAGCTGTCAGGATTCTCCAGAGAAATTGAACTGAAAGAATGTATAGAGATGTAGATAAGAGGAGATTTATTGTAGGAATTGGTTCACGTGGTTATGGAGGCCGAGAAGTCCCACAATCTGCTGTTTGCAAGGGTGAAACTCAGGAAAGGTGGTGGTGTAATTCAATCAGAAGGTTTAAGAATCAAGGGGCCCATTGGGTAAGTGACAGTATGCATCTGAAGGCCCAAGGACCGGGGGCATTGATGTCTGAGGGTAGATGAAGTTGGATGTCTCAGTTCAAGCAGAAAAGCAAACTGGCCCCTCCTCTGCCTTTTCATTCTTCCCCAGGAAGAGAAATTTCCAGTACAAGCCATGGCAGCTTTAAAAATTTCCAAGAAATGCCACACTCGATGTCATCGACCTTATGATCTCCCTACTTGGAGACAGATAAAAACCCTTACTAATCAAGCTGAAAATCTGGTTTCTCAACAGGGAATGCCTCGGGATCCTGAAAATACTATTGTCACTATGCTTGCTTTGCTTGCTTCTGCTTCCCCCGCTCAGGCTGACTTGATTGATCACACTTATTGGGCTTATATACCTAACCCCCCTTTTATTGTAGGTTGTAGAATGGACAGATATAAGACCAATCATATCCACCAATGATTCAATACATATGCCCCCTCCTTGGAGCTTGGAGGAGCCCTCTCATCCTGAGGAAGAAAGAAAACTAATTAACATTTCTCTAGGCTATGAAATCCTTCCTTTATGCATGGACCCAACAAAATTATGTATTAATGTTAGTCAACAAATGTGGGCTTTCATCCTGCCTCCAAAAAAGAACTTCCACACATTGCTTAAACTGTTTACTGCCTTGTCCTTTTATGAAAACCATATCAATACTACCAAAACTCTAGGAAAAGAACAAAAGTTAAAATGTAAGGGGTTTACTTATAAAGACTTTAAATATACTCCTATTTATTGAGACAGATGTCAAGCTAAATCAGAAAATTTAATGTTTATGGCTAATCACACCTTTGTTGATTGGGGACCCCATGGTATCTGGTTATCTAACTGCTCAGATGATATTAACAGTACTATATGTGATTATGTTACTCAAGAAGATTACCAACAGTTCAGTGAGACACTTCCATGAAAAGGACTTCTTGGCTGGCTTGACAGTGAAATGACACCTTCTTGCCCTCAAATCGTCCTCAATAAACGATTTGGGCCTGAACAGTGGGACATCTGAAAACTAGCTACTAGCACCAAAGAACTTGGAACTTGGACTGGACATTTCACAGGGACCAATTGTAGTCATAATAACCTTTTTTTTTTCATTATAATCAATCATATTTCATACAAGCTTATGTTCCCCTTCCTTTTATTATAGCTATAGGGAGTTTACAATTCAATAAGACTTTATGTTCTGTAACTTGTATAAATTGCAAATTATATACTTGTCTTAATGCTTCTCTTTCCTTAAGAAAGGAATCCCTTTTGATTCTTCAATCTTGACGTAGTCTGTGGTTACCAATAAATCTCCAGCGGCCCTGGGAAGAAGGTCCCATGCCTGGACTTGCTTCCTGGTTACTTACTAAACTGCTCGGGTGATCTAAACGATTCACTGGATGGCTGATTCTTGACATTTTGGGATTAATAGCTATTTGCACCACTGCTGCCGTCACTGGTGTTGCTTTACAAACCTCAATTCAAACACATAATTTTATCCAAAATTGGACTAAAGATGCTCATACTATGTGAGCCACTCAGGCTCAGATAGATGAGGATATTCAAGATGAAATACAGGAACTAAAAACAGCCATCAAATGGGTTGGAGATCAATTAATAGATGTACAAAACCAAGTGATACTAAAATGAGATTGGAATTCTACTCAATTTTGTGTTACTCCTGTTCAATTCAATCATAGTGCCTACAACTGGGAACAAATCAAATTTCATTTACAAAACATACATGATAATGCCTCTCTGAATGTACAATTATTACAAAAAGAAATCTTTGAAACCTTTTCTAAAAGTTTGCCCTCTTCCACTAATTTGGAAACGTTAGCTAAACAACTAGCTGATCAATTATCTGGGCTAGACCCAAGCAAATGGTTTCAGAACATAACTCATAACATAGGGTCTGGAACTATGACTTTGGTGATTGTCTTGATAATTATATTTGTTGTTTACCATTGCCTTCATACAAAAATTGTTAAAACTGATTAAACTCAAATGATCAGGACCCTTTTTACAAATATAATAAATAAGGGGTAATTGTCAGGGAACGTTTAACAGGAGGATTTCTGTGTGCTGTTTTTTGTCTCTCGTAAATCCTCTGTTCCTTATCAGTTCCTGGTAACGAGTGGAGTGGCATGCTGCTCCCAGGACTGAGGTCATGAGATAAAAAGCATGCGTGGATTTCCTTCAGTAAACATTCTCCTTACGACAAAACTGCTTAGTCATGACCCGCTTTCTTGAGATATGGATTGTCTTCTGACCTTATAACCATTGTTAATTCCTTGTTTCCTTGATAACTGTTGCTGTACATCTGGTTTTCTGATCTTTATCATTGTCAAAAGAAATTCCTTGTATAACAGCCTATATATACTCACAGAAAGATCATTAAATCACCCTTGCTCCACCAGAGACTTGGGTTCCCGTGTGTTTCTCTCTCTCTCTCTCCCCCCCTCCAGCTAATTCTCTGGAGCATGGAAACCCACCGAACCCACTCTCCTGCCCTGGCTTTCAAGACCTCCTCGAGAGGACGCCCTGGGCCTTCGTGAGCGGTGCAAGCCCTCTTCTAGGGTTTTATTGGTTCTCTGCGTAAACCAGGGAATACTAGCTTATTTCTCTCTTTCACTTTCTTATCGTTGACTCTGGATCACCAGGTTCCAGTCCATTAAAGGACCACAACAGCCCACCACATTGGGAAGGGTGATCTTCCTCACACAGTCCACTGGTTCAAATGGACTCTCTTTCAGAGCCACCCTCATAGACACTCGGAAATAATGTTTACCAGCAATCCAGGCAACCCCTTAGCCCAGCCAAGTTGACTCATAAAATTGTCATGTAAGCCCACTCTGCAGATGAGGAAGCAGGCACAGAGAGGTTAAGTAACCTGACCAGATTACACAACTACTAGCTGATAGTCTTCTGATTCCAAAACCAGAAGCCTTAATGGACTGCTCTGTTATCTTCTGCAAGAGTTCATTTCAATCTGGGGAAAAAGCAGAAGTACCTGTTTTCCTGCAAAATACTTTGGTCTTGGTGACATCTCTACATGACAGCTTGTACTGAAACCCAGACTTGAGTCCCAGGTCTGTCCTAAATAAGAGTGACAAAGATAATTGATACTGATTCAACAGAGATAATAACAGCCACTATAATTTAGTGGACAAATACTATATGTCAGCTATGAGTCTCTTGAAGTCCTTGAAAATTAACATAACAATCTCTCATAGAAACCACAGCTCTGGTGTCTAACTTTGCATTTACCAGCTGTGGGATTTTCAATAAGGCATTTAGTCTCACTTTAAAAATAAAATTTTCTATGAAAAATAATGTACAGTGAACACTTACACAGTACTCAGAAGGTGGCAGGCCCTAATATGTATTAGCAGTACTTTTGTTCCATTTCTACAAGATGAAGAAACTAAGTCTTACAGAGAAATGGATGAACAGCCTGAGGCCATAAGTCTGGCAGAGTCTGTACTCTGGGTCAGCTTCCCTCCAAAGCCTGACAATGCTTTGTACTTGATCAGTGACTGTCATAACTGGTCACATATCAGAAGCAACTGGGTAACTTGTTTACACTCTAGGGTCTTTGTCCTCATCCCCAAACTGGGCTGTTGCAGGGCCAGATTGGCAGCCACTGCTCCAGCCCATGCATCGCCTCATTCCCCAGGTCCCCTTCCCACCCTCCTGTGGGAGGGAACACATCTGTCCTCAGTGACTGCAGAGAACCCTCCTATCTTAGTTAAGCTGGGCTGCCATAACAAAATACCATAGACTGAGCAGTTTAAGGTACAGGAATGTACACTTCATAATTCTGGAGGCTAGAAGTCCAAGATCAAGAGGCCACCATGGTTGGATTCTGGTGAGAGCCCTTTTCATGGCTTGTATATAGCCAGTTTCTGGTTGTGTCTTCATGTGATGGGGAGAATGTGAAAGCTCTCTGGTATCTCTTCTTACAAGGGCACTAATCCAATCACAAGGGCCTCACCTTTATGACCTTCTCAAAACCTAACTACCTTTCAAAGGCCCCATCTCCAAATACATCTCAATGGGGGTTAGGCTTCAACAGATGAAATTGGATGGGAGGGCAGGGAACCATCATTCAGTCTACAGCACCTTCCTGATTGGTTTAAGATATTGGCCCTTTCTATTCTACTTCATCAGCAATAGTCTTTTAAAAGAATTAAATGATACTGGCTGAGCACTTGTTTGCTGGGCATGGTACCCAAAGGACTATTTATTTATTTATTCATTATTTACACTTGGTCTGCTTTCAAAAAAAAATATGATGCCTTCTGGAAATTTAAGACTGTCACAGGAAACACTGACAAGGACACATCACTCCACAGGCTACAAAAAACAGGGCCATCTTCCCAGTGGTTGTTCATGCTGCCCCAGTTGTTCTAATTGTTCACACAACTGTGGTACCTGCCCCCGTGGTTCTAGCTTTCATTCCTCAGTCTCTCTCTCTTCCCCGCCCTCCCAGATTTTGTTGCTGGGGACACAACTGAGTCATCAGTTGGCTTTGGCCTTCAGGTACTTAAGCAGAAGCAAAAAGGCAGCATCTTTGTCTTAAGTGATGAGCTGAAAGATTCACATCTCCATGCTCTTGCAATTAAAAACGCAATGATGATGATAGCAACTAATTTTCACTAATGACTTACTATGTGCTAAGCATGATTTCATTTAGTCCTCACAGCAACTCTAAGCGATAGGTACTGGTATCCCCCACTCTGAAGAAATGGAAACTGAGGCTTAGGGAAGCTGAGTATGTTGCTTAAGGTCATCCCAGGCCCATAAATTGGGGAGCCAAACAGATTTCCTACCTCAGCTTCTGCTGAGAGTATTTGGATCTCCTGAAATGTTCTCTTCTGTTGAATTCTCTTCTGTTGAACACCTTGTATTTGAAACAGGGTGTCTCATTGGCTAAGTTTTCCCCGTCCTGGAGGTGGTGCAAATATACAAGAGATAAACAGGGTATGTCAGTCAATATGAAAACCCCACCATCCTCAGTCTACAGTGAAACAGATCCCAGACCAAGGGCTCAGTGCTGTGCTGTGCTGTGCTAAGTCACCAGTTGTGTCCAACTCTTTGCAACCCCAGGGAGTGTAGACTACCAGGCTCCTCCGTCCATGGGATTCTCCAGGCAAGAATACTGCCATTTTCTCCTCCAGGCAAGGTCTCATTACTGATAGGATTAAGACTGGTTTCAAGAGACAGCCACTGAGAAGGCTGGGCAATCACAAATTCAATTGATTAATAATAAACTCTCTCTGATTTTCCTTGTCACATGCTAGAACTGACTGAACTCAGAACTTAAAAAACACATGGAAATCAGAAAAGCTCAATAAGCAGGAGATCTAAAATAAAGTCCAAAAGATGGAAGTCAATTATATTATATAAACATGGTTTAGCAAGAGATTTTTCTAAACACCGCTTCCCTGCTCAGTGTTTACTTACCAGGTAAAAAGCATAAACTGCACTCAGGCAAGCCTTCAGATTTAGAGGGGGGAAAAAAATGAACTGTTTCTCTGGCATTTGTACCCGAACTTCATTTACATAAAAAATTCTCATGTAGTATTAAATGCATATAGTAAGATGAAGGAATTAAGGCTGAAAATATAAACCCATTCCTCAAAGAGGATGGCCCAGCTTGTCACTAGCATATTTCCATCTGCAGGACTTACTGCCAGTGGCCCCAGGACTGTGACTGGTGGCTGGTCTAGTAGCTGCTTCAGATGTGCATTTAGAAGGCATTTCAGCTAGTTTGAAGTTGAGGCCTGAAATATTCTATGCATCTTTATCAGTATCAATACAAATCCTGGACATTCACTCTTAAGGATTAGAAATGGGAATGAATAACTAGCAGTTAAATACACAAGTTCTGTGATTAGATAGATGTGGACTTAAATTTGGGCTCTGTAACCTTGGCTATAAGTCTTGGTTCCATATATAGAATAAAGATGATGATAGCCTCATCCTAGGTCTTTTGTGGGGCTTCCTTGGTAGCTCAGATGATAAAGAATCCACCTGCAATGCAGGAGACTTAGGTTCAACCCCTGGGTTGGGAAGATCCCCTGGAGAAGGGAATGGCAACCCACTCGAGTATTCTGGCCTGGAGAATTCCCTGGACAGAAAAGCCTGGCAGGCCACAATCCATGGGGTTGCAGAGTCGGACACAACTGAGCAACTTTCACTCAGGTTTGTTGTGAGGATTATGTAAGGAAACACACACACACACACATATCATGTAGCAAAGCAACAATATAGTGAAAAACTGAATAAGAACTAGTACTATTATTCCTACCACCACTGTCACCATATTACTACTACCATTATTAGTACTACTATTACCATTACTTTGCCAACAAAAATCCATATAGTTAAAGCTATGGTTTTTCCAGTAGTCATGTACGGATGTGAGAGTTGGACCATAAAGAAGGTTGAGCACCAAAGAAATGATGCTTTTGAACTGTGGTGTTGGAGAAGACTCTTGAGAGTCTCTTGGACTGCAAGGACATCCAACCAATCCATCCTAAAGGAAATCAGTCCTGAATATTCATTGGAAGGACTAATGCTGAAGCTGAAACTCCAATACTTTGGCCACCTGAAATGAACTGACTTATTTGCAAAGACCCTGATGCTGGGAAAGATAGAAGGTGGGAGGAGAAGGGGATAACAGAGGATGAGACGGTTGGATGGCATCATCAACTTGATGGACATGAGTTTGAGTGAGCTCAAGGAGACGGTGATGGACAGGGAAGCCTGATGTGCTACAGGCCATGGGGTCACAAAGAGTTGGACACAACTGAGCGACTGAACAATAATTACCATTACTCTTCCTCCTCCTCTTCCAACTACCATACTTCTACTACTGCTATCAAAACTATTCTATTACTACAACTACAGTATTTCAATAAATTTTTTTTATGTTTTTACTATTCACCCTTCCTCTTTCTTGTGTTAACTCCCTTCTATTTATAATGGAAATGAAGCTATTTTTCCTGCCAAATGAGTAGTTTGAGAATCGGAATATTAATTTATTTGAACATATGTGTGTCAATGTTGCTCTGAAGAAAAGGTCCCAGTATGTTCTGTTAACATACTCATGACAAAATGAAGTATGGGTTATACATAAATTCACATTTCAGCTCACGTCTCACCTCCTTCCAAAAGCCTTTCACTCACATTGATGTCTCCTTTCTCTGAAATGGGGCCTCCCTGGTGGCTCAGATGTTAAAGCTTCTGCCTGCAATGTGGGAGACCTAGGTTCGATCCCTGGGTCGGAAAGATCCCCTGGAGAAGGAAATGGCAACCCACTCCAGTATTCATGCCTGGAAAATCCCATGGACCGAGAAGCCTGGTGGGCTACAGCCCATGGGGTCAGAAAGAGTCGGACATGACTTAGCGACTTCTCTTCTCTTCACTTCTCTGAAACAGTCGTCATTGTGTTCTCAAATTCTTTCATCATTGTAAGACTTATCTCCTCACCTAATAAGCTCTCTGAAGTCAGTGTTTAGTACCATAAGCATGGTAGGCATTCCAAAAATACTAATATATGAAAATGATATTGAATAAACCAAGATTCTGTATTAAAGGTATTTAATTGTTCATGTTGCCCAGAGTCCAGAGTCAGGTCAAGTACAGTTGGATCCAGGGGCTCAAAAGACACCACCAGTCCAGTCTCTCTGGACCTCTCAGATCTACTTCCATCTGTACTGTTTCCTTGGAGGCTTATCGTCAGCGCTGGGAGTGCCATGCTCACACCCTCACAGTAGCAAGCCCAAAGGAATATAGCCTGCCTTTCTCCAGCCACTCCTATGTACATCCCAGGAGATGGGACTCTGCATTGGACCAGTTTCAGTTACATGTATACCTTGGAGCTTCAGATATATAGTTTGCCCCATCCAAGCACCTAAGCCAATGGAATAGAAGAAAAAGTTTCCCCAAAAGAAATTTTAGAATAAGAGGAATGAGCTTTGGATGGGGAGAAGCCTTTATAAAGATCTCACTTGTCTTTTGTAACTACCTTAGCTCTAAACACAGTAAAAAGCCATAGTAGATACTCAAAATAAGTTTTAAGATTGATGGATTTTTATGCATTAGGCTTCCAACCTAAATCCTTATCTGTTTTTCCTTCTGCTTGTGGATACTTTGTGGCCAGATTCTAAAAATGTGGAAACGTTTCACTCAAAATCAACATCCTTACAATGTTTAGATTAATTCAGAGGTGGCAGGTGTCTCCTTAGAACATTACCCCTTTCTCTCATGCCCTGGGTAGAAGTAATCCTTCTGTCCCCCGAACTTCAGTTTGACTTAGCTCACACATCTGCTATGGTACTTGCCATATGTTTTCTCTGTTCTTATGCATATTAGTCAAAAATCTGTTTAAATGCTAGCAATCCTCTCCACAAAAAGCTTCAGAAAGGGGAAAAAAAATTGACTCTTGGCTCGCAAACCTGAACAATTTAGGGATAGTTCTTTTATAGAAATCATTTGATTCAAGATTCATATAATGTCACTAGGATGGGATTTTACTTTGTTTCTTGACCTCATCTTTAATATTTACTGCATTCTCAGTCCCACTGCTTGCAATATGGCTGCCACAGCTCCAGCCTTTGTCTCTTGTTTACTTCTAATGGAAAGAGAAAGAAGTTCTTTATTAAAAGTCCCATGATAATGCCATTGCTTCTCATGGGCATTAAATGGGGCTTATGCCTATTACTGAATCAGTCACTGCCTGAAACAAACTGGTTTAGATCTAGGTCATATGTTCCATGCCTTGGCTCGGTGCTAAGTAGAAACCAAGTCTAACAATGGGGGAGGAATCATTCTCAAAGCAATATTCAATTTGGAATCAGAAGGAAACTGTTTACAGGAGCCATGTGACACCTGGATTTTCCTTTAGATTATGTATTTATTCATTCTCTTGGCCATAATGCCCAGTACAGTGAATGACAGAGTGATTAACAATTATTTACTAGAGGGAGGGAGGAAGAAAGATGGGATAAACCACTGATTAGACGTTTCTAACATATTCACAGTGTTTTGGACAATACTGTCTTTCTTGGGAACGCATGTTTGACATGGGACTTGAAATGTGGGAATACAGTTATTCATCAGTTTGATTAGCTCCAGCTTGTGCCAACTAAAAGCTTTTCATAAGCATTAGCTGTTTACTCCCTTATTTGAAATATTTCCTGGTAATGAAGTGAAAGTTGCTCAGTCGTGTCCAACTCTTTGGAACCCTATGGACAGTATAGTCCATGGAATTCTCCAGGCCAGAATACTGGAGTGGGTAGCCTTTCCCTTCTCCAGGGGAGCTTCCCAACCCAGGGATCGAACCAAGATCTCTCACATTGCAGGCGGATTCTTTACCAGCTAAGCCACAAGGGAAGCCTATTTCTTGGTAATAACACTAGAGAAAAAAAAAATGATTCATGTCTTAATGAGGCTGAATTCTTAGCTTTCATTCCCTGAAACTTCCTACTGTGCTCTGGAGTCATGTGACGGAACTACTGCCACTTACAAAACTGGTTGGAAAACTGATGTAGCAGAATCTGCCTTGATGAAGTAGTTACCTCACTTTTTGAGCAACTCTTCACTTTTGGCCCCTGGAGAAGGAAATGGCAACCCACTTCAGTACTCTTGCCTGGAAAATGCCATGGATGGAGGAACCTGGTAGGCTACAGTCCATGGGGTCACAAAGAGTCGGACACAACTGAGCAACTTCACCTTTCACTTTTGGCCCAATGAGGGTTCAATAATAATGCTTTCTTTGCAAAGGGGTCAATTACAGGATGAAAATAGAAACTAAAGCAGTTTCAGTGTTGCTTCCTCAAAGTAGATTTCATTGGTACAAGATGGGGCCATGTCCTTTTTTCACCTTCCGTCAATGACCAGCCAATCTGAGTGTGAACATGGAAATTGGATATTTCCAATTCAGGTTCACAAACTCAGAATCATTGATTTTCTTGTGCCCCTGTTGAAGCCACTTAATTCTCTTGGCCCTTCCCCACACTACTCATCTCTTCCATGAGCTAGAAAGGAGAGATGAGTTTCATTCAGTTCAGTCACTCAGTTGTATCTGACCCCATGGACTGCAACATGCTAGGCTTCCCTGTCCATCACCAACTCCCAGAGCTTACTCAAATTCATATCCATTGAGTCGGTGATGCCATCCAACCATCTCATCCTCTGTCATCCCCTTCTCCTTCCACCTTCAATCTTCTCCAGCATTAGGGTCTTTTCAAATGAGTCAGTTCTTCATAACAGGTGGCTAAAGTATTAGAGTTTCACCTTCAGCATCAGTATATCCAATGAATATTCAGGACTGATTTCCTTTAGGATGGACTGGTTGGATCTCCTTGCAGTCCAAGGGACTCTCAAGAGTCTTCTCCAACACCACAGTTCAAAAGCATCAATTCTTCAGTGCTCAGCTTCCTTTATACTCCAATTCTCACATCCATACATGACTACTGGAAAAACCATAGCTTTGACTAGATGAACCTTTGTCAGCAAAGTAATGTCTCTGTTTTTTAATATGCTGTCTAGGTTGGTCATGACTTTTCTTCCAAGGAGCAAGTGTCTTTTAATTTCATGGCTGCAGTCACCATCTTCAGTGGTTTTGGAGCCCCCCAAAATAAACTCTCTCACTGTTTCCATTATTTCCCCATCTACTTGCCATGAAGTGATGGGACCAGATGCTATGATCTTAGTTTTCTGAATGTTGAGCTTTAAGCCAACTTTTCACTCTCTTTCACTTTTATCCAGAGGCTCTTTAGTTCTTCTTCACTTTCTGCCATAAGGGTGGTATCATCTGCATATCTGAGGTGATTGATATTTCTCCCGGCAATCTTGATTCCAGCTTGTACTTCATCCAGCCTGGCATTTTCCATGATGTACTCTGCATATAAGTTAAATAAGCAGGGTGATAATATACAGGCTTGAGGTACTCCTTTTCCTATTTGGAACCAGTCTGTTGTTCCATGTCCAGTTCTAACTGTTGCTTCCTGACCTGCATACAGATTTCTCAGGAGTCAGGTAAGATGGTCTGGTATTCCCATCTCTTTAAGAATTTTCCAGTTTGTTGTGATACACACAGTCAAAGGCTTGCCTAGTCAATAAACAGAAGTAGATGTTTTTCTGGAATTCTCTTGCTTTTTTGATTATCCAACAGATGTTGGCAATTTGATCCCTGGTTCCTCAGCCTTTTCTAAATCCAGTTTAAACATCTGGAAGTTCACAGCTCACATACTGTTGAAGCCTGGCTTGGAGAATTTTGAGCATTACTTTGCTAGCATGTGCTGCTGCTGCTGTTAAGTTGCATCACTCATGTCCGACTCTGTGTGACCCCACAGACGGCAGCCCACCAGGCTCCCATGTCCCTGGGATTCTCCAGGCAAGAACACTGGAGTGGGTTGCTATTTCCTTCTCCAGTGCATGAAAGTGAAAAGTGAAAGTGAAGTGGCTCAATCGTGTCTGACTCTTAGTGACCCCATGGACTAGCATGTGAGATGAATGCAATTGTGCAGTAGTTTGAGCATTTTTGGCATTGCCTTTCTCTGAAACTGGAATGAAAACTGACCTTTTCCAGTCCTGTGGCCACTGCTGAGTTTTTCAAATATGCTTGCATATCGAGTGCAGCACTTTCACAGCATCCTCTTTTAAGATTTGAAATAGTTCAACTGGAATTCCATCACCTCCACTAGCTTTGTTTATAGTGATGCTTCCTAAGGCCCACTTACCTTCACATTCCAGAGTATCTGGCTCTAGGTGAGTGAGCACACCATCGTGGTTATCTGCATGATAAAGATCTTTTTTGTATAGTTCTTCTGTATATTCTTGCTCCCTCTTCTTAATATCTTCTGCTTCTGTAGGTCCATACTGTGTCTGTCCTTCCTTGTGCACATCTTTGCATGAAATGTCCCCTTGGTGTCTCTAATTTTCTTGAAGAGATCTCTAGTCTTTCCCATTCTATTGTTTTCCTCTATTTCTTTGCATTATCACCGAGGAAGCCTTTCTTATCTCTCCTTGCTATTCTTTGAACTCTGCACTCAAATGGGTATATCTTTCCTTTTCTCCTTTGCCTTTAGCTTCTCTTCTTTTCTCAGTTATTTGTAAGGCCTCCTCTGACAATCATTTTGCCTTTTTGCATTTCTTTTTCTTGGGGATGGTCTTGATCACTGCCTCCTGTACAATGTCGGGAACCTCCGTCCATAGTTCTTCAGGTGCTCTATCAGATCTAATCCCTTGAATCTATTTGCCACTCCCACTGTATAATCATAAGGGATTTTATTTAGGTCATACCTGAATGGCCTAGTGGTTTTCCCTATTTTCTTCAATTTAAGACTGAATTTGGCAATAAGGAGTTCATGATCTGAGCCACAGTCAGCTCCCGGTCTTGTTTTTGCTGATTGTATAGAGCTTCTCCATCTTTGGCTGCAAAGAATATAATCAATCTGATTCAGTATTGACCATCTGGTGATGTCCATGTATAGAGTCTTCTGTTGTGTTGTTGGAAGAGGGTGTTTGCTATGACCCGTGCATTCTCTTGGCAAAACTCTATTAGCCTTTGCCCTGCTTCATTCTGTACTCCAAGGCCAAATTGCCTATTACTCCAGGTATTTCTTGACTTCCTACTTTTGCATTCCAGTCCCCTATAATGAAAAGAACATCTTTTTTGGGTATTGGTTCTAGAAGGTCTTGTAGGTCTTCAGCTTCTTCAGCATTACTGGTTGGGGCATAGACTTGGATTACTGTGATATTGAATGGTTTGACTTGGAAATGAACACAGGTCATTCTCTTGTTTTTGAGATTGCATCCAAGTACTGCATTTCAGAGTCTTTTGTTGACTATGATGGCTACTCCATTTCTTCTAAGGGATTCTTGCCCACAGTAGTAGATATAATGGTCACCTGAGTTAAATTCACCTATTCTAGTCCATTTTAGTTCATTGATTCCTAAAAAGTTGATGTTCACTCTTGCCATTTCCTGTTTGACCACTTCCTATTTACCTTGATTCATGGACCTAACATTCCAGGTTCCTATGCAATATTGTTATTTACAGCATTAGATTACCTCCATCACCAGTCACATCCACAACTGGGTGATGTTTTTGCTTTGGCTCCATCTCTTCATTTTTTCTGGAGTTATTTCTCTACTGTTCTCCAGTAGCATATTGGGCACCTACCGACCCAGGGAGTTCATCTTCAGTGTCTTACCTTTTTGCCTTTTCATACTGTTCATGGGGTTCTCAAAGCAAGAATACTGAAGTGGTTTGTCATTCCTTTCCCCAGTGGACCATGTTTTGTCAGAACTCTCCACCATGACTGTCTTGGGTGGCCCTACATGGCATGGCTGATGGTTTCATTGAATTAGACAAGGCTGTGGTCCCTGTGATCAGTTTGATTAGTTTTCTGTGACTGTGGTTTTCATTCTGTCTGCCCTCTGATGGCTAAAGATAAGAGGCTTATGGAAGCTTCCTGATGGGAGAGACTGACTGAAGGGGAGTCTGGGTCTTGTTCTGATGGGCAGGGCCATGTTCAGTAAATCTTTAATCTAATTTTCTACTGATGGGCGGGGCTGTGTTCCCTCCCTGTTGTTTGACCTGAGGCCAAACTCTGGTGGTGGTAATGAAGATAATGGCAACCTCCTTCAAAAGGGCCCATGCTCATCGCAGCACTGTTTATAATAGCCAGGAGATGGAAGCAACCTAGATGTCCATCAGCAGATGAATGGATAAGAAAGCTATGGTACATATACACAATGGAGTATTACTCAGCCATTAAAAAGAATACATTTGAATCAGTTCTAATGAGGTGGATGAAACTGGAGCCTATTATACAGAGTGAAGTAAGCCAGAAGGAAAAACATCAATACAGTATACTAATGCACATATATGGAATTTAGAAAGATGGTAACAATAACCCAGTGTATGAGACAGCAAAGGAGACACTGATGTATAGAACAGTCTTATGGACTCTGTGGGAGAGGGAGAGGGTAGGAAGATTTGGGAGAATGACATTGAAACATGTAAAATATCATGTAAGAAACGAGTTGACAGTCCAGGTTCGATGCACGATACTGGATGCTTGGGGCTGGAGCACTGGGACGACCCGGAGGGATGGTATGGGGAGGGAGGAGGGTTCAGGATGAGGAACATATGTATACCTGTGGTGGATTCATTTTGATATTTGGCAAAACTAATACAATTATGTAAAGTTTAAAAATAAAAAAAAAAAAAAAAAAAAAAGGGGCCCATGCTCCACTTAACGCCCCCAACCCTGCAGCAGCCACCACCAACCCACACCTCTGCTGGAGACTCCTGGACACTCACAGGCAAGATGGGTTTAGGAGTCTTTAATGAGGATTAATAAATAAATACCTGTAAATTCCTTCAAAGGCAGAATTCTCATGAGCTCAACTTTTTTCCCCCCTAAAGAGAAAGTAATGGCCTGTGTTCAGTGTACAGTATACTTTTCAGTATGTATATAAATTAGAATTATCTTGAATGAATTCTATCTAATTCATGAAGTTGGAAGTGAGGAGAAGGCATATTACAGAAGATTCAACAAAGATGTGGTTCAGAATGAAATAATACTGATAGGTAAAATATTCTGTAAGTATGATAAAAACTCAACTACAGAAACTCAGCCATGGGAACATCAAAATTTGGGGCATTTTTATTTCAAGGTAACTATCAAATTATTATCAGTTACTAAATGGATTGGTGATAGGGTCCCAGGTAAACAGAATGACCTATCTATTTTATTTGGTTACAAAAGAGAAACAGGTGGCAACCTGGGAGAATGAAATGTGGCAGAAAAAGACCCAGAGAAAGTTACTGGCTGTTGATTCATTTTTAGCTTAATTCCATTAGATGTAGGTCATCACTCTGTGCTAAAATATTGTATGCCAATACAGTTTTTGGCAAGATTCAAACTTTGTAACCAATATTAAGGGGCAGAAACTTGGCCCAAACAACTGAAGCTAATTTTCAAGAGATCTGGTTTATTTCTGGCTTGAGGTAGAGAATTTAGGAAAGGTAAATGTGTACCATGAGATGTCCATCAAAAGAGAAGTTTCAAGGTGCAGTAGGAAACAAGATAAGTATTTTAAAAAGTGTTAGGTTGTGAAAATTGCTTTAAAAATACAGATCTATAGAAAAATAGAGACTAAGATCTAAAGACAGTAACAAGAATAATTACATCATTTAAAATGTACCATATTATCGCAATTTTAAAAGTAATAAATGCTCAAATTTCAGAACATTCTTAACATTTTAAAGAAGATTAAAATGATCTAATTTCATTATTTAGAAATAGTTATTTAAGTATTCTAGCCCTTTCCCTCCCATGCTTACATTTCTTATTTTTCAAAAAACGTTTTTTTTTTCCCTAAATTTAAAAATAATTTATATTTGTTAGGAAAAATTAGAAATTACAGAAATATAAAATGGTTTTTAAAATTTATAAATCTGTCAGCAAGCAGTAACCACCATTAATATTTTAGAGATATTCATTTCTAGTTTTTTACTATATATTTTTATGTAGTTTTCAATACAATTCTGCTGGGGATGTTTGCACTTAAAATTATAACCATGCAACTTCACTCCTGGGCATTTATACTAGAGAAATGAAAACTTATATTCATATAAAAACCACAATGAGGGATCAAACCAGAATGCACATCATCAAAAAGTCTACAAACAATAAATGCTGGAGAGGGTGTGGAGAAAAGGGAACCCTCCTACACTGTTGGTGGAAATGTAAACTGGTACAGCCACTACAGAAAACAGTATGGAAGTTTCTTAAAAAACTAAAAATAGGGCTACCACGTGATCCTGCAATGTCACTCCTGGGTATATATATGGAGAAAAACCTACTTTGAAAAGATACCTGTACTCCAATGTTCATTGCAGCATTATTTACAGTAGTGATGACACAGAAGCAACCTAAATGTCCACTGACAAATGAATGTATGAAGATGTGGCACATATATACAATGGAATACAACTCAGCCATGAAATCAAAAGAAAATGCCCTTTGCAGCAACACTGGATGGACCTAGAGATTAAGAGTTGGACTGTGAAGAAAGCTGAGCACCGAAGAATTGATGCTTTTGAACTGTGGTGTTGGAGAAGACTCTTGAGAGTCCCCTGGACTTCAAGGAGATCCAACCAGTCCATTCTGAAGGAGATCAGCCTTGGGATTTCTTTGGAAGGAATGATGCTAAAGCTGAAACTCCAGTACTTTGGCCACCTCATGGGAAGAGTTGACTCCTTGGAAAAGACTCTGATGCTGGGAGGGATTGGGGGCAGGAGGAGAAGGGGACGACAGAGGATGAGATGGCTGGATGGCATCACTGACTCGATGGACATGAGTCTGAGTGAACTCCGGGAGTTGGTGATGGACAGGGAGGCCTGGTGTGCTGTGATTCATGGGGTCACAAAGAGTCGGACACAACTGAGCGAATGAAATGAACTGAACTGAACTGAAACAATCCAGACAAAGATAACTATCATGTGATATCACTTATACATGTAATCTTAAAAAGATGATACAAATGAATTTGTATACAAAACAGAAATAGACTCACAAACACAGAAAACAAACTTCTAGTTACCAAAGGGGAAAGGTGGGGAGGGATAAATGAGGAGTTTGGGATTAATATATACCCTATTATAAAATACACCCTACTATATATAAAAGGTACCCAACAAAGACCTAGTGTATAGCACAGGGAACTATAGTCAATATTTTGTAATAACCTATAAGAGAAAATAATTGCAAAAAGAATATATATACACACATATATGTATGTGTGTGTGTTTGTGTGAATTACTTTGTTGCACACTTGAAATAAAACATTGTAAATCAATTAAACTTCAATTTTTAAAAAACCTGTATAAAAATGATCATAGCAGTTTTATTTGTAAAAGCCCAAAGCTGGATACAATGCCAATGTTTTCCAATGACTCAATAGGCAAACAAACAGTGGGACATTCACATCATGGAATACTTCAGTTCAGTCACTCAGTCATGTCAGCCTCTGCAACCCCAGGGACTGTGGCACATCAGGCTTCACTGCCCATCACCAACTCCCAGAGTTACCCAAATTCATATCCATTGAGTCGGTGATGCCATCCAACCACCTCATCCTCTGTCATCCCCTTCTCCTCCTGCCCTCAATCTTTCCCAGCATCAGGGTCTTTTCCAATGAGTCAGCTCTGCATCAGGTGGCCAAAGTATTGGAGTTTCAGCTTTAGCATCAGTCCTTCCAATGAACACCCAGGACTGATCTCCTTTAGGATGGACTGGTTGGATCTCCTTGCAGTCCAAGGGACTCTCAAGAGTCTTCTCCAAAACCACAGTTCAAAAGCATCAATTCTTCGGCTCTCAGCTTTCGTTATAGTCCAACTCTCACATCCATACATGACTACTGGAAAAACCATAGCCTTGACTAGATGGACCTTTGTTGAAATAGTAATGTGTCTGCTTTTCAATATGCTATCTAAGTTGGTCATACTTTTCTTCCAAGGAGTAAGCGTCTTTTAATTTCATGGCTGTGGTCACCATCTCCAGTGATTTTGAAGCCCCAAAAAATAAAGTCTGACACTGTTTCCACTGTTTCTCCATCTATTTGCCATGAAGTGATGGGACCAGATGCCATGAACTTTGTTTTCTGAATGTTGAGCTTTAAGCCAACTTTTTTACTCTCCTCTTTCACTTTCATCAAGAGGCTCTTTAGTTCTTCTTCACTTTCTTCCATAGGGTGGTGTTATCTCCATGTCTGAGGTTATTGATATTTCTCCTGAAAATCTTGATTTCAGCTTGTGCTTCTTCCAGCTCAGCATTTCTCATGATGTACTCTGCATATAAGTTAAATAACAGGGTGACAATATACAGGTTTGACATACTTCTTTTCCTATTTGGAACCAGTCTGTTGTTCCATGTCCAGTTCTAACTGTTGCTTCCTGACCTGCATATAGATTTCTCAAGAGACACATCAGGTAGTCTTGTATTCCTATCTTTCTAAGAATTTTCCAGTTTATTGTGATCCACACAGTCAAAGGCTTTGGCATAGTCAATAAAGCAGAAATAGATGTTTTTCTGGAACTCTCTTGCTCTTTCAATGATCCAGCGAATGTTGGCAATTTGATCTATGGTTCCTCTGCCTTTTCTAAAATCAGCTTGAATATCTGGAAGTTCACAGTTCATGTATTGCTGAAACCTGGCTTGGAGAATTTTGAGCATCACTTTACTAGTGTGAGAGATGAGTCCAATTGTGTGGTAGTTTGAGCATTCTTTGGCATTGCCTTTCTTTGGGATTGGGATGAAAACTGACCTTTTCCAGTCCTGTGGCCACTGCTGAGTTTTCCAAATTTGCTGGCATATTGAGTGCAACACTTTCACAGCATCATCTTTCAGGATTTGGAATAGCTCCACTGGAATTCCATCACCTCCACTAGCTTTGTTTGTAGTGATGCTTTCTAAGGCCCACTTGACTTCACATTCCAGGATGTCTGGCTCTAGGTCAGTGGTCACACCATCATGATTATCTGGGTCATGAAGATCTTTTTTGTATAGTTCTTCTGTGTATTCTTGCCACCTCTTCTTAATATCTTCTGCTTCTGTTAGGTCTGTACCATTTCTGCCCTTTATCGAGCCCATCTTTGCATGAAATATTCCCTTGGCATCTCTAATTTTCTTCAACAGATCTCTAGTCTTTCCCATTCTATTGTTTTCCTCTATTTCCTCGCACTGGTCTCTGAGGAAGGATTTCATGGAATACTACTTAGCACCAAAAAGGAAGAACTATTTATATGTGCAAAACTTGGATGAACCACAAGAAAATTACGCAAGTATAAAAACCAATCTTAAAAGACTACATATTGTATATATTTACAGAACATTCTTCAAATGATAAGATTACATAGAGATGGAAAACACAGCAGAGATTGCCAGGAGAAGTGGGGCAAAGAGGTATCTGTGCCTGCAAAAGGCTGGCATGAGGGGCTTTTGTGATGGAACTGCTCAGAACCTTGACTGGGGTGGTGGTTACATGAAAGTAAACATGTTATAAATTGCACAGAACTAAATACACACACACATGCATATAAAACCTGAATAAGATCAGGGGATTGCATCAATATCAATTTCTCAGTTGTGATATTGGACTGCAGGTGTGCAAGATATGGCCCTTGGGGGAACTGAGTGAAGGATGTACAGGATCTTGCTGTATTATTTCTTATAACTGCACATGAGTTTATAGTTATCTTAAAATGAACAATTAAAACAAAGAAAATCTGGCATAAGCACTTTACCATGTAAATATAGATAGGAAAACTCTCTGTAAACATAATTTTAATGCCTTTATAACATCCTATTATAGAAACATTATTTGTCTTGCCAGTTCTTGAATACTATCAGATATTTAACATAGAGCTGTATAAACATGAACTTATTACAAATAAGACTGCAAAGAAGATCATTGTACATGAAACTATCCCATTTCAGGGTATTTCCTTAGAAAAATATTTCATAAAGTGAGTGCTGTAGGATATTAACAGTTGTAATACAAATGTTCTTTGGTTAAATATATTTGGGAAGCAGCTTTGTTCATTCTGGGTATTCTCATAGTCTTTTAATAGACAAAAGTACATTGAGAATCACCCAAAGGCATCAATATGATCAATGTTTCCTCAAAAAAGGCATTTTCTCTTGAAAAATGTATAATAGATTAAATATATGACTGTCAATTCTTTGACTTTATACCCCTCACTGGGTGGGCTCTATGACTGCCTTGATTAGTAGAATTCAGTGGAAATGCTATACCAGTTTCTGAGCACAAACTTTTAAGAAATCAGCACATTCCACTTTCTTTCTCTGAGAAGACTCCATTTAGGAGAACCCAGCAGCCATGTAAGAGGCCTGAATACCCTGTAACTGCCCTGGAGCACTTGCTAGCCAAAGGAGAGACTGTGTGAAAAGAGGGAGATGCTTAGCCAGCCCCAGCTCTTCCTGTAAGCCCAACTCAGGCATTATATATGAGAACAATGCCATCTTGGAAATTTTAACCCCAACAGAAGCAAGGGGAGTAAAACCAAGGAATGAAGCCAACAGTCAGAATCAGGAGTCTGGATATATGCTACCACTGAAGCCTTCTGAAACAATTCAAGAAATCTGAGAAACCTAGCTAAAGCCACTGTAAAGCAAAAATAAGCCATTCCCTCTGTACTCTGCCCAAATTCCCAAATCATAACATCATTAGCACGATAAAATGGTTGTTTATATCACTAAATACAGGCTTGCTGGTTACACAGCAATAGCTAACCATTATATCTCTCTGTTTCATTTTTTTTAAGGACAGTGATGAATGGTATTTAAAATCAATTGGCTTTAGAATTGGGGTATCATAACTCTGTGTAAGTTACTAATGATGTGACCTTGGGAAATTAAACTCCTGAAAACTGAGTTTTCTTATTGGTATACTTACTTTATTGAGTTGGAAGACTGAAATGAGATTATGCTTGTAAAGTGCTTAGTCCCATGCCTAGCAGGCAGTACGTGCTAAGCAATAATTACTTCACCCTTTTACTTCAACCCAGGCTCTGTGGCACAGAAGAGGAATTACTACATTAAAGAGCATGTACATTTTTACTTTCCTAATAAAGATGATTAAACTGCTTTCCAGAAAGTATGCGGCAGTTTACACTCATCTGTAGGGTGTGAAAGTTGAAAACACTTGTTATTCAAGAGCAAGGCTTGACAAACTTTTCCTTTACTGAGCCAGACAGTAACTATTCAGGCTGTGTGGGCTATGTGATTCTGTTATAACTACTGAACTGTGCTGTTTAAATGAAAGCGGCCAGGTGATTTATAAATAAATGGACATAGTTGTTTGCAATAAAGCTTTATTTATAAAAAACTGAGGTGGGCTGGATTCGGTCTGAAGGATGGTGCTTGCCAAGCTCTTTCCTAGAGAAGGAAACCAGAAGGTTTCTACCCTGAGAATGTACACATAAAAGTGTTGACAAACTCACAAATGTGTCAAGAAACTCTGTGGGCCCTTCTCTATCAAAACACACTGACTACTTTTCTAGGCATGTGTGTGAACACCCAGGGCAGGGGACCCTCAATTTTGCCATATTACTTCCTGAAAAATTAGCTACATCAGCTGCTTCTTTCTACAAATTTTAATCAGTAATGATCTATGCACCATGCATACATACCCTAGTACTTGGTTAAGCTTGCAATTAGGGAAGTCAGCTTTTTTTTCTTGAAGAAAAAGTAATTTGGTTTCTTTTTTAAGCACCAAGTAGATATGCAAAGTTAACTAAAGCAACAAGCATAATCACTAAATATAGAAAGTAGGCTTTGATAGAAAAAGGCCTGGGTTAGCAAAGAAAAGGCCTGAGTTCTGCATCCAGTTTTAGCTTAACTAGCTGTGTGACTATGGGGAAGTCACACATCTGGGCCTCTGTGTGTTATCCATTTATAAAGTGGGACTAGAAATTGTTTCCTTGGTTGCCTTATAACATTTTAAAAAATGGCCACATTTAATTTATAAATCTCATATGTTACTGTTGTTAACTATTTGTGAGTCATCTATCCGATGGAACTCCTTGGGGATAGAAGCAATGTCTTACGCATTTTTAAAAACCCATTTCATGGCACAGAGCTTAGTATACCAAGCAAGCAATAAACGTTTGCAAAATGAATAACTAAATGGATGGATGAGTGCAAGAATTTGTAAACATCCCAATGAATAAGAACAGATATTAAAATGAGGTTTATTAGCAAGAAGCCAATCAATAACTTTTGAAAAGATATTTGTGAGTGAAGTATTATTTACTCCAGGAATTTCAGAATCCCTAGGATATGAAAAGACTTGGTGTCTCAGGTGAGTCCACCCTATATCTAGCCACCAATCAACTTCTGTTCTGAGAGTATACATTAGGTACCAATCTTGGCCCTATTTTTAAACTAAAAATGACTGCTTTTTTCCAAAAGCCATGTATAGTAAAAAATTATAATTTGTAGACTTTGAAGTAGAAATAAGGGAAAATTTTAACTGTTTTTTTAACGTTACAATCAAAAGTAATATTATTTCTTTATGAAGCCTAAAGTGAAATTAAAATGGATGGATGGATTAGTAAGCACTTGCAAAGTTAATTCAGTACAATTGATACCTTAAGGCAATATCATTTAAAGGAGAAGAATCATTTAGCTTCTTTATACAGTAATGAATTCTTCTTCACTGGTCAAGTTGGCCATCCTCAAATGAAACCTCATTTTAATATATGCTCTTACTCATTGGGATGCTTACAAATTCTTACATTCATCCATCCATTTATTCATTTTGAAAACATTTAATGACTGCTTAGTGTACTAAGCACTGTGCTAAGAAATGGGAATTTTAAAATTCATAACCTTAGAAAGCTTTGGAATTCTCCACTTGAAAAATCCATGGGACTGAGGTACCGGCTGCCATGATATCTTACATCCAGTCTGATGAACTGATTAACAGCTTGCAAAGAAGTGTTCCTCCTAAATGATCTTTTACCAGGAAAAATCTCCATAGGTATGATTGTTGAATAATGGATGTACCTGAAGGACTGGATGCTAATTTGCATAAGCAAATGCTTTCCTTGGAGATCATAAGTGAGAAGATTGCATTCGCTCCCCTCCATCAGGGCTGCCTATGGCCATACTGAATTTACCTCAGGAGCAGATAGCCAAGAGCTCAAATAAAGGATGGCTAGAGTATTCTTGCCTGGAGAATCCCAGGGACGGGGGAGCCTGGTGGGCTGCCGTCTATAGGGTCACACAGAGTCGCACATGACTGAAGTGACTTAGCCAAGGCAAGAGATGGCTGCAGAGAAGGCAATGGCACCCCACTCCAGTACTCTTGCCTGGAAAATCCCATGGGCGGAGGAGCCTGGTAGGCTGCAGTCCATGGGGTCGCTAAGAGTTGGGCATGACTGAGCGACTTCACTTTCACTTCTCACTTTCATGCATTGGAGAAGGAAATGGCAACCCACTCCAGTGTTCTTGCCTGAAAATAGGCTGTATTTTACTTTTTTTACCCAGACATATTTGACTTTCACCAAGCCTAAGATACAGTTAGTGTGTATGTTATTATCCCTAACTGAAAGAAGGGCCGACAGAGGAGGTGAGGTGACTTGAAGGAGCTATTCAGTATGAAATATTCTACTACAGCCTATAATTCCTGAAGTAAAAATGTACTGAGTGGCTTTAGGAGATAAAACAGAAGACATTTATTGTCAGTTTATAGCAGAGCTTGCAGGGTCACATGCAGTCAGTACTCTATACTCCTTGCTCAGAGTTAACATCTCCAGTTTTATACTGTAAAAACTAAGCCATGGACAAACACACGTAGTGCTATCACTAGTTTTCAAACACAGCTTTGTTTCCCAATAATTTAACAATTTTCAAACAGAAGAGTTGAAAGAATTTTACAGTAGACACCCACATCCACCCATACAACATGAACACTGCACTACATTTGCTTTAACTTATCTAACCTCCAACTATTCATCCCTCCATCTCATTTTAAACACATTTTAAAGTACATGGCCGACATCAGAACACTTCTTCCTAAATACTTTAGTATGCATATCTTCAGCTACAATTCAGTATGTGTTCACTGATTTTACTTTTGAAGCAAATTTTACATGCAATAAAATGCAAAGATCTTAACTGTGCATTTGCTTGAATTTTGACAAAATCATACACCTTTATAACCTGGATTCCTATCAAGATAACATGACCTTCACCCCAAAATACTTCCCCTTGCCCTTCTCCATCAGCAGCCACTCTCACCTCCCAACCACAAGTGACCATTATTCTGATTTTTTCCACCTTAGACTAGCATTGTCTAGTCCAGAATTTTCTATAAACAGAATTATATAGTATGTACTCTTATATAAGCCTTATTCTATGCAACATAGTGTATCTGAGAGTCATCTGTGCTGTTGCAGGTATCATTGGTTTTTAATTGCTATATGGTATTCCACTGTATGAGTTATATAAGTTTATTTTTTCTCCAACTGACTAACCACAGGGTGTTTCCAGTTTAGGTAATTAAGTTTAAGGCTGTGAGAACTTCTAACACAAGACTTTTACGCATTTCTGTTTTCATTCCCTAGAGGAACATGTTTAACTACATAAGAGGCCATGCAACATTTCTAAAGTCATAGTGCCATTTGACTTATTTGTTTTTAATTGAAACATAGTTGATTTACAATATTGTGTTAGGTTCAGGTGTACAGCAAAGTGATTCAGTTATATATAACTTTTTTCAGATTCTTTTCCAAGGTTATAAGCTATTGAATATAGTTTCTGTGCTATATGCTATGCTATGCTATGCTAAGTCACTTGAGTCGTGTCCGACTCTGTGCGACCCCATAGACGGCAGCCCACCAGGCTCCCCCGTCCCTGGGATTCTCCAGGCAAGAACACTGGAGTGGGATGCCATTTCCTTCTCCAATGCATGAAAAGTGAAAGTGAAGTCGCTCAGTCGTGTCCGACTCTTAGCAACCCCATGGATTGCAGCCTAACAGGCTCCTCCGTCCACGGGATTTTCCAGGCAAGAGTACTGGAGTGGGGTGCCATTGCCTTCTCCCCCTGTGCTATATAGTAAATCCTTATTGCTTATCTATTTCATATATAGTACTTTGTATATGTTAATCCCATGCTGCTAACTTATCCCTCCCCCATTCCCTCTCCCCTTTACCAAAAGTTCTTCTGCTGAGTCTGTTTCTGCTTTGTGTATAGATTTATTTGCATTATTTTTTATAGTCCACATATAAGTGATACCATATAATATTTGTCTTTCTCTATCTTACTTTACCAAGTGTAATATTCTCTAGGTCCGTCTATGGTGCTGCAAATGGCAATATTTCATTGCTTGATGGGAGAGTAATAGTCCATCCTGTGTATATATATATTTATACACACATACATACCACATCTTAAATTAGCTGTTTGTTGATGAATATTTGGGTTGTTTCCATGTCCTGGCTATCATAAACAGTGCTACTATGAAAACTGGGGTATGTAAATCTTTTCAAATTAGAGCTTTTATTTTTTCTGGGTATGTACCCAAGAGTGGAGTTGTAGGATTGCAGGATCATATGGAAGCTCTATTTCTAGTTTTTTAAGGGATCTCCATACTGTTTTCCACAGTGGCTGCAGCAATTTACATTCCCATCAACAGTGTAGGAGGGCTGCCTTCTTTTAACAACCTCTCCAGCATTTATTGTTTGTAGAGTTTTTGATGATGGCCATTCTCATGGGTGTAAGATAAAACCTCATAGTTTTGATTTGCATTTCTTTAATGATTAGCAGTTTTGATTTGCATTTCTTTAATGATTAGCAGTGTTAAGTATCTTTCCATGTGCCCATGGGCCATCTGTATGTCTTCTTTGGAGAAACATCTATTTAGGTTTTCTGCCCATTTATTGATTGGATTGTTTGGTTTTTAAATATTGAGTTGTATGACTTATTTGTTTGTTTTAGGTATTAATCCCCTGTCACTTGAATCATTTGCAAATATTTCCTCTCATTCTGAAGGTTGTCTTTTCTGTTTTGGTGATGGTTCTCTTTGCTGTGCAAAAGCTTTTACGTTTGATTAGGCCTCATTTGTTTATTTTTGCATTTATTTCTTTTGCTTTGGGAGATGATCTAAGAAAATGTTGCTGTGGTTTATGTTCGAGAACAACTTACCCATGTTCTTTTCTAGGAGTTTTGTGGTGCCATGTCTTGTATTTAGGTCTTTGAACCATTTTGCATTTATAGTTTTAATATGGTCTGAGGGAGGGCTCTACTTTCTTTGATTTACACGCAGTTGTCCAGTTTTCCCAAAACCACTTCCTGAAGGGACTGTCTCTTCTCCATGCATAGTTCTGCCTCCTTTGTCATAGATTGACTGTGGGTGTGTGGGTTTATTTCTGGGCCCTCTATTCTGTTCTATTAACCTATATGTCTGTTTGGGGGCCAATACTATGCTGTTTTGATTACTGTAGCTCTGTAGTATTAGCTCCTGCAATCTTTAAAAGAATATTTAATGTAGATGGTATCATTCTCATTTTGCGGAAGAGGACATTAAGTTTACAGAAGTAGAGTCACTTGTCCAGCTAAGTGACAGAGTTATGATCCAAACATTTATCCATTGTCATCATGCCACAGTGCCTCCCCTCAGATCTCCAATCCCACTCAAACTGTTTTTGTTCCCTTGAGCAGCCCATGCCCTCTCAGACTTTTGCACAAAAACATACCCTCTTTTCTGAAACACTTTCTCTAACTTTACTTAGTTTACTCTTACTCATCATTTGAAAGTCAGCTCAAATGACACGTCCTCCAAAAGACTTTTCTATTTTTCCCCTTTTACAGGTTGGGTTATGGCTCCCCTTACGTCCTGTCAATGTGCCTGTGTTATGATTTTACTTTCACATTGCACTGTAACCACTGCCCTGTGTTCCTGGCCTCTGGTCCTGTTGCTTCCTTGAGGATGGACACCTGATTTATTCCCTGCCCAGCCCCCCACCACCACCCTGCAACTTTCCAGAGCTGTGCTGTCTACTGTGACAGCCACTGGCCACATTTATCTACTGATCATTTGAAATGCAACTAGTCAGAATTGAGATGTGCTGTAAAATACATTGAATTTTAAAGACTTAGATGATTAATAAGAATATAAAATGCCTCATTAACAGTTTTTAATATGAAATGCATATCAAAATGATAAGATGATAAGATTCGGGGGAATTCCTTGGTGGTCCAATTGTTAAGACTCCATTTTCCAGTGCAGGGGACACAGGTTGGATCCCTGGTCAGGAAACTAAAATCCCATATGCCACAGGGCAAATAAGTCCATGTGCCATGCAACCACTGCATCCGTGTGCTCTGGAACTCATACACCACAACATGAGAGAAGACTGCTCAGCAACACATCCATGATCTCACATGCTGTACCCCACACAGCCAAATAAAAAAAATATTCTTTTAAATGGTAAGACTTTGGATCTACTGGTTTAAAATATATGATTAAAACTATTCATGTCTGCTTCTTCCTCTTTTTTAAATGTGATTCCTAGATAATTTAAAGTGAAATATATTTCTTTTGGATAGTAGTGCTCCAGGATTCTGTCACAAAGTTCTAAGTAAGCCTCTGAAACCAGTTAAAAGATTTGAAGGAGTACTACAGAAGCCTCTTTACTGGGATGCTTTTGCTGATTTTCTCTGTTAACTTTGGACAGGCCTCTAACGGAGATGAGAGAGATGAACTGGCTTGCATTTCCATGTGTGCTTGTACTGCAGCTTGGGATACTGATGGGCAGTTGGTTGGGTTAACAGAAAGATGTTCCACTAGCTGTGTTACCATGGGCAAGGTACTAACCTCTCTGTGCTTCATTTTCTCAAGGACACAATGAGGATGATTGTGAAGTCTACTTTATAGAAATGTTGAAGGGGTGTAATGAGTTAATTTCCTGAGTCATTTCACAGAACAAACACTGCCTGATGCGGGATGAACACTCAGCACACGTCAGCTTTATTACTCATGCCATAGCTGCATGGTTCCTGGAGGGAAATGTGGCGGGAACACCTCCTTCAGTGATCTGTCTCATTCTCCGGAAGGCCAGAGTAGAGATTTACTGTCTCTGTGTCCTTGGCAGTTAGAAGCTTCTCAGTGGCAAGCTGCGGGGACAACGGCAAGGTCTTAGGAGGCCAGGCCATCCTCCGGCTGCATAACAATCTGGCGACACTTCCTGTCAGCTCTGGGCCTTCACACACACAGTCTCCCTTCCTCAGGGCACTGGGAGCCGAGCATCTGGAGAGCAGCAAACTTAATTAACTTGAAGCAAGGGGAGCTCAGAGGAAGAAATAATGGTCTTAACTTCCAAACTTCCTAATTAAAATGCAGAAGGCACTGGAGGTCACACATATAATTCAGAAATCTCATTTAGGGACTATGCCTTCAGTAGAGTTTCCACAATGTGACTCTGCAACACTGATCCTTGACCCATAAACCAAGACAAAGGGAAGGGAGCTAAATTTGGCTCCATGTGTGTTTAATGCATCTTCAAACCCACCAGGGAACCCCCTCTCTCTTTGATCTCATGTAACATGGCCTGGGCTTGCAAATTAAATGCCTTTCCATTCAGATCTATAAGGAGCTTTTCCAAGATCAAATCTGTCTTCATACTTGAGTGTTCCAGGGGACTGATGGGGTTGTAATGATATTTTCTGGCATTCATTGCTAGCTGAGATTCCTGAAGGCAGTCCCCAGGCAGGTCACAGAGTAGAACAGTTGGGTATTTTTAGCCTTTCTACATGCCTAGAGATTTTCAGTTCTGAATGCAACTTCGGCACAGATAAGGTCCAGCCAACACAGGCAAAAAGCTGTGCTATTCTTGGAAAGAACATGTTTTCAAAATCAGGGGGACCTGGTATAAAATACCAGCCCTATCCCTGACCAGCTGTATAACCACAGAAGACACTTTTTAAGCCTTAGTTTTCTCAGCTGTCAAATGGATGCACTAATAACAACCTCATAGAGTGTGTATGAGGAATAAACGAGATAATGTATATAACTCTTCTAGCATGCCCCAGGCACAGTAGTAGAGGCTCAAACATGGTAGCTCTTGCCCTCTCTTTGTTGCTAACAATAACTATAATAAACCAGCATGATCCTACAAAGAATCACAGCTTCTACAAATAGTCATAGTAAGCTTGGAATTTTTAGAGCTCTGCCCAACTAGTACTAAGACCTCATTATTGAGTACTGAGATGAGTTCTTTTATTTATTCAGTTTTTCAGCTACAAACTCTGTATTTATACATTTATCAAGCTTCCTTTGAATACATAAAACTGTACCAGCCTCTAGACAAAGGGAAGAGAGGCTTTTCCAGGGCTGACTTGATGGAACTTAAAATCCTGTTGCTGCTGACATGCTTTCAATATTTCACAAATATTCTGAGCCATTAAAATTTTATAGTTGAGGCACAAATACTCATTCTGTTTAATTTTGAAATGCACAAAATGAAATGTAAAAAAATTCCAGTCCTCACTCTTTAAAAATTTCCTATTATATAACTAATAAGGAAAATAGAGTTGAGAGAATTTTCACATCATTTAATTCTATTCACAGTGGAAACAAATTTAGTCTGAGTGAAGCTGAACATTAATACAGAAGTGCTTCAGCCAAGAAGGATTTAACTGCTGAAAAGGGGGAGTTACATGATGTATATTTGGGGCATTTAAAACTACCTAAACAATGACATTTGCCTAGATTTAATGGTTTTCATTTTACTTTTTTCTTAGGTTATATCTATAAAGACAAAGGTGTGAAAACATTCAATAATCTGAATTTCTGCTCCATATACATTTTTTCAAGATTATGATAAAAATTATGATGATTACAATAACAGTTAAAACATGAGTAGTTCTATGATGCAAGCTCTTTGAGTCTCCACAACAAGCTTACCAGCTAAATAAGTGTCAAAACCAAATGAGTAGAGAGTGATGGGGGCAAGGTATGCCTGGATTTTATCCTGTTGCATAGAATACGTGTGCTTTGCTTCTTCAAAGTGTCTACAAAAGAGAGAGAAAAATAAAAAATAGACCTATCATTTTCAGCTTCCAAAATATGTAGAGGCTTAGTAAATGTTAGTTGTTATGATGATTATCTTACATGTTGGAGTCAGCAATTCCTTGCCAGAATTATATATTTAGTACAGAGACTGGATTTTAGCAAATGTTCAACCAGACATTGATTATTTTTACTGTTGTTATTTGAAGACACTTAACTACTGATTTTGTATTATTATTGTTACTATTACCACTATCATAATTTTATTATTTGGTAGGGTGATACCAAATACAGTGGATTACTTAGGCTATATAGGCAAAAGGGGCTATTATGCCCATCTTACAGATAAAGAAACTGAGGCTCAGGTAAGTTAAATAACTCACTCAGGATTCATACATGTAGGAAAACTGGATTCATTTTTACCTGCCTGCAAAACATAACCCTAAGCTAATGGTTCAGAGTGAAGCGACTTTAGACTCCACCCTTACAACCTCTGTGGATTCTTAGGAAGATTACACACATATAGGTCGTGACCCTCCGATAAACTGGAAGAAATAAAGAATTTTGCGGGAGAAGCCAAGATGGTGGAGGAGTAGGACGGGGAGAACACTTTCTACCCCACAAATTCATCAAAAGAGCATTTAAAAGCTGAGTAAATTCCACAAAACAACTTCTGAATGCCGGCAGAGGACATCAGGCACCCAGAAAAGCAACCCAAGTCTTTGAAAGGAGGTAGGAAAAAATATAAAAGACAAAAAAAGAGACAAAAGAGGGAGGGACGGAGTTCCGTCCCGGGAAGGGAGTCTTAAAAAGAGAGAAGTTTCCAAACATCAGGAAACCTTCTTACTGCTGAATCTGTGCTGAGCTTTGGAAGCACAGAGGGCAACATAACAGGGAGAAAAAATAAACAAACAATTAAAACTCACAGATTGCAAGCCCCACGGTAACTCCCCCAGCAGAGAAGCAGCGCAGACGCCTGCACACGCCATTAGCAAGCGGAGGCTGGGCAGGGAGGCACAGTGCGGGCTGCATTGCTTAGAGTAAGGACCTGGCCTGAATACCCTGAGCGCTATCTGAGCGAAATAATCTGGGCTAGCAAACCAGACTGTGGGATATCTATCACACGAAAAGCCAGCCCTAACCTAAGACACCGCCAGGCCCACGCACGGAACAAAGAACTGAACAGAGATAGCCAGCTGCAGACCTTCCCCCTCCGGTGACAGCAGCCAGAGCAGGAAGGGGGCAATTGCAGCCCCAGAGAGACATTATCTATAAAACTGTAAGCAGGCTTCTTTGCTAACTAAAACTTCTTGGGGGTCTGGACGGTCAACATCTCCCTGAGAAGGTGCGCCAGTTGTACACCTAGATAACTGAGCGGCAGGGAGGCGATAAGTCGCAGCAATCGCGCTCACTAAACACCTCATCACCTGAGCTGCTCGGACCTGGGAAGGGCACAAAATGCAGGCCCAACGGAGTCTGCGCCTCTGAGGACTACCCGAGTGCCTGAAACCTGAGCGGCTTGGACCTGGGAGGTGCAGGCAGCTCAGGGCCGGCCACAGATGGTTCCCGGCGGAACAACCTAGAGCCTGAGCAGTGTGGGCAGGGAGGCTATGTGCCGTGAGTGGGGGCAGACCCAGTGTGGCTGAGGCACTGCGAGCACATGCCAGTGTTACTTGTTTGCAGCATCCCTTCCTCCCTCCCCACAGCGCGACTGAACAAGTGAGCCTAAAAAGAAAAAAAAAGAAAAAGTGTCCTCCACCGTCCCCTTTGTGTCAGGGCAGAAACCAGACACTGAAGAGTCCAGCAAATAGAAGAAGCTATAACAGAGGGAACCGCCTTGGAAGCTACAGGCAATAGATTAAAACCCTGTGGTTACTACCGACTACATAGGAAGGGGCCTATAGATCTTGAGAAATAAAAGTCGGACCAAGGAACTAGCCAAAAATGAGCTGAACCCACAATACTCACAACAAAACCAGTGAAAGTCCTCGATATATTTTTACTATTTTTATGATCATTCTTTCTTTCTTTCTTTCTTTTTAATTTTTTTAAAAAAATTTAAGTCCTCTATTATCCCTTTAATTTTCACTTTTATAACCTCTTACTTTGCAAAAAAAAAAAAAGACCCTATTTTTTTCTTCAGCAAACTTCATATATATATTTTTTATAATTTTTTGACCTTGTTTTTTTTTTTTTCTTTCTTTCTTCTTTTCTTTAACATTGAATTTTTGAAATTCCAAACTCTACTCTAGATTTTTAATTTTAGCTTTTTGGTATTTGTTATCAATTTTGTACCTATAGTTTTTTTATAATTTCTATGACTTTTTTTTTTCCTCTGTTTTTTTCTCTTCTTCTTTTATATAACATTGTATATCTGAAATTCCAAACTCTACTCTAGATTTTTAATTTATGCTTTTTGGTATTTGATATTAATTTTGTACCTGTATTTTCTTTATAATTTTTGCGACATTGTTTGTTTTTGTTTGTTTGTTTGTTTGTTTTTTCTCTCTTTCTTTTTCTTCTTCTTTTTTTTAACATTGTATTTTTGAAATTCCAAATTCTACTCTAGATTTTTAACTTTTGCTTTTTGGTATTAGTTATCAATTTTGTACCTATATTTTCTTTATAATTTTCGCAACCTTGTTTGTTTTTGTTTGTTCATTTTTTCTTTCTTTTCCTTCTTTTTTCTTTAACATCGTATTTTTAAAATTCCAAACTCTACTCTAGATTTTTAATTTTTGCTTTTATGTATTTGTTACCAATTTTGTACCTTTAAGAACCCAATCTTCAGTACCCATTTTTCACTTGGGAACAAGATTACTGGCTTAACTGCTCTCTCTCCCTTTGGACTCTCCTTTTTCTCCACCAGGTCGCCTGTGTCTCCTCCCTAACCCCTCTCTACTCTACCCAACTCTGTGAATTTCTGTGTGTTCCAGACGGTGGAGAACACTTAGGGAACTGATTACTGGCTGGATCTGTCTCCCTCCTTTTCATTCCCCCCTTTTATCCTTCTGGCCACCTCTGTCTCCTTCCTCTGTCTTCTGTTCTCTGTATAACTCCGTGAATGTCTCTGAGCGGTCCAGTTGTGGAGTGCACATAAGGAAGTGATTATTGGCTAGCCCACTCTCTCCACTATTGATTCCACCTCATCTCATTTGGGTCACCTCTAACTCCCTCCTCCCTCTTCTCTTCTCCATGTAACGCTGTGAACCTCTCTGGGTGACCCTCACGGTAGAGAAACTTTTCATCTTTAATGTAGATGTTTTATCAATGGTGCTGTATAGAAGGAGAAGTTTTGAAACTACTGTAAAAATAAGACCAATAACTGGAAGCAGGAGGCTTAAATCCAAACCCTGACTCCAGGGAACTCCTGACTCCAAGGAACATTAATTGACAGGAGCTCATCAAACGCCTCCATACCGATACTGAAACCAAGCACCACACAAGGGCCAACAAGTTCCAGGGCAAGACATACCAAGCAAATTCTCCAGCAACAAAGGAACACAGCCCTGAGCTTCAAGATACAGGCTGCCCAAAGTCACCCCAAAACCATAGACATCCCATAACTCATTACTGGACACTTCATTGCACCCCAGAGAAAAGAAATACAGCTCCACCCACCAGAACACCAACACAAGCTTCCCTAACCAGGAAACCTTGACAAGCCACCTGTACAAACCCACACACAGCGAGGAAATGCCACAATAAAGAGAACTCCACAAACTGCCATAATACAGAAAGGACACCCCAAACTCAGCAATTTAAACAAGATGAAGAGACAGAGGAATACCCAGCAGATAAAGGAACAGGATAAATGCCCACCAAACCAAACAAAAGAGGAAGAGATAGGGAATCTACCTGATAAAGAATTCCGAATAATGATAGTGAAATTGATCCAAAATCTTGAAATCAAAATGGAATCACAGATAAATAGCTTGGAGACAAGGATTGAGAAGATGCAAGAAAGGTTTAACAAGGGCCTAGAAGAAATAAAAAAGAGTCAATATATAATGAATAATGCAATAAATGAAATTAAAAACACTCTGGAGGCAACAAATAGTAGAATAACAGAGGCAGAAGATAGGATTAGTGAATTAGAAGATAGAATGGTAGAAATAAATGAATCAGAGAGGATAAAACAAAAATGAATTAAAATAAATGAGGACAATCTCAGAGACCTCCAGGACAATATTAAATGCTACAACATTCGAATCATAGGGGTCCCAGAAGAAGAAGACAAAAAGAAAGACCATGAGAAAATACTTGAGGAGATAATATTTGAAAACTTCCCTAACACGGGGAAGGAAATAATCACCCAAGTCCAAGAAACCCAGAGAGTCCCAAACAGGATAAACCCAAGGCAAAACACCCCAAGACACATATTAATCAAATTAACAAAGATCAAACACAAAGAACAAATATTAAAAGCAGCAAGGGAAAAACAACAAATAACACACAAGGGAATTCCCATAAGGATAACAGCTGATCTTTCAATAGAAACTCTTCAAGCCAGGAGGGAATGGCAAGACATACTTAAAGTGATGAAAGAAAATAACCTACAGCCCAGATTATTGTACCCAGCAAGGATCTCATTCAAGTATGAAGGAGAAATCAAAAGCTTTTCAGACAAGCAAAAGCTGAGGAATTCTGCACCACCAAACCAGTTCTCCAACAAATACTAAAGGATATTCTCTAGACGGGGAACACAAAAACGGTGTATAAATTCAAACCCAAAACAATAAAGTAAATGGCAACGGGATCATACTTATCAGTAAATACCTTAAACGTAAATGGGTTGAATGCCCCAACCAAAAGACAAAGACTGGCTGAATGGATACAAAAACAAGACCCCTACATATGTTGTCTACAAGAGACCCACCTCAAAACAGGGGACACATACAGACTGAAAGTGAAGGGCTGGAAAAAGATTTTCCATGCAAATAGGGACCAAAAGAAAGCAGGAGTAGCAATACTCATATCAGATAAAATAGACTTTAAACAAAGGCTGTGAAAAGAGACAAAGATGGTCACTACATAATGATCAAAGGATCAATCCAAAAAGAAGATATAACAATTATAAATATATATGCACCCAACACGGGAGCACCACAGTATTAAGACAAATACTAACAAGTATGAAAGGAGAAATTAACAATAACACAATAATGGTGGGAGACTTTAATACCCCACTCACACCTATGGATAGATCAACTAAACAGAAAATTAACAAGGAAACACAAACTTTAAATGATACAATAGACCAGTTAGACCTAATTGATATCTATAGGACATTTCATCCCAAAACAATGAATTTCACCTTTTTCTCAGGTGCACATGGAACCTTCTCCAGGATAGATCACATCCTGGGCCATAAATCTAGCCTTGGTAAATTCAAAAAAATAGAAATCATTCCAAGCATCTTTTCTGACCACAATGCAGTAAGATTAGATCTCAATTACAGGAGAAAAACTATTAAAAATTCCAACATATGGAGGCTGAACAACACGCTGCTGAATAACCAACAAATCACAGAAGAAATCAAAAAAGAAATAAAAACTTGCATAGAAATGAATGAAAATGAAAACACAACAACCCAAAACCTGTGGGACACTGTAAAAGCAGTCCTAAGGGGAAAGTTCATAGCAATACAGGCATACCTCAAGAAACAAGAAAAAAGTCAAATAAATAACCTAACTCTACACCTAAAGCAACTAAAAGGAAGAAATGAAGAACCCCAGGGTTAGTAGAAGGAAAGAAATCTTAAAAATTAGGGCAGAAATAAATGCAAAAGAAACAAAAGAGACCATAGCAAAAATCAACAAGGCCAAAAGCTGGTTCTTTGAAAGGATAAATAAAATTGACAAACCATTAGCCAGACTCATCAAGAAACAAAGGGAGAAAATCCAATCAATAAAATTAGAAATGAAAATGGAGAGATCACAACAGACAACACAGAAATACAAAGGATCATAAGAGACTACTATCAACAATTATATGCCAATAAAATGGACAACGTGGAAGAAATGGACAAATTCTTAGAAAAGTACAACTTTCCAAAACTGAACCAGGAAGAAATAGAAAATCTTAACAGACCCATCACAAGCACAGAAATTGAAACTCTAATCAGAAATCTTCCAGCAAACAAAAGCCCAGGTCCAGACGGCTTCACAGCTGAATTCTACCAAAAATTTAGAGAAGAGCTAACACCTGTCCTACTCAAACTCTTCCAGAAAATTGCAGAGGAAGGTAAACTTCCAAACTCATTCTATGAGGCCACCACCACCCTAATACCAAAACCTGACAAAGATGCCACAAAAAAAGAAAACCACAGGCCAATATCACTGATGAACATAGATGCAAAAATCTTTAACAAAATTCTAGCAATCAAAATCCAACAATGCATTAAAAAGATCATACACCATGACCAAGTGGGCTTTATCCCAGGGATGCAAGGATTCTTCAATATCCACAAATCAATCAGTGTAATACACCACATTAACAAATTGAAAAATAAAAGCCATATGATCATCTCAACAGATGCAGAGAAAGCCTTTGACAAAATTCAACATCCATTTATGATAAAAACTCTCCAGAAAGCAGGAATAGAAGGAACATAGCTCAATGTAATAAATGCTATATATGACAAACCCACAGCAAACATTATCCTCAATGGTGAAAAATTGAAAGCATTCCCTCTAAAGTCAGGAACAAGACAAGGGTGCCCACTTTCACCATTACTATTCAACATAGTTTTGGAAGTTTTGGCCACAGCAATCAGAGCAGAAAAAGAAATAAAAGGAATCCAAATTGGAAAAGAAGAAGTAAAACTCTCACTATTTGCAGATGACATGATCCTCTACATAGAAAACCCTAAAGACTCCACTAGAAAATTACTAGAACTAACCAATGATTATAGTAAAGTTGCAGGATATAAAATCAACACACAGAAATCCCTTGCATTCCTATACACTAATAATGAGAAAACAGAAAGAGAATTAAGGAAACAATTCCATTCACCATCGCAACGGAAAGAATAAAATACTTAGGAATATATCTACCTAGAGAAACTAAAGACCTATACATAGAAAACTATAAAACACTGGTGAAAGAAATCAAAGAGGACACTAGTAGATGGAGAAATATACCATGTTCATGGATTGGAAGAATCAATATAGTGAAAATGAATATACTACCCAAAGCAATTTATAGATTCAATGCAATCCCTATCAAGCTACCAACGGTATTCTTCACAGAGCTAGAACAAATAATTTCACAATTTGTATGGAAATACAAAAAACCTTGAATAGCCAAAGCTATCTTGAGAAAGAAGAATGGAACTGGAGGAATCAACCTACCTGACTTCAGGCTCTACTACAAAGCCACAGTTATCAAGACAGTATGGTACTGGCACAAAGACAGAAATATAGATCAGTGGAACAAAATAGAAAGCCCAGAGATAAATCCACGCACATATGGACACCTTATCTTTGACAAAGGAGGCAAGAATATACAATGGAGAAAAGACAATCTCTTTAACAAGTGGTGCTGGGAAATCTGGTCAACCACTTGTAAAAGAATGAAACTAGAACACTTTCTAACACCATACACAAAAATAAACTCAAAATGGATTAAAGATCTAAACATAAGACCAGAAACTATAAAACTCCTAGAGGAGAACATACGCAAAACACTCTCTGACATACATCACAGCAGGATCCTCTATGACCCACCTCCCAGAATATTGGAAATAAAAGCAAAAATAAACAAATGGGACCTAATTAAACTTAAAAGCTTCTGCACATCAAAGGAAACTATTAGCAAGGTGAAAAGACAGCCTTCAGAATGGGAGAAAATAATAGCAAATGAAGAAACTGACAAACAACTAATCTCAAAAATATACAAGCAACTCCTACAGCTCAACTCCAGAAAAATAAATGACCCAATCAAAAAATAGGCCAAAGAACAAAATAGACATTTCTCCAAAGAAGACATAGAGATGGCTAACAAACACATGAAAAGATGCTTAACATCACTCATTATCAGAGAAATGCAAATCAAAACCACTATGAGGTACCATTTCACACCAGTCAGAATGGCTGCGATCCAAAAGTCTACAAGCAATAAATGCTGGAGAGGGTGTGGAGAAAAGGGAACCCTCTTACACTGTTGGTGGGAATGCAAACTAGTACAGCCGCTATGGAGAACAGTGTGGAGATTCCTTAAAAAACTGGAAATAGAACTGCCTTATGATCCAGCAATCCCACTGCTGGGCATACACACTGAGGAAACCACAAGGGAAAGAGACACGTGTACCCAAATGTTCATCGTAGCACTATTTATAATAGCCAGGACATGGAAGCAACCTAGATGTCCATCAGCAGATGAATGGATAAGAAAGCTGTGGTACATATACACAATGGAGCATTACTCAGCCATTAAAAAGAATACATTTGAATCAGTTCTAATGAGGTGGATGAAACTGGAGCCTATTATACAGAGTGAAGTAAGCCAGAAAGAAACACACCAATACAGTATACTAATGCATATATATGGAATTTAGAAAGATGGTAACAATAACCCTGTGTATGAGACAGCAAAAGAGACACTGATGTATAGAACAGTCTTATGGACTCTGTTGCAGAGGGAGAGGGTGGGAAGATTTGGGAGAATGGCATTGAAACATGTATAATATCATGTATGAAACGAGTTGCCAGTCCAGGTTCGATTCACAATACTGGATGCCTGGGGCTAGTGCACTGGGACGACCCAGAGGGATGGTATGGGGAGGGAGGAGGGAGGAGGGTTCAGGATGGGGAACACATGTATACCTGTGGTGGATTCATTTTGATATTTAGCAAAACTAATACAATTTGTAAAGTTTAAAAATAAAATTAAATTTAAAAAAAGTTTTTAATCATAAAAAAAAAATAAATAAATAAAAAAGAAAGAATTTTGAGATATCATTATTCTTCTTATAGTAGTCTCATTTTTAGCCTATATTTCACTAATATAACTTGGGCTTCTCATGAAATAACTTAAGAATTAATGCAATTTCCTTGTACTAGATATTCATTCTATTAGAAAAACTAAACTCCAGAAACTGAGTGGAATAGAAACTCAGTGAATAAGCTGACTCACAAGGCACAAACAGCATGAAGAGGCCTTGCCTTAAGGTGTCAGGCTGCCTTGTTGTTCTTGTTGCCTGCCTCCAAGGAGAAATCTGTGGGGTGGCAATCCCATTTAATGACCAAGAAAGAAGACGATGTACATATATACAGTGGAATACTACTCAGCCATAAAGAAGAACAAAATACTGCCATTTGTGGCAACATGGATGGACCTAGAGATAAGACAGAGAAAGACAAATATCATATGATATCACTTATATGTGGAATCTAAAAAAAAAACTGATTAAAATGAATTTATATGAGCTTAAATACAAAAAAGAAATAAACTCAGAAGCACAGAAAACAAACTTATGGTTACCAAAGAGGAAGAGAGGGGGAGGGATAAATTAGGAATTTGGGATTAACAGATAACACACTACAACATACAAAATAGATAAATGACAAGGACCTATTGCATCACACAGGGAACTAAACTCAATATCTTGTAATAACCTATTATGGAAAAGAACCTGCAAAAAAATATCTGAGTAACTTTGTTGTACACCTGAAACACAACATTGTAAATCAATGATGCATTTCAATAAAAATTTAAGAAAAAAGAACATGGGCTCTGGAGTTTGGTAGATCTGTGTTCCAGTCCCAGGCTTGACACATACTGAGCATACAGTCTTGGACTGTATGGGTTTAAGCTCTTGGGCCTCCATTTCCTTATCTGTAAAATGGGGCTAATGGTGTTTATCTCACAGGAGTCTAAGAGGATTAAATGAGTCAATGCAAGTAAGCCGCTGGCTATTGTGCCTGGGTCACAGAAAGCACCCAGTGGTGTTAACTGTTACCGAGAGAAATGTCCTTCATGTAGGAATGGTTTCAACTGGGATATCTAAACACATACACCTACTAAATAAACATTAAGAGCTAAGAATTAAAATTGAAGGAGTAAAATGGCCCATGCGGATTTATTTTTTCTGTTTGCTCTATGTTTTGCTGAAGGACTTTGAAGATGCCCCAGGAGGGGTGACACAGAGGGCTTGATACCTGCACTGGGGAACCTCGTTAATTTCAATGGCAGGAGCATTCCCAGGCCCAGAATCACCCCTTGCCATGAAAATCGGCACCAGCAACCTCACAGAGCCCCTGGCTGTCTAGCAATTTTCTAATATATGGCATCAAGCCAGAGCAAGGGATGCAACTGAAAATAGCAAAGGGGAAGGAGGCCCAAGAGGCTGTGGAGTCACCCCTAAGGCTGAGCAAGTTTTCAGGAATTTTATTTGCTGTGCCCCTGGCATCTTTTCTCTTGTTAATAAGCTGCATGGCGAAAACAATGCCATCAGCAAAATGCAGAGGGAAGTAAGCCCAGTGTAAAAGAGTGATTCCATTCTCCTCCTACAGATGCCTGATCCTCTACAGACATGGCATCCCATATTCTTTTGAGTTTGGGAATTGACACGTAACTTCAGAGGGAAGGAAAAAAAAGAACTTGCTCAGTCTATAAGATTATACTTAGGGAATAAGGCTGGAGTAGAAGTGAGACCTTGGGCTGAGGATACAGTTCAGCTATAATATCAAAACAGGATGCTCCCAAGTCCCTTTGAGGCACAAGATAGATGGGTTCAGGCCATCTATCTTCCATGCAGACAGAAACTCCATAAAAGCAGGATGATGGACAAGGCTCGGCCTTGCCCAGATAAGAGATAAAATATCAAATATTCCTCATTCTCAAAGTTAAGGAGACCTCCCTGACTACACATGTGCAGAAAGGCTCCTTGGAGGTCAGAAAGGGAGCGGGCACCACCCCATAGTAAGTAATGTCAACTACCCATAGGCCTCTTCACTAGAATCCATCTTGGCTAAGAGATGCATGTGCACACACGGGAGGTCGCTAAGATATACCTAATACAGACAAGAACCATGCAAAGCAAGATGATTTGCCCAAGGAAACCCAGAAGAAATGCCCCATAAAAGTGATTCAAGTTACCACAAGGGCATGACTCTCTCTGAGCCCGCCCATAGGTTTATCCATACTTACTGTACTCATTTTTTCTTCCTAATAAACACTTTACTTATTCACAAATCTCCACCTCTCTAGGAATTCCTTTTCTGCAAAGCTGAAGAACCAAGGCCTTGTCACTGACCGTTGGTCTACTGGCTAGGATTCACTCCATTTACTACCATGACCAGACCTAAACCTCTGGCCAGGAACTGAAATCCTGCTTCTAGCTGCTGCAGGCAGAGGCCACCCGAGATCACTTTCGCCTCTGAGCTGCCAGCCCCGGTTTCTTCCCCTTTGAGATGAAGGAGTTTCAAAGAGAAGCTGAGCCCTATGAAATCAGGAACCACTGAATCTTTAGTACCTAAAGTGGTGCCTGACACACAGAATGTGTTGATAAATCAGATTCTGTTGCTGTTAAAGCACAAGATTTAATGTGATCCTTTGCCTTTAATGGATCCTTTAATGTGATCCATTCTATGAGCCTGTTGAAGAGGATATGATTCTGAGACCAGCCAAGTGATTCTTTAAAGAAAATAATGACCCCTCCCCAAAGTCAGGCTGGCATTGCTTGCAAAGATTCTGGTAAAGACATTCAGCCCAGAACAGAGTAAATTCTCAGAATTAGAGGGTTGTGAGGGAGACCCCTAGTTGTGAAAAGAAGAGAAGCGAAAGGCAAAGGAGAAAAGGAAAGATACATCCATTTGAGTGCAGAGCTCCAAAGAATAACAAGGAGAAATAGGAAAGGGTTCCTCAGTGATCAGTGCAAAGAAATAGAGGAAAACAACAGAATGGGAAAGACTAGAGATCTCTTCAAGAAAATTAGAGATACCAAGGGAACATTTCATGCAAAGATGGGCTCAATAAAGGACAGAAATGGTAAGGACCTAACAGAAGCAGAAGATATCAAGAAGAGGTATCAAGAATACACAGAAGAACTGTACAAAAAAAACTTCATGACCCAGATAATCACGATGGTGTAATCACTGACCTACAGCCAGACATCCTGGAATGTGAAGTCAAGTGGGCCTTAGGAAGCAGCACTAAGCTAGTGGACGTGATAGAATTCCAGTTGAGCTATTTCAAATCCTAAAAGATGATGCTGTGAAACTGCTGCACTCAATATGCCAGCAAATTTGGAAAATTCAGCAGTGGCCACAGGACTAGAAAAGGTCAATTTTCATTCCAATCCCTAAGAAAGGCAATGGCAAAGAATGCTCAAACTATCGCACAAGGGTACTCATCTCACACACTATTAAAGCAATGCTCAAAATTCTCCAAGCCAGGCTTCAACAATACGTGAACCGTGAACTTCCAGATGTTCAAGCTGGTTTTAGAAAAGGCAGAGGAACCAGAGATCAAATTGCCAACATCCGCTGGATCATGGAAAAGGGAAGAGAGTTCCAGAAAAACATCTATTTCTGCTTTATTGACTATGCCAAAGCCTTTGACTGTGTGAATCACAATAAACTGTGGAAAATTCTTCAAGAGATGGGAATATCAGACCACCTGACCTGCCTCTTGAGAAACCTGTATGCAGGTCAGGAAGCAACAGTTAGAACTGGACATGGGACAACAGACTGGATCCAAATAGGAAAAGGAGTACGTCAAGTCTGTGTATTGTCACCCTGCTTATTTAACTTCTATGCAGAGTACGTCATGAGAAACGCTGGGCTGGATGAGGCACAAGCTGGGATCAAGATTGCTGGGAGAAATATCAATAATCTCAGATATGCAGATGACACCACCCTTATGGCAGAATGTGAAGAAAAACTGAAGAGCCTCTTGATAAAAACGAAAGAGAAGAGTGAAAAAGTTGGCTTAAAGCTCAACATTCACAAAACTAAGATCACGGCATCTGGTCCCATCACTTTGTGGCAAATAGATGGTGAAACAGTGGAAACAGTGACAGACTTTATTTTTTTAGACTCCAAAATCACTATAGATGGTGACTGCAGCCATGAAATTAAAAGATGGTTGCTCCTTGGAAGGAAAGTTATGACCAACCCAGACACCATATTAAAATGTAGAGACATTACTTTGCCAACAAAGGTCCATCTAGTTAAGGCTATGGTTTTTCCAGTAGTCATGTATGGATGTGAGAGTTGAGCTATAAAGAAAGCTGAGTGCCAAAAAGTTGATGCTTTTGAACTGTGGTGTTGGAGAAGACTCTTGAGAGTCCCTTGGACTGCAAGGAGATCCAACCAGTCCATCCTATAGGAAATCAGTCCTGAATATCCATTGGAAGGACTGATGCTGAAGCTGAAACTCCAATACTTTGGCCACCTAATGCAAAGAACTGACTCATTGGAAAAGACCCTGATGCTGGGAAAGATTGAAGGCGGGAGAAGAAGGGGATGACAGAGGATGAGATGGTTGGATGGCATCACCAACTCAGTGGATATGAGTTTGAATACACTCCAGAAGCTGATGATGGACGGGGAGGCCTCGTGTGCTGCAGTCCATGGGGTTGCAAAGAGCTGGACACGACTGAGTAACTGAACTGAACTGAACTGAGGGACCACTGCTGTAGGTCTTCCTTAGTTGAACCACTAGCCAGCATTTCCCCTGAATGAAGAGGCAGAGGTATCTGGAGAAGGCCCAACTCTTGGGGCACAGCAGGACCACTGGTCTAGCCCTCCACAGTGCGGAAAGCGCCTGTCAGCCCCTGTCTGATGTAGCTCTCACGGGGCCAAGTCGGGAAGGGAGGTGGTGACTTAGCCAATGGAGAATGGGACACTGAAATTCATACAAGGTATCCACTTGCCCAAAGTTATTTCACTGGTAAGTAGAATGAACAACCTGGGACTTGTCACTCCAAGGTGTGAGCTATGAGAACCATTCAGCAATGAGAGGCTGTACAATTGCCATCTGTTCCCAAACTATGCGTAAAGATCCTATGTCCTGAGCAGGATGGTATTAGTGACAACCAGCACTTATCACCACTCGTATTACCAGCTCACTGTATCCAAAAAAAGTCGGACACAACTGAGCATGCACGTGCTATCTAGCCCTCTTCTGCTGTCAGCAAACCTGAACAAGCCCACGTCTGCCAGCATGTGTCATTCCAGGTCTGTGGCTGCTGACACCTCAGGGATAGTTTCCCTTTTCCCCTTTGGGACCACGCATCAGGTTCCTCTTCTCTGTTTCCTGCAGCTGTGCTCTTTCATTCTGCCAAAAGCTTTCTCACTGATGAAGGCAGGGCTGACAGCAGAGTCACCCTGGTAGTTTTCAAGACTCTTATATCCCCCCTCCCTTTGCAAGATGATTAGATGCCAAAGGGTGGGTGGGGAGGAGCCAGGGCCATCAGAACCTCCAGGATATTCAAAGCCACCTAAGGCTGGTAGCTCACACAGTAAAGAATCTACCTGCAATGCGGGAGACCCCAGTTTGATCCTTGGGTTGGGAAGATACCCTGGAGAAAGGAATGACAACCCACTTCAGTATTTCTGCCTACAAAATTTCATGGACAGACCATCAGGTTGCAAAGAGTAGGACACAACTGAGCCACTAACACTTTCACTTCACTTCAAAGCTTTCAAGAGTCTGCCTTGTACAAAACAGGGGATTCATTCAATCAGAACTGAGCACTTGTTCTGTGCTGGGTACCAACCTGGTTGTTCAATATAAATTAATTTTTAAAATACCACTGATTATCTGTAAATCTCAAAACCTCTAATAAGCCCGATGAGCATGAATCATAATAGTCATGCCAATGAAAATATGGGCACTTGCCATCTGCCTCTACAAGGATTAAATTACTAGCCACTGAAGCCACTGATTTCCACACACCCAGATTTTAGGGAGGAGATCAGGAATGAGGCAGTCTGTGCTCAGGGAAAAACCAGAAGAACAAGTCTTTAGATATGAGATATTTTCAGGAGACGATTTTATGAGCTCAATTCCTACATCTCCTCATATCTAGAAAAGCACTAACATCATTATTAGTGACATCTGCTTCTCGTGACTAACAGCAAGCTTCTGCCAAAATGTATGTTTGACTGCACATGCCCTCCTTCACTAAAATCGTGTATAACACTGACCTTTCCCTTACCTCTTCAAAGCAGTTCCTCAGAGTTATCTGAGGTGCTGTCTCTCAGACTGTGTCCTCAGTTTGCCCCAAATAAAGTTTAACTCACAACTCTCAGGATGTGCTTTTTATTTTTTTCTCAGTAGACAGTCACAAAAAAATAGTACCAACTGAGAACTTCAGTTCAGTTGCTCAGTCCTGTCTGACTCTTTTGAGACCCCATGAACTGCAGCACGCCAGACTTCCCTGTCCTTCACCAACTCCCGCAGTTTGCTCAACTCATGTCCATTGGGTTGGTGATGCCATCCAACCATCTCATCCTCTGTCATCCCCTTCTCCTCGTGCCTTCAATCTTTCCCAGCATCAGGGTCTTTTCAAATGAGTCAGTTCTTTTCAACAGGTGGCCAAAGTACTGGAGTTTCAGCTTCAACATAGAGAACTTTCTACCGTTCTAAACACATCACATTTAGTAACTCATTTGATCCTCACAAGTACCCATGAGATGGGTACTATTACTATTCCTACATTACAGATCATGAAGGGGATGCCCAGAGAGGTTCAAAAACTGAGTCAAACACACACAAGTGGTAACTGATAGAGCTTGGCTAACATAGGTAACTAAAACTTCGCCTCAACCTCAGTCATTATAACTTGTTCACCCCCCTTACAACAAGCCTACATGAGATGAGCAGCAGTTTTCCTTCTACAGTGGATCATCCATATTTAGTTTCTACAATTTCACTTATAATGGTTTAGGAAGCAAACCACACAGTTTTTATAGTGTACGATCTTTTGCAGCAAAGCAATTTTTCATCAAGTATTCAATAAGGGCCTTTTCCAATGCCTACGTTTGCACAAAACCATACCTAATCCATTTTAAAGGTGATTCCATTTTGCTTAACAATAAGAAACTGAAAGTTTAAGTGATTTGCTCAGGTCCCATTGCTGGCAAGTGGCAGACCCAGTCTGTGTTCTTTCTACCAAACCACACTTACAAACAGACCTGCAGGAAAGCTGCTTATCTTTTAAGATATTTCTAATGCTAATGGAAAACCTACTGATTATGACTCTTTGGGAAAGATAATCCTCAACTCTCAAAAGCCTCAGTCTGTGTTTCACAGTCATTTGACTAACTGTGAAAAATTGTGAAAGCCTTGTTTTGGCTCCCCATGCAAATACCAACAAAAGAAGTGTGTATTTGTAAGTGAAAAGGGAGACTTAGGATTTCTGTGGGGCAGGTTTGGATGTCTGGAGTAGAACCTTCCAAGTGCGGTGGAGAAAATCTACATCTGTACAGTAATATCCTTGCAAAGAAGAAATTTAAAATATTTAGCATGAGTAGGTTTCAGAACAAGTTACTGAGGAAGCCTAAGAAACTTCAGAGATGTTCGCATCTGCTGAGAGAGAGATAATGATTGGAAATACTCATAACCCACTCTTTGGGTACCTTGACTAAAGATGGAATTTTTGAATGGATAAGCTTTTCTTCTGGGCTATGATTGACACTCAGAATAAAGACGTACCTGTGAAATTGTGACAGTGGGAAAACGTAGAAAAAATCTTTCTATATTCTTTGTTGAGATCACAAATCCTTTTGAGAATATAATGATGTTTGTGGATCCCTTCTTCAGAAAAATGCAAATTTTATGATCCATAAGTTCAAAGACCCCCTGAAACCCAGTAAAAGCTATGGTTTTTCCAAGAGTCATATACGGATGTGAGAGTTGGACCGTAAAGAAGGTTGAGCACTGAAGAATTGATGTTTTTGAACTGTGGTGCTGGAGAAGACTCTTGAGAGTCCCTTGGACTACAAGGAGATTCAACCAGTCAATCCTAAAGGAAATCAACCCTGAATATAAATTGGAAGGACTGATGCTGAAGCTAAGGCTCCAATACTTTGGCCACCTGATGCGAAGAGCTGACTCATTAGAAAAGACCCTGATGCTGGGAAAGATTGAAGGCGGGAGGAGAAGGGGACAACAGAGGATGAGATGATTGGATGGCATCGCTGACTCAATGGACGTGAATCTGAGCAAACTCCAGGAGATAGTGAAGGACAGATAAGCCTGGAGTGCTGCAGCCCATGGGTGGCAAAGAGTTAGACACAACTGAGCAACTGAACAACCACCACCCAGTAATGGGCTCCCAAATGTCTATGAATTCCAAGTCTAAAGACTTTAGTCTAATTTATCTCTAAATTCAATTTCAGGTAAAAATGTTGTGTTATTTTCAACAATCACAAAGTTTTCGATTTCATATATGCCAAACCAGCCCCCCGTTCCCTGTTCTACTCTCAAGTGACTTAGCAGCTTATTTCAGAATTCTAAATATCTGTAGAATAAAAGATGTGTATCCAGGACCAACAAAGAGCCTAGACACTTCATAAGTTCCCTTAAATATTTAAGTTTGTGAAAGGTTAACCCTTTGAGTGAGACAAGATGCTCTACCAGGCTCAGAGAAGGTATAGGATTACTAACCTAGGACCTTCTAGGGGTAAGTGACTCCTTGATGCCAACTGATTGTTGCTGGGAGAACATAACTGACTACTGTCTTCTAACACTGTTCAAACCATGGATTTTGATGATCTCTATTACAGAAGCAGTTATCTGTATTTTTCATTCAGTCAACTAATATTGTTTGAAAAATTACTATTTGCAAATAATGGGGAAATACAATGATGATTCATGTAATCACTTTTTCTTCAAACATACTACAAAGAGTTATTTTTTTATTTGCCTCATTTTTTTTAAATGTCTTCCAATTTTTTTTAAGTGTTTATTTATTTTGGCTGTGCTGCACCTTCATTGCTACATGACGGCTTTGTCTAGTTGCAGCAAGCAGGGGCCACTCTCCAGTTCATTATGGAGGCTTCTCACTGCAGTGGCTTCTCTTGCTGTGGACCATGGGCTCTAGATATGCGGGCTTCAGTAGGTTACAGCACAAGGGCTCAGGAGCTGTCACGCATAGGCTTAGTCATCCTGAGACATGTAGAATCTTAGTTTTCAGACCAGGGATTGAACCTATGTCCCCTGCACTGGCAGGTGGATTCTTAAACACTGGACCACCAGGGATGTCCCTTTATTTACTTTATTGGTAATTCCAAAATCATACAGGTCTTTGTACTATTTTGCTGACTATGGTTTCTCATTCTTTTCCATGCTGTCTATTTCCATGTGTATTGCATGTGGGTACATTTATGTGCGTGTGCCTGCTTCTGAATTCAGATTCCTTGCAAATTCACTTCAAGCAATTTTGGAGAGCTTGACTCAAGGCTTCATTCCTTAGAGAAAAACTGCAGTTCTTCTTGTAACCACCTGGGGATACTAACAATCTGGGACTTCCATAATCAAATTTTCCTCTGGAAGAATTTCATATCTTATAGGCAATGTGATTCGGTTGCAAAACCACACAGGGATGAACTTACAGTTATGAAGTCTCAAGGAAATGTTCGTGTATTCTAGTTTTCCTATCATTCAGTGTTGTTCCATCCTGAGCACTGGGTTCATTTCTTGTTTCCTCTTAGTTTGAAGCTGTGGCCCTTTAGGGATCCTGGGAGTGGAGATATCATATCAAGGTCCCACTTTGGAAGAGTTGTACGCTCCAGCACCTGCCCCTCATGCAGCCTTCGTAATGGAAGCTCAGAGTCACCGTTTATCTGGAGAGACCTTCTAGGCAGACTCAATTTTAACTTCATGTTTCCTCCTGATGTATGGTCTGTAGTTCACTTGCAATTACTCCAGAGGAGGAAGTGATATATTGCACATTTGCATGTGTGCATACATGTTCATCTGCACCTTGAGAATGGTTCATCTCATTTTTTAAATCCTCATCTTAAAATCATAATACAGAATTGACTTCCACAAGCACTTTAATTATTCTTATCATAATGGATACAAGAACAAGGCTACTCAAATGTATGATTTTGGACCAGGATCCTCAGCATCACCAAGCAGCTTGTTAGAAATGCAAATTCTTCAGTTCCATTCTAGACCTACCGTATCAGGTTCAAGAATTTGGGTTTTAACAAGGTCTCCAGTGAAATGAGGAAAGTCATGACAGGCAGAGAACAAGTTTGAGCAGAGACCAAGATGAAAGAGATGATGGTACAGAGGAATAATAAGTCATTCAGTTTGGCAGGAGCTTCTCTTTGGCAGGGCTACACCACCAAGCCAAAATCATTGATGAGTTTAACATTTAATTACATTCTTTTTCAGTCTCATCCTGTTCTATAAGAAACTGGAAAGTAATGGAGACAGCACAGCCTTGGGGGTGAAACAATAAATTATTTTCTGAGACCCCTGGAAACAACACAGAACACTGCCACGTAACTTGCAAGAAGAGTGAAGAGGATCCACAGAGGCTGATGTTAGCCAAGACTGGAATCCTACAGACACGTTTTACAGATCTGCACTGGCAAGGGAAATGAATTTTCACATTTCCAATCAGAATGCAATGGGCAAGGATTGCCGAGTATAGATGCAGATGTTAAGTTATTCTCACGGACAAAGCATCTGAGAACTTCAGTGATTTATTAAAACAATATAAAACAATATGCATTAAAACAATTTATTAAAACAATATTAAAACAAAATTGAACTGTGCACTGTTGCATTTGAACATCAATTAACTGGAATTCATTGTTAATAGAGATTTACTTCAGGACTAAACAATAAAATTTCTAGTTATCCCTTGCCTTGCAGAGTTGCTATCATTGTCTTTATTGAATTACATGGTATGGAAATTGGAATGGTAATATGACAGTACAAATATTGCCACTGCGGGTTTTTAGAAATAGGTGGAGGACAAAGAGGCATTAGAGTTTGTGTCAGTGACTTTATTCCTTGAAGACAAAATGTCATTAATTTCCCCCAAGAAATGCTATCCCGACACTCTAAACATATGACATTAAAGAAAAACATTTCAACAGTTAAAAGAGGACTTTCCTGGAAGAAGAATGGGGCATGGGAAGCCTCTTCAGAGCTGCCAAGAAATGACTTGCTGATTAATGCCTCCTAGATATGTGCATGTAAATTAACCTCATTTGCTTCTCTGAAGAATGTGGACAACAGACACCTAATTTGTGAAGATTAAAGAAAAATGGGCTTAGAGTATCCCACAAAATTTCCAGCATATCATAGGTGCACAATAAATGGAAATTTTGTTCTTATTGATGAACCAAAGTTGCTCAACTAGGAGCCAGACTCGGATCACGACTGTCTATTGCTTTTGTTTGCCCAATGCCTAATCCTCCTCCTGCTGCTAATTTCACAGTATAAATGAACAGATTCGCAATTGACCCTTACCTACTATCCAAATCCACCACCATTTCCAAGTCATGGATTACAGCTGTACTAAAAAAGTGGGCCTTAGAAAGCATCACTACGAACAAAGCTAGTGGAGGTTATGGAATTCCAGTTGAGCTATTTCAAATCCTGAAAGATGATGCTGTGAAAGTGCTGTACTCAATATGCCAGCAAATTTGGAAAACTCAGCAGTGGCCACAGGACTGGAAAAGGTCAGTTTTCATTCCAATCCCAAAGAAAGGCAATGCCAAAGAATGCTCAAACTACCGCACAATTGCACTCATCTCACACGCTAATAAAGTAATGCTCAAAATTCTCCAAGCCAGGCTTCAGCAGTACGTGAACTGTGAACTTGCAGATGTTCAAGCTCATTTTAGAAAAGGCAGAGGAATCAGAGATCAAATTGCCAACATCCGCTGGATCATCAAAAAAGCAAGAGAGTTCCAAAAAAACATCTCTTTCTGCTTCAATGGCTATGCCAAAGCCTTTGACTGCATGGATCACAATAATCTGTGGAAAATTCTTAGAGAGATAGGAATACCAGACCACCTGACCTACCTCTTGAGAAATCTGTATGCAGGTCAGGAAGCAACAGTTAGAACTGGACATGGAACAACAGACTGGTTCCAAATAGGAAAAGGAGTACGTCAAGACTGCATATTGTCACCCTGCTTATTTAACTTTTATGCAGAGTACATCATGAGAAACGCTGGGCTGGAAGAAGCACAAGCTGGAATCAAGATTGCCAGGAGAAATATCAATAACCTCAGATATGCAGATGACACCACCCTTATGGCAGAAAGTGAACAGGAACTCAAAAGCCTCTTGATGAAAGTGAAAGAGGAGAGTGAAAAAGTTGGCTTAAAGCTCAACATTCAGAAAACGAAGATCATGGCATCCGGTCCCATCACTTCATGGGAATTAGATGGTGAAACAGTGGAAACAGTGTCAGACTTGATTTTGGGGGGCTCCAAAATCACTGCAGATGGTGACTGCAGCTATGAAATTGAAAGATGCTTACTCCTTGGAAGGAAAGTTATGACCAACCTAGATAGCATACTCAAAAGCAGAGACATTATTTTCCCAAGAAAGGTCTGTCTAGTCAAGGCTATAGTTTTTCCAGTGGTCATGTATGGATGTGAGAGTTGGACTGTGAAGAAAGCTGAGGGCTGAAGAATTGATGCTTTTGAACTGTGGTGTTGGAGAAGACTCTTGAGAGTCCCTTGGACTGCGAGGAGATCCAATCAGTCCATTCTAAAGGAGATCAGTCCTGGGTGTTCTTTGGAAGGAATGATGCTAAAGTTGAAACTCCAATACTTTGGCCACCTCATGCGAAGAATTGACTCATTGGAAAAGACTCTGATGCTGGGAGGGATTGGGAGCAGGAGGAGAAGGGGACGACAGAGGATGAGATGGCTAGATGGCATCACTGACTCGATGGACATGAGTTTGGCTGAACTCTGGGAGTTGGTGATGGACAGGGAGGCCTGTAGTGCTGCTATTCACAGGGTCACAAAGAGTCGGACACGACTGAGCAACTGAACTGAACTGAAAGAACAATTGATATTCAATGCATGCATGCTCATATATACACACATCATATGAAAGTATGTACAGATGCCAACACAAACTTTTGGAATAATGATTCCTTCCTATTGATACTATTTTGGGAGAATATCAGGCAGGTCCTTGTCCTTCCGCTGCAGTGAAAGTGAAAGTCGCTTAGTCGTGTCCGACTCTTTGCACTCCTATGGATCAAACAGTCCATGGAATTCTCCAGGCCAGAATACTGGAGTGGGTAGCCTTTCCTTCTCCAGGGGACCTTCCCAACCCAGGGATCAAACCTAGGTTTCCTGCATTGCAGGTGGATTCTTTACCAGAGGCCTTAAAGACCTAGCATGGGCCAATCTGATGCTTACTGGCTAGACAGTAAGCATAATCCTGAAAATAGCCTGGGAATAGAAAGCATATCAGTATGTCACAAAACATCTGTCACTTTCATCCCTTCCAAGACAGGTTCTTGAGCTTTCTCTTCAATTGTTTGAGTTTTCCATTGGTTTCTCTTGCCTGAAAACAAACAACCCTAACTGATGGAAGGCATCTTCAGTATCATTTTTCCTAATTCCCCTATTTTAGAGATGAAGAAACTCATGCCCAGAGATTGAAAGAGTCCTCTTCTATGTTCTTCTTTTTATTTTAGGTCACAGTGACAGAGCTGGCACCCAAGCCTTAATGGCCCTTGCTTCAGTGTTTTTTTCATTATTTATTATTCTTGTTGTCCCTAACCCTGGCTAGAGTCCTATCTTTCAGATAATATATGGGTAGTGAAAGATGTTCTATCTAAACAGCCCCTAAGTTAGCATCCAATGACAGCAGCTTGGTCCTATTCTAGCCACAGATATAACTGGGCTAGGGGTAGAGATGCCCTGACAAATTAGCTGATGCCTCATGCCAGGCTCTGGGTGAAAAAGAGCATGAGACAAAAGAAATATGACTAACTACTTTTTTTTTTTAACAAAATGGAGGACTTGGAGTTCTTGGCTTTTTGGCTTGCAAATTACCCTGGATGAGCAGAAATTTTCATTCAGTGAGGACACAGAAAACAAATTTACAGATACCAAGGGGGAAAGGTGGGAGGTAGGGAGGTAGGAGGAATTAGGAGATTGGGATTGACATGTATATGCTATTGATATGATATACAAAATAGATAACTAATGAAAACCTACTGTAGAGCACAAGGAACTCTGCTCAATGTTCTGTGGTGACCTAAATGGGAAGGAAATTCAAAAAAGGAAGGATATATATACACACACACATATATACACATATATATGTATATATATATATAGCGGATTCTCCTTGCTGTACAGTAAAAACTAACACATTGTAATGCAACTATACTCCTATAAAAATTAATTTAAAAAAACGAGTCATCACCTTTAGGCCTCACCTGTCTCTCTTTCCCTTCTTCCCTCTTTCCTTCTTCCCACCCTCTCTCCTCCTTCCCTCCATCAATAATCATGGATTATGATTTGTTTCTCTCATCATCTATACTCTTTTGAATATTTCACAGCTTTTAAGCAAATTATTGAAGGATGGACAGGAGAGGGAAAAACTGAGCAAATCAGTATGTAATGCTTTTCTTAAGGATCTACCTTTAAGATGGAAATGACTGCACAGTGAAGTTATATCAAGGTTTGATGACTTCTCCAAAATCACTGCAGATGGTGACTGTAGCCATGAAATTAAAAGATGCTTACTCCTTGGAAGGAAAGTTATGACCAACCTAGACAGCATATTAAAAAGCAGAGACATTACTTTGTCAACAAAGGTCTATCTAGTCAAGGCTGTGGTTTTTCCAGTAGTCATATATGGATGTGAGAGTTGGACTATAAAGAAAACTGAGCACCGAAGAATTGATGCTTTTGAACTGTGGTGTTGGAGAAGACTCTTGAGGGTCCCGTGGACTGCAAGGAGATCCAACCAGTCCCTCCTAAAGGAAATCAGTCCTGACCATTCATTGGAAGGGCTGATACTGAAGCTGAAACTCCAATACTTGGCCACCTGATATCAGCAAAGACCTGACTCACTGGAAAGAGACCATGATGCTGGGAAAGATTGAAGGTGGGAGGAGAAGGGGACAACAGAGGATGAGATGGTTGGATGGCATCACTGACTCAATGGACATGAGTTTGAGTAAACTCCAGGAGTTGGTGATAGACAGGGAGGCCTGGCATGCTGCAGTCCATGGGATCGCAAAGAGTTGGACATGACTGAGCAACTGAACTGAACTGACTGAGGAACCAGAGATCAAATTGCCAACATCTGTTGGATGACTGAAAAAGTGAGAGAGTTCCAGAAAAAGTCTACTTCTGCTTTATTGACTATGCCAAAGCCTTTGATTGTGTGGATCACAACAAACTGTGGAAAATTCTGAAAGAGATGGGAATACCAGACCACCTGACCGTCCTCCTGAGACACCTGTATGCAGGTCAAGAAGCAACAGTTAGAACTGGACATGGAACAACAGACTGGTTCCAAATCAGGAAAGGAGTATGTCAAGGTTCTATATTGTCACCCTGCTTATTTAACTTATATATAGAGTACATCATGAGAAATATTGGACTGGATGAAGCACAAGCTGGAATCAAGATGGCCGGGAGAAATACCAATAACCTCAGATATGCAGATGACACCACACTTATGGCAGAAAGCAAAGAAGAAGTAAAGAGCCTTTTGGTGAAAGTAAAAGAGAAGAGTGAAAAAGTTGGCTTAAAACTCAACATTCAGAAAACTTAGATCATGGCAGCTGGTCCCATCACTTCATGGCAAATAGATGGGGAAACAATGGAAACAGGGAGAGACTTTATTTTTGTGGGCTCCAAAATCACTGAAGATGGTTACTTCAGCCATGGAATTAAAAGACACTTGCTCCTTGGAAGAAAAGTTATGACCAACCTAGACAGCACATTAAAAAGCAGAGCCATTACTTTGACAATGAAGGTCCAGCTAGTCAAAGCGATGGTTTTTCCAGTAGTCTTGTATGGATGTGAGAACTGGACTATAAATGAAGCTGAGCACTGAAGACCTGATACTTTTAACTGTGGTGTTGGAGAAGACTCTTGAGAGTCCTGGAGATCCAACCAGTCCATCCTAAAGGAAATAAGTCCTGAATAATTGCTGGAAGGACTGATGTTGAAGTTGAAACTCCAATACTTTGGCCACCTGATGCAAAGACCTGATTCATGAAAAAGACCCTGATGCTGGGAAAGATTGAAGGTGGGAGGAGAAGGGGACAGGCATCACCGACTCAAAAGACATGAGTTTGAGTAAGCTCTGGGAGTTGGTGATGGACTAGCATGCTGCAGTCTATGGGACTTCAAAGAGTTGGACACGACTGAGCGACTGAACTGAACTCAACTGAACAAACTTGTATAATGGTCATCATAGGTGAAATGACATAGGGCGCTACAGCAGTTAACACCTCAGACTCTAGGTTCAGAGAGCAGAACACACTAGCAAATGGCTCAGCCACCACTGTATGCGGGCCTGTGGAAAAGCCACACACCCTAAGGCTTCCATTTCTTCATCTGCAAAATGTAGTCTAAAAAATAGTATTGACCATGATGGACAAGTTGGTCATCTAATACAGCTTTTATTTCAAACCTCTTTGTCCCTTGCTCATGTCAACTACAAATTGGCACTTGCCACGGGCACTTGCCATCTAGCTCTACAAGGATTCGATTATGTGCTGCTGCAGCTGCTAATTTTCAGTAACCCCCTGAAAGGAGATCAGGGTAGACATCAGGAATGAGGCACTCTGTGCTCAAGCAGCGGGGAAATCTGGCAGGACAGATCTTCAGATAGTATATTTTCAGGAGCTGGTTTATGAGCCTAATTCTTATATCTCCTTATATCTAAAATAAACATTAAAATCTTTCATAGTGATGACTGTTCCTTGTGACTAGCAGAAAGTGTCATGAGACTAGCAGAAACCTTCTGGAAAAATTTATGCCTAATTGCATATACTCCCCCTTCACCAAAATCTTTATATACTGACCTTCCCCTCTCTTTCTTAGAGCAGTTTCTCGGAGCTATCCAAGGTGCTGTCTCTCAGGCTGCAGTCTTCATTTTGCCCCAGATAAAACTTAACTCTCACGTTGTATATTTTTTAAATCAACACCCATACCTATGTGAGGTATGTGTGCACTAAGTCCCTTTAGTCATGTCTGACTCTTTGAAACCCTATGAACTGAAGCCCACTAGGCTCCTCTATCCATGGGATTCTCCAGGCAAGAATACTGGAGTTGCATTGCCATGCCCTCCTCCAGGGAATCTTCCCGACCCAGGGATCGAACCCACATCTCTTATGTCTCCCGCATTGGCAAGTGGGTTTTTACCATGAGCACCACCTGGGAAGCCCTATGAGAGGTGGGAAGCTTAAACAGTTACTTTTGTAGCTACTCTTGCTGCTAGGATCTACCAGGGGATATAAAGTTAGATTTCTCACCATTTAAGTAAATGTGGAAATCTGTTGGAGAATTCTGGATAAACTCTGCCCTCCAAACAATTTTATAACTGCCCCCCTCCCTCCTCTTTCCTTGCTTTAGATGATAATGTGATGCCAAGAGCTGTGAAGAAAACTTGCAGGGTAAGGTGTCAAGTGATGGAGCAGAGGGTTGCTGATGTAGTTAGTGGTCAAGGAAGGAGTCTCTGATAAGATGGCACATGAGTAGATTCTTGAAAGAACTGAGAGAGTAAGCCCTTCAGATAGAGAGGGAAAGATGTTCTAAGCAAGGAGCAGCAGGAGCAAAGGTCCTGAGGCAGAGGTAATACAGTAAATCCCCTACATATGAACCTTCAAGTTGTGAATGTTTACAGATGCAAACGTACGTTCCATCAGCACCAGGTGTGAGTGACACTGAAGTTTGCCCTCCATCGCCTATTGCCGACTATTCTTCAGCTCTCCCACCTCCCCACCCTTCTCCAGTCAGTCACTCTTCTTGCCTGCTCACTGGATGCCAGTCCCAGTATGCCAGGACTGTACTACTGTACTTTTCAAGGGACCATACTGTAAAACTAAAAATGTTTTCTTTTTGTGCTTGTTTTTTATGTATTATTTGTGTGAGAGTATTATAAACCTATTACAGTGTTATATAACCCATTGTGTTAACTAGGCACCTAGGCTAACTGTTGGACTTACGAACACACTGGACTTAACAAATGTGCTCCTGAAACACAACTCATTCATATGTAGGGAACTTACTGTAGGGGACTTCCTCTGTTTCTGTTCCTAAAAAGAGAACAAGGAAGAAATCAGGGTAGCTGAGGAAGTGAAGAGGGCTTGGAGATGAAATGATAAAGGTCACCAAGGGCCAGGTCACATAGGCCTTGTATTCTGTGGAAAGGAATTTACTGTGTGAGATGAGGAGCCTTCAGAAGGTTGCCCAATTGAACCGAAAATAATAGCCACTAGAAATTCTTGTCTGTCTGAGACACTTGGGATCTCAACATCCTCATGTGATTTTCATTGCCTCCCCTCTATAGCATAAGCCTCTCTACATCAGGGAATTTAGGTTTGTGTGTAAGAGTGTGGCTACAGAGATAGACCAGTATAGAAACAGATAGTATAGTCCATATAGTCAAAGCTATGGTTTTTCCAGTAGTCATGTACAGATGTGAGAGCTGGACTATAAAGAAGGCTGAGTGCTGAAAAATGGATGCTTTCGAATTGTGGTGTTGCAGAAGACTCTTGAGAGTTCCTTGGACTGCAAGGAGATCAAACCAGTCAATCCTAAAGGAAATCAACCTTGAATATTCATTGGAAGGACTAATCCTGAAGCTGAAGCTCCAATCCTTTGGCCACCTGATGCAAAGAGCCGAATCATTGGAAAAGACCCTGATGCTGGGAAAGATTGAGGGCAGGAGGAAAAAGGGATGACAGAGGATGAAATGGTTGGATGGCATCACTGACTCAATGAACATGCATTTGAGCAAACTTCAGGAGATAGTCGAGGAGAGAGGAGCCTGACATGCTGCAGTCCATGAGTTTGCAGAGTCAGACATGACTTAGTGACTAAAGAACAACAACAGCAAGCATATACTGAGTCACATCCACTGTTGGGCCTAACACAGTACCAGGCACCTGGTAAATGTGATGAATATTTGATTTATTGTTTATCTGAGTCTATTAAATGATAATCAGAGAATCTCTACAGTTACAGAATAGTTCTTGATCCAGGACCACGCGTGTGACATGATGATGTGTCAGGGTCACTGCATATGTTATACATGCTGCAGCATACTTTCTGCGTTCTGACACCGGCCTCTTGCCCGCCTAGAGCCCTGGCCTATCTCAGAACATCACTGCTTTCCTTACTAATACATACACACACACACATCTGATTTTAAAAGCTTAGTAATGAATTTTTTTTTAACTGAAGGTATCACACAGAACAGAGGACAGCATGACACCCTATTCCACACAACAAAATTTAAACTAAGTCCACCACTAAGCACGTCAATCTTCTCTTCAAATTTCCTCCACACACCCTCCCTGCTGCTCCATCTCTCCTCATGTCCAACTCCCTGCAGCCTCTAAAGTGGCCCTTTTGTTTTGCCCCAGCAATCCATATCTTCCTCTCATTAACAGATTTCATACTCCACTCACCAAAGGAAAAAGCCCCAGAGTTAATCTATATAATTGTCTTTATAAGTCACACTTGACTCTGGCCCACTCACAGTGCCTGTGCAAGGCTAGCCTCATTATCCACCAGAAGTTCAGAGAATTTGATAGCATCTCAGGTTGCTATCAAAGTGGCAAAGCTGGGATCTGAACATCCATCCTTCTTGCACTCAGGCCCATCCTCTGTGTGTTGGAAGTGCCTCACCAGGTGGCCTCCCACACAGATGGGCAAGGACATGGTTTCATTTAGTGAGGTAGCCCTGGAGCTCCAGAGCAGAGATGCTCCCATGGCACCAGCCACCAGGGAAACCATGGCTTTCTAGTCTGGAGTCTGATGACTTGTCAGACCTTGGGTCAGTCATTTCTCCTCCACATTTGCCATTTATAACAAGTGAACTTGGCAGAAGCATTTGAGATTAACTACTAAATAGTTAAGAAGTCAACTTTTTTGAACAACAAAATCAAAGTCTGGGTCTTAAAACCCTTTGGGGGTTGACTCAAAATCTGATCCCTATATTGAAAAGGAGCTTTTTCTCTTTCTTCCCATTTCCTTCCTAACTTCCAATGCTCGGCTCTCTTGAATATATACATTTTCTCTTAAGGCTTTCAGAGCACTATGCAATAACCGTCAAGGCACGTGAAGCACACAAGTGGTCTAAGTGTGAAGTCATTAGTGTGTTACACAGCTGTCATTACAAATGAGTCACCTATAGGAGCACATTCACACACATGAATGACATCATCTCACCAAGACTGAAATCATAGTAGAATAACCAACAGAGGGGATCAAAGTTAGACTCTCAACCACTAATTGCAAAGTTTGTGAATGAAAGAAGACTCTAGAAAAAAATAAACAGTTCATCCGGCTTTAGTGGATATCAATGAAATGGAAGCAAAAATTGGGGGGTAGGGGGATAAACTTGCCTCCCTGGAGTATTTATTGCATCTTGAACTCTTTCAAGAACTTGGCTTATCATTAAACATTAATTTCCCTTGAAACTGCAGCTTTCACTTCTTGGAGCTGTAGCAATTAAGGGCAGTTTTGGCTGGGCAGCTCTGACTTCCCAGCATGAATCTGTGAGCTCTGTGGCCTTTGCTCCACAGTTTTTATAAGACTTCTTAGTTTTCTGGGAAATACAGGATAAATCCTGCCCTAATGTAATAACCTGGGTCAGACATGAAAACAGAATCATAGTAATAAACAGACTGCAATTTTTGGAGAGGAAGCTACAGCTATTGATTCACCCTCCCTTTTATCCCTACCTTCAAAGCGTGCTTTTTGTTTCTGAACCATCTGAACCGTCACTGAAAGTGTGGCAACAATTGATACTTTCACCTCTGAGGACTTAACTCACAAAAGGGCCACACAATGTCTTGGAAATCTGGTTTCATTCATCCTGGTCCCCTCTCCCAGGAAGGGATGCGGTGTCACACCTGAAGGTGCAGGAACAGAGAAGCAGCTTCACTGAAGTCACAGAGTGCTTCACTGCTCTGAGAACAGAGGTATGATCCCAGGACCCAGGCTATTTTGTTTACTCACTCCGTGCCTGGCAACCTCCATGCTCATCGGCCATTCTGATTTTCTGATAAAAACACATTGTGGGTCTTTTGAGATGATGTGTTCTTTGAGGCTCTGAAAGATTCTGAACCCAGGACAGATGGAATCATTGTTCTTCAGTGAGCAACTGTCTTTGCAATAGTTAAGGCTGGGTTGATTCTTGATTACCCACATTAAATGGAGGGGAGCAGAGAAGAAAAGCACAAGTTAATCACAAAATCATTAATTGTACACAATGATTTGTCTCCAAGGATGTTCACTGTCACATTTTCACTAGGAAAATGGCTCTTTTCTCTCAAGAGATTTCCCAACTAAATAGAATAAAACATTCATGATGAAAGACAGGCAGTTTTTGTTTTTTTGTTTTTTTACAAAATGTAAAGCTGCCAAGTATTCCTTACTGCAAAAGAATACCAGAGAAAGAAGAAAGATGAAAGCTGATGAAAGATGATGCTGTTGTAATTTGGAAGCTTATGGAAGGATGAGCCTTTGTGAACAGCGTGACTGAAGGGTAAGGTCACACAACATGCTGAGTCCAGGGAGAGGCAGGGCTCAGGCTCACCCTGGAATATCTGAGAGGCTACATCATGGGCACCACAGGCCTGGAGAGTGGACAGGGATGTATACCAAACTTACAGTGGGACCTGAAAAGAATAACGCCTAGGTATTGAGAATATACAGAGAAGGCAATGGCACCCTACTCCAGTACTCTTGCCTGGAAAATCCCATGGACGGAGGAGCCTAGTAGGCTGCAGTCCATGGAGTCGCTAAGAGTCAGACAGGACTGAGCGACTTCACTTTCACTTTTCACTTTCATGCATTGGGGAAGGAAATGGCAACCCACTCCAGTGTTCTTGCCTGGAGAATCCCAAGGACAGGGGAGCCTGGTGGGCTGCCATCTATGGGGTCGCACAGAGTCGGACACGACTGAATCGACTTAGCAGCAGCATTGAGAATATAAGAGACTCTTTCACTCATCAGATAGGATATATCAGACTGCACAGACCACAGCAAAGCATTTAGAAATCCTACTGGTGGGCAGGAGGGAGCTGATCAAAGAGGCTGGCTTTTAAGATGAAGCCTTTGCAATGAGTAGCCGGGTCATATCAGACATACCATATTCAGAGCCTTGGTTTCTAATAACTGCTATGAGGATGAAATGAGTTAATACAGAAGAAGGCTTTAACAAAGCTACTGGCCTGTGATAAGCCCTTAAAACCTGTTCACAAATATTGTTGTTGTTACTGACACTATTGCCATCTTATTTCAAAAAGTAATTTTCCCATTCCTTACGCATGAGCTACACATAATGACTTCTAGAGAGTTTGGTATGCAAAAGGGAGAAATGAATCATCTTTCAGTGTAGAATTTGATAAACATTATCTCAGCCCAGCGATCAAGGTCAACATCCACAGTGATAAGTCATGTTCATCATATGGACCCTTGATGTGATGTCATGAAATGGCTCTGTAGTATTCTGTGACCTCTGTGGTATTCTTCCAAAATATCCATAACTCCAGTCTAACCAGCCAGACAACCCCTCAGAGAGAGGGTCATCCTGTAAAATACCAGATCAGTACTCCTCAAAATTGTCTCCAAAAAGTAGGAAAGTCTAAGAAATAATCCAGAGGAGCCTAAGGAGATGTGACAATTGAGTATAATATGTATCCTGAATGGGATCCTGGGGCAGACAGTTAGGGACATGAGGGGAAAATGATGAAATCCAAATAAAGTATGATGTTCAGTCAGTAACAATGTATCAATATGGGTTCATAAGTTTTGGCCCAGGTACTATGCTAAAGCAAAATGCTCAATGCTAAAGCAAGATGTTACCAGTAGGGAAAACTGAGTGAAAGGTGTACAGAAACTCTCTGTACTGTCTTGGCATCTATTCTGTAAACTCTTCTTTAAAAAAAAAAAAAAAAAGTTTATTTACCAACAGGCACATGAAAAGATGCTCAGCATTGCTAATGGTCAGGGAAATGCAAGTCAAAACCACAGTGAGATATCACCTCACTTCTGTCAGAATGGCCATCATCAGAAAGACCAATTACAGATGTTGGTGAGGATGTGGAGAAAAGGGCACCCTCGTACACTGTTGGTGCGAATGTAAATTTAAGCAGCCACTATGGAAATGAGTATAGAGGTTTCTCAAAAGCCTGAAAACAGAACTACCCATGTGACCCAGCAATTTCACTTCTGTCTATATATATCTGAAAGAAAATGAAAACCAGTAACTTGAAAAGATACACGCACCTCAGTGTTCATAGCAGCATTATTTACCACTGCCAAGGTACACAAGCAACCTAAGCGTCCATCCTGGGTGAATGCATAAAGAAGGTGTGGTTCATACACACGACGGAATACTATTCAGTCATAAAAAGGATATATTTTTCCTGTTTGCAGCAAAATGGATGGACTTGGAGGCCACTGTGCTAAGTGAAATAAATCAGACAGAGAAAGACAAATACTATATGATACCACTTATATGTGGAATCTAAAAAATACAATAAACTAGTGAATAAAAAAAGCAGCAGCTCACAGATACAGAGAACAAACTAGTGGTTACCAGAAGGAGGAGGGAGGGGGATGGGCACTATAGGGGTAAGGAGAAAAAAGGGTTCTTATGGGATTATATGGAATCATATGTGTGAAACTTTTGAAAATTGTAAAGCACTATAGAATTCAAAAATAAAGTTACCCAAATGTTGCAAAAAAAAAAAACTGGGTTAAAAATAAAGTTTATGTAATAAATAAACAAAAGAGGCAGGTATGAAGCATACGAAGGATGTTTCAAATGGCTCTTCACACATTAGAAGGGAGAAGGGGCAGAAAGCAGACTTCACAACCTCTGTGATCCAACACGGATCTAATGTGGGATCATTTTCCCACTGAGCAGCCCACAGGCCCACTTCACTGACCTAACTCTATTTTTTCAGTGGATTCCATCCTCCTTGTCCTGCTGTGAAGTCCTGCCCCCTGAAAGTCTTTCCCTGACAATAGGTTTTCCTCTCCTAGCTACTGTGAACACAATTCACCTCTACAACTCACATCTTTTCATTTTAAATGTTTGGCAGGGAAGCAGAAAGCGGATAATCAACACAATCAGTGGGGGATTTTTACACAGGCTTACTCTAAAGCTTGATTCTCTTTCTGAGACAGTAACTTATAAAAGTGACCCAATATTTACTAAGCACATATTCAAAACCAAACATCAGTCTAAACACTTTATAAAGCGATTCCACGTAATCTTCACACATAGGCTACAAACAAGGTACTATTAGTATCCTCATTTCACAGGTGAGAAAAAGGGAGCACAGACAATTTCAGTGACTTCTGCAAGGTCACACATTGACCTGTAACCAGCTAGTTGTATCCAGGGCCTAGTAAAAATGAAATTTAGCAAATGGCCCTCACCCACTACACAGAAAGTTGGACATAAAATTTAGTGAGCATAGAATTATGGGTCTCCAGTCAGTTGCCCATTTACCTCCAATGATGAATCTTAACTTAGAACCTTCCAGACAAATCAGGAGGCAGTTGCTTCAAGAAGTAAAACACGTCCACACTGGTTGGTCTTTTTAATCCATTAATTTACAACAAATATTTCTGACCTCTATCCTATCTCTGAATCTTAGGGACCAAATAGCCTATTTCTATCTCTCACTTCAAGCCTTGGGCTTGACTCCAAACTGAAATAGGACTGGGGATGGGCTGCAATTAATTTCTGCTTTCAAAACACCAGATAACACAATATTGTAAATCAACTATACTTCAGTTAAAAAACTTGAAAATTTAATGAATTGATTTTCAAACTTTGTCAAACTCTCCCTAGTTTTATTACATTGCCTAATTTTTGGCCATGTAATAAACCCATCTGAATCTGGTAACACTCAGTCAGTCTTATTCCACAGGTGATATATTTACTTGAGGCTTACTCCAAAATAAAAAGTCATTACCAATATCTAACAAGTCACTAACCATAATTAACCATAACTAATAACCTCAGATATGCAGATGACACCACCCTTATGGCAGAAAGTGAAGAGGAACTAAAAAGCCTCTTGATGAAAGTGAAAGAGGAGAGTGAAAAAGTTGGCTTAAAGCTCAACATTCAGAAAACTAAGATCATGGCATTCGGTCCCATCACTTCATGGCAAATAGATGGGGAAACAGTGTCAGACTTTATTTTGGGGGGCTCCCAAATCACTGCAGATGGTGACTGCAGCCATGAAATTAAAAGATGCTTACTCCTTGGAAGGAAAGTTATGACCAACCTAGATAGCATATTCAAAAGCAAAGACATTTCTTTGCCAACAAAGGTCCACCTAGTCAAGGCTATGGTTTTTCCAGCAGTCATGTATGGATGTGAGAGTTGGACTGTGAAGAAAGCTCAGCGCTGAAGAGTTGATTGCTTTTGAACTGTGGTGTTGGAGAAGACTCTTGAGAGCCCCATGGACTGCAAGGAGACCCAACCAGTCCATTCTAAAGGAGATCAGTCCTGGGTGTCCCTTGGAAGTAATGATGCTAAAGCTGAAACTCCAGTACTTTGGCCACCTCATGTGAAGAGTTGACTCATTGGAAAAGACTCTGATGCTGGGAGGGATTGGGGGCAGGAGGAAAAGGGGATGACAGAGGATGAGCTGGCTGGATGGCATCACGGACCTGATGGATGTGAGTTTGCGTAAACTCCAGGAGTTGGTGATGGACAGGGAGGCCTGGCATGCTGCAATTCATGGGGTCACAAAGAGTCGGACATGACTGAGCGACTGAACTGAACTGAACCATAACTCGGAGAAGGCAATGGCACCCCACTCCAGTACTCTTGCCTGGACAATCCCATGGACAGAGGAGCCTGGTAGGCTGCAGTCCATGGGGTTGCTAAGAGTCGGACACAACTGAGCGACTTCACTTTCACTTTTCACTTTCATGCATTGGAGAAGGAAATGGCAACCTACTCCAGTGTTCTTGCCTGGAGAATCCCAGGGACAGGGGAGCCTGGCGGGCTGCTGTCAATGGGGTTGCACAGAGTCGGACATGACTGAAGCGACTTAGCAGCAGCAGCAGCAACAACCATAACTAGCCTTAACCATCACTAGATTTTTTGAACATCTCCTAAGTAGACTGAGTGAGTGCTTTACAAAACATATCATATTTGATACTAATAATGATGGTTAACTGTGGCCTTATTGTTCCATTTTAGAGTTGGAGAAAACAGGCTTAGAGAAGTTAAGACACTTGCATGAAGTCAAACAGGATGTAGGTAAAGGAGTGAATATCTCAGCACAAATTCACTGGATCCAAAACTCGAAGACCTTGTGCTAATCTACAAGCACCCTCCCCACTGTGACCTTTCCCTGACTCATGACCTCACCATCATATTTGAAACTTCCCAGCTTCATTCAGAACTTCTTCCTTCCCTCCTTGAGATGCCCTGTCCTTTGCAGCATTCTCTCCAGTCCAGGGTGTCAATTTTCTCCCCTGATAAAAGCCACCATGTAAAGTGAAGGCCAGAAGGAGGCTGTTGTGGCTGCTGCTGCCACTGCCCCCAGGTCACAACTGTGCATCTTACCTGGCACCTCTGAGAAAAACCCACCTGAGGTCCTTTGACAGCTGAACAAGCTGTCAAACCTCTGTAAGCCTTGAGTATTTTTTCTACAAATGAATGTTGGCTGTTCTTCTACTCAACATCCATGAAATACACACGGATCATTTTAGCAGAAGTTTCCCTATCCTAATTGCATTTATCAATAAAAGCTTACAGAGGGGAATGGGAAATTCTGTAGGCAAAAGCATCAGGTGTGTAGATTCCACAAAACAAGTACACAGCCAAGCACATTCAGGCTGTTATTTTTTTGACACTCACAGCAAACTTGATGGTAGAAAGTATTACTGATGAGATTATTGTGGCCCCAAGATAGTAGAGGGCTTGGACAATATAACATGACTAAAGAAGCAGCTATTCCTTAAATATGGACAAAATAGATTAAAATGTCTTTAAAATGGTAATGAATGAGACCCAGAAATTTCAACTGAATGCATGAATGGGTTTCTGAAGTGGTATACTATCAGATCTCCTTCAGATCATAAATTCCTTCCAAAAGCTAAGAACCAAACATTACACTAGACATGTACCAAAAATCACATGTTATTCTCCTGAATCGCATAAATAGCTTTCAATATAAAATGACAGCATTTGATCACCTCCTACTACTTAAAGATCTAGGAATCACATTGCACTGGGAGCTAATGTAGCATAAAATGTAGTTTGTACCTTGTTCTGCCCCCGGCACCTGATGTGGCATCTGAACTGAATCCAGTAGAAACAAACTGAATCAAATGGAATCTTCTTGGGCACAGGGAAAGATAACACCATCATTAACATTTCAGCCACTCTACATTGCAAACACAAGATCCAACGTAGAGGATCCATGTGACTGACCTCTGAGGAGGAAGATGCTAATATCACTGATGTTATTATTAATATCAGAATCCATACAATAAAAACAAAATTCTTGGAAGCCATGAGTTATTAAGATGATTCATAGGAATGAAGAAACAGATCACAACACTAATGGCTAAAATTAGCCAAAGAATCATGAAAAGTATTTTTTGTGCACCATTTTTCTTTTTCTCCCTACTCTAGGTCCTAAGGAGATAATATTTTCTGGTTAAGGGCACTATACTGGGCAGATCCCTTGAGGTTTATGCTATTATTATCTACATATTAGTGAAGTCGCTCAGTCGTGTCCGACTCTTTGCGACCCCATGGACTGTAGCCTACCAGTCTCCTCAGTCCATGGAATTTTCCAGGCAAGAGTACTGGAGTGGGTTGCTATTTTCATATTATAAATGAATAAAACGAGTCTTTGAGATGTGCAACAACTTGCCTAAGTTCATACACCTAATGAATTACAGATCTGGAATGTGAATTCATGTCAAGTTCAAGTGTAGAGCCTGAACTTTAACCATCATGCTACCCAGCCTCCCCTTCAGGTGTGAAGCCCAGCTCAAGGGAGATGGACTGAGCCAAGGGCACCCCCATCCCTCTCACCCAGCAGCAAAGAAAAGTATAAGAACCAGTACCCACCACTCAGCTTGCTTCCTCTCTTCCTCTGATGTTCTTTCCAGAAAGTTCAAAACCTCTTTATACCTGCCTTAAAACCAAATTGATCTAGTTTTCTTCCACATTTTTCTTCTTAACAAGGCCTTTGCTCCCACTCAATCACTCCCTTACTATTTGCCTTTCTCCTCCTCCTGAGTACCTATTGAAAAGTCACACCCTTTTGGTCTTTAGTACAAATCAATAGTCCATCTTGGAGAATAGATTTCCTCTCCCTTGAGGCTTCTGTGTCTATAATCTGCTTCGGAAATTGGAATGCAGAGAGGCTGGGACGAGAGTTGCTTTACCTCCTGTGAACACTGTTAAGTCAGCCATGGAAGCCTGAATGCTACAAAGGCACTGCAGGGTTTGTTTGGTGGTGAGACAGACCCGGCAAGGGGCCCCAAATAAATCATTAATAAGATCACCTTCCTTGTGATGGGCTGAAAAACAAGCAACCCCACTTCACTGTTTGTTTCCTAGGAATGCAACGCCCATAGCAGCCTCAACACAGGAAGCGGCCTGTTGAACTCAAGGAGCAGCGATCTTAAAGCCTAAAGATCTGGCTGGCTCCATTTCTTATGAGGTACACAACCTTGGGCAGGTCACTTAACTTCCCTGAGTCTCAACGTCCTCAGACATAAAACGGAGCTAACATTCTTTCTTTAATGGTACACAATCCATGTGAATATAAGTCAGAAATCTACAAGTCATCCTTGTTTCTTCTTTTTTTCCCCCAAGACCCCATCTATTTCTGAATTCTGTTGATTTCATATCTTAAGTACCTCCCATATCTCCCTGTCTCCATTTCCACCAGCTACATTAGTTCAGACATTAGGATATCCTCACTAGACTAATACCAGGTCCTTCTAACCAATCCCTCTGTTCCTAGTTCAGCACCATCATCAATCCTTTCTTGTATAGCAGCTGGTTATTGTGCTAAACTGCGCATCTCATCATGCTGATCCTGATTAAAAGTATTAAATGACTCTCCATCACTTAGGAATAAAATGCAAACTTGCCAGCCTATGATACAAAGCCCTCCATGACCTTGATCTTACATACCTTAAGAGTTAGGTATCTTCAGATGCAAGTGACAGAATCACCTCTCCAATAGGCCTACCCACAGAGAAGAACTTACTCACTTAGGAAACTAAAAAAGCGTAGGGCAGATCAGGTACAACAGGGTCTAAAGGCTTGAACAGTCTCATTAAAAAGCTGTTTCTCATCATCCTTTGCTTTGCTGTTCTCATAGTGACTTTTTTCTTGTTTAGGCTCTTCCCACTCAATGACAAGTTTACCCCCAGAAGTTTTCAGGGTTGCCTAGTCCTTATTTAGTAATTCCCTGGAAAGAGAACATCTTCTTCTTACTAATTTTAACAAGTCACATGGCAAAGCCACAATAGTCTGCCATGGATGGATCCCAAACCCTCAGCTAGACACTGTGACTAGGAGGGAAATGGTGACAAGAGGTCTGGCTGGCACAATCCTGCCTGAAATACATGACTGAACAGTAGAGTTATCCACAGAAATCAGACTGCTATCACCAAAAGAGCAGTCTGCTAGTTCTGCTAGCCTGGCAGAAAAAATACCTATTTTATTGTCCTCACCCATAAGAATGTCTCTCCCACTCTAGGCTCTAAAATGCAGTGGCTTAAAATTATTTTATTTTATTCATGATTTTCTGGAGGTCAGGAATTCAGAAAGGGCTTAGTTCCTGCTTGGGGTCTTCCTTGTGGATGCAGTGAGATGTAGGCTGGGGCTGTAGACATCTGAGGACTCGCCTGGGTTGGATGTCCAAGAGAGCTCCCTCACAAGATGACTGTAGTGCTGCCTGATGGGAGCTCAGCTGGACTATCAACTGAGTGCCTACACGTGGCTTCCTCAGCATGGAAGTCCTCCTCCAAGGGGATGGGCATCTTACATGGTAACCCAGGGTTTGGTACCTTGGCAGTACAGCAAAAAGGGGGAAGCCACATCACCTTTTCTGACCTAGCCTCAGAAGCCAGGCCATGTCACTTTTCTGGGTTCTATTGATTACAAGGCTTCCCAGATCCAAGAGGAAGGGACATGGACCACACCTCGGTATAAAAGGACTATCAGGGGCTTCACGGGTGGTCCAGTGGTTAAGACCCCCTGCTTCCAATGCAGGGGGTGTGGGTTTGATCCCTAGTTGGGGAACTAAGATCCCACATGCTGTGCAGTAGGCCAAAAATAAATTAATAAATAAAACATAAATTTTAAAAAAGAAAAAAATGAGAATATTCTGAATAGAAAAAAAAATGTTTAAAAAGAGGAATATGAAATAACTTGTAGCCACAATCATTTTCTATTGTTTTATGAACACATTCCTATCATTTCAACAATTTTTGCCTTTCTGGATGCATTTCTCTCTGTCTAGAATATCCTTTACATCTTCTTTGTCTTTCTACCAAACTCCCCTCTCCCAAAGCATACCGTCACTGCAAAGCTTCTACTTTCCCCTCTCCTTTGAGAGAGGGCCATATGCTGAGGACACAACCCCTATAATAAAGCTTTTTTTCCTGATGTGTTGTAACTCTTTACCTCTGTCTCTATCAATAGCCTTTGCTCCTTGAAGGCAGGGACAAAATTCTTATTTGCCTCTATGCTTCACATACTATCTTTCATAGGGTTTCAGGACATGTTTGCCAAATGACAGAATTAGATTATAGAGCCAGAGAGCTTTTCAAATGTTAAAGTGCTATTCAAACAAAGGTTGTCATTATTTACAAGATAAGTGAACCTTTTATTGAGGAAAATGTAATAGCTTCTAGTGATAGTTTTCTGCCTGACATATTCTAAATGGGTAACCCATTTGACTGTTAAAAAAAATTATTAAAAAAAATTTTTTTTTTCTTTCTTTCTCCAGCTTAAGTACTAGTGACATCTAGTTGCTTGTCCTTTATTATTTGGATCACTGTTCTCAAGATTTTACCAACAAGTCAACTTTCCAGGGACCTGTTTAACCAGGCCAACCCTTCTCTATGTCACATTCATATCATCTAATTTTCCTGACCCAGTACTTATTTTCTTTAAGTAGTCTTCTATTTATTCAGTATATATTTTCTAAGTACCTAAGGGCCTATATGCAGGTCAGGAAGCAACAGTTAGAACTGGACATGGAACAACAGACTGGTTCCAAATAGGAAAAGGAATATGTCAAGGCTGTATATTGTTACCCTGCTTATTTAACTTATATGCAGAGTACATCATGAGAAACGCTGGGCTGGAAGAAGCACAAGCTGGAATCAAGACTGCTGGGAGAAATATCAATAACCTCAGATATGCAGATGACACCACCCTTATGGCAGAAAGTGAAGAGTAACTAATAAGCCTCTTGATGAGAGTGAAAGAGGAGAGTGAAAAAGTTGGCTTAAAGCTCAACATTCAGAAAACGAAAATCATGGCATCTGGTCCCATTACTTCATGGGAAATAGATGGGGAAATAGTGGAAACAGTGTCAGACTTTATTTTTTGGGGCTCCAAAATCACTGCAGATGGTGATTGCAGCCATGAAATTAAAAGAAGCTTACTCCTTGGAAGGAAAGTTATGACCAACCTAGATAGCATATTCAAAAGCAGAGGCATTACTTTGCCAACAAATGTCCATCTAATCAAGGCTATAGTTTTTCCAATGGTCATGTATGGATGTGAGAGTTGGACTGTGAAGGAAGCTGAGCACTGAAGAATTGATGCTTTTGAACTGTGGTGTTGGTGAAGATTCTTGAGAGTCCCTTGGACTGCAAGGAGATACAACCAGTCCATCCTAAAGGAGATCAGTCCTCAGTGTTCATTGGAAGGACTGATGCTAAAGCTGAAACTCCAGTACTTTGGCCACCTCATGCGAAGAGTTGACTCACTGGAAAAGACTCTGATGCTGGGAGGGATTGGGGGCATGAGGAGAAGGGGACGACAGAGGATGAGATGGCTGGATGGCATCACCGACTCAATGGACATGAGTTTGGGTGAACTCTGGGAGTTGGTGATGGACAGGGAGGCCTGGTGTGGTGCGATTCATGGGGTCGCAAAGAGTCGGACACAACTGAGTGACTGAACTGAAGGGCCTACTATGTATGAGGCATTATGATGGACTCCAGGGGTTCAGTGAAAAACAAGTTAGAATTCCTCCAACAAGAACCTACCTCAGGGCCTGGTGGAGAAAGAAAATGTCAACAGAAAGTGGTGGATGTTAAGCCAGAGGCCTCCAGAGAGGAGTATGGGGGTAGGTATTTAATTCTGTCTGGGGTAGATAAGAAAGACTCTAGGAGGAAACAGCAATGCATCTACAAAAAGGGGTAATAGACTCATAAAAAAAAGCAACATCCCAGTGAGAGAGAACTCCCAGGGCCGAAGTACAAAGATAGGAAAGATGTGTAGAAGACTAACTAGTAGTTTCACATTCTGGCTATAAATTATGAGATAAAAAATGGCAGATATCTGAAGTTTCTAGCTAACACAGTTGTGAAAACTGTATTGAATTTCAAGCACTAGAGTCTCTGGAAATCTTGGACTAACTGAGAATCTAGTAATTATCCAAAGAGTTCAGGAAACAACTGTAGAAGATCAAACTCAGGAATTTAAAAATTTTTATGGAGCCTTTTATCCAAGCCAACTGGAATTTACTGCTAAAAAAAAAAAAAAAATCTAGTCCAAGCCTCACATTTTACCACTTGGGAGACTGAGAACAATTTATTCACTGATCCTCAAGACCATGGAATCACTCAAGACTACATGATATTTCTGCCTATCTCAGAAAGCTGCTGGGAAAAACATAATGATGGTATGAGCAGAGATCCTTTTGTGGACAGTGGTTACTTTTAATTAGCTAACTCTCTTTGCCATTGTTAATCCCAAAGAAAGGCAATGCCAAAAAATGTTCAAACTACAGCACAATTGCATTTATCTCACACACTAGCAAAGTAATGCTCAATATTCTCCAAGCCAGGCTTCAACAATACATGAACCGTGAACTTTCAGATGTTCAAGCTGGATTTAGAAAAGGCAGAGGAACCAGAAATCAAATTGCCAACATCCACTGGATCATCAAAAAAGCAAGAGAGTTTCAGAAAAACTTCTACTTCTGCTTTATTGACTATGCCAAACCCTTTGACTGTGTGGATCACAACAAACTGTGGAAAATTCTGAAAGAGATGGGAATACTAGGCCACCTGACCTGCCTCCTGAGACACCTGTATGCAAGTCAAGAAGCAACAGATAGAACCGGACATGGAACAACAGACTAGTTCCAAATTGGGAAAGGAGTATGTCAAGGCTGTTTATTGTCACCCTGCTTATTTAACTTATATGCAGAGTACATATGAGAAATGCTGTACTGGATGAAGCACAAGCTAGAATCAAGATTGCCGGGAGAAATACCAATAACCTCAGATATGCAGATGACACCACCCTTATTGAAGAAAGCGAAGAACTAAAAGAGCCTCTTGATGAAAGTGAAAGAAGAGAGTGAAAAAGCTGGCTTAAAACTCAATATTCAGAAAACTAAGATCATGGCATCTAGTCCCATCACTTCATGGCAAATAGATGGGGAAACAGTGGAAACAGGGAGAAACTTTATTTTGGGGGGTTCCAAAATCACTTCAGATGGTGACTGCAGCCATGAAATTAAAAGACGCTTGCTCCTTGGAAGAAATGAGTTGGAAGAAAAGTTATGACCAACCTAGACAGCATATTAAAAAGCAGAGACATTGCTTTGCGAACAAAGGTCCATCTAGTCAAAGCTATGGTTTTTCCAGTAGTCACGTATGGATGTGAGAGTTGGACTATAAAAAAGCTGAGCGCTGAAAAATTGAGACTTTTAAATTGTGGTGTTGGAGAAGACTCTTGAGAGTCCCTTGGACTTCAAAGAGATCAAACCAGTCCATCCTAAAGGAAATCAGTCCTGAATATTCACTGGAAATACTGATGCTGAAGCTGAAACTCCAATACTTTGGCCACCTGATGCAAATAACTGACTCCTATGAAAAGACCCTGATTCTGGGAAAGATTGAAGGCAGGAAAAGGGGACAACAGAAGATGAGATGGTCGGATGGCATCATCAACTCAATGGACATGAGTTTGAGTAAGCTCCAGGAGTTGGTGATGGACAGGGAGGCCTGGTGTGCTGTCCATGGGGTCACAAAGAGTCGGACACGACTGAACTGACTGACCGATTGCTAAAAGGACACTTCTTTTTTCTTCCTTACTTCATCTTCCTTACTTCTTTTATATTACCTTGGTCTGACCAATCAGAATATTATTCAGCCATGTCCATATTAAACAATGCAGGACTAAGCACATGTCCCATTTAGGTTCATGGATGACCAAGTAGTTCCACCTGGTTCAATCAAATAAATCCTATGATTCACAGGAAACATGAAAAAGAGAAGCTTTCTTTCCAGTGGAGCTGTTAAGTCAGTATAGGACAAATGAAAAAAAACACTACAGGGCAACAACATGTAAAGAAATGCCTAAGAAAGATGAGCATAGTGGAAAACAGAGTAGAGACAAGAGACAGGTAAAATTGATGATAAGAATACCTGGTTACAAATGCCTTTAAAATAAAAATATATCTTGCAGTTGATAATCTCAACATTTTACTTTTGTTTCTTTACCTTGCAACAATAACAAGTCCACTTTTCATGGTTTCAGTTCATTAACCAAGATCTAAAACTATTAAATGGAAAATTCTAGGAACAAAAAATTCATAAATTTAAAATTGTGCACCATTCTAAGAAGTATGATAAAATCTCACACCATCCTGCTATATCTCACCTGGGATATGAATTATGTCTTGGTCCAGGATATCCCACTCGTTAGTCATTTAGTAGCCATTTGGTTATCAGATGGCTATGGTGTCCCAGTGCTTATGTTCAAGTAATTCTTATTTTACTTAATAATGATTTCAAAGCTGAAAAGTAATGATGCTGGTGATTCATATATGCTAAAGAGAATCTCTAAAGTGCTTCCTTTAAGTGAAAAGATGAAAGTTCTTGACTTAAGAAAAAAAAATTCTATGATACAGTTACTAATCAGTGGAAAAATAACTCCAGAAAGAATGAAGGGATGGAGCCAAAGCAAAAACAATACCCAGCTGTGGACATGACTGGTGATAGAAGCAAGGTCCGATGCTGTAAAGAGCAATATTGCATAGGAACCTGGAATGTCAGGTCCATGAATCAAGGCAAATTGGAAGTGGTCAAACAAGAGATGGCAAGAGTGAATGTTGACATTCTAGGAATCAGCGAACTAAAACGGACTAGAATGGGTGAATTTAACTCAGATGACCATTATATCTACTACTGCAGGCAGGAATCCCTTGGAAGAAATGGAGTAGCCATCATGGTCAACAAAAGAGTTCGAAATGCACTACTTGGATGCAATCTCAAAAACAACAGAACAATCTCTGTTCGTTTCCAAGGCAAACCATTCAATATCACAATAATCCAAGTCTATGCCCCAACCAGTAATGTTGAAGAAGCTGAAGTTGAATGGTTCTATGAAGACCTATAAGACCTTTTAGAACTAACATCCAAAAAAGATGTCCTTTTCATTATAGGGGACTGGAATGCAAAAGTAGGAAGTCAAGAAACACCTGGAGTAACAGGCAAATTTGGCCTTGGAATACTGAATGAAGCAGGGCAAAGACTAATAGAGTTTTGCCAAGAAAATGCACTGGTCATAGCAAACACCCTCTTCCAACAACACAACAGAAGACTCTATACATGGACATCACCAGATGGTCAACACCGAAATCAGATTGATTATATTCTTTGCAGCCAAAGATGGAGAAGCTCTATACAGTCAACCAAAACAAGACCAGGAGCTGACTGTGGCTCAGATCATGAATTCCTTATTGCCAAATTCAGACTGAAATTGAAGAAAGTAGGGAAAACCATTAGACCATGCAGGTATGACCTAAATCAAATCCCTTATGATTATACAGTGGAAGTGAGGAATAGATTTAAGGGCCTAGATCTGATAGATAGAGTGCCTGACGAGCTATGGAATGAGGTCCGTGACATTGTACAGGAGACAGGGATCAAGACCATCCCCATGGAAAAGAAATGCGAAAAAGCAAAATGGCTGTCTGGGGAGGCCTTACAAATAGCTGTGAAAAGAAGAGAAGTGAAAAGCAAAGGAGAAAAGGAAAGATATAAGCATCTGAATGCAGAGTTCCAAAGAATAGCAAGAAGAGATAAGAAAGCCTTCCTCAGCGATCAATGCAAAGAAATAGAGGAAAACAACAGAATGGGAAAGATTAGAGATCTCTTCAAGAAAATTAGAGATACCAAGGGAACATTTCATGCAAAGATGGGCTCGATAAAGGACAGAAATGGTATGGACCTAACAGAAGCAGAAGATATTAAGAAGAGGTGGCAAGAATACACAGAACTCTACAAAAAAGATCTACACAACCCAGATAATCACGATGGTGTGATCACTCACCTACAGCCGGACATCCTGGAATGTGAAGTCAAGTGGGCCTTAGAAAGCATCACTACGAACAAAGCTAGTGGAGGTGATGGAATTCCAGTTGAGCTATTTCAAATCCTGAAAGATGATGCTGTGAAAGTGCTGCACTAGACATGCCAGCAAATTTGAAAAACTCAGCAGTGGCCACAGGACTGGAAAAGGTCAGTTTTCATTCCAATCCCAAAGAAAAGCAATGTCAAAGAATGCTCAAACTACCGCACAATTGCACTCATCTCTGCTACTGCTGCTGCTGCTAAGTCGCTTCAGTCGTGTCCAACTCTGTGCGATCCCATAGACAGCAGCCACCAGGCTCCCCCGTCCCTGGGATTCTCCAGGAAAAAACACTGAAGTAGGTTTCCATTTCCTTCTCCAGTACTCATCTCACATGCTAGTAAAGTAATGCTCAAAATTCTCCAAGCCAGGCTTCAGCAATACATGAACCGTGAACTTCCAGGTGTTCAAGCTGGTTTTAGAAGAGGCAGAGGAACCGGAGATCAAATTGCCACAACTGCTGGATCATCAAAAAAGCAAGAGAGTTCCAGAAAAACATCTCTTTCTGCTTTATTGACTATGCCAAAGCCTTTGACTGTGTGGATCACAATAAACTGTGGAAAATTCTGAAAGAGATGGGAATACCAGACCACTTGACCTGCTTCTTGAGAAATCTGTATGCAGGTCAGGAAGCAACAGTTAGAACTGGACATGGAACAACAGACTGGTTCCAAATAGGAAAAGGAGTACATCAAGCCTGTATATTATCACCCTGCCTATTGAACTTATATGCAGAGTACATTATGAGAAATGCTGGACTGAAAGAAACACAAGCTGGAATCAAGATTGCTGGGAGAAATATCAATCACCTCAGATATGCAGATGACACCACCCTTATGGCAGAAAGTGAAGAGGAACTAAAAAGCCTCTTGATGAGAGTGAAAGAGGAGAGTGAAAAAGTTGGCTTAAAGCTCAACATTCAGAAAACGAAGATCATGGCATCTGGTCCCATCACTTCATGGGAAATAGCTGGGGAAACAGTGGAAACAGTGTCAGACTTCATTTTGGGGAGCTCCAAAATCACTGCAGATGGTGACTGCAGCCATGAAATTAAAAGACACTTACTCCTTGGAAGGAAAGTTATGACCAACCTAGATAGCATATTCAAAAGCAGAGACATTACTTTGCCAACAAATGTCCGTCTAGTCAAGGCTATGGTTTCTCCTGTGGTCATGTATGGATGTGAGAGTTGAACTGTGAAGAAGCTGAGTGCCAAAGAATTGATGCTATTGAACTGTGGTGTTGGAGAAGATAATCTTGAGAATCCCTTGGACCACAAGGAGATCCAACCAGTCCATTCTGAAGATCAGCCCTGGGATTTCTTTGGAGGGAATGATGCTAAAGTTGAAACTCCAATACTTTGCCCACCTCATGTGAAGAGTTGACTCATTGGAAAAGACTCTGATGCTGGGAGGGATTGGGGGCAGGAGGAGAAGGGGATGACAGAGGATGAGATGGCTGGATGGCATCACTGACTCGATGGATGTGAGTCTGAGTGAACTCCGGGAGTTGGTGATGGACAGGGAGGCCTGGCGTGCTGCCATTCATGGGGTCATGGAGTCGGACACGACTGAGCGACTAAACTGAACTGAACTAACATCTATAGTAAGAAAACTTATTCTATCCACAAAATTGTGAAGAAATAAAAAGAAGTCTATGCTGGTTTTGCTTTTACAACTCAAACCAGTCCCTGTGCATGGTAAGTATTTAGTTAAGATGGAAAATACATTAAATTTATACAATAAGATATTTTGAGAGAGCAAGAGAGAGACCACATTCCCATAGCTCTTTTTTTTTTTTACAGCGTATTGTTGTAATTGTTCTATTTTATGATTTGTTATTATTTATCTCTTAATGTGCCTAATTTATAAATTAAACTTAATCATCAGTCAATTCAGTTCAGTTCAGTCACTCAGTCGTGTCCGACTCTTTGCAACCCCATGAATCACAGCACACCAGGCCTCCCTGTCCATCACTGACTCCCGGAGTTCACTCAGACTCATGTCCATCGAGTTGGTGATGCCATTCAGCCATCATAGGTGTCTCCATATAGGAAAAACACAGTGTCTATAGGGTTTGGTACTATTCACAGTTTCACACGTCCACCGTGCATCTGAGAATGTATCCCCTGTGAGTAAGGGGGGACTACTGTATACAAGGTTGTTCATCTGAGATAGAAATAGCTTTATTTCTCCCTTTCCAATCTCAATGTCTCTATTTATTTTTCTTGCCTTTGTGTTTTGGGTAGAATCCCCAGTACCATGTTGGGTAGAAAGTATGAGAACTGTCATTCTTTTATTGTTCCTGATCTTAGGAGGAGAGAAATAAGTCTTTCACCATTAAGCATGATGTTAGCTGTGAGTTTTTTGTAGATGCCTTTTATCAGAATGAGGAAGTTCTATTTTATTCCTTGTTTGTTGAGCTTCTTTTATTTATTAGAGGAAGATATTGGATTTTTGCAAATGTTTTTCTCTGTTTATTGGACAAGATATATTTTTGCCATAATTATTGACTTCAAAGAAAAAGAAAAAAATATTGGGGTATATAAGCAAAAAGACAAAGTGACTGTAAGAAAAAAAATCAAATCATCATCAGAAGTATCAATATCAATGCTTGATACCAGAAGACAATGGAGTAACATATGTAAGACACTAAAGTAAATGTGAGCTGAAGATTTTATATTCAGTCAACTTTCAAACATAAAGGCAAAAAAACAACCAAAATATAAGAATTCAGACAATAATGTTACCATGAGCCCACATAGCCTATGCCTAAATTTAAAGCATAAACTTTAAAAATCATAACAAGTCAATTTTACATAAATTTTAGAAGCACATATTTTTAGGAAAAAATAGCTTACCAAACTAACACTAAACGCAACAGAAAATGAGAAGAGACTTTACTCATTAAAGAAATTACACCAATCACACAGAGAAACATCAGGCTTCCAGAAAACAGGAAAAAACCAAACATTTCCAAACTCATTTCATGAAACTAGGGTAAACTTGAGAACCATGAGAATAAGGAAAATTAACAATTAGGTGAACTTATGAATGTAAATGCAAATATCCTAAGAATATATTAGCACTACATAACCACAGCACTATGTAAAATTATTGTCTTATTGTGACCAAGTTATGTTTTTTTCAGTAATACAGAAACAGTTTAATAGTAGAAAATTAATATATTTCATAATATTAAGAGATTGAAAGAGAACAACACAGTTCATCTCAATAGATGGAGCAAAACCAGGCATTAAATAAAATTTTGTCAACACCCACTAACAATAAAGCAATTAGCACAGAAAAAATAGAAGGGAACTGTCTTAATTTGTTTAAGGACATGCCTCTAAATCTACTTTCATAGTACTTCATATTAAAGGAAAGAAATAAAAACCCTCATTATTTAGATACAATATGATTATCTACATTAAAAATAAAAGATAGTACATGAACTCATTTTGTTAACTGAGTGTTCAATTGCATTTTATTCTTATTATTTTATTCTCATTTAGCTACAAATAAAAATTAGCAAATGAATTTTTAGCAGTACATTGTACTATATTAGAAATAGATTTAACAAAAGATATGCAATGTTTCTACAGAAAAATCAGAAAACTTCATTTTTAAATTAAATAAATTTAAATAAATGAAGAAATAATTGAGAATTAACATAGTAAAGATGTCAATTCTTCCAAAATAAATTTATAAATTCATGCCACTCAAAATACTAATATGTTTTTCATGGAATGTAACAAGTCAATTTTAAAATTAATGTGTAATGCAAAGGTCCAGTAATAGCTCCAAGAACTTTAGAGAAAATTAAAGTTGAAGATTTTTACCACCCGATATCAAAAGACATTATAAAGCTATTGTAATATGGTAACATCACATTGGTAGATTTAGATAAATTAACCAATGGAACAAAACAGAGAGCTCAGAACCAGATCCATGCATATGCAGGAGCCATCTAAGTCAGAGAAGATGTTGAAGATTAGAGCACAGATGACAAGCTGTCTACAAATGGTGCTGGGACATATATGGGGGATAAAAACTTACTACATACTGAACCAAAAAGCAACTTTTGGTGTGGTAGGGATCTGAAAGTAAAAAGCAAAATCCTTAAAACCTGGACAATACTCAAATCAGCTTTCTGACACAGAAAGTGTTCTTTAAGTAAAACACAAAAAGCATAAATAAAAATTAACAAATTCAACTATATTAAAAGCTTCTGTGAATCAAAAGACACCAAAAACATATGCAACACATATCAGAAACTAACGATTTTGTTAATATGATAAAAGATTAGCATATGTGTATATATGTGTGTGTGTGTGTGCGTGTGTATTCACTCCCACAGACATATATTTTCCACATACCTATAAAATAGTAAATTTAAAAAATTGATAAGGCATATGAAGCCAATGTTATAAAAGAAACTCAAACAGATTAAAAAAGTAGATGAAATCTGTTCACTCTCATGCACAATCATAAAAGCAATCATTAAAAGCACAATGGAAAACTATTTCACACCTGTGTGATAGGCAAAAATATTTAAAAACTTGAGGAAGATTTGAAGAAATGGGATGCTTAACATGTTAATGGGTATGTACTGATACAACCCCTTTGGGAATATTTGACAACATCTAACTAATTTGAGGATATTCATACCCTTCAATTCCCTTTCTAGGCATATAGAGCTGCATTCATACCTATGAACATGCATAACTATGCCCATCATCTGATGAGTGGACAAATAACTTGTGTCATATTTATAAAATGGAATATGATACAAATAAAAATGACTAGAGCTACAAGTATCAACATAGATGAATCTGAAAAATAAAAAAAATCACAGAGGATATATAAAAGGCAGTTTACAGAAAAATTACAATCTGACACCACTTAGATGAAAATCTGAACTACATGAAACAGTACTAAAAATATTAAAGCTACCTAAATGTACCATATAAGAACATACAGTTTATGAAAATGATAAACACCAAAGTTCAATGCACAGTTACCTTTGCCAGTGTGATAAGAGATTTAACTGAATTGTTTGTGATTTTTTTTGTGTATTTAGAGGTACTTAGTATTTGTTCTGCTATTCTCTACACCTTTTTGTGTGTCCAAAATATTTCATAAGAATTAAAAATGTTTAAAGACAGAAAAATATGATCATGAGAGATGTTTTGAATATATTACAGGGAAACAGAGTGAAATATATATAAACACCCACAATATGCACCATAGATTTTTTTAAAAATGCATGAAACCATAAATGCAAACTAATGTCAAGAATCCAAAGCACTTGCTGGATTATGGTTGTTTTTATTTGTGTTTTCTACTTCATTTTTTCTAGTGAGCATAACTGGCTCATAACAACTCTATTAAAGTTAATTAATAAACATGATTAATGTCACAGTTATAATAAATGATAATCAATACACTTGTGCTGAAATGTCAAACAATCAGAAAAATGCTTCACAACAACACTTCTCCATAAAATATTTTGACTTAGTTGAGAAAATAACTCTTCAACAGGACAATATCCTATTTCTCCGTAAGCTTCTAGATTAAAAACAGATGTCAGAAAGTGAAACAGGCCTATATATGAAGCACTAAAATACTTCAATTGACTTGCAGTGCTCTCTGACATTTTACACACATGGTCGGTCTCCACTCTGCCTTTTCGGTTCTAGGCGAAGAACTAATGCCTTTCACTGGAGTGTGAAATCGCTGTCAAAGCATGCCTTTTTCACATCTAATGTTCTGCTTCTTTTTCACACAAAGACAAGACAGCACTGCAGTCTTCCCTCGAATCTGGGAAATGGATATAATTGAAGCACGATTTGCTTGGGGCTTTGTTTTTAACTTACCTCCTCAGTGAAGATGCCTCGTCTCCTCAGAGCAGAAGCTGGGTGTGGGTGTGCAGGGCTCCCATATCTTTCTACCCAGCCCAGCCTGTGATAAAGCAGAAATAATAAAAATGCCATATGGCAATTTTATGCCAATAAAATGGACAACTTGGAAGAAATGGACAAATTCTTAGAAAAGTACAACTTTCCAAAACTGGACCAGGAAGAAATAGAAAATCTTAACAGACCCATCACAAGCACAGAAATTGAAACTCTAATCAGAAATCTTCCAGCAAACAAAAGCCCAGGTCCAGACGGCTTCACAGCTGAATTCTACCAAAAATTTAGAGAAGAGCTAACACCTATCCTACTCAAACTCTTCTAGAAAATTGCAGAGGAAGGCAAACTTCCAAACTCATTCTATGAGGCCACCATCACCCTAATACCAAAACCTGACAAAGATGCCACAAAAAAAGAAAACTACAGGCCAATATCACTGATGAACATAGATGCAAAAATCCTTAACAAAATTCTAGCAATCAGAATCCAACAACACATTAAAAAGATCATACTTCATGACCAAGTGGGCTTTATCCCAGGGATGCAAGGATTCTTCAATATCCACAAATCAATCAATGTAATACACCACATTAACAAATTGAAAAATAAAAGCCATATGATTATCTCAATAGATGCAGAGAAAGCCTTTGACAAAATTCAACATCCATTTATGATAAAAACTCTCCAGAAAGCAGGAATAGAAGGAACATACCTCAATGTAATAAATGCTATATATGACAAACCCACAGCAAACATTATCCTCAATGGTGAAAAATTGAAAGCATTTCCCTTAAAGTCAGGAACAAGACAAGGGTGCCCACTTTCACCACTACTAGTCAACATAGTTTTGGAAGTTTTGGCCACAGCAGTCAGAGCAGAAAAAGAAATAAAAGGAATCCAAATTGGAAAAGAAGAAGTAAAACTCTCACTGTTTGCAGATGACATGATCCTCTACATAGAAAACCCTAAAGACTCCACCAGAAAATTACTAGAGCTAATCAATGAATATAGTAAAGTTGCAGGATATAAAATCAACACAAAGAAATCCCTTGCGTTCCTATACACTAATAATGAGAAAATAGAGAAATTAAGGAAACAATTCCATTCACCATTGCAACGGAAAGAATAAAATACTTAGGAATATATCTACCTAGAGAAACTAAAGACCTATATATAGAAAACTATAAAACACTAGTGAAAGAAATCAAAGAGGACACTAATAGATGGAGAAATATACCGTGTTCGTGGATCAGAAGAATCAATATAGTGAAAATGAGTATACTACCCAAAGTAATCTATAGATTCACTGCAAACCCTATCAAGCTACCAATGGTATTTTTCACAGAGCTAGAACAAGTAATTTCACAATTTGTATGGAAATACAAAAAACTTCGAATAGCCAAAGCAATCTTGAGAAAGAAGAATGGAACTGGAGGAATCAACCTGCCTGACTTCAGGCTCTACTACAAAACCACAGTCATCAAGACAGTATGGTACTGGCACAAAGACAAAAATATAGATGAATGGAACAAAATAGAAAGCCCAGAGATAAATCCATGCACCTATGGACACCTTATCTTTGACAAAGGAGGCAAGAATATACAATGGAGAAAAGACAATCTCTTTAGCAAGTGGTGCTGGGAAAACTGGTCAACCCCTTGTAAAAGAATGAAACTAGAACTCTAACACCATACACAAAAATAAACTCAAAATGGATTAAAGATCTAAACGTAAGACCAGAAACTATAAAACTCCTAGAGGAGAACATAGGCAAAACACTCTCTGACATAAATCACAGCAGGATCCTCTATGACCCACCTCCCAGAATATTGGACATAAAAGCAAAAATAAACAAATGGGACCTAATTAAAACTAAAAGCTTCTGCACAACAAAGGAAACTATAAACAAGGTGAAAAGACAGCCTTCAGAATGGGAGAAAACAATAGCAAATGAAGCAACGGACAAAGAATTAATCTCAAAAATATACAAGCAACTCCTGAAGCTCAATTCCAGAAAAATAAACAACTCAATCAAAAAATGTGCCAAAGAACTAAACAGACATTTCTCCAAAGAAGACATACAAATGGCTAACTAACACACGAAAAGATGTTCAACGTCACTCATTATCAGAGAAATGCAAATCAAAACCACAATGAGGTACCATTTCATGCCAGTCAGAATGGCTGCTATCCAAAAGTCTACATGCCATAAATGCTGGAGAGGGTGTGGAGAAAAGGGAACCCTCTTACACTGTTGGTGGGAATGCAAACTAGTACAGCCACTATGGAGAACAGTGTGGAGATTCCTTAAAAAACTGGAAATAGAACTGCCATATGACCCAGCAATCCCACTACTGGGCATACACACCGAGGAAACCAGAATTGAAAGAGACACATGTACCCCAGTGTTCATTGCAGCACTGTTTATAATAGCCAGGACATGGAAGCAACGTAGATATCCATCAGCAGACGAATGGATAAGAAAGCTGTGGTACATATACACAATGGAGTATTATTCAGCCATTAAAAAGAATACATTTGAATCAGTTTTAATGAGGTGGATGAAACTAGAGCCTATTATACAGAGTGAAGTAAGCCAGAAAGAAACACACCAATACAGTATACTAATGCATATATATGGAATTTAGAAAGATGATAACGATAACCCTGTATGCAAGACAGCAAAAGAGACACAGATGTATAGAACAGTCTTTTGGACTCTGTGGGAGAGGGTGAGGGTGGGATAATTTGGGAGAACGGCATTGAAACATGTATATTATCATATGTGAAACGAATCACCAGTCCAGGTTCGATGCATGATACAGGATGCTCGGGGTTGGTGCACTGGGATGACCCAGAGGGATGGTACAGGGAGGGAGGAGGGAGTGGGGTTCAGGATGGGGAACACGTGTACACCCGTTGTGGATTCATGATGACGTATGGCAAAACCAATACAATATTGTAAAGTAATTAGCCTTCAATTAAAATAAATAAATTTATTAAAAAAATAATAAAAGTTCCTACTAGTCAAAAAATAAATAAATAAAAATGCTGTATGCATCCATGCACCAACTGACTCCTACCAAAGAAACAAAGGTATATCCCAGGTCATGTAAAGGTAAGGGTTCTGGAGCTATAGGATCAGTTGTTGGTCGTATTACAGATGAAGGCTAGGAACCTCAGATAATCCACACCACCTGTATTGAGGGTCCTAGCTAACATATGATCAAAATATCACACCCAAATCTGAGTTGATGCTCACCTGGTGCTCAATACTGTGTTAAATGCTTTACAGTCATCATCTCAATTCATTTTCCTAGAAACTCTATTAGTAAGATTCTATCTTATCAGCCTGTGTTGTAGATCAAGAAACTGAAGGTCAGAGAGAAGTAAGTGACTTGCCAAGGCCCTGAAACTAGTAGATGATGGAGTTGGGATTGGAACCAGATATTCTATCTCATGGGGGAAGGCAATGGCACCCCACTCCAGTACTCTTGCCTGGAAAATCCCATGGACGGAGGAGCCTGGTGGGCTGCGGTCCTTGGGGTCGCTAAGAGTCGGACATGGCTGAGCGACTTCACTTTCACTTTTCACTTTCATACATTGGAGAAAGGAATGGCAACCCACTCCAGTGTTCTTGCCTGGAGAATCCCAGGGATGGCAGAGCCTGGTGGGCTGCCGTCTATGGGGTCGCACAGAGTCAGACACGACTGAAGCAACTTAGCAGCAGCAGCAGCAGCCTATCTCATACCAGAACCCTTAACCTCTCAACACCTGTCCTCAGAACCATCCAGAGAGTGCATGCTTCACCTACATCATCCCTTTTAATTCTCCTCTTATAGTCATTAGTGGTGGATATTTTAATCCCTGTTTACTGCTGAAATAACTGAGTCTCTGAGAGATCTAAGAACATGCCCAAACAACCAGAGGTCTCCTACTTCAAAACCTAAGCATTAAGCACTAGGTCACACTCTCTCTCACAGATTCACAACCAAGATTCAGTCTCTCCTCCAAGTCCTTCCTTCCTCGGTTTCTCCTTCTGCAGAAGAAAGGGAATCTATTGCCTACCTTGAAAATCTTAATGGCTTTTACAGAGATCAAAAGAGATTCAGTGTAAAAGAACTTTGGAAAGTATAAGGACTCAAATTTGCACCCATATTTCAGCTAAGTTTCTTTATCAAGTATAAACTATTAGAAAATACCATATCTCTCCCATTGGTGTTTGAATGCTATGAGTAATAACACATTCCCTCTTCTCTGTTCATAGCAGAACTCATAAACTCATAAGATTATTCCATTATCTAGCCTTTTCCTCAGAGAAGGCAATGGCAACCCACTCCAGTACTCTTGCCTGGAAAATCCCATGGACAGAGCCTGGTAGGCTGCAGTCCATGGGGTCGCACAGAGTTGGACATGACTGAAGCGACTTAGCAGCAGCAGCAGCAGCCTTTTCCTAGATAGTCCTGTACTTTGAAGCTAAGCTGACTTTATCTCCAGGTTCCACGGTGGACTCTGATAGCTCAAAGTCAATCAAAATCATCACAGTCCCCTGGACATAGTGATTCCTTCTGTTAACTTTGGCTTAAGGCAAGCAGCACATTCATTCCTCTGAGTAGGGGACTTAAATAAATACAGGCTGATGAATGTGTCCTGATGACATGGTAGCCAGATGTGAAGTGGGAAACCAGGGTAGCCATTGTCCACCACAGTACTAACGTCATCACAAGTGGAAATGAGACAGACCTGAGACCTGGGACTCTTACCTGCAACTCTGCAAAGCTTGCACCTGGACACACCTCTCCTCAAACAACAAAATACAAAGAAACTGTATCACAGCCACTATGGAAGATGGTATGAAGATTCCTTAAAAAACTAGGAATAAAACCATAATATGACCAACAATCCCACTCCTTGGCATATACCCTGGAGAAACCAAAATTGAAAAAGACACACGTATCCCATTATTCACTGCAGCACTATTTACAATAGCTAGAACATGGAAGCAACCTAGCTGTCCATCAACAGATGAATGGATAAAGAAACTGTAGTACATATGCACAATGGAATATTACTCAGCTATAAAAAGGAACACATTAGAGTCAGTTCTGATGAGGTGGATGAACCCAGAACCTATTATACAGAGTGAAGTGAGTCAGAGAAAGATAAATAACATATTCTAATGCACATATATGGAATCTAGAAAAATGGTACTGAAGAATTTATTGCTGAAGGGCAGCAGTGGAGAAAGACAGAGAATAGACTTATGAACATGGGGAGAGGGGAGGAGAGGGTGAGATATATGGAATGAGTAACATGGAAACTTATATTACCATATGTAAAATAGATAGCCAATAGGAATTTGCTGTATGGCTCAGGAAACTCAAACCAGGGCTCTGTATCAACCTAGAGGGGTGGGATGGGGAGGGAGATGGGAGGGAGGTTCAAGAGGGAGGGGATATATGTATACTGATGGCTGATTCATGTTGAGGTTTGGAAGAAAACAAAATTCTGTGAGGCAATTACCCTTCAATAAAAAAATAAAAAGAAAAAAAAATGCAAAGAAATTGCATTAGACAAAAAAACAACAACTGTGTGCATGAACAGTTGGGGCCAATTTCTGGATACAAAGACGAAAAAAAACCCAACTGCCATTGGGAGCAAAAAAACTTTCTATACCCTTCTCATAGGTAAGTATTTTTAGGACAACTTCATTCAAATTAGCATATATAGTCTCCAATTCATCCTTGCTATAGAAGTCACAAGTATTATTTCATCCAACTAATTTGTTTTAAAAAGCAATCTCCTCCCTCCCTTCTTTCAACCCCCATTACTGTCTCATTTTTCTAAAGCACTAACATTTTATGGCTTTTGTGGGCAGTGGTGGGGGAGGGAGGCATTTCCTAGCATAAGTAATGAGCTCCTAGTTGTGTTTCCACTCAGAAAAGGCAAGGACTGCAGGTGAATAACTAACATGTATTTCACAACTGAACATTTATTAGGCATAATTTCCTCCCATCAATTTGTTCTAAATTTCATCTTGCTTTGTGAATTTCAAGAATCCTTTCTTTCACCAGAAAGCACCACTGTGGAAGCCTCTATATTTTTCCTTGTAAAATAAAAAATGTGATCAAAATCAAATAATGTGCTTTTTAGTAAGAAAATGTTATTGTCAAAGAACTTTGAACTCACCAAAGAAAGACATTTTTTCCATCTCCTTAAAAGAGGAGTTTTGAGATGAAGAAAATAAAACAGGTGTGTTTCCTCCACTCCAGAACTAGCCCTCACACAGTACTCAGATTTCTCTTCTGTGCCTTTTTCCAGTTTTGTATTTCCTAGGTGGCCTATTAACCTTACTTGGAACCAGGAAAACACTAATTTCCATTAACTAGCTCCTAGTAAATTGTCTCCTTAAATGCTCTCAAATCCACCCCTTCTTTTATCCATCACAACACCTGCTACCACATTTCAAAGCCCCTCCGCTCTCACCTAGATTACTCAACAGCCTTCTCACCATTTTCTACGCCATCCTATTTCTCCCTCTTACAGTGTCTATGCCTTATTCCTGCTGGAAATATCTTTCTAAAAGGCAAATCTGATGTAAAATTCCTATGTGAAACCTCTCAACAGCTGTCTTATCGTCCAGATAAAATTCCAACTTTATGGTCTGGTGTCAAGACCCTTGAGGATCTGGTGCTAATGCGTGAACAGCCATGCGCCTGGCCGCTCCAGTGATGTATCTCTGCTGCATTACAGCTTGTTCATTGCAGTCACTGTAATGGGTCTCTGACAAAATAGAGTAGGGCTGAATTTTGAAAGAAAAGCTTTTTAATAAAATAAGTTCTTTTTCCTATATATTTTTCTAAAAGTTTTTCTTTTTGTAGGTTTTTAAGTCCTTAGCCTTGATTTTCACGTAAAGTAGGAATCTGCCATTATTGTCTTTCACACGAGCAAACTAGTTGTTTCAACGGCATTTAACCAACTAATACCCTTAAAGTGGACATTTTCAATTTGGGGATTTTTAAAAGAGATCTTAGAAAGGTTTTTTGAGGTTAAGCAAGCAATAGTCCATTAAAATTTGACCCCAGCCAGTTTTTCAGCGTAGAATGGATTTCTTAAACAAAATACAAAGGGCACAATTGGTAGATTTAGCACATTAAACTTCATCAGGAGGCACTATGAACAAAATGAAAAGATCGCCTATAGACTTAAAATATACACTCATCACACATATATTTAACAAAGGTCTAATATAAATGGTATGTAAAGAACTCAAATTAATTTTTAAAAAGAGCAAAACAACAACAACAACAACAACAGAGACATGGGCTAAAGTTTTTCAAGAGTTTTAAGAGACCACTCGCAAAAGTGTCAGCCTAGCAACCTGTTTAAAAATGCTCAATTTTCTTAGTCATTAGGATATACAGGATAAAAACACAAGAAAATATCCTATATGCTTAGAAGTTGAAGAGGGTATGTTTCATGTCATATATTTTTACTAAAATTAACAACAAACAATGGAAAGCAGCAGAAAAGAAAGGCAAATGATGGAAGTCTATGGAGACGGAATGCTGGTGAGGATGGGACAGTGGTTAACCCTTGTGCTCTGCTGATGAGAAGGTATGCAGTAGAGCTATTTTGGTACAACAGACCTTACCTTTGTTGCACTTAATGGATCACTGCTAGGGGGCCTGGGGTTGTGGGGTTGTGGGGCTGCGGATCTGGCTTAGGGTCTTGAACCTGGAGCAAGATCTGTTTACAGAATGAGCAACACAGGAGATGAAAAAGGATGCAATAAAGAGTGTGCGCTCAGTCGTTTCAGTCGTGTGGAATCCTGTGCGACCCTATGGCTGTAGCCCTCTGTCCATGGAATTCTCCAGGCACGATACTGGAGTGGGTTGCCATTTCCTCCCCCAGGGGGTCTTCCTGACCCAGGGATCAAACCGGCATCTCTAATGTCTCCTGCTTTGGCAGGCAGGCTCTTTACCACTAGCGCCACCTGTGCACTGGAAGGGTCCAGTGCAAAGAGTGTCTAGAAGAGCATGAATCCACAGAGCTCTACAGAGGGCCAGGACCGGACGTAGGCCAAGAGCTCTAAACAGGTAGACGGACAGAGCTGAAGTTTTCCAAGCCATTGTTTGACCTCAGGAAACACAAGAGCAGGCTCCACCCTGACCCTTGGACATTCTGTAAAACTCACGAGGCAAGTGGGGTTGATGAGAATTGTAGGGCTCCCCAATAATTACAAATTGCATTTTTCATCAACCCGGTAGTGTGGAAACTCAGTTCTACTGAATTCTATTTATTAATAACAATGACAACAAATGGGACGCTTTTTACATATCTTGTTTGCACAGTGCTAAAAAAAGATTCATAAAACCTTCTACATTAGAAATTGTCGAATGTAAGAACTGGTGTGGTGAAAAATCCACCTGCCAATGCAGGAGACGCAGGTTCCCTCCCAGTGTCAGGAAGATCCCCTGGAGGAGGAAATGGCAACCTGCTTCAGTATTCTTGCCTGAAAAATCTCATGGACAGAGGAGCCTGGCGGACTACAGTCCATGGGGTCACAGAAGAGTCAGATAGGACAGAGTACTGACTGACTGACGGACACAAATGAATCTGATCCAGGAAGCTATGTGATTCCCAAAATCACAAACGCAGGACCACAAGTAAAGAAGCACCCAGCTATTTCATCCAGCACTGTTTCCACAGCCACAGGGTGCTTAGCTGGAAAAGAACAATGTTCTAAAAATTAAGGGCATCTCCAAATATTTTAAAATGAAAACAGCCCACAGCACAAAATTGTTCTGTTGCAGTAGAAATGAAGGTGGAGCCCGCTTGTCTTCCAAAGCAAACGCTGCCTCATACTGCCCTCTGGTGGACTGGAATAAAAATGCCTCCAGTCAATCCTGTTATTTTATTAAATTAAAAGTGAGCTTGAAACTGTCAGATTAAATATAAGAAATGAGAAACAAAAATACTTCTGTTAAAATTCCAGTCCTCTCTGGGCAGCTGTATAGCTATAAACCCTTTGATTTCATGGCTATTATCGTAAGGAAAATGGTTATTAATGTAGACAATTTAATATATATACACACACACACGCACACACACATATATATATATAAAACCAAAGCACTCGGCTTGCTATTGCCCTGAAACTAACACAATATTTTAAGTCAGTTATACTTTCAATAATAGTAACAATAGGACCTCCCATATAGGGTGTTGTATTTAAAGGAGAAAAGTTACATGAGTCCTTAGAAAAGTGTTGGATACCTAAGAGCTCAATATAGAATTTATTCTTCTTATTGTTGATTTTATTATCATTTTGATATATTTTCAAAGAATAAATTTGTATGCACATTAATAGAATCTTTTAGAAAAATTATCAAGGAATTGTCTTAGAATGGTTTGATTATGTGCATTGCTTTGCATGTTCTTTGACATCTATAAGCTGATTAAATTGCCTTAACCTTGGTTTTCTGTGTGTATACCTTAACATTCATTTTCCAATTATAAAAACACCTTAAATATCCTCTCACCAGTGATTTTAATGCTATCCTTTTTCACTAAAAACTAAAGCAGAGGAGTCACTTGCTTTAAAACGTATGTGTAGAGAGAGAATGCCTCATTCTCTTTCCTGAGAAGACCCTCAGGAACATCAGAGTCTATGCTGTAGTATGTGTCACGTGGGAGATGTTCTAAGTCTTCACCTTCTCGTGAGTCAGCCGTCTAAAAGTCAACCCACCTTAACACAGTAGTGATTTCTTACTTCTGATCTGGGGGTCAGTTCTGACCCACTCCTCAGATAACCTTGTTCCCAGGGCCAGGCCCATCTCTCCACGTGGTCGCACATCCTCCAGGGGGTGCGCTGGGCTTGTCACATGGTGGCAAGGGTTTCCTAACAGCCAGCAAGGGCAAACCCCAAGACATAAACACACCCTGCCAATGCCCATTTGCCAAAGCAAGTCACAGAGCCAAGCCCAGGCCCCGGTTTCCAGGGCAGAGAGGGAAAGTGGCAAAGTTATTCAGTAAGTCCCCTACATACGAATGAGTTCTGTTCTGAGAGCAAGTTTGTAAGTCCAATTCGTTCATAAGTCCAACACAGTTAGCCTAGGTACCCAACTAACACAATCAGCTGTATAGCACTGTACTGCAATAAGTTTATAATACTTTTCACACAAATAATACATTAAAAACAAACACAAACACTAAACCAAACAATCTTACAGTACAGTACCGTGGAAAGTACAGTAGCACAACAGCTGGCAGACAGGGACTGGCGTGGAGTGAACAGGCAAGAAGAGCTACTGACTGACGGAGGGAGAGAGGTGGGAGATGGCAGAGCTGACAGATAGTCAGAAAGAGCAGATGGAGGGCCAGCTGCAATGTCACTCACGTCTGGTGTTGATGGCACAGGTTCTGGTTCCTTGCTGGAACCAGATGCTAGTTGGCATCTTTGAAAGTTCCCAACTTGAAGGTTTGTACATAGGGGCTTACTGCACTACAAACAGGTGTGTGCAGGCTAGGAGAAATTTGTGGACACTTTTTGCCAATTACCACACTGCCCAAGTCTCAGGCTCTGAGACTACTGGGCATCTAAGCCCGCCCACAAAAATCACACCCTCAGTGGTAGTAGCAGACATACTCAGTGCTTTCCAGGCATCTCCCACATCAGTGCCCTGGGACCAGGCTACCACTGATAGTAAGAGAAGATTATTTTAGGGAGGAGACTAAGACAAAAAAAGAAAAAGACTCAAGTCCCTATTTTGCAGCTAAACACCATTCAGTTGCCTTCATTGGGAACATGGGCTCAATATTTCTAGATATTCTTACTATTCCACAGATGGAAGAAACCTGGATTTTTATATAAAATCTGATATTTAAGTGCTGACAAGTAACTGAATTTCTTAAACTTTGTGCAGAAGCAAGTACATTCTCTGGGGGTTGGGGAAGATCAGATGCTGTCCTTGACTCTTTCCTGCTAGAACTAAGTGACTTATGTCAGTGTGGACTTGGGACCACTCTCTTCTTTTTAAAATGTATGATGCAACATATATAAGCTGTTCACACAACTCAACATCAAAAAAAAAAAAGCCTGATTAAAAAATGGGCAGAACTAAACAGACATTTTTCAAAAGAATAAATGCAGATGGCCAACAGGCACATGAGAAGATGCTCAACATTGCTAATTATCAGGGAAATGCAAATCAAAACCACCAGATATCACCTAAAACTTAAATACTAGTCAGAAAGGATGGCTATTATGCAAAAAAAAATCCCACAAATAACATATTTGGACAAGGTTGTGGAGAAAAGGAAACTCTTGTACATCACGGATGGGAATGTAAACCGGTGCAATGTAAACGATATAAACAATGTAAACCATGGAAAACAGTACGCAAGTTTCTCAAAAAACAAAAAATAGAACTACCATGTGGCCCAGCAGTTCCACTCTTGAGTATATATCTGAAAAACATTCATTCAAAAAGATACCTGTACTCCAATGTTCATAGCAGAATTATTTATAATTGCCAAGATAAGGAAGCAACCTAAATGTCCATCAACAGAAGAATGGATAAAGAAGATGTGGTGTGTATGTACACATGCATGCACACACAATGGAATAATAGTCATAAAAAAGGAATGAAATCTTATAATTTGCAAGAATGGATAGATTGACTTCAAACACTTTATGCTAAGTGAAGTAAGTCAGAGAAGGACAAATACTGTATGATATCACTTCTCTGTGGAATCTAAAAAAATACAACAAAATAGTGAATAAAATGAAAAATAAGCAGACTCACAGATACAGAGAACAAATTAGTGGTTACCAATGGGAAAGGGTTGGGGAGGGAGCAGTATATGGGAAAAGAAAAGAATTATTATGGGATACTATGAAATCATGTGAGAAACTTTTTAAAATTGTAAACTATAAAATTTAAAGAATCTTTCATTCAATTAAAAAACAACTTACACAAAATTAAAATGTATGATGTACAATGCAGGAGGAACCCCAGAGCAACAGCTCTACTTGCCAGGAAGGGTGAGGGGAAGTGCGTCAAGACTGAATGGGGCTCTTCAAATTCAGTCTTTTGTGGCATTTGCTACAGGAGGCCTGGATCACAGTAATTTGTGCATGGATCTGAACATCAGATGGACTGACTTTGCTGCTTACCAATGTTCTTCTGTTTTACTTGTTAATTTTAAATGTCTTTCAAGAACTCAAAAGCACAACTCAGAACCAGTCTGTTCAGGTTGAAATTCCAGCCTTATCACTTACCAGCTATGCAAATTTGCATAGCTTACCTTACCTATACTAACAGTGCACTCTACATATAAAGATACAATGCAGTTTTTCTCTGGGTCTTATTCATTGTATGCATATCTACTTTCCTCATTATACCCTGATTATCTATAATATTAACAATACTAGAAAATATTTACAAAGCTTTTATCCTTTATTATATAAGTTGAGCAGTTTTTGTGCATTGTATCCATTAACACTCATGACAACTATATAAAACAGCCTTCTTTCTATTTCCATTCTATAGATGGAGAAACTGAGCTCAACAATTGAGTAACTTGTACCCAGTTTCCACAGTTGGCGAGTTGGTAATGTCATCATTTGAACTCAAATAGATCAACTGCAAACATGGCTACTCAAACTGGGATCTGCAGACCCTTGCGGGTATTCAGGAACATACTTTTCAGGTTTTCACATTCATCTCTAAATTTTTTAAATTTCATGTTCAGTTTGGTTATCCTAAAACACTGACTTCCAGCGTTTCTTGACTACCTGGATGACCCCTTTCTATGCAAGTATTATTGTATAATACTTCTGTAATGGTTCTATATAAGTAATATTTATTGTATAATACTTCTGCATTACTTTATAATACTGTATAATACTTCTACACAAGTATTACAGTATAATACTTTCTACACAAGTATTACTATATATAAGATCATGGCATCTCGTCCCATTGCTTCATGGCAAATAGATGGGGAAACAACGGAAACAGTGACAGACTTTATATTTTGGGGTTCCAAAATCACTGCAGATGGTGACTGCAGTCATGAAATTAAAAGACACTTGCTCTTTGGAAGAAAAGTTATGCCCAACCTAGACAACATATTAAAAAGCAAAGATATTACTTTGCCAACAAAGGTCCATCTAGTCAAAGCTATGGTTTTTCCAGTAGTCATGTATGAAGTGAGAGTTGGACTATAAAGAAAGCTGAGTGCCAAAGAATTGATGCTTTTGAACTGTGGTGTTGGAAAGACTCTTGAGAGTCCCTTGGACTGCAAGGAGATACAACCAGTCCATCCTAAAGGAATTCAGTCCTGAATATTCATTGGAAGGACTGATGCTGAATCTGAAACTCTAATACTTTGGCCACCTGATGGGAAGTCCTGACTCATTGGAAAAGACCCCTGATGCTGGGAAAGATTGAAGGCAGGAGAAGAAGGGAATGACAAAGGATGAGATGGTTGGATGACATCACCAACGCAATGGACATGAGTTTGAGTAAACTCCAGGAGTTGGACAGGGAAGCCTGGTGTGCTGCAGTCCATGGGGTCACAAAGAGGCAGACATGACTGAGCAACTGAACTGAACTGATTACTGTACAAGTATAGCTCAGGTCTTCCTTGATAGCTCAGTTGGTAAAGAATCCACCTGCAATGCAGGAGACCCCTGGAGAAGGGAAAGGCTACCCACTCCAGTATTCTGGCCTGGAGAATTCCATGGACTGTATAGTCCATGGGGTTGCAAAGAGCTGGACACGACCGAGCGACTTTCACTTTCATTACTGCATGGTTTTTGTGCCTGCATTCACACCTGTGCTTATGCTTACCCCGGCACCTGGTTGTACCATTTCAATTGTCACAGGCTACTGAGAAAACAAAAGAGGAGTCAACATGCTAATGTCAAACTCAAGCCATGGGAAGGACAAACAATATCACAAAACCAAGGTGCCTTGGTATTATTAATGGAAAAGAAAAGTGGTGGTAGACATCATGGCCCACAGTATGGGAGGCATGCCAGGTCAAAAAGAATTCCCACCTCAGAATCACTACCATATATCCCACCTTTGTTTCAGTAAAGCAAGTTTCATTTCCCCCATAAAACTGTTAATTTGAATACTGTTCTTTTTTTATAATTAATTTCCAATTGCATTTTGGTTTTATGGTTTTATCTAAGTTCTAAGCATAAAAATAGGGGACTTCCCTGGTGGCTAAGTGGTAAAGAATCTGCCTGCCAATGCAGGAGATGTGGGTTCCATTTCTGGGTTTGGAAGATCCCTCGGAGGAGGAAATGGCAACCCTTTCTAGTATTCTTGTCTGGATAATCCCATGGACAGAGGAGCCTGTCAGGCTACAGTCCATGCGGTCACAAAGAGTTGGACAGAACTGAATAACTAAGCATGCATGCAATCAAGCATTAAAAAAATGTAGACTTATGCTTTCACTTATAGTAAGCAAAATTGTAATAAAAAATAAAGTAAACCAGATAAGATTTTTTTTTTTCACTTAAAAAGAGTCAGCTTCATTCTTAATTGTAAGAACATGGAACATAATGGAATGGTTTAGGGTTTGGGTTCTAATGTTACCCTATGGGACTGAGTTTCAGCTCTAATACTTATGAGCTGTGTGACCTTGGACAAGTCACTTCTAAGATTCAGTTACATAATTGATTAAATAGGAGAAATCAGATTGCTGTGAGAACAAAATGATACAGTAAGTAGTTGTACTTAGCACAACAGAACTGACTATAACTGATAATGTGGACAGTAGAACACGCAGATATAATTGCCCAGAGAGTAAATGGATTCATTTGTAGACTTGGCTGCATGGCTCACCTGACTGTGATTCTGAGTTGAGAATTTACTCGTTAGGAGGAGAGAATTCACTTCTTGTACAGCAGAGCCTGTCGCTCATGAGATGAGAGGTGCAATCACTGTGGTTTATAGGCAGCCATTTAATTTCTTAGAACATTTTTATTTTTAAGAGTAACTTTCAAAACTCTGGGATTGCTTCCAGTCAGGTAATTAGATTCGTTTCCCAGAATTCGTTTATTTCCAACTAAATGCACTTTTTAAAAACTCATCTTCTCTTTGCATGTCTTTGTGGTCCAGAAAAGAGGAAATTTACTGCAAATATTACTTTATTTCATTAGAGAATCAGCATCCTGCAATAATTTCAGAGGAATAAAAATAATATTTATAAGAAATAATGTGATTCTAAAACATCATAAATATTTGATTGAGACAATGACAGTTTCAAAAATTGTGTAATAATATTAACCACTATGCCAGTGGACAATGTCTTAAGTGAAAGAAACCTAGCCACTTATTGCCAATGCTGTGTAGTAAAAAGGCCATGCATTTTAGGCTTAGACAGTTTTAGTTTTGAATCCTAGCTTGACTGTTAGGAGAGAAAACGTGAAAAAAAAATTCTTTACCTCCTTTCTCTTGATAGCTTTATTTCCAACTGACAAGGAAATACCATTTTGATGGCATAAATTTTAGCAATTTCTACTCCTTTTCCTTCTACCTTCTCAGAAGGAACTTCTGATCCAGTAACCTGTTGAAGCTATTTCAGAGTATTTGACATGGTACATTTCACTCATTCATATATTCTTTTTTTGGCAAATAATAATTGATCAACTGCTATTTGCCATGTATTCTAATAGAGGCTGGAAGTTTTACTGGTGGGAAAAGGAGACAAGTTGCCTGCTCTCAAGGAGTTTGTCTTTCATTGGAGAAGTGGAAAATAAATACAGAAACAAATAGTTAAGCAAGATAAATTCAGACCTGAGTGTGTGCTAAGCATGATGCTAACAGACCTAGTCCATAAACAGAGAATGATGGCCATAGAAGTTCTCACTAGTTAGGGAAGTCAAGAGTTGAAGAATAAGAAGTTGCTGGCTGTGTGAAGGATCTGAGCAAAGAGATCCTACACAGCAAATGTAGGAGCTGTGATGAAGGAGCTTGGGAAAAATCAAGGATCAGTCTACACAGTGGCTGAGGCACATTAAGTTGGTGACTCAGGAGAAGATAATGTGAATGAGTCAGATCACATCAGATCAAATAAGCTACAGTTCAGTTCAGTCCAGTCACTCAGTCATGTCCAACTCTTTGCCACCCATGGACTGCAGCACACCAGGCCTCCCTGTCCATCACCAACTCCTGGAGTTTACTCAAACTCATGTCCATCGAGTTGGTGATATCATCCAACCATCTCATCCTCTGTCGTCCCCTTCTCCTCCTGTCCTCAATCCCTCCCAGCATCAGGGTCTTTTCCAATAAGTCAACTCTTTGCATGAGGTGGCCAAAGTATTGGAGTTTCAGCCTCAGCATCAGTCCTTCCAATGAACACTCAGGACTGATCTCCTTTAGGATGGACTGGTTGGATCTCCTTGCAGTCCAAGGGACTCTCAAGTCTTCTCCAACACCACAGTTCAAAAGCATCAATTCTTCGGCGCTCAGCTTTCTTTATAGTCCAACTCTCACATCCATACATGACCACTGGAAAAACCATAGCTTTGACTAGATGGACCTTTGTTGGCAAACTAATGTCTCTGCTTTTTAATATGCTGTCTGGGTTGGTCATAGCTTCTTCCAAGGAGCCAGCGTCTTTTAATTTCATGGTTGCACAGAATTGAAAGAGACACGTGTACCCCAATGTTCATTGCAGCACTGTTTATAATAGCCAGGACATGGAAGCAACCTAGATGTCCATCAGCAGATGAATGGATAAGAAAGCTGTGGTACATATACACAATGGAGTATTACTCAGCCATTAAAGAGTACATTTGAATCAGTTCTAATGAGGTGGATGAAACTGAAGCCTATTATACAGAGTGAAGTAAGCCAGAAAGAAAAACACCAATACAGTGTACTAATGCATATATATGGAATTTAGAAAGATGGTAATGATAACCCTTTATGGGAGACGGCAAAAGAGACACAGATGTATAGAACAGTCTTTTGGACTCTGTGGGAGAGGGCGAGGGTGGGATAATTTGGGAGAATGGCATTGAAACATGTATAATATCATATGTGAAACAAAACACCAGTCCAGGCTCGACGCATGATACAGGAAGCTTGGGGCTGGTGCACTGGGATGACCCAGAGGGATGGTATGGGGAGGGAGGGGGGAAGGGGGTTCAGGATGGGGAACACTTGTATACCTGTGGTAGATTCATGTCAATGTATGGCAAAACCAATATAATATTGTAAAGTAATTAGCCTTCAATTAAAATAAATACATTTATATTAAAAAATAAAAGAAAAGTGGCTTTCTACAAAAAAAATAATAAATGCATATAATGCTAAAACTGGTATTTATCTGAAGATGGTAAAACTTCTTATAATAAATATATACAATATGTGAAAAAAAATAATAATTTCATGGTTGCAGTCACCATCGGCAGTGATTTTGAAGCCCAAAAAAATAAAGTCTGTCACTGTTTCCATTGCTCCCCCATCTATTTGCTATGAAGCAATGGGACTGGATGCCATGATCTCAGCTTTCTGAATGTTGAGTTTTAAGCCAACTTTTTCACTTTCCTCTTTCACTTTCATCAAGAGGCTCTTTAGTTCCTCTTCACTTTCTACCATAAGGGTAGTGTCATCTGCATATCTGAGATTATTGATATTTTTCCTGGCAATCTTGATTCTAGGTTGTGCATCATCCAGGCTGGCATTTTGCTCGATGTACTCTGCATGTAAGTTAAATAAGCACGGTGACAATATATAGCCTTGACATACTCCTTTCCTGATTTGGAACCAGTCTGTTGTTCCATGTCCAGTTCTAACTGTTGCCTCTTGACCTGCATACAGATTTCTCAGGAGGCAGGTCAGGTGGTCTGGTATTCCCATCCCTTGAAGAATTTGTAACGCTTTGTTGTGATCCACACAGTCAAAGGCTTTGGCATAGTCAATAAAGCAGATTTTTTTCTGGAACTCTCTTGCTTTTTCAATGATCCAGCGGATGTTGGCAATTTGATCTCTGTTTGCTCTGCCTTTCTAAATCCACCTCGAACATCTGGAAGTTCACAGTTCATGTACTAATGAAGCCTGGCTTAGAGAACTTTGAGCGTTACTTTGCTAGCATGCGAAATAAGTGCAATTGTGCTGTAGTTTGCACATTCTTTGGCATTGCCTTTCTTTGGGATTGGAATGAAAACTGACCTTTTCCAGTCTTGTGGCCACTGCTGAGTTTTCCAAATCTGTTAGCATATTAAGTTCAGCACTTTAATAACATCATCTTTTAGGATTTGCAATAGTTCAGCTGGAATTCCATCACCACCACTAGCTTATTCATAGTGCTGCTTCCTAAGGCCTACCTGACTTCGCATTCCAGGATATCTGGCTCTAGGTGAGTAATCATACCATCATGGTTATCTGGGTCGTGAAGATCTTTTCTGTACAGTTCTTCTGTGTATTCTTGCTACCTCTCTTAATATCTTTTGCTTCTGTTAGATCCATACCATTTCTGTCCTATATTGTGCCCATCTTTGCATGAAATATTCCCTTGGTATATTCTAAGGAATTCTAATTTTCTTGAATTGATCTCTAGTCTTTCCCATTCTATTGTTTTCCTCTATTTCTTTGCACTGATCACTGAGGAAGGCTTTCTTATCTCTCCTTGCTATTCTTTGGAACTCTGCATTCAAACGGGTATATCTTTCCTTTTCTCCTTTGCCTTTCACTTTTCTTCTTTTCTCAGCTATTTGTAAGGCCTCCTCAGACAACCATTTTGCCTTTTTGCATTTCTTTTTCTTGGGGATGGTCTTGATCACTGCCTCCTGTACAAAAATGTCATGAACCTCCATCCATAGTTCTTCAGGCACTCTATCATATCTAATCCCTTGAATCTATTTGTCACTTCCACTGTATAATTGTAAGGGGTTTGATTTAGGTCATACCTGAATGGAATTTGAATTCTATTCCAAGTGCGATTTGAAATCACTGAAGGATTCCATTCTGGGGAGAGTGATAGGATTGGACTGCTGTGTGGGGAATACATTGTAAGGAATCAAGAGAGGGAAACCAGTTAGAAGTCTATTATCATGGTCCAGGTAACAGATGATGGTAGCTTAGACTGAGGTTACACAAGAGAAGGTGGAGAGAATGAAATTAGAGGGAAGTGAATGGAGTCAGTACATGATCTAGAACTAGGATGAACAGAACCATTGTGAAGTATTATTCCTTCAGTGTCTTTAATACTCTCAATTTAAAAATGGAGTAAGGATTACATTGCCCTGTTGTTCTTGTCTATTTCACTAAGACCCAGAAGAGCGAGAGTACATTATTTGGCTCTGATGGCACAGAGTGCTAAACTTTTTATATCATCCAAAGAATACACACATCTGTCTAGAGTTCTGAAACATGCTTCTGCTCTCTAGGGCCTTAAGAGCTAAAACAAAGCACATTTACAGAAAGAAAAAATTCAATGAACATGTTGGCCACAAAAAGTTTTAGAAGGATTATAAACTAAAGGAGCAGTTGTATTTGTTCAGACTTTGATATGTGAAAATTGGAGACCATGTCTTTTAGAGTAGTAGGTAGAAGTTGCTTTCTGTTTATTCAATTCTGAAATATTCCAGTTTCCCTGGTATTTTGAATAAGAAGTCTGTGTGTGTAAGCATATTCTTATAAATTTTCTCTAAGGAGCTCCAAGCTCACCCCATAAGTCAGAACACAGAAAATCAAGACACTGATACAGAACGCAGGAGTTAACTGAGAGATATTAGTGTGTCTGTGCTTGGAAACTTTTATATCACTATAAAAATAAAGTGCAAAACATTATAGTTTATTCTAAACATTCAATTTGTGTAACTTTCAAATAATAGTTTGATCTAGACTTTTGAATGATAAGCCCTTCAAATTCAACTTAGACATTATCCACAAAATAACTATTTGCTCAAGAATGTGGTGAAACAATGAAACATAATTTTCAGCATTAACACATTCAAAAAAATTATTTTGTATAAAAGCACTAATAGTTCCTCTATCTTTTGTTGACAAACATCTTGATAATAAACTTTTTAATCTCATCTTTTTCTTATTGCTTCAAAACAGTGATGGAACTTTAATTTATAGAATTCACATACTTGTTCAGAGAAACTAAAGCAAGTTTGTGTGTGTGTGCACATGCTAAATTGCTTCAGTTGTGTCCAACTCTTTGCAACGCTATGGACTGTATCCCACCAGGCTCCTCTGTCCATGAGAATTCTCCAGGCAAGAATACTGGAGTGGGTTGCCATGCCCTTCTCCAGGGGATCTTCCTGACACAGGTATTGAACCCGCATCTCTTATGTCTCTTCCTTTGGCAGGCAGGTTCTTTACCACTAGTGCCACCTGGGAAGCCTGTCTGGATAGCGCTAAAAGGGCATGTATACTGCAGAATAGACATGCTGCTTGCATGGGAAGACAGATTTGGGTATCTAACTGCAACTGCATCTCCCAGGTCCCCTGTCCAGATTTGCAGTCACCCTCCTTTACTGACCACATTTTGGGCATTGTGACGTGCTCTTCGGACAACTGGAATACAGATTCCTCTAGCAGCCCCATTTGTTCTTTGTCACAAGGAGAGGTTGTGCCCAAAGACAGCTGGCAGCCAGAGGTAATCAGTCTTGAGGTTTTGTCCATCGAGGACTTGACTCAGAGGACATGAGGAGTGGGAGTGGGGATGGGAACACATTGCGATGTATTAAACCCCTTCATGACTATGTTCAAGAGTGTCACAGTGGTGAGGCTATACAGTCCACGAGGAAGATCTTGATACAGATGAAGAACCAGATGCTCTCAGAATGGGAACAATAACTTTCTGATTTTCCCACAGTTAGAATATAGCAGGTCAGAGACCAAACCTGCCCTTATAATTGCCTATTCTTTTCACTACTGTTCATTCCTTCTCTTGATGCAATAAGCTTAAAAAATAATCCAGCGACACAGATCCCAGGAGTCTTTGGGGATTCACGCTTGTCAGTTCATGTTTCTAGCTTTTACGTGTTGAATGACAATCTGTAAGGTTACGTGATGCAAAAAGGTCATGTAAACCAGTTTGCCTCTTTCCTTTTTCAAAAGCATCCATGTATCGCACAGTGACAGAGTGGGAATTAATTACAGTTTAGCTGTTTGGTTTGATAAACTGAGGCAGTGGATAAACCTTTACCCCTCTTCCGAAACCAGGTGGCTGTAAGCTTTCTGTTCTAGTCACTATTTTGATTAATAAAAGTGAACATTTCCTCTTTAGTGCACAACAATGCAGAGGCAGACACGGCAGCAGTCTGAGAGCTGCCTGCACCCTTGGCTCTTACACCACTGGTAGATGGAAGTTTGGGCTTGCTGGTGCCCTTAGATGCTGAGAGAGGGCAGTGGGCAAGGAGACCCGGGGTGGCTCTGGTGCTGTGCTTGGACAAAGACACGTAGGTCCTCCCCCACAGCAGAGCACACCTGATTTTCTAAAACTGCAGCAAGAATGTCTAAGTGTTGAATGGGAGGGCTCTTCCTCACCACAATCAATACCCTTGCCCAGAGGCAACAGCTCCTCACCTTTCAGCAGCCTATCTCCCATCTGACTCTGCCTGCACAGACTCAAGCACAGTCCTGGACCACCCCAGGATGCAGGAAACCTGCAAATTGGGAGTGAGTGAGTCAGGAAGTATCAGAGGAGCCCTCTGCATTGGAAAAGTTCTAAGAGCAGTGCACACTTGTATTTGGCATGTACATACTAGTTCCTCGGACTGCAAGATCCAACGGGTCAATTCTGAAGGAAATTGACCCTGAATATTCATTGGAAGGACTGATGCTGAAGCTGAGGCTCCAATATTCTGGCCACACGATGCAAAGAGCAGATTCATTGGAAGAGACCCTGAGGCTGGGAAAGATTGAAAGCAAAAGAAGAGGGCAGCAGATAATAAGATGGTTAGATAGCATCACAGATTCAATGGATGTGAGTTTGAGCAAACTCCAGGAGATAGTGAATGACAGATGCAGCTGGCAGGCTGCAGCCCACGGGGTCATAGAGGATTGGACATGACTTAGCAACTGAACAAGAACAACAACATACCAGTAGGGCCATAATGATCGTTAGTGACTAGTGACCACTCTGATTGGTCAATGCACATGCCAGACAACTGTTAAAAACTTTCAACATTGCCCCTGATACTGTGTATTCTGATGATGCCAGAGATACACAGAATATATTTCCCTGGCCCAAACTGATTTTATTACTATACACTATCAGTAAAATGCCTCATGTGGGGGGACTTGTACCTATTTATAAAGTAGGGTACATGGTTTATCACCTATAATTCTCCCATGATGCAGGTATTAGAATCAGTGTCATTTTCTCAGTGTAGACTCAAAGTAACAAAGAGGTTAAGCAACTTGCCCAAAGCTGTCTGATGTATCTAGACAACAGTTAGATATATCAGGGCTCAAACCCAGGCAGTCTAACTCTGGAGCAAGTTTTACGTGTGTCTGTCTATGTGTCTGCCTACATCTGTAGGTGTGTACAAGGAACTACAGAATAATGATAAATATTCATAAATTTAAAAAATATGAAGGATATTAAAACTTCCACCCCACCAGTAGCAGCCTTGGTCAAGGGGCAGAGAATAAGTTGAACACTTACTCAGAGACATAGGTTAATGCCGTGGTCTGAATATTTGTGTCCCACACAAAATTGATACGTTGAAAATCTCATGTTTGGTGTGATGTTATTAGTAGGTATAACCCTCATGAATGGAATTAGCACCTGACAAAGAGGCTCCAGAAGGATCTCTAACACATGACAAAGTGGTTCCAGAAAGATCTCCAGCCCCTCCTGCCATGAGGACACAGTGAGGAGGTACAGGCTAAGAACCACCAAGAGAACCCTCACCAGAAGGTTCACCGGACACCCTGATCGTGGACTTCCAGCATTCAGAACTGTGACCTATACATGTGTGTTGTTTGTAAGCCACCTGGTCTGTGGTATTGGGTTAGCCAAACCGTTCATTCAAGTTTTTCTGTAACATCTTATAGAAAAATCCAAAAGAACTCTGTGGCCAGCCTGATATTAATATTTTAGCAGTTCAAATGGACTCCAGGTTAATATTAATCATCTTTGCTTAAGGGAAAGTTTAAAAGTACACTGTGCATTTCAGTAGCTCCTTTCTTGGCTCAGAATAACTACTGAGGCAAGCGCATTCATTGATTAACTCAGTGAGTATTATGAATAAAGTACCTTCTATGTACAAAGTATTGTAGTAGACACTGGGGATACAGAATGTGGACTGTATTCTTAAGGAACAGTCAAGAGTGGGATAAAGTTACTAGGAATTACAATATCCTAAAGAAACATGCAGCAGTGACTACCCTTCTCATCCGTCCTCGGGTAGGCTATTCCAAGGAACATGCTATAGGCTCCTCAGAGGGTTCCTACAAGGTTAGCCTCAGTTGGCTACAGTAAGGCCAGCTTAATAATCCCTTCTGTTACCCTTCCTTTTTTCCCTTCTCCAGGCTTCAAAGTCTTCCTCTCCCCTTTCCTTGTTACCTGAGATCACTAAACTGGCTGTAAGCAAGCCTTTGTATTAATTTTTTTTAATATAAACAAAATGGACAAATCTTTAGCTAGACTAAGATAGAAAGAGAGAAGACTCAAACAATGTCAGAAATAAAAGTGGAGACATGATAACTGATGCCATAGAAATGAAAAGAATTATAAAAGACTGTGGTGAACAATCACATATCAAGAAGCTAGATAGTCTGGAAGATTTGGATAAATTTCTAGACACACACAATCTGTCAAGACTGAATCACAAAGAAATAAAAAATGTAAACACACCTATAACTAAAAAAGGTATTGAGTCAGTAATCAAAATCTCCCAACAAAGAGAAGTCCAGGACCAATACCACTAAACATCAGAAAAATGCAAATCCAAACCACAATAGAGAAGGGAATGGCAACCCACTCCCCTATTCTTGCGTGGATAATCCCATGGAGAGAGCAGCCTGGCAGGTCTCAAAGAGTCAGACACCACTGAGCACACCACAAAACATAATGAGTTAGCACCTCATACCTGTTAGGATCAGGTCAGTTCAGTCACTCAGTCCAGTCTGACTCTTTGTGACCCAATGGACTGCAGCACACCAGGTTTCCCTGTCCATCACCAACTCCCGGAACTTGCTCAGACTCATGTCCATCGAGTCAGCGATGCCATCCATTTCACTCTCTGTCTTCCCCTTCTCCTCCTGCCTTCAATCTTTTCCAGCATCAGTGTCTTTTCCAATGAGTCAGTTCTTCACATCAAGTGGTCAAAGTAATGGAGTTTCAGCTTCAGCCTCAGTCCTTCCAATGAATATTCAGGACTGAATTGCTTTAGGATGGACTAGTTGGATCTCCTTGCAGTCCAAGGGACTCTCAAGAGTCTTCTCCAACACCACGGATCAAAAGTATCAATTCTTCAGCACTCAGCTTTCTTTATAGTCCAACTCTCACATCCATACATGACTACTGGAAAAACCATAGCTTTGACTAGATGGACCTTTGTTGGCAAAGTAACGTCTCTGCTTTTTAATATGCTGTCTAGGTTGGTCAAAGCTTTTCTTCCAAGGAGCATGCATCTTTTAATTTCATGGTTGCAGTCACCATCTGCAGTGATTTTGGAGCCCAAGAAAATACAAAGTCTCTCACTGTTTCCATTGTTTAACAGCCTCATCTTTTCGGATTTGAAATAGCTCAACTAGAATTCCATCACCTCCACTTGCTTTGTTCATAGTGATGCTTCCTAAGGCCTACTTGACTAAACCCAGAAAATACTGTGTTGATAAAGATGTGGAAAAACTGGAATTCCTTACTAATGATAGCAATATAAAATAGAGTAGCCACTATGGAAAACAGTACAGTGTTTCCTCAAAAAAACTAAAAATAGAATTCTTATATGATTCAACAATTCCAATTTATGGGTATTTATACAGAGGAACAGAGAAGGCAATGGCACCCCCCTCCAGTACTCTTGCCAGGAAAATCCCAAGGACGGAGGAGCCTGGCGGGCTACAGTCCATGGGGTTGCTAAGAGTCAGACACGACTGAGTGACTTCACTTTCACTTTTCACTTCCCTGCATTGGAGAAGGAAATGGCAACCCACTCCAGTGTTCTTGCCTGGAGAATCCCAGGGACGGGGGAGCCTGATGGGCTGCCATCTATGGGGTCGCACAGAGTCGGACACGACTGAAGCGACTTAGCAGCAGCAGCAGCATACAGAGGAACTGAAATCAGGATCTTGAGGAGATATTTGCCCTCTCATGTACATTGCAGCATTGTACAAAATAGGCAGGACATGAATGCAACTTAATGTCCACTGACAGATGAATGGATTTTTAGAAAGTGCACACCCTGGAATATTATTCAGTCATAAAAAAATTGTCATATACTACAAAACGAGTGAACTTTAAAGACATTATGTTAAGTGAAATAAGGACAGAGAGAACAAATATTGCATGATTTCACTAATATAAAGTATCTAAAGTAGCTAAACTCATATAAGCAGAAAATAAAACACTGGTTGCCATGTACTGAGTGGGAAAAGTGGAGAGAAGCTATGCAATGTGCATCAAGTTTCAGTCATGGGGGATGTAAATGTTCTAGAGAGCCACTGTACACTGTGCTCCCACTGATCAATACTGTATTTTCACTTAAAATTTTGTTAAGAGGGTGGTTTCATATAGTGTGTGTTTTTTTACCACAATAAAAAAGCATTAACACTAAGATTTTAGAAAGACATTTGACCTGTACAGCATTAACTTTCCCCCCAAAATTAGGAAGTACTGAATTTTCAAGTTTGTAAAAGAGAGCTGTCATGTCACTTTATCAACACAAAATATGATCTTTCACATATTTGGAAAATTATCAGGGCCACACAATCGGGCTGTGTCAGTGGAAATCATGAAAGGGGAAAAAAGTGAACACTGGCAGCACTGTGTTCCCTCCAGAAAATGGAAAGAATCCTTCTCTTCATCTATCACATTATTCTCTTCGACTTTCTAGTTGCATCTGGGATGAAAGAGAACTATTTATAATACAAGGATTATTTGTGCCAATTATCTAGTTAATATACAGCAAAGGCCATGGTTTTTTGTTCTTGCCTAACCAATCATTTGGAAGAATGTACTTAGCAGATAGTTATAGTCTGTAAGAAAAAAAGGGTTTCTGCTGGTAAATTAGAACTAATTGGGGGAAAATAAGCCTATCTGTCATAAACCACAAATAATGGTTGGAGCAATAATGTTTATTATCATAATTTTTACATGGTAATATAATTAACTGATGAATTATACTGAAGCAGAATATATCATTTATCCTCAATAGCTCCCTTGTGCCAAAAGAGCTACATATAGAACTTCCTTTATTCCATAGTTAAGAGATGTTGAATAGAACCAGCAAACAAGGCAGAGGATGCATAGAAATCGAGTATCTTTAATCTCTGATTAACACTTCAGTCTGTATTTGGAACATGCCACTTCTATACTTTCCAAAGGATTTACAGAAGTATAAATAAATTGAGAACAAAGAAAGGAATAATTTTTTTTTGCTACTCTGTGCAGTATGTGGGATCCTAGTTCCCTGACCAAGATGAAACCCACACCCCTTGCACTGGAAGCAGGAATGATATTTAGAATTCTTGCTTGTGTTTGCCCTTTCTATGTTTGTTTCCTTTCTGTCTGTAACCAACTTCCCTATAATAGAAGCAGTGTTGAGCATGGGAAAATGGCAGCCGTGACTCATGATTATGTAAATTGGTATCAATGTGGTCCTGGGCTGCCCATCAGGCAGAGACCAAGGTTGACCCTGAGCAAGGGCCTGAGCTTATATTGCTGGAGTTCAGCATCACTACTTGAACTCCTGTTTGTCCGATCCCATTTGTTCTGTAGGAAGGCTGCAAGGGTGAACAGTTAGTATAGATACTTGAATGATTAAGGTAAACTTATGATCACCCAATAAAGTTATTGGAAAGGTAAAGAATAGTCTCTGGCCCTGCTATGTATTTACTCCAGATATAAAAGCCTGAGAAGAATGAGTAAAGACATGAGTAAAGACGCCATTCTAGAAAGTCATTCTTAACTTAAAAAGAGTAGGATGAATTGATTCAGTTTCTCCTAAGTGTGACAAGGCAGCATCCTTCCTTAAGCATTGGACTGTTCTTCAAACACTTCTACCCATGGGGGTTAGGATACCAAGAAAGTTAAAAACTGAGTTTTTAATGTTCAGTGCTATCTTGGGCTTAAGATAGAATGTCAAATTTGTGATCTACAGCAGAGACATATCTTTCAAGAAGGTTGGGTTGTAAGTACATCACATAAGGTAAAAATGCAGCAGGTCAAAATTGCATTTGGGAAAGTTCTATATTGGATCTAAACATGTTTCAAAACATCCAACACAACCAAATTTTTCTCTCTTGAAACATAGTTCTTTTATTTTTCTGATTGAACACTAGATTATGTAAGTGGCTTGCATTTGGGACATTGCAATTTTTAAATAAATATTTTAAACACTAGCGTGTCTCTGTATGGTGAATATTCCTGACTGAGAGAACAAGACTTTGCTACCCATCTTCTCAAACAAAGAGGAACATACTCACTGAGTGGAAGTCAGTCAGAAGAGCTTGTGGTATTTCAGTTGATCATTTATTTGTTCTCATCTTCATCCTCAAGCTACCATTCATTCACACAATCTTGACTTCTATCTTTTTGGCTCACCTTTTCTCCTCCCTCTTCTTTAGCAGAGCACAAACAGGAGAATTTTGCATACATTAAATATCCCTCTGATGTGATTCTACTGTAATACTCAAGGCAGACATAATCAATCATTCACAACACGATCTTTCTCTCATTTGACCAAGACTGGACCTCAAAGTTCTTCCCAACACAGCACTTCAGACAGCCACTACAGGTAACCAGTACAAATTCTCTGACATTCCATATAATGTTTTTAAACAACTTAGATTTCATTACTGTTTTTAGTTTCATTTTATATATGATTTTAAGAAAGAAAGCACTAGATGAGAGGCTTACTAGACCTCACAGTGAATTCTGATATTATGACCCATTAGATTGTGTGTTGGAGAAGACTCTTGAGAGTTTCTTGGACTGCAAGGAGATCAAACCAGTCCATCCTAAAGGAAATCAACCCTGAATATTCATTGGAAGGACTGATGCTGAAACTCCACTTCTGACTTGAAGAGCCAACTCGTTGGAAAAGACCCTGATACTGGAAAAGATTGAAGGCAAAAGAAGAGGGTAGTAAAGGATGAGATGGTTAGATAGCATCACCAACTCGATGGACATGAATTTGAGTAAACTCCAGGAGATAGCAGAGGACAGAGGAGCCTAGTCCACAGGGTCACTAAGAGTCCGATATGACGTAGTGACTGAACAACAGCAACAGATTACAGCAGGGGTCGGACAACTAAGGCCTATTGATCAAATCCACCTCATCACCTGTTTTTGTATAGCCTGAGATATAAATATGGATTTTACACATTTAAATCATCAAAAAATCAAATAATAATCATATTTTGTGAAAGGTAAAATTGTATGTAACTAATATTTGTACTCATAAATAAAGTTTCATTGGAAAATAGTCACTGTTATTTGTTTACATTTTTGTCTATGACTGTTTTACACTACAGAGTTGCAGTTGTATCAGAGAGTATACGTCCCACAAAATCTAAAATAATTACTAATTGATCCTTTGTAAAAAAAAAATATGTAAACTAAAGTATGATGAGAACATTGTGGGTTGAATGTCAAGTCAAAGAATTGGTATTAACAGCAGAGGTGATAAAATAAGAGCAAGCAACATAACATGACTGCATGTATTTGTCAAAAAGTCATCTTATGACATACTTTAAAAGGGTGAATTTTATTATAAATTTTTTGTTACATTTATTATTTTGCAATAAAAATTTGCCATGAGAAAAGAATACCAAACATAAAAATAAAAAATACCTGGAATTTATTGGGGTATTTGACATGAATACAGAGAATTTGACATGAAATTAGGTGCTCTAAAAGAGGCCACTGAAATGTAGATTTAACATGAGATTTATATTTTATAATCCAGCTAAGAAATAAGTTCAGTGAACACTATGGGGGTCTTGGCAGAATTCATTCTATTTTTCAAATTGTTGACTATTTACTAGTCACATTTTTAAGTTGTATAAAACAAATAACCTATTTAATCTGCTATTCAGAAGCTAAAGTAAGTTCCTTCTTCTCTCATAGGAATGCAGAGGAATTGGGAAAAATACTCTAAATGAAAGCATGCCCAGTGATATTTATATTTCACATTAATATGATAATCCTTTTTAATTGATTAATGATATGCTTACAAGTGTTTGAGTCTGCAATAAATCATGCAAGCTTAAGTAGAATTTTGCTTCTGATTAAACTTTGGTTTATGCAAACTGAAAACTATTTAATACTAACTATCAATGTAAGTATGTGGGACAAGAAGCAATAGTCAGAACTGGACATGGAACAACTGACTGGTTCAAAATTGAGAAAGGAGTAAGACAAGGCTGTATGTTGTCATGCTGCTTATTTAACTTCAATGCAGAGTACATCATGTGAAATGCCAGGCTGGATGAATCACAAGACTGCCAGGAGAAACATAAACAACCTCAGATATGCAGATTATACAACTCTAGTGGCAAAAAGCAAAGAAGAACTAAAGAGCCTCTTGATGAGGGTGAAGGAGGACACTGAAAAAGCTGGCTTAAACTCAACATTCAAAAAACTAAGATCATGGAATCCGGTCCCATCACTTCATGGCAAATAGAAGGGAAAAAAGTGGAAGCAGTGACAGATTTTACTTTCAGGGGCTCCAAAATCACTGTGGATGATGACTGCAGCCATGAAATTAAGAGACTCTTGCTCCTCAGAATAAAAGCTATGACACACTTAGACAGCATATTCAAAAGCAGAGATACCACTTTGCCAACAAAGGTCCATACAGTCAAAGTGATGGTTTTTCAGTAGTCATGAACAGATGTGAGAGTTGGACCATAAAGAAGATCTGAGCACTGAAGAATAGAATCCTGGTGCTGGAAAAGACTGAGAGTCTTTTGGACAGCAAGAAGATCAAACCAGTCAATCCTAAAAGAAATCAATCTTGAACATTCATTGGAAGGACTGATGCTGAAGCTCTAATACTTTGGCCACCTGATGTGAAAAGCCGACTCACTGGAAAAGAACTTGATGCTGAGAAGGATTAAAGACAAAGGATAAGGGGATGGTAGAGGATAAGATGGTTAGATAGCATCACCAACTCAATGAACATGAATTTGAGCAAACTCTGAGAGATAGTGGAGGACAGAGGAGCCTGGCACACTGCAGTCCATGGGGTTGCAAAGAGTCAGAGATGACTTAGCAACTGAATGACAACAAATAAATAGAAGTCAACATTTTATTAGTTCAGAACCTAATTGCTTTGTATAATCTTTACTAATGAAAATTTTTCTTCTTTTAAAGGATTTTGGAGCTGATCATTTCTCCATATATGAGAAAAGAAACATCTCATTTGCTGAAATACAATTTGCAGTTTAACTCTTATTAGCATTTGGATAACATTCAGTTGCTGTTCCTGAAAAGATGACCCAGCAATCCCACTGCTGGGCATACATACCGAGGAAACCAGAATTGAAAGAGACACATGTACCCCAGTGTTCATCGCAGCACTGTTTATAATAACCAGGACATGGAAGCAACCTAGGTGTCCATCAGCAGATGAATGCATAAGAAAGCTGTGGTACATATACACAATGGAGTATTACTCAGCCATTAAAAAGAATACATTTGAATCAGTTCTAATGAGGTGGATGAAACTGGAGCCTATTATACAGAGTATAATATATATACAGAGTGTATATATATATATATGTGTGTGTGTGTATATAAATATATGAGTATATATATATAATATATATAAGTAAGCCAGAAAGAAAAACACCAATACAGTATACTAACACATATATATGGAATTTAGAAAGACGGCAATGATAACCCTGTATGCGAGAGAACAAAAGAGACACAGATGTATAGAACAGTCTTTTGGACTCTGTGGGAAAGATAGAGGGTGGGATGATTTGGGAGAATGGCATTGAAACATGTATAATATCATATAAGAAACGAATCGCCAGTCCAGGTTCAATAAAGGATACAGAATGTTTGGGGCTAGTGCACTGGGATGAACCAGAGGGGTGGTACAGGGAGGGAGGTGGGAGGGCAGATCAGGATGGGGAACACATGTACACCCGTGGCGGATTCATGTTGATGTATGGCAAAACCAATACAATATTGTAAAGTAATTAGCCTCCAATTAAAATAAATTTAAATTTAAAATAAATAAATAAAAAAAAAGAACAAATCTTCAAAAAAAAAAAAAAAGAACAAATAACACATAAGGAGGAAATAACTGGACAGCAGAGGAAATATACTGAGTGTCTCGTGAGAGTGAGATGTTAAAATTACAATGAAGAAAAATACCACACTGAAAAGTTTATCTAACTCTTCGTGGTTGGGAGAAAGACAGGTTTTCAGTAGAGGTAGAATGTGGAAAAACAGACCATATTTAAAAGAGGCTATAGTCAAAAAAAAGTTAGAAAAATGGAATTAATATTTCAACATTTTTTCCAAATTCTAAGCTGCATAAGAATAGCCAGAGTGTTTGCAATCAGATACACACATACATTATGGGATCAGATTAACAATGGATGCACTAAAATGTACTGAATAATTTATAGTCATAAGAAGTAACCTTGTCTGAGTTATCTAGGCTTACAATACAATATATATACAATAGAACATCCCAGAGAAAGAATTAAAAAATAAAGAAATTTCTGAAATAATTCTGAGATAATACAACCTAGTGATATTAGGTTGACTAAGTTTCCAATATGGTTTCTAATATTTTCTCTCATATTTCTTAGTCACATAAATTAATCTGGCTGAACTTTAGATTCTGTGTTAGTACAAGAGGAAAATTTATTTATCCATAGGCTTTTGTGAGGATTAAATTCACACAGTAAGCATACAATAAATGTTTGCAACACTGCCATAATTTTGTGATTTTGTTTGTTTAGATACTGCAAAAAGAGTGCTAATGCTGATTAATGATTAGATTTCAAAATTATATTTTCATCTATTTTTTTATACTTAAGAGTTAGGATTTTCTAGTATTATATACTGGATTTAAACAGACACATTTTGGAATTTATATTATTCAAAACTGAAGTTTAATAAGTAAATTCTTTGAAACGCTGAGATTCATTGAAATGTTATTTCTTGTTGCCTGAATTACCTAAGTCCATGGAAACAGTACTTTTTAAACTTTCCATTGATACTGTCTGTTTATTCTAATGATAAAAATACATCTTTACTTACTCTTACAAGAACTGGAAATGCAACTCTGTTCTAATGAAACAGAATTTACAAAGTAGGGGAAAAATACAGCAGTATCTAAGACACTTGCTTCTTTACTGTTGAAGAAATGATCCCGTTTTTCTGTACAGGAAAGTCAGGGTTTAAAAGCAAGAAGCCAGATGTCTAAATGTAGTTCACTTGGAATCTTCAAGAACATAAGCAGCATCCATATTCAAATAAACTAGAAACTGTAGCTGTTTTGCACAGCAGAAGTCACCACTTGCATGGGTAAAACAGAGACTCTGAATTTGGAAAAACAGGGACTCTGAGAAACAGGGACTCTGACCAGTGTTCAAATTCTAGTTTAGATTTAGTTGTTTATTTCAGTAAGTTACTCATCTTCTCTGAGTCTTAGGTTCTTTGCCCTTAAAGTGTGGATAATAATAGCTATCTGGAACCACTGTTGTCAAAATTCATTTAGTGCACACAAAGCGCCTTTTGAAGTGCAGGTGCTTAATAAAATGGAGTTAGTGTTGGTACATAACCATTTCCTTTCATCCGTGGAGGTCATTTCAAATGGAATTGTTTGTTGTTGTTTAGTCAGTCGTGCCCAACTCTTTGTGACCCCATAGATGGTAGCCCGCCAGGTTCCTCCATCCATGGGATTCTCCAGGCAAAAATACTGGAGTGGGTTGCCATTTCCTTCTTCAAATGGAATAGCAGTGCTGTAATCAAGAAAATTAGAGATACCAAGAGAACATTTCAGGCAAAGATGGGCTCGATAAAGGACAGAAATGATAGGGACCTAATAGAAGCAGAAGATATTAAGAAAAGGTGGAAAGAATACACAGAAGAATTGTACAAAAAAGATCTTCACAACCCAGATAATCACAATGGTGTGATCACTCACCTAGAGCCATACATCTTGGAATGGGAAGTCAAGTGGGCCTTAGGAAGCATCACTACGAACAAAGCTAGTGGATCAGATCAGATCAGATCAGATCAGTCGCTCAGTCGTGTCCAACTCTTTGTGACCCCATGAATCGCAGCACGCCAGGCCTCCCTGTCCATCACCAACTCCCGGAGTTCACTCAGACTCACGTCCATCGAGTCAGTGATGCCATCCAGCCATCTCATCCTCTGGCGTCCCCTATTCCTCTTGCCCCCAATCCCTCCCAGCATCAGAGTCTTTTCCAATGAGTCAACTCTTCGCATGAGGTGGCCAAAGTACTGGAGTTTCAGCTTTAGCATCATTCCTTCCAAAGAAATCCCAGGGCTGATCTCCTTCAGAATGGACTGGTTGGATCTCCTTGCAGTCCAAGGGACTCTCAAGAGTCTTCTCCAACACCATAGTTCAAAAGCATCAATTCTTCGGCGCTCCGCCTTCTTCACAGTCCAACTCTCACATCCATACATGACCACTGGAAAAACCGTAGCCTTGACTAGACTAACCTTTGTTGGCAAAGTAATGTCTCTGCTTTTCAATATGCTATCTAGGTTGGTCATAACTTTCCTTCCAAGGAGTAAGCATCTTTTAATTTCATGGCTGCAGTCAACATCTGCAGTGATTTTGGAGCCCAGAAAAATAAAGTTTGACACTGTTTCCACTGTTTCCCCATCTATTTCCCATGAAGTGATGGGACCAGATGCCATGATCTTCGTTTTCTGAATGTTGAGCTTTAGGCCAACTTTTTCACTCTCTACTTTCACTTTCATCAAGAGGCTAAAGCTAGTGGAGGTGATGGAATTCCAGTTGAGCTATTTCAAATGCTGAAAGATTATGCTGTGAAAGTGCTGCATTCAATATGCTAGCAAATTTGGAAAACTCAGCAGTGGCCACAGGACTGGAAAAGGTGTTTTCACTGCAATTCCAAAGAAAGACAATGCCAAAGAATGCTCAAACTACTGCACAATTGCACTCATCTCACACGCTAGTAAAGTGATACTTAAAATTCTCCAAGCCAGGCTTCAGCAATACATGAACCGTGAACTTCCAGATGTTCAAGCTGGTTTTAGAAAAGGCATAGGAACCAGAGATCAAATTGCCAACATTCACTGGATCATTGAAAAAGCAAGAGAGTTCCAGAAAAATATCTCTTTCTGCTTTATTGACTATGTCAAAGCCTTTGTCTGGATCACAATAAACTGTGGAAAATTCTCCAAGAGACGGGAATACCAGAATACCTGACCTGCCTCTTGAGAAACCTGTATGCAGGTCAAGAAGCAACAGTTAGAAGTGGACATGGAACAACAGACTGGTTCCAAATAGGAAAAGGAGTACGTCAAGGCTGTATATTGTCACCTTGCTTATTTAAGTTATATGCAGATTACATCATGAGAAATGCTGGGCTGGAGGAAGCACAAGCTGGAATCAAGATTGCTGGGAGAAATATCAATAACCTCAGATATGCAGATGACACCACCCTTATGGCAGAAAGTGAAGAGGAACTCAAAAGCCTCTTGATGAAAGAGAAAGAGGAGAGTGAAAAAGTTGGCTTAAAGCTCGACATTCAGAAAACGAAGATCACGGCATCTGGTCCCATCACTTCATGGGAAATAGATGGGGAAACAGTGGAAACAGTGTCAAACTTTATTTTTCTGGGCTCCAAAATCACTGCAGATGTTGACTGCAGCCATGAAATTAAAAGACGCTTAGTCCTTGGAAGGAAAGTTATGACCAACCTAGATAGCATATTGAAAAGCAGAGACATTACTTTGCCAACAAAGGTTCGTCTAGTCAAGGCTATGGTTTTTCCAGTGGTCATGTATGGATGTGAGAGTTGGACTGTGAAAAAAGTTGAGTGCTTAAGAATTGATGCTTTTGAACTGTGGTGTTGGAGAAGACTCTTGAGAGTCCCTTGGACTGCAAGGAGATCCAACCAGTCCATTCTGAAGGAGATCAGCCCTGGGATTTCTTTGGAAGGAATGATGCTAAAGCTGAAACTCCAGTACTTTGGCCACCTCATGCGAAGAGGTGACTCATTAGAAAAGACTCTGATGCTGGGAGGGATTGGGGGCAAGAGGAATAAGGGGACGCCAGAGGATGAGATGGCTGGATGGCATCACTGACTCGATGGACGTGAGTCTGAGTGAACTCCGGGAGTTGGTGATGGACAGGGAGGCCTGGTGTGGTGCGATTCATGGGGTCGCAAAGAGTCGGACACGACTGAGCGACTGAACTGAACTGACTCCTTGGAAGTAAAGTTATGACCAACCTAGACAGCATATTAAAAAGCAGAGACATTACTTTGCCAACAAAGGTTCATCTAGTCAAGGCTATGGTTTTTCCAATGGTCATGTATAGATGTGAGAGTTGAAGTATAAAGAAAGTTGAGCACCAAAGAATTGATGCTTTTGAACTGTGGTGTTGGAGAAGACTCGAGAGTCCCTTGGACTGCAAGGAGATCCAACCAGTCCATCCTAAAGGAGATCAGTTCTGGGTGTTCATTGGAAGGACTGGTGTTGAAGCTGAAACTCCAATACTTTGGCCACCTGATGTGGAGAGCTGACTCATTTGAAAAGATCCCGATGCTGGGAAAGATTGAGGGCAGGAGGAGAAGGGGACAACAGAGGATGAGATGGTTGGATGGCATCACCAACTAAATGGACATGGGTTTGGGTGGACTCTGGAAGTTGGTAATGGACAGGGAGCCCTGGTGTGGTGTGGTTCATGGGGTCGCAAAGAGTCTGACATGAGTGAGCAACTGAACTGAACTGAATCTTGTCAATGTGCACTCCTAATGAGTCAGTGCAAAGGCAAATTTGCAAAACAAACTAACCGACAATTTTGAAGTAAAAGGAAAAGAAGGTGAAACTATCCTAACAACTCAAGCGTAGGATGCCTGGGAGAAAGCAGGCCCTGTCCTTCTGAATAATCTACTCTCCTCTCCAGTTCTTCAAGAGCTTATCTAAGAAACAGGTAGTCTCAGTTCAAAGGAGTTCAGAGAACTCTCCAAAAACTGTTTGTGCCCAGAATAGCGAGGTCAAAGTAGCAGGCACTGTAATAGGTGATCAACAGTCCGGGTTTTCCCTAGACTGAAATTTCCACATCTCAGTAACACTTGAAGTCCTGGGCAGTGTTCATTGGTCACTCTAGCTAGGTCATGGAACATGTTCCACAATCACAGAATAACAAACAGGACTAGAAGGGACCACAGAAACAACTCAGTCCAACTTCTTCATTTCACAGATGGGAAGTCTGATCTGAGGCAGGGGCTGATGATGTCTCCACAGATTCAGAGCTAAACCCAATCAGTGTTTCAGGAGACAAGGGAGCTCCAGTATGCTAAATCCATATTTAAGATTGTCATACAGAAGAAGAAAGGATTCCCAGGTAGTGCAGCATCAAAGAACCCCCCTGCCAATGCAGGATGTGCAAAAGACCTTGGTTCAATCCCTGAGTCAGGAAGATCCCCTGGAGAAGGAAATGGCAACCCACTCCAGTATTCTTGCCTAGCAAATTCCTTGGACAAAGGAGCCTGGTGGGCTATCGTCCATAGGGTCACAGAGCTAGACATGACTTAGCTTAGTGGCTGAACACACACACACACACACACACACACACAGAAGAAAACATCTACAGTGGTGAAAGGCACAGACCTTGAGGTCAGACTACTTGGGCTTCTGTCCTGTGACTCTGGGCCAACTATCTGACCTTTTAAAGCCCTAGTATTCACGACTGAAAATTGGCCTTGGTAGCATTGAGAGGATGCAAATAAAGTACTGAGTTCAGTGCTTGGCACATAAAAATGATAAATAAATATTTATTATTAGTTTTAGTTTATTTTTCTAAGATTTTTTTTACTGTGAACCACATTTCTAAGTCTTTATTGAATTTGTTACAATATTGTTTCTCTTTTATGCTTTGGTTTTTTGGGGGGTGGGGCATGTGGGATCTTGGTTCCCCTACCAAGAATTGAATCCACACCCCCTGTACTGGAAGGTGAAATCTTAACCACTGGACCACCAGGGAATTCCCACTAGTTGTTTTAATCTATTTCTCTTCTTTTCTTTCATTATCATCATCATTATCTTTATTTCTTGCTCCTTACAACAAGGGATATGTAATGAAGGATAATAAGTCCCTTTCTTGGATTTTCACTGAAACCATATGAACTTTAAGTATTTGTGTATTTCACACTTGGAATTCACCTGAAATACATCATTGTGAATTTGTGTCATGCTGAAGGGGTTGGATGGTGTGGGAGGTGGGAGGGAGGTTCAAAACGAAGGAACATATGTATACCTGTGGCTGATTCATGTTGATGTGTGGCAGAAACCAATACAATATTGTAAAGCAATTGTCCTCCAATTAAAAATAAACAAACTTATTTTTAAAGAAAGAAAAGCCAGGTTGAAATCTTCTGGCTTAAAAACAACTTTATGAGCATGCACTCTCTTTAAGGCTATATTTCTGATTACTGTATTTATGATATAGAAGAAGGGATTAAAATTGTGTCACACACAGGTATCTACACAGGCACACATACACACACGCCATACAGAGAAGAAGCCTATAGTGCCTATGGTGTAGTGGGAAGGATGCTGACTTTGTAGTAAACCGGAGCTGGGAGTTTGGGAAACTTGCTGAAACAGTTTGAGTTTCCATTTTCTGAAGACAGAACACAGCAGCACAGATATATGGGTTTGTCGTGCAGACTAGGTGAGGTGACACAGTGCACGCCACCTCTGTCACACGCAGGATACTGCACTTGCTGTTTTCTCTGTTTCTTCCTTCGCAACCTGGCCACACCGAAGCTCCTTGGTTTCCTTGAACACAACCCACCCTCTTGCCCACACAGCTTTGCACATGCTGTTCTCTTGGGCTGAAGCACTCTCTTCCCCTTCCCTTTGCACAACCACTGTGTACTCCACCTTCAGGACTGAACCTGACGACCGCACTCCTGTGACACCTTTGTTGCCACCCCTAGATTAGACCACGTACTTCATTTATTATATGTACTCACAAAGCACCCTAACTTCTGTTACCATGTCCCAGTGACCCTAGACTTGAAACTGCCCACTCATTTGCCTGAAGTTTGAGTAGATGATGAGCTCCTAAGAATACGTATCTATTACGTTCAGTTTTGTAACCAGGTCTCCCCATAATGATCCTTCCAAACCAACAGTGCTGAGGAGAGTGGAGTGAGATGGGCATTCTTTCACACTTTTTGTACAAAAGAGAGAGATCTGGTGTAGTAATAATAATAATAATGTAATTATTAGGTATCTCTCTGCACTAAGCATGGCAAAAAGTGCTTTCGTACATTATCTCACTTATTCATTGCCATCCTCGTTGGGAATATGTACTACGAGCATCCATATTGCACAGATCAAGAAACAAAGACTCTGAGTCTAAACAACTGCACAAGGGCATGAAGCTCTGGATGGTGAACTCAAGACACAAACCCAGATCTGCCAGACACTAACAAAATTTGTTTCTCAACAACACTCTCCTGTGCACGTTCCCTGGGGGACAGTTAAATTATTCATGCCTCAGTGAATGCTGTGGAATAAATGAGCCCACAAATGGGGATGCACAGTAGGCACCACGACTGTTTATTTCTTACGTGTTTTAACTCACCCATCTTCCCTCTCTTTCTCTTTTTTCAGTTATTTATTTTCAAGTAAGCACATATGAGGGAACTATTTGATACTATGTCTATCTTTTTATTTATGACAATAAATATAAAATGTTCCCATTACATCCTATCGTTTCCCTCTACCTGTTAAACCATGCCACACTCACAGACAGAGTGGTGAAGACAGTGAGATATGTATTGTGCACTCACTCACTCGAGGGCTTGCTCCTCAAGAACAGGGGTGCCCTACTTAGCTCTGTGTCTCCAGCTGCTAGCATGATGCTGGTCCCACTGCACACAAATGATAAAACGTGCAGGAATGGGTTGTTAAAAGAAACTGTGAACTTGAGGTAACAGAATTTGTAAAGGCCATTTAGAAACTACAAATGTCACTCATTTCATGAAACTCAGAAATAAAATGGAGGGTCTTTGCAAAGATAGTAGCTAAAAGAAAACTTCAGGCTACTACACAGAGTTTCTACAAGTGATTAAATTGGTAGAAGTGGACAAACCAGGAAAAACTGAACATAAAATTGCATTCAACAAATATTTGAGAACTCCTGAAATTTGAAGCACTATGCTAGGATCTGATGATTTATTTGAAAACTAAGGAGAATTTTCTTATTGTTACAAGAGAGAACTTATCCTTTTAGTAACAGAATAATTTGCATATCAGACCAAAAGAAAATCAAGTTTTGTCTTAGGGGGAGAGGGTAGAGCAATCATACTAAAATTCAACTCTAAAGAGGTCCATTTTCCTCCCTAACACATCTGAGGGCTTCCCACAGCCATTATGTTTAAACTTCAAGCTCCTTTCCATAGTGTATTTGGTTCTTCAGAACTTTCTTCCATCCCCTCTTACTCCCACTATACTTACTTACTCCTTATTCACCAGTCACACTAAATCTTTTCTATGTCTCCCATAAAACTATGCTTTTTATGCCTCCAGTCTACAGATCTGGAATGCCTTGCTCTCCCTCTAACAATGCTCCATTCATCCTTCAAGACACTGATCAAATGTTACAGAAACTTCTGGCACCTTCAGCCAGAGGTAACCAGTGTTCTCCAGGGGCTCCCCCACTGGACACCTATCAATCTCAGGTTGTGGTTACACTTCCATCCAAACCAAAAAATCCTAATGTCCAGCTGTCATGTCTTAACTGTCTTTGTCGGTTTTAAATATGGCCAAAAGGTCCATCTAGTCAATGCTATGGTTTTTCCAGTAGTCATGTATGGATGTGAGAGTTGGACTATAAAGAAAGCTGAGCACCAAAGAATTGATGCTTTTGAAGTATGGTGTTGGAGAAGACTCTTGAGAGTCCCTTGGACTGCAAGGAGGTCCAACCAGTCCATCCTAAAGGAGATCAGTCCTGGGTGTTCATTGGAGGGACTGATGTTGAAGCTGAAACTCCAATACTTTGGCCACTTGATGCGAAGAGCTGACTCATTGGAAAAGACCCTGATGCTGGGAAGGATTAGGGGCAGGAGGAGAAGGGGACGACAGAGGATGAGATGGTTGGATGGCATCCCTGACTCAATGGACATGGGTTTGGGTGAACTCCTGGCGTTGGTGATGGACAGGGAGGCCTGGTGTGCTGCGGTTCATGGGGTCACAAAGAGTTGGACACGACTGAGTGACTGAACTGAACTGAAAGGTCCATTTACATCCTGAATGGTTACTGCTTTGACAGGTAATCTATCTTTTTTATATTTTCCTCCTGGACTAAGAAATAAAAAGAATGATGAATTGAACCATGTATATTACCATATCTAAAATAGATAGCTATTAAGAAGTTGCTCTATAACACAGGGAGCTCAACCTGATGCTCTCTGATAACCTAGAGGGGTGGAAAGGGGTGGGGGTGGGAGGAAGGCTGTAGAGGAAGGGGACATGTGTATACTTAGGGCTGATTTACACTGTTGTATGGCAGAAACCAACACAACACTGTACAGCATAAACATTTTTAAATGAGCATTTATTAAGAAAAATTAATAAAAAGAATGATGAAAAAGTATATAATTAAATACTATCTATTTATCAAAAACTGGTTCAGCATTTGATGTATAATGGCAGATAAGTAGATAAGACAGATACTATTCTTTCCCTTGCAGGGCCTGGGTTCAATGGGGGAAAACATAGCAAAGAATTTACATGAGCAAATTAATTATAGGTTATGATAAGTGATAAGATGGAAGAAATTAGTGTGGTGGGGAATGGAGAAAGTGGCAGGGAAACAACTTCAGGTAAGAAGTTGAGGGAAGGTTTCTCTCAATTAGAGAAAGGTGAACTGAGAGCTAACTGATAAAGAGTTCAGAACCATGTCCATGTATGAACAAGAGCCGTTCAAGTGTCCTGGTGGGGACAAGCTCAGCATGTGCTACAGAAAGCCATGATCACTGGAGTGACTAGCCCTAGATGAAGTTGGAACAACTGGCAGAGAATGGACAGTATAAGGTTTTCAGTTTAGTTCAGTCATTCAGTCGTGTCCGACTCTTTGTGACCCCGTGGACCACAACACACCAGGCTTCCCTGTCCATCACTAATTCCCGGAGTTTACCCAAATTCATGTCCATCGAGTCAGTGATGCCATCCAAACATGTCATTCTTTGTTGTCCCCTTCTCCTCCTGCCTTCAATCTTTCCCAGCATCAGAGTCTTTTCCAATGAGTTAGCTCTTCTCATCAGGTAGCCAAAGTATTGGAGTTTCAGCTTCAATATCAGTCCTTCCAATGAACACTCAGGACTGATCTCCTTTAGGATGGACTGGTTGGATCTCCTTGCAGTCCAAGGGACTCTCAAAAGTCTTCTTCAATACCACAGTTCAAAAGCATCCATTCTTTGGTGCTCAGCTTTCTTTATAGTCCAACTCTCACATCTATACATGACCATTGGAAAAACCATAGCCTTGACTAGATGGACCTTTGTTGGCAAAGTAATGTCTCTGCTTTTCCATATGCTGTCTAGGTTGGTCATTACTTTACTTTCAAGGAGTAAGCATTGTTCAATTTCATGGCTGCAGTCACCATCTGTAGTGATTTTGGAGCCCAGAAAAATAAGGTCTGACACTGTTTCCACAGTTTCCCCATCTATTTCCCATGAAGTGATGGGACCGGATGCCATGTTCTTAGATTTCTGTTGAGCTTTAAGCTAACTTTTTCACTCTCCTCTTTCACTTTCATCAAGAGGCTTTTTAGTTTTTCTTCACTTTCTGCCATAAGGGTGGTGTCATCTGCATATCTGATGTGATTGATATTTCTCCCAGCAATCTTGATTCCAGCTTGTACTTCATCCAGTCCAGCATTTCTCATGATGTACTCTGCATGTAAGTTAAATAAGCAGGGTGACAATATACAGCCTTGACATACTCCTTTTCCTATTTGGAACCAGTCTTGTTGTTCCATGTCCAGTTCTAACTGTTGCTTCCTGACCTGCATACAGGTTTCTCAAGAGGCAGGTCACGTAGTTTGGTATTCCCCTCTCTTGAAGAATTTTCCACAGTTTGTGGTGATCCATGCAGTCAAAGGCTTTGGCATAGCCAATAAAGCAGAAAGAGATGCTTTTCTGGAACTCTCTTGCTTTTTTGACGATCCAGAGGATGTTGGCAATTTGATCTCTGGTTCCTCTGCCTTTTCTAAAACCAGCTTGAACATCTGGAAGTTCACGGTTCACATAATGCTGAAGCCTGGCTTGGAGAATTTTGAGCGTTACTTAACTAGCGTGTGAGATGAGTGCAATAAGGTTTTACCTACTGGTGAAAAAAAGTGTCACTTTATTATCAATGTGGTGGAACCCAGTGGACAGCTTCAAGCCAAAAATGTCATGGTTGGGTTGGTACAGTATTAGTGTTTGTGTTATAAGCCATGACTCAAAAAAAGCATTTTTTTTTAAAATTCTGGATATCTAACTTATACAATGTACCTAGAATAGAATAGTCAAATTCAGAAAGTCAGAAATATACTGGAGGATGCCAGGGGTCTGGGGTGGTAGGGTGGTGGGAAGGGAATGGGGACTTAATGTTTAATGGGGAGAGAGCTTCAGTTTAGGAAAAATTAAGGAGAAGGAGGATGTGAGAGTTGTACAATAATGTCAATGTACTTAGTGCCGATGAAATGAATACTTAAATATGGTTAAAACAGTGTGTTTTATAGTATGTGACTTTTACCACAATAAAAAAAAAAAAAAAACATTAAACAAAAAAATTCTGGGAATCTGTCTGGACAAGACTTCCTCACTGGTTTACTGGTCACTTCATTCTCTTACCCACGAGGGGGCTCCAAAGATCATAAAAGTATCTGGCTGGGTTAGTCTCTCTGCTGCTGCTGCTGCTGCTAAGTCACTTCAGTCGTGTTCGACTCTGTGCGACCCCATAGACGGCAGCCCATCAGGCTTCCCTGTCCCTGGGATTCTCCAGGCAAGAATACTGGAGTGGGTTGCCATTTCCTTCTCCAATGCATGAAAGGGAAAAGTGAAAGTGAAGTCGCTCAGTCGTGTCCTACTCTAGCGACTAACTGCTTGATGGCAGTCTCCTTAAACAGCTTTAAGATAGGAATAAGGACAAGAGAATATGAGTGAATGAGTAAAGAAAAGGTTAAAACACAATCAGCTCTTTGAAACAGGTCTGCATTTGATAGACTATATATGATACAAGAATAAGGATCAATATTTTTTCTATAAAACCCAGGGTATGCCAAGCCTTTACATGACTGAATACATTAGGACTGATGAGTAGTTTTAAGAAAAAGTTACTGTACTGACAAAAAAATATTTACAAACCATGTGTACTCAGTCATGTCCAACTCTTTGGGACCCCATGGATTGTAGCACCCTAGGCTCCTCTCTCCATGAAATTTTCCAGGCACGAATACTGGAGTGGGCTGCTATTTCCTACTCCAAGGGATTGTCCCAACCACTGCATCACACTGGAAGCCAAAAGATATCTGAAAAGTACTGGGGCAGAATCTGGCAGCCTGCTAATTAAAATGACAGCCTTAAGGTGGCCAGTTTCTGACTACTTACTCTGCGTTCCTTGTGCTTGGTCGCTCAGTCATGTCCAACTCTTTCCAACCCACGGACTGTAGCCTACCAGGTTGCTCTGTCCATGAGATTCCCCAGGCAAGAATACTATGCTGCTTTATATATATTATTTCATTTAATCCTCCATCAATCATAGCTGATAGGAGTGAGCTTTACACCCTTTACTAAAACTGGAAACTCCAAAGCTCATTATACTAACTGTCACCAAAATCGGCTTTCAGAGACTTCCGTTCTAGTTGCAGCCCACTTTGTTGCAACCTCAGTTTTCTCAGTGATAAAATGGATATTGTTATCTCCTAGTGGAGAGAGGCTGATAAAAATATAGGTCCAATAAGTCTGTACTGCCCCTCTAATGCCATGAAGACAATCAAAAGTATTTTGGAAACTACCAGATGTTATGTAAAAACAATGTATTTTCAGTCAGGTGTCTGATTTGTGCCTTAAAAATAACATGCCTTCCTCCAAAATAAATTCTTAAAAAAAAATTTTTTTTTCTAAATTGGATTGTCCTGTTTTGGAAATTGACCAAAATCCCACTTTAAATGTTCAGCTACATCATATGATCCTCTCTCAAACAGGTTTTCATAAGGAGCTGGCAATATAAAGTAAATTTCTACAGAGTTCTGCCTCCAACTCACTGTTTGGGTTTTAGGAAATTCCTTCCTCAGGACCTCCACTGTCAAAGGAGAGAGTAGGCCAGTTGAAGTTCAAGGTTAGGTCAAGTTTTACATTCCTAGGATAGACTGTACCCATGAGTGGTGTTGGAGAAGACTCTTGAGAGTCCCTTGGACTGCAAGGAGATCAGTCCTGAATACTCACTGGAAGGACTGATGCCGAAGCTGAAACTCCAATTCTCTGGCCACCTGATGCAAAGAACTGACTCATTGGGAAAGACATGATGCTGGGAAAGATTACAGGCAGGAGGAGAAGGGGACAACAGAGGATGAGATAGTTGGATGGCATCACTGACTCAATGGACATGAATTTGAGTAAGCTCTGGGAGCTGGTGATGGACAGGGAAGCCTGGCATGCTGCAGTCCATGGGGTCGCAAAGATTTGGACATGACTGAGTGACTGAACTGAACTAAACTGAACCTCAAGGTGGTTCCAGAACTCTGTGCAATTTTATATCTAGACAAATTTTAAAAAGTGGAGTCTGAAAAAATACATTTCAGCCACAGACACATTTTGTTGGACCCACATAGTTTTTAAACATTTTTAAAATTTGCCAATGTTTATAAATGACGGGAGATTTCACACAGAAGTTCTCATTTCTAGCTTCTCTTTTAAAATCTGAATTTTTGGCAACACAGAGCTGGCATTTTCACATTGCAGGGGAACGCTTGACTTGAATATAAACTGTTTCCAACCCACTCTTAGACTAGACCTACACCCTCTGGTCTCCCTGCCTCACCACTGACCACCTTCTCACACCCTGGTCATTTCCGTAAGAAACCTATGTGCCAGGAGTTATCTATTTTATATACAGTAAAGCAACTATGAAAAGTGAAAGTGTAAGTTACTCAGTCCTGCCTGACTCTTCAGGACCCCATGGACTGTAGCCCACCAGTCTCCTCTGTCCATGGTATTCTCCAGGCAAGAATACTGGAGTGGGTTGCCATACCCTTCTCCAGGGGATCTTCAAAATCCAAAAAAAGAAAAGAAAAGAAAGAAAAGAAACCTATGTGTCAATTCTCCAATGGCTTAACTGTGTGTGACTCCTGAGTCAGAGGGAAAACGTTAAGAAGTTATTTCAAGCGTGTTGATTATTACAGAGGGGAGATAGAGGGAGCTGCCATGGAAGAGAACAAAGAAACTTCGAGTGGGACTGAGGTTAAACACGGGGCCTCGGGGAGCCAAGAGATCCGGGTCTAGAAAAGGTTCTCTCCATTAATTCTGTTACACTGGACAAGCATTTTCCTTCTCTGTGTCTCAATTTCCCCAGCTGTGAAACGGGGAAATCTGTGAAACCGGAATCGTTAAACGATCCTGCAGGTCAGGATCTATAAAATTCTCAACCTTCTCTTGGATCTTCGTAACATCCCTTAGGAAGTCTAAGAATCTGCCATTCCCACATCCACTTTCCTCCCCGGCGCCGCCTGAGCTTCCTGCGCGGGGAAGGGGGTCACTTCAGGGAAACCGGGTCTCGGTCCGGGAAGTCGAGGCGTGCTCTGCCTGCCGGCGGCTCCCGATCGTGCCAAGTCGCCGCGGAACCCCGCCGCCAGCTCCCCACCGCGCTGTCCTCCTCCTCGCCTTCCTCCGGCGCAGCTTGGAACCCAGGAGACGGCTTGACCGCTTCCGCGGAGCAGGGCGCCTGGGGCCGCCCGGCCGCCGTCTGGCCTCCGCCCTGGAGCCACCCCTCCCAGAGCAGCTGCGCGCTCGGCTGGCGCTTGGACCCCTCGGCAGCCCAGCCGCAGGTGCCCGCCTGCCTCCGCCCAGCCAGGCGCTCACACCGGCCGCCGGGGCACGCAGGCTGGTAGGTTCCATTCCCGGCTCACTCCTCTTGCTCAGAGTTGCTCTTTTAGCTCCTGTTCCCCGGGTGGAAGCACCAGTCTGAGCTTCTCCGAAGGCGTGAAGGGATAACGGAGCTAGGTGAGTGATGCTCTAGATCTTTTTCCTTTTAAATAAACCTGCATACTAACAGCACTGGTGGGAAGCTAGGAAGTTGAAAGGAAAGAGAAAAAAGACAAAAGCAGGCAGTCGGGATGACCCACCACAAGCTGATAGGGACCATTCCTAGCTTCTTAGAAATGTGTACTCCACTTTGTCCACCAGCCTCTGGCTCAGGTAGAGACACAGACAGACTTCAAAAAATATTTGCGGGGTAAGTGTGGGAGGTATCAATATTTCTGCTTGTTACTCTTATCCAGCCTCAAAACAAGCCAACACTGCCTTTGATGGCTGGCTTCATCTCCACCAGAATTCCCCCCACTCTCGCCGCCCCCCCACACACACCTGCCCCAAAGCTGAAGAATTGGAATGGTTTTATACCAAGTGCCATGGAGTCATACAGTGGACTGCTATGCAGCACTTAAAAAGCAGAAATCAGAGCTGTATAATGTATAATCTACATTATACTTGTAGATAGCACAAGTAATGATCAGTAAGATGCAAAATATACCTATTGTCTGATGTCACTTAGGTGACATTTTAAAAGACACGTTGTGTGTGTAAAATCACAGAAAGTAGTCTGTAAAATGTATACAATCACATTCATAATCGCAGCTGTTTGGGGGAAGTATGAAGCGGAATGAATTTGGCATGAAGATTGAGGTGGAAAAACTATTTTCCTATAGGTTTTAATATATAAAAATGATAAAGCAAAAGTTGATGAATTATAAATAATAGTTAACTGCAAGTGATGTTAACTTGGATTTTTTTCAGGATATTTTCTTTCTTTCTTGTGTTTCTAAATTTACCTCTGTTTAAGCAGTTTTGTTGTTCGGATGCAAACAAAATAAGTTATGTCTGTGCATATCTTGTGGGAATAAAACTAGATGGTTCTGTCGGAAGTTACACCTTTTTTGCATCACAGCATAGGTTCTTCCTGCAGAAGACACCTCTTTACCTAGGGAGCCTGAGCTGCTTGGAGCAGCTCACCTGTTGACCTCCTCACAAAGTGTAGGCCAAAGGTCAAACACTGTCTACAGTTAATAATCTGATAAGTGGCCAGGTCAAGGGGGAATCTAGAAACTCCTTCATTTCCTTAATAAGACACATTGCTGTTTCTCTTATATTTTCTGTCTAGGATGTTCGTTTCCATGGGTGGTGACTGCCCCCTTGATATCTCAAAATGATGCTTATGTAACACTGCAGAGTTAATATCAGGTTAGGAAAGGGTGTGGGGGTTGGTAGGAAAGGCCTGTAGCTCTTCTGGGCCCTGTTCAGTGGAATGGAAAAGATGTGTCTCCATTTGCCTGCTAGGAAAAAGTTGATTTCTTTCTGGATATGAGGGAAAGTTACCAGTTTGGTTATCTACAAAGGGAGAAAAAAGAGAAAGACGATTCTAGACAGGATTGGGTGTATTAAACACAATGGATAAGCTACAACCCAATAGGCCAAGTCTTCTGCCCATCCCCCAAACAAGAGTGGTTCCCTGTTTACATATTTTCTTCCTACACTAAAGAACATCACTGGATCTTTGGTAAACAAAATTGTCTGCACATCAGAACAGAACTCGGAAATATGGCAAATTGTGATCATATCCCTCTTTCTGTTTCTGACCTGACAAGTTACAAGGTCAGTGCTTAGTACACTTTGTGTTGTGGGAAGATGGGCTACTTGAGAAAAGCCTGAGATGTGAAGAAAAATCTAAGAGTGGCAGGCTTGGAGTGTGGTGTGAAAGCTATGTGTACTGAGGTTTTACTCACAAAATTGAAGAGAATGTAGCCCCTGTCTGCAATATTAATAATCACAACTCCTTAAAATTGATGTTCTCTTTAGGACTAAGCCTCTCTGATGTCATCTGTGGCTCAACCTTTACTATTCCCCACTTATTCTGGACTCTGAATGAAATAATGAAACACACAGGGCACTCCATTGCTTCTCCCTAGCCTGCAAGGAAATACTAAGAGTATCCCACCCACTTCTTCCTCACTCTCTTCCTCAGGGATTACAAACCCTTTGTTTGTAGCCCAGAGATACAGTTGAGTTCTTTCTCTCTCTCTCTCTCTCTCTCATCTCCATCATCCCCTCTGAGCTTCCTCCAACCACCTGTTACCTCCTGCCCCTCCCTCCCCTCCCCCATATTATTTAATCTCTTGCTTCCTAATTGCTGACTCTGTCTTTGCTCTCCATTTAATGCTGCTTTTTCAAGTCCAGAAGGCACTTTGCCAGCAGTTGGCTTTCATTATGAAAAGTAGCATTTCCTTAATGAGTCTGCCTTCCAAATGAAGGCTTTACTTACATTTCCTCTAATAGGAAAAGGAGCTTTTCTTCTAGATTTGCATAGGGGCTACTCAAATTCCTTTTCAATTACTCATCCTTAGTCCAGGTTCACTTGGGACACTTTTTTCTATTCTGACTCTAACTTGTATTCCTGTCATGTGCAAAAAGTTCAAGAGGAAATCAACAGGTGGCATATTAAAAAATAATACATGATAAGGAAATATTGCACTAATAAAAGTAGCAATAACTAATATTAATACTTTGCAAATTATGTGCCAGGCATGGTGCTAGTTGCCTCACACAGATTGTCTCATGTTGGAGAAGACTCTTGAAAGTACCTGGGACTGCAAGGAGATCAAACCAGTCCATCCTAAATGAAATCAGTCCTGAATATTCATTGAAAGGACTGATGCTGAAGCTGAAGCTCCAATACTTTGGCCACCTAATGCTGAGAGCCAACTCGTTGGAAAAGACCCTGATGCTGGGAAAGATTGAAGGCAGGAGGAGAAGGGAATGACAGAAGATGAGATGGTAGGATGGCATCACCGACTCAATGGATATGAGCTTGAGCAGGTTCAGGAGCTGGTGATGGACAGGGACAGGCATGCTGAAGTCCATGGGTCGCAAAGAGTCAGACACAACCGAGTCACTGAACTGAATTGATGAGCCATATTTGTCCCATGCATGAGATATGCTCAAGTCATATGGCTGATATGAACTTTTAAATATTGTTTTATATAAAATCTAGGTTTTTATCCTTTTGCAGGGTAGACCTAAATATCTGGCCCCAGGGCCTGTGTTTGCACTTTAGCAACAATCCTTTTGATGGAGGCTGGATTTCGCAGGTCGCCAGTGTCCCAGCAGGCAGTAATATCTTCCCCCTGGTCCAGCTCATTCATTTGCATTTCCCTCTGGCTCTTGTAGGCATCTAAGCTTGTGATTTCTGCAGAAGGCATTGTTTCTCCCACTTGAGAGATGGGCAATTTAAAAGCCATTATCAGTGTCAGCTTTCCATACCAGTTTCCAGGAAAGTAAAGTTGTTTTTATAATTATGTTAAAAATGATCAAAGCTGTAAATATACACTTTTCAGGGCTTTTTAGCTCTTGCGTATTATCCGAGCTTCCTAGCTGCCAACAATTATTGAGCACCTGTACTGTGAAAATACATTAAGTATTATCACAAATTAAATGTGATTTCATTTGTCTTTGAGGTGAGGACTGTTATGATCTTCAAGTTCAGGGGAGAAAAGAAATATGTTCCATGAAACTCTGCGATTTGCTGGCATGGTCAAGCCCAAACTCAGAACTTGTGCCTTTGATATTATAGTAACTTCCAGGGTCAGAGGAAAGAGGGGATGTCTTTTTATGACTGAAAATTAACTTGATCACCCATCGAAAAATGTTTATAATTAACCTATTTTCTCAAAGATATAGAAAATCATAATACAATGTTTCTTTTATATGTGTTACATAGAGCACTGCTGGGAATTCCCTGGTGGTCCAGTGGTTAGGACTCAGCACTTTCACTACAGGGGCCCAGGTTCAATCCCTGGCGGAGGAATTAAGACACTGCAGGCCACACAGCATGGCCTAAAGTAATTTTTTTAAAAAAGCACTGCTGACCTCCTTTTAAACTTGTCTTCACACTTAGAAAAATATTTTGCTTTCCTCCCTCTTTATAAGTCCAGGTCCACTTCTGATGAGGCCATGTAGTGGGTGCTCCCAGATGTTAGATGTTCTCTGTTATTTTGGAAATTGTCATTTTCAAGAATGAAACATTTTACTGCAGAGGTTCAGATTAACTTAATTTCAGCTACTGTCTGTAATCAGGTACACTTTAGTACACCATATCATAAGAATTCCTTTTCTTTTTATCTCCCAGATACCTAGCTGAGGTTTCCAGACCCCTTTTGAGTGAAGATGAATGTTTCTGTTGGAATAATGTAAGTGGAAGGTCCACGTCTGGGTAGACTCGACTATGGGAGCCAACACTTCAAGCAAACCACCAGTGTTTGATGAAAATGATGATGGTGAGAAATGTTCACTAATTGTATATAAATATAGAACTTACAGAATTCAGATATAAGCTCCTAACTTCATAAATAAATTGCCATGTACTGAATTGGCCACAAAGTTCCTTCAGGGTTTTCCATAGCATCTTAGGAAAAAACCAGAGTGAACTTCTTTGCCAACCCAATAAGACCTTTAAAAAAGGTAGAAATGCAAGGATAAGCCTGAGCATAACCTTGCATGCTAAGAGCTGGATTTTACCTTCCACTTTCCATGGGACCTTGGACAGCTTTCTTAATCATGACTCTACCAATGCCCTTTGTCCAAAGGGAGCTGTGAGTGGGCACCTGGTTTCAATAGAAGACCTTGAAACTAAATGATTTATAATTCTCTGTGCTGCTCCCTTGACAGATGAACCTACCCCTGGTACAGAAAATTTCTTATATTATCAAATTTCATGTGAATAATAATACTTATAATATTATAGAGTGGAGTGAGGCAAGTTTGTGCCTTCTGAGCTTCCAACTTACATATTCCTATGGGTCCTTGCCAATTTCCACAATGCTAGGTCGTAGGAAAAAGAATCAGTTTCATTGGAGAAAAGTGAAACTTTACAGCAGCCTTATAGGCATATGCTGTTAGGTTGTCTGGGGAAAAGGTGGCCCTGGACCCCAGCTAGTAACTTGCCCAGGTGCCTCAGAGGAAGCCCCCAGAATCATTTCCAGATAGTTCTGTTAATTGGACCACAAAGGAAATGAACAATGAATGGAAATTCAGGAGATTTGAGCCCTAGTCCTCCTCTCAGCTACCTGTGTGGCTCAGGAAGTTTACCTTCAACTTCCTCATCAATCAACTGAGAGGAGAGGGTAGTAAACTTGAAGTTCTTTTTCAACTCCAGAAGTTCATCATTTTGAGATCCTAAAGGCACTTTGCAAAAATGATGAAACAGCATCTGAACCATCAAGGAAACTTTGCTAAAACAGAAACTTACAAGTTAACAGTGACTTAAAGAAGATGGTTGTGTTTTTCTTTCTCATGTTAGCAATCTAGGCATAAGTGATCCAGGTGAGATGTGACTCTGAAGGGTTAGGGACTCTGGTCTGACAAGCTGGCTTCTTTCTAGCCCTTCATAGCCTGAGTGTTACTGCCACCCTCATTGCTCAGGCTGGCTCAGCACCACATCACATCCCAGCCATGGGAAGGGGGAGAGCGGGGAGACCAAGCCCACTCCTTCTAAGGATGTGATTTGCCTGTTGCTTGTCACTTACACTCACACTTACATACCTAGTTACAAGGGAGACTGAGAAGTTTAGTTAGTTATCTTGCATGGCCATGACCTTCTAAAAATAAGGCATTCTGTTTTGTTATACAAGAAGGGGGACAATTAGCTATCTGCCATGGCTGGGGAACAAATAAAAGTCTGCTCTGGTCTTAGTTTTTGAGTTTTTGTTTGAACCCTTTAAAAAAAACAAATACCTGGCCGATCAAGATGCTTTGTTGCCAGCTGTTCATTATCAATTCAGAGATGTGTCATGACTACCTATACAAAATACTGCAGAGGAACCCTGGAATTATATGGTTTGAAAATGGTCTTAAGAAAATTTTACTCATATCTGTAGCCTTGCTTTACTCTTTCAAGCTGTAAAGTCAAGGATCTAGAGGGTGTTACTTGATTTTTTCCATGTCTAAAATAGGAAGACAAAAAGACTTGGGTTTCATGTGTTTGGTTCACTGTGGTCCCTACAGATTCATAGCTAAGGTTGTACATGATGCTGGTCCTCAGAGAAGAGAGGAGGAAAGACAGGCCAGCTTCATGCTTGTTACTTGTTAGGGGTATGTGTCATTTTAAGGTACTAGGATAGCATGATAATGAGAAAATAGAGAGGTCTAAATCTTCTTTAATCCAGCCAGCCCTTGATTTCATGGAGTGCCCAAGAAAGTTACTTCCCCCAAGGAATTGTGGCAAATGAGAAAGCAGGTATCACTTTAAAAGTAACTTTAAGGGGCTCTGGGAAAACTAGGTTGGAGTAAAATTAGGCAGAAGGAGCAAGCAGCTCTTTCTTAACACCCTCTGTGGTGGTGGTTGTTCAGCCGTGTCTAAATCTTTGCAACCCCATGGACTGAAACACACCAGGCTTCCCTGTCCTTCACTATCTCCTGGAGTTTGCTCACTCATGTCCATTGAGTCAGTGATGCCGTTCAACCATCTCATCCTCTGCCATCCCCTTCTCCTCCTGCCTTCAATCATTCCCAGCATCAAGGTCCTTTCCAACAAGTTGGCTCTTAGCATCAGGTGGCCAAAGTATTGGAGCTTCAACTTCAGCATCAGTCCTTTCAATGAATATTCAGGGTTGATTTCCTTTAGGATTGACTGGTTTGACCTCCTTGCAGTCCAAGGGACTATCAAGAGTTTTCTCTAGCAACACATTATTGATCTTCAGAGTTCAGCCTTCTTCATGACCCAACTCTCACATCCACACATGACTACTGTAAAAACCATAGCTTTGACTATATGGACCTTTGTCAGCAAAGTGATGTCTTTGTTTTTTAATATGCTGTCTAGGTTTATCGTAGCTTTCCTTTCAATACACTCTAGGTCACCACTTTTGTTGTCCTGGCCCCCAGCAGATGAGCCTACAGTAGCATCCTTAGAGAAAAGAGCTGTGCATAACAGTATGTCTGCGCTTCCCAGGGCAAGACTCTGAGTCCGTTTACATGCTGAGTTGTAAAGCACAAGTAGAAAAACAAATGCATCTGCTACGAGCCCACGCCTCTGCCGGCTGTGAGGAGCAGAGCAGGGTACAAGATGCCCCTTCCCTGCCTTTGCGGAGCTCTTGTTCTAAGGGTGGGAGGCAAACAAGAAACTAGTTAATGAATACACAAACCAGATAACTTCAGACAGTGTTCAAGTGCCACCAAGGGAAGGATCTGAGGACCTTATGGAGAGTGACAGGGTGATGGTGAGGAGACTTCAGATAGGGTGTGGCCAGAGCTGGCCCGAGTAAGTAACACCTGAGGTAAAGCCTGGAAAATGTGAGGAAGCCACTCATGTAATAACAGAATAGTTCAAGCACAAGAAAAAGTCCAAATAATGACAAAGTAGGAAATGACCAGTTGCCTGTATCTCCACATTCTGATGAGAATGAGTTTGTATATTATGAAAAGGGTTATTTAATTGCCATATTAATTTATTTTTTTATAAGATCATTGAGTTTTGGGAAGAAAAATTATGACATTCTGGTTATTTCTTAAATGAGTAAATCCTATAACGTAGATTTGGCTCCTTTCATAGCTCTGGACTGAGCACAAGGAAAATTTTTATTTGATTGCTATGAGGCTTCTAACCAAGAAACAATGGCAAAAAGCACTGACTGATCCAAGAACATTAATGCCTATATCATATTTGATCTCTGTATTTTTATATAAATAATCAAATGGAGCCAGAATCTAGGGCACTTAAATGAACCAATATAATTATTTTAAAATATTGCTGAAAGAATCCCAAGATGTGATGGAAAAGTGTTTACTATTCCCATTATACATTTGAGAAGAAAATTTGCACCCATTTTCCCAAGTAATATTTCAAGATTTCTTTTTCATGGAAAAAATGTTTTGATTTACTTCAAAGGTAATTAAGGAATAAGATGTTAGTGGATGTCCTTTGAGATAAGCTATTCTTGATGGAATTCATCCTGACACTTTCTGTTTCATGCTGGTCCATCTGATACTGATCTTGAGAGAATCATTCTGTTAGTTACTTATGTTGATCTTTATTTAGCGAAAACGAAGTATAAGCTTTATAGCTGCTGAGGAAGAGCAGAAGGCTTGCTTAGTTAATTACTGTTAAGTCATTTCTTACCAAGTAGATCATACATGATACTACTGTTTTGTGGTTTAGGGTAAACCTAAGTTCTGATTATTTTGTGTGTGTGTGTGTGTGTGTGTGTGTGTGTGGTATAATATATATGGGCTTCCCTGGTGGCTCAGACGGTAAAGAATCTGCCTGCAGTGCAGGAGACCTGGATTTGATCCCTGGGTCAGGAAGATATCCTGGAGAAGGAATGGCTATCCACTCCAGTGCCCACCCATTCTCTTGCCTGGAGAATCCCATGGACAGCAGAGCCTGGTAGGCTACAGTCCATGGGGTCACAAAGAGTTGGAGATGACTGAGTGTCTAACCTTCTAACATATATAATAAAATGTACCATTTCCCCCACTTTTAAGTGTACAGTTCAATGGCATTGAGGGGGTACAGCTAGGGGCAGCCATCACCACCATCTATCTCTGGACCCCACGGACTGTAGCCCACCAAGCTCCTCTGTCCACGGGATTTCCCAGGCAAGAATACTGGAGTGGGTTGCCATTCCCTCCTCCAAGGGATCTTCCCAACCCAGGGATCTAACCTGCGTCTCCCTAGGCTCCTATACTGCAGGCAGATTCTTTACCCCTGAGCCACCTGGAAAGCCCCTGAACTTTTTAATCTTCCTGAAGTTTTGTAGCCATTAAACATTAATTCTCCATTCCCTCATCCCCTTAGCCCCTGACAACCACTATTCTACTTTATGTTTCTATGATTTTAACTGTTCTGTGTGCATATATTAGTCACTCAGTCATGTCTGACTCTGTGAGACCCCATGGACTATAGCCTGCCAATCTCCTCTTGTCCACGGGATTCTCCAGGCAAAAATCCTGGAGTGGATTGGCATTTCCTTCTCCAGGGGATCTTCCTGATTCAGGGATGGAATCTGGGTCTCCTACATTCACAGGTGGATTCTTTACCATGTGAGCCACCAGGGAAGCCCTTTAACTGTTCTAGATACCTTATAAAGTAGACTCATGTATTATTTGTCCTTTTGTGTTTGGTTTATTTCAGTTGTCAAGGTTCATCCATACTGCAGCATGTATCAGAATTTCATTCCTTTTTAAGGCTGAAAAATAGTCTACACTGTATGCAGATAACACATTTTGCATTTAGTCTTTCATTCATCAATGAACATTGGGTTATTTCTACCTTTTGAATACTATAAATAATGCTGCTGTGAACACGGGGGTACAAGTATCTGTTCAAGCCTGTTTTCAATTGGTACATGCTTTAGAAGTAGAATTCCTGGATCACATGATGATTCTTTAATTTTTTGAGGAACCACTCACCACACTATCTTCTACCTAATTATGTTCTACATTTTAGTAGTGGGAGACCACTTGAAATAGTAGACCAGGGCCCTGGTAGTGAAAACCCATACACAGATTCAAATCTCAGCTGTGCCACAAACTAGCAATCTATGTGTTTTTATGTGGAAAATCAAAGGAGGTATAGCCTGATCAACCATCAAACACCAGAGTCAATCTGACTAATTATAAACGTTCTAAAAGGATTTGAAATACCATAAAAAATGGTCCCCCAAATTAAATAATTGCTAATGAATTTGGAAAAAAATTCTTCTGTTGTGCAAGTTATTAAATCTGTGTAAGCTCAGTTTCTTCATATATAACATGCAAGTAAATTGGACATATACTTCATTGGGTCACTGTGAGGGTAGGCTAAACTAATGCAGGTAAAATACTCAGCAAGGTGTCTTATATAAAGTAACTACCCACTTAATGCTAGTTAAAACACTGTTTACCAGTATCAGAGTCTCTAAGCATGAACTCTTTTAAGTATTTCTACTTCAGAAAGACACGGCATTGATGACATGCAACTGTGTAGATGCCATAGTTAATATGACCTATTCACAATTCTGTCAACAGAGTTGGATTGCCAGATGGCAGAGCTTATAAATTCTGTGAAAACCTATGTAAGTCCTCTGAAAAGAAGCCAAATTATTAACTTCACAAAAACATAATCTCATCTGGTTTTTCTTTGATCTCCTCTGGGGTGATTATATTCTCATTTAAGGCAAAATCATGAACTCATTGGGTTGAAAAATCAATAAATTAACTTTTCCTGATTTAAGTCTAAAGCAGATTGTTTAAGTAATCCCATTTGACCAGACATCGTGATAGTTTTCCCCAAAACCAACTACCATGTGGATACTATGAGAAATAAGGAATAATACAGAAAAACTTTCTAAGTTTCCTAAAAGAAAAGAAATACGGGTAGTAGTTGTTATTAATGTTTATAAACTGTTATATCTGCTTTATTTCCTCTCTCTCTTTTTTTTTTTCACTTGTTTTATTAAAAGATTAGCATTTTCAAAGCCCAGTTGTTGAGGTTTTCAGGCTGACATAGGGAAAGAAATTCTTTAACACAGGAGAAAGTGGCCTTGGTTATAATTCAGGGTCTGGGCAACAGAAGAGGATCTTGTAATCACTGCAAGTTGTATGTGTTTCCAAGCACATAGAAATCATGTAGAGGTGATGGAGTTGGTTTAGTTAAACCAAGAGACAGCTTTCTTCTGGAGGACTGTAGCTGAGAAAAGTTGGCCTTACATTTAAAAGGCTCTACAAAGAGTACATCGATGCTGAGTTTGCAGAGAGAGCTCAATTATTGCATTGTTCTTTGGACTTGCTGCAAACTCAGTGTTCCGCTTTCATTTGGCATCACTTGTCTCCTAGGATGTGTGCGACTGCTTCCAGTTTTCCTACATCTTCTTTGGGGACAGAGGCAATGGGTCCTTCAAAATGTTGGGCCAAAAAAATTGGCCACAGATTTGCAATCCAAAAGAAATGGGAGGTTACTGAATTCATTCCAGCCCTAAAGGACTTTCAGACTCTTCCTTGTTATTTTAATGTCCCAGTGGGGTACGCAAATGAATTTCAGACTTCCCCCTCTCAAACTTGAGTAATGTTGTCTGATATTATTTAGTATTTTGTGTTAAAATGGTTGGGAAAGTAAAATGAACATTTCCCTAGTGAGAACTGGCTCCTTAAAACCATTTCTTGGACAGTCTAACATTTAGTTAAAGGATTTGTCATAAATAATCTCAGATCCATTGGTTTATGGCAACAAACACTTTTAATTTGGGAGAGCTTTATTTCCCCCATGCTAAGGTATCAGAAGAGTCAGGGAGAAACAGGCTAGACAGAGCCAAGAAAAGAGACATCAAAGACAGAGGCGGTGATTCCAATTTGCATGTTTCCTGAGCAGTGGGTTAGAAAAACATGTTTGGGAGAATCTACACAAATAAATTTGGGCAACTTACATCCTGCCTGTGGAGAGTCACAGTGCTTATTAGCATAATAATGGCTCTGAAATGTGCAACAGTATTGAAATCTCAGTACTTTGATAATTTTCAAACTTATTTCAAAATTAAGTTAGATTGTGGAAAACCTTTTAATACCTTGTGGCAAATAATTCTCTGTGGATCTCAATTTGGGAAGCAAAAGGTCATAATCATGAATACTTTCTATTGGAAACATAATTTCTTCCCATTTATTCCTTTCTTCCTCCCTTCCCTGATTTAATAGCTTGCAGAATCTCCACAGCTGAAAAGCGATGATGTTCTTCTGTAAAGTTTCCTGCCTACAAGTTTTTCAGGCAACACAATGCATGTTTATGGAGGTTAATAAGTGAAACACAGGGTAGCTCTGTTTAATGGTGGGATGCTTCCAGTCCCTATGGGAATTAGATTGGGAGATAACTTCTTTTGTGTTTTTAAAGAACATTTTAGTTCAGAGTGTCTTATAAACAAAGTATGTTGAAGCAGTTACTCATTGTTAAACAATCATGCTGTACTAACTTTTTATCCAATCCAAAGCTACAGACATGTTTTTTTCATCTTGAAACTAACCTAGGTTGAAAAATTAAATTGGTTAGCTAGCTTCAATATTCAGCAACTACTTCAATGAGAATGGGAGTGAAGGCCTTCAGAGAATCTGACTTCTGCTATACGGGCTTCCCAAGTGGCGCTAGTGGTAAAGACCCTGCCTGCCAGTGCAGGAGATATAAGAGACACAGATTTGATCCCTGGGCTGTGAAGATCCCCTGGAGGAGGAAATGGCAACCCACTCCAGTTTTCTGGCCTGGAGAATCCCACGGACAGAGGTGGGCTACAGTCCATATGGTCACAAAGAGTCAGACATGACTGAAGCGACTTAGCACATATGGCCTTACAAGTGTAAATTCACTTACAGAGACCCAGGACTTTACCAATTCAGGTTCTATCAATTATACAGGGATTTCAACTATACATTGCTCTGGGACCGTTTGTGGAAATTTCGTTTTTAAACACACGTACACAATGATGGAATTATATTCCTCTTAAAATAGGACGCAGCACAATTTATATGGTTGAAAGGACTGAAAAACCTATGGTTATAGATTTTGAATTCACTAGACTGGCAGAGGCTTTTTTTTTTTCCTCCTGAACTATTTCCTTCCTGGAGGCATATTTACAGTACAATAAGTTATATTAACCTTGTTCTACACTTGAGTTACCTATGTTTTTTCATTATTTTGAAGAAGAGTTGACAGTAGGGGTTGGTATGCTTTTTCTGTGGTGGGCCAGATAGTAAATATTTTATGCTGTGCTGTTCAGCCTCTGTCACAATGACTCACTCTGCTGTAGCCCCATGAAGGCAGCCATAGACAGTGGGGAAACTAACAAATATGGCTCTATTTCAGTAACACTTTTACTTGTAGACACTGAAATTTGAATTTCACATCATATTCACTTGTCACAAAATATTTTGATTTGCCAAACATTTAAAAACATGAAAGCCATTTTTAGCTTATGAGCCATATAAAAATAGAGGGTGGAATTTGACCTCCATGCCATGGCATGACAGCATGCCATGTTGTACTAACCCTTGCCCTAAGGCATCCTGAAGGCATTTATTTATGTGTGCCAGGGGCTCATCTGATATCCACTCATAACCATCGAGCTGTCACTAAAAGATTGGGCAAGAAGACTGACATCTGTTCTCTACAGATGCTTAACAAAGGCAGTCTTCACAGACTCTGTTTTTCTTCATCAGTTTGAGTCAGTAGAAGTACTTGGACCAATAAATCTACTATTTTAGAGAATAAATTATATTATTTTTGTAAATATATGTATTGTTTGGTAGCCTAGATTCAATTCAATGTAACTCATTTGAAATATCATTAGTAGAGTTTATTTCCTACAAGGGGCATTTAGTCAACTGAGAGACATCCAACAATCGGGGCTATTGATCCCTCATCCTGCCCCAACTGCTACTTCCCGATTTGTTCTAAAGAAATAGCCAGTGTATTTCTGACTTTTGAACCAATTCATGAGTTGGGGTCTAGGCAGCAGAAAAAGAAGCTGTTGGTGTCCATTGCTTGGTCTTGGCATGAGTAGTTGGTGCCAGGAAAGCCCCGACTCCCTGGGGTACCGTGTTTCATAAAAGGGAAGTACTGACTATGCAGGCAAATGCCATCAACTGGCCTTGAAAGCTGCGTTCTTGGAGAAGTTTCAAATATTTCCTTAAAGGACCTGCCAAGCTCCACATGTATTAGTGGCAATCATTTGCTGCCAACCAGTTGGGATGATAAAGGACTAGGGAAGGAGCTAAGTGATTTTTTTTTATCAGTGGATCTTCAGTGAAATGTTCTAGAGTGGACCTTCAACCTTAAACATTGTGGTGTCAGTTAAGCCACAGGTTAATTCAGTGGCTTCTAGATACCCTCTGTGAACAAATATAATATTTTTCTTAGTCTGTGGTGAAAGGAGAAAAACAAGAGCAATGTAGTAAGTTTCTCACATGGTAATACTAGTAAAAATTTTAAGTTTACATTTACCTTCTTTCTTGTGTGTGTCTAGTATTTAAGAATTGTGGAAATACAATTTTTTTTCACAGTGAGAACTTAGAGAAGTGACTTGTCTCTCTGATCTCCAGTTTTCTCACATGTAAATGGCTGCTAATAATAGCATCTGCCTTGAATATATTTTGTGGGAATAAAAAGATTATCCGTAAAAAGTGTTTAGCACACTGCCTAGCACATACTAATTGCTCATAAAGAGTTATTACTGCTGTTATCATGATCACCATAATTTTTAATGTTCTTACTCGGCAAATAAAAACTAAAAGCTACCCAATGTTAGTTTTCCTTTTCTTCTCTAGTTTCTGTTTGCTGTTTTTAAGGTGGATGGGATTTTCTGATCTGTAAAATCCAAAAATACAATTGTAATTTTAAATCAGTACTATGTAGATACCACTGAAGAGGCTGAAATAGAAAAAAAAAAAAAAAAAGGTGGCCTCTTTTAATTGGGACAATCATATTCATTTGAAGTGAAAGTTGGTGGTCCCTGGGCTAACCTAGTGGGATATGGAAAACTGAGAGTTTATTCAACATGTATTTTCAATATAAAATAATTGAGAGTTACTGATAGATTGAATGTGGACTAAGAGGAAAGAACAATATCAAGAATGAATTCTAGGATTTGCTTCAATAGGCAAGTAGACGGCTGTGATATTTTGCTGAGATGCAAGAGAAGGGGTGCTGAGGGATGGGGACATGTTTAGGCATAGTCAAGACTTCTCAGTTGGGTGCATAAAATGACGGTGTATAAAATGCTGATATCAAATAGGAAGCTGAGATGAGTGGAAAAGTCTGGGCTAGAGATATAAAAGACATGGTTTTAAATTTTACTGAGACAGATGAGTCTGCCTTGGGAGAGTGGAGAGTAAGGAAAAAGAGAGGAGGAGGAGAACCCTAGTATTTAGAAGTCAGGCAGAGGAAAGCAATCAGCAAAGGAAATTGAGAAGGAACAGCCTGTGAGATATGAAAAACATATGTTCTGGAATGTAAGAGAAGACTCTTTCAAGGAGAAGGAAGTAGTTGCTTGTGTTGAATGTTCCTGGGTGGTTGAGTAAAGTGAGATTTGGGTTGAGTAAAGTGGGATTGGAGAAAGCAATGGCACCCCACTCCAGTACTCTTGCCTGGAGAATCCCAGGGACAGGGGAGCCTGGTGGGCTTCCGTCTATGGGGTTGCACAGAGTCGGACACGACTGAAGCGACTTAGCAGTAGCAGCAGCAAAGTGGGATTAGGCAATCAGCAGAATATAAGTGACACTGACAAAAGCAGTTCAAGTGGGGATGTGGAGGCAAGAGCCAGAGGCTGGGGAGTCAGGAATGTATGGGAGGGGAGGACACAGACACAAGCAAGTACAGTAAACCCTTTCAACAAGTTTGCTCTAAAGAGAAGCAGAGAAATGAGTCAAGCACTGAAGCTGAGTATGATGTTAAGGGAGGATCTTTTTTTAAAGAGGAAATGGTAGAAGAAGTTTAAGTTGATAGTTTCTTCCCCTTTTATTGGTTAATTCCTGTGAAATGATGAGACCAGAGTTGGCTTTATCCATGTGGGAGCAGTGTAGGCGCACAGGGTTTTGCATTCAGAAGGGCCCACACTTGGGCTGCACTGCCTGCAGTTGCTGTCCCTAATTTCCTACAAATTTCAGCTTAGAATTTATGTTTGCTGAGGTCTGATGGGATATAGGCCCCCAGGGGCTTGAAGACTTGGCTCACATGCTGCCTCCTCCCTAGGAAGGCTTCTAGGTGAGTTGCCAGGGCCCTCCTACCTCTGTCTACAACAGATTTGGGTGCTGATGTGGGGGATGCTGGGGGTGAGGCACCCCCACGACATACTCAGGTAGGACATGTGGTAGTAGTCACTGCTCCAGGCTGGCAGTTTAGCAGGTGGTCAGCTGGACACTGTTACTTTGAATCATCCACCTCCACCTTCCCCCTCTGGAAACTGAGTATGTCATGGAGTTTGATTTGGAAGCAAGTGATATGGCAATCAATCGAATTCAGATTGATTATATTCTTTGCAGCCAAAGATGGAGAAGCTCTATACTGTCAGCAAAAACAAGACTGGGAGCTGACTGTGGCTCAGATCATGAACTCCTTATTGCCAAATTCAGACTTAAGTTGAAGAAAGTAGGGAAAACCACTAGACATTTCAGGTATGACCTAACTCAAATCCCTTACAATTGTACAGTGGAAGTGACAAATAGATTTCAAGGGATTAGATCTGATGGACAGAGTGCCTGAAGAACTATGGGCGGAGGTTCATGACATTGTACTGGAGGCAGTGATCAAGATCATCCCCAAGAAAAAGAAATGCAAAAAGGCAAAATAGTTGTCTGAGGAGGCCTTACAAATAACTGTGAAAAGAGAAGCTAAAGGCAAAGGAGAAAAGGAATGATATACCAATACAGAGTTCCAAAGAATAGTGAGGAGAGATAAGAAAGCCTTTCTCAGTGATCAGTGCAAAGAAATAGAGGAAAACAATAGAATGGGAAAGACTAGAGATTTCTTCAAGAAAATTAGAGATACCAAGGGAACATTTCATGCAAAGATGGGCTTAATAAAGGACGAAAATGGTATGGACCTGACAGAAGCAGAAGATTTTAGAAGAGGTGGCAAGAATACACAGAAAAACTGTACAGAAAAGATCTTCATAACCCAGATAATCAAGATGGTGTGATCATTCACCTAGAGCCAGACATCCTGGAATGGGAAGTCAAGTTAGAAAGCATCACTATGAACAAAGCTAGTGGAGGTTATGGAATTCCAGTTGAGCTATTTCAAATCCTAAAATGATGCTGTGAAAGTGTTGCACTCAATATGCTAGCAAATTTGGAAAACTCAGCAGTGGCCACAGAACTGGAAAAGGTCTGTTTTCATTCCAATTCCAAAGAAGGGCAATGCCAAAGATTGCTCAAACTACCACACAATTGTACTCTTCTCACAGGCTAGAAAAGTAATGCTCAAAATTCTCCAAGTCAGGCTTCAACAGTATGTGAACCATGAACTTCCAGATGTTCAAGCTGGATTTAGAAAAGGCAGAGGAACCAGAGATCAAATTGCCAACATCCTCTGGATCGTCAAAAAAGCAAGAGAGTTCCAGAAAAGCATCTACTTCTGCTTTATTGACTACGCCAAAGCCTTTGACTGTGTGGATTACAATAAACTGTGGAACATTCTTCAAGAGATGGGAATATCAGACCACCTTACCTGCCTCCTGAGAAATCTGTATGCAGGTCAGGAAGCAACGGTTAGAACTGGGCATAGAACAATAGACTGGTACCAAATCAGGAAAGGAGTATGTTAAGGCTGTTTATTGTCACCCTGCTTATTTAACTTATATGTAGAGTACATCATGAGAAACGCTGGGCTGAATGAAGCACAAGCTGGAATCAAGATTGCCAGGAGAAATATCAATAACCTCAGATATGCATATGACACCACACTTATGGCAGAAAGCAAAGAAGAAGTAAAGAGCCTCTTGATAAAAGTGAAAGAGAGTGAAAAAGTTGGCTTACAACTCAACATTCAGAAAACTGAGATCATGGCATCTTGTCCCATCACTTCGTGGCAAATATATGGGGAAACAAGTGAGAGACTTTATTTTGGGGATCTCCAAAATCACTGCAGATGATGACTGTAGCCATGAAATTAAAAGAGCTTGCTCCTTGGAAGAAAAGTTATAAGCAACCTAGACAGCATTATTAAAAAGCAGAGACATCACTTGGCCAACAAAGGTCCGTCTAGTCAAAGCTATGGTTTTTGCAGTAGTCATGTATGGATATGAGAGCTGGACTATAAGGAAGCTGAATGCTGAAGAATTGATGCTTTTGAATTATTAGAGTATTAGAGAAGACCCTTGAGAGTCCTGTGGACAGTAAGGAGATCAAACCAGTCATCCTAAAGGAAATCAGTCCTGAATACTCATTGGAAGGACTGATGCTGAAACTGAAACTCCAATACTTTGGCCACCTGATGCAAAATACTGATTCATTTGAAATACCCTGATGCTGGGAAGGATTGTAGGCAGGAGGAGAAAGGGATGACAGAGGATAAGATGGTTGGATGGTATCACTGAGTCAATGGACATGAGTTCGAGTAAGCTCCAGGAGTTGGTGATGGACAGGGAAGCCTGGTGTGCTGCAGTCCATGGGGTTGCAAAGAGTCGGACACTACTGAGTGACTGAAGTGAACTGATATGGAGATGTACTTACCACCCAGTAACTTTCTCATTAGGAGTAATGACAGGGGTCAACTACCATAATACCCTTTATCATCTTATCAGCCTGTAGTTTAAACGTGACAGGCCTGAGGCACTGAAGGTTAAAGCACTGACCGATATCAGACAGCCACACAGCTAGATCCTGAATCTTGATATAAAATAACTTTCATTTATTTCAGTTACAGATATCCTCCCATGATGGCCAACCAGAATGAATTTATAAATTGAAACAAACCTAGGGGATTGCTTTTCAGTAATAATATGTCAGACACTAATTAAAGGCCCAGCAGTGCATCCTGCTCTCTGAGAGCTGAGTCATTTCATTTCACAGGGGCATTCGCCTTCACATCTGCTGCAGCCCACGCGTATCCCTCAGACTACGTTATTGCTAACATGTAACAGGTTCAGTACATAACACCTCTTCTTCCCTTGAGTAAATTACACAGTTCCTTGCTACTCTTGAGTTTACTTGTCTTCCTCTATTCATTTCGATTCCAAGGACAATTTCAATGACCTGCATCGACGTCTTTCACAATTTATTTCACGGCTATAATCATCCTAACTGACTCACTCTTCAGCCTTTTTTTAGATCAACCTCATTGTATGATAGCTCGTAGGATAATTTTGGTTTACCTTTATAAAATAATAAAGTCATTGCCACTTTGATAACTTCACTTTCTGTCCAGGGTATAACATAACAGGAAAAATGTTCTAAACTAAGGCTTGATTGAACATGGAAAAGAATTTCTGCTGAAGTCGTAGGTGCCTGATTGGTAACTGGAATTGGCTTGCTTGCTTGTTTGCCCCAGCGCATCGCCACTGAAGACTGTAGCCCCAGCTTTCCCTATGGTTAACATCCTAGTACAAAGGTAGATGAGATGAACTACATTGCAGCTATTTTTAGGAAACGTGTATTTAAAAGCAAGTTTTATAATTATAAAAGTAGTACATCTGAGTTGTAGAAAGCCTGGAAAATAAAATCAGGAAGAAAAAAAGTCACCCTCAATATCTCAGCCTCTGGATAACTCTTGCTAATATCTTGGGGAGTTTCCATAACTCTCCTCATTCTTCATTCTGGCACCTCTCTTCTTTCTCACTCACTATATTTTTCTTTAAATTTCTTACTTTAATTTACTTATTTACTTTGTTAATTGTGTTTTTCTCATCATAAAGTAAATTTCTTGAGGACAGGGATTTTTGTCCATTCTATTCACTTTTATATCTTCAGTACCCAATTTATTAAATAAGTGAATCCATTAAGTAGTTTTTATCTGTGCATGTGCGTAAAAGGCATTTGATGTATTTGAGATGATGCTTTAAATGCTTCTGCATCTGCACTTTCATTTATATCATGATAGTGTGTTATAATTTCTTAAAATTTGTTGATTTCTTGAAAGTTTAATTTAGTGGTTCTGCAGTTCTATAACTTGAACAGCCTATAATTTATTTAACTTCACAGTTTTAAACATACCTAAATGACAAAATACACTGATGTTGTCTTAGATTACAACTGCTTTTTTTTAGTGTTTGATAATTTTTTAATCCTAAAAAAATATTTGTATGGCAGGAGATAAAAAACATTATTCCTTATTTTGGAATAGTAAATCATCACTATAGTGAAATAATATTCAAAGCAGTTTGTTTATTTATATGGGATTAATCTTAGGTATGAATATTACTTAAAAATAAATGTTCACTTGAATGAGTTGTGGAGATTTTTGTACCATTTGCTCAAAACTAACTTTTTTTTATCACTTTTTGTGAAAAATGTTACATAAAAGTTGGAATTTAAAACAGTGTATGGTTAAGTGGCACAGTATATCCTTGTGCAACTATCACCACTATCCATATTCAGAACTTTTTAATCATCCCAAGCAGAAACTCTGTACTTAAACATTGACACCTCAACTCTCCCTCCCTCTAGCCCTTGGTTATCTGTATTCTATTTTCTTTCTTGGTGAATGTGACTCTTCAAAGCTCCTCATTTAAGTATGATCATACAGTATTTCCTGTTTTGAGTCTGGATTATTCCACTTAGTGTAATGTCTTCAAGTTTCACCCATGTTGTGTCAGAATTTCATTCCTTTTTAATAGCTGTATAATATTCCAATGTACATATATACCACTGTTTATCCATCTGTCGATGGACACGTGAGTTGTTTCCATCTTTGGGCTATGGTGGATAATACTGGATGAATATTGGTACCCAAACACCCATTTGAGTTCTTGTCAATTCTTTGGTGGGCATACCTAGGTGTGGACTTGCTCAGAGGTGACTTGTAGAGTTCAGCCATTATAGGCATTTATCACATGGGGCTGCGTTTACCTTTACATGATGGTGAAGAGTTAGATTTCTATTCCTTTCAGAATATTTTTCCAGAAGGAACCCTGTAGTCAGCTAATGGCTAGAGTTAGGACTGGGCCTGAAGCCTCGGTCCATACATCACTGACGGACATGCCAGACTTTTGCTTATCCTTACTGGAGCTAGTGCTTAGAAGACCAGGATCTATCATTTTATCCTTGTTCAGGATTTGCTGACATCAAGCATACTCAATCATCAGCAGATCCAGTTAAGGAGAAAGAAAACACGCTGCAGAAGTGCTTCCTGTTCATCTCCCTCCTCCAACTGCTGAGCCAGGCATAGTGGAGACACCAAGGAATTCGAGAACCTTCTCTTCAGGGATTTGAAAAACTCCTCTTCTGCTCTGCTTGACAATTTTCTCAAACCACTTTATGAACAGTAGCACTACACATTCATGTGCTCTTCAAGTTCTAGGAATATTCAGTTAGAGTTAGAAATCAGCCAATCTTTCTTGTGTCTTTTAACATTTCATCACATTTTTTAAAAAAATGCCTCTCACACATGCCATTTTTCGTATGCTTTGATATGTGGAAAGCATGCACTACTGTGTTAAGTAGTAGCCTGCTTAGTGTTGGAGTTAGACACTGCAAATTAGTTTTCTTGTATTAGTTTCTTAGGGCTCTGGTAGGAAGTATCACAAACTGGATAGCTTTAAACAATGGAGATATTCAGTTGTGGAGGCGAGGAGTCTGAAGTCAGGGTGTTGGTGGGGCCCTGCTCTGGATAGATCCCCTAGGGGAGCCTCCTCCCTTGCCTCTTCTAGCTTCTGGTAGCTCTAGGAGTTCTTTGGCTGGTGGCAGCATCACTACGATCTCTGACTCTGTCTTCGCGTGGTCTTCTGTGTCTGTGTGCAGACTTCTGTCTTCTTACAAGGGCACCAGTCATTGGTTTAGGGGCCTAGCCTACCTTACTCTGGTACAACTTCATCCCTAACTTCGATGAAAATATGAGTCTAAAAATGGTTTTAAAAAACACTAGCCAAGGTCACAAAGCAAATATATGATAAACTGATGGCTATCTCTGATTCCTACCGTTAAATTTCCAAAAGGAAAAAAAAAAAAAAACTCTTGTTTATTGAGCATCTATTATACTCTTGATGTAGAAAATTCTGAAAGAGATGGGAATACCAGATGACCTGACCTGCCTCTTGAGAAATCTGTATGCAGGTCAGGAAGCAACAGTTAGAACTGGACATGGAACAACAGACTGGTTCCAAATAGGAAAAGGAGTTCGTCAAGGCTGTATATTGTCACCCTGCTTATTTAACTTGTATACAGAGTACATCATGAGAAACGTTGGACTTGAAGAAACACAAGCTGGAATCAAGATTGCCGGGAGAAATATCAATAACCTCAGATATGCAGATGACACCATCCTTATGGCAGAAAGTGAAGAGGAACTCAAAAGCCTCTTGATGAAGGTGAAAGGGGAGAGTGAAAAAGTTGGCTTAAAGCTCAACATTCAGAAAACGAAGATCATGGCATCCAGTCCCATCACTTCATGGGAAATAGATGGGGAAACAGTGGAAACAGTGTCAGACTTTATTTTTGGGGGCTCCAAAATCACTGCAGATGGTGATTGCAGCCATGAAATTAAAAGACACTTACTCCTTGGAAGGAAAGTTATGACCAACCTAGATAGCATATTCAAAAGCAGAGACATTACTTTGCCAACAAAGATCCGTCTAGTCAAAGCTATGGTTTTTCCAGTGGTCATGTATGGATGTGAGAGTTGGACTATGAAGAAGGCTGAGCGCCGAAGAATTGATGCTTTTGAACTGTGATGTTGGAGAAGACTCTTGAGAGTCCCTTGGACTGCAAGGAGATCCAACCAGTCCATTCTGAAGGAGATCAGCCCCGGGATTTCTTTGGAAGGAATGATGCTAAAGCTGAAGCTCCAGTACTTTAGCCACCTCATGTGAAGAGTTGACTCATTGGAAAAGACCCTGATGCTGGGAGGGATTGGGGGCAGGAGGAGAGGGGGACGACAGAGGATGGGATGGCTGGATGGCATCACTGACTCAATGGATGTGAGTCTGAGTGAACTCCAGGAGTTGGTGATGGACAGGGAGGCCTGGCATGCTGCGATTCATGGGGTCGCAAAGAGTTGGACACCACTGAGTGACTGAACTGAACTGAATATACTTTATCTAATTTAGTTCCCACCAAAGCCCTAGGAGAAAGGTATCTATTTTAAGGATGAGAAAAAATGGAAGCAAGACTTCCAGGGAGAGATGGTGAGTGAAACACATTCATCTCTCTCCAGTCCTTGGGAATCTGTAGGGCCACCTGTCTCTAGAAGTAGACAAGAAAGGGGGTGCTAATTAAGGAGGATTGCCTAGATATCTATTCAAACACTGGTCAGGTCCTTCTACCACTTTGTCAAAAGAGAGAAACTAGTTATCTGTTCCCCGAACTGTTGTTTACCCTCTGGAGAGGAGGGAAAGACCCGGCCCACTGAGGGCCAGCGGTGCTTTGTGGAGAAAGGAAGAATCAGATAAATGAATGCATGCTGTGTGCACAGACCCTCAGCCCTCTTTCCCATTAGGCTCTGATAACACTGACACCAGGGGCCTCACTCCTCAGACAAACACCAGGTAGAATGTCTTTCCTGGAACTTTTGATCAACCCAAGATGGAAGATATAAGTTAATCAACATCAGAGTTTTCTAACTCAGCATCCTAGCCTTTGCTAAGAGTCAAACTTACTGTGAACAAGTTCCACCCTCATGCTCAGAACTTTAAGAGAGATGTTTAGGTTGTCCCACTTAAAAATGAACAGAAAACCAAGGATTTTCTTTTTTTTTTTTTTTTAATTTTTTTAAAATTTTATTTTATTTTTAAACTTTACATAATTGTATTAGTTTTGCCAAATATCAAAATGAATCCATCACAGATATACATGTGCTCCCCATCCTGAACCCTCCTCCCTCCTCCCTCCCCATACCATCCCTCTGGGTCGTCCCCGTGCACTAGCCCCAAGCATCCAGTATCGTGCATTGAACCTGGACTGGTTTCTCGTTTCATACATGATATTTTACATGTTTCAATGCCATTCTCCCAAATCTTCCCACCCTCTCCCTCTCCCACAGAGTCCATAAGATTGTTCCATACATCAGTGTCTCTTTTGCTGTCTCGTACACAGGGTTATTGTTATCATCTTTCTAAATTCCATATATATGCGTTAGTAGCGGGAAAGGCTTCTAATAGGACTGACAGATACTAAAACACCTGAACAGAAAAAAAAGCAACTTAAGGAAAACTAGCAGAGACATACGAGACTGTGACAAATTTTTTCATGAAAAAATAGGATAACAAGAGAGCAACATTCATAGACCAAAAATTAGTGTAAGAGGAAAAGTTACAACAAGAATGGAAAATCCCAAAGAAGGCTTAGATGACAAATTTAAGGAAATTTCCCATAGTAATGAGCAAACAGAGATAGAAAACAGAAGGGTAAATATAAGAAAATTTAAGAGCCAGTCTAAGAATTCTAGTTTCAAATAACAGTAGGTACAAAAGGAGAGAAAGATAAAGGGAGGAAACCGTCTTATACTAATTTAAGGGAAAAAGAAAAGCCCAGAACTTCTCCAGATTGAATGAATTTATCAAGTGCCCAGCACAACAAATAAAATAAGCCCACATAATCATGAAGTTTCAAACATTCATCACAAATACACGATCCTGCAAGGTCCAGAGAAGACAACTGTTCATCAGAGGTCTGGCATCAAAATAGCTTTAGAGCTAACAGTAACACAAAAAGAAATTAAGGAGGGCCAGGCCAGGCCTCAAAATTTTGAAGGAAAATAATTTCTAGCCTAATATTCAATACTCAGACACACTCTCAATCGAGTGGGAGGAGAATAAACTATTTTGCCTATATGCAAGACTTCAAAAACTTACCTCCCATGCAATTCCCCTTCTTAGAAAACTGTTATAGGATACACTCCACGGAAATAAGAGAATCCAACAAGAGGGAGACAGTGCAGGCACTAAGCAGGGATTCTGTCATTAAAGAAAACCAATGAATGAAAACCCCAGGGAAGAGGGTGATGAGGAGCCCTAGAATGACAGCTGTGAAGCAAAAAAGAATAAACAGTCTAGATTGGAGGGGTCTGGTAGAGATATTTTCAGGAAGATGATCATGTGGTTGATGCACTTGAACATGTTAGAGGGTACTTAGACCACTAGAGAAGTGTTTGAGATTGAATTAGTAAAGAGGATACAGAAAAACAAGCAAATGTAAACAAGACAATTATTAACTCCGGGGGTGGAGGTAAATGTGCAAGAAGGGAAAACCAATCGTGGTTTACTACATTACTCAGGTGTGCATCCTGTTTCCATACTCATAATAATGGAAATATTGAATACTGATCTAATTGAAATCATTATATCAGATACAGCTTATCTTAGAAAGATGGGAGCCTGTTGGGGTAAGGTCAAAAGACCAAGGAATTGAGCTAAATACCTACCTGCCATCTTGAAAATTCATTAAGCAATTCCTAAAACTGACCCAAAAAATATATCCTATTTAGATTATATGGCAGAAACTACTAAATTTATTACCTCAAGAAGTAAGAGTGTTAGCTTCTTGGCCAGGAGAGATTAGAGAGTGAGACAAGTGGATCTCAGGATTAACATCAGTGTTTTATAACAAACCATTTAGAACTCTTTGACTTTTAAACCTGTTTATCCATGTAGAACGGAGAAGGCAATGGCACCCCACTCCAGTACTCTTGCCTGGAAAATCCCATGGACGGAGGAGCCTGGTAGGCTGTAGTCCATGGGGTCGCAAAGAGTCGGACTCGACTGAGTGACTTCACTTTCACTTTTCACTTTCATGCACTGGAGAAGGAAATGGCAACCTACTCCAGTGTTCTTGCCTGGAGAGTCCCAGGGACAGGGGAGCCTGGTGGGCTGCTGTCTCTGGGGTCGCACAGGGTCGGACACGACTGAAGCGACTTAGCAGCAGCAGCAGCATCCATGTAGAAAGACATAGATACATAACTTTGATAAAAATAACAGTGTCTAAAAGAAAACCTAATCAAGATATCAATCATTGTTGTCTTTAGATGATTTTATTTTTCTTCTACTTTTTGTATTTTTATGATAAAAGTTTATTAGTTTTATATAAAGATATTCTTCATTATGAACAAGAAATTGAAGCTCAGAAAAGTCCAGTAAATTTCCTAATTCCATTTATCTTGTAAATGGTAGAGCAAGGATTCCAGTGCAAGTCTTTCTGACTCAAATCATTTTTTATCTTTCATTAAAGCATTCCGTCTTCACTGAAAACCAAGACACAAAATTGTCATGCCACAATCTTTACTCCCCACTCTGAGGCTTCACTGAACCTCTTTCTATACCAAACACTTAACAGTTAATTGCTTTCATTTGTATACTTATTTTCTTATATATATTTATACTCATTTAATTCCAAAAAGATTACTAAAGAATGGGTTCCAAATATATACACACTACAGAAAAATAAAAATGAGGCAGGGGCATTTGGTTATCCAGGTCTCGTGTTTTCACAAATACAACTGAACAAGTCATGCTCAGTTTCCTGAGGATGTCCCTTAGGACAAGGGACATTCCTGAGTCCCTGAGTCCCAAGCTCATTTTGTCTTCCCATCAGTGTCTCCCTCAGTCCTGGGCACAGGGATGCTCAGAGTTTTGGTTGATTTGACTTGCAAGCAAGGCTGTGGCTCCTAGAGGAGTGAGTTGAACTTCTTTACTGCTTGCCATGACTGTCTTAAAAGGGTATAAGTAGCTTTTTTTGGTAACTAAACATTCACCTAATTAATGGAAAACTGGTAAATTCCACCAAAAGAATTATTTTTAGCCAGTGCTTCATATTTTCAGTCCTTTTATTCCCTTTTTGACAAAATGTTCAATGTGCATTCTTAAAAATCAACGGGCAAAGTGACAGCGGGAGGTATACGGAAGGCATGATGGGGCATCCGGAAGACTGTAACTTAGCGTGAGTACCTTCCTGTTGCCATAGTGAGGTACATTTACCTTTGTTTGATGATCATGCAGCACTGACAAAGCAAACATCCTTTGGCTCCTGCTGTTAATTATCCTTCAGCTCCTGGTGCCATGTTCATCCAAGTCCTTGTTTCAGGGCGGTTATTGGTTATGAGGTTGGTGGGGTGGAAAATGGTGGTTCTTGACACTTCTGAGCTCAGAGAATGAGTAAATCAGTTCTTGAGGTGTTTGAGATCTAAATTCAGCGTATACAGAGAAATCTAAAGTTGTTACATTCAAACGGAGACTTTACTGCCTACTCATGAAGAAGCTTTTTAGTAATAGGTTGTTGTTAAGACATTTCTTAGGAGGTACCCATTTTATTTTTTTAATTAATTTTTTAAATTGAAGCATAGTGGATTTACAATAATGTAAGGAGGGACCTATTTTAAATAACAACACACTAGGAAGTCAAATAAAGAAACATATCTTTTAAAAATTTCCTCCTAAGCCATATATATTCTGTTAAACTTTGGTGATGGTACTTCCTTCACTTAGTAAGTATTAATTATATTGATTATGCATGTGCTACCCAACATGGCTCTAGGTGATAATAGATACCATAGTCAACAGGATGAGCCCAGTGTCTGCCTTCAGAGAGGGTATATTCTTGGTACTATCTGTCCTGTGATGTGCCGGTATCATTTTGCCTAATGTTCTGGGGGAAAACATTGGCTTGATACCTCAGTGACTCATCCAGTAACAGCAAAAACAGTAATGATGATACCTCTATTGAGTTTGAACAAAAAACTCTTGACAAGCACCTTTGATATGCCTTATTTCATCTAGTCTTCCTAATATCCTTAGAAGGGATACTAAACGCAATCAGTTGTACAGAGAAGAAAATTTAAACTCAGAGAGGTTAACTAACTTAAAGTTAATAGCTAGTAAACAGTGCAGTCAAAACCCAAACCCAGAGTTTCATGTTCATAACCATGCTAATGTATTACAAAACTTTCAGGACTCATCTATACTATTAAAACCTCAGAACCCACTGGAGCCACACATAGTCAGTTTCAAGTCCAAACCCTACCCCTGGGAGATTTAACATTTTGGGGTCTCTATAACTCATCCATAAAGGAGCAATAATATGATCGCCTTATAGTGTAAGGACCAATTAGGGTAATATACATAAATACTGGATCAGTACCTAGACACGTGCGTGTGCTCAGTTGTGTCTGACTCTTTGTGACCCCATGGACTGTAGCCCGCCAGGCTCCTCTGTCCATGGGATTTTCCAGGCAACAAGACTGGAGTGGGTTGCCATTTTCTTCTCCAGGGGATCTTCCCCACCCAGGGACTGAACCCGCATCTCCTGCGTTGGCAGGCAGACTCTTTACCACTGTGCCGCCAGGGAAGCCCTATACATGGATGTACATAATGATTATAATTATCAACTTTGACCTAAGATGTGTCACAGTGCAGGCAACAGAGGCCTACTGATTATTTCTAAAACGCCATTAATAATTAGCTTCAAATTCATTGAGGACGGGGGCAGAGGTGGAGAGGCTTAAGGCCATGGAAATCAGATAAATAACATTGGCTGAGAGACTCTTCACTCTAGGTTTGGGTCACTCAGTACGTACATCCCTGCCTGCCCTCTACTGCTTGGTTACCTGTTCAGCTCTTACTTTTCTGCGAGGCCCGAATGAAATGCTGCCTTTCCTTGCAGCTCTTTTATCTTATACAGTAGGAAAAAATTTCTCCCACCTTAGAGCTCCATAGCTTTTAGTGGATGAAACAGTGGTTCATAAATCAAGCCCTGCAGACTGGTTCCAGGCAGGTTCTATCAGAATCCCTCAGGGAGTAGATTAAAATACAGATTCTTAAGTCTAGCCTCCTGAGTTTGATTCAGGTGAGGCCCATGAAACTCATTTTTAAACAGTGTTTAAAACATTTTAAGAGTGTTTTCTGTTATTTTGATGGGTGGACACATTTGGGAATCCCTGTGGCACCACCAAGGCTGTCAGTACCTATGTCTTCCTTTACACTGCAGTCATTCATGTGTATGTTTCATACATTTTCCTGGGAGATTATCTTTCTGGTACTCCAATTCAATATAAGGATAAAAATAAGAAGAAACAGAGGAAGTCCCTTGTAACATTTTCCTCACGTCTTAATCCTCTCCCCAATGATGTTTTGGTGCATTCTCAGGACAAAACTGATTTCTTCCCTACAGCAGTGCTGCTGTGTTACTTGGAACTTGAGTGAGTTTTGCTAAAAAACTAAAAATTTAAAAATTACTGGAAGAATATCATGATGCCTCCAGAATAATCGAGATAGGGCCCATCTGGGTATGAAGCTGCATACTTTAATGCTATCAGGGCTCCCTTTTTATTGTATGAGTCTACTTTATTCCGTGTGTTGGTTTCATTTCCTGGGACCTCCTGAACTGTTTTGTTTGTTTGTTTCCATTTGGCCAGTTCTGTTTTTCCTGTGCATAAAGCTTTGTGATAGCAGAGGAAGTGTGCATTTCCAGATCAGAAAACCCTGCATGTGAAGGATGTAGATGGAATGGCTCAGGTCACAGTCCCACTCCCAGACCAGGGCTTCTGGCAAGGAGAGGGGGACAGGATGAGTGACAGACACCAGGGACGCACATGGTTGGTGGGACCACTGTTGTTAAGATAGGATCCATGAAACAGAGATACTGCTTAAGAGGAGAAGCCAGAAAGATGGGCACTGTGGTGAGATAAGGTTTTCCCGGACTCTGGGCCACAGATCCTTCTTTCTCAGGCACCGTTACCTACATGTAATGGGCTGCAGTGAGAACAGCATTTGAGGACAGCTCTGGACTCCACCATTCTCCCCATGCTTACTCTGTGGCCTTGGAAAAAGTCATTACTTCAGGCTGCAGTTTGTTCAGCTTTAAGAAAAGGGCAATAATAGTAGTACTATTTCACTGGATTGATGGGAAATTGAAATAATGTATCTATACAACAGGCTTAGACTAACGCCTGATAATCCTTACAAAAATGTTAGATATTAGCTAGATAGTAACATATTATTTTGTTGTTAGATAATATTAAATATTAACAGATATTAATTATTCTGTTGTCTCACGAGGCTGTTGGCCCCAGGAAAGTAGGCAGCCTTGGCTTGCTTTCTCCCCAGCACAGAGCACAGTGCCTGGTTGTTGCTGTGCAAGCTATCAGCACACGTTGGTTGTCAGTGAACACAGACCAAGTACAGTGAGCGATGTCTGCTCCTGAACTCCACCTAAGTGTCTATTCTGCTGTACTGGGTGGAAGGGGCAGGGATTACACACGCACGCACACACTTCCCCCTGCCCCTCACCCTCTCTCAACTGGAGTGAAGGAACATATGTCACTAGCTAAGCCATTACTGTTTCCATCTTGAATTGACTTTGCCTTCAGAGAATTCTAGCCTGCCCAGTGTCATATTTAAGCAGCCAGTGTGTGTGCTGAATCAATTGGGACCAAATAACATGGGTACTTAACATCGTGCAATATAAGTGGAGTGTTTACTAAATAAACTGTCACCATAAGCAAGATATGGAGGGCTGGCTTCAAGAGGATATTCTCCCAAAGCACTTAAAAGTATCCAGTTATTAGCAATCACTTTGTCATGACAGCATGCAAGGAGATGATCAATTGTTTTAACTTTTTATTTTAGTAGTAGCAGGAGTTTTTAGAATTGTTGGAATTTGGAAACTTTTTTGTTCTGTATATCTTGAATATATACAACATAATTTATTCTAAGGTTATATTTTAGAAGATGTCAAAAGCTATTAAAATACAAGTACATGCTTTTAACCAAAAAAAAAAAAAAAAAAGCCTTTTAAAAAAAGATCTAAGTCCAGAAGAACAAAAAGGGAAAGATTAATACATTTGACTATATAAAATTGGACTCTATAAAATATAAATTTAACACTTAAGTTTTCTACATTGTTAAAAATGTTTTAAAGTCAAAAGCCAAATGGACAGCCTAGAAAAATATGCCTGAGATGTACTAGAGAGAAAGTTAATATACTTAGCATTTTAAATTCACTTGCAAATCAATAAAAATAATAACTCATTAAAAAGAAGAAAAATATGTGAATAGGCAGTCCTTTGAAAAAATAAATGTAAATGAAGATATGAGACTTCACTCATTAGAGAAATACAGCTGACCTTTGAACAACAATTTGTGGTCCACTAATACTTGGATTTTTTTCAATAAATATATATCACAATAGTACACAATCTACCTTTGACTGAATCCATAGATATGGAACTCAAATATGGAGGAAACTTAGATATGGAGGGCAGAATGATAAATTACATGTAGAGTTTTGCTTAGAGCAGGGTTGGCACCCCAGCTCCCCACCACGTTCTTCAAGAGTCAATAATTCAATTTTTTTTATTTGCTAGATCAAGGACAGTTGATATCACAGTGTTGGCAGGGCAATGGACAAGCTAACACAAGCTAAGTAATGGACACATTACTGAATGAAGGAGATTTGGTATAACATCTTTGAGGAGCTATTTACAGTATCTTTTAAATTGGAAAATCCATTCTATATTTGTCCCAGAAGTTCTACTTTTATTGACAGCCTACAACATATGCACGTAAGCTGATCAAGGATGTTTGTGAGATTATTGCAGGTAATAACAGGTAATCAAATCATCTTTGGAAGTCCATCAATTGGCTAAATCTTTTATGGTATATTTATGCAAGAAAATTCAAAGAAGCTATTTAAAATAATTATATATAGAGCTATATGTAATGGTATGAAAGGACAGAAACAATTATGTAGAAAGTGCTTATAATCTACAATCATATAGGAATGCTATTATCTTGCTATTGCTATCAGAATACATGTAGTATGCAGGGAAAAAAATCTCTTGACAGATACAGAAGAATTGGTTAACAGTAATTGCCTTCTAGGAATAGAACTAAAATTTTGGAAGGGAAGAATACTTCATTTTCTCTAAATAACTGTACTTTTTATCATTTGTAATTTTTAGTTTTCAGTGGGCCAGACATTATACTTCTGACATTATACCTCATCTTCAAAACCACCTGTGAGTCAAGTTTAATGAGCTCTGTTTTACAGATGGGGATCTTGTGATTTAGAAAAAAAATCCAGTAACTTATCTAAGGTTCCACTGCTGGTGTCCTTTTTCTCTCATCAATAGAAAGGTTCACAGAAATATCTAGAAGGGTGGTTCTCAGAAATCTCACACATGTTCATGATTTGGTACTTATGAAGGCTGGCATCTTTTAAAGGAAAAAAATAAAATTTTCCAAATATTTCTACCTCAAAAGGAGAAAAAAGAATGGCTTTTCTGCTTTACTTTCTAGAATGTTTTTCTCCCAAATTCCAAATGTCAGGGTGGTATAACAAAATCTAAAAAGTGTTTCCTGTTTTCTTTCCTTCAACACTGTTTATAGACCAGAATGTTGAGATGAAAAGAGGTAGAAGGAAGGAAATAAAGAGTATCAGCCCTGGAGCCACCATCAGTAGACTTCTGTTTAGGAAAAGACTTGGGAAAGCCCGACTTGTGATTCTAGAAGGAAACACAAAGCAGTCTCACCTTGCTTCCCCCCATTCTACCTCTGGGATGGGTGGATACACAGTAATAATAACTGTAAGACAACTATAAAAACATAGATAAGAGTGCGGGTCCAGGATCAGAAAGGTGTATATGAATTTACATGATGGTGAGTTGCTTCTGTCCACTCCTCCACTCAAGTACTGAGTGTGACTTTGTGGCAACAGTCAACCGCTGTCCCCTCAGTTAGTCCTACTGGACATGTGACTGATAAATTTGACCTGCCATTGAGCTGAGTATGATTTTAGTGCTTAAACTTTTGTTTCTCACTCAATGGTCCTTAAATGCAATTCATGAGCTTCCTTGGGTGCTCACAGAAGGTAAAAAAAATACTGGGTTGGACTTTTTAACAGACTGTCTTGATTTTCAAATGGGGTACCTTCATAGAGAATTTACATATGTAGTTTTGACTAAACAAGGTTTTGCTTACTTTCTGACTTGTGAAACTAATCCCAAGATAAGTGATTCACTGTACTAGTAATGCTGTGCTGTGCTTAGTTACGCAGTCATGTCCGACTCTTTGAGGCCCATGGACTGTAGCTGGCCAGGCTCCTCTGCCCACGGGGATTCTCCAGGCAAGAATACTGGAGTGGGTTGCCATGCCCTCCTCCAGGGGATCTTCCCAACCCAGGGATCAAACCCAGGTCTCCTGCATTGCAGGGAGATTCTTTACCATCTGAGCTGCCAGGGAAGCCTATACTAGTTATAATTATTATTTAATCTCTAGGCTAAGCATGCCTATCTATAAAAACCATAAGGTTATTTCAAGGATACAATGAGACATACAAAGGAAATGTATGTAACATGTTCCTGATGCATACAGACTTTGTGTCTGGTTGATTAGTGGAGAATGTACACCTATTCAAAAGAAAAACTCTAAAGGAAGTCCTTTTAAAATACTTAGTTTTTAAAATACTACATGTGGTATCATAACATTAGGATCCATTCAACTTTGTCTGTTAACCTGATATACCTCCAGGATACTCTAGTGACATGATGGTCACTAAGACTGGGGTAGAAGGCCAATGTGAAAGCAAGACTCTGGAGCAGAGGAAGAAGGTGTAGGAAGTTGAGCTGCTATTGCCTGTTGGTTTCCCATTAGGCCACATTCCCTGGCCTAGCCTCAGCGTAAATGAGAACCAGGTTTTGTCTCTCCCTATTCTCAACCACTCGGAGAAGGCAATGGCACCCCGCTCCAGTACTCTTGCCTGGAAAATCCCATGGATGGAGGAGCCTGGTAGGCTGCAGTCCATGGGGTCGCGAAGAGTCAGACATGACTGAGCGACTTCACTTTCACTTTTCACTTTTCATGCACTGGAGAAGGCAATGGCAACCCACTCCAATGTTCTTGCCTGGAGAATCCCAGGGACGGGGGAGCCTGGTGGGCTGCTGTCTATGGGGTCACACAGAGTCAGACACGACTGAAGTGACTTAGCAGCAGCAGCAGCAGCAGCAGCAGCAGCAGCAGCAGCAGTAGTACTAGTAAAAGTAATTAGTTCCAGTTCATATTCTAAGTACTTTACATATGTACTCATTTCATCTTGCTACAAACCCTATGAGGTATATATTATTTTCATCCCTATTTTACTGATGAAGAAACAGAGCATAAAAGTAAATTGCCAGGATTGCACAACTATTAAGTGTAGGAGCTGGAATTTGAACATGGATATTCTGTCTCCAGAGACTGTTTTTAATCTCAGGGGTTGGCAAACTTTTTGTAAATATTATTTTTAAAATCCTTTAAAAATATAGAACCAATCGTAGCTCACAGGAGGTACAAAAACAAGTTGCAGGCCCACTGTGGCTTGTGGGCCATTTGTAATCTGTTAGGTAATACTGTACAGGTTGACCAAACTTTTAAGCACACAGTGGATACGCTGTCCCATACTCCTTTAAGGCAAACCCTACATGCCTATAATAGGATTTCTGTTGACAATACAATCCACAGTTCTGACGTCACCTCTCTCGTTTTGTCTGAATTTTGAGGCTTGGTTGCCTTTTCCATCAGCCTTCCTTCAAATTAGTAATGCTGTTGGACAACTACATGGATAGTATAAGAGCTTATTTTCCATTCGCTTTCAACCTGTTATTGGCTTCTCTCAGTTATTGGGTGTATTATTATTCAGGGAAGTGACTTTAGGCACTATGGCATCAGACTGGAGTCAGTTCTTTCTTTGATTAACTAGAAATAAAGGCATAAATAAGATGCAGTTTCTCTAAAATTTTAAAATTGTCACTTTTCTGGGACTTAACCTGACATTAATTGACAGTTCTGCTAGTAGAAATTTATCAGTAACCTAGCATCTAATCCTTTATTATTTTCATTAAAGCTTAAAATGGCTTAGACAAGGTTCATGAAATGGATTAATATCACAATGGAAGCTCATACTTCTAGGTATCTGCTATATATTAATACTTGGAGATGCAAAACATCATCAGAACATTTTAAGCTAGGCTGCACATGAAGGAACCACTGTGAGTTACTAGATTTGCTAGAGGTGAAATCTTGGGCTTGCAAATAAATCTTGATTTGTTTTTTTTTTAACACTTATGTAGTTCATGAAGTCTAACTCAGCTTCATGTAATGAGTGTCAGGAAATCATTGCATTGGTTATTTCAATTTGAAACTTAAGAGGAAACTTATAAAAGAGTTTTTCAATTTATGTTGACAAGTCATATTAAAATATAGACAAAAAATTACCTCTTGATACAGTACATATCCATCTACATACATTATGCAAAACCAAAACAGAAGTTTCAGAGTCAATACTACTGTAACTACATTTAAGACATTTTTGTTATTTTCTTATCTACTCTATCCCATTTGATTTTTTAATGCTTTTTACTACCATGAGTTGCCAGGAAAACAAAGGTGAAACAAAGATTACTAAGCAACATATAATCTCTGCCCTCACAGAGTTTCTCATGTAGCAAATAAACTCAGAACCAAGGAGTTTGGGAAATAACATAGTCAAGTGAATGACTTAAGTAAATAGTTTTATTAGCATTTTTCCATATAAAAGGGTATTTTCTTGTCTAGAAGGATCAGTCCTTTTTTTTTTTTTTTTTTTTAACAGATGAGAAAATAAACACTCAGAATTTGTCATTCAGGCTTAAAGACTTAAGTGTAAGACAAGACATCGTAAAACTCCTAGAAGAGAACATAGGGAAAACATCCTCTGACATAAACTGTACCAGTGTTTTAAGACAGTCTCCCAAGACAGCAGAAATAAAAGCAAAAATAAGCAAATGGGACTTAATCAAACTTACAAAGTTTTGCACAGCAAAGGAAACCATAAACAAAACAAAAAGACAGCCTACAGACTAGAAGAAAATATTTGTAAACAATGCAACCGACAAGGGCTTAATTTCCAAAATACACAAACAGCTTGTACAACTCAACAACAAAAAAACCAAACAACCCAATCAAAAAATGGACAGAAGACATTAATAGACATTTCTCCAACAAAGACATACAAATGTCCTATAGGAACGTATCAAGGTGCTCATCATCACTAATTATTCAGTTCTGTCACTCAGTCGTGTCCGACTCTTTGCGACCCCATGAATCGCAGCACGCCAGGCCTCCTTGTCTATCACCAACTCCTGGAGTTCACTCAAACTCATGTCCATCAAGTCGGTGATGCCATCCAGCCATCCCATCCTCTGTCGTCCCCTTCTCCTCCTGCCCCCAATCCCTCCCAGCATCAGAGTTTTTTCCAATGAGTCAACTCTTCGCATGAGGTGGCCAAAGTATTGGAGTTTCAGCTTTAGCATCATTCCTTCCAAAGAACACCCAGGACTGATCTCCTTCAGAATGGACTGGTTATTAGACAAATGCAAATCAGAACTACAAGGAGAGACTAAAAACCAGCCAGAATGGCCATTATTAAAAAGTTTATTTATGTGAAGGGCTAATTCACTGGAAAAGACTCTAATGCTGGGAAAGACTGAGGGCAAGAGGAGAAGAGGGCGATGGACTATAAGATGTTTGGATGGCATCACTGACTCAATGGACATGAATTTGAGCAAACTCAGGGAAATAGTGAAAAACAGGGAAGCCTGGCATGCTGTGGTTCACGGAGTAGCAGAGAACTGGACACAAGTTGGTGACTGAACAGCTATAAACAACAAATGCTAGAGAGGGTGTGGCGAAAAAAGGAACTCTCTTACACTACTGGTGGCAATATAAATTGGTGCAGCCTCTATGGAAAACAGTACAACGGTTCCTCAAAATACAGATTTGCCATATGATCCAGCAATCCCATGCCTGGGCATTTATCCGGACAAAACTATAGTTCTAAAAGATATAGGCAACCTTATGTTCATAGCAGCACTATTTACAATAGTCAAGACATGGAAACAATCTAAATGTCCACTGACAGAGGACTGGATAAAGAAGATGTGGTATACTTATACGATGGAGTATTACTCAGGTTTAAAAAAGAATGAAATGATGCCATCTGCAGAAACATGGATGGACTATATATCAGACTAAGTGAAGTCAGACAAAGACGATCATATGATATCACTTTTATGTAGAATCTTTAAAAAGTGATATAAATGAACATATTTATGAAAGAGAAACAGATTCAGACAGAGAGAACAGACTTGTGGTTGCCAAGAGGGAAGAGTAGGAGTGGGAGGGATGAATTGGGAGTTTGGGATTAGCAGATACAAGCTATTTTATATAAAATGGATAAACAACAAGGTCCTACTGCAGTACAGGATACTACATTCAGTATTATGTGATAAACCATAATAGAAAAAATATGAAAAATATAGAGAGATGCACAACTGAATCATACTGCTGTATAGGAGAAATTAACATGACACTTTGCTGCTGCTGCTGCTAAGTCGCTTCAGTCATGTCTGATTCTGTGTGACCCCACAGACGGCAGCCCGCCAGACTCCACCGTCCCTGGGATTCTCCAGGCAAGAATACTGGAGTGGGTTGCCATTTCCTTCTCCAATGCATGAAAGTGAAAAGTGAAAGTAAAGTCGCTCAGTCGTGCCTAACTCTATTGACTATAATTCAATAAAATATTAAAAAATAGTTTGTCATTTATCAGAGTTATACCATTTTTTTCAGGTTAAATCCAGAATTATTTATGATAGACATGCTGTCTCACATGATTAAATGGCTCTTTTTTTGGCTGAAATAAAGTGAGTTTTGTGTTAAGTAATGATTATGAAGTCACATTATAAAAATATTTCAACCTTGAGAAAGCTTGGAAGATGAGTGGTTCCGTTACTCATCTGTCTTTCCTTCAAAAGGAGCTAATCTGATTAATTTTGAAATCAATAAATCATGTCTTTTAAAGAGAAGAATAGAACCTTTTAGTATTTTGCAATTTTTTCTGATTTAATTCTTAAAAGCCCTCATTTGAAATTTAACTTATCTAAATCCTTATTTCAAAAACCAGGAAAGATAGTGGACATTTTCTCAAGGTCATCAAGGCACATAACCAAAGCTTGTCACCTTTCTGGAAGAATCTATGCTTTGTTCTCTTCACCAAGCATTTCTTGAGCACTGAACCAAGAGACCATGCTATCATAAACTAAATATTTATTGCTTCTGAGTCCTGGAAGGAAATTTTTTTTTTTAATTGACATATAGTTGCTTTAAAATGTTTTAGTTTCAAGTATACAACATAGTGATTTAATATTTTTATAGATTATACTCCATTTAAAGCTAAGGGGTGGAAATGGGATTTTTTTTTTTGCGGGGGGTCCACGTCATGTGGCATGTGGGATCTTAATTCTGTAATCAGGGATCAAACCCGAGTCCCCTGCAGTGGAAGCAATGAATCCTAAGCACTGGACTGCCAGGAATTCCCTCAGGGTGGAATATTTAAATGGCGGATGCAAAAGATCTTCTCAACTTCAAATGAATTTTATAAAATAGACTTTAATGCTCATATTTATCCTCCTCTGTTAGATATTTATGCCTTGGGGATCAACTCATTCTATAAACTTACATGGGTAATAGCTTCCTACTTGGGAAAATTGAAATCATTTTGACACATGAAAGAGTGGTTGTAATGAGAAACAGACAAGGAGAAGATTTTTAAAGTGCAGACCCTTAGTGGCAATGTATGCACAGAGGACCAGGTCTTTGGCCACCTACGTGAAACCCGTTATACACAGTTAGATCCCCACGGCATCTGTCCTTCTTAACATTCAGTGAGAGTTTTAATTGTCCATTCATTTAGTGACTATTTAATCCATCAGAGTCTCACTATGGAGCCCTCACTGGACCACAGTCTCCGAAAAGTAGAGACTCAATTTCTACTCTATTATTTCTATAGCCCCTAGTACAAAGCCCTGTGATTAAGTGTTCAAGAAATGTCTACAGATGAATGAATGGTCATGTTAAAGTAGTCTAGAATGTTGTTTACATAAGGTACTTAAGTTTAGTTCAATCTTTATATATTACTCATTAGTTACTAAAGAGCAACTGAATTACTCACGATGTTCTTTTTGTTTTACAGTCAACTTTGACCACTTTGAAATTTTGCGAGCCATTGGAAAAGGCAGTTTCGGGAAGGTAAGAACCAAAATGATTAACCACTAGCAGAGTATGTAGCTCAGAGAGCCCAAGAATGTTCAGATGAGTTACTGGGACTACAATAAATATGAGGTGTTTTTATAATGAGTTTTTATAAAAGTATTACCACACTTTGAACAAAGTATGTGACAGGCAGCTACATAACAAACATGTATGCTTTCAGAATTATCTCAAAGACAAATCAGTTTACTCCCTGGAGTTTCACACTTTCTCTATGGTAACAGGAAGAGTAAGGTTTCATAATCATTTTCAAATTGTACCAGTATCTTCAGTAACAGTTATCTTGTCAGTGTAAGAATTAAATCTTTCCATGAAGGATAGAAGCTGATTTCTGTTTTCCCCAGTTGTACCATATTTTTTTCTTTTTTAAAGACCTACTGTAAAAAAATAAATAAATAAAAAACCTACCATAAAACATATACATTCAGTCTAATTTTTTATAAGAAACTTCCAGATTCAAATCCCGATTAGTTTCTTTGTGGAGACAAACATAACAATATCTCATATTTCATATTGAACTTGCATTTTAGAACACCTTCTGTCGACTTTATCTGGCATTATATGAACCTCTTAAAGAATTTTATAAACATGGACATCATTGTGTTTTCCCCAGTGCTTCAAGCCCTTTTTGGTTATATCACTTGTGGTTGCTAAAAGAAGTTCTTTGCACAATATTGTTCATCTTAACATTGAGCCATGTCCATTTCACTCATTAAAATCTGAATAAAAATGTCATTTGTTATTTGAAGATTCCTGACATGGAGGAAGTTATTTTCGCCCAATATGTTGTCTTAAAAATCCCCCAAAGCAAAAACAAGCAAACTTGTTCGAGAAAGGAGAGATTTAGAAATTGACTTGGTACAGGGGAAGGAAAAAGAAATCAGAGCTAGGTGGCAACTTTAACATCAGAGAATTTGCACATGACAGGGCCTCCAAGCGATGCTCACCAGTCTTGCGCTGTCTCATGCCCACAATCCATCACCTCCCTAACCACGTTCTCACTCCGGCTGGCACCATTAGGTCTGCATCGTACAGAAGAATGATACCAAGAAGATGTATGCGATGAAGTACATGAACAAACAGAAGTGCGTGGAGCGCAACGAAGTGAGGAATGTCTTCAAGGAGCTCCAGATCATGCAGGGACTGGAGCACCCTTTCCTGGTTAATTTGTGGTGAGTGGTTTTCCTGGACATTTAATGGGACAGTCCTGCCTTCACCCCAACCCTGTTACATAAACACACCCTGATTTCTACATGTGCATTTGCAAAACCCTCATTAGGATCTTCGTGGGACTTTCATTCACCTTGGTTTCTCTTTTCTAAAGAAACAAAATTGTTATAAATACTGTTCAGTTGCTGTATATCCCCTTGTCCTTGAGGTCAGTATTCTTTTAAAGCAGGGGTCCCCAACCCCTGGTTAGGAACAGGGCCACACAGCAGGAGGTGAGTGAGCTTCACCTGTATTTATAGCCACTCCCCATTGCGCACATTACTGGGAGCTCCTCCCCCTGACAGATCAGCAGCGGCATTAGATTCTCATAGGAGCATGAACCAAACTATGCTTGAATCTTCCCCAAACCATTTCCCCCCACCCCCATCTGTGGAAAAATTGTCTTCTACTAAACCAGTTCCTGGGCTTCTTTGCTGGCAGATAACCTGGGTTCGATCCTTGGGTCAGGAGGATTCCCCTGGAAGAGGGCATGGCAACCCACTCCAGTATTCTTGCCTGGAGAATCCCATGAACAGAGGAGCCTGGTGGGCTACGGTCCATAGGGCCACAAAGAGTCAGAAGTGACTAAGCAACCCCAAACTGGTCCCTGGTGCCAAACAGATTGGGGACTGCTGTTGAAAGCACTGTCATTTAATAGGCTGACAAGGAATGAGTTCAGATGTTTTCTCACTCATTACATCTTTTTCCCCATAATTGTGGGGCAGGGACTCTGAGTGTGAAGTATGGCATCGCTGGTGGACATGAAGTTGATTGTTAGGACTTGTACAAAGCGCCTTCTCCTTAAAGTGATGGGCAAGCAACCTGATTTCCTTGCAGCCTACTTCTTAAGCAGCCATATACGCACCCATGAGTTGGAAAAAGATAGGTGCTGCCTTTCTCCTCAAACCAGCTTTAACACAACTGGAGCTAATTTATGTCAGTAGCTAGACATTACATGACTGATCTGCTCTTAAAGCCATTATCATAATCCAAGGCTTAGAAAATGGCAGAGAGGCTTGCATTATCTATTACTTCAAGGTCTTTATGTGGCTGGCTCATTTTCCTCTATATTTTAATGCATCCATTATATTAAGAGCCAGTTCTTCAGTATGACTGTTATTTAAATATGCATACCAAGCAGTTCTTACTTACTAGTGAAGGAAAAAAAAACTCCCCCCCCTTTTTAGTTAGAGAATACTAATGGAAAAATCATTAAAATGTCACTGTGCGTTTAGGGAGATTCTCCGGAGGAATCAGTGCATAAAAGCCTGTCTCCATCTTTGATTAATACAGCTCACTTCATACACAATTTGCTGAAAGCCTCTGTGCTGCAGTTGAAAAGAAGATGGTTGTATGTGACTTGGAAATAGGTCTATTAGGGTTTATGCACTTCTCAGACATAGGGAAGTTAATTTAAATACAGCTTCAGTGTATTTAATCAGTAATTTAGACTGGCCTATTCACAATGCTGCCATGTAAAGAGTTCAATGGATGCAGCTCTTTCTTTCCCATCCTTAACAATCATCAAATTGCCTTTTTCCTCTCTCTTCACAATGATGAGCCTCCCTTTGTTCAGAGTCACACTGTCCTTTTTCAAAAGTTCAAGCAGCTAATTTTCTTCTTTTAAGAGCAGGAACCCTTCATAAGGACACACTTAGCATTTTACTCTCTCATGCTTGTCTCTCATTGCCGAGTAGGCCAAGTTGATTTCACTCAGTTCCCCTCTTTTTAAATAACATGAGTGTTATAAGACTTGAAGCTGGCCAAAGGTTATAGATTTTGCTTTGCTTACTTGGTGTCATTCTAGACGACATTCTCTTCTCCGTGAATGTGATAACAGGACATATATTCTACTCTGCCCTTCTTCTCACCCTGACACTGAATCCTGCGTTAGAACCTGGGGCACCACTAACACTGATAGAAGAGAGGAGAGACTCCTTATCCCATGATTCTAGTGCCACATTCAGTACTGGAAACTGGGAGGGGCATTCCTAAACAGAGAGCGGCCCTTTTGTCCTTCAAACCTTGAGATAAGTCTTCAGAAAGCATCTTTATTCCTTCTAATAAATACCTTAATCAGTATAGCATAGTGAATATAAGTGCCTCTTTGCACAACTCTTAAGTACCTTGTAATATTTCAGGAGGTGTGGTTATGAGTAACTTACTTCAAAATTCTTAAGTCCCATTGTTAGAATGGGTTAATGTGTGCAATTTGGTTGTTTCTGTGAATGAAGTGTGGTCAAGAGCTATGCCCACTGCCCAGAACATAGTATGTTACAAATGGTAGTTCTTACTTTCCTTGCTCCATTAAGTTATAGCATTCTGAACGTGCCCATCACCAACAGCCAGCGTGGACCCCAAAAGACAACTTTGAAGGGTACTTGGCCCCACAGCATCAGGGCAGGTTGTCTGTATGGTGGCACTCACATGCCAACTCATTCCCTATAAAAGCTTATGCTTTTGTTTTTTCCACATTTATTTTGTGAATCAAAGAAAAAAATATCTCCAGTGTGTTATATACAATTTAATCAAGATTTTTATGTCCTGGTTTAACTAGACTGAGCTTTACATCCCCAGAACTTCAGGAGCTGGTTTTCTTAAGAAGCATCATATGATAAAATTACAGCAATATTTTCTTTAAAAAACTCCTCTGTACCCATTTATGTAGTCTGTTTTGCTGATATGCTCTGTAGGCCTGTCAATACTACTTATAATAATCTTCTCATGGATGCTCAAAATGTCCTTGTCCTCTGGGGATGTTCAGAAAATTCTGGTTTTCGGGATGAAAGAAAACACAAGGAGGCTTTACACTAATGTTAAGAAGTTGGCTTATGAATATACTAATATAAACATATACACATATTACCTTTGAAAATGTTTCCGCTCATGGCAACTTGAAAAACAGAAGAACACAGTGAAAAATGAAAACTCTCCAATAATCCTATCACCTTGAAATGACCACTCCTAACAGTGTGTACTTCCAGTAAAATGTCTGTATTTGATGATGCATGGGTCCCATTCATTCCTTCTTTCATGTATAGATTTCCTGAGCACCACAATTCATAATTAGGGTTGCCAGACACAATCCAGGATGCACAATTAGATTTGAATTTCTGATAAATAACCAGTACCTTTTGGTATATGTCCCAAGTATCACACAGGACATTTTTAACTAAAATAGAAATTCAGATAATGAGTAAGTTTTTAAATGGGCATCTTGTATTTGCTCACTCCGGGGACCCTCATTGTAACACAAATCCATACTGTGGAGATGCAGTGGTGAGCACAAGCAGAGAGACTTGCTCACCCACACATTACCAATAACTATGAGAGGCTGCTATTAATCAGGAGGCAATGAATATATCAACTGTGAGAAGTGCATGGGCGGTCTGCGTGCACATATGGGTTTCAGGGGAGGAAGGTCACTAATCCGGGAGCAGCAGTGTTAAGAGTGGAAGAACCTGATGAATTAAAATCCAACCTCCCCAGCCTCCAAAGAGTTGGCCCCACCCAGAACACGGTCATCAGATAAAGGTTATGTTAGAAAGTGAAGGCTGCCATTCAGGGCTGGTATCCAAGAAAAGCAAATACCTTCTTCCCTTGAGCCCCTCCCCAGGGGCCTCTAACAAAGCCTTGGCAACCCATACCCGAGAACCAATCGCCCCAGACCTGCCCAGCACAGCAGATCCCCAGGTGGCTTTTGTTAATTGGAATTAAGCCTGCAGCTGCACACAGCTGCTCCCTCTGCTCTCCTAGCCTGGCTCTCCTGTTCCTGTGAACTCCCAAGGGTCCGCATGTGGTTTCAGGAAATGAGGAGAGGAGATTGTCTGTATTAAGTGAAAAGGACCATTTGTCCTGGGAGTGCGAAAAGGGAGCCCTGGGAGATGGCTCAACACAGCCTCATGAATGGGTTCCCTGGAACCAGACTCCATCCTGTGTGACTCAGAGCCCTGGCACCCGTCACAGATCAGAGACCCTGAGAACGCAGAGTGGCCTTCAGAGTCCTGGCATCAACATAATAGCTCCTATTACTTTGGGTTTTACAGATATGATGTTATGTATTCATCCCAGCAACCTATGTGGATAAATATTATTTTTCCCATTTTACACCCAGAGAAACGGAGGCTGAGAGAGGTTAAGCCATTCCCCAGAGTCTCACAGCCAGGACTCAAACCCAGGAATCCGGACTTCAAAGCCCCTGCTCTTCCTGCTGAACTCTCCCGTCCCCTACAGACATCTTGGGAGACTCTTACAAAATATGTAAGGAAATTCGATTGATTTTGTCGCTCATTCTCCACACCCCACAAGAATACAAACTCCATAAGGCAGGTCTGTCCACTGTTCACTCTCCTGCTCCTTACAGTAATGGTGGCCACCTCACAGGAAGGGCTGAATAAATCTCTGTTGCATCAGCAAATGAATGAACGGCCAAAGTGAATTAGCAGCGGGACTAGGCTTCTGCCTCCTGTGTTTCCTCGCTCTTTTCCCATCACGCCTCTGCCACCTCTCCCGCACTCACTAACAGCCCCATATTGTCGTGCCTGTTCCAGGTTCTTTGTTGGCCCTGAGGTCAGAGGGACCGGAGTTTGAATCCGTCTCACCACTTGCTAACTATGTAAATGAAGCAATTTACATTTTGTGTTTTGCTTGGTTTCTTCATCTATAATCGGGAATGACAGCAATCTCCATAGCAGAAGGTACTACTTATGAGTAAGAACATGTATATAAAGCATCTCAGACACAGTAAATGTTTAACAACAGCTTTAAACAAACAACTCTGAGGCCCCTCCCAGAAATGAAATGACTCCCTTCCCCCATGGCCAGAAATGATTCTAAAATTTCTCAGGTGGACAAATGTGCCTGAACATGAGCTGGCTTGGGCATTACAAAGTCTTTTGTTCTAAAAACTTAACTCAGTTTCTTTGACTATAAAATAAATGTTTTGGTATAAAATACAGAAAGTTCTAATGAAAATAATAAATACCCATATGTCATCTCTCAGAAGTAATTGTAATAGTTATCTTTATAACTATAGTTATATTTCAGTTCAGTTGCTCAGTCGTGTCCGACTCTTTGAGACCCCATGAATCGCAGCACGCCAGGCCTCCCTGTCCATCACCAACTCCCGGAGTTCACTCAGACTCACGTCCATCGAGTCAGTGAGTTATGCTTTAACAAATTACCACACAAAAACAACACCAAATTACCACAAACTTAGTGGTTTAAAACAACATGAATCGAAGAATTTGAGGTTAAAGCTATTTTCATAGTATAATGAAACATTATTTTTCTTTTGCCCTGCACAGTTATTTGCACTGAAAGTTCACAAACAGACAAAACTAATCAGAACAACAATTACCTATGGAATGTAGAGATTAACTAGAAGGTAGTATTAACTAGATTACTAGATTAACTAGAAGTAGTAGAAAAGTGAGTGATTGAGAGGTTCTATTATCTTTACTGTGGTGTTGCTCATATGAGAATATATATTTGTCAAAGTTCATTATATTTTACACTTAATATTTGTGCATTCACTATAAATGAATTTTCCCTCATTAAAAGAATATAAATTTTTATATTTCATAAATACAAAAATATAAATGTAAAAGAATATAAATTAAAAAACACACAAATGTATTATCTTACAATTTTGGAGGTTAGAAGTGCAAACTCAGTCTTAACTGAGCTAAAATCCAAGCTGTCGGCCTCCTTCTGGAGGCCCTATCAGAAAATTTGTTTTCCTTACTTTTCCAGCGTCCTGAAGCTTCCTGTGAGCCTTGGTTCATGGCCGCTGTTTCCATCTTCAACCCTCTGACTTTCCGCCTTCCTCTTCCATCTTCTAAGGATGCTTGTGATTACACTGGGCCCACCTGGTGGTGATGGTTCTCTCCTGATCTAGCTCTCTAGCCAGGCTCCTCTAAGCCCTTTTCTCAGCTAGGCCTCAACCTTGCCCTCTAAAAACTTCAACTAAACACTGGCATTGTTTCTAACAGCTCAAAGCCTCATCCTAGAATGACCCCAGCCCCCTAAAATGCTTTGCTGAGAAAACTCAAGTATGCCGTGAAAACTTACTCTTTGTTCCCCCACCAACCCCTCAAGCTAGCGCTCCTTCTCTGAGCCTCTGCGGGAAGGGAGGAGCCCAACTTCCCTACGTAGCATCATTTAACAAACCAGATGCGTTTCACATGGACCAACTCCACCTTCCCAGTTTTTGTAGGTTTTCACCTTTCTGACTCTTTTGAGCCCCAGCTCACGATCCTCCCTGTTCCCTCTTAAACAAATCAAAGTTGAGTTCAGTTCACACTGGACTCTTTTCCTATTGCAATACGATATAACTGACTAAAATGTCTCCTAATTACTTTAACCACTGTCAGCTTTGTTAAGTTAGGAAGAGAGATGATTAAATTAAGGGCCCTGTAAAGGGGAGATAATCCTGAATTATCCAGTGTTGTCATAGGAAGAAATTTTCCTTAGATTTGGCCCTGATGAACTCGGGTAGGTGTGGAAGAATGGAGTAGTTCCTGAAGATGAACTTAGCAAAAAACAGTGTTATTGTGTGGCCAACACATAATAATTGTTCCATATAGTTGTTGGCTGACTAATGGCCGAGAAACTAGGTCTTTATAATGCAAACATTCACTCATTCATTTACTCCTCAGTATTAAAAAGGAGTCCTTAGTTACAATCAACACACGGAGATATTAGAAAATCTAAGTTCAAGAGAGATTCATTGGAAGGATATGGGGTAGCTTACATAGTTATCAGAAGTAAAGCTTGAAGAAGTAGGTCTCAGGAGGGTGAGGGACAGAGGCAGCTCTGGGACTCTAGATGGCAGGAACTAACGGACAGGCTGTCTCAGCTGGGATGAGTCAGCTGTAGCCAATTTTCTAACCTTGCGTCACCTACTCAAGGTTCAGAATCCTGGGAGGGAATCCAACTGGCCTTGCTCAGAAAACGTGCCTACCCCTTGGCAAGAAGAAAGAGTGAAATAAATAATGACTCCTAGACTGTCTGCCTGAGCACTTGATAAATAATAATGTCATTCACTGAAGAGGGAGATCTGAGGAGGAACAGGTTCATTGTCAAAATAAAGAACTCTCTCTTCCCTGTGTTAGTTTTGAGCTGCGTCTTAGGTACCCAGATAGAGCTGTTGAATAGATGATGAGTCTGAAGCTCAGAAAAGAAATCCAGACTCCAAGGAAAAGTCCCACAAAATACTAACATGGGAATCATTGGCTTATAGGTGCTACTTACACCAGGGATTTGAAGAAAGCACCACTGGAGAGTAATTAGATAGAAGAAAAGGGCTGAGGATTCAAGACCTAGATCATTTAATAGTTCTGATAGAGGAGAAAGACTCAGGGAACTAGAAAAGAAGCAATTGCCAAAAACCTAGCCAACAAGTGAGGAATAAATCAGCAGACTGTGGCAATCCAGAGTCAAGGACACTAAGTACTTCAGAAAAGAAGGTGTATAAACCATTTCAAGTGCTGCAGAGAAGTCAGGAATGAGGAAACAATTGCCCACTGACTTGGGAAGATATGCATAGTGTGACCTTGATAAGAGCCAACGTCAAAAGTTTAGACAAAAGACTGAAGGGAGTAACTTGATGAGAACATGGCACTGTGTAATTTTCTTTTTGGAGGGTGGAGTACAAATTGGTTTTGTTGTGTTTTGAGATTAACCCATGTTGTCACAAGTAGCAAGTATGTTGTCACTTCTCTATTATAGTCCATTGTGTGAATATACCATGATTTATCTGTACATCTTAAAAATTTTTTTATTATGCAAAACAATGTTTAAAAATTGAAGTGTAGTTGATTCAGTGTGTTAATTTCAGGTGTACATCACAGTGATTCCTGTGTATATGTGTTATTACAAATTATTGAGTATAGTTCCCTATGTTATACAGTAGGTCCTTGCTGTTTATCTATTTTATATATAGTATATAGTAGTGTTTATCTATTTTATTGTTGATGGATGTTTGGGTTGTTTCCAGTTTGAAACTTTTACAAATAGTTCTGCTATTAGCATGCTTGTTTGTATCTTTTGGTAAACAAAAGTACTCATATTGGGGGGCATAAACCTAGAAATCAAATCACTGGATCCTAAGATTTATGTATGTTTACCTGGCAGATTTCCAAAGAAGTACCAATTTATATTCACATCAGCAAGATGTAAGAATTCAAGTTGGTTTTAGATTGAATTTTCCTAGTGACCTAGAGTTTGGGCACATTTTTATATGCTTACTGGCCATTGGGAACCCCATTTTTTTAAGTGCTTGAGTTTTTTCTCCATCTTTCTATGGTTTTTTGCCTCTTTTTCTCATTGATCTATAGAAGTTATTTATATATTCTGTGGTTGGCAGTTTAGGTGCTAAGTCGTGTCCAGCTCTTTGAGACCCCAGAACTGTAGCCCACCAAACTCCTCTGTACATGGAATTTCCCAGACAAGAATACTGGAGTGGGTTGCCATTTCCTGCTCCAGGGCATCTTCCCAACTCTGGGATCCACCCATGTCTCCTGTGATGCAGGCAATTCTTTTATCGCTGAGCCACCAGGGTTGGACATATTCTGTAAGTAAGTCTTATTGAGGATGTAAATTATTTGCCCAATCTGTGACTTATCTTTTCATTCCATAATGATGTTTTTGTAAATAAACATTAAAACTTGAATTTAAATATGGTATGATTTATCAGTCTTTTCCTTTATAGGCAGTGCTTTCTGTATCATATTTAGGAAATCTTTGCCCATACCAATGTGAAAATATCTCGTTTCCTAGAAGCTTTGTTGTTTTAGCTTTTATACTTAGATCTGTAACCCAGGATCAAGATTCATTTTTTCCCATGTGGTTATCTAATTAACCCTACATCATTTATTGAAGCTTTTTCACTTTCCTTCCTGCATCATAGTGACACATTTGTTATTAGTCAAGTCATCACATATGTGTGGGTTTCTAGGCTTTGTTTTATTGATCTGTTTGTGTACCTTGACATATTTTTCACACCACTCTAAGTACTATAGCTTCAGACTGGTAAAAGAATTCAGTAACATAATTCTTATTCTTGATTAACTTGATTATGGTTGGCTCTTTCCAATTCTATGTTGGCTTTTCAATTTGTATTTTAAAGCTGCTGGTATTTATATTGGGTTACATTGAATTTGTGGATTAGTTCAGGGAGAATGAACATATATTTAAACTATTAAACCTTCCAGTTTATCAAATACACACAGACATATATCTATAATTAAGATAACCCTTAATTTCTATTTTTAGTTTCAATTTTTAGTGTAGAGTTCTAGCATACTTGTCTTTAAATTTATTTCTAGGTATTTGATGTGTTTTGTGTGCGTGCTCAGTCACTCGGTCATGTCCGACTCGGTGACTCCAGGGATTGCAGCCAGCCAGGCTCCGTTATCCATGGAATCTTCCAGGCAAGAATACTAGAGCGGATTGCTATTTCCTACTTCAGGGATTTAATGTTTTTTACATGACTACAAACAGTAATTATCAAAATTAAATTTTCTAGTTGTTTGTTGCTTGTTTACCAAAATACAATTGACTTTCAATATTGACTTTGTGTCCAGTGACCTTGTTAAATTCTCTTATTCATTCTACCAGTAGGCCTATTGATTCTTTTGGATCTTCAAAGTTTATAATTATGTCATTAACTAACAATGACAGTTTTAGTTCTTCCTTTCCAACCTTCTTACCTTTTACTTTCTTGCCCATTGCATTTGTATTGAGAAAAATGCAGAGTATAGTGTACATCCTTATGTGTTTGTCCTGATTTCACAGGGAAGGTTTTCAGGATTTCAAGATTTCATATGATAACCATGGATTTGTAGATATCCATTATCACAATGGGCTTCCCTTGTGGCTCAGTGGTGAAGAATCCACCTGCAATGTGGGAGACCTGGGTTCGATCCCTGGGTTGGGAAGATCTCCTGGAGAAGGGAAAGGGTACCCATTCCAGTATTCTGGTCTAGGGAATTCCATGGACTGTATAGTCCATGAGGTCACACTTCACTTTCTTTCTTTCATTATCACTATAAAGTTTGCTTCCAGTCCTAATTTGCTATGTTTTTTTTTTTTATCATGAATGAGTATTAAATTTTGTCAAATGTGTTTTTGTTTTATCAAGATCATTTCTATCATGTGGCAAAGTAAATTAATTAATCTTCAAATCTTAAAATAACCTTGATCCTAAAATAAACCCTAGTAGGTCATGTCCTATCAAAATAAACTTTAGTTGTTCATGTCCTATTACAGTAAACCCTGGTTGGTCATGTTCTATTATCCCTTTGTATATATCACTAGACACCAGTACACATTTTAAAATATCTATTTATGTTTATTTTTATATATCAACATTTCTTTTATTATGTATATTATGTTTTTTTTAATGTGCATAAACAAGTTTAAATGCAGAATATGAGCCAATCTAGAGAAAGGACCTGGTAACGTAGGATAGAAAGGGGAAGATAGCCAAAGCGAGCTGTGGAAGGTAAAGAGATAGATGTGGTTCAGGGAACAGGTAAGTGCACTGGCCTTAGGGAGAAACCAGGGCTCTTCTTTCCTCGCACAAGAACAGTGAAAAGCAGTATGTAACTAGGTATTTCTAATGTGGTGGGTTTGTTGTTGGACAGATGAATTATTTCTCATGCCACTGCCTCTGTGACATATGAGTTATCAACTGAGAATGAAGAATGGGCCCAAGATAGGATTTGAGGAGAAAAGCTGCTAAGTGACTGAAAGTGTGAAATTAATAGAGAATTGCTGCTGCTGCTGCTAAGTCACTTCAGTCGTGTCCGACTCTGTGCGACCCCATGGACTGCAGCGTACCAGGCTTCTTCGTCCATGGGATTCTCCAGGCAAGAACACTGGAGTGGGTTGCCATTTCCTTCTCCTAATAGAGAATTAGGACTTTCTAAATATCTATTTCAGACTTGTGGTTATAAATGTACAGTGAATCCAATCAGCACTGTTTGTTTTTCTCCTTAGAGTTCGCTTAATGGATATTTGTTGTTTTTTTGCTGCTGTTTTAAAACATATAGGTGTGTTTAAGTTTAGTTGGGAAAGGTATCCTCACTATGACAGAATTTAATGAATTGAAAAATGTATTTTGAGGAGGTAGACTCAATAAATAGACTCTTGGAGGAAACTTGAGGAAATCATACATACATGAAACCTAAGACAGTTCATATCTTTTTGCTTTTTATACTTTTCATACAACCTAGACAGCACATTAAAAAGCAGAGACATAACTTTGTCAACAAAGGTCTGTCTAGTCAAAGCTATGGTTTTTCCAGTAGTCATGTATGAATGTGAGAGTTGGACTATAAAGAAAGCTGAGCACTGAAGAATTGATGCTTTTGAACTGTAGTGTTGGAGAAGACTCTTGAGAGTCCCTTGGACTGCAAGGAGATTAAACCAGTCAATCCTAAAGGAAATCAACTGAATATTCACTGGAAGAACTGATGCTGAAGCTGAAACTGCAATACTTTGGCCACCTGATGAGAAGAACTGACTTGTTGGAAAAGACCCTGATGCTAGGAAAGATTGAAAGCAGGAGGAGAAGGGGACAATAGAGAATGAGATAAATGGATGGCATCACTGACTCCATGGACATGAGTTTGAGAAAGCTCCAGGAGTTGGTGATAGATAGGGAAGCCTGGCGTGCTGCAGTCCATGGGGTCACAAAGAGTCAGACACAACTGAGCAACTGAACTGAAGACAGTTCATATTTTTGAGAGTTTATTTTTGAGGTGTTATGCTGAAATATTACATGTATGATTTCATGTATTTTCAAATACTAGTTCCTATACATTAAAAATAGTATTTGTCCTCTTATAAAGATGAGTAAATTGAAGATGAGAGGTTTGATTCCTTGCCAAACTACAAAACCTGAAAGTCATGCCAAGTCTAGATTCTAAATCCCACTCCCAAATTCTTTAAGACAGTGTTAACCTATATTTTATTTTAATGTTACTTATACATATATCATTACTTTCAAAACTCTAGAATTGAAGTTTAACAAATTGCACGAACTACAAAATCAATTAAAAAAATTTTCAAGAGTCTTTTAACATGATGAGTTATAATGTGTTAGTGAAACCAAATCACCATTTGTAACTTGATATATTCCAATTTGACATTAAAAAAAGAAGAAGGAAAAAAAAAACAATATGCCTGCTCCTGCTTCCCTGATAGAGTTCCAAATGCTGGATATCAGAACTGGAGATGGATGGAAAGCCTCATGAGATCAAAACATTTCTGAATGTTGGTCTAGTTTGACTGTAAACACTAGTCAGGTGAAGGGAAATGGGACGCATTAAAAACGGGAAGGGCATGGAGGACAAAGTAAGGATTCTGTATTTCGTAGCAGGGCTGGGTTGTCCTCTCCTGGCCCTGGAATTTTGAGACAGGGACAGCTAGGTCAGTAAGGACATAAATTGCTATTCTGGCCAAAGAGGCAAAGGAATAGACAATAGCAGGTGCCGGATGAACCTTTTCTCTCTCCACTTCATCCACTGGAGAAATCAATCAAAATACATGACTCAGCATATCCTGGAACCCTCTCAGCCCTGTCAGGGCCTGTCCAGCCACTTTTTGAATCACAGGTGGTAATTGGTGACCCATCAGTGACCTGAATTCATCCCACTTAGAGTGTCTGTCTGCAGGCAGTCTACAATTCTCCCGAAGCACAAAAAGTGGTAACTTCTGATATATTTTCTCCAGACCCCTGAAAAATTCTATGGGTAAGAATATAATTTAATGGTTCCTCATTATCATCTGAGCATGGGTCTTGGCTTTTCCTTTTACATGGCAGGGGCAGTGAGATGTTGTTTTTCCCCTTTGCTTGTTTACTGGCTAGAGTAATCTCTGAGGTACTATCTCAGGAGATTATGTAGAAGATAATAATAGTCATATTTTCCCCAGAGAAACTTCATAAATAACATCTCCAGAGCCTGTCCAGATAAGCTGATGGATCACAGAATAGCATTTAAAGCTCTGTCCAGAGAGAGGGCAGAGCTGGAGGAAAATCAGCTACTATATCACAATGTCAGGAAAATATCTGCAGTGTCTTAGGTGTGGTGTTTAAAATTCATCCACAATCTCTGTCATTGTGTAAATTATGGATTTTGGTTCATTTTCTCGGAGGCTATAGTTTATGGTTTGAATCAGGCAAGTAAGTATGTGTATTACTATCTCTGAGGTTTTTATGAGGCCCTGCAATCAAAGTCAGGTCCTTCTGTTAGTTTCTAGCACAATATCCTACACTTTTCCTTCATAGCCCTTATCATGTTTTATAACTAGATACTTGTGCAAATATTTGTTGTGTAGATGATTAGATTTAAGAAGAAGGAAACCAGGATCCTTGATTTACTCTTTTAGCCTCAGCACCTTGTATAATAAACATATAATAATTAGGTGTAAAATGGTCATTAAATAAACAGCTGTTCATCATGTACCAAGCTATTTGGATGCTGAGGTTGCTGATGGATAGAATGAGGAAGCATAAATTCCTCAAAGTGTTCAAATGAGGAACTCGGGTCAAAAAACAACAACAACAAAAAAACAATGGTTACAATACAATACAAAGCATCTTTAGCTAGGTTTCTGGAGTGTTCTATAACAGAGAAATGACTGGGTGCTCTGAAAGTACAAAGAGGACTAACATCTTATTTATATTTGGTGAGAAGAGGTTAGAAAAGACTAAAGTAGAGGATAAATGAAATCTGAGTCTTTATGTCTCCTGTGCTATGCTGTGCTTAGTCACTCAGTCGTGTCTGACTCTTTGCAACCCTATGGACTATAGCCCGCCAGGCTCCTCTGTCCATGGGGATTCTCTAGGCAATAATATTGGAGTTGGTTGCTATGCCCTCCTCCAGGGGATCTTCCCAACCCAGGGATTGAACCCAGGTCTCCCGCATTGCAGGTGGATTCTTTACCATCTGAGCCACCGGGGAGTAAAGCTATGTCTCCTGAGATGTACATAAAAGTTTCCTCTGGTGAAAAAAGAAGTTTTAATGAACATTTATCATAACTATTACATGGTAGTCTTCACATTTATTCTATGCACTTCCAAAAAGATCTATGTAAATTCTAAATTTTCCATGTTTATGAATTTTAGATATATGTTATTTTTTTCTAATTTTTGGCCATACCCTGCAGCATATGGAACCATAGTTCCCCAATAGGGATTGAATACATGCACCCTGCATTGGGAGGCAGAGTCTTAACCACTGGACCACCAGGAAGTCCCTGCTGCTGCTGCTGCTAAGTCGCTTCAGTCGTGTCCGACTCTATGAGACCCCATAAATGGCAGCCCACCAGGCTCCTCTGTCCCTGGAATTCTCCAGGCAAGAATACTGGAGTGGGTTCCATTTCCTTCTCCAATGCATGAAGGTGAAAATTGAAAGTGAAAGTGAAGTCTGTCCTACTCCTAGCGACCCCATGGACTGCAGCCTACCAGGCTCCTCTGTCCATGGGATTTGCCAGGCAAGAGTACTGGAGTGGGTTGCCATTGCCTTCTCCAAGGAAGTCCCTAGATATGTGCATTTTGAGCCTGGATATACTGTACATAGTCAATAAAGCAGAAATAGATGTTTTCCTGGAACTCTCTTGCTTTTTCGATGATCCAGCAGCTGTTGGCAAGTTGATCTCTGGTTCCTCTGCCATTTCTAAAATAAGCTTGAACATCTGGAAGTTCATGTATTGCTGAAGCCTGGCTTGGAGAATTTTGAGCATTACTTTACTAGCATGTGAGATGAGTGCAATTGTGCAGTAGTTTGAGCATTCTTTGGCATTGCCTTTCTTTGGGATTGGAATGAAAACTGACCTTTTCCAGTCCTGTGGCCACTGCTGAGTTTCCCAAACTTGCTGGCATATTGAGTGCAGTACTTTCACAGCATCATCTTTCAGGATTTGAAATAGCTCAACTGGAATTCCATCACCTCCACTAGCTTTGTTCATAGTGATGCTTTCTAAGGCCCACTTGACTTCCCATTCCAGGATGTCTGGCTCTAGGTGAGTGATCACACCATCATGATTATCTGGGTCATGAAGATCTTTTTTGTACAGTTCTGTGTATTCTTGCCACCTCTTCTTAATATCTTCTGCTTTTGTTAGGTCTGTACCGTTTCTGTCCTTTCTTGAGCCCATTTTTGCATGAAATGTTCCCTTGGTATCTCTAATTTTCTTGAAGAGATCTCTAGTCTTTCCCATTCTGTTGTTTTCCTCTATTTCTTTGCATTGATCACTGAGAAAGGCTTTCTTATCTTTCCTTGCTATTTTTTGGAACTCTGCATTCAGATGCTTATATCTCCTTTTCTCCTTTGCTTTTCGCTTCTCTTCTTTTCACAGCTATTTGTAAGGCCTCCTCAGACAGCCATTTTGCTTTTTTGCATTTCTGTTCCATGGGGATGGTCCTGGTCTCTGTTTCCTGTACAATGTCACAAACCTCCTCTTGATAAACCTATATGCAGGTCAGGAAGCAACAGTTAGAACTGGACATGGAACAACAGACTGGTTCCAAATAGGAAAAGGAGTCCGTTAAGGCTGTATATTGTCACCCTACTTATTTAACTTATATGCAGAGTACATCATGAGAAATGCTGGGCTGGAAGAAGCACAAGCTGGAATCAAGATTGCCAGGAGAAATATCAATAACCTCAGATATGCAGATGACACCACCCTTATGGCAGAAAGTGAAGAGGAACTAAAGACCCTCTTGATGAAAGTGAAAGAGGAGAGTGAGAAAGTTGGCTTAAAGCTCAACATTCGGAAGACTAAGATCATGGCATCTGGTTCCATCACTTCATGGGAAATAGATGGGGAAACAATGAAAACAGTGTCAGACTTTATGTTTTGGGGCTCCCAAATCACTGCAGATGGTGATTGCAGCCATGAAATTAAAAGACGCTTACTCCTTGGAAGGAAAGTTATGACCAACCTACATAGCATATTCAAAAGCAGAGATATTACTTTGCCAACAAAGGTCCATCTAGTCAAGGCTATGATTTTTCCAGTGGTCATGTATGGATGTGAGAGTTGGACTGTGAAGAAAGCTGAGCACCGAAGAATTGATGCTTTTGAATTGTGGTGTTGGAGAAGACTCTTGAGAGTCCCTTGGACTGCAAGGAGATCCAACCAGTCCATCCTAAAGGATCAGTCCTAGGTGTCCATTGGAAGGAATGATGCTGAGGCTGAAATTCCAATACTTTGGCCACCTCATGCAAAGAGTGGACTCATTGGAAAAGACCCTGTTGCTAGGAGGGATTTGGGGCAGGAGGAGAAGGGGACAACAGAGGATGAGATGGCTGGATGGCATCACTGACTCGATGCACATGGGTTTGGGTAGACTCTGGGAGTTGGTCATGGACAGGGAGGCCTGGCATGCTGTGATTCATGGGGTCGCAAAGAGTCAGACACGACTGAGCGACTGAACTGAACCGATACTGTACATATAAGATACACAAGAGTGGATGAGGTCATCTATGTGTTTTTGATGAAGGCATTTAAGGTGTTTTTTTCTTGGAGAATATTGTAAGGCTACTTATGAGACAGAGAAAAAGCATTTTATAAATTGCAAATCTTCTTAACTCTACTGCTGGATTTTCCTGAAGAGGAAAACTGGACAACATATTCTAGAAAGGGAATGTGGGGAATAGGTACTCTCAGAAATTCTTTGTGGGAATTAAAAATTATACACCCTTTATAGATATAAATTTGGCAATTCAGAGTCTAAAATTACATATTCCTTTACCCTTTGTTTTAATAAGCTTTATCTTAGTAAACCCACTTCTAGAAATCTACCCCAAAGTGGTTCTGGCCAAAATACAAAAAGCAAGATGCAAAAAGTTTTTCACTATTGTATCAGTAATAGCAAAAGTCTGGAAACAACCCGAATGTCCTTCAGTAGGAAACAGGTTGAATAAACAAGTAACATCCATAAAATTCGGCACTACACAGCTGAGAAAGGGAATGAGAAGTATCTCTATATACTATTAAGGTCTTTGGCTAGAATATACCTTTAAGTGGAAAAAGCGGTGTGACCTCAAAGTGACCTACAGATTCTATCTATATCCCTATCAAAATCTCAGCTAGATTCTTTTGCGGGGGGGCGGGGGGGGTGCGGGAACAGCAAGCTGATCTTAAAACTCATATACAACTTCAAGGGGTCTGAAACTCAAGAAACTCAAAGGAATAGCTAAAACAGTCTCAAAAGAACAAAGTTGGAGGGCTCCCACATGATTTCAAAACTTAATCCAAAGCTGCAGTAATCAAGACAGTGTAGAAGGCGCATAATGATAAACATAAAACTGAGTTGAGAGTCTAAAAACAAGCCCTTCATTTATCAATGAAATTGATAAATTTTTACCCAAGAAAATTCAATGGGTAAACAGTCTTTTCAACAAATGGTGCTGGGACAATGCGATATTCAAATGCAAAGAACCCCTACTTCACACTAACAAAAATGAACTCAAAATAGGTAATAGACCTAAAGAACTAAAACCATAAAAACTATTATTCTAAAAAATTGGAGTAGATCTTTGTTATCTTGGACTAGGCAATAGTTTTTTACATATGACACCAAAAGCACAACTAATAAAAGAAAAATATAGATAAGTTGGACACCATCAAAATTTAAAACTTTTGTTGTTCAAAGACATCATCAAGAAAGTTAAAAGTGGGAAAAATATTTGCAAATCATATATCTGATAAGGGACTTGCATCTAAAATATGTAAAGGATTCTTACAACTCAGTAATAAAAAGAAAGAAAACAGTTGGAAAATGGACAGAAGGTTAGAATAAAATAGATATTTTGACAAAGAAGATATGCACATGAAAAGATGTTCAACATCACTAGGCATTAGGGAGATGCAAATCAAAACCACAATGATATACCACTTCACACTAATTAGAATGGCTACTACTTAAAAATTGGAATGTACAAAGTGTTGGCAAGATAAGAAGTAATTAGAACCAGTGTGCGTTGCTGATGGGAATGTAATGTTGAAGTCACTGTGAAAAGGGGTTTGGCAGGTCCTTAAAAAGGGCTTCCTTGCTAGCTCAGATGGTAAAGAATCTGACTGTAATGCAGGAGACAGGAGTTCAATTCCTGGGTCAGGAAGATGCCCTGGAGAAGCGACTGGGTACCCGTTCCAGTATTCTTGCCTTGAGAATCCCATGGACAGAGGAGCCTGGCGGGCTACGGTCCATAGAGTCACAAGGAGTCAGGCACACTGAGCAACTATCACTTTCACTTCTTAAAAAGCTAAACATAGAAGTACCATGCAATCTAGTGGTTCCCATCCTAAGAATATGCTAAAATATTTGAAAGGGACAAGGACTTGTACACCAATATTCATAGCGGCACTTTCCACAGTCCTCAAAAGGTAGAAACAACCCAAATGTTTGTCAACAGATGAATGGAAAATCAAATTGTGGTATATGCATACAGCAGGATATTATTCAGCCTAAAAAGGGATGAAATTCTGATAGATACTGCATGAATAAACCTTGAAAACATTATGCTAAGTGAAATAAGCCTGATACAAAATTTCACTTACGTGAGGTACCTAAAATAGACAAATACATACACGTAGAAACAGAGGTTACCAGGGATTAGGAGAGGGAGAATTGCAATGTATTATTTTAATGGGTAGAATTCTTGTTCAGGGTGAAGAGAAAGTTCTGGAAATAGGTCATGGTGATGATTACACAACATTGTGAATGTATTTAATGTCACTGAATTATACACTTGAAGTGGTTAATATGGTAAATCTTATGCTATATGTATTTTACCACAATCAAAAAATATTTTTAGAAGTTATTAATAGATGAATGGAGGTATTAAAATGGAGAGGTATATTGACTTTTTCTCAATATACCTGGCTTTGCAGACTTGACTTTGACTTCATAAAATACATAAATATTTTATATAACTATAAAACAAAACGAAATTTTAAAAACAATCCCCTCAAATGGAATGCATATTGAAACGAACCCAAGCCTCTATCTGGTTTTGCCATATAATCACACAGAAATGTACTATTTCAAGTGACTTTCAGTGATTTTTAGTGTAATTATGCTGTAATGACAAAAAAGAATAGCAATTGCTTAAAGTGTTTTCAGTAATGGTATTGTTGAAGGTAATGTTGATATTGCTATTCTGAAAATGTTTTACATATATTATGGGATAAAGCGAACAGCATGGTGGGTAATATGTTAAAACCTTGAGAGATGTCAAAATCTTTGAGAATCAGGATTTTCAGTAAGGAAGAAGGGAGTTACTGCTATAATACTGATGAGATTAAGAGTTGCTATAGTCTTGAATATAAACGGAAAATGTCACTATAAATTTATGGCACATTTACCTTCAATTATTTTTGTGTAAACATATATATATTATGCATGCATGCATGCTAAGTCTCTTCAGTCATGTCCAGCTCTTTGTGAGCCTATGGACGTAGCCCACCAGGCTCCTCTGTCCCTGGGATTCTCCAGGGAAGCATATTGGAGTGGGTTGCCATGCCCTCCTCTAGGGGGACCTTCCCAACCCAGGGATCGAACCCAGGTCTCTTAGGTTTTCTGCATTGGCAGGTAGGTTTTTTTTTTTTATCACTTGTGCTACCTGAGAAGTGTGTATGTGTGTGTGTGTATATATATATATATATATATATATATAAACATATGGACGGAGGAGCCTGGTAGGCTGCAGTCCATGGGGTCACTAAGAGTCGGACACGACTGAACGACTTCACTTTCACTTTTCACTTTCATGCATTGGAGAAGGAAATGGCAACCCACTCCAGTGTTCTTGCCTGGAGAATCCCAGGGACGGGGGAGCCTGGTGGGCTGCCGTCTATGGGGTCACACAGAGTCGGACATGACTGAAGCGACTTAGCATAGCATAGCATACTTATATCAAGTATTTATATCTATTCCTAGCTCTGCCCATTGAAAAGACCTAGTAGCAATGACAACCCAATTGCAGCAAACACTTCTGTCATTCAGTCTGGAGGAGTAAATGTACAAGATCACCATGAATACCTTTTCATATCAGAAAGTCTTCTGATAGATTTATAGCTATCAAAACCTATGAGGGTTATTTCAAAATAACACGTGATGCAACTTGGCTATGTTCCAAAGGCCAAAAAACAGATATCAGTAAGAGTGATAAGATAACATCACACCCATGATTTCATTATGATTTAAAAAAACTTACTGATTGCTTTGGGAGGATGCTAAGAAACTAAAAAATCATTTTGAAAAGTGATAAAGACCTCAGCATTTGTTTTACCTTTCCTATATGAACCATACCTTAAGTAACCAAATAACTGATGAAAGCCTACCTCTCTTTATAAAAGTACTCTAGCTAAAATAAAAAGGAGAAATGATAGGACTCGAATATTACAAACTCTAAGGAATCTTTGGATCTAGGCCTTCAGGTGATTAGTGATTGATAACACCTTGAGAAGATAGACTTATTAAGTATATACCTCCTAATCAAAGTACACACCTCCACCTGTGGAGTAGTCTTGCCTCGCCCCACCCAGCAACCCTGCCCAGTCAAACCTGAATCTGGCAAACCTTAAGATCTAATAACCAATTTTTGCAAAATACAGAGCTGTGAAACAGAGAAAGACATGCCAGAAATGCGAACAGCAAAAATCAGACTTTGCTACTGTTTCAGGAAAAATGATTTAATTTCTTCAATAAAAAATTACTAGGAATAAAAGAATAGAAGAGTTTGGATAAGAAAGCTTTAGAATAAAAACAGGTTTCAAAGGCACATAAACCAAAGACAAAGTATGGACCTTGTCTGAATCCATTTTAAGAACCCAAATATTCTATAAAAGATCCTTTCTAAAAGCAGACAATTATACAATAATCAGTGATTTGTGAACACTGAGTATTTGACGAAAACTTCTAGATCATTAGTATAGATTAGAAGCTGACAGGTCTGTGTTAGTTCCTTTCCTGATGAGCCAAGATAACATAAATGATTTTTTCTTTTTTTAATTGAAAAATATTTGACATCTAACATTGTGCAATATTAAGTGTACAGCATGTTAGCTTGACACATTTATGTATTGTAATATGGTTGCTGTTGTGATAATCAGCACTTCTGTCATGTCATGTAATGATCTCCTTTTTCAGTGATTGAAATCACTAAGTTCTAATCTCTTAGCAAGTTTATTGATTATAATACAATACTATTTTCTATATTCACTATACTGTGTACTAGATTTCTGGGGCTTATTTACTTCTGGTTGCAAGAAGACAGAATATATCAGGCATATCAAGGTAGAAATATTTTTGTTGAGTTTATTAGGCCTTCTAAATATAAAAATAAAATGGCATAATCTTACTACTTAGATAACTGGTTACCTTATTTTCAAAAAGATTTTATGCATATACCAGCATATGTATGTAAAGTGTTGCTTTTCCTTTTATGGTTGTGTTTGTATAGCCTTTTTTTTCACTATATACTTGTATATACACTAAGCATCCATGTAATGTATCTTCCCATCACGGTATCTTTTGAAAATCATTTCCTATCAGAATATAGATTTGCCTCATTTTTGAAAAGTTGCTGTATAATCAGTAACATGAATATACTATAATTTATTCATATGCTTCCCTATTAATGGGCATGCAAATTGTTTTTTATTTTATATAATGTCCTGTGTATCCTTACATCTTGGTGTAATTTTTCAAATGTGTCTATGGTGAAATTTTCCAGCAGTGAAATTATAGGGTCAAATACCATGTGTTTTTCAAGAGGTGTTTCCAAATTGTCCTCAAAAGCACTCTTACCAAACTGCCTTCCCCCCGAGCACGTGAAAGTGCCCATTTCTCCACATTCTCACTGTCAGTGGCTCGCATCAAGCCTTGATCAAAGTCTTCTCACTGTGACACAGGAGGTGTGTAAATTCTCTCCCTCTTAAATGATACCAAAGCGAATTTAGATTCTTTTCTCAATTTAGTTCCCATGGTACCCTAGCGATTAACCTTTCTTTCAGCTTGTTGTGCATGCTGTGGCATTTCAGTTCAAACACAAACACACACACACCCTAAACAACTGGGCATAATTATTTATAAACTGTTGAAATCTGATTTTTATGAATATTAGGTTTTCAGTGTTGTCATGGCAAATTCATGAATAATATTGAGATGACCAAAAAGTTCATTTGAGTTTGTCTATAATATCTTACGGAAAAACCTAAACAAAATTTTGGCCAACCCAATACTCGGTTTGGTTCAGTTCAGTTGTTCAGTTGTGTCCGACTCTTTGTGACCCCATGAATCGCAGTACGCCAGGCCTCCCTGTCCATCACCAACTCCCGGAGTTCACTCAGACTCACGTCCATCGAGTCAGGGATGCCATCCAGCCATCTCATCCTCTGTCGTCCCCTTCTCCTCCTGCCTCCAATCCCTCCCAGCATCAGAGTCTTTTCCAATGAGTCAACTCTTCGTATGAGGTGGCCAAAGTATTGGAGTTTATAGTAACAATTAAATACAATAATACATAAAGTAACTAGCATGGTATCAGAACATAATAAGAGCTCAATTAATGGGAATCATGTTGATTATACCATTGATGACACATATATTCATAAAAGGGCACCCTCCTACACTGTTGGTGGGAATGTAAATTGGTGCAGCCACCATGGGAAATAGTACGGAGGTTCCTTCAAAAACTAAAAATGGAGTTGCCATATGATCCAGCAATGCCAATTCTGGGCATATACCCAGAGAAGACAAAAGTGCTAATTCAAACAGATACACATACCCCCAATGTTCCTAGTGGCACTATTTATAATAACCAAGACACAGAAGCAACCTAAGTGTTCACCAACAGATGAATGGATAAAGAAGTTGTGGTATATATATATATATATATATACACACATGCAATGCATATTACTCAGCCATGAAAAAGAACGCAATAATGCCATTTGCAGCAATGTGGATGGACCTACAGTTTATCATACGAAATGAAATCAGACAGAGAAAGACAAATATTATATTACTTACATGTGGAATCTAAAAAGTAGTACAAATGAACTTATTTACAAAACAGAAACGGACTCACAGGCATAGAAAATAAACTTGTGGTTACCAAAGGAAGGCAGGGGAGGGATAAATTGTGAGTATAGCATTAACAGATGCATACTACAATATGTGAAATAGATAAACAATAAGGATTTGTAGCAGAGGGACCTATATTCAATATCTTAAAGGATCAAAAAAGAATATAGATATATATCTATATATATGGGCTTCCCTGGTGACTCAGGCAGTAAAAAATCTGCCTGCAATGTGGGAGACCTGGGTTCAACCCCTGGGTTGGGAAGATCCCTGGAGAAGGGAACGCCTACCCATTCCAGTATTCTGACCTGGAAAATTCCATGCACAGAGGAGCCTGACCAGCTATATAGTCCATGGGGTCGAAAAGAGTCAGACACAACTGAGTGATTTTGACTACATATATATATATATAACTGAAAATCTTTGCTGTAGACCTGAAACTAACACAATATTGTAAATCAGCTATAAACCAGTCAATAAATATCTTCATATAATCATTTTATGTAAAATAATAGGAAACTGCATAAAATAAGTTAATCTGCTTAATACCAGAGCTATCTTACATTCATAGGTGGAAAAACGAAGGTAATTATAATATCTACCTTCAAAGTACTTCCAGGTACTGTTTTAAGCAATTTATGTGTATTTCCTGCACTTACTCTTACCAACAGCCCTGTGAAGTATGTACCGGTATAGATGGACATGCTGACGACTTATATAACTTGCTGCATCCAGTTTTAAAAACCTTAAAAGGCAGAACTCCCCTTAAAAGGGGATTTGAGCACAAGCAGTCTAACCCCAGAGCCAAGTTCCTTACCAGCATGCTATGTGCCACACTTTGTGCTAATTACTTTACAAATGTTATATCTAATTTGCTTTTTATATACAAATATCCTCTCTGAGTTTCAGTTTCCTTTAAGGAACTTGCTCTAAAGTCACATTTGATATTTAAACCTAGGCCTGCCTAAAGCCTATGCATTTTCCATTTGTATTTTCTATCTGTGTGTTTCTAAATGGATTCCATCTTTGATGAATCAGTATCTTTTTCTACAAAGCTGAGAACTTTTAAAAGTAATAACTGATATTTGTCCTGCATTTCCCATGCTTTGCTAGATGGAGACATCAGAACTGTCCCTTGCTCAGCTAAACTCTCAATGCAGATTTGACACCATAGCTCTGGAACAAACAGCAGGTTCCCCTAATAGCATAGTTTTTAGGGTTTTTTCTCTGTCACCCACAGGAAGAAATATTTTTCATCACAACCCAGGAGATATACTCAGAGAGACACACATTATATGCACAAACAATCTTTATAGTCTTACATGTTAATAGCATTTATGTTATTCAGTCTATTTTATTTTTTTTTAAGTGCTTGTTAAAACCAACCAAACTGACTTCACAACCATTAATGGATTATGACTCACAATTTAAAAAACATTCCATTGGAAAATATTTTATTGAGTTGGCCAAAAAGGGTATTCAGGTTTGTCATGACAGCTTATGGAAAAACCTGAATGAACTTTTTGGCCAACTCCATAGTTCTTTCCAAAGCTCCAGTTCCAAGCAGGTGAGTGACTGATTTGGTTGATGGCATAGTGGAAATGAAAGCAGTTAATCCAAAAGAATGAAGGGAAATACTTTCAAATTATGAAAAGTTGTGTGCACAAGAATATGGCATTGTGTATAATAGGAGACCTGATTTCATATGGAGTATTAGAAATGTCTCTGTGAGAAGTGTCCCTTGGGTTGAGACCACACCACAAGGCCAGGCAAGGCCACACCACAGCACAGTCTCCTAAGGCTAGAGGGGCATGAACTACTAGTTGAGGAATGGAAGGAAAAGATCTTCAAGATAAGTCTGGGGAAGTAAACAGGGCCAGATCACATAGGGTCCTGCAGACCATGGAAAGAGATGAAGGGGATTCCTGAGGCTGGAGAACATAAAACTCACCTTGTAAAAAGATAACCATGGTGTGTAGAATGGACTGGAGAATTTCAACATGATACAGAGAGCTGTGGGTAGTCTACCGCAATATGGTGGGGTTGGGTGGGGTAGGGTGGTAGTCTTTTGTCACTTATCTCCTCTCTTAGCGAGCAGACTTTACAATGCATTTCACATGCATGGGGACCAGACTTGCTAATTTTGGAGCTGTCAACTGAGAAATAAATAAGCCATGATACAGCATTATTTTAAAAGTAATGAAAAATGCATCTCTGAGACTATGGAATAAATGGCCAAGGTACAGGGAAGCTCTTACTCTTTTATGCCGCAAAAAAAAATCAGATTATGATATGAACCTTCATATCCTAGTTATTACCAAACTGCATTATGCTCACATATTTTACTGAATATAGTTCTGGAAATAAAATACTTATCTTCTCTCCCTCTGAGAGTATAGGATCTATGATAGAAGGCCTCAGATCTGATGTGTGAAAGGGGAAAGAGGATTTTTAACAGCCACACCTGGCTCCATGATTAAATAAATTTAAAATCTTGCTGAGCAAGGGAAGCATGGTGCTTCTCACCTGGGCTGCTTCTTTCTTTGATTAATCGTCCCCTGCTTGATCCAACACTGTTGTGAACTTGCCACAGTCGGCACCTTTATCAGTCCTTATTTTTGGATAAAAATAGCTTCGCCCAAGTTACAGTAAAAAATGTTTGTTCCCTCAGGGTGAATTTAATAAGACCTTTGTCCCCCACTTAAAGTTAAATGAAGTAATGGGAGAGGAGTTTTCTGGTCTCTGACCAGTTTGGGGACCTCCATCCTGCCTCCAGCAGGGAGCTGAACACAACCAGTATGTGACCCCACTCTGCCTAGGTTGTTTTCAGGGGCATCCAGTGATGCTCGTGGTTAGCGCTCTCTTCTCTCTCCTTTTGGTATCCAGTCCTCACCTACCTCATTTGCCAGCTATCCCAGTAAGACCCTGCTCACATGCCATGAGCCATCATTGTTTCTATTAGCCGAGGATAGCCTAAGGTGCAAATAGGTCTCAGGCAGGATTGCATATAATTAGCACATCCTTACTTCCTGAAAACCTGTAAAACACAATAGATATAACGTGTAGTGGTGCAGCTGGGAGGATTGTGAACCAAATCTCCCAGGTCCAGGCACCTATCCTGGTGCCCATTAAACTTGTGGCAGAGATACCCAGCCAGTCCTTGCATGAAGCTGAAGAATAACACTTCCTACACTTCTCACATTGTTACCAAGCACTTCCTGTGCTTCTATCTTAATCCCTCCCCACCCCAGTCTTCAGTGGTATACAGATTTTATTTGTTTAACAAGTGAACTCTGAGAACCTAGTTTTCATTAGAATGTTACTCCCTTAGATTAATGCTTCATTGAATTGCTCATTTTTCTTTTGTTTGAAAGTCTCCTCTTCCTGTAGCACAATGATCATTCTAAAGAAGAAAATGTACTCAGTACACTTCTTCCATCATTGATAGTCTACATTTGTTTCCTAAGCAAAGAATTTGTCCCTCGGCATTGGTTTGCATCCCTGGGCACTGCTTTGCAGTCTCTTAATTCTGTGATTCAAATAAAACTTTAAAATGTGATCTCTGTGACATGATGTCAAAAGAAACATGTCACAATAGTGTTGATACAGAGGGCTTTTTGTGACTAGAAATCATGTCTGTGCTTTGAGGAAAACAAAACAAATCAGAGCAGTTGGAATGCATTGGTACAGGAGGTTCTTTGCAAACAAGCAGAGGCCAATCCTGCTCACCTGTGTCTCATTTCCTCTTCCCATCCCTCCAGCTCTTGCTCCTTCAAGTCTGATCATGTGTCTTGCTTAACCCTCTCCAGTGTCTCTCCAGAATGCACAGACTCGTGAACAAGCTCCTGTCGGGATCTGCTCTCTGCCTTCTTCTCCAGCTTCCCCATCACACATCGTTCCAACAAACCCACACTCTTCTCCTTTCCCTCCTCGCGCTGTGTTCTGTCCCATGTCCCTGCTTAATCCAGGCTGTTCTCCTCTTTCAAATCTTATTTTTGGACCTAGAAACCCCTTCACTGCTACCACCTATTGGGTGTTTTATCTCATGTAAATTACTTAAACTTCTCTGGGCCTTGATTTCCTCCTCTGTAAAATGGGAGCATAAGAGCAGCATTGTGGAGTCAATGACACATCATGTGTAGAGTGCTTTTAGAGCCTGCCCCCGCTGCTGCTGCTGCTAAGTCGCTTCAGTCGTGTCCAACTTTGTGCGACCCCATAGACAGCAGCCCACCAGGCTCCCCCGTCCCTGGGATTCTCCAGGCAAGAACACTGGAGTGGGTTGCCATTTCCTTCTCAATTCATAAAAGCGAAAAGTGAAAGTGAAGTCACTCAGTCATGTCCGACTGTTAGCGACCCCATGGACTTCAGCCTACCAGGCTCCTCCATCCATGGGATTTTCCAGGCAAGAGTACTTGAGTAGGGTGCCATTGCCTTCTCTGCCTGCCCCAGAGAAGCCATCTAATGGAAACAACAGCCATGTTGGCTTTATTTTGTACTTATTATTGTCACCATCCTTCAAAATTTAACTCCGGTGTCTCCTGTGTTGAGAAGCTTTCCTGTCACTGCTCATCCCCAGGACTGAGTGACTTACTTCCCTTTTCTGTACACTTACTTCTTAATGGCTCTCTTTATATCTTTTTTCTTATCATGAGTGTGGTTTATGATTTGTTATAATGTTAAGTAATGAAGTTGTTAATGTGGAAAAATAAGCATGAGATGGTTCAAGGAGGCCTCATGACTCGTGTTTTATGGACCTTCTGTAGCAATGTGTTCAAGATATGATTGTTAATAACAGGTGAATAAATGGGGTTTTCTTCATTTTCTGAGCTTTATAGCTCTGTAGACTTACGGTTAATGGGTATTTATTGTATGCCAGGAATAACATTAAATATTATACTCATTGTAGCATTGAAACATATATATTACCAAATGTATTAATAAAACAGCTAGTAGGAAGGTGCTGTATAACACAGGGAGCTCAGCTCAATGCTCTGTGACAACCTAGAAGGGCAGAGTGGGAAGAAGGTTTAAGAGGGAGGGGATATATTTATATTTATGGCTGATTTGTGTTGTTGTACTGCAGAAACTAACACAACATTGTAAAGCAATTATCCTGCAATTAAACATAATTTTTTTTTAATGTTACACTCATCATATTTAGTCTTTAGTTAAAAGTAAAGTGTTAGTTGTTCATTCGTGTCTGACTCTTTGTGATCATAGATTGTAGCCCACCAGGCTCCTCTGTCCACAGAATTCTCCAGGCAAGAATACTGGAGTGGGTAGCCGTTCCCTTCTCCAGGGGATCTTCCCAACCCAGGGATTGAACCCAGGTCTCCAGCATTGCAGGCAGATTCTTTACCTTCTGAGCCACCAGGGAAGCCATACCACCACCAAAAAAAAAAAACTGTTACACACATCATAGTTAGTCTTTACTATAATCAAATGTGGAAGATCTTCTTATTATTTGCATTTGACACATGCAGAAACTGAGGACCTAGAACAAGTAATAGACCAGTACTCCCATAGCCTGGATTCTTAGCTCAGGAAAGCTTGGCTCAGGTCTATAAGATGTCCTTTGCCTCTAGGCCTCTTCAGTGTGTAAATGTATTTAACCCACTTGCATTTCTAATTCCTTTCCAGGTATTCCTTCCAAGATGAGGAAGACATGTTCATGGTGGTGGACCTTCTGCTGGGCGGGGACCTGCGTTACCACCTGCAGCAGAATGTCCGCTTCCAGGAAGACACCGTGAAGCTCTTCATCTGTGAGCTGGCCATGGCCTTGGACTACCTGCAGAGCCAGCGCATCATTCACAGGTCAGTCAAGTCCAAGGGGCAGCCTTGGGCTGAATGCATAGGAGCGGATGTGCAACTTGCTGCATTCAACAGGTCCTGATGGAACGTGACATCTAACTCTTACTTAATTCGTATAGCAATACTGGAGGTAGATGTCCCCAGTTTTCGAATAAAAGTAATACTGAGTACATTGAACTTAATTTCCCCAAGGTCACCATTAGTAAACAACAAGACCAGAGTTAATGAGTATTGGTGCTGTTTATAACTAAGCCTAGACAAAGAGAAGGAAAAATGACATATTGGGGCTTAATAAATATTAAATGAAGAAAGTGCATAAAGAGAAAGACATAGAATGGGTAGGAAGAAAATTCTTTGGAGAGAAAATTTGAGTCATAACTTCTATCATCCACCCTATAGTGAGTCCCTGGTGTGGGTGTGCTGCAGACAAGTCAGCAAAAGCAATGTATCTCTTTCACCTGGGGCATTTGTGTCAAAGACAAACAAATAACACAAGTAGCTATAAACCCAAACAGACAATAGAGAGAAAAGGATAATACTTGATATTTATAAAGGAGTTGGTAGTTTTGATGGCAATTTCCTGTATAGTATCTCACTTGATCTCTATAATAAATGATAAATGAGCAGAGCAGTTGTAGTTAGACCAGTATTAAATCTGAGATTTTGTGATTTGGAGACATTAAATTATCATCTAGGTTCTTTTTAAGAATTTTGAACCTAATCACCATCAAAGCAGCTACTGTTTACCTGGGTTTCCATATGCCAGGCACTGCAAGGTACTTTCATATATTATCCTATTCTATTCTCAAAACTTAGAGGACTCCACTTTTCATTACAGTACTCCCATTCTTCAGATGAGAAAAATGTGGCTCATAGATTCACCAAGGAGAAATCCTGACAAACAACGTTGCCAGATTCAAACCTAGATCTCTCTGATCCTAACATCAGAGCTCTGTCTGCTATACTAATCTGTATTTATTACATATATGAAATATATACCATAATACATTAAACATCATTAAGTGAACAATCAACACATGTGACTCTGCCACTGTCATCTCGAATCCTTGAAGAATCTGCTGAGTTTTTATGTCTCATTTATTAAACATTTGGCCAGATAGACTATTTTCCCACCATGAGTTAACATCTAGAGTTTGTTAGAACTAGTACAGATCCTTGATTAAAGATGTAGCGTCATAATTTATAGACTCTCTGTGAAAGTACCATAGACCAATCCTTTTTTTTCTTTTTGGTCTTGGCACTTAACATAATTATTATTTAATTTTCTATCTTTGGAAGGGCCCATTTGTATTGAAAATGTGCTCTTCAGGCAGTGGATAAATGGAAAGCAGACCGATTAATCATGTACGATCTCTGAAGTAAAATTTACACACCTGGTGTTTTTCTCAATAACTGGGAATCCTGTTGACAAGAGATCTTTCTCCCACACTGGCTTTTTGGTAGCCATCACCCAGTTCCTTCCTAGGAGAAACTTTTCATATTTGTAGGCATAGAATCCCTCTCAGAGTCTTCATGCTCACTCATCCTCCCCTATATTGCCAACCCACAGTCTGTTTTGGGTGCTGACATGGCAGATCTCTGGCAGGAGTCAGGGACCACGGGAAGTCCCCACAGGGGCACCTTTTCACTGTCTCCCTCCTGTTTGAATCTGAGTTCTTTGCCTTCTTTGAGTTTCATTTTCTCAGTCATCACAAGATACTCTGAGCCTTTTTGCCATGTGCTTAGAACCATGTTCTGAGAAGAATTCAGGAGAAAAACAAAACCAAATATGTGACACAATTTTCACCCTCAAGAAACTTAACCATACCAAGCAGCTTTGTTCTGTCTTTCTCTCCCTTATTTGCTTTTGCTGTCATGGTTTTGTCACTTAAATAAGAAATCAAGGATTAAGTTTCCGCTTCTTGCCTTTTACAGACTCACCATTATTATTACTTAGAGCCTGTCTTCAGAGGGCCTCTTTGTACTGAACTATCTCCTCACCATGGCATATTAATGGAAGGTGGACACAAGGACATTATGAATACAGGGTTAAAGTAAGATGGCATCCTCTTGGGATCAAAAACAATCCAGATGTATTTCAACTGCTGATGTGTCCTACCTTGTGTCCCCAAGTGTTATGTTTTAAAGGTAATCGCATCTTGTACCTCTCCTGAGGCATTGTGATGTTTTCACTATATAGTCACCCAATATCTGTTTGTTCTACTAAATTGTAAACTCAGTGACACGGCCATGTGTGGTATGCTTCTCACCGTATAACCAGTGTTCAGCAAAATCTGAAGGAATGACCGCTGCCTGAGCCACACGGATGATTGATTGCATAAAAGCCCAGGTTTACAGATAACAAAGACAAAATTAAAATAGAAGAAATTAAAGCCATAAATTTCAGACATTTGTTGGCCTTCATGTTGGGTAATCATATAATTTATCATCCAATCAGGGTACTCCTGAGAATGAAAGGAGTTGGTGTTAATAATTATGCTGGGACAACAGGCAAAACTCATACATGTTTTGGAAAAACCAGGACATATACCAACCTCTTTAGGGCTTTTCAAGACAGTAGGGACCAAATAGGTTTAACTGTGAGAGAGCTCTAATTACCAGAGCTTTCTGCCTTCCGAGTACTAGATATCAATGTGAATTGATTTCCATTTGAAGTGGTTTCAAATGGGTTAAAAAAATCATGTACATGGTGAAATAAGCAGTGTCCCTTTGTCTGCGGCATTTAGAGGATAATAGTGCACTCTGAAGCTGGGACTCCCAGGGCAGAGTTAAAAGCATGACGAGCAACATAGAAAAAGAAATGGAGGCTTCTGAGTACTCTAATTCTATTTCTAAATCTCTGCCTTCAAAGAATCTGTAAAATGCATGATGTATTTGATAGAATCAAAGATAACAAAACATCTTTAAGCTACTTAGAGGATTAGATTGGAAGACACATCTTGAGTTCCAAGGCATTAATAAAAATTAAGAAAATACAGTAGATTCCCCAGTCAAGAAAAGATCATCTGCTTAAAGGGGCAGATATAAAATACGTGACTTCCACATACAGATGGCCGAAAGGCCCATGAAAAGATACTCTATTAGAGAAATGCAAATCAAAACTACAATGAGATATCACCTCACACCAGTCTAAATGGCCATCATCAAAAAATCCACAAACAATAAATGCTGAAGAGGGTGTGGAGAGAAGGGAACCCTCCTACACTGTTGGTAGGAGTGTAATTTGGTATAGTCACTATGGCGAACAGTATGGAGGTTCCTTAGAAAAGTAAAAATAAAGCTATATGACCCTGCAATCCCACTCCTGGGCATATACCCAGAGAAAAACATGGTCCCAAAGGATCATGCACCCTAATGTTCATTGTGGCACTGTTTTCAATGGCCAAGACATGGAAGCAACCTAAATGTCCATTAACAAAGGAATGGATAAATAAGATATGGTACATATACACAATAGAATATTACTCAGCCATTAAAAAATGAAATAATGCCACTCTCAGCAATATGTATGGACCTAGAGATTGTCATTCTGAGTGAAATAAGTCAGACAGAGGAAAAATATTGTATGCCATCCCTTATACATGGAATCTAAAAAGCAATGATTTAAATGAACTTGTCTATAAAACAGAAACAGACTCAGAGAGTGAACTTATAGGTTGCCAGGAAAATAGAAATGCGGGGAGGGATAGTTAGGGAGTTTGGGATCGACATGTACACAGTGCTATATTTAAAATGGATAACCAACAAGGTTCTACTGTGCAGCACAGGGAACTCTGCTCAATGTTATGTGGCAGCCTGGATGGAGGGGAGTTTGAGGGAAAATGGACACATATACACGTATAGCTAAGTCCCTTTGCTGTCCACCTGAAATGATCATAACTTTGTTACCTGGCTATATTACAATATAAAATAAAGAATTTAAAAATATATGTGACTTACTAATTTCACAACAACATTTTGTCTCTGGACTGGGTCAAAGATTCCAAATTATCTGTGGTGGCCAGTAACTGTGGATGGAGCAGCTGTGGTGATAGGCTGTCGTGACTGTGGGCTTCTGGGTACCAAGCGCTCTGCTAAGTACTTGTGAATTATTTCCTTCCATCTGCCACAAATCCAAGAGGTTGATGGTGTGATTGTCCCTATTTTACAGCTAATGGAACTCCAGTTCAGAAAATAACTTGGCTAATATGTAGGTGAGGCATCACATGAAGGATATGCAAGGCTCTTAGCCTCTCTCCACGCGCCTGATGTTCAGCACAGTTGTTGCCTTGAGGAGGGCGTGGTACAGGGTGAGGCATGGCCACCTGCCTTCAGAGATCTGCGCTGTCTGGCTGCACAAGTGAGATGGACACATACAGAACCAACGGATGACAGAGGAGCCCAAAACTCGATGCTAAGTGTATGAGAATGACGAGTATTTCAGTGAGAAGATGATTTGGGGTAATGATAAAGGCTTCTTGAGAGCTCAGGGAGGTTAAAACCAGGAAGGAGAGTTTAATCCATGGAAAGGGAACTGTATTCTGAATGAAAGTATTCATTTCTCTCTCTGCTAACATAGAATGAGTTCTGTCTTTAATTTTTCCTGCCAGCAATGTCTAGCTTATTTTTTTAAACACCATAAATCTTATTTCTGCCTAAATTCTAAGTGAAACATAAATGGGGTTTTGTTTTATCTTGCTTGTAGACTTTTTAAAATTCACAGACTTGACTTTTTGTTGTTTCCTAAATATGTAGAATACTTAGCTCATTTTTCTCATTTTTAGAGTTTTTTTTTCTCTCTAGTTGTAAAGGACACAGGACTGCATAGTCACCATTCATTTTGAATTGTGCAGTTAGACTAGTTAGACTTATTTTTTAGTCAAGAAGTCAAACATTTTTCCATTTTCAAACTAGAGTTTGAAAAATCAGCTCTAGTTTTCAAATGACAGCCATTTCTTCCTTCAATATTCCCCTTTACTTACATTAAATCAGTGAATGAAGATTTTAACAACATGGACACAGTCATTATTTGCTTTTATTTTTAAAAATAAGCAACATTAAACTCATTACAATCCTTCCTATGGGATAGTACTCTTTAGTTTGTTGATTGCCACAGTCTCTCCAGTGAATAAAGTAATAGAAAGTAATTTTTACAGTGCAAAGACAAATTTGTATTCCCTCCCTTGTCAGCTGTTTAAAATGCAATCACGAATTTAAGCTAATAAGATGAATCGTTTGGGACAGTTAAATAGTAAGAGTCATGTTGGGTCAAAATACCATTTGAGCAGATGTTCGTTTTTTCCTCTTTCTAAGAATTATCTCACTCTAATAAAGTTATAACTCACTGATTTCTAAATTCCTATCGGAATGCAAAAAAAATCTAGTTAGGCCCTTGATGTCAATGACTGCAGTACAACAGGACGTGTTGCGAAAGTTCATCTCCAACTGATTATAGATATGTTGAAGTAGGAAAGAAAGAAAATTCATGATTATAAAAAAAAAGAATAGGATGTTATTTTTATTCATCACCTTTATCTTCTTTGCTGTAATCATAGAAACCTTGGAATTTCCATAGATACACAAAGGAATTAGTTTTTGCATGCCCTGTCCTGGACTGAAGTAGCTACTTACCAGAAGTTTATATTATTCTTCTAGAAATCAGCATCTTGACTGGGGGGAGAGGGGAAACTTAGGGATAAAGTTTCTATCATAAATATTCATTCAAGAATTGTTTCTTGAGTATCTGTTTTCCAGACAACAATTCTCTGGACTGACCTTCAATGTAGAAACGACAGAGACTTCGCTGTCATCAGAGCTGATAATACAGAATGAAAGGGAGTCAAGTAAACATTTCAACAGTCATACCAGAACGGTGGCATTCTGGTATGCATACCAAATTGTTTAGCATTCACTGCAGAGAAAACAAGCAGTTATATGTGTATGCTGAGTCACACACACATCGCTCACACTCAGCACATCTTCACCGTGGTCTTGATCATACTTCTACTGGTAGCCCCTGGCTCACAATATTCTTCACAAAAAGTGGTCTCTCCCTCCTAAACTGAAGCTCTACTCCTCACTCCTGTTCTAATCTCCAGCATGTAGTCTAATCCAGAGCAGTTACTGAATAAGTCAGTGACTAAACAAATCAATGAGGACAGAATATACATGTGATCTTTGGGTGGACATGGAAAGTAAAGGTTTCTGTAGATGAAGTTGTCTTCAGTATCATTGTTTGTTTGGCTTTTTTGGACATAGGCTTGCAGGGTCTTAGTTTCCTGATCAGGGAACGAACCTGCACCCTCGACAGTGAAAACTTGAAGTCCTAACCACTGAACCACCATAGAATTCCTGGAGCATCGTTTTAATTTATTCCACACATTCCTATTGTGTGTCCACAGTGTGTGGCTCTGTGCTGCCTTTCTTCCATGCTGTGTTAGTTTTTATTCTGTGCAACAAAACACCACAGACATAGGAACTTAAAATAATGCACATTGATTATCTCACAGTTTCTTTGAGTCAGGAGTTGGGGAACATCTGAGTTGGGTTCTTGAAAAGGCTATAATCAAGGGGCTGATTGGAACTGGGTTCTCTTCTTGAGGTGGACTGGGCAAGGGTCCACTTCCACGTTCAGTCAGGATGTTGGCAGAATTCATTGCCTTGTGTAACCTGTAGGACTCAGGCTGTTTCTTCAAATTCAGTGAGGAGACCAAGACTCTAGAGTGAGTCTGCTAGCAAGACAGAGTCCATTTTATTGAATTAAACTATGTAACATAACACAATCAGAAGAGCAAGACCCCATCACTTTTTGCCGTACAATGTCTGTTAGAAGCAAGCCATACAATTAGCCCACACTCAGGGGTGAGGATGATATAAGACATGAACACCAGGAGGTGGGGACTGTGGGAAACACCAAAAGTCTGTCCACCACACTTCCTCTAATGAAGTTGTCTTACACCAGACTCTAACATCAATACCCTCTATGAACTTAAAGTGAAATGGAAAGTCGTTCAGTTGTGTCCGACTCTTTGCAACCCCATGGACTGTAGCCCACCTGACTCCTCTGTCCATGGATTCTCCAGGCAAGAATACAGGAGTGGGTTGCCATGCCCTCTTCCAGGCTATAACCTTAAACACAGCCTTGAACATCTCTGTCAAGGAGGTGATAAGGAGGTCTGACCAAATGAACAGGAATGGTTCTTTCATATCTAAGAGTCTAGGATGATTTCCTCTCAGCCCTGATAGGATGATGCTCTTCAAAGTATAACTTCCTTGATTTGCAGCTCTCTACTGCACACCCACTTCTCCCCAAGAAGGCCCCATGACCAAAATGAACTGTCCAAACAGCATATGACAGTGAAGTGAGATAATCACCTTTTAGCACATTTAATAATCAAGACCTACTGATGAAATTATTTGCAGGGCAACAATGGAGACACAGACATAGAGAACAGATTTATGGACACAGGGAGAGGGGGAGGAAGGAGAGAGTGTGATGTATGGAAAGAGTAATATGGAAACTTACATTACCATATGTAAAACAGATAGCCAATGGGAATTTGATGTATGATGCAGGGAACTGAAACTGAGGCTCTGTAACAACCTAGAGGGGTGGCATGGGGAGGGAGGTGGGAGGGATGTTCAAGAGGGAGCGGAAATATGTATACCTATGGCTGATTCATGTTGATGTTTGGCAGAAACCAACACAATTCTGTAAAGCAATTATCCTTCAATTTAAAAATTAATTAATTAAAAAAAGAATAATCAAGACCTTTTTGCAATTCAGTTGTGAACCAGAATTCTTTGTTTTCATTGGCAGAGACCTTCAAGGCTGAGGTTTCACCTTTTTGTCTGACTTATACACACTGCAGCATCTTGGAAGTCACATTTTATTCCTAGGGATAATCATTCGTAGGAAAAATAACATCTTTCTGCAGCTAATCATTTTAGTCAATGATCACTGAGTTACAGATGAGCTTCTGATGAGTGAACTTGCCAGCACAGTGACACCCCAGCTTTCTGAAGCCTGTGGGAATGAGTCATCTGGAGAGAGGCTTTTCTAATTCCTAAGGATGTTTACTACTCTGCTGCTGCTGCTAAGTCGCTTCAGTTGTGTCTGACTCTGTGAGACCCCGTCGATGGCACCCCACCAGGCCCCGCCATCCCTGGGATTCTCCAGGCAAGAACACTGGAGTGGGTTGCCATTTCCTTCTCCAATGCATGAAAGTGAAAAGTGAAAGTGAAGTCACTCAGTCATGTCCGACTCTTAGCGACCCCATGGACTGCAGCCTACCAGGCTTCTCTGTCCATGGGATTTTCCAGGCAAGAGTACTGGAGTGGGGTGCCATTGCCTTCTCTGTTACTACTCTCTGCTCACCATTTAATTTATACTGCAATGACATGTCTCATTTTCTTAATGGCTTAAGAAGAGCTATCATTCACTGTGTATGTATCAAGAACTAGGCACTGTGCTAACTAGCATTTTGCACACCCTGATAGTCAGCAGTACCATGACAGGGTTAAGTGCCTTGCCCAGTACCATGCAGTTGGTATACTAAAGCCAGATTCAAACATAGGATTATCTGATTCAAAGGCCTTGATCTTAATATAGGCTCTTTTAGTTTCATTCTTATAAACATGATAGACCTCTTCAAAATCAGATGAGCTATTTAGTGCTATTTAGCCAATAGCAGGGCTTCCCTGATAGCTCAGTGGGTAAAGAATCTGCCTGCAATGCAGGAGACCCCAGTTCGATTCCTGGGCTGGGAAGATCTGCTGGAGAAGAGATAGTCTACCCACTCAAGAATTCCTAGGCTTCTCTTGTGGCTCAGCTGGTAAATAATCTGCCTGCAGTGTGGGAGACCTAGGTTCGATCCCTGGGTTAGGCAGATCCCCTGAGAAGGGAAAAGCTACCCACTGCAGTATTCTGGCCTGGAGAATTCCATGGACTGTATAGTCCATGGGGTCGCAAGGTCAGACAGGACTGAGCGACTTTCATTTCCCATCCAATAGCAACTAACATTAGTTTAGACACGTATTTTTAGTTGGTACGTGTTATGGGTTGAGTTGTGTGTCCCTCCCCCTGCCCACCAACACACACACAAAAGGTATGTTGAAGTCCTAATCCCCTGTACCTCAGCAGGTGACCTTATTAGGAAATAGGGTCTTTATCTTCCCAGGTGGCTCAGTGGTAAAGAATCTGCCTGCCAATGCAGAAGATGCAAGAGATGTGGGTTAGAACCCCTTGGTCAGGAAGATCTCCTGGAAGAGGAAATGGCAACCTACTCCAGTATTCTTGCCTGGGAAATCCCATGGACAGAGAAGCCTGGTGGCCTACAGTCCAGGGAGTCACAAAGAGTCAGACATGACTGAGTGACTGAGTACATAAGCACAGAGATAATCAAGTAAAAACGAGTTCCTGAGGGTGGACCCTAATGTAACTTGTGTTATCAAAAGGGGAAATGTGGACATAGAGATAGACACACACAGAAAAGGAAGATGATGTGAAGAGGCACAGGGAGAACTCCATGTGAAGATGAAGGACGGGAATGATATGTCTATAAGCCCAGGAAGGTTAAAGATTGCCAACAAACCAACACAAGCCAAGAAGAAGTGAGGAAGTTCCCTCATGTACAGGTTTCAGAAGGAGGAGGACCTGATGACACCTTGATTTCAGACTTCCAGCCTCCAGAACCATGAGACAATATATTTGTTTTTTCTTAAGCCACCTATTTTGCAGTGCTTTGTTACAGCAGCCCTAGCAAACGAATACAGTGTGTTTTTACAATTTCCTTAGAGGCTAAAATGTCAACCTTTTCTTCTCTAGCACATGCTACTCAGAGAAGCTTCTGCTTCCCTCCTGCTGCTCCAAATATATTATGGGATGGGAGACCAGATAACAAAACTTGTTAGAACTGTTTATAAAAGTGCAGTAACCTAAGAGGGAAATTCGATAAGTCAAATTCATTAGCTTTCGTATATGGTAACCTATTTTACGTTGCCCAGAGACTATCTCTGCTTACTTCCGTATTTCTGATTTCATGAGAGATATTTCGGATATCTCTGGCTTTTTAATAACGTGTCTCTAGCCCATGGGGTTTTGTTTTGCACTTAAATATCTCTAGATGAAGTTCAACCTTTTCTGATTTACCAAAGCAGCACGTCCAGTATATGAGAAAATTAAAAGTCTAAAAATAATTACAGATTGTCTGATTCCTGTATTACTCCTGCTCTGTGTGATGTTGCCTTTCTTCCTCTCGGTATGTTGATAATATTTTGTTCACGGCAGTGGGATGATAGTTTGGCTTCTGGCTGCCATTTTCTGTGGCCTGGTTAAGAAAATGCCCTTCCTTTTTGTTTTGGTGAATCTTCTTTTCAGGAGTTTACAAGCCTTCTGCAAGTCTTTGCTTCCTAACTCCCACAGCAGAAGGGCTACTTGAGCCTCAAAAACAAAACGGTAGTGTGGTAATGAGGGTATTAGGTTGATGTGTTCTGTTCAGCACCTGCTCCCGAGCTACCGAATAATGAATGAGCATCAGTTACACATTGTGAAAACAGGAGACTCTGCCTGTTTTGTGCTGCCTGTCAGGCAGTTCTGAAAGGTGCTTTGAAACTGTGTTTCTCATACGAGGGCACTCATTTGTGAAAAGCCATGTGAAAAAGTCCAAGAACTGCTTGTTTACAGGTCAACATTTAACTTGCCTGTGCCAAGCTTTTAAGTTTCTCTAAGGTTGAGTTTTGTTAATATGCAACCCATGCCTTGGTCCAAATTAAATTTTACTTTGCCTAGCATACATTTTAGCCCAAAGCTAAAAGCATCATTCTTTCAGGGTTAGTCATTTAACACATAGTATTGATGACTTATTCATGCGCCAGGCAAACAGCTCTTGAATGGAGTTTTTTTAATTCATTAACTATGTTATTTGTTTATTCACATGTGTATTGTTGTTGACATTTTATTGAAGTATAGTTGATTTACAGTGATGTTGCATTAGTTTTAGGTGTACAGCAAAGTGATTCAGGTATTTATACATATATATTCTTTCTCAGATTCTTTTCCATTATTGATTATTAGAAGATATTGTATATAGTTCCCTATGCTATACAGTAGGTCCTTGTTGGTTATCTATTCTATATATAGTTGTGTGTATATATTAATCCCAAGCTCCCAATTTATCCCTTCCTCTTTTCCCTATTGTAACCATAAGTTTGGTAAGACTGACCTGGCCTCTGCTCAGCTCTCTTGCTGCTGCTTCAACCACTCTCTCCCCTTTCTCATATGTTCTAATCACAAAGGCCTCTGTTCTGCTCCAGGATGTAACAGACTTCCACTTTAGAGTCTAAGTATAGACAGACTCTTTATATGTGAATCTGTTTCTGTTTTGTCAGTAAGTTCACCTGTATTTGTTTTAGATTCCACCTATAAGTGATATCATGTGATACTTATCTTGTCTGTCTGACTTTACTCAGTGTGAAGAGTTTTTGAAGCATAGAATCATGGTTTCTGTCCCCTCAGAGCTTATAGTTTGGTTGAGGAGATGGACAAAAAATGTAATACAGAAACATAAACAAAGAACAGAGATACAAATGACCATGTTAGGTTCAGTGTTTGTTGAATGCGGTATGGGAAATAAAGATCTAAGGAAAAGCATACAGGTTTGGGGATACTGGGTGACTTTAGCATCATGCTGGAAGAAGCCTCGCCAGTAGGTGGCATTTGAGCTCTAAGGTGGAAGTTTGTTACATCCTGTAGTAGAACAGAGTCCTCTGTGGTCAGAATACGTGAGAAAGGGGACAGAGAGGTAGAAAAAGCCACAGGAGAGCTGAGCCGAGGGCAGGTCCTCTTACCGTGTTCAAGTAAGTGCTCTAGTCAAGGTTATTTCTTATTTGTGCCTTAGTGAATATACAGAGCCGGTTTTTAAAGGAGACTTACTTGAATTTGTTATCAGTTTGGAGATAAGGATAGGGCATTGATAGTGGGTAATAAGACAATAAAAATGCAAATGATAGAGAATGGGCCTCACTAGCTATTCTCGATATCAAGGCAGGAAAGAGCCTGGAGATTATTAGTTCAACTTGCTCCCTCTGTAGGGAAGGGATCAGCGTACTTTTTCTATAAAAGGCTAGATAGAGAATGTTTTACACTTTATAGGCTGCGCAGTCGGTCCCAACCCATCAACTCTGCCACTGAAGAGTGGAGGCAGCCACAGATAACATGGAAGCATAGAACCTGATTGTGGTGCAATAAAACCTTCAGATACTGAAATCTGAATTTCACATGATTCTTTGTGTCATAAAATGGCATTCATCTTTGATTTTCCAATCATTTAGAAATGTAAAGTCCCTTTATAGCTTATAACCATACAAAAAACTCATGATGTGCTACATTTCGGCCACAGGCCATAGTTTGTCAACCCCGGAACAGATGTTAAAACTGTGGCCCAGAGAAGCAAGTGATATGAAGGTCACAAAGCAAATCAGAGACAAGGCTAAGACAAGAAATCATGTGTTCTAGCTATTAGGCTGGTGGTGGTTGTTGTTCAGTGGCTCAGTCGTGTCCGACTCTATGCCATCCCATGGACTGCAGCACGCCAGGCTTCCCTGTCCTTCACCATCTCCCAGAGCTTGCTCAAACTCATGTCCATTGAGTCGGTGATGCCATCCAACCATCTTAACCTCTGTCGTCTCCTTCTCCTCCCGCCTTCGATCTTTCCCAGCATCAGGGTCTTTTCTAATGAGTCAGCTCTTCGTATCAGTGGCCAAAGTATTAGAGCTTCAGCTTCAGCATCAGTCCTTCCAGTGAAGTCAGGATTGATTTCCTTTAGGACTGACTAGTTTGATCTCCTCAGTTAGCACTTTTTTAAAAATAGCGTTTTCATTGATGATAAAAGTAAGAAGATATTTGTTGTTGTTCAGTCATGAAGTTACATCTGACTCTTCGTGACCTCTTGGACTGCAGCACTCCAGGCTCCCCTGTCCTTGACCATCTCCCAGAGTTTGCTCAATTCATGTGCATCGCATCAGTGATGCCATCCAACCATCTCATCCTCCGCTGCCCCCTCTCCTTTTGCTTTCATCTTTCAGCTTGAAAGCATCAGGGTCTTTTCCAATGAGTTGGCTTTTTGCATCAGTTAAACATTAGTTTCTTACTATCTGGCCCTTGCTACATTAATACTTCCCAATTATTTGTTCAATGTTTTCTGAAAGTTAGTTGAACAATTACTATTTGTCAGATACTAAACTAAAAGTTTTGCATGTGCCATCTCACTAAAGCTTCACAATGGCTCTATAAAGCAGACACTATTACTGTCCTCAATTTACAGATTCAGGAGAGCTGAGTCTCAGAAGCTTACTGCAAACATGTTTCTAGTCTCAGTAGAAAGCTAATTCACATGAGACTAAACAATGAAGGGGATTTACTATCTTATGACACTTCAAAGTCCAGATGAAGGCCAGACTCGTAGGCTATCTTGATCCAACACCTCAGCCTTGGACTCCATGCTAACTCCTTTAAATTCGATGAATCACACACCTTCTGGAAGCTTTCTCCAGAACAGCAAAGATGTTTCTTCCTCAGAGGCCTATAGCATAACTCTTCTGCCTGCTCAGTGGCTTAAATAGGGTTACAGCCCACTCCTGAACCAATAACCAGGACTGTGAAGTGGCATAACTCTCAGTAGCTTAGCCCTGAGTCATAGAACTGTCTCCTGAAGTCAAGCATGGGATAGATTTCCCCAAAACAAAGGGACTACAGTATATGTGTGTGTGTGGCAGAGAGGTTAAATACACAAATGAACTGAAATGATTAAGAGAATGAAGAATGCATGTTACGAAGGCAATCATAATGTACATTGTAAAAAGTTATAACTTGCCCAAGGTCCCAGAACTAGCAAATTTTCAGCTGAGATTTGAAACTGGGTCATCTGACTCCAGAGCACACATTCTCAACATCTAGGTTCTACTGCTTCCCAAATAAACCTAGTAATGCCTGATGATGGATAGATGGATAGAACAATTTGTGATTGGGACTGTTACCAACTTTATTCTATACACACACACACACATACATACACGATTACATAGTACAATACCATATACCATATACATGACTCATATTTAGTCTGTATACTGGTACAGCCATACCCATTATAAAACTACTAAAATTCTTGTATTTCAGTGTAGTTGTTGATAGGGAGCTGCTGCCTGAGCTTGTCCTGTCTTCTCTCCTCTCACCCACAAACTCCCTTGATCCAGCAGCTAAAGTGCTAACTCCTGACCCTACAGGGGTCTCTTAGGTTCTGCTTATGTGCCTCCCCCAGCATTCAGATGACAGACTTTATTTGTTATCAACAATGGACCACAACTGATCTTGTTCCTTTCTGGTTCCTCTTATTTGTAGACTCTTTTCCTTCCTCTAACTAGTACATTTCCTTACTTAAGATTTCCTGGGTTTGAGTGGAAGACCCAGGAGACCTGAGTTCAGGCTAGTCTCTGTGGCTGAGTGACAGTTACTCTGTGTTCTTGCCTCCTTGGGTGCAGAATGCATACATGTTACTTAAGATTCTAGCTATGTGAGTCCAAATTAAAGAAAACATTGGTAATAAAGAGCACTGCTGACTAATGCAAACTGTAAGGCAGGAAGCCTTGTCATCTAAACATTCTGCCTTCAAAGACTACAAAGTGGTTAAAAATCCCAAGTTTCTGGGATGGTGGTACATGGCCATACTTCTCGAACTGGAGTGTCTGTACTATTGTACTGTTGGGGATTCATCTTCCTTAAACAATAGATTTATCCAGAACAAGAAAGATAGAATTTTATTTTTATATTAAAAGAGATATGGATATATTAATATTATAGAGTAGGGTGCAAATCTATCATATACATATAATAGAAATTATGAAAAAAATTAAACTTGATGCAGACCAATTTTAACAACACCTCAGACCCTGGGTATGTTAGGACATTCTCTGCTGAAAGGGAGTAAGATGTGAATATTTGTAATATAAACTAAGATTGCACCTCTCAATCTTTGATTATAATTCCAGTTCTGTCTTACTTTTAATCTTGAGCCATCTCTGAACTCCCCCTTCTTCATTTGCAAAAATGGGTATAATATCTAAGTTATGGATATTATTGTTGTAAGATCAGTGTTGTCTCTCAAGTGCCTGCCATGTGCCTGCTGCAGCATGAACAATAAATATTAACTCTAACCACTCTCATAACTCATGGGAAGTACATCAGTTTGAAACATTATTACGGACTAGCCTCAAACACCTCTTCCTGTGGCCAAGCAGGCATTACTAATCAATCTTTCCCCTTGGGTGTGGAAGCCCTTTACCAGCACAGTCTGAAAGCCTTCAGTCCCTTTACTTCATTTCCTTGTAATGGCTTCTGTAACTAATATTCCCTTGAACAAACTGTGGGAAAGGCTAGAATTGAACAACAAAAAGAATTAGTCATCTGAAATAAGTATATGTCAATTATTTCTCAGTTGAAGCAACCAGTTGGTCAGAAAGTTGGAAGATGATAATTGGTTTTTAATAATCCAATCCTGGGAGCTTTTCACTTCTGCCTTCTGCTCTAAATTATGTAATTTTGCTCACAATTTCCCATAACACTCTCATACCCCCACCCCTCTCTTTTCTTCAGATCAGATCAGATCAGATCAGTCGCTCAGTCATGTCTGACTCTTTGCGACCCCATGAATCGCAGCACGCCAGGCCTCCCTGTCCATCAGCAACTCCCGGAGTTCACTCAGACTCATGTCCATCGAGTCAGGGATGCCATCCAGCCATCTCATCCTCTGCCATCCCCTTCTCCTCTTGCCCCCAATCCCTCCCAGCATCAGAGTCTTTTCCAATGAGTCAACTCTTCGCATGAGGTGGCCAAAGTACTGGAGTTTCAGCTTTAGCATCATTCCTTTCAAAGAAATCCCAGGGCTGGTCTCCTTTAGAATGGACTGGTTGGATCTCCTTGCAGTCCAAGGGACTCTCAAGAGTCTTCTCCAACATCACAATTCAAAAGCATCAATTCTTTGGCGCTCAGCCTTCTTCACTGTCCAACTCTCACATCCATACATGACCACAGGAAAAACCATAGCCTTGACTAGACGAACCTTTGTTGGCAAGGTAATGTCTCTGCTTTTGAATATGCTATCTAGGTTGGTCATAACTTTCCTTCCAAGGAGCAAGCATCTTTTAATTTCATGGCTGCAATCACCATCTGCAGTGATTTTGGAGCCAAGAAAAATAAAGCCTGACACTGTTTCCACTGTTTCCCCATCTATTTCCCATGAAGTGATGGGACTGGATGCCATGATCTTCGTTTTCTGAATGTTGAGCTTTAAGCCAACTTTTTCACTCTCCAGTTTCACTTTCATCAAGAGGCTTTTTAGTTCCTCTTCACTTTCTGCCATAAGGGTGGTGTCATCTGCATATCTGAGGTTATTGATATTTCTCCCAGCAATCTTGATTCCAGCTTGTGTTTCTTCCAGTCCAGCATTTCTCATGATGTACTCTGCATATAAGTTAAATAAACAGAGTGACAATATACAGCCTTGACATACTCCTTTTCCTATTTGGAATCAGTCTGTTGTTCCATGTCCAGTTCTAACTGTTGGTTCCTGATCTGCATATAAATTTCTCAAGAGGCAGATCAGGTGGTCTGGTATTCCTATCTCTTTTCTTAATATGGGTCTATTTATGTGACCAATAGCCTTCATGAAACACCATAATTAATATATTACAGGCACAACAAATACAATATTGTATGATATTATATAAATATATATAAATAAAATATTATACATATAATACTTTCCTCTCTCAAGAACTTGGAGAGTACCCAATCTAAGAGAACATTATGTAACGAAGATTTAAACCCAAACCATGAACCTTTCAGAAAGCTGTGGGACACTGAAGGAGTTGAGTTTGGTTTGGATACACAGATTTTCCTCTTCTGTCTTCTCACAATACCCCATGTCATATTGCAGGGTGAGCAACTTGATTCCAGGGTAGGCTCAGTGAAGGGATGTAATTAGCCTATTAAGTCCTGCTAATGTGTTGTTAAAGTCATTCAAGTGACAACAGCAGACGTATCAGTTCCACTTTGAACCCTGCCATAGGGAGCACTGCATTTCCACTCTTCTGTTTATAGTCCCCACAGTAGGAATCAGCTGATTCAGCTGGACCTGGCCTTTTCTGTTTCATCAAGTCAAGATGCAATGAGAACTTTCTACAGAATGTGTGTGTTCCTTCAGCACTTCAGCGCACTTCAGCACTCCCCAAATGACTGGTTTTTTAGTTGCCAACAGCAAATACAGCGCATCTGGCATAGATGGAAGAGGAAACCAATATTCTTGCCTGGAGAATTTCATAGACAGAGGAGGCTGGCGGGCTACAGTCCAAGGAGTCGCACAGAGTCAGACATGACTGAGCAACTAAGACGGGCATAGATGGAGGGTCTTTTGTTGCTGTTGTAGTTATTGTTCTGTTGTTTTTGTTTGCTTTTGTTTTTATCTTCTTAGAAGAAAAAGAAAGACGTGGCTTATTATTCCAGAAGTTGGAGATGCCAAGGGATCAGATGCACTCATTTTTCTGACAAATATTTATTCAAGCACTAACTTTATTCTGGGCACTTTGATGAGCTTGGAAGCTACAGCACTGAACAGTACAGTACAGAAAAGATGTCCTTTCTCTGAGAAATTACATTCAGAGGGGTGGGGGGGAAACAAATAATGAACAAATAAGAAAAAATACATAATGATAGTGTTGTACTGAAAAGAAGATGGAGGGGAAGAGATGAAGATGGAGATGAGTTGTCAGGAAACATCTTGGAGGATGTGATATTTTAGCTGAGATCTGAATGACAAGAAGAAACAAGCCATGCAGGGGGACAGGATTGTAGGTAGAGGGGGCAATGTTTGAAGGAGACCAGAAGACCAGTGTGGCTGGAACATGGTGTGTGGCAGGGAGAGGATGCTATGAGATGTAGCTCAGGGTTCTGCAGGACTAGAGCATCTGCAGGTCATATAAGGCCAGGGGTAAATGGTTCAGATTTTATCCCATGTGGGTTAGGAGCCAGTGGAGGACTTTAGGCAGGGAAGGTGTGTGTAATGAAAACCCCCACCCTGGGTGCTGTGTGGATAATGGATTGTCAAGGAACAAGAGGAGAAGCAGAAACAAAGCACTATTACAAATTTCCACTAAAAGATGATGGTGCTGGTTCTGAAGATGGTGATTCTTTTGTGTGTGTGTGTGTGTGTGTGTGTATTTCACTGTAGTAAAATATACATCACATAAAATTTATCATTGTAACCGTATTTAAGTGAAAAAGTACATTAGGTACATTTACACTGTTATGCCACCATCACCACTGTCCATCTCCAGAACTTTTTCATCTCAAACTGAAACTCTATAAACATTAAACAATAAATCATCCATCCTTCTTTCCCTCAGTCCTTGGGAACCATTATTCAGTTCTCTGTCTCTGTGAATTTGACTGTTCAATCTAAGGATTTCCTATAAGAGGAATCATACAATAATTGCTCTTTTGTGCCCTGCATATTTCACTTAGCATAATGTCTTCAAGGTTCATCCATGTTCGAGAACATCAGCATTTTATTTTATTTTTTACAAATATCTGTTCAAATACCTGCTTTCACTTCTTTGGGGTATATACCCAGAAACAGAATTACTGGATCGAGTATTAATTTCATGTTTATTATTTTTTTTTGAAGAACCATCATAGTGTCTTAGATAACTGTATTTTATAGGTCAAGTTATCAAGGCTGCTGAGGGGCTGGTATTATGAGTTAAGAGAAAGAGAAGAAATAATAATGATCTCCCAAGGTTTTTGTTTTTATAATGGGAGAATATTGGTATGGTATACTGGGCTAAGGGCCTTGGGGATAAGAGGGTTTTGGTGTTTGTGTTGGATGTGATGGATATCAAAGGGTCTCTTTAGGACATATATTTATATTTATCATGGCTGCTAAACATACAGATGGGAACATCAGGCAGAAAATTTCATTTATTATTAGTCTAGAATGTCAGGATTGGCAATAAAAGGTATATGAGACAGGTCATGCTGCACAGGGGGTAGGCTCTAGTGATGGCAGAAGAATGATCAAGGAGATGGGAGTGAAGAAATAATCAGGGTGCATATTTTCAGCTTGCCTGGGTAACTTTAGGAATAGCCAGTTTTGGTAATTACCCAGTTAAACCATCTTATAGATTGCCTTAAATGAAGGAAACCATTCAGGATTATTGGAAAAGATGAAAAAGATAAAAGGTGGTGCTGCATTTCTGAACTAGAAAATCTCACCTTGTTCTAGAAGAAATTTTAATACAGCACCTGGGTTTATTTTCATTTCCTTTCTCCTGCTACATGAATAAACAGTCTTATCACACTGCTCTTCACCCTTAGTGATTTAGAGGTTATTTCATCACTTTTGAGAAAACCTGTGTACTCAGAATCTCTGCTTATATACTTTATTTTTCTGTTAAAAGTCTACTTTCCCATTTCTACAGAGAAAGGATATGAGAAAATATCCTTTCTCTAAAGTTAGTAGTAAACATACCTCTTTACCACTTCGAATCCCTTTGACAAGGTTCCTCATGAACCTTTCTTACCCTCTCCGTTCCTGGGGCAACTAGATCTCATGTATCTATTTCCCATATTCTAACACAGTGACTTATCAAAGTAGACAAATATTTGATGAGTAGATGAACATCAGATTGAAGTAGGACATACCACCTTTAAAATATGACCTCTCTGATCTTTGTGCTGTTCTTTAAGCTAGTTTCTGAGGAAAGTAGTGTATATAACAAAGCGTGGCTATAACAATTTTTTTTTAATGATGCCTAGAAATTTAATAGAAGGCCCATAAAGTGACAAACCCATAGCAGTTCATTCCTCCCAGCAAACTCTCATAAATTCAGACCACAAAATCATTATGTTCATCCTGCCTCTCCCTTCCTGGCAGGGTTCCTCAGAGCCTCCTCCTCATCTGGTAAACACTACCTGATGCTCGCTGATGCCAGTCTCAAAGAGGTGGCAAGAGCCTAATGCCTGGTTCACCTTGAGCTTTAAGCTGCAGAGTATTTGATGGTGCCCTATAGTGCTCTTGTATATCCTGGTTCATATATTAATCAAGAAGCTGCCCCTGCCATCAAGGAGTTCATGATCCAATTGGAGAAAAAAATTAATAGAAGTGTGATCAATGTTATGATGGAAGAAGTATACCATGCAGAGCATGTTGGAGGGGCCACTGACTCAGAAATGGAAAATCAGGAAAGGCTCCCTGCAGGAAGTGGCATCTGAGCTATGTGGTGAGAGATGAATCTGCATTTTCTGGGTGTAGCAGGTCAAGGCTCTGATTCGCACAAAGGAACAACAGAAGGTGAAGGGATGGGGGGAGCATTTAGGAGACTCCATGTACTGCACGTGGCTGTCGCCCAGGAGTCAGACTAAGAGGGCCTTTATTTTATATGAATGCGTTTAGACTTGATAATTTCTGAAATGAAATCCATCAGAGGGGACGGGATGGGGTCTGAAATATTGAGACTTTAGCCAGAGAAACGTCCAATTTGAAACCCCCTCCTGCTCTGTGTTTCTAATAAATTGTACCCTGAACAAGAGAAAAATTTGCCACAGCCACAAATGATCACTTATGAATCCAGAACTAATTTTAGGAAACTAATGAACTAAATGAGAAGATATTTAAACCTTATGAAAGTACCCATGTACCTGCCTGTTGGCTGGGGCACATACTTGGTTCTCTCTGTAGGTAAGAGGCTTGTTATTCATTAATAGTGTCAAGAAAAGGGGACTCTGACAATCTTGGTCTGTCAAAGGCTCAGGTCACCTTATTCTAATAACATAAAAGCCTTTTGACTAGGCTGAAAAATGTAATCCCAAACCTGTTGCAGAATTTCTTCCCTAATGACTTCTGTGAATTTGGGTTGAAGGGCTTTAATGGTTTGTTAGGGAAGGGAGTGAAAGCAGGGGTGTGGAAGACGGAGGGCTGTTATGAACTGCAGAGCAGTGCTCTCATTGAGGACCCTGCTTACAGTAATATTTGTTTCTTGAGGACTTTTAAAATTCTACAGATCAATCCTCTAAGTATTTACCATCAAACTTCTGAGTATCTACCATAAAACTACTCCATTGGATGAGGGTGGGTTGTATTCCTTTCTGTGGATTTAAGGAACTTATCAGTGCATGGAAGACTGGTCCAAATCCTTTAATTACCAACCCTGGGAATAAGACTTTTTGAGTCACTAGAGGCATTAGCATCCTAAGAAAGATTCTAATCTCTGCAAGTTGAAAGTATAATCGCAGTTTTGAAAATGTAATGGAAAAGGTTCTGCCTGGGGTATTTTTTGAGTTACACAGGATCCCTCTTTCTTGGTTTGTGAAAAACTAGAAGAGATCAGAGGCATTATATCATTAGCATCTTCATCAATCTATATTCAGGAATCTGAAGTTTCATAGTGTGTCTCTCTGCTTCATCTCAGTCAGGACTTACTACCCATTAATTTATGTTTTGTTAAGACCTAAGGGGTAGAGAGTATGAACAAACCATTATTTCTCTAAAAAAAAAAAAGTATAATCACATCATAGACCATTTTGTTTCTCATGGTCTTTAAACTCACTTCATCTGTGTAGCTCTAGAGTTACACAGACAGCAGTGACAATTAGTACTGCTGCCTTATGACGACGTAAATGCCGTATGATCTGTGGAGCAATACTTACATGCTCGGCTATAACCCACTATAGAACTCAAGGGTCTGAGAGCTTTGGAATGAAAAAGACCCAGGTTCAGAGCCCAGTCCTTCTGTTTACTAGCTCTGTGACCTTGGATTAAGTGACTTAACTTCTTTAAGCCTCAGTTTTCTGGTCTAGAAATTGGGGGTATTACTGGTTATCATCTCAGTTCACTGTGAGGATTCAGTGAGACTGTGATGAAGGGCTAATACCTTGATTCAACCCTAGCCACCATTCTTGAGAATTTTGACCTTTATCCTGTGTTGTTGTTGCTCAGTTGCTCAGTCTGGTCTGACTCTATAATTCTGCTTTATTATGAGCTACTTTCTCTTTTCTTTTTCCTCCCCTAGGGATATGAAACCTGACAATATTTTGCTTGATGAACATGGTAAGTAAATGATTTGTTTGCAATCAACCACTTGATACACATGTGCAACAAATTGATTATCCCCAGCAGAGGAGTACTATACATGGAAAAAGTGTTTTGCTTGGTTCAGTTGCATTGTTTGTACAAACTCTATTTAATGGTGGGATGGACCATATGGGGGAACTTTATTACTTATCGCAGTGGCATAGAACACTAGTACAGGGGTGCCCAATAGCCGTCTGCAGCCTTTTAGGAACCAGGCTGCAAAGCAGGAGGTGAGAGGTTGGCCAGCTAGTTAAGGTTCATCTGCTGCTCCCCATCAATTTCCGTCACTTGCATTACTATCTAAACATTACTGCCCCGCTACTCCCCATCACCTCCCGCTCTGATCCATGGAAAAACTGTCTTCCATGAAGCTGGTCCCTGGTGCCAAAAAGGTTGGGGACTACTGCACTAGTACACCCATAAATAGCCTGAATTTACATAAGGAAAAAGTTGTTCTCTTTTCAGTTTTCTTCCATTTCTACCTATTTCTTCAAGAAAACCACCCCAGTTTGGGGGTGCTGCTGCTGCTGCTGCTGCTAAGTCATTTCAGTCGTGTCTGACTCTGTGCAACCCCATAGATGGCAGCCCACCAGGCTCCCCCATCCCTGGGATTCTCCAGGCAGGAACACTGGAGTGGGTGTGCTAGTTTGCCTTAATATCTCCATAGAAATTATCTTCCTTTTTTTCCCATAAAGACAGAAGAGACCTCAAGTATAGAGCATTCGGCAGGCAATAATATCTACTTGGAGATTCATTCGGAGAAGGCAGTGGCACCCCACTCCAGTACTCTTGCCTGAAAAATCCCATGGACAGAGGAGCCTGGTAGGCTGCAGTCCATGGGGTCGCTGAGAGTTGGACACGACTGAGCGACTTCACTTTCACTTTTCACTTTCATGCATTGGAGAAGGAAATGGCAACCCACTCCAGTGTTCTTGCCTGGAGAATCCCAGGGATGGGGGAGCCTGGTGGGCTGCCGTCTATGGGGTCGCACAGAGTCGGACATGACTGAAGTGACTTAGCAGCAGCAGAGATTCATGACATTATTTTATTCTCATTTTGTCTGCTTTTAGGCTTTTCTTCTCATCAGGGCAAATTTTTACATTTATATAAGAGATACTAAGTTTTCTGTTCAACCATTTTTAGTTAACAAAAAATCAGTCCATTTAAAGAAACCTATAGAGTAGGTAAGGGTCTATGTGGTACCCAGAGGGATAAGGCAGTGACCATGAAGGTGAAAAATGAACACCTGAAGTTCAAGAAACACTGATTGAAGATGTCCTGTAGAAAAAGCTTTGACCAACAGTGATTAAATGTGTATAATCTCCTCCTAATATTATTTTAATGGGCATTTGGATTTATTGGTACATCAGTACAGAGTTGTAGAACACACAGCCTGCATGTTATAAATGTTACAGAGGCAATAAGATCCTTGTTAAATTTTCAGAGAGCTGCTGGGTGAGGGAGTCCTAAATCTGCAAAGCTCTGTATTCATCTGACTTTTACAAAAGAGATTTACAAGTGGGGCTGAAACTCCACAGACTATCCATGGTTCATTATTTATTTACCTAATTCCATTTAAAATCTGGTTTGCCACGTGTGCTCTGAGTGCCAAGAAATGCTTTTCTGTATGACCTCTAATTTCAAAGCTCAGCATCATTATTTATTTATGGACTGTCTAAAAAGATTTTTTCCACTTTCTTCCAACGCCTTATTTCTTCCTTCCCTTTACTGCTTCTGACATTTGGGAACAGATTCTCTGAAACTCAGAAATGTGGGCACTGGTGAGACAGCATGAAGGTGACTTTCATGAAAACACCAGCTATCTCTGCCTTCAGTAGGAAGCAGGATCCCCCTCATGCTGGTGTGAATAAACTCTGTGGAGCTTCACAGCTGTCCTCTTCACAACCCCAGCCGCTAGAGGCCACCTCTACACAACATGATAGAAAAAGGTGCCCTGTGTGCCCAACACAGTCTTGGGAAGGTGAGCACTGGTCACACAGAGCCTGGTTTGGGGTTCTGTCCCCACTTCTTTCTCAGCTGCTTGCCTCTGTGCCCAGTGTACTGCTTGAATATTTGTCAGGATCCTGAAAGGAGACATTGATCCTATCAACCAAAACCTTTCCAAAAGTCACCTTCCATTTGGAGAACATTTCAGACTTGGATCTCCAGTGTGACCTCATCTTATTTCTACCATGAGGTCATCCAGCTCTCATTCAAAGTCTTTCTCTTTCTCATTTTCTTATCAACTTGGTGATTGTAGATGAGGAGAAAGATCCAGGAATAAATTAATCTTCAAGTGTAAACACCCTTAGAGACTACCCTCAGGAAAAATTAATTGAGTGATATTGTAGATAAGGTTTCCCAGGTGGTACAGAGTCACTAAAAGCTGGATCCTTACTTGACTTTACTAAAGAATTATTGATATTTTGATTCCAAAAGGGATATACCAAATATTGTACACATCTACTTCTTAGGTCTTGTGTTTAAACAATTTTGTCTGACCCTTAATTCTCAGGTAACTGTACTTTCAATGGCCTGTTCTGCCTTTCCGTCATGCATGTAGGAGGCTAACACCCACTTTTTCAGGGCATTTTATTATTGGCTGGACTGTGGCTCCGCTGCTTAGGGACTGCAAGCCAGCAGCCCATGCTGCCTGGTTCCCTGTCTACACCTGTTACCTGGTGTACTATTTACAAAGATACTTTTCACTCTTAAACTTTGGGGTTTGAACAGTGACCTAAGAGGAGCTTTTCTGTATTTTACCCCCATCCTAAACTCAACTGGAGAATCATTGCAGTCAATTAGAGAAACACTGTCTTGGGAAGGACTGGGTATGTGAATGAGAGAGAGATGCAAACACACAAGATTGAGGGTCATTCTCTAAGCATTGTCCTAGGGATCTCTTCTGGAAAAAATAATTTTTTGAGGTTATTTACTGTCTTTTTTTTTCAGGTTTTGAAAAATTTACTGTCTTTTTTTTCAGGTTTTGAAAAACCTAGCTTTCAGGCATTGTTGGCCAACCCAACTGACTATTGGGTTGGCCAAAAAGTTCTTTTGGCTTTTTCCCTGAGATGTAATGGAAAAACCCAAATAAACTTTTTGGCCAACCCAATACCCTGACATGAAATTCCTGGTGGCTCATGTATGCCTCTTGCATGGGGATTTAGCAATTGCAAGGATAACTGCTCCTCTCTGATACACCTGCTATTCCCATTTCTCCAAGTGAGCTGTGTATTACACCATGTGGCTTATATTTAAATTCAGTACCATCAGTAACAGGGAGAAACTTTGTATTACTCTTACTGAGTCATACTGGTTCATGTTCATCAGAAAAGACCGATATTTAAAGGAACCAAATCCTTTTGTAAATGGAGAGTCCTTCTACCAGTGTGAATGAACATTCCTTATACATCGGAATTTGACTTAATTTTTTTTTTTAATTTAGATCACATTGTCCTACTTAAATGGCTCACTCACTAGTTCAGAGCCTGAGATGGCATTAACTCTTGGATGGCTCATAACCAACTGTTCTGATATATGGTTTCCATATCCTACCAACTTAAGTACTTCATCCAATTCTATCAGTTCAATAGTGTCTAAATTCTTGTATTTTTTTTTCTAAATTATTCAGGAAATAAGTGCTGCCTACAAAGGAAGAATAATGTCTCCCTGGTATATCTGAGAGAATGACAATTACCACATTATCTATAATTTAGGTTTCTTGATACCCTCCCTTTGTCACAGGGAACAGAGAAAGGCAAAAACTCAGTTTAGGGGTGTGAGGAAGAACCGAGCCTGATACTTTAATAGCTTCTTCTTTGCAGAGTCCCAAAATGTACCTAAAAATCAAGTGTGTAGCATTTTTATATATAAACAGACACACACACATATACCACACACACACACACACATACCCCCCCACACACACAGTAGGACACTGTACCTTAGCCCCAGATAATCAGGTTTATAAATCTCAGCTAGTGTCTAAGGATATAAATTTTTAACAAGAATCCTAGAAAACTGTGGCACCATTTTTGAGTTAGGGAAATTTTTGAAAGCTAGGAGCCATGCCAACCAATTGGTTATGGTGTCCTTGAGGGCTGTGTTGAGAAACATCCTCAGGCTGGACACATGCACAGTAAGAAAGAGTATAAATAATGACTGCAGTGATGACTCAATCCAGTGACTCAATACTGTGAGCTCCAACTTTTAATGTGATTCTGTGCCTTTAGGTACAGAGCTGAAAAGAACAGGCAGATGGCTCCCTAGGGTGCTCAATCAGGAAGTTCTGGGCCTTGTACTTGAAAACTTCACAGTAAAGCAGTGTTTCTAACTGGATGCTTTTGTTCTGCTGTCTCTCCCTGCAGAGGTGAGACAATGTCTGCAGACATTTTTGATGGTCAGTATATCAGCCAGGGGTGGGAAGTGCTTTTGGCATCTGGTGGATAGAGGCCAAGGATGCAAGTAAGCATTCCACCATGCACAGGACAGCCCTTCACCACACAGATAATCAGGTCCAAGTTCTCAGTCAGTTCCAAGTTGAGAAACTCTGATCTAAGGCTCCCTCGGGACCAGGACTTATGGGGAAAGCCAGAGGGGTCCCTCACTCCAAAGCAATTTCTATGTCCCTCTGTTAGTAGGGCAACCAGAGCTTCCTCTGTGAGCCAGAACTCAGATTCATTTCCACAGCACAGAGGGGAACTTGGCAGAAAAGTCCCCAAGGTGAGCCAAGGGAAGTACAGCAGCATCCTGGGCCTGGAGCTGAGATGTCGGGCTGGTGCATAGGCTCCGTGAGGCTCTGCTTTCCTCGTTCAGCTTGAGGGCACTAGGGTGCAGTTTCTAGTAGATGTTGGCCCTCAGATGATTCCTCCCAATCGTTTACTATGCATCCTGGTGAGAGAACCCTGAACCAATCAGAAGTCAGTGTTTTGAGTTTCTTCAGATCTTGGTCTTACAATACGGTGCAAAAAGTCTTTGGACAATTCATAACTCAGCAAAGGAGTCCTAGACCATGATAGATCCTAGGTTCTGCTACTGATCCTAAGTAGCTCTGCTACTTCTGAATACTGAGAACTTAGCCACAAACAGCTCTTCTCTGAAATAGGGATGACTTCACTAGCCCAAAGGGTATGAAAACCTTTTGAAAATTGCAATTAATCATACAAATTCAAATACTACTTATATGATAAAATTAACACTCTTTTAACCACATTCAAAAGAAATATAATGAGTACTAACTGTGGTTAAGATTTTCTACTAAGCCAGGTCTTCTTTTAAAAGCATGATCTCAAAATGCACTGGGTGTCAGAATCATCTGGGGAGCTTGTTTAAACACAGGGCTTCCACCCTCAGAGTTCCTGATTCAGTAGGTGGGGGCAGGGCCCAGGAGGCTGCATCCCTATCACGTTCCTGACGCTACTGGTCTGGGGACCACACACTTTTAGAACCATTTGGTTCTCAAGCATCCTCTAGCTTCTGCTGGGTTAGCCAAAAAGTTCGTTCGGGTTTTTCCGTACCCGCATATGGAAAAGCTTGAACAAACTCTTTGGCCAATCCAATACTTCTACATGAGCATAGTCAGTCTCAGGATTGAGTCGGCTTAGAACACCTACTCAGGCTAAAGTCAAGGATCCCATGCCTGGCTGCCCATCTGAATCACCTGTGGAGTTTCTTGGTACTATTTTTAACCTGGATACCTGGCTCTCCCACCCATCCCACTGCAATGGGGTCTTAGGAGAGAGAAGTCCAGGCATGTGTGTTTTGCAAAATGATGCCAGAGCATATGATCATGACAAATAGCAACAACTGGATGATACATACTTCCTGTGAAATGCTGTTAAGTCTTCCACAGCATTATTTCATTTGATCTTCCCAACAACCTCATGAGAAGACCACTATTATCATCCCAACTTTACAGTCAGAATCAGTCACCTTTTTGAGGTAGTACAGCTAATCAGTGGTAGAGCTGAGACTTAAAGTCAGGCAATCGGACTCCAGAAAACAAGCTCTTAACCACTAAGTCTCCAGACTCCCCTATTTTGTATCAAACCTTGTGAACCAAGGAGCCAGTGCTTTGAACATGAGGGAGAAACAGAGAAAGAAAATACTGAAATAACCTATATTACGATAGTGCAAGCTCTTGAAATCGTCTCTTGAAACCATTTATGTAAGAATGCCTTCACTTTCAGCTACTGTTACTTTATTAAGATGTCATCAGATAAAAACAAAACACTTTTTTTGCATCAAACAAAACCCTGGTGATAAAGACCAAGATTTATCATTAAGAGTGGGCTGGATGCTATTGGGGAGCAGACAGTGAAGTCGGCAGGGGGAGTGGGGTCTGTGGGATGTGGAAGAACAATCCATGGCACCCCTTCCAGTTACCACCACATCTCATCACAATCACAGAAGCATGCAAATGGAAATGCCAACACTTCCAAGATCCTCTCAAAGCATACGACATTCGTGCCAACCAACACAATGAGCTTGTCTGCCTGAATGGCTGGTAATGCCCTTTCCTACTCCTGGCTGTGAGCACAAGGACACTAATACACTCTGTAGGGATTGCTGTCTGCTGAACTTGAGTGTTAGACCCACACAGTATTGCCATGAGTATTAAGGCTGCAGAGAGACCCTGCTGCTGCTGCTAAGTTGCTTCAGTCGTGTCCGACTCTGTGCGACCCCATAGACGGCAGCCCACCAGGCTCCCCTGTCCCTGGGATTCTCCAGGCAAGAATACTGGAGTGGGGAGAGACCCTAGACAGCATCAAGTCTAACCGTTCCTTTTTTTTTAAAAAAAAAAAAAAAAGGGAAACTTACATTCAGCACAAGAAAGCAACCTCAAGTTTACAAAGTCTTAGGGGCAGAATTCAAGGCAGGACCCAACTCACCTAGCTCCCAGTTTAGGGCTCTTTAAACAGCCTCTTTAAAAGTAGAACTTGACTTTTCTCCCTTACTTTCCCTAGATATATTATTTTATTTGTGATCACCGGGGGACAATCTGAACTATCAGACAAAAAACTACTAATGATATTTCAGAAAAACAAGGAGAGAAAAGAACTCTTTCTTGGCAAAGAAATATCGATTAATATGTTTATCCACAGTCATGTTCTCTTTGTATTAATGTTTGTCTCTTTAAAAGATTCCATAAGAGATGCTTGGAAATTTGATATTTTGAATAGTTCTTATCTGTCCATCTCTTGATACTCACATTCTGTACCAACTTAAAATGATGCCAATAGACAAAAATTGCCCAAGTAGAACTTACCAGAGTGTGAGCTCTTAAAGACCAAGGTTAAAACTTTTTGAGGTTGAACTACAAATTTACAACCGGCACTAACCTTTTCATAGCATGACCTGGCTCCTGAAGAGTTGATGGTTTAAGGTCTTATTGGCCTTGAGGATAGAATAAGTGAGCTTTTACTGTCTGTTCAGTTCAGTTCAGTCACTCAGTCGTGTCCGACTCATTGCGACCCCATGAATCGCAGCACGCCAGGCCTCACTGTCCATCACCAACTCCCGGAGTTTACTCAGACTAACGTCCATCAAGTCAGTGATGCCATCCAGCCATCCGATCCTCTGTCATCCCCTTCTCCTCCTGCCCCTAATCCCTCCCAGCATCAGAGTCTTTTCCAATGAGTCAACTCTTTGCCAAAGTACTGGAGTTTCAGCTTTAGCATCATTCCTTCCAAAGAACACCCAGGACTGATATCTTTTAGAATGGACTGGTTGGATCTCCTTGCAGTCCAAGGGACTCTCAAGACTCTTCTCCAACACCACAGTTCAAAAGCATCAATTCTTCGGCACTCAGCTTTCTTCACAGTCCAACTCTCACATCCATACATGACTACTGGAAAAACCATAGCCTTGACTAGACGGACCTTTGTTGGCAAAGTAATGTCTCTGCTTTTGAATGTGCTTTCTAGGTTGGTCATAACTTTCCTTCCAAGGAGTAAGCGTCTTTTAATTTCATGGCTGCAGTCACCATCTGCAGTGATTTTGGAGCCAAGAAAAACAAAGCCTGACACTGTTTCCACTGTTTCCCCATCTATCTGCCACGAAGTGATGGGACCACATGCCATGATCTTAGTTTTCTGAATGTTGAGCCTTTTTGTTTTTAATTTAAATTTATTTATTTTAATTGGAGGCTAATTACTTTACAATATTGTATTGGTTTTGCCATACATCAACATGATGTACACGTGTACACGTGTTCCCAATCCTGAATCCCCCTCCCACCTCCCTCCCCATATCATCCCTCTGGGTCATCCCAGTGCACCAACCCCAAGCATCTTGTATCCTGCATCGAACCCAGACTGCCAATTTGTTTCTTATATGATATTACACATGTTTCAATGCCATTCTCCCAAATTATCCCACCCTCTATCTTTCCCACAGAGTCCAAAAGACTGTTCTATACATCTGTGTCTCTTTTGCTGTCTCGCATACAGGGTTATTGTTACCATCTTTCTAAATTCCATATATATGCATTAGTATACTGTATTGCTGTTTTTCTTGTTGAGCTTTAAGCCAACTTTTTCACTCTCCTCTTTCACTTTCATCAAGAGGCTTTTGAGTTCCTCTTCACTTTCTGCCATAAGGGTGGTGTCATCTGCATATCTGAGGTGATTGATATTTCTCCCGGCAATCTTGATTCCAGCTTGTGTTTCTTCCAGCCCAGCATTTCTCATGATGTACTCTGCATAGAAGTTAAATAAGCAGGGTGACAATATACAGCCTTGACGAACTCCTTTTCCTATTTGGAACCAGTCTGTTGGTCCATGTCCAGTTCTAACTGTTGCTTCCTGACCTGCATATAGGTTTCTGAAGAGGCAGGTCAGGTGGTCTGATATTCCCATCTCTTTCAGAATTTTCCACAGTGTATTGTGATCCACAGAGTCAAAGGTTTTGGCATAGTCAATAAAGCAGAAATAGATATTTTTCTGGAACTCTCTTGCTTTTTCGATGATCCAGTGGATGTTGGCAATTTGATCTCTGGTTCCTCTGCCTTTTCTAAAACCAGCTTGAACATCTGAAAGTTCATGGTTCACATATTGCTGAAGCCTGGCTTGGAGAATTTTGAGCATTACTTTACTAGCATGTGAGATGAGTGCAGTTGCGTGGTAGTTTGAGCATTCTTTGGTACCCAATTGCAAATGGCATATATTGTTCATTAGTTTATAAAATTCTTATATGCCATTTTTAATTGCCTACAGGCAGTAAAAGCACAATTTTTCTGTCCGCAAGGCCAATAAGTATGGTCTTAAACCACCCCCCCTCCAGGAGATAGATCATGATATGAAAAGGTTAGTATCAGTTTGTTGTACAGCAGAAACTAGTGTAACTTTGTAAAGCAATTATACTCCAATATTAAAAAACAAAAAACAAAAAACATTTTTTTTAAAGAGAGAGAAAAAAAAGAATGTACAAAGTAAGCTCCTAACATTCTCTGTGGCTGTCTTCTCTCGCAGGGCATGTGCACATCACAGACTTCAACATTGCCACAATGCTGCCCGGGGAGATGCGGATCACCACTGTGGCCGGCACCAAGCCTTACATGGGTACGGGTCCCCTGAGCTGCCATGGCCACTAAGAGCAAAGCTTTGTTTTCCATTCCTGTGGACACCGTGTACTGGAGGTCCAGTCATCTGTAGGGCCTTGCAGCTAGGAATGATAAGTCCCTCTCGGACTTTACCTGGAGAGCTTCTGATTTCACAGGTCTGAGGTGAACCTCAGGAATCTCCTTTTAGCAAGCATCCAGTCTGATCTTGATTCAGGAGGGCGCCACAGACTACCTGTAAAGAACGTTAGCTTATGAGTTATTAAGGACAGTTTCTACCTACTTCCTGATGAAGAATATTAATAGTTCATTCAATAAATACCTACTCATTACCTCTGTTTTTAGGTGCTGGTGATCTTGTAGGGAGCAAAACAGACAAGGTCTCCAACCCTTGGGGCTTACCTTTTAGTGAGAAGAGTTTAAAAAAAAAAAAAGAATCACATAGAGAAGGTACAGCAATAAGTGGGATGGTAATAAATGATTTAAGTATTACTATAACCACGATTTACATACTCCTGCATAAGGATGTAAGTTCACAAAGTACCTTCCCATTATAATTTTGGTTTTAGGTGTAGCATCGCTATAATCCCATGAGCAGTTTGCAGGCAAAATATTTGAACTTGAAATTAAAGGCAAGAGCATTGCCACCTTCTTTCAATATTTCATTGTCTTACTTGCAGAACTAAAGAGAGGAAAAACAAGTCATCTGTAGGGGAAAATGAGCCTGATTTTATGTGATGTTTGAAAACCTGCAAATTTCCTGGCTTCCAATTATCTTCAAGGGTATTAAGTCCCCTTTGTCACTTTTAAAATAATGGACACATACAATACAGTCTATTTTCTGCCCCAAATCCACAGTACTCAAATGATAAAGAGGAATCTCCAAGCCTGCTGGTCTGAGTTTATTCCCCAGGTTTCCTGGGTTTCCATATTAAGGGCTATTTTCTTGAAGCCAAATCAGAAAATGTGCATCTGGGTTTTCCAGGCCTGGTTTCCATGGTGAGAGGAGTAAAGGAAGATGGTCTTTCTTTTCTCTCCCCAGTGATTTTAAATACAATGCCCATATAATTTGATTCTCCTCAAAATTGGCATTTCCAGTCTTTTTCACCACATAGAGCTAAGAAATTGGAATCCAGTCAAGTTTCTCTGCCCTCTCTACCCTCATCCTTATAATTAACAATTACCAATATTTATTGAAAGCCTTGTAGGGATCAGACAATGTGTTAAGTGCTTTGCATTCATTGACTCATTTATTTTTCTCAACAACCCTGTGAGGCAAACTGTAATTATCACCATTTTACAATGAGGAGAACAAGAAATAATTTGCTCAAGATCACATGGCTAATAATTGAAAAAGCCTACATTTAAAGCCAGCTCTTTTTGACTTTAGAAATTCAAGCTTCTCCCTAAAAGAAAGATAGAGAGACTTTAAAACATATGTATGTATGATTCTTAAATGGTTGTAAGCCAAATGAGGTAGGCCAAGCTTAAGCTCTCAGAAATATTTCTAGTTTTATTTTTAAAAATGAATATCTGTCAGCACTTATATCTTCATCCAGAAGTTGTTCTTGCCTTTGATTTTTGGATGGGAATCTTTCTAAGAGATATCAGAGGTGGATGTCTGCTTTCTTTTTTTGAAAGTTATGTTCCCAATAATTTGGTAAAATCTACCTAACAGATATTCACCAGCACTCTTTTTAAAGTGTTTTTGATAATTAGCAATGAACCAGAAAGAAACAAATTCTAAAAAGAAAGAAAACTAGGATGAAATACTGAATGAAGTTCATAGGAATATACAATATGTTCTAACGTAAAATGCTAAACATATTATGCATCAGGTCCTCAGCTCTGGCAAAAAGAATATGGACCATCTGCCAGTTCTTAAGTACCTTCACCCAACAAGGAAGTTTTGCTTTTTTGAATTCATCATCTTCTACCTGCATGCTCTTTCCAATCACTCCAATCCTTCCTTCTCCCCTCCCTAGGTCTGTGTGAATATAATCAGGATCACCTAGAGCTTAACCAATTAAAATATTCATGTGCATCATAAACTAAGTATTTTTATGTACTAGCATCTACATTCTGTGACTTTTATCAATAAATCTTAATTATTATAGCTTTATAATACAGTTTAACAGATGCAAGTCCCTTTATCCTTTTTTCAGAAAACCTTTATTGTTCACATATTTTACAGAGGAAATTTAGAATCACATTCATAAATCCCATGAATTATTTCTGTTGCACTAAATTTATTTATTTTTATTTATTTATTTTTGCACTAAATTTATATATTAGTTTTGGACCCTTTCTTCATGTTCTGACCAGAATCTACTGTCCAGTTGCTTTAAAATCTGAAAAGCAAACCAAATAATGGAAATCCAGATAGCTAATAAATGTATTAAAATGTGGACAAGCTTATTAGTAATCAGGAGAATGCCAATTTAAACCACAAGGGAAAACCATTATGTACTCAATTGATTGGAAAATGTCACAAGGTTAGTTAATGCCAAGTGTGGATAAGGAGGTTGAGCAAAGTGAAGTCTCATGCGTGGCTGGTAAGAATGTTAATTGGTACAACCACCGTGGAAAACAGTTTGATGCTATCTAGTATGTGTGAAGATGAGCAGCCCATCCCCAGCATTTCCCCTCCCAGAAATGTAACCTAAAGATAGATGGACTTAGAAGAATCTTACATATGCAGGAATATTCATGAGAGCCTTGTTCAAAATAGCCCCAATTGAAAACAACCTAGATGGCTATTAACAGTAGGAAACAGGTAAATTACACTGTATTTGTATAGCTTTGAATGTGAACAAACTATGTGCAGCAAGTTGGAGAAGTTTTATACACATAATGTTGAACAAGAAGAGCAAGACACCAAAGAAAACAAGGAGTAAGATTTAACACACACACAAAACACACATACTCATGTTATTTATACATACATGTTATACACACATCTCTTATATAGACATACAAACATAACATCTATATAACATATATGTTTCTAAAATAGGGAAAACTAAGATGTTGCTTAGAAATGCATAAACAGAGTCAATCTATGTAGAAAGGCAAGAATAAAATTACCAACAGAAATTTGGGATAGTGGTTACTTATCTGTTTGTAACAGGACAGGACCCAGTGATGGGGTCAAGATTCTATGTTGTAAGGTTACATGGCCATTTGGTTATAACTGCTCATTAAATTCTTCTTTTAAGTTTTATTTACTTTTATGAATGGAGAGATGGAAATATTTAAAAAAAACAAACAAAATACTCGATGTTTTTTTTGAAGGAAACAGTCCTTCGCCACCTCTATTTGTGTCACCTCAGAGATGGAACATTTGATGGAAGCCCTCAGCGTCTCCCTGCTCTGGCTTTTCAGCACTGTGGGGGTTCAAAGAATTACCTATCCATTATGCTTTTGTGGCGGAGAAGGCAATGGCACCCCAGTCCGGTACTTTTGCCTAGAAAATCCCATGGGCGGAGGAGCCTGGTAGGCTGCAGTCCATGGGGTTGCTAGAGTCAGACACGACTGAGCGACTTCACTTTCACTTTTCACTTTCATGCATTGGAGAAGGAAATGGCAACCCACTCTAGTGTTCTTGCCTGGAGAATCCCAGGGCCGGGGGAGCCTGATGGGCTGCCATCTATGGGGTCGCACAGAGTTGGACACAACTGAAGCGACTTAGCAGCAGCAGCAGCATGCTTTTGTGGAGAAGGCAATGGCAACCCACTCCAGTATTCTTGCCTGGAAAATCCTATGGACAGAGGGGCCTGGAGGGCTATGGTCCATGGGGTCGCAAAGAGTTGGAAACGACTGAGCAACAACATGCTTTTGTACGTTGCCCTTTTTTCTTAACGTTCTTCCCAAATTCCTCAATTCCTAGCCTACTGTGAATATTTATTGAATGAATAAATGCATATTCAAATGTCTTCATGCTGGAATACAGCGTATGTAGGAGAGGATTCTACTCATAAAAACTTCAAGGGTGGTCCAAGACAAGAGAATACACAGCTTTTATAGATGTTTATTCTGTTAGATGTTTTCTTAGCACAACGGTCTGTTTATGTCTCAAAGTTCTCTGCAGCTTCTCTGAGATGTCTATCACCTGTCACCTGGTGGGACCACATCTGATGACTTGCTATGAGATAATGATAAGGGAGGGCAGAGTTATAGTCCACCGCATCCAGTCTGTGGGGGCACTGTGGGGTCAGGACCATTATCTGCCAACCTTTGTGGGGAGCTGTGACTCGAAGAAAGAATGCAGTGATGCATGAAAGGTGAATTCACCAGGGGATGAAGCCTACTTAGTCCTGCTAGGGGCTTTTACAGTCAAGATCAGTCCTGGCATTGGGATGTCAACATCGTTCATCTCTAATTGGATATTGCCCACAGAATTTTACTTGAAATTGAGTGCACCAGGCAGGGCAAACCCATGAGCATTTCCTACATCACACCAATTTCCTTTGTCCAGAACTTGCAACCTACTACCGGAAGCTCGGGTCAAGTGTGCAGCTTTTGGCTAGCTAAAATTTCCAGTGTTACAGATGTTTGTCCCTCTTGAAGAGTATCTAATTTTTTGAGAACTTCCCAGGTACCAGACACTGTGCTGAGATTTTGGCAGCCATTATCTCATTTAGTTTCTCACCTCTGTAAGAACTGCCTTCTCATGATCCTTGCTGATGATTCTGACGCTCAGCCCACTAACTCAGTTAAGGTCACGGTAAGTGGTGAAGGCAGATTTTGAGCCCAGACAGCCTGCTTTCACAGCTAAAGTTTGTAAACAGTGCTTGATTGACTGATTGATTCAGTATTGTTCATTCATTTAGCAAGTTTCTATTAAGTGACTCTAAATGGCAGATTGAGTATTGGACAAGCAAGCAGAGAAGAGACCTATCCTTGCTTTCTACATCGTTCTCCCCACTCCATCCTTCAGAAGTTAGGTCTATTCTTGGAAAAATGGGTAGAAGGTTCTCAGTGTGTTAGAGAACATGTACCTGGAGATATCCACTGGAATAAGATTGACAGGTTCTGCCTTCCACTGGAGTCAATTGAAAGAATTGTTAGAGAAATGGAGATCAAAACTACAATGAGGTACCACTTCACACCCATCTGGATGGCCATCATTAACAAGTCTACCAATAGCAAATGCTGAGAGGGTGTGGAGAGAGGGGAACCCTCCTACACCGTTGGTGGGAATGTAAATTAGTGTGGCCACTATGGAAAACAGTATGGAGATCTCTTTAAAAACTAACAGTAGAATTCCCATGTGATCCAGCAATCCCACTCCTGGGCATATATCCAGAGAAAACTAATTCAAAAAGATAAGTGCACCCCTGTGTTCATGGCAGCACTATTCACAATAGCCAAGACATGGAAGCAGATGAAGATGAGGTCCACATATACACTGGAATATTACTCAGCCATTAAAAAGAATGAAATAATGCCATTTGCAGCAACATGAATGGACCCAGAGATTATCACACTAGATGAAGTCAGAAAGACAAATACCATATGATATCACTTATATGTGGAATCTACTATATGACACTCTTTCACACCTATCTATGAAAGAGGAACAAAATCAGGGACATAGAGAATAGACTGATAGTCGCCAAGGGGGAGATGTGGTAAGGGGAATGGATTGGGAGTTTGAGATCATCATATGCAAACTGGTAAATATAGACTGGATAAACAACTGGTAGCTCTGCTGGTAAAGAATCTAACTACAATGCAGGAGACCCCAGTTCAATTCCCGAGTCAGGAAGTACCCCTGGAGAAGGGATAGGTTACCCAGTCCAGTTTCTTGGGCTTCCCTAGTGGCTCAGACAGTAAAGAATCCGCCTGCACTACAGGACACCTGGGTTCGATCCCTGGGCTGGGAAGATCCCCTGGAGGAGGACATGGCCGCCCACTCCAGTATCCTTGCCTGGAGAATGTCCATGGACAGAGGAGCTTGGCGGCTACAGTCCCAGAGGTTGAAAGAGTAGGACACGACTGAAGCAACTAAGCACAGCACAGACAACAAGGTCCTGCTGTGCAGCACAGGGAATTATATTCAGTATCATGTGATAAATCATAATGGAAAAGAATATAAAAATGTATATATATATATGTATATGACTGAGTTGCTTTGCTGTACAGAAGTAATTAACACAACATTGTAATTCAACTATACTTCAATTTGAAAAAAAAAAAGGAAGAATTATGGAACAAAGAGTCAGTGCCCCACGACTGATGTAAAACTATATCACTCTGAGTGCCCCGCCTTTCTCCTCTCCTTTATCCCCAGTATCAGGCTGCAAATGCTACTCTTGCCTCTTCCAGATGACTCCAAACTGGAAAACCAATCTCCTGCAGTTGGAGCCAAATTCTGAACATTGTTTGGCACAGTAATACAAATTTATGTCCTGACTACAACCCTTCCAAACCAAGACAATGAAGTAACATCTTCTCAGCCTTCTGCTTACAGAGTCAGCCAGACATTTGAGGCCTGATGAGATCCAGTTTTTAATAGGCACATGTTCTAAGTCAAGGAAGAATTTGTCTGTTAAGGCCTGTGAATGCTTGTGTGTGTTGGTGATGAATGAGAAAGACTATAAAATTAGAAAATTTGCCTACAGAGAGCAATCTAGCAATGGATGATAAACACCCTAAAAGTGTTTATACCCTGTTCCCTGGTAATTTGCCTTTGAAGGAACATGTTTGAAGATAGATTTGTTAATGTCCTCAGGGAGCAAAGCAGGCTTCCCAGGTGGCTCAGTGGTAAAGAATCCGCCTGCCCATACAGGAGATGCGGGTTCGATCCCTGGATTAGGAAGATGCCCTGGAGGAGAAAATGGCAACCCATTCCAATATTTTTGCCTGGAGAATCCTATGGACAGAGTAGCCAGGCAGGCTACAGTCCACAGGGTTTCAAAGAGTCAGACATGACTGAACACGCACAATTCAATCGGAGTAAAACTAACTTAACTCTTCTGTGTTTTTCAGCACCTGAGATGTTTAACTCCAGAAGAGAAGCAGGCTATTCCTTTGCTGTTGACTGGTGGTCACTGGGAGTGACAGCATATGAGCTGCTGAGAGGCCGGGTACAGTAGAATTACATTTATCTTTGATTACTCTTCCAGTAAGTTTCATTTTTACAGTGAAAGGATTGAATTTTTTTTTTGGCTAAAAATCAAGTCGTTTGTTTCAGAGATGAAATCAACTCTGCCATGTGATGCTGGTTGCACCCCTTGGGGTTTCTGCCCATAATTAATTCACTCTTCTACATATGGGACCAAGAATGTGAGTTGACATTAAATTATGCAGATAAAATTAAATGAATTATAGGGAAATTATTAACTCCCAGAGAGGGAAAATCAATACACCTCATGCCCTATCTTGTATAAATATATTTGTTTGTTTAAAGAAAATCATTTTGCAGTTACAGTCTAGGGCTTTGATTCAGACACACTTCCCCAAAGGGAGTGTGAATTATTAATCCAACACAATTCAAGCCCTGTCTTGTTGGATTTCTGTCTTTCATTTGGCTCTCGGTTCTGGGCTCTGTGGCAAATTAGAGTAGTTTCCTTTTAAAAGTAACATTTCTTAAACTCAGAAAATGCCTAATTTTGCTAAGAAGAGATTTTTTTCTCCCTCCCATATTGTTGTACCTCCCGGTAGTTCCCTGTGATTGGATGTAACTGGGAATGTAATGGAGAAGGCAATGGCACCCCACTCCAGTACTCTTGCCTGGAAAATCCCATGGACGGTGGAGCCTGGTAGGCTGCAGTCCATGGGGTCGCTAAGAGTCGGACACGACTGAGTGACTTCACTTTCACCTTTCACTTTCATGCATTGGAGAAGGAAATGGCAACCCACTCCAGTGTTCTTGCCTGGAGAATCCCAGGGACGGGGGAGCCTGGTGGGCTGCCATCTATGCGGTCGCACAGAGTCGGACACGACTGAAGCGACTTAGCAGCAGCAGCAGCAGCAGCAGAGAATGTATTAACAGCATTAGTTTCAATTTTCTTTTCTTCTTTTGCTTAAGAAAGGTGAAAGAAAGTGACTGTTAGGTTGCTGAATTTGTATCTACATATATGTTATCAGCTATATGAACATTACACTTGTATTTGTTGTGCTTGTTGTTCAGTCCCTAAGTCGTGTCTGACTCTGCAACGCTATGGACTGCAGCACACCAGGCTCCTCAGCACACCAGGCTCCTCTGCCCTCCGCTGTCTCCTAGAGTTTGCTCAAATCCATGTCCACTGAGTTGGTGATGCTAGCCATCTCATCTTCTGTGCCCCCTTTTCTTTTTCCTTATTCAGCTCGTAACTAAAAGTGTGTATGCGTTTACCAGCCTCTCCCTATTTTCCCCACCCTCAACCCTTGGCAACTATACTGTTCTACTGTTTCTATAAGCCTGACTTTTCCCCCCAAAGATCCCATATAAATGATATCATGCAGTATTTGTCTTCTCTGTCTGACTTATTTCACTTTGCATATTGGACACAAGGTCTATCTATGTTGTTACAAACATCAGGATTTCCTTTTTTCTTATGGCTGAATAATATTCCATTACTCATATATATTGTATGTGAATATGTATTTCATATGTAATGCTCCATTATTCTTTTATAATATATCCATATCTTCTGCAATGCAGGAGACATGGGTTCAATCCCTGGGTTGGGAAGATCCCCTAGAGAAGGAAGGGCAACCCACTGCAGTATTCTTGCCTGGAGAGACCCATGGACAGAGGAGCCTGGTGGGCTACAGTCTAAATGGTTGCAAAGAGTCAGACATGATTGAGTGACTGAACATACATACAATGAATATTATGTGTAAATATGTGTACTTAGTCGTGTCCAACTCTTTGTGGCCTCATGGACCATAGCCTGCCAGGCTCCTCTGTCCATGGAATTTTTCAGGCAAGAATGAAACCTGAAACAGGTTGCCATTTCCTACTCCAGGGGATCTTCCTGACACAAGGATTGAACCTGTGCATGCTGTGTCTCCCGCATTAGCAGGCGAGTTCTTTACCACTTGCCGCACTTGGGAAGCCCCATATAAATATATATATATATGTGTGTGTGTGTGTGTATAAATATATATATATATATACTACATATACACATATCTTTATTAATCTGTTAGTGGACATTTAGGTTGTTTTGGTGTCTTGGCTGCTGTGAATAATGCTGCAACGAACATGGCAATGCAGAGTCTCTTTTGTAAAGCACAAATCTCACTTTTCATAGTGAAGAAAAAATGTTGCTCCCTAATTCCTCACACGCATATACCCTTCATCTGCCTTAGCAACCCTCCCCTCCTCCCCACACTCTTGAGACACCTTAGCTGGTCACACTTTGCTCTTTAGTACCAGGTTAACTTTTCAGATTTTGCTTCAGTATGAACAATGCTGACTCTTTGCAAACTTACTTCAGCCTCTTTGGATTTCCTCATCTCTCGAGGCATCCCTCAAAGGTCTTCCTCTCATTCCTTTGCCTATAAAGAGATTTCCTAAGATAAACCCTGGTTTTTTTTTTAAATAACTCTTTGAATAAGTTTGGAAATCGCTAAATTAAGTTTGAATAAAGTTCAGGAGGTGTCTAAACTGTAGAGCTTTTCAGAATCCTTATATTTAATGTAGGTTGTTCATTTCTAACAAAGGACAGACTTGGACTGTCTCAAATTTCTTTTGCAGGAAAAGCCTTTCTCCAGGTCTTTTCATATCAGATCCTACCCATTCTTTAGGGACCTTGACAACACAGCTCCTTCTCTGAAGCAATTTTCTCTGCTCTCTCTAGCTAAAGTGATCTGTGTATCTTCCAAATATTTATGTACTCTCTCTCTCTTTTATATGGATATTCCCTGGTGGCTCAAACGGTAAAGAGTCTGCCTGCAGTATGGGAGACCCTGCAGTGTTTGATACCTGGGTTGGGAAGATCTCCTGGAGAAGGAAATGGCAACCCACTCCAGTATTCTTGCCTGGAGAATTTCGTGGAGAGAGGAGTCTGACAGGCTATGCAAAGAGTTGGACACCACTGAGCAATTTCACTACTCTCTTATAACCCTTCTGAATTTAAAATTATTGAAAAAATATACAAAAGCAGAAAAATAAAGGTAGAAGTCAACCACATCCTCTAATAAGCAAAGTCTCAGTTAAGGAATTAAAACCCTCCTTTGACCTTCCAAATCTCATCTTTCAGAGTGTATTCACTTCCAAACCTTTTCTGCTTTTCTAAGGATAGTCTATTTTTACATACATGCATATACACATTGTTATTGTTGTTTCAGTAAAAATAAAATTATGCTTTAACCTTTCTGTTGAGACTCTTTTCACTTAAGATGAAATGTAGAACTCTCTATATCAGAACACCTAAATCTATTTTCTGTTTTAGGATTAAAGCCATTTCACAAATGTATTGCCCTTGTAAATTTTTCTAGCTATATCAATTTTTATGTTTTCAATCTCTTCTATATTATTAGAGTATAGATTTATTAAAGGTGAAGCCAATGTTTTATATAGTTTAGTATTATCCACAGTATTTAGCTGTAAATAGGTACCTGACAAATGTTTGTTGAATGTATGGGGGAATACGTCAATACAAATCAATTCTGACATATTCTTGGAGAGAATCACCAAGGAGGCTATATGTAATTATGTTTCAAAATATAGCCAACTCAAAGAAATGAAATAGCAACATTTAATTACAACTAGCAACACAAATAAACCACAGATGAAAGGTGCTAAACAGTCATTCCCTCCACATGGACAAATTGTGATTTACAGAAAAATACATGCTTCGAGGGCTTCCCTGGTGGCTTGGACAGTAAAGAATCCACCTGCAATGTGAGAAACCTGGGTTCAATCCCTGTGTTGGGACAATCCCCTGGAGAAGTATGTAAAAGTCTACCCACTCCAGTATTCTGGCCTAGAGAATTCCATGGACTGTATAGTCCACAGGGTTGCAAAGAGCTGGACATGACGGAGCGCATTTCACTTTCATATGCTTCAAAGGGGAATGTGTCTGAAACATCCCTGTAGTGTAAGAGCCTGACCATGGTCTTGATGAACGGGTCCCTTAGTCCTTAAGGTGCTTTGTCATCTCTCTGCATCCCAACTCACATTGTGAAGGCAAGGTCCACATCTTCTCTAGTCTTATAATACCCGTAGTATTAGCTTATGATAGGGACATACGTTGTTTTGCACTAATTGTACATCCTTGGCTGAAGCTCTTTTGCTTTTGTACTCCTGAAATAAGACTAGAATCACAACACTTTTTCCCATGTAACATTTTACCTTTTCCATCTTGTTTGTTCTTTATATTCTCATTCTTAATTTATATGCTACCCTAGAATTGTCTGCTAGATCCTGTAATTGTACACTGTAATTTTTCTTTATATCACTGTATCCCATTGATTTCTCTGTGAATATGTATGTATATCTGTATAGTCTCTGTAATTATTCATGGCTTCACTGAGTAGACTGTAGGCTCTACCAGTGTAGAAATACCATCTGTCCTGTCTTCATTGTATCCCCAGTGCCCAACAGAGGTGCTGGAACATTACAGGCATTCATTCAACATTTGATAAGTGAATAAATATACAGTTCTGGTTGTTGATGGTTTAATGTGGATTTTAAAATTTAGAACTAGAAAAATAGGTTATTGTATAAGACAAAGGCAATTGGACTATTTGGAACAAGTGGACAGACCATGAGGATTTAAAAATATATATATGAATTCAGCCCTATGGCTTTCTAAAATAAAAGAAAAAATGCAGCATAATCTTAAACCATTTGCTTATAGCATTCTCAGTTAATTTATTAGTTTATCAAAGCATTTTGTGTATTTAGATGTCTCAGAATTAGGTTTAGAAATATAAGTGGACTGAAGAAGAAAATTAAAAAAAAAGAAAAATATATACACACACATATAACCCCGGAAGCTTGAGTGTGTCAACCTGCCCTAGCTCTAATGGTAAACTTGCAGTGGATCACAGGTAGTGACCCACAGTGCCCCTGGCTTGCAAACAGTCAATGAACATTGATGATGTTGATAAGGCACACTTTTTCTGGTATTGAGTTCCAAGGGTTATTTCCACTCTGTCATTACTGAAGCAGATGAATTAATTATGGTCATTTATTCAGTCCTGAGGGAAGAAAGTATGTGGCAGGTGTTTTTAAACCTCACATAAAAAATAAAGTTTGGCCAAGCTCCCTTTTAGGGAGTCCAACCTAGCACTTCCTGGTTCCCTGGGTAACAGGTGTTGACATGGCATGTTTAGAATTAAGACTTCCTTCACATCACCTTTCTTGATGACTCATCTTCCTATTCATTATCTACATTTATTGGGTTGGCCAAAAAGTTCACTCAGGTTTTTCTGTGAGATTGTTTGGAAAAACCTGAATGAACCTTTTGTCCAACTCAATATATCCACCATTCTTTTTACCTTTGTTTCAATAATAATAATCTCTCTCCTGTATTGTGTCTAATATATATCAGTCACTCTGTTGAGAACTTTACATGTATCATGTCATTTAATTTTCCCAACAATCCTCTAAGGTGGCTCATTTTACAGAAGAAGGAATCGAAACTAAAATTGACTGATTCAGTTTAGCGCTCAAATCCTTTTGCCTTCAAAGCTCAAACATTTAATTACATTATATGACCTTCATATACTTCATATACCTCAAATACAGATATCAACAAGGAAAAAAATTAAACTCTTTCATTTCTCCCAATTTATCAGTCCATGGTCATTGTGCCTTGAAAGAACCAGGCACATGATAAATGTACATAGCCATAGTCACCGTCCTATTGTTGGTTAATCTAATGTGAAAATTTTATTCATTCAACAAGCATATAATGAGCACTTGCTAGGTGCTGTGTCCCAAGGGCAAAAAATGCGAATATGGTATGGAAATGGCAACCCATTCCAGTATTCTTGCCTAGAGAATCCTGTGGATGGAGGAGCCTGGTGGGCTGCTCTCCATAGGGTCGCACAGAGTCGGACACGACTGCAGCAACTTAGCATGCATGCATGCATTGGAGAAGGAAATGGCAACCCACTCCAGTATTCTTGCCTGGAGAATCCCAGGGACAGAGGAGCCTGGTGGGCTGCCTTCTATGGGGTCGCACTGAGTCGGACGCGACTGAAGCGACTTAGCACCAGCAGCAGCTAGCTTTAAGTAGCTCCCTTCACATAGAGAATCCCAGGGCAAATCCTTTATGAAACAGAAATCAGCATTGGTAAAGGCTGCCCTCTAGTGGACATCTGTGAAAATTACTAACAAATTACTTTGATTTCTTTCCTCCAAGTTAAAATTATAGCAGAGTCTGGCTCTCTTGAAACTAAAAATACTTTTGCCTCATCATAAAATTCTCCACCCAACTACACAGAACTAGCGGCTCATTGCATTTGGAGCGGGTGTTGAAGTCTTCTGTGTAACCTTCCAACTTGAACTTTGTCCTTATGATTCAAACAAGTAAAAAGAGGTGTAAAACTCTGAATCTCTTTATAATCAGCACTTAAGTAATAATTTTGAAAACTTCTATTTACTGAGCACTGGGCTTCTCTGGTGGCTCAGACGGTAAAGAACCCTCCTGCAACGCAGAAGACCCAGGTTTGATCCCTGGGTTGGGACAATCCCCAGGAAAAGGGAATGACAACCCACTCCAGTATTCTTGCCTGGTGAATTCCACGGACAGAGGAGCCGGGCAGGCTACAGTCCACAGGGTCACAGAGTCTGACATGACTGGGCAACTAACACTACACACTGTTCAGTATTTTAGGGAAATACTTCTCTAAGTTAACCGTATAAGACAGCTCCAAATTGACATCTCAGAGGTGGATTTAGCTCACAAAAAAGTTTCTTTTACCCAGAGGGATTACCAGCTTTTAAGAACTTGGGGGTTTCCTGAGAAACTGTAGTCTTTCTGTATCTTTTTAAAAAGCAGGAAATGTGGCAATCATGTACTGTATCTGCATATGGCAACAAAACAATCAGCTGGAGGGGATTAGAAAATCCTATTGATACTTTATTGGTTGAAAATTTAGCTTGGGAACATTTACAAAGCAATGTTTTTCCTTTTACCCTATAAAAATGAAGACTCTCACTTCTCTCTTTTAAGAGACCATATCATATTCGCTCCAGTACTTCCAGCAAGGAAATTGCACACATGTTTGAGACAGCGCTAGTGACTTACCCTTCTGCCTGGTCACAGGAGATGGTATCCCTTCTTAAAAAGGTAAGAAGGATGAATGCACGACAAAAGTAATAAAAAGAAGCAGGTGATCTGGTTTGAAATGTAAGTTACAGGGGCTTCCCTGGACGCCCAGTGTTGTTGTTTTTTTTAATATACATTTATTTATTTAAATTGGAGGCTAATTACTTTACAGTATTGTATTGGTTTTGCTATACATTGACATGAATCCACCATAGGTGTACACGTGTTCCCCATCCTGAAACCGCCTCCCACGTCCCTCCCCATACCATCCCTCTGGGTCATCCCAGTGCACCAGCCCCGAGCATCCTGTGTCACGCATCAAACCTGGACTGGCGATTGGCTTCATATATGATAATATACATGTTTCAATGCCATTCTCCCAAATCATCCCACCCTGGCCCTCTCCCACAGAGTCCAAAAGACTGTTCTATACATCTGTGTCTCTTTTGCTGTCTCTCATACATGCTGTCTCTCTTTGTTACCATCTTTCTAAATTCCATATATATGCATTAGTAGACTATATTGGTGTTTTTCTTTCTGGCTTACTTCACTCTGTATAATAGGCTCCAGTTTCATCCACCTCATTAGAACTGATTCAAATGTATTCTTTTTAATGACTGAGTAATACTCCATTGTGTATATGTTCCACAGCTTTCTTATCCATTTGTCGGCTGATGGACATCTAGGTTGCTTCCATGTCCTAGCTATTATAAACAGTGCTGCGATGAACATTGGGGTACACGGGTCTTTCAATTCTAGTTTCCTCGGTGTATATGCCCAGCAGTGGGATTGCTGGGTCGTATGGCAGTTCTATTTCCAGTTTTTTAAGGAATCTCCACACTGTTCTCCATAGTGGCTGTACTAGTGGAGAAAAGGGAACCCTCTTACACTGTTGGTGGGAATGCAAACGTCCAGTGTTGTTAAGACTTTGCCTTCCAATGCAGGGGTTGGGAGTTCAAGCTTTGGCCAGGGAACTAAGATCCCATATGCCTTACCACCAAAAAACCAAAACATAAAGAACAAAAGCAATATTGTAACAAATTCAATGAAGAATTAAAAAAAACAGTCTACATCAAAACAAAAAAATGGTTATGATACTGGAGGCCGTCATAATAATATACATTTCTGGAGTGGGTTTTGCAGCTAACAGATTTCAAATACCTGGCTTCATTAATAAGGCAATGCACATGTCCTCTTGAATGTCTCAAAAGACATTTCAAATTCCATGTGCCTCGAATGGAATTCTTGAACTCGGTATTTCCTGGACTTTGTCCAGTGTTCCCTCGCTCAGTCACTGGCCTCTCCATCCACCCACTTATACAAGGCAGAACCAGACATCACTCATCATCCTCATATCCAGTCCATCACCACGTTCTGTTATCTGACCTTTTAAATACCTTTTGAACCTGACGCTTCTCTCCCTCTCCCCTATCTTCTTCACAGTCCTACTGCCATCAAGTTTTGTTTGCCCTGCACACTTTTAAACACACTCCATTCTGTTCTCTGCTCTGCCCCACAGGGACCTATTCAAAGCACAGGTCATTGTTTTCCTACTGTTCTTAGGATAAAGATCAAAATAATTTGTATAGTGTAAAGGTTCTAACTACCCCTTGAGTCTTATTTTGGACTTTTGTCCCCCTTATGATGACACACAAACCGCTTTGTGCTTCCTTTTCCCTTCTCTTTCCCGTCCCCAACCCCACCCTCGTATACCAGTCTCCCATAGGCCTTTGCATGGGCTAGTCTCCCTGCCTAGAACACTGCTCACATCCTCAGTTCTCCTAGCTCCCTCCTTTAAATTATTACTACTCAATGTGATTCAATAAGTGGTCCAAGTACATTAATTACTCCCCACCAAGTCTATAACAAAACATAGAAATTGAGAGAAGTATTAAAAAAAACTTGTATAGCAGTCTTGATATAGCAGTATAGCAGTTTTGTATAGCAGTTTGATACTGCTGATGCCTCAAAGCACATGTGTGCCAGCCTATGTGGTGATGTCAAGCTCAAATCACCAGTTGTACCTGGTGTAGAGTTCCGTACTAGCCACACACAATAACACCACATATTGGTTTCAGTAGGTTGGAAATTAAACCAAAGAGAAATATCTAGCCCTTCTGCATAGTTTGAGAAACACAGCTTTAGATCTCAGCTCAAATCTCCCTTCTTCAGGGAGCCTCCCTCTATTGTCAGCTCACACAAGCATGAACTTTCCTTCATCATATTTTTCACAATTTGAAATTACACATTGCGCATGCGTGACTCTTCAGTTAATACCATTGCTGTCAAGCTGCATGAGGGAAGGACCACATCTGACTTGTTCACCATGGTGTCTTCAGCACCTAACACACAGCCTGACAAGTGGTAAAATTTGGAATTTGAACTAATGAGGTCCAATGATTTTCATCAGATTTTTTAACATACCCATGTTCACCAGGAAGATTAAGGATAATTGAGGCAGAATCTCAATCATGTGTATTATGTAAAAGAAAAATGAAGAGCCCAAGAGGATGAACTTGCCTTTTTTCTGAAGAGAGAAAACTGCACAGGTTGTAGCTGGTCAAGGAAAAGAGCTTTGTGGACTAAGACTTCAAAACCTATGTCTCTTGTCTCTGGGTCGTGTTCTGTTTTCCAATAGGGATACTGCTGTTGGCGATGTCAAAAATAAAGAATAGGGGCAGAGGTCATTTTCCATAAGCAAATTTTCCCTAGCTCCAAGACAGCCTTCTCACCCCAGAATTGCACCCTGATGACCCACAGTGATCACCTTCAGGTCTCTTCTCAAATGGAACTGCTCCTTCCCATCCGAACAACAGGACTATAATGATATTGGTTCTAGGGTGCTTCGGATGAGGAAACAAAATCTTTAATTTCAGTTCACAAAACCCAGAACTGTTGCAGTAATCTTAATGACATCTTATCTGTGTCAGTCCCAGTATATATTGATTAGTTATAAACATTGCTAAAATTTTTAGTGTGAAATGAATTTCATGTGTTAAATCCAATGTACATTTTTCCACTCAAGAAGAACAGATTTCTTAGTCACTTTAAACATGGCCTTATTTGAACATGGCCATGTTTAGCCATAGCTAAACCTAACGAAATAGGTTATTATCCCTTTTTTACAGATGGGTAAACTGAGGTTTAGAGAACAAACTTGCCTATGATTAATCAGTCATGGAATCAGGAATCAAACATGTTTGACTCCGGAGGACAAGCTGTTTTCACTCACCACATGACCAGCTTACAATTCATTCTGACCATTCATTATTATCTATATTATTTGTTTATGGGACTAAGGAAGGAAAACACTGCTTGTTTCCATCAACCCTATTCCTAAAAATGTTTATAGGGAATCTTTATGATTTTTTGCTCCCCAAGTGACCTTGTTCCTGATCTTGGTGTTTGTATTCCCTTGGCAGCTACTTGAACTGAATCCGGACCACAGATTTTCCCATTTGTCTGATATTCAAAACTTCCCATATATGAATGATATGAACTGGGATGCAGTTCTGCAGAAGAGGCTCATTCCAGGATTTGTTCCTAATGTAAGTCAATCCTAATAAACCCTTAATAACTCTCATTCATTGCATATTTTTCTGTGTGCCAGATATATACCTGGTCTCATCAGATAGCCACACCAGTGTTGTAAGACAGTCAACGTTCCTGTTTTACAGATGAGAAAACCAAGGCACACACAGGTTAAGCTGGCTGACAAAGGCCACACAGCTAGCAGGTGGCTAAGCTGGGATTCCGGTCTAGATCAGTGCTGGGAGTTCTAGCTCCTAACTACTTTTTTGTGGCTTACTTTTTAGTGGAAACAAGTCCTAATCCTACAGATAGTCTTTTCCAGGAATCTGCCAATTTAAAACATTTTCTCTGATTCCAAAGATGTAGGAATGTGTATCCAAGGAGTTCTGTGAGTCAGAGGATTGAAAGCTGTTTAGGTTGGATATTTGTTTTTACCATTCATTCCTCTTCCTCTGGTAGTTTGGACTTCCCTGGTGACTCAGATGGTAACACATCTGCCTGCAATGCAGGAGACCCGGGTTTGATCCCTGGGCTGGGAAGTCCCCTGGAGAAGAAAATGGCAGCCCACTCCAGTACCCTTGCCTGGAAAAATCCCATGGACAGAGGAGCCTGGTAGGCTACAGTCCATGGGGTCACAAAGAGTCTTACATGACTGAGCGACTTCACTTTCACTGGTAGTTCTACACTGGGAACCATATTCTCAATGACTAATAAGCAAAGGGAAATAAGTCCCACCAGATGTACCTAGCCAAAAAACATCTGTGGCTTCCTGCAGTCTACTGAGCTCCAGCCAAGGAGCCAAGTGAGACCTCTAATCCCTCTCTCCCCACAGCCTGATTCTACACACTCAGTTGTAGGCAGATTGGCAGAATAATCGTCTCTTAAGGGAGCCTGCAGAAACAATTCGGAGTTTTCTGCTCTTAAGCCCAGGCCAGACACCTGCGATGGGCATGTGGGGGTGTGATCCTTCATGTACAAACAGCAGATGGGTGGGTGGGGTACAAAGCAAGAGGCACCAGAAGGCAATGGGGAGGAATTCTGGGATGGGGGAATGCTACCTTCTGGAGCAACAGGAGGTGGGGTCCTACCTGGCCGCTCCTCGGGGTCCAGCGGGGACAGCTTGCACTCTTGGCTGACACACGCGGCCTTGGAGATCTAGGCACCTTTCTGTTCTTTCATGCGCCACCCCATCAGCGCTGCCTCCACAGACCTTGTGTGTGTGCTTCTCTGATTTAATTGTGAATCTGAATCATCTGGGGAGCTTGTTACACATGCAATTTCCTGGCCCGGTGTTCAGAAACACTGATTCTGGAAGTCTGGTTGGGGAACTAGGAATCAACTTAGGGTCATTCTGATCCACCACTGAACCTACTTTGAGAAACATAGCCCCAGAAGGCAAACTTTAGAAAAATAATTATAATAGGATTTTCTTTCTAACTCCTGGAAGGCTCCTTGGGAATTTAGAAAAATAAACAAAATACAAACAGAACATGAAAAACAAGGCTGGCGATAAAGTACCTAAAACTTTGGGTGGAAATCCCAGCTGGTTATTCTTGGACTGTTCCTGCAGGACTGAGTTGTAATCTCCTTATTCAGTCTGGCCTATTTTCAGAAGGATACAGAAATGTAAGCAATCAGTCAACCTGTCTTCCTTGCAGAAAGGCAGGCTGAACTGTGACCCCACCTTTGAACTCGAAGAAATGATCCTGGAGTCCAAGCCTCTGCACAAGAAAAAGAAGCGTCTGGCCAAGAAGGAGAAGGAGACGAGGAAATGCGACTCCTCTCAGGTAAGCAGTCCCCTCACCCTCAGGGTCGTGGGATTCTTTACGACTGCTGCCATTGGTTGGAAAGCTTCCGGTGGGTGAGCTTCCCGCAGGAACTGGCAGCTTTGTGACTGTGAGAAGGAGCTGAACACCCCAGCGTCTGAAAGGGAAGCCCTGGGCATCCCAGCACCAATCTTTTACGTCTGAATGTCCTACCCAGGCCTCTGCAATTAACTTGATTCCCTTAGTGTCTTCTCCTAACTCTCAATTCAAATTTTGTGACCTCCTGGAAGGGAATCTAATTGGCGAAGCCTAGGTCAGGTTACCATCCTTAAAATGATGGGAAAAGTTGTTTAGTCACTAAGCTGTGTTCCAGCTGTTTTGGGCCCCATTCTTTTGAGGAATCACTGGGAGCAGCCAATTCTAGAGGGCCGTATCTGGTCTTTGCTAGAAGCAGAATCTCCTAATGTCAGGGCTAGCACAAGTAGGGAGTATTCAGTCACAGAAAAGATGGAATTATATGGTTGAGCATTATTGCTGGATTTCAGGCTGAATCAAATTAATTTTGTAACTAACTACATTATCCTACGGAGAAGGCAATGGCACCCACTCCAGTACTCTTGCCTGGAAAATCCCATGGGCGGAGGAGCCTGGTAGGCTGCAGTCCATGGGGTCTCGAAGAGTCAGACACGACTGAGCTACTTCACTTTCACTTTTCACTTTTCATGCACTGGAGAAGGCAATGGCAACCCACTCCAGTGTTCTTGCCTGGAGAATCCCAGGGACGGGGGAGGCTGGTGGGCTGCCGTCTCTAGGGTCGCACAGAGTCGGACACGACTGAAGCGACTGAGCATGCATGCATGCACATTATCCTATGTCAGAGTTTAGAGGTCAGATTTCAGAAAAGTAACTTACAGGGGCTCAGTAGGATTTTACACAGTAAGGTTTTGTGTATAATAATGACGGTGAAGCATTAAATATTCACCTTGCCTCTAATGATCATCCATGGGCTTCCCTGATGGCTCAATGGTAAAGAATCCACCTGCCAATTGGAAGATCCTTTGTAGAAGGAAATGACAACCCACTCCAATATTTTTGCCTGGAAATCTCATGGACAGAGGAGCCTGGTGGGCTATACTCTGCAGGGTCGCCAAAGAGTCAGACAGAATTTACCAACTAAACAACAATAATGATCATCCATTCATCCACTCAATCATCCACCCATCTCCCTACACACTCAACTAATGGTCATCCATTTTTCCATCCCTCTGTATCCATTTGCTTAGGCTATTTTTATTGAGTCCTTATTATCCGCTGCATTCTGTGCTAAACACTGGAAAGGGATATGAATAAGATATAATTCCTGCATTCACTGACAGCCCCCTTCCCAGAGATTGCATAATCCTGTGGTTAAAATGGCTCTGCAAACAAGCAACTATTCTCAATGTTCCTAATTTCTCTAGTCCTCAGGGCATACTGTACCCTTTAATGGTCAGTTAACCCAAGTCCACATCCTGTTTGTCCGCAGAACTGCCCTCTGAGCGGATTCCCATCTTTAAGTGTTTTCTAGGGCTCTCCAAGGAATGCTTCGCTGTACCACAAACCCATCTTGCTTGTTGCTTTTCACTTTACCCATCTTCCTCCTAATGATCTGTTGCTCTTCATATCATAACCAACTGGCTTCTCCTGGCTGGCTCCTTCCTTTTCCCCCAGAGAGCTGCCTGTGTAGGCTCCTCTGTTAACAGACCTCCAAATGTAGCCAAGAACGAGACATCACCTTAATTATGTTTTTTCAAGTTTTAGAGATAACAGCAATTTGTGAGTAACTTCTTGCCATACCTTCCCTGCTCTGTATGATCTGTCTACCTTCCTCCCCATTCTTGTACTATGCCATTCTTGACCTCACTTAAAACCCTCAAGATGCATAGGCCCTGCTAGTGTCTGGCCCTTGCTCTTCCGTTTTCTGGAATGTTCTCCTCTTGGACCTTCACTTAGAGGGCTTCCTCCCCTGTTTATACCCCAAATGCCTCCTAATCAAAGGTGAGGTACCCTCTTTCTCAGCCCCTGTTTTTAACTCCTTTATGACCTTGTGCTTGTGTGCTTAGTCACTCAGTCGTGTCCGACTCTTGCAACCGCATGGACTCCTCTGGGGAGGAGGAGGCCAGACTCCTCTGTCCATGGGATTCTCCAGGCAAGAATAGTGGAGTGGGTTGCCATGCCCTCCTCCACGGGATCTTCCCAACCCATGGATTGAACCCATAGTTTATAAACATTTTATTTATGCTTATTTGTGTGTCTTTTTCTGTCCCACTAAAATAAGCCTTCTCCTGTGCAAAGACCAGGTGTCGGTCTTACCCACATTGTCTTCATGGTACCCCAAGAGTGCATGTAATATAGTAGAGGCTCAACCAGTGTTTGATCAACACATTAAAAGAACAAAAACCTAAAACTGAACCGTGAAGACTGGTCATTGCTGTTCTTAGAATTACAAGGTCAAGCTCCATCCACAGAACATCTTCCTGTGATCCCCTCTTATCCTAGACCTAACCTGTGCCCAGCCACCCGATCGCAGGGGCAAACTCCCACATCTCCCATGGGAAAGGGTATGGCCACTCACCCACAGTACAGAACCTCTGACATTTCCTAATGCTAAGAAGAAAAAGCACTTTCTTCTTTTTCCAAAGTATCATGTCAATCTCAGAATCATTTGCTAAGAGGTGGCTTTGCTCATGATAAAGAGAGGCCTTTACATTCTCTTTACAGTCTTTTTGCTTGTCTTGTTTCTAACCTTTTTATTATGGTAAAACATGTATAGCATAATTTTCCATTTTAACTATTAAGTGTACAATTTATTAAGTTCATTTGCAATATTGTGTACCCACTACCACTGTCTATCCAAAATTTTTCAATACTCCCCAAACCACTGGTCTTTCTTTAATTTGTTTCAGCAATGTTTGTACTTATCAGAGTATAAATCTTTCACCTCCTTGGTTAAACTTATTCCTAGGTCTTTTATGCTTTTGGAGACATAGAATTTTTTCTTAATTTCCTCCTAGATGATTACTGGTGTGTAGAAACAGAAGTGATTTTTCTGTATTAATTTGTATACTGCAACTGAACTCATTTATGAGCTCTAGTAGCTTCTTGATGGATTCTCTGTAGTTTTCTATGTTAATATATAGGATTATGTCATCTGTATATTGAGATACTTTTAGTTCTTCCTTTCCAGTTTGGATTCCTTTATTGTTTTTTCCTGTCTGGTTGCTCTGGTTAGAAGTTCCAATACAATGTTGAATAGCAACAGTGAAAGCAGGTATCTTTGTTCTTTTTCTGATCTTAAGAGGAAAGACTTCAGCCTTTTACCATTGAGTATTATGCTATCTGTGGGGTTTTTGTCAACGCCTTTACTTATGGTGAGCAAGTTCAGTTCTATTCCTAGTTTTCTGAGTGTTTTTATCATGAAGGGTTTTGATTTTTTCAAATGCCTTTTCTGGGTCAGTTGAGACATCATGTGTGTGGGTGTGTGTGTGTGTGTGTGTGTGTGTGTGTGTTTTCAATTACTGTGAGGTATTACATTGACTGCATTTTTTATGTTAAACCATTTTTGCACTCCAGCAGTAAATCATACTTGGTCACAATGTGTAATTTTTTAATATGCTATTGGACTATTTCCTGTATGTTGTTTAAGATTTTGCATCTATGTTCATAGGGGATATTAGTTTGTCATTTTTTTCCTAATAATGTCTTTATTTTTGTATCAGAGTGATGCTGGCCTCATAGAATAAGTTATAAAACCTTTCCTTGTCTTGTATTTTTGGAAGAATTTGAGAAAGGCTGGTGTTAATTCTTCTTTAAATATTTAGAATTTACCTTTGAAACCATCTGGCCTTGGACTTTTCTTTGTTGTAAAATTTTTGATTATTCTCACTTGTAGATTACTCTTGTGAAATATCTGCTGAGATTTTATTTCTTCTTGAGTCAGATTAGGTAATTTGTGTTTCTAAGAGTTTGTCCATTTCATCTAGATGTTCTAATTTGTAGGTGTACAGTTATTCACAGTATTCTTATTTCTGTAAGGTTGGAAGTAATGTCTCCACTTTCATTTATGATTTTAGTTATGTGCATTTTTTTCTCTTTTTTTCCTTTATCATTGTGACTAAACATTTCTCAGTTTTGATATCTTTTCAAAGAACTTTCGATGTCATTGATTCTATTGTCTTTCTATTCTATTTCATTTATCTCTGCTCTAATCTTTATTGTTTCCTTCTTTCTGCTTTGTGTTTAGTTTGCCCTTCTTTTTCTAGTTCCTCAAAGTATAAAGTTGTTGTTTATTTCTTCTGCATCCCATACTTTTTGGCATGTTGTATTTTTGTTTTCATTCATCTCAAAATATTTCCTAATTCTTGTGGTTTATTTTTTGACACACAGGTTGCTTAAGAATGTGTTGTTTAATTTCCACATATTTGTGGATTTTTCAGTTTTCCTTCTATTACTGATTTCTAGCTTCACTTCATTGTGGCTAGGGAAAATTTTGTATGATGTTTATCTTTTTAAATTTATTGAGATCTGTCTTGTAGCCTATTATGTGGTTTCCTTAGACTCTTTGAACATATTTATGGGCTCAGTCATTCAGTCGTGCCTAGCTCTTTGCAGCCCCATGGACTGTAGCCTGCCAGGATCCTCTGTCCATGGGATTTTCTGGAAAAGAATACTGAAGTGGATTGCCATTTCCTACTCCAGTGGGTCTTCCTGACCCCGGGATCAAACCCACGTGTCTTCCATCTCTTGCATTGGCAGGCAGATTCTTTACCACCAGCGCCACCTGGGAAGCCCAGGCATATTTAACGGAGTTGTTTTAAAGTCTATCAAGTAAGTCCAGTATTTGGGCTTCCTCAGGGATGACTTATGTCAATTTATTTGGTTTCTTCGAGTGGGTCATACTTACCTGTTTATTTTTATTTTTTATTTTTTTTAATTTTATTTTATTTTTAAACTTTACATAATTGTATTAGTTTTGCCAAATATCAAAATGAATCCATCACAGGTATACATGTGCTCCCCATCCTGAACCCTCCTCCCTCCTCCCTCCCCATACAATCCCTCTGGGTCGTCCCAGTGCACTAGCCCCAAGCATCCAGTATCGTGCATTGAACCTGGACTGGCATCTCGTTTCATACATGATATTATACATGTTTCAATGCCATTCTCCCAAATCTTCCCACCCTCTCCCTCTCCCACAGAGTCCATAAGACTGTTCCATACATCAGTGTCTCTTTTGCTGTCTTGTACACAGGGTTATTGTTATCATCTTTCTAAATTCCATATATATGCGTTAGTATACTGTATTGGTGTTTTTCCTTCTGGCTTACTTCACTCTGTATAATAGGCTCCAGTTTCATCCACCTCATTAGAACTGATTCAAATGAATTCTTTTTAATGGCTGAGTAATACTCCATTGTGTATATGTACCACAGCTTTCTTATCCATTCATCTGCTGATGGACATCTAGGTTGCTTCCATGTCCTGGCTATTATAAACAGTGCTGCGATGAACATTGGGGTACACGTGTCTCTTTCCCTTCTGGTTTCCTCAGTGTGTATGCCCAGCAGTGGGATTGCTGGATCATAAGGCAGTTCTATTTCCAGTTTTTTAAGGAATCCCCACACTGTTCTCCATAGTGGCTGTACTAGTTTGCATTCCCACCAACAGTGTAAGAGGGTTCCCTTTTCTCCACACCCTCTCCAACATTTATACTTTGTGATTTATTGTCGAAAAATGACATTTGAAAATTATAATGTGGTAACTCCAGAAATCAGACTCTCTCCTCCCTCCTCTAGGATCTGCTGGTTTTTGATTGTTGAAGGCTACCCTTGTACTTCTGAGTGACTTTTACAAACAGTTTTTGCAAAGACTATCCCTTGTCATGCATCATCACTGCAGTCTTTCTTATTTTGGCTTGTGTTCAGCTAACATTTTGATAGAGATTTCCTTAAACACCAGGACCATTTTTAAGTTGCTTTTTTCTTGATTTGGCATTTGGTTGCTATAAACCTCTGATTGCTTTCCAGAGTTTTGACAGTGTGGGCCCTGACAGTTTCTGCCTTTTTTTTTTTCTTGTGAGGGGTGGCAGTTTGGAGCTGCCTGTGCCACCATTTGGCTGTAGTTTCTCCTAATGTTACAGCATCAGTTTGAAAACAAAAAGGATTGTGATTCAAAACAATGAGCAGTCTTCCCCCAAAGAAAGATCAGAAAGATGATAAATCTCAAAGTAGCACTTTATTCTACTCAAGTATTTTAAAATGTGAGGACCAATCTTAGCAGCTCACTACATTATCATCATGCTAGTTTATTCATTCATCTGAATCTCGAGGTGTGGCAGGGCATTGGAATTTTTTAAAGTTACTTGGGTGATTCGGGTACGCAGTCAAGGTTACAACCTACAGTTGTAGAATTAGGCTGATTAGTGTAAAAGCACTATTGTTTTCCTTTTCTCCCTATGTCTCAGTTTCATCATTTATAAAATGGACTTTTAGTATTGGTATCTACTTCATAGACTGTTCTGAGTCAATTAGTACATGTCTGCCAAAATGGTAGCCACTGTTAAAGATGTGGTACATATATACAATGGAATATTACTCAGCCATTAAAGAGTGAAGTAATGCCATTTACAGCAACATGGATGGACCTGGAGATTATCATACTAAGTGAAGTAAGTTAGAGAAGAATAAATATCAAATAACACCACTTACATGTGGAATCTAAAAAAAAATGATACAAATGAACTTATTTACAAAACAGAGATAGACTCACAGACCTAGAAAACAAACTTATGGTTGCCAAAGGGGAAAGGTAAGGGGATGGGAGAGGGATAAACTGGGAGTTTAGGACTGACGTGTACACACTACTATGTTTAAACTAGATAACTAACAAGGACCTACTGTATAGCACAGGGAACTCTGCTCAATATTCTGTAATACCCTAAATGGGGAAAGAGTTTGAAAAAAGAATAGCTGTATGTATACATAACTGAATCACTTTGTCGTATACCTGAAACTAACACATTGTAAATCAACTATAGTCCAATATAAAATAAAAAATTTAAAAACAGAAACAAAAAAATTAAAAGTGCTAACCCTAAGGGAAAAAAAAAGTTAGCTGTTGTTATGTTTCATTTTTCCACTCTGCTTCCTGACTTCTCACTTCATTCTCTTCCATGGCTCACGGTATATGCCTCTGCTCATGCTCATGGTAGATGCTCTATTGTTTCTTTGCTTCATGGATGTTCTCCACTGACCCTCCCTGCTCACCAACCTCTTTAAAGTAAAGATGCAAAAAGACTGATGCACGCCAGTCTGTCTGCCATGGAAGCTCATGACCTAAATCCTCTTTTTCTGCCTCCGGAGATTTCCACCTGCTCTAAACCCTTCAGATATTTCTGATGCCATTTGTACTTACATTAGTCTAATCACTGTTTGCTCTCTTATCCTGAAGAAGCGCATCCCAGGATTTTTAACCAGCAGTTTTCTTCCCAGTCACCTAAGACCCATTCATTCCTCCATTCTGGTTGCTCCCCACTCCTTTCCCTCATACTCTTTCTGGTTTATCATTTTGACTTGTCCATGTAGCTGCCCTTCTTAAGTTTTTCCAGTTAAAGCTGAGGAAAGAGAACATGTTGCACATGAGCCCTTAGGGCCAGGGTTGGGACTCAAGACATGTGCAATGCTGTATCACAAATTCATCTCTGAGTGTGCATTTCACATCTTTTTTAGAAGAAAACAGAGATATATGACAGAGAAAAAAAATGAGTAAATTTCTACATTTTATTTGATTATAATCTTGATTTTTAATGTTAAAATATTTTAAAATGTTAACATTTTAAATATTCTTCATGTTAAATTTTGTATAACTTTTGCTTATATATTTACTTATGTTTATATTGTACATATATTGTCTGTAAAATGTAAATACATAAATGTAGAAACATGTATGTGTATAAATATATATATAAAGTATATATAAATATGTTAAACATTTATTTATATACTTTGATATAATATTTTAATGTTAAAATATTTTTTCCCAAATCTTACTCCAAGGAGCTCTATCAGATCACAGGGATTCCCCATGACTGATACTGGAAACCCTCAGGGTCACAAATCCCCCAGTTTGAGGATAAGAGGGAGGTGTAAGAGAGTCTTCTTTCTCTCCTTTCTTTTGCTTCCTTTGGCACTTCTCTGAAATTTCCTCTCCTTTTTTTTTTTTGAAAGCATATAATTTATTTATTTTTTATTAGGATATAATTGCTTTACAGTGTTGTTAGTTTCTGCTGTATGTATGGATAGATTGAAGATGTTGTACATATACACAATGGACTCTTACTCAGCCATAACAAGGAATGAAACTGGGTCATTTGTAGAGACGTGGATGGACCTAGAGACTGTCAGAGTGAAGCAAGTCAGAAAGGGAAAAACAAATATCATATATTAATGCATATATGTGAGCTACTCTCCTTTTTATAGTTTATTCTTCTAACACTTAAATATTTGTTCAGGAAAGGAAAAAAAAAAAAACTCCAGTACTTGAGGACTTAGTATTTTCTAATTCTTAGATTTAAAAACAAAAATATTTTTTCCTTTGAGAAGAACATTTTTCATCAGAAGTTTTTTGGAAGGATTTTATTACAGACTTGAACCCACCTGTCTTGAAGCCATGGTTTCTTGTGCAAAAAGGCTGAAAGACACCAAGCTCATAAACCGTAACCCAGGTCTTCTCGTCCTTGCTGCCTCATTGTGGGGAGCAGAGAGTTGCTGTACTTTATTCTCTTTCTTTCTATTTGCTCCTCTGTTAATCTGATTGTGGTCTCACTCTGGCTACAGATTTTCAGATAGCATCTATTTTGAGGACACATTGGTCTTCATTGATTTGGGCCACTCAGTTAAACAGACACTCAGTAAGTTATTGGCTATTTGAGACTCTCCATTTGTGTACTAACTATGTCTCTATTTTTTCCCCAATGTTCACCGGGAAGACATGCCTTCTTCAAGAGCACCTTGAATCTGTCCAAAAGGAGTTCATAATTTTCAACAGAGAAAAGTAAGTAACTCCTGGAAGAACAGCAGCTCAGCAAATGATGGACTGTTTCAGTCATATTTGACTTGCAATGCCTCGATATATTTTTAAACATTTTTTTATTCTAATTAAAAAATGATGCATACCCATAATAGAAAATCTAGAAATTTCATAAATCTTTTTTTCTTGTAAGAGATTTCAAAAATTATAATAGGTAAATTAGCTTAGCATGAGCTAATTCTGCCTGTCCCATCAACACCCATCTGTTGATGGGACAAGCAGAAGAATGGGAACTTCAACATTTAAAATCAATGATATTTTTAAGAAGATTACCCGATTCATGCTTCTTTATAAATTGTTCAGCTTCATGCTATCATTTCAAAAGTTTAAATCTTTTATTTCTCACTTCAATGAATAAACCTACTTTATATTTTCCTTTTAAGAGTCAAAAGGGACTTTAATAAAAGACAAGCAAATCAAGCCTTGGAACAAACCAAAGACCCAGAAGGAGAGGATGGTCAGAATAGCAACCTGTGAAGTCCTCATCATCTTCTTGGGACATTTCCACGTCAGGAAGAGCTGACAATAATTCTCACTTCTCCACACCTCACACACCTTAGAAAATGTGAATGAATGCCTTGGGAAGGAGGCAGCACAGCACAGGGAGGAGTCCCTGGGTTCCTGGGAACTAGTTTCACAGATAACTGTGTGGCCTTGAGTAAGTCACTGAATCCCTTTCTCTGCTTCAGTTTGTTCATCTAAAACGAGAAGTTAATACTAGATGAGCTCGACGCTGCCTTTCTACTGCCACCATCCTGTTACTCTTAATAGCCTCTATTTTTACTTTAAAAGGAATATTTGGATGTAGATTTATTTTTCCACTCCTAATTACACTGTGACAAATGGACATTGGTGGCTGATGGAGTGAAGCCATTGAGAGCTAGAAAACTTCATAAGGAAGCCAGAATCCTCAAACCCAACTGAATAGGAGTAAGGAAAGCATTCAGGAAGAAATGAGTGGGACCAGGTAAAAAGTAACACATACTGATGAGGGCCCTCCAGTGGTGTGCTGGACTTGAACAGTATGCCAGCTTGTATCAGCTAGTAAGAGCTGCTAGGCATAAACGCCCCAATGCCCTGTTCAGTGATGTGACATTGAGAAGTTGAAATTGGTGATGGTGGAAATATTTACACCATGGAAACTGGCAGATGCTACAAATAGGGCTTTTTTCCCCCTCCCAGCAAGCCAGTTCTGAAATATTTAGCACACCACTGGCCTTCTTCTAGAAGCATGTTCCTTGAGAACTGCTACCTCTTAAGACTATCAGAGACCTGGGTCCAGACAGGATTAGAAAGGAACATTGTCACATTGAAAACACGTCCAACTTATAGTACACTGATGTTGTATCTTACACGGGAGTTATAGTCTAAGTTAGAATGTGAGGTGAATTTGGAAGATAGTAAAATTTACCCTTGGACAAATCCCTTTAATATACATTAACATACGGTACGGAGAAGGCAATGGCAAGCCACTCCAGTACTCTTGCCCGGCAAATCCCATGGACGGAGGAGCCTGGTGGGCTGCAGTCCATGGGGTCGTGAAGAGTCAGACACGACTGAGCGACTTCACTTTCACTTTTCACTTTCATGCATTGGAGAAGGAAATGGCAACCCACTCCAGTGTTCTTGCCTGGAGAATCCCAGGGACGGGGGAGGCTGGTGGGCTGCCGTCTCTAGGGTCGCACAGAGTCGGACACGACTGAAGCGACTTAGCAGCAGCAGCAGTAGCAACATTCGGTGAGTATGTTTTCTTAGAGAAGCCCAATATCATTCAGGCTCTTCACTAATGAAACGAGTCATCTTTGATTCACTTTTTTGGGTCTCATTTTAAGCTAATACCAGATGCACTAAAATATTGAACAGATTATTCATGGCTTGGTAGACTAGACTCACACTTCAAACTGTGGAATGCCCACATATCTGAGAGGTCTAAGATCATGGAAACTGACTAAGGGAACAGCAATACCTGCTTGTGCTTACTGCAAAGAATGGCAGGCCAAATCGCCTATCTGCAATATTTTCTTTATCTGCCAAATACAAAGTTTAACTCGCCTAAGTTAAGATGTAACTCTACTCTCCAGATACACAGAAGATCTTTGCAGAAGAACTGTTTTTTGGCAACTCCCAGATGCTGCTGGGTGAATAGTAAACAGGGCTGGTGGGGGACTGTTGTAACTCTTAAGCCATTCAGATCATCAGAACCTTGTCCTTCCTTATGGAGCGAATGGGGCGCATCAAGGTGGCAGTAAGTGGTCAACAGGGGAGACCAGATAGGTGGAAACAAGCAGAAGTAGCAGACACTGCTACATAGGACTTCCAGAAGGGAGGTCACTCTGGGCAACTCAGCGTGAGAAGAAAAGCAGTGCTGAACTGTAAACTCAACAATGATGGTTTTCTCTGCACTGAGCTAATAGGCCCAGAACTTCTGGCCTTGAAAACCTCTGCTCTAAGAGTAACCACATTTCTGTTAAGAATTAAAAGCCAGATCCTATGTTCTGTTCGATTCCTTTTCTCTACATTTCCCCCACATCATCTGTCTGTGCTAGTTTTTCTCCCATATAGAAATTACGGCTCAGCTTCCCAAGGAGGGGGTTGACCAAATCTGTAAGGAGGTGACCAGATTCTGCTTCTCATTGGTCACCAGGAGTGTCAGGGGCCACGTGCATGTTTATCAACTTCCATCTTTCATTTGTCTGGACTCAAGCCCTGATATGCGTGGACTCATCTCTCCAGTCACCTGGTTCCCCCTCTTTCTCTGACCTTGTCTGTTATCATCCCAATGGAGAGACTTTGGGAAAGATTCACCCAAGGGCAATGGGATTAGCAGGGTCTCCACTGGGATGAGAGTTAATAATTTGTGCCATTTCATGTCTACTCAGTTAATATTGGGATAGGAACTCAATACAACTAGGTATTCTGTCAGGTGAATATCTAGTTTTTACTTCCAGTGACCTTCTTCTGTGCCTGCAGCACCTTTGTGGGCTTTCAGGAACCTTGGATCCAATGACTAGAGGGCACAGCCTGAGAGAGGTTAAGGTAAGACCTCCAGTCCTCACCAGGCTAAGGAGCCACAAGGCAGTTAAAGTTAGAAAATAAAATGCACTGCATCTATCAGTGTAGAAAACTGATCCCAAGAGACTCCACTGGATATTCTGAGTGCTAGGACAAAAGTTTCCCCAAATACAAAAGGATTCCTAAGTCCTTACCATGACTGACAGTTGTTGAAATCAGATCCTTGGGTTTCATCCATAACCTGGGCTAAAACTGACTACCCTACTGGGTGAAACATATCTAGGTTTATGACACCCAAGGCTCAGGGCTAAGAATTTTTTTTTTTAAATTACAAAAAATAGGGTGACTCTTAAATCCTTTTGTCTGGCATTTCTGGCATCGTATTTTCCCTCACAGCTCCCTTACCTGTGTGGAACGTCTGAAAAGTCTGAGCAGGTTTGCAAGTCCTGTTCTAACACACTGGCACTGCAGAGGGGCCCACCCACCCCAGCGCAAGCACAGGGACCACAAGTGGGTGGGTGGGGCGGCTCTGTGACCCTGTCCTTGACCTGAACCCCACGGAGGGAAATGCTTTGCTAATGGCTCATTCCCCAAGGGCAGCACTGGTCTTACCTGAGGGCACTGCTAGGGCAGAAATCAATGTCAAAGAACACAGAACACTGCTCTGTTAATGAGGGTAATTTAATTAACTGGCAATTAGTCTGCTTCTGATAGTTAAGTTTTAACCAGAAACAACTAGACTTTATATCATCATAGCTTTTCTAGCCCGGATGGATGAATAAATAAACTAGGGAGAAAGAGCGAGTGACACAGCTAGCAGGGGCCAGTGGTGCTGCTTTTCGCTAACGCAGTAATGCTAAGGCTTATAATTCTTCAAGGGCTCAATGAAAAGGCATGAAAGAGTGAATTGTTTTAGTATCCAGTTGTCCCTGCATTCTGTCGACACAAATCCCTGTTTCCTAGAGACTCTGCCTGTGATCACCATTTCTTACAATCTCAGTGTGTCTGATATTTAACATTGTTAAAAATCCAAACCCAGTTTACAAACTGTGCTGTTGTGAATGGGTAACCTTGGCTGGGAAACCTGTGCTTCTGTTGAGCTGTAGCATACGTACCGTTAGTGTGCCTCTATGTATTAAAATGTCTTCTGTACACTGGAAGCCACTGCCCTTTCTTTGTCAGCTGTGTGTGTGTAATTGTTTCCCTGAGGGGTAGGGTTGTGGGTTCCCAAAGTCACCTGTTTCATTTCCATTCCTGCTGTGAGGAATGTCCTTCACCAGAGACAAGGAGGTATTAGAGATGGTGTTTCAGAACCATGGAATGTTAGAGATGATGTCCTACAACTATGAGATGCAGCACAATCCAGCTGATCCACGTGTGTAGAAACTGAGAACCTGACCCCTCCTGCAGTTACCTAAGGAAGCACAGCCCAGGACTCTGGATTTTGCCTTTCACTATGATCTTAAGGCTGTGGACAGTTCATGCACCTATTTTTTCAGCACTATGTCTTCCTACCCATCAATATCTTTGTCCTGTCCTATGCTCATTTCCAAGCAGCAGGTGGATGTTCCAAGCCCAGAACCCAGGATGGGAAGGTAACCAACAGCTCTGAACTCTTGCAGCTAGAAGCAACTTCTGCCTCGGGGAGGATCAAGGGGTCTTCCAGTCATCTCTCTGACTTACAACAGCCTAGCAGCCACAGGCTAGCTGGCTCCTGGGACAGGATCTTGTTAAGTCTTGTGGGCTTTGTTGTCCAGGTCTTGGGAAGCATCCTGTCACCTTCTCGGTGTCTGCTGAGCACAGGGCAGGATCTAGAGTTCTTTCCATTCTGAGGAATGCCTGTCCTAAGGACGCGACCTCATTTCTGCAGGCTGCTGTGGCCCCTTCATTCCATTTCCTGCTCATTTCCTTCCTCCTCCAACCAGTCCATTCTAAAGGAGATCAGTCCTGGGTGTTCATTGGAAGGACTAATGCTGAAGCTGAAACTCCAATACTTTGGCCACCTCATGCGAAGAGCTGACTCACTGGAAAAGACCCTGATGCTGGGAGGGATTGGGGGCAGGAGGAGAAGGGGACGACAGAGGATGAGATGGCTGGATGGCATCACTGACTCAATGCACATGAGTTTGAAGTGAACTCTGGGAGTTGGTGATGGACAGGGAGGCCTGACGTGCTGTGATTCATGGGGTTGCAAAGAGTTGGACACGACTGAGTGACTGAACTGACTGTGAGAACCTGATGGTAGTAAAGTTGATACCAGAAAGTTCTTTCAAGCCAGAGGGACCTTGTTTTTCCTAGTCAGGGTTCTCATTCCCCACCTGGCTGATGTGACTCAGCCCTAATAGCTCCAGCATGCAGAGGTGTGAAAGTCAATGTGTGAACTGCACTAACTTTAAAAAAAAAAAAAAAAAACCTACTTCATCCCCTTTAGAACCCTGCAGGCTGAGCTCATTTTAAGCACTAACTCTGCTCTTGACACCTAGGCTAATCCTAAGGAGAGCTCTATTCTGCCACGATCATGAGCAGGGAGAGGTGTTTCACCCGTCTTGAGTTCAACCCGCAAAACAGGATTGTGGGCAAAAGCTTGTTAACCATGAAGCCTTGCACGTCACACTTAATAACCCCTTATATGCACAGAGGAACTTCTGATGTGGTTTCTGAGCTTCTGTGTTAAAAGTTATCATCACTCTGAGCTCGTCCTGAAGACACTGCTCTGCCAAACCAAGGTGGGGTGTTCATCACACACAAAATTCACCAGGAACTACCATTCCCTGATCCCCTGCCCCACCTACCCCAGTCTACACACAGGTACTGTGCCCCGCAGCTTGAGAATGGTACCGCGGCTACCTCCTTTCTTTCCTAGACTCCATGCCCCCCTCTTCTGAAATCACAAACTGATTTTCTTCGAGTTACTGAGAGTCCATGTGGTTCGGGTGGCTCCGGAGACCGTGTGTTACCAGATGTGGCCAATCCCAGGATCTCGCACACCATGCCAACTACAATGGAGTATGTGACCAAGCCGGACCAATCAAAATCAGCCTCCTTGGCCAGGAACTATCCAAGGAGCCTCTCCACCCCACTCCTGCACCCCAGAAATCGCTAATCAAGTAAAGTGCAAACTTGGAGGTGCTGATGGCCAGTTTTGCTCCCAAGTGGAATGAGCTTTCCTAAGAATGAAGCACTTCCTAAAGGCAAACAGAGCTAAGAGATGGAGAGAAAGAATGTTCTAGATGCAGCTATGCTTCAGTCTACCCAAATCTATCCCTGAAGTTTTCAGTTATACTAGACTTTAAAAAATCTTTTCCAAAAAGTTTTCTTAATAGGCATCTAAGATTTGCAATTAAAAATGTCTTACACAAGTTCTAATTGGATCCAGGACTGTTCCCCCAAAAAAGGGTTTAGTGTAACAGGTCTGGTGGAATACAATGTGATACAGAAGGGTTCAGAACCATGAGTTCAGTAACTTTTGAAATATATAAAATTTCTGAGCCTTTAACTTGACAACATATGCTTTAAATGTCTCCAATTATTATAGTATACACATAAGATTCCTTAGGAACAGTCTGCTAAAGAATATACTTTGGCACATGCTTAGTTTTTCTCAAAGTCCAGGCTTTTAGAAGTAGAGGAAATGCTTTAAGGGAATGGCAAAAAAACAAAACAGAATAAAACAAACCTTTCAGGATCTGTTTTGAACTCAACTAGGCTTATCCCAGTTGACAATGCCTTTATATTATTGCTGAATTTGATGACCCATTAAAAATTTTAGTTATTCCCCAACATTTCAATAATAGTCATTTACCTCTGTGGCCAGAACAAAAATTCATGTGCAACTGAAAAGAGAAACTTCAGATTTTCTCAGGGTAAGGATTACATGTCCCTCTTACTAACTGCTTCTGTTCTCTTAAGCAGTTGTCACACTTCAGGTGGACAGGAACGACACAGAAGGAAGAAGGCTGGACAACGACGGCTGTGGTTTCAGAGTTATTTTAATAACCAGGTTTACATTAACAGTCACTTGATGAACTTTTTTTTTTTTCCCTTAATCTCAGCTAAACTCAAAACACAGTTTTCTTCACGGTTCAAAGCAAACAGCTCTAGGCGTTCCAGAGCTGCTTCACAGCTACCACAGGTCACAGGGAGAGTCACTGTCTGTTCATAGTCACCAGACACAGAACTGAACACCCACACACCATTTCCAAAGAGGGAACTTACAAGGGATGCTGGCTGCCTGGGACAGCCCACGTGTACACGGGGACTCGAGCTGGAGGTTCCAGGGGAGGAGGTCTGGGAAGCTTGGGCCAAGAAGCTGTTGGGAAGATTTCTCACGGGGGAGCCCAAGTCCAGGCTTGGAATGGACGCCTTTGGGGCAGAACATGACTCTTTGTATGGAGTCACAAAGGAAAAGGCCAGAGGATGACTGGACTTTGAAGAAATGCACGTTTGGGATAACTACAGCCCTGCTCTCTTTAGAAAACTTAGAGGAAATATCTCTAGGGGGGGTAGCTGATTTATCTAATACCTTCTCAGTTACTAAAGATGGCGGCCATCCCAGAGAGAAGACCAGATAACTGCCATCCCCTCTTAGAGAGGGGCCAGGCCAAGAGATGAGACAGCCAAAGAAAGCTTGGAGGAGACGGAAGACCCAGTATACCCTCCCACCCTCAGATGAGATGCCAGCGAATCCTGAGAGGGCTGTGGCTCACCATCATGTTCTCTTCCTAAACCCTTTGGACAGAGCTCTTTGATGGGTCTCATGGATCAGGGCATATTCGAATACAAATTTTACCTTAAGTAACAAAGAACCAGAACTCAATGTCAACAATATACTGGGAGTTTTCTTGGAATTCTCAGAAATTTCTGTGCTTGGAAAGTTACTAATAGTAAGTGAAGACAGGGAGACTTCCTCAGTTAAGTTGCCCATCATGAATGCATATAGGGGTTGTTCCTTCAGCAAAAAAAAAAAAAAAAAAAAAAAAAATTGTGCAGAATATAAAGTTTTGGCTCAGTGTTTCATTCAGAAGTGCTAAACGCAGCCAATTTGGCCATGAAAGATTTATTTTTCAAAGCACATAGAGGTCGTGGGGAGGCTGAACAGGACTCAGGGATTAGATAAGAGCAGCAGACTGCACACAAGAGGATGCCTGGACTAGTCATTTATGTGTCTTTTCCTCCATCTGGTGGTTGTGGCTGGTACTGCAATGTACCTTAAAGCACAGCCCAGCCAATGAGGTATATATGAAAGCTTCTGATCTGACTAGCTCCCTCTGCCTGCAAAACTGTCATTCTGAGTTCTACCAAAGGCCCCCAAATCTCTGAGTATATAAATCTAGAGCTGCAACCTCCCCTTCGCTTAAATTTCTCTTAAGATAAAGGCACCATGAAAAAAGCCTTAAAAACAGCAAGACTCCTTTTATGAAAGGAAATAATCTTTTTCATGATTAGAACAGAAAAGTACATTGCTAGGGAAATCCTCTTCCTTGGCTATTTCCAAACTCCTTTTTAGCCATGTACCCCCTCTTCTCTGGTCTTCAACTTACTAAAACCTGCAGAGATAATGGCTTCTCCTAAGCACTTGAAAGGTGTTTGCTCTTTCCTTGAAAGTACTTAGTTCACAGGGTTTCAGGACCTACCAGCTGGAGCCCCTAAGCACCGAAGTCTGATACCGGGTTGAATATGTTTTCCCTGCAATATGGACCTCAGTGGGATCACGGAACTTGCTCCAAAACTGAATTTTCATAAGTGGAACGATAGGGAATTGGACATTCAGGTCTGACCGACAAGGCAAATGCTAACACTAGGCGAATTTCTTTTACGTGTCATGTCACGTGGAAACTCACTGGGAGACTCTGGTACTGAAACAAAAAGTTCCCCCACAGGGTATGCTAAGGGAAATGGCAAGAGATGGTTCAGAATTGACAAACAACCGCGGCAAGAGAACGTGATCCTTTTGCTTCAGACTGCCTTTCTCACAACTCTGCTGCCTCCCTTATGAGCCGAGATTCTCTGTTAGTAATAAAAGCTAGGGAACACCTAAGAAAACAAACTTCCAACAATAACCAAAAAAAATCATATTCAATAAAAGATGTGCCTGGATCTTAGGAGAGCAAGAGAATCACTCACCCCTGGCAAGAGAAGTCCACCTCAGCTCCAGGCCTAACTTGAGAAGCCTCTTGCTTGTCTCCATTTAATGAGCTTGAGAGGTGATCGCCAGGTGTTTAGAGGGAGGTGTTATTTAAGTGCGGCAGCCCTCCCCGCCCCGGCCGGCGCTGTCCTCCCAGCTGCTGCCTTTTAAGAGCACCAAAGAGGCAGGGAGGGCAAGAGGAAGAGAAAGGTCATTGCTTCTCTCTCCTCCTAGTTCCCAACCCAGGAAAGAGAAGAATTTGAAAGCAACACTGAGAAAGAGGCCCGACCAAACACTGGCATGACCAAAAAGGTGGAAGCAATGGTTGGGTTTTGGTGTTTTAATAAAATGTTCCAAGGGCTAAAATCTACTAGGAGAGGACATGACAGAGTCCCGAACCCGAAGATCGCCTTCCTGGTCTGTGGACCCCAGGGGCCCGTGGTGGAGTACCAGCTGCCCCGAGCGGCCATCTTTCGTGGAAATTAACATACTTCATCAACACAATACACAAGACCCCCTATGCTCACCCACCCGCCTCCCCCGTCCACACCCTACCCCAGCCCCTCTGAGCCCTCCGCCTTGCTCTGGGTTCCCACCACCCACTCACCCCAAATAACCGGCGTCCCTTTTGTTCATTTTCCTGCCGTCCCCACTTGTCTGTCCCCTTGTCGTAAGATGCAGCACTACACACGCTCTCAACACTATATAGCAGACGCTTTGCCTTAGCGGCCCAATTGCATGCATGTAAATGGGGGGAGGGGCGTCAAACAAATCCAGGCTATGCATCAACAGAAATCAAAGCAATATTCGTAAAGCTAGGCAAGCGAGCGTTAACATTGGAGAAACATAAGGCTTGAGGCTTATTGATTCTTTAGATCGAAACTGTTTGGATTCGCTTTCCTTCTTAAATATTGGTGTACCATTTTGGCTTCAAAAGAATCTCTTCTTGCTTCTGCCCCTCTCTTTGGGGGAGGGGTCGCTTAACTCAGGGATGTGATGTTAGAACGCCCTCCAGGGGGCGCTACGATGCGCTTGCTGGCCGAGCGGACCCCCTCATCCACTTGGGTGCCTGCAGGTGACAAGAAATTCCCAGGGAATAAAGGGAGGTGGGGGTGTGGACAAGAGAGAAAATGGATTAATTTGAAGAGCATAAGATAGTAAATGCCCTCCTCATCTCCCAAGAAACTTCCATTTCAGTCTGTCAGGTAGTCCAGACTTTCCGTACCCATTCTCCTGAAAACAACCCTTTGCAGGAGAAGCCAGATTCTTATTGGATTTCATCAGACCCTCTGCATCATAACAATGACAATAAAAAGAACAACGGAAGTGATATGAAAAACAGCTGCTCATGTGGCACTGTGATAAGCAACTCTGAAGTGCTTCTCAGATCATCTCATTCAGTCCTCATCACGATCCTGGAAGGGGGTACTATTATTACCCCATTTTACAGAAGAGGTGACTGAGGCTGTGCGAGATCAGGCAACTTGCCTGTTCTTGGAGTGGTGATGGTCTGACCTGGGGATACAGCTAAAATGAAATATGCACTCCTTTTCAGAAAGTAGCCACAAAAAAAAAAAAAAAAAAAAAGCTTAGGCATGACAGTAGTCAGGGAGCAATGAAACATGGCAAAAACACAGAAAAATTTCAGGCAACTAGCATATGTGATCTCTGATACTGTCGCCTCAAGTTTTAGCATTTTTCCTCCCTCTTCCTCCCCTCTGCCCCCTTTTATCTTTTCCTCCCTGTTTTCCCATTTCTCGCACTTCTTCCCCACACAATTATTGTCCCTTTACATGTGTCTTTCTCTTCTTATTATCTCACTTACCTCACTTCAAAGTTTTCATCAGAGAGATGCAAATCTACACTTACTGGTTATCTGCACTATGGTTATGGAGCAGTTGAACATTTTCTAAGAACATCAGAGAGTTCTTAAAGATTCATGATATAGCTAAGCCATGGTAAATGTTCGTAGCTGTGGCTAGCATTATTATTATGACAAGGAAAGGGAGAAGATAAATAAAATCCTAGGCTGGAAGAAGCTATTGCAATTTGAGCATAAAAATTATCTATTAACCTGGGCAATGGAAAGAAAATATACTGCGGAGCTCACCCAATCTAAGGCAGAAAGTCATACGCAGTTCATTAGGAAACCATGCCGTCCGGCCCCGCCCTCGCCCCGCCCTCGCCCCGCCCCCAGCAGGTGTGATCTCTAAGCAGAACTGGTCATCTTTCAATCCTGATGTTCCATCTAGCTGAACCTTGGCTTCCTTTCCCGCCAGGACTTCTCTTTGGCTCAGCAAACCATCAGCTTGTCCCGACTCACCTGACAGGCTAAATCCAGACTGATGCAGGTTCCTCACCGGCGGGTTGGGCCGCGTGGGAGAGCCCCGGGTGGAGCCGGCGGGGGTGCTCGCCTTGGGCGTAGTGGTCAGGTCGAACACCGGCCCATCGTACATGCCCCTTGGCACAGCGTGCAGGTCCGCCATCTGCAGCAGAGAGAGAAGGCACCCTTTAGTCTCTCAACAGCCAAGGGTCTGTACCAGGTAGCACAGATGAGGCAGTGAATCAAATGTGTGTAGTGAGAGCTAGAAAATAATCATATTATTTTTCAATACTAGGGATGCAGTGTACAACATGATAAAGGTATTTAACACTGCTGTCCATTAAAAATGAAAGTTGTTAAGAATGTAAATCCTAAGAGAGGAAAATGTTTTTTCTATTCCTTTGTATCTATGAGATGATGGTGTTCACTAAACTTATTGTGTGAATCATTCCACGTAAGTCAAATCATTATGCTGTACACCTCAAACTTATGTTTGTGCTGCATGTCAATGATATCTCAGTGAAACGGGAAAAATTAAAAGGTTATTTTAAGGAAAAGAGAAGCAGTATAAAACAAAGTGGGTGTTGTGATAGAGACCATGGAGGTGGCGGGTGAAGGCCGCTTCTAGCTAAAGGTTCTAGCTAAAGGTTCAAAGGTGCTTGTGTGGGACCTTAAAGGGAGGAGGCTGGGGAGGCAGAGTGGCGGACCGATGGCAGAGTTCTCAGCAGAGGAAACCGACAGTGCGAACATTAATGAATAGAAGAACCACCTGGGTGGCAGAGCAGACTGGGTGGGAAGGGTAGCAGTTTGAGACGAGGTCCTTGCTGGCAGGGATGTGTCCCCGTGGGGGCTTCATCCTCATGCTCCTCAGCACAGATCAGAAGCAGCAGCTTACGGGGTCTGACCCACTGGCCTCTGGCTGTGGCTGTGCGCTTGCCCTGGGACCGTGGAGCCCACCAGCAACACCACCCAACTGCAGGCTCTGTGCCAGGCATGGTGTGACGAGGGCTCATGGTTTCACAGGAAACAGAGTGCCTCCCTCAAAGGCACTCACAGTCTATTATGCAAACACTGCAAGACCACCCAAGGCAGCATAACAGCCAGCATGCAACCTTCACCTATTTCTTATCATTGGCCAGAGGCGAGGCAACGAGGACAGGCCACCAGAGAGCCTGACAGCACAGGACGGCCCATTGTAAGACTCCCAGGAAGTCACACAGAGCCGCCCCTCTCCTCCAGCAGTGACTCAGGCACAGGTGCAGAGACAAAGCTCATCAAATCTGCAGACACTCAGGATTCAGGTAAGAGGATGACTACATCTGGACTCCTTCAAAACCTCGACCAATAACTGATTTTCATCAACATTTCTTGGGGTCCAGAGGCAAAGTCACATTCATGGAGATACAAAGCTGACATATAGGATTTCTGAGTGTCTTTCTCTTTTCTGTTAGGCCAGAAATGGACTGTAGAATTCTACTCCATGTTACCTACCTTCAAAACGACCACTCATAGAGAAGGATGGGAAGGGGACTTAGAGCACTATCATTAATGAATAGCGGAAGGCTGCAGGGATATTTAGAATGAAGGGCAGATGACTTTGGGAACACAGAGATGCTCAGAGGTGGGTTCAGCTCATTTTCTGCAGGTGCCTGGAGCAGAAGTGAGCTTCAGGGAGGCAGACTTGAGCCCAGCAGGCTCCTATGGAGGCTACGGATAAGGCTGCTGCCATCCGTGGGGCTCTGGACAAAATGGATTCTCTGTGGCTTCTACTCAGTGACTGCCTCAGTAACTCTGGGTCTGAAACTAGAAGGAACTCCCCAAATCTGAGCTCAATAACTGGACAACTAAGATCATACTGGGCTATCTGCACAAAAGTAGCTGGATCCTCAGAATTCTGATTAATTTATTTCAATATTTGCTTATATCTCCATCATAATTCTAGAATCTTCTGCTTTTGCTTTTATAACTGGTTGGATTATCAGTTCACCTTCCAATAAAACATTACATGTAAAAACAAAAACAGGAAAAAAAGAAATTGGTTCTCATAGACAAGGCTGGCCAGATGCCCCATGAGATGGGGAGGCCCCTGGTGCTGCAAACGTCCACACAAGGCTAGATGACCACTTACTGTACTCACTGGCGTCTAGGAGTCAGGCGGGACACTGACATACCGAGTTTCTGGGAGCTTCTCTCTAATGATATCACGAAGGCACTCACTTCCTATCCCCAGGCCCCACCCCACGTTCTGCCAGCTGCTGGGGGTGCTGGCAACAGGAAGGTCTCACTGGACTCGCACCCAAGAACTGCCCTCAAATGAAGAGAGCCACTTGGCCCAAAGCCTCACCCTCTGCCTGGGGCTGGGGTGGGAGGGTGAGGAAGCAGAGAGAGTGATTATAAGGCCCAGATCCCTTTCAAGACCGGTCCAGCTGAGGCCTTGGTTATAACTGCATTCTGGCATCCCTGTCCTGTCCTGCTTTGTTCACACTGTCACAAGCTGTGAACCAAAAGCAACACCCAACCTCCCTCTCAGAGCCAGTTTCCCAGGCCATGTGCTCTGCAGGTAGTTGAAGACCCCTGCATGGGTCCAGGCATGGAAGTGAGTTTGGGTCCAGCCTGGCCCACACTGATTGACAAAGTGCACCCCCTGCCTCCTCCCCCCACACCATCTTCCCCCCGCCCCCAAACCAAACTGTGTGCACAGATGACTTTATCCCTTTTATAAGGCAAGGTCGTCAGGACTAGGGCTCAAATTTCACAATCCCAGAGCCCTAAGGCTTCCCTACAGGGAGGAGACCTAGAGGATGGTGCAGGGATAGGAGAGGGAGCCGAACAGAGTTCTGAGCCTCATCCCTCCATCAGCCAGAGCTACCCTGTCTGTAATGTGTAGGGAGGTAGGGGGGCAGGTAGACATATACATAAACATGTACACGTGAATGTATCTGCCTACTTATTGTGTGTGTGTCCACCTACTATTTATCTGTGAAATCAGGGGCATAAGTAAGATTTTATTTGAACTACAGAACTTGCTAAAAGAGTTATAAACATTTGCCCCGATGGATGGTTCGAACCAGGTAGATACAAGATGGGATACAAGACACGGAGCGGTGGGCGTGGTCTGCTGGTTCTTGTTGTAAGCCTTAAAGAGTAAATTATTTCTTAAAAATATATACAGAATTATTTTGAATTATTAAAATATTTCAACACTACTTTGAGAAAAAGCACTCTAAAGATGAGAAATTGTTGGAAAAAAGCTTTCTTTAGCTAAGAAAGTTTTTGAAACCCCCTTTTATAAAATGGATTTCAGGCCATTAAATCTGTGCAATTGTCCTTTGGGAAGAGACCTTTGCTGTGAATCTCTTTGGGAGGATCTAGAGCACACAGCGGAGAAGGTGATGGCACCCCACTCCAGTACTCTTGCCAGGAAAATCCCATGGATGGCAGGGCCTGGTAGGCTGCAGTCCATGGGGTTGCTAAGAGTCGGACATGACTGAGCGACTTCACTTTCACTTTTCACTTTCATACATTGGAGAAGGAAATGGCAACCCATTCCAGTGTTCTTGCCTGGAGAATCCCACGGACGGGAAGCCTGGTGGGCTGCCGTCTTTGGGGTCCCACAGAGTCGGACACGACTGACGCGACTTACCAGCAGCAGAGCACACAGACCCCTCCCCATCTAGTGGTTCCTACACGTGTGCTGAATGGGTCACAGAGCCCTTTTCCCCCACCTCTGGGCTCCACCTGCTTCTCACCTTCCTCCGGGCTTTAATGCGCTTGTAGACATAGTCCGAGAAGGGGCTGCAGGGGATGAAGCGGCCAGCCCCCTGGGTCACGTGCAGGTTGCCATCTTCCAGCATGATCTTGCCCTGGCAGATGACCACCAGAGGAGCCCCACGCAGCTCCATGCCTTCAAAGATGTTGTACTCTGCAGCCTAGAGACAGGGGTGAGGGGCGAAGCCTTGGTTATGGGTACAGTGGGGAGAGAAAGAGAAACACAGTTCTCCTGGGCTTGGGATCCCGCCTTTAGCATCCCTAGGAACTGATTCAACAGGTAAGCTGGGAACAGCTTACAAACTGTCTGCAACCTTTCAGTGGGCAGAGACCTCGGGAGACAGATGCTTGCTAAGAGTGGGCTTCCTGGTGAAGAGAAGCATCCCATCTTTTGTAGGGTCCTCACATGGAAGAAAATTTTTGTCACTGGCAGTGTTCAAAGACAAGGTGAGTAACTGGCAGCAATGGTGTATATGCTGTCTTGTACTGGGTGGATGGGTTATACAACCCTTATGTCTCTGCTAGCTCAAAATTCAATAATGTGATTTGACACAATGTTTAAGCAATGGCCACTACCACCCAAAATGGGCTTTTCCCCTACCTTCCTCATTTATTCAGTAAGAGCAAGGCAGTGTTGCAAAGTGGTTAAGGATATCGGTTTGGAGTCAAATTATCTGAGTTTGAACCCTAGCTTCACATTTACTTGCTGCATTATTTAATCTCTCTGCATCTCTCCTTCCTTATCTAAAAAGTGGGGATAATAAGAGCGCCACCTGGACAAGAGTGTTACAAAAATTCAACAAATTAAAAACACAGTGCCAAAAACATAAGTGCTTGAAAACACATTTTCCTAACAAACATTTTTATGCCCCGATCTGTCAGGTGGTCGTGGTATGTCACATCTGTCTCTTGTGACTCCATGGACTGTAGCCCACCAGGCTCCTCTGTCCATGGGATTCTCCAGGCAAGAATACTGGAGTGGGTTGCCATTTCCTTCTCCAGGGGAGTCTTCCCGACCCAGGGATCAAACCCACATCTTCTGCATTGCAAGAGGAGTCTTATCCACTGAGCCAAAAGGGTACTAGGCTTTAACTACTATCTTTCACATGAAATTCCTCATGAGGAAGTTATCAGAGCTGTTGACTGATTTTTTCTTGTGCTTTCTCCTTCTGGGCACCAGGTATCGTTGCACTGCTGGCCCTCCTGGAGTGAGATATGCCCATAGGCCTGGCTTTGGCCAGTGCTGGGGGAGAGGAAGTGACGTCCTGGGAAAGCTTTCAGGGCCACGTCCCAGCCCCCGGGCTCAGAGGTCATATAGCGCAGGTAGAGAGGGTGCCTTTAACAGGCCCCTGCCCTGAGTGACTGTAATGGGCAGAGCCCTCTTCTCTGCCCACTCATTTTGCAAAGCAGAAGTGAGAAATAAACTGCTGAGGTTTTATATCCCTGGGAATTCAGGATGATTGGTTATTGCAACACATCCTCGCCCGATTACCCTGGCTCACCACAAACTCACATCTCTCCTGTCCCTGTTCCCCACCCATGTTCCCCACTCTGCTCCATGCCCACCCACTCAGGCCGTACCGACTGGTGGTTCTTGGCAGAGACGATCTTGACAGCATCTGGATCCCAGATCACCAGGTCACTGTCAGAGCCCACGGATATTCTTCCCTTGCGAGGATACAGATTGAAAATCTTGGCAGCATTTGTGCTTGTCACGGCCACAAACTGGTTTTCATCCATTTTCCCCATGGCCTGTAAAAATACACACACACAAAATGGTCCCTCCAGGGCTTCTGAGTTCAGGGCAGGGTGACCACAGTTCAGTTCAGTTTAGTCACTCAGTCGTGTCCGACTCTTTGCGACCCCAAGGACTGCAGCAAGCCAGGGCTCCCTGTCCATCACCAATTCCCAGAGTTTACTCAAACTCGTGTCCCTTGAGTCAGTGATGCCATCTAACCATCTCATGTTCTGTCATTCCCTTCTCCTCCTGCCCTCAATCTTTCCCAGCATCAGGGTCTTTTCAAATGAGTCAGCTCTTCATATCAGGTGGCCAAAGTATTAAGAGTTTCAGCTTCAACATCAGTCCTTCCAGTGATTCTGTAGCTCACTGGGTAGGCTTAGGCCCAGAAATACAAAGAGGGGCTTCAGAAGTAGTGAGCACAGAAGTCCACCCAGTGAGCTACAGAATCAGCTCTAGCTCTGGGCTGTCAGGATCACCCAGACAAAATGGACAAACGCATGGCTGCATGGCTTAGGATGGAATTTACTGCTCTGGAAGTATGCATGTTTTTTCCAGATATGTACATACATTTACTTACTTATTTATCCCTTCTAACTCCAAAAGGGATTATAGAGATTTCAAAGTAAAAGCAAATGTAACTGTGAGCCCATATTTTAGATATTTCTATTTGCATAGGCACCCAATAAATATGGAGGAATCTTGCCCAAATGAAAACAATGATTATCCCTGGGTTGTGGAATTCTGAGTGATTTTTATGTGTGAACTTTTCTGTGGTTTCCAAGTGTTCTTTATTCAGCAGGTATCATGTGAGTAATTTTAAGATATGTATTACCTTTTAGCAGTTCCAGATTGTGCCAAAATAAATATATATACACAGACACTCATAAATACATAACAATGTAAGAGAAGATGAAAAAACCTAAGTTTATATGAGAAGAGACGAAAATATTTATACTTTGCCCCTTTTCAAAACAAAAATCTTGGGTAAGGAAATAAGAATTTAGTTTAAAATCTAGTTTTGACCTTCCTGAGAACCAAGAGGGGGAAAAAAAAGGAAACTTGGATTACATGGTGCAGATGTGTATTTTATTTGGCTCTGAAATGAGTGTCTAGGATGTTTTAAATAAAACAGAGGGAAGTGATCAACTTAATAATGAGTTTTATAAAGGTTAGTCACATCTTAGGAAGTGACTTCATTTGCATGGCTATGTTTTTTGTCAGCTTCTGTGATGTGAACAAGGAAAGTAAAAGCACACCACTTTGCCAGAAGACTCTGACAATTACCTGTACAGTCTGGATGACCACACAGCCCAGTGCAGGGCGTCCTTGGTGAGCAACTGACTTGAGTCTTGGTCATAGACCCCTCGCCTATCATGTCAAAGGATTATAGCCAATCTTTATTCACACCATCAGATGAAGGGTGTGTTTCTGGTTCATGTGCATGGATGCTAAGTTGCTTCAGTCCTCTCTGACTCTTTGCGACCCTATGGACTGTAGCTCGCCAGGCTCCTCTGTCCATGGGATTCTCCAGGTGAGAGTACTGGAGTGGGTTGCCAGGCTGTTCTCCAGGGGATCTTCCCAACCCAGGGATCGAACCCACATCTCTTACGTCTCCTGCGTTGACAGGTGTATTCTTTACCACTAGCACCACCTGATTCGTAGTCCTTCACAATCTAGGAGGCCTCCTCAGAACCCAGCCCTCGGGACTCATCACTCTAGAACGGACATTCACGGACCACCTGGTTCCAGAGATACCTGGGCAGGTATGAGGCCTCATCTGCACACCCAGCGCCCCCAGGGGTGAAGAGGAGCAAGGAGCAGGACATTCTGATCTGGCCTCAGCTGCCCTCCTGGGACCTCCATCCTCACCACAGCCTTGTCCCAGATGACAGACATGCGCTCCTCCACACCGTTGGTGCCCTCGGGAATGGCGGTGAAGTTGTCCTTCCCGATGGCTTTCTGGGCAGTGCTGAAGGTGCAGTGGGCACTCCCGGAGAGCTGCAGGTCTCCACTGGCCGAGGAAAGAGATCCACGTGAACAAGGAGACTAGAGGCTCCCCAGGGGCCCAGAAACAAGGGTCTAGGGTAAGGATGTGGAGTGCTGTGCATTGAGTTTGGAATCCTTCCCCTCCCTCTTGCCAACTGTGAACTTAGGTGATTTTTTCTACTCCCTGAGACTCAGTTACCCCATCTGGAAAATGGGGAGTGGATTAGATCATTTCTTATGTAACAGTAAAAAAGGGACCCAGACAAGTGATGGGACTTATCCATAGCGGGCAGCAGCAAACGAGTCTCCCTATAATTTTGGTTCTGTGGTCCTCATGACCAGCTGTTAAAACTAGGGAAGTGAGTTTTTGTCTCCTGGACCTTCAATTCCTCAATCTGTAAAACAGTGCTGATAGTTCCTCACTCAGGGTGATGTTTGTTGTAAGGAACAATGAGATCACATATGTAATCTCACCCTAGTGCTTGGCATACAATGTTACCATTACTAAAGTACCTTTTACTGGAGTATCTTTTAAAATACAATGGTGGAGAGCCCATTGTCTGTGCTCAGCACTGCAGGGGAATTCCTGATTTGCTTTTCTCAAGGCAGACTCTAGTCTAGCTGATGGATGGGTGGCCCTGGTCCTCATTCCATTGGCCCCAAGACGTCTCCACGCAACACCCACTCCTTGTCATTTTGCACCAACCTGGCCAGCAAGGAGTTGATGTAGTCTGGAGTGGTCGGGTCAGGACTCAGAGGTGGGGATGTCACAAACGCAGCCGCCTTGGCCCAGTTCTTGCTCCAGTAATGGGTCCCATCCGTGCCCAGGCTGGCAGTGATGGGCTCACCAAAGACCACGTTTCCTGGAAGGGGAGGGTGAGAGGCAATAGGTCTGCATAATGTATGTGCTGCCCTGGGACAGGCTTAGATAATCATGGCCCCTACTCAGCATTCTCAAAGATGTTGCTCTGAAGTCAGGCAGGCGGGGTTCAAGTGCACATTCCCAGCTTTTCTAAGCCTTTGCTTTTCTATCTTCTAAATGGGAACAATTTTGTATTTGGTAGAAGCCACTAGTTGCAAGATGCAGCATGCATTCATGCTCAATGGCTCAGTCGTGTCCGACTCTTGGTGACCCCATGGACTGTAGCCCACCAGGCCCCTCTGTCAATGGGATTTTCCAGGCAAGAAAACTGGAATGGACTGCCATTTCCTTCTCCAGGGAAATCTTTCTGACCCAGGAATTGAACCCATGTCTCCTGCATTGGCAGGCAGATTCTTTACCATTGAGCCACCTGGGAAGCCCCACAAGATGCAGCATTTCTTTTCAAATTTTCAGGTAAATTAAAATTTGAAGCAAAAGAAAAAATATATACATTAACTATAAGATTCATCCCCATTTCAGAAATGTGAAAATGTGGAATAAATCGGTCCTGGAATTGATGACATAAGACAATGTCTACTCCCCAGCTTTGTGAAAATGAAGGGTTTGGCATACACAGAGTGTCTGGCACTTGGGAGATACTATGGAAAAGTGATTTCTTTACGCCTCATACTCCTTTCCACTGTAGAGTCCAAAGCCCCATATGTGCCCACATCACTGGGAACTGCTAGATTCTGCTGCTGCATGGACACGCTTTGGCTCCACCAAGTAAAACCCATTCCCATGGATGACAGGCCTCATGATCTTTTTCCATCATGTTTGTTACTCCTTAACCTATGGCAACAAGGGAATTTGCTCAAAGACACCCAACAAGCTGGGACACAGCAAAGATGAGGCTGGCTTCTAGGACCCTGTTTTTGGAAATGTGGGGCTGAAATGCCCAAACCGGAAGACAGGAGGAAGGATATTGGAACACATACTGACCTAAGCTGAGCTTCTTAAAGAAGGGATGGTAATACAGAAGGCAAATGCCATCTCATAGAGGGTGGGTTGGTACCAAGTGTCTTTGTGCCATATTCTTGGGCTAAAGATGCTGGTACAGCCCTCAGCTTCTTTAAGTTTGGTCCTCCGTCTTCCACAGTCAGGTTCCCCACAAGATGGACATCTAAGAAGGCTCTATGGCCAAGACTACAGGTTTTGCCTTGCTTCAGCTCCAATCAAACGGTTTTGGTTGCCTGTATTGGGAAGAATTCTAAATATGCTCTGGTCTCACTAGAGAACACTCATGATTGACTTGCATTGTCTGCCACGTGCAAAATAAGGAAGCAACAGCAATGATTCCTACAAGATAGTCCTGCTCCTTGGGATGGTAGTGAGAAGGATCCACACAGGACCAATGAGAATTTCAAGGGCTCTCCAAAAATATTTACTGAACTAAAGCAACAAAGAAATGAAGAAATGAAAAGCAAGCACTCAAATACAATTATGAGAAATAAAAACTTAAATGTGGACGCCTCTCCCTTTGGACTGTCTTTAGACGGAAGATTGTAATTTACTACAACTGGCTTTGGAGTCTACCTCTCCCAGCTGGGAGATTCTGGACGAGATGGGCTTCAATTTCCTCACTGGAAAAATGGCGACAACAAATGCCAAATTCTCAGGGTCCTTCGTGAGTTCTACATGACAATAGTAGTTCTCTCAGTGCAAGGCATAGCGTTGGCCCTCACTAAACTGAAATTCCTAATGTTGATTCTGAGCAGCCAGGCAGACATGCCACAGAGCACTTGGGGATTAAATACCCTAGGACTTAAACTTCTCTGGTCCAGAGGGAAGAATGAATCCCACCATACTCTGTCTTCTCGCTCTGAATGCTCCTGACTTTCCCTGAGGATGACAGTTCACGACATGTTTATTGGCTTCAATCTCAGCAGCCAGTCTTTCATCACTAAAGTGATGCCTTCCTTCCACCTTAGAGACCAAGCTGTACTAATTCTCCTTGCTAGAGTCATGATTCAAAAGGCTAAGGGTGGAAAATTTTTCTACATGAAATTTAAAACAAGACTCAGCATACAATTGAAACACCCTGTCTTTGAAGCCCCCAGGTCATCCAAGAATGGGTCCCAGGCTGGATGTAGCCACCAGCAGAAGGCACAAGAGGGTGAGGATGGTAGATGGCCAGGGGGAGAGGTGTAGGGGTGTCCTCCGTGAACTTTTCTTTTCCTTTCTTTTTTTGGCTCCATGGCAGGTGGGATCTTAGTTCCCCAACCAGGGATAGAACTTATTCCCCCTGCATTGGAAGCACAGTAGTCCCCACTACCAGGGATCCCTTCTCCTTTTTCCTTTTTTTCCCTTTTTGAAGGCTGGGTAAGGAGCACTGGACTGCTCTCCTGCTCTCCTGGTTCTGTCCCGATGACTCATACCCAGCGGAGCAGCCACGCCGTATCATATGGAGACACTTAGAAGCCAAGAGAGAACGAGCAGGCTTCCTGTGAGCAGGGTAAGGCAGGCGGTGACCCAGAATCAGGTAGCTAGAAAGGCTGTCAGGGCAATTAGGAAGCTTCCCCTCCCAGAAGAAAAGGGTCTCCTCTGCCGGAAGGCCGGGCAGCCACACACTCAGCCGCCAGTCAGCTGGGACTATTTTTATCCCCCTCAGACACTCACGTGTGGAGTTTCACAGGCCAGTTCTGAGTTTGGGAAATTAGTCACTCATCGACTCTCATCGTGGGTCTCCCGACCGGCACACGGTGGGCATGATCGTATAGCCGGGCCTAGGAAATCCTCCCTTGCAACTAAACACAAACCCCTATGGCCCCTAGGTCTCAACTCACTCTGTTCACTAGTGGGCCCATTATGGTGCCACCGAGGACAACAGGGAGCAAGAAACCAGGCTTTGAAATGAAGATAAACTTGAGCTTGGCACAAGGTGAGCACAGGAAGCGAAGTTAGCAGCCATGGAGGAAGGAAGCAGACATCAGAAGGTCTTGATTACAGAGCTTGGGGTCACGACAGCCATACCGTAGCTGGATATCCTATGCAGACCCATTCAACGCCTGCTCTGAAATAACCTGTGCTGACCTGCATGGCTCAGGGGGTGGGAACCCCTGCACTTCCTCCCCTCAACCCTGGCCAATTACACCATCTCAGGAGCAGATACCGGTTCAGAGATGAACCCACGCCCCAAGCCAAGGCAATGGCAGTCTTTCTGGGGACTTTGGCTTGAGCTGTTGGAAAAGACATTCTCCACTCCTTCATCATGCCCCCACCAACTGTGGAGGACAACAGCAGCTTTTAGCATTAATTCTTATCACTGTTCATACTGAAGATAAAGCCAAAAGAGAAGAAGGCAGAGTCCAGAAAGGTGTAAGAATGAAAGAGCCATAATAGTATTGTTTAAATCCCTTGATCCAGCCACGGCTAAAACACCTTCAGCCAAAAATTGTTTAAGTCCGTTTGGCTGGGATTCTGACTGCTGCACTCGATACAATCCTGACCAATATGTCCATTTATAAAGTTCAGATAATATGAACTGACAGTGAAAGATCACGGGGAGAAAAAAGATGTACCAACTCTCCAAAGAACAGATTCAAGCTGTATCATCTTGGGCAGACCACTTACCCTTCCTGAGCCTCAGTTTACTCATCTGCCAAGTAGAAGAAACCCAGAGATCCTGCCATCCACACAGGATGCAGAAAGGATCCAACAGACTAACAAGGATGAGGGGTTTCCCAGAGAGCAGGGCGATGAGCCAAACAGGCACTGCTGATACAGGACAGCTGGGAGGAAGGAGTCACACAGCTCTTTAGAGGTTCTGAGATCTCTGGAGCCCAAATCACCTTTTTTCCTGGCTTGCGAGATGAGGTCGGCTGCACTCTTGCTCATGACCTTCGTGATGTAGAGAGGACAGTTGGTTTGGCTAGCAATGGTGATGGCGCGGAACACAGCCTCAGCTTCCAGCTGCAAGAAACAATCCCTGGGCGTCAAAGGGAACAGGACTGTCTCCAAGCACCACCCCCGGCCTCCACAGACTGAGAATGCAGTGCCAAACAGAGGTTACAAGCCTTGAGGACCTGGAGCTCCACACCCTGGATCCAAACCTCAGATCTGTGGCTTCCAACTCTCCCTTCACCGGGCATCTCAGACCCCACCCCTCTCCTGGGAAGTGGAGATCAGGAGGGTGTGTAAGTAAGGGATTGTTAGGTGAGAGCAGTGCCTGGCCAGAGTAGCCTCTTCTCTCCTCTCCCTGTGATTATCACAAGGGCCACACATAATGGAAGCCTTTGCTCCCCAATCTGCCCAGGACAGAATCCCTGGGCAAAACATAACCCCAACAGCAGTATGTATAAATAACCGGTGAAGGCTGCCTGTGTGCATGCTAAGCTGCTTCAGTCATGTCCAATTCTTTGCAACCCTATGGATTGTAGCCTGCCGGGCTCCTCTGTCCAAGGAATTCTCTCCAGGCAAGAATACTGGAGTGGGTTGCCATGCCCTCCTCCAGGGGATCTTCTCGACCCAGGGATCAAACCCACATCTCTTACATCTCCTGCATTGGCAGGTGGGTTCTTTACCACCAGCACCACCTGGGAAGCCCCCAGTGAAGGCGGCTGCTGCTGCTGCTGCTAAGTCACTTCAGTCATGTCCGACTCTGTGCGACCCCAAAGACGGCAGCCCACCAGGCTCCGCCATCCCTGGGATTCTGCAGGCAAGAACACTGGAGTGGTTGCCATTTCCTTCTCCAATGCATGAAAGTGAAAAGTGAAAGTGAAGTCGCTCAGTCCTGTCCGACTCGTAGCGACCCCATGGACTGCAGCCTACCAGGCTCCTCCGTCCATGGGATTTTCCAGGCAAGAGTACTGGAGTGGGGTGCCATCGCCTTCTCTGCCAGTGAAGGCTACTAGGTATTAAACCCTTTCCTGGATGGTCAGCAATGGGTCAGTTCTTGCAGGTGTTTCTTATACTAATCATCCCCAGGCTTCTCAACTCCAAGATTTCTTTTATTACTGATCTCCTCCAGCCCACCCTAATGTATAAGTCATGTTCTGAACATGCCAACCAACACAATTGACTGTAATAAGTACGAAATAATGAATCTTCCCCTGTTCTATTAACAAAGCAGGACCTTAGAGCTTGGCCTCTTCTCATGAGTTGGGTCCAAGTCCTGAGTCTGCCATTTAGAAGCTGGGTAACTTCAGGAATGTTACACAACCTCCCAAAGGCTCAGTTTCCTCCTCTGTGAAGTGGGGATAATAATAGGACCTGACATACAGAGCTACTGAGAGGACTAAAATAGTTCATCCTTGTAAGGCAATGAGCCCAATCCTGGAACAAGGCAAGTGTTCCCTGAAGACTGGCTATTTGGCTGTATGGCTGATGACAGCTTCTGACCAGAGGGAGAGAGCCTGCGTTACTGCGAAAACCTGAATTAGTCCAATTCAGCCCAAGGCAGACATGCTGGCATTCTCCCTTTCAATCGGCAACAGTTTCTTTTTGGATAAATATGAAACTCTGGTTAGCCATGCAGCCCAACACTTTTTAAAATATCAAAATAGCTTGCAGATAGATGCCTAATGTTTTTATAATGCAAACCAGTCACTGCCCTTGGTGGGTGCGGCTTAGCAAACCGACTCTAAGCACTTGGCTGGTCCAGCTAGCCTCCTCCAGGCTGCTTTCTGTTCCATGTGGCAAGATCAAGATCCCAGAGCCCAGAGCACAAGTGACTGTGGCCACCTTCCTAAAGCATCCAGACATCACAGGAGCTATCTCTGAGCTTTGGCTTCAGCTCTCTGAACAGCATCACTCAAGATGCTCTCCAGGTGTGCTCCGAACTCAAGAGCGGATGCTCCTCACATGCCTAGGCCTCCTTCTTCATGCCTATGCTGACCACTCCAGGTCCCCCATGACCACGGCCCCAGCCTTTTTGATCTCATTCGCTCCCCACCCACCCCCGCCACCCCGAGCACTGCAGGGTTTTCAGCACCTTGACAACACGACTATCTTTGGAAGGTTACATCACCCTCCAGCTTCACCCACAAGGGCTTCCAGGGTTGTGGAGATCTGTGGCTGAGAGGCTTTTTACTAAAAAGGAGACAGGAACAGGGAGGAACGGTGGGATGGGGAGGGGGGGGTTGGAAAAACAAACCAAGGAACAAAAATAGACTTTGCTCAGAAATCCCCTGGCTGCTGCTGTAGGACTCTGTCTTGCCAGCACCTCTCCACAGTGACCAGCATTTAAGAAAAGCTGCACAAACTGCTGATCACCCTGGCCTGCTCACACTGGGTGTTTTCCAGTCCTTTGAGCATGATGACCAATGGTTTTATCTCTCTTGAGCTTCTTTACATAAGAGTAATAGCCAGTACTCAGACTGGGGAAAGGACAACATTTATCTCTGTTACATGCAATGAGCGTAACACTAGCTACAAGCAAGTACCCCAGAGAAGGGACTTGGTATGCAGGAGACAGACTTTTCAGGAACACTTTGACCAAAGCCTTGATCACAAAATTACACATTATTTCAACCGACAACAAAAACAGCATTAAAAACATGGAGTTTCTAGGGTGCTGATAATGTTCTGTTTCTCCAGCTGGGTGGTAGTTGTGTGACTGTGTGTGTTCAGTTTGGGAAAATCCATTGCACCTTTAGGTCAGGAATACTTTTCTCTATGTGTGCTACATTTTCTTTCTCTAAAAAGATCCTAACAGAGATGAACAATAGGAATATTGTGATTTTTGGTTGTGGTACCTTCTCCTATCTGTCTTAAAAAATTTTTTTAATTGAAATAAAATTGCTTTATAATGTTGTGTGCCTTTCTGCTGTACAACGTGAATCAGCCATAACTATATATATATCCCCTCCTTCTCCTCCCCCCATCCCACCCCTCAAGGCCATCGCAGAATGCCAGGCTGGGCTCCCAGTGTTATACAGCAACTTCTCCCCAGCTATCTACTTTACACACGATGGTGTGCATACGTCGATGCTACGTTTTCCATTTGCCCCACCCTCTCCTTCCCGCCGTGTCCACAAGTTCGTTCTCTACCTCTGCATCTCCATTCCTTCCCTGAAAATAGGTTCATCAATACCATTTTTCTAGAACCTGCATAGTAATATGTGATTAATATATGATATTTGTCTTTCTCTTTCTGACTTACTTCACTCTGTAGAACAGGCTCTAGAGTCATCCACCTCACTAGAACTCACTCAAATTCCTTCTTTTTTAATGACTGAGTAATATTCCATTGTATATATGTACCACTATTTCTTTATCCATCTCCTACCTGTTGCAGGATGCCGGGCTTGGAATGATAGAACAGGAAAGGGTTCACTTCACTGACACAGAGGGCCTGGAATTCCCTCCAGGTGCCAGGCTAGTCTCTGAAAGCCAATGTGCTCTCAGGCATACGGGCAGCCAGTTCCCAGCTCTGGGCCTGTGCCAGCCACTGAAGTTGCTGACAGCCCAGACATGTCCATCAGCCACTAGTAACCATTCATTCACTCTTCCGCTTTTAAGCAGTGATGCTAATCAGCATGCATCTTACATGTGGGAAACGTGTACCTGGATGTCCTTATCACCATATACAAATCAACAGGTATCATGCCTATGAAAAACCCACTCAGCCCACTATCAATATGGCTGATATTGTGCAGGTGCTGGGACTTCACAGAGTCCCAGTACCTTTCAAAAAAGTTTGTTCACACACCTTATGTGTGTGTGCTGAGGGAGGGGGAGCTAGATGCAAACATTACAATATAAAATGGGCAGCAGGACATTTAAAATGGCTAACACGGTCCTACCATACAGCACAGGGAACTCCACTCAATGTTGCATGGCAGCATGGACTGGGGGGAGTTTGGGGCAGAATGGATACATGTACATGTATGGCTGAGTCCCTTTCCTGCCATCTGATACTATCACAATGTTGTTAATCAGCTATACTCCAATATAAAATAAAGTTTTAAAAAAATTAAAATAAAACGGGCAGTAGGCCTTAAACCAGGCTGCTGTGATAACAGGAGTCTCCTGGAAGACGCTGCTAAAAAATAAAATAGAGCCTCCATTGCTCCTACTTCTCTCCCTCCCCCCTCAACCCCCCATGCTCCTGAAAATTACCTCCTCTGGTCTGCTCAGTACATGGCCTTCTGGGCCAGTTATCCCCATTTCCAACATCCGGGTTTGCTCCTAGAATGAGAAAAGAATAGAGAACAATTTTTATATGAGCTCAACTGAGGCCTGAAACAGTAATGAAAAGGCAAAAAGATAGGACACTGAAGGATGAACTCCCCAGGTCAGTAGGTGCCCAATATGCTACTGGAGATCAGTGGAAAACTAACTCCAGAAAGAATAAAGAGACGGAGCCAAAGCAAAAACAATACCCAGTTGTGAATGTGACTGGTGATGGAAGTAAAGTCCGATGCTGTAAAGAGCAATATTGCATAGGAACCTAGAATGTTAGGTCCATGGATCAAGGCAATTTGGAAGTAGTCAAACAGGAGATGGCAAGAGTGAACATCGACATTTTAGGAATCAGCTAACTAAAATGGACTGGAATGGGCGAATTTAACTCAGATGACCATCATATCTACTTCTGTGGGCAAGAGTCCCTGAGAGGAAATGGAGTAGCCATCATAGTCAACAAGAGTCCAAAAGGCAGTACTTGGATGTGATCTCAAAAACAACAGAATGATCTCTGTTCGTTCCCAAGGCAAACCATTCAATATCACAGTAGTTCAAGTCTATGCCCCGACCAGTAATGCTGAAGAAGCTGAAGTTGAACTGTTCTATGAAGACCAACAATACCTTCTAGAACTAACACCCAAAAAAGATTCCTTTTCATTATAGGGGATTGGAATGCAAAAGTAGGAAGTCAAGAATAACAGGCAAATTTGGCCTTGGGATTACAGAATGAAACAGGGCAAAGGCTAACAGAGTTCTGCCAAAAGAACACACTGGTCATAGCACACACCCTCTTCCAACAACACAAGAGGAGACTTTACACATGGACATCACCAGATGGTCAACACTGAAATCAGATTGATTATATTCTTTGCAGCCAAAGATGGAGAAGCTCTATACAGCCAGCTAAAACAAGACTGGGAGCTGACTGTGGCTCAGATCATGAACTCCTTATTGCCACATTCAGACTTAAATTGAAGAAAGTAGGGAAAACCACTAGACCATTCCAGTATGACTTAATCAAATCCCTTATGATTACACAGTGGAAGTCAGAAATAGATTCAACGGATTAGCTCTAATAGAGTGCCTGATGAACTATGGACGGAGGTTCGTGACATTGTACAGGAGGCAGTGATCAAGACCATCTCCAAGAAATAAGAAATGCAAAAAGGCAAAATGGTTGTCTGAAGAGTCCTTACAAGCATTTGTGAAAAGAAAAGAAGCAAAAGGCAAAGGAGAAAAAGAAAGATAAACCCATTTGAATGCAGAGTTCCAAAGAATAGCAAGGAGAGATAAGAAAGCCTTCCTCAGGGATCAATGCAAAGAAACAGAGGAAAACAATAGAATGGGAAAGACTAGAGATCTCTTCAAGAAAATTAGAGATACCAAGGGAATATTTCATGTGAAGATGAGCACAATAAAGGGCAGAAATGGTATGGACCTAAAAGAAGCAGAAGATATTAAGAAGAGATGGCAGGAATACATGGAAGAACTATACAAAAAAGATCTTCATGACCCAGATAACCACGATAATGTGATTACTCACCTAGAACCAGACATCCTTGAGTGAGAAGTCAAGTGGGCCTTAGGAAGCATCACTACTAACAAAGCTAGTGGAGGTGATGGAATCCCAGTAGAGCTATTTCAAATCTTAAAAGAGGATGCTGTGAAAGTGCTGCACTCAATATGCCAGCATATTTGGAAAACTCAGCAGTGGCCACAGGACTGCAGAAGGTCAGTTTTCATTCCAATCCCAAAGAAAGGCAATGCCAAAGAATGCTCGAACTACTGCAGAATTGCATTTATCTCACATGCTAGCAAAGGAATGCTCAAAATTCTCCAAGTCAGGCTTCAACAGTACGTGACCGTGAACTTCCAGATGTTCAAGCTGGATTTAGAAAAGGCAGAGGAACCAGAGATCAAACTGCCGACATCTGTTGGATCATTGAAAAAGCAACACAGTTCCAGAAAAACATCTATTTCTGCTTTATTGACTGTGCCAAAGCCTTTGACTATGTGGACCACAACAAACTGTGGAAAAATTCTGAAAGAGATGGGGATACCAGACCACCTGACCTGCCTCTTGAGAAATCTGTATGCAGGTCAGGAAGCAATAGTTAGAACTGGACATGGAACAACAGACTGGTTCAAAATAGGAAAAGGAGTATGTCAAGGCTGTATATTGTCACCCTGCTTATTTAACTTATATGCAGAGTACATCAGGAGAAATGATGGACTGGATGAAGCACAAGCTGGAATCAAGATTGCTGGGAGAAATATCAATAACCTCAGATACGTAGATGACACCACACTTACGGGAGGAAGCGAAGAACTAAAGAGCCTCTTCATGAGAGTGAAAGGAGAGAAAAAGTAGAGTTAAAACTCAACAGTCAGAAAACTAAGATCATGGCATCTGGTCCCATCACTTCATGGCAAATAGATGGGGGAAACAATGGAAACAGCAACAGACTTTATTTTGGGAAGCTCCAAAATCACTGCAGATGGTGACTGCAGCCATGAAATTAAAAGACGCTTACTCCTTGGAAGAAAAGCTATGACCAACCTAGAAAGCATATTAAAAAGCAGAGACATTACTTTGCCAACAAAGGTCCATCTAGTCAAAGCTGTGGTTTTTCCAGTAGTCATGTATGGATGTGAGAGTTGAACTATAAAGAAAGCTGAATGCTTAAGAATTGATGCCTTTGAACTGTAGTGTTGGAGAAGACTCTTGAGAGTCCTTTGGATTATAAGGAAATCAAACCGGTCTATCCTAAAGGAAATCAGTCCTGAATATTCACTGGAAGGACTGATGCTGAAGCTGAAACTGTAATACTCTGGCCACATGATGGGAAGAATTGCCTCACTGGAAAAGACCCTGATGCTGGGAAAGATGGAAGATGGGAGGCAAAGGGAACAACGAAGGATGAGATGGTTGGATGGCATCACCAACTCAATGGACATGAGTTTAAGCAAGCTCTGGGAGCTGGTGATGGACAGGGAATGCTGGTGCGCTGCAGTCCACGGGGTCACAAAGAGTCGGACACAACTGAGCGACTGAACTGAACTGAGGCTTGAAAAAGTGATGCTGGAATAGTCTAACCTAAAGATGGTCCACCCACCGCCTGAGCTGCTTTTGTAAAAGTGCAGACGTCTGCTCTACCCAGGCCTCCCCAATCAGAATATACAAGGTAGAATCTAAGATTCTGCATTTGAATAAGCCCCTCAGACTCTCATGCTTCAAATGGATGGTTAGAATAAGCAGATTCAGCATTTAACCAGACAAAATAATGCCTCTAAGTACAGCATTACCTGACTTAGCCTTTTGGGCAAATTCTATTTAACTAGGGTGTGGATCTCTCTACCCCTTGTCACTGATGGCTAAATTCCTCAGACTTGGCTGGCTTTCTGGAAGAAGCAGATGGCTAGGTTAATTGGAGCTGGCACCAGTCCTCCGCAGCAGAGCTGCATTTTTGCAGACATTCATGGTCAAGCACGGAGGCCAGTTCCTAGGAACCTCGTGCTGGTGACACAGGAGATAAAGGAAGGAGTGAGCTGAACAAGGCTGTATCTCATCCAGAAACTATGAGATGCTTAGAAAGGAAGGGATTCCTTCTCACTGGAAAAGAACACTTTTTGTTTTTTTATGTTTTTATTCACTTAAATATTTTAGGAAGTTGGAGGAAGTAAGATGCATTTACTATAAGCAACCAAGAGAAGTAAAATGGTCACTGCTTCCAGCTCTACAGAATTTGACAAAAGGTCACAGGCTGACACTGCCAGCAGAGCACCTCCACTTTTCATTCTTCCTTCCCATCAAAGCTTGGACTGAATACAATTTCTTCTTCCCAACTCTGGTGGGTTTTGACTCTGAACTGTTTCGTGAAGCCACGCAAGGGATGAGATGCTCAACTAAGGATCTTCTGTCTCACACAACACCCTCACTCCTACCTTGTCCAAAAGTGTTAGGACAATGCACGGGATGAAACGTACTCGAGCAATGCTCTCTGAGCACTCCCATCACCAAGCCAATTTTTCCAGGATACACTTGACCGACTTCTACCTGGACCTCCCCACTCAGGATCTCTGGAGCTCAGAGAATCCCAGAGATCATTCTTTGAGCTCCACAGTTGATTCTAGAGCACTCTTCTCATTGGGATGACCTATTCCCAAAACCATGGGGTCCCTACAGCCTGATGGTTAAGAATAGCCTGTAAAGGCCCATGGATGCCACCTGATGTGAGTGGGGGAAGTGTGGGCTCTTTGAGGTACTGATCACTGCTATAATTACATCCCAGTTTCGGCTGCTCCATGAAGAAAGGGACCCTGTCTTTTTCACCTTCCCTCTCCAAGGCTTGGCACATAGTAGGCATTCAGTAGGTATTTGTTGGATGATTGGCTAAAGATGCTATTGAAACTTTTGAAAATGTCTCTTATTGGTACGCATAGGAAATATTTCTTCTCGCTCATTAGTCACTTTGCATAAAGTGCAGCAAGAAGCTCTGAGCACAGCAGCTGCCTCCATTTAAACAAGGTGATAAAATCTTTCATCTCGAGCTGAATTTAATAAACACACATGAGAAACTCATTCCAATGGGGGAAAAAAAATGCCCTTATTCTTTTCCTGAGGAGAACAGATCTGCCCAAGGTGGGGGAAGGGTGTGGGTGGAGAACACCAGAGCCACTTCTGTGCTCAGAAGCCACAAAGAAAGCTGGAAAGGGGCTGAGAGTTGGAGCCTGTCTGCCTCCACAGAGTCAAGCATGAAGAAGCAGGGAGTCTGGCTGCGAGGGATCTGGAGGGAAGGCTGGGGCATCTGGCCACTCCCCTGAAACCTTGGAGGATGGGGAGGAGAGAAGTGACAGGCCCAACACCTCTGGGATGCCTCCCACGGGAGCAAGGCATTTGGAGCCTCCTTGGAAAGTGACTTCATTATCTGGGTGTGTGGGGGGCATGGGAGAAGGCTGTCAGGGGCCCAACTAATTAGCCTCGTTGGTCATAAAGGAGTGGAAACTGCATGCTGAGCTCACCTCCTCCCCTGGAGAGACAACACTGAGTCTGAAAGCCTGACAGCTGCAGCCTGCACAGCTCGGGTGCTGGTCTCTTCAGGAGCCTGCAACTGGATGGGTGGAGGGGCGCCTTCTCTCCATCTCTGGGTAGAGATGCCCACAGAGGCATACCCTCTGAGAGGCTAAGACTAAGTTCTCTCAGTTACTAGCTGTGGTCCCTGGGCCGGTGACCTCACCCTTCAGAGCCTCAGTGTTCTCATCTATAGAAGCAGGGGGAGGCTGGTGCCATCTTGAAAGGGTTGGGTGAAGACCTGGATGGGAACACACAAGAGCCCTGACCAGGGCCCGACACACAGCAGTGAGTGCTGTCCAATGGGACCTGTGGCAGAAGCTGAGATGAGGGTGGGTCTCAGTGTGCCCCCACACCTCTCCTGACCACGTTTGCCACGTCCTGGACAACCTCTACAGCACAGCCCGAGCACTCAAGAATGCTGGCCTGCCTCTGTGCTAACTCCCTCTAGAGCCTAGTGCCTGGCACAGAGTACTCGGGAACACTCTCAGGAAGAATGAATAAAGCACTCTTGCTGTTAATGTTATCAAATGGACTGAGAGAGCTGGCACTCCTTGCTGGCCGCCTCCTCCCAGCGGAAGCCAACCCTGAACACTTCTGAGATAAACAGAACCCTGGCGAAGATACATCTGTACATTGAGCCCATTAAGCACCCCAGGAGATGGAGACAGAAGTGCTTTCTACTTCCTTACAAACGATCAGTTTGGGCCTTGGGGTCTTGCTTTCATCACTCTTTCCTCGGGTTGCTCAATATGATTTCTAGGAAACCAGTGGGACATCTGATCCCCACAAGACACGAATTCTTCATTATCTAAGGCCAAGAGTTACGCAGTCCTGGATCAGATTTCCGGCTTCTGAGAAACGCTGTCTTAAGAGTTTTTCTTTAGGACAGAGCGTGTCATGTAGCTCGGACTCACTTTCAAAACAGAATAAGCGATGCTCTCTCACCAAACGGCCCAATGTGAGAACCTCCTCTGCCAGAAGTCTGCCCTGGTTCCAGACACTTCATTAACATCTTCGATTGATACTTCCTCCCTTGCTTGTCTATTTGCTGTCATACTTCCTCCTCCTAGACTGTGAGGTCCTTGAGGGCAGGTTCTGTTTTTAGCACAGTGCTTAGGAGGGTTTAGAGCTTGAGAGCTCTGGCAACACTGAAGAAATGAGAAAATAAATGGGAGGTAGATGCTCTCCTGAGGAGCCGCGCCTTGTTACCTGGGCAATGATGTCCCCGTTCTCAGCGTGCACCTGGGCGATGGCCCCCAGCTCTCCCAGACACGTGAAGATCTCATACAGCTGAAACAGAAATGAGGCTTTGTCACCTTCACAGGACACCACGCTTTTAGTTAACCGTGTGCACAGGCCCGTGACTAGAGTGGGAGCTAAAATAAATGGGGTTGGGACCTCCCTGGTGGTCCAGTGGGTAAGCCTCCACACTCCCGATGAAGAGGACCTGACTTCCATCCCCGGTCAGGGAACTAGATCCCACATGCCACAGCTAAGAGCCAGTGCAGCCAAAATAAGTAAATAATTAAAATAATAAAATAAATGGGATCAACTAAAGGAAATAAGTGACGGGGGCAGACATACAGACTAACGGCAGACACACAGACTAAAACATGCATCACCAAAGAGACCAAAGAGGAGAGCTAGTCCAAAGGAACTTTAGGAAACTGTCTATGGAAGGAAAACCTGTCATGTCTCCTAGGCAGACAGGGAGAACACCTAACAAAGTGATACTAACCCCACTGTCTCATGCACACACTTTAAATGGAATTATTTCCCACTAAGTTCAGATAGTGCTTCAAAATCCTTCTTAACACTCTCTACAGGCACTGCAGCCAGCCAGAAGCGAACTCAAAAGCTGAAATCTCTATCTCTTAGCCTCTCAGGGCAGACCACTCTTCATCTCCCTGCTGGGAAGTATAGGAATTCATGTTTTGTATTTCTTCTGAGAAGTTAAGGTTTGTCTAAAACAAGCACACCCCATGCATTTCATAGGAAGAACGTCAAAGGCAAGCTGGTATGATGAGCCCAAAGAGCAGATGGCCCTCCTTTATCCTGCAAGACTGAGCACTTATACTTCCCCTGAACTCCTGAGAGGTGTAGAATTTGTTGGGTAGATGGAGATTTAGACACACCCTTCCTCTTGTCCTTTTAAGAAAGTTGCTCCCAGTGGAAATTCTAGCTCCCTTGCCCCTGGCACCCTGCCTGCTACCTTACTGCAAACGTAGCATGGATGGTGAGGACTTCAAGAAGATGTCTTGCCCAGCGTTCTCCTACACGAACCACAGTGACTCACGTGCCAATAGCCAAGGTCACCAGCCACGACAGGAAACCCATCCAGAGACCCCAAACCACACATAGTGGGTTGTTACCTCCGTGTTGGACACTTGATACCAGTCCTTGTAGGCCATGTAAACCATGAAGGAGTTCACCCCTGCAAGAGAGGAGGGGAGGGGTAGACAGGAGGACAACGTGGTCATCATCTTGTTGCATCCTATGGTTCCTGCCTTGAGAGCACCACAGGCCCCCACCCTGTGCAGAGTGGACACATCCCATCCTCCAAGAGCACTTCTCTATGTCCTCTACTCTGACAATTCCTATGATGTCATAGCAGTCTGGTCTCTTCTTCTGCACCTCTTTTCTGCCTCCCCCTACACTGTTCCCAGACCAGAGGGTCAACAAGCCTGAACACTGCTCAGGGCAGCATAGTGTTGAGAATCACTGCAGCACACCAGTTGTGTACACTCACTAGGAGTGACGCCACATTCTAACCTCTTGAGCCTCGGTTTCCTTGTCTGTAAAATGGAAAAATAATTTCCATTATTATGAAGCACCATCCTGCTTCATAAGGTGGTTGGAAACTTTAAATGAGATAACACATGCAGAGCTCTTAGCACTGGCATATGTGACCTCCTGGGATCAGTTGATTTTGCTCTTTTTGAATGTCAGCTCTCTACCAGGGCTGGGCAGGGTGTTGGGTCTGAGACAGAACTGAGATCTAGAGCCAATCCCCAGGGAATTAACAGAACTAATGTGCAAAAATCAAGGTTCAACCTGGGCTTACATACCTAAGTCATCAGGGTAAAAAGGAAAGAGCCATTTAATTTCTCCCTCCAAATACACTATTCATAGATTATTTTACAGAAATAGGTAGGACTGGGGAATAGACTCATTCTGAGGAAAGGAGAGTAACTTTGGTCTTCAACCATGAGGGTCACTTCAGCCCACAGTGCTCCAGGCCAAAAGCAGACTATAATCTGAGAACTTCCCCACCCAGAGGAGTGCAACTCAGGGCAGTTTTCCCAACACGACCCTTCTCACAAGCCTCGGTAGTATCAAATCCATTCACTTTTCTACCCTAGTTGAGATGCATGGTGTGGAAGGAGACACAAGAGTGGCAAGAGGTTAACCTCACCCTCTGAATCAGCTAGGACTGGGCAGAGTTTGAGGGTGGGAGAGGGAAGTGGATGGAGAGCTCCTTCCTTGAGAGGTAATTCCTTCCCCTCACCCCAGCACACTGCCTTCCACTGCACTCCTGGCCTTTGCATCCAGACTGCTTGCTGAGAACTGTATTATAAAATTAGCATTTTTTATAATATTAGTATTAGTACCAGTATCATAGTACGAGGACTTAGCACTAAGATGTATTATAATTAGTCTTATACCATTACTGTTATGACAATCTTCTGCATCTTGTGGCATTTATCCTATCTCTCTGCACGGGTCTGCCTCCTTCTGCCCTGGCTATTCAGCAGAGGCCATTCCTCCTGCTCCTGCAGGTCCTCCAGGCCCGCTTAGGATGCCCAGTAAAATGCACGTCTGTGTGCACGTACGGGGGCTGGTGCATGTGTGAAACAGCTGACCAGCAGAACACAGAAGAGTGTAAAAAGACAGTGGGAGCCTACATCATGTACTCACGGGGAGGACATGAACACACACACACACACATGATTTAAGCTTCTATGAACACATCTTTCTTCCCAGAAATGTCTTAGCCTTTTCTGAGGATGCTCTTGTTGTATAAAAGTAACGTTTGGATATTCGGACTAAAAATGATAGACATTAAAAATTTCTCAGTTTCTAAGCGCATATGTACAACCTGTGACCTCTCCTGATCTCAGTTTCTCCATCTGTACAATGGGCAGTATTACATGGGGATTCAGAGAATGGACTTTGGGGAGATCTACTGCTTACTAGCTCTATGATCCTGGGCTACTTATTCTGAACCCCAGGTTCTCCATCTGGATAAGGATTCCTATCTCACGGGGATCCTGTAAGGAATAAGTAGGATGGCATAAAGTGCCTGGTTCACAGAGGTACCACTCCATCCAGTATTCACGCTCAAGGTTCCCTGCAACCTAGTGAGTGGAGAGCATGAGAAAGACAGACAAGGGGGAAGGGAGGAAGGTGTGTCCACACTCACCTTTGTCCTTGATGAGGCCCTGCACCTCCTGCTTGACGCTGTCGTTCCAGTGGGTGATGTCCACATGTAAGGAGTAGTCGCAGCAGCTCTTGCCATCGGCCCACTCCCGCCACTTCTCATAAGCCTCCGTCAGGCTGGACTCAGGCTCAGGCACCACATGGTCAACTGGACAAGAGAGGCCCAATGTGGGCGGCTCACCAACACAGCCTTTGGTCCCCTCTGTACAGGTCTGTCCTGTTTGCTTAGCTACAACGGCACAGTCTCTATCTCTTGAGCATAGGGTTAACCTCAGAAAGGGGTCCTGGGTGGTTTCAATGGTGGTTGCTGATGATTCAACCATTACTTAGCTATGTGATCCTGGGCAAATGACTAGCTTCTCTAAACTTTGGTTTTCTCACCCTTCTATGTGGAGTGGGGGACGGGGATACCACTCCCTTCCCTCTAAGTCTGTGAAGATATTAAATGGGAAAAAGCATGGAAAGGGCTTCACATGATGCCTGGCACAGAGTAAGTGCTTGGTAAATGTTAGCTATCAACTGATGAGCTCCTACTATGTGCCATTATTGCCAGTAACTGGGAGTTACTGCTGGTGATCAAAGTTGGACTCCTTCCCTCTAAGGCCAGAAGGAGGGTCTTTAGAGTTATGTCAGGCCACTGGACAGTGACATTTTCACGCCTACTGCTATAGGAAAGAGCTGGTGTCAGGTAAGTGAACCTGATGCTTAGCCCGCAGATCTTATTTTCATGCAAACTTCTCATCAAAGATATGGTTTCTGGGACTTCCCTGGTGGTCCAGTGGGTTAAGAATCCATCTCTCAATGCAGGGGACACGGGTTTGATTCTTGGTTGGGGAACTAAGATCCCATACGCCATAGAGCAACTAAGCCCGCACACTGCAACAGTGAGCCCACGAGCCACCAGTAGAGTCCGTGTGCCGCAAGGAAGGTACCAAATGCCTAACTAAGCTAAATAAACAAATAAATAAAAAGAATGCAGTTTCTCTGAGGCCCAAACCTACTCTTGCAGTACCTGCCATAGTGGACGATGTTTTTAAAAAGAATAACATTTACACCAGTAACACTGGTAAGGGTCAGACAAACGTTACACTTTAATTGCTCCCCATGTCAGTTGAGAGAAAGTGTGAACTGGAACAACTTTCCTAAGAACAATTTCGAAATGTGTTTCAAAATCCTTGACGTTTTTCATACCTTAAACTCAACACTTATTCCTGTGCCTAAAAATTATCCTTCAGGAGATAAATATCCCTGAACACAAAATCTGGGTCCTCAGGATATTTGCCACTACTCACATATTTATGCAAGTGAAAAGCTGGAAACAAAGTTTTACAGTAGAGAAGCTTAGTTAAATACATAAATCATGATACCTTCATAAAATGGATGTCGTAAGTCTGTTTAAAATTCAGTAGAATAAAAATAAATGAATGGAAAGACATCCATGACATATTAACTAGTGAACCTATTTTTCTTAAACAGAAAAACTAATACAGCCAAACTGACACTGAGGTGAGATTTATGTGTTTTTTTTTTTGTGTGTGTGTGTGTGTGTTTTGCATACTTAGGGTGTTTAATTATCTAGAAAGGACACAGACACTTGTGTGATTCTCACATGCTTTCCTCTCTTTTCATGTGGAGCTCTGACTCTCCTGCTCCCTGCCTAATGCAGAAGCCCAAGCCTAATGCATATGTCTAGGACTTTGAACAGGTCCAGCTCCCCAGCCAGATGGCAGAAAGCCAGGCCAAGATCACTCATTTCCTCAGCCTTCTAGCACAGGCAGCCCAAGTGCACTTATCTGAAAGCAGAGGCCTGGAGCTGTGTTATTGTGTCTGGACCTGCACCAGAGCCTTTGTAGGCAGGCAGCTGCTGAGAACTCGGCTGGCTTCTTTCCCCTGGCTGGACAAAGGCTTCAGGCTCCCAGAAATGCACCTTTTATGGCCCTGATGCCATTTTCCTGGGTTTCCACACCCCTAGCTGAAGCTGAACCCTACTACTGCTCCCGTAGAAAGGAAGCAAAAGACAGTGATTAAGTCTACGACTCAGGCTATTCTGATTTCTTGGGTGGATGTATATTTCTTGGGTGGTAACAGTGCTCTTGCTGACCAAGCTGGGGGCCAGGGCTGGGCTGGGGCCAGTTCACTGGAACTTCTTTGGGACAGGAACGAGTGCCCTGGGATGCTATCTCTTCAGTAATCCAATGGCATGCAACTTCCTAGGTTTCTTTGGAATTGCAAAAGTCACCAGAAAAACAAAGTAAGGGAAACAACTCCCTGGCTTGCCCAATCTTAGAGCTATGAATTGGTCACAATACAGCACAGACCAAATGACACGAACCACCACTGAAGCCTCCTAAGTTCTCAAGAACCGCCTGTCACACTGTCATTCTCTCTGGGATACTTCTCAGCCGTGTTTGCACTGCTCTGCTCATACCCTCTGCCCCTCCTGCCTCACACCCAAGCGGGAAGTTCTGCGATCACCTTTTGCCCAAGGTCCACAGCTTTTCAAGTCCACTTTCCCCAGGGTCTGGCCCAGAGATGCTAAGTGCTAATTCCCCACCCATGGCATACTCAGCCCCTGCTCTAAGGCAGACAGAGAGTATGCTGCTTTCAAGGTGATGAGCCTCCTGCGTCTCTTTATGCTGTTACATAAAGAGCTGCCAGTGTCCTCTCTATTACCAGCTTTTCTCAGGTCTCGCCAGGCAGAAAGTCTATTCACTGAATTGAGGGTAAGTATATGAGTTACCACCAGAGAGCACTGCGGTTAACACATTAGTTAAACTCACTTCTTAGGACCCCTAGCACGCTTTCCAAGAGTGTGTAAATTTGTGGGACTTACTGATCATGGTGGTGCCCCCCGCTAAGGCAGCCTTGGTCCCTTGGAAGAAGTCATCCACTGTGGTCATGCCTTTGTATGGCATCTGGAAGTGAGTGTGGACATCAATGCCTCCAGGGATCACCATCTTCCCATTGGCCTCGATGGTCTTCACTCCTCCAGGGACGATCAGATTGTCTCCAATTTGCCTGGTGAGATAGGGAAACAACCAGCAATTTAAAAGAAGGACTTCCAAGACAAACATGGTATTATAAGGATTTTAAAAGTTGTAACCTATGTTTATCAAAGTAGTCTTTCCAAGTGATTCACCAGCTTAGCAATCTAGAAACAAATAATAAAACATTTTTTATTATAAGACAATGAATATGTGTTAACCAGCAGGACCTTGTTGTTTTTCTACTTTATACATAGTAGTACGTATCTGTTAACCCCAATTCCTAATTTATCCCTTCCCCTCTTTCCCCTTTGGTAACCATAAGTTTGTTTTCTGTCCATGAGTCAGATTCTGTTCTGTAAATAAGTTCGTTTGAATCATTTTTTAGAGTCCCCATACAAGTGATATCATATGGTACTTGTCTTTCTCTGTCTGACTTACTTCACTTAGTATGATAATCTCTAGCTCCATCCAGAAAGCAATTTTTATAGACATAAAACAATCCAGTATGGTGTTTGGTGAGACCATGTATCCTGGGTTTGACTGTGGCTGGACTATAGGCTGTGTAATGAATATTTTAATAAATGTTTTTATTGTGTGTGCTTAGTCACTCAGTCGTGTCTAACTCTTTGCAACACCAAGTACTGCAGCACACCAGGCTTCTCTGTCCATGGGGATTCTCCAGGCAAGAATACTGGAGTGGACTGCCATGCCCTCCTCCAGGGGATCTTCTCAACCCAGGGATCACACCCAGGTCTCCCACATTGCAGGCAGATTCTTTACCATCTGAGCCACAAGAAAGCCCAAGAATACTGGAGTGGGTAGCCTATCCCTTCTCTAGGAGATCTTCCGACCCAGCAATCAAACCAGGGCCTCCTGCATTGCAGGTAGATTCTTTACTAGCTGAGCTACCAGGGAACCCCAGTGTTTTTATTTTCATTTGGCTCTTTATTCAAGGGTCAGGAAGAACATTTGCAGAAAGATTGAACAGCTGTAAAATAATGAACTGTTAGAAGAGATTGAAGGAGGTGGTAAAGAATCATTTTAAAGAACAGGTGCATGAACTCTGCTGTCTAAATGGGTTCGTCTGTGCTCCTAATGACAAATGGAATATGTGTAGGGCATTCCCAAGTCCATTCCCACTCCCAAGTCCATCCTTCCCTGATAGCTCATCTATCAATCACAACCAATGGCAGAGGAAGCCAAAGATGCAAATGCTTACACCAGCTGCTTCTGTGTGGTCAGCAGCTCAGGAGAAGCTTCAAGCCAAGGAAGTGGACTGTGATCACCTCCACCAGACACAGCTTCACCCAAGAAGCTTCAGAGCATCTCAGGGAGGCAGAGAGGGGCAAACTGGGGTGGGGAGGAAGCCAATGAGCAGGCCAAGTGCACACTATACAAGACATGTGACAAATACAACTACCCTTAGCACAACGTAACCTCATAGACCAAAAACGTGCAGTTCACATCCTTGATATAAACATCCAGTTAATTCCAGGCAGACTCAAGACTCATGAGGATCTACATTATTATGAACCATCTCCTACCTTGCAGACACATGGACCCGCTGCCAGTGGCATGAACACTTTCTGCTTTTGTTTATGCCCAGCCAAGAAAGACATTCTCTTGGGGCAGTAAGAAGTCTTCCACTGGTTTGACAAAATGTAAGTTCTACAACTAAAATTAAGCTTTCCGACGTCCCTAAGATTTCACCCTTACCACATCACCACTGGGCCATTCCAGAGTTACCACAATTCAAAACACACTGTGGAAAAAATGCAGCCTTGATGGTAATTCCATTCTAGTCCAGATACTGGCAAGTGTTCCCATTTCCCTCCCTTACTGATTCACCTCTGAGGGAATTGAGAACCAAGAGCGGGAAGAGTTGCCTCTTTTGGGGGTGTCTATGTAGGCACGTTTCCACCCATTTTTGACAACTGGTATAATACCTAGTCCCAAAGAGAAATGCTTTCCCCCACTTTTCTCCACTGAGTCAATCAAGGTCATAATAATCCTTGAAGGCTTAGCTTCCATCTCCCCTCCTTGGTCAAGTTTCTACTGACAGCCAGGTATAGTACTGAAGAGTGTGGCTCTGCCCTGCATGTGGGTTCCCCTGGCTTCACAATTGTGGCTCTGCTAATGCTCACTTTATGATTTAGGCCAAGTAACTTAACCTCACCATGTCTCAATTCCTACATTTGTAAGATGTAATTTTAAAAAAGCCTTCTTCATAGGTCTATTGTATAGATTAAATGTTAATTTGTGTTAAGTCCATAGAACCCTGTAAAGCACTTAAAAATTTAATAAATATCAGCTGTTATAAAGTTATAACATTATAACTATAATGTTATAATCTCACACAGTCCTCTTGTTCCTCTGAATCTCATCTACTCTACTAATTTAATGCATGATATTGATATTATTGGGCCTCTCTGGTAGCTCAGTGGTAAGAATCTGCCTGCCAATGCAGGAGATGTGGGTTCCATCCCTGAATTGGGAAGATTCCCTGGAGGAGGAAATGGCAAACCACTCCAGTATTCTTGCCTGGGAAATCCCATGGACAGAGGAGCCTGGCGGGCTACGGTCCATGGGGTCATAAAGAGTTGGATATGACTGGGTGACTGGGGACGCACACACACATTGATATTATTGGGTAAAGTCATGTGCTTTGTATGGACAGACATATCATTTCCCCTAAAAGATTGTCAGGTCCCTGGGGGAAGAGAGTTGATTTGGTTTCCAATGACTCTACCATGGCATGTGACACAGTACAGGTCCATGGCCTGAGACAGCTGCTTTGCACACAGCAGGCACTCCATCAACCCTCACAGGCACACAACTCTGTAAAAACTGAAAGGAATTATTTCTGTTTCAAAGTTCTCTGGGTTAAGAAAGTTGCTGAAGATATATCAAATTATAGGATTAGATGAAAATCATGTTTATACACTGTTCTCTCCACCACCAACACACACGTTGGATGGTTAAATTCCTTCTATAACGTCCTTGGCAAGTGGCCTTCCGGTCTATTTTAACAGTGAAAGCAAAGAAGATTCAGTTTATATATTCACCTGTGGTAGTAGATGCCTGAATCACTGCACAAAGGATTCAGGGCCTGTGTTTAAGGGCCAACCACAAAAAGTCCCATGATCAGTTAATGAGCTCTGGAATGAAGAAGCATGAGGCACTGCATTTTTTTTTCTAACTCTGAAAATGTCTAAATGAGGGAACACATTTGCTCCAAAGAGAGCAGACTACACGAATAATTTTTTAGTAAGAGAAAAATATAAAATTAATTGTGGCTTATATCTTGAAGAAAGTATTTTTTACGTCAGTTGACTTGCCTAATAACACCATTTTTCCTACTTCTATTATGAAAACGTATGCAAATCGGAAAAGCCACAAAGTGTGAACATCTTCATTCTTGCATTTGTTCATTCATTCAGTGAATTAATATGTTGATCTTTAGCAAGTTACTCTCTCTGTTCCTCTTTCTTCTCTATCCTCCTCTGAAAAAGAGGGTAATAAGAGTACCTACTTCATAGAATTGCTGGCAGATTAAATGAGATGAGTGCCTGGCACACACTATGATATATACTCAATAAAAGGCAGCTCTTACAAAAGTCTCTATGTATCAAGTACTGGGTTAAGTGCTGTAGATACACTGAAGAACCTAATATGGTGCTTGCCCTCAAGGGGGCCTAATAGTGTCAGAATTGCTATGATTGATAAAAGCATGGGGTATTTTAAAAACTTATCAAGGGACTTCCCTGGTTTTTTGCCTTCCAATGCAGGTGGTGTGGGTTTAATCCGTCATTGGGGAGCTGAGATCCACATGCCTCAGAGCCAAAAAACCAAAACATAAAACAGAAGTAATACCATAACAAATTCAATACAGACTTTTAAAAATGGTCCACATTTAAAAAAAAAAAATCTTAAAAAAAACTCATCAGAGCTCCTAGATTTAGGGGCTGGTAAGGAATGTCCACCCACAGAAAGTTTTATCTAAACCAAGTTCTCAAAGATAAGTAAGCGATCTATAACCAGAATCTTAAAGCTAGCCAACGAAGCTGAATAATATAAAAATAAAACTGTATGAGGCCAGGGATGGCTCATTTGGTGGGCTGGATACACTAGTTCTAAACTATGTCTTATCAGTGTGGGGAAGCAGCCTGCTTTATGTGATGAAAGGCTATGTATAGGTCAAATCCTTTTTAAAAGATCACTATGTAAGGAAGTTGCACATAAAGGTTATCTGGCTATGCTGCTTTCAGGCATCCAATGGCAAACCATTCTGTAAAGTAATTACATATCCCTGAAGTGTCTACTGGGAAACCTGGCCTGAAATGTTTGTCGTATCTGTGCACTGCCCAACCAAGTCCTTCCTAAGTCAAGGTTCCGTTTAAATGCCCTCTCCACCTCACAACCTTCCTCTGAAGGGATTTCTCCATTCGTGCACTTCTAAATTACTTTATTTTTACCTGAATTCCTTTGGTACTTATTGTGGGGCTTCCCTGGTAGCTCAGATAAAGAATCTGCCTGCATGCAGGAGACCTGGGTTCAATCCCTAGGTCAGGAAGAGCCCCTAAAGAAGGGACTAGACCTATTATACTGGGCCTTCTATTTTTAGGGTACTGTAATTTGTGGAGTTGTTCAACGATCTTAAGGACAATGGTCACATCACCCACTTCTTCACAACACATAGAGCACCCACCAATGCAGCTTGCCCAAAGGGGCCTGTAGCATCATTTGGGTGACTGAATTCAGATTTGTCACCCATTCATGCAATCCAAGTGAACTACGGCTAGTTTAAAATCCATTTTAAAGGAATTATCCAGACTGAAGGGCTAAATGAAAGATTCATTTTTAAAGAGGAGAAATGAAATACACAGAAGCACTGGTCTACTAAGCAAAAGAAGCAAGTTTCTTTCTGAGTCTCTAGCGAAGAAAGTTCAACAGATAAAGCGAAGGGTCCTATATACATACTTTATTAAGCCATCTTCCATGTAAATATCAGCATAAAAGGATTGATCATCGTTGACGATTCTGCCTCCCTTGATCAGAAGACGGTCGCTCTAGAAAAGAAGGAAAACAGGAGTTATTCTTACAGCTAGATTTCAGAGAAGAGTGGTCTCCCAAGGTTCTCCCAAGTCCTTGTTTCAGAGGTTTAGCAGGAACCACTGTCTTAAGACGCCTGTGAGTTCAGGGCACTCAGTATTTGAGTGGCTGTGTCTCTTGGGGATCCAATCTTTCTTGTTTAACCATAACTCAAATTATTCTTTCACTTCTTTCTTCTGCAACCTATCACAGCCACTTAGAAATGCAGCTACTCTTTATATTATCTTTCTCCAGAAAGCACTAAATAACATTAAGTAGGATAACACTTACCTCGGTGTCTAGCGTCCCGTCTGGTGTTCTGTTGGCACTGAGTAGTAAGTCTCAAAAACGGAACTTAGGGTCAGGCACACAATGAAATAGCCTTGAAAAGTCTTTATGACAGGGGGATCATGTTATGTTTAAAATTCGGGAGGCTTATACGTGCACACATATGCACACAAATTGTGGAATGTATAACTCAAGGAGGAGAAATTATGCGGGATTCATATATGAACTCAGTACACACAGTATACTGAGTATACTACGCTCAGTATTTCTCACATTCTCTGAAATATATTTCTTTATTGCTTTTCTTATGAGAAAAGTCTTTTTTAAAAGTCATAACTAAATGAAAGCTGGGTAAGTGATCCAACTGGAAACAAAGCACAGACATTCCAAGGTAATTAACAAAACACAAACATATATTTTATGTCTAAGTCAGGAGAGAAACAGATCACCGTGAGCTTTAGAGATCACAGATTCCATTAAATGAATGGAGCTTAGAGCACAGCGTGAAGGATGGACATAGCTTTGCTGGGTTCATGCGGGAGAAGAGAATTCTTAGGAGCCTGAAAAACAATGGTGGGCTGTAGTTTGTTACGAATTCAACATACAGAGTTCATCCATCTGTGGATCCATCCACTCATCCACTCATCGTTCACACATCCACTCACTCAGCAAACAGGTATCTAACCTTTTTTTATTAAATAGGTGGTAAGGATGTGGCAGGGAATGAGCCACACCAGGTCCCTGGCTTGATGGAACTTAAAGCAGAAGTCCGGCAATAAAGTCACCAGAATAAGTAAAACAATGTCAAATTATGTCAAGCGTCACAAATAAAGGGAATAGGGCTTTTTTTTGACCACCTTTGCCGTCACCCCGTCCCCATTTTTGGGGCTTCCCAAGTGGTGCCAGTGGTAAAGAACCCACCTGCCACTGCAGGTTAGACCTAAGAGACACCAGTTGGATCCGTGGGTGGGGAAGATTCCCTGGAGAAGCGAATGGTCACCCACTCCAGTATTCTTGGGGAATCTCATGGATAGAGGAGCCTGGCTGGTCACAGTCCATAGGGTCACACAAAGTCAGACACAACTGAAGTGACTTAGCACAGCACGGAACAGGGCTTTTTAAAACAGAGGCTAGGAATGGAGGAGAACTACAGACAGAAAGAACCGTGTGTGCAAAGGCCCTGTGGTGGGAGAAAAGTTGTGTTTCTTTGAAAACCTGAAATAGATCAGTGTGGAGGGAACTCAGGGATCAAGGAGGGACCTGATGAGGACATGAGATGACACTGGTGAGACAGGGCTTTCAAAAGGGACCTAGGCTTTATGGAGAAGGACGCCCCACAAACAGGCTGACTTCTGGCTTCCGAAATCAAAGACTGTGAACAGGGCCAGAAGATGAGAATTGAAGCTAGGGCTCCACTGGGGACGTAGCCAATTATTGCTGTCTCTCCTGCTTCCAAGGTATTGCGTGAGAAGAAGCAATTTCATCATGCTGTACCGTCGGGGGAAGGATTTTTTAAAAAAATATACACATCAATGAGATGTTGAGAAAAAACTTACATACATGGCAAAGAAAATGCACTAATGAGGTCAAGTACAAACTCCCACCACACACCGTCTCCAAGCCCCTAGTGAGCTGCCCTCTGTCAGCACGTCCACCCTCGTTTCTATCACGTGTTTTACCAATGTGTGTGTGTGTGTGTGTGTTAGTCACTCAGTCATGTCCAGCTCTTTGTGACCGCATGGATTGTACCCTGCCAGGCTCCGGGGTTCTCTAGGCAAGAATACTGGAGTGGGTTCCCATGCCCTCCTCCCGGGGATCTTCCTGCCCCAGGGATCAAACCCTCATCTCTGGTGCCCCCCAAATTGGCAGGCAGATTCTTTACCACCAGCTCTACACATATGGTGGCAAATCAAAGAATGTGTAGTTCTTGACACCTATGGCTCTCTGGCCACTAAGCCTTTGCAGAGCCATTCTCTCTGCCATCTCCTATGGTCACCTGCCATTGATAACCATCCTCTCTTTTGTTAAGCCTCAAAGGGTTTTTACCCCAGGATGTATTACCTGACTTTCCAGCAAATTTTAGGTGTTCCCACTGTAGCTGAAACAATGATATTATTCCACAAGAATTGGTTTACTATTTAATGGTCTCCTGGCTACACCACAGGCTCCTGTGGGCTTAGAACTATGTGTCTTTTGATCTTTTTAGCTCATTTCCTGAGGACCATCTCTTGTTCAGTCACTAAGTCGTGTCTGACTCTTTATGACCCTATCTTAGACAGCTGGGACCCGTCTTAGACAGCTATTAAACGCTGGTCAAATAAATGGATGAAGGGTGGGACATAGGAGGGTGTATTATATCAGAAGAATAGAAAGGCCATCTGAGTCAGAAAATTATGTGAAATGGTCAGAAAATTGGGCTTTTAAGGAAAAACATTTTAATTGAAGGCTATTGTTATCTAAAATAACAGTAATTGCAAAATTATACGAGACACTCCTACGACTGTGCTTTCCAAACGAGGGTGCACATTATAAAAATATAGATTTCCAGGTCCTGCTCTGGGCCAACAAATCTGTATTTGATAAGCTCTATAAAAGGCTCTTAGGCAGCCATCAGCCAGCCCAGTACCAAGTCACACCCCAGACACAGTTTGTGTGTCTGTGAAGGTGACAGAAGCTTCTCCAGCAGGAGCTTCACACCAACAATAATCTTGGTAACTTTAAGAGTTCCCTCTAACAGCTCAGTGCTTTTCTGATATTCTTTATCTTTCTAGCAAAGAGCTGAAATAAGCTGGTTGGGGGAAAGGAGCCAGCTACTCTGCCTGAACTAAGCCCTGTCATGAAATATGACCATCTCCTGCCTCGGGACATCCAGTCCTGAGCCACTGGGGATCATCACTTCTTTCAGTAAGCATCAAATCTCAACAAGGGGGTAAAAGCTATCCCAGGCACCTTGTACATCAGAGGGATAAGAAGAGGTGACTCAAGTGGAATTAATATCACTGAGATGGCATCATTCAAAACTGTTCAAATGCTATTGAAATAATTTTGACCCAATCATCAAAAATCTAAATGAGCACAAAGATGAAGTGGGGGCCTTGCACAGGTTTCAGATATGGGGATAATAAAACCCCTGCTCTATTTAGTACAGTATTATTATTTGTTTTTTATCATGGAGAGCAGAAGTATCAAAACCACAACTCACAAAGCTCAAGCAAATGCTGTTCCTGGGGGCCTCAGCTTGTCCCCCAAACTTTTATTAAAGTGGTTAATGCATGCGTGAGTGTGTGCTAAGTCACTTCAGTTGTGTCTGACTCTATGTGACCCTATGGACTGTAGCCCACCAGGCTCCTCTGTCCATGGGGTTCTCCAGGCAAGAATACTGGAGTGGGTTGCCAAACCCTCCTCCAGGGGATCTTCCTGATCTAGGGATCGAACCTGCATCTTTTATGTCTCCTGCATTGGTAGGCGTGAGCCAACCAATGTTTCTCATGCATTAACACCTATAAGGAATGATGGCACTTCCTGAGCACATGGGAATAACCTGGAGGGGGTTTGGAACCCAATATGAAGCTAATTAGAGACTGAACCACCAAGGACTGTGGCTGCCTCAGGCGCCGCACGGCCACCAGGACTCAATGCAGCCCACTCTTATAGCCCAGCCAGGTTCCAGGTGTGCCAGCCACCAAGCTTGGGCTCTGCGGGGTTCTCCCAGTACTGGGAGAATCAGGCTGACTACCTAACCAGGACTGTGATCTTGAGTTAGGACGTAACCTCTCAGCACCCCAGTTTTATTAGCTCACAGTGGTAGTATTAATAACATCAGGCTCACCTCACAGGGTGGCGGCCAGAATGCAATAAGGGGGATGAAGGGGAAAAAGTGTGTGTGTGTACATGTATATATAAAATATCTAACATGCTAACATGTAGTAAATACCTATAAATACTAGTTCCGTTTATTCTACTCATTATTTACAGTACTTTAAATTTTAGTAAAATGCTTTGAATTAAGAAACTTACGGGGGAGGGACTATTGTTCCCATTTTCTAAATGGAAGATCTACACAGAGAGAGAGATGACTTTCTCCAAGTGACAGAGTTGATTAGTTGCAGCTGGAAGCAAATCCAGGTCTTCCATCTCTTGGCTCCTGACTGCTTTCCACCTGAGGCTACTGCACCAATAATCCATAAACCTTATGCCAGGTGGCTCTTTCTGATACTGAATATGACAAGTCCAGTGCAGGAATGCTTTCTTTGTGGTAGGAAACTTCAGGAATCCAATCACTTGTAAACCATTCCTTGTAAAGTCAGTGCATCAGACCTGCTCCTTATGGCCTAATGGTGTTTGTGTGTTTTTCAAAAAAATTTTTGGTGTATAGTTGCTTTACAATGTTGTATTAGTTTCCGCTATACAGCAAAGTAAATCAACCATACATATACATATATCCTCTCTTTTTTGGATTTTATTCCATTCAGGTTACCACAGGGCACTGAGTAGAGTTCCCTGGGCTATATAGTAGGTTCTCATTAGTCACCTATATTATGTACTGTGCTTAGTCGCTCAGTAGTATCCAGCTCTTTGCGACCCCATGGACTGTAGCCTGCCAGGCTCCTCTGTCCATGGGATTCTCCAGGCAAGAATACTGGAGTGGGTTGCCATGCCCTTCTCCGGGGGATCTTCCAACCCAGGGATCGAACCCAGGTCTCCCACACTGCAGGCAGATTCTTTACTGTCTAAGCCACCAGGGAAGCCCAAGAATACTGGAATGGGTAGCCTATCCCTTCTCCAGGGGAACTTCTCAACCCAGGAATCAAACTGTGGGCTCCTGCATTGCAGGCAGATTCTTTACCAGCTGAGCTACCAGGGAAGCCATTATCTATATGATTATACACAGTATCAATAGTGTGTATATGTCAATCCCAATCTCCCAATTAATGCATTTTACAGAGAGACCTGATTTACTATCCAGGATAGCAGAGGCCCTTGACATTTGATAAAGTCCAACTTTTTTTTTCCTTCACTAGAGTATGATAATGATCAGAGAAATCAACTATAAAAAATTAAGAGTTTGTGAGAAAATGGGAGAGAAGAGAGACAGAGAGAAAAAAGAAGAAGGAAAGGAGTGAGAAAAGACAGAGGTGCAGAGGGAGGAAGGGGGAGAAAGAAAACCCACAAGCAAATGCTGTTAACAATGGCTATGATTCCAACTAGACTAGCGAATGCAAGGACAGAATCTTGAACTCAAGCTGGCTGGGGATGCCGGCTCCCATTTCAGTATTCCTCACCTAGTATTCAACTTGAAGGACTTAAATTACCACCTCCATCTGAGCTAATATGAATATGTTTCCCAGAGAAACCAGAGCCCTCCATGGATTTCTTCCCAGGCAATAAAGTCAGCCCCGGGACAGTACTCAGGACACATCTGTTCTCTGCTCTGTAGACATTCCAGCAGCTCAGAACAAAAACTCTAATCCGAGGTAGGCCAAAAAAAAAAAGAGGATATAAACTGGAGATGGAATCTTCTACAGTCAAATCTTTTATTACCTGTGTTCAAATCACAAAGCACAGACTCCGACCCTCAGTGGGGACTCAAGATCCTTTTAAGTCCAGATGAAGGCACAGGTGGTTATTTAAAATAAAATCCCATCTGTATAATTAGATTTGACTCCCTAAAAACACTCCCATTCTTAAGAATAAACAAGATGGATAGACTACACAGATGAAATCTTGTTGCTTTTCTTTCCTAAAGCAGCATCATTTAAAGAAGACGGAGTAAAGGCTTTCTAAGACAGTCCTGGTTGACTCACTGTGGGATTCAGAAAAAGGTACTGACAAGGCTCCCAGGAGAGCAGCCTTCTCAACCCATCTCTGCTGTTGAATATGCAACCTTGGGTGAGGAGTTTGACTTCTCAAAGAAACACTACCTGTGTTTGGATGAGTGACTTCACCTCTCTAGGCTTCAGTTACCTCATCTGTGAAATGGGGGACAATGATCACTTTCTCTGAGGGTGCTGGTTAGGATGATGGTGAGTCTCTGCTTGGGAATGTATGGATCTTAGTACATCGGAGTTACTATTATGGTTATTCTTTCTTCCAATCATAATGGCTGCCGTACAGTGCCCCTCTCACAAACACTCTAGAAGAACTGAACCAACACTCTGTTCATCAAAATCTAACAGGCCTTTCCATAAAGGGAATTCCAGAGACGCCAGTCCCCAGCCAACCCCCAGCAACTGTTCTCAGCTCCTGCCACCAGCAGCCAAGGTCAGCCAAAACTTCTCTGTTTACACCCACCCGCAAAGGGCAGGTTCCCACGGCCCGTCCAGGTCATTATTCCTTTGGAAATAAGGCTCCGTGAGCAGATAACAATCTACATGCCCTCCTCCTTCAAGAATGCGGAGTGGGTGGCGAGGTCTGAAACCAGCCCCCAAACTCGCTCTCCCTGCCCAAAGCATGGATCAGTTTCCAGGCCCCTCAGTGACAAACATGCCATGGAGACAGAGAGAGAGAGTGAGGTCAGGGAGAAAAGAAGACTTCCTGGAGGGCAATGCAGCCTCTTGGCTCTGAGTCTTTATTGAAGCCGGGGGCAGATGTACAGGGCTGGCTATTTCAGAACTCTGAACTGCTACAGGTGAATCTCAAGAACATTCCTCCAGGACATCACTGGTGGTCCAGGGGTTAAGACCCTGCGATTCCAATGCAGGGGACATGGGTTCAACCCCAGGTCAGGGAACCAAGATCCCACATGCCACATGGCATTGCCAAAAAAAAGAAAAAGGAATACCTCCTTTCTCTCATCACCCAAATATACTTATGACTAAGTGTGCACCATGGAAGCTAACAGGGGACATTCCCCTCAGAACATAGCCCACTATATATAATGTGTAACGAACAGCAAGCACTGTTTTTACTTTCTTTAAAGGGCTCGATTTGGCCCTGGAGGGCCAACCATAAGGTGGAGGAAGCAGTGGCCAAGGGCAGGATTAACCAGGGCAAGGTGGCGGCCCCGTCTTCTGAACCAGAACACCAAAGCCAGCTGTGTGCATTACTCCCCCTACAACTCCATGTTCACCATTTGAAGACATGGTTATCAAAGGGCCAGACAAGTGACGTGGCTGCCTGGGTCAGACTGGAGTGGCGGAATGAACTGTGGATGGCATCTTAATCCCAGCCCCCGATAACGCTCTCCCAATCTTGAACAGGGTCCCAAACACGGATAAGCACAAGTGGAAAACCTGGCCAGGAACCAGAGGATGACAAGGGGAGAGATGACCCAGCGATGAACAGAAGGAGCCACAAAGTCATCCTATCCTCAAGCAGGAAGGTCAGCTGGGCTTGTGAAGCGCAAACCTCAGTCCTCACTGTGTATTTCCAAGACACTGGACAGATCCTGGTACAAACTGTACTGTTATTTACTTAATATTATCCTGAAATAAATGTATTTTTAAAGTAAACACTGTCTCACTCCCATAAATTCTAAGCTAGTATCACTTACCAAAAATAGACAGTAAACCCAGGAATGAACACAATAAAAACCTCATGAAATTTTGGCTACATTCTGCCGTCCTCAAAAGGATTCTGAAGGATGGGCCTCAGATCTGCTACCTCTGTTAAAAGGTAGATTACCCAGTGTTGGGGGGGCAGGGAGGGTGTTCAAGACAATTCACCACTACCTGAAGACTTTTTCCTTCACCTGAAAGGAGACAAAATTTCTTTCTATGTGGTTCAACGTTATCGAATGCCCTCTTTCAGAATCATCTAAAATGACGTAATGTAACTGCAGGACCACCCTCCCTGCTCTTGAAACAAGGACCTGTATGGGTCGCCATGCGTTGCTTTGTCAGAAGTAAGAGCAGCGCCTGAAGCAGAGTCACAGGGATGTCCCAGATCCTGGGCAGCAGAGCAGAGGGAGGAGAGTACTGGGGATTAGGCAGGCTCACCGGGTCAAAAGGTTAGGGAGGAGGAGGGAGAGGGCAGGGTGGAGTAAATCTAGAGTGAGGACAAGCATGCCTCATCAGAAAATAGGATGTACCAAATCTGGGCACAAGAAAAAAACGTGGTACATCCTCAGCTGGGCTTAGGGGAGAGGAAAATGGAAAGGCTGCCGTCTGGATGGAAACCAGCCCTAATCGCAGTTCTCAGAGCCATCCAGAAGTGCAGCAGTGACCAAGGGAGTCTGGAAGCCAAAGCTGTGTTGGCATCTCTGCTACTGACTCACTGTGTGATTTTAGGCAAGTGACTCAATGGATCCATCTCTGGGCCTCAGCGTCTCTGGTTGAGTGAAAGGTCCATTTGTTTATTTGTAAAATACAGGTAACTGCCTACCTCCCAGGGCTACTGTGAGAATTAAATATGATGATGTAGTGTTGGGCACTTATAGAAAAGGCTCCATGAGTGGCAGGCATCGCAAATATTTCTACTAATTTCTCTATTGTGCTACCACCTCTATTTTATTGCTCTGATTATGGACATGTCCAATTAAAGGCAAATCTAAATGGCAGTACAAATGTTGGTTGCTACTACTATTAGATATAAAGCACCTGAGAAACACATTGTATTGCTCAGGACAAGTGTAAAGTAGAACAGAGACTGACAAAAAGTCCATAGTTTAAGAGACTTAATTCCTGGCCAACTTTGGTCTGGATTTATATGAGAGTTTTGTGTTTTGTTTGCTATTTGGGTTTTTTTCTGTTTGTTTCATTTGTGCGGCATTGTTTTTTGAGGCCTCAAATCCACGAGCTATGGAGGAAAGCTCCATACTCATAATCAGACTAGGAAATTGGAGTCTAGCTACGTTCAAACAGCAGACTATGTCCCCTTAGCCCAACAGCCTGTGTGAGAGCCAAATGCTTCGTTCATCAGGGAAGAGGGCCTGAAATTTCAACCAGGCCTTGATTCTAGGGATAAGCAGTTTTAATAATTCATTCCTGAAATGTACACTTGTGTGACTACTGGCTGTGAAGATGTTGCATTAGATGTGCAGAAGGGCATTAATTCTGATCAGAGTGAGTGAAGAGTAATTCATAACCAGCATTTACTGAAAAGTTCCAACATGCCAGAAACTCTTACAAGCTTTATGTACATTTTGTTCAATTACTCCTCCATGAAATGAATTATCTGTTCTTCTCCCCACTGAGCTGATGAACACACGGCATCTTGGGGCGGGGGGAGGAAGGCACAGGGTCTGGTGTCACAGAACCAGTCACCGTGAGACCAAATCTATCAATGCAAGACATGCATTTCAGGGAGGAAGCTGTAGAAATGGGTGGCGTCCCTCATACTTCGTATCCTGGAAGCGGGAGATGCAAACAACGACTGGCTTTGGGTTTCACCTTTATCCCATGGGTCCTGGAGAGCTCAGGAAGGAGTTTGAGAAAATGAGTGAAATACAACCCCAGAGTTTGAAAGAAAACCTGACAGAATGAACATGCTCGAGATAAAGGAAGGAACTAGTTAGAAAGTAATAGCAAATGTCAGTGGGGAAAAAAAGGAAGATCTTTATTGCTCAGGATGCCAGGACACAGAAGGAAGACTCAGAGTAGATTATTAAAGAGCATTTAACAAAGGGATTATTTAACAAGGCATGGGCAGGCTTTAGGGAGATTAAATGGATGGGCAGCCCCCAGGGCCCACCAACAACAGGGAGTCACACCATCCCCAGGCCCAACGAGGCCAGAGGAGTGATCACCAGAGTCAAAGTGGGGGCAGGTATACGGAGAGGGCGCTGCCAGGAGATGTGCCCTGCAGCAGGGGCACACCACCACTCCACAGTCACCCAGCAGCATGGAGTCAGGGCGAAATACCCTGACTTCACCGTCCACCCTCCCTCAACACTGAGTGGCACCACGTGAACTAAATCCAACCCCGAGCCCAAGGGCAAAGGACCTACTGATGCAGCCCAGACAGGTCCAGGGCACGGAGCAATACAGAAAATCCTGGAGATGGCAGCTGGAGAGGCAGAAAGAAAACATCGAGTCCAGTCCCTGAACAGCCAGCCATGGGACACGATTTAATAAACTGAACACAGCCACACTGCGGATTATGATGCAGAGACTTTTAAACAGGTTAAATTTAATCCTGAACTGAAGCAATATCGAACATAAGTACATTTCAATGTGTCAAATACGATACTGTTCTTGCAAAAGCAAACAAATATACTACATGTAAATATGTTTATTATGTTTCCATGTGAGCAGCAGAAAGGTCTGGAGGGATGCATATCAAATCATCGACATTAGGAATGGCAAGAGACAGGGAGTCAAAGGGCAGAGGTAGAGAAACTTTTTTTTCTCTTTTTCCTCTATTTATACATTATTTCACTAGTTGCAGAAAACATATGTCATTTTATAACTTTCAAAAGTGATTTAATGCAGAAAATTATACAAAAGAGAACAAGGAGTTTGCTGTGCTTCAGGTGACAGGAAGAGCATGGATTAGAACACATACGATACACTTCAGAGAAAAGCTGGAACCTGCTTAGCAAGGAAGGGTAATAGAAAGTGATGTGACACTATTTACACTATCTAGGAAGCAACCTAAATGCCCAGTGACAGATGAATGGATAAAGAAGATGTGGTGTATATATATACACACACAATGGAACAATATTCAGTTATCAAAAGGAATGAGATAATGCCATTTACAACAACATGGATGGACCCAGAGACTGTCATACTAAGTGAAGTAAAGGCAGAGAAAGACAAATACCATATGGTATCACTCACATGTGGAATCTAAAAAAATGACATAAGCGAACTTATTTACAAAACAGATACAGACTCACAGACAGAGAACAAGCTTATTGTTACCAAAGGAGAAAGGGGTGGGCGAGAGATAAACAGGAGTTTGGGATTAGCAGATACAAATTACTATATATACAATAGATAAACAACAAGGTCTTAATGGAGAACACAGGGAACTATACTCAAATCTTGTAATAAACTATAATGGAAAATAATCTGAAAAATGATATCTATGTATGTGTGTATATATATATGCGGGTGTGTCTGAATCACTTTGCTGACACCTGCAACTAACACAACATTGTAAATTAACTACATTTTGATAGACAGACAGACAGACAAATAGGAAGTGATGTGCCAAAGGCGAATGACATGTCAAGGCAAGCTGGTCAGAAAGAAGCCATTAATAAACATGGAGAATTGAAAGGAGAGTCATGAAGTTGGGGTGCAAGAACATGAAGAATAATTCTGAGGTGCTGTCAGTCACACAGCACATAGGTAGGGAAAAGGACCTGAGATTTAAGAGACTGGTCAGAAGCTGATGGCTGGAATTGCGTTAACTCCACACTAAGATGGCTATACCAACTGAATGGGAATGAAGGATAGTCCAGGCTCCTGAAATGGGAGTCAGGACCTGGATTCTGGCCCCAGCTCTGCGACTCTGAGCAAAGCACTTCGCCTCTTGGGGCTGCTGTCCGCTGAATGGGACCTACTTCCCTCTTTTAGAAGCAGTTCTCTCTCCACTTTGATCATGGGCATCTGGCAGCCGGCTTTAACTGGGTCTTTGGACTGACAGGGAAGCCTAGTGAATCCCCACCCTATTGCTGCTCAGAAACAAAAAACTCTTTCAGTAAAGCTGAAAGCCAGCCAAAATGCAATTCCAAGAGAAGCAATCATGCTTGGGCCTTGGAATGTGTGAGCAGCACCTGCAAACGACAGGCAATTGTTCCCCATCTATTTGTGGAGGCTACGGGGGTTCTCCTCCAAGTCTCACCCTGTACTTCTAAAATTGGCGGGGGCTGCCTGGTGACTGCGGTTGCAAGCACACAACCAATGGCTTCTGCAGCCTCCTAAAACTGGCCAGTGGCGGATGTGTCAAGAATGTACAGCTACCGTGTTGTAGCTCGCACCACGCTGCCATGGAAAGGGCCCTTGGAGAGAGAGTGTGGGAGGGAGGAGCTGTTTCAAAGACCCGAGGTGCTCCCAGTTTGCTCTGTCGTGAAGTCCAGGTGGTGAGTCAGTGCCAGGGCAGCTCAATGAATGATGAAATGAGAAGAGCTTTGGACTCACAGCCCTGGCTGTAAAATGAGGGGAATGATATCTGTCCCAAAGGACTAAGGTCTAGCCCAAATCCCAGTGCATGGTAGGTGCTCAAGAAATGCATGTTTCTTTAAAAGATGAACTCAGATCTCAGGTCAATGTCTCTCAGCTGGATGACTACCCACTTTTGTCTCTATCTTTGAAAAGTAGCCTGACTTTCCACCTCTTTTTAGTTAACATATATGTCTTAACTACCTTCCTATCAGAACCCAAATACACTTCCTAAGAAGTATGGGAAACAAGGGGGATGAGGCATTTTCTCTTTTTTCTGGCTCTTTTCTTGACAAAAGAAGATGACAATGATGATGACTGACTCTCTGGGTCACGCCTTCTGACTGCCTAGGAACCTGCAAACCCACAGCTCTGCTTTCATTTGATCAATAGGTGGTTAAGCACTATTTTTGACTCTGACTATTTTTTAAGCCCCAAACTTCTCTGAGTTCTATTGACAGAGAAAACTGCAGACACTCCTGAAAACAAGGACTTCAAGAGATCAGGAAGACCTTGAATGAAATGAAACTTTGAAATAAATACAATTGAGGCACCACTTGAAAACAACCAGAACTCGAAAATAAAATGAGTAGGCAGTTAATAAGAAAAGGATTCTTCACCTTCAAGGTAGATCCAAGGCTTACCCAAAAGGTACCTCCTGGAATATACTCAAGACTGCTTTCTATTTGGAAATGCCATGCTGACATTATAGGAACTGATTCTCTGTGCCTGGGGGCCCACCGACTTCATCCCTACCTGCAAAGCCATGAGTTACAAGCTTCTTTTCCCAGTGGTCACTAGCTCACATTCTGTGATTCTAACACCAGAGAACAGCCTTCTTTGGAATAGTTCCACACTAATCCATTCTTTTATGACATGTCTCTGCTCAGGAATGTTTCCAAAAATGCTTGGGCTGCTGAGGTTTACAGTTGCAGATATCTTCTGCATAATAGAATAAGATGTACATTGTGACATGTATTAAATTGTGTCTAAAAAATAGCATAAGTTATAACTTCTGCGAGTCTTTACAAGTCATCTCAGAAGCAGCAGGTTTTCATCTATGTGTTAGGACTTGTGTCCATTATCCCAAGTCTTTTCATCTTTCATTGATCACTTCATTCACTTGAGATTAGACCACGAGACAGATAGTTTAGCTGTCTTTTTTTTTTAATTTTTGATTTTTTAATTGAAGTATAATTGATTCAAAATATTGAGTTAGTTTTGGGCATGCAGCATAAGTGATTCACTTGCTACACAGCAGAAAACAATATAACACGCAACTATACACAATAGAAGTTTTTTTTAAAGATGCGCTACATTTATGCAATGGAATATTATTCAACCTTAAAGGAATGGAAATATTGTCATTTGCAGCAACATGGATGGACCTAGAAAATATTATGCTTAGTGAAATAAGTCAGAGAAAGATAAATATTAGATGATATCACTTATAGAACCTAAAAAATAATACAAATGCATCTATATAAAAATAGAAACAGATTCACAGACATAGTTGTCTTCTGATAACCCTATTTTCTGGACACCTGTCCTCCCCAGACTGCTTACTGAGGAAAAGCACATGTGTTTAAGGTAAAGGAACAGTGTGCCTTTCCATTCATTCATTTATTTATCTATTCATTCCTCGTGTAATGTTTGTAAATGCCTCCCATTCACAGTACTAGGGACACATGAGTGACCAAAATTAAATCCCTGACCTTACAACTGTAGCAGTTGAAACAGCAAAGATTAAGTCAGCTACTAAGTAGTGTAATTTCAACAGTGATAAGTGACATTTAGAAAGAAGGTGAGGGGTGGTGGAGGGTTGGAATGGTCTGGGACTGCTTCTGACTAGGTTTTCAAGAAAAGGCACATCTAAGAAGCTGTCTGCAGAACTGAGCTTCACAAATAAAGACTCCTAGAAAAGACTGTTCCCATCTCCAAGGGTGCAGAGAGTGAAGGAGCTCTGAGCTGCACATGTTAGGTGAGAGAGAGAGAGAGAAGGGAAGATGTCTGATGCCAATACTCCAGAGGCAGTGGAGATAGTAGGGGCCAGGCCACGTGGAACCTTGAGCACTGTCGTCGGGGTGCTATTCCAAGTGCAACAGAGTTTGTTTTGGCTACGTTGGGTCTTCCCTGTGTTACGTGGGCTTAGTTGCCCTGAGGCACAGGGGATCTTAATTCCCTGACCAGGAATTGAACCCATGTCCCCTGCACTGGAAGTCAAATTCTTAACCACTGGACCACCAGGGAAGTCTCCAAAACAAATTTTTGACCTGGGGAGTGACTTGATCTGATTTACAAGTTAAAGGATCACTTCACTCATGCATGAAGAAATGACCTGATGGCTAGCAACATGGGGGCACTGAGACCAGTGGAAGGCTCCTGCAGTAAGGTGATGGAAGCTCTAGCAAGGTGGTGGTGGCAGGGATGAAAAAATGTGGCTGGATCAAGAGTCTCTTCGAAAGATAGAGCCCAATAAGTTACACAGCAGGTATATAGCTGGGCTGGGCCTTGTCCCCAGGATCTGTTGTAAGCAAAGCCCAGGCACCTCTCAACTTGCTTGTATATTCTTACTGATAAAGTCCAAGTAAGTTTGAAAGTGTTAGTCACTCAGTCATGTCCAACTTTTTGCGACCCCATGGACTATAGCCCGCCAGGCTCCTCTGGCCATAGGATTCTCCAAGGCAAGAATACGGGAGTGCATTGCCATTCCCTTCTCCAGGGGATCTTCTCCATCAGGGATCGAACCCAGGTCTCCCACATTGCAGACAGATTCTTAACCCATCGGAGTTGCCAGGGGGACATGAAAATAAGTTTAACCTATATGTTTAAGAATGATAGACCACAGTACCTTAAAACAGGGACGACACTGCTGTAATAGAGTTGTCAATGTTCAGTAGTTAAAGCATCTTCTATTTCCCATATCCTAACAAAAGACTTTACCAGCAGCTCAAGTTCATTTGATTTTTTTGGTTGATTACACATTTATCAGGTCTTTTTTCAGCAATAAGACCTGGCGGACCAGTGGTTAAGACTCCACACTTCCACTGCAGGGGATGCAGGTTTGATTCCTGGCTGGGGAGCTAGGACCCTAAGTGCCACACCAAAATAAGTAAGTAAATAATAAAAATAAAATAAAAGTAAAATATGCAGTGGCAAAACTCTGGCATAGACTGTTTCTATGCCCCCTTGTGTTACAGATGTATGTATGGGTCTGCTTTCCTGCCTTAGCAAATATGACCCAGCATGGGTAACTGATTCTCTTCTGATGGGTCAGATTTCTTTAGGGCCTAGGGTCCATCACTGTGAACATGAATTTTTCATTATGTGGAGAATGTGGTTTCATTTTGACATGTGAACACACTGGGAAGAGATACTCAAATATGTTATCTTAAAATTTCCCTGATCTCCATTTTTATCCTAAAATCAACAGCCAAATATTTCCTGATCAATCGATCAAGTGGATTCCAGGTGACTGAAAATTTTCCCTTCCTATCTTTAAGCAACTTCCTAACAATGGTTACTAAATAGCTCAGGTCAACTTCAGTGTAATGGATGAAGGTTTTAAAGTCAGGCAAGGAGATGAATTTGGACGAACCTTCACCACTTAGTCAATAAATACATACATTTAGATAAATTAAATGTCTGAGCCTCAGTTTCCTCATCTATAAGGTGGAGCTATATATAGCTTTAGGCATGTTATAGCATGAAATGAGATGCCATATATAAAATTATGATTGAAAATCAAGTTAGTACAGGCTTTGGCATGGCATTATTTCCTTAAAAAACTAATTACCTGGGTTTCCCCTTCCTGTTCACTAAGAGCTTTACAAATCTGAAATTTTGAATTTTAAATGTCATTGTTCTTAACTTCCCTCCATACTAGTTTGCTGCTGCCACAGCAAAGTGCCACAGACTGGTTGTCTTAAACAACACACGTTTATTTTCTCACAGTTCTGCAGGCTCCAAGTCCAAGGTCAAGGTGTCAGCAGGGTTACTTCCTTCTGAGGCCACCCTCCTCAGCTTGCCCAGTTTCTCCTCCCTGTGTCCTTCTCTGGGTGTCCATGTCCTAATCTGTTCTTGTAAGACACCCATCACACCAGATCAGAGCCCACTCTGATGAATTCATTTCACTTAATTATTCTTTTAAAGACCCTATCTCCAGGCACAGTCACATTTTGAGGTACTAGGGGGTCAGAATTTTAACACATGAATTTCAAGTGGATACAAATCTGCTCATAACACACCCTTCACATTTTACCCCTAAAAAAAAATGTGAGAAAAGAACTGAACCAGAGCAAAGGAAATGAGTCCTTTGCCTCGTGTTTTCAAAAACTATTTCTCTGCATGACCTCTGGCAAGTTATCTTCCCTCTTTGGTCCACATTTTCTTAATCCTTAAAATAAGAGGGTTGGAATAATGCATTTCTTATTTCTCTTCCTGGCCTTAACCAACCAATGCTAAGTTGATTTCTCACAGCAAAGAATCTGAGATAGAGCATGCAATGAAATAACTGGAATGACAACACAACAAAACAAAAACATACCTTCTTTGTGGAATAAATCTAGGATGGATTTTTCTAGAAGCAGAAGAGGATTACATTCAACTGTTCTAAAATGTTTTAGGTTGTTGCAAGCCCTTTCTAAGGCCATAATTTAAACCAACTTGGTTGGATAAACCAGAAACTCCACTCTGAATTTATCAATCTCCCCAAACAAAGTAATCGCATCAAGACATGGGACACAGATTGGCTTGGGGGGGAAAGAGAGTATAATTTCAAATAAAGTTCTCCTTGAAAGAATTAAGTGGGGAAATTTTTTAAAAATAAACACACGTATACACAGAAAATGTAAAATTAAAACCAGCTTCCAAGCTCATAGGTTAAGCCATTAAGGAGAAGGAGGGGAGAGGAGAACAGGCATACTTCCTCTCCAGCTGCGTAGCTTTTGGTCCTGAGACACGGTGTATCTCTACAGATGTCAGCAGCCTCAGCAAGACAGGGAGGTAAGCACGGTGGTGGTGAAGGGACAAACACGTGCTCATGGGGAGAGCAGGAGAAAATAGAGAGGGGCAGTAGTTTTCCCCCTGAAAATGGCAAAACTGCTGGATCAAGTAGAGAGATGAGAAGAATATAAGACTAACCTCAAACATACTGGGACTCAAATCAGAATCTAACACAAGCTGAGCAAATGTGGGCAAGGTACTCAACTTAGCATGGGGCAACTTCTGACTTCCGCTAAAAAGCAGCAACTGAAAACACGGCCACCGTTTCATTTCTTGCTGTTGAATACAAGGTCTCAGAAACAATCGAAAATTCAAACAAAACAGAACTGACTGAAGCACTGGGAACAATATGAAGATATTTGAAATTATGTTATGTAAAAACAGAGTTACCATATGACGCAGCAATCCCATTCTCAGGCATATATTTGGACAAAACTGTAATTCAAGAAGATACACGCAGCCCCAGTGTTCATAGCGGCACTGATCACAGTAACCAAGACACGTGAACAGCCTAAATGTCCACGGACAGATGAATGGGTATAGAAGATGTGGTACATACATACGATGAAATATTACGCAACCATAGGAAGAAAGAAATTATGCCATCTGCAGCAGCATGGATGGATTTAGTGAAGTAAGTCAGGAAGAGAAAGACAAATACCATATGCTTATACGTGGAATCTAAAATATGACACAAACGAACCTATTTACAAACAGTAACAGACTCACAGACACAGAGAACAAACTTGTGGTTGACAAGGCGGAGGGGGAGGAGAAGTGGGGGGAGGGAGAGATTAGGAGTTTGGGATTCGCAGATGCAAACTACTATATATAGGACGGATTAAGAACAAGGTCCTATGGTACAGCGCAGGAAACTGTATTCAGTAGCCAGTGATCAACTATGAAGGAAAAGAATATTAAAAAGAGATATATATACATGCATACTCCTATGTATAACTGAATCACTTTGCCGTACAGCAGAAATTAACACATTATAACACAATTATACTTCAATTTTAAAAAAAGAATAAAATTATGGCATAAAACAATATTTAAAACATGGAAAGATGTCATGTCATAATACACTACAGAATGAAAAGCAGGGCATAAAATAGGATGAATAAGGTGCTGTACTATTTTAATAAACAGTATATACAGTATGAAGAAAACACTTTAAATGGGTATATTCAAACTTTATAATTTCACTTATTTTTATTGTCCTCATTTTTTTTTTTGGTAAATTTTTCTAAAAACATCATGGTTTTTTTGGACACAACTCGGGGGGGGGGGAACCTACTCATTTTGTAAATTTTAGTGCCCTACAGTAAACCAGAGAGTAGAAAAAGCTCTAATTCAGTCTCAAATTGAGACTTGGGTTTTAGTTTCCTCATCTGTAAGGGGAGACTAGACTGAAACATTCTCGTAGGATCTCCTGATTCTCTGAGTTTTACAGAGCCCCATTAAGTCAACACTTCGGTGGAATCTTGCTTAGGATTTATTAAAGAAGCTGGGGTGGGGGGCCGCAGCATACACAGCATGAGAAGGAGGCATTCAAGTCCACCTGATGAAGAGCGCCCTCATGGGTATCCTTTGCTAATTCAATGCACAACAGCCTTGAGTGCTGAGTGTGGCGGGCACCTCCCTGGAAAGCTGGCTGTGTTTAAGCACAACCGTTGGGAGCTCCTCCTAACAAGCCTGGAAGCGAGGCTGCTCCGAGGGGAAGGCGGGGGAGCTTAGGGAACCAGACAGGGCTCTGGCACCCAAACCTATGCAGAGAAGGGGACCAACTGACTGTGCTTCCGATCTTTCATAATCTGCCCCTCAGGAAAGAGGTGTGGAGAAGGACTTAAGCATGCCTTCGGTAACTAACTCCAATTTGGACAGATGTGTCATGACCCCATAGGTACAAGAAGATAAAAGAAGGCAGAATTTAAGGCAGCACTGTAGAATGGGGTTAAGACTGTGGTTCTGAGTCAGTATGAATTTTGGTTCCACCACTGAAAGGCTTCTGTGATCGTAGGCCAATTGCCTGATCTCTCAAAGTTTCCTCCCAATAAAATGGGAAGATCTAGTTGGAAAGCCATCTACCTAACTGAGTGGTTTTGACAATTGCATGAGATAAGAAATAAAAAGGACTTAATACAGAATAAGGTGATGTTAGTTTACTCGCTAAGTTATGTCCAACTCTTGCTGCCCCATGGACATTCCCCAGGCAAGAATACTGGAGTGGGTTGCGGGTTGCCTTTTCATTCTCCAGATCTTCCCAACCCAGGGATCCAACCCGAGGCACCTGCATAAGAGGCAGAGTCTTTACCGCTGAGCCACCAGGGAAGCCGTAATACAGGATAAATAAATGCTAATTCTTATTATTTTCAGATGCTCCTGTGACAAGCATCACATTGCTAAGCAAAAAGATGATCATGGGCAAAATATTCATTCAAAAAAGGAAAAGGTATTATCATACCTGATTAACTATATATGACACATCTTTATACACATGGTACTTCAAATGCAGTATTTTAGATTATATGAATATACTTTAATTCTCCTTTTCTACCTTCCCTTATAGATGCTCCCCTTTAAAGGATCTAATGATTATAATTACACTTAGATCATTGAGACTATCGATTGTATGACTTACAGCCAGAGATAAGCTCAGAAAAATGTGTTTTAACTGTCCCCACCCCTCAAACCAAAAATGAATTTTAGGAATAAGAGCTAATAACAGAAATATAAGGAAGTGAAAAGGGACTTCCCTGGTGGTCCAGTGGTTAAGAATCCACCTTCCAATGCAAGGGTTGCAGATTCAATCCCTGGTTACGGAATTAAGAGCCTACATGCCTCAGGACAACTAAGCTCACAAACCACAACTGGAGAGAAGCCCGTGCAATGCAACAAAAAGATCTCTAATGCTGCAACGAAGACCCCACGTGTCAATGCAGCCAACAGATAAATAAAAGTTAATATTCTACAAAGTTGTCAGTGAAAGAGAAGATGATGTAGAAGCACAAATGCACACATGTTCTGATCATCTGCTCACTTGACATTATTCCTGCAAAGTAAATGTTAAATAAATGTACCCACTCATTCAATAAATGTTTACAGAGGGCTTAAAATGTGCCAGCCAAAGGAAAAGTGATAGAAATTCAGTGACAATGAAACTAAAACCCACCCCTACCCGAAGGAGCATCCACGACATTATTTGGCCTTTGGGCACGAGGCTATTTCCACTGGACGGGAGCCACCTCATTTCAGATATTGGCAGCAGCAAGTGAAAAGAGCTTGCAGAGCATCTATAGACTGGGAGCTGTTCCCTGTTGGTTTGCTTGTTTATCTGACCAGTCTAGTTTTGGGGCAACTGGCGCCTTTGTGCCCTTATCAATGGCAGCCTTATCCAGAAGAGACACCATACATGCCAGCAAATGAATCATGGTATCATCTTAATAATACTCATTGGAATGAATACTAAAGCTCTTCTAAGGAAAGGACCTATCAGTCATCATCATTCCATTGCTCTCTTGCACGCAGTCTATTAACCAAGTTCACTCTCTGAATGAGAACAGGCTAAGGTTTTAAGGAGAAAAAGCAACCAGAGACCCTTCTACCCAACACAGATGTTGGCTGCTCCCACTAAATTTAAGCCAACGACTACCGCCCTCATTCACTTTCTCACTGCTTTCTCTTCCCTTCTGGGGAGGGATCAGGACTCCCCTCTTCCAATTTAGAACACAGCATAGATGGATGGCCATAATCTCAGGAGAAAACAGAAGACAAAATAAAGGCTCACAGGGTCATCTGCACTGGCAGGGACTCAAGGACCATCTAGTTCGATACCCTCATCTGACTGACGCAGAGTCCGAGGGGGATAATAAGGTTTTCCCAGAGTCACAGAGAAATCAGAGGTAAGGGCAGCCCGGACCACAATGTGCCAACACTTCATCAGGGGCTTCCTGCCTTTTCCTGCGCTACCAAACAAAAGGGTTCCTCTGCTCCACCCATCAGAGGAACCCCTCTCCTAAAAAATCAAATCTTATTTTATCTTTGAAAGCTCACTTCCCAGCCCTTCCACAGAAAAAAAGACTAACTTAGCCAAGGGAACTGTGCCCTTGAATTCCAGATGTCCCCTACGTTCCCGGACCATTCCTAAGCAGAGCTCCCCATCTGGCTTAGAGTGCAGGGCGTGTGCTATGTTCCTGGCCCTGCTGAAGGAGAACAGAGAGCCTGGCTCCTTCTATGTCTGGGAAGAGGACAGGGACAGACAGTGAGAAGGAACCTTGGGCCCAGATCTGTACTTACGCAAGATAGATTCCACCCTACACTCACACATGCTCCTGGGGGAAAGCCAGAAGCTAACTCAGACAGCGGGCAGAGCAATGCACGAATCACTTCTAGGGGGACGTGGACTCAGTTGTTCCAACGGTGATATGAGAGGTCTTGGCCTGACCATCCCCACCCCTTCCACTCTGTGAACTTTGGCCCCCGTTAGTGAGCTAACAGGTGTGGCTAGCTGGTGGCAAGGGGGTGGGGACAGTCATCCGTGAATACGGAATTACGGCTTTCCCGCCTGTGAACTAACCCATCCCTGGAGGGATCAATCCCAGAATCTTGCTTTTGTGGCTGTGTCACTTTGGTCAAGTTACTTAATCTCTCAGAGGCTCTATCCAGAACACAGAATGATGGTTAACCATTAGAGCTATAGGAGCTGTTGTGAGTCAAATGAGATAATCCATGTCACTTGTGCTAAGGCTCTCAATAAATGGTAATGATAAATATATAATAGCTCCACTAGGCTTAGTCCAAGCACTAAGTCCCCTATAATCTAGTTAACAGGAGAAATGTTCCCCCAGAGAAGTAGTTTTTGTACTAGACTCCACGTACAGACTAGAGCCAAAGAAGAGGCCAAGTTGAAGGGCTCATCCTATTCTACCAAACTATCTTCTGGTGTATTACATATGTATCATCATCTATTTCACAATGAATATATATGAAATAGACACATATTGAATTTGATGAAAAGGGGATTTCACAGTAGAAGAGTCTGAAAACAGAGGAACCTCTTCCTCTGGGTTGTCCAGGGCCATTCTCATTGGTTTCCCTCTGGCTACAGAAAATGGGAGAACAGTTAAACAGCACTGACTTGAGGAGGGAGTGACCAGGGAAAGGCCAGTCCTTCGATTATCATCTGTCCCTAGAGGAGATGGCATATTTACATTTCCACTTCGTTTATGATTACAAGCAATGATTTAATCAAAGAGAGGCGCATTTACCTCCCAGGGAGACATTCCTACTGTTGTAAGAATTTTGTAATTTTTTTCAAATATATTAAGCAGACAAACAGTTCTAGGAAATATGTCAATGGGTAAAGAAGAGAGAGCCCTTTAGGACATGAAGACTTTTTCAGTTCTATCTCAATTTTACTACTTTTTCCCTAATTAAGGAGAAAGGACAGAGAAAAAGCCATTCAACTGGGAGTTGTGAAGAAATTGCTAGAAAGGGTATCCATAACCTGTGTCTGTGTAGGCTAGAAGCTGATTAGGACTGAAAGCAATATAGTTCATCCTAAATAAGGAAAATGCCCTTTCTTTAGGTTAACAGAGAATCTCCGTATCAAAGTCCAAAGGCAGTCTAATAGCCTCGAGTAGCTTGTCAGAAATGAAAGGTAAGCATAATTCTGAGAAACACCATAACATAACTAAACCAGAAAACACACTTTGCTTAAAACATTGTGCTGATTTTCATTTGTTTTTGAAAACTTTTATTGAAACATTGATTCCTAAAGTAGTCTCTTAATAAGCTAGACCTTTGTCAATCTTCCTTTATTAATTTCCCCATTTCAAAGTAGTTAAGACTTTAAAATAAATGTTTCCCAGCTTGAATACATCTGGGGTTTAGAGACCATTGTCCACAGTCATTCCTTCATCTGAGCCTTTCAAGAGCCCAGTGAGATAAGAAGGGAGGATTTTTATTTGTAAATTGACAGTTTGACTACATAGACTTGAATCCTCTCAGAAAATCTATTTCTCCAGAATTCCCCCAAGTGCCCAGCTGGCTCAGTCATAGCTACTCATAGTCAGAGCTCTCTTTATCCACCTGAGGCATTTCACTAGTGTTTGAGGAAGAAGAATATCCTGGCTCCAAGTCACCACAAACCTGTACAAAAAATAAAGTAACAAATGAACAACCCAGGCAGGGCTTGATTTTCATGATCAGATATTTAAGATGCTTCCCATTTCTAAGTCTTTGATACTTTTCCTGTCTTTTCTCTGGAACTTCCCTTCCAATACACCTTACATGGATCAAGCTGGTTTGGGGGGACATCTCTTCTTTTGGTCTCCCAAACTCTTATCCTGCATCTCCTAATATTTTCTCCCAATCCAAAGTGACACTTCCTGAAGCAAAAGGCAGAAACAGATCCAGGGATGGGGTTTCACTGGCCCCTTCCCTGGGTTGTAGTCTAGCCTAAGGCCCCCAGCTCAAGCACTACAGAGACCTGGGTATTCCTTCAGTTCACACAGCTCCTTCGCTTCCCCTCCCAAATGAAAAATTCCCATGACACTCACAATGACACCCTTCAAATGAGATCACAGGGCCCTGATTATACAACCTAGAGGCCAAACCTTCCAAGTCATGCTCCAGAGTGTGTGCCTTCCAGCAATTCTCAAACGTCACACACATATATCCCAATCTCCAATGCAGCAGAAATGCATTAGCTGCAAGGTTGTATTAACAGAAATTCAGTTAGTATTTGCAAAAAGGCACTTCTCGGCGATTTGTCTCCTAGAGGGAATTCTGGAGCTCTTAATCCACACCTTTCAAAATCCCCACTGCAGGTGCCTCTACGAGGCAGGCAGTTGAGGCTGTGAGGTCAGACAAGACCTGTGTTTGATTTCCGGCATTGCCTCCTATCCTCTGTGTGTGACTCTGGATAACTGACTTCCTCTCTCTAGGTCTCAATCTCCTTAACTGTAAAGTGGGTTTTTGCAGAGACTCCGATAAGAGAATACCTGGAAAGCACTGGAGCTTAAGTGTTAGATCTCCACTCACTCTTGTTGCCAGCTTCAAGCTGCAGCCTCTCTCAGAAGAAAACAGAGTGTAACTAGCAAACTTTCTACCTGCAGAGTCAAGACAGTCAGATACCATCTCTCAAGTTTACATTTATTCAATGTAAAGAATAAGAGAGACCACGTTATAGGATCTAAACCATTGTCCCACTGTCACCTTCTCAGAATGATGGTCGGGGTGGAGCCACCAAGACCAGTGTGGCGGTGAGGCACTTTGATTTCAGTCAGGTGTGGAGGTTTGAGTCCTGCCCAGAATACTTGGTATATCTCTGACCCTGGGCAGAGGAAAAAAATCTATAAAACAGAGATAACAATAGTACCTCTCAGACAGTGTTGATTTGAGGGATTAAATGAAACAATGCATGTAAGGTACAATATCTGAAACCAAAGAAACACTCAGTAGGTATGAGCTGTTCTTGGTAGGAGCAATTTTTAATTCATGTATTGATTTAACCAGTTCTCATTAGGCATCTGTATGCCAGGAACTGTGTAAGACAGAGACAGAGGTGGATGACAATACCAGGTCCCTGCTCTGACTGGCGGGACCACCCAAACTGCTGTCTCTGACATTTAGAAGCAAGGGCTAGTGTTGGGATAAGCACATGCAGGTCACGCAGGAGGATGACCTGAGAAGAACAATGAGATCTGGGGCTGGAGCTACTCCCAGGGAAAGCCCCAGCCAATTATACCCGCGACAGAGAAATAACCCCTTCCAGGAAACCGATAAACACAGGGTAGTAGCAATGCTTTCCTCTCAGGAGGGCAGCAAGAAGGAAAGGAAAAACAGAAAACAAGCAAACAAACAGAACCTTCCTGTGTCCCCCAAATTGTGGCAGAGGGTGGTGCCTGTCGAAGCAGAGGTGCTTGGCAAGAAAGACTGCCCCCATCGGTCTCAGATTACAGGGACATTTTAGCTACTGGGTGGGGCAGTCTGCACAGAAAGGAATATAGAGGATAGGAAATTAAGTCAAATTCCACAATCTTACCATTTAAAATTTGGACTAGACTTGACAGCAGGGGATATATGTTATATTTAGATCTTTAATCATATTTTCTGTGAATATATAGACCTATGTCCATATTTTTATGTTTTTACCTATATCTAGTTAGCCTCTGGTAATATGTACATAACCATACTCTTCTTTGGACATGCAAGAGTACAAGAATTACGCTTTCTTCTAAAATAGAATCCATGTTCTAAGAAATACAAACACAAAGCATGAGAAAAATTGACAAATGCATTATTTCCCCCAAAGATCAAAAGCCCCTTCCAGTCTTGCCCTTTTGCCTCTCCCCACCCCACAACCCTCTCAACAATGAATGCAAGGCAGGCTGGCTTGAAGAAATTGCCGTTCAGTTGCCGTAGGCACAGCCCGGGTTTGGTAGTGGAGGCTGCTATGCAGCGCCACGCCCCACGAGCAGAGAAAGGATGGAAGCCACACTGAAAATGAAGGATGCGCCCCAGGGAAGAGCATCCAAGCGGGAACAAAAGGGAGCCCCTGCAAACCGGGCCCTGGGATTGGGGCACCAACACAATTACAGGGGCTTGTAAGGCTATTACCCTATGGGCTAAACGTCGGTATCTTTCCTTAAAGGTGGCTTAAGTGATACCTAGAAGAATGGGTGTGGCCCTCAATACCAGGGCACAGGCTGAATCTAAGAAGAACCACTGCCGTCAGACTGGGAAGAAAAAAATAATCTGTTCTCTGCTTATCCCAAACAGAAATGGCAAGTGCATACTGGATATACAGCAAGTGGCAGATTTACAGCATAGCTGTCACATGTCATAGCATGAGAGCGGTGGTTCATCTCTCCAGAGTTAGAGAAATAAGTAGAAAAATTGTGCTTTTGTCCCAATCAGCTTAAAAAAAGTATCACCACAGTTTTTTGCAAAGCCAATTGGCACCGAGAAAATACTGTGAATTGTAAAAGACTCACTATGTTTTTATAATAATGTGAAGTCAACGCTATCAGGTAGTGGTCAAGGAGGATGGGCTTAAGCCCAGTGCCTCTACCTGGCGAGAGAATCCCTACCCATCCCAACTCTGTCCCCCTGGAGAGTGTTCCTCCCCTGGGACCAGGTGGGCAGCAGGTAGGGGTGTGGCGCATGTGTGTCCAGTGAAGCTCAGATGCTTGAAAAGCTAGGATACTGCAAGAGAAATAAACCACCTGACAATAAAGTGCACTAAAAGCAAGAAGAGCTTCCTCCTGCCTGCAGAGGGGAAGGTCCTGGACGGCAATCAGGTTGTTCCAAGCCTAACGGGAACAAGTGCAAACAGACTCGTGCCCACAGCAAAACCGAGTGGATGGGGCAAATGAACTACAGAAGCCGGTACATCACTGCCCTAGGGCAGCTGCAGAGCCTCCCAGGGGCCAGCTCATCACTTCCTTTGTTTGTCTTGCAAAGATGGAGTAGCCACACGTTCCCTTACTGCACACTACACACACACACACACACACACACCTCACTCGCTACAGACAAAGCACAACCGCACTGCTTCGTGCTCAACTAACAAATGTCAGTGGGTTTTCTGTTGCTTTTGTCTTGCCCTTTTTAAAAACTGTCCATTCCAGCCTGTCGTGTGTCCTTTCCAGGGGGGGGCGTCATTTCAGCGCATTCTGGAGAAATCCCAGACCCGGGCGCGGTATTTTTGCTCCGAGAGCTGCTTGCTGGACGCCAACGAAAATGAGGCTTCTCTACCTGGTTATGGCACATCCCCGCTCCACCCCGCCCTAGGGGCTTGCCCAGCGCGTCTGACACCCGCTGGCCGCAAGGGCTCGGCTCTGCACACAATGGCAGTTGGACGCGGCATGCACACAGCACGCGCCTGCCACCGCAAACTAAAATGTGCTCTAAAAACTCAGCCTTTTCTTGGGGTAAAGGGGAGTAATTACAGGAAAAAATGCAAATGCACCAAGAGCCAAAAAAAAAAAAAGTTGGTTATTCTCACTACAGCCACGTTAGCTGTCCAGTCCCCAAGTATGACGCACCGAGATACGCACTGGGGTTAATACAAGCAAGCAGTGGCCAAGGTGAGGACGGATGGTCAGGCACCCCATCAGAGCCACGGGGCTGGAGCTCAGAGATGGGAGCGGTCGGGCTAACCAAGACCTCTGGGTAAAGGTGTCATTTCTCCATGCTCCACCCCGCCAAGAAAGAACCTTCTACCAAAAAAATCACGTCTCGCCTGGGGCAGCTCACACGGACGACCCAGGTGGCACGGGGGTCGACGGAGGGCCTGTTATTTGGGAACTACCGAGCGGTGGGAAAGGAAGATAAATAACCCAAAGTTCTCCACGCCACTGTCACTGTTTGGGTTTCCTCTTTGTTTGGTTTTCCCCAAACCCCAGGGTCGCTCCGTCTGGGTGGCGCCCTGCCGCGCCGGCTGGACTGACCGCCGCTCTCCACCCCCTCGGACCCCTGGTCGCGGTCCCTCCCTGGGGACTGGCCGGGGGAAGCCGGCAGGATCCAAGCCCCTGCAGAGCAGCCGAGAACGAGCGAGCGAGCGAGCGAGCCGGAGTGGTGTCCGACTCACCGTGATGCGCGGGATGTTCTTCTTGCCTTGGTAGGACATGGTGGCGGCGGCGGTGGCTGCAGCAGCTGCCTGCCTCCCTCCTCCTTCTGCTCCTGCTCGCCCGCGTCTTCCTCAGCGCACAGCGCCCCGAGATCAGGTGGAGCGAATGGTGCGCTGGCCGCGGCCGCCGCCTCCTCTCGCCTCCGCCCCCCTCCCCGGCTCCCGTGGCGGCTGCCAGAGACAATAGTAAATCTCTCTGGTCCCCCTTTCACCCCCGACCTCCCCCCCGCTCCACATACACACACACACACACACACACACACCCTCCTCACTCGCGTTCACGCCCTGGCTTTTTTTTTTTTCTTTTGCGGTACCAGCTGGAACCCCGTAAGACAAGAATGGCTGATCCGCGACTCCTCCCTCTACTCTCTTATCCCTATTGATTTTCCTCTTTGCATCTGCCTCACCCACTTTTTCTTTTTCTTTTTCTTCCTTTTTGGTGACTTGCGAGTGCAGCAGTCAGCCTGCTCCACCGCCACCAGGGGGCGCGAGGGACTGTTCGGGGCGGGGATACTGCAGTCCCCAGCGTCGGCAGAGAAGCACCAGCGTCGCCCTCTCGTCCCCGCGAACCAAGCCCACGCCTCCGACCTGACTCTGTTCCGATTTCCCACCTTCCCGACCCTCGTTTCAGAAAGAAGACGGCTCCGGGCTTCTCTTCGGGCACCCGCCCTCCTCCGCCACCCTGCGGGCTGAATGCCGCAGCCGCCGCCTTTGTTAACGCGGAGGCCGGGCGCCGCCTCTGCTGGTCACCGAGTGTATAAACAGCCGGCGCGATCCCCTTAGAAAGCCGAGAACCGCGCCGACTTTGTGCAGCCTGGCCAGCCGCTGCTATCCCGAGACCATGAAAATGGGAATCAAAAAATGCGAAGTAACCCTCACTCTCGGAAGGTTGCGAGGGGGCCCCGTGTCGGCTACCAAAAGCTGTTCTCTGTATTGTAAACATAATTCTCGAAATACTGTGCTTTAAAGGAATTCCACTGTCTGGCTCTCAGAATCGATGAAACAGCAGTAACGCTGCTCCGTGAGCAAGGAGCAGAAAACACCTGTAGTGAGAAGGCAAAAGCCCTGGCGCGTTACTGCGCAGCCGTGGTTTTTGTGAGCGGTCCGATGTGTGCTGGTCACAATCCCGAGTTTACTTTAGGCAGGGCTGAGAGACAAAGGTAAGTGTGCTATTAGGAGCAAAAGATACGATCTTTCGGTGCTGGAATATATTCTTATTTTGCTATGTGCTTCAATTAAAAGGCCAAGGAAGGCATGTTTGGAGGAAATAGGCAGGGGGGCTGAGGGATGGCCTGATGGGGGAGCTTTCTAAACTCTCCTGGAAAAAAAAAAGACACACCCAAATACACTATTTGAATAACAACAACAACAATGGCTTGCTGTGCAAAAATCATAAAGCCCCCCTTTTCAAGTCTCTTATGATCACTTCACCCCCTTATGAATCCTAACCCTCCCCCCCTCCACAGAAATTCCGCAGATTATCATTGAGCATGACTAGGTCTGTGTTAGGGAACTTGAATTCACATTTCTATAAGGCAGGCCACCAACCACACTTTGTGACATCTTTTCATTAAGTTAAAGGCTTCCTTTGCAATAAAGAAGCTACATAAAGCATCGGCAGAATGAGGGTACAGAATGCTCCGATTTAGGCTTTCCCTAAACCTAAAATGAACCAGCCTGGTCACATAATTAAAGGGCAGGCCAAACCCCCCTGAAACTCACTCGAGTGAGTTAATCCAAGTGGCTGGTTATTCATGGGTAACTAGACTGAATGCAGTCTTCACAGGAAAAGTCCACAGCATTCTCCACTTTATTTCTGTGATCCTTTGGCTTGCAGCATGAATGCCAAGAAAAGGTCACCTCTCTGTACTCTTTGCAAAGCACGGGGAAAAAAAAAGAAAAAAAGACTAAAGCCAAAGACACGCCCTAAACATTTTGCTTTGTTCTGAAAGCATAAGTGCTGAGACCACTAGCCAAGAGTTGTGAAATTACAAAGCATTCTGGGGATTGGCATGCAAATGAGCAGGATTATATTTAGAACAGAGTAAAAAGAGAATTAACTGCATACTATGCAAACCCTGCAAAGGTCTGAATCTTTCCCATTGATTTTACTGCCCTAAACTTGTTTAAAGGGATCTTGCAAGTTCTTCTTAGGAAACGCAAAAAAAAAAAAAAAAAAAAATTATATATATATATATATATATATATATATATATGTAGGGGACATTTACAATCCTAAAGAAATGCCACTGCCTTCTTCTTTTTTTTAAATTTAGTGGGTTTGTCAGGTTTTTTTTTTCCTTTCTTGCATGCTAATTATCTCCTGTTACCATCATTAGAATCCAGAACACTCTCTGATAAATATATTTATTTATACCATATTTTTGATCACTTGATGATTTTGGGTGTGTCTGTTTTTTCAAATTACAAGGCTTGGTTAATCTCTTTGAGGTCAGGTTTGCCTGCAAGAAGCCATGCAGAAAAGGACTTGAGATGTTTCTCTGGATCAGACTGCTGTGAAAAGCCATGCACAAGAATGCATAATAACCAGCTAATCAGTTCAAGCTGTTGCCATGAGCAGAAATGTACAACAAACCCTATTTTTTCCCCTCTTTCATCCCCTTCAATCATCTTTCTCTTTTTTAAATCAAAATCAAGTGTCTGAGATGAGTTTGAAAGGAAAAGCCGTTGCTGGCTGTGCCCTTCTTATTCAAGGAGTAAGAAGAAAGGCAGCGATCAACACAAGATGCCTCTGTGTCTGGCCAAGAGAGTGAGGGGTGGAACCAGCATGGATTTTTGCTCTTTTCCACAGTAGAATGACTCTGAATGGTTTTCCTTGGATACACAGCAGTATTTGGCTTTAGATATCTCAGGAAACTATTAGAGAATGAGAGGGAGATGCAGAGCGACTTAATTTATGGTCCCAAAGAAACTTAACTTTGGCCACCAAACTTACCACATCCATAGATTTCCACACCTCAGTCAAGGCTACTTTATTCTTATTGCTCGGGCCAAAGCCTGATTGGCATTGTCCAAACCTTGACTTCTCTTCCTCAGTACAATTCAATTTGCAGTTCACGTCCAACTTTAAGGTTGGAAATAGTCTTGGGTTTATTACATATGTACACACTATGATTTCTTCTCTAAATCTACAAAGCTTCCCTCTGTGTTTAGGCTCCACCAGCTACCACCTGAGCTACCGCAGGATCCTTCTAACTGGGCTCTCTTCTTCATGGTTATGCATTCGTTCATTCTCACAATATTCAGCATTTATCCTGTGTATACTACTTATTTTCCTAGGATCTAGTGCTACAGATATGAATAATAATACTGATGATGATAAGTATTCCCTGGTGGCCCAATGGTTAAGAGTCTGCCTTGCAATGCAGGAGCCACCAGTTCAATCCCTGGTCCGGAAACTAAGGTCCCACGTGCTTGGAGCACTAAGCCCATGCACAACTGCTGAGCCTGTGTTCTCTGGAGCCCACACCACAACCTGAGAGTCTGTGTACCACAATTAAGACCTGATGTAGCCAAATAAACATTTTTTTAAAAAGATAATAATAATATCCTGGATCTCAGGGAGTTTATTTTATACCCTTATTCAACAGAATACCATGTGCCACCTGTTAGTCCCTTTCTATGCTTTATTTATCTTCACAGCACTTTTGATCACATGATATGTTAATTATTATCTTCCCTCTTGTCACTAGAATGTAAACTCCCTGAGGGCAAGGAATGTGTGTGTTTCATTTACCGCTGGGTCCTGAGTGTATGAAATAGGGCCATGCCCACAGAAATTGCTCAATAATTCTTAGGTAAGTGAATGTAAAAATGTTTCAAATTGTGTCTGAAGAAAGAGTAAATAGATAAAAGAAGAACGTTCTTGTTCTTAAAGTTCTTAGAGTGTCCTGTTATTAAAATGTCCTTAAAGGGCATTTAAGAAGATCTATTTTTGTTCCTCTAAGCCTTCTTAGGGTTTCCTGATTCTAGATTTCAGAGCAACTGAATTCAAGACGGTGAGGAATCATTTTGCTAAATCCAAGGCAATACATGGGCCAAGGAATGACTATAAAATAGATTTGGTACCTGAACAGTGATTAGAGAGCTGTGACTTTGAAATGAGTTGCCATTCAAAGCATAAGACAAGATCAAAAGCCTTATGTTAATTTAAAGAATTTCTTTGTAAAAAATTGATACTGAATTCATAAGAAAACTATGGACTAGAACCCAGGAAGTTATACTGCTTAAAGATCTGGACTTGGAAATAGAGGAACCTCAGTCCATGTTCCAAGTCATCCAGTTCCTATTTCTGTGATCTTCAGCAAATTATTTCAACCTTCTGAGTCTTGGTTACCTCATCTCTAAATGAGCATCTTATGACCTACCACATAGTATTTTTGTGATGATTTATTAATTCATTCAACTAATATTTATTGAGTACCTATTATGGGTCTCCAGGCACTAGGGATACAAATATTTGAATAAAATAGAAAAAATGCCCCAGTGAAGCTTCCATCCTAGGGAAGGGATAAATCAAGAATATAAAATTATACAGTGTTTTTCAAAAAAGCATAGTGTTTAAAATGGTAGCAAGTACACTGGGAAAATAAGATAGGGATGGGGAAGTGAAAGTCATTCCATTGTCTTGAGGATAGGCTGGAATTTTCCACATCAGAAGGTCAGGTGAGATGGTGGTCTGGTCTCTTAGAACAAATGGTAACAGTGGAAGCAGTGACAAATGGTCAGGTATTAGATATAGTTCAAGGTAAAGCCAATGACATTTGCTGCTGGATTTGACTGGGTATGAGGAAAAGAGGAATCAAAGATTATACTAAATGTATTGGCTGGGCTACTGGAAAGATGAGGGGGATTGTAGGAGAAATGGGGTTGGGAAGGAGAGTCAGGAATATGCATGTGACATTCCTATTCAACACCTAAGTGAGATGGGGAGCAGGCAGGCTGATATTCGAAATCAGAAATCGAAGGGAAGAGATACAAATTTGGGAGCGGTTAACCTCTGAGTATTATTTAAAGTAACGACTCTGGATGAGCTGGCCAAGGACATGAGCAGAAATGGAGCTCTGAGGTAAGTCAGCATCCTGGGGCTAACAGAAGAACCAGCAGGGGCAGAGGTCAATGAGACAGCCTGGACACCATGAGAGTACAGTGCTGTGAAGGTCAAGAAATAAAAATTATTTCAAATAAGAAGAAGTGTTCACGTGCTGTTGAAAGGTCAAGCACCGAGGGGAGCTGAGAATTCATCACTGCGTCAAATCACCAAGGGCCTTGTCCAGAACACCTACAGAGTATCTTCATGTCCATCTTACAGTGTTTTACGTGTGTGTGTGTGTGTGAGCAAGTAGTAAATTACTCAGGTAATACTTACTGTGCATCCACTATAGCAGTCTTAATGAAGCTGTGGGCATGAAATCTGATTGGAAGAATTTCCCTAGTGGTCCAGTAACTAAGAATCTGCCTTCCAATGCAGAGGATGCTATTCGATCCCTGGTCTGGGAACTAATATCCCACATGCTGCAGGGCAATTAAGTCTGCAAATACTGAGCGAGCACCACGACTGGAGAGCCCGCTAGCCACAGGGAAGATCCTGTGAGCCACAACGAAGACCTAATGTAGCACCCCCCAAAAAAATAAAAATAAATAAAAAAAGAACAAATGAAGACTAGTCTTAAAAAAAAAAATCTGATTAGAGCATTTCCAAGAGAAAAATCAAACTGTAAATGGGAAATCCCAAATATAAGCAACACTTGCAAGGGATATTTTGTAAACAGGGACAAGGATACAGAGCAGTAACTAGAGAAAGTAGAATCCATTATGAAGGAAATAGCCCAGCAGGGTTTAATGTCAGTGGGGCTGATTCAGAAAGAAGGGGTCACTTCACGATGCGGGAGAGAAATGGGACAGCACAGGTGACATCTAGTGTTCAGATGGAGGGCGTGCCCTTACTCAAGAGCAAAGACTGTTCCCCCCACCAGTAACCAGAGGGTTAGAGTACACTGGCGCAGAGATGGGCAGCTAGGTAAATTTCATGGAGGGGGTTTACAGCAGTTCTCTTCTGACTGTGTCTGTTTTCTCTGCCATCAGCCAAGACAGTCTGGGAGAAAAGGTACTGAAAATTAAGAGGGGTGAGGAGCTGGGATAAAATCAGTTTGTAGGAGAATAAAGGGACTACAGAAATACGGTATGATTCCCTGACAGGACTAAGGATCTCTCCCGTCCCAGGTAGCAACCATAAATTTCAAGAGAGACCAAGAAGTATGCCTTTAGTCATGTACAGCTGTATACATGCAGTCTTGCAGCAGGCAGCCTGTGGAATTTCACCAGGGTTTTGCTAGATGAGTGCTGAGAAGGGAGAAGGAAACTCAGGGAATTGAGGGTAAAGCATGGGATCTAAGCTGGTTGTGAGAGAAAGCAGGGCACAAGTATGGGGGGTGGGGTGGGCAAAGGACAGTAGATATATTGAAGATTAAATAAGATTATTCATGCAAAGCTCTTAGCACAAACTAAATTAATTAGATGGCAGCTGGTTTCCCTGATGGCTCAGATGGTAAAGAATCCAGCTGCAGTGTGGGAGACCTGGGTTCAATCCCTGGGTTGGGATGATTCCCTGGAGGAGGGCATGGCAACCCACTCCAGTATTCTTGCCTGGAGAATTCCATGGATGGAGGAGCCTGGTGGGCTACAGTCCTTGGGGTTGCAAAGAGTCGGACACAACTGAGCAACTTAAGCACAACAATAACATTCCTACCATTATTTTTTAATGTTCTGGTTACTATTTGCTGAACTCATTTGTGTCAGGGACTACGTCTTATTTATCTTTGTAGTCTCCAACTCTGCTATAAGGCTTGGAAGAGTAGAATCAATGAGGGGAAATTAATTGAATGGGGGGGGGAGTCAAGAATATTCTGTCTTCCCTTTAATCCCCCAAATATGTAAAATAAGTGCTTGGTAATTTATACAGTTTTGACTATTGAAAAATTCTACTTTTTAAAAAGACATTTATATTTTGCTATATAATTATGGGTAAATATTCTCCCTGGTCCTGATTTGAAGGATGAAGAAAAACATAGTCACAAAACAGAGAAGAGTTGTCAAGGGGCAAAAGCCACACACAAGGCTTTTGTGAAATATACAGGCTATTCTAATGCGAATAAACATTTAATCTCAGAACTGCCCATTAAGGCATCTGGGTCCATTAATTTTACCTACATTTCAAACAAAGGAAACCTTAGTCATGTACTTCCAGTGTCACAGAATGAAAATCAAAGCGATGATTCACCTGCTATTATTAGATGTTTACATATTAAATACACAGAAATAACCTGACAAACAATCCTATCCTTGAAACACATAAGCCAAAAAAAGAAAAAAAAAAGTGATAGCCAAAGAAAAGTATTCTCAGGGGCTTATTCCAACTCAAACTTCTATTAACATGAGCAAGGTGTGCAAAGCTGTGATGGTGTGCAAACCTGTAGTCGCTCGGTCATGTCCAACTCTGTGCAACCCCATGAACTGTACCCGCCAGGCTCCCCTGTCCACGGGATTCTCCAGGCAAGAATACTGGAGTGGGTTGTCATTTCCTCCTCCAGGGGATCTTCCCGACCCAGGGACCAAACCTGCTTCTCCTGCATTCAGGTGTATTCTTTACCAATGAGCCACCAAACCTACTTCTTCCCGGATGGACATTCTTGTTGATTTCCTCAGTGGAGGATGATTCTGCAGGCCTCTGGCTTTCTCCAAAGCCTGGGTGGTCTCTTCAGGTTTTAAACACAACTTAATCCATACCTGGAGACACTCTGACAGCACATATACATCAAAGGCTGTCAGCTCTGAGCGGCACCTAGGATAGGAAAGGGCTACACAGAAGGTCCAGGATGCAATACAAATGGCCCTGCCCCTTTAGCCATATGCCCCAATACATTCTACTGCACTGGAGGTGTTCGTGCTGGGAAAAGTCACCCCATGAAGGTTATGCACTTCCAACAGGAGTTCACAGGTAAGAACTCTTAGGGCTCTGGGGTAAGAGAATTATGCAGTATTTGAAAAATAGGTCCTTGAATGTTACTGGACCTTGGTAGAGACAGAAGACTTGACCTGGGTCAAGAAGTGGTCATGCGGTCAGAAATATCCACCATGAGCTGGGTTCTATCAGAACCGCCAAGTCATAAGATTAAGTTGGCTAAGCAGCAATTGGCCAAGCAGCAAATGACTGTGAGAAGGGCTAAAGGGCACAAGTAAACTATCTGAGCAAGTGGCCCTGTCTCCCACGTTATTCACTACTGCTGCTCCAGTACTTTTGTTACACACCTATGGTCCTTAGGTGGAGAAGGCAATGGCACCCCACTCCAGTACTCTTGCCTGGAAAATCCCATGGATGGAGGAGCCTGGTAGGCTGCAGTCCATGGAGTCACTAAGAGTTGGACACGACTGAGCGACTTCACTTTCACTTTTCACTCATGCAGTGGAGAAGGAAATGGCAACCCACTCCAGTGTTCTTGCCTGGAGAATCCCAGGGACGGGGGAGCCTGGTGGGCTGCCGTCTATGGGGTCGCACAGAGTTGGACACGACTGAAGTGACTTAGCAGCAGCAGCATGGTCCTTAGGATCAGCTGATGGAGGAGGAGAACACCTGAGCCTGATTTCTAGAAGGGTTGGCTCAGTGTGTAGACCACACTGATGTCTGACCATGGCCACCTGACAGTCCCACTCAGGGGTGGTGCTGAAAGACAGCAGTGAAGAGATCCTTTCCCAAATGGCCAGAGCTTCAGACAGTACACCTAAGCATCCACTTTGGAAAGAAAACTGATTCAAGATTATGTAGAGTGAGTGTTGAAGCATTCTTAGGTGGTAAGGGGAAGGATTCAAGACCAAGGAAAAGGTAGCCTTAGTTAGAAGCACATGGGAGACTTATGGGAGTGGGCATAAAGAGTGAAGATATATATGCGTGTGTGTGTGTGTGTGTGTATATATATATATATAGTATCTTAATGTCCTCCAGAGAGCATCCATCACAGAAGAGGCATGAAACAATGAGGCAGACAAAATGTCTCAGTTAGCTGACATCAGCTATCCTCAACCCAATGTTGGCACACAGTGGGCACAAGAATGGAGGAGACAAGACACGGTGGCAGGGATGGAGGCCATGCAGAGAATGTCCACACACCAGTGTTGATCCCACTACTGGTGCTCTCAAACATCATGCCTGCCAGGAACAGATGCCTCCCCAAGATGGCACCATCCCTCAAAGATACACACAGATGTAGATAACCTTAGACCCCTTTCACACTGGAAAGAACAGTGATTCATTTTTATAGAAATGAACACATATTCTAGACATGGATGTGCCCCTTCTGCTGCTGTGGCCTCAGTCAACCCTATCTGAGGACGTAAGGAGATTTTGATACACTGGCAAGGATTCACATAGCAATCACATCAGATCAAGGGACTTGTTTGACAACAAATAAGATGCAAGAAAAGCCACGTGACTGCAGGATCCACCAGTTATGTCAAATACCCCATCAACCTGAAGCTGCCAACCTGAGCGAGGGGGAATGGCCTACTGAAGGCACAACTGAGGCACCAATTCAGAGACGACCGCTTGCAAGGACAAGGCACCATCCTCGGGACGTCCTGTGCATTGTAAATCAATCCCCTTTATACACTGCTGTGTCTTGAAAGGAAGAGCATGTGGATCCAAGAACCTAGGGGAAGAAGCAGGAGTGACCCCTTTTACTTTCACTCCCAGGGGCTTCCCTGGTAACTCAGATGGTAAAGAATGTGCCTACAATGCAGGAGACCAGGGTTTGACTCCTGGGTTGGTAAGATCCCCTGGAGTAGGAAATGGCAACCCACTGCAGTATTTTTGCCTGGAGAATCCCATGGACAGAGGAGCCTGATGGGCTACAGACCATAGGGTCACAAAGATTCAGACACGACTGAAGAGACTTAGCATGTACATGCTCAAGGAGAATCTAGAATGGTTAGGAGAGGACATTAATGAGTATTAGTGTGGCCCTAAGACCAGCTGTGGGAAAAGAGGTCTTGAGACCCCACAAGAAAAGAGGCACACTCACATCCTAGAGTTTTTGCTTCCAGAAATTACACAAAGAGCAAGTATCTGAGCAAGGCAAGGAGGAGTCTGCATAGACATGAATCTCAACCCAGCCCCCAGTTCAGGGCTGAAGGACTCAGCCCTTGCCCCCTGCTCAGGTGCTCCAACCCTTTCCTGGAAACTGTCCTTGTCTAGGGTACCCACCCCACAAGGGCACCTGATCCAGTGATTGCTAATGTAAGCATATAAAGGCCTGGCCTCCCAGATACAAAAGGGCAACTACTCTAAGGGGTTATCCTGGTTTCATGCCTATCAAGTCAACTGAAGTCTTTGTCAAGACCACATCAGAGCTTCCCCTTCTGCCCATCCCTTCCTTTCCCTTCCCTTCCACAGATCTTGAGCCTAAGTACACTCCCTAATACACTTCCCACATTTTATTCTTCTCAGAATCTGGTTCCCAGGAAATCCAACCTGCAGCAGTGAGACTGGTATTAAGTGAATATGTGCAGTGACTTTTTTCATTTTAGCCAATATTTTTAAATGTATAGATTTCATATTCAAACTTAGAGTAAAAAAAAATTGGAACATTTGGCAATCCTGAGCTCATAGACACATTGGTGCCTATCAACTAGAGCTGAAGACAGGCTGCTCTTTGGAACAAACATGTACAATAAGTCCCCTACCTAAGAACTTTCAATGTTAGAACGTGTGTTTGCATACCCAGTCACGTGCTGCTTCACGTCTCTGGCATACATTGTCACGTACGTGCATCCTCTGTAAGTGGTTCTACTTTTGTATACTTTACTGTACAGTACTGTATAGAGTGGGCTTCCCTGCTGGCTCAGTGGTAAGGAATCCACCTGCCCATGCGGGAACCATGGGTTTGGTCCCTGGGTTGGGAAGATCCCCTGGAGAAGGAAATGGCAACCCTCTCCAATATTCTTGTCTGGGAAAATCCCCATTGACAGAGGAGCCTGGTGGGCTACAACCTGCGGGGTTGCAAAAGAGTCAGACACGACTCAGCAACTAAGCAATAACAACTGTAGAGAGTAGAGTAGTATCTTTATTTCAAGACCAGGATATCTGGAAGCAAGCATGAAAGCTGCAGTGATATAGCCGGTACTGCTAGGAAGCATCAGCTGTTGTACTGTACTACTATGCTTGTCAAGGTACTATTGTTGTTGTTGAGTTGTTAAGTCCCATCTGACTCTTACTGACTCCATGGACTGCAGCACACCAAGTTCCCCTGTCTTTCATTATCAAGGTACTAATAGTATAAGATTTAAAATGTTTTATTTTTTGTGTTTATTTTTTATGCAATATTTGTGTGAAAAGTATTATAAACCTATTACACTACAGTACTACATAGACAATTGTGTTAGTTGGGTACCTAAGCTAACTTTGTTGGACTTACGAACAAACTGAACTCACGAACGTGCTCTTGGAATGGAACCCGTTCACATGTAGGGAAAGAATATTCCCCCAATCAGCTATAATGTCTGCTGCTTCCTCATCCTTCACGTAGAGTTGGCTTCCATATTTTTATACCACCTTCCTGGCTCAGAGTCACTTGAATTTCTGATATCAGGACACTTGGAGACTGAGTTATTTAGGCATTAAGGAATGGGGACTCTGGTCTCAAAGGTGAAGGCTGTTCTTTCCCAAAGCAGAGTTAGATGCTTGTTCAGGACTGAGAGCAATGAATTATCTCCAGGGAAACACCTCCTCCCCACACACCCTCACTCTACCCCCATGGGGGCCCTAAGCCACAAGACTTGAGTCCTGGAACTCCCTGACCCTCTGCTAAAAGTCAGTTTGAGAGCCTGGGCTGATGCTGCAGGATCTCTGGTTACGAGCAATCAGTTTCACCTCTGGGCTGAATGGAAACATATGTGATTGAATTTAGATCTCTCCGGGCCCAGCACAACAGCTCACCCCGAGATGAGGGATGTGAGACTCACTCTTGGACGGAAGCTCAAAAGAGCAAGCCAACCCCCAAGTGCAAGGCTGGAACCCCAGCTTTCATTTTCCAGGTTTCCCACCCATCTCCAGGAAGGGACTTTGGCTGCATGTCTTTTGTGGGGTTTTTTTCCCCTCCGGTTTCCTGTACTTGGCTGTAGCAAATGCTCTAGGGCCTCAACAACCTCTGGATTCCTATCTTTTCAGAGAAATAGGAATGGATAGACATATGCCCAACCGTGCAGTCACAGGTTTCTCTGAGCAAATCCCCAAAGGAACAGTGGAGTGGAAAACAGGCTCCTCTCGCATGTCACTGGTATGTCAACGAATGAGCACTTCTTTCTTGGACTGGTCACCTGTGTGCACTGATCCCAAGTGAAATCCTGGATTTCTGACTCCGGACAAATGCTGACCTGGCCCCAGGCAGAGTGCCTCGACACTTTTTAAGGTCCAGGCACTCATTTTTTTATTGGAGATCGTAAACATAAGAGGTGAGAGCCAGAGAGTGAAATAGAGGAAAAACTTAGATTTTCCAAATTCATTTCCAATTAGTTGACTTTGGAATGAGTCTGAACATCTTCTAAGTTTGCCTCATCTGTGAAATGGGTCAGTAGAAGAGCTGAGCGGATAGGCTGACACAACCATGAAAGAACAGGTCCAAAAAGATGAGTTGATTCATTAAAAAGCAGTTGCTGGTGTATGTCATCATGGTGGCACAGAATGATTAAAAGAACAGGTTTTGGAGTCCCTATATTGGTGAGTGGATAAAAATGGAGAACTGATTACCCTGGGCCCCAGCCAAATTCGATTCTTGCTTCTTTGCTGTAATCATAACCAAAACAGATAAGGACTGTCTGGACTTACAGTACTATATACTGAGCATCTTCCAAGGTATGCATAATTAATTAATATATATTTTTAAATGTAACCAAGCCCTGTTTTCATGATTTCAAAGCCACAAATAATTTCCAGTGACCTCCAAAAACCCTAAAGTATTGCTGACAAGATGGATAAAGACATTTTGTTATTGACACTTACCTACTTATATATTTGATGGGGATTCTCTATAGCAAGAGGGAAAGTAATGTATAATGAGATGCTGGACAGTGGGACAATGGATCTGTGGTAATGAGGGTTTTAAGCTAATGCCACTGTGGAAAACAAGTACATAAACACCCACATAGCCTTGACTCAGCTTTGATTAAAATTAAAGTTAAAATTAGGGCCATTTTCTTTTTCTAAGCAGGAGTTCTGCAAATCACTCATAGGGGTAGCTTTAAGAGAAAAGATTACTGAATATTTTATACATTTAGAATAAAATTTAAGGTGAATGTATAGTGTCTATTTTATCAGCATCAAGTTGAGTTTCTCTCTAAATCCTCAAGCTTTTCTAATGTTTTAATGCAAGGTCTCCTCACTTAAAACCTTGGGACTATGAAAGGTTCTTATAGGAAACTACTTTATCACAAAGTTTGCTGTAAAAGATCCTACTCAGATAAAGGTTAGTTCAGGTTTTCCCACTCAATGTAACACAAAAACCTAAATGAACTTTTTGGCCAACCCAATATGTTTGCCACAGAAGGCCAGTTTGACTCATTCACTTTGTGATGACTGATTTGCTATGGTCTTGCTAAATGACTTCTCATTGATTAGTATAAAAAGATGGTAAAGGCTCTTAGAAGTAAGGGCAGAACTAATGACACCTCTATGGCATTTTTTTTTTTCATGTAACATAGAAAGTAACTAGCCAGTGAACTTGAGACCATAATGTGGGCTATTTTCCATCACAACGTCAATACAAGAGAAAAACATCTGAGGCAGCCAATTGCCCACCACTAGGGACAGAGTGAGGGAATGGCTGGTCCCCCTCCCTTGCCAAACTCCTATGACCTTGGACCACCTTCAAGCTAACATCACCCTGGGAGTCTTAGCCAGTGCCAACCACCCCTGCACTCTGGAGCCATCTGCCTGATGCCAGTGGTAGATTCTCCTTCTCAGTAATGCAGGTTTCTGGACCCTGACAGCTGCTGGAGTGTAGTGTCTGTCCATAAACCTAATGACTGGTCCCCAGGCATGTACAGAAAGCCAACTCTGGAGCTCAGAAATGGAGTCCAACAATGCTAGTGACATAGACTGCAATTCTAAGCTCTGCGGTGCCTGCTAACAATGGTGCCTCCAGATAAGTTTATTTAAACTCAGTTTCTGCCTCTGTAAAATGGGGCAATATGGTTAACTATATGGTATGAGGATTATGTAAAATGGGCTTTCCTGGTGGCTCAGATGGTTAAGAGCTTGCCTGCAATGCAGGAGACCTGGGTTCAATCCCTGGGTTGGGAAGATTCCTTGGAGAAGGTAATGGCTATCCACTCCAATATTCCATGGACAGAGGAGCCTGGCAACCTATAGTCCATGGGGTTGCTAAGAGTTGAACATGACTGAGCAATTAACACTTTCATTTTATGTGAAATAAAGGGACAGTATCTGATATTCTCCGAATGCTCCAAGAAACTGGATTGATCGATCTGATTAATTAAAATACTGCATGATGTTGCTCAGGGTAGAGAGTGTTATTGAGTGAACCCAGTCCAAGGAAAGCCAAAAACCTAGAGTGTGTCATACTGAGTGAAGTAAGTCAGACAGAGAAGGAGAAATATCACATGACATCCCTTACATGCAGAATATAAAAAGAAATGACACAAATGAAACTTATATACAAGACAGAAACAGACTCAAAGAAAGCCAAAAAATTCTGTGGGTATATATTTTGGCACATTTTTTTCCAGGAGAGGGTGAGTCTCTGGTTTTCTTCAGATTCTCAAAAGGGTGCATATGACCCCCAAAAGGTCAAGCATTCTCATCACTGATATTACAGTGCCTCCCAGTCTTCTCTCCAGCCAGACCTCCTCTCTTAGCTTCAAGCTCTAACATCCAAAAGCAAAAGGGGTGTCTCTACCTGAGAAGCCACCAGAACCTCCACACCCCTGCAGTGGGCCCTGCGGTCCACCACCCAGATCCCTCTTCAGCAGGAAAGGGCTTATGATCCCAGCCACATAGGTGCCACCAGCAGAGGTTCTCACTCGTCAGCCACTTTTGTATGTTGCTTCACCTAAGGCGGTCCACCTTGCCCAAGATGACACAGCCTTGGGCGTGGCCGACATCCAAGGACACAGATGAGAAGTTGAGGCCTGGTCCTCTGAGCCCAACTTGACTGAGAGCTGAAGGTTCATCCTCTTTCTAGACCTCCTGGCAGGGTCAGCTCTGGTTTCTGTTGATGCTGCATTTTCCCTCTACTCAATTATGCTTCCTTCCCTTCTTGTCTTTCCCATCCACTATTGTTGATCTCAAGGGCATCCCATAGAAACCTTTCTGCAGGCTAATCTTGTCTTATGATCTGATTCCCAGGGAAACTGAAACACTCATGTCTCAAGTAGGTTCCAGAACCTTCTGCACTTTCTGCAGTGCTTTGTAACCTAGCTAGTGATACCTCACTTCACCTAGTCTTTAACCAGAAACCTGAGTCTTAGCCCTGGGTGCTTCTGCACTGTCTGCTCCCTCTGCTTGATCAGCCTCAGTCAGAGGCTGAGGTGACCATTCTGGTCTCACCTAAATGTCCTCTCTTTACTTACTTGTATGGAAGCCTCCAATCATTCGCAAGTCCTCTCAGGTTAAAGTCTAAGATTCCAAACATGATGGACAAAACTTCCCATCCTTGGCCTTTGTGCTCATCTCTGGGCTTCATCATTCTTCAGTCCTGATTGTACTTTATGTTCCCATCACTCTAAGAACCAGGGGTTCCTCTCACATCATGTGGCTGTCTACAAGTGCTGGCCCATGTCATACTTTCTGCCTGAAACAATCATCCCCTTCTTAAACTGGGAATCTTCAAATAACCCTTTAAGATCAACTCAGGCCCTATCTTCTCCAGAAAGGTTCCCCTGACCCCTATCCAGTGACCCCTGGTGCTCCCCTGAGTCTCTGCCAGCTTGCAGCTCCGTGCTTATAGGGTGTGTGACGATTATCTGCTTTGTTCTCCATCTTCCTCATGATCCTTGAGGGTCAGGCTCTGTTTATTCATTACTGTGTTCTGGTGCCAGCACAGTGCCTAGCACATAAAGGCACTCATGAGACACTTGTTAAATGATCACCTTGGATGGATATATATACCAACATACATATATACATACATGGACCCATGCACACACATACACAAACCACAAGTGTCAATTTGGTTGACTCTTAGTGAAAACATCTTGTTGAAAAGTTACAGCAAATCTCAATAAAACAATTTTTTAAAGTGGTGGTGGTGGCCGGGCAGGAGGAGAGACTGTATTAAAAAGATTCAGTGTAAGCAGCCAGACTAGAATCAGGATCTGTCAGCAAGCACCTCCTTTCCCTTCTGAGGCCTCACAGACATTCACCGTTAACATCAGCCACACTTCTCTAAACATTCAGTCACTCCATATTTCTTTGTTCTAATCACACTGAGAGAATCAAAGGCGTTTCTCTTGGTTCTGATTCCCAACCTGAAGGAGCTGGCTCAGTTTGAACCATGTATTACCCTACAGGCTAATCAAGTAAGGAGATGGGATGAAGGAATCAGCTCCTTGGCTGTAAGGAGCCCACCCATGTGTGTAGAGGCCATCATGACCTTGGCAGAACCCAGAAAGGTAAGTGATTGCTACCTGCCATCCACAAAAAGGGGCAGATGAGGGTGCCCCAAAACTCACACTGCATTACCAAAGAAAAGAAAATGACAGTCAGCTTTAAGAGAAGAACTATCAAGAGCACGAGAGAGGAGCCTGAGGAAGGTTTTGCAACGACAATCCTTGAAAATGTAAATTTGCCTGCTTGCCATATGCTAACAACTGCCCACAGTCCACACATCACAGGCATCTATGTCGAGATCGCTGCCCCTCTCCCCGCCACCTCTCAGGCTTCTCTGTCTTTGTCCACTTGCACCAGTTTCATTCTTTTTTCAGTTTTTTCAGATCTTCAAAGAGATCAATTCCATGAGACTACAGACGCAATCAACCCACTCAGTCCTACCGGTAAAATACACACAGGTAAAGAAGGCACACGGTTTGCCCACCTGGAAACCTACACTGTTAGTGTAGGATTCTGACTCCTAAGCCAGAGATCCATCGTCCATCCCACACTGCAGCACTTCATCCTGGAAAGACAGGTAGGGGTGTGGGGGAGGGTGGGGTTCATGCCCTGTCTAAAGCTTTAGTAACATTAAGCTCAGTCTCAGATGAAATTAAATCATGTACAATATCAGAAAGAGATGGGTAAATGCTAAGACAGAGACAATGACTATTCTGAGCTCTAAGATATAATAACAAGGTGTTGTCATGAAAAGAGAAAAAATACAACAACAACAAGTCAAGATATCCATCTTTTAGCCAAGTCTATTTTATGAACAAATTGCTTGACTTTAAGCAACTCACTTAACCTCTCTTTATCTCTTTAATGGAGAATGAATTATTTCTTCCAACTTCTTTGGGCTGATTATCAAATGAGATAATGGAAATGCGCCCCCCCCCCCTTTTTTTTTTAAAGAAAGCACTCCAAAAGGCTATCTGAACACCAGGCCTTCGTATTATTTTTCCATTATGTTACAAACATATCCCAAATTGATATCCGCTCCAAAGCTCATTTACCATTGTTGCTTTCCAAGTATGACCCTTCCTTTAAGTACCTCTCTGTTTTTCAAATTATGTATTTCTCCAGATGCATGTTTCTACTTTTCCAGGCTGATCTCATTTGTTCATTTCCTGTCCATATTTCTAATCTCTCTAGGTTGCTCTGTACTATGTCTCTTCCTCACTAGTGTCTCTAACACCATCCTATTTACCCTCATCTGCAGCTATAATTGCCATAATAGGTTTACATCCTCTTTCCAAGCCATTAATAACAATGCAAAATAAAATGCGTCTGAAGCCGATCTCTCCAGTATCCTCCTGGAAATTACAGCATGCCATTTTTCATTCTTGTTGGGTTTTTTGGCCACTTTTGAGGTCATTTCTCATGGTTCGGAGAACTTCCTAACCCTATCCAAGACTGTTTGGTTTGGTTTTTTGAATCATATGAGAACCAGACCTCATTTCTCCTGCTCACAGTAAATACAATAATGGAAAATAAGATAAGTTATAACATGCCACCACACAAAACCAGGCACTTAGAGCCCTGAAAATCAATTAGCGGGTTCCTAACCAAAGATCTTCTGTCTCACATTGATGCAAGTGCTCACTGGGATTTTTGCCCCGTGTTGATCCAGAAATCAGGAAGATCTAAGTTTTCCAAGTGGAATTGCAAGCACTTGTTGTTTCTTTTCAGCAGAAAACTGCAGCCAAGTTCCTCCATAAACCTGAGGAATGGGTGGTATAAATTGAGGCTCACTACAAAGAAACAGCTTCTCTTTGTTGTCTTTCCTCAATAAATTGGCTGACATTAGAGTCCTGTCTTTGCTTCCATTACAACACTTGGCAGCTTCTGAAGACAAAGGAATTTACAGAAGAAAGAGAAGGAACTCAAGACTAATCCATGGGTGAATAAACTTGAGAAACGGCTTCGCTGTCATACTATTGCAAACAATTTTCTTTTCTTCCTGGTGTGGGATTCTGTTTTTGTTTTTGTTTCATTTTTTAATTCAGTTTGGCAGGGGGCGCTTTGCCTTTTTCCAGTCTCCAGGATCTCTCTCTTCACTTCTTCCCGAGCACTTCTGGCCATGGGCTTTCCCACCAGCACTTCTGTTTTTTGCAGTTTAACTCTGGATTCAAGCTCCAAACAATTGGAAATCCAAAAATGAACAAAACCTTGGTACTTTTTCTGAACTCCCATAAGGATATACAAATTTTGTCCAAATTAAAAATGTTAAAAATATCTGAGACCCCAACAACCAACAATTTATGCGGAGTTTTAGTTTCTGAATAAAGAGGAAAGAAATGCTCAAGGACTACATACCCTAAGTTAATAGCAGTGTTTGGAGAAAAGTCTAATTTACAGTAATTCCTTTCATCCATGAAAAGTAGGAAAACATGAGCTTGGGGCACAGACCTGGTTCGCTACCTCAGTTACACCAGAAACTTGCTTTACGAAACTGGAAAGTTTTCTTAAGCTTTTAAAATTTGTTTCCTCTTCCATTACATGGAGATACTACTCCTCCCAAGTGGGGCAATGTTTGTATTAAAGGCGCAGAAGAGTGGCTCATAAACACAGTCCCTGGTGAAGAGTAGGTGATCAGTAAACACCAGCTGCTTCCTTTGTCCTCCTGTATATACAATGGAAAAAATGTAATCTTTTATTAATACACATGGCTCTTTTTTCTCATAATACTGTTACCAGACTGTCATGAACTGCTAAGATGAAAATGTCTTTTCATGAATTTAATATGAGAATGATGATACTATGCAGACAGCATTCTAAATGGCTTTATATGCATTATTTCATTTAATCCTCACAAAGGAAGGTAATTTTACTACAGAAAAGGATGCAGATGTTGAGAATGGTTAAATGACATGCTAGCTGTCAGTAGACAAGTCAGGAGTTGATGTGTATACTTGTTAAGCATTCCATGTAATGCCTGCCACATGGTCAATTCTTAATACTAGAGATTTAATGAAGGAATGAGTTTTTTTGGTAATATAATTAGATCCCTTCTTGTAATATCGTTTTACTTTTTTACCATCTTTATTGAGCTTTAACTCACAAGCCATAAAGTTCACCATTTAAGTACCCAATTCGGTGGGATTTTTAGTATATTCAGAGCTATACAAACATCACCACAATCTAAGTGGAGAATGTTTTCATTGCCAGACAGGTCCTTTATTTTTTAAAATCTGGATTTTCAGAGATTTCTTAAAGGAGAAAATATCATTGTATCAAAAATAGCAGTTCTCTTTTACATTGTTGGTTAAGGAATGTACAGTTACTTCAGAAAATAACTGGGCTGTTTCCTATAAGACTAAATATATATCAACATAAATGTATGTCAGCTACATTTCAATTTTTTAAAAAAGACTAAATATGTATCAACCATTCTCCTCAGCAATTGCACTTTGGGGCATTTATCCAAAAATGAAAACTTACTTTCACATGAAAAGTTGTATAGGAATGTTCATAGTAGTCCTATTTCTAATTGCCAGGAAGTGGAAACAGCCCAAATCTCCTTCACTAGGGGAGTGGAAAAATAAAGTCTGATGTATTTGCATGATGCAATACCACTCCATCAATAGAAAGGGTCAAATTATAGATAAAAGGTGAAAAACTAGGATGGATCTTAAGGGAATAGCACTTAATAAACAAAAAATAATTCACAAGGTAACATACTATAACAATCCCACTTATATAACACCTTCAACAAAACAAAACTATAGAGATGGAAAACAGATCAGTAGTTGCCAGGGGACAGGGACGAGGTAGGCAGACAATAAAGTTGGTAGCATGTGGGAGTCCTTTGTAGTGATGAAACAATTCTGTATTTTGCACCATGATGCTTATATGAAGATGCATGGAATAAAACTGCATAGAATTATACACATCATAATCAACTGTGTAGCATGTATAACCTAAATTCCACAACTGTGTAGCGGGTGGAATCTAAATTCCCTGACCAGGGATCAAATCAGCACCCCCTGCACTGGAAGTGAGGAATCCTAACAACTGGACCGCCAGGGAAATCCCTAGATATCTTCTTTAAAACTCATTTTGACTTTCCTTTTGAAACACAGTTTTTTTCACTTTTTATTTTGAAATGATTATAGGTTCACAGGAAGTTGCGAAAATGGCACAGAGAGCTCTTTGAACACTCGACTCAGCTTTTGTCAATGGTCATATCTTATTAACAGAAGTACAGCCAAGACCAGAAAATTAACATGGGTATATCGCTCATCACTGTCACTGATACATAGACCTGACACAAAGATCTAAATCACAGACCAAATTGCTCATAATGGAAAATCATTCAGGGGAATGGAAAGAACACCTGGAACAAACAGATGAAAGCGGAGCCTCAGAGCTAGTTTATAAATATAAGCTCAATTTAAAAATAAGTAAAAGCTTCCTTTGGAAGGGTGGAAATATCTAAGTAATTAGAAACTACAGAAGAAATCCCACATCAAGGACTGTCTTAACATGTTATAATGAGAAGGATGACTCAAACTCTTGAAAACACTCCTAAAGGTTTTAGACAGGAAAATTATAGTGAAAAAAAATCTAAAGTTAATTTACTTGGATTAAAAGCATGTATACAAAGTAGTATGGACAGAAAGTAGCACCAATGTACACATCCTCAGAAACGAATGTATGATGACTATACTGCATCTACAGACAGTAATGATAATGATAAGAAGTACAACTGTTAAATGCGATGCACCCAAGACCTTTCCTAAATGCTTTATATCTATTGCATAATTCCCATAACAGCCTGGTGGGATTGATACTATTAGCACGGCCCTCTTTACAATGACAAAACAGGTAGAATGAACATATGTAACTTGACCAAACTCACGTAGCAAGTAAGTGGTGGACCTAGACTGAAATTGATATAGCTATGGTCATAAATATACAAATCCCATTTTAAGATGCAAAATTAAATAAAGTATATGAACTAGTCTATAATTTCTAGCACAGAAAATTACTCCATAATGCTAATTAGTCCTTCGATCACCTAACAAAGAAAGAAACAAATTGATTTTATTAGAATTAACCTAAACTTTGTGTTATCAAGGGTCCAATCAGAGAACAATTTCTATGACTACAAAACAATTGATGTTTATAATGATGAGGACAGCAGTATGGCAAATTAGATGGTCTAACCTTTCCAACACAAAATATCAATGCATAGTTAGGAGCAGAAACAGGGGAACTGAAAACAGAAGTAAGGAGAAGGAGAGCTGGCACTTGGCTGCCTTATGGGAAGTTGCGCATCTTGGTAACCAAGGATCTGGGTTTTAAAGCTCTGGGAGGACAAAAAATGAGGCCATTTGGTCCTCACCAAAGACAGAGTGATTAGAACGGACACCCCCCACACACATATGTTTTGGTCCTTCCATGAAAAAAACAAAAAAGGAAAATCTTATTAATGAAGGATGATGATATGGAGCTCTTTCACCTTGGCCCATGCTCTTGATGGGGTATTATGGGTGAGTCTCCTCAGAATTTGTCAGTGAGAAGATATTCACACCAGTTTAGATTTTACTTTAAACCAGAAGGAATTCTTAAAATGGAATATTAACTTTAAAAATGATCATGGCAAAGAAAGCACTGGGGTACCTGGCAAAAGCAAAACCACTCAAAAAGAGATACGCTGGATCCAGGTTCATTAGACTCTTTCAGAAAAATATTACCTAACATGAATTCACAATTAGAAATTGCAAAACATGTAAGAAAATAACATATCGTGAGCAAGATTTAGCCGATACAGCAAGTACAGTAGAAAATTGAAAACTTCATATAATAAAATAGTCAGATACAATAAAATCAGTGTATTCAAATTGATGAAATCCCCAGTAAAAACAACATTTAAGTACAGGAACAGAATTGGACACTATCAAAACAGAAAATGCAAATTTTAAAAAGGGGGAAGGGAAAATATCTTTTGGAAATAAATAGCCAGTGAAATGAAATACTTAATAGACAGTTATCAAGCAGATTAAGAAAGTTTCTGTAGAGAAAGTTTGTGAGCTGGAATGTAAATACGATCAAATAACTAATTGTGGTGAAGAATGAAAAGAAATGGAAAATACAACAGAGAGGTTAAGAAACTGAGACATCAGCGAGATGGTTCATCGTAATTAATAGGCATTTCAGAGAGAAATAGAGAGAGGTTATTCTCCATAGGTAATGACTAAGACATTTCCAGAACTGTTCATGTTTCATAAAAGATATGAATCCTCAAATTCAAAAATATGTGGAATTCAGAGATGAAAAATCTTTATTAAAATCACAGAACTCAAAGTCAAAGATGCTAAAGGCAAGCAGAGAGAAAGAAAGATGACTACAAAAGAACTCGAGATCTGAAACTATATCAGATTCTGAAAGACTGAACCCTGGCATCGTTAACAAGGTGAATGTTTTAGCATATTTTATTTGTTCCGATTCTCAGTGGCCCATGCAAGTCACACGTGAAAATGACAACAGTCTTTCCCTTTGGATGTAGTATGCTGCTGCTACTAAGTCGCTTCAGTCGTGTCCAACTCTGTGCGACCCCATGAACTGTAGCCTACCAGGCTCCCCCATCCCTGGGATTCTCCAGGCAAGAACACTGGAGTGGGTTGCCGTTTCCTTCTGCAATTTGGATGTAGTATACAGCTTTGCAAAATCTCTACTACATGATTCGATTAGTCTTAAGAATGTAATCTTGGGCTCTGGAGTCAGATGGCAGAGATTGACTTTGTCAGAGTGATTTAGTCTCTCTGTTTCATTTCGTGTGTCTATAAAATGGTAGCACTCATAGATTATTATAATGTTTTGTGTTTTAAGTGAAATGATACATGTCAAATGCTTAAAATACTGCCTGGAATACATGAAAAACTCAATGACTATTACCTAGTGTCATTACTATTACAATATTTCATTTGATCTTAATAGTACTACGGTAGAGACTCTGATGCTGGGAGGGATTGGGGGCAGGAGGAGAAGGGGACAACAGAGGATGAAATGGCTGGATGGCATCACCAACTCGATGGATATGAGTTTGAGTGAACTCTGGGAGTTGGTGATGGACAGGGAGGCCTGGCGTGCTGCGATTCACGAGGTCGCAAAGAGTTGAACACAACTGAGCAACTGAACTGAACTGAACTGAACTGACTGAGAGACTTGGTTTCCACTTTCCCAGAGAACTGTATGATTTGATAGCTAATTGCTGATTCAGAATTACAATTAGACTTTTTAGAGCTGGGACCAGAATTCATGTCTCTTGTGTCCTACCATTTTGCACTCTCTCTTTAATTATTGCTCTTACAAAAAAGTTTTTCAGTAAAGGGTTTATCCTGAGTTAGCCACTGCATAAGATAACACATCTCTCAAAGCTTCAAGTGTTTGTTATTACTGATCTTTTAGAAGTGGGTTACAGATCTTATCAATACACACTCTGACTTTTTGTGGTCATTGTACCTCCAGGCTGTACGCATCAGTGTCAGTGAAGACCGGCATTTAGCTATGCTTATTTCCCTCTATAAGGGAAGCTTGAAAATGGAGTTTTTCAAGCTGGGCACACTGCCTTCCTCAACAAAGTCAGGGCTGTCTTAGGAGACAGTTGAGTATTGGTTAGACAAAGGCCATAAGATTACGAAGTGTGGTCTGAGACACATGGCACCTTTGGAAAGAAGGAGGTAGCCGAGAGGATGCAAGACGGGTCCAGAAGCTTGTGGCCTGCACATGCTCTGTAAAGCTCTGCATAACTTGGCTCTGGCCGACCTCTCTGATATTGACTTCTGCCCAGTGTATGCCCTCACCATCTACAGGATTTCCACATAGATAGATAGATTTCCATGTATATTTCCATATTCTTCAGCATGCCATGCTTTCTCTTTTACAGATCCCCAGCTTGGAAACACCCTTGTTCTCCCCACCTCCCATCCCGTCTCAACACACAGACACACACCAGCATAAATGTCCATGACCATAACATACATGCACACTTTGCCAGGCTAACACAAATGCATGCTTGGGCCATGGAAAGGCTTCCCTATCCCTCAGGTCCTGTTTCAGTCTCCTCTCTGTCTGGTAGCCCCTGTGGCCCCTTGTGCCAACCCCTACTGTAACACTGATCACACCCACCATATCACCAGTGTGTTTGTGCATGTGACCAATCCCCTTCCCACCACTTCCCAAACCATTAGCACCTTAAATGCCGGAATTCTGTTCTGTTTTCACCAAGTCGGGTTTGCTTCTTGCTCATTTTGGGCTCACCAATTACTTGCACAGATGACCAATAAACATCTGTGGATTAAATAAATTAATACCTTCAACTCTATTTCAGGAATTCAAAAAAGGAAAACATAGTGCAGATAGGCAGTCATAATAGTTACTGTATATCGAGGGTTTACAAAATGTGAGGCACACCGGGTTTAGGGTTTTACATGAATTAGGGTCCTTGATTTTCCGAGAAACCCTATGATACATATACAATTCCCATGCTCATTTTACAGATGAGGAAACCAAGGCTCAGAGAGGTGATTTGCCTAAGGTCACAGAGTTAATAAAACATGGTGTAGGGATGTGAACTTCTGTTGTTTCTACTTGACCATCTACATCCTGAATTATCAGGCTAACTGAAGCTGGCTGTATACTTGGAGAGGGTGCTCTAGAAGGAAGCATTGAGGAGCTGGGTGTTAATGCAAATCTGGCTGACTTTGCCAAGGACATTTTATCTTCTGTGAAAAGAGAATTGCAAGAGAGGGAAGTGAAAGGCTAGGGGGCCTTTATGTTGGGAAAGAGAGGAAGCAGGATGACAAATGAAGTAAACTGAGAATCCCACATCAGAGCAACCACAGAGTCCATCTCAGACAGGCATTTCATCTATCAACACCATCCCGACAACCAGATAATTAAAGATCTCTGGGGAGAGGGTTCCCATTTTGACTCTTGAGGGTGAGTGCTGTGTCCTGAAGCCTGTTCTCCACATGGGGCTTAGCAAAACCAGCTTCCCAGCTGGCCTGATAATTCCTGAAGCAAGCACAACACCCAAGCTCCCCCCTCCTCCCCCAACTCAGACAAAGGTGGCAGATTATTCAGAAAGCAAGCTTAACATAAGAGTAATAATTGCTTACATTTACTGGGCACTTGCAATCAGTCTCAAGCAATGGGATTATTTCATTTAATCCTCCAAAAGAATATAATGAGATAGATATTATCCCCATTTTACAGGGAGGGCACGAGGGGAAGCAATTGTGTCTGTTACATGTCTACCGCTTCTCAGCCCCACGTCCATCCTTCCACCTTGCATGCTTGCTTGCTAATCCCTATGCAGCCGGAAGCCTGCAAGCTACATCACCTGGGACCCTTAACCAGCTGCTTTCCTATTCAGCAAGTAGAAGGCAGACAATGGAGAAGAGAAAGCCAAAGAAAGGGAAACAGAGCTTCTTCCGTGCTCCCCTGCTCCTGCAGCTGCAGTCATCTCCAGCCTCCAGCCTGTCTCCACTCTCCCACTCCCAGTGTTTGTTCATTTAGGTGTTTTACTGAAGTACAGTTGACTCACAGTTCAGGCGTACAGCAAAGTGATTCCATTACACATACTTTTTTTCAGATTCTTTTCCATTATAAGTTATTACTAGATACTGAATAGAGTTCCCTGTGCTAGGCAGTAGGTCCTTGTCTATTTTATATACAGTAGTCTGTTTTGCCACACCCTCTCAAGGGCAGCGGGAGCAGCCAGGTGGAGCTCTCTCCTCAGAACTCTGAGAGCCAATCTTGCAGGGCAGCCCACTCCAGTATTCTGGCCTGGAAAATCCCATGGACTGAGGAGCCTGGTAGGCTACAGTTCATGGGGTCGCAAAGAGTCGGACACGACTGAGCGACTTCACTCACTTCACTCAAGGGCAGCGGGAGCAGCCAGGTGGCGCTCTCTCCTCAGAACTCTGAGAGCCAATCTTGCAGGGCAGCCCCTCTAAGTACACCACCCCAACCCCACGCCAATTCTGGCAGCCCCATCTCTTTGTTCCCTCCACCTTGGATGGCTGGTATTTCCTCTAGTTATCTCTGAAGTAACTGCCATGTTCCTTTTTGTTCTGGCAGCTTCCAACATGTATATCCTTAGTTCTCTGGATTAAATTCCTTCTCTCCAAAGTACCGATTATGGTATCTATTTCTATAACTGAGTCTGGACTGATACAAAGATGTCAACTATCTGTCCAACGTCACATAGCCAGTAGCATGAAGATTACGCAGCCCAGGTTCTCCAAAGAAGTTTAAATAGGCAGCTCTGTCTGCCGTGGGGAGCTAGGGCCATAGCAGACAATCAATACAAATGTGTTGACATGAGTCAATTTCCTAGAGCTCACATCATAATTATATTTTCATTAATAACAATAACATGTGTGCATAATGCTTTAGAGTTTGGAAGGGATTTCCTAGCCATTACTTCACGTGCTTTAGGAAGAAAATATAATCAAAGGTATAACTTTGGAGTAGGATAGATATTAGTTTAATATCTTGGTTCTGCCATATAATAGCTGCATGATCTCTGGAAAGTTTCTGAACTTTGTTCTGAAACTAACTTTTGTTATCTGTGAAATATGGTTACTCGAACTACCTACTGCCTGTGGCTATTATGATATTTAATTAATGTCATATATATATATATGACATTAATGTGTGCCAAGCAATGTGTAGAGTCTGAGATTTTATCCTGCTTACAGCCTAATAAGCTAACTTGTTACTATTTACTGCATGTTGGTAGAAGACAGGAGATTCCTGGGTCAAAGACAAAGGGTGTTATTACTCATGACAATAGCATTAGACAGTTTTACATCAGTTTTCATGGAGAGCTTACACCCCAAGTCTCACAGGGGTGATACCAAGAGCCCATTGTGGATGCCTATACTCACAGCGGGTTGTGTTATGCGGGAATTCTGTGTTTGGGGGATTCGCTACTTTTATAGGAAGCTGAAGTAAGACAACTCTTTGTCTGGGGGAAACGTTACCTCATCTCTCAAGCTTGCTCCTTGAAAACATAGCCATGAGAAATGATCCGAGGGTGTTCAGAGCCTTGCCTTTGGGGCAGAGCCAGCACGAACATGCAGTGATATAGCTGCTCCCAACAAAATATACTATTTATTTAGTTATTACACAGTGAGTGGTAGTTATCACTCTGTGTCTCATAAAACCCAATCATGATGGAATATTTGTCCCAATCTATAGTTAAGGAAAATGGTTCAGAGACATGAAATAACTTGCTCAATGATAATACCCTTTGGGGAAGTGGTGGTTATGGGTGCAAAAATCAGAATCAAGACCCCCCAAATCCCACATCCAGTCCTGACCAGCACAAAACCTATTGGTAAAGACAGGTGGCACATACCATCAGCCTAGGACTGGCTACATACAGTTTCTGTGGGGCTCAGAGCCCATATTTCTAGAATTCTTGAACTTTAGAAGCAGAGGGGCTCTAAATACAAGCTATTCTTGTGGGTCCCCAGCTGTGTTTACCAGAGACCTAGTGTCCACTGAGCTTTCTCAGAGGATATCAAGAGTGGAGGTGAGACGCATGAAAGGAAAGTTGGAGGAGCCTCTATCTAAGCAGCTCCACTTTTACTGGGGTGATGATAAGATTGCTTGTGACTTTTTTTTTAAGAAGAAGTACACTCTGAGAAAAACTCATATTTAACTCAACTAAAATTTTATTTAAAAACAGAAAAACTAAGGCCCACAAAGGCCAAGTGATTTGGCCAAATCTGCCTCCAGTGTAGGAGACCTGGGTTTGGTCCCTGGATTGAGAAGATCCCCTGGATCCATTACCAAGAAGTCATGCACTCCGAGTTGCCTGGCCAAACATGAAAATGACCTCTCCTACCAGCTCATGAAACAGTGCAAAAGTTGGAATAGCCTGGCATGACTCCCTGAGACACTGTGTGATGAATTAGCTGATGTTCATTTATTCACTATTTCACATAAGTATTTAATGAGGGTTTATTATATACCAGGCTTCCCTTGTGGCTCAGCTGGTAAAGAATCCACCTGCAATGTGGGAGACCTGGGTTCAATTCCTGGGTTGGGAAGATCCCCCAGAGAAGGGAAAGGCTACCCATTCTAGTATTCTGGGCTAGAGAATTCCATGGACAGAGTCAGGCACAACTGAGCGACTTTCACTTATTATATACCAGGGATTGTGTTAACTGCCAAGAATACAACTGTGAAAAAGATAAATTTTTGATTAAGTTACCAGTTCTTATTCATTCATTCAAAAATATGTAACTATGCGTTAACTGCTGTGCAAAGGTATTGCCGTCAGTGGGTTCCAGGCTAGTGGAAAGAGGTAAATAAGAATTTCTAAAACAAGAATGATAAGTATCCAATAGAGGTACACTGGTGAGTACACAGGTACACCTCATCTGGCTTTGAGGGCCCAGAAAAAGGTCCTGGAAACACTCAAGATGAAGCTGAGATCTGAAGGAGAGGGAGTGAGAGTAACCCAGTTACCTCACCTGAAAAATGGAAACAATAATAATATCCTCCCCTCAGAGATGCTGTGAAGGTCCAAAGAGATATTCATGTGAACAGTCCAGCTTGGCACATAGGGATGACATGTTACTTCTGTCCCTATCTTCATATACACAGGAGCTGACCAGGAACTGATGTCTGTCTGTCTGTCTGTGGCTGAAGACCAAGGAATTCAGCAGCCCACACAGGAAGAAATCTGTCTCCAGCTTCCTTAGCATCTGGGTCCAAACAAATAACCAAGCCCAGACACTGGCCTTGGACAGGAGCCTGCACGGCTGGCCACTTCATTTGGGAATTTTACCCTGTGGCAAAGATTGCACCAATAGAGGTTTTCTCCTGAAGTGGCTTCCTCCCCTCCCCACCCGATCCCCTCCCAACTCCCACCTCCTCCCCACCCCGCCCCCATCCCCTCACCACTCCCACCCCCCCGCACCTAGTGATTTATGTCCCACTGAGGGCCTTTTCCCCTTCAGAGCCCATCTGGCCTTCCTGCCTCAGCCTGCAGCGAGGGTGTAATCCTGTGTTTGCAGCTTTACCGACGGTTTCTATGGAAATTATGACAATATTACAGCTATTGTGGAGCCACATCACTGCTGATTGAATGAGGAGACAGGACTTGAAAGGGGAAATCTGGAATTAAATATCAACAACCTAAGTCCTTAGCGACAATGACTTGTTTTTCGTAATGTGGTTCCTACCCACAGTAAGAAACAATAACAAACTAGTATTGTTCTTATACTAATAATGTGAAGAAGGGTTATTTCTCAGACCCCTGGTGGGGATGACACAGAGAAGATAAAGATCAGGCCCCAAGCCAGTGCTCACTGGCAACAACCAGAAATGAGAGTCTCACTTATATGTGGACTCAAAAAAAAACCAAAACAAACAAAAACAAAAAACCTCATAGATACATGTGGTTGTTGCCACAGGCAGGGGAGGGCAAGCTGGGTGAAGGGAGTCAAAAGGTACAAACTTCTAGTTATAAAATAAGTAAGTCACGGGAGGTAGTATATAGCATGGTAACTATAGCTAATAATGCTATACTGTATGCTTGAAAATTACTAAGAGTAGATCTTCAAAGTTTTCATCATTAAGAAAAAAATTCTAAAAAAAAAAAAAAAAAAAAGAGGTGAGAGCAAGGTAAAATTTTAGATAGGTTAGAGAACTGAAGCATGTAAATTAAGTAACTGAACATGTCCAATTTCTGCCAGGCTACAACTGCATCTGATTTGGTGTGGTTTGTTAACTACTCTCTCAAATCATCAGAAGAGCTTTGCAAGGAACTGGGAAATAAAAATGCTTATTTAAGGAAAGGGGTGGTCAGCACCCATTAATGGTTCCCAAATGTTGAGACGATAAAGCAACCCTACAACCAGACCTCCATGGAGGGTTTCTTGCCAGCACTGTTCCTTACTTTCCTTGTGGCCCATATTTTCCCCCATGAGAGATTTCCTCTTTTTTTTTCAACTACATTTTGAAGTTCATTTAAGCAGGATTCTTCTCTTTGTGAGAGAAAATGCAATGCTTTTACTCAATTTCAAAAGCAATGCAAGTTTACTGTAAAAAAAAAAAATGTGAAAAAATGTTCTTGGGACTTCTCTGGCTGTCTAGTGGGTTAAGACTCTGTTTCTACCACAGGGAGCATGGGCTTGATCCCTGGTTAGGGAGCTGAGATCCGTGTGGTGTAGCCAAAAGATAAAAAAAAAATGTGAAAAATGTTCTGAAGAAATAGAAGAAAACACAAGTTATCTCAATGCTAAGATTTTGTTAAATTTCTGTTTAATTTTTTTATTGTGGCTGACAGTGTGGGTTTGGGGATATAGACAGAATTCTGGCCTTGCAAGCTGTCTTCGTTCATGCAGACTATTGAACCTCTGTAAACCTGTTTTCCTACTTGAGTTGTTGCTGGTGGCTTCCTTTAGAGGGCGGTGGGCCTAACTAACCCAGGAACACTTTCTCACCCACTGTGCTTCCATAGCATTGTTCTTAATGGCTCCATAGTATTTTGTCCTATGAATAGGCCATAAATAATTTACAGTATCCTGCTATTGAATCAGATGTTCTACACATTTAATGTTAAAATAAAAAGTAACTTCCTATAAATAATCTCTAGTCATTCCTTTGTTGTTGTTGTTTAGTTGCTAAGTTGTATCCGACTCTTTTGTGACCCCATGGGCTGTAGCCCACCAGGCTTCTCAGTCCATGGGAATCTTCTGGCAAGAATACTGGAGTGAAAAAAAAAAAGAATACTGGAGTGGGTTGCCATTTCCTCCTCCAGGGGACACTGCCAACCCAGGAATCGAACTTGCATCTCTTGCACTGGCAGGCGGATTCTTTACCACTGAGCCACCATGGAAGCCCCATCTCTTCCTTTGCTTCCTATATGTTACTCATTAGAGAGGTTCAGTTCACCTGGTTTACAGCAAATACACTGAGCACATGTGACTGTGGAGGAATTAAGGAAGAGCAGTCAGGAGCAAGTGGCAGGTCTTGCCCTCACAGAGCTGAGCTAGTGGGCAGAGTGGAAAGAGCACTACCTAGGGAAATAGGAAATTTGGGTCTTGGCTCCACCCTATCAGCCCCCTTCTTCTAAGTGTGTGACTTGAACATGTGACCTAATCTCTTTTTTCTCATTTATAAAATCTGTGTAATACTCTCCAGGGTTTTTGTAAACAGAATTAAGAAATGTAAAATTCTTTTAAAAGTGCCTGGCACAGCACCATTCACAACAGCCAAAAAAGAAGTAACATCCCAAATGTTCATCAACAGGTAGATGGAAAAAAACACATGATAAATGGATTTGCCAACAAAGGTCCATCTAATCAAAGCTATGGTTTTTCCAGTAGTCGTGTATGGATGTGAGTATTGGACTATAAAGAAAGCTGAGTGCTAGAGAATTGATGCTTTTGAACTGTGGTGTTGGAGAAAACTCTTGAGAGTCCCTTGGACTGCAAGGAGATCCAACCAGTTCATCCGAAACAAAATCGTCCTGAATATTCATTGGAAGGAATGATGCTGAAGCTGAAACTCCAATACTTTGGCCACCTGATGCGATGAACCGACTCATTTGAAAAGACCCTGATGCTGGGAAAGATTGAAGGTGGGAGGAGAAGGGGACGACACAGGATGAGATGGTTGGATAGCATCACTGACTAAATGGACACGAGTCTGAGTAAACTTCAGGAGTTGGTGATGGACAGGGAGGCGTGGCATGCTGTAGTCCATGGGTTCGCAAAGAGTCGGACATGACTGAGAGACTGAGCTGAACTGAAAATGGAACGTTATCCTGCCACAGAAAGGAATAAAGTGGGGTGGTTCGTTTGTAAAGTTCACACATTGAGTGTTACTTTTAAAAATATGCAGTTACTAGATTTTTAAGTATTACAGAGTAAAGGCAAGAGGGAGAAGGTAGAAAAAGACCACTCTGGACATCAGAGTTGGAAAAAGGTAAAATAAAAAAGGTATGAACTACTGATGGGTGCTACAACATGGATGAACCCTGAAAACATTATGCTAATTGAAAGAAGCCAGGCACAAAAGGGCCTCATATTGTACGATTCCATTTATATGCAATGTCCATTACAGATAAATCTATAGAGACAGAAAGCTGATTAGTGATTGCCAAGGGCAATCAATTAAAAGATGTTTACTCCTTGGAAGAAAAGTTATGACCAACCTAGACAGCATATTGAAAAGCGGAGACATTACTTTGCCAACAAAGGTCCGTCTAGTCAAGGCTATGGTTTTTCCTGTGGTCATGTATGGATGTGAGAGTTGGACTGTGAAGAAAGCTGAGCGCCAAAGAATTGATGCTTTTGAACTGTGGTGTTGGAGAAGACTCTTGAGAGTCCCTTGGACTGCAAGGAGATCCAACCAGTCCATTCTAAAGGAGATCAGCCCTGGGTGTTCTTTGGAAGGAATGATGCTAAAGCTGAAACTGCAGTACTTTGGCCACCTCATGCGAAGAGTTGACTCATTGGAAAAGACTCTGATGCTGGGAGGGATTGGGAGCAGGAGGAGAAGGGGACGACAGAGGATGAGATGGTTGGATGGCACCACCGACTTGATGGACGTGAGTTTGAGTGAATTCTGGGAGTTGGTGATGGACAGGGAGGCCTGGCGTGCTGCGATTCATGGGGTTGCAAAGAGTCGGACACGACTGAGGGACTGAACTGAACTGAACTGAACTGAAGGGCTGGAGGGAGAGGGGAATGGGGAGTGACTAATTAATGGGTGGAGAGTTTCCTTTTGGGGTGATGGAAAAGCTATGGAAGTAGAGAGTGGCAATAACTGTACAACCTTGTAAATGTACTTACTATGACTGAAATATACTGAAAATGTTTAAAAATGATACATTTTATGTCATATTTTACCACTGTTTAAAAAAAATGGTGCCTGGCATATAAGCACTCATTAAATCTTATTTTTTATCCTTATTCCCCTCTTGAGGTCTCAATTTTCCTGTTTCTAAAGTGAAAGAGACAAAATGATCTTTGAAACTTCTAGTTCTGAGATTCCACAGTCTAGTTGGATGAATTTGTCTAGCGATGGAAAACTCTTTTTGCTAATATCCATTTCCTGCCCTCCCTTCCTCTGACCTGCTCCCTGCTTCAGAACACTCATTTTTAAAGTTGCCATCACCTCTTCCACACAGTCCCTTCAAGTGCCTGACAGATCCCTGACTGCTGGTGATCCGGAAGAGGCTCATGGTGGACTCTCAATAAATATCTGTTGGACGCACAGATGGATGAGAGAATCAATGAAGGAAGGAGTGAGTGGAAAACCACTGACTCTGCCAGCAGGCCTCCTGCGTAATCGGCTGCGGCTGACCCCAAAGTCAGGTTTCCTGAACGGTGAGCACACATCTTCCAAGAGGTAATAAACACTCACCCAAGGACACTTTCCCTGAAAATTCCTAAAGACACTATTGGGTGAGCCACTATGTCCACTCCCAAAGCTCCTTATTTTCAATCTGTTGACATGTCTTAAGAGTAGGAGGGTGGTTCTTTTTGAACTGGTTCAAGTAGGCAGAAGAAAATTTTACAAAAGAGTGAGTGAGTCTAGCCTCCTCCCTGTTCACTTAGTACTGCTGAGTTCTGTTCACAATTGCCAAGAAGTCTTTTCCACCAGCCCCGCTCAGCTCTGCAGCTCCAGGCTGTTTGCTGCCTCGCACCTCTCCTATTTCGAGCACCCCAGCAAAGCTTGACCTCCTCCTCCTCCTAATCGCTCAGACTTCCTTTCTTTCTTCCTCACTCTCATTTCCAGGTCATCCTCTTTACCGCCACCCCCCACCTCCTTTTCTTGTCTGTTCTTTACAAAGCCTTGCCTCCACTTCATATTTCATTCTCTAACATAGCTTGCATTGGGACTTCCCTGGTGGCCCAGCAGTTAAGAATCCACCTGCCAATGCAGGTTCAATCCCTGACCCAGGAACTAAGTCCACACATGCCATGGGGCAGCTAAGCCCACACACAAACTGCTAAAGCCAGCATGGCTACAGTCTGTGCTCTACAACAAGAAAAACCACCACAGAGAGAAGCTGGAGCACCACAGCTAGATAAAGTCTGCAGACAACCATGAAGACCCAGTGCAGCCAGAAATAAGTAGCTAAGTAAATAAAATGTTTTTTAAAATTGCTTGCACTGTTTTCCTCTTTATGGTCTGATACACATTTATTTTTAATATCCTCCCTCAATCTCAGACATCTTGAAAGGTGGACAGGTGTTTTTGAGCCTTTTAGATTATCTTGTATAGTTCCTATACTTCTTTCAAATTTCTAAATCTTTTCATATTGACAAATTGCCATTACTCATTCTGCCATTCCAGCACACACACACACACACACACACACACACACACACCCCTATGTCCCTTTTATTGTACTCAAGATCAGGGATTGACAAACTATTGCTCTTGGGTCTAATCCAGCACACCACCTGATTTTGCAACTAAGGATTTATTGATACACAGCCACATCCATTCATTTACACACTGTCTATGGACGGCTTTGCTGTATAGAGTTTAGTAGCCAGGACAGATACCTTATAGCCTGAAAGGCCTAAAATATTTCCTATTAATACCTGGACCTTTACAGATAAAGTTTACAAACTCTTATTATAGACAATTCAGTGACACCTCATCCTTTTATTCTCAGACACTTAGCTGAAAACAAGAATTGCCAGATATTGTCTTCATTTCAAATCACTTCCACCTATTTCCCACTCCCTGCTCCCCACTTGTAATCTCACTGGCTTCCTGACTCTCCCTTGGTGGTGTGTAGGAGAAAACTACACCTCTGGAGAGGTTTTCCCTGCCTACCAATTGTGTGAGATACCACCATTCACCAACAGTATTTTTTTCATTCTCAGTATCCATTTATCACACAACTTTCCACCTCACTTTATTTATTTCTATCTAAGTGACAGGATATAGTCAGAGGAAAACAGCTCCTCCATCGCCCACATCCAATTCCATGTAAGGACTGCAGCTTTTCTGTATGGATATAGTCCAGCTTCTTAGAAATAAACCAAGTGATTCTGCTCTCAAAAGAGACAGTCCTTAATAGTGCTGCATGGGCTCTGGAGTCTGCAGACCTGGATCTGAGCTCCGTCTCTGCCACCATCCTTTAAATACTATCTGCCCTTAGCAAGCAACTTTAAACCAGGTCAAGCAACCAGCAAGCCACAGCACCCAATGAAAATAATTATAAGACAAAAGCAAAAGCAAACAAATGTGACCAATTCAAACTTATTCAAACTTATAAACTTCTGTACAGCAAGGAAATCATAAACAAAATGAAAAGACAACTTATGGACTGGGAGAAAATATTTGCAAAAGATGTGACTGACAAGCACTTAATTTCCAAAACATACAACCCGCTCACACAACTCAACCAAAAAACCCAGACAATCCAATAAAAAAATGGGCATTATACCTAAATGGATATTTCTCCAAGAAGACTTCCAGATGGCCAACAGACACATGAAAAGATGCTCAACATTGTTAATTATCAGAGAAATGCAAATCAAAACTACAATGAGGCACCATCTCACACCAGTCAGAATGGCCATCGTTAAAAATGTCTATAAATAACAAATGCTGGAGAAGGTATGGAGAAAAAGGAACCCTCCTATGTTTTTGGTAGGAATGTAAATTGGTGCAGCCACCGTGGAAAACCGTATAGAGGTTCTTCAAAAAACAAAAAATAATGTTGCCGTATGACCCAATACTCCGAGTCCTGGAAGTATACCCAGACAAAAATGTATTTCAAAAAGATGCATGCACTCTTATGTTCAGAGCAGCACTATTCACTGCAGCCAAGACATGGAAACAACTTAAAATGTCCATCAACAGATGAAAGGATAAATAAAATGCGGTACATGTACACAATGAAATACTACTCACTACTGCCAGTATATGCCATCAAAAAGAATGACACAATGCCATTTGCAGCAACATGGACGGACTTAAGAGATTTCCATACTAAGTGAAGTAAGTCAGAAAGACAAATACCATATGATATCACTTACAGTGGAATCTAAAATACGACCCAAATGAACTTACCTAGGAAACAGAGGCAGACACAGGGACATAAAGAGCAGACTTGTGGTTGCCAAGGGGAAGATGGGGTGGGGGAGGCATGGATTGCGAGTTTGGGATTTGCAAATGCAAACTACAATATTACATATAAAATGGATAAACAAGGTCCTATTATATAGCTCAGGGAACTGCATTAAATATCCAATGGAAAATAATATTAAAAAGAGTATATATGTATTGGAGAAGGAAATGGCAACCCACTCCAGTATTCTTGCATGGAAAATTCCATGGACAGAGGAGCCTGGTAGGCTACAGTTCATGGGGTCACAAAGAGTCGGACATGACTGAGCGACTTCACTTCACTTCATTTCTTTGTATAACTGAATCATTTTGCTATATAGCAAAGTTAATAGAAATTATAAATAAACTACAGTTCAAAAAAATAAATTAAAAAAAAATAACTATTAGGCATTTGTAGCATTTCATGATAACTATCTGAGTCCCTGTTTACTCATTCCTTCCCTGGCTCTATCTCCTGGTCTCTTTCTAGAGCCACCTCACTTCCAATATTTTCAGCTTTAGCCACTGAGTTCACCTTTTGGACTCTACCAAACTCTTTTGGTTCTAGGAGTACAGTCCTCTTACTCTCCCACAGGTCTCACCAGTAGACAGTCTATTTTGGATAACCCTCTTAACCAAGCCAGTTCTAGGTGCTGGGCCCTATTCAGTACTAACTCTTAACTGCCAACATATAATAAGGGAACAGCAAAGTGGTATATAAAAAGCAACTGGATCACCTAAGAGCTTAAATTCTAACTTGTTCATTTCTAGTTTTTTTGACTACAGGAAGTCAAATCATCTCTCTGAGATTCAGTTTCTCTTCCAGACTATGAAGCTGTTGGTATCTATTTTGTAGAGTTATTGTGAGGCTTAGAAACAGCAGCATCTTGCATCAATTAGTATTCCATAAATGATCTTTTCATTAGAATATACCTTGAAGCTCATATTTGTACTCTAAACTCAAGGAAAAGTAAAATTACTATAGATTAGGGTACGAACTACTTTGGTAGAGAAAAATTCTCTACCAAGGAGAATTTTGGTAGATTGCCCTTTAAAAATTTCTTTCTTCATTGGTTTTTATCTCCAGCTAAGACTTAAAATCTTCTTCTCATGTCTTTTACTTTGTCCACATTTACTTGGCTTTGTGTTCCCTTAATCTCATCTGCTATTGAGCAGTTTGGCCTAGACTGTATCTGTCTTTCTTACACAATTTACACAAAACACTTTCCTGGCTTTATACACTGTAGAATCTTGCCCATGAAGTTCCACACTGGAAGCAACCACCCCATGCTCAGTAATCCTGCAGCATGAAAATGACCATACCACAAGTGTCCATTTATAGGAAATTCCCACAGACAAATGGTAATGAAATGGGTATACAACAAGATTTAGCTAGAAGAAGGTCTACCACTTCCTTATTTACAACAGCAAAAAAAGGGAAAGTAAAAATGAAGTCAAAATTGAAAACAAAAACATCAATTTAAATGGTCCAGTTAGAAGGAATAAGTGATTAAATACATGATGTCTCACAGTAGAGTACTATATTGCTATTGTAAGTTATATTTTGGAAAAATCTTTGATGCTCTGTAAAGGTACCATAATAACTTAGATTAAAAAAAAAATAGTTTAGAATTTCAGATCCAGCATGTAAGGAGCTAAGAAGTTGCCACTTCATCCTAACAAGTAAAAAGCTGAAAAAATTTACCAGTTCTTAGATCCAGCAGAAAGGTAAGGACACAGAGAAAACCACTGCCTCCCAGATTGGAGGAAACAGAGGGGTGAATGCAGAATCACACCTCACCTGAGCAGAAAGTCAGGAGCAAACATTCCCAGAGGAAACACTGCTGAGGTAAGAAGAGCTGAACTGGGATTGATGAATTGCTGGAGGCACAGCATTGTCAACTTGGAGAGTTAAAAATGCCAGGGGACCCAGTTATCCAGTTACCAGAGAACCCCAAACGTTCTGTGACTGTTGCCTCCAACAGTTCTATCTCATCCTCAGAGCGAATATTAGAGAAAAAGCCCTGTGGCTTCTTGCTGGGAGAAGAGTATTTTTATATATACCAGAGCATTCTGTTCCGAATAAGGCCTGCCTTCAGAAGAAACTACTTCACCAGAGCCTAACTTGCTGTAGTTTGATCAGAGCTTAATCTACCTGATGCGGGGGAGGGAATATCCAATACTAAGAACCTCTAGCCTTCCATGTGGGAGAAGGAAAGTACACAACTCCAGTCCCCTCCAGCCATCCTGTCCCACCTAATGGGTGACAGGGAAGGGCTGTGAAGTTGCTAACGTTCAGATTTCAGAGATACAGGCTCATCAAAAGACTGAGACCTAATCATAGCACTGCAGAATGCTTCCCCTCCACCCACATCTTACCACATTAGTGAGGGTCTATTTACTAGAGTTTCTTTTACCTAGTACATGTGTCTAGCTTTCAACAAAAAATAACAAACTATACTAAAAGCAAAAAAAAACAAAACACACTCCACAGTTTGAAGAGACTGAATGAACATCAGAAACAGAGTCATCAGGTATAAAGAAGGGTATTATTTAATGATAAAGGGATTAATTCTCCAGGAAGGTATAACAATTCTAAATGTATATGTACTTAAAAACAGAGCATTAAAGTATGTGAGGCAGAATCTGATAGAACTTCAAATAGAAAAAGATAAATCCACTATTACACTTAGAGATTTTAATACCCCCCCCATTGAAAATGGACAAATCCTGTAGGCAGAAAAGCAATAAAGACATAGTTGAATGTAACAGAACTATCAATTAACTAGCTATAACTGATATCTACACACTATTTCATCCAAATACAACAGGCTTTACATTCTCCTCAAGCTCACACAAAACATTCACCAAGATATACCACATTCTGGGCTATAAAACATACTTTTAACTAAATTTAAGATAATAGAAATCACATAATATTTATTCTCAGACCACAGTAGAATTAAACTACAAATCAATAAGAGAAAGATAGCCAGAATATCCCCCAAATACTTGGAGATTAAACAGTGCCCTTCTAAGTAACACACGCGGCAAAGAAGAAATCTTAAAAGAAATTTTTAAATATTTTGAGAAAATAAAAGTGAAACCACAACATACCAAAATCCACGGAATGAAATTACAGCAGTGCTTAGAGGAAAACGTATAACATTGAATGCATATATTGGAAAGGCATAAAGGTCTAAAATCAAGTCTAAGTTTTCATCTTAGGAAACTAGAAAAGAAAGACAAATTAGATCCAAATTAAGCAGAAGAAAAGAAAGTAAAAATCAGAACAAATCCATTCAATTGAAAACAAAAAAAACAACAGAGAACATTAAAACCAAAAGCTTGATTTTTCAAAAAAATCAATACAATTGATAAGTATCTAGGCAGGATAGTTAAAGAAAAAAGAGAAGACATAAATTATATGTATAAATTACATATATCTGAAAAAACAACGGGATATCATCATAAATTCCATATACATTAAAAAGATAATAAAGGAGTATTATGAAAAACTCTATGCCCATAAACTTGATAACCCAGATGAAATGGACTCATTCCTTGAAAGACACAATCCACTAAAACTCACACAAGAAGAAATGGACAATCTGAATATTTGATGATAAGAAACTAAGGAACCAATATTATTCAACTTCTATACTTACTATAAAACTACAGTAATCAAGACAGTGCGGTATTGCCAAGAAATAGATCCATATAAATACAGTCAACTGATCTTGGAAGGAAAGTTATGACCAACCTAGACAGCATATTGAAAAGCAGAGATATTACTTTCCCAACAAAGGTCCATCTAGTCAAGGCTATGGTTTTTCCTGTGGTCATGTATGGATGTGAAAGTTGGACTGTGAAGAAAGCTGAGCACTGAAGAATTGATGCTTTTGAACTGTGGTGTTTGAGAAGACTCTTGAGAGTCCCTTGGACTGCAAGGAGATCCAACCAGTCCATTCTGAAGGAGATCAGCCCTGGGTGTTCATTGGAAGGACTGATGCTGAAGCTGAAACTCCAGTACTTTGGCCACCTCATGCGAAGAGTTGACTCATTGGAAAAGACTCTGATGCTGGGAGGGACTGGGGGCAGGAGGAGAAGGGGACGACAGAGGATGAGATGGCTGGATGGCGTCACCAACTGGATGGACATGAGTTTGGGTGAACTCCAGGAGTTGGTGATGGACAGGGAGGCCTGGCGTGCTGATTCATGGGGTTGCAAAGAGTGACTCAGACGTGACTGAGCGACTGAACTGAACTGAACTGATCTTGGACAAAGGAGTGAAGAGAATACAATGGAACAAAGACAGTCTTTCTACAAATGGTGCTGAAACAACCGGACATCCACAAGAGAAAAGTGAATCCAGACACAGATCTTACACCCTTTACAAAATTTAGTTCAAAATGGATCACAAACTTAAATGTAAAATGCAAAACTCTAAATCCCTAGAAGACAGAAGAAAATCTAAATGCCTTTGGGTATGGCAATGACTTTTTAGATACAACAGAGGTACAATTCACAAAAGAAATAATGAATAAGGTGAACTTGGTTAAAAATTTAAAACTTCTGCTCCACACAACAAAATGACAAGACAATCAGAAGACAAGCCACAGACTGGGAGAAAATACTTGTAAGATACACAAATGATAAACGACCCTTGTACAAAATATAAAAGAATGTTTAAAACAATAATAAAATGAACAACCCAATTTAAAAATGGACAAAAGACCTGAACAGACACCTACAAGAAGAGAATATACAGATGACAAGTAAGCATATACAAACATGTTCAGCATGTTCTGTCATTAGGGAGCTGCAACACAGTTGTAGCTAAGGCAACAATGAGATATTACTACATGCCATTTCCTTCTCCAGGGGATCTTCCTGACCCAGGGATCGAACCCAGGTCTCCTGCATTGCAGGCAGACACTTTACCGTCTGAGCTACTAGGGAAGCCCCACATACCTATTAGAATGGCTAAAACCCAAAATAGTGATAATACCAAATGCTGACAAAGGTGTGGAGCACAAGGAATTCTCATTCATTGCTGGTGGGAATACAAAACTTTATGAGACAATTTAGAAATTTTTTTTTTTAACAAAACAGAACATATTCTTATCATACAATCCAACAATCACACTCAACTTACTCAAGCAAATTAAAAATTTATGTCCACACAAAAAGCTGGAAAGTTTACAACAGCTTTAATCCTAACTGCCAAAACCTGGACACAACCAAGATGTCCTTCAGTAAGTGAATGGATAAGTAAACTGTAGTAAATCTAGACACTGGAATATTCAGTGCTAAAATGAAAAGACATGGAGGAAATTTAAATCCGTATTACGGATAAAATAAAACAACCCGAAAATGTTGGATATTATATGATTCCAACTGTATGACGTTCTGGAAAAGGCAAAACTATAGAAACAGTTTTTTAAAATGTAGTTGTCAGGGGTTAGAGGAAAGAGAGGGATGAATATACGCAGCACGAAGGATTTTTAGGGTAGTGAAAATACTCTGTATGATATAATAATAATGGATACATGTCATTATACATTTATCAAAATCCAGAGGATGTACAGCACCAAGAGTGAACCCTAATGTAAACCATGGACTTCAAGTAATAAGAATGTGTCAATAGATTCTCAATTGCAACAAACTCTGATGCTGGTAATGGAGGTGGTTATGCAAGAATGGAGGAGGTTACGCATGAAAAATATGGGAAATCTCTGTACTTTCCACCCAATTATGCTATGAACCTAAACTTACTCTCAGAAATAAAGAAATGGTATGGGGAGGGAGGAGGGAGGAGGGTTCAGGATGGGGAACACATGTATACCTGTGGCGGATTCATTTTGATATTTGGCAAAACTAATACAATTATGTAGTTTAAAAATAAAATAAAATTAGAAAAAAAAATAAAAAAATAAAAAGCAAGCGTGCTAAAAAAAGAAATAAAGTTTAATAAATGCTTCAAAAAGTGGTTTAAAAAAATTGCTTAGAAACAGATAATGCTGCATGTTCCCACTTGTATTTTGAAATAGAGAAAGTATACTCCTGTTAATGGCAATTTTTTCTGGGAGATTATGATGAAAGGCAGTTTATGTTTTCCTAATGTTTATCTATTTCATTCATCTTTGACCCTCCAATACTAGTTTTTGATTGTGCACCTACATAACTAGTGCTTAGTAAGTGTTTTTGAATCAATGAGAAAACAGAAAATTAGTGCATAAAGGGAGATCTGGGGACTTCTCATTATATTTATGGTGACCCTTGTTATCCATATCCCACTGGCCCAACCCCACACATAATAAAGTACACTGAGCACTAACCAGCACCTGGCTTGCAGCCTCATCACAAACCTTCAAGGGCTGTGAACTTTTCTCCAGTTACTAGTCCATAAAAGAGGATATGTCCCTGAAGAACTCAGGCTGACAATTAATTCACTAATGACTAGAGTATTAGAACCACTGACTGCTACAGCATTGTTCCAAAGATCACAGACTTACAGGCACTCACCCAATGGTGGGCAAGACAAGCCACCAGAGTATAAGAAAAAAATATCAGGATGCACTTGTATCTCTGAAAACATTTCCTTTTCAGTTTGTACTTTTTCTTTGTATTTAATAATGTCATAAGATATTAATAAATTATTTGTATATGTAACTTACATATATGCATGGCCTGCCAAGCAGAAGACACAAGTTCAGTCCCTGGGTCGGGAAGATCCTCTCAAGAAGGGAATGGCAACCCACTCCAGTATTCTTGCCTGGCAAATCCCATGGACAGAGAAGCCTGGTGGGCTACAATCCATGGGGTCACAAAAGAGTTGGACACGACTTAGTGACTAAACAACAACAATAACATATATATGTAGTTTTACATTTAATAATGCCTTAAGATATTAATAGATTTATATACAGTATATATATGTAATTTATATATATGCACATCTGTGTACACATATATGTATATATAATATATACATACAGAAAGAGAGCATGCTCTAAAATTTTGTGCATAAAGGTACACAATCAGAGAAGGTTATAGACCATCTGGTCTGGCCCCTTTATTTTAGAAAGGACGAAACTAAAACTCAGAAAAGTGAGGTAACTTGCCTAACTGTTAGTCGCTCAGTCATGTCCAACTCTTTGTGACCACATGGACGGTAGCCCACCAGGCTCCTCTGTCCATGGGATTCTCCAGGCAAGAATACTGGAGTGGGTTACCATGCCCTTCTCCAGGGGATCTTCCTGACTCAGGACTCAAACCCAGGTCTCCTGCATTGCAAGCAGATACTTTACCGTCTGAGCCACCTGGGAAGCAAGTTTAACAACTTACCCAAACTGTATAGCTGAAGAAAACTAATAGTTAAAGGAAGTGTAATGGTTTACCCAGTTGTCTTTTTTTTTTCTGCCTCATTTCACAATTTTGATGGAATTAAACTGTTTTTTGAATATCATGTGAGATAAATTTTAACATTTTCCTAAAAGTTTAATTTTTAAAATGTCCTTACACACCCAAATGGACCTTCTTCCTCGTCCTGCAAAAGGAGGGCTGAACTTGCACTCAAGGATGGCACTCTTCTCAGTCAGATTTCCTCTTCCTAGGGAGCTTTACCCGCTGTCTCACAGGAACATTATTTGCAGGAATAATGCTCAGTGGAAACTAATCATAGACAGAATCAGATATAGAAATCACTAACAGAAAAGCATCAGACAGTCCTCTGGTCTTCTAAAACATTACTAACAAGCATTGTCAGCAAAACCCTGTCTCCAGGGACCATTACTTTGAGGGAACTCTGCCAATCATAGCATTACTTAGAAGGCGCAGTTTTTATGATCCTCAAACGCCTACTGTCAAACTAAACTAAAGTTCTGAATGGTTTCAAACACTTCCAGGTTTGGCTAAGTAAATATACTTTCAAATTCAAGTGTGGCCTGAGGGCCAGGTAAGAGCTTTTTCCCCCAGCCTGAGTGCATACTTTAGTTTGTCAGAGCAGCAAATGCCTTTGCATTACAGAGTATGGATGCGGATGAGTAGAGACCTAGAATTCTGTTGCCAGCTGTCTTCCTTTGTGGAGGGTAAGGACAAAGACTTCAATTTCTCTGAATCATTTTGAAAACCATCTCCCAGGATTTAAAAAAAAAAAAAGCAAATGGTAAAAGGTAAGAAGCACATCTCATTAGTTTCAAAATTCTCTCCTCCTAGAACCAAAAGCCCTGCTGAATTCATAAGGAAACGTTTTGCACAAAAGTGGCCCATGTGAGAAGCTGGGAACTAGAAAGGATCCCCAGTTCCCAAAAGGGAGTTATCAATAGACCTATGTAATCATAATGTCATTGCTTTGTTTTTACAGATGACAGTCTTTGCAGAATCATTTGGTCTTGGCAGACCATATATCATAATTCTCCTCCCTTTAGTAATTTCTTCACTGCTAGAGAAAATTCTGCATATGTGGAAACCATCTTGACAAATGGTGAAAAAATATTTTCTTTTCACTTAGAATTGCCTTTTTTATACTGTCAGAATTTATAAACAAAAAGTTGTGTGGAGAATTTTGGCAATATGAATGCCTAGCATGAGAAAAATGTAAACATGCAATTTAACAAAATGTTTACAAATAGGTCCAGAACCGCAAGAGAAACACCCAGGGATATCTCAAATCTGGAACTTGGCATTTGGCGGATAATTCAGTGACTTTTTTTTTACATTTTTATTCTGGAAAAACACTTTTGTTATTTAATCCTTTCATAAGGTATTCATTTATTAACCAAACTGATTTCCTTCAGGTGGGAATTAATAACTACATATGCTAGAGATACAGCATATTTTAATTTTATCATGATATTTTTTAAAAAACTCTTTTGATAGCTGCAGAATTAACTTGCAAGAATAAGGATTTTGTAGCAAAGACTGTTCTCAAAGATTGAGCAACTGAGCTCCAAGCATACTGAATAATGGGCTGGCAGGGAGATGTAGGTGGTTTTTAAGGTGCATGTAGTGGGAAGATCTGTGTGTGGGGTGTGTGTGTGTGTGTGTGTGTGTGTCTGTTCTTGACATGTAACCACAATTTAGGGCAAGGGCAGATCTTCCCACTATCTATGTCAGGCACATAGAAAATGTTCAAAAAGAGATATTATCAAATCTATAGACAGTCCAAATCTGGAACAAGGGATATTTTATTATAGAACTAAGCTTTAAAATTATCCTGATAGTAGAAGAATAAGCTAAAATGGTTATGAATATTATAGAAGGGGAAAAAGTTAAAATCCTACAGTTAAAGGGTTTTTCTTTCCTTTTGGTTTTAAGTTCAACTGTAGCAACATAGTATGCAGATATCCTGGCTTTAAGAAGCAACAGTTAGAACTGTACATAGAACAATGGACTGATTCACAATTGGGAAAATAGTACAACAAAGCTGTACACTGACACCCTGCTTATTTAACTTCTATGCAGAGTACATCACGACAGATGCCTGGCTGGATGAATCACAAGCTGGAATCAAGATTGCCGGGAGAAATATCTACAACTTCAGATATACAAATAATACTACCCTATTGGCAGAAAATATAGAGGAACTAAAGAGCCTCTTGATGAGGGTGAAAGAGGACAGTGAAAAAAATGGCTTGAAACTCAACATTCAAAAAACTAAGATCATGGCATCCAGTCCCATCACTTCATGGCAAATAGAAGGGGGAAAAGTGGAAGCAATGACAAATTTTCTTTTCTTGGGCTCCAAAATCACTGTGAACAGTGACTACAGCCATGAAATTAAAGGACACTTACCCCTTGGAAGGAAAGCTATGACAAACCTAGATTGCATTGTTCAAAAGAAGAGATATCACTTTGCTGACAAAGCTTCATATAGTCAAAGCTATGGGTTTTCCAGTAATCATGTACGGATGTGAGAGTTGGACAATAAAGAAGCCTGAGCTCCAAAGAGATGATGCTTTCAAACTGTGGGCTGGAGAAGACTCTTGAGAGTACCCTGGACTTCAAGGAGATCAAACCAATCAATCCTAAAGGAAATGAACCCTGAGTATTCGTTGGAAGGACTGATGCTGAAGCTGAAGCTCCAGTAGGTTGGTCACCTGGTGCGAAGAGTTGACTCATAGGAAAAGACCCTCATGCTGGGAAAGATTGAAGGCAAAAGGAGCAGGGGCTGACAGAGGATGAGATGGATAGATAGCATCACTGACTCAATGACATGTATCTGAGCAAACTCCAGGTGACAGTAGGACAGAGGAGCCTGGAATGCTGTAGTCCATGGGGTCACAAAGAGTTGGCTATGACTTAGCAACTGAAAAACAACATCCTAGCTCATGTGGAAAAGTTTCTGAAGGCTTGAATGACATAGAATTTACTATGGTGCCAACAGCAGGACATGGATTACTGGATTATTATGTGTAATCTTTACTATAGAATCGTAAGTTGTATATAAATCAGGGAAAGTAACTAGCCTAATGCACTTGGGCATGGCCATATCCCATGTAGAACACTGTGTTCAGTTCTGGGCATTATATTTTTGAAAGAATATTTATAAAGTATATTAATAATATAATCTGAAAAGGAAATTCAAGTGGTGAAAGGCTCATAGAAGGGAGAGCTGAAGAAACTAGGAATAATAAGGCTAAAAAGGAGAATTTTAGGGAGAATGTGATTAATTGCCCTAAAACATATAAAAGGCAGTAAAAGCAAAGGGTAATAATAATTAACATGTATTGAGTACCATATGCAAAGTAGTCACTGTTATCTGCATTTTGCAAAAGAGGAAAACTGAGGCCCGCAGAATACGTTACACATCTGTGGCCACATAATTTATAATGGTTGAGCCAGTTTTCATCCCACTAATCCACCCCCAGATCTGGGAGAGAGATTAAAGCTATTTCCCAAATATTTCTAATCTCCGTTTACAGAATCCTAGTAAGACTGTTAACTTTCTCAATTTTTTTGAAGCTGAACATGAACTGATGATTTGCTCTGGTCCAGGAAATATGGCCATAAGTCATATACATAACTTCAGTGCGGGAGTTTAAGAGCCTATGAGCAATTTACCACATGCTTTTCCTACCTTGGATGTGAGGACATGGAACTTCCATCAGTCTAGGTCTCTGAAGGGCAATGATTAACAGCTGTCCTGAAGATCCATGATAGACAAGTAGCAGGAGCAAAAACCAAACCATTATTGTTCGATTAAGCCACTGGGATTTGAGGACTGTTTGTTACTGCAACATTATCTCAGCTTTTCTGACAGATACACAAGCCTACATGCTTAAACTCATTAAAATATCTCACCATAAGGAAACATTGTTATTCATATATTCCCAGAACCAAGAATAGTTTGTAGAAACTAAGGTAGGTAGACTTGGACTTTTTTTTTAATGTAAAATCCTCCAAAATTGCTTCATGTGAAGAAGTGAGCTCCCTGAAAATGGCAATATTTAAACAGAGACCAGATGATGATTTTGTACCTACATAGCGAAAGAGATGGCTTCATTATGGGGGTTTTATCAAACTTTTATCCAGCACCTCCAATGTGCCAGGCATTTCAGCCACAAAGATAAATCCAAACACCCTATCTTCATCCTGGAGGAAATAAGTTCAGAAGTAGATAACCTCTGATGTCTCTTCGATCAGTGTGATTCAACTAAATTAGAGATAATAACATGGTCTGGATAAAGCTGACAGCAAGCCCGAACTTAGAAATAAGCACGTAGCACTACAAATCCTGGTTGTATTATTATTTTTCAATTAAGAGCCAAAAGTACAGGGTTTGCAAAAAGAAAGAAAAAGAAAGACATGTTGGGTTTAAAAGAGGAACATTTTCCCTTTCTCTAGTTACCATTCTTAAATCCTGCAAACCAGGCATATTATCTGGCTTACATCAGGGGTGTTCCAGCAAAGGGAATAGCACTGACTCATAGCAATTGTTACCGACCTTTTCCATCACCTCTCCCATCCCTTCGAATCAGGAAGGGGACATTTCAATACTTATCAAAGTCAGATCTGAAAAGAGGCAATAATCTTTCCCTAGGGCCATTCTTCAGTTTCAAAATCAGCCAAACCCTTCCCAAAAGATCAGAAGCTTTTCCTAAAAGGGTATTTAAGTGGGACCTAGAGGAATCCCACATTCTAAGGATGATGTGAAAATCACAAACTAAATGAGTGATTCCAAGACACAGTGATGTTCCCCAAAGGCACCTTAAAACCATACTCATTTTGGTACTTTCTTTCCTGTTACCAATTCTTAAAACTTAGTTTATTTTTTTTTAAACTTCCAAAAATCAAGCAGCACAGAGTTCTCTCCTTTCACTGGCTCGCTGCATTTTAATGGAAAAACATCTAAAACTTGGGTTAGCATTAACTTTAATTGCTCTGAGGCAAACATTTCCATTTCAGGTTATGATTCATAACCGTATTAGTCCAATATAATATATGCAGGCTGGATTTTGCAGCCATTATCTAGACAAGGGTGAGGTATCTGATTACTATTGTTCCCCAACTCAAAAGGGTCAGTTTGAACTCCTGAATACTCCAATCCCTCCCGCCCAGGCCCTGAGTTTTCTGAACTATGGTCCTGATTTTTTATGAAATAAATGAGGGCAAGCTGAGTTTCAGTGCCACATCTTAAGTGCCATATCTTAAGCTCAGTGTGACATGAGTTTCTGAAAAAATACACACAGAAAAAACTGGCTTTGGCACATGGCAGAGCAGTAGGGAACTTGCAGCTGTACTAGTTTAATATGCGCCCTTAATACTCTTGCCTATTTTCAAAAATACAATACCACTCTTCCCCAGACAGCTGGCTCCCCAGCCTCCTGGCTCCCCAGCCTCGCGCCAAGCTACCTACACAAATATACACTTAACAAACACAGATGTGAAATGTCGACCTAGGGCAGAAGAGAAGCAAGGGGTTTCGGGTGTTTAGTCTGGTGGCTCCACACTGAAAAGTTTCAGGAGCAGAGCTAATGTTGGAAGAGTGAGAGGGGAAACCGCCCAGCCTGTACTTTCATCCGGGTACTATGGAGATGACCCCGTTTTCCCGGGACCAGTTTGCCCTCTGCCCTGGTGACCTGGCTTGAGATTTAATCTAGAGACAGAAGGGAGATCAAGAAGACAATTGTGCGGGTGGGTACTCAGACCGAGAGAAGGGCTAGAAGTCACTCAGCCTTCCTGCACTGGCCGGGCTGACACACCCACTCAGAACCGATGGCCCGGGGATGCGGCAGGGAGGGGAGGGGACCCACGCACCCCGTGTCCCGCGCGCACAAAGATGCTACAGTGGGGACGCGCGTGAATAATTCAGATTTGGGCTGGAAGGTCTCGATGCACTCGGCGGAGGGTGCCCTTTTCCTCCCCCTAGTCCTCCATCCCCCCCACAAAGTGAACGAGAGAAAGTTGTGTCCGGGCCAAGGCGCCCCGGGGCTGCAAAGGGAGCGAGGACAGGCGGAGAGGAAACCCGGGCCCCCTTACCTTGTCCTTGGGGCCGAGGTTTTGCAAAACCTCCTTGCCGGTGGCGCTCCGGATCTCCACCCCAGCGGGCGCGGGCGACGCGGGCGCGGGCTCCCGGCTCTCCTCCCGGCCTTGGCCCCGGTGCGGGGTATCCCCCTCGGCGCCAGGTCGGCTCCCCGAGCCTCGGACGCTGCCCTGGCTGCTCCGGGGAGTCTTCGCGCCGCGCTGCCCCACGCTCAGGGCATCGAAATCCAGCGTCTTGCTCTCGAAGGCGCCCTCCACGTTGCAGAACATGCCTCCGTACTTCTGCCGCGGGACCTGGTCGGTGGTGCCCGGCCTGGCCAGGTACACGGGCAGATCGTCTTCATGGGAGCTGTCCCAGCCTCTGCGGCCCGAGGCCATGGTTGGATCGCGACAGCGGCCCGTGGGTTCTCTTCCCCAAAGGCGGAAAGGGCAGCAGCCGGCAGCGTGCGCCGAACCACAGTGACTGGGGCGGGAGGAGGCGCCTGAGCCTTCGCGCCAGAGGCGGCAGTGCTGCTCCGGTTCCTGCCAGTCCCCTGCGAGCCCCGAGTCAGCGAGCGAAGCGCTTGGGCCGGAGCGGCGGCGTGTTCCGCTCGCCCGCCTCGCCCGCCCAGCCGGCCGCACCTCCTGCGCGCCGGGACCCTAACGTGGCCTCCTGCGATCACGCGTCCCCGCCGCCCATCCAAAGGAGAAATCCAACTTGGCGCGCGCGCACACACACAGGCACGGTTCCAGCTCGCCCAACAACCCCCAGGTTGACACTCAAGAGCTCGCCTCACTCTCATGTGAGCACAAACCCTGTTTTACCCACACTCACTCCCAAGTTGGCCTCCCAAACACAAGCCTCTGCCCCACTCAGGTACGGAAACTTTGTTGGCTCAGGTGGGTTGATATAAACTCTAAGTTCTTCCTGATTTACAGCAACACACACACACACAAACTCAAATTTACCAGACTCACAATCTCAGACTTTGTTTACCCATAATCCCAGACTCTGTCTCATCCTAATCTTAGAATTGTCTCACAATTGCTCCCGGTTCTAGAATCTGCCTCACAAACCTGCACCCTCACATAATGAACTCCTGAATTATTGGCTTACAGAGCTCTACAGACACATCATCTTATTGACAATCACAAGAAACCTGTAACAGACTCACACACTTCAATTTATTCTTTTAATTTTTCTTTGATGTGGACTGCTCCCCAACCAGGGATCCAAATGCACCGCCTACATTGGAAGGGGAAGTCTTAACCCCTGGACCATCAGGGAAGTCCCCCTTCAACCTATTCTTACTTCATATATTTCACCCTGGATTTTGCTTTTTATCCACCCTTAATTTGTTTATTTACTTTTGGCCATGACTTGCTGGCATGTGGGATCTTAGTTCCCAGGCCACAGATCAAACCTGCACCCACTGCATTGGAAGGTGGAGGCTCAATCACTGGACCACCGAGGAAGTCACTTAAAAGATTTTTTTTGAAGTATAGTTTTGGTTTGAATTGTTTGGTTTTCTACTATGTGCTTACCTAAATAGGTAAAAGATGAAAACCACATCTTTTTTTTTTTTTTTTCCCCTAAGGTGTCAGGGTTTGTTTTGTTTGTTTTTTGGTTGAACCTCCAGCCATGAGGGATCTTAGTTCCCCTGATTAGGGATGGAGCCTATGCCCCTTGCAGTGGAAGCCCAGAGTCTTAACCACTGGCCCACCAGGGAAGTCCCTATCCACCCTTGATTTGCATCACACACAATTACACTACTGATCAGACAAGCCTTGCAAAGTACTCTTAATACTTTGTCCTCATCGGACAACTTCCTGGCTGATACCTCACTTATTGAGGTCAGAACCCTACACTTGGCCCCACACACAAGTCTAGATTTACCTCAAAATTGAGAACCAAAGACTTTGCCATTTCTATTAGCGGACACACACGCAGGTATTACTCATGCATATGCACAGTCTCACATCCGCAGCCTCTTCCATGTCCACCCACATACACTCTATGCCAGACTGCCCCATGAACACAGAGTTCACAAACTCAGAGCTCACACCACATGTGCACACCCTGCCTAAGCTCCAAACCTGTAAGGCCCACTTTCAACTGACCCCTTCTTAGAAATTCACTCTTGCAGTTACTTAGTCATCGAACATGAACTGCACGCCCACTCTGCTCTTCAGAAGGTACTGGAGAGACAGTGTTAAACAAGGCAGATGAGGGCCTGTCCCCATTGAGAGTATAGACTGCAACCACCCATCTGGGTAGCTCAGTCATTCACTGGCCTGCCCAACTTCATCTTCTGAATTCTCCACTACATCATAAGCTCCATGAAGGCAGATATTCGATCTGTTTAGTCTACCTTTGAATATCTGGAGTCTAGAGCATCTGTTGGCACTTAAGGTACTCCGTAAATCTCTTTTGAATGAATGGATGATGATGATAATATTAAAAACAACAGTAGGGAACATTCATCGGTACAGTTGCTGTGTGCCACTCGTTAATGTAATGGTTTCCCATATATGTATTAATTCATTTAGTGCCCATAAGCATTTGGAAGTTTTCTTTGTGCGCATAGACATGATCTTTAAAGGCATCTACACTGAAGTTCATGAATTGAAACTCTGAACATCAATTTGGGGGGAAATTGGGATTGTGGGAAATGGGATCTCAGTGGCAGGCCTGTAACAGCCTTGGTGGTTTGAAGGATAGAAGTTGACATAAACTCAAAGACAAGTACATTGACACCAGTTATACTTAACCCACAATGAGGAGAAAGGACCTTAAAGACTGTCTATACTCCATCAAAATTACTGACTTCCTTTGGGCAGCTGCTCCTTTTTAACAAATGCTGGTGGTGTTGGACTTAGAAATTTATGTGAGGGACTTCCCTGGTGGCCCAGTGGCTAAGAATCTATCTGCCAGTGCAGGGGTCACGGGTTTGATCTCTGGTCCAGGAAGATTCCACATCCTGCGGGGCAACTAAGCCTGTCTACTGTACTGCTGAAGGCTGCGTACCCTAGAGGCTGTGCTCTGCAAAAAGAGAAGCCACCGCAATGTGAAACCTGAGCACTGCAGCTAGAGAAAGCCTGCACACAGCAGTGAAGACCCAGCACAGCCAAATATAAATAAATATTTTTTAAAAGAAATGTATATAAAAAAAATTCATGTGAAATATCCATAAAACAGGCCATTCCCTCCCTCTTTGCTCCTATAGGTTACCTTCCTCTCCTTTCCCATTGCTTTCATCCCTCCTTTCATCGATTCATCTTCTGACTGTTAGGAGGAAACTTGCTATGTGTCCAGCATTGTCCTGGGTTCCCTCCCTGGTGGAACACAAGTCTAGTCGCAGGGAACTGACAGTAAGAAAGATTAGGTCAGATAGTCACAAGAATTATGAAGAAAGTAAGATAGCCAGTTTTTTAATTGGCTAGCCAGGAAAGACTTGAAGTCTTCCCTCTCTGACTTTCTATATACACCAGGGGCACCTTCACCATCAGCAGCAGCAACAATAAAGATACCAGCTAACATTTATTAGGAATTCTGTAACAAGTTCAGTCCTAAGGATTTCCATTGTGTCTTGATTAATCTTAATGGCACTGTGAGTCAAGTGCCATTATTTTACTAGTGAAGAAGCTGAGGCTCTTAAGTGCCCAAGCTATGACAGAATGGTAACTGGAAGCAAAATACGTGCCAAGAGTCCAAGGTTTCCTTTGAGAGGAGCACATTCTGAAGGTAGACCAGGCTTGTCTGTTTTCCCGTGTGTGGGCGTAGATATGCTCAGTTACATTGCCTCACCACTATGACTGTTGCAATGTACATGCTCCATAATTACATTTGTTGATGAAACATCACCTTTAAGAGTCAACAGCTGCATATACACATATGTGTTTAATTAAGAAAGCCAAGCAGTCCTGAAATGAAGACTGAAATGGGAATGGCTGATCTGACTCCAGTTCTGCAACTATGTGGCCTCTGGCCAAGCATCTTATTTAACTTCTAGATGTCTTTCTTCTTTGTATTTGCCTCACCCACTTAACAGGATTATTAAGGACTTTATTCCTTGAGTAAGACATTGTGCTGAGAACTCCACATGCATGGCCTTAACCTTCATAACAACCCCATAAATTTCGTGTGATTATTCTCATTTGACCGGTGGAGAAAACAAGGCCTGGACAAGTTAAGTTTCTTGCCCAAAGTATCACAGCTAGCACTTCAAGGTAGAATTCAAATCCTTCACCAGCTAACTCAGGGCCTGTGCTCTTAAAAAACACCCACAACAGAGTTCTGATGTAAGGATCCAAAGGGAGAATAAAAGGAAAGACTAAAAGTGAGATGTTAACAAAGAAAATTATTCTAATAATATCTAAACAATATCCAACTGTTTCTGGGCAGAGGTTGACTTTAATCAGGACAAATATTCACATAAAGAAACATCCTACCAGTGTCAAGCTAACAAAGGACACAGCCCCACGAACACACGGTGATTTTGTCACATCTCTCCCTAGAGAGGTAGAGGAGACATTACTTAGGGCAGTCACAAACATAAGAGAACCATTCTGTCTGTGGCCACCTTAAGTCACTTCCTGCTGAAAAAGTTATCCCAAACCACATAAAAACAGCAAGCTATTTCTCTAACCAAGCAACAAAATGGAGCTTTCCACTTGTCACATACCTGAACAGATTTGCATTTTCTGTAACTGTAGTAAATGACTTGCCAGTTTGCATTGAGATGACCTGTGAAGTGAGCCACAGGGTATCTGATTATAACTTCAGGGAAATGTATTCCGGCGGCATCTTCTATTACCTATAGATCAGCAGAAGGCAGAGACTCCTGGATGGTAAGCAATGGCACTCGAGGAGCAATCCAGATATAGCATTGCCTAGGACATCTTTGTGGAGAAGGCAATGGCACCCCACTCCAGTACTCTTGCCTGGAAAATCCCATGGATGGAGAAGTCTAGTGGGCTGCAGTCCATGGGGTTGCTAAGAGTCGGACACGACTGAGAGACTTCCCTTTCACTTTTCACTTTCATGCATTGGAGAAGGAACTGGCAACCCACTCCAGTGTTCTTGCCTGGAGAATCCCAGGGACGGGGGAGCCTGGTGGGCTACCGTCTCTGGGGTCGCACAGAGTCGGACACGACTGAGTGACTTAGCAGCAGTAGCAGGACATCTTTGATGTAAAATAAACTGCACTGCAGTCTTTTTTGTTTGTTTTGTCTTGGGAAGGGAGCATTTTATAAAGATGGGGGTGGGATAAGATAGGGATGGGGGTTAAGAGATACAAACTGCTATGTATGAAACAAACTATGAGGATATGTTGGATCGGCTTCCCCGGTGGCTCAGCTGGTAAAGAATCTGCCTGCAATGCAGGGGACCCCGGCTTGATTACTGAGTGGGGAATTTCCCCTGGAAAAGGGATAGGCTACCCACTCCAGGATACTTGGGCTTCCCTGGTGGCTCAGATGGTAAAAAATCCACCTGCAAAGCAGGAAACCTGGGTTTGATCCCTGGGTCAGGAAGATCCCCTGGAGGTGGGCATGGCAACCCACTCCAATATTCTTGCCTGGAGAATTCCATGGACAGAGGAGCCTGGTGGGCTACAGTCCATGGGGTCACAGAGTCGAACATGACTGAGTGACTAAGCACAACTCAGTATATATTGGACAGCATGGGGAATATAGGCAATATTTTATAATAATCACAATGAAGTATAATCTATAAAAATTTTGAATCACTATGTTGTACAACTGAAACTAATATAATACCATAAATATACTATACTGCAATTTTAAAAAGTCATAAACTCTCAACAAATATGGGAAAATGTGAACAATGGCAGGTTAAGTGAAGAAGCAGGATGTAAAAGTAGTCATATGTCATGTTTATGACTATTAAATATGTTGACTATTAACAAGGGATAAACAAAAACTCTAACAATTGTGTCTAGGTTATGCATATTTTTCTCTTTTTTGCTAAACTTGTAATGATGTTATCAGATTTTTTTAATGGAGTATAATTGCTCTACAACATTATGGTAGTTTCTGCCTAACAACAAAATGAACCAGGTATCAGTTCACTTCAGTTCAGTCGCTCAGTCCTGTTCAATTCTTTGTGACCCCATGGACTGCAGCACGCCAGGTCTCCCTGTCCATCACCAACGCCTGGAGTTTACCCAAACTCATGTCCATTGAGTCGGTGGTGCCATCCAACCATCTCATTCTCTGTCGTCCCTTTCTCCTCCTGCCTTCAATCTTTCCCAGCATCAGGGTCTTTTCAAATGAGTCAGTTCTTCGCATCAGGGAGCCAAAGTTTTGGAGTTTCAGCTTCAATATCAGTCCTTCCAATGAACACTCAGGACTGATCTCCTTTAGGATGGACTTCTTGTATCTCCTTGCAGACTCAGGGAGTCTCAAGAGTCTTCTCCAACACCACAGTTCAAAAGCGTCAATTCTTCAGTGCTCAGCATTCTTTATAGACCATCTCTCACATCCATACATGACTACTGGAAAAACCATAGCCTTGACTAGAAGGACCTTTGTTGGCAAAGTAATGTCTTTGCTTTTTAATATGCTGTCTAGGTTGGTCATAACTTTCCTTCCAAGGAGTAAACATCTTTTAATTTCATGGCTGTGGTCACCATTTGCAGTGATTTTGGAGCCCCCCAAAATAAAGTCTGCCACTGTTTCCCCATCTATTTGCCATGAAGTGATGGGATAGATGGCATGATCTTAGTTTTCTGAATGTTGAGCTTTAAGCCAACTTTTTCACTCTCCTCTTTCACTTTCATCAAGAAGCTCTTTAGTTCTTTACTTTCTGTCATAAGGGTGGTGTCATCTCCATATCTGAGGTTATTGATATTTCTCTTGGCAATCTTGATTCCAGCTTGTGCTTCATCCAACCCAGCGTTTCTCATGATGTACTCTGCATATAAGTTAAATAAGCAGGGTGACAATATACAACCTTAACGGATCCCTTTTCCTATTTGGAACCAGTCTGCTGTTCCATGTCCAGTTCTAACTGTTGCTTTGACCTGCATACAGGTTTCTCAAGAGGCAGGTCAGGTGGCCTGGTATTCCCATCTCTTTCAGAATTTTCCACAGTTTGTTGTGATCCACACAGTCAAAGGCTTTGGCATAGTCAATAAAGCAGAAGTAGATGTTTTTCTGGAACTCTCTTGCTTTTTTGATGACCCAGTGGATGTTGGCAATTTGATCTCTGGTTCCTCTGCCTTTTCTAAAACCAGCTTGAATATCTGGAAGTTCATGGTTCACGTATTGCTGAAGTCTGGCTTGGAGAATTTTAAGCATCACTTTACAAGCGTGTGAGATGAGTACAATTGTGTCGTAGTTTGAGCATTCTTTGGCATTGCCTTTCTTTGGGATCGGAATGAAAACTGACCTTTTCCAGTCCTGTGGCCACTGCTGAGTTTTCCAAGTTTGCTGGTGTGTTGAGTGCAGCACTTTCACAGCGTCATCTTTCAGGATTTGAAATAGCTCTACTTATATTCTATCACCTCCACTAGCTTTGTTCGTAGTGATGCTTCCTCAGGCCCACTTGACTTCACATTCCAGGATGTCTGGCTCTAGGTGAGTGATCATCACACCATCGTGATCATCTGGGTCATGAAGATCTTTTTTGTACAGTTCTTCTGTGTATTCTTGCCACCTCTTCTTAATATCTTCTGCTTCTCTTAGGTCCATACCATTTCTGTCCTTTATTGAGCCCATCTTTGCATGAAATGTTCCCTTGGTATCTCTAATTTTCTTGAAGAGATCTCTAGTCTTTCCCATTCTATTGTTTTCTTCTATTTCTTTGCACTGATCACTGAGGAAGGCTTTCTTATCTCTCCTTGCTATTCTTTAGAACTCTGCATTCAAATGGGTATATCTTTCCTTTTCTCCTTTGATTTTTGCTTCTCTTCTTTTCACAGCTATTTTTAAGGCCTCCTCAGACAGCCATCTTGCTTTTTTGCATTTCTTTTTCTTGGAGATGGTCTTGATCCCTGTCTCCTGTACAATGTCACGAACCTCCATCCATAGTTCATCAAGCACTCTGTCTATCAGATCTAGTACCTTAAATGTATTTCCCACTTCCACTGTATAATCATAAGGGATTTGATTAAGTCATACCTGGATGGTCTAGTGGTTTTCCCTACTTTCTTTAAGTCTGAATTTGGCAATAAGGAGTTCATGATCTGAGCCACAGTCAGCTCCCTGTCTTGATTTTGCTAACTACATAGAGCTTCTCCATCTTTGGCTACAAAGAATATAATCAATCTGATTTCGGTGTTGACCATCTGGTAATGTCCATGTGTAGAGTCTTCTCTTGTGTTGTTGGAAGAGGGTGCTTGCCATGATCAGTGTGTTCTCTTGGCAAAACTTTATTAGCCTTTGCCTGGCTTCATTCTGTACTCCAAGACCAAATTTGCCTGTTATTCCAGGTGTTTCTTGACTTCCTACTTTTGCATTCCAGTCCTCTATAATGAAAAGAACATCTTTCTTGGGTGTTAGTTCTAGAAGGTCCTGTAGGTCTTCATAGAACCGTTCAATTTCAGCTTCTTCAGCATTACTGGTCAGGGCATAGACTTGGATTACCATGATATTGAATGGTTTGCTTTGGAAATGAACAAGAGATCATTCTGTTGTTTTTGAGATTGCATCCAAGTACTGCATTTCAGACTCTTTTATTGACTATGATGGCTACTCCATTTCTTCTAAGGGATTCTTGCCCACAGTTGTAGATATAATGGTCATCTGAGTTAAATTCACCCATTCCAGTCCGTTTTAGTTCGCTGATTCCTAAAATGTCGATGTTCACTCTTGCCATCTCCTGTTTGACCACGTCCAATTTGCCTTGATTCATGGACCTAACATTCCAGGTTCCTATGCAATATAGCTCTTTACAGCATCGGACCTTGCTTCCATCACTGGTCACATCCACAACTGGGTGTTGTTCCGCGGCACTGGAAGCAAGTGGTGGCTGTGCGGTGCTGGAGTAGCAAGAGGCCGAGAGGAGATACTCCAGGTCCAAGGTCAGGAGCAGGGCCGTGAGGAGATAGCCCACGTCCAAGGTCGGAGAAATACCAGTAAGTCAGTAGGCAATGAGAGAGGGCATCAGACGGCAGACAGACAGAAATCACAATCATAGAAAACTAACCAGTCTAATCTCATGGACCACAGCCTTTCTATCTCAATGAAACTATGAACCATGCCGTGTAGGGCCACCCAAGACAAATGGGTCATGGTGAAGAGTTCTGACAAAATGTGGTCCACTGGAGAAGGGAATGGCAAGCCACTTCGGTGTTCTTGCCTTGAGAACCCCATGAACAGTATGAAAAGGCAAAAAGATAGGTAACTGAAAGATGAACTCCCCAGGTCAGTAGGTGCCCAACATGCTACTGAACCAGCTATAAATATACCTATATCCTGTCTCGAGCCTCCCTCCCCAGCTTCATCCCACCCCTCTAGGTCATCACAGAGCGTGAAGCTGAGCTCCCTGTGCTATACAGCAGGTTCCCACTAGCTATCTGGTTTACACATGGTAGTGCATATATGTCATGCACTCTAGTCTTATAAAGCAAAAATCTACCCAACAGAAGACAAAATTTTAATAGTCACTAAGGCTGTGCCTCCATACTCAGAACAAGGAGAAAACAGAGAACTTAATGCAGTTTACTTTGACTCAACAATGAGTTTAAATATCTCTGATCAAAACCCACCCTCTGTCTTTTCCTTCCTTGAGCTGCAGGAATTTGAACCTATATTATCTCTTTCCTACTTTATGGGTACAGACTTTAAATACCTCATTTGCACCCTATAAATGTCATATATGAATGAGACAATCTTTGCAAAATACTCAGCACTCTACCCAACACACAGTATTTGCTCAATAAAAATTAGTTTCCCATTTTTTCAGAGTATATTTAGATATATCATTAATAGTGACTCAGACAGTAAGAAATCTGCTTGCAATGCAGGAAACCTGAGTTCAGTCTCTGGGTCAAGGGATCCCGTGGAGAAGGGAATGGCAACCCACTCCAGTGTTCTCGCCTGGAGAATCCCATGGACAGAGGGGCCTGGAGGGCTACAGTCCATGGGGTCGCAAATAGTCGGACATGACTGAGCAACTAACACTTTCACTTTCCACTTATCACACAGAGTTTGTAATAATGAGCTTGACCACGTCCTGCAAGTTTAGTTTTGCAGGGATTTATGGAGAAAATTGACACAATAATAATGTTTCATATATATATTTTTAAATGACTAATATTTTCAACATACCTCCATCACACCCTAAGAATTTTCCTGGCAGGCCACTAGCAGTTTTGGCTCAATATTTGGTGACTAAAGTGTTCATTAGAAACCTACAAACAGGTTATTTTTCAAACATATGCACAATGCTAAAGCCATTTTAATAATCCCAATTGTGTACACAGAAAAAAATTTCTGCTCTTTCATGAATATCTACGTGTATAGGGGAAAACTATAAGAATATATACTAATATATTAAAATATTAATAGAGGATGAGTTGTAGGATTATGAGTAATTTTTAGTTTTTTCCTTCAAGCATTCCTGTATTTCCTAAAATCTCAAAATCTCTATAAGTGTATTAGCCTTTTATAGTTATAAAGCTTATGATTTTTTAAATGCATGTCTAGGATGTTATCTTAGATCAAAATATATTTACTGAGCATGTTGAAAATTGCTGATGGAGAATTATTGAATAAAGCTGTTACCTCTATATTATGAAGATTTATTATCAAAAACGGAAAAAAATAAAACCACCACCAACAAAGGAAATTAGGCTCCTCATCAGAGTCAAATTGTCATTTCATGCAAAATATCTCAACAGTTGGACAGCTGAGTGAGAAAAAGAATCATTACAATCAGGGTGTGAAACGAGGACTTATAAAGTGTCCTCGAGGCAAATCCTTTCCACCAAAGGATTAGTTAATAAGACAAGACATAATCACCTTCCTAGTGTGGAGTTGTTCAGGTTCCCTTCCCCATTTCATACACAAAGCATCTCTCTTTGACACCACTGTTCTCAAATGTTTGAAAGTCATTCCCAATTACAGAAGTTTCTTTTGCCTTAAGTGGGAAGGAGACAAATGTTGAAGTAGTTGCTGACTAAGACGATAAAACAGATTGTTGAATGCTCCAATGCTCTAATTTCCTTGTTGTAAATTCACAGGTGTAACTTAATCTCCTCAATGAAAATCTCTAAGTAAGGGCCAGACATAAATGGAGTTAAAGAATGAAACAGAAAAAAACAAAGCTTATAACCTGTCCAACTTCTTTAGAAGCCACAATGTTCATAATATTTTTCCAAGGTTTTAAAAAAGGTACTTATTTTGTTGTTTTTCCAGTTACTCTTCCTGGTTTTTTTTTTTTTTTTTTTTGCTCATTTACAAATTAATCTCATTGGTTTTACATTATTTAACAATCTTACTCTGATTATTTAGAATAAAAATAATTCTCTCTTGCTTTTTTCCAGAGAAAAATATAACAATAGTGAATTATTTGTTTCTCTCACCCTCCTTCCCTCCCTCCCTCCCTCCCTTCTTTCCTTTTCAATGAAAACTTCAAAACTACAGAAAAGCAGAGGGTAGTTTAACACATGCCTGTGAATGTACCACCTAGACTTTATAAATGTGAACTTTTAATCATATTTTAATGACATCTATTTTAAGCAATAAAACATAATAGAGTTGAAACGCCCTGTGTATCCCTTACCTGTTCTTACTCTCTTTCTTCAAATGAAAATGAACCACTAACCTATATTAATCTCTCATATTCTCCTAGGGCCTGCTATCTTTTGGAACCTGATCCTTTAATTAAAAATTTTATACCTTTTTCTTATTAAATGAACTACTGTTCCAGTTTAATTATTTGCTTTGAAAAATAACCACCACTTAGAGATAATATACAGAAGCCCCTCTCTCCTAGAAAGCCAAGACTTGCAAGAGTAACATTAGAGATTTCTTGCTAAAACAAAGGTGACCATAATTCATGCATCAAGGCAGAATATATACAAGTCAAACTCTAACAGAATGTGTGTGTCTTCAGAAAAATGGGTTTCTGAATCAATCAATACTATCTCTGTTAGAGACAGGCTCAAAAACCAACCATTTCACTCTGATTAGAAATATTGTTATCATAATTTGAGTAGTTCACGGACCCCAGACATGAAATGTAGGATGAATATGTAAAACAATGAATTTATTTCAGTTTTCCCTTGAGCCTAAATGAAGTAAAGCACAAAAAAAGTAGTCTGAGAAATGACAATCTAAAAAGAGAAGCTCCTTTCATCCAGACAGAAATTTGCTGGCTCCACAAGACGAGGAAACATCCTGGCTCCAACATAAATAGCTGACAGGCAAGAGTATGAATGACAGATATTAAGAGATATGGGAGAACAAAATGGAAAATTGATGAATAATTCTTTCATTGAGAACTTTATATCTATGTATAGATTCAGAAAACATTAGTGTATTGGCAATGCCTTCACATCTCAGGGCTTTTGTCTCATTTCATTTTTCCTGTTAATAAATAACTCCTTGTTTAGGCAGTTCCTTAGAATGCTTTATTCTTCCAGTTCTTTCAAAATTAAGATGAATCAATAGGAAACAGGATCCCTTCAATGTTTTGAGTTTTTATAGTGATTTTTCTTTGAAACATGAATAAAAATGTAGAAAGAGAATTAGATGAATTATATAGCCCCCATTTCCATCTCTGATTAAGAAATATCAGAGTATTCATGTGGAGTGTGGCATGTTTGAGAAAGGTGAGGGATCTGAAGTCAGAACCCGTCCACCACTAGCTTACTGAATTTGGGAGAACTGCATAAACTACTTATGTTCCCTTCTCAACAAAATGGGAGTAAAAATCTGTGGTGTTGGGGGAAAAAAAAAAAAATGAAGTGTAGTATACTAAAACTGCTGCTGCTGCTAAGTCGCTTCAGTCACGTCCAACTCTGTGCAACCCCATAGACAGCAGCCCACCAGGCTCTTCTGTCCCTGGGATTCTCCAGGCAAGAACACTGGAGTGGGTTGCCATTTCCTTCTCCAATGCATGAAAGTGAAAAGTGAAAGTGAAGTCACTCAGTCCTGTCCGACTCTTTGCGACCTCATGAACTGTAACCTACTAGGCTCCTTCATCCATGGGATTTTCCAGACAAGAGTACTGGAGTGGGTTGCCATTTCCTTCTCCGATATTAAAACTACTCTCTATAAATGTTGTCTCTTGATTTCCTTCAGTGCCTGGCACCAATTTCTGTGATTCAACAGATATACAATAAACACATGTTGAATTAATGGTATCTGAAAATTTTGTTTTTAATTGTAGATAGAACTGTATATAGTATATAACTAATAATTACTAATCAATCTTAGTCATAACCAAAGTGAAAATATATTACGGGAAACCAAGTCAGATTACCTTCTATTCAATCCTAAAACTCTTAAGACATTTCTCTCCAAAGGTATACTAAACCAAAGATACAATCAGATGTATATGTAAAACTTTTTATATAAAAATACACTGGGCTTCCCTGGTGGCTCAACAGTTAAGACTCCTTTTGCCAATCCAGGAGACACGGGTTTTATCCCTGGTCCAGGACGACCCCACATGCCACAGAGCAGCTCAGCCATGTGCCACAACTACTGAGCCTGTGTTCTGGAGCCTGAGAGCCATAAATACCGAGCCCATGTGCCACAGCTACTGAAGCTCAAGTGCCCTAGAGTCCGTGCTCTGCAACAAGAGAAGCCACTGCAGTGAGACCACACACCACAACCAGAGTAGTCCCCGCTCACCACAGCTGGAGAAAAGCCCACTCAGCAATAAAGACCCAGTGCAGTCAAAAAAATGAACAATTTTTAAAAATACACTAAAAACAATAAGATACAGATAGAAGTTTTTCAGTTAGTCGGTTCAGTTGCTCAGTCATATCCAACTCTTTGCGACCCCATGAACTGCAGCACACCAGGCCTCCCTGTCCAAAACCAACTCCCGGAGTTTATCCAAACTCATGTCCATTGAGTCCGTGATGCCATCCAACCATCCCATCCTCTGTCGTCCCCTTCTCTTCCTGCCCTCAGTCTTTCCCAGCATCAGGGTCTTTTCCAATGAGTCGATTCTTTGCATCAGGTGGCCATAGTATTGGAGTTTCAGTTTCAACATCAGTCCTTCCAGTGAATATTCAGGACTGATTTCCTTTAAGATTGACAGGTTGGATCTCTTTGCAGACCAAGGGACTCCTTAGAGATTGATAAAGTAGAGCTTATATAAAAATTTACTCTTATTGACTACATGATAACTAATAACTTATTTTAATAATTCTTAATGTGGGCTGGTAACTAGGAATTGTAACATTATTTATTTTAAAAAGTATTCAGGATGAGTATAATATTTTTATATAATACTTGAATAATATACTATAAAATCATTAGTATTATATATCAGAAAGAATGAATTTGGGGGCTATAAAATTATACCTACAAAAATACACATTGCAGTCTTTTGCAATAAAACTGACGACTTGTTCTAGGAATAACTAGAGTATATCAAGATGGACTAAACTACAACTCTTAAAACTATACATTTATTGACTACAAAATTTAGGCAGGTTTTCAAAAGAAACTCTGAGGTTAAATACCATGCAAAAATTATATTATTAGTAGATTAATTACCTAGTAAAGAATTTTATCTTTAATAAATTATTTATAGTCTAATTTTAAATAAAAATTGATTCTAGAATTAAAAAAATATGACTGACTCAAGATTTGGATAGGAATTCCAGTGGATGTAGAACTTGGCAATTACCCTTGTAACAAAATACAATAAGAATGTAATATTGTTAGCTGGATTATTCTTTGTTATGGATACAATTTTTGACATTGGCCATCAAGTCCTACTACTTATTTAAAAATTTAATAGTCAATAATTAGAATATAATCTTAAGTCATATAATGATGATTAATTTTCCCACTTGGATTTTTACCAGTGTTTTTTTACATCTGGATTCTGAGAAGTTTTTAACTTAGACCAAGGCATAAATGAAAACTCCTCATGGAGAAGGCAGACTCAATTTTATTAGAAATATAACTGTTTCTGTAGATCTTTAAGTACTCTTTCCCAAGTTCCAGAATACTTGATTATACAGAAATCAAGCTTGCTTGTTATTTTTTTTTTTTAACCTTTGAAGACATTGAATAATGTCTAAGAAATCACTTTGGAACTTGTCCTTGTAAAAGACTGTGAATTCTTGAATTAGCCTATTCATCTTTTTTTCTAATCCAGAGACCAGTTCTGTTTGTTGTCCTAAAATAATTCAAATGCAGAGGAGACAATATCTGAGCCAAGTCCACTCTCCCTCAGATAAGTGGGGAGAACTCTCTGGAGTGACAAAAGAGAAGCAGTCTGTTTAATCAATTCAACTCATTACATATTTATTGAGTACTCATTTTGTGCCAGGGAATATTCAAGGTGTTGCAGGAGTTTATAATGCAAGAGATAAGACAAGTCTTCAAATATAATGCTGCTTAGATTGTAAGAAGTGTCAACAAGAGGGAAAGAGAGCTACAGATCAGCAAAAGCCTTCTGAAAAGCAAACCGCAAGTCACAAAGGGTGAGGGGGGTTTTGACAGAGAAAGATGGGTGAGGTCACTTCTGGCAGAGGGAGAGATGGGGGAAACAGTGAGCAGTCCCACTTGGCTGGAGAGCACAGGGCTTGCAGGGTGGTAATGGGTAAGGCCAGGAGGACTGAACAGGGTTTGAATGTGGGGTCCCTGAATGAGACGCAAGAAATTTTTTGATTAGGAAAATAATTATGCGCTGGGTCTGACTTGCTTTGCAGTATTAATCTTACCTAGCCAGCCACTGGGCTTCCCAGGTGGCTCAGAGGCAAAAGAATCTGCCTGCCAATGGAGGAGGTACAGGAGATACCAGTTAAATCCCTGGGTCCAGAAGATCCTCTGGAAGAAGAAATGGCAACCCACTCCAGTATCGCCTGAAAAATCCCACAGAGGAGCCTGTCAGGCTACATCCAAAGAGTCGGACATGACTGAGCACACGTGCATGCAAGTCAGCCTGAAACTGACTTCGGATGTCACAATTACTTCTGCATAAACCCTCTGCCCAGACTTCTCCTGTCTTCACATTGCTATCTGAAAATAATTTTTAGGACCTCTGTTGCTATTACTGAAGATTTCAATGCTTTTGTAGAAAAGCTCTGAAATGCTCATGACAAGGATAACTCCTCCAGTTCTCAGCACAGAGATTTCCCACCCCTCGTTGAGCGGGTCTGGGAAGCGAAGAGAATGTTACAGCATGAAATCTCAGTGTGAAGTGCAGGCGTATTTGGAGAAAGGCTTAGAACTGAAAGGCAAATTTTCAACATGGAAAGGGACAGTTTCTAAATGAGTCTGCAGTGTGTTTAAGAAGAGAGTTAAACATTTTTGTCAAGGGATGAGAATAGTTGTGGGGAATAAAGAGTGATTCAACAGCAAAGCAAAAAGCTTAGAACTGTAACTGATGAGATGAGCAGATTTCTGTCTCACTGGGAGGCAGGGTGGGGGATGAAATATAAGAGTAAATAACACACATGGGCACCTGAAAAAAGGTGCCCATATACCTTTAATTCTCCCTGTATGACATTGTATTATTATTCTGTTGCTATATGACAAATTACCACAAATTAAGCAGCATAAACAACACACATTTGTTATCTCAGAGTTTTCAAGGTTCAGAAATTTGGGGACAGGTTTAGCTGGGTCCTCTGCTCAGATCTCACCAAGCTGAACTCAAGGTGTCCATTAAGGCCAAAATCTCATCTCAGTCTTGGGCTCCTCTTCCAAACTCACTGGTTGGTGGCAGAATTCAGTTCTTTACAGTTGCAAGTCCACCAGCCCTATTCTGGCTTCCTGTCACACAGAGACCAGTCCCAGCTCCCAGAGGCCACCTTCATGTCCTTGCCACGTGATTCCCCTTCCTAGGCAGTTCACAGCATGGCTGTTAACTGCTTCATGATCAGCAGGAGAATCTCTGCTGCTTTCAGTCTCTGACTGTTTTTCAAGTCTCACCTGATTAAGTAAGGTCCACCCAGGATAGGCCAGGCTTCCCTGGTGGCTCAGTGGTAAAGAATCCACCTGCCAATTCAGGAGATGTGGGTTTGATCCCTGGGTTAGGAAGATCCCCTAGAGAAGGAAATGGCAACCCACTCTAGTATTCTTGCCTGGGAAATCCCATGGACAGAGGAGCTTGGTGTGCTACAGTCCATGGGGTCTCAAAAGAGTCAAACACAACTTAGCAACTAAATAACAACAACCACCCAGGATAAGCTTCCTAACTTAAAATCAAATGATTAATGACCTTAATTACATCTGCAAAATCCTTTCAGAGCAGCACTTAGATTAATATTTGATTAAAGCACTCCAGTATTCTTGCCTGGAGAATCCCCATGGACAGATGAGTCTGGGGGCTACAGTGCACGGGGTCACAAAGAGTCGGACATGACTGAGCGACTAAGCACAGCACAGCAAAGAACTGAGAGAAGCGTACATACAACAAGCGTAGTAGGACTACTGGAGGCCACTTTAGAATTCTGCTTGCCACAAAGAGACAAACACCAGAATCTTTAATAGGTGAGGATTTTATACTAATGCTCTTATTCCTTCTGGAAAGCTGTTTAAAAGTGGACCAGCCCAGCCACGGGACTTCCCAGATGGCTCAGTGGTAAAAGAATACGCCTGCCGATGCAGGAGGCGCAGGAGACACAGGTTAAATCCCTGGCTGGGGAAGATCCCCTGAAGAGGAAACGGCAACCCCCTCCAGTATTGACTGAAAAATCCCCACAGATAGAGGAGCCTGGCGGGCTACAGTCCATGAAGTCGGACAGGACTGAGCACACACGCACACACGCAGCCAGCCGTGAGTTCCTGGAACTGATTTCAGATGTCACAATTACTTCTGCATAAACCCTCTGCCCAGATTTCTCCTGTCTTCACATTGCTGTCTGAAAATAATTTTTAGGACCTCTATTCCTATTACTGAAGACTTCAATGCTTATAAATTTAGATATTTATAAGCCTCATGAGGAGGCTTAGAAGTCGTCTAAAGTTGGAGACTTAAGGACTTAATTTATGTGCACATGGCTAAGTCAGCCAGCTCCTCTGCAGGAGATGCCCTTGTGGGGCCTTTTCTATTGAGTTGAAATGAAAGTTCTTTCTCTTCCTCTGTCTCTAAAAGGGAATGATGGAAGTGCATAGGGAAAGCTTTAGGAGTTTTACCTTCTATACATGTTGTGAAAGTTAACTGCAAATCCAAAAATAATTTCTCTAATTACTACCACAGCTAATTTAGTGGCATGTATCTGGCAGTCAGCAAATTACAGTCTACAGACCAAATCCAAGCTCAATGCCTACTTTTCTGTGGCACACACACACACACACACAAAGTTTTCTGCATTTTTAAAATAGTATAAAAAAATACAAGAAAAAAAGGAAAAAAAATTGTAACCATATATGATGATGGATATTAGTAACTAGACCTATTATGATGATCACTTTGCAATGCACACAAATATCACATCTTGTGCACCTGAAACTGATAGAATGTTGTATGTCAATTACACCTCAATTTTTTTTTTTAAAGGAATGTTTTCAAAGAATGGTAATGGTGGCACACCATTGTGAATATACTAAAAACACTGAATTATACACTTTAAAATGATTAAAATGGTGAATTTTATGTTATGTGATTTTTTAATCTCAATAAAAAAATAAGCAGCAAAAAAATCAGAAAACATTTTATGCTGTGAAAATTATATGACTCAATTTTCAATGTCTAAAGTTTTACTGGAAAACAGTCATACTCATTTATTTACCTATAGCCTGTGTTGTGTAGCTTTTGCACTGCAACTACAGAGCTGAAAAACTGCAACAGAGACTGCACAGTTCACAAAACTGAAAATATTTGCTCTCCGGCCCTTCACTGTAAGAGTTTGCCAACCCGTGATCTACGGTGGGTTCAGGCTGGTGAATGTAAAGCAAGATATGTTCTCATCACTTCTGGGAATGCTTGTAGGTACAGCATTTTAGCTTGACAATAGCTAAGCAAGAGTCCCAATATATTCAAGAAATCTGCATTATCTTCCAGTTATTTCTGCTGCAAGTGGTTATGAGTCAGGGCACATTCTGAGAAATAGTGTCCTCTGTTATGTCTAACTGAATACCATGTCCCTGAAACTCTTTCTGCTTCACATTACTGATGCTCCCTAACTTGGAGAGTGCCAGATCCCACTTTCCCATCTGTGCTGGTGTAGGTGAAGGAGCTTCCCTAGGAACTGTTCTTTCAGCACCACACCTCATAGGTCCTGTCAAAGGCCATTCACACACCTGAATGCCGCTTGAAACTGATTGATCTTTCAAAGAGCAAATCCTCAGAATTCTCAGGATTCCCCAGATTAAATGGCAATAGCTCATACTGATCGGGCTTCCCTGGTGGCTCAGCGGTAAAGAATATGTCTGCCATGCAGGAGACAAGGGTTTTGATCCCTGGATAGGGAAGATCCCCTGGATAAGGGAATTGCCACCCACTCCAGTATTCTGGCCTGGCAAATGCCTTGGACAGAGGAGCCTAGTGGCCTACAGTCTATGGGGTGACAAAAAGTCTGACATGACTGAATGGCCTAAGATTTTTTTTTTTAAAGGGTGCTTTGACCTTCTATCAGGAGTCAAAGACTTACAGTGTCACAATCAGGAAAAAGATCTTGCACCTTATACCACACCATCCTGTTTGCACTTTATTTGTTTTTTTAAAGCCAAAACACTTTGCTTTAAATTTTAACATTAATTCCAAAGAGTTGAAATTATGTTTCAGGTATCAAGAAAAACAAACAAAAAAATCTGGACTGAGACTATCAATTTAATTAATCTAATTGTTCCTTAGTCCTCTTTCTAAATCTGCAACAGGCTGATTTCAGCTACTATTTATCAAAATGCAAAATCTGAGAATGGCCCAGGAAAAACTAACTGAAAAAAGAAAAGAGAAAGTGATTGAGCAAGTAAAACAGTCCTACATATTCCTGCTATAAATAGCTTAGGTTCCCTTCTTCAAAGCTAGCAAGGCAGTGATTTGAAATATGGCCTGTGGTGCCGCCTAGGTGGTTTAGTATGGATTACAGAAATTGGAATGAATTCCATTAATAAACAAAACTTTTTTCCCAAAGGTCTACCATATGCGAGCCCTTTGCTATGAACAGCTGATGCAGTTCAGTCATTGTGGTACAGGAACTCCCAACAACACAGAGGAGATAAATATATTTTGTGCTACCAAGTAGATTAGCTGAGACATGGGCCAGGTAAAGCCATGTTCAGATGGTGTGGGAAACCAAGTTCTGAAGAATGAGTAAGGAGAAGGAAAATGAACTTAAAGGAGCACCCTGCAGAAGAAGATTATAAGCAAAAGACCAGAAGTAAGAGATAGTGCAGCTGGTACTTAGAGCTGCAAGCAGTTTCCTATGAGCAGAGGGGGAGGAGCAGAGTGCGAGTACTAAAGGGAGTAAACATAATCTACTTGTGTAAGTGCCTGTACCTCACTGTCGATGTGTAAAAAGGTCATTAGATTAAAATTTTTAAATACATGTAGATACTCTAGAAGAGGTAGCTAAAAGGAAAGAAGAAGGCATAAAAAGTATCTGGTGCCTGGAAGCCCTCAAAAATGTCAGTTATTAGAGAAATAAAACTACAAAGCAGCTGTTTTCTGAGATGGATACCTTATTTGTTCTCTGATTTGAGCTAGAACAAAGGACAGAATCTGGGTAGGCCAAACAGAAATTTAATGTAGTGGTCAATAGCCAGACAGACTTGAATTCCAAGCCAGGTGTTAAATATTAGCTCTGTACCCATGGGCAGGTTTTTAACCTCTCTAAGCCTGTTTCCTCATCTGCAAAACAGAGATAATATACTTCATTCACAAAGCTGTTGTGAGGGTTAAATGCAATACTATATGTAAAATAATTAGCACAAATTGACACAGAGACAGCACTCAAAAGTGGCTGCTCGTATTATTACAAAAGGAGGCAAAGGACATGTGGCAGTGATTGGAGAACATTCCCAGAAGATGCATGGTGATAAGGACAACTGTGTCCACTGGGCATACATCCATCTTGCTGTGGCTAGGTCTGTTGTAAAGAATAATCCCATGGATGAATAGGCAGACAGCCAAGATGGCTTGATCTTCCACACTAGCTCTAGCCAGGAAATCTCTGGAGTGTGAGTAGAATGTGAATCACCTGCTTACTGTAAATTAATTATTATTATGCACCCAGCAAAGAGGGAAAAAGTGCTTGGTCAGAATTAATCACCTTAAAAAACCCAGTTATTTTAGATTCATTACATTTGAATATGGTAATGAGACATTTGTCACTTTTATAACTCTGTGGGGGAGAGTGCCTATTGTAGGATGGAAAAGGATTAACATAATTTTAAGAGTGTGCTCTCCTTTTTCCCCTTTTTCCGTATTCATTGAAGGCTACTATATAATATATGTTGCATATCCCCACTTTACAGATAAGGAAACAGGCTTTGAGTTTGAAGTGATTTATTGTAAAATGGTGTTTAAAAATCCAGAGTTTTATGACTCTAACCAATGATTCTCAGTTCTGGCTTCACATAAAATCACTTCGAGAACTTCTTTAAACTAATGATGGTCAGGGTCTACTTCTAGAGATGTTATGGAGCTGTTCAGAGGTAAACAATTCCTAAAAGTGAAATTTGTTGGTCAAAAGCAGCCTCTTTTGTTAAGTCTTGCTAAATACATGATTAAAAAAATTTAAATATGTTCTGCCTGCTGAGGAAGGAAGCTGAACAATCAGTGGATTTTCCCCTCCTCCTCCCATGCCCCTCTGCTTTATCCAGTTCAGGACATTTCGGAAGCAGGTTGAAAGCTGGGAGAATGAATTCAGCCATTTATGCTGTGCTGAGAGCATGGGGTAGATCTTCCCCGTGACCTCTGAAATGAGTCACTGATAGCCTTAATGTGGTGATTTTTCAGTCTCATTAGAGAACAAACCCCTTCAAACATTCTAAATAATCAGAACATTATTTACTACTGGAGTGAACTTGGTCACATCACTTAACCAGTTGACCTTGAAGGCTTAGTTCTGCAAAGGAAAGATGAACCCACTTTGCTTTCTTGTTTTCATGGCATGGAAGAGACAAGAATTTTGAAAAGTCGTCCCTTGCTAGTCTGTGAAATTGCAATGATTACACACTCTGTAGCTTCTTGCAATCCCTCTCTCCCTCCCTGAATTACACTAACGCAAAGTGCTGGGCCTTGACAGAGATGGAACAAAGACCAAGTTAAAATCTCTTCTTCATGTGCATGTCCCCATTGCATACTGACTGGAAAGAATGATAGAATGATTCCATTCTTTTAAAATCCTCTAAAGCAGTAAGTCTTCGATTTGGGTTAATCTTCAGCCCTTTTAAGTAGCTAATAAAAGTCTTCCAGAAGAATGTATTAAAGCATATATGCTTCGAATGTTCACCTATCTTAACCGCTTAAGGGTCCATGAATTCATAATTAAGAAACTTGGCACTTTAAGAAAAAAGTAACTGTGGCTTTCATCTTTTACCTATGCAGATGAGCGAGCACATAGTAGAAAACCAGGTTTCAAGCCAAACTATGCTTCAAAAACAAAACAAACAAAAACATTTCCTCCTAAAAATAAAAAGAGCAACAACAACCTAAGTACTGTGTTTGCTTCCCTGAGATATAATTTCCTCCTCCTGAGTGAAGTTCACAAATTGCCATGTGTGTGCATATAAAGACTGCTTCTCTCAAGCTGGCTTTCCAGTTCAATCTGACACTTCCCCTCTCTACCCTACTGTTTCTGGGTTCTTCATCTTCTTTTTGCTTTTGTCTTCCTGACACTCCATCAGAGATACTCATGAAGGAGCTCTGTTATCCTCTGGCCAAAAAGAGAGATGGTAAAATGTAAGGTCATGGAGGACCCAAAAATGTCTCAGAAAATACATTAGCAGGAATTGGCTAGAAAAGGTTTCTAAATTGGTACCTTGAAAATGGGTCTCCTGAGACCAAAATAACCCTGATAATTGCAGCCTCTGCCCATTTTCTATTTTGAGTCTGAGAAGAGATTTGTTAAGGAATCCTGGGAGAGTGAAAGTGTGGGAGGTGGTCTAAAGGAGAGAAACAGGAAGGGCCTATTGTCTGTCAAGTAAGAGGTTTTGTTTTGAAATCCCAGGACTAACAGTTTGATGCTTTATTTGCAAAGTGAGACAAGATGGCAGAACAACAGCTCAAATGAGTTCCAGTCTACCTCTTGCTGTCACCTCTGCTTATCTTCCTATACCTGGAGCTGTGACTGTGGATACTTAAGGCATGTGACTGGAAAAATTTTGCTGTCTTTAACCTGCTTAGATTTACTGGGACCCAGAATTTACTTATAAGTCTCCTTATTAATTAAATAATAATAACAATAGCTGGGATTTATTGAGCCCTATATATATGGGCTTCCCAGGTGGTATAAAGTGGTGAAGAACCTGCCTGCCAGTGCAGGAGATGTAAGAGACATGGGTTTGTTCCCTGGGTCGGGAAGATCCCCTGGAGGAGGCCATGGCCACCCACTCCAGTATTCGTGCCGGGAGAATCCCATGGACAGAGGAGCCTGGGAGGCTACAGTCCATAGGGTCGCAAAGAGTCGAACATGACTGAAGTGACTGAGCACGCACTATATGCCACACATTGTCTGAAAAGCTCATGTAGTCCTTACAACAGTCCTGTAAAATCAATTCTATTATCTCTGCTAAGGCACCGAGAGGTTAAATAGCATGCCTAATGTCAGAGGGCTTAGGGGAAAAAAGCGGTATATCTGGGTAGAGCTTGAACACAGGAAGTCTCACTGCAAATCCTGTACTCTTAACTACTGCACTCTCTTTCCCCTGAACCCATCAGCTCAGTGAACCTTGATGATCTGAGGAATTTAATGCAACTCAATCTTGGCAAAGTATAATTTTCAAAAAGAGGTTAAATTATGACTCTCCTATAGATATAAAGATGAACACATGTCAGAGGTTTTATTAAGTCATTAATGAGAAAACTAAGTATGCATTAAAAGTACCACTAAAAAAAGAGACACATTTATAGATCAGGAATATTGAAATGAACCTGAAATGGGGGTGAAACAGGACTCTTCCACAATGGGAGCTGGAAGTCAGTTGGACTTCCTCCACTGGGTGGAATCTACATCTGTGGAGAGAATTATTCTACCTTGCTAAATGGCAACCCACTCCAGTACTCTTGCCTGGAAAATCCCATGGACGAAGAAGGCTGGTAGGCTGGAGTCCATGGGGTCGCAAAGAGTCAGACATGACTGAGTGACTTTACTTCACTTCATCAGTTATTTACAGCTTACAGAATTTTGACTCCCACAGAATCAGAGTAAAGTAACATTGGAAGGATGTGCTATAGCCAATGTGTGGTTTTCCATTGAAGTACAGGTTTTTTTTTCTTTTCCTCTAATACGTTCATTTCACACTTGGGCCTCAAACCCAGGAAGATTTATAACTGATAGGTGTAAAAGGCATTTTGGGAGACAGACATATGAATAAAAAATGACTTACAAACTACCAGAGCAGACCTTCATAAATGCTTTCAACAAGGCAGGTTGTTAAATGTAAATAAGGGAAGGAGAGATTCGTCCAGCTCTGAGAACCTATTAGAATTTCTATGTGAGGCATTTAGGAAAGGCAGTCTAGTTGGAAGAGGGGACTGGAGGCTCTCCTAATGCTGCTTTTAGATACCATTTACATAAAAGTACAAGAAAGTACATCATTTCTGTTAAAGAGTTCCTCGGGGCTTGGTAGGAGCCATTAAAGCCATTTCATGGACTTCATTTGAAATCTAGAATAAAATTCCTTGGTGAAAAAGGTATTTAGTTTGACCTGGGGAGAAGTACAAAAATGGTGCCAACTAGAAAAAAAGTTGTTTTTGTTTTTTTTTTACATTTGAAAAGTCTTATAATTCGTTCATTTTTTAATTGAAGGATAATTGCTTTACAGAATGTTGTTGTTTTCTCTCAAACCTCAACATTTTGTAAAAATTATTTTTAATTGAAGGATAATTCCTCTAGAATATTATGTTGGTTTCTGCAGACATCAACATGAATCAGCCATAGATAGATACCTATGTCCTCTCCTCTTGAGCCTCCCTCCCACCCCCATCCCACACCTCTAGGTTGTTACAGAGCCCGGGTTTGATCCAAGACACAGAAACCGAGGCGGGGGTGGGTGGTGACACGGGGAGGGGAATGATAAGAGAGAGGCAGTAAGAGGAAGAGTGTGCCTCAGAGCCCAGTGCCTCCCCAGTCTATGCAGATCACGGCGCCTGCTCACCTGTTTTCTTTCTCAAGGACCTGCCAGCAGGATCCTCTACCTTCAGCCCAGAGCTCTAGTCCCAACATGAAAGTAGATAGTCGATACGTACGTATTTTCTGAGTGAACAAAAATATGGAAAGAAAAAGAAGGAGGGTAGGAAAGGAGGGAGGGAGAAAGTGGAGATTGAATGAAGGAGGGAAGGAAAGAGGGATGGAAGGAAAAGACTACATTGAACCTTATCTAATTGTCCTTCACACTTTGCTGTTTTGGGGCAGAGCTAACCATAAGGACAACCTTCCCAGATGACTCATTTAAGACCCGCCTCCACTCTGTCTCCAGATTCCTTGTCTGCTTCCTTCTGTAAACCACAGGTCCCTGTCCTGTCCTCTGAGATGCTGCTCATGAATGAACATTCTCCTTATTGCAACAGCTTGAATAAAATCATCTCTTTAATTATCCTGTACATTTTGTCTTTCACAGAGGGAAAGAAGCATTCAGAATCTAATCTCTGGATCTGAAGAACCCTCTTGTGGGTCTGTGGTTTAATACAGGATGAAGGCATACAAACCTTTAATTTGTTTCAATTGCATCCTTCTTATATACAAGAAAAAGGGACCAGCCTGCTGTGAAACCCTCAGATTATAACATGACCAAGAAAGAAGACACCATTGCTAGCAGTGTTGGCATATGTATTTTTGTCTTTGGGACACAGGGTGAATTCAGGGACTTGTGTGAATTCCTCATTTGGGGGATTAGAGCAAATAGTAGAGAGTGTTTTTTCTTTCCCTCTTGGATGAGGGACTGGGGTTGGGGGAAGATTTGAGCTGACTAAAGTAGCATGAAGAGAAAGACTAGTTTGGGGCAAGAAATAGGAATGTATTTTTATTTATCCAAAGAAGGTATTCAAGATATGGCTACAGTTGGATGCAAACAACAAAGCTACCACCCACCTGCTTAAGGGAAAGAAAAATCAGGGGATTTATTGGAAAGATTCAGTATAACTCAATACTTGAAGAGAAAGTTGAAGTATGAGTACAGCTCTGTGATAGAAAGAGACAGTAGAAAGTAAAAAGACAGTGATGAATGAGTTCCTTCTCCCTTCAGCCTCACTGTTACTCTGCCAAAGAATCAAATTCCAGGGAGAGGGCATCTGATTGACAGAACTTGGATCACAAACTCACCTCTTGGCGGAGGCAGTTCAGTCCTGATGAGTTGATTGACAGTTCCACCAAAACTGTAGCCAAGGTGGGAGATATTATACAGCAAAATGGAAGGTGGAAAGGACTGTTACAAAAAGGAAGAGTCAAGGGTTTGGGGAAGGCAAACCATAGCTTTACATAGAATTACCACATGACTCAGTGATTCTATACCCAAGAGCAATAAACACATATATCCACATAAAACTTTTACCTAGATCTTTGTAGTACTTTGTAATAACCGTAAAGTGGGAAACCCAAAAGTCCACCAACCAATGAGTATATATTCATATAACAGAATATTATCCAGCTACAAAAAGAAAAGGACCACAGTGCGCATGGCAGTCCCATGGGTCTCTCTCTTTCTTCATCAGTCTTTGATGGAGCAGACCCAGGGTTGCCTCTGGTTCCAAGCCTCCAACCACCACCCAACCTCTTTTCTAGTCTCAACCTTCTGAATCAGCCACTCGGCTGTCCTCGCATCCAGGACCAGCTGACACTGGTTTTCGAGCTCAGCTCCTACAGCTTCCCTGGTAGTTCACATGGTAAAGAATCTGCCTACAATGTGGGAGACCTGGGTTCGATTCCTGGGTCAGGAAGATCCCCTGGAGAAGGGAATGGCAACCCACTCCAGTATTCTTGCCTGGAGAATTCCAAGGACAGAGGAGTCTTATAGCTCATGGGGTCGCAAAGAGTCAGACATGACTGAGTGACTAACACATTTACATTCCTTATTCCAGAGCAACCATGAACTCTCAAATTTGTCAGAATTATTCTGTCAGCCACCTGGTCAACCTGCATCTGCAGGCCTCCTACACCTACCTTTCTCAGGACTTCTATTTTGACCACGTCACTTTTTCCTCAAATTGGCTGAGGAGAAGCGTGAGGGCACCCAGCGTCTTTTGAAAAATGCAAACCCAGCTCGGTGGTGGTGCCCTCTTCTAGGATGTGCAGATGTCATCTCAAGATGGGTGGGGTAAAACCTAGGACACTAGTGAAGCCACCTTTATTGTGGAGAAGAACTTGAAGCAGGCCCCTTTGGGTCTCCATGTCCCATGGGTTCTGCCCGCATGGTCCCCCCAGCTCTGTGTCTTCCGGGAGAGCCACTTCCTAGAGGAGAGGTGAAACTCATCAAGGAGACGGCGACCACATAACCGATCTCCACAGGCTGGCTGGTCCCCAGGCAGGGCTGTGCAAGTATCTCTTCTAAAACCTCATCCTTAAGCACAAATATTGGTAGTAAATTGTGATCCTTCAAAGTCCACTAGCTTTTACATGTGTATATTTATTATTATTTATTTATTGGCTATGCTGGGTCTTCGTTGCTGCCCGGGGGCCACTCTCCAGTTCTGGTGTGTGGGCTTCTTATTGCGGTGGCTCCTCTTGTTGCAGAGCACAGGCTCTAGGCACATGGGTTCAGTAGTTGCAGCTTGTGGGCTCTAGAGCACAGGCTCAGAAGGTGTGGCTCACAGGGTTAGTTGCTCCACAGCCTGTGGGATCTTTCCGGACCAGGGGTTGAACTAGTGTCCCCTGCATTGCAAGGTGGGTTCTTAACTATTGGACTACTAGGGAAGCCCCCCAACTGGCTTTTCAGGAGCCCCTCTGATGTCATTGCTTCTGCCCGAAACCTCTCTCTCCAACCACTAGGCAGTTTTTTAACTCCCCTGGAGCCCTCTCCCAAGCCTTGGACAATATGGAAACAATAGAGCTTTTTGTAGCAAAAAGAAAAAAAAAAAGAAGAATACTGAGAGAAGCAACAACATGATTAACTTTGAAAACATTCTGCTATGTGAAAGAAGCCAGTCACAAAAGACCACATAGTGTATGATGTGGCACCAGGGAAAGTCCTGGAGACAGAAAGGTTAGGTAGATTAGTGATCGCTTAGTGCTGAGGGGACTAGGAGCGGGAAGGAAGGGTGATGGGGATTTTTTGGCAGTGGAAACTGGTTTCTTTTAGGAGGAAAATTGCTTTATAATTATATTGCAGTGATGGTTGCATAACCATGTGACTATACGAAAAACATTGAATAGTATAATTATATGAAATGTGAATTAATCTCAATAAAACTTTTTATAAAGAAGCAGCAGCTTTTCCATTATAACACTGTCATTGCAATAATGAAATTTGTTCTAATTATATTGTTTTTATTTGTTGGTAAGGCAACCCAATCCAGTACTCTTGCCTGGAAAATCCCATGGATGGAGGAGCCTGGCAGGCTACAGTTCATGGGGTTGCAAAAGAGTTGGACATGACTGAGTGCCTTCACTTTCTTTCTTTCTTTTCTAAAGTAGGTAGAAGCTACTGGAGTGGATCTTAAGAGATAAGGAAGGAAATCACCAGTCATGGTTTCTGAAACATAAATTACTTCTTTGAGTTAGGGCATTATTTTATGTTAGCCAGTGTGTTCTTTAGTTAGCTTTGTAAATTATCAAAAATAAGCATAGATTATTCTCAGTCCCCTCTAAATGTGTCAACCAACACAGGACCTTCTGGAATGAAACTCATATGAGACAGTGTGGAATACTCTAGAACAGCAGTCCCCAACCTTTTCGGCACTGGGGACCGGTTTCGTGGAAGACAGTTTTCACAGACTGGGGGTGGGAGATGGTTTTAGAATGATCTAAGCACATTACATTTATGTGCATTTTATTTCAATTATTATTACATCAGCTCCACCTCAGATCATCAGGCATTGTATTCTGGAGGTTGGGATCTAACCTCTCCCAACCTACCTCCACCTCTACTCTAGAGGATGGATGCAGGCTAAAAGTGTGAACTCTGAGCAATCTTCACTGATAAGCCATTGACACATACTTGGTAAAAGACTGCAGGAAAGTTCCTGCCCTTCCCCAGGCCTCAGTCTCCTGGAACAGGAATGAGATGAAAGACTCAGTTCAGTTCAGTTCATTCACTCAGTCGTGTCCGACTCTTTGCGACCCCATAAATTGTAGCATGCCAGGCTTCCCTGTCCATCACCAACTCCCGGAGTTCCCTCAAATTCATGTCCATCGGGTCAGTGATGCCATCCAGCCATCTCATCCTCTGTTGTCCCCTTCTCCTCCTGCCCCCAATCTCTCCCAGCATCAGGGTCTTTTCCAACGAGTCAACTCTTCGCATCAGGTGGCCAAAGTATTGGAGTTTCAGCTTTAGCATCAGTCCTTCCAAAGAACACCCAGGATGGATCTCCTTCAGAATGGACTAGTTGGATCTCCTTACAGTCCAAGGGACTCTCAAGAGTCTTCTCCAACACCACAGTTTAAAAGCATCAATTCTTCGGTGCTCAGCTTTCTTCACAGTCCAACTCTCACATCCATACATGACCACTGGAAAAATCATAGCCTTGACTAGACAAACCTTTGTTGGCAAAGTAATGTCTCTGCTTCTGAATATGCTATCTAGTTTGGTCATAACTTTCCTTCCAAGGAGTAAGCATCTTTTAATTTCATGGCTGCAGTCACCATCTGCAGCAGTTTTGAAGCCCAAAAAATAAAGTCTGACACTGTTTCCACTGTTTCCCCAGCTATTTCCCATGAAGTGATGGGACCAGATGCCATGATCTTCATTTTCTGAATGTTGAGCTTTAAGCCAACTTTTTCACTCTCCTCTCTCACTTTCATCAAGAGGCTTTTTAGTTCCTCTTTACTTTCTGCCATCAGAGTGGGGTCATCTGCTTATCTGAGGTTATTGGTATTTCTCCTGGCAATCTTGATTCCAGCTTGTGCTTCCTCCAGCCCAGCGTTTCTCATGATGTACTCTGCATATAAGTTAAATAAGCAGGGTGACAATATACAGCCTTGATGTACTCCTTTTCCTATTTGGAACCAGTCTGTTGTTCCACGTCCAGTTCTAACTGTTGCTTCCTGACCTGCATACAAATTTTTCAAGAGGCAGATCAGGTGGTCTGGTATTCCCATCTCTTTCAGAATTTTCCACAGTTTCTTGTGATCCACACAGTCAAAGGCTTTGGCATAGTCAATAAAGCAGAAATAGATGTTTTTCTGGAACTCTCTTGCTTTTTCCATGATCCAGCGGATGTTGGCAATTTGATCTTTGGTTCCTCTGCCTTTTCTAAAACCAGCTTAGAAGCTGGAAAGTTCTAAGTTCTAAGCTCCAAACATCTGGAAGTTCACGGTTCACGTATTGCTGAAGCCTGGCTTGGAGAATTTTGAGCATTACTTTACTAGTGTGTGAGATGAGTGCAATTGTGCGGTAGTTTGAGCATTCTTTGGCATTGCCTTTCTTTGGGATTGGAATGAAAACTGACCTTTTCCTGATGAAAGACTAGTTGTTTCCAAATTCTGGTTTCTCATTATGGGCTGTGATTTAATATTTCCTCAAAACAAATAAATGTGAACAAAAAGTGAACCAATATAACCAAGAAAATTCTGGGTAAATAGTATAGATATTATAGAGATATGGCAAAAGCCATGCTGTTAGTGTAAGAATTACTGAAGTTTGGCAAATGCTATATGATACCTTTTGCTATAAACTGGTTATGTGCAACAAGAGGTGGGAGAGTCCATGATTTTGTAAAGCTGTCTTTATTCCATTTATTTGATTTATGACAAAAAGTTTCTAAATAAGAATGAGAGATTCCCTGGTGGTCCAGTGGTTAAGAATCTGCCTGCCAATGCAGGAGAAGATCCCACATGCTGTGGAACTGCTAAGCCCATGTGCTACAACTACTGAAACCTGCACACCCTAGAGCCTGAGCTTAGCAACAGGAGAAGAAAGTGCAGTGAGAAGCCCGCGCACCACAGCTAGAGAGTAGCTCCTACTCTTCACAACTAGAGAAAGCCTGCCTGTGGTTACTCTCAGAGCAGCCAAAAAAAGAGAATGATATTAGTAAATAATTACCATCTGTTTTGTGCCAGTCCTGACAAAAGAAAGGTTCAGGAAGATATTATGACCAGCCTAAGGTTTAGGTGAGTGGGTGAGTCTTCTCTAATAACTGAGGCTGGAAGGATGATGAGATTTGGTAAGGTGAAGGTCTAGAGCTTCCTGTAGCTTCAAGGGAATCTGTGAAGGTCTATGGTTGAAACTGAATGATGTAGTTCATTGTGGGAAGTAATCTATCCGATGCGGTTGGAACAGAAAGAATGAGGGAGAAAGAATTCCATCAGCCACCAGACCTTACAGAGTACATGCCTCACTTCCCATCAGCCACCAGCCCTTATAGAGCACATTCTTCACTTCCCATTAGCCACCAGTCCTTACAGAACACATGCCTCACTTCCCATCAGCCACCAGTCCTTACAGAGCACATGCCTCACTTCCCATCAGCCACCAGCCCTTACAGAGGACACGCCTCACTTCCCACCAGCCACCAGTCCTTACAGAGCACATGCCTCACTTCCCATCAGCCACCAGTCCTTACAGAGCACATGCCTCACTTCCCATCAGCCACCAGTCCTTACAGAGCACATGCCTCACTTCCCATCAGCCACCAGCCCTTATAGAGGACACGCCTCACTTCCCACCAGCCACCAGTCCTTACAGAGCACATGCCTCACTTCCCATCAGCCACCAGTCCTTACAGAGCACATGCCTCACTTCCCATCAGCCACCAGCCCTTATACAGCACATGCCGCACTTCCCACTCCATGCTACACATGCTTTGCTTATCTCATTCAAGCTGCACAATCTCCCAGGGTCAGTATTTTTTACTCCATTTTACAGATGAGGACTGAGTCTTAAAGTTAAAATATCTTGCCTGTTGGCTATAGAGCTAGTAAGAGGGAAAGCCTGGATTTGAACCTAACCACTTTGCTTCCAGAACAAGTAGGCTAAGCCCCTACACATTGCACACAGATCACCTCAGCTTCTCCCAAGCACGGCCATCTCTTGAATTTTCCTTGGCCCCAGCTAGATGACAGACTGATTTAGCAATAGATTCCTTGCTCTGTGATCCTGGTTAGGAAGCCTGTTGTTAAAGTAAATAAGACACTTAGAAAGTAGAGCCAAAGCTATTAAAGTTTTATAAGCCAGCTTTCTCGAAGATTCTGCATCGGGGATGAATGTCAAAAGGACTTGCTAGGAAACCATATCTTTTAGCACTTCCATTTAATTTCTTTCTCCTTAACACAGAGTTAAGAAAGGTAAAAATAACAGTGTTTTGTTTTTCCTGGGAAAAATACTATATCTTTATTTGGGACAATGATTGAAAACTAACTGGTCAGTTTTTGCTTTCACATTATGATTTGGTACAGAAAGAGCAAAAAGTCACTCTTCATTACATGTTTAAGAGGTTGCTTAAAGTTGTATAATTTCTCAGGGTTCCATGTGTGTTCCTCATAATAGAATAAATCTCTAATAATAATGCACAGCACTCTTCTCATGGTTGATGCTCAAGTTCTTATTCCACACCTCCTACTATATTGCTATTGAACAAAGGCTGAAGAGGGTAACCCAGTGCAAGAATTTCTATGCTACCCGTTCCAACTTCAACAGAGAACAAGTGACCCAGACAATTTAATTCCAGTCCAAACTTTGAAAGGAAGCCATTTAGTTAACGTTTGAGTTCATTATCTTACCATTGGAAAGTCAATGTTTACCCATGATGGCTAAGGATTGGACCTACATTTTGGATAAAATTGTCATACTTTTGGCCTATTCCTAAGAGCTGCATTTTAAAATGGAGGCACAACAGCTAAGAATCTCTGTCATAGTCTCTTAAATAAAATACTCATTAGAAAGGAGAAATATTCAAGAAGTTAGAAGATTAAAAACTAGGTGGTTTTTCTTTTTTCTAATGTGATCACTTTTATGACTTCCATGGTCCAAGAAAGATAACTTGTTCATTTCAAAAATTTCATTCTTTCTGTTCATTTCTCTGTGCTTGCACCCTGACTAAAAGTGATTCCAGTGTATGTCATGATTAGGAATCTGCAAAGATTAGGATGACCTAATAGCCCTGTTTGCCCAGTACTGAGGTGTTATCTGGGATGCAGGATGTTTAGTGCTAAAATCAGAACATGCCCCAGAGAATCAGAATGTGGTTGGTGACACAAAGATGGCGTGTGTTTTTTTGGCCTAGTTACAAGTCTTTGCTTAAACAAACCAGAGAGAACCCCTACCACTTGTCTACTGAGTCACAGACTCCTATGAGCCTAGTCACTTAACATTTTTAAAAGCTTCCAAGGTTGTTCTGATCACCAGCCAGGTTTGGGATTTTCTGAGATCCTACAACCTCGTAAATAGAATTGTTTCTATTAGTCTCAAGTGGAAAATGCAATCAATACAGTATTTCCTTTTCCTAGTTTTTGTAATATCTTTGAAGTTGAGTTGTACTTAAAAACAGTTTCCATGAGAAGGTGGACAGCTATAGTCTTAAAATTTCCTAAGTTGCATTCTCTTTTAAAGACTGACTTTTGTCCAAGACCCCAGGGACTAAACACCCGCTACACATCTAGTTTTGAGAAATCTGAAAGCTATATTCAGACTGAATGATCTTCCATTTCCCTCCGGTCTCTCATCCCTCATGGAAGGAGAGAGATGGGAAATGAAACTGGACAATTTCTGCTACTCTCAGAATCCTCAGTGAAGATGCTGACTTCTTCCACTTTTGACTTCCCCTTCTTAATTCATCTTAAAGCTGCAGTTGCCAGCTCTACATTGTAATTTGTGATTATTATAAAATATTTGAAACAATACAGAAAAATAAGAGAAGAAAAATGATCCAGCTGCTTTCTCTCCAATTCAAACAATCTTAATATCCTGATGTATTTCTTTTCCTGCATTTATTCCTTTGTATTATAACCGCCATACTATATATGCGTACTACATCACTTTTTACGAAACCTGAACATGTTCCTACATCATAACATATTCACCATAAATAATAAGTTTAATGGCTACATTATATTTAAGAGGAAGGACATAATTCAATGTATCAGTCTCTTGGCTTATTTTCCAGAACAATGTCTTTAACATAACCTCTGAAATGCTAGAAGACCATTATGAGACAGATAGCCCCAAAACATAATCTGGAGAAGAATCACCATCCTTATTGTTCACCTACAACTAAGTCTTTACTTTAGCTTAAAAAACATGTCATTTCTCAGGAATATCTCTTTATTTTGGTATTTTGTTGGGGATGTTTTCATTTAGATAATAGAATAGCCTCAGATGAAATCTTGAAAAGAAAAAAATCACCCATAATCCCACTGCTCTAGCACAGCCACTCAAAGGTATACAGACCATAGCTTCTTACACAGCTTTATAGAATTTACATAGCTTTATACACAATGCACGTAGTTCATTCCTTTCTTCTACTTAATATTACACTAGAGTCATCTTGCCATGTTCATACATAGCCCTTATAATGATCACTTTTTAAATGGTTTTATAATCACCTGCAAGCTACTGCTTGTGGCAACAAAATTCTTCTGGGTTAAGAACAGGTAACAACTATGTGAAATAACTGAGGAAGAAAAAAATTATTTAAGCACATTCTAAAGTGGTGGTTTTTGGATTCTGATCCTTGGTGTACCCCAAAGATTATCATGGAATGGGAGTTGGGGAAAAAGCTGGGATGTTCTAATCTTCCTTCTATCAAAACAGTTCTCATGGAGTTTTCTTTTGAAAATATGCTCTTAATACAAAAGAAATAAAGGAAGAGAACAAAGTACAAAATTAAATGATGCAACTTTTATGGTAGGGTCTGTCATTTTTTAGCTGTGTGACCTTGGGCAATTACATACATGGCTGAGTCTCCTTGCCTATAAAATGAGACTACTAATTACTAATTTTACTAAACTCACTGGGTTGTGATACAGATGAAATATATGTGAGGTATATATGTTCATATCTATCTACATCTATCTATCAGTCTATACATTGTTTAGAACAATAACAGGCACTTAACTATTGTATACATTCTTGTGAAATAAATAAAATACTGGAAAAAATAGCATCAAGCCAACAAATCTAGAGCATATTCATGTGAACTTCAAAGCAAGCAATAGATCAGACAGTGAGAGATCTGTGGATGGTACTGAGAGTTACAAAACTGAAAAAAAAAACAAAAAACAAAAAACTTACCTACAGGTTTGAGGGTAAGATTATCAGTGTCTGACTAAACTCTGATAGTTCATTCCTGTTTGACTTTAGGCAATTGACTTAATACTTAAGCCTCACTATCCTCATCTATCAAAGACTATTAATAATATTAACTATATTATACGGTTCATATCATCCCTATCATAGGGTTCTTACCATCCCTTCATATCATCCCTATGAAGCATTTAACCCAGGACCTGGTCCATTTTGCATCTTCAGTAATAGACAGTTAGAACCTTCCCAGGTACAATGTATGAGATTTTTTTGGCACATCTACCGTCAAGTATGGATGTGAGAGTTGGACTATAAAGAGAGCTGAGCGCCAAAGAATTGATGCGTTTGAACTGTGGTGTTGGAGAAGACCCTTGAGAAACCTTGGACAGCAAGGAGATCCAACCAGTCCATCCTAAACAAAATCAGTCCTGAATATTCATTGGAAGGATTTCAGCTGAAGCTGAAACTCCAATACTTTGGCCATCTGATGCAAAGAACTGACTCATTTGAAAAGACCCTAATGCTGGGAAAGATTGAAGGTGGGAGGAGAAGGGGATGACAGAGGATGAGATGGTTGGATAACATTACCGACTCAATGGACATGAGCTTGAAAAAACTCCGGGAGTTGGTTTTGGACAGGAAGGCCTGGCATGCTGCAGTCCATGGGGTCGCAAAGAGTCAGACACATCTGAGTGACTGAACTGAACAGCTTAAAGAGACAAAATACACAGCAGAAATTAACACAGTATTAAATCAACTTCAATAAAATTTTTAAAAAAACATAGAATGGGAAAGAATATATATGTATAATTGAGTCAATTTATTGTACAGCATAAATTAACACTGTAAATCAATAAAATTATTTTTTTTAAAAAAGCAAAAAATGCTATATATGAAGTCCAGGTAGTCAGGATGGAAAGGAATTTTGTTTTCAACTTGCAAAAAAGACAATAGAAGAAGGAAATCTACACTGATATCTCTCTGGAAGTCAAGGTGCCAAGACCATCTTACACATAATTGTGGTCAGTGGATATCGGGGAAGCACAGGAAAGATGTGAAAAGAACTGCTCTAGGAGTTAAGTGACCTAATTCTAGTTCCAGACTTGTCCTAAACTTGCCACGTGGCCTTAAATAAGTCAGCTTTCTGCTTCACTCTTAAATTAGCCCCTGTCTAAACTGTGGTGATTTAACAAAAGACAGCAAAGATCTCCTCATCTCTATTATTCTTACGGAATAAGGAGTCTTTTGCTAGTTTTAGAATCCTTGGGGCATCAGGGTTTTGTGATAAGAAGGTGTTACATTTTACAGAGCAACATACAACTTCGGTGAAGACTGCCAGTTGTCAATCAGCTATATAGCCTTCACCTTTTCTCTCCGTAAGAGAGAAATTATCACACTAAATAACCACGATTTTGTGGTCACATTCCTGGAGAATAAAAATGGTGTTGTAAGAGTTTGCTCTTAAATAAAATATTTAACCCAGATATTTGTAGTTTGAATCCATGTATTTAACTTAACCACTCCCTTGTCTGTAAAATGAAATGAATTACCACCATGCCTTAATATTGTCTCTGGCTTAAAGCAGAGGGGGGAAAACCTTTTTGGTCAGCAATACAGGAGAATTAGAGAATGTTTGCCTTATTTAGTCATGGTCTGGCCGAGTCATTCCCATTGACATTGTTTGGAATGAAAACTTTACCAGATGTTCACTTAAATGAGCTAGAGAGATTAATTATCAGTCCTACCACATTATCTTGAAGGGTGGGTATAATCATCTTCAAGGAATTTCCTGAAGCCAGACACAAAGGTTGCTGATTATAATTACAGCTAAAGCTTTATGAAGCACACACAATGTACCCAGCGCCACTCTAAGCACTTCGTGTGTATTAATTCATTGAGTCCCACGGTACTCCCTGGAGGAAGGTACTAACGTTATCCTTTTGCAGAAATGAAATCACTCAGTTAGTAAGCAGTAAAGGCAGGATTTGAATTAGGAACATTGGCCCAAAGGCCTATGCTTTTAAAACTACACTATACCCATTGACCTATACTACACCCTGTTTCTGACCCAAGGTGATGTTAAGACTTGAATGGATTAGGCTTGTTAATAATCTATAATTGGTGAAGAGGAATCTGAACGACTGTGAGTAGGAAAAAATATAATGCCTGACCTGAGGGAAGGAAGAACACTAAATTTTAGAGAAAACATTTATATACCTGGTCAGAATCTCTTAAACAACATATCTACTGTTCATTCATCTTTTAGAATAATTTGAGGAATGCAAGGAGAATATAAGGGGAATTGAAGGTTAGACCTCTAGCTTTTGCCTGCATAAGATATCTGGAATGTTTTGTTGGTATGATCAAAGCCGAGCAGATAATGTTGGTTGATGCTTCTTGGTTAACCTTAAGAAGAAGCAAAAAGCTGTCAGATTTTCCTCATTTCCAATGGAATCCCAACTATTTCTTTGTTCTTGGGGTTTGTTGGAAGTACTGTACTGGTTGACATTGACATTCTTCTGAGCTTAATGTCTGAGAGCTCCCTTATCTTTTGTTAGCATGTACTCTCCAACAATACAAGGATAGCATAACACGTAATCTATCCATTTAGGTTTTGAAATAACAGAGTGGTTTGAAAAGGGTGTTGGTTCTGGATGGGGAGATTTGTAGAGATCTGAGACTGAGAACTTGTAATGTATTTGAACAGCATATACTCATTTCAGATTCAATCCCCTATTTTTCCTCCTAAAGACTGTGTTAAAGATATTTTTATTACAGCATATTTTTTTCTTACTCCTCTCTGTGAAGGTTTTCAATCCATTTGCATGCAACACAAGCTTTCATCTATATAATTAGGATCCCAGAAACTTGCAGCAGTTGGCTGTGACATTCGCATATAACCAATTTTGTCAGTTCAAGCATCATGACATGACATTAAAAACATCGGTAATGGAATAAGAAAGATTGCAAGGGAGGTAGCTTTGACATGAGTTAAATATTGTGCTAATTACAAACAACTAGAGAAATTGAAACTCAGATTAAGACTTTAATTAGCTAAAATATAGCCTATCTTCAGAGTAAAAAAAATCATCTCTATTGTGTCTCCTTCTAAATACAGAATTTCTCCAATAAGAAATAATTTGTCTCCTATCACCTGAAATTTTTTTTCCTTTTAAAGAATGTATTTTTCTACTATTAAAAATTTATACATTATCAATGAAAACAGAGAAAAGTAGAAAGATTACCCAAGGTCTCACTACTTTCACACGTTGATAATACTTCTATTTAGTTATAATTATGCTCAGCATATAAATGCCACATCCTTCATTTTAAAAGCTGAGCATTAAATTGTATTTTTGTGTATAAAACTGTAACTTTTAATGGTTTTCATAGTAATCTTCTGAGTGGATGCTCTATAATTTAACTACATATTCCCAGATTCTTAAATTAACAATGTTTCCAACTTTTCAATTCTAATAAATATTAGCTCAGTATTCATCTTTATGCCTAAACATTTTCCTTTTTTAGGATTATTTCTTTGGATTAGCTTTCCTCAAATGGAATCACTACTCAAAAATGTTGTATTCTAAAGTTTATTGCAGATAAACACACTTTATCAGCTTACACTAACTTCCTGCAATAAATTCACTGACAATACACTGTTAATTGGTTTGTCCAGTTCCAAAGATAAGGTCTGGAAAGCAGAAAACCGCTGTTCCCTGAAAGAATTCTAAATTCTCCTAGTGCTTTAACCAGAGTTTCTGAAATTTCCACATGTGACTTTACCTTCTTGCTTTGGCATGTATTTCTGTCATGAACTTAAGTCTTGGAGTTTATTTACTGGAAAGTTCTGACTTTGATAGTGGGTTCTTTCCACAATGATGAATTTCCTCTTGTGGCTTTAGCTTTCTGCCTCCTCTCAGTGAGGGTGAAAAGTAGATACTGTGATTATTTCCTCACAACTATTCTATGTCTTTTCTGTATAAATCCTTTGGGGGACTGGACCTACTACCAAAGCGGCAGAGGTGGTCCCTGATTGAACATAAGTGACCTTTTTCTTGTCTACCACGCTGTTGAAACCACTCTGGTCATGTCACCATTGACCTCCATTTTGTTAAATCTAATAAGCAATTCTTGACCCTCATCTTGCTGACCTCTCAGCAGCATTTAGCATAGTTAATTACTCCTTCCATTTTGACATACTTTCTTCACTTGGCTTGTAGGATCAAATCAAGTCAGGATCTAATCAAGAAAACAGAAACTATTCTTACTATTTGACAAGAGGGAATTTAATTCAGGGCCTTGATAACATAGGTGACCAAAGAGCTGAAAAGGAGAAAGTGACAAAACCAGAGATGGGCAACAGAAGAAATACAGAACCAACCTTGGCTGGAGGAACAAAGAGTAGAGGAGGAGCTTGCAGGACCCTGGAGAAGGTAGCATCATGGAGGGTTTGTCTGGGAAAAAGCTGGAGCCAGGACACAGGTATGGCCACAACCAGAGACACCACCCCCGAGAAGGAGAGGAAGTCCCTGGTTTCTCCCTTCTCCTTCCCTCCAAGTTTCCATCAGTGCTCTTTATAAACTAATCTCTGCTAGAAACAAACTCCATGATTTGTTTTCCATGATTCCATCAGAATCATGGAAAAGAGGCTTGCAGCGGTCAATTCCACTGCCATACATATTGAAGAAGAAGGGGAGGAGAGATGAACGAGGGTCAGTGGGGCCAAGGCTGCCACCACAGATTGCTTTATCTCCTGCTTTCTGAGTAACTCCTTCTCTGTGTTTCTACTGGTTCCTCTTCTTCTTTCTGCCCTTTTAACAGTGAGGTTCTCCAAAGGTCAGTCCGTGTTCCACTTTCTCTTCTACCTATCCCTGAATGCTTAACAAACTCACTCCCAAATCCTAAATTGTTTGGAACAACAAATACGGTCACCTCTTGTGATTCTGTGGGTTGACTGGGCTCAGCTGGTTTGTGCTCTCTTGAGACCTTTCATGAAGTATGTGGTGAACCCTGTGATGTGTTGATCAGATCCTGCTTCAGAAATGAAGACCTTATTTTCAGGGAAAGCCTCAGTTTATGGGGGGGGGTCACCTTACCCAAGGTCTCACAGCCTTTCTTGAGTAGCCTGTACCCAAGGATTGGTTAATATAGGGACTATAAAGCACCACCCCTTCATCCCAACTTGGGAAAGATACAAGGGATCATCTCATCCTCAGAGCTCCCTAAAGCATCAGTTGAGGTCCTGAGGGAACTGCTTAACAGTTTGATTTCTCACTTTGTCAACCCTGCCTCCCACTCTTCCCTTCTAAACATTCCACAGCATATATCCCCAGGGCACTCCCTAATGGAAATTATCTGTCTCAGAATCTACTTTCTGGGGAACCCAACCTACAACATGGTTGCACTCAGATGGTGCTTGAGCCTGGAGTCATCTAACAGGTTGGCTGGGTCGGACATCTACAATGCCTTACTCACATAGCTGGCACTTGATCCTGATTATCAAATGGGACTATGAACTGGAATACCTAAACATAGCCTTTCCATATGACTTGGGTTTCCTCACTGTGGCCACTGGGTCCCAAGTGAGAACATTCCAAATTAAGTGTTGAATGAGCCTGGGTATATTGTTACTTCCCAGAACATTACTTCTATTGGTCAAAACAAGTCACAAAAATTCAGAGAGGAGTATTAGACTTTCCTCTTGATGTGAGAAACAGTATTCGTGTACAAGGAAGAAAGAAAGAGTAGAGGGTTTCTTTTAAACTGGCCATTACATCTTTTCCTCTAGATCACTCATTTAAAACTCCTCTTGTCATGATCTTTTAGGATTTGAAATAGCTCAACTGGAATTCCAAAACCTCCACTAGCTTTGTTCGTAGTGATGCTTCCTAAGGCCCACTTGACTTCACATTCCAGGATGTCTGGCTCTAGGAGAGTGATCATACTATCTTGATTACCTGGGTCATGAAGATCTGTTTTGTATTGTTCTGTGTATTCTTGCCATCTCTTCTTAATATCTTCTGCTTCTGTTAGGTCCATACCATTTCTGTCCTTTATTGTGCCCATCTTCGCAGGAAATGTTCCTTTGGTGTCTCTAATTTACTTGAAGAAATCTCTAGTCTTTCCCATTCTATTGTTTTCCTCTATTTCTTTGCACTGATCACTGAGGAAGGCTTTCTTATCTCTCCTTGCTATTTTTTGGAACTCTGCATTCAAATGGGTATTACTTTCCTTTTCTCCTTTGTTTTTTGCTTCTCTTCTTTTCACAGCTATTTGTAAGGCCTCCTCAGACAGCCATTTTGCTTTTTTGCATTTCTTTTTCTTGTGGAAGGTCTTGATCCCTGTCTCCTGTACAATGTCATGAACCTCCATCCATAGTTCTTCAGGCACTCTGTCTATCAGATCTAATCCCTTGAATCTATTTCTCACTTCCACTGTATAATCGTAAGGGATTTGATTTAGGTCATACCTGAATGGTCTAGTGGTTTTCCCTACTTTCTACAATTTAAGTCTGAATTTTGCAATAAGGAATTCATGATCTGAACCACACTCAGCTCACAGTCTTGTTTTTGCTGACTGTATAGAGCTTCTCCATCTTTGGCTGCAAAGAATATAATCAATCTGATTTCAGTTTTGACCATCTAGTGATGTCCATGTGTAGAGTCTTCTCTTGTGTTGTTGGAAGAGGGCATTTGCTATGACCAGTGTGTTCTCTTGGTAAAATTCTATTAGCCTTTGCCCTGCTTCATTCTGTATTCCAAGGCCAAATTTGCCTATTAGTCCAGGTGTTTCTTGACTTTCTACTTTTGCATTCCAGTCTCCGATAATGAAAAGAACCTTTCTTGGGTGTTAGTTCTAGAAGGTCTTACAGGTCTTCATAGAACCATTCAACTTCAGCTTCTTCAGCATTACTGGTCAGGGCATAGACTTGAATTACTATGATATTGAATGGTTTGCCTTGTAAATGAACAGAGATCATTCTGTTGTTTTTGAGATTGCATCCAAGTACTGCATTTCAGACTCTTTTGTTGCCTATGATGGGTACTCCATTTCTTCTAAGGGATGAAATGATCCATTTCTACTACTTGCCCACAGTAGTAGATATAATGGTCATCTGAGTTAAATTCACCCATTCCAGTCCATTTTAGTTCGTTGATTCCTAAAATGTCGATGTTCACTCTTGCCATCTCCTGTTTGAAAACTTCCAATTTGCCTTGATTTGTGGACCTAACATTCCAGGTTCCTATGCAATATTGGTCTTTACAGCATTGGACTTTGCTCTATCACCAGTCACATCCATAACTGGGCATTGTTTTTGCTTTGGCTCTGCCTCTTCATTCTTTCTGGAGTTATTTCTCCACTGATCTCCAGTAGCATACTGGGCATCTACCAACCTGGGGAGTTCATCTTTCAGTGTCCTATCTTTTTGCCTTTTCATAGTGTTCATGGAGTGCTCAAGGCAAGAATACTGAAATGATTTGCCATTCCCTTCTCCAGTGGACCACATTTTGTCAGAACTCTCCATTATCACCCATCCATCTTGGGTGGCCCTATGGATGACATGAAACTATGAAACTATGCCATGGCTCATAGTTTCATTGAGTTATACAAGGCTGTGGTCCATATGATCAGATTGGTTAGTTTTCTGTGATTATGGTTTTCAGTCTGTCTGCCCTCTGATGGAGAAGGATTTCAAATCCTAAAAGATGATGCTGTGAAAGTGCTCAATATGCCAGCAAATTTGGAAAACTCAGCAGTGGCCACAGAACTGGAAAAGGTCAGTTTTCATTTCAATTGCAAAGAAAGGAAATACCAAAGAATGCTCAAACTACTGCACAATTGCACTCATGTCACACACTAGTAAAGTAATGCTCAAAATTCTCCAAGCCAGCTTCAACAGTACGTGAATCATGAACTTCCAGATGTTCAAGCTGGATTTAGAAAAGGCAGAAGAACCAGAGGTCAAATTGTCAACATCTGTTGGATCATCAAAAAAGCAAGAGAGTTCCAGAAAAACATCTACTTTTGCTTTATTGACTATGCCAAAGCCTTTGACTGTGGGGATCACAACAAACTCTGGAAAATTGTTAAAGACATGGAAATACCAGACCACTTGACCTGTCTCTTAAGAAATCTGTATGCAGGCCAGGAAGCAACAGTTAGAACTGGACGTGGAACAACAGACTGGTTACAAATCAGGAAAGGAGTACATCAAGGCTGTATACTGTCACCCTGCTTATTTAACTTATATGCAGAGTACATCATGGGAAACGCTGGACTGGAAGAAGCACAAGCACAAGCTGGAGTCAAGATTCCCAGGAGAAATATCAATAACCTCAGAGATGCTGATGACACAACCCTTATGGCAGAAAGTGAAGAAGAATTAAAGAGCCTCTTGATGAAAGTGAAAGAGGAGAGTGAAAATGTTGGCTTTAAACTCAACATTCAGAAAACTAAGATCATGGCATCTGGTCCCATCACTTCATGGCAAGCAGATGGGGAAACAGTGTCAGACTTAATTTTGGGGGGCTTTAAAGTCACTGTAGATGGTGATTGCAGCCATGAAATTAAAAGACCCTTACTCCTTGGAAGAAAAGTTATGACCAACCTAGACAGCTTATTAAAAAGCAGAGACATTACTTTGCCAACAAAGGTCCATCTAGTCAAAGCTATGTTTTTTCAGTAGTCATGTATGGATATGAGAGGTGGACTATGAAGAAAGCTGAGCGCCAAAGAATTGATGCTTTTGAACTGTGGTGTTGGAGAAGACTTTTGAGAGTCCCTTGGACTGCAAGGAGATTCAACTAGTCCATCCTAAATGAAATCAGTCCTGAGTATTCATTAGAAGGACTGATACTGAAGCTGAAACTCCAATACTTTGGCCACCTGATGCGAAGAGCTGACTCATTTGAAAAGACCCTCTGATGCTGTAAAAGATTGAAGGTGGAGGAGAAGGGGACGACAGAGGATGAGATGGTTGGATGACATCACTGACTCAATGGACATACATTTGAGTAGACTCCGGGAGTTAGTGATGGACAGGGAGGCCTGGCGTGCTGCAGTCTATGGAGTCGCAAAGAGTCAGACACGACTGAGTGATTGAACTGAACTGTCATGATCACCATTAATCTCCATAATGCTAAATCTAATGCTGTATTTTCAGTTGTAATCTTACTTGACCTCCCAGCCGGATCTCTCACTTTTTTGACAGGCTCATGACTCCTAAATTTTTAATCCTCTTCAGTCCACTCTTACAATCTATAGATTCCTACAAGCAACTATATGCCAATAAAATGGACAACCTAGAAAAAATAGTCAAATTCTTAAAAAAACTACAATCTCCCAATGCTGAACCAGGAAGAAATAGAAAATATGATCAGACCAATTGCTGCTGCTGCTAAGTCGCTTCAGTTGTTTCCGACTCTGTGCAACTCCATAGACAGCAGCCCACCAGGCTCCGCCGTCCCTGGGATTCTCCACGCAAGAACACTGGAGTGGGTTGCCATTTCTTGGCACTGCAGTGGGTTGCCATTTCTTGGGTTGCCCTTCTCCAATGCATGAAAGTGAAAAGTGAAAGTGAAGTCGCTCAGTAGTGTCCGACTCTTCATGACCCCATGAACTGTAGCCTACCAGGCTCCTCTGTCCATGGGATTTTCCAGGCAAGAGTACTGGAGTGGGTTGCCATTGCCTTCTCCAGATCAAACTAATTACAAGTACTGAAATGGAATCTGTAATTTAAAAATTCCCAGCAAACAAAAGTTCAGGACTAGATGGTTTCACTGGCCAATTCTATCAAACATTTAGAGAAGAGTTAATGCCTATCCTTCTGAAACTATTTCAAAAATTGCAGAAGAAAGAATATTCCCAAACTCATTCAATGAGGGCACCATCACCCTGGTACTAAAACCAGACAAATATACCACACACACACACACATGCACAAAGAAAATTACAGGCCAATATCACTGATGAACATACATGCAACAATCCTCAACAAAATACTAACAATTCGAATTCAGCTATTCATTAAAAGGATTATACACCATGATTAAGTAGGATTTATCCCAGGGATGCAAAATTCTTCAACATATGTATACCAATCAGTGTGATATACCACATCAACAGACTGAAGAATGAAAACAGTATGATCATCTCAGTAGATGTAGAAAAAGATTTTGACAAAATTCAATACCCATTAATGATTTAAAAAAATAAGAAACTCTCCAGAAAGTGGACATAGAGGGAAATGATGTCACATAATCAAGCCCATATATGACAAACCTACAGTTAACATCAAAGTCAATGGCAAAAACTTGAAACTATTTCCTCTAAGATCAGGAACAAGAGAAGGATAGTCACTCCCACCACTCTTACTCAACTTAGCTTTGGAAGCCCTAGCCATGGCAATCAGAGAAGAAAAAGAAATAAAAGGAATCCACTCTTATCTACTCAGTCTATTTTCCTGTATGCCGGGTATGACCCAGACATACCTTCAACAGATTTTCCTTGATTGTCTCAAAATATCCTGATACAAGGAAATGTACTATATTAGCCAAAGAGAGTTATGTCATATAACAAAGCTAATGATATAAAATTGAATACAGAGACTTCCCTGATGGCCTAGTGTCTAAGACTCTGCACTCCCAGTCCAGGGGGCCTGGGTTCAATTCCTGGGTGGGGAACAAGAGCCCATATGCCACAAGTCTCCCATGCCACAGTGAAGACCTAAGATCCTGTGCGCCACAACTAGGACCGGTGCAGCCAAATAAATAAATAAGTAAATATTTAAAGATTAATGTAAGATTTTCATGTTCTTAAAATCCTATTGCCGGTCAGGCCACTAGCAATGATCACCAGCCAATTTCTCTGCAGGTCCTCACACTGCCACCATTTTGTTACTCCGTTTTATCCTCTCTTTAGTATATTCTTTTCATCTCTTCAATCTATATAGTCAAACCCCATATGTGCATTTCTGAGCTTTTTCTCCATTACTTTACTTTTTCAGATTGCTCTAGAAAACTTCTAAAAATTCTTCTTTTGGATGGAGAATTATTTAGTTCTTTTGATCTGATTTCTTGGCCTTTTAGTCTATCTCTTGGGGTCTCTATTTTCCCAGACCAAATGGATAATTATGGTGTTTTGTTAACATTGCAGTCTATTAACCTGATCAAACTCTTAGCCATTGCTTCTTCATACCAGTCTTTCTTTAAGTGGACAAAGGCATGTATTAAGTGACAAGAGCTGCTATAACAAAGAAATCACAAAATGCATAATGGCTCAAATAAAAAAGACGTTAATTTCTTGCCCATATAAAACTCTCAATAGGTGTCTCTTCTTCAGGGTGATACAAATTCTTTCCATTCCATAGCTCTGTTACCTTCAACACATGGCTTCTCAGATTGCTGTCCTTTTTTAGCATCAAGTCAGGAGAAGGAGAAGAGCAAAGAAGATGAGAGCTGGGAGATTTTTATGAGCTAATCACACATAACCACAAGGCAGCCTGGAAAACATTTTCTAGCTGCAGACCCTAAAGAAGAGAATACGATTCTGGAGACTGACTTGCAGTCTCTGCCCCTGGGCAAGATGGAACTCTGTTCTCTTTTGCTATGAATTGGGTCATCTCTCTTATATCAAAATAAGGGAAACAAAAAGTAGCTTAAATGATGGAAGCAGACGCAGTTTCTGTGATTTTGAGATGTTAGGAAACCTGTCCTCTGATTAAACATACAAGAGGAAATGTGGCATGAAATAGGTTTTGAGTGACTTCAGATGCAATGGGACCAGGGAAGGGGCAGAAGCAGGAGATCAAGGTTCATATGGACCAGTAAGAGGAAAAAGGGGAAAGGAAGAGCTGTCTACCTGCATCAGTGGCCCCAGGGTATTACTTTGCCTTTATCTTGCCTTCTATTTATAAATCCTTTGAGTTCAAAGCACTCAACTTTGCAATTGTTCCCTGTAAGAGATAAAGTAGGAAGGATGTGATTTCACAAGCTGGGGAAATGGGAATTTCAAACAGGTTGATGTCATGCAATAAGGGACTCTGGACAAGAGTCTAAGCTTCCTTGTTCATTTTATGTATGACTAAATACTCTGTGTGTGTGTGTGTGTACGCAGCAGGGGTTTATGCTTGAGCCCCAAGTCCCTCTTTCTTTTCTGTGGCTAACTCCATGTTCTTTGCTGAGAAAGTTGATGGGATTTGACCCAAAGGGAGTTGACATTTTCTTATCATCTTTTAAAATTCTTTCTTTTTGGAGCATGCTGGATAACTGACAAATTGTATTCCACTTAAGCTACTTTTTTTGTCTTCAAGCAGTTAAAAACGTTTTCTGTCTTCTGCATTCCCATTTTTACTCTTCAACACCAAGTTCACTGGCTCATGGCTGTATTTACAGAGGACTTCCCTGGTGGCAGATGGTAAAGTGTCTGCCTACAATGTGGGAGACCCGGGTTCAATCCCTGGGTCGGGAAAATCTCCCGGAGAAGGAAATGGCAACCCACTCCAGTATTCCTGCCTGGAAAATCCTATGGACGGAGGAGCCTGGTAGGCCTACAGTCCATGGGGTCACAAAGAGTCGGACATGACTGAGTGACTTCACTTTCACTTTCTATCTACAGATATGGCTCTCGCTCAGATTATCAGAGGGCAGGAGAGATAAGAAGCAGGTGGCGAGCAACACTTTCCTGACTTTCAAATACGCGACCTCCCCCTCACTAAATTTCAGGTATGGAAAACAAAGGGATAGCTTGAAGATTTTAAACTACATGTTGGTAAGGACAAATATTAATGATGGGTATTAAAATAATATGAACAGGTGTTCATGCGCCTACATACAGTCCTACATTGGCTGCTCCTTCCGTCCCTGATGTGGGAGCTAGGATTTCACATGCCTTGTGGCCAAAAAACCAAAACACAAAACAGAAACAATATTGTAACAAATTCAGCAAAGATTCCAAAAATGATCCACATCCAAAAAAAAAAAAAAATCTTAAAAATAAGATGAACAACATGCTAACATTGTTTCTACAAGCTCAAGGTTTCACCCTTAGGATGACCCTAGCCCCTTTAAAGTGACTGCCTGAGAAAACGTAAGCCTGTCAAAAGAATTTACTGTTTGTTTCATCAACACCTGAAGACCGGGCCCCTGTCCCCAGCCTCTGTGGGAGGGGAGGAGCCCCACTTCTACACACAGTGTCATTAACAAACCAGGTGGGTTTCATCTGGACCAACCCCGCCTTCCTGGTTTTTGTAATTTTCCATTTCCCTGGCTGTACTGGGCCCCCGCTCACTACCTGCCCTATTCCCTCAACCTCCCTTTAGAACCCTCAGTCTCCTCTGTACAAACCAAAGCTGAATTTTGTCCACACTTTGTGTGTGATAGTCGCTCTGTCATGTCGGACTCTTTGTGACCCCATGGACTGTAGCCCGCCAGATTTCTCTGTCCATGGGATTTTCCAGGCAAGGATACCAGAATGGATTGCCATGCCTTCCTTCTGACACTGGAGTCTTCCTACTGCAGTAGGCTATTACTGACTAAAATCTGTCCTTACCACTTTAACTAGTGTCGGGCTTATCTGTGACAAAGAACAGAGCTGCCCTAGAACCCACATTGCCCTTTCTAATCCTGAGCCCTTCAGTGAACCCCAGGATGTTATCTTTGGGGACCAGCGTTAACCCAGAGCACTATGGTCATGTTGAGTCCAGTGACTCAGGCTGCTGGCACTTTCTACTCTCTTTGTCCTTTCTGGAAAGTGAAAGCTTAGTGCTGTGACGATAGTTTCTACCCCTCTTGGCAGCAACAAGAGAAGGGCTCATGGGCAGCTTTCAAAGTGCTTGCTGGGACACCTCTCTAAATATATCCTCCGAGGCCTGCCAGGTTTCCCGGGCTTGCCACATGAATTCAGCCTTTTAAGTCTCAGTTCAGTTCAGTCACTCAGTCGTGTCCGACTCTTTGCGACCCCATGAATCGCAGCACGCCAGGCCTCCCTGTCCATCACCAACTCCCAGAGTTCACTCAGACTCACATCCATTGAGTCAGTGATGCCATCCAGCCATCTCATCCTCTGTCGTCCCCTTCTCCTCCTGCCCCCAATCCCTCCCAGCATCAGAGTCTTTTCCAATGAGTCAACTCTTCACATGAGGTGGCCAAAGTACTGGAGTTTCAGCTTTAGCATCATTCCTTCCAAAGAAATCCCAGGTCTGATCTCCTTTAGAATGGACTGGTTGGATCTCCTTGCAGTCCAAGGGACTCTCAAGAGTCTTCTCCAACACCACAGTTCAAAAGCATCAATTCTTCAGCGCTGAGCCTTCTTCATAGTCAAACTCTCACATCCATACAGAGGCTCTTTATCAAAGGTATTTATTCATAGGAACTCATTAGGCCTTTTAAAAAACATAGAAATATATCATATTAGTTGTTAGACAACAGGATGAAAAGGAAATGGGGTATAGTTAATTTTGATGGAGAAGAAGAAAGAAACATGATTTTTTGGATATAATGAGGAGGAAGGTGATGGACAGCCAAGATCATTATTAGATGCCTAAGTAAAGGGGGCTGTCAATCGGCAAAGGAGATTTCTTTTTTAAAAAATATAAACAGCCTTATTTATATAATTCATATATATCACATAGTTCACCCATTTCAAGTATATAACCCTATAGCTTTTAGCACTTCACACAATTGTGCAACCGTCACCCCAATAAATTTTAGAACATTTTCATCACCCCCCCAAGAAGGCTTTTATTCATTAATATTTGCTTCCTATTTTCCCCAACCCCCTGCAGTGTTAGACAACCAATAATCTACTGTCTGTCTCTGTAATTTGCAGCAAAGGAGTTTGGGTTTCATTTGGTTTTTTAAATTTTATCTTATTATTTTAACCATGTTTATGTATACAGTTGAGTTGCACTAAGTACATTCACATTGTTGTTCAATCATGACCATTCAATTCCAGGATTTTTCATCTTCCCAAACTAACACTCTGTACCTCTTAAACAGTAACTCCCATCCCTTCTCTAGCCTTTGGCCTTGGCAACCACCATTCTATTTTCAGTCTCTATGGATTTGACTACTTTAGGTGCATCATAAAATTGGAATCAGACAGCACTTGTTCTTTTGTGATTGGCTTATTTCACTGAGCATAACATCTTCAGAATTCGTCTGTGTTGTAGCATGTGCCAGAATTTCTCTCCTTTTCAAGGTTTGATAATGTCCCATCGCATAGATACACCACATTTTGCTTATTCAGTCATCTGCCAATAGACACTTGGGTTGTTTTCATCTTTTGGCTATTATGAATAATGGTGCTATGAACACGGGCATACAAATACTTGTTTGAGATTCGGCTTTCAGTTCTTTCTGGTAGATACTCATAAATGAAATGGCTGGATTACATGTTAATTCTACATTTAGTTTTTTGAGGAACTTCTGTACTGATTTCCATAAGGCCACATCATTTTTCATTCTAGCAGCAATGAACAAAGGTTCCAATTTTCCAACATCCTTGATAACACTTGTCATATTCTGTTTGATTTTTTTTCTTTTTTTAGTAATAGCCATCCTCATGGGTCTTAGAGGGGTATGTCATTATGGCTTTAATTTTATTTACATTTCCCTAACATGCAGGTCAGGAAGCAACAGTTAGAACTGGACACGGAACAACAGACTGGTTCCAAATAGGAAAAGGAGTACATCAAGGCTGTATATTGTCACCCTGCTTTTTTAACTTATATGCAGAGTACATTATGAGAAATGCTGGGCTGGAAGAAGCACAAGCTGGAATCAAGATTGCCGGGAGAAATATCAATAACCTCAGATATGCAGATGACACCACCCTTATGGCAGAAAGTGAAGACGAACTAAAAAGCCTCTTGATGAAAGTGAAAGAGGAGAGTGAAAAAGTTGGCTTAAAGCTCAGCATTCAGAAAATGAAGATTATGGCATCTGGTCCCGGCACTTCATGGGAAATAGCTGGGGAAACAGTGTCAGACTTTATTTTTTTGGGCTCCAAAATCACTGCAGATGATGATTGTAGCCATGAAATTAAAAGATGCTTATTCCTTGGAAGGAAAGTTATGATAGCATATTGAAAAGCAGAGACATTACTTTGCCAACAAAGGTTCATCTAGTCAAGGCTATGGTTTTTCCAGTAGTCATGTATGCATGTGAGAGTTAGACTGTGAAGAAAGATGAGCACTGAAGAATTGATGCTTTTGAACTGTGGTGTTGGAGAAGACTCTTGAGAGTCCCTTGGACTGTAAGGAGATCCAACCAGTCCATTCTGAAGGAGATCAGCCCTGGGTGTTCTTTGGAAGGAGTGATGCTAAAGCTGAAACTCCAGTACTTTGGCCACCTGATGCAAAGAGTTGACTCATTGGAAAAGACTCTGATGCTGGGAGGGACTGAGGGCAGGAGGAGAAGGGGACGACATAGGATGAGATGGCTGGATGCCATCACCAACTTGATGGACGTGAGTTTGAGTGAACTCCTGGAGTTGGTGATGGACAGGGAGGCCTGGCATGCTGCAATTCATGGGGTCGCAAAGAGTCGGACACGACTGAGTGACTGAACTGAACTGAACGATTAGTGATGTTGATCATATTTTCATACACTTACTGGCTATTTGTATATCTTTTCTGGACAAATGGTTATTCAAGTCCTTTGCCCATTTTTGAATCACATTGTTTAGTTTTTGTTGTTGCTGAGTTGTAGGAATTATTGACATATTCTGGATATTAATACCATATCAGATATATGATTTGCAAATATTTCCTCCTATTTCATAGGTTGCCTTTTTACTATGATGGACTCCTACAAGTCATGAAAGTTTAAAATTTTTCTGCAGTCCAATTTATCTGTTTTTTCTTCCATTGCTTCTGCTTTCGGTGTTATTTCTAAGAAATCCTTGGCCGCTGCAATGGTGCAGAGCGCAGCAGAGAGGAGCTACCCCGTGCCCGAGGGCAGGGGCAGCGGCCGAGAAGAGCTACAAATTCTGACTGAAATTGAAGAAAGTGGTGAAAACCACTAGACCATTCAGATATGACATAAGTCAAATCCCTTATGACTATAAAGTGGAAGTGAGAAATAGATTTAAGGGACTAGATCTGATAGACAGAGTGCCTGATGAACTATGGATGGAGGTTGGTGACATTGTACAGGAAACAGGAATCAAGACCATCCCCAAGAAAAAGAAATGCAAACAAGCAAAATGGCTGTCTGAGGAGGACTTACAAATAGCTGTGAAAAGAAGAGTAGCAAAAAGCAAAGGGAGAAAAGGAAAGTAATACCCATTTGAATGCAGAGTTCCAAAGAATAGCAAGGAGAGATAAGAAAGACTTCCTCAGTGATCAATGCAAAGCAATAGAGGAAAACAATAGAATGAGAAAAGCTAGAGATCTCTTGAAGAAAATTAGAGATACCAAGGGAACATTTAATCCAAAGATGGGCACAATAAAGGACAGAAATGGTAGGGACCTAACAGAAGCAGAAGATATTAAGAAGAGGTGGCAAGAATACACAGAAGAACCGTACAAAAAAGATCTACATGACCCAGATAATCATGATGGTGTGATCACTCACCTAGAGCCAGACATCCTGGAATGTGAAGTCAAGTGGGCCTTAGGAAGCATCACTATGAACAAAGCTAGTGGAGGTGATAGAACACCAGTTGAGCTATTTCAAATCCTGAAAGAGGATATTGTGAAAGTGCTGCACTCAATATGCCAGCAAATTGGGAAAACTCAGCAGTGGCCACAGGACTGGAAAAGGTCAGTTTTCATTCCAATCCCAAAGAAAGACAATGCCAAAGAATGCTCAAACTACCGCACAATTGCACTCAGCTCACACACTAGTAAAGTAATGCTTAAAATTCTCCAAGCCAGGCTTCAAGAATACGTGAACTGTGAACTTCCAGATGTTCAAGCTGGTTTTAGAAAAGGCAGAGGAACCAGAGATCAAATTGCCAACATCCGCTGGATCATCGAAAAATTTCTGCTTTATTGACTATGCCAAAGCCTTTGACTGTGTGGATCACATTAAACTGTGGACAATTCTGAAAGAGATAGGAATACCAGACCACCTGATCTGCCTCTTGAGAAACCTGTATGCAGGTCAGGAAGCAACAGTTCGAACTGGACATGGAACAACAGACTGGTTCCAAATAGGAAAAGGAGTTCGTCAAGGCTGTATATTGTCACCCTGCTTATTTAACTTATATGCAAAATACATAGTGAGAACACTGGGCTGGAAGAAGCACAAGCTGGAATCAAGATTGCCGGGAGAAATATCAATAACCTCAGATATGCAGATGACACCACCCTTATGGCAGAAAGTGAAGACGAACTAAAAAGCCTCTTGATGAAAGTGAAAGAGGAGAGTGAAAAAGTTGGCTTAAAGCTCAACATTCAGAAAACGAAGATCATGGCATCTGGTCCCGTCACTTCATGGGAAATAGCTGGGGAAACAGTGGAAACAGTGTCAGACTTTATTTTTTGGGGCTCCAAAATCACTGCAGATGCTGACTGCAGCCATGAAATTAAAAGATGCTTACTCCTTGGAAGGAAAGTTATGACCAACCTAGATAGCATATTGAAAAGCAGAGACATTACTTTGCCAACAAAGGTCCGTCTAGTCAAGGCTACGATTTTTCCTGTGGTCATGTATGGATGTGCGAGTGGACTATAAGGAAAGATGAGCACTGAAGAATTGATGCTTTTGAGCTGTGGTGTTGGAGAAGACTCTTGAGAGTCCCTTGGACTGCAAGGAGATCCAACCAGTCCATTCTAAAGGAGTTCAGTCCTGGGTGTTCATTGGAAGGACTGATGTTGAAGCTGAAACTCCAGTACTTTGGCCACCTGATGCAAAGAGCTGACTCATTTGAAAAGACCCTGATGCTGGGAAAGATTGAGGGCAGGAGGAGAAGGGGATGACAGAGGATGAAATGATTGGATGGCATCCCCGACTCGATGGATTTGGGTATGTGTGGACTCCTGGAGTTGATGATGGACAGGGAGGCCTGGCATGCTGCGATTCATGGGGTTGCAAAGAGTCAGACACGACTTAGTGACTAAACTGAACTGAACTGAACTAAGAAATTGTTACCAGAAGCAATGTCATAAAGTTTCCCTCTGTGTTTTTTTCTAAGGGCGTTATAGTTTTAGCTCTTATGTTCAGGATTTTGATCCATTTTGAGTTAATTTCTGTGTGATATAAGGTAAGGGTCCAACTTCACATTTTGCCTGTGTGTATCCAGTTTTTTCAACACTAATGTTGAAAGAAAAGGAAATTCTTAAGGGAAAAGTTAATTTTTTTTTTTTTAGGTCCTTTGAAGCAGAGCCTGTAGCAAGAACTTATTTATAGATAGCTTATTTGCAAATGATCTGAGGAAGCAGGAGTTAGGAAAAAGGAACACTGATGCAACGGAGGATAAAAATCCAGAATAAAGGTATGTTATGGAGGTTGCTGCCATAAATGACAGAGGCTTGGTTCATAGCAGCACTATTTACAGTAGGCAAGACATGGACACAGCCTAAGGGTCCATTAACAGATAAATGGACAAAGAACATATGGTGTATATATAAAATGGAACATTAAATATTACTCAGCCATAAAAAGAATGAAAAAGTGCTCTTTGTAGCAGCATGGACAGATCTAGAGATTATCAAACTAAGGCAAGTAAGTCAGACAAAGACAACCATCATGGTATCATTTATATGTGGGATCTAAATAATAGTACAAATGAACTTACTTCCAAAACAGAAACAAACTCACAAATACAGAAAATAAACTCACTTTTACCAAAGGGGAAGAGGTGGAGGAGGGATAAATTGGGAGTATGGGATTAACCGATACTTACCCCTACGTATAAAATAGAGAAACAAGCATTTACTATATGCACAGGAACTTTGTTCAATGTCTTATAATAAACTATAATGGAAAATAACTGAATAATATATATAAATATAAGTTTTAAAAAAGAAAGCAAGTGATCAATGTCATGTAGGAGATAGGTACAGAAGGAAGAGGTTTCTGGTAATGAGTAATAAGTGTTTCACAAGAAAGGTCATAGGCAGGCTGGGTCTTGAAAATGACGTTTATTTGTTGATTCATTCAAAAAATACTTATTGATAGCCTTTTGTGCACCAGACACTTTTCTAGGAGCTTGGGATTCTGTGGTGAGCAAACAGAAATAGTCCCTGCCCTTCTTATACTCTAAAAGAAAGACACAATGATATATAAATTCATTTATCAAATTAATAAGCAAGATAACATGAGAGTGGTAAGCATTACCAAGGAAACGAAAGATAACAATAGAGTGTCTAGGTGGGACTGGGGATATGGCTGTGGACAGAGTGATCATTAAATTCCCTAAAGAGAACACATTTAAGTGAAAATCTGAATTGTAATAAGAATGTGTCTACCCCTTAACAATCAGAGACTAAGAGAAAATGCGAAGCCCACAAGTAGAGGAAGGGCTTGCAGCTTTAATGATGGAAATAAGCCAGTGATTCTGCAGAGTAAGAGCCAGAGATGGAAGAAGGCTATGCAATGAAGTCAGATGCATGGGCTCGGGCCAGGTCACACAAGACCCAGAGGACCGCCCACCCAGTAAGGCCTTTGGACTTAATCTTTGTACCAGGAAAGTCACTGGAAGGTTTTAAGCAGGAGAGTGAACTAATATAATTTATGTGTTAAAAGCTCATTCTGACTGCTGTAACAAAAATAGTTCAGGCAGGATGGGAGCAGGAGGTCTGAGCCAGTGCTGAAGCTCCTGCAGATGTCACTCAGGTTAGACCTGGGGATGACTTGGTCCAGGCTGGTGGCAGTAGAAATAGAGAGGAGGGAAAGTTTAGGATTTAATGTTGCAGGTGGGCTTGAAGACGGCCTTGGAGGCATGGACTGAAGTGCCAAGTCAGGCAAGAGGCTTTAAGGAAATGAGGCTTTGTTCTCCTTGAATGGTTTAAGAGGGCCATTGACAAGCACATGATGGAGCTGTGGCTTTGAAAGAGATCAAAATGGTGAACACTCGCTGCAAAGAAATAAGACTTAATTCTGTAGGCAATGGGGAGTGATTGAAGCTTTTTTTAAACAAAAGGGTGATAGAAACCAAGCTGCATTCTTGGTCTTGTCACCATTGGGTCAAAAAGCTCATAAATTTAACCAGAAAAACAACAATAGTGTATGTGTGTATGCATGTGCGTGTGCGTGTGCGTGTGCGTGTGCGTGTGTGTGTGTGTGTGTGTACTTAAGCAGGGAAGTAAAAGCAACTTGGACAGTAAAGCCAGTGAACTTCTTCAGAGGTTAATTTACTTCTCTGTTTATTGATGTTGCTATGGTGATGCTAAAAGCCTAGCCAGGAGGACAGAGAACAGTTGACTGTCTCTGCACTTAATAATCTGATTTTATGTAAGACATCGAGAAAGAATGCAATAACTCAGGGCCTTTGCTGTGAGCATTAAAAGAAACCAGATGAGGCTGAGCTCATATCCTTCCCAGCCACAACAGTGCCCCTCCTTGGGTGCTGGGTTTCAGGCCCAGCTGTTTGGCACTACCCAGCCTGACATTTGGAGGAACTCACCCTGAATTTTGCCCCTCTCTCCCTTTTGCTCCCTCAAACTGGAATATTGCTAACAGCCCACAAAGTGAAATAAAACCACAAGGAAATAGAAAAGGAATTCTGCCTATAAAAGGGGATTTGCAAAGGGAAGCTGGTTTCATTGGTAGATGAAAAAGACTCCCTCCCAGAGTACTAGTTGATATGGCCCTGAGCGTGGGTCTTGGAGAAGCTGCAGATTTTTATTTAGATTTGGATTTTTCTACTTTCTTTCAGGAAGCTGATGTTTGGAAGCTGGTGGTCAAGGTATTTTTTCTCCTTAATTAGAAACACATTCTTTCTGTTGTTGTTTATGATAAAACCACTGAATTTTTCCCTTTTCCTCAGAATCATAGTAAGGTTGTGTTCTCTAACTAGATTTTTGGATGTGAGCAGTAAAAATCAAAAAGGGACCTTCTATCATTCTAAATTCTAAACTCTGAACATCACAGATTTTAAAATTATATCTCACTTAAACCTCTTAGCAATCACAGAAAATATTAGTATTATCCTAATTTCATAGATTAGCAAGCTAGGGCTTCACTGGTGTGGGGGCTTCATTGTTACGTGTGATGTGATTTGAGCAATAACAAGAAAGGATACTGCCATTCTAAAATAGCAGGGACTAGACAGTTTTATATGCAAAAGTTTTCTTTTGCTCAAACATTAGAGGATTTCAAGAATGTTTCAAAGTCCAGTGCAAAATTAAGTTCCAACCTCATAGCTTTGACTACCTGTATTTAACAGAGTGAGCACTCCCTTTCTCCCAGTCTGTGATGACTTCATAGAATCACAATATCCATAGCCTGTGCCAGAACCAGATTCTGAATCAAAATGATGTATACACACTTAAAATCTGATGAAACTATCCTGATTTTCAAAGGCTAACATATTCAACATAAGCCAGAACTATTTTTAAGATAAACATCTCCTCCAGGTTAATTTTCCATTAGTAAAGAAAAAATGTTGTAAAGCACAACAATAAGAACTTCTATATGATCATCTTCTTTTATAGTCTATCAGGAGGGGATCTTAAAATGAGCATATTCAAAGTATATGCAAGGCAAGAAGTAGAATGCCCATCTATAATGAGTACAAAGTGATATATTGATCATTTTAAAGTGCTCACTTTATCAACAGAGGAATAGATAAATAAGACATGGCATACATATGAAATGGAATATTACTCAACCATAATAATGAAATTTTGCCGTCTCTAACAATATAAATGGACTTAGAGGGTATTATGTTAGGTGAAATAAGACAGAGAAATAGAAACAGAAATGAATCTATGACATCATTTCCATGGAGAATCTAAAATATAAAACAAATGAAATAATATAACAAAACACAAACAGACAGACCCACAGATACACAGAACAAACTAGAGATTACCAGTAGAGAGGAGGAAGGGGGAGGGGCATATAAGGATGGAGGATTAAGAGGTACAAACTACTATGAATAAAATAAATAAGCTAAAAGGATATAAATATGTACAACACAGGGAATATAGCCAATATTATATAATAACTATAAATGGAGTATAACCTTTAAAATTTGTGAATCAATATATTGTACACCTGAAACGTAGAATACTGTACATCAACTATACCTCAATAATAATAATAATAATAAATACTCATTGAGGAGCTATTACACAGTTTGCATAGTCAGATACACTTGGTGAAGATATCCCACGGGGTGATCACTGGCTTGGTGAAGGGCAAAGTGGGGCAAAGTGGGTTTTTCCAAGAGTATGAAGAAGTGTCAACTTAAACGTCTCTTCTTTAGGGAGGATACCCCTGATACTCTGAGCACTGTCCCTTGATATGTTAATATCACACTCTCACCCTCAAAGTTTCATTCACAGCATTTGTCACAAATTTAAATGATTATTTAGGTGAAAATTCATTAATGAATATCTCTGCACTGCAACATAAGGTCCATGAGATGATGCTTGTCCTTTCACTTTCTGAAGGAATCCAGATGTTTATTTCAATGTTGAACATATGTGAAGATGTCAGTTAGGTTTTATTGAATGATTTGACAGAAGGGAAAATAATTTACCTAAAATAATAAAAAAACAAAACAATAAAAAGAGTGAATTCACTGAAAGTGAGTCTAGATAAAATCATTTCCAAATTTTTGATATTAAAGAAAATGGTCCTTTATGATAGAAGCTAAAATTTTAATTACTCTGGGAAAGTGTGTGATGATTTCAAGCCCCTATGAATTCAGTCATACCTTTATAAGGTTTTGTATTTTGTTGTGGTTCTGAAACAGGAGGGAAAGTGGTAGGAACAACCTTTAAAAGAATGACATGACCATCATCAGTTCAGTTCAGTTCAGTAGCTCAGTCGTGTCCGACTCTTTGCGACCCCATGAATCGCAGCATGCCAGGCCTCCCTGTCCATCACCAACTCCCAGAGTTCACTCAGACTCATGTCCATCGAGTCGGTGATGCCATCCAGCCATCTCATCCTCTGCCGTCCCCTTCTCCTCCTGCCCCCAATCCCTCCCAGCATCAGAGTCTTTTCCAATGAGTCAACTCTTCACATGAGGTGGCCAAAGTATTGGAGTTTCAGCTTTAGCATCAGTCCTTCCAAAGAACACCCAGGGCTGATCTCCTTTGGAATGGACTGGTTGGATCTCCTTGCGGTCCAAGGGACTCTCAAGAGTCTTCTCCAACACCACAGTTCAAAAGGACATGACAAAAACTGGTCAGGACCAACTATGTCCAAGATGGCTGAATATTCTGCTTTCAGTGTGTCTTGAGCCTCACGGTAATATGCTCATTATAATAAATTAGCATCTAAATGACATATACCAAGAGAGTTCTCAGGCTAACCATAAAAGGCCAAAAAGTGAGCAGTGGTCCAATTCCAGGGAATCTCCACCCCTTCACCCAAATAATTTGAATAATTCTCACATTCATTAGCCTATGAGGTTATATCCCCCATAAAAACTAATGACTCCATATTCTGGGGCCTCTCACTCCTGAGATGACTCATACTCTGTCTATGGAGTATGTTTTCTTCTAAATAAACCCATTTAGCTATCACTTTGCCTCTCACTGAATTCTTTCTATGATAAGACAGCAATAACCTGAGCTTCATTAGGTCCTGAAACCAGGTGTGTGATCTCAACTAAAAGACCATGGGTTCAAGCCCCAATCTGAGTTCCACGGTTTTAGTTTCAGTTCTATTTACACACATTTGGAAAATAACAAAGTTTCTGTACGTGACATGTGATTTATCCTATCTGCAGACAAGCATACACATTTGGTGTTCTTTTCCATAGCTGCTTGGATACCAAGCACTGTCACTCACAGTCTGGGAACTAGACTTATGCCAACTGCTCCCTAAAGTTCTGAGGTTTATATGTTCAGTGTTTGGCAGCAAGTGAATAAGAAGACTTACTACTCAATGATTAGTACAACCAAAATCTTGAGGATGCCTTCTAGCCTTCAGCACTGCACAGTAGATAATGGCCCTGTGCTCCTGGCCACATGATGTGAAGAGCCGACTCATTGGAAAAGACCCCAATGCTGGGAAAGATTGAAGGCAGAAGGAGAAAGGGATAACAGAGGACAAGATGGCTGGATGGCCTCACCGACTCAATGGATATGAGTTTAAGCAATCTCCAGGAGTTGGTGAAGGACAGGGAAGTCTGGCATGCTGGAGTCCATGAGGTCGCAAAGAGTCGGACATGACTAAGCGACTGAACAACATGCTCTTGAGGATTCTTAACAGTAACACAGGTATCTGATAAGAAGGGAGTGGGAGTGAAGGAGCAAATACCCTCACCTCTACCTTTATCACATCCTATTGCTGCTTCCCATGGGCCAAACCCAACAGAAGCCAGTTGGTGAGGGAGTCTGGACAATACAACCTAAAGACATCAGCATCTCAAGGCACAGACTAGCTCAGAGAAGGGCATAGAATGGATCTAGTGATGCTGTGAAAGTGCTGCACTCAATATGCCAGCAAATTTGGAAAACTCAGCAGTGGCCACAGGACTGGAAAAGGTCAGTTTTCATTCCAATCCCAAAGAAAGGCAATGCCAAAGAATGCTCAAACTACCACATAATTGCACTCATCTCACACACTAGTAAAGTAATGCTCAAAATTCTCCAAGCCAGGCTTCAGCAATATGTAAACCGTGAACTTCCTGATGTTCAAGCTGGTTTTAGAACAGGCAGAGGAACCAGAGATCAAATTGCCAACATCTGCTGGATCATGGAAAAAGCAAGAGAGTTCCAGAAAAACATCTATTTCTGCTTTATTGACTATGCCAAAGCCTTTGACTGTGTGGATCACAATAAACTGTGGAAAATTCTGAAAGAGATGGGAATACCAGACCACCTGATCTGCCTCTTGAGAAACCTGTATGCAGGTCAGGAAGCAACAGTTCGAACTGGACATGGAACAACAGACTGGTTCCAAATAGGAAAAGGAGTTCGTCAAGGCTGTATATTGTCACCCTGCTTATTTAACTTATATGCAGAGTACATCATGAGAAATGCTGGACTGGAAGAAACACAAGCTGGAATCAAGATTGCCGGGAGAAATATCAATAACCTCAGATATGCAGATGACACCACCCTGATGGCAGAAAGTGAAGAGGAACTCAAAAGCCTCTTGATGAAAGTGAAAAGGAGAGTGAAAAACTTGGCTTAAAGCTCAACATTCAGAAAACGAAGATCATGGCATCCAGTCCCACCACTTCATGGGAAATAGATGGAGAAACAGTGGAAACAGTGTCAGACTTTATTTTTTGGGCTTCAAAATCACTGCAGATGGTGACTGCAGCCATGAAATTAAAAGACGCTTACTCCTTGGAAGGAAAGTTATGACCAACCTAGATAGCACATTCAAAAGCAGAGACATTACTCTGCCAGCAAAGGTCCATCTAGTCAAGGCTATGGTTTTTCCTGTGGTCATGTATGGATGTGAGAGTTGGACTGTGAAGAAGGCTGAGCGCCGAAGAATTGATGGTTTTGAACTGTGGTGTTGGAGAAGACTCTTGAGAGTCCCTTGGACTGCAAGGAGATCCAACCAGTCCATTCTGAAGGAGATCAGCCCTGGGATTTCTTTGGAAGGAATGATGCTAAAGCTGAAACTCCAGTAGTTTGGCCACCTCATGCAAAGAGTTGACTCATTGGAAAAGACCCTGATGCTGGGAGGGATTGGGGGCAGGAGGAGAAGGGGACGACAGAGGATGAGATGGCTGGATGGCATCACTGACTCGATGGACGTGAGTCTGAGTGAACTCCGGGAGTTGGTGATGGATAGGGAGGCCTGGCGTGCTGCGATTCATGGGGTCGCAGAGTCGGACATGACTGAGCGACTGATCTGATCTGAGTGGGGCAAATGTGTGGTATAATCAGAAATATATCTAATCTTTGTCCTGGGTTCTTGGCACAAAGCTCCCCAAATCCTTGTAATTTCCTAAGTGATAAGATTATTCTTTGTTATTCATGACAAGCCTTTTCAATCACACCTGAGTTTATGTTAATGAGGTGATACAGTGAGGTCCCAGCAAAACCTCAGGATGGGGCTGGTCACCAAAAAGATCAAGTAATTGGAACTTTTAGTCCTAACCATTGACTTCTGGGAAGGGGAGGCGTGCTGGAGAGTAAAAGATGTACAAAAATTCAAGAACAGCAAGATCTGATGAGGTCATGGGTTGATGAACACTTGGAGATGGTGGGAGAGTGGTATGTCTAGAAAATGCATGAATACTCCATAGACCTGTCCATACAACTTTCCTTGTGCATTTATCCCTTCCATCTGGCTGCTCCTGAGCTATATCCTTTTATAATAAACTGGCAGTCTAGTGAGCAAATGTTTTCCTGAGTTCCGAGAACTGCTCTACCAAATATTAATAAATTGAAAGCAAGGTAGGCATCATAAGAACCTCAGATTCAAAGCCCCTAGGTTAGAAGGTGGAAACCTGGAACATGAGATTTCCATTGGCAGGAGGGGGGGAACTGTCTTGTATGACTGAGCCCTTAATCTGTGGGATCTGATGCTCTCTCCAGGTAGACAGTGTCAGAATAGAGTTAAATTGTAGGACACCCAGGGGCATTGCAGAATTGCTTGATGTGTGAAAAAGCCACAGGTCTGGTATCAGAAAGGAAATGGTGTTGTAGAAGGCAACTGAGGGGAGAGGAGACTCCCTGGAATGTGGTTTTCCTTAGACCAAAACAGCAGGGAAACTCTCACATTCGTAAACTTGACAATTAGCAAAGCACTCCTTCAGTTCTCAAAGCTGGGGATTGGAAAACTGGCAAGGGCATGAAATAGAGGAAAAGGAATGAAGGGACTTGCCCAAGGTTAAAAAGTAGGAAGCAGAACTCGGCCTTTCCTTAAGCAATGTGACCTGCATCTAGTGTCTTTGCTGTATTTACGCTTTCCATCTCTACTTTCCCATCCTTCCACAAAAAGGATACCATTATAGCTAGAGATTCTTTGGTGCTAGGGTGAGCAGTGTTGAGTGGTTCCTGTTCTGTTTCTTCTCTGTTTGTTTGGGGTTTTGGCCTCTATTTGTAAAATATTATCTTGCTGTCTCTATAGTATTTGTTGTTAATGTGCCCAGAATCTTTCATATCCTGCTTTTAGATGAGTTTTGGCTAACATGACGCCTGATTATTCACACTGGAGAGGGATGGGGGGTGGGGGGTGAGGAGGGGGTTGGGTTTGGAGAAACCTACACAGGGCTGCCCCCTGGGGGCCAGAAGAATGAGCCCCTTCTGGCAGGGAGTGGAGGGGTTGCAGGAGGCTAAAAGGTGAGAATGCTTGAGAGGCTCTGTGCTTGGTGGCTTTATCCCAGAAAACTTCAGTAGTGACAGTCTATTGGGCTCTTTTTTGCCTGTTTATGGTTTTTCTATGTCTTACTTTAATCTTCCCTTAGCTGTCTAGATTCAGTGAAGATTACCATAAACTAACTTTTAAAACTTAACAGGTATTTCTTAAAGAAAACTTAAAAAAAAGAAAAACATTGCCCATAATCCATCACCAGAGAGAATATTTTCATCTAAATCTTTCCAGTCATTATTCTCTGCATAGATATACATGCTTATTTATATAAAGTTGATTTTAAAATGCAATTATTCTATACACGCTGCTTTGTAGCTTACTCTTTCATCCCATATGGTGTCTTAAACGGCATAGATTTTTTTCAAATTTCATACAGAACTTTTCTCAACTATTTCATATCCAGAGTAGTGCCATACCTAGAAATGAATGCCCTCTAGTTGAAGTAGGTGACATGGTGGAATGCCAGCTTCTCAAATGGAAGTGCGTTTGGAGGTCATCTGGGGGTCTTGTTAAAATATAGATTCTGATTTAGGAGACCTGGGGGTAGGACTTGAGAGTCTGCATTTCTAACACACGCCCTGGTGGTGATGCTGATGTCTGGTCTGAGGCCCACACTTCGAGGCCCACACAGTTGTGGTGGGAAGAACTTCAATCTAGGAGCCAAAAACACGCCTTCAAAGCTTGGTTATGGATTGTGGGTAAGTTTCTAAGCTTCTTTAATTCTTTTATATAAACAAAAGTTCATAAAAATCTGAATACACTTAGCATAAAATATGTGTTTACACTTATGTCGAATAGTTACATATGTCTGGTTATATGGCCTCCCCAATGGCTTAGCAGGTAAAGAATCTGCCTGCAATGCAGGAGACACAGGAGATGCAGGTTTGATCCCTGGGTTGGGAAGATCCCCTGGAGAAGGAAGGGGCAACCATAGTTATGTTTCCTTTGTGGAAACATATTCTGTCCACTGTAGTGTATGGGGCTTCCCTGGTGGCTCAAAAGGTAAAGAATCTGCCTGCAGTGTAGGAGACCTGGATTCCGTCCCTGGGTCAGGAAGATCTCCTGGAGAAGGGTATGGCTACCCGCTCCAGTATTCCTGCCTGGAGAATTCCAAGGACAGAGTAGCCTGGTGGGCTGTAGTCCATGGGGTTGCAAAGAGTCAGACATGACCGAGCAACGAACATGCACACCCATATGTACATGTATTGTGTATCCAAAGTTCCTTTGTGGGCACATAGTATGTCTGCAGTTGTATATATGCATTGTTTACCAATCCCCACCCTCAACCTGGGTCCTGCCAGGGAAGGAGGCCATTTCCACTTCAAGGGATACACATTACAATATCTTTGAGCTCAATACAGAACTAAAGCCCCAACAAATGGAAGATGTTAGCATTCTTCAATCTAGATAACCTCGAGAAGCTCAGCAGGAGACCAGATTAAAGGAGTATAGGCGCTGCAGAACCCCTGATCCTTACCAACAACCCCATCCTGGAACCATTTCTATAAAACTCCTTACCAAACTCTCCCAGTTGGGACACACAGTTTTGGGGTGGGGGGCATGAGCCCACTGTATCCCTGTCTGCCTGGCAAAGCAATAAAGCTATTCTTTTCTACTTCACCCAAAACTCTGTCTCTGAGATTCGATTTGGCACTGGTACACAGAGGATGAGTTTTCAGCATCACCTAATCTGCTGGCTTTATCTTCTTTTCCCCTCAAGACGTTCCTTCTGGACCCCTTCAGATACCTTTTCTTAGGAAGTTCTTGGCTTCTTTAGTTTGTATCTTCATATTCATTTCTAGGAGTCTGGTAGGACCTTGTGTTTTTCTTGCATAATCATTATAATTTGAATTTTTCTAAACTGGCATACAAACACAGAGTATAGAATTAGACTTCTCTGCTTCTCTTTTCAGCTGAGGAACTTGCCAGCTATATCATTGCCAGCTAATCCTTGATAATAACTTTTTAAACAAGGACAGACCCTTAATCACTCATTGTGGCTTCCCTTACCAGTTTAGGGGCAGAGGGAGTCATGACTGTCCTGGGGAAAATGACTTGCTCTGCCTTTACTGGGAGCTGTTTGAAGGCTTGGTGGTCTAGTTTCTTGAGGGTGGGGGCGATAGTGGGTGAAGACAGCAGGCTGAGTCAGTCGGGTGCTTGCCTTTGCCCCAGGAAGTTCTTTGTATGAAAACTAAAAGAGCGGATTCTTACGTGCTGTTTCATTCTGGACCCCAGTGATTAAATTCTGAAGGGCCTCATGCTGAGATCAAAATTGGGGAATTATATTCTCTTGAAATACCACCCTGGGTGGGCCTAGTTTGGGGACAGATAGTTATAGTTAGGCAAACAAAAATGAGTGAACTGAAATAGCTTAATTGATCAAATCGGGCCAAGATAAAATTTCCAGTGCTTACATGTTCAAATACTCAATGAGCAAATGCTATCCTTTACTTGAATTATTTAGGTACTTAAGTCTAATTCCCTTGGTTGCTATTTTCTTGTTTATTCTCATGGAGCCTAGCATGCTCTCCAGCTTCTTAGTGTGAGGACTGCAAATCCTTCTCTGTAAACCCACAGCAGTGGGGGAGGGCAGAAAATGGCTGGTTTCTTTGTTGTGACCTGGTCATTGTTCACCTCTGACTCATGATTTTTCACAATAATTTTTTTTGTATGTGTTTGTGTGTCTGTTGGTGGAGGCATCATGGTTCACTTAAATAATATGAGATGACTCAAATCTTTTTGAGGATAATTTGGGTATACTTTCGATATAGAATCCACATATATAGAAGGGAGGTAATGCAACAGTGGAAAGAAAATGGAGTGAAGGCAAGGAAGACATGCCACCTCAAAATGTTGCAGGGAGGAAGCCAAGGCTGACTCCATGTTGGAAACCATTTCTTTGACTTGCTTTTATTATTATAATGATACTCAAAGGCTTGCCTGGAGGACTCTGCCCCTCTGCTTAACTGTAAACTAAAGTGCCTTTGTTCAGCTCATGGAAAGGTAGTTTGTCTCTGCCCACCTGTGAATAGAAGCTTTCCTTGGAAGAAAAGCTATAACAAACCTAGACAGCATATTAAAAAGCAGAGACATTACTTTGCCAACAAAGGTCCATCTAGTCAAGGCTATGTTTTTTCCAGTAGTCATGTATGGATATGAGAGTTGGACTATAAAAGAGCTGAGTGCTGAAGAATTGATGCTTTTGAACTGTGGTGTTGGAGAAGACTCTTGAGAGTCCCTTGGACTGCAAGGAGATCCAACCTGTCCATCCTAAAGGAAATAAGTCCTGAATATTCATTGGAAGGACTGATGCTAAAGTTGGATCTCCAATACTTTGGCCACCTGATGTGAACAGTTAACTCATTTGAAGAGACCCTGATGCTAGAAAAGATTGAAGGCAGGAAGAGAAGTGGGTAACAGAGGATGAGATGGTTGGATGGCATCACCAACTCGATGGACATGAGTTCGAGCAAGCTCCAGGAGTTGGTATGGATAGGGAAGCCTGGCGTGCTGTGGTCCATGGGGTTGCAAACAGTCAGACATGACTGAGCAACTGAACTGAACACACACCCCTTCTGAAGACAGGACATTCCCTTGGAGATGTTTTGCAAGACTGAATGAAGACCCTTTCACTTTACTTCCTCACTGCATCTCCCTCTCGATTCTGCCTTTTGACTTTAGTTTCTCATGGCTTCTTTCTCTCTAATCTGTAAAAGACCCTGGCATCCAGACCCCAATAAGATGGTTATTTTGAGATGCTAGTCAGCCATCTTCTCAGTCTGCCAGATCCCCAATTAAAGTTTCTTCCTTGCCTCAACACCTCATCGCTCGGATTCATCAGTCTATTGTTTGGTGAGCAGAGTGAGCTTGGACTTGGTAACAAAAATACTCCTCTTTGGCATATAGATTATTTGGGGTTGATTATATTTGAAAAGTTGAAGACACAGGAGAATCTCTGCAAATCAAACAGAGGTTATCCTTTATATTAACAAGGGAAATCTCTATTTGTAAGATGTCTCTGTACCAGAAGAGGAGGATGGTCAAATCTGCAGAAATTCTTATTAGTGGAGAAGACATCAACTTATATCTGCATAACAACCATAGCCTTGTTTACTGTGCTTTGCCTGTAAACCTTCCATAAGTGCCCTCCTCCCACCCAACACAGCATCTTTCTTTCATGGATGTGTATATGTGTGCAATCAGTCATGTCTGACTCTGTGACCCCGAGGACTAGAGCCTGCCAGGCTCTTCTGTCCATGGGATTCTCTAGGCAAGGATACGGGAGCAGGTTACCATTTCCTTCTCCAGGGAATCTTCCCAACCCAGGGATCAAACCTGCGTCTCCTGTGTTTCCTGCATTGGCAGGTAGATTCTTTACCACTGAGCCACCTGGGAAACCGTACATACTATCAAACTTTTTTTGTTTTTCTGCTGCCAGTTTGCCTCAATTACAGGAATTCTCAGCCAAGAATCTAAAAGAGTAGAGGGAAAATTACTTTTCCTCCCCTAGGGGAACAATGAGGAAGTTGACAAAGAAGATATTTTGAAGAGTAACAAGTTAATTAGGAATCAGCTTAAGGAGATTGAGTTTAAAGAAAATTAAAGTCTGGACAAAGCTGACAGAGATTAGATGATATTTCTGAGCATTGTTAGGATAGTATCCTGGCCTTGCCTTGATGATAATCTATACATGGTTATAAGTTTTTCCTATTTTGGAAAGAAGTTTCTCACCCCACTGGTGTTGTCTTACCTTATAAAGGTGGTTCCATTTATTGAGTACATTTGTAAGCAAGTCTTTGCAGGAAATCACTCTCAGCAGGAAAACCCTTTTCTTGTCAATTTAAGCAAAGCTACATTGGAGCTAACTTTTAAATCAGGGGCCGCAATATTCTATGCATTCCTGACCCTAGCATACCTTTCAAATTTTTTGACCATACAATATCTTGCCCCACTTATTGGTTCTTTCAACAGATCAAAGAAGTAGAAATTAAGAATGAGTGATTAACAGATGGCCAGATCTCTTCTCTAGCTTCCCCTTCAGTGATCTTGCAAACAAACTGTGTGAAAAAGAGGGCATCTAAAGAAAGATCACAAGGGACTTACCTGGCAGTTCAGCAGCTAAGATACATGCTTCCACTGATAGGAGTGTGAGTTCGATCCCTGGTCAGGGAACGAAGGTCCTGCATGCTGCACGGTGCAGTCAAAAACAGGAAAAAAAATAAAAGTGGAAAAAAATAAAGATCACAAGAAGTCAACAAGCCTGTACCCAGTGGGGAAGAGTGAGAATTCTGACCCCCATCTCAATGATTAATTAGGATTACTTCTCTTTTTCCCTTAAAAACTTTCATGGCCAAGCAGAATCTTGGGAAACAGTTTTTGGGAGACATTGAGTCCATCTCCCCAGATTAGTGGCATTCTGATTAAAAGCAACATTCCTTTCTACCAACTGGTTCTTGGGTATTGATATTCCAGTAGCTGGAGGTTTGGTAACACTCACCATGTAGATAGTGAGTGTAGTTTTTGAGGTGTGTAGGATTCCAATCAATGGGAAAATTTAATACCACCATCTGGTGCCTCCTGTTGGTTACACAGAGAATTGGCTGAAGGGAAATGAAACTGGCAACACTATGAGATAGAAGTTTTGCTAGCTGGGCTGCAGCATTCCTGCCCTGAGAAGTCTGGGTCGCAACAGTCTCCACCTGCAAGAACAGTATTCAGTGGCCATTCCTCAATGGGCAGTTCTGAGTTCCTGTGCTGGAGGCCAGGGAGGTGTGCTGATGCCTCTGTAAGTTAGGATGTCAGGCTTCAGGGTACAATGGGGATAGCTGTGAACTTCGGTGCATGATGAGTTGTAACAATATCCCCCTTTCTTCCCTGGATGACTAATCCTCATGGATAGCTCGAAACATAATGGCTTCACCAGCATCTCTATTTCTTTATAATCTGCTGTTCTGGATTTTAAGCACTACATGCTCCTTTTTAAAATTTTATGTGGCATGTGGCTAAAATAGGGAGGAGAGTTTAGGGCTCTTGGGTGAAAGGAGAAGTGGGAAGAGATTAATGCATCATGCATAGTTTCAATGGTGGGCATTCTGCTTTCCATGAGGAGCAAACGTTTTCCATTTCCACTCTAGGTATACAATTACTGAATTTTCATAAAACTTGTTGGCTATTTCTTCTCTACTTCTTCCAGTGATGGAAATGAAGTCTTAAAGAAGTACTATTAACCTGATCAAGAGCACATAATCTGGACTTCCCTAGTGGTGCAGTGGATGGGAATCCACCCACCAGTGCAGGGGACTCAGGTTTGATCCCTGGTCTGGGAAGATCCCACATGCCGCAGAGCAACTAAGCCGGTGCACCACAGCTGCTGAGCCCACACTGTGTAGCCTGTGAGCCGCAACTATGGAGCCAGCGTGCTGCAACTGAAGCCTGCATGCCTAGAGCCTGTCCTCCACAGCAAGAGCAGCCATCACAATAAGCCCCCACTCCTGCTCACTGCAACTAGAGAAAGCCCACGTGCAGCAACAAAGACCCAGCACAACCATAAAGGGGGAAAAAAAAGAGAGAGAGCACATTATCTGAGCAAGAAAGAGCTAGGCCTCCAACCTCTATCCAGAGACACCATAGGTCAGTATCTTACCCTTGTTCTGCCATCCAAAACCCTTCACCTATTACCCACCCCACCCCCAACTGAGGCAGTAACAGGAAGGGAGTATCACCGAGGTCTGCTGCTCTGACAGTTATTCCTAAGTAGTCACCAGCTGTCTCCTCCAACTTTCGTTTTGGAGGAGGCAGGTCCTGTTCATCTGCCAACTTCTTTATTCCTTAGAACTGATGGATCCTGGGATTCCAGTTCAAACTTCAGTTTGGAGAACTCTGAGCTCAATGAACCATGTCATAACCACATCAGGTTTTCTTCTTTCTTTTTCTTTTGTTTTTCCCTTAGCCAAATAGAGGCTGAATGGATGGGCTCTTGGCAACCTCATCACTTCTACTGTGTTCTCATCATTATTTAAACACATGGTATTCACTGGGGTCCAAGTCAGAAGACAGGACACAGAGAAGGCTTTTTATCAGTCAGCTGGACTGCTCTTTGCTTTTCCCAAGTCTTTTGTGTTCCCCGAGGGTCCTCAAGTGTGGAGAAGCTCACAAAGGAACTAAAATGGACACAGCCTTTGTCTGAGAAGGGACAGCCAGTCAGTCCCCTCTGCCCCTCCGCAGATGTTTTGATCCTTTTGATAAAACAGCACTTTTTTACTTAAGGCACTTACACATGCTGTTAAGGCACTAGGGGCGGCAGAAATGGAAAGAGTCATGTGCAGGTTTTTTACAAGAATCAATTTAGGCACTAGGACATACACAGCACAGAAAGGTGTTGAAAGATGCTGGCTCTGCAGAGAGTATGCCTCCGTTCCAATAATTATAAAAGTGATCTCGAAAATGCTTTCACCTAGCGAGACTTAGATCCCTCATATGTAAATGGGAACAATTATTACAGGTATTTCACAGCATTAACCAGAGAATTAAGTGAAATACTGCATGCAGCATGTTTATTGGAACATTTTGTGCTTTTTTTATACTCTCACTTTTATAACTATAGCTAAGGATAGATTTATGGAGGGAGGTGGCCTTGGGTCCCGGAAAGGGGAAAAATTATACAATGTTTCAGGCCCAAGTCCAGGGAGTCATGACATTTGGAGAATAAAGGCATCTGCAATTTATCTTTTCACTCTAGGGTATACAGTTAGTGAAATATTTTACAAATCTGAAAAGTTTCAAGTAAACTATACTAGTTTAACACATTGATGCTTGAACTTATTTCCCATACCACATTTCCCATAAATAATAGTCCAGGAATTTTTTTCTTTGTTACCTCTTTGAATCCTATAAAAATGGGTCAGTTCAGTTCAGTTCAGTTCAGTCGCTCAGTCGTGTCCGACTCTTTGCGACCCCATGAATCGCAGCACGCCAGGCCTCCCTGTCCATCACCAACTCCCGGATATTTGAAAAAAATCAGTGTATTTGAAAATTCATAATGAATGTTAGGATACAGTCTCTGACCAGGCCTGTATGAAAATAACATAATTCAGCACTGGCCAAATTAATTTGAATATGAAGTACTGCTGTCTCTACTGCTGCTACTGTTCTTGGGAGTGAGGGAGCAGAAGGGTGCATATAACCACACCTTGGAGAGTGGCGGTCCATGGGACTTGGTTTGGAAGCTCTCCAGATTATTCCCAGGAGTGGATATGATGTTAACCTGTCTCACTCAAATGTGTGCTGTCAGTTCAAGTGTTTGCATGCAGAGTGTCTAGTCCATCAAAAAGTGTTCTTTGCAACAATGATAGTGACACTAGGCGTTGTTCAAAAATAGTGGCTCTTAGAGGGGGAGAATGAGGGGAAGGCAGAGTTAGGGAGTTTGGGGTGGACATGTACACACTGCTGCTGCTGCTGCTGCTAAGTCGCTTCAGTCGTGTCCGACTCTGTGCGACCCCATAGACGGCAGCCCACCAGGCTCCACCGTCCCTGGGATTCTCCAGGCAAGAACACTGGAGTGGGTTGCCATTGCCTTCTCCGATGTACACACTATTACATTTAAAATGGATAACCAACAAGGTCCTACTGTATAGCACAGGGAACTCTGCTTACTGTTATGTGACAGCCCGGATGGGAGGGAAGTTTAGGGGAGAATGGATACATGTATACATATGGCTGAGTCCCTTTGCTGTCGACCTGAAATTATCACAGCATTCTTAACTGGTTATTGCTGTTGTTTAGTCACTCAGTCATCTTCGACTCTTTTGCAACCCCATGGACTATATAGCCCTCCAGGCTACTCTGTCCATGGGATTTCCCAGGCAAGAATACCAGAGTGGGTTGCCATTTCTTTTTCCAGGGGATTGCCTTGACTGAGGGACTGAATCCATATTTCCTGCATTGGCAGGTGAATTCTTTACCACTGAGCCACCAGGGAAGCCCATAATCAGCTAAACTCCAATATAAAATAAAAAGTTAAAAAAATTTTTTTGAAACCCACCTACTGACTTTTGAACCTATTCCTTTCCTATGTTTTCCCAATTGAAGCAGCAATTAATCAAGCTGAAGTATTATTTTAGATACTGAGCAAGTGTATATCTTCTAAATAGATTTTTGAGCAAATTTAAAAATGGATTGTTACATGTCAGAAAGCCAAGGCTCTACAAACTATAATGAGAATTTATATGCATTTTACTATAAATTTGATAATTTAGGAGATAAACCACAGGCTTGCATGCTGGTTTAGAGAAAGAATGCCAAGACAGGCTGAGTGCATTGAGAACTAAATTGTGCAATTTTAGGGAACAATATCAGAGAAGGCAATGGCACCCCACTCCAGTATTCTTGCCTGGAAAATCCCATGGACAGAGGAGCCTGGTGGGCTGCAGTCCATGGGGTCGCTAAGAGTTGGAGACGACTGAGAGACTTCGCTTTCACTTTTCACTTTCATGCACTGGAGAAGGAAATGGCAACCCACTCCAGCGTTCTTGCCTGGAGAATCCCAGGGACCGGGGACCCTGGTGGGCTGCCGTCTATGGGGTCGCACAGAGTCGGACACGACTGAAGAGACTAAGCAGCAGCAGCAGCAACAGGGAACAATATGATAAGGTCTATGGTAGGAAGGCTGCATAATTTAAAAACCTAAGTATTTTGCTCTTTACTAAATTGGCAAAAGTCAAATCAATAAAATATATATCAAAATGAAAAGTAAAATAAAACAGTGGCTCTAAAGGGCAGTAAATCTGAAGACATGAGCTGAGAAGTCTTAGCAGGTTGAACCAGGCAATCTTATCTCAGGAGGAAATACCTTATCATGATGTTGGGACCTGGTAGCAAAGTTTGTGAAGTGAAGTGAAGTGAAATGAAGTCGCTCAGTCCTGTCTGACTCTTTGCAACCCCATGGACTGTAGCCTACCAGGCTCCTCCCTCTATGGGATTCTCCAGGCAACAGTACTGGAGTGGGTTGTCATTTCCTTCTCCAGGGTAGCCTACCAGGCTCCTCCCTCTATGGGATTCTCCAGCCAAGAGTACTGGAGTGGGTTGCCATTTCTTTCTCCAGGGGATCTTCCCAACCCAGGGATTGAACCCAGGTCTCCAGCATTCCAGGCAGACGCTTTAACCTCTGAGCCACCTTTGAGTGGCTCTTAATTAGCTGAGTTTCCAAGATGTTTTATTATCAAATTGTTTCTAAAACCATTTACAAACTTATAAAAACTTTACTTACCCCAACACTTTCCTACTGTAGTATGCAGAGTATATGAAAGGTCAAGGCATTAGGTAGCACTGATAATGTAGGGGAGTATGTGTTAGATGCTGGAAAAGACGAGAGGCAGGGGAGGAAGACATAAAGAAAGCATGACGAAGCTATGTTCTCTCAATTTGCATATATGTATACCAAAGGAACATTTCATGCAAAGATGGGCTCGATAAAGGACAGAAATGGTATGGACCTAACAGAAACAGAAGATATTAAGAAGAGATGGCAAGAATACACAAAAGAACTGTACAAAAAAGATCTTCACGACCCAGATGATCACGATGGTGTGATCACTGACCTAGAGCCAGACATCCTGGAATGGGAAGTCAAGAGGCCTTAGAAAGCATCACTACAAACAAAGCTAGTGAAGGTGATAGAATTCCAGTTGAGCTATTCCAAATCCTGAAAGATGATGCTGTGAAAGTGCTGCACTCAATATGCCAGCAAATTTGGAAAACTCAGCAGTGGCCACAGGACTGGAAAAAGTCAGTTTTCATTCCAATCCCAAAGAAAGACAATGCCAAAGAATGCTCAAACTACCGCACAATTGCACTCATCTCACACACTAGTAAAATAATGCTCAAAATTCTCCAAGCCAGGCTTCAGCAATATGTGAACCGTGAACTTCCTGATGTTCAAGCTGGTTTTAGAACAGGCAGAGGAACCAGAGATCAAATTGCCAACATCCACTGGATCATGGAGGAAGCAAGAGAGTTCCAGAAAAACATCTATTTCTGCTTTATTGACTATGCCAAAGCCTTTGACTGTGTGGATCACAAGAAACTGTGGAAAATTCTGAAAGAGATGGGAATACCAGACCACCTGATCTGCCTCTTGAGAAATGTGTATGCAGGTCAGGAAGCAACAGTTAGAACTGGATATGGAACAACAGACTGGTTCCAAATAGGAAAAGGAGTACATCAAGGCTGTATATTGTCACCCTGCTTATTTAACTTATATGCCAAGTACATCATGAGAAACGCTGGACTGGAAGAAACACAAGCTGGAATCAAGATTGCCAGGAGAAATATCAATAACTTCAGATATGCAAATGACACCACCCTGATGGCAGAAAGTGAAGAACTAAAGAGCCTCTTGATGAAAGTGAAAGAGGAGAGTGAAAAACTTGGCTTAAAGCTCAACATTCAGAAAACGAAGATCATGGCATCCGGTCCCATCACGTCATGGGAAATAGATGGAGAAACAGTGGAAACAGTGTCAGACTTTATTTTTCTGGGCTCCAAAATCACTGCAGATGGTGACTGCAGCCATGAAATTAAAAGATGCTTACTCCTTGGAAGTAAAGTTATGACCAACCTAGATAGCATATTCAAAAGCAAAGACATTACTTTGCCAACAAAGGTTCGTCTAGTCAAGGTTATGGTTTTTCCAGTGGTCATGTATGGATGTGAGAGTTGGACTGTGAAGAAGGCTGAGCCCCGAAGAATTGATGTTTTTGAACTGTGGTGTTGGAGAAGACTCTTGAGAGTCCCTTGGACTGCAAGGAGATCCAACCAGTCCATTCTGAAGGAGATCAGCCCTGCGATTTCTTTGGAAGGAATGATGCTCAAGCTGAAACTCCAGTACTTTGGCCACCTCATGCAAAGAGTTGACTCATTGGAAAACACTCTGAAGATGGGAGGGATTGGGGGCAGGAGGAGAAGGAGACAACAGAGGATGAGATGGCTGGATGGCATCACTGACTCGATGGACGTGAGTCTCAGTGAACTCCGGGAGTTGGTGATGGACAGAGAGGCCTGGCATGCTGTGATTCATGGGGTCACAGAGTCTGACATGACTGAGCGACTGATCTGATCTGATCTGATGCAATATAGAGATTAATATTGTTTTATAATCAATTGGTAGCCATATTTTTAGATTATCTATATATATGATTTGTTTTTGGGGGGAGTAGAAAAACTAAATATAACTGATGAAAATTTCAGTTTTCTTTTATGTATTTACAGCTACATAACTGTAGCCTAAAATTTACTGTGACTAAGATTTTGTGAATTACTTAGCATTTCATAGGTTGCTGGCACTACATCATGAGAACGTCCTAATTCTGAGCTTTTTGGTTCTGAGTCCACCCACTGAGTCTAATACACTGTGTCTTTGGCAAATCTCTTTACCCTAAGTAGTCTTTAGTTTCTTCTTATGTAAACTGAAAATAGTAACAGTGCTTCTGGATGTTTATGAAGTATATTTTTAACAATATACTGAAGTCATCCCTAAAAACCTCTCCATATATTGACATTGATTCAACAACAGTATTTTCATGGGTATACAGTAGAATAAGAAAAAAAGATCACTGTGGTGAATGCTATTAAAATTTTGTATATTTTAAAAAAAATGAAGATGAATTCTTTCTATACTTTGGTTTAAAATTTTCTTTATTTTACAAAATACCTTTTTGAGGTTTCTCCAGTCCCCTGCTCACTCCCCTCCCCCATACCATTTCACTAGTAGGTAAAATCTCAAAGTTCCGGGATTGGTGAGCTGACGATATAGAAACACTGGTTACAACTGACACCTATGAGTCAGTGTACAAATGAATTGTGCTATTGTATGAAGTTATCCCTGTACCTAGCAGTAGAGAGAGAGATCTTCAGATACAACATTTTTGGGTGAGTCTTTCTGAAACACAGTGCTTTTGTCAATGGGAAAAAGCTGAAAGCCTTCCCACTAAAATCTGTAATAAGACAAGGATGCCCACTCTTACCACTTGCATTCAACATAATATTAAAAGTCCTAGCCACAGCAATCAAACAAGTAAAAGAAATAACAGGTATCTAATTTGGAAGAGAAGAGTTAAAATTTTCCGTGTATGCAGATGACATGATACTATACATAGAAAACTTTAGAGACTCCACACAAAAATTATGTGAGGGACTTCCCTGGTGGTTCAGTGGTTAAGACTCCACGCTCCCCAAGCAGGGAGGCTGGGTTTGATCTCTGGTCAGGGAACTAGACTTCCACATGCGAGAACTAAGAGTTAGCATGCTGCAACTAAAGCTCCTGTGTGCTGCAATGAAGATCAAAGATTCATGTACCGAGACTAAGACCTGGTGCGGCCAAGTAAATAAATAATCAATGTTTTAGTTAAAAATCTACCAGAGCTGATAAATTCAGCAAGGTAGCAGGATACAAGATTAACATACAGAAATCGGTTTTATTTTTTACTCTGACAATGAAATATCAGAAAAGGGAAGTTTAAAAAGCAATTTTAAAATAAGTTTTAAAATCACATAAAAAATACTAAGGAATAAATTTGACCAAAGAGGTGAAAGACTTATAAGCTGAGAACTATTAAATATTGATAAAGGAAACTGAAGGTGATTCAAATAGATGGAAAAATATCCGGTGCTCTTGGACTGGAAGAATTAATATTGTTAAAATTGCCATACTACCCAAAGCAATCTACAGATTTGATGCAGTCATTATCAAATTACCCATGACACTGTCCACAGAACTAGAACAAAGAATCATAAAATTTATATGGAAGCATAAGTGACCAGAATTGCCAAAGCAATCCTGAGGAAAAAGAACAGACAATACTTCAAGCTGCAGTAATCAAAACAGTATCATATTGGCATAAAAACAGATATATAGATCAGCTGAACAGAATAGAGAGCCTAGCAATAAACCTACACGCTTAGAGTCAATAAATCTTCAACAAAGAAGGGAAGACTATACAATAGAGAAAGGACAGTCTGTTCAGCAAGAGGTACTGTAAAAGCTGGATAGCCACATATAAATCAAGGAAGTTAGAACACACCCTCTCGCCATACACAAAAATAAGTTCAAAATGGCTTAAAGACTTAAATATAAGACAAGACATCATGAAACTCCTAAAAGAGAATATTGGCAAAACATTCTCTGACATAAACTGTACCAATGTTTTGTTAGGTCATCTCCTAAGGCAATAGAAAGAAAAACAAAAATAAACAAATGGGACCTAATCAAAACAAGTTTTTGCATAGCAAAGGAAACCATAAACAAAACAAAAAGAGAACGTACGGCCTGGGAGAAAATATTTGCAAATGATGCCACTGACAAGAGCTTTATTTCCAAAATAATCAAACAACTCATATAACTCAACAACAAAAAAACAAACAAACCAATCAAAAAATGGGCAGAAGATCTAAGTAGATGTTTCTCCAAAGAAGACATAGAGCAGGCCAACAGGCATAAAAAGAGATGCTCAATATTGCTAATCATCGCTGCATGCTAAATCACTTCAGTCATGTCCAACTCTTTGTGACCCTATGGACTGTAGCCCACCAGGCTCCTCTGTACATGGGATTCTCCAGGCAAGAATACTGGAATGGGTTGCCATGCCCTCCTCCAGGGAAACTTCCCCACCCAGGGATCAAACCTGCATCTCTTATATCTCCTGCACTGATTGGTAGGTGGGTTCTGTACCACTAGCATTAAAGAAGTGCAAATCAGAATTACAATGAGATCATGGCATTCGGTCCCATCACTTCATGGGAAATAGATGGGGAAACAGTGGAAACAGTGTCAGACTTTATTTTTCTGGGCTCCAAAATCACTGCAGATGCTGACTGCAGCCATGAAATTAAAAAACGCTTACTCCTTGGAAGGAAAGTTATGACCAACCTAGATAGCACATTCAAAAGCAGAGACATTACTTTGCCAACAAAGGTCCGTCTAGTCAAGGCTATGGTTTTTCCTGTGGTCATGTATGGATGTGAGAGTTGGACTGTGAAGAAGGCTGAGCGCCAAAGAATCGATGCTTTTGAACTGTGGTGTTGGAGAAGACTCTTGAGAGTCCCTTGGACTGCAAGGAGATCCAACCAGTCCATTCTGAAGGAGATCAGCCCTGCGATTTCTTTGGAAGGAATGATGCTAAAGCTGAAACTCCAGTACTTTGGCCACCTCATGTGAAGAATTGACTCATTGGAAAAGACTCTGATGCTGGGAGGGATTGGGGCAGGAGGAGAAGGGGACAACAGAGGATGAGATGGCTGGATGGCATCACTGACTCGATGGATGTGAGTCTCAGTGAACTCCGGGAGTTGGTGATGGGCAGGGAGGCCTGGCATGCTGTGATTCATGGGGTGGCAAAGAGTTGGACATGACTGAGTGGCTGAACTGACTGACTGACTGACCACCTCATACTGGTCAGAATGTCGAGAGATAAAAAGTATACAAATAAAAAACTGCTGGAGAGAGTGTGGAGAAAAGGGAACCCTCCTACACTGTTGGTGGGAATGTAAGTTGGTGTAGACACTATGGAAAAGAGTATGGAAGCTCCTCAGAAAACTAAAAATAGAGTTTTGATATGATCCAACAATCCCACTCCTGGGCAAAACTGTAATTCTAAAAGATATATGAACTCACATGTTCATAGCAGCATTATTCACAATAGCCAAGACATGAAAACAACCTAAACGTCCACTGACAGATGAATAGATAAAAAAGATGTGGTGCACATATAATGAAATACTGTTGCTGCTGCTGCTGCTAAGTTGCTTCAGTCATGTCTGACTCTGTGCGACCCCATAGACGGCAGCCCACCAGGCTCCCCCGTCCCTGGGATTCTCCAGGCAAGAACACTGGAGTGGCTTGCCATTTCCTTCTCCAATGAATGAAAGTGAAAAGTGAAAGTGAAGTAGCTCAGTCGTGTCTGACTCTTAGCGACCCCATGGACTATAGTCCACCAGGCTCCTCATCCATAAAAAGAATCAAATAATGCCATTTATAGCAACATGGATGTACCTAGAGATTATTATATTAAGTGAAATAAATTAGAAAGAGAAAGAAAAATCACTTATATATGGAGTCTAAAGTATGACACAAGTGAACTTACCCACAAAACAGGCTCCTCACATAGAAAACAGACTAGTGGTTGCCAAAGAGGGTGGGGAGACAGATGGATTGGATTTGGGGATTAGTAGATGAAAACGATTTTAAATAGAATGAATAAACAACAAGGTCCTACTGTATAGAACAGGGAACTATATTAAATATGCTGTGATAATCATAATGGAAAAGAAAAAGAATATCTATATCTAGATAGCTGAAGCATTTTGCTGTATACCAGAAACTAATACAACATTCAGTTCAGTCGCTCAGTCGTGTCCAACTCTTTGCGACCCCATGAACCACAGCATGCCAGGCCTCCCTGCCCATCACCAACTCCCGGAGTTCACTCAGACTCACGTCCATTGAGTCAGTGATGCCATCCAGCCATCTCATCCTCTGTCATCCCCTTCTCCTCCTGCCCCCAATCCCTCCCAGCATCAGAGTCTTTTCCAATGAGTCAACTCTTCCCATCAGGTGGCCAAATTACTGGAGTTTCAGCTTCAACATCAGTCCTTCCAATGAACACCCAGGACTGATCTCCTTTAGGATGAACTGGTTGGATCTCCTTGCAGTTCAAGGGACTCCCAAGAGTCTTCTCCAACACCACAGTTCAAAAGCATCAATTCTTTGGTGCTCAGCTTTCTTTATAGTCCAACTCTCACATCCATACATGACCACTGGAAAAACCATAGCCTTGACTAGATGGTCCTTTGTTGGCAAAGTAATGTCTCTGCTTTTGAATATGCTGTCTAGGTTGGTTATACCTTTCCTTCCAAGGAATAAGTGTCTTTTCATGGCTGCAGTCAGCATCTGCAGTGATTTTGGAGCCCAGAAAAATAAAGTCTGACACTGTTTCCACTGTTTCCCCATCTATTTGCCATGAAGTGATGGGACTGGATGCCATGATCTTCGTTTTCTGAATGTTGAGCTTTAAGCCAACCTTTTCACTCTCCACTTTCACTTTCATCAAGAGGCTCTTTAGTTCTTCACTTTCTTCCATAAGGGTGGTGTCATCTGCATATCTGAGATTATTGATATTTCTCGCGGCAATCTTGATTCCAGCTTGTGCTTCTTCCAGTCCTGCATTTCTCATGATGCACTCTGCATATAAGTTAAAAAAGCAGGGTGACAATATACAGCCTTGATGGACTCCTTTTCCTATTTGGAACCAGTCTGTTGTTCCATGTCCAGTTCTAACTGTTGCTTCCTGACCTGCATACAGGTTTCTCAAGAGGCAGATCAGGTGGTCTGGTATTCCCATCTCTTTCAGAATTTTCCACAGTTTATTGTGATTGACACAGTCAAAGGCTTTGGCATAGTCAATAAAGCAGAAATAGATGTTTTTCTGGAACTCTCTTGCTTTTGATGATCCAGCAGATGTTGGCAATTTGATTTCTGGTTCATCTGCCTTTTCTAAAGCCAGCTTGAACATCTGGAAGTTCACGGTTCACATATTGCTGAAGCCTGGCTTGGAGAATTTTGAGCATTACTTTACTAGTGTGTGAGATGAGTGCAGTTGTGTGGTTGTTTGAGCTTTCTTTGGCATTGCCTTTCTTTGGGATTGGAATGAAAACTGACCTTTTCCAGTCCTGTGGCCACTGCTGAGTTTTCCAAATTTGCTGGCATATTGAGTGCAGCAGTTTCGCAGCGTCATCTTTCAGGATTTGAAACAGCTCAACTGGTATTCCATCACCTCCATTAGCTTTGTTCATAGTGATGCTTCCTAAGGCCCACTTGACTTCACATCCCAGGATGTCTGGCTCTAGGTGAATGATCACACCATTGTGACAACATTATAAGTCATTATATAATTCACTTAAAAAGAAACAGTGCTTTTGAATAGCTGCCTTAGAGATGTCACTGGTGCTTACAGAACCAAAGTAAATTGCTCCCAAGGGCTTGGTACAGCCTGAATAGCACTAACTGTCCACAGAAAGCAACAGACAATAGAATTGAGAGAGAGCCATGGGGCTTCTTTAGTTAAATGTGTCTGACCAGTGTCACAAGGCAAATATGACTTTGAGTCCTGTTAGTCATAGGCACTTTGAGTCTCTGTTTTCCCCTATTCATGCTAATTACTATAGGCTCATTCCTTAATTCACCTGAGAGACAGTCACGGGGTCCATATTTTGTCAGGTATTACACCGATAGTTTATGAACACTATTATCTCATTTTAATTCACACAACAGTCTAGTGAGGCAGGCATTATTTTCATCTTCAATTTTCATGAATGAGGAAATGGGCTCAGAAGCCTGTGTGCTGTACGACAGCCACTGATCAAGAGTCACCTACCAGCATTCAGGGTCAACTGTCTAATTTTCCGAGCTTCATAGCATGGACCATGGAAAGACAGGTTCTTCCATATCACAAGGAGACCTATGGTGGCAACACGATAAGCAAAGACTTTGGAAATATGCAGCCCTCAATTGTTGCTGATGTTGTTTTAAGTTTGTTCAGAAAATTGAGAAAATAATTGTCTATCATGGATGGTTGTTGTTATAACTAAATTAAATAGTGTATATAAGGTCCTAGAACATAATAAGCTTTTTGAAACAGTGACTGTCAGTAATAATGTTAACAATAGAATATAATTGAACTGTGATGTGAGTGGTATGAGACTTTGTAGTAGATGAGAAAACATACATAACAACGCAAAGTATAGCAGGAAGTTTGAGAATTGGGTAGAAGGCTTGAGGGATTGTAATTAGAGATAAAAAGATAATTGGAGATGGCTTCCTGTGTAGTGACGGCATCCTTGTTGGGTCCATTCTGGCCTGGTGGGCCTTGGCAGCCTAAGAGATGGAGCACATGTTTGTGTGTGGCCACCAAGTTCACAGAGCTTTGTTCCACTCCTGCTGGGGAGGGATGTGAGCAGTGAGAGATGAGGTTCATGCAGCTGAGACCTTGGGAAAGAAGTATGTATGGATAAGAAGCTGAGCCTGGCTCCCAAGGGGAAGCCCTCCACCCTGGCTGTCTGGTTTGTGTTGAGAAGTGGAATCAGTCTCTGATTACCTTGGCCAACAAGCCTTTCTCACAATGGCCAAGGAACTAAAAAACTAGGATCCTTCTGGCAGCTGCTGGCATGTTCTGAACCACAACATTTGAACTTACTCCAAGCCTGGAAACCAGCTGCCCCATGGAGTGAAAGATGAGGGAATTTCACATGTCCAAGAACCTAAAAGCGGGGAACTTGCTCTGGAAGGAAATGAAGTCATAGCTCTTATAAGCATAGCATTTCCTCCAGATTGGGGGAACAGAGCCATGACTTAGACAGCTTTACTATTATAATGTATATTTAGAAGCTGGCAAAATTTAGGGAATGTGGCATGTTGATCATTTATTTGCACACATTTTCAATGTAGACAAGGAACATAAGGTATTATAAGTTCTCCAGAGGATGACTCATTTCTCCTGTTTTTTATCTTGGGCATTGTCTGAAAGTAGTGAGGAATACTGTGCTTAATTTTAATAAATTTTCTTCCATTTCCTGTACACTTATACACATCTCCTCAAGAAATAGCTTAGTTAATAGTTACTGTCTGTCAAGTGCATTGTAATAGATAAATATATATATATATATATGTTTATGGCAATGTATATATGTATATTGTGATAGGTAGATAGAAACATACATACATGTATTTAACTTATTTTGAAATAATTACAGATCTACAGGACTATATGCAGGTCAAGAAGAAACAGTTAAAACTGGACATGGAACAACTGACTGGTTCCAAATTGGGAAAGGAGTATGTCAAGGCTGTATATTGTTACCCTGCTTATTTAATTTATATGCAGAGTACATCATGAGAAATGCTGGGCTGGAAGAAGCACAAGCTGGAATCAAGATTGCTGGGAGAAATATCAATAACCTCAGATATGCAGATGACACCACCCTTATGGCAGAAAGTGAAGAGGAACTAAAGAGCCTCTTAATGAAAGTGAAAGAGGAGAGTGAAAAAGTTGGCTTAAAATTCAACATTCAGAAAACTAAGATCATGGCATCTGGTCCCATCACTTAATGGCAAATAGATGGGGAAACAATGGAAACAGTGACAGACTTTATTTTTGGGGGCTTCAAAATCACTGCAGATGGTGATTGCAGCCATGAAATTAAAAGACGCTTACTCCTTGGAAGGAAAGTTATGACCAACCTAGATAGCATATTAAAAAGCAGAGACATTACTTTGTCAATAAAGGTTCATCTAGTCAAGTCTATGGTTTTTCCAGTGGTCAGGTATGGATGTGAGAGTTGGACTATAAAAAAGCTGAGCGCTGAAGAATTGATGCTTTTGAACTGTGGTGTTGGAGAAGACTCTTGGGAGTCCCTTGAACTGCAAGGAGATCCAACCAGTCCTGAAGTAAATCAGTCCTGAATATTCATTGGAAGGACTGATGCTGAGGCTGAAACTCTAATACTTTGGCCACCTGATGCGAAGAACTGACTCATTTGAAAAGACCCTGATGCTGGGAATGATTGGAGGTGGGAGGAGAAGGGGATGACAGAGAATGAGATGGTTGGATGGCATCACCGACTCAATGGACATGAGTTTGAGTAAGCTCTGGGAGTTTGTGATGGACAGGGAAGCCTGGCATACTGCAGTCCATGGGGTTGCAAGGAATTGGACACGACTGAGCGACTGAACTGAAGACATGTCAAAGATAGTATAGGGAGGTTTCTGTGTATACTTCACCCAATTTTCTCCAATGATTATATCTTCCCTAATGATAATGTGATATCAAAACCAGGAAACTAATATTGGTACATGGTATGCATAATTCTATGTCATTTTGTTACATTTATAACTACTCCCTGACTCAAGATACAGAACTATTCTATCACCACAAAGATTTTCCCCATGCTATCCCTTTACAGCCACATCCATTCCCTTCCCTCCATCATTTCTAACCCCTGGGAACCCAGTAATCTGTTCTCTATAATTTTGACATTTTGAAAATGTTGTATAAATGGAATCACATAGGTAACCTCATGAGACTAGCTCTTTTCATTCAGTGCAATGCCCTTGAGATACACCCAAGTTGCACGTATCAATAGTCCATCACTTTTTATTCTGAGTAATATTCTATGATATGGTTGTGCCATAATCTTTTAAAGTAAATTGTCTTTTTGTAAGGACATTTTGATTATTTCAGTTTTTTTAAGTTACAAACAGAACTGCTATGAACAATCATGTATGGGATTCATTTGAACATAAGTTTTCATTGCTCTGGGGTTAACACTGAGAAGCATTGTTGCTAGGTTGTATGGTAAGTGCATGTATAGTTTTAAGAAAGCACCAAATTATTTTCCAGATTGACTATACTACTTTACACTTCTACCAGCAAGAGCTGAGAGATGCAGTTTCTCTACATCTTTGCTAGTATTTGGTATTGTCACAATTTTTTATTCTATCAATTCCAATAGGTTAGCAGTGACATTATAGTCTTGATTTGTATTTCTACAGTTGCATTGCTATATTTAAACACCCTTATTGGAATATAATTCACATACCATGTAATTCACACTTTTAAAGTGTACAATTCAGTGGCTCTTAGTTTACTCACAGAGTACTATATCCAGTACAGTACTGGATATTTTAGAATGTTTTTATTACCCTCAAGAGAGACTCCTTATTCCTTAGCCATTACCTTCAGATGTTCCACCTCTTCCCAGTCCTAGGACACTAATTTATTTATCACCTCAATAGATTTATCTATTTTGGACTTTTTATATAAATGGAATAATACAATGTATTATAATTACAATGTAATATAATATAACACATGGTCCTTTGTGACTTGCATCTTTCACTTAGCACAGTGTTTTCAAGCTCCATCCAAGTTGTAGCATGCATTATCACTTCATTACTGCCAAACAATGCTCCAATGTATGGTTATACATTGTTTTGTTTTGTTTATCCATTTATCAGTTGATAGGTGTTTGGGATTTTCCATTTTGGGGATACTATTAACAATGCTACTAAGAACATTTGTGTGCAGGTTTCTGTGTGGATATGTTATAAATTCTCTTGGGTATACACCAAAGGCAAGAATCACTAGGTCACATGGTAACTGTATGTTTAACCATTTGACGTTAAATGGCTGCACTATTTTATGTTCTCACTAGCAGCTTATAACGGTTCCAGTTTCTCTCACATCCTTGCCTAAAGTTATTATTATCTTTCTTTTTGATGAGTGTCAACCTACTTGGTATCTCATTGTGGTTTGCATTTCCTTGATTTCTAATGATGATGAGCATCTTTTCATAGCTTCATTGGCCATTTACATATCTGCTTGGGTCAGGAGGATCCCCTGGAGAAGGAAATGGCAACCTACTCCAGTGTTCTTGCCTGGGAAATCCCATGGATGGAAGAGCCTGGCGGGCTACAGTCCATGGGGTCAAAGAAGAGCCAGACACAACTTAGAGACTAAACAACAGCAACACAGGTCATTCAGTGAGTGACTTTGATACTTTGCTCACTTGTTAATTGGCTATATGCTGTTTACTACTGGGTTTGAAGACATGTTTAAATATTTCAGATACATGTCCTTTATCAGATACATGCTTTTATGAGTATTCTCTTATTCTGTGGATCATCTTTTCACTTGAGTCTGTTTTTTGAAGCATGGTTTTTAATTCTGATCATGTCCAGTGAAGAAAGCTGAGCGCCAAAGAATTGATGCATTTGAACTGTGGTGTTGGAGAAGACTCTTGAGAGTCCCTTGGATTGTAAAGAGATCCAACCAGTCCATTCTGAAGGAGATCAGCCCTGGGATTTCTTTGGAAGGAATGATGCTAAAGCTGAAACTCCAGTACTTTGGCCACCTCATGCGAAGAGTTGACTCATTGGAAAAGACTCTGATGCTGGGAGGGATTGTGGGGCAGGAGGAGAAGGGGATGACAGAGGATGAGATGGCTGGATGGCATCACTGACTCGATGGACGTGAGTCTCAGTGAACTCCGGGAGTTGGTGATGGACAGGGAGGCCTGGCGTGCTGCAATTCGTGGGGTCGCAGAGTCGGATGCAACTGAGAGACTGAACTGAACTGAACTGATGTCCAGTTTCACTCTTTTTTTCTTTTGTTGCTTATGCTTTTGGTATCGTATCTAAGAAAATATTGCCTAATCCAAGAATATGAAGATTTACATCTTTCTTTTAAGAGTTGACACTTTCAGCTCTTACACTTAAGACTATGAAAGATTTGAGTTGATTTTTATATATGGTGCGAGATAGAAATCCAAATTCATTCTTTTACATGTAGATATCCAGTTGTCCCCACACCATTTTTTAAAAAGGCTATTTCCTCTCTGTTTAATTGTCTTGGCATTCTTCCTTTCTTTCTTTCTTTCTTTTTGCTGTGCTGTTGTGGGATCTTAGTTCCCTTAGACCAGGTATTGAACCCAGTCCCTTGGCAGTGAAAGTGCAAAGTCCTAACCACTGGAGCGCCAGGGAATTCTGTCTTGGCATTCTTATCAAATCAACTGACTGCGTGCCATACATTTTAGAATTGCAGTTTTTTTTTTTTTTTCCTATCCCCAAACTCCAGTTCCTAAAAATTAAGCAATTTAAGCTTCCAAAGGATTAACTGAAGCTTGATCTAAAGCTTCAGGAGCAAGGACTTTTAAAACCGTGAAGAGTCACTTGTCCTTTATGCGAAATGAGATCCAGGCACTTTTTAGAGAGTAACTTTAGATCTGGAGAGGAAATATCCAGTGGCTTCTTTGGAGAATTATGGGGAGAAGCGAATAGGAGAAACAGGCCAAGAATATATACACAACAATCTCAAAGATCAACATTATTTTTTCAGTTGTATCTTTAATTGGTCTTGGGTTTTGTTTGTTCTTCTGGCCTCCCTCTATTCTCTAGAGTATAATATGGCCTCACTCCAGCTAAAAAAGCAGGGTTTTGCATGAGATAAACAGGGGATCCAATCCCAAATCTTTTGTTGCTTTCTACCTGTTTGATCTCTTCAATCTTCAGTTTCTTCTTTTGCTAAATCAGAATGAAAATTTTGTCTACCCCAATGGATTGTTTGAGCATTAGGTAATACAAATAATACATAGCACTGCCATGGTATGTTAAAATATTATCCATTATTATTTTCTCTATCCAAAACAAAACCTTATCTGTTCTGTGTTGTATTCCCTTGAATTCTGCTCTGTAAGATGGGATAATCTGCTAATGTGATTGAAAAAAAAAATCCCACTCACCTCTTCATAGGTTTGACATATTTTTCTTTGAGGGAGTAGTGAATATTTCAGTTTTCTGGTATGCCTTAATTTTCTGTGTGTATTATAAACTGTACTAAGTTACATTTACTATTTGGGGGTTTTAAGGTTCTAAAGTAATACTAAGCTTCTATTACCAAATGATAGAAAGGGAGAAAGTCCAGGAATCTGTGAGCCCTGTGGCCCTTCCACCTACTCCCTATGACCTTAGGCAAGCTGCTCACCTCTGTGAGCTTCGCTGTCACCACTTGTAAAATGGGAGTAATATATCAGCCCGGACTGTTGTACAGAGTTGCTATGACATTGGAAGGAGGTAAAAACTGTGCAGAACTTAACTGTGAAGTTTGCCATATATGAGATGACCTGTATTATTTTATTGAAGTTCACAGTGAACTCTGACAAAATATCTTTTTTTTTGTTATTTTTCATTTATACTGTACTACTCTTAAGAGATATAAAGAGGACAGTAAGGTCACATCACTGTGGATGGCATCACCAACTCGATGGTCATGAGTCTGAGCAAACTCCGGGAGTTGGTGATGGACAGGGAAGCCTGGCGTGCTGCAGTCCATGGGGTCACAAGGAGTCAGACACGACTGAGCGACTGTACTGAAGGTCACAAGCTCTAGGTGTGAAATGAAGCAGGGAGTCAAATTCAGAATGCACAGCTGTGGTTCAAGGCTTTAAGCTGTTTTGAAAGGTTAATGCTCAGTGTTTTTATATTATGTTCTAAAATCTTAGTGGGCTGGCTCTCTCAACCGTTGGCTTTCTTTCTTAGTTGCTTGATCTTCAGTAACAGGAAATAGATGAACTCATAATTTTAAGGGCCTTAATTTTAGGGCCAAAGAAATGGCCCCACAGGCTTCGGCCTGGTCATTTAAGAAGTCTGATACTCCATTGTGTGTGTGTGTGATGCACATGTGCATAATCACAGCAAATGTATTTGAAATTCACTAATCCTTACAGTTTAACATCAGGTTCTTTTGTTACATTCAAATACAATTGAATTATTCAAATGTGTTTAAAAACAGGATCTATCATAGGATGCTTTTGGACTTCCCTGGTGGCTCAGATGGTAAAGAATCGTCTGCAATCCAGGAGACATAGGAGACATGAATTTGATCCCTGGGTTGGGAAGATCCCTTGGAGAAGCGAATGGCTACCTACTGTAGTCTGCCAGGTTCCTCTGTCCATGGAATTCTCCAGGCAAAAATACTGGAGTAGGTATTTTGGGGTTGCAAAGAGTCGGACATGACTGAGTGACTGACACACACAAAGGACTCTATTTTCCTAAAAATAGCCTCGACCCTTCTCCTTCCACCTGAATATTTACAAAGAAAAATGTCTAAGATGATGGTCACCTAATGAGATGATAATTCTGTGTGGTATAATTTTGGGGGAAATTTTACTCTCATCTATATATTTTCCCATATTTTTGAGGATTCCCCTCAAACTTTTTATTTTAAAATAATTATAGAGACTTCCCTGGTGGCCCAGTGACTAAGATTCCATGCTTCCAATGCAGGGGGCTTGGGTGTGATTCCTGGTCACAGAACTAGATCCCACATGCTACAACTAAGAGTTTGTAACCCCAGCTAAAGATGCAGCATGCTGCAATGAAGATTGAAAATTCCACGTGCTGCAAGTAAAATCTAGCATAGCCAATAAATAAATATAAATAGTTTAAAATAATTATAAACACAAAGTTGGGAAAATAGGAACCCCATATAACTTCTCCCTATGGCAACAACTCATGACTATAGTATAATAGCAAAGCCAGGAAACTGACTTTGGTACGATAAAAACTACACACTCGATTCCACTTTCACCAGTTTTGACAGGCACTGATTTGTGGTGACTCCCCATATTAATTCTGTTTAGTCTTCAGTGAGCACTGCTATTATAGGGGTGGAGTTAGGGTACAGAGCATACTGCACTTCATAGGGATGACCACGTACCTACTTTGGAAAGGCACATCATCACTCATATGGTAACAAATTGACAGGAAGTGACCTCATCTTTCCAAAATGACTGGGTAGGATGTGCTTGAGCTGGCTCGTACCACCCCTGAAGGCCAACTGTTAAATATTCAGGCATTTCATCATCGGTAGCTTGAAATTAGCCATGGTGGAAGCATTTGCCTCAGAGACATCTGCAAAGAGTGTAAGCCAAGGCTCACTCTCTCTTCCTTTAGCCTGCTTACCGCATATCGCTGCTTGCCTGGCATTGACAGCTTGTCTCAGACGATCCAAGTTCCCCACATATGTCTCCTCAACTGGGTCTCGGTAAAATCTTACTCCCCAGCAGGACGTCTCCTTGTCACTGATGATGCTTTTGTCCTCAGGGCTGTAGACTAGGCAGCCAGATAGTCTTAAAAAAAAAAAAAAGAATTTTCTGTTAATGGATTCTAATACCTTAATTATGAACATTCTCGGTAACTCACTTTCATTTTGCCCAGGGGCTTTCTGGAATATGTATTTATTTTTAACTCCAAGAGAGCATTTAGGGGAGTGAGAGAGACAGGCAGTGGAAGGGGTAGTGGAGATAGAAAAAGGGTCTGGAGTGCCCTGTCCATTCTCACCCAGCAGGCAGTGGGGAGTCCCAGGCAGGTCAGCACTGCCTTGACTCCCCCAGTCCCATTTTTTCTCTATAGGCAGTGGGAGTTCAGTAATTCTTTCTCTTGAGGCAGATGATGGGAACTGGGAAGAGAACTTTGCTTTCCACTTGAAAATGGGTCAAAAGGCAAAACGATTCTTTGCAGATTTCACAGTGGCTTCATAAGCTTTTATGTATATAATGAAGGGCCATATCATTTCATCATTAGTCAACAAGTAGGCTATGTTTCCTGGTACCCTTAGTATATTTGCTTGTAGACAGAAAAAGAGTAGAATCAAAAACGAAACTTTGCTAATCTGTCCTCTTCCCTTGTCTAAGTATGTTGCTCACCTAGCAGACTTGTGTGGACTGTTAACATGTATAGCCTAACGCAGGCACCGTGCTGCTGCTAAGTCACTTCAGTCGTGTCTGACTCTGTGCGACCCCATAGATGGCAGCCCACCAGGCTCCCCCGTCCCTGGGGTTCTCCAGGCAAGAACACTGGAGTGGGTTGCCATTTCCTTCTCCAGTGCATGAAAGTAGAAAGTGAAAGTGAAGTCACTCAGTCGTGTCTGACTCTTAGCGACCCCATGGACTGCAGCCTACCAGACTCCTCCATCCATGGGATTTTCCGGGCAACAGTACTGGAGTGGGGTGCCATTGCCTTCTCCCATAATACATTATAGAATGCACTAATTACATGAATTAATTATACATATTTTAAGTGGAAGGTTGACTAAACTTGGAGCTGGATGATCTGGCCCACAGTTTGCTCTGCTCTTTATTAGTTCTGGCAAAGGCAAGTCACTCACATACAATTCTCCTACACAGGCATGAGTGAGACATGGTAACTGTTCAATAAATATTTGTTGAAAAATGAAGAAATAAACAAATGAATAAACAAATGAAAGAGTAAATGTTTATCTCTTCTGGGCCTTAAAAAATGACTCTCATTGTGGTGAAGAATTAGTTAATGCTCAAATGAAAACTTCATTGTCAGTAGTCCGAGTCAGAGGCATCCCAGAACACAGTGGTTCCTTATAGCGACCCACTGTGGTCATTAGTGGATACTGCAAGGGTTACTGCACAGGCTTCCTAGTAACGTCCAGGATTTGCCTTGCCGGGTCTTTGCTCCTCCTCTGCAGCCTATTAACCCTAGACTTATGGCAGAAAATGAAGAGGAACTAAAATGCCTCTTGATGAAGGTGAAAGAGGAGAGTGAAAAAGTTGGCTTAAAACTCAACATTCAGAAAACGAAGATCATGGCATCCGGTCCCATCATTTCATGGGAAATAGATGGGGAAACAGTGTCAGACTTTATTTTTTGGGGCTCCAAAATCACTGCAGATGCTGACTGCAGCCATGAAATTAAAAGACGCTTACTCCTTGGAAGAAAAGTTATGACCAACCTAGACAGCATATTGAAAAGCAGAGACATTACTTTGCCAACAAAGGTCCGTCTAGTCAAGGCTATGGTTTTTCTAGTGGTCATGTATGGGTGTGAGAGTTGGACTGTGAAGAAGGCTGAGCGCCGAAGAACTGATGCATTGGAACTGTGGTGTTGGAGAAGACTCTTGAGAGTCCCTTGGACTGCAAGGAGATCCAACCAGTACATTCTGAAAGAGATCAGCCCTGGGATTTCTTTGGAAGGAATGATGCTCAAGCTGAAACTCCAGTACTTTGGCCACCTCATGCGAAGAGCTGACTCACTGGAAAAGACTCTGATGCTGGGAGGGATTGGGGGCAGGAGGAAAAGGGGACGGCAGAGGATGAGATGGCTGGATGGCATCACTGACTCGATGGATGTGAGTCTGAGTGAACTCCCGGAGTTGGTGATGGACAGGGAGGCCTGGCGTGCTGCGATTCATGGGGTCACAAATAGTTGGACACAACTGAGCGACTGAATTGAACTCAACTGAGGAGTAAGATTTTGGCATAGTACTCTACCTGAATGCCTGCTTACCCATATAATATTGCAATGCTCTGGCAGAATACTTTTTGCTTGGCTTTGTTAGAGAGTGCCAGGAGTCAGGAAAGATTTTGAAGGCAGGGATGTCTGAGGGTAAGATGCATATACTGTTCTTTCACGGTTTATGGTCTTATATTGACCTTTTGAACTATATCCTTTTATAAATGAACTGAAAACATTACAAATAATTAAAATGTCACCTATGAAGCCTGCTGTTGATCCAGTCCTTTTATCTCAAGCCACACATTGAAACTTTTGGTACTAATCCTGCTACATATATCATTTAGTTCTAACAACAGCCCCAACAAGAGAAATTATCTTATTTATACCATTTTACAAAAAGGAAAGGAAGGCTTCAAATGTTTCAGTAACTCAGTGACACATACTGACTGGCAGAGCTAGGACTGGGACTCAGGCTGCCTTCTAAACACAGGCGTGTATGCTTAGCGGCTCAGTCATGTCTGACTCTGTGACCCCATCGACTGTAACCCGCCAGACTCCTCTGTCCATGGAATTCTCCAGGCAAGAATACTGGAGTGGGTAGCCATTTCGTCCTCCAGGGGATCTTCTCAACTCAGACATCGAACCTGTGTCTCCTATGTCTCCTGGATTGTAGGCAGATTCTTTACCCACTGAGCCATTAGGGAAGCCCATTGTCTTCTAAACACATATTATCTCTCATAACAGAGTAGAAAGAAAAGCAGGCCAGAAAGAGAAAAGACCAACATAACTGGGATTCTGCTTTACTTCCCTCGGTAAATAAAATGGAAGTACCTGGCTTGTCTCGAACTATCCTTTCCAACAGCAGCCCGGGCAGAATTGGGGAGATGCCAGCACTAATCAGGGATCTTTTGTCAATTGTAGAGTGACGTATAAAATGCCATATATAGTTAAGAATGGCAGACCAAAGGAATAAAAGCTTATCTAGCCAATGTTTTGTACAAACAATCAGAAATTATTGCTTTTTTCCATTCTTGTGCTTTTTGGGTGGTAAATGTTTTTGAAGGATAAATACCTATTTTTTCTTTAAAAATTCCTTTAGGAGACATGTTGTAGCAAAGACATTTAAATATAACACTGTTATGTAAAAAAATTCAAGTGCATTCACATACAGCAACTCTAGACACAATAACACACCTTCCTTTGTCTGTGCTCTGGGAAGAACTTGCTTTGGAAGTTGAGAATTAGGAAGGGAATCTGATGAACTGCCTTGACCCTTTTCGACTGGAGTCTTAGCAAGTCTGGAATATTTGGAGACTGTGTAATAGGGCGCAAATTTCCCTGAGCCTTTGTGTTTGCAAATGAATTTGCTGCCTCAGGGAAATACAACAACTCAGCTTCTCTGAAGTAAAGACTGAAAAAAAGCCAAGATAGTAAAAAATCACGTCAGAAGAGCGGACAAGACAGTATTTATATTTAGATTATTGCTTTCACATGGACATGTGGAAGAGAAACACACAACCAAGGGTTAAAATGCCCCATAAAATCAACTTCAGATTTTCTTTGCGCTGACACTTTTCCCCTGGACTTCTAGACAAATGCTTCCCTCCTGTGGGCAGAGAGTAGAATACAGAGGAATAGAGAACTTCAGCAGGAGGCTAAGGGAAGCGAGTAGGGAATGTTTTTGTCTTTTGCCTGTTTTCTGAAGAGTGTTTGGTTTATGGGCCAGAATTACTGTTCAAAAAATAAGGTAACAAAAGGAAGAAATAACAAAACCAACCAACAAAAACCCAGCAGCAACAATAAAAAAACTTTCCAAAAAATGGCCCAGTTTACCTATTTCCATGCTCATGGAGCCCTCTTTTACAGTCCAAATGGGAAGTGATACTCTTCTAAAAAATAAAACAAATGAATATAACAAAACAGAAACAGGCTCCCAGAGAACAAGTTAGTGGTTGCAAGTGGGGAAAGAGATGGGGGAGGGGCAACATAGAGGAAGAGGATTAGAGGAATAGACTACTGGGTATAAAATAAATAAGACCCAGGGATGTAATGTACAGCACAGGGAATGTAGCAAATATTTCCTAGTAACTTTAAGTGGACTATAATCTATGAAGTATTAAGTCTCTTATATGCCTGAAACATAATGTAAATCAACTCCACTTCAATAAAGAAAATGGAAAAAGAACTCCCTCCACCACCTAATATATACGCAATAGAATTAAGATAATTTAGTGAGATTCGGTTAGGTATTAGGAAATGTATTAGACGCCGAAGATTGAAAACTGGGAAATGCATATTCTCTTTCAAATAACTCAGATTTCATTGGGTGTATAAGTGGGAATGAACAGAACAAATAATTATAATTACCTGGTAAAATGACAGGATGAGTACATGCAGAATGCTTTGGGAAAACAAAGGATATTGTGCCCAACTAATGAGGAGAATAATACCTAAGCTGAAACTTCAAGGGTTAGAAGAAAAAATATCCAGGACATAAGTGGCCATGCTGAGAGTTTGAGTCTTATTTCCTACAGCTGGGTTAGCAAAATAAGAGCCTTGTATTGGCTGCAGGGTCTTATCCAAGTCCCAAATCCCATGTTTATGTTATGAGTTTAGTTCCGTAGGCATTTGAGAGTTAACCCAGGTTAGGCAAGAGAAAGCAAGGAGTAATTTCAAAGATGAGAACAAGCAGCTATGATTGCCACATAAAATCAAGCTGGAAGCAAGTTGGGTGTGTGTACACAAAGAGGATACAACTAGAAGCGGTTAATGTAGCTAAGAAGTTGCTGCAAGGGTTCATTCAGATGAGAAGCTCTTAATAGAAGTGATGGGGAATAGAAGGTAGGTGGGAGAGCTAAAATCAATAGAACCTGCGAAGGATTGGATATGGAGGGTGAGGGAAAAGCAGGAGAGAGTTAAGCCCACGAATCTATCATAACTCCATCTAACATCTCTCCCTGATTGGGAGAACTAGGAGAGGGAGCGGATCTGGAATGAAAGATTAATTCAGGATACTTAGTGGATGGTGGTACCCCTAAGGCTTTTAACCCTCCTATGTTGGTTGCTATTTCGTTATTTCTGGACTTAATTGTTTTATTTTACCAGAAGGCCACTGAGAACAAGGAACATATCTTGTCTCATATTCCTTAGGATGGCTTTTGAAAAACATTCCTTTCAAATTGTTAAAAATGTCATTCTCATAAAAATTAATGAGCACGTCCAAGTTTTATGAACTTCATTATATAAAGAAACCAATAGAATGACCTGATTCAAAAAGATTTGAAGAATGGGGCAAAGTATGGAGAAATGAAGATAAGATGCTAGAAACCAAAGTAGTCAATTTGCATGTAAGGCAGATCCCTAATCTTTGAGTTTTTTAATCAAGAGAAAAGAAAACAAGTCTTACCTTATCAATTTTCTGCAAGTTAGCTTCTAACTTTACACGGCTGTAAAACATCTGGGCTGCCATCAACTGATGCATTTCCCCAGAGTCAAAAGACTTTTTCTCAACTGACAGAAACCATCCTGAAATGAAATTATAAAGACAAATACTCATCATTTTGCTTTATTTCCAAGTTCTGAATATTTTCTACATATTTCCCTATAGTGGCTCTAAGAATATTTAATGTGCATTTAAGAAATATTGCATTTATATCCTGTGTCTGTACAAAAATACATTTGAGGTAGTGTAAATTAAAGGCAAAAGAGTAAAAATCAATAAAGTAAAAAGAAAATAGAAATAATTGATGATTCCATAATTGAATATTAGATTTGTTCATTCATTTCTAGTCAGTCAGGGCAAAGTAATTTACATAGTAAATTATTTAAAGGAAGAAGAATCCAGTTCCTGAAGTGGCTGTTGTTTATGTTTCCTCCTTCTCCTTCTAAATTCTAAAAAAAGAGTGTCATGTGGAGCTTTATGAAGATGATAAAGATGCAGTGGCCCTTGTTCTCAATATTTTTACAGTAATTACAGGTACAGATTCCCAATACCTCTTTGTTATAGAGCCTATTGATCAAAGCCAATGATGTCCTATTTATATGTATACCTGCATGCAAAAATGCATTTGTTAAACACATCTTTATTTGGAGTATTTTCAGTGAGTAAAAAAGTCTTCATCATCCACTCTCACATTCCATATGTAATTACAAACTAGCTTATGTAAAATAAGCATTCTTTATCAGCCGCTGGGCACAAGTCTCTATCCATGGGGGTGGGTAAACACTTTATCACACATCTGCACCCCTATGACAGCTGCTCACCTGTAGGTCAGAGGCAGAGCTGTGTGGACTGAGCCCGCAAGAGGAGTCTCTGTGTGTGGGCTCTGTAAGAATTGAGTGGATGTTGTCCAATTGGCACTAGGTAGGAAGAGTCCTTACCCCATTAATGTCTCCAAAAGACACTGCGTGTGTGCAAACTCAGTTGCTCAATTGTATCTGACTCTTTGTGACCCCCATGGATGGCAGCTGGCTAGGCTTCTCTGTCCATGGAGTTTTCCAAGCAGGAATACTGGAGTGAATTGCCATTCCCTACTCCAACATGGGGTACTTCCAAATTCTGAGCTAGAAGAAGTCAGCTGAGCTGTTGACAGGATAGCATATTTGAGTGATATACCAGAATTGGAGTTCATCAAAACAGAGGTTTTCATTTATAACATTAGACAGAATTCATAACAATAACAGAATCATGACATGCTGATATGCTTGGTACCTTTCTCAGAGACTCAGGCAGTTGTAAGTCTTCATCAGGTGATGTAGACATGATGTCTTGAGGATTGAGGTAATGTCTTATTCTCTGTTTTAGGGATTTGACATGCCATGGGGGATGGTTCCTATGGACAGATAACAGGACTTGGTAATGAACTGATGAGTGACAATTTTTGCCAGTTAAAGATAAGAAGTTGCAACTGAAAGGAGAACCATTCTTAGCAAGGATTTTTCAAGCCAAACCCTAAAAACTAATCTTAATTTTAATTGTTCTCAACAGTGACCTATAAAATTATACTTTACTTTGTGATGGATTCCAGTTGAGCTATTTCAAATCCTAAAAGAGGATGCTGTGAAAGTGCTGCACTCAATATGTCAGGAAATTTGGAAAACTCAGCAGTGGCCACAGGACTGGAAAAGGTCAGTTTTCATTCCAATCCCAAAGAAAGGCAATGCCAAAGAATGCTCAAACTACCGCACAATTGCACTCATCTCACACGCTAGTAAAGTAATGCTCAAAACTCTCCAAGCCAGGCTTCAGCAATATGTGAATCGTGAACTTCCTGATGTTCAAGCTGGTTTTAGAAAAGGCAGAGGAACCAGAGATCAAATTGCCAACATCTGCTGGATCATCAAAAAAGCTAGAGAGTTCCAGAAAAACATCTATTTCTACTTTACTGACTATGCCAAAGCCTTTGACTGTGTGGATCACAATAAACTGTGGAAAATTCTGAAAGAATCTTCAGAATTCTTTTCTGGTATTCTGGGAATACCAGACAACCTGACCTGCCTCTTGAGAAATCTGATGCAGGTCAGGAAGCAACAGTTAGAACTGGACATGATACAACGGACTGGTTCCAAATAGGAAAGGGAGTACGTCAAGGCTGTATATTGTCACCCTGATTATTTAACTTATATGCAGAGTACGTAATGAGAAATGCTGGGCTGGAAAAAGCACAAGCTAGAATCAAGATTGCCAGGAGAAATATCAATAACCTCAGATATGCAGATGACACTACACTTATGGCAGAAAGTGAAGAAGAACTTTTCATTCTCCTGATGAAAGTGAAAGAGGAGAGTGAGAAAGTTGGCTTAAAGCTCAACATTCAGAAAACTAAGACCATGGCCCCCGGTCCCATCACTGCATGGCAAATAGATGGGGAAACAGTGGAAACAGTGGAAACAGTGGCTGACTTTATTTTTCTGGGCTCCAAAATCACTGCAGATGGTGACTGCAGTCATGAAATTAAAAGACGCTTGCCCCTTGGAAGGAAAGTTATGACCAACCTAGACAGCATATTAAAAAGCAGAGACTCTACTTTGCCAAAAAAGGTCTGTCTAGTCAAGGCTAAGGTTTTTCCAGTGGTCATGTATGGATGTGAAAGTTGGACTATAAAGAAAGTTGAGCACCGAAGAATTGATGCTTTTGAGCTGTGGTGTTGGAGAAGACTCTTGAGAGTCTCTTGGACTGCAAGGAGATCCAACCAGTTCATCCTAAAGGAGATCAGTCCTGGGTGTTCATTGGAAGGACTGATGTTGAAGCTGAAACTCCAATACTTTGGCCACCTGATGCAAAGAGGTGACTCATTTGAAAAGACCCTGATGCTGGGAAAGATTGAGGGCAGGAGGAGAAGGGGACGACAGAGAATGAGATGGTTGGATGGCATCACTGACTTGATGGACGTGAGTCTGAGTGAACTCCAGGAGTTAGTGATGGACATGGAGGCCTGGCGTGCTGCGGTTCATAGGGTCACAAAGAGTCAGACACGACTGAGCAACTGAACTGTAGCTGTTGTACACTATTGTTTGTTTCATGTATGCATGGGTTGTTTCTCACGAAAACTGAAGCTCTTTGAGTGTCAACCATTCATACCAGAACACAGGGGTGTAAACATGAGGGATGCTCATATAACAGACTCTAGTTAACTTGTTATGTCTATTGGGTCTACAAGATAGAGAAAAAGGTTGATAAAGGAAAAGAAGTAATAGCTAGATAAGAATGACAAATAGCTGGCAGGATTCTTCCCCCAACTGTATTCAGAGCAGGTATGCTAATGACCATAAACCTCTCCTGCTGCTGCTGCTAAGTCGCTTCAGTCGTGTCTGGCTCTGTGCGACCCCATAGACGGCAGCCCACCAGGCTCCCCCGTCCCTGGGATTCTCCAGGCAAGAACACTGGAGTGGGTTGCCATTTCCTTCTCCAGTGCGTGAAAGTAAAAAGTGAAAGTGAAGTCGCTCAGTCGTGTCTGACTCAGCGACCCCATGGACTGGAGCCTATTCTGCCTTTTACTCCTCACCACGGTGCCCCTTGGCAGGTACAATAAAAAGTTCAGAGTGGATAGATGAGAAGAAATCTATTTACCATCTTTGATATAGAGTTTGTTCTCTGACATTTATAGGGATAACCCTGATTTCTGTCACCTCGTTTTTCAAAACTAGTTTAAGAACCCACATGCTAATGCGGGAGATGCAAGAGAGGCAAGTTGGATCCCTGGGTTGGGAAGATCCCCCAGACAAAGAAATTGCAATTTGCTTCAGTATTCTTGCCTGGGAAATTCCATGGACAGAGCAGTCTGGTGGGCCACAGTCCATGGAGTGGCAGAGTAAGACATGACTGAGCGCGTGCGTGCGCACACACACACACACATAAAATGAAACGTATGGACAATGAAGGTAAAGTTTTTAAAAATGCAGTTTTTTTATTTTTGTATAAACTAAAACACCAGAGCTTATTGATTCCTATATTAAATACATAAATTATAAAATAACCATTCATAAAACTTTACATACAATAAGTTTGTTCCAGTCTCTATGGTAATACATACAGTACATGTACATGTTCAGTGTACTTCAAAGGATCGTTCTGGTGAAACTCAATTTATATTTTTCTTCCATTAATAAACAAGCACTGAAACAATCAATGGAGTCATGCTAATGAGATGGAGAGAAAGAATCCCAACTGAAGTAGATGACTGAGTGAAAGCTCTGAGAAATGGACTCCCCTGGCTGTATTAACACAGTAGATACCTGGGGAATTAGGTATTCCTGTGCACTGGCTCTACCATACTCTACTACCTAAGTCCTACTGAGTCCCTGCAAAATTGGATCTTGAAGGTTCAGGTGGGCATGAACCGCTTTTGGAATGAGATTGTTAGCTGATACAAATATGGGACTTTGGACTAATGTTAATACTGTAGATTGTGCTGGATTCTGTTGTTCTTTCCAGAAGACCACTGGCATTATTAGAAGGCTAGTTGGCAGGTCTGAGTAATTGGAAAACCAATGAGTAGTTCTTTGCTTCAGTCAGAAACAGAGAATAGTAGAAATGGACAGAAGGTGGAGAAAAGGGAGGAGAGACAAGCAAGGAGGGGAAGAACACAGATATCAGACGCTGAACAAAAACATGTTGCCCAGCAGCCTCAGAAAACCCCTTCCCAATTCCTCAATCCTAGGACAGAAGTACACATTCTGTAAGCACTCACACCATCATACTATATACAGAATATATATGTGTATATATCTACATCACATATTTATAAAAGTGTTTGGATTGTGATCTGCCTCATTGTGGGAAGTTATGGTTAATGGGGGAAAATAGGCACATTTTGTGACTTATCAATCAAATACAAGTGACTGCTATTATCACTGGATGCTGGGGACCTTGTTTTGGAAAACTGCTTCATCCACACTATAGTGAGTTCATGGAGGCTTGACTGTAGGCAAATTTAGACTCCAAGTTGTTCATCTACAGCACTCTCAGCCTACAGAACTTTGATATCACAAGGATGGAAATATAAGCATGGGAAGAAAGACCTCAATGCAAAACTACAAAGACAGAAATAGGGAACTTCACCCAACCAACCACCTGTACCTTTGAGCTTGATATACTAGGTTGAATATAGCAAATTATAATCCTATTTTTGCCACATTGCCCCTTGAAGTTTATTGGACTTAAACTCTCAATAATAAAAGACGTGTTCAGAAAGAACTAAACTGCCAAACAAAAGGCAGTAAAGGAATGTGAATCTGCTCTGCCCAGTACTGAAATGGGATCATAAAGGATGAATTTCAGCTTGTATTATGTCTGAATCCTCCTGCCACAATGCCTGCGGCTCAGTCTTAAGACAGTATATTATATAGAAATGACAAGGCAGCTGAACAGGATGGAAATGTTTGGCACTTAAGACCTTGTGCCCTACTTTCTTCCTTTTAGAAAGTGGGAGTCCACTTAAGGGGAGGATTGGGCCATCCTGGAAGCACCAACTCACGGCAAACAGTCATCCAAGACTTGCTCTGATAACTGATCTCTCAAGTTATACTGAGCCATTTCAGTATAGTAGATAAGTACATATATACACATTCATATATATGACTATATATATATGCTGTGCCATTCTTTGACAGATCAAGAAATACAATTAAATATTTAAAAAACAAAATGTCTATGTTGCCCATTTTGACAGATCAAAAAATGCAATTAAATATTTTTTTAAAAATGTCTATGCTGTGCATCTATTTTGATGTAATATAACACATAAGATCCAGTTATTTTGCATCAGCACAGAACTGATGAATATTATTTTTGTAACTTCCATGAAAACCTAGGAAGGTTAAAAAGACATGCTTCATTTTAAAACAATGAACTTATGAATTAAGTTGAAGACACTGAATACATGAATCACACAATGGGCTTACAAAAAATGTTGACAATCAATAGGCAAAAAAGAACAAGTTGGCCAGAGCTTTAAACTGAAAATCACCAGAGTAAGTTGAAATAAAATACTGTAGCAAAAATCATTTGGCAAAACTTTATTTGTTCTATTACTAGTGGAGAATATACTTGTTCTACTTCAGTGATGACCCATGAGCCCCACATCATCTCTGTCCTCCTGAAGATCCATGCCACCTATGTGAGCAGTGTTGTTTTTTTCTTTTTTTAAAATACAAAGCAAGATTTATTCTTCTACCACTAAAACTTCACTATTGGCAAAAATTTCATTTATATGACATAAGTTAAAAGGGATTTTGTAGCTATTTTTAGCAAATTCTAGTGTTACCTAAAACAAAACTTGGGTGGTGTTAAAAAAAATTAGACAGCCAATTCAGCATCTGTTGATGCTTTCTGGTTTTATGGTCAAATATAGTCTTCAATTTATTTTCCTTTTCTTGTGAAACTTCTCCTGTTCTGAATAGTTATGCTAAATTGGGGCTTTCATTTTATCTCAAACTATTTTTTAATGTTTTCAGTTATGTTTATTTTCCAAGAGATGAAGACTTCAGGAAAAGTTAAGTAAAATGAACCCTGAAGAATGCTGTTCTGATTGTTCCTCATTCATTGGCCAAACATGTCAGGATAGCTAAGATGAAGAAATTAGGTATTAAAAATTGGAATGGGGATCATCTGATCTCTGTAAGAAGTAGAGCCACAGTCAAACTCTCAACTGCTGAGACACTCTTTTTACTCTTGCTGATCATGACATGCAAGGGAAGCATTCATCTGGATATGGGTTATTTCCTTGGATCCACAAGTGACTGAAAAATACATGTACAATTTTGCTGATGATTTTTATAATCGTGGAAATGCATAACAAAATACTTAGCTTTAAAGATTTGTTAATTTTGAAGATCATGAGTAAAGTATGGTAAAAATACCATCTTTTAGCTTAAAATCTTAGAGAAACTTACTAACCTCCTTGATCTTAAGCAAAAAGAAAAAATTCCTTTTTTTTTCCCTTGCATTTTCCCTAAACATATCTAAAGCTGCTTAGATGGTCATCCCAGGGGATTGCTCTTGTATGACTTTGTGTATGTGACACAATCCAATTTATAGCAGATAAGGTACCTGATTAAGCTACATTATTTGAATAAATATTTCTCATCACCCAAACCATAGTCAGTGCTTGAATATAAAACTTAACCTACAAGTTTCTTGGTGGGGAAAGCAAGATGAAGAGGAAGGAAGTAGGCTTGGTGGAGCAGATGGAGTATGAATTTTCTCAGATGTGCCCTGGGATGGCCAATGGAAGAGAAAAGTCATCTAAAATATGGGAGGGTAATTTATTCTCTTCCATACATTCTGAGATTTGAAAGTGTTGGGTCACAAACTGTGGTAGCACCCTTTTGTACATTGCTTGCACAGCGAACATACTCAGCATACTTAATATGGAAACTACCTGTTGAGCCGAGAATCCAGCAGAAGGATGGTTATATTGTACATCCCCAGTAGGACATCTACAATACCTCCCCCCAAATGAAAGGGATATCCATCAGACTAATTATGTGATACTCTCAGTTCACTCCAAACCTTAATTTCATGTCTGACTCTCTTATGATAAGGGAGGACTTCTGTATTATGGCATGCATATGCAGTAAGGAGAGCTAGAAGATGCTTATTGTTGAAATGACACATTCTTCTATCTTGTTAAATAGCATGAAATGATCTATTTACTATAGGTGATTAGAGCTCCTGGTTCTGGATCGCTCAATCTTTATTGCTAGTAATTGATGGGAAAGCTTCAGTACCGCGGTGCTTAGATTGAATGAAACTGAAGCACTATTTTATTACACAGGGGACTTTTTTTCTCAACAACACTAGAAAGTCAGATATAGCAGTCATCATAATTACAAAGCACTTTGTGCTACTTGAAGCACCTCTTGTTCCAGAATTGCAAAAAAGAAAGAAAAACCTTATGAAAAAGCATTTTAACCTCATTTTGCAGATGAGGAAACTGAGGCACAGAGAGGTTAAGTGACTGGGCCAAAGATACCTGGGTCAGCAGTAAATATAAGAACAAAAAGTGGGACCCCTGCATTGTAGCTTTAATTGTACTTTCTTCAGTTACTGTTCTGGCTTTAAAAATGTCAGCGCCAAAACTGAAGAGTAAGGTACTGAATCCACGTGTGGAAAGACTTGTGTAGCATTTCATAGAAAGAGTTTCTGGCTCCCTACACACATTCTTAATGCATGGGAATGCTAGCCCTGTAAATAAAATCTTGACAATTTGAAAAATTGAGGCTGTTTTGTTATCTACAGTAAATGAGGCTAAAATTAGCTTTTCAGGAACTTTTATTTGCTCTCAGAGCTGAATCCAAGACTCAGTATTACATAACTTAGGAAAAGTACCAGTCTTCTAATTGTCTATGGTAGAAAATGACCTTATCAGTAACACAATGTTACTTTTATATAAAAAAGTAGAGCTACCTTGTTGCTGTCATATCTCTGGGAAAAAAAAATTGTCCGTCTAAATGACAAGAGGTCAGAATGCTCTAAGCATATCAGGATACTTCTAAAAATAATCATATTTTCACTTAATAGTCACATCTCTGTGGAAAACTCATTTGTTGATAGAAGTTTACTTATCGCCTTTATTTGTATCAAATCACATGTTATTTGCAGGCAATTTTAAGCAGCCATTTGAAGACCAGTATTTTGGAAATGGAAAGATTCAGAGATGCCTCTGGCCCTATGGTTGGTGTCATTCTTAGACAGAACTAAGTCAGGGAGCTTGTGATCTAGAGCATCATCTTCTTAATTTTCAGTAAGAATGAGATCAGTTTGTTGTTCTTGGAGGACCACAGAAGGCCAAGGAAGCATCTGCTTTTATGCATCTTACGTTGCATTCGCCTGGATCCTTCACACTGGCTGCCAGTTTAGTTGGGGTCACTGTGATCCGCTTCTCACCTGTCATGTGTGGAATGCATTCCACAAGCTCCACTGTTTGCAGAAAAACCGGACATTGTTTTTCTTCTCACTCACATTGCAGATGTCTCTGTTCCTGAGGTTTAAACAATAATAAAGACAGAAAAGCAAATCCCTGTAGTAAGAAACCAGACTTTTCAAATCAAACATTTTATTGTAAACAGCTCCTCATAGGTATTCCTCGTGCTTCGATCCCCACCCCCCTTATCTTTTTGTTTTGATTTTTTTTTTTAAATGATGTTTATTTCAGGACTAGTATTTCCATGGGGTGTGGTGTTACATTAAAATGACCCCCCCTGCACAGCAGGGGTAGAATGTTTCTTTGTAACTTTGGTTCCATGCCCAAGACACATCTTTGCTTGATCTGCTGAAACTGTTTCCCTTGCTGAATCGTTTTTTTCTCACAATATATGTCTATAGTTCTTTCCTTCTGGTTTGACATATACAGGTTTCGTTAAATGCAGCATATATTGTAGATTTTCAACAGGGTCATGTAGGAACTGTCAAGTAAGAAACCTTGAATAATGGCTTTAAAATACACAGGTGTAGTCCTGGCTACAGGATGGGTCTTAGCTTTTGATCTCTCTTTCACTGCTGTAAACATTTCTGCCATCTTTGAAGGTTTAGAAGTATTTGCTTTTCTGCGGTCTTATCCGTGTTTTCGGTTTCTCTGTAAAACAGAGGGAGAAATTCTTTAATCATCATTTCAGTCAATAGCTGAAACAGGAAAAAAAAAAGCACAAATTTTTTTTTTAATTAAAAAAACCCCATTTTTTATTCTTTACCACCTCTTGAAACAGTATAATCTTGTGTGTGTTATGTAAAGAAAGTCTCTAAGCTTAATTGCTTTTCTTTAAAATGAGAGAACAGAAGTATCTATTTCAAGGGTTGCTGCAATGTAATGCATGTAAAGCAATGAACAATTCTTGTCTCATATTAAGTGGCCTGAAATATTAGCTATTATCAATATTGTCTTTTTCTCTAGGACTTTCTAAGCCAACACCTTCAGAAGTTCAACTAAGATATTACTTTAAGTTTAAAAAATTTTTTTGAAGTATAGTTGATTTACAATGTTGTATTAATTTATTCTGTACAGCAAACTGACTCAGATGTATGTGTATGTATATCTATAATATATATACATACATATTTTATGTTCTTTCCCATTATGTTTTGTTACAGGATATTAAATATTGTTTGCTATGCTATATAGTAGGACCTTGTTGTTTACCCATCTTATATATAATAGTTTGCCTCTGCTAATCCCAAACTCCCATTCCTTCCCTCCCCTAATTACCAAGCCCCTTGGGCAACCATAAGTCTGTTCTCTCTCTGAGTCTGTTTTTGTTCTGTAGCTTTGTTAATTTGCATTGTATTTTAGAATCCACATATAAGTGACATTATATGGTATTTGTCTTTTTCTTTCTGACTTACTTTGCTTAGTATGAGAATCTCTACGTCCATCCATGTTGCTGCAAATGGCATTATTTCATTCTTTTTGATGGTTGAGTAATATTCCATTGTGTATATATACCACATCTTCTTTATCCATTCATCTGTTGATGGACATTTACATTGCTTCCATATCTTGGCTATTGTAAATAGTGCTGCTCTCAATACTGGGGTTCATATATCTTTTTGACTTATAATTTTGTCTGGATATATGCCCAGGAGTGGGATTGTTGGATCATATGACAACTCTATTTTTAGAGGAATATTTTTACTGTTTTCCATAGTGGTTGTACCAATTTAAATCCCCACTAATAGTGTAGGCATGCATGCATACTCAGTTGCTAAGTTGTGTCCAACTCTTTGCGAACCCATGGACTGCAGCCCGCCAGGCTCCTCTGTCCATGGGACTTTCCTGGAAGGAATATTGGAGTGGGTTGCCATTTCCTCCTCCAGGAAAAGTATAAGAGGGTTCCTTCTTTGTCACATCCTTTCCAAAATTTGTTATTTGTAGACTTCTTAATGATGGACATTCTCATAGGTATGAGGTGGCACCCCATTGTAGTTTTGATTTGCATTTCTCTAATAATTAGTAATGTTAAGCATCTTTTCAAGTGCCTATTTGCAATTCATTTTCTTTGCAGAAATGTCTATTCAGATCTTCTGCCCATTTTCAATTTCTTTTTTGAGGGGCTATTGCTGTTAAGTTGTATGAGCTCTGTATATTTTGGAAATTAAGCCCTTGTTGGGAAAGACTGAAGGCAGGAGGAGAAGGGGATGACAGAGGATGAGATGGTTGGATGGCATCACCAACTCAATGGACATGAATTTGAGCAAGCTCCAGGAGTTGGTGATGGACAGGGAAGCCTGGCATGTTGCAGCCCATGGGGTCGCAAAGAGTCGGACACGACTGAGCGACTGAACTGAAATGAAGTCCTTGTTGCTCACATGAAATATTACTTTATAAGCAGGTTCACTGACTCACTTGTATGTCAAATTTTCTCTCCAACAACATTGTTTAATGGCAGACGGTCTCTATCCCCAAGTCCTGATCTGAGGATTCCCTGGGAATTTTGCTACACAGGTTTCCTGTTTGGTCCCAGAGTATCTCTGAAAAGACATTTCCCTGGACTGTGCCAGTCAATACTTCTAGTCCCGTCCCTCTTTAATTCCGTGTATCTGGGTTTTCGCTTGGGTAGAAGCTTAGGACATAATCCACTCCTCTAATAAAAGCCAGAAAATGGCACAGAGGACATTTTATCATTTACTGCATAAGGACGTGAACTTTAGAGTCTGAATGGCATGGATGGAGAAAATAGAATTTCCATGAAAAAGCCATTTAACTTCTCCAAGGCTTAATTTCCCCATCTATAAAGTAAAGATACTAATTCTGTAGCAGAATTTAATGGTACTCCAGAAATGGTGACAAAGATGCAAAGTGGTGGAAAAGGAGGCATGTAGTATCTTAAGGATGCTTCCAGTTCACATACAGAGGCAAATCAGAGATTCAAAGAAATTTCTGCCACAGGTGCAAGTCACAAGTATTTGGAACTCATATTTGCAGAATCACCTGGTTCATTCCCAAAGGCCAGATCAGACTGAGATGAAAGAGCGACCAAGTCACAGAAGAGTGAGCAGGAAGGAAGTACAGAGATCGGGATGAGAGTATACTGTGGGAGGGAGGTATAGGTGCCAAAAAGGCGTAGAGATTGGTGGTGTTGGCACAAAGGAGCGCATGCTCAGTTGCTTCAGTCATGGCCGATTCTTTGCAACCCCATGGACTGGTAGCCCCCAAGTTCCTCTCTCCATGGGATTTCCCAGGCAAGAATCCTGGAGTGGGCTTCCATTTCTTGCTCCAGGGGATCTTTCCTACCAGGGACTGAACCCAGATCTCCTAAACTGCAGGCAGATTCTTTACTGCCTGAGCCACCAGTTCAGCCCTATAGTATTCCCATGGTCCTCAGTAAAGAAGAGAACTAATCTGAGTGTGTATAAAGATGCATTAGGTGTGTGCATCTCTCTCTTCTCTGTATATGTATACACACATATAGTGTATTTTATATAAAATAAGTATGTAACAAAAGCATACTGCAAATAACCATACAAATATTTTTCCTATGTGATTTATATTCTGTTCTTAAACCAAAGACTAACTTAAATTATACATAAAGATAGCTACCTTAAAATGTGGACTCCGGGAGTTGGTGATGGACAGGGAGGCCTGGCATGCTGCGATTCATGGGGTCGCAAAGAGTCGGACATGACTAGGCAACTGAACTGAACTGAACTGAACCTTAAAATGAAGTGATTTATGCTTCTTTGCTTTTAGCAATTATCTAAGTCAACCTCAGAAATAAATCTTAAATTCTGTTTCAAAGCACATATGCACCATTTCTTCCCATCACAACTAAAGTAAAGCCCATCATTTGAGGAAAATCATGTTGGCTTTAAAAAGCAAATGGACTTACAGGCAATCTCCCAGAATGTTACATTTCTGTAAATTGAGTATCTGTAAAAGGAACTATGAATTCTACAGCAAAGCCAGGTTTATTCAAACTGGCATTATGAATAACTGAAGTATTATCTAATAGGTCAGTATAGATGAGCAGTTTTCAGTGAGTTAAGGGTCAGTATTCTATAACTAAAACTGTAGAGAACACAAATTCACCTTTGATTCAGAAGCCACTTCTGGATATCACAGAGCCTCAGAGATTCTTTTGAATGTGTTGCCCTGTAGAGCTGAGCTTTGAGTTTATGACATGCTAAGTCAGCAAATACAGTTATGTCACTGCTGACTTAGGACTCTAGTATCCAAGTATCTGCCGCCTTGTCTGTTGCACAGAAGACGCTCAGCATTATGTGTCAAGATCAAACAAACTCATAGAGAAAGAGATTGGATTTGTGGTTACCCGAGGTGAGGAGTAGAGGGAAGGGACACTGGATGAGTAGTCAAAAGCTGTTATACAGACTACCAGTCATAAGATAAATAAGTACTAGGGATATTATGAACAACACGACAAATATAATTTATGTGATTATACGTTATATATGAAAGTTGTTAAGAGAGCAAATCCTAAGAATACTCATTGCAATAAAAACACTTTCTATTTCTTTAATTTTGAAGATCTTCAGTAAATTTACTGTGGTAGTTATTTCACAATGTATGTAAATCAAATCATTACACCATATACCTTAAACTTATACAGTGCTGTATGTCAATTATATCACAATAAAACTGAAAGGAAAAAATGAATGCATGAAGCACATGGTATCTCCTGAAACTATGTGGGGTTCCCCTTTGCTGTGCTTAGTCACTCAGTCATGTCCGACTCTTTGCGACCTCATGGACTGTAGCCCACCAGGCTCCTCTGTCCAAAGGAGTTCTCCAGGCAAGAATACTGCAGTGAGTTGCCATGCCCTCCTCCAGGGGATCTTCCTAACCCAGGGATTGAACCCAGGTCTCCCTCATTGCAGGCAAATTCTTTACCAACTGAGCTACCAGGGAAGCCCAAGAATACTGGAGTGGGTAGCCTATCCCTTCTCCAGGGGAACTTCCTGATCCAGAAATCGAACCGGGGTCTCCTGCACTGCAGGTGGATTCTTTACCACCTGAGCTACCAGGGAATCCTTTAAGGTAAAAGTCCCAGTCTAATGCATGGGACTGAGCTATTTAGTCAGCAACCACTGAAAGCACCTTCAGTGAAGTACCTTCTTGGGAGCCTGCAACAGCTTCTAGATCATCCTTGACAAAAATGACTTAGGTAATTGCTAAAAGGAAAGAAGCATAAGTCATTTCATTTTAAGGTAGCTATCTTTATATGTAATTTAAGTTAGTCTTTGGTTTAAGAACAGAATAGAATATAAATCATTAATAGGACAAATATTTGTATGGTTATTTACAGTATGCTTTTGCTACCTGCTAATAAGTGAAGCCCTTTTCTTCCTTACTTCCTCCTTCCTCTGTCTCACTTGCTTTGGGCATATAAGTAGAAATAATCAGCTGCCAGTAATGCCTTACTCACTTGTATTATTTAAATCCAGATTATTATCTGAAGAGAAGGGATGAAAAGGTAACTACTCACTTTGGTTTAGTTCTTAAACTATTGTACTTGGCAGTACTAGAGGTTTTATTTTCAAACTTGTATATTTGCAAACTCAGTACAGTGATAGCCAACTTTTTTTTCATAATAATAGCTAAGAGTTGCTGATTACTGAACCATGTGCCAGTCAATGTGGCAAATTCTTTATAAGCATAATCTTATTTAATTCTTTCAACACAATACCATGATGTAGTTAATATAGTCACAATCATTTTATGGAACAGGAAATCTAATTTTGGTCTAAACCTACCATGACACACTAGTATATGGCAGGATTAAAACTTAACAGTATATTTAACTTCAAAGCCATACATGTTAAACTACTCAGACTTTTTCCTGTATACATTTTATATTATCCAGATTCACGGTACCAGGAATTTGTTATATAATTACTATTAATTATATTTTTTTCATTTGACCACTCCAAAGTGTCAATTATGAGCTACTCTAGAGGAAAAGCAAATCAAATTTTATATATCCCTCAAAAAAATGGGGAAAAGGTATGGGGGATGAGCATACAGCAATTTTAAATCCCAAGAGCTATGTAGTAGTATACAGATCATAGAAGACACCTCTGAATGCTGATATAAATATACACGTAAGTGATGCTCAGAATGTGAGAGAAAGCCCTCTTCCATGTGTGAGGCACAACGGGGTTAAAAGTGGACTCTGGCATGCGGCTGCCTGGGTAGAAATCCTACACCTGTCCGCTGTAGCTATGTGGTCCTAGGAAAGTCACATGCTGTAGTTTCTCCAATTGCAAAAAAAAAAAAAAAAAAAAAGAAATAAAAGCAATACCTACTGGCTAGAGGGGTTTGTGAGGATTAATGTATCTATTACTTAGAACAGCATCTAGCACGTAGCTGTTAGTCATTATTGATATTAATGTTCAAACTTACTCCTTTTCTAGCTAGTATTTACGAATTTATGAGGTTTGATTTTTCTTCCCTACACCCACATGTAGTACTTGTGCCTCACTGAACTTTATTTGCCTCGTTGATTGATTGTTATTTGGGGGTGGGAACTGCTTGTTTTCTGATGCTCTGGCCATTTTGATCCTTTTCTAGAGAACCTTGCCCATTTTTCTTTAGATATTCTCATTCAGTTTAAGAGACTAAGTGCTCTTTTTTATGCGCTGCAAGGCTACTACTCTTCTTGTCAGATAAAGGATAATTTTCAGTCTTAAAAGAATATCTTTTGGAGTAAGGAATAAAGCCAGGGAATTGGTCCTATAAGGATACCACTTGATGGGCAGGTCATGCTTTCCTGTTCAACATCCAGGTAACAAAGCTGATACCCACAGAGACAGAAAGCATCTCTCTTCCATTTTTCAACTTGTTATAGAATGTTAAGTAACATGGGGTGGGAAAAGGTCCTTGCATAATATAACTTAATAAGATAACCAAAGTAGACACAGACCGTGGTAAATGGACTTAGAACAGCAGGTAGCCCTTCTTTATTTTTAAGTAATGGTGTTAAGGTTTGTGCTTTCTCTACCTGGGTAGACATTAGAATCATCTGGTTAGCTTCTTAAAAATATAGATCAATCTTATTCTCCACTTCTCTCATCCTCTGTCTCATCTCCATGTCTGGTAATCTGTTTCATTAAACTGGTAGTAAGGCTTTGAATTCTTTATTTTTACAAGAATTGGGAATCACTGTCTAAGATTCTTTTTACTTACATCCACTTATAAGAAATGGATTTGATAATATAATAATAGTGAGTCTTCATTTTTTTTTTCTACATTGACATTGAAAGCTATCTTATTTGAAAACAAGATCCAATTTTCCTAAATATCCTGTTTTCCTGAATTCTGATGAAAATGAACTACGAGAAAGGGTTAAAAAAAATCAGTCATTTTAACTTATTAGATTTATAGGAGCACAATTTTCAAGCTGGAGGAGACACTGAAAACATACTCCTGTTTTTTCACTTTGTAGATACAGAAGTGACTCTTTGAGTGTAATGAGAGGCTACAATGAGAATTCCGAGATCCACAGACATCATGACTTTCCAAAGCAAGACACTTAGCTAGGAAAAGATTCTTGACTTTGATCATGCTTCATTTCTTTAATAATCACCTAAATGGACTGGATTGATTTCTCATTTTATGGCATTTAAGATTGGCATTTAAATACCAAATGTATTTGTTTTTTTTTTTTTTAACATGAGCATACTAACATGCTAGCATTCTTCTTATCAAATAAGTCTTAGAAGCACATTTTGAGAATTAAATGGAGTCTTACCTGTAAGAGGCACCTTGACATCAAGGCCATAGAATAAAGGCAAGAGAGAAGAACAAGAATAGAAACAGAAACTGCAGAAGAAAAAGAAGAGGATTATGTAAATCTGAATTTCTGTAGTGCAATTCAGGTTGTATAAAACCTCAGCTTTTCCATATTGCTCAAATCTGATCATTTCTCACATACACACAAAGTACCTTTTATTTACAAAAACCATACCTTTTATTTCTTCACTGGTAAAGCAATACAATGAATAACTGGTGTTTCGCTAACATCGACTGATACATTTTAGAATTCTGAGAGGGTCTTACAGGTAATTGGTCTAAGCTCCGAATTTTATAAGTGAGGAAAATAAACAGAGAGCAGTTAATCAACAGACTAATTGCATACAATTTGATGGTACTGTGAAGCCTAGAGCTTAGACCTCCTGAGTCCTACTCTGCTTTGTGTTATTATCTCTATTTTTAATGTGTGAGAGTGTAATTAAAAGTGATCAAAGTGTATGCTTTATCACTCAACACTATCACTATTTGGTTACTATGGCAGAGCAGGAAGAATATTACTTTGCGGGGTAAACATAGGATTGCTTATCCACGGTGGGCACTCCTAGGAGGGAAATGGAACAGTATTAGTAATTACATTGGGGTACCAGGCATAACCTGGGTCTGTCCTGGGTGAGTGAGGGTATGTGGTCCTCCCACTGGTATGAACTACACTTCTATATCAGAGATAGCTTCAGACAGTGAACGTATGCTGTTGTTCCAGCTTGTCATGCTTCTGAGATAGATATCTCCTTATTTGACTCATAGAAGTTAAACAGAGTCCGAGCTGTCTCTCTCCACCAAGAACCTTCACCAGAGAAGCAAAAACTTGGATGGAAAACATGCTTTGTGTAGCACTGGTAGAAAACCAACTGTATAATAAAATCTTATAGGTCAGATCAGTTTTCTCAAATACTGATTTCCTTGGGGATTTACTCTTACAGAGTCATGAAGTCTCTTGGCTTGTTATAACCCTTCAGAAGCATTCTGTTGGACATGATAGTTTTGAATAGGTCCTGTATGGCAGTCTCATATTGGGCATATTATTTGCCTACTTCCTTTAATGGCTTGCTCACAAGGCTCTTGCTTCATGGTGGCAAAATTGCATGAACAAGTTATAAACATGGTGTGAAGAGCTATGTATTAGTGACCAGTCTAATAGAATGAGGAGCAGACACTCTCTTTTCTTTTTCCCATTCCTTGAAGATGTGTAGTGACAGGATGTCACCTGTAGTGAGAGTGGATGAAGGAGGGAATGGAAGGCTTTCACAATTTCCATGAGATGGTCAGGTATCAGGGCTACCTTTCTGGGCATAAGGGATGCTTATCACTTGATTTATGATAAGAGTCTAAATTCTATGCCACATGGTGGGCAGGCTGTGGGCCTCAGGGTCAGACACCTGACCTCTGCTTTTGAGTTGCCATGGATGGATTATATGATTTTGTAAAGTTGTTTAATGTCTCCAAGCCATTTTTTCATTATCTGTATAAAAAGGGAACATAATATCTGATGTGTCTGTCTCAATAATCAGGAGAATCAAATGAGATGATGAATTTGGCAGTGCCTTGGAAAAAGTGAAGAGCAGCATGTAGGAAGCAATTTAGCTGTGTGCGTGCGAATTGAGGACTAAGAAGGAATATTGTATGTGTCCTGAGGGGGTGGTCACGTACCCCACAGGAAAGAATGAAGACTATCTCTGACATAAGTGATCGTTAGCCTTTTTACTATGCTTGTGGATAAGCAGAATTGAGGTCAAGTGAATAGAAGTCGCTTTAACAACCTCATCTCTCATTCAAACCTCTAATCAGAAACCAACTGGATTGCCTTTGAAATGGCTTAGTTTAGTACTACATATGGAATTTGCTGATTTAATAGCTAAATAATCCTCATTTTCTGTTAAGTACATTAACCTATTATAAATATTTAGGAAGTTCAGACCTGTAGAATGAAAAGTTCACCTACTTCAGCTAGGGTGGCGACATAAGTAGATATAAAAATAATTCCTTTTTCTGTTTTCCGTAAGTTATATGGGACTGAACTGAGTGAAGTTACTGGGGCAGAGCTGTCTTCTCTGCAATTTCCTCCCGGAGCCACTCCAGGACTGAGTGACTAGGACAAGGGTAGCCATTCAAACACATGGGAAATGGAAGGCATCAGTGGTGTCCTTTGACAGCCATGGAAACTGTGGATAATCCCTGCCTTCTTTGGGTCTTTCTGCCAAACAGTAGGAAACCAGACTCAGCTTTTAGCTTATTACACTTTGCCTTTGCCTCATTTAATCCCACAGAACTAAATAGCACAGTTCAGAAATGAGGAAAATTCAAACTTACAAGCTTACATAAGATATGCACTCCACATTTAGAAATTTTAAAAATTATACTTTAATTTGACTTATACTTTCTTAGCGTTTCCTAAGTTTCATGTAAGTGACTTCATTTTTTCCCTCATGGAACAGATGAGAGGAGATGAGGGAGAGTGTTACCACCCCTATATTGTAGATACAGCTTACACATGGTGGGTAAAGTCACTTACCCAAGCTTAAATAAATACATGAAGACTCAGCCTACATAAGAATCTAGGGGTCTGATTGTTTGGCTACTGGACCTTACCAACTTCCCCTGAGAAGGACAACTATGAAAGCAATTTGGGATGAACCAAATTCGAATCATTATCTTGGAAATGGCGGGTGGTTTACTATTTGCTCCTTGGGTGCCCATGGAAGATACTGCAAAACAACCATGATTTTTTGCAACACAGGGGTTCAGGCAGCTACTTCCAGTCAATGAGATCAGAACTCCAGAGAATGCCTCTTGCCATCTCTGCTGTGTCCCTTCTCAGGCCCAGGGGGCTCCTGGCATCTGAGGCAGGACAATTTTGTGTTAATTATGCAAGACTGGCAAACTCACTGCAGCCAAGCAGCACCCCTGCGCTAGTCCTCTCCCTTCCTCCAGAGCACACACATTTCCAAATGCCATCTTTACTCCCCAGGAGTCTTGGCTGACTAGGAAGAAGCAGTTCTTCTTTAGGACCACTGGGGAAATGACATGACGGCAAAATTTTCATGTGTCAATCTAAATTTCTGAACACATTATTTCAAAAAGGAAGGGGAAAGCAGAGTAATAAAACTAGAAGAAACTTTTGGAAAAGATGTGAAGATGGGAAAGGGAAAACTGAGGAAAGAAAACACTTACAGAAAAGAACAGGAATCAAAACAAAAGACAAAAATGTATAACTGAAAGCAGATGTTTTGCCAGAACCCTGGTGCCTGACTACAGGCAGAGCTTAACTATACCTGCCTACACACAACACACAATAGCTGAGAAGAAGGAAAACACAGCGAATGAAACCAAGACTACTGTCTGATCTAAAAAATAAAGATTGAAATACACACTGAAGTTCACACATACCTTTTCTTCTAGGTCCTTTATCTGTCTTTTCTGGATGTCTGTTTTATCTTCTAAGTCACGAATTCTCTGCAAAAAGGGGAAAAAAACCCGAATGGTTTAAACGGTGTTAAGTTAAACAAGACCATTCATCAACCTAAAACACAGAACTTCCCATAAAAACATTAGCATCTGGAAATGTCATGTATACATTTTTCTATACCCAGTGGGTTATTGCATATTTCAAAAATTGCCTATACTCATATTGAAAATGATTGTCATTGACTGTATTTTAAAAATATTTGCTATCCTTTTTCCTCTGGGTCAATCTATCTCTGCAGACCTCTTCCCTGTGACAGAGGTATGGTTCTCACCCCACTGTCTTTGAGCTTGGTCAGTAGACCTGTTTTGGCCAGTGGAACATGAGTTGGGAATGAGATGTGGGAAAGTCACCTCTTTGTGGAGACAGCTGTGTGTCCCAGAGCTACAGAGAAAGAAAGACACTTTGTTGTAAACCATTTGGATTAAGGTTTTTGATTGTTTATTGCCTCATTTAAAAATGGCTAAAAGTGGCTCACACAAATGCCATTAGTTGCTGTTCTACTTTTTTTTCAACCTTATTTCAAATTTGTTTCAGGGTACGATCTTCTCATAAAACCAAACTGATCAATTTTCATAAAACAAAATTAGAGACTACACTTCAAAAAAAAAAAAATCCAAAGAAGGAACTGATAACTTAGGGGAAAAAACAAACATTACAAGAATAGCACAAGCAATCCTGAAGATAAAAAATGCTCAGAAATGTCTTTGAAATTACAGTAAACTATAACAAAATTTCAGTAATTTGAATAGCACAGATTTGAAATCAACATTACATAGACACTAATTTGAAAGTGACAGAGGAGAATGAAAATGTTGGCTTAAAGCTCAATATTCAGAAAACAAAGATCATGGCATCCGGTCCCATCACTTCATGGCAAATAGATGGGGAAACAGTGGAAACAGTGACAGACTTAATATTTTTGGGCCCCAAAATCACTGCAGATGGTGACTGCAGCCATGAAATAGAAAGACGCTTACTCCTTGGAAGAAAAGTTATGACCAACATAGACAGCATATTAAAAAGCAGAGACTTTACGTTGCCAACAAAGGTCTGTCTAGTCAAGGCTATGGTTTTCCCAGTGGTCATGTATGGATGTGAGAGTTGGACTATAAAAAAGCTGAGCGCCGAAGAATCGATGCTTTTGAACTGTGGTGTTGGAGAAGACTCTTGAGAGTCCCTTGGACTGCAAGGAGATCCAACCAGTTCATCCTAAAGGAGATCAGTCCTGAATCTTCATTGGAAGGACTGATGTTGAAGCTCAAACTCCAATACTTTGGCCACATGATGCAAAGAGCTGACTCACTGGAAAAGACCCTGATGCTGGGAAATATTGAGGGCAAGAGGAGAAGGGGATGACAGAGGATAAGATGATGGGATGGCATCACTGACTCAACGGACCTGAGTTTGAGTAAACTCCGGGAGTTGGTGATGGACAGGGAGGCCTGGCGTGCTGCAGTCCCTGGGGTTGCAAAGAGTAGGACACGACTGAGCGACTGAACTGAACTGAACTGAACTGAATTTGTAAGTGAATAAAAGTTTTCAAATTTCCTTCTGGCAAATTAAAGGCCTTCGTGCTGTGATTCATGGGGTCGCAAGGAGTCGGACACGACTGAGCGACTAAACTGAACTGAATACATTCATAGCATAGGGTTACACAGTGTAGGCTTATAATTTAGTGCCTCTTTTGGGAATAATTAGAAAATGGAGAACTGGAGTCCAAGAAGAAAACAATGGAAGCTAAATGATGTGATAACATAGAAAGACCAGTTTTTACAGCGCAACGTGGGGAGACAAAAACGTAAGCTGGAACAAAGAACAGTTGAACTCGGAAACTATATCCTCTCTCTCTGAACAGTGGTTCTCAACTAGGGGTGATTTTGCACCCCAGGTGACATTTGGCAATATCTGGACATTTTTAAGTTAGTTAAAGTGATTTTAGTATATTCACAAAGTTGTGCAACCATCACCAATAATTATCCAGACAGTTTCAAATCACATGTGATCACCAGTGACAACCAGCATCTAAGGGGCAGAGGCCAGGAATGCTCTAAATATCCTGCAGTACACAGATCACTCCCCGCCAACTTCCACCAAGAGGAATCATCAGACCCAAAATGTCAGTCAGGCTGAGATTGAGAAATCCTGCTTTAAACGAAAGGGGGTGAGGTTTCTGCAGGAGAGGAGGGTGTGTTTTTTTAGAAGGACTGTGAAATTATGTGACAATGAATGCTGATGTATGTGACAATGAATGACAAATAAATGTGTGTGATGTGTGTGTTTGTATGTATTTCCACAGTGCTGCTTATGCTCCAAAGCTACACAGTGAAAGAATAAACTTGTTAGATATTTCTACCTTGAGCGTGCAAGTATTTTCTTGATATAGTCTATTGGATGTGGAGGCAAGCCGTACATCAATTAAATCATGGGCATGAGAGATTAGTGTAGTCTCTACTCAGCCTCCAAGTCTGTGCTTGCTGGGCACCTGCTTAAATGTTCAGGATTGTGTTGGATGTAATGGAGAACACAAGCAAGGTGTCACGTAGTTCCTGATCTCAAAGAACCATCACATCCAGATGGGGAGATAAAAATGGAAAACACAGGAAAAAACAGATTATGTAGAAAGGGAAAACAGGGCAAAACTAAGCATAATTTCATCACCAATCTCTAATACCTTGTACAGTGCTTAGTTGCACAAAGGAGCTGCCTATACATATGTATTAAATGAGTTAGGTTTGCTCCATTGTGTGCTGTGGACTTTATTTCTTTTTCCTTCCCAACTTTTCCCAGACTGCCATCTGATCTAAGAGCAAACCCTGTAGAGTCCAAAACAGATCTCTTTTCTACCAAGTAGGAAACCTTCTACTGCTCTGAAGTATACCAAGTCCCCCATCAGAACTGTGAGAGGTTACTGCCTGCTCTTCCTGCTTCTGATCTTCTGCATCCTACACCCATCTACAGCAGCCAGTATAAACTCTTAGAACGTGAAATGGTAGGCTTCCTTGGCAGTCCAGTGGTTAAGATTCTGTGCTTCCAATGCAAAGGGTGTGGGTTCGATCCCTGGTCAAGAACTAAGATCCCATATGCCACGTGCCACAGCCAAAAAAATATCACACACACACAAAATAAAGAATGTGAAATGATCACAGCAGTCCTTGAGTTTTAAGGGGCAAGGAAGAGGAAGAAGGGAGAGTCAGCCAAGTTGCTCTTAGAATAAAACCCGAACTTCGTCAGGCCCAGCTCGATCTAGCCCTGTCTTACCTCTACAGATTCACCTCACAGTCACCTTTCTTCAGCTCCACGACCTCCTGCCATATTGGCCTTCTCTCTGCTCCTTGAATATCCCAAACATTCCCACAATAGAGACTTAGCTCCTGCTGATCCTAAATTCTGGCCACCTTGCCAAGATCTCTGTGTGGCTGACTCTTTGGGATTTCAACATCTTCAGACCAGCCAGTTTAGAGTGGTTAATCCTACTCCCAAGCTCGCTCTCTCACACAGAGCACACACACAGAGACGCATGCATATGTCTTCAGAGCACTCTCTGAAACTGCCTTGGCCGGTGCTTGTTTGCCTTGTCACTCTGTCTCTCTTCACCTGCAGGACACGTGAGAGAAGTGACCTTTATGTCTTTGTCCGACATCACATTCCCAAGCACCCAGCACAGGCAGGCCCTCAGTAACTGGTCTTGAACGAGTGTATAAAAGGGTATGGGATATATATATTTTTCCAGTAATAAGTGATTCATTGTTTTCATCTGGGAGAGCATCCTGCAGGAGATAGACCTTACACTGGCATTAGAAAAATGAGAACATTTGGATAAATGCAGCCGACTTTGAAGGGCATTTGGGGGTCAGTAGTCAGGCAAACGAAGGCTTAGAAGTGGAAAATCATAGCCTCAAGGGTAAAGGAAGAGTTCTGCACAAATAGAGGAACGTAAGCTCTGGAGATCATCTTAAATCCAGTTTTTAGGGGAGGGGTAGCCAGCTACTGACCACCCCTTCGGAGAAGACAATGACAACCCACTCCAGTACTCTTGCCTGGAAAATCTCATGGACGGAGGAGCCTGGTAGGCTGCAGTCCATGGGGTCGCTAAGAGTCGGACACGACTGAGCGACTTCACTTTCACTTTTCATTTTCATGCATTGGAGAAAGAAATGGCAACCCACTCCAGTGTTCTTGCCTGGAGAATCCCAGGGACGGGGGAGCCTGGTGGGCTGCCGTCTATGGGGTCGCACAGAGTCAGACACGACTGAAGTGACTTAGCAGCAGCAGCAGCAGCAGCCAGCTACTGAAGGACCTAGAGATTTCTGCATGACTAGACTCAACTGGAAAGTGGGATCATGGAAGCTTTTGAGGAAGAAGGTACCATCAGAAAAGGTGAGAAGGACAAAGAAAACCCCAGCGTTTTCAGCCTGAGTGCTTTGAGATATGGTAGTTCCACTAAACAAGACAGGCAGATGGGGAGAGAAGAGAGAAGCAAAGATAAGAACGCGTGTTCAGGTATGTTTCGCATGAGTTCACTTTGAAACATTCAAACAGAAATGTCTAGTAAGTGGTGAGTGATAGGTTGTATAATTTAGACTGCCTTGCAAATTTATGTATGACAAATCCTGTCCAATGTCTGCTGGAATAACTCTCTCAAATCAAAGCTACTGATTGAAAGGGGAAAAAAAGAGTAATAAATAACTGGAAAGGCATATTCTAATGAATATCTGTTGGGGAGACAGAAAATGTCAATGAAATTATGAGACTTAAAAATTTGTTGTTGTTGTTCAGTTGCTCTGATGTGTCTGACTCTTTGTGACCCCCTGGACTGCAGCATGCCAGGCTTCCCTGTGCTTCACCATCTCCTGGAGTTTGCTCTAACTCAAGTTCATTGAGTTGGTGATGCCTTCCAAACATTTTGTCCACTGTTGTCTCCTTCTCCTCCTGCCTTCTATCTTTCCCAGCATCAGGGTCTTTTCAAATGAGTCAGTTCTTTGCATCAGGTGGCCTAAGTATTGGAGCTTCAGCTTCAGCATCAGTCTTTCCAATGAATATTCAGGACTTATTTCCTTTAGGATTGACTGGTTGGATCTCCTTGCAGTCCAAGGGTCTCTCAAGAGTCTTCTCCAACACCACACAGTTCAAAAGCATCAATTCTTCAGTGTTCAGCCTTCTCTATGGTCCATACATGACTACTGGAAAACCACTGCTATGAATATACAGATCTTTGTCAGCAAAGTAATGTCTCTGCTTTTTAATACCGTAAGTTTGTAATAGCTTTTCTTCCAAGAAGCAAGCATCTTTCAATTCCATGGCTGAAGTCACCATCTGACTTTGATTACCATCTTTGAACACCATCTGATACTGTAGCCCAAGAAAATAAAGTCTGTCATTGTTTCCATTGCTTCCCCATCTATATGCCATGAAGTGATGGGACAAGATGCCATGATCTTTGTTTTTTGAATGTTGAGTTTTAAGCCAGCTTTTTCACTCTCCTCTTTCACTTTCATCAAGAGGCTCTTTTGTTCCTCTTCACTTTCTGCCATAAGGGTGGTGGCATCTGTATATCTGAGGTTATTGACATTTCTCTTGGCAATCTTGATTCTAGCTTATGATTCACCCAGCCTGGCATTTCACATGATGTACTCTGCATATAAGTTAAATAAGCAGGATGACAATATACAACCTTGACGCACTCCCTTTCCAATTATGAACCAGTCTGTTTTTCCATGTTCAGTTCTAACTGTTGCTTCTTTATCTGCATACAAGTTTCTCAGGAGGCAGGTAAGGTGGTCTGGTACTTCCATTTCTTTAAGAATTTTCCACAGTTTGAGGTGATCTACACAGTCAAAGGCTTTAGTGTAGTCAATGAAGCAGAAGTAGATGTCTACCTGGAATTCTCTTGGCTTTTCTATGATCCAGTGAAAGTGAAAGTTGCTCAGTCATGTCCAACTCTTTGAGACTGCATGGACTGCTCCTCTGTCCATGCAATTTTCCAGGCAAGAATATTGGAGTGGGTTGCCATTTCCTTCTCCAGAGGATCTTTCCGACCCAGGGATGGAACCTGGGTCTCCTGCATTGCAGGCAGAGTCTTAACCATCTGAGCCACCAGGGAAGTGCTACGGTCCAATGGAAGTTGGCAATTTGATCTCTGTTTCTTCTGCCTTTTCTAAATCCAGCTTGTACCTATGGAAGTTCTTGGTTCACGTACTATTGAAGCCTAGCTTGGAGGATTTTGAGCATTACTTTGCTAACATGTGAAATGAGTACAATTGTGCAGTAGTTTGAACATTCTTTGGCAATACCCTTCTTTTGGACCGGAATGAAAACTGAGCTTTTCCAGTCCTGTGGCTACCACTGAGTTTTCCAAATTTGTTGGCATACTGAGTGCACCACTTTAACAGCACCATCTTTTAGGATTTGAAATAGCTCAGCTGGAATTCCATCACCTCCACTAGCTTTGTTCGTGATGATACTTTCTAAGGTCCATTTGACTTCACACTCCAAGATGTCTAGCTCTAGGTGAGTGATCACACCATTGTGGTTATCTGGGTCATCAAGATCTTTTTTGTATAGTTCTTCTGTGTATTCTTACCACCTCTTCTTGATATCTTCTGCTTCTTTAGGTCCAGACCATTTCTGTCCTTTATTGTGTCCATCTGTGCATGAAATGTTCCCTTGGTATCTCTAATTTTCCTGAAGAAATCTCTAGTCTTTCCCCTTCTATTGTTTTCCTCTATTTCTTTGCACTGTTCACTTAGGAAGGCGTTCTTATCTCTCCTTGCTATTCTTTAGAACTCTGCATTCAGATGGATATATCTTTCCTTTTCTCCTTGGTAAAAGGCAACAGAAACTTAAAATTATAATGCACCTAACAGCTCAGACCAGATTAACTTAAATGGAACCTTCTCTTTTGGGAGTAAAGTACTTTAGCTGATTGAAGAGACACTTAAAAGCATTGACAAAGTTTTAATCATAAATACATCTAGATAACTATTTGTCCATCTTAAAAATAAACACTTCTACAGTTCTATGACACACCTCCCACTTTGCTGAAATTAATTAAATGCTATTGCATTCAAAGAAATATTTATTTAGAGGATAAGTTCATTCCCTTAGAGAAGCAATGATTCTATTGAGTCTATTATTAAATGCTTTAAAAACTCTCTTCAGAGTTGAAATCCAAAACTTTATGATGGAATCTCAAGAAACCAATGCACGTGTTTATTATCTTTGGAACAAAATGGCTTCAGAGTTTCCTGTTCACTTGGGAAATTTATTAGCCTATAAAGATCCACAAAATTCCTGGCTACAACTGAAGTGTGATAAATGTCATGTTCCTCATAAACTGTTCTTACTGGTGTCATAAAATAACCCCTGTTCCTTTTCTACTCACCTTGATCTCTAATGACCACATGATTCTCACCTCTTGTATAGCCCATCTGGATTTCATACCAGTTGCTTATTACAGCTTATGAGTACCAAGTACACTAGCCTGGAACTTTCAATTCTGGAATTATTACAGAATCTGCTTTTTGACCAGGACCCTAGTCTTTGCCTGCCAAGGTCTGATATGAACAAATAGTTGAAATTAAGAATGCTGGCTATAAGTTAATACTGGGTGTTTATTTTGAGCCTTGCTGGTCTAGAAAAGTCGTATAAATGATGTGACTCAAGCTGTGGACAGTACAGTGCAACGTTTATGTGCACTAGCCTTGCAGGTAGGTTGATCTGGGTTGTAATTCTTGCTCTGTGGCTTGCTATCTGTCATCTTGGGCAATGACTTAAGCACTTTTTTCTTCAGTACCATGATCTCTTTACATTGTAATAATAAGAATACTTACAGTTGTGGGCTGTTGTGAGGATTAAATAAAATGATGGAAGGAGAGCCCTTAATTTAGTTTCTGACCTACAGCAAATGCCAGTAAATCAGAGGTGGCTTCCAGGCTTTATTGTTGCTGCTGCTGTTTATTCTGGGAATAAAGAGAAAGGCCCTTGTTCCCTTTCACCCTCTTCTGATGATTCCATCAGGTTTGGTTATGGACTGGGGTGAAAAACAGCATGATCTCTGTCCTGGAAAAAATCCCGAAGAGTCCCTTCCCAGGAAAAGGGACATGATCAGGTTCCATGAAATTCAAAGGGTATTATTTCATGGCAAAGTTGTTGCAAAAACAGTAGCATGACACAGTGCTTCTGAACTGCCAATTTTCTTCAGATTAATTCATTAAGAACTCATCACCCTGTTTCTGAGTGTAGGTATAAAACAGCAGCTATTTGTTTTACTCTCTGAAAACAGCTTCTAGCTCTCAGGATTCTTCATACCCACATCAACACTCTGTACTAAGAACTAGGTCCCATGTGCTTAGCACCATCCAACACAGATGTAGTAACTCCATCCTCACCTGATGGGCCTGCTGTAAGAGCTCCATTCTCTCCTGAAGAATCTGACAGTCGTACTCTCTGCTCTTCCTCAGCATCTGCCGCCGTAACTTTTCCACTGCTGTCCTCAGCTCCTCCTGCTGCTTTTCACTTAATAATTCACCAAATTTAATAACAGTTTCTTGCTGCAGAGCATTGTACAAAGTTGCTTCTAGTTCCTGGATTCTCTGGAAAATAGAAAACTTTGGAGTTTAGTATCTTACATGTGGTGTATAAACATACACTTGTGTATATGGGGAGGGATATATTATTTTACTCTCACATGACCATAGCAACAAAATGAATGTCAAAGCTTATCCAGCTTAAATATCCTTTTGTTGAGTCCCTTTATAAGATGCAATAAGGGTCAGCTAGCCAAAATGTACGGAGAAGGCAATGGCACCCCACTCCAGTCCTCTTGCCTGGAAAATCCCATGGACGGAGGAGCCTGGTGGGATGCAGTCCATGGGGTCGCTACAAGTCAGACACGACTGAGTGACTTCCCTTCCCCTCTTCCCTTTCATGCATTGGAGAAGGAAATGGCAAGCCACTCCAGTGTCCTTGCCTGGAGAATCCCAGGGACGGGGGAGCCTGGTGGGCTGCCGTCTATGGGGTCGTAGAGTCGGACACGACTGAAGTGACTTAGCAGCAGCAGCAGCCAATATGTAAACTTCCCTGATGGAGGGGAATTTGTTCTTTTTTCTGGATCCTGTCTATTTCACATACTTTTCCTTTTCAGGAAGTCCTTACCTTGTTATAACCGTATGTCCTTCTATTCTCAAAGGTAGCTGAGAATAAATTTGTTCTCTCTTTCATTTGACAGATATTTAGAGATATCTATTGTGGCAGTATATTATTTAGAAATAAACACTGCAAAGTGGTCCATGTTAGAATACTTGAAATTGGAAGTATTCCACACTCACATACACAGTGCCACCTCTCTCCAAATGACACACCTCTGAAGATGGCTTTAGCGTCTCCATTTTTTTCTTAAAAATTGGGAAACAGAGCCTAAGACCCTTTGGAATTGGTCTGTTTTTTAATACTCTGAGATTTGTAGTTGCTCTAGCTGGAGAAGGCACTGGCGACCCACCCCAGTACTCCTGCCTGGAAAATCCCATGGATGGAGGAGCCTGGTGGGCTGCAGTCCATGGGGCCACTAAGAGTCGGACATGACTGAACGACCTCACTTTCACTTTTCACTTTCATTGATTGGAGAAGGAAATGGCAACCCACTCCGGTGTTCTTGCCTGGAGAATCCCAGGGACAGAAGAGCCTGGTGGACTGCTGTCTATGTGGTCGCACAGAGTTGGACACGACTGAAGCGACTTAGCAGCGGCAGCAGCTAGCTGTAAAATGCCTCCTCGAGGCTTTTCTTTTTTAGATGAAGAGTCTACAGCTTTGTACAGCCCAGTTTTCTTTTCTTTCACATGCTTCAGATACAGTTACCACAATCTATAATCTTATCCCCTCGACTCTGACAGAGGTGAAAGGACATTGCCTGGAAAGGGATGTCCTCCAGGCTCCTGTCCTGGACTAAGTAGGTTGCCTTACCTTTTAAAAGTTAAAGTCTTCAGTCCTGGGACACACCCACATGGTCTAAGGTTATCATGTGTAGGTAGAGGAGGCAAGGTTGAAAGGGTAGGAAGGGAGGGAAAAATCACCTCCTTCTTTATTCTCTAAGCAGAGGGCAACTCCCCTTCCCCATCACACAGCACTCAGAATCTCTTACTCAACTTAGAGGGGGAGTACCAACTCATCTTTGTTATCATCAGGGGCTAAGTGCTTCACTCTTTTCCCAAGAGCAATTCAGGTTGCTTCCAGGAAAGCATTATAAAAACTTTTAAGTTTCCTCTTTTTGTCTTGAGTCATTACACTGTGTTACGGTGGGGGGTGGGGTGGTACCCACCCAGAGAGAAGAAATCCAAGCTGCAGTCCAGCATTAAGAATGATGCTTTATGAATTTGGTACAGGGGAGTGGATCAAATGTGCTCCTGAGTCAGCATAATCTGGAGGAGAGAGAAAGGTACAGCCCATTTCCCCCATATAGCCTTACTCACTGTGGCTGGATTCTGGTAGTTATGGCCACAATGTCTGGAGTCAAACCTAAGCACTACCTACTCACTTTCCAAGCTGGGCCAGGGTGTTCCTCTCTCTAAGCCTTCATTTTCTCATATGCAATATAGAAATAATAATATTCCCTATACCTCATAGGGTTGTTGTAAGAAATAAATGAATTGAAAATATGTATCATGTTACATACATTATTATTCTACCCCTAGATTAGGATCCCCAACAATCAGATTTAATAAAATTTCTCTGTAATCAACACTGTTGTCCAGTCTGTCTTTCATTTAAATATTATTTAACAACATAATTAAACTGTTTGAAAAATGAGTTACAATGAAATATTTATTAACTATTATAATAGTATTATAACAGCAAACAGCTAGAGATGTACATTTGGTCTAAAATGAGAACTGGAAACCACTGGATAAGCGAGCTGCATGTTGCGGTCTATTCACATACATGACATGACAAATTACACAGGATGCTTTACTACAGAGCATATAACCATCCACACTCAGGGTATCTGGAATGTCTCTTGTACCTACCATATATGCTTGGTCAAGGGCTTGTTTCCTGTAGTCTAGCTCCTCCTCCAGATAGCCTTTGATTTTGCAGAATTGTTCCTAGAAAAAATGTCCACATTAGTAGATAGAGTCAGCTTAGTTAACAAGAAAGTGATATCTAAACTGTATTGATTAACGTTTTCTCTAATTCCACTGTAAGACAAATCACTAGTCTTTGTAGGGTCAGAGATCTTGTCTTTCAGGGAAATACTTCAACTTTTACAATTTCACACAGGGGATGTAAAAATCAGTGGAAAGAAGCATAAAATGACAATCCACATGGAATGTCTCAAAGAATTTTCATATCAATTTAAGAGTATGCCACTAAGGATAGATTTTTTTTGTTTGTTATGGCTTCACTGCGTGACATGTAGGATCTTGTTTCCCTGACCAGGGATCGAACAGGAGACCCTTGCAGTGGAAGTAGAGTCTTAAACAATGGACTGCCAGGGAAGTCCCTAAGGATAGATTTTTGACAAGATAAATGCTATGCTGCTGATGCTGCTAAGTCACTTCAGTCGTGTCTGACTCTGTGTGACTCCATAGACGGCAGCCCACCAGGCTTCCCCGTCCCTGGGATTCTCCAGGCAAGAACACTGGAGTGGCTTGCCATTTCCTTCTCCAATGCATGAAAGGGAAAAGGGAAAGGGAAGTCGCTCAGTCGTCTCCAACTCTTCTCAACCCTATGGACTGCAGCCTACCAGGCTCCTCCGCCTATGGGATTTTCTAGGCAAGAGTACTGGAGTGGATTGCTATTGCCTTCTCCAAGATAAATGCTATAGATGCTAACTGATAAGCATATCTGTGTAAATATACTATGATAGTATATTTTTAAAAGAATGTTATGAAATGTAATAGAGCAGAGTTGTATAATAAGAAACTTAATTTATTCAAACTCAACTATCATTAGCAAACGCAAAGCTAGATAGTAATTCAGAGAGTGGGAGCGATTCCTCCCACACTGCTACTTAATGAGTGAGTGTCTGCTCTTGCTATAAAGCCAGGGTGATCCAGGAGATGTAAAGTGATGTTACCTTGCTTGTCCTCAGTTTCTGTGTGGTTCTCATATTTCAAGTATCCTGTCATTTGCATTAAAAAATATATCCTTGTACAGAACATAGCCCTAAGCACAAGTTAATTCTTTCTTTGTATGCTTAACAAGGAACAAGGGTCTCTTCCAATGCTGAAGGTAAACTTGACTGCACCAACTTTTTTTTTCCTGTTTTTATTTTTTATTTTTGGGTGTGCTGGGTCTTTGTTGCTGGGTCACCTTGACTTTCTCTAGTTGCGGTGAGCGGGGGCTACTCTTCGTTGTGGTACATGGGCTTCTCATTGAGGTGGCTTCTCTTGTTGCGGAGCATAGGCTCTAGGGCACACGGGCTTCAGCAGCTGCGGCTCTTGGACTCCAGAGCACAGGCTCAGTAGTTGTGGCACATGGGCTTACTTGCTCAGCAGTATGTGTAGTGTTCCTGGACCAGGGATCAAACCTGGGTCCTCTGCATTGGCAGGGATTCTTATCCACTGCACCACCACAGAAGTTCTGCATTGATTTCGAGAGAGCATATGTCTGCATGCAGTTTTGCTGTTGACTTCCAGCTGATTACATCTGAGCTCCAGTGCCTAGAACAGTGCCTGTAACAATCTGATTGCCTAATTAAAATTTTTGTATTTAAAGTGTTCAAGGGTATTTTGAATATAGACAGTGCTTGTTAAATCTTTAGACTTTAGAGCCTAACTGGTTGGTAAAATGTAAGTTCTGTGTAAAATATCAGCAAATTTTACAAATTTGCAAGCTGTCACATGCTATAGAAATTCAAGTTGTTTTTACTATAAGATCTTCCAACCTAACAGGAATCGCTGCCTGTTTTTTAGTAATAGTGACAGCAGTAATGACGGTACTATTATAAAATTCTATGCGTTGCTCTATGTTAATAAGGACCAATTCCCAGGCTGGGTGATTTAAACAAAAGTTAACTGTGGCAAAATACATATAATATAAAGTCTATAATCATAACCATTTTGGTGTGCAGTTCAGTAGTGTTAAGTATATTCACAAGGTTATGAGACCAATCTCCAGGATTCGTTTTATCTGCAAAATTGAAACTCTGTACCTATTAAACAAGTGCCCATTTCTCCCTCTTAGTTCCTGACAACCATTATTGTGTCTTCTGTTTCTATGAATTAGACTACTCCAGGTACCTTATGTAAGTAGAATCACACAGCATCTGTCTTTGTGTGATTGACTTATTTCACTTAGCATATGTCCTCAAAGTTCAGTCATGGTGTAGCATGTAGGAGAATGTCCTTCCTTTTTAAAGGCTGAATAATATCCCATGGATGTATATACCACATTTTGCTTATCCCTTCATCCACTGATACAGACACTTGGGTTGCTTCCATGTTTAAGTTATAGCGAATAATGCTGCTTTTGAACACAAAAATTTCTTCAAGAGCCCACTTTCAATTATTATGGGTATATACCCAGAAGTGGTGTTGCTGTGTCACATGGTAATTCCATTTTGAATTTTTTGAGCAATCACTAAGCATACTGCTTTTCATAGCAGCTGTACCATTTTATACTCCCAGCAATATTGCATAGGGTTCCAATTTCTCCACATCTTCATCATTGTATGTTACCATTTTGTTTTGTTTTTAGTAGCAGCCATCTTAACGGGAGCGAGATGGCTTGGAGATTTTTAATACCAAAGTCATACCCATAATTTCTGTAATGTTTACTATAATTATATATGGTAGAAAAATTATTTAGCCTAAGGAAAAAAACATCTAACTGGATTTTCTTCAGCATTAGTTTTGGAAATACTACAAAATTACAATGTGACATTTTTAGAGAACATAGCTTGAAATTGAGGGGTATTTCAATTATTCTTTGTTTTTATGATACCTCATCTTTACTTACCATGTCACTTTCCAATTCCATCATTTTCTGGTGCAGGGCAGCCTCTGCTCCTTCAATTTGCTGGATCCACTATGGAGTGAAGCAGACACAGGGTTTGACATGACTGCTTGATGTGGTCTAGATGGTACTATCTCCTGAGCTGCTGTTTTTTCTGCTATCTCAGAAAGTAGACTCAGAACTGAAGTTCTTAGTCTATCTACTAAATGCATTTTATCTTGGTGCATTTTATCTCTTAGCTCAGAAGCAAGTTATAATTTTCCCCTCATTCATTAATTCACTATTCATTCAACAAATGCCTTCATTGTTATCCACCATGTGTCAGGCAGTGCGCTAGGTACCAGGGATGTGAGGGTGAATAAGAAACACAGAATCTGCCCTCATGGGAGATTGCCATGAGAGGCTTTCTTGGAAGTGACATTGCACTGAAGTGTAAAAAATGAGTCAGAGATGACCAGGCAAAAGTGAGGGGCAAGTTCCAAGCTGAAGGTACGTCTAATTCTCCATGACTGGAGGGAGCACAAGGAAAGAAAGAACAACAGGTGAGATGGAGAAATGGCAGTTTTTCAGTGTATGAAACTGATCACAGCTACAGGTTGAAGAATCATTTTGTTGAGTAGAGACACATTTTAAATCACACAGAGAATTTACTTTCTTAATACTTAGAATATATTGTTCTAAGTATTAGAACATAAACATTAGATGGCATTAATATTAGCACTGATCAACACCCTGAATAAATTCAGACTTCGAATAATATAGTGTGAGCCTACCACATATATGGTTTCAGAGAATAAATTATTATAATGGGTCTTCACGAAGTTAACCAACAGCTTATCCCCCCGGGAGGCAACCAGGCAAAATAGTTAAGTGTGTGGGTCCTAGAGATCAACTTTGTTGTTGCTCAGTCAACCCCATGAACTGCTGGGCCTCCCTGTCGGCCTCTCTGTCCTTTACCATCTCCCGGGAGTTTGTTCAAACTCATGTCCATTGAGTTGGTGATGCCATCTAACCATCTCATTCTCTGTCATCCCCTTCTCCTCCTGCCTTCAAATCTTTCCCAGCTACCTTGGGTCTAATCCCAATCTTAGCTTTTCACAGCTGTGTGGGCTTGAAACATTACCTGGTTACTCTTAGTCTCAACTTTCTTATCTGTGAAATGGGATTAATAAGAATGTGAAGAGTAAAGAAGGTAATTAACCTAAGGCCCTATTCACAGTGTATTGCATCTACTAGGTACTCAACAGGATTCTAGTTTTTTTTTGTTAACATTCATTTTTGTACTTCTGTACTGTTAGAAATTTGCGTCACTACTCGCTATTTTTCTTGGTTTATTTGTGATAAATTATGCGGTGTACTGAACATTTTTCTATATATTAAAGCCTTGATATTCACAAGGGCTACCACTAACAGCTGTTTGGCTGTAAGGAACATGGGGAAATACAAAAAGACATGGAGACTGGAGAGATGCTAGTCTCTCAGCTCTTCAACATATGCAGAACTTCCCTCATGAAACAAATTTCAGTCCAAAGTCATGGGTTCCTTGTACACAGCCTCATATTGCAATTGTGTACCACCTAGTTTTATTAAAATGCTCCCTCTGGCTTGCTGCCCACTTACCATTGAGAAACAAATTCTCTTGTACATCATGTTTTTAAGAGAACTGTCAAATGAAGAAGTCTCTGCCTTTCATAGAAACTTCCCCAAGTTTTCTTTGCAGTCCTAAAGTGACTTTTCTTTCAATAAAGAAAAGCCCTTTACAACCCCAACTGGATGAAATGCTCTGGCTATCACTGCCAAATAAATGTAGCAGAACTGGTGGTAAGACTGTGTTTTCTTTATTATTGTATCACTGGAACAGTGTCTTCATGAATTCACTCATTCAGTAAATGCTGATTGATCTCTTACTAAATATGCTGGGCTGGAAAACCAGGAAAACAAAGAGTGGAAAACAGAATCCAGAGTTGCCCTCATGGAACTCATAATCTAGTGAACAACAGCATAAGTTAAAATAAAAAGGAAAAAGGTGTTTGTGTTATAGTTGTTAAAATCTAGGGTAACAGAAGCACAGGTCACTGTAGGAACACAGAGAAAGAAGACCTAACTAGACTTGGGTGAGTAGGAAGGCTTCCCCATGTATGGGAGGGTCTGATGATTAATATTTAGCCAGACAAAGGTAAAAAAGGGAAGAAGGGAAAGCTTGACAAAACCAATCGTGGAAAGGACCAAGGGGTAGAAATATGTATAGGTAGACAGAGTTAAAGAACAAATTCCAGATATTTCCCATGAAATACTTCAGGATGTATTCCAAACACTTCAGGTCTTAAAAAAGAATACAACCACAAGGCCATTTCCACACTGCAAACTTAACGTTAATTCCTTTTATCATCTGATACCTGGTCCATATTAAAACTTCCCTAGTTTTCAGCAAAATGTTGCTTTTTTCACACTTGGTTTGCTTGAATCAAGATGTAAAAAAGGATCGTTTCAATATTTCTTAAGTATCTTTTTATGTTATAGAAATCTTTCTACCTCTGCCATTTTTTTCTTGATGTCATTATTTTGTTTGAGTAACTAGATTGGAGCAAGGTGAATGCTTGCTCATGGTTTCATTTAATTTACAACATGATTTTTATGCATTTATGAAATTAAAAAAAAAAATCTCAAGGAACTTATATGACAGTTCTCACTTTATCCAGCTGTGTGCACCAGTTAACTATGTGCCAATTTTCAAGGCACCCCGAGTACAGCCAATTACCAGGCTTCTTCACTTGGCTCTTTCCTTTTTCTCTCCCTTGCATTTACCAGATTTAAACACAAGGGGGCGAGAGAACGCTCAGGGTTGCCCTTCTGACAGTCCCCAAGTTAACGTTTTCTGAATGAGGCTGCAGGGAGCCACCACCAAGTTACAAAATCAGTTGGAAATGGTTATGTACACATCCAAGGAAAAACCCGTAGAAAGAGCCACGCTACTCCAATCTTCCACCTCTTAACAAAAACTTCTTCATTATTGGTTTCCCAGCTTGGTAAAACAGTGGCTTCAGTAATGTAAATCAGGTTTTGCATTTTCACATATTTTTAAGAGGCTTCAAAGTACCCACCCCAAATCAGTGTGTAGACTCTTATTTTGTTTATTCTCATTCTAGCTGGGTTAAGAATATAATATTTATTAGGTATTCAATAATGCAAAATCAGGGGCAAAGAGAATGTCCTTCAACCCCAGGTTTTAAGTCAGACATTGAGATGATTTGAATGTTAGTACTATTTATTACCTTTTCTGCCAGGGACAGCACAGTGCTGGCCTGAATTATAGCCACTTGCTCTTCATTTCTTAAATTCTGTGCGGGGTGAAGGGGAGAGAAAGAAAATAAGCTGAAGACACTTTTGACATTTACACTGTTAGAAAATACTACCTAACTTGCCTGCCACATATGGATGCATGGAACATTCACAAACAGTCTATTCTATTTAGTAATAATTCCTAACAAAGAGTTCATTCAAAACCTGTAAAAAGTACATTAAATGTGATGCTTTTATATCTCTCTAGTCCTGATTTGATTTTATGTTTCACTGTAAACATACTTCATTAACAGTCATAAGAAAAGCAGAAACCAAAATGAAATAAAAAGTAATCTCTTCAGAGCAGTTTGATATGATTTAATTGATTTTGTTCTCTGCTTTGATAATTTTTCAAGGGAAAAAAATAGCATGACTATTTCAACCTGCATGTGTCATTCATTGAGTATTTCAATGAATGGTCCTCCCACTGAATTAATATGCCTTGACCCTGTCAGGAAGGTGTTTCAGAAAGAGAAAGGATTATAGTTTCCTGGTCCATTTTTATGGGTCTGCCACCAACCCTACTATTTAGCAGTATTTGCAACTGCATGACTGATTAATTTTATGCCGGATGCCTCCCAGCAACAGTTAGAAGGTAATTAGCTTTAATCACCACTGATGTTGTCAGCATGCCAACCTGAAACCTGCCCAAGAAAAGCACCTTCTGCGTTCCCACTTCTGCCACTACCTTGCAGAGACCCTTATAATCCTTAAACTGAGTGATCTGATAAATTGTTGATTCTCTTCCGGAATGCGTAAGCTTAAGCGAACCTGGAGTCTCATTTGTCATTTTTTTTTTAAGTTTGTTTCAATTTAGGTACATATGTAAGTATGTATGTGTTTCAGGTATAGTCAATTTACAATGTTGTGTTAGTTTCAGGTCCACAGTACAGTGATTTAGTTATACACATATATATTCTTTTTCAGATTCTTTTCCCTTTTAGGTTATTACAAATTACCGAGTAGAGTTCTCTTCACTTGCTCTTATTTTACACATGATGCATTGGCAAGTATTTCTTGCTTCTCTTTAGACAAATTCATATTTCTACTGCACTTTATTCATTACTTACCCCATTATCACCCAAGATATCAAGCTGCTTTATGAGATCAGGGATATTCACATCCTGCAAAATCAAGGAGCTGCATTCAAGTCAAAGGTGCAACAGTGGCTTAACCATTCTATCAGTGCCCTAACCTTAAAGGAGAGAGGACATTTTAAGACCTGTACCTCCTTGAGCTGTTTTCAATCAGTCACAACTGGTTTTACATTTCCACTCTGCTTCTTATGAGCTGTGTGAACCTGGCAAAACTTAACAATGCATTTTCAATTCCGCCCATTGCAAAATGGAGATAATAAATTCCTCCTTCACAGGCTGATTTGAGGATAAAGAGACTGTATATAAAAGGGTCTAGGATATATAAGAACTCCAAATTTTCTCAGTAAATTTTTTTCTCATGATTATTGAAAATTTGTTCCAACTCTGATAGATTTCAAGTATAAAGAAAAGTAACAGTAATAAATTTAAATAACCAGCCAATTTCACTCTAATTCATGGGATCTGACCTGCTTGAGATTTTGACAGCTGCATAGAAAACTATAGTGCAGTTTCATTTTTGGGGTATTTAGTATTGACTCCATTTATGGGAAACAGCTTATTTTTATTATATCGCTTCACCCCAGTCAGTTTGAAGCAACTGCACCATTTAAAGTGCTGTTGGGTATAAATTACATACGTTGGATTAGGTTGTCTGTGATTTATTTAAAAACAAAACATCTAAGGAAAAGACAGGTGAAGTGCTTCTCATTTAGAGTTGAATCAAAAAACTGCTTTGGTTTACAAATCTTCATGTAGCCCAGGAAGGCCAGAAGTTTAAACAACATGAGAATGGTTTACGATGGAAGTCAAGGAAGCACAATTTTCTACCCGATTTCTCCATTAGTACCACTTTCTCCTCTCACTTATGTTCAGATAACAGCATGTGTGTGTGTGTGCTAAGTCACTTCAGTTGTGTCCGACTCTTTGCGACCCTTAGACAGAAGGCTTCCAGGCTCCTCTGTGCATGGATTCTCCAGGCAAGAGTACTGGAGTGGGTTGCCATGCCCTCCTCCAGGGGATCTTCCCAACCTAGGGATCAAATCCAAGTCTCTTAAAGTCTCCTGCATTGGCAGGTGGGTTCTTTACTACTAGCCCCACCTGGGAAGCCCATAGATAACAGTATATCAGATCCCTATCCACAGAAATACAAAAGTCTAGCTCAGTCTCAGAGGTAAAAAGAAGGCAACTAAAGCAGGTATATTTGGCAGTCAGAGTGGGAGCAGGAGGGGCCATGCAGAAGGCACGAGCAGGAGGATTCCTAGCCTTACATCTGGAACAGACAGCTGCTACGTGATTTTGTCACATGCAAGGACAATATATTTTCCAGGAGACGGAGCCACTTCCGCTAGACCTTAACATTTAAAATGTATTCCAATATCACTAAAAATAAAATTATATACTATGTCTAAGTGAACAGCATGTTATAATCCCTAAAGCCTTCCAAAAGGGAGTGTGTCAGTTGCTCAGTTGTGTCTGACTCTTTGTGACCCCCCATGGATTGTAGCCTGCCAGGCTCCTCTGTCAGTGGGATTTCCCAGGCAAGAATACTGGAGTGGGTAGTCATTCCCTTCTCTGAGGGATCTTCCCACCCAGGGATCAAACCTGGGTTTCCTGCATTGCAGGCACATTCTTTACTGTCTGAACCACCAGGGAAACCCAAAAGGGAAATCCTACCTAAAACACTCACAGCAAAAGAGACGGTGGTGAGATGATTTCTAGATTTCTTCTAATACTGAAATTCCAAGATAATGAATTCCACAGCCATCAGAACAGCACAACAAATACCTTTTTATCTGGCATCCTTGAAATATGTTTCTTCAAGCACTGAAATTTATTTAATATTTCCTCTAGATAATCAAGGGTAATTATCTTTACACATATTTTGATTCTATATCACTCTTTTTAAAATAATCATTGCTTCCTATTTTTTTTTTTTTTTGCTGTTACTGTTCATATATCTGTCACACATTTATTTGTGTACATTCTGTTAATTCTCCCACAGATGTGACTATTTTCAGTTCCTACATGGTTTGTATCAAAATGACACCCAGTGACTGAAAGACCAAACGGTGACCAGCAACCTCCCCTTTTCCAGTTCCCAGATCGTCTACTGTCTACAACACACACAAGGAAACATCTGCCTACCTTGACACCTTCCTTCATACAGTAGATCTGGAGAGCACTCACACCATCTGAGAATGGGTGAATTTGCAGATTAAATGGAGGGGATCGTCTCTCTCTTTCCTTGAAATACAGTGAAGAATATATAGGAATTGAAAAAAAAAAAAAGCAACAACTGATTAATCACTAAACCAGTTGTCTGTGTTCTCTACGCTAATTCAGCAGTTTATCAATATGCCATTTGGCAAAAAAATAAAAAATAGGAAATTGAACTCAAGATGTTCATGCTTGAATGTAATGGAAAAGAACTGATTAGTCAATGGAGAGTTATAGGAGAAGAATTTATCACCGTGTCATCCAGGTTTGCAAATTTTTTGATCAGGGAAATGTGGGAAGTAGAGTTCCATTTTAAACTGTATGAATATTTAGAGCTTTCAGGTGTCACAAAGAATCTTCTTCTGACCATGAAGCTTTATGGCAGCTCAGGGTCCTTTTGCATATTCAGTTCACTTAAGGTTGATGAGTAAGATAAGTGGGCTACCAAAATGACTTCTTCACTGAAGCATACCAACTGCAAACTCTATTCAAACCTAATGTTTGATATTATTCAAACCTAATGTGAAATATCTTCAAGAAGAAATTGCTGGCAAAATAACAAAGAAATCAAATGGGAAATTTTCTTATCCTTTACATATCAGCATACTTCAACCAGACCCTAAGCCAGATTCTGCATGATACAATCAGAATCTGATTTGATTATGTTTTACTTTAAAAATATAGACTCTGAAACTTAGGTTAACCAGAGTATTTCCTAAAAGAAATTACCTTGCTTCCTAGCCTTTTGCATAATGCATTACAGAATAAAAAGTTTACTTACAAATTCAAGAGTCTAACAATAAAATACTTTTGTATATAGTACATTTTGAAATTTAATTTGAAATATATAAAAGAAAATTTTCTGAGTCAGGATTCAATGGAGGATGGAAATGATTATGTAAAAGAAATGAAATATTTACAAAGTTTGAAATCTACTTAGACTATTTAAAAATTATTCGTTAGTCTTATTCATAAAGGCAACCATGTTGTAAAGTACAGTATCTGGGCAGACAATTCTGAGTTGCATCAATGTTTCACCACTGACTAGTCACAGGAGTTGGACAAGTTACTTAACCTCAGTTGCCTCCTCAGTCAAATCTTGGTTGTGGCTGTGAGGTCCAGTGAGTGTATGTATCTGAAATGCTTAATTCGGCACCTCACACATAGAGTGGGATCAGTGTATGTTAATTGTTATGATTATTTTTATCATCATCATCATTTCCTTACTTCTAGTTCTAGGTTTCGAAACTCCAGCAGCTCATTCTGGTCTCTGGCATCCTGTAGTTCCTGTTGGAGCCGGTGATTTTCTGCCTCTTGTTTTTCTATCTAATAAAGTAAATCCTCAAGTTAGGTGGACATTGCAAAAAAGCATCTACAACTTTGCAAAGCAAGCATGGACAGCATTCATTTACTCAGTGAATAAATCATCTAAATCATGAAGAAAAAATCCCAAGTACATATGAATAAAATAAATCTTTGGCTTTCCTTCTAGTTATCCTTTGGTTGAACTGTTTGGGTCATAAAGGAAAATGCTGGAGGATACTCCACTCGTTGAGATCAAGTCTAGGGACCCTGTGAAAAACGTATCTGTCCCACGTGGTCAGGGACAGTGTCCAAGAACTAGATTACATGGTGCAAACAATGGAGACTGACACCTCTTATTTCTGGAGTTACAAGTTGCTGAAGAAATATTTTTTATAAGACAGCTCTGATCCTACACAAAACTTTGTTGAATTCTAGTTACCTTCAGAATAAAGCCAAAGTCTCAATATGGAAATAAAAACTTTAATAATCTGCTCATCATATTTAGGTGTTATCACTGTCATGTCTACATACATACACACACTCACTCACATGTGATTACACGCACTTGGATCTAGAAACCCAGATCTACCCTATATTCTGATTACTCCAGGAGCTCTGTCGGCTCATCTCAGCCTGAAAAGGGCTCTCCCATTTCCTTTTCTATGTGAGGAAATCCTATACTTCCATGACATCTCCTACCATAAGAGGCTTCCCCTGGCTCCTCAATCCAAAATGACACCTCTCCGTTCTGTTTTCCCATAGGGTTTTCCTGTAGGGTGTCTAGTATAACCTGATGAAGTATGCCATTCACTTTGTTGTGTACAAAGCTGCCTTGCCCTGTATATATACTGTATATATACACAGAACCCATGTCCACAAGGCATCAGAACACTGCCATGGTCTGCAATCGGTTTGGCGCTGCCTTCAATATTAGCTGTGTGAGTGGGCTTTCTGTACACTAACTGTTTAAAATTTTGAATTTGGAAATAAAAAATCAAGGGCTTTTTAACCTAGAGTAAATCTTACTTTCTCAAGTGTAAACACCTGAAGTAGAGTGTTTAGTTTTATTGTCGCTTTGGTTTTCTTATACTCTTAGAAGGCTGGGCTCAAAAATTTCCTTTATAGACTAAAGGAAATCAGACAGACATAATGGGAGTTATTTTTTTTAGATGATAAACAGTGTGATAACACTTACTACTGGGCATCTCAGAGACTACTAAAATTCTCTTTTCACTTAGCCTCCTGATATAGAAAAATAAATATAGGGGGAAGTGAGATACTATATGACATTAATTTATGTAGTCAACCAAGTTTTTTACACTAGATTTTTGTGGTTTAGTAAATGTTTGAAAGTTTTTATAAGTCGACTGTTTCCTAGAGCCTTGGATTGAGATCAGAGATGGGATATTTGGGGAAATTCCTGGATCTGGTGCGTAGCACCAGTCATCATGTTAATGGTTCACAGGTGGCCGCATGCAATTCAGAAACTAGGGCCAGTGTCCATAAAGTTTCTTTACAGGGATCATTAACCTTTCTGAGAGTACCAATCCTCAATCCTGGAATACCTACCCTGCTTCTATACATCAGCTCTGTCTCTCATCATGCAGAAAGTGAGACACGACCAGCGGGAAGGAAGGACAACCATCGTCTTTCCCTTTCCATGCTTACCAGGGTGTTGCAGTTCATTTTTATTACTTGTCAAGGCCAGTGAATATTGGTAGAAACAATTCTAAAATAATTTTTACATAACTCTGCGTCCCCCTTCAGAATTACTTCCCTTACTCACATGGTCTTTCTCTTTTTGTCAAGAATAATATAAGATTATTTTGTAATCATTTCATGTAATTAAAGGCAAATGTTAATACCAAAGGAAAAGCCATGTTTGAATGGAAAATGATCTCTGTTGTATTTCACTGCCCCAAATCAAAAGCCTACATTCAGCTAACCCAAATTAATTCTATCTATTGGGCCAAAACCATGCCTCTGTAACTTGATTTGTTGAACAACCTCCGGGACATGCTCCTTTGTGCTTTGGATGTATCTTTTGAAACGTTCTTTCATAAAATAAATACATAAATAAGCAGCCAAGATTGGCAAAAAATTAACAGTGAGAACCCAGTCAATGGTAGGCTGTAGCATGTCTTGGAGTCACTTCCTTGTACAAAATCATCAGTCCTTTTCATAAGTGTTCTTGTAGATGGACAACCACATAGGATGTGTGTGCGTATGGCTATATATATATGTACAGTAAATATACAGTATATATATATGCAACAAATCAATAGGTTTCAGGGATCACATCTTTCAAGTCGGCACAATGCCCAGCACAGAGCCATGCACACCACGGGCCACTCAACTGATGGTGATGGCAGTGACAGAGATGCGGTTGGGCACGCAGCAGAGGGGAGCACAGCCGGAAAAGCCTCCCCGTCCCCTAGCCCCTGTGCCACTCCTGAGAGGACCCCCTGCTGCTCCTGGATCTCTCATCAGTCTCTCCTCTGCCCCATTAGGGTGTTGCGCCCCACATACCTTTTCTAAAAGCTCCTGGTTTCTCTTAATGAAAAGTTGTTTATCTTCTACCCAGTGTGAATCCTGTTTGACAAAGAATATCGCGCAGTCAGCATTTCAGAGTGGCACGAAAGAGCATGTGTCGTCAAACCACTTTGCCAGAGCTGTCTTCTCTCCACCCGGTTTGTTTGCCTGCCAGCGACTGGTAAATGTCACTCACCCCAGCCAGCTCCTCATTCTAAGATGTTGGGGCCAAAGTTGCCAGGAAAATTTAACCCCCTTTACACTGTCACTCGCTAACCCTATCTTTTTCAGTCTGAATAATCCAGGACCAGCCTTCTGGGGACTCAGAAGTGACCACACAGGCAAAAAGTGAAAGGGGTCAGAATGCACACAGGCTAGATACATATGGATGGAAAACATTAAAATGCAGAACCATCAATGTAGCATAGAGGCAAAGAATGCAGCTTGAGGGGTGGGTCTTGGTCTTAGCAGTTCATGATCACTCTAGGCTAAGTGTGCAGTGCTCCTCTTCCTTGGGCATTCTCTCTCTTGCCCAGCCTCATTCGCTCTCGTAGCTGGGTTCACACTCTGGCCAGCAAAACACCAGGGACAGAAACAGAGAGCTCAACATTTGGACACAGTTTGAGAAGATCACTGTGGAGAGCCAAGCCGTGTCCTGAATGGGCACAGGGTGATCTAGTGGAAGGTCAGATTGAATCGTCTGCATCTGCAGAAGTGCGAGCAACCAAATGCCTACCTGCCCTTTCTGAGCCAGAGTCGCTTCCAGATCTTCTATTTTGGCTTTATACCTTAGCACTTCGGCCTGGAGTTGTTCTTGAGCCTAGCGAAATCAAAATTCCAGAACTCAGTAAGTAAAATGGTAGTTCTACATTTTTTCTTCCCGTCATGTTCCCTGATTAGAACTCAACAAGTGAGAGAGAAGAAAAAATAATTTTCTACCATTGAAGAAACTTTAAAATCTCTTTTTACATTCTAAATTCTCTGCATATAACTTTCAGTGGCTCCCTTTACCATCAGGTTAAAATTCAAACTTTAGTTTGGGATTCGAGAACTGGTCTTCTATTTCCAATCTTTCCCCACCATTCATCAGTGCAGGGTCCACTCCTTACCGCCTAGTGATCTCCTTGTTTCCTAAATATGCCTTGAACCTCTCCATTTCTTTCTTTCTTTGAACAAGGGCCCTTCTGGAAAGTCTTCTCCCGTTTGCCTCTCCAAAACCTTTCAAAGCCAATTTTGTGCCTTATATGTAAGTCTAAATCCAAATCTGTGTAAGTATTTATTTATGTATGTATCTATCATGTGCTTTGTGTGTGTGTATGTGTGTGTGCGATGTGTGTGTGTGATGTGTGTGTGATATGTGTGTGCATATGCATGCACATCAGCAGTTTGGGACACTGATTTGTATGGAATGACCTTATTTCATTTAGTATAGTTATTTTTTAGATTCTCTTCTATTCTCTCTCTATATGATCCTATTATCTGTTTTTATTTTCTGGCCATACACATATTTTTTTTTTTCGTTGTCTTATGATCTGGATAGGTCCTTTGGTACAAAGTTGAACAAAATCAGCGATGGTAAGGATTATTTTCTTATTGTTCACTGTGAGGAGAATATTTCTTTGAACTGTTAAATATTATATTTACCTTTATCAGGTTAAAAATTTGAAACTTAGCTTGCTAAGAATTATTTTAACTTTGAATGAATTATTTTAACTAATAATTATGTTAACTTTAACCTATTTATTTCTTGTATTGAAACGACTGTCTTCTGTTTTCACTGATAACTTTTTCATCTATATTGACTATTTTTGTATTTCTATTTTCTTTGAATTTATTACTCTTTTTCCCACATGTTGATTTGTTTTAGACTATTTTGCTCAGAATAGTAAGTTTTCTTACTCTAATGGCCATAAACATTTCTAAACCTGTATTTTGATGGGAGAGTGAGACTAAAGGGAGAACTGGTTTCTATATCATCACCTCTCCAAAAAACAAGGCATATGCTATTATTTTCATTGACCAGTCCTATGCTCATAAGAATGGGTAGTAAATACTGATAGAAGAATCCACAACTCTTACAGTATTAGGGCATAGACATGAAAGCACACACACCCCCTTTCCTAATGACTACTGATCTGTTTATTTCAGTTCACCATGGGTTAAAAAAAAAAAGTTTGCTCTTTTAGGTATGTGTATGTGCATGTATGTATGTATGAATGCTACCATTTAAACATATATAGTTATAATATCTATCCTTTTCCACTAACCAACTTAACATAGTTCCTACAGCACTTCTCAGTACACTGTAGACCTTCTAATAAGGAAGTAAGATAAAATCACTGGATAGTCACATTCATTTTTGACCCATGTAAACTAGCATATGAGGCAGTTATGGCATGCTGGTGATGACTGAACTCAGGAGGACTAGGTTCGTATCCTGCTGCTGCTGCTGCTGCTGCTAAGTTGCTTCAGTCGTGTCCGACTCTGTGAGATCCCATAGATGGAAGCCCACAGACAGAAGCCCACCAGGCTACTGTCCCCAGGATTCTCCAGGCAAGAACACTGGAGTGGGTTGCCATTTCCTTCTCCAATGCATGAAAGAGAAAAGCGAAAGTGAAGTCACTCAGTCGTGTCCGACTCTTAGCGACCTCATGGACTGCAGCCTACCAGGCTCCTCCATCCATGGGATTTTCCAGGCAAGAATACTGGAGTGGGGTGCCATTGCTTTCTCTAAGGTTCGTATCCTAGCTTTCCTATAAGCTACATATCCTGGCTTTAACATAACCAAGCTACATTTAACTTCTACTAAGCTACTATTTCCTCCCCTCTAGAAAGAAGTTAATAATAGCATCTAACATACAGTTGTTTTAGGATTATATAAGATAATGTGTATAAAATACTCAGAACAATGCTTGAAATACAGCAAGGACTCAGTAAATGTCAAGTATTAGTACTGTGTGTGGTTTTTTTAAAAAAATAGATTTATGTGAGGCAGTTGCAAGATAATGGAAAAAAATAACTGACCTAGTAAAATATGACTCGGAATCAACAGTTTTCCATTTATTAGCTGTGTGATCTTGAGCAATTCAATTAACCTCTCTGAGCCTCAAATTCCTCTTTTATAAAATACCTACCTTAGAGGGCTGGCACAGGGGTTAAGTGAGATATTATCAGTGATAATTCTCAGTAGGCTGTCAATGTAATGCTGGGCACTTATGAACTAAGAAAAGGAACTGGCTAACCATTGCTTTTGAAAGATGAGTTTTTTTTTTTTTTTTCAAACAAGAAACTAAAAAAAAAAAGGATTATAAAAATTCAGCATTGTCTAACTTTGAAAGTATAAGGTTTCAAATAGCATAAATGAAAACTAGGCACTCAACTGTCTTTAAAGGAACAAAAGCATTGATCTAAGCTGGCTCTAATGTCTCTAGTCCAACGTTTGTTGACATAAAAGATAAAGCAGTTCAAAAGCTGCGTTGGAGAGAAGGGTACAAGGAAAGCTATCCTACTGATACTTTTATGTCTGTGGTACTTTTATGCTGTGGCTCTTGCAAGCCCATTCAGGGCACTCTCGCAGATGTACACTAACCTTGGCTTCTCTTTCAGCATCAATGATGCCTCCAGTCTGCTCCTGCAGGAGGGCATATGCTCTTTGGAGAGCCTGGTATTCTTTTGTTAATTGTCGGAATCTCAGCTCAGATTCTTCAGCTGCCAAACTCTTGAGGTTATAAAAAAAAGCCAAAAAATAATTATGTTACGTTCACTTCCTGTGTCCATGTAAATTGTTTAAAGAGAAATAAAAGTTTGCATGATTTTGGATTCTATGTAATTTTATTCTTAATTTTAAAGGATGTTACAGGCACAAACACTATAACACTTTTAAGATGCAAATTGCAGAAATATTTAAGTATTTATGAATAAAAGAAGCATTTACTTATTTATATATTTCTGATTATTGCCCATTTGGGATTGGATTACAGAAAATTTTGGACTCAAATGATAAAAAAACTTATACCCAGATTTTGGATGCAAATTTGAGGAGATGATAATCAGAATTTTAGTCTCAGTTCCTTGCAATATATTCATATCTAACAACTTCTTCCCCAGGTAAATCACAAAACATAGTTTTAAAGCTTTAGGTCTCAAACTTGAGAATGTAACACAATCATCAGAGAGGTTTAGGGATTCCACCCTCAAGATCCTAAGTCAGGAGTTGTGTGGTCCAGGAACTTTCACAGTAACTGAACACCCTAGATAGTTCTGATGAAGGTGGCCTAGCAAGCAAACTTTGCTAAACACTGTCTTAGACTTAAATTTAAAAGTTTGTTCTTCTAATGGTTGTTGGAGGGAAGGGAGAGGGAAGGGAATAGTTATGGAGTTTGGGATGTTCATGACACACTGCTCTATTTTAAATGGATAACCAACAAGGACCTACCATATAGCACACAGAACTTTGCCTGGATGGAAGAGGAGTTTGGGGGAGAACAGGTACATATATATATATATATGGCTGAGTCCCTTTGCTGTCCACCTAAAACTATTACAACATTATTAATGAGCTATATCCCAATATAAAATAAAAAGTTTAAGTAAAAAATAAATAAATAAAAACAAATCAGAAAAAAAAAGCTTGTTCTTCTAAGCTTGTCATTTGGTTCACACTTTCTCTGGATGAAGAATTTAGAAGAGTAATTATATATATCTTGAAAAAAGTCTTCAAACTACAGAGCTGAACTTCAGAGAAGTTTCTACAAGGGCTACATAACATAGGTGAAGCTCTTTTCCAAGAGGTAACAAAGCCAGGCAAGATCTCAAAACTGGTCACTGTTATGAGAGTATGTGCTTTTCATAAAAGAGATAAAAAGTGAAATGCTTTTTCCCTCCCTTCAAGGAAAGATGTGACAATATCAGAAAAGATGAGAAAAGTAAAAAAACCTACCTCATCCAAGTCATCATCAGGAGTAGCTGGTGTTCGGTCTGTTCTAAATGAGGCCATGGATGATGTTTCTGAATCCATGGAGTCCTCATCATAGCCAATAAATGGGTCCAAAACAGGCCTCTAATGGAGGGACAGTACACATTTACCAGAAGAACTAAGTGGGGAAAGTCAGCACATTACCAACACGCTGTCAACTGCAGACATGCAATGAACAGAGAACACACAGCTCCTTCAATGCTTCTTTGATAAAATAAACATATTAAGCATGAACACCATAATTCCAATAAATGCTTCTTCTGTGTTATTTCACTTTGATACTTTGGAGGAAGATTCATTCATATTTGGCTCTCTTCATAAAAACCTTGGATCCTCTCTTATGTTACATTTTATATCATGCTGATTTTATGTGATTTCTTCTGTTGGGTATTTAAGCTATAACCAAGAAATTCTGAAAGTTCAGGTATCTATGAGAAGGGGATTATCAAATCCTATCATCTAATTCCACATTCAAATCAAATGAGGCAACTGTTTTTTGTGTTTTTAAATATTATAAACATTTTCCCATATCTTCATTATTCAATGGCATCATTTTAAGTGGCTTTATAATTTTTACTTAATTACTATTTTTAAAGTATAAATAATGTGATTCATATCTACTACATATATTTTGCAAAGTCTATAATTAATTTTCTTAGAAGACTTTATGATTAAAACAATAAACATGTATTTGGGCTTTGGATACATCTTGTCATTCTATCTTTCTAGAAAGTAGGAAACATTTGTACATTTCACTGGTAGTAGATTTCAGCCCCCATTTTTTTGTACCTCAATGTGCGTTATCAAATGAGGCAATTGTTTAAAAAAAATCAAACAAATTGACAAATTAAATAGCAAAACTTTGTGGATTTTAAGAGGCTATACAGATAGTAGAATTGGCATTATCAATAATATTTCCCAAGTGAATAATGAAAATATAATTTAATCAATTATAGGATGGGTATCAGATGCTAATATTATTCATGGGAGATACCAAATCATATGTTTTGCATGTTCTTGAAGCATGACTCTCCACCTTGTCAGATAACAGATAACCCTTTCTACATCAAATCTAGTGGGTTCTTCACTCAGAAAACCTGTATTAAGGCAAACACTTTCAGCTTAAAATCCACAACACAATTATTTTTTTCAACAACACAATCATTTTTGGACTTCTAAGAACTGTCAAGAGGAAAGATTTTCTTCTGGCAAATAAACCCCATGCTCTGCTGCAGTTCAGGAACATCTGATTTATCATGTCTTTGCAGGAAGATGCCTTGGCAAGCCTCACTCCTCTGGCTGTGCTTGTGTGTGGCCAAAGCCTGATAACCTAGTTTCCTCATTACCTTAATTGGCTTGGAACTTCTTCTATGCTTTCTTCTACGAATGAGCTTTTCCCGGTCCTGGAAAACAGATGAAAGGCTTTTCAGATCTTGAGTTGGTACATATTTCCCTATAGGTTTTTTTTGTTTGTTTGTTTTGAAAGACAGAGTTGTTTTTTCCCTGAGGCATGACATATTTCTATTTAAAATAAGATTATGTTTTGTAAAATTTGGCAACTTTGGATTTGATACTTAAGTATTTTCAAAGGAAGAATATTTTACAACTTTTCATGATAATCTGTATGGATCTGAGAGCCTCAGAGTCAGGAAGTACACTGTGCTCCTAATTGGCATCCTTTGTTTTATACTTGAAATGAAGTATAAAATAGCTATTCATTGTTCTCCTAAAGTAGGATTCTTCAGTTTCCTCAGATCCCTCCAGGCTAGAATACTAGAGTGGGTAGCCTTGCCTTCCTCTAAAGGATCTTCCCAACCCAGGAAGAACCCAGTTCTCCCGCATTGCGGGTGGGTTCTTTACCAGCTGAGCCACAAGGGAAACCCAAGAATACTGGAGTGGTTAGCCTATTCCTTCTCCAACAGATCTTCCTGAACCAGGAATTGAATGGGGTCTCCTGCATTACAGGTGGATTCTTTACCAACTGAGCTATCAGGGAAGCCCAGATATAATGACTGATTTCTTAATTCATTCTTTTTGCGAAAGGAGATACTCTGGGAATTTGATGTTCACCTTCTAAGTATTCCATATGGTTATCGTACAAATTCAAAAGTGGAAGAAATAAGTAACACTTATGTCTGTCTGAAAGTCTGGTAGAAATGCCTCAACATCTCAAAATTCTGTAAGAAACTTGGTTTAAACTGAGGATACTCAAAGTCAAGCAAATTCTTAGACTAGTGAATCTGTGAGATTTATGAGTTAGTTATTAAGGATGTGGAACTGAAGTGAGGGGTATATAAATTTGAAGGGCATGTTTAACAAATAACCTAGATTAAGCCAGTGGTATTAATTTTTCCCCACCTTTATAAACAAAAATAATTTGATCATCCAATCTCAATATATTCAAAACTTTAAAAATTTATACTTAGATGACTCTCCTTAATGTGGCATATGCATTATAACATACACTCAATATAGAAAACATTTAAAGGGTGAACCATAAATAATTATAAGCAGAATTTATAATCCTTTTTGTCCTCAATAGCAGTAAATCAAGTTGTTCACCCTATTCTGGAGAATACTGTCTGAAGTTCTCCCATCACTAGTTCACCTCTGTAAGCCTTGGCTTGGTCGTGAAGTTAGAGTGATCACAGATGTCACTTGCAGAATAAAGACATAGAGGCAAAGGGGAAAACCCAAATGCAGATACAGGTCTTAGTCCAAAGCTGTTGGTAACACAGACTTCCCTTGTGACTCAGCTGGTAAAGAATCTGCCTGCAATGCGGCAGACCTGGGTTCAATCCCTAGGTTGGGAAGACCCCCCTGGAGAAGGGAAAGTCTACCCACTTCACTATTCTAGCCTGAAGAATTCCATGGACTGTATAGTCCATGGGGTCTCAAAGAGCTGGACACGACTGAGTGACTTTCACGTAACATAGGTCTCAGCCAGATGCAGATGAGAGTAACAACTGCTTGACCTACTTCAGCAGGTACTAAAGTCCTCAGAACATCTGGACTGGAATTTCAGCTGTCATGTCATTGTGACATTGCTGTTCATGCGACAAATATTTATTAAACTACCAGACACTGAATCAGGTGTTGGGAAATAAGAGGCCTATAGTCCTGTTATTATAGGCAAAATATTTAATCTCCGAGCCTCAGAATCTTGATACTAGAAGGTAATTACAAGATACATCACGCCATCAACCTACTCATATATAATACATTTGGAAATTCTTTTAATGTGCTCTGTAGCTATTATTTGAGTTACCAAATTAGTTAACAAAGGATTATAACTGAAAAGATAGAAAACAGTTAAAGAATATAAAGGAGTTTTGGAATAGTCTCTTGAACCTATTTACATATTGATCACATGAACTTGGACCTTTAGGGCTAATTCAAAATTATTAAGTGCTTCTAGTGTATGTTGATTTCTTGCTTACTCGTCCTTGAAAACAGCTTAGAGTTTACAGATTAACCAAGACCTACCCTTGTGAGCTCATCAATAATGTTTTGTTGCTCAATGACCTGAAGTTTTAGAAACTCTGTCTCTTGTTCTTCATTAGCTTGATCGAGGTCATTTAGAGATTTTAATTTCTTCAAGGGTGGATGGGATGTGATTTTTTCTCTCTGAGTTGAGAAAAAAAAAAAAAAGAAAGTATAGGTGGAGACTAAAAATCCCAAACTTCAGTGGTTAATATAAAATGTCTGTAGAAATTTTATGAGGTTCCAGATAAATGTGAAAACTGCCTAGCTTCAATACATAGACACACACACCAACTAACATCTTCACGTATATTTTGTCTGCTATAGTAGGTGGAAATCATTGGGAATGTCTGAAGATCTCTACAGCTGGACTAGAAGTTTGTCAGAGTACATTAGCACATCACCTCTCTATATAAGGCAAATGATGGCATCTATTTCCAGTTATTATGCAAGATCTTAGAAGATGTGGGTACTTACTATATTGTTCTATAAAGAAAACATTAGTAAAACTCTTGGAAGGGGGGTCTCTTTTTAAAACACTTTATTTTTAAAAAATTTTAGTGAATTATATTTGATTAATGATGTGTTAATTTCTTCTGTAGAGCAAAGTCACTCAGTTATACATATGTATACATATGCATTCTTTTCTTATATTCTTTTCCATTCTGGTTTATCACAGGATAATTGTAATATCACAGGATATTGAATACAGGCCCCTGTGCTGTAGTAGGGCCTTGTTGTTCGTCCTGGAATCAGGCTTTCATGGCTGAGGAGACAGGTTGGAACTCTGCTTCTCTATTTTGGAGCTTTTGGAGAGTGTGCAGATTCCTGGAAGTACTCCTATCGTTCTGCAAAATTTAGAAACTCCATAAAATTCAGAGCCAGCAGCCTTCTCTTGATTTCTTCCTTATGGGTTCTTCCTTGCTTACATAAGGGAAAAATCTAAACCTTCACAGATAGCACTATATAATATTTTAAAAATAAACTGGGAAAGACCAAGAAGTCAGGTTAGTGGCATAATAAAAACAAGGAAGCTGCACTTTTGCAGAGTGTGTGATACATACCATTTCTGAATTTTCCTTGGTAACGGCTTTTAGTTTCTCTTCCATGCGCTGCAAAGACACCATCAGTTCATCATTTCTCTTGGCGAGGCACTTATTCCTTTCCAGAAGAGGTTTACATTGTTTTTCGGTTTCCCGCACACGCTTTAACTGGGAAGACATAAGACAATGTGTCCCTTCTGTTTAGAGTCTGAAAATAACCGCATTATAGCAACAGCCACCAAAAAAAGTGTAAACTATATGACAGGCTATTTTAAACATAAACATCTAAAAATTATGTAAAAAATTCCTACTACTAAAAAGCAAATGAAAGCAGCACAAAAGAAAATGGGCAAAAGACAAAGGGCAAAGTACACAGGAGATCAAAAAGGCCGCTAGATATTTGGAAAGTTACTCTGACTCATTAGTAAGACGGAAAATAAATATGAAAATTCTATAATAAGAATATACCTCACACCCACCAAATGACTAAAATGATCTATAATATTATCTTTACATGTTTATAAAGACAAGGAGAAAATGCAATTCATATATTATTTGAGGGAGTTTAATTGTCATAACAACTGTGGAAAACTGTTTGGTAATAAGTGCTGAAATCGACTGCATGCATACTCTATGATCCCGTAATTCTGCTCCTTGGTATAGTCCCCCCAGACATGAATATATTTTCTCACCAGGACATGACGTAATAGAACCATTAACAACTTTAAACTATCATGGAACAACAGATATGTCCATTAACAATAGATGAATAAATATTTACATATACTCATCACATATAATTGTATATACATATTGTGCCATATATTTTTATAATAATATATATATACCATAGACTTTTATAATAAATATATAATAATCATATAATCAAATAGGATAGAGTTGTGAACATGAATGAATTCTATATGCACCACAATGAATGACTCTCATCAATGTAACACTGAGCAAAAAGCCAGACACACAAGGATAATTATTGTATGATTCCATTTATAACACATTTTTTTGGTGGTTATTGGACACACTGCACAGCTTGTGGTATCTTAGTTCCCTGATCAGAGATTGAAATTGGGCCCTGGCCATAAAAGCACTGAGTCCTAAGCATTGGAACTCCAGGGAATTCCCTACAACACATTTTTAAAATGGTTTTTTACCTGACGTTTACCAAATATGGGATGAGGTTACATGGCTAACTCCTGAAAAAGGACGTTTAATATCTACTGCCTCTATATGCTGGGAACAAACAGGGCCGTCCCCAAAAGTTAGCCAACAACTTAATTACAATAATTCTTATAGTTTTGTTCTTGCTGTTTGCTCCCTGCATCTGTAACTGTATAACTGGATTTGTTTCTAGCCGCATGAAAGCTTTTAAGTTACAAATGGTTGCTCAAACTCCTGCTACTGCTGTAGCTTCCTCCAGCTACTATTTGGGGCCCCTGGATCAGATATCCTCAATATGAGGATTAGGAGAATATGTTGCCTCACCAATTTAGGGGACAATGCCCCTTGTCAGCTCGGAAATAGTTATGGAATGAGAACAACGCCCCTTTTCCCTAGGCAACATAATTCTCCTAAAAGAAAAGGGGGGAATGAGAGAGTCAGTTCCTAGGCAGGTTGATAGGGAGTCTAGGGGTCCCCAAGGAGATAGGGGTCTGGAATTCTCAAGGAGGAAGAAAGGACAAACTTTTTTTCTTTCTCCACATTCCTTAGGATTATATAACAATAATGTATCCTGCCTAAGGACAGTCTTTGGATTCAACCTTCTGTTATCTTAAAATGTTAATTATGGGAGTAGACCTGGTCTTTACAAGGATGTATCTTGCCTGAGGACAGTGTTATCTTAAAATGTAAATTACGGGAGTAGGTCTGATGAGGTCTTTACAACCTCCAGATATTCTTTGGATTATATAACTTCATTGTTAACACTAGCAAGTGGGTATTCTTTCTGCCCCCTTCTGATGCCTATGTCAGAAGCTTTCTCTATCTCCTTTATACTTTAATAAAACTTTATTACACACACACACACACACACACAAAATGGCGATAGACATCTATAGTAAGAGAATTCAGTACCATGGTTAACTTTAGAAGGATGGTGATTGAGAGAGGTCTCAAGAAGGGGGAAGTTTGGAGATGCTGGTAGTCTTCCACTTATTCATCTGGCTAGTAGTTATATGAGTACTACACATTGGGCATAGTTATTGAATTGTACCTTTATTATTTGTGCACTTTTCTTTACTATTCTGTACTATAACATCACATATACCACTATAGGGGCTTTCCAGGTGACTCAGTGGTAAAGAATCCACCTGCCGGTGCAGGAGACAAGGATTTGATCCCTGGGTCAGGAAGATCCCCTGGAGTAGGAAATGACAACCCACTCCAGACTTCTTGCCTGGACAATTCTATGGACAGAGCAACCTGGTGGGCTATAGGCTATGGGGTTGCAAAGAGTTGGACATGACTGAGCGAATGAACGTGGACATACTACTATAACAAAATGCCTAAAAAATAATAAAATTTGTAAAAATTCTGCTTAGAACTCACCAATTCATTTCGTTCATCTCCAAGCAAGGTATTCCTGTCTTCTAATTTTCTTATTGTTGCATTCAACTCAGCTATTCTCTTTTGATTTCTTCGCAAATCCTACACGAGAAAATTAAAATGGGAATTTCTTCAATAAAACTTTTCACAAAGTTTTAGAATACTGCTCTTAAAAGTAATAGGCTTAGTTCCTTTCATCTGGCTTATGAGTTGAGAGTAAAATGTCCTCTTACTCAGAAGAGAGTAAATATTTACCTTATTCCAAACCCCCAAATTAACTGCTTGGGTTTAAGATCACGCCTGGTTGAAACTGCAAATGAATTCTATGTGGCACATACTCCCTGGGGCCCTGACTCCTGACAAAGAAAGTGGTAGAAAGCTGGATCAGTTTATGAGACCCGTGAGCTGTGAGATCAGGGTCATGCTGTGATTACATGAGGTTCAAGGAGCATCCCTTATGTCATGGCTGCACAGTGCTTCCCACAGGTTAGATAGGTGTCCTGTTATTACATTTAGCCAAAGAGAGTATAGAATAGGAGGTAGGGATGGGATCTGCAAATTCCTGCATACCTTTGGAGAAAAAGGTCAGATTCAGAAGGCTAGTGCATTACCTCCATATATGAGACACAGTAGATTAATGGACAGACTTTGCTGGTAGATTTTGCCCAGATCAGCTGGCTTCCACACTGGTGTGACAGACATGGAATCACTTCACACATAGCAATCATAGATTAATTCTGTGCTCTAGAGTCCACAGGACCATTACACACTTACATGTCCATTATCATCTTACATGTTGATAGTGCTCTACTGTTGACAAAGCAGTTCCACACACATTATATCTCTAGATTCATAGTATCCTGGAAGATTTTGCAGAACTGAGAAGATTTAGGGAGGTCTAAGTTGTTCAAGTTCTCTATCAGTAGCTCAATAACTAGCATATATTAGATGCTATGCACCAGACACTATGCTTAACATTTTGCATATCTTTTCTCCTAACCTCAGACTAGCTCTGCAGAGTACCACTATTGCCTCTGTTTTACAGATGAGGGAACTCTGAGCTGTCAAAGGATCTGCTAAAGTCACACAACAAACGGCAGATCCAGAATTTAAACTAAAGGGTATGACTTCAGAACATATTCTCTTGACAATTTTGCTATACTGCAGGTAGGTGTCAGTGATAGAACTAAAACTTACATCTGCTAAAATCTAGTTCAGTATTCTTTCTCCCACCTACTAGGATATATATCCATAAATTATTCATTACTGAGTTCTAAGTATTAGCAATACTTTGAAATATCTATCTTTGTTCCTAAATAATACATTGCTATCTTTTTAGCAGATAAATACTTTGAGAGATAAAAGATATGAAAGTAAACTATATACAAGCTGATTTCTATCACTAAATTTCTAAAAATAATTTCTCATATAAAATGATGAAAATACAGGAAAATAAGTGTCAAACTCAACCAGACTTGAAGTTTTCAGATGATGGTTACAAATGGTTTAGTCTTTTACACAGTTATACATTTTGACCCCTGTACATGATAACCATTTTTACCAGTTTCCAACTCAATTGTTCATACAAGGGAAAATTCCAGTCTTGGCAAGAAACAAAGTATTTTCATCTAATTGATGATTCTTAAAATACTGATGTATGGACTGGTATCATTTGGCTAGTAAAATTCTATGAATAATTTTAAAAGATCTGTAATTCTCTTGTGATCAGCTAATAGCAGTTCAGATCATTTTGTTGTCTATGAGGATAGAAAACCCTGCTCCCAAGATACTCCCTGGTTTTATAGCAGGAGATAGAATTGATTTCTCTGTAGTAAACAGGAAAAGAGCTTAAGTGAAAAGTAAAACTTAGGTACTAAATAAAAGATGACTCCTGAGTCTTTAACTTCAACTTGAATAGACTTACTGGACTGCTGCAGTGTTCAGAGCCGTCTCCTGCCCTTCCTGGTATTTCTCGTTTCGGACTGCTCATGTTACATTCAGCCTCCTTGACCAGAAAGAGCTGTTCATCCAAAGCCTCCTTCTGGAGCTGGAGCTTCTGTACATAGCCTGTTTGGGTCTCCAGTTCCTTTTCCAGAGAAAAGATGATCCTGTCCTTGGCTTTGATCTCATCCATCTGAATTAAATGACACCCAGGACATTTTATTTAACAATGCTGCAAAGAAATGCATCTTCACAATGGTATGAGCTTAACTTCTTTCTGCTCATTGAAACAGGAAAAAAGAATCATGAATACGACAAGTATATTTAATTCAGGAATAAGGTAAAACTGGTGTCAAGGAGGGTAATTTTTTTCTCTCTAGTATATCCTGTGTAGATGCTGTGATTCAGTATATTGTTTGAAATAGTCTGGGTTGGTTGGTTATAGAAAGCAAAAGTTAACTCAAAGACAGGTTATTAGTGTTAATTAAAGACAGATACTAAATATTCTACTACAATGTCTCCCAGGACAATGTGTGATGTTACTTCCTATTTGGGGGAACGATCTTTGAATTCCTTTTAAAAAGCAGTAACAACAATGAACAGCTCATTTGTAACTGAAGAAGCTTCAGTATTTCTAGTAGCCTCATCATTTTCTAAGGCCAGTATGTTTGCATTCAGGTGGTGAATTTGTCCTTCCATGGTTCATATTATATAGCTCCTTTCATTTCTATCCATTTTCCAGAGCAGCTAGTTCTTAGCAACCATTTTATTACTACCATCAGAAAATCATGGTTGGGACAAGAACAGGAATGGAAAACACCTAGCAATATTAGCCACTGTTTTCCCACCTGTATCTGTGGGATATATTTATTGTTAAGTCTGAGCATGGTCTCAGATAAACTTCTCAACTAAAGGCCAAAAGTATTTAGTACCCGTTGATCAGATTTCCACCAGATCAAAAACTTTCTGCCATCCCTGGGTGAGGGCTAGTGAAATTATTGTCTATAAACAATCTTTGAAGAAAGCATAGCCTTTGGGTAAAGCCTTTCTTCTCATTTCATTATATTCTATGAGAATATTAAAAATGGAAATAGAGTAGGCAAGTAGACACATTTAATATAAATAATATTATGCTGTTCTCCTCTTTATAAGAATGTCTCCTTACACATAACAAATCACTTTGTATAAATATTTCTTTGCTGTGTTCCTAAGACCAAAATGCATTTTTGAACATATTTGGGACAGAAATTGTGTTATACAATCACATTTCCCCACATGTAACTATTTGTGAGCTACTGCCTCCAAGTCACATGATTAAATTTTAGATCATTTTGGGGAGGTCATGGTCCTGGGATATCATCTGATAACTTGGCAAGTAATCAAACACTGTCCTGTTAATTTGGGAGTAAAGGCATTGTCTTTATTTTTATCTCCTTGTAGGAGACAAGTCTAGTGTTACTCTTATCAGTGTTATTCTTATCTAAGTAGCATGTTCATTTGTTAGATCTGTTATCCATGGTTTATTTACAGTTTACCAGAGCTCTAGATCTGCATGTTCCTAGTTGGTTTTGATGTACTCTACATAAATAAACCTGCTGGGAAATCACCTCATCACACCCATATAATCATTCTCATCATCATAACTGAAATTTATTGATCTTTTAATACATTCAATGCATTCAGGGTCTTACATATCTTATCTCATTTTAAAACAATCCTATTATGTAATTCTGTTATCATCGCTTCTCAGGTGATGACTGAGGACCCAAAGGGTAAAGAGCTTGATCATGGTCATATGGCTAATAAATGATGAAGCCTGATTTAAAATACAGACTTATGACCCTCGGGCCCATGCTATTAGGCACTGTGCTATACTTATGCCAAGATTATCCTTCCAGCATTTTCTCAAAGTGGTTTTCTGTAGACTATCAAGTAACTAGTGTCAAGGAGTCTCAGTTGCACACTGGTTAGAATCATGGACTCTGGTTTCAGAATACTGAAAATCTTCCAAATTCCTGGTTCTTAAGTAGGGAGAGGGTACATATCAGAATTCCCCGGGGAAATTTTCTACACAGGGTCACTCCCATTTCTCTTCCTTTCTGTTCCACAGATGGAACTGGGTGTTGGCGTAAGAACAAGATTAGAAGGAAAAAACGAAGACAAGTACATCTGCATTACTGAAAAAGTTTCCTGTTTTTCTGTTTGCACTGAATTTTTGAACCAATATTCAGAGAAACTAGATTTTACACTGTTACTCAGAGAGATAGCATGTCTGTCTCTGCAATGTGCCAGTGAAAAGAAGTTATGAAAAAAATTATACCCATGGATGGGTGGATATATCTGTAGACTTACATTGAAACCATTGACAAACAAAAACATTTAATGTAAAGCTTCCTTTTCATTTACCTACCTGCTGACTCCAGAGTTCACATCCTGATTCTTTCTTCAACAGCCACTGGTGTTTTAAAAACCAAAGGCAGGGCAGGGACCAATATTTCTGCACTGCGTTTGGTCTTTATTGTCAACCAATACAATACCATGAATTGCGGATAAAAAAATTGCAAAGTTTGGCAAAGGCAACATTTACAGTCACACTGTATTGCAGTACAAAGAACATCACATATTTAATTTTGTCTAATATGTCCTCTGATAACCACTTTTTACATAAAATTGAAATCTTAGAGATATCGTCCAAGGGACATAATTAGAATTCTCAGAATATAAATGGTTAGAATCAACAGATACAAGAAGGAAAGTGTTTTTTAAGTTCTTTTCTAAGAAAATATTTTTAGAGAAGCACAAAGTACACTTGAACAGGTGATAATTTGATAATATATAACCCAGCTATAACTGATGCTAAACATTCTGAATACAGATGCAAATAAACACTTCTTCTAAGACAAGGTCAATCTGCAACATTATAGCTTTCACACAGTAATTCTATTTACTTTTAAGCATAGTGAAAAGACTGATGTGGCTTTTGGTCATACATATTAAAAAAAAAGCTTCAACTCAGTAGGGGTTGAAGTAAGTCTTAGAAATTGGTAATAGCAAGTAAGCTAGGTAGGAATGACAACCAATTTAAGAATTATAATGGTCCTTATTTTGAATTGCCTCCATTTACTCTGGGGAAGAAGATCTATTTGTAAAATGACCAGGGGTTTTATAGCCCTGCTTCTTGCTTTCAGACATGGTTCCTGGGGAGAAAACACGTGAATCCCTCAGTATGTTCCCAGTGGCTGCCATTTTCAGATACCTTGAAAGCCAAAGAAAATCCCCCCGCCCCTGTAAAAACATTTTATAAATGGAAAGCCTACAAAACATGCCGATGTTGTTAGAGTATATCATTCAGAAAATTTTCATATACACCCAAGGAAACAAGAGCCATTAAATAGATAACTCTCCATACGTGTGAGGCTAGAAATATTCAATCTTTATGAGAAAGATGACTTCAAAATCTTCTACCTTTTACAATGCCAATTTTGGCCTGGGCGCACCTATTTACCTATCGACTTATCTTATATTTTGAACAGCACGAGACAGGAGGGCACTGTTAGCAATCCACTCACGAAAAAACACCTGGAAAAGCAAGCCCCACGGCTGCCTGAAGCCTGGAAAGAGAACGGTTCTGCCCTGGGTTACTAACCAGCCTCCGAATATCCCGCTCCGACTCCCACTTGATCTTGGAGATGGCTTCCTGGTGGGACTGATGCTCACTCCTGAGGTCCCCAGCCTTGATTTTATCCGCTTGGATCATGTTGCTCAGCGCCTCGTCCACCTGCTTCTTGGCCGTTTTCAGGTCCGCAATCTCCTGTAAGAGCTTAAGGCGCTCGGCATCGAACAGTTTCCGGGCCTCCTCACGGGCCTCGATGGTGAGCGCTGTCCTTACTTTGTCGCTGCTGCCGTCCCGGAGCGCGCACAGCGCTGACTTGAGCCTCTGGATCTCGCCATCCCGCACCTTCACTGTCCGGGCCATTTCCTGCTCATGCTGCTTGATGAGATTCTCCCGCACGGCCTGCAGCTCCTTCATCTTCTCCTCGTGGAGCTTGGCTTTGAGTTCCGTCACCAGGACCGTGTGCTTGCGTTGCTCCAGCTCGCGGATCCTCTTGGCTTCTTGAGTCTTCTCTCGCTCGAGTTTAGATACCTGAGAGGCGAAAGGAGGAAGAGAGGTGAGCCTCATCAGAAAGATGTGCTCCTAGGCATGATTAGCAGCTCAGATCCCTGCGATCTCCTAATGCCTCATCTCTTTTCAAATTCTAGCCCGCAGTGGAAGGAGGGAGGGTGCCCGCGGAAAACCACAGGCCTTTTTATGCAGGGAGGACAGCATGTGAGGGCTTCCATGATAGCTCAGTTGGTAAAGAATCTGCCTGCACTGCAGGAGACCCCGGTTTGATTCCTGGGTCGGGAAGATCCCTTGGAGAAGGGATAGGCTACCCACTCCAGTATTCTTGGGCTTCCCCTGTGGCTCAGCTGATAAAGACTTTGCAGGCAATGCGGGAGACCTGGGTTTGATCCCAGGGTTGGGAAGATCCCCTGGAGAAGGGAAAGGCTACCCACTCCAGTATTCTGGCCTGGAGAATTCCATGGACTGTACAGTCCATGGGGCAGAAAGAGTCGGACAAGTCTGTGCCACTTTAACTTTCACATTATGTGAAAGGAGGAAATACCCAAGGATGCTTCCAATACTTTGTTCAGACAAATGTTTGATGTTCTGGGGCTTTACTATTTTGTGTGGTCTTCAGGCAAGCAGCACAGGCATCACCCAGAGGCTTATAAGAAATGCAGGGATCCATCCCAGATCTGTGAATGAGAACCTGCAGTTTAACCCATCCCCAGGTAACTGACATACACATTAAAATTAGGAAATTGTGCTCTAATGTTTTTCATCTTGGTGAGGAGTTCAAAATAGATCATCTTGAGATCATTCTAGACTACACATCCCTAGTGAGGTCTAAACTGTTAACTGTGCATGTCCCAGGACGCCCAGGACAGTCCATAGTTCAACATTTTGATCAGACTGAAAAACTGGTGCCTAAAGTGATAGCATAAAACATTTCCCTTTTTCTTCTTTTTCTTTTTTTGAAGAGAAGTTAACTGCTGCTAAAGGGGAAGTGAGGAATGAAGATGGTTGATATGTCCTCAACTTCACCTTCCTTACTATAGCAACTTGGTTTCACCCCCCCACCCCAAATTTTTACAGATACACACACACCAGCAAAAACCCCTGCAGTACAAGGACCTCTCTGCTACAGGAGGTCAGTGGCTGTTATTTCGGCTACATGGGTGTCTGTCTGCATTCTTCACTACCTGCACTCTTATCTCCCTCTCTCCCCCATCTGTGTCAACACTCTGAGGAATTTAATAAAGTATTGCTTCTAATCATTTTACTTGCAAGGAGAAAAAAAAATTCTCCTGTGTTTTGTACTATTTCCAATGGTAATACAGGTCTTTATAGATAAGCAATAGCACTGCCTTAATTTGGCTGTGAGTTTGTCCCTGATTTAGTAGATAAGAGTGTGGCCTGGTATCTGTAGCTTAAAAAAACCTCACTAGGCTCCTGTACTGTCCTCCTCCTACTGTCATTGCTGCTGCCTGTCTTTGTTCCTCTGTCTCAGTCTTTTGCACACATATACACACAGGCAGTAACCTAGAAAAAGGGAAAAATTGGGCAGCCCCAGGAGTAATATCTAGGTGAGTGATACTGAGTCTTTGCCATTTGTAAAATTAGACCATTTTGTAAAATAATTGCTGAGCCTTTCCAGCTGAAAAATTGTAAGATCCAAATTCTTTATTGAAACAATTGTAATTATGACGTAAAGTGTCTGAGATTTTACTTACCTTAATGGTTTACCTACCTTTAGCTAGAACAGGATTTTCTAAGTCCACATGGCATTCTATGAATATTTGATTTTAAAGGTACAACAATTATTCCCATGTAGGTTATTCTAAAAGGACTCAGGACACAAGGAGATTTGGCGAAATAAACAGCCAAGCACCCCCAAACGACTATTCTCGGGTCTTGCCTCCAGCCCAGCCCAGGTCCCCTCCCAAGTGTCTGTTAGCGGATACATTCTAGAGCAGCACTATCCCACATGGTGGCCACTAGCCACAGCGAGCACTTGTGATACTGCAAAGTCTAAACTGAGCCTGGCCCCAGGTATAAAATACTCATCCCATTTCTAAGACTTAGTATGAGGTAAATAATAATATATCATTAATAATTTTTATATTGGTTGAAACTATAATATTTTGAAGTTTTTTGGCCTTGTGGCATGTGGGATCTTCCTCAAGCAGGGATCAAACCCATGCTCCCTGCATTGGAAGTGTGGAGTCTTAAACAATGGACTGCCAGGAAAGTCCAAAACTATATAAAGTATTTTGGATAAATTAGGTAAAATAAAGTATACTATTACAATTAATTTGGCTTATTTTTACTTTTTAAAATTGTAGTTACAAGAAGTTTTAAAATCACATATGTGGCTTGGATTTGTGGCTTGCATTATATTTCTTTTGGATAGCATTACTTCAGAGTTCTTGGAGGTTCATTTAACGAATAGAGCTTTCGTCACACTGCTGCTGACATTGTCTTAGCAAAATCCTGTTATGATCTATGTGCCAGGGCTTCTTCCTGTTGGGGGATAGAATCCCAACACTTCAGCTGCCCCTTTCAGCTCTCAGATGACTTGGTTGGACTTTCAGCCCCATTTGAACTCCTCATTCGCCATCTCAGGCATAGGGCAGTATTCTATTTTCTGCACACACCCTGAATCTCTACACCTCTGTGCCTGCCTAAGTTTCTTCTTCCTGATCTGCCCTTCACTCAGTTCCTTTTGGGGTCCTCTCATTCCTCCTGACCCAGCTAGATGCTACCCTCTCTGGTCATATCACCCTGATCACCCAGGACCAAGCTCATCTCTCCTGCATTTGTCTTCTCAGTGCAGTTTGCTGACACCTCCTTGCCAGTCTCTTCCACATTTTTCTTTATGCTGGTTTTTTTTTTTGCGCACTTGTCTGTCCTCACCATCTCCTCTCCTACCCCACCTCAATTGGAAACTCCTAGAAGGCTGCCAGTGAGCCTTGTTCATCTGTCTACCCAGTGGTTGTCAGCACAACACAGAAGACAAAGAACATGTGTGAAATTAAAGAATGTAAGCCGGTATGTTTCCCTGGCTGGCCTCGTAACCAGAGGCAGGAATAATATATCCTGTCACACATTTTAGAGAACATGGGCTTGTACTGTTACCCAGGGTAGCCCTCATCCATCCCTTCCCTGTATAAAACAATAAAAGAAAAATACCCCCAACATATAATGTCTGCCTGTGTTCTGTTTGATATTTCTCCCAATGTTCAGTAATGGCAGCCTAAATCTTACTTCCATTTTTTTTTTTACGATGAACTGAAGAAGGACTTTCTAGACTATGAGTGAGCAAACAGTACCCCATGAGCCAAATCTTTCCCGCCCCCTCCCCCTTTGTGAATAAAGTTTTATTGGCACACAGCCAGGCCCATCCATTTCCATGTTGCCTATGGCTGCTTTCATGCTATAATGAAGCTGAGTAGTTTCACAGAACCTCTCTGGCCCACAAAACCTAAAACATTTACTATTCTGTACTTCACAGAAATGTTTGCTGATTCTTCTTTTATATAATGTAATTTTTGAAAAGAGGGGCCTTATTTTTCACTGAGTTAGAATCTCTGATAATTTACCTTCCATCTAATTTACCTTGGGGAAATTAACTCAAGTGATAGGAAATTATCATCTTCAATTGAAGATGAAATTGATCATCTTCAATTTCAGCAGGATGTATTTACGTTCCTTAGGCATTTGGAACAGTATCATGACCATAAGAGCAGATAGGTAATGAGTTACTAGGGGAATTTTAGCAGCTCTTCCTAAAACAATGAAAAGCTGTAGTAAAAATGGATAAAGGGTGATGAATTCTGGGTTTGTATTTTGATTTCACCATCAACTGTCTTTAAGAAAGTTGCTTTATCCTGAGGATCTTTGATTACACTTTAAAAAATACCTGTAAAAGAGATATTTTTAGGATTAAATTAGATAATGAATGGGAAAGTAGCTTAAATTGTAAAGTACTGTAAACTGTAAGGTAATATTATATTGGATACAAGAGGAAATACTCATGATCTGAAATTATTTATGTGAAGTTCTCTGCAGGTGTATTAGATTGTACAAGTTTGTGATTCTGTAATTTCTCTCAAGTTATAACACTAATCTTTTATGTGTAGACTGGAGAAGAGATGAATGAAAAAGAAAAAAAAAAGTGAAAATACAGGTGTATGGAAAATATACTCCAGCATGAAGACAAAACAAATAGGAACACACACTGGCATTTTCGTCCATCACTTAAAGGAAAGCACAGAATTCGAAAAAAAGAAAAGATATTGAATTATTTTTGGCACTTTTTAATGTCTATTTATTTGGTTGTCATGGAAACTGTCATTTTTGGCAGTATTTCTAGGTATGGTGTTTTGTTTTTTTTTTTAACTTGAAAAGAGTTTCACTATGAAGGAGATACAAAGAATGTGACTGACATCTGGAAGGAAAAAAGAGCCAATAAAAATTTTGTAGTAAAAACATTTTCTGAAAATTATTTATAGCTTAGATTGTACCACTAAGAAATAGATTTTAATATTTTAATGTAAAAAAAAACTTAATGTAAATTATGAAAATGAGTATACTAAAAAATGAAGAACTACCTCTGAGTAATATGAAAAAATGTGAAGATAATATTTTGAAAGGTAAAAATTAATTAGTTGATTGAAGGGATAATGAATTTTTACTTGTGGAAATGTTATATGGACAAAAATTTCAGCTCCATCACAAAAAATAGTAGGCATTTATCGGGGGCTTAACTTACTATGTATTAATTAGGCACTTTTTTAAAGGCTTTACACCTATCAACACACAACATAAAGAAGGCTGATCAGGGTCCAGGTGGGCCAGGAGCCAGGTCAGGGTAGATCTCAGATCTCCTAGTTTGCTCTGAAAGCTTTGGCAAGCTGGGGCCCCAGACTCAGCCTCTGTTTACTCATGTGTTAACTAGGATTGGCGATATCTTTCTCATTTGATTGTTGAAAGGACTGACTTCCATAATCCAGCAAAGTCCTTTGGATAGGCTAGAACACATGGGCAATTAATAATTATTAATATGCTTACTCCTTGGAAGAAAAATTATGACCAACCTAGATAGCATATTCAAAAGCAGAGACATTACTTTGCCAACAAAGGTCCGTCTAGTCAAGGCTATGGTTTTTCCAGTGGTCATGTATGGATGTGAGAGTTGGACTGTGAAGAAAGCTGAGAGCTGAAGAATTGATGCTTTTGAACTGTAGTGTTGGACAAGACTCTTGAGAGTCCCTTGGACTGCAAGGAGATCCAACCAGTCCATTCTGAAGGAGATCAGCCCTGGGATTTCTTTGGAAGGAATGATGCTAAAGCTGAAACTCCAGTACTTTGGCCACCTCATGCAAAGAGTTGACTCATTGGAAAAGACTCTGATGCTGGGAGGGATTGGGGGCAGGACGAGAAGGGGACGACAGAGGATAAGATGGCTGGATGGCATCACTGACTCGATGGACATGAGTCTCAGTGAACTCAGGGAGTTGGTGATGGACATGGAGGCCAGGCGTGCTGCGATTCATGGGGTCGCAAAGAGTCGGGCACGACTGAGTGACTGAACTGAACTGAATACATGGTAGATATTAAATATTAATTTGATGAGCATTATTGCACATTAATATTTTATCATGCAATGTATACTAATACCAGGAAGAACATAAACCTAAATACCCATATTATGGTGGTAACATGAGCGCTACTATTATTACATTATAAGACCTTAGTAACTATGTTCCTAATAGAGATGTTCAAAGATAAAATAGGGTTTCCTCAAGATGTCCTGAGTTTCTTGGTGACATCTCATCTTAACTTGGAAGACACTGCTTAATGTATACAAAGAAGTTATAGGGGGTAGGGTGGGACAGGGCCAGAGGGTGAGCACTGAACAGAGATTTGAATAAAAGACTTCCTATATCCCTTTTACCCCAGAGGTTAAAAAAAAAAAAAATCATTAGGACAATTTAATCCTGCTTCTGCTATGATAGAAGGAAGAAAATTCATGACTAGCTTCCCAGGCTTCCCATTATATTTTCTTCTTTTGTCCTAATTCTAGTTTTGCCTTTGAAAAATGCCACTGTAAATTCTGTTAAGAGGGTGATGTTTGAGCTTTAATGTGATCTTAGAAATCTAGGATTAAACATTGGACTTGCCTATTAAAGGTAAGGAGGGTTGAGAGGTTATCAAGAAAAGACAAGCCAGGAAAAGGTTCAGCTTGGATTATCTGCATCAGATGTAGCCAGAGATCTAAACGCACAGGGCTGGCAGGGGTTTTCATGGGCACTAAGTAATTCTCCAAAAGGAGATGGGAAGAGGGAAAGGCTGCCTCCATAGGAATGGGGCTCATAAGGGCTTCTCTGGTAGCTCAGCTGGTAAAGAATCCTCCTGCAATGCAGGAGTTCCCAGTTTGATTCCTGGGTTGGGAAGATCCCCTGGAGAAGGGATAGGCTACCCACACCAGTATCTTTGGGCTCTATGGTGGCTCAGTTGGTAGGATCCGCATGCAATGTGGGAGACCTGGGTTCGATCCCTGGGTTGGGAAGATCCCCTGTAGGAGTGCATGGCAACCTATTCCAGTATTCTTGCCTGGAGAATCCTGAAGGACAGAGGAGCCTGGCGGGCTGCAATCCATGGGATCCCAAAGAGTTGGATACAACCGAGCAACTAAGCACAACACAGCATAAGGGAGATTTTATACAACCTGGGGAAGTAATAAAAGCTTCTCTCTTTTCATTTGCTGCTTTTAGTTACTTAGGTTTCCTGAAAACAAAACTAAATTTGCAGAAAGCAAGAAGTACTGGATGCCCAGTGTGGGCCCTGAACCTGCAAACTCTAGAGTACTAGCCTGAGGAGAGAGAAGGTTGGCTGGTTTTTGGAGAGCACCCTGGAGGCAACAGAGGGCAGTGGAGTAAGAAAGCACCACCTTGACCACAGCCTTAGAGAAGATGGGAATTCCCGTTTTGGCTCCTCCTCTAGCTGTGTCACTGGGAGCAAAGGAATTACATAGAACTTGTGTTCTTTCTCAGTGAAATCAGAAAGTAATCAGATGCTGCCTTTGTCCCAGGCTCTCAGTGAGGACTGCTTTGCAGTCTAAAGGGCTGTTCTAAGGGTGGAAACTCCTTTCTGGAGCTGACTCTGCCCAAAGCAAGCATCCCAGGCCTGCCACCCTGCAGACTTGACCCTTAGAGGCCTATCCTCTGCTCCTGCTTCATCCCCTCTGTGACTGTGGGCTTCACTGTAGCTGTAGTCTGCCTCTGCGGGAGAGAATGAAACCCTGGGGAACTGGGTGGGTGGATTTCACATCTCACAGCAATCCCTGGTGTGCTTACACACCCCGGGCAGCAGATCAGTGTCCACGGAGGAGACACACAGGAAAATACCATGGCTTAATGGCTCAGTGCTGGTCCAAGAAAGACAGATCTGGTGGAAATATTTCTTCCACCCAAGCCTGGGGTGGCCCGCCTCAATCAATACTATATTGTACTTATGCCATGGGGTTTTGGGGAATGTTTTAAAAACAATCATGATAATTCACTCAACAAGTAGGACATGTCTCCTAATGTCGGGCAGCACTGTGAACACTGGGGATCCCTTACTTAGGGGTCCCTGAAGCAGACATGGAAGCATAGATTTCATTAGAGCACGGATAGCAGGCAAGAAACAAGCAAATAAAGTAACTTCAGACGTAAGTTTCAGACTTTCACTTTCTTCATAAGTACAGAGTCCTGTGATTAAAGCACCACAGGGCGATGTGCTAGATAGAGTACATGGAATGAAGGGACAGTGTCATGTAACTTGGTGATTAGGGAAGGGCCCTGAAGAGCTAGAGCAGATTCCTTTCCTGACTAATCTCGACTATTTTGAAAGGACCTTAGCTCTTTTATGTTATCCATAATCTGCTCATTTTACAGATGCACAAATGCAGGCCCAGAAAGGTCATCCAGCAGAGAGACCCCACCTGTGTTCTTTCCTCTCCACCACAGGCCCCATAGTTACATCCTTTTGGCCCCTATGATCGGAGTCCAGTCAAAATGACCTACATATCTCCATGTTTTTTCCTATCAGTGCATTACAAATCTTTCAGATAATTTTTACTCACCAGAAGTTGGCTGTGTCTAATATTTTAGTTTCATTTCCCTGCAGTGGAAATGCAGGCATCTATGGGAGAAGGAGAGGGGCATATCCGCCCCCTCCCCCAACACACACACACACACTTCATTTCTCCATTTGAAATTTGCATAATAGTATAAAGAAAAGTTCTGACATTGTCTCTTCCTCTGCCTATGGTTTTCAGTATTTTCTAGACATTCACATGTTTTAAGTATAGCACTGGCTCTGCAAAACATGTAAACAACCTAAATGCCCACTGATGAATAAATGGATACAGAAAATGTGATCTATCACCTCCTATACACACACAATGAAATATTCAGCCATAGAAAGGAAGGAAATTCTGTCATTTGCAACATTATGCCAAGTGAAATAAGCCAGATAAAGACAAACACTGTATGATCACACTTATATGCGGAATTAAAAAAAAAAAAAAGTAGAGCTCATAGATATAGGGAATGGATTGGTGGTTACCAGAGGCAGAATGGTTAGAAGATGGTTAAGGTGGTTAGAAGGTACAAACTTCCAGTTACATGGTAAATTCTGAGGATGTAATGTATAGCATGATGATTATAGTTAACAGTCCTCTTAACAATATTTGAAGATTGCAAAAAGAGTATATCTTAACAGTTCTCATCACAGCAGCTGGGGGTATAGCTCAGTGGCAGAGCACATGCTTAGCATGCACGAGACCCTGGGTTCAATCCCCAGTATCTCCATCTTCAGGGCTTCCCTTATGGCTCAGCTGGTAAAGAATCTGCCCGCAAAGCGGGAGACCTGGGTTCAATCCCTGGCTTGGGAAGATCCCCTGGTGAAGGGAAAGGCTACCCACTCCAGTATTCTAGCCTGGAGAATTCCATGGACTGTGTAGTCCACGGGGTCACAAAGAGTCGGACACGACTGAGAGTCTGTCACTTTCACTTTCATCACAAGAACAAAAACTTTGCAACTCTGTGAGGTGATGGCTATTGACTAAACTTATTGTGATAATCATTTCACAATCTATACATATATCAAATCATTATGTTGCACACATAACATGAACACAGTGTTGTACACCAATTATATCTCAGTAAGACTGGGGAAAACATTTGGAAAAAGAGCACAGACGTGGGAGGAGAGGGGAGGGGAGTTGAAGACCCAGCCCCGTCACCAACAAGCACGTGACTCTGAGTGACCTGCTTTATCTCACTGAGCCTCGGTTTCTGCATTTGTAAAATGTGGATAATGACAGTGCCCACCTCAGAGAATGGTAGTGAGGGTGAAATGTGATAACTGAATTATAACACAACATGTCTGATAATATCTGCTCAAAAAACACACACACATAACTTAGGAAGTAAACACGACTATTATCCCATGTGACAAAGGAAGACACAGGTATTTCATAACCTGCACAGGGTCACTCAGGTGCTAAGGGAAAGAGCTGGGATTATGTGAGGAGGAAACGAAGTTCTGACCATGTGTGACAGGTGGTAAACAGTCAACAGAGTCCAGCATTTGTGACCTGCTCTATCTGCAATACTCTCTGCAAATGTCAATGGGATGATTTGTCTTTCTGGAAAAATGAGTAATATCCCATCACTCCAAAGGTTTCCACTCTTTAACTAGTCCATTCCCCTGAGGTTAAATTGTTATCCTAGCCTTGCAGTCAAACTGAGACTGTGAATTCACATGTCGGCATTGTTCATGTTCTCTCTCTCAGAGCCTGGGCCTTTGGTAACACAATCGTATTTATTTTAATAAAACTGCTTTATGACTTGTTTGCCCTCTAAATTCCCTTTGCTCTTTGGGGAATGCTGCTGACAGGCGGTGAGGCTTTGCTGTCGCCCCTGTGCTAGGATTCTAATTAACTGTCAGGGAGAGGGAGTCTGGGGGAGGGGCAGAGGGTGGACGACAAGGGCAGTGCTTTCATTTCAGAGCCTGGCTTCTGGTCTCTGGTCAGAAAGAGAGATGACCCCTGACTGCTGGCTTAGACACCAGTGCCCAGCCCTGGATAAACAGGCAAGATAAACAGCTCTGTCCACAGTCAAGAGTTACCCCTTTTAAAAGGCTAGCACATATGGGAAATGGCAGGGTTGGGATCTGCAGGGCCTCCGCCTCTTTAAAATCTCATGAGCTTGCTCTCTGCAAACCAGGGGCAGGTTATGGTTCCCAGTACCCAGACGGAGAGCCTTCTTCCCATGAAGGTAGTTTGTCATCCTGCTGTTACTACAATTGAAGCAGCCTGCCTCCCTTGAAATGCTACGTTGCCCCAGGGAAAGTTAAAACCAATGAAATGTTCATAGCTTGTCGACCTGGAAGGAATTGCGGGGTGGAGTGTTCGTCAACACAAAGTCAAAGAACCATCTCCATGGGGACTGTCTGGACCGTGTGCTGGAATTGCAGTCCTGAGCCTCATCACTCCTACTTTATCAGAATCTTTGGACTCTGGGCCCAGGGATCTCAATTTTTAATAAGTTCCCTCCGGTTATTCTAATTTCCAGTGATGCTTGAGAGACAAGGATATGGAGAAACAGACTCAGTCATCTGAATTACAGATCGACACACTGAGAAATTAAAATTTGTCCCTGGGGAGACAGAAGGGCAATATTCTGCTTTTCTGACTCTTACACAAACATTTTTGACTTTGTTTTTGTTTTGTTTTATGACACCACCTTCTTGTTAACTTTATGGAAAGTGAAAAATACCCTTCATAAACTTTACACTGGGGCCTGCTTATCCAAGGTCAAGGCTTAACTGAGACAGGGGGCCAGGAGCTTTGGCCAATCCAAGCTTTATTATTGTTCAAACCAGGAGAAATACATCTGGGAGAAAAGAACTAATTAAAATGTAATGGTAAAGTCAAGGAAGAAGAGGCAGTAAAAAAGAGTAAGGATATGTGTTGTTTGTGACTTGATTAAGAACATTTCCTTACTGCACACAGAGTTATCTCTTTAAGGCAATTTTACACTGACATGATTGTCTCTACTTTGCAAAATGTCTTACGCCTGTCACGTATTTCAAAATGATTTCCTGTCCATGACTCTGTTTGATATCAATACCGCTCTAATAAGAGAAGCATTAGCATATTCATTTAATGGATGAGACTCAGAAGCAAAGAAACTTCCCTAAGTCTAATTAGCAACTGACTCAAGCATACCAGATATGGAAGGGATATTACTATGAATTTTTTTTTCATAATTTATTATGTACCAGGCAGCTCTCTGAGCATCTGACATGAATTTTCTCATATACTCCTCATCACTCCTTTATGTACGTGTCTAATTTAAACCTCCTCCCAGCTCTACAGGATAATAGTAAGGTATAAGGATAGAAATCACATTTCAGTCATTCATCTACTCATTCAACAAATATATGTTGAGCTTTTCAGTCCTGGACATTTATTTAAGCTCCACTGATAGAGAGGTAAGTGAGACTGCTGTCACAGAGATTACACTTGACTTGGGGGAGAGAAGCATTAAACAAGTCAACATATAAATACAAAAACTGCGCTGAGATGAACCAGGAAAAGGCAGGCTTTAGGGAGTGTGTGGACCCAGGAAGTGCTCTGTTTTGGAGATTGTAGTCAGATGCTTGACTAGAGCTGACACTTGCAGGAAGTGTGGAAGGAGCATGCCGCTGGCTGGAGAAGAAGAAGGGCAAAGGCCCAAATGTGATGGGCGTGTGTCCCCTGGTTCAGTGAAGAGGCTGGAGCAGAGTGATCTGGGGACAGCAGTGGTGGGAGATGAGTCAGATGATGGAGAGCTGGAGGGGGGAGGTCCTGACGTGGTGGGGGAAGTCCTGTGACTGAGAGAGGTGGGCAGCCTTGCAGGGTTCTGAGCAGTGGAATGACATGATGGACATGCTTTACAAAGATATCTCTAAATGCCTCGGGGGAATGACTACAGAAGGCAAGGGTGGGACCCATCAAGGCCACATGCTTATTCATTTGTCCAGAGGTGGTGGTGGTGGGGGAGTATGCTCTCAATTTTTACATCTGGCTTCCTGGGCAGGCAGAGCTCATGAGCAGGGTTTTCTCATTTTGTGTGTATCCTGTGCTCAATCCCTTCTGCCACACACAGGGAATCTCCCCAAGTGCAGGGGTTGTTGCCCCCTCTGGCAACCAGCAGACAAGAGCCCACTGAGGCAGGGCGGCAGGCGGGCCTCAGGAAGCCCCACTCACCTTGGACTTCTCCTGATGCAGCTCTATCTGGATGTCTGTGAGCTTGGTCCTGAGGTCTTCGTTGGCAGCTTGAAGGGCGACAATGAGCGCCTCGGGCTTCTCGCCCTTATTTCGCCCTTTCTTGGACATTATTCCTTTCTGAATGGAGTCTGTTGGTGTTGAATTCCTCTCAAGCAGGGGCTGCCATGTTCCTGCGGCTTCTCCTGGGTGCGATGGCTCAGCAGCTACTGCGTGTTGCCCCTCGGGAAGGTCTCCTCAGCCACTGCCCTGGAAGCCCTGGGGGAGGCAGAGACAGGAGTTACTGCCACAACCGAGACTTGGGCCGCATACCCGTCAGGCACTCAGCCTGAGTTGCCTGGGAGAGCCCCCTCCTAAGGGCTGCCGACCACTTGGCACATGAATTTAGGGCTGTCTTCCCAATGGGCTAGTCTGGTCATGTGAGTGCCCTGCTTAAAATCCTTCAAAGACCTATGAGTCCATACATGAGTGTATCTTTCACATCGCAGAGCGCTCTTTACACCCGAACCTGCCCATTCTCCTAGCCTTACTTCCTCCACATCACTCACATATCCTGGGCATAGAGAGTGTCTTTTAATTTTCTGATTCTTTCTCTCTTCCCATAAGGACTTTTCATTTCCCCCCATCTCTGCCCTGCCTCCTCACACGGTCCTCAGCCTCACATGCTGCCACACAGACAGTTTTAGTCTGACCAACCCTCAGGTCTTAGCTGGTAAGTCAGTTCCTCCTGGAAGCCCCCACCCCAACCCACCCCACTCCAGGTAAATACAGATCCCTGTTTTTTAAGTGTGGTCACCTCCATGAGTCTGTAAGCTTTGTGAGGGCAGGAATGTGTTGTTCATATTTACAACTTGCTTCTCAGAATGCATCTCAGGGACTGGACATATTAGCTATTTAATTCAGTTTTGTGAAAGGAAGTCCCCTATGTGATGATCCGGGATGCCATCCTTAGAATTTTGGAATTATTTTTCCCTCAGTAGGTAACAAGGAAGCTGGCTATTGAAGCTCTTGGCAGGTAGGTGCCCTAACAGAGCAGTGCTTTGGTGTGGTTGTTCTGGTGGCATAGTAGGGAGAGAATGAGGAAGGGAGGCCACTAAACTTCCAAGGTGAAGGATGATGTAGACCCAATCAGAACAGCAGTGAGAAGACAAAAAAAAAAAAAAAAAAATGATGTCTCTTGATTTACAAATCTTTAAATGTGTCATAGGAACAAGGAGGTAAGAAAAATATAAATCCTAAACTGTTAAAGTCAGTGCAAAAATCATGACTAGATAAAGAAGATAATAGAGAGTTTCCCATGCAACCTTTCAGAAAATTGAGAGTTTTGTATCTCTAGAACTAAGCGGAATTCCTACTGATGATCCATATGTTCCAGTAGCTGCTGCTCTGTTGAGACCCCTGCTATTCAGCCTTGAGGACCGTGCTGGGATCCTGGGCTTTCTGCCATCCACCCATGACCACTGGGGCCATGTCTTTTAGAGACTGTCTCTAGGGAAAGGGGATAGGGAAAGGTTAGGAAGTTAGATCAGTCTGTTGCCAGCAGTCATGGAACTGTCCACCATATTGTCCACCACTCCAACATCTAGGCTAGATGTTGGAGTGCTCCTTCATGCTTATTTTGCAAATGTTGCAAAATCATTAAAGTTTATGGCTGAGAGACTTCTAAGTGGTTACAATTCTTTGTTTCTAGAATTGAAATGAATTCAACAAGCATTTATTGAAAATTTGTATGACAAATACCACTAGGCACAAAGATAAGTAAGATAGTACTTAACTCCAAGCAGGTTTTGGGTGAGAAAACTCCCATATATACAGTTAACAGGTATCTCCTCTAGTTTGTTCTCTAGATGTTGCTGGTCCCCCAGGCTTTGTCCAGGTTATCTCTACTGGTCCCACCTATAGGTTTTATGACCCTCTGTGTTATATTCATAGCTCTGACCATTCCCCAAACCCCAGACTTATATATTCAACTCCTTCTACCAAATCCACCTGGGTATCCTATTGGTATCTCAAACCTAACCAAACAAATACAGATGTCTTTTTTTAACTAGTCCCTCAAAAACCTTATCCTCCCCAAGTTTTCCCATATCAATAAATGGCACAATCACATGCCCAGTTGTTCCAGATCTTAGCTTAGAAGTCATCCTTTCTTTTTTTATCCTCTATATACCCTATCCAGTCCACTAGGAAGTCTGGTTTGTTTTACCTATAAAATATGACTCACTTTATAGTCAACTTCTATCAGACCTTTATAGTGCTGTCACAACACAGGGAAAAGCCATTTGGGAAAAGCTTCCTAACCATATTGTTGTCTTGAATGAAGAATAGGCTTTTCATTTTCTCTTTTTTCCCCAATGCAAACAAACCTTTATTAGCATCTACAATTTACCTGCTACAGTAAACAGTCCTGAGGGCTCAGAGATATATCATATAGCCCTGGAGGAGCTCACAGTTGATTGGCTCCATTAGTTAGAGCTGCAGCAGAAAAAGGTAGTCCTGTTCAACTGAGAATTTAATAATGGGACTATCTACCAAAGGATGAGCAAAGCTAAGGAAGCCTATAAGGGCTGTGGAGGTATATATCAACTTTAAAAGGAATGAGCCATTTCAAAATGGCTCTACGTAGGTTAAAAGGGTAAGTGAAATACAGGTACGTCCCACAAACATGTCTTGTCTTGAAGCTTAAAGTGATTGAGATTTATCGGTTAGTTTGTTTACCATCATCAGTTGGAGGGGTCTCTCCCTTGTGCCTGAATGAAACCATACTCTGTTAACCTTTTCAACATAACCTCAAGAATTCTGACCTCAATGATCCTTAATTTCCTCTCACTATTGTGCTATCTGCAGACATCACTGCGATGGGTCTTCCAGTACTTTCCACCGTGGTCGACTCCATGGTATGTGTTGGAGTGAATGTATATTGTGTGGGCTTGGGACTCTTCTCTTTAGAGCTAGCCCTCTTCAGCTATGCCTTAGCCCAGTAGATGTCCCAACTTTTGGAAGCCAGATGATCACCCCTCCAGATTCCCTGAGCCAAGAATGGGCTTTTCCAATTGGAGATACTCAAATGGGGGCTACCCAGGTGGCTCAGTTGTAAAGAATCCACCTGACAACGCAGGAGCCTCAGGAGATGTGGGTTCAATTCCTGGGTCAGGAAGATCCCCTGGAGGGGGAAGTGACAACTCACTCCAGTATTCTTGCCTGGAAAACTCCATGGATAGAGGAGCCTGGCAGGCTACGGCCCACGGGGTCACAAAGAGTTGGACACGACTAAGCGACTAAAAAAACAATAACAACATACTCAAATGACAGAGGCAGAAGCTTGAGAGAAACTCTGGAGTCACACAATTGATGTATGTAGAGAAGGTTATAAAACTAGGAGGAAAAACTCCAGGGTTAGATTGCACAGGCTCTTGCACAATCGATGATTAAATTTAATTTAAAATGATTTCATTATGCAGAAACAGAGAAACATGGCAGTATGTGAATGTAAATGTAATAATAATAATAAGTTATACTGACCAATCGCTATAAGCCCATCATTGAATTCAGCACTTAAAATACTGCTCAAATCTAATGTGCACTAAAGATGCAGTGGGGAATAAAACTATTCACAGAAAGATTAAGTAACTTGCCTAGGATGACTGAGTGGATAGCCGGTGGGGCTGAAATTCAAATCCAGGCAGTTTGAAACTGAGACTCAAGGTGTCTACCCTGGGCTACTCTGCCTCATGTTTGCATTTTAGAGAGGTAACTCTGGCAGTGTGATGGAGGATGAGTTACTAAGGAGGGAGAGACTGGAAGCAGGAAATCAGTGAGTCTGCTTCAGTGGTCCAGGCGACAGATAATGCAGTTCTAAATGGGGCCAGCCATGGGGATGAAAAAGGAAGCGGCAACTCTGACACTGGAGATGTTGATGGAACCACATCCTACCTTTAAACATTACATTCTTCTCTCCTGTTGTAAATAACGAGGACCAGCACTCTGTCACTGCTTGCAGCAAAAATGTGAGAAGCGACAGCCATATTTTACATTTTAATTTACAATCCTTTCCCCAAAATATAACATATGTGCCTGACTTAACACATTTTTAGTCTGGAAATTATTGTGAACTTAAGTCCCATAAGAGCCAGATAAAAGAATAGGATTAATAAATTAGACATGTTCAGAGAGAAAAAAATATGAAAGGAAGTTGAGGATGGGATCAACTTATAGATACCTACCTTACTGTAAACAGCTCATATAAGTATGGCCCTATATAACCCTCTGAAGTGAAGTGAAGTCGCTCAGTCGTGTCTGACTCTTTGCCACCCCGTGGACTGTAGCCCACCAGGCTCCTCGGTCCATGGGATTTTCCAGGCACGAATATTGGAGTGGGGTGCATTTCCTTCTCCAGGGGATCTTCCTGCCCAGGGATTGAATCCAGGTCTCCTGCACTGCAGGTAGACGTTTTACCGTCTGAGCTACCAGGGAAGCCCATATAACCCTCTATTGGAGGGCAATTTTCCAAAGTCTTTTCCAGTTGTGATGGGTGCCTAGAAATCTTGTGATTCTCATATGTAATTTCACTAAAATGTTTCTGTTGCTTTGTGCTCTCCCTTCCCCTTTTTGGACAGTTTTATGAGATATAATTCACATATCATAAAATTCATCTGTTTTTTAGCATATTCACAAGGCTGTAGAACCAATACTACAACTGATTTTAGAACTTTTTATCATACCAAAGAGAAAGCCCATACTTATTAGCAGTCATTTCCCATTTCCACCAAACTCTCCCAGCCCAGGCAATCATTAACCTACTTTTTGTCTCTATAGATTTGTCTATTCTGGATATTTGTGTAAGCAGAATCATAAAATATGTGGATTTATTTTTAGTAACTGGCTTCTTCTACTTTAAAAGAGTCATCCATAATATAGCCTGTATCAATATTTTATTTCTTCTTATTGCTGAATAATATTCCATTGCATAACTAAAACTAGATTTTATTTATTCCTCTGTCAGTTGATGGGGACTTGTGCTGCCTTTGCTTAAGCAGTTTGAGGTCAACCTTCTAGAGAGGCTGCCACATGCAGAGAGACACGGCCCCTCAAAGGAGTGTGCTCCAGAGCATAAGGGAGAGCTCTAAGACATCTCTGCAGATGCATGGGATGTTTCTGGACCACCCTCAGAGCCTCTGTCATTGATAACACCTGATGCAACAGAAGACCTGGAGGAGGGACAGGGGCCAATGGGCCAATCTATCAGGAAGGAGGGCGTGATGGCTTCTCCACTTCAAACCACGTGAAGGCATTTTAAATGAGCCCTAGGTTTCCAGCTTTCAGCTGCTGATGGCAGTGCTGACCCCAGGGATCACTGGGAGGTATTAAAGGTGAGAATTTTAGCTTATCCTCTGGTCCTATCCTGTCATTAATCAGGCACCTCCCACAGCCACCAAGGCTGAGTTTCCTTGCAACCAAGTTTTAGATAAAGATATCAGAAAATTTAGAGACAGGCTCTTATGAGCAGTTGCATTTTAAAATACGGATCACTGCTTGAGAGCAAATCTTAATGAAGGAATATATTATCAGTGGAAGAGTTTCGGCCATCATTCATTCATTCACTCCATAGACATTTATTGAGGAGGAAATACAGTGTAGTGTTTGAGAGTAAAGCTTCCCCAATTTTTGGTCTGGTTTTATTAAAATCTGTAAGACAGCTTTAGTGATTGGACCTCCACTCTGGAGATACTGATAGAGTAGTTGCTGGGTGATTCTGATGCACAGGCATCTTTGAGAACTCCTGGGGAAGAGTATGGACTATGGAGTCAGACAGACTTAATTTTCAATTTCACCTGTGTGTTTAGTAGATGTGGATCTTGGATAAATCATTAGTTCTCGGGTTCTCAATACCCTTCATCTCCAAAATGGGGGCGAGAGGTGCAGGAATACGTAGAACTATGGCATTGGATTGTTTGACAATTACATGAAAGAATGTAAAAGATGCTCTCACACAGCTCATGATGCAGGAGAGGTAACATTTATTGAGTGTTTTCATTTTCAACTACTGGCTAAGGTGGTGGAAACAAACTAGGCAATAGGTGCTTTTCTCAAGATGCTTAATTTGAATTAAAATGACAGGGGATATTACAAATAATGATAATTCAAGTGCCACACTTATGGAAGGCCTCAAATATTAAAAAGCCATTCTTATTCTTGATCCTCTACAGACTTATTTAGGCATTGGTACAAACCCCTGAGAGAGAAACCACAGAGAGGGAGAGAGTGACAATAATATGAGTAGATGACACTTTTTCTTCCCTCACCATGGTTTTCCCTCAGGTACCACTTCTGGAGAGTAAAAGTGGGGTGCTGCATTTGAAATAATCTTGGGATCATCTGCTCCCAGCTTTAGCCTTTTTATGTCTTTTAGAGTTTCAGTTCAGTTCAGTTCAGTTCAGTCGCTCAGTCGTGTCTGACTCTTTGCGACCCCATGAATCGCAGCACGCCAGGCCTCTCTGTCCATCACCAACTCCCGGAGTTCACTCAGACTCACGTCCATCGAGTCAGTGATGCCATCCAGCCGTCTCATCCTCTGTCGTCCCCTTCTCCTCTTGCCCCCAATCCCTCCCAGCATCAGAGTCTTTTCCAAGGAGTCAACTCTTCGCATGAGGTGGCCAAAGTACTGGAGTTTCAGCTTTAGCATCATTCCTTCCAAAGAAATCCCAGGGCTGATCTCCTTCAGAATGGACTGGTTGGATCTCCTTGCAGTCCAAGGGACTCTCAAGAGTCTTCTCCAACACCACGGTTCAAAAGCATCAATTCTTCAGCACTCAGCTTTTTTATAGTCCAAGTCTCACATCCATACATGACCACTGGAAAAACCATAGCCTTGACTAGACGGACCTTTGTTGGCAAAGTAATGTCTCTGCTTTTGAATATGCTATCTAGGTTGGTCATAACTTTCCTTCCAAGGAGTAAGCGACTTTTAATTTCATGGCTGCAGTCACCATCTGCAGTGATTTTGGAGCCTAAAAAAATAAAGTCTGACATTGTTTCCACTGTTTCCCCATCTATTTCCCATGAAGTGATGGGACCCAGATGCCATGATCTTCGTTTTCTGAATGTTGAGCTTTAAGCCAACTTTTTCACTCTCCACTGCTGCGGCTGCTGCTGCTAAGTCACTTCAGTCGTGTCCGACTCTGTGCGACCCCATAGACGGCAGCCCACCAGGCTCCCCTGTCCCTGGGATTCTCCAGGCAAGAACACTGGAGTGGGTTGCCATTTCCTTCTCCAATGCATGAAAGTGAAAAGTGAAAGTGAAGTGGTTCAGTCGTGTCCAACTCTCAGCGACCCCGTGGACTGCACTCTCCACTAGGGAACCTCAATATCTATTTTTTATAACAAGATGTCCAGATTTTAAAATGTCCATTCAGCTGAATAGGGAAGATGTAGTACATATAAACAATGGAATACTACTCAGCCATAAAGAGAATGAAATGATGCCATTACAGCAACATGGATGGACCTGGAGATTATCACAAGTAAAGTAAGTCAGAAAGAGAAAGGCCAATACCATTATGATATCACTTGTATATCAGATCTAAAATGACAAAAACAGACTCACAGACATAGAGAACAGATTTGTAATTGCCAAGGGGAGGGGTAGGGAGAGATGGATTGAGAGTTTGGAATTAGCATATGCAAGCTATTATATATAAAATGGATGGAGGAGGAAATGGCAACCCACTCCAGTATTCTGGCCTGGAAAATTCCATGGACAGAGGAGCCTGGTGGGCTACAGTCCATGAGGTCTCAAAGAGTCGGACATGACTGAGCAACTGAGCACGTATATAAAATGCATAAATGACAAGGTCCCACTTTATAGCACAGGGAAATATATTCAATATCCTGTGATAAACCATAATGGAAAATAATAATGTATAACTGAATCCCTCTGCTGTACAACAGAAATTAACACAACATTGTAAATCAACTATATTTCAATAAAAATGGATTTTTAAAAATTTCTATTTGGAGCATCGTTGATTTTAAAAACACACATTTCAAGATTAAAATCAAGAAATTGGAAACATTTATTGATATTAAATCAGTTCATTGATATTTAAATATGTTGAATCTGTGCTATTGCTCTTTGGTTATAATTCTGGTTACACAGTCTGTCCAGGAAAGTAAAAATATCCTAGAAATCCCAATATGATGTCCAACTACATTTTCTATTTTCTCTCACATCCTAAAATACCTAAAAGTCTTTATCAGAAATGTGGTCAAGAAGGCATGGCCACTATTTATGGAGCACTGTTCTTGGTTTTTCATAGATGCAAACAATTGCAAGCATCATTCATTCCCACCTGCCAGTGGCTTCTGGATGGTAAGGGGAGGCAAACATCTGTCAAGAGGAAACAAATTCTAGAAAGCAGTGAATGATACAGTTGGCAAATGCTATGGGAGTAGCTAAGAGCAGACTGCAAATGCATGAAGACAACAGAGGAGGTGAGCTGAGCCTGAATGATGCTGATGCTGAATGTGCTACCTAATTTCCTGAGTTCTGCCTCTGGGCTGGGCGCTGGGCTAAGGTACATTCATCTTAGGTACAGGAATTTATCCCAGTCAACCCCTTCAGATATTTATTCTTATTACGTTTTTTAGGTAAGAAAACTGAGGCTCAGAGAAGTTAATTAACTTGAGAAAAATTAACACACCTAATGAAATGCCAGAGCTGCAAGTCAAACACACATCTGTCAGTCTCCAGAGCCTCTTAGCTATTATAATACATACTTGAAGAAAGGGCTGGATTCTTCCGCTCTGGTCGTGAGTAGGCTCAAGAGACGGCAAAGGCATGAACATATCAGTGGGCACTTACAAAACAGAACTGTGGGATGTGGTGGTTAGGAGCTTGGGATCTGAAATCACACAAACTGGTTTTGAGCCACACTTCCTGGATGTCTATTCTTGAGAAATTAAACTCTCTAAACTTCTGTTACTGTAAAATGAGGACACAAATATATCTACCTCACTGAGCTCTTGCAAGGATAAATGAACTAAAGTGTGTAAAATGATTAGAAATTATTATCATTGTTATCATTTTTTTCCAGGACTGAACTATCCAAGAAAAGCCAGCTTAGATTTCAAGGGAAGAAGAAACAATTTATCATTCCTTTGTGCTAAAAGAGACAGACCAGGAAAGGCACAGAGATCCCTGAAAAGACTAAAGCAATTCTTGCTTATGCTTTTGGCAAAATAAGATCTGCACTGGCAAGGTCAGTATTCCCAGGAGTCTCGGCTTTGCAGATGGTTCTGCCCTAAGCTATAAACTGAATAAGGTTGTTATTAATCTTAAGAGTTTCCAATAAGGCTGTTGCCTCTGAGTTATGATTTGAAAAGCAACTGTAATATAAAATTAACTAGAGTTCATGTGTATGCAACACTTCTCCATAATTAACACTTTGATACATCCACTGCACCAAAGCCTTGCTGGTTTGGCTAAGCCCTTCCCCCACTTCTTTTCCAAAGATGATGTTTTAGAATTAGATGTTGTTAGTGTTTAAAACGGATGAATTAAACTAACAGATTCTATTCCCAGTGACCTGCAGAGACATGCTGCTGCTGCTGCTGCTAAGTCGCTTCAGTTGTGTCCGACTCTGTGTGACCCCATAGACGGCAGCCCACCAGGCTCCCCCCGTCCCTGGGATTCTCCAGGCAAGAACATTGGAGTGGGTTGCCATTTCCTTATCCAATGCATGAAAATGAAAAGTGAAAGTGAAGTCGCTCAGTCGTGTCTGACTCTTAAGGACCCCATGGACTGCAGCCTACCAGGCTCCTCCATCCATGGGATTTTCCAGGCAAGAGTACTGGATTGGGGTGCCATTGCCTTCTCCAATCCCTTGTTTATGTAGGAAAATACATTCGTGAACTTTGCACTCATGAACCTAACACAGAAATTTAATATAAAGGAGGGGAACTGCTATAGTTAAAACGATAATCAACAAGGACCGACTGTACCACACAGGTAACTCTGCTCAATGTTGTTATGTGGCAGCCTGGATGGGAGGAGGTACATGAATGGCTGAGTCCCTTTGCTCTCCACCTGAAAACTATCACAACACTGTTTATTGGCTATGTCCAATATAAAATAAACAGTTTTTTTAAAAGAAGGGGGACTGCTATTTAAGTTAGTCCAAACCTGGAGTTCTAGTTTCCTATATAAAGGGAATGTGGTGGTATGGCTATTGGGTCCAAAGATTTTAACCCTTTATACATCTGTTAGAAGAAAATGAATCTAAAATGCTAGCATTCAACATAGTATCAGCTAAGCATCTTTAGGACTGCAAGGTGTCAGGCTTGTATGGTTCTTTGTGTTATTTTTTCTCTCTCCTGTTCTTCCACCAATTACCCTCTTTATCACATATAATAATAGCAATTATTTTATTACTACAAATTATTTAGTTAACACATAAATTTTTCATATGAAAGAATGTAATACAACCAATACTTTGGCCATCTGATGCCAAGAGCTGACTCATTTGAAAAGACCCTGATGCTGGGAAAGATTGAGGGCAGGAGGAGAAGGGGACGACAGAGGATGAGATGGTTGGATGGCATCATCGACTCAATGGACATGGTTTGGGTGGACTCCAGCAGCTGGTGATGGACAGGGAGGCCTGCAGTGCTGCAGTTCATGGGGTAGCAAAGAGTCGGACACAACTGAGTGACTGAACGGACCTGAATACAACCAAAAACCTATTGTTCCTGATGCATTTGTTTTTTATATCTCAGGTTTAAATCTTCATATTAGAAATATACCCCCTGAAACGCAGTAAAATCATTCTCAGCACACATACAATAGATGTGTAACCTCTTTCAGAGGGGTTGTCAGGAAGGCTTGGTAGAAGTGACGTCTAAAATTAAGGCAAAGCAGGTGGGAGGATCCTTCCAGAACTAAACTACTCTGCAAACTCCACTAATACAGTTCCTTGTTTGGCTTCCTTTCTCCTCCTCAACTCTCTGGTGAACTCCATCCTACTCATCTTTTAGGGGTCAGATCCAGGATCATCACATATCACTTTCCCTCACACCTCTGCACCATTCCCTGGGTGGCATAAATTACTCCCTCTCGGGTTTCTATTTGCACTTTAAAGACACTTCTTATAGCATTCATCACTCTTCCCTTAATTTAATGATTCATCAATTCACAAGTATTTATGAAACATCTGGAGGGAGGATGCAGAGACAGGGTCCCTGTTCTTCCCAGAGGAGGAATCAGCAATTTCATGCAGTCTGATAACGGCACACATAATAAGAGATGGGAATCAGGAAAGATTTAGGAAAAGTGATCTGTAACAAAGATCTGTAAGATGTGAAAGAATCAGCTAGCTAAGAGAGTACAAGAAAAACCATGTTCTAGGTAGAGGGAGTACTGAATAGGAAGGTCCAGGGGTAAAAAAGAATATAAATGATGCTCTGGAGAAAAACATAGACAAGATCTTGGTGAAAAATATGGGAAAACTTCAAAGATGAACTTAGAGAGGTTGACAGGGAACAGTTAGTAGAAAACAGTATAGATTATGTTAAAGGGTTCGGACTTCATCCCCACAGTAATGTGTAGTCACCAGAGTTTCATACAAGGGAGTGACTTATCACATTTTGGTTTTAGCGACAGAGGATGAGATGCTTGGATGGCATCATCGACTCAGTGGACATGAGTTTGAGAAAACTCTGAGAGATAGTGAAGGACAGGGAAGTCTGGCCTGCTTGCAGTCCAGGGGGTTGCGAAGAGTCAGATACGACTGAGCGATTGAGCAGCAAACAGTCCTTTGGCAATTGAGAATGAAACGGACTAGAGGGGTAAACACAGACAGTGCAAGAACATTCAGCAGGCGATGGCCATGATCCATTTATAGCGTAGTTATTCTTCAGGTGACTGAGCCCACGTGAGGGTAAAACTGTCTCATTCATCTTTGCACTCACAGTACCTGTCACAAGGACCACCACGAAGCTCAGTTTCATTAACACTGGCCCAGATCCAAGGAAAACACTGAGAACGAGGAACATATTTCACAATTTCAACGAAGATGATTTATAATAAGAGTTCTTATGGAAAATTTATTTTGCTTTGTGAAAGCGCCTGAATGACTGTTTTGATTTCAGGCAAAAGTAAAAGTTTGGTGTAACAGTTAAGTAAACAATAAAGTTAAGTAAGTTTTCATTTAAGCCGTGTTCTGAGATTTCATGACCCTTGCTGCTATTCATCATATTCAAATAAAATCGAGTTTAATTTCATTCGGCACTGAGTAAGTTATCTTGCATTGTACTACTATGACTGGATTTAGAGGACTTTGAAGGATGAGTTCAGCAAAGTAAGTTACTCAGTGCTATACAGTCTTAAATGCAGTATTCTTTCTTTCTGGATTGAAAGTATTTTACAGCTACTGTAGAATGAGGAGTACCAATGTCATTGGACATGGGGGAGAAATATCAAACTAGCAGGAAATCACTGAGTTTTCAAGGTCAGACAAAGAAACCTCTGCCTAAAGTAGGCACTTGCTTCATCTGTACAGTATTTAAAAAAAAAAAAAAAAACTGGTATGTAAAATTAAAGAAAAATACCCAGATCACTAGAGGGAGTGAGCTTCAGAGAAAATGTATTTATAACTGAGAGCAAGCCTTTCTATTTTAGGCATATGTGAAACACATATACCTTATGCTATCGTTTCCTTGGTGACTGCTCTCAAAGGCCACACATTTTAAAAAAACTATCATAAAAGCACATGTGCAAAGTGTCAAACATGAGCAGAAATTTCTGTATATAGGATAAGAAATGAATAACCTGCTATTTAAAAAGAGGACAATTTCTGTATAAAGATTTATACAGACTAATATTACTTGAGTAAAAGCATGTAAAGTTTGCATATAATATTGGATATACAGTACAGTTCTATTATAATATCTTCCCTATGTTATAATATGGTATCATGTACCAATAGTATAATAAATTACAGAATATAGAAATGATTTTTTTTTATCATTTAGATTCCTATTTTGAGTTCTGTTCCTGAGGTCAATATTTAACTATATTTTTAAAATTGGTAAGATCTTGGAAGTAAGATAGTGAGGTTGGCTAATGGAAATTAGTCAATCTAGCCCCAATGTGTAGCCATATGCTATAGGTAAATCACTGTAAAATTACAGATCAGCAACTACTTCTTGAACCATAATCATGTGCAAGCTATTGTGTTAACATTGAAGATAGTACAACATGTATCTGTCAAACAAGGCTGCATATGCCATGTGCCAAAGGAGGAAACACACACACACACATGCAGGAGAATCAAAGGGACGGTAGCACGAGGGCAAGGACTATGTCTGTCTGGCTCCTTGTTGAATCTCAGTGCCTAGTACAGTGGGGCCAGGCACAAAATAGACTCTGAATAAATATTTCTAATTAAATAAATGACTTTACCAGAAGAAAAGGCTTTATGATAAGGCTGGAACATGAAGGATGACTAGAAGGGATTAAGAAAAGGCAGAAAGGTAGGACAAGCGAAGGAATAAATTGCAGACTACAATATCTGGTGTGGAAGGTTTATCCTGGGGAACAAACCAATGCAAAGGGATGGTAAATTATGATGTCTTGACTGCCTAGATACTGATTTTACATTTTGTTAAAAACTTACTGAGAATCTGAGAAATATTTTTAAGAGAAGAGGCATGATGCAATTTTTTTTAAAAAAAGATTAATTTTGTCATTATATGTAAAGCAGAATGAAGTAAAGAAACTAGAGGTTAGAGGTCCAGATATGGATCCATTATCAATGTTCAGATACAAAGAGAAGAAGTTTGGATTAGGATGGAAAAATAGAAGTGCCTTTTTCTCTCCTAGTCAAAGAAAGGAAAGATGGGAAAAATTCTTCCCCATCATCATTTTCATCATCATCACCCAAGTTCAATCCCTGGGTCAGGTAGATCCCCTGGAGAAGAGAACAGCAACCCACTCCAATATTCTTGCCTGGAGAATCCCATGGACAGAGGAGCCTGGAGGGCTACAGTCCATAGGGTTGCAAAGAGTTGGACACAACTGAGTGACTAACACTTTCACTTTTTAAAGTGGTTTACAATGCAGCGTTTTACATGCATCCTTCCATTTCAGACTTAAAACAAGACTATGAGATATACGTGTTTATTATTCCTTTTTATAGATGAGAGAATTGAGGTGATAGGAGGTCAAGCTTCTCACTCAAAGTCACAGAGCTAGGTAGGTGACATGGTCAAGATGTATTTGAGCCTGAAGTTTCTTATGGACTGAAACCACTACACTTCTCTCCAGCTGATCTGTGATGTTTGAAGAGTCCCCACAAGTGCTGATTGTTGGGAAGCAGTGAGAGAGAGAAGGGAAGGTTGAAGATGACACCCAATCCTTGGGTGCATGGGATGTTGGAAGAATGTCAGTATCAACAAACTCATTGGAATGAAAGGAATCATATGTGCACCCAGACACACAGGTGTGCTGTGCTAAGTCGTGTCAGTTGTGTCCAACTCTTTGCAGCCCCCTGGACAGTAAGTAGCCTGTCAATCTCCTCTGTCCATGGGATCCTCCAGGCAAGAATACTGGAATGGATTGCCATGCCCTCTTCCAGGGGATCTTCCTGACTCAAGGATTGAACCCGCATCTCTTATGCTTCCTGCATCGACAGGTGGGCTCTTTACCACTAGTGCCACCTGGTAAGCCCTGTGCTTAAATATAACAAGAGCTAATATTTTCAGGTCCTTGGTATAACCCAGGAATTATGCTTAATGATTCTCATTTTCTTGTTTAAACCACAACATTATAAGTATTACAGAAAAGGAAAAAGAGTCTCAGAAAAGAACTATGAATTGTATAATATTATATAAGTAGTAAAAAGGCAAGTTAGGACATAACACAGACAGTCATATCCCAAAGTCTATAAATCCAGTAATGATTCTGTAGCAGAAACACTCCAGTTTGTTTTTAGAGAAATCACACTTGAAGGACAGCAGTACCGTCTTTTCATTACTGATTGGTTTATCTATCTTTAAAATTTACTACACAACCTCTTTGAAAACAATTTCTAAGCACTTTATAGAAATAATAGACTTCAACAAAATAAGATTTAAGACATTTAAAATTAAGTGAATAGTACTTGTGTGAAAGTGTTAGTCACTTAGTGGTATCAGACTCCTTGCGATCCCATGGACTGTAGCCTGCCAGGCTCCTCTGTCCATGGGATTCTCTAGGCAAGAAGACTGGAGTGGGTGGCCATTCCCTTCTCCAAGGGATCTTCCTGACCCAGAGATTGAACAGGGTCTCCTGCATTGCAGGCGGACTCTTTACTATCTGAGCCACTTGCATACGCATACATAAAGATAGGTGCTCAAAAGGCAATAGTTTAAGTAAATAGTAATGATGTACACATACATAGAGACTGATGTTCAAATAGCAATAGTTCTCTTTGTGTGGTACATGGTAAGAGGTCTTAATTTAAACTTAAGTATGGCTTTTCTTCTTATTATTATTATTTGCTTTAATATACAATCAGTTGTATGTTAAATTACACAATATAATATTTATTGCATACTTAATATAATCCAAATGAAATAATATTCCTGAGGAAAAAAAAGAAGAATTCAGTGAGGAAAGTGGAGCAAAGAGAAATCAAGGGTAAATAACCAGCTGAAGCTAGGGGTGAAGCTGGAATCCATTGTCATGCTTTCAACACACATCATGAAAAGCTGGAATTAATTCAAGCATAGAGATCTCATTTCTAAATCTGAAATGCTTCAGACTCAAACGCCTCTCCTCTCCACTGAAGAGAGAACCAGCCATTGGGCACTGAGAGTCACAGCACAATTTTCCACTCCGCAAATCCTGACAATGGTAATCAAACAGAAGGGGAAAAAACTGTATGTAGGGTCCCTTCTTGTGAAGAACTCTTTAAACTCACAAAGTCTTAATGTTATTCTTCCAAAATATGAACTACTATTGGAGGAAGTGTAATTTATCATTGACTTAATAACAATGTTATTTTTACCCCATATTAAACTCTGCAACATATATTAACAGTATCTAAGTACTTAGAAATTTAAGCAAGATAATTTCACGTGTAAGCAATTTACATCTGAGAAACACACTTTTTCCCAGTATTTTCTTTGGCTTACTACCTACCCCATGGCACAGAAAGGAGCTACAATTTCTCACTTAACATTTCAAAGTATTTCAATATACAACTTTGTTAGGAAAAGCAAGCTCAAATGTGCAAATTGTTTTTCTGCACACAGACCCACAAGGAAGGTTCTGAGATACAGTATTCCTCTCTGTATGGTAAGCAATCTGTGATATTTTAAATCCTTGGAGTGCTGGCCTATAATATTCTAGGTCATCATAGATTTTGTACAGATAATTATTATAGTTCATCCACCTACTCACCTCATACTGTGACAGATGAGTACTACTAAGACTACTAACTATCTTTCTCCTCATTATTGCTGACCGTTTAACTAGGCTGGCCACTGTGCTAAGCTATTTACATGCATTTTATTTTTAATGCTCTGAGGTGGGTGTACAAGTCATCTAGCCCAGCCTCAAACCTGTGACTTATGAATCCTCCTTACAACTCTCCCCACTGGAGGGACTGCCATGTGGATAATGAACTGCAGGCTTGAAAATGTAATGAGTGCTGTAGGAAGAAAGCAAGCCACACACTACCAGAGCACAGAGAAGGAGATCTAATTCCCTGGGGAGGGCCAGCACTGCTAACAGAAGGGATGGCTGAGCAGAGTCTGGAAAGATGACAGAGGATTTGTCATGTGGTTGAAGAAATGAGGAAGAGCTGAATAAATGTCATATGAGAAGATTTAGTAAGAATTACAGATATGCCAAGAATATTGCTTAACTGGAGTTAGGGGGAGGATGGAGGAGAAAGAGAATTTTGAAAGGGCTCATTTTTGTATCTTTACTGAGCTTGTCTCTATTCTTACACCTCATTAAAACACTAAATTTTGGGGAGAAGGGTTCCACATGCTAAGCTATAGACTGAAAACCTGTTTAACAATAATTCTATTGAAATTTTTCTACAGGTCAAGCACAGTATGAACCACTGCACATATAGTCTCTCTCTAAAACACACTCATGATGTTGATATAATTTTCCCATTGCACAAGAGAAGAAATTAAAAACTGAAAATTTGTGCAACTGTACAAAGTGTATGTCTATGCCATTCATTGACTCAGTTGTTTCTCTAGAACCTACAATGTGTCTGACAGAATTTAACATCAGGTCAGCCTGATTCAACAACATTCATTTTAACTAATACACAGCACTTGTCTTTCCTTTAGAATCAGAAAGGGAATATCTTTTTTTTTTTTCCTGTTCTATAACTATTATTAGCTTTAAAATTCTCAGATGAATCAAAAACAAGTCCTGCTCTATAGAAATCAAAGCATAAGGTTGCAAACACATTTCTTATCCAGAGCATTTAAAAGATTTAACACAAGGTTGTGTATCATTATTGTAGCAACGCACTGAGCCCTGACTGAAGTAGTCACTTAGGGCATTTCACAGATAAATCCCATTTTTCAGGGTGCTTATAACCTAGCAGTTAACGTTTTTCCTGTGTGAAATAGGGTAAGACAAGGGAGTGCTTTACTCCTGCAAAACAGTGCACACAAAATAGCTATTAAGTCTTAAATGATCACATGAGATAGATAATTAAATAAGATGGTACTGGAAGCCTGAATCTGGGGCTGTGGTTGAAAAACTTCTTATAATGTTGATCTGATTGCTTCAGACAGTCTGACAAAAAACAACCAATGATAAGTAATCAGTAATATTTCCTTTGTATTCATTCAGATGGACTATCGGTGACTTAGTGAAGATGAATGACTGACCTTTATTCGGCTCTGAGCTGGCAAGTACTGATGGGGGAAGATTTATTCCAAGATGTTTGACTGTAGAGCCCATGTCTTCATTCTGTCATTCAGGCCTCCCTTGGAGGGTGGTAGTGAAAAGTCCACAGAATAATGCAGGTGAAGTGTTTAGCAATGTATGCATCAAGTAAGAGCTTTTTTAAAATGTTGGTTTATTCAACAAATGTCTATTGAACACGTAATAGCTGCTGAACACTGGTCTTGGCACTGAGTAAATAAATGAAAACAGACATATGTCTCCAGCTCATGGAGATAATGTATTAGTTGGGAGAGGCACACAATAAGCATAATAAGTAAGTACTCTGCTAGATTATGACAAAGTTTTATGGGAAACAATAAAAGCACGGAAGGTGATGGGAAGTGTTCATGCGGGTTCTGATTTTAGATAACAGAAAGCCTAGACAAGCATGTGCTATCTGGCTGAAGACTGGATGGGGTGAGCCACTCAGACGCCTGGGCAGAAGTGTTCCAGGAGTGCTGGGCAAGTACAGGAGCTCTGCAGTGGGTACAGACATCCAAGTTCCAGGAACGGCAGGAGGCCAGCCAGGCTGGAGGGAATAAGCAAATTAGGACAGCAGCCAAGCTGAGGGCAGGCATTGATGGGAGGGCAGTGTGTGCAAACCACACTGCACTTTTTAGGCCGTTTTACATCGACTTGGGCTTTTACTCAGAGTGAGGTCCCACTGTAGGATTTGACGGGAGGGGTGCCCTCATCTGGCTTCAGTTTTAGCATCTCACTGACTCCAGTGGTTAGAGTAGAAGAATTTGCATAAGAGGGATAGTAAGGAGACTGCCTTGGAAGCCTCTGCAAAAATCCAGCTTAAAGATGGTGGTGATTTAGGTCAGGGTGGGAAATGTAGAGTTAGTAAGAGGGACCAGATGTAAACTGCTGTTAATCCTTTCTAAATTGGTGTTTGGTCAAAATTACAACCAATCAGTTGCTAAGCTGAGATGCAAAGTCACATAAGGTTGACTCAAGTATTAAAGAGTTCACTATACTATTTGTCTGTGAAATTTATTAAGCTCCCACTGGACTGGGAAGATCCCCTGGAGAAGGAAATGGTAACTCACTCCAGTATTCTTGCCTGGAAAATTCCATGGACAGAGGAGCCTGGTGAGCTATAGTCCATGGGGTTGCAAGGAATCTGAAGTGACTGAGAAAACACCCTAAGAAAGGCATTGTGCTAGGCACCGCAGCTATCCCCACCACTTGGAGAGCTTAAATCTAAGAGGACAGTACACCACAGCTATAAAGTGGAAGCAGGGACAGATTTTATTTTCTTGAGCTCCAAATCACTGTGGACAGTGACTGCAGCCATGAAATTAAAAGGTGCTTGCTCTTTGGAAAGGAAGTTATGACAAACCTAGATAGCATAATAAAAAGCAGAGATCTCTCGCTTGGCTGACAAAGGTCCACATAGTCAAAGCTATGGTTCTTCCAGTAGTCATGTACGGATGTAAGGACTGGATCACAAAGAAGGCTGAGTGCCGAAGAATTAATGCTTTCAAATTGTGGTGCTGGAAAAGACTCTTGAGAGTCCTTGGACTGCAAGTAGATCAAACCAGTCAATCCTAAAGAAAATCAACCCTGAATGTTCACTGGAAGGACTGATGCTTAAATTGAAGCTCCAATACTTTGGCCACCTGATGGGAAGAGCTGACTTATTGGAAAAGACCCTGATGCTGGGAAAGATTGCAGGCGGGAGAAGAAGGCAGCAGAGTGTGAGATGGTTAGACAGCATCACCAACTCAATGGATATGAATTTGAGCGAACTCTGGGAGATAGTGAAGGACGGAGGAGACTGGCGTGCTGCAGTCTATGGGGTCACAAGAGACAGACATGACTCAGTGACTAAACAACAACAATGTATCCAGTCTATAAGCTCGTACGCAATAGTTATAACACACATACCTAGATATAATGACCAATGAGACTAGCTGCACTTCAAGATGTATCATTCAGTCAAAAAAGCAAGATGAAGGAAACACAAAGTGTAATTTTTAATAAACACACACATACTTTATGTGGACATGTATGTATATGAAATCACAATACATTTTGGAAAGATATGGGTGAAGGGTTCCACCTTGTTCAGGAATCAAAAGGGCTTCCTACAGAATTCCTTGGCAATCCAATGTTTAGGACTGTGTGCTCTCACTGCTGAGAGCCTGGGTTTAATCCCTGGTTGGGGAACTAAAATCCCACAAGCCACATGGTCTGGCCAACCCCTACAAAAACAACAAACAAAAACAAAAAGGTGTCCTACATGCTTCCTATTATTTACTCCAAACCCTCTGGGGAAGATCACTCAACCCCTCCCCTCTCAAATGTGGGTTAGTCTGCAGGCCATTCTCCAGAGCTGTGTGGCAGTGTGGCCATTGCAAGAAACACTGTGTCATCCTCTGTGTGATAAGCCCCACCCTGACGACAGCTCCGACAGTGACATGCTTTAATCTGTCTCTGGGAAAGCTGAGACCCTCAGAGTGGACAGGTCAATCCTGGGTGAAAAAAAATCTCTTCTGTTTCTTTCCTGTCTCCTAGGATTTTCCTGGGGGGTTGAGGGTGACTGAAGCCTCCTTCTGGCCTCTTTTCTCATACTCCTTTGTCACCATCTTCTGGCCCAGTGCTTCACTCCACTCAGCCTTCCAAAGAAGCGTAAACACGATAAATCACTCCTGCCAACATGCTAGCAGATAGTTTGTGTTTACAGGTGCTCCCACCCCCCTGATACATGAGTTTTATTTTGAAAAGGGGTTTAGGAGATGTAAGCATTGAGGGAGATTTTATAGGAGAAAACTAGTATTACCCATAAACCCCTGTACATAAACTCAGTTATCAAAATGATTAGTATTAACTCTTGTTTATTCCTTTGTTTGCTTTTCCTACTGTTCTTTCCCCCTTGCAGTTAATCTTTAATGTATATAAGTCTTTATCTATCTTTATTTAACTTTGCATATCTATTCTTTCTTTCCTTTCCCCTTAACATATTTGTTAGTTTTATTTTCATTGCTTTATTCCCCAATTGGCACCTTGCTTAGTTTTGTTTTCCAGTTTGTGCTTTAGTTAGTTTTGTTCTGATAGATGTAATTTTTGGTTTCCTTTGTACACCAGGTCGATCTACTGTACTTTATTTTTGTTGCACTGTTCTGATTTTGCTTATGGGTGTATATGTATATGTGTACATTCTATTATTTTTATTATTATTTGCCTGATGTAACTGCCATTTGTTTGGGGTTCATCTTTGGTTTCTCATTTTTGGATATTTGTTTTAATCTCACTTAATGCCATAACAAACTACTTGTTGAATCTTCATTCCTGACTAGAGATCAAGCCTTGAACCTTTGGAGTGGGAGCACTGACTCCAAGACCCTAGACTACCAGAGAACTAACCCTAGGGAGTATCAAATAGTGAGAACTCACACAAAGGAAAACACTTCAAGAGAAGACTCCACACCACCCAACCACCAGTAGCACCCTGTGCAGGATGCCTCATATAAGTAACAAACAAAACAAAAATACAAACTCAATCATCAGCAGACAGGATTACCACCTCACTCAGCCTTGCCCATCAGAGGAAAAACAAACAAAAACTCAGCACAAATCTCACCCTATATGATGCTTACACAAACCACTGGACCAATCTTAGGAGGGCAGAAACCAAAAGAAAGAAAGAATTCAACCTTGAAGCCTGGGAGAAAGAGACCTCAAACACGATAAGTTAAAAAAAAAAAATGAAAAGGCAGAGAAATACTACACAAATGAAGGAACAAACTAGAAACACAGAAGTCCAAATAAATGAAGAGGAAATAGGCAAACTACCTGAAAAAGAATTCAGAATAATGATAGTAAAGATGATCAAAAACCTTGAAAACAGAACGGGGAAAATGCAAGAATCAATTAACAAAGACCTAGAGGAATTAAAGAATAAACATAAAGAGACAAACAACACGATTACTGAAATTAAAAATACTCTAGAAGGAATCAATAGCAGAATATCTGAAGCAGAAGAATGAATCAGTGAGCTGGAAGATAAAATGGTGGCATTCTGAAGAGCAGAATAAAGTAAAAAGCATGAAAAGAACTGAGGATAGTCTCAGAGACTTCTGGGACAATACCAAATGCACTAACATTCATATTATAGGGATCCCAGTCCATGGGGTCGCTAAGAGAAGGACACGATGGAGCGACTTCAGTTTCATGCATTGGAGAAGGAAATAGCAACCCACTCCAGTGTTCTTGCCTGGAGAATCCCAGGGACGGGGGAGCCTGGTGGGCTGCCATCTATGGGGTTGCACAGAGTCGGAAATGACTGAAGTGATTTAGCAGCAGCAGCAGAAGAAGAAAAAGAGAAAAAGAAAGGGTATGAGAAAATTTTTGAAGAGATAATAGCTGAAAATTTCCCCAACATGGAAAAGGAAATAATCAATCAAGTCCAAGAGGCACAAAGAGTCGCATACAGGATAGACCCAAGGAGAAACACACCAAGACACATACTAATCAAACTAACAAAGACTAAACACAAAGAAAAATATTAAAAGCAGCAAGGGAAAAACAACAAGTAACATACAAGGGAAACCCCATATGCATAAGAGCTGATTGTTCAGCAGAAACTCTGCAGGCCAGAAGGGAATGGCAGGATATATTTAAAGTACTGAAAGGGGAAAATCTATAACCAAGATCATTATACCTGGCAAGCATCTCATTCAAAATTGATGGAGAAATCAAAAGCTTTTCAGAAAAGCAAAAGTTAAGAGAAGTGAGTACCACCAAACCAGCTTTACAACAAATGTTAAAGGGACTTATATAGTCAAGAAATACAAGAGAAGGAAAAAGAGCTACAAAATCAACCCCAAACAATTAAGAAAAGGGCAATAGTAACATATATATCAATAATTAATTTAAATGTAAATGGATTAAATGCTCCAACCAAAAGACACAGACTAGCTGAATAGATACAAAAACAAGACCCATACATATGCTGTCTACAAGAAACCCACCTCAGACCTCAACACATATAGGCTAAAAGTGAGAGAATGGAAAAATATATTCCATGCAACTGGGAAGCAAAAGAAAGCTGGAGTAGCAATCCTCATATCAGACAAAATAGATCTTAAAGAAAATTATAAGAGATAAGGGAGGACACTACATAATGATCAAGGGATCAATCCAAGAGGAAGACATAATAATTGTAAATATTTATGCACCCAACAGAGGAGCACCTCAATACATAAGACAAACACTAACAGACATAAAAGGAGAAATTGACAGTAATACAGTAATAGTAGGACACTTTAATATCCCACTCACACCAATGGACAGATCATCAAAACAGAAAATTAATAAGGAAACACAAGTCTTAAATGATACACCAGATGAGATGGATCTCATTGATATCTTCAGGACATTGCATCCAAATGCAGAAGAAGGTACCTTCTTCTCAAGTGCACATGGAACATTCTCCAGGATAGACCACGTCTTGTGCCACAAATCAAACCTCAGTAAATTTAAGAAAACTGAAATCGTATCAAGCATCTTCTTCAACCACAACACCATGAGACCAGTTATCAATTACAAGAAAAAACTGTAAGAAATACAAACACATGGAGATTAAACAACAAATTTATAAATAACCAACAGGTTACTGAAGAAATCAAAAGGGAAATCAAAACTTTTCTAGAAACAAATGACAATGAAAACATGACAACTCAAAACCTATGGGATGCAGCAAAAGCAGTTCTAAGAGGGAAATTTATAGCAATACAATCCTACCTCAAGAAACAAGAAAAGCATCAAATAGACAACCTAACTTTACACCTAAAACAACTGGAAAAGGAAGAACAACCCCCCAAAATTAGTAGAAGGAAATAAATCATAAAGAAATAAATGAAAAAGAAATGAAAGAAACAACAGTAGAGATTAATAAAACTAAAAGCTGGTTCTTTGAGAAGATAAAAAGAATTGACAAACCTTGAGCTAGACTCATCAAGAAAAAAAGAAGAATCAAATCAACAAAATTAGAAATGAAAAACGAGAGGTTACAACAGACAATGCAGAAATACAAAGGATTATAAGAGACTACTATGAACAACTATATGGCAATAAAATGGATAACCTGGAAGAAATGGACAGATTCTTAGAAAAGTTTAATCTTCCAAGACTGAACCAAGAAGAAATAGAAATTATGAACAACCCAATTACAAGTACTGAAATTGAAGCTGTGATCAAGAATCTCCCAAAAAACAAAAGCCCAGGACCAAATAGCGTCACAGGAGACTTCTGTCAAACATCTAGAAAAAAGCTAATGCCTATCCTTCTAAAACTCTTTAAAAAAACTGCAGAGGAAGGAACATTTCCAAACTCATTCTATAAAGCTACCATCACCCTGATACCAAAACCAGACAAAGACAACACACAAAAAGACAACTACAGGCCAATATCACTGATGAACCTGGGTGCAAAAATCCTCAACAAAATTTTAGCAAACAGAATTCAGCAACACATCAAAAAGCTCATACACCATGATCAAGTTGGGTTTATTCCAGGGATGCAAGGATTCTTCAATATATGCAAATCAATCAATGTGATACACCATATTAACAAAATGAAAGATAAAAACCATGTGATAATCTCAATAGATGCAGAAAAAGCCTTTGACAAAATTCAGCAGCCATTTATGATTAAAACTCTTCAAAAAAACGGGCATAGAAGGAACCTATCTCAACACAGTAAAGGCCATATATGATAAGCCTACAGCAAACATTATTCTCAATAATGAAAAACTGAAAGCATTCCCTCTAAGATCAGAAACAAGACAGGGTGTCCACTTTAACAACTATTAGTCAACATAGTTCTGGAAGTCCTACCTACAGCATTCAGAGAAGAAAAAGAAATAAAAGGAATCCAGATGGAAAAAAAGAAGTAAAGCTCTGACTGTTTGCAAATGACATGATACTGTACATAGAAAACTCTAAAGATAGTATCAGAAAATTACTAGAACTAATCAGTGAATTTAGCAAAGTTGCAGGATACAAAATCAATACACAGAAATCACTTGTATTTCTATACAATAACAATGAAAAATCAGAAAGAGAAATTAAAGAATCAATCCCATTTGCCATTGCAACCAAAAGAATTAAATATCTAGGAATAAACCTACCTAAGGAGACAAAAGAACCATACATAGAAAATTACAAGACAGTAATGAAAGAAATAAAAGATGACATAAACTCATGGAGAGATATTCTATGTTCCTGGGTAGAAAGAATCAATATTGTGAAAATGACTCTACTACTAAACATAATCTGCAGATTCAATGTGATCCCTATCAAATCACCAATGGCATTTTTCACACTACTAGAACAAAAGTTTTCACAATTCATATGGAAACACAAAAGACCCCGACAGCCAAAGTAGTATTGAGAAAGAAGAATAGAGCTGGAGGAATCAACCTTCCTGATTTCAGATTATACTACAAAGCTACAGTCATCAAGACAGTATGGCACTGGCACAAAAACAGAAATATAGACCAGGAGAACAAGATAGAGAGCCCCAAAATAAACCCATGCACCTATGGCTACTTTATTTTTGACAAAGGAGGCAAGAATATACAATGGGGCAAAGACAGCCTCTTCAATAAGTGGTGCTGGGAAAACTGGATAGATACATGTAAAAGAATGAAATTAGAACACTCCCTAACACCATACACAAAGATAAACTCAAAATGGATTAAAGACCTAAATATAAGACCAGAAACTATAAAACTCCTAGAGGAAAACATAGGCAGAACACTCGATGACTTAAATCAAAGTAAGATCCTCTATGACCCACCTTCTAGAGTAATGGAAATAAAAACAAAAGTAAACAAGTGGGACCTGATTAAACTTAAAAGCTTTTGCACAGCAAAGGAAACTATAAGCAAGGTGAAAAGACAACCCTCAGAATAGGAGAAAATAATAGCAAATGAAACAACTGACAAAGGATTAATTTCCAAAATATACAAGCAGCTCATACAACTCAATGCCAGGAAAACAAACAACCCAATCAGAAAGTGGGAAAAAGATCTAAACAGACATTTCTCCAAAGAAGACATACAGATGGCTAACAAACGCATGAAAAGGTGCTCAATATTGCTCATTATTAGAGAAATGCAAGTCAAAACTATAATGAGATATCACCTCACACTGGTCAGAATGGCCATCGTCAAGACGTCTACAAACAATAAATGCTGGAGAGGATGTGGGGAAAAGGGAGCATTCTTCCTGTTGGAGGGAAGGCAAATCTATATAGCCACTATGGAAGATGGTATGGAGATTCCTTAAAAAACTAGGAATAAAACCACCAGAGCCTGGTGGGCTGCCGTCTATGGGGTCGCACAGAGTAGGACATGACTGAAATGACTTAGCAGCAGCAGCATGACCCAGCAATCCCCCTCCTAGGTATATACCCTGAGGAAACCAAAACTGAAAAAGACACACGTATCCCATTATTCACTGCAGCACTATTTACAGTAGCTGGAACATGGAAGCAACCTAGATGTCCATTGACAGATGAATAGATAAAGAAGTTGTGGTACATATACACAATGGAACATTACTCAGCCATAAAAAGGAACGCACTTGAGTCTGTTCTGATGAGATGGATGAACCTAGGACCTATAATACAGAGTGAAGTGAGTCAGAAAGAGAAAGATAAACATCGTATTCTAACACATATACATGGAATCAAGAAGAATGGTACTGAAGAACTTATTGACAGGGCAGCAATGGAGAAACAGACATACAGAACAGACTTGTGGACATGGGGAGAGGGTGAGATGTATGGAAAGAGTAACATGGAAACTTATATTACCATATGTAAAATAGCCAATGGGAATTTGCTGTATGGCTCAGGAAACTCAAATGAGGCTCTGTATCAACCTAGAGGGGTGGGATGGGGAGGGAGATGGTAGGGAGGTTCACAAGGGAGGGGATATATGTATACCTATGGTTGATTCATGTTGAGGTTTGACAGAAAACAACAAAATTCTGTAAAGCAATTATCCTTCAACTTAAAAAAAAAACTCCACTTTCTCCACTGTACACAGATTAAATGTTACTGTTATTATTAACCTTCTCACCTCCTCCAAGGTATACAGATTAGGAAATTCTATTAATAAACCCCCCTTTTCCAGCCCTGCTCATTCTGTCACTGGGAAGATATTTGCATGAACTGCGCTAGGCTTAAAAGGCCAAGGATTTTTAATCATCCTTGTTCCTGGCACCGCCAAGCATTCTTTCTCTCTCTGTCTCTTCTTCTTCTTCCTCATTTTTTAAACAAGTTTATAAGCTTACAAAGTGCTTGAACATGCTTTATTTCATTTAACTTCACAATGAGACTCTGAGATAGATACTACGCTCCCCACTTTACAGATGACAACACTGAGGCTAGGAAGCATGAAGTTGGTGCTACAGAGCTGGGATGTAACCTAAGTTGTCCTCTTCTGAACTCTGTGTTCATGTATCACAACCCAAGCCTAGACTTTCTCTCCTACAGCCTCTCCCAGAAGAGGGGAGTGTTTCCCTCTTTCTGCTCAAGGGTACTAGAAGCACTGATTGAACAAGAGGGAGCAGGGGAAGGAGCCCTGGAACTGCTTGTACTGTTCACACCTGCGGGAGGGGACTCCACGTGGGAGCCTGTGTGCACCTGTGCCTCTTAAGTGAGACACTGGGCTGGAAGATGGTGACAAAGGAGGGAGAGAAAAAGAGGCCAGAAGGAGGCTCTGGTCACCCTCAAACCCCCTGTACATGTATCTGTTTCTGTGTCCTTCTTTCAAGTAGAATTCTTTTTCCCCAAATACAATGCCCCTTCCTGCCTCAGGGCCCTTACACCCCCATTCCCTCTGTTAAGGTCCTCTCTAATTCTTTAGAGTCTAATGATATCAAGTCAAATGTGACTCAAGGATGCTGCTGTAGGTTGAACTGTGCTCCCTAAGAAAGATATGGTCAAGTCCAAATGTCCAGTACCTATGACTGTGACCTTTCTTATGAAATAGCGTCACTGCAGATGTAATCAATGAGGTCATGCTGGATTAGGGTGAGCCCAATTCAAGGACTAATGTCCTTTTCAAGAAAAGAAAAATTTACCCACAAACACACACATGCATACAAAGGAGAGAAGGCCTGGACAATGGAAGCTGAGACTGGCGTGAGTCCTCTACAAGCTAAGGAACACCAAGTATTGGCAGCAAACCCCCCGAAGCTGGAAGAGAAAGAGCTTCCAGAAAGAACCAGCTCTACTAATAATTTGATTTCCGATTGCTGGCCTCTAGAACTGTAGGGGGATACATGTCTGTCATCTTTGCCACCAAGTTTGTGGTCATCACGGCTGCCTTAGGAAATTACAACAGAAGCAGTCTTGGGTTTTCTGGAACAGGCCAGGCTCATCCAGTACAGGTTTTCACAGCATCAGCTATTTTCTTCTAAACAGAATAATATCACAGCCTGTGGTTATATATTTGTTTGTTTTTTGATCAATATTTATACCTCACTAAAATGGAAGCCTTATGAAAATGGATAGTGTTGGGTTTTGATCACTAGTGAGAAAAAAAAAAAAGCCAGTAGTGACTAGCATAAAAACAGCACAGTATACAATGAATATTTTTTAAATGAAAGGCTGAATGGATTGAGGGTCGACTAGAAGAGAGAACGGCACTTGCAGTTTTTTGGCCTGGGACTACGGAAAAAGCATCCATCTGAAAACAAAATGAAGCTCTAACTTTCTCTTATTTTGCTCTCTCTCTCAATCTTGGTCTGATTTCTTGCTTTTGTCAAGTTAGCTTCACAACATTTGTCTTTTTAAAAGTCTGTGGGAACTGATAAGACTGACAAAATAGTTCACGATAACAGGAAAAACTGTCAACACCAACGCTGATGATAAATACAGTAAAACTGTGAAAAAATGAAAACAAACGATTTCTTTTAAGTTAGAGAGAGTGGATGCTTTTCTTTCACCATCTTATGAAACAGTACAATAACAATTATTTGTACCATCAACTTTGTATACAATTGAAAATGGTAGATGATTTTTGTTTAATGAAAATAGAAGTCATATATATTTTTTCCTAGCTAGTGAATAAATAGTGTTAGCTATTTATAAACATCATCACATACTCATATATCTTAAATAGTACAGGAAAATGATGCTGCATAATGGTTAAGGGCAAGAACTCTGCAGTTAGATTCCAAGCTTGATAACCAGCTCTAACCACTTAGTGGGTGACCTAGGACACATTACATAACTCCTCTACTTCCCAGCTTTTAATTTCTGTCTCAAAGGGCTGTTGCATAGATGAAATAAGCTAATATATGCAAAAACATAAAATAGTAATTGGCATATAGTAAAACTCAATACATTTTAGCATTATTATTACTATTAGACATCTGACAGTTGATGAGACCATGGAAAGTAGTCACTGAAATAATCTCATCTATTTATGTCATAGCTACAAATTACAAATCATTTTTCTTATTCATCTTCCAGAATTAAAAAGCAATGAATAAAATAGACTGGTGAATGATGCGTGGGGTTAGGGATGGCAAAGAGATTTTGCAAACACATTTCTTTGTAATAAGAAGCGCTGAAAGCTTAATTAATCTTTTTATTTTGGTGAGGGGGTTAGGGACATAAAACGTCAAAGAAATGGAACTAAAATTAATATGCCCTATTTGCATTCTTTTAAAGACATTAATTTATTTTGACGGTAATTTTTAAGTTCAAATTTTTGCACTTTAGTCTTAGCCTGTCAAGGCAAAATTTCAAAGGACTGTTAAAAACTCAGGTTAGCAGAATGATTTAAATGGTTTAAAGACTCAGAATTATAATTAATTTCACACAAATCAGATTTCAGTACAAAATCAAGTCCATCAAGCGTATCTGTGGTGTTCATTCCTTCTCAAAGAAATACTGTCTTCTAACAACATTTTCAATAACTAGTTTATTAAAGGATTTTATGGCCAATTATTTAATATATTTAAACTGATAATCAGAATAGCCACATTAGAACTTAGCTTTTCTCCTGGTGTCAAATTAGGATCACTCTCATTTGATCTCAGATTTAATGTTGAGTTGTCTGCTGGCAGTTGCTAAAACCATACTGGAAAAATACTGAGCTTTAAAAAATTCCTTTAAAGTTCCATTTTGGCTAGAGAAGATGAAGTTCATTTGAGAGGGATGCCAGCAGCTTGCTTTCTTTTAGGGTGCTTCCTATCTTGACTTTGTGGTTAATTTGGGGATCACATTCAGATTATGGGCAACTGAAATAGAAACAACTCCTTGGTGGGCTGCCTACATCACATGTAGTCATTACCTCAGGCCAGAAGTTCCTGAGGGAAGGAGAGACCACACAGGAAAAGGAGCCACCTCAACAAGATTCCTACAGATCCCACCACTGCCTGGAAAACGGATACGCCACGCTTGTCAAAGCCACTGTTTGCCATCCTCCCCCCTCCCTCTTTGTGGCTGACGACTTCTATCTGCAGCTTTTGCAGTCTGACATGTAATTTAGTCTCTCCTGCCTCCCTGAATGTGCCTTCATGTTACACCTCCTTTTGAGACTGCATCTTTCTCAAGCCTTTCTTATCTCTTAGAAATTGTTCAGATTCATCCTTCTTTGTTGCTGAGAGTCAGAGTTCAACTTTGAAAAAATACAGTAAAGATGGAAACAACTGATACATAAAAGAAAATAAAATATAGAGAACTAAACTCTTTTGACAGGCACAGAAGTCAAATTTTATGTCCTTTTGGCCTTCTGACTGGAATAATACATGAATATGTGACTCAGAGCTTATTGAATTATGACAAAGCTTGTGTTTGTTTAAGGTTCTACCACAGAGGCTAACTTGAAGGCCTAACAGAATAAAACAGAAGTATATGCAAGCAAGCCAATTTGTTTCACTAGGTGACCATTCTTAGATACAGGACCAGAAGGATTTTCTCCCCTCATTCTCAAATTCAGACTAAAGATGAGTATTCACGATCAAGTTTAGAATCATACCAAGCTGATGTTCAGTATTAACTCAGAACTCTTTTTAAAAATTATAGTTGCATTACAAAATAATATTAGTTTCAGGTGTACAACATAGTGATTCAGTATTTTTATAGATTAGATGCCAAGTTATTGCAAAATAATGGTTATATTTCCCCGTGCTGTACAATTTATTTTACACATAGTAGTTTATACATCTTAATCCCCTACCCTATCTGGCTCCCCCCCTTTCCTCCCTCCACTGGTAACCACTAGTTTTTATCTGTATGTTTCTGTTTTATAAATAAATTCATTTCTATTATATTTTAGATTCCACATGTAAGTAATATCATATGATATTTGTCTGTATGTGGTTTATTTCACTTAGTACAGTAATCTCTAGGTCCATTCATGCTGCTGCAAATGGCATTATTTAATTTTTTATGGTTGAGCAGTATTCCATTATGTGTGCATGTGTATATATATATATATATATGTATTATATATATCAATATATGTATATATGTGCTATATATATCAGTATATACATATATATATCACATCTTTATTCATTAATCTGTTAATAGATTATTTCCACATCTTGACTATTGTAAAAAAATGCTGTCATGAGCTCTATTTACAATAGCTAGGACATGAAAGCAATCTAAATGTCCATCGACAGATGAATGGATAAAGAAGCTGAGGTACATATATACAATGCAGGAGACAATGGAATATGACTCAGCGATAAAAAGGAATGCATTTGAGTCAGCGCTAATGAGGTAGATGAACCTAGAGCCTATTATACAGAGTGAAGTAAGTCAGAGAAGAAAAGTATATATTCAGAGCTTATTGAATTATGACAAATGTTGTATTTTTTAAGGTTCTACAACAGAGGCTAACTTGAAGGCATAGAATAAAATATTTGTATACTAACTCAAAATTCTCCAAGCCAGGCTTCAGCAATATGTGAACCGTGAACTTCCAGATGTTCAAGCTGGTTTTAGAAAAGGCAGAGGAACCAGAGATCAAATTGCCAATATCTGCTGGATGATCAAAAAAGCAAAAGAGTTCCAGAAAAACATCTATTTCTGCTTTATTGACTATGACAAAGCCTTTGACTGCGTGGATCACAATCAACTGTGGAAAATTCTGAAAGAGATGGGAATACCAGGCCACCTGACCTGCCTCTTGAGAAACCTGTATGCAGGTCAGGAAGCAACAGTTAGAACTGGACATGGAACAACAGACTGGTTCCAAATAGGAAAAGGATTCCGTCAAGGCTGTATATTGTCACCCTGCTTATTTAACTTGTATGCAGAGTACACCATGAGAAACGCTGGGCTGGATGAAGCACAAGCTGGAATCAAGATTGCCGGGAAAAATATCAACAATCTCAGATATGCAGATGACACCACGCTTATGGCAGAAAGTGAAGAAGAACTAAAGAGCCTCTTGATGAAAGTGAAAGATGAGAGTGACAAAGTTGGCTTAAAGCTCAACATTCAGAAAACTAAGAAGGCAGCATCTGGTCCCATCACTTCATGGCAAACAGATGTGGAAATAGTGGCTGACTTTGTTTTTTGGGGCTCCAAAATCACTGCAGATGGTGACTGCAGCCATGAAATTAAAATATGCTTACTCCTTGGAAGGAAAGTTATGACCAACCTAGACAGCATATTTAAAAAGCAGAGACATTACTTTGTCAATAAAGGTCCGTCTAGTCAAGGCTATGGTTTTTCCAGTGGTCATGTATGGATATGAGAGTTAGACTATAAAGAAAGCTGAGCACCGAAGAATTGATGCTTTTGAACTGTGGTGTTGGAGAAGACTCTTGAGAGTCCCTTGGACTGCAAGGAGATCCAACCAGTCCATCCTAAAGGAGATCAGTCCTGAGTGTTCATTGGAAGGACTGATGTTGAAGCTGCAACTCCAATACTTTGGCCACCTGATGCAAAGAGCTGACTCATTTGAAAAGATTCTGATGCTGGGAAAGATTGAGGTCAGGAGCAGAAGGAGACAACAGAGGATGAGATGGATGGATGGCATCACCAACTCAATGGACATGAGTTTGGGTAAACTCCAGGAGTTGGTGATGGACAGGGAGGCCTGGCATGCCGCAGTCCATGGGGTCGCAAAGAGCTGGACATGACTGAGTGACTAAACTGAACTGAACCGAACATATATATGTGGAATCCAGAAGGATAGTACTGATGAACCTATTTGCAGAGCAGCAATGGAGACACAGACATAGAGAAGAGACTTATGGACATGCCTTGGCAGGGAGGAAGGAGAGGGTGGGATGTATGGAGAGAGTAACATGGAAACATACATTATGACATGTAAAATAGTTAGCCAATGGGAATTTGCTGTATGATTCAGGGAACTCAAACTGGGGCGTGGTGACAACCTAGAGGGGTGGGAAAAAGGAGGGAGGTGGGAGGGATGTTCAAGTGGGAGGGGACATGGATAAACCTATGGCTGATTCATGTTGACGTTTGGTAGAAACCAATACAATACTGAAAAGCAATTATCCTTCAATTAAAAATAAATAAATTAAAAAAATAATGCTGCTATGAACACTGAGGTGCATGTAGTTTTTCAAATTATAGTTTTGTCTGCGTATATGCCCAGGAGTAAGATTGCAGGATCATATGGTAACTTTACATTTAGTTTTTCTGAAGAACTTCCATACTGTTCTCCATTGTGGCTGCACCAATTTGCATTCCCATCAACAGTGTACGAGGGTTCTCTTTTCTCCACATCAGCACTCTGGACTCACATATAATTTTTATACTAAATTTGCCAGTTTATAGACAGCTACTAATGCAATTAAATCAAATGCTAACACAAGCTTTAAACAAAGAAAGCTTCCCTGGTGGCTCAGAGGTTAAAGTGTCTGCCTGCAATGCGGGAGACCTGGGTTCAATCCCTGGGTTGGGAAGATCCCGTGCAGAAGGAAATGGCAACCCACTCCAGTATTCTTGCCTGGAGAATCCCATGGACGGAGGAGCCTGGTGGGTTACAGTCCACGGGGTTGCAAAGAGTCGGACATGACTGAGCAACTTCACTTTCACTTTCAAACAAAGAAAAGCCTATACAATTGCTTTAGAGAATAATAAAGAAAAGCAAAATGGCACCAATTGCCAAGTTTTCTCAATATTTATGGAATGAGCAGAACACTGCAGGGCCCCCACCAAGCAGTTAATGATTAGGACAAGAGAGACAGACACTCAGCGTCTGGTGCACACTCTTGAGTTGTTTTACAAATACTATAATTACTGCCAGACAAAAAGCTAACTGCATGATGACCAGATGCTGCCATGACATAAGCTGCTCCATCTTGTGCAGTACTGATTCTATGGCTGCTGCTGCTGCTGTGAAGTCGCGGCAGTCATGTCCGACTCTGTGCGACCCCATAGACGGCAGGCCACCAGGCTCCCCCGTCCCTGGGATTCTCCAGGCAAGAACACTGGAGTGGGTTGCCATTTCCTTCTCCAATGCATGAAAGTGAAAAGTGAAAGTGAAGTCGCTCAGTCCTGTCTGACTCTTAGCGACCCCACGGACTATATAGCCCACCAGGCTCCTCTGTCCATGGGATTTTCCAGGCAAGAGTCCTGGAGTGGGGTGCCATTGCCTTAGTACAATTCTAAGAACTGGCCTCAAGAGAGTAGGATTAAGATCACTGCTCACAGTAATCTATATCTTTGTGGGTATCAAAATAATTGCAGCTTGCTCTGCCCATAATGTAAGTGGGCAACTAAAGGTCAGTAAAGAGATGTCACAGACCCATGTCAGCACCTTCCACTCTGAGCTTCCCTGGTGATCCAGTGGTTAAGAATCCACCTGCCAATGTAGGTAACAAGTTCAATCCCCAGTCCAGGAAGACTCCACATGCCACAGGGTAACTAAGCCTGCATGCTGCAACTACTGAAGTCTGCAGGCCCTAGAACTCACGCTCCTCAACAAGAGCTGCTGCTGCTGCTGCTAAGTCGCTTCAGTCGTGTCCGACTCTGTGCGACCCCACAGACGGCAGCCCACCAGGCTCCCCCATCCCCGGGATTCTCCAGGCAAGAACACTGGAGTGGGTTGCCATTTCCTTCTCCAATGCATGAAAATGAAAAGTGAAAGTGAAGTCGCTCAGTTGTGTCCGACTCTTAGCGACCCCATGGACTGCAGCCCACCAGGCTCCTCTGTCCATGGGATTTTCTAGGCAAGAGCACTGGAGTGGGGTGCCATTGCCTTCTCTGGCAACAAGAGCAGCTATCGCAATTAGTGGCCTGAACACCTCAACTTGAAAGTAGCTGCCACTCATTGCAACTACAGAAAGCCCGCATACAGCATTAAAGATCCAGCGCAGCCAAAAATAAAGAGCCCTATGTCAGTGTAAAGAATTTACAGAAGATGGACCTTGCCACTAATTCCATGTAAATGGATTGATGTTCTGACAAGTGGGGATTTCTACACAGCACTTTGCAGGAAACTACGTTAAGCAACAAGCTCCTTTGCTTGTCACCTTAGCAAAGCTATATTGTAACTAACTTTTAACCAGGCACTCCCATGCTCTACTCATCTCCAGCCAAGCACACTTCTCAAATCTTTTAATCACACAATATCTGCCTAACTTGTCAGTTCTTTCCATAGATCAAAGAAGTAGGTATGAAGAATAAGTAATTAACAGATGACCAGATGTCTTTCTTAGCTTCCCTTTCAGTGATCTCTGGAACAAACTGTGTGAGCAACCTGTGTGAGCAAGATAACACCTAGGGGAATATCACAAGATGTCGACAAGCCTGCAGGCAATGGAGGGATGCTGATGACTGTGACACACTATCTCAACGGTTAACTGAGATTATTTCCCTGTTTCCCTTTCAAAGTTTCATGGCTGAGCAGGATCTTCAGCATTTTTAGGGTACGCTGAATCCACCATCTCTCCAGATTGCCGACATTCTGATTAAAGTGCCTTTCCTTTCTATTGACATTTTGAGTATGTATTAATAATTGATTTTGTAAGCAGTGAGCAGCAGGATGCCCACTTGATAAGACTCCACAAGGAAGAAGACTCTCAAGGATGCAGGCTTTTTCCCTTAGATTCAAGGTGGGTGAAATTTATGATGGTTTCTTACAGTCTGCAGTTTGGCTACAACAGTTCCTGTATTTCCTCTCCAGACTAGAGTGCTAGAGGCACTGGAACCCCTCCTATGCATCATCGAATGGAAACAGCACCAGCAAATGCAGCAGCCCTCGCCTGTGGCCTGGGCCCAGGTATGTATGCTCCTCCCTAGCTTCTGACCTGCAAAGCAAGGCTTGTTTCTCTCTTCCCCTATGTTATAGAAGTGGAAGGTCTATTTTTGTAGGGGTAGAGGGAGAGGGAGGGGAAAGAAAGAGAGAGAAAGTGCAGGGGATTTTTTTCTTCATTTATACTCATATAATGCACACTAATTTATAGGAATTGAGGACTTACTAGACTTTGAGACATAAATTATATAAAATCAAAACTATTTCTCTGGAAAAGTTATGCTGAATAATACATAATTATACTGTACAGTTTAAAGCCACAATGGATCCAGTATCTAAAATCTGAATATAATATTATGTTAATTTGCTTCCATTTTAAAGGAGAGACAAAAGTGAAACACTATTTTTTTTTTTTTTTTTGTGAAACACTATTGTATGGCGATCTTCCCAATATACAGCCTGTTACCTGTCTTAACTATTCTTATCTCAATAAAGGTTAGTTAATTACAAAAACAATGTGAAGACAAACCCCTGTGGAAGTTGGACAAAACTTAGTAAGCAGATAATGAATGCCAGCCATACTTAAGACTTGTTTCTACATGAAATGAGGTTTATTGAGATTGACATGCTGCATAGCTTCAGGGGATGTCACTGGTGTGTGACATCCAGTGACATTTGCACAGCACTGTGCAAAGTGGTGATACAAAAATGTATGCAGTGTGGTCTTTCATTGGTGCATTGTGGTCCACAAAATAATGACTACATTTCAGCATTAAAAGCTCTTTGCAAACTAGCCCAAACCTCATTTATAACCATCTGTGTAATCTAACATGTGGCTGTAAAAGACCTATTTGCTACTCATCTCATCTTTTGCTGTAACTAGCCTGCCCCTCTTGTCTTTGTTCATGGTGGTGTGATGCCCATCTAATACAGCGGATAATACATACATACCCAGCTAAGACATATGGTAGGAAAAACACTAAGGCACATCAAGTTTGGGTATTGGTGAAAGAAATTAAAAGAGAATAAAGCTGGAAAGGTAATTTAGGCCAAAGGCCTTATTTAGTAGGATTTGCTAACGGTTTGATTAGGTGCATGATATGAGAAGAGTTGTATATTAGTAAGACAAATGGGTTTGTTAAGAAAATTATTATAATTGTTAAATAAGACACAATCAGGATCTAGTTACACTGGATATGGAGAACAATAGATGTAGTGAGATTTCCAGGGTAAGGAAAGGTAATTGACAGACACATTCTAGGAAGATGTCTACATTGGTAAAAAGACAATTAGAGAAAGAGTCTTTTAAGAATAAAACTATGATTAAAGAGAGTAGGTAGAAAGACAATGAGGCGGGAATAGGGCTGAGGGGCTTGGGTAATAGACAGAAATTAAGGAGAATTTCTTTTCCATCCATACAGTGAGCTAGTTTTCTTGGAAGTTTTACCCACATAAAAATTACCTAAAATTTACAGATCAACCATAGCAGCAGCCAACAATAGAATAAAAATGCGACGCCAGAAATGTAAATAAATACCACAGATGGCTTTATCCTAGGAACATCTGCCAAAATGTGGGCACTGGGGACCAGAAATAAACCCTAGTGTTTGCCACGAGTAAGGTCTTACTCTTTATGAAGGTGCCTGTGTAAAATTTCCAAAGAAAACTAAAAATCAACCTGTTCTATCAGAAGAACACAAAGGCAAACACACCTGTTTCCAACTTAACAATTCCCTGAGATGGAATCAGATGTCATCCTCCATGGGGATGTGTGGCCTGAATGTATACTATCTCTGTTTAACTACCTGTGTTAGATAAAAACATGTTGGGTGAAAAACCAGAAGTGAGCAGAGAGAAGCAAACTCAAAAACACTTTGGAGAAACATACCTTTAACATAAACTTCAAAGAATTACCCCAAATAAAGTTCCAAGTTTACTGAGAAGGCACAGACAACAAAATCAGAAGAACAAAGATTCAAGTGATGAAATTCTCAGGCATATTACATAAATTATGTATGCTAAAAATACTTTAAAATAAGGTAAGGGATTAAGAATATGAAGTGCTAGTTATAAAAACACAAAATTTTTGTAAAATAATGAAAATAACCATATAAATAAGATTTATAAAATAACCAAAATTTAACTTAAAAAATTATTAAAAAAAATATTTTATTGGCTGTGCTGGGTCTTTGTTGCTGTGCACAGGCTTTCTCTAGTTGCAGTAAGTGGGAGCTACTCTCTAGTTGCAGTTCATAAGCTTCTCATTGTTGGAGAGCATGGGCTCCAGGGGGCACAGGCTTCAATACTTGCAGTGCATAGGCTCAGTAGTTGTGGCTAGCCGCTCTAGAGCGTGGGCTCAGTAGCTGTGGCACAGGGGCTTCACTGCCCAGCAGCATGTGGAAACTTCCCAGACCAGCGATCAAACCCATGTCCTCTGCAGTGGCAGGTTGATTCCTAACCATTGGACCACCAGGGAAGTTCCAAAATTGAACTTTTATAAATAAAAATAACTCAAACCTTTCCATAGAAAAGAATATAGCTGAAAACTAAGTTGGTGGTGAATATCAGGTTAAATACAAATGAAGAAACATTTAGCAAATTGAAAGGTAGAATTGAAGAAAGTTCTCAGTAGTATGAACAAAAAGTGATTGAAAAAACATATATGAGGTTAAGACAAATGGAATCTATAGTAAGGAAGTCTAGTATATATTACACGATATCTCCAAAGCAAAGTGAAGTCGCTCAGTTGTGTCCGACTCTTTGCGACCCCATGGACTTTAGCCTACCAGGTTTCTCCGTCCATGGGATTTTCTAGACAAGAATACTAGAGTGGGTTGCCATTTCCTTCTCCAGGAGATCTTCCCAACCCAGGGACTGAATCCGGGTCTCCCACATTGTAGGCAGATGCTTTACCGTCTGAGACATGATATCTCTAGGAGGAGAAAATAGACAAATCTGGGGAGAAGTAATATTTGAAGAAACAATGGTCATTTGAGAATTTAGCCAGAAGGAAATTTAGCTGTGTGCTTGTGTTTCCTCATTGAGTCACTGCTAAAAGCTCTAATCAGGACCAAACCGAGATTCTTAGCCTATAGCCAAAATCAAGAATCAGCAATTTTCCAAGGGCAAAAAGCAGCTGCAGATCTTCAGATCACCTCTGTGGAATTTAGTTCCTCTAGTCTTCCTTGTTTATGCAGCTCTCTAGAGCCTTTAAAATGTGACTTCTGTAACATATCCAGCTTTCCCAGTTATTTTCAGTGGGAGTATGAACCTGTCATGAACTACTTCATTCTAGCAGGAAGGCAGAATTATGGAGGCTTCTTGCACAGTTACACATATTCAGCTGGTTAGGGCATTATGAAGGGCCCACTGTAGCTAAAGAAATAGAGAAAGAAGTTGGTGCTGGGAGTGAGAATATGTAGAACCTTGTAGGCTATAGTAAGGATGCAGTTTTACAAGAACCATAGGGACAAAATATGTTAAGGACCAACATCATGAATGAAAACAATTCTAAGAACAGAGCCAAAACAGAGAAGGAATATGATCCTGGGTGTAAGGAGAGTATATCCTGGGATTATATTGAAGAAGAAAGCTTGGATCCAAAGACAGAGGAACAAGTTAATTCACTTTGCCATCAGACACTGTTTTCTTGTTGAGTGATAAAGGCAGAGTATTTTAAAGATAAAGAGAATACCAGTTCTTTATTGTTAGCCTCATGATTAGTCCAAGTAAGATGAAAAGCAGTCTACTGGAAAAGTAAGGAGAGAATCCTCTTGTTAGCAAAAGTTAAACTTTAGTGATTCTAAAACCTACTCCTACTCATTTTGTTTGTTCATCATCTCTACAGTCTTCTGATAACAGGAATCTCCTTGAAGGAAACATCCCTCTTTCACCCCCAGTTAATGTGATTTCAGTAGAGTCAATTGCTTTTCCCTTCTACTGTTCTACTTGCCTGGCAAAATATTGGTACATGATCCAGAACTGACCACAGCAACTGATTCTAGGATAAACACAAAAACTCAGTTCCAGGACTTTTGATGGAATTATTTTGCTTGAATTGATGGAATGTTGGTCTGGGTCAGGTAGTGGCTACCTTGCCAACACAAGAGTTATCAGAGTGCAGTAGAACCCAAGAGGAAGAATACTGGGAATCAGCAAGACAGAACACAGAGAAAACAGCACCAACAACATGCCTGTGTAGAATTCTCTCCAGATTCTCCATTTGCACGACATAATGAATCACCTTTACTGCTTACATCAGTCTGACCTGTGTTTCTGGTGCTTGTCAAAGCATGCTATGCTATGCTAAGTCACTTCAGTCATGTCCAACTCTGTGCAACCCCATAGATGGCAGCCCACCAGGCTCCCCCGTCCCTGGGATTCTCCAGGCAAGAACACTGGAGTGGGTTGCCATTTCCTTCTCCAATGCATGAAAGTGAAAAGTCAAAGTGAAGTTGCTCAGTCGTGTCCGACTCTTAGCGACCCCATGGACTGCAGCCTACCAGGTTCCTCTGACCATGGGATTTTCCAAGCAAGAGTACTGGAGTGGGGTGCCATTGCACTTGGCGAAATCTGAAATGAATGGAACTTATTTGCAATAAAATAGGAGCTTTACAAGGCATTAAAAAAAAGCCAATCTTAGAATCTCAAGCTAGTATAGAACCTCAGAGATAAAGAAGATACCCAGGAAAATGTTTTGCCTTGCTCTAAGTTCTGTAGTCAGTTCATGGTATATCTACTACTAAAATCCATGTCTCCCATATTGTCTTCTTTTAAGAAGAGATGGGGGCTTCCCTGGTGGTCCAGTGGTTAAGAATCCACCTGCCAATGCTGGGGACACGGTTTGATCCCTGGTCATGGAAGATTCCACATACTGTGGGGCAACTAAGCCTGGGTGCCTTAGAGCCTGTGCTCCACAAAGTAGCCACAGCAATGAGAAACACTGATTTGATCCCTGTCTGGGAGGATCCCACATGCCAGCAGTCAACTGGGCCCGTGTGCCACCACTACTGAAGCCCTCATTATAGAGTCCATGCTCCACAAGAGAAGCCACCACAATGAGAAGCCCCAGCACTGCAACGAAGGGTGGTGCCCTCCATCACTGCAACTAGAGAAACCCTGAGTACAGCACTGAGGACCCAAAATCCATAAACAGATAAGAAGAGATGGGGTTGTACTTTCCCCCTCTCTCCTTGCCTCCCCCCTACTCAAGCTTTTGGTGCTAGAGAGGACAAGAGGAAGAGTCTCCAACATCAGCGGTGGAACAAAGAGGAAAGGCAAGCAGGGAGGAAGGAGTCACTCTTCCCTGGGGATTAAATTATCTGTTAATAATTCATTAGCTCTCCATGGAAAATGAACTGGATTCTCCATGATAACTAACAAGGCCATTTCTCAATAAAGAAGCCTGGCAGAGGTTTAGCTTCCTTAACTTCAAAACATCTTTGGCTATCAATAATCATCTGTGCTTGATATTGCTGATGACCCTGACTTTGGAGAAAGGTTCTGGGGTGGAGTTAGGAAGCTTCCCTGAAGAAACATCATCATCTCACTATATAGTGTGTGCAGGCAGTCAGAGGCCCGCCGGAACTGTGTTTGTTCACTTCTCCAAAAGACACAGCATTTATTGGACAGAACCAGAGAGAGAAAATAGCACTAACAACATAACAGAGTGTGAAAAGCAAGGTACAGGCAAACATCAAACATCTGCATACACACAAATCAGCTGGGATAATTTTATCTCATCATCTGCTATGCCCAAGATGCAAGAGTGAAATCTCTTTAAAATTGGCTCATTGGTGCGGCAAGAGAAAATATGCTTTGCTCTGAAAGATAATTGTCCTCTGATTTCTTGATTCCTTGGAATGTCTAAGTCCATTGTGAATGTATAGAAAAACATATCTTGCTCAGTTCAGTTCAGTCGCTCAGTCATGTCTGACTCTTTGCGACCCCATAGACTGCAGCAAGCCAGGCCTCCCTGCCCATCACCAACTCCCAGAGTTTACTCAAACTCATGTCCATTGAGTCGGTGATGCCATCCAACCATCTCATCCTCTGTCATCCCCTTCTCCTCCTGCCCTCAATCTTTCCCAGCATCAGGGTCTTTTCAAATGAGTCAGTTCTTTACATCAGGTGGCCAAAGTATTGGAGCTTCAGCTTCAGCATCAGTCCTTCCAATGAATATTCAGGACTGCTTTCCTTTAGGATGGACTGGTTGTCTTACTCAAGCTGTGTTTAAACCTCAGAGTTTTATATGAGTTCGCTATATGTGACATCTTTTCTGCACTGTAAACAGTAGATTGTTGGATCTAGAAGGGAATTCAGAGAGGATTGGACTCAGAGACAATGAGTGGTCGCTTGGTAAGTAAGAACATGTTTGAGGTACTATGTGACATTTGGCAGATTCCTCTTCACTTTGGGCCTCAACTCTCAGGTATGTAGAATGAGGGAGCTGGACTAAGTGAAACCTACGGTCAATTCCAGAGCAGAAACGATGTGACTCTAACCTCAGGATAGTGTGTGGTTGGGAGGTTGGTCATTAGGTTAGATAGATATAAAGCACTGGAAGAGAGCAGAAGCTCAACCTTACGCATGATTAAGGACTTGCAATTTAAAAAGACAATTCCACTTTTTACCTGTCAGAAGATAACATTTTTAAAAGGTACTGTTTGGACACAGCTGTGGGGAAACACTCCTAGTTTGTATTAGGGGTGTAAACCAGCGCCTTCTGAAGAGCAATAGGGCAACATAATTAATAACTGAAAATATACACACCATTTGATTTAGACATTCTGTTTCTAGGAATTTATGCTATACATGTACTTACATATGTGAAATTATGTTTGTATGAAGGTAATCATTATAGCTTTGTTTGTAGAAGCAAAACTCTAGAAACAACCTAAATATCAGAATCTATGAGAAAAAATCTACAGTGAAATATCATGCAACTTTTACAAATAAAAGGTAACTCTGGAAGAAAAATCTTAAAATATGTTAATAAGCAAAGACTTGCAGAAGTGAATGACCTTAGCTGACTGATTTAAGAAAAGATCAAAATTGATGCTAGCTTTTTAAATTTTCCTTAAAACTTGAGTATCAGGAATCATTCTAAGGCCAGCAAGCATTAACACATTTCAATGAAGAACTGAGCAGCAAACTCTTTGGTCAGCATTGGCAAGGATGGAACCTGGGGACTCTGACTGAGGTATCCATTCATGATGTTACCCCCATGTTACCCCTCTTCTTACAGTTACCCCTACCAGTGTTGTCTCTGTGTTAATATTTTCTATCAGAAATACTTGCAAATTTTTTCCTAACACGTTCTAGTCACCTGATAAATAATAAAAATTTATAAAACTTTTTAATAAAATCTCTTTAAAAAACATAATAACAATTATAATATTGAGTACCTACAATGTGCCATGCAGTATGACTGGAAATTTATATAGATCCTGCCATTTATCAAAAAAAACTGTAATCTACCTAAATGTTTTTCTTCATTTATCATACGAGAAAACTCAGCCTTCAATTACTTAAATAATTTACTCAGAGAATGAGTTATCGAGGGGTTGAAATTAGTGCTTCATCCATTCTGCTGCAAATGCTTACATGTACGTGTTCACCTATATGTTGTACCCCTAGGCCTTCTTTGAGGGCCTGTGTATGTTTTTCATTCAAGAAGTGAAACAGTTTATACAAAGCGTGTGTGCTTGTGTGAGTGCTAAGCTGTTTCAGTCATGTCCAGCTCTTTGTGATCCTATGAACTGTGGCCTGCCTGGCTCCTCCGTCCATGAGATTCTCCAGGCAAGAATACTGGAGGGAGTGGGTAGCCATGCTGTCCTCTAGGGGATCTTCCTCATCCAGAGATTGAACCCACATCTCTTATGTCTCCTGCGTTGGCAGGCAGGTTCTTTACCACTAGCACCACCTAGAAAGTCCTTATACAAAGCATTCTGATTTAATTTATATTAATCCTCTGTCCCATGAACAGTGCTAAGTCCCAGGAAAGTACAGTCCAGCTATAGAGTCTTACGACACAATGGGACACATTCTCTAAACAATGCTGGCTGACCTTGATAGATAAGAAATTAGTATTGACAAATGCAGTGCTTCCCCAATGTCAGGTATTTTCTTCTTCTCTCATGATTTTCACTATATCTACACGGATACTATGATATTATTTCATTATTTTTCTTTAAATAAATTCATTTTTCCCTTAAATTCTAACAATTTTAGCCTCAATCCAAGTAAAACCAAGTTGTAGTATGCTGGTAATAGTTTTTAGTGTATGCTACAATATACAGTCAGCAAAAACAAGACCAGAAGCTAACTGTGGCTCAGATCATGAACTCCTTATTGCCAAATTCAGACTGAAATTGAAGAAAATGGGGAAAAACACTAGACCATTCAGGTATGATCTAAATCAAATCCCTTATGATTATACAGTGGAAGTGAGAAATAGACTTAAGGGACTAGATCTGATAGCCAGAGTGCCTGATGAACTATGGATGGAGGTTCGTGACATTGTACAGGAGACAGGGATCAAGGCCATCCCCAAGAAGACGAAATGCAAAAGAGCAAAATGGCTGTCTGGGGAGGCCTTACAAATAGCTGTGAAAAGAAGAGAAGCAAAAAGCAAAGGAGAAAAGGAAAGATATACCCATTTGAATGCAGAGTTCCAAAGAATAGCAAAGAGAGATAAGAAAGCCTTCCTCAGCAATCAATGCAAAGAAATAGAGGAAAACAACAGAATGGGAAAGACTAGAGATCTCTTCAAGAAAATTAGAGATACCAAGGGAATATTTCATGCAAAGATGGGCTCAATAAAGGACAGAAATGGTAGGGACCTAACAGAAGCAGAAGATATTAAGAAGAGGTGGCAAGAATATACAGAAGAACTATACAAAAAAGATCTTCATGGCCCAGATAATCACAATGGTGTGATCACTGACCTAGAGCCAGACATCCTGGAATGTGAAGTCAAGTGGGCCTTAGAAAGCATCACTACAAACAAAGCTAGTGGAGGTGATGGATTTCCAGTTGAGCTATTTCAAATCCTGAAAGATGACGCTGTGAAAGTGCTGCATTCAATATGCCAGCAAATTTGAAAAACTCAGCAGTGGCCACAGGACTGGAAAAGTTCAGTTTTCATTCCAATCCCAAAGAAAGGCAATGCCAAAGAATGCTCAAACTACTGCACAGTTGCACTCATCTCACACGCTAGTAAAGTAATGCTCAAAATTCTCCAAGCCAGGCTTCAGTAATACGTGAACCGTGAACTTCCAGATGTTCAAGCCGGTTTTAGAAAAGGCAGAGGAACCAGAGATCAAACTGCCAACATCCCCTGGATCATCAAAAAAGCAAGAGCATTCCAGAAAAACATCTATTTCTGCTTTATTGACTATGCCAAAGCCTTTGACTGTGTGGATCACAATAAACTGTGGAAAATTCTGAAAGAGATGGGAATACCAGACCACTTGATCTGCCTCTTGAGAAATTTGTATGCAGGTCAGGAAGCAACAGTTAGAACTGGACATGGAACAACAGACTGCTTCCAAATAGGAAAAGGAGTACATCAAGGCTGTATATTGTCATCCTGTTTATTTAACTTATATGCAGAGTACATCATGAGAAATGCTGGATTGGAAGAAACACAAGCTGGAATCAAGATTGCCGGGAGAAATATCAATAATCTCAGATATGCAGATGACACCACCCTTATGGCAGAAAGTGAAGAGGAACTCAAAAACCTCTTGATGAAAGTGAAAGTGGAGAGTGAAAAAGTTGGCTTAAAGCTCAACATTCAGAAAATGAAGATCATGGCATCCGGTCCCATCACTTCATGGGAAATAGATGGGGAAACAGTGGAAACAGTGTCAGACTTTTATTTTTCTGGGCTCCAAAATCACTGCAGATGGTGACTGCAGCCATGAAATTAAAATATGCTTACTCCTTGGAAGGAAAGTTATGACCAACCTAGATAGCATATTCAAAAGCAGAGACATTACTTTGCCAACAAAGGTTCATCTAGTCAAGGCTATGATTTTTCCTGTGTTCATGTATGGATGTGAGAGTTGGACTGTGAAGAAGGCTGAGTGCTGAAGAATTGATGCTTTTGAACTGTGGTGTTGGAGAAGACTCTTGAGAGTCCCTTGGACTGCAAGGAGATCCAACCAGTCCATTCTGAAGGAGATCAGCCCTGGGATTTCTTTGGAAGGAATGATGCTAAAGCTGAAAGTCCAGTACTTTAGCCACCTGTTGTGAAGAGCTGACTCATTGGAAAAGACCCTGATGCTGGGAAAGATTGAGGGCAGGAGGAGAAGGGAACAACAGAGGATGAGATGGTTGGATGGTATAACCAATTCAATGGACATGAGTTTGGGTAAACTCTGGGAGTTGCTGATGGATAGGGAGGCCAGGCGTGCTGCAGTCCATGGGGTTGCAAAGAGTTCAACACGACTGAGCAACTGAACTGTGCTGAACTGAACAATAACTACAGGCTTTCTCAGGTGGCTCAGTAGTAAAGAACCCACCTACCAATGCAGATATGTGTTTGATCTCTGAGTCAGGAAGATCCCCTGGAAAAGGAAGTGGCAACCCACTCCCATATTTTTTCAGGGAAAACCCCATGGACAGACATGCCTGGTGGCCTACATTCCATGGATTCACAAAAGAATGGAACACAACTTAGCAACTAAACAGCAATAACAACAACAACAGTAAATACATTGCTTACAAAAAAAAAAAATCAATGCATGTCTCATCTAACCATACACTTTGGGAATGACTGGATTAATGCTAGATTAAGGCAGAGTGACAGGGTCCCTCCTTTGCTCCATGAAATTCTCTCAGTCAATTTCATGATGCTGTTGCTCATAGAAATGCAATATGTAGCTATTAGGGTTTGGCTAGCAATGGTGCATATTCCCTGGTGACATATTCCACTCCAAAATAGACAGACATTTACATGCTCCATCACGCACTCTCCTTTAAATGTTCGACTCAGCCTGTTGATGTGATATGTAACAGTGGGTTTGTGATACTGAATCTGTGGTGAGTCAATGTTTGATATGAAAATCAGGTGAGAAATAGTAAGAGTCTGCTTTAGAAAAATGGAATTGGATCAAGATGTTGCTGGCAAGGAGCTGTTATCTGCACCAAATGCTCCCACAGAACAGAACTTTGGCTGTTCTGATGTAGGCTACATTGACTGGTCTGAGGAAAGTCAGAACAAAGCTTAAGCTTTTTATGGATGATTTCCGAGTAAGGTTTCCTAAGACACTAAGTCAGAGAGAAGGGAGATTTAAATATATATTTTATGAATGTGTGCTAAGTCTCATCAGTTGTGTTGAACTCTTTGTGATCCTATGGACTGTAGCCCAACAGGCTCCTCTGTCCATGGGATTTTCCAAGCAAGAATACTGGAGTGGGTTACCATGACCTCCTCCAGGAGATCTCCCTGACACAGAGATCCACCCTGCATCTCTTATATCTCCCGCATTGGCAGGCAGGTTCTTTACCTGGCGCTACCTGGGAAGCCCATATATTATTATACACATATCAAGAAATATTTCCTTTAGGAGACATTTTTGGGAGTGTGTAATTATTGAGTCAAAAATATGAAAATATTTTACACATTTAAGTACACATGGTGAAATGTGTGTCTATAATAGCAAGTGGAGCCCAGCAACAAACGAGGGTTCAAGTGACAATGGAAGGATGCTGTCAATTTGAAAACAATAAAACAAAGAAACAAACATAAATAAATAAAACATAAAATAAGGAATGTGGACCAAAGAAAGAGTCACATTTCTCTCAACGCTTGGTTTTAGACACTGATTCTCAAAACTTGAAAAGAATGAGTGTCTTCTTGGGGGTGGCTGAACATTCAGAAGTTAGGTTCCATCACTATAAATTCTGAAGTAGGAGCTCTCCGGTGAGATTGGGGAGTCTTATCTTCAGTGAGCTCTCAGGTGGTTCAGATATGCAGTTCATTCCAAAACTCTGACTTAACCAAGAGCTAGTTACGTGCGAGGTGGGACAAGCCAGAATTATGATTACCAACACACAGATTAATTATCATCAGTTTAGTAACCAATCTGCAGAATAAATTGCTCTTGAAACTTATTGTCATTCAAACTTTTAACTCCTGTTCCTTCCATTCTAATATGAACTCCCCCTACTCTCACATTACTATGTTGCTGAAACTCAGATACTTCTTACAACTGACATTTTTTTCATAAAAAGATCAATGTCACATAATACAGTGAACTGTATCTTAATCAAAGGACATTCGATGAAACATCTGATTAAACATTTGCAGTGACCTCAAAGGTCCACATCAGAGGCCATCCGCGGTGTTGTGGATTCTGGATTTGAACTGTGAGTATCTTGAAAGCAGAGTGTAGCCAAGGTGACTGGTGATTGGTGACCCAGGCAACTGCCTAAGATCACAACTGCATTCTTTAGCAACGCAGTGCTTCTTCTAAAGTGATGAAGCCCATGAGCACTCCAAAAATAGCCCACTTTGCTTCCTTATGAAAATCAGCCTCCAAATACTGCCAATGGTTGGTATTGGTGATGGATGCAGAAAGGTCCAAGAATAATATTTGAATCTAAAAAGAGGTATTTTGAAAAAATTGAGGAGCTTAACTGTGGCAGCAAATAAGATCTACCAACTGAATGATATAAATAGTTTAGACTCATGGAGTTGTTCAATGTTTAAATGACATTTTAAGACTGTGTTATGAAAATTTAATTATCTTAGGAGCATTGAGATGATTTTAGCTTTTCTCTGAGAATGTTAAGGACATACATAATGAAACTGTTATATGTACTTGCATGTATATATTTGTGTACGAAAATACATTTGTCTCTGAAAATACAAGAGACAAAAGAAAGACAAATACTGTTATGACCTTACTTTTCGGAACTCTATAAAACCCAAACTCACAGAAACAGAGATCACAATGAGGGGCGTGTGGTGAGGGGCGTGGAGGATGGAGGGTGGACAGAACAGGTGACGGTGGCCAAAAGGAACAGATTTTCAGATATAAAATACAATATACAGCGTGTTGACTATAGTTAACAAGACTGTAATGCATATTTGGATGCTGCCAAGAGAATAGATCGTAAAAGTTCTCATCACAAGGAAAAAACTTGTAACTCTGTGAGGTGATGGAATCTGACTAAAGTTAATGTGATAATTATTTTGCAATACATGCACATATCAAATCACGTTGTTCACCTTAAACTTATATAATGTTACATGTCAATTCTATCTCTATAAGACAGGAAAATTTAAATTGTACACAGAAGAAAATGTACATGTAAACAACCCCTCAAATGTTTATGTACACAGCTTTGATTATATATACAAACACGCCTGCAATTGCTGTGCTGTGGTGTGCTTAGTTGCTCAGTTGTGTCCGACTCTTTGCAACTCCATGGACTGTAGCCCGCCAGGCTCCTCTGTTCACAGGGATTTCACAGGGATTCTCGAGGAAAGAATACTAGAGAGGGTTGCCATGCCCTCCTCTCCCAGGGGGTCTTCCCAACCCAGGGACTGAACCCAGGTCTCCTGCATTGCAGGCAGATTCTTTACCATCTGAGCCACCAGAGAAGCCCAATTACACATATATAAATATTTCTATACATATGCACATGGATCTATATAAGTATCTCTACATAAATATGTTCTATATACTGATGTATACAGTACACATTATAAGATATTTTAAAAATGCAATTAAATATTTTCTGTAGTCTATCTTAAATGAGCAAGTCACCTATTAATGACTTACTCTGAAATCAATAAAAGTAAATAGGAGGTGAAAATATTATTCTAGTCTTTCATTTCTTATTCTCCTGTTTGCATTTTTTTCTTAAGAACAAATCATACTCTGCTTTGCACTTTATCAACATGCCTGCCTCTGCTCTCCATTGGACTGCAAATAATCTAAATTCTACAAATCTTTGAATACTCCAGGAGCTAATAGAGTGAACTGCATATAACAGAGGCTTAATAAAATCAGAAGAAGTACTAAATGAATAGATGAGTCAGGAAACACGAGCGCCATTCTGAGCTCTTTTATTAATTACCTCCTTAATCTTGAGCAAGTCATTTAATTTCCTTGGAACCTAGTTTATTCACCCTTAAGTTACAGAATTGGCTTAGTTAGCCTCCAAGGGATCTTAGAGATTTTTTGTTTGGCATATTTGTAGTTTTCAAAAATATAAATAAATATTTATATTTACTTTAAAAATAGTGTTCCAAAACACTATGGAGATATATAGATTCTGCTGTGACACACTATCATTTGTTCCATTATATATATTCATTTCAAATCAGTTCAGTCACTCAGTCATGTCTGACTCTTTGCAACCCCATTGACTGCAGCACGCCAGGCCTCCCTGTCCATCAGCAACTCCTGGAACTTGCTCAAACTCATGTCCATCGAGTGGGTAATGCTATCCAACCATCTCATCCTCTGTCATCCCCTTCTCCTCCTGCCTTCAGTCTTTCCCGGCATTGGGGTCTTTTCAAATGAGTCAGTTCTTCACAATCAGGTGGCCAAAGTTTTGGAGTTTCAGCTTCAGCATCAGTCCTTCCAGTGAATATTCAGGACTCATTTCATTTAGGATTGACTGGTTTGATCTCCTTGCAGTCCAAGAGACTCTCAAGAGTCCTCTCCAACACCACAGTTCAAAAGAATCAATTCTTTGGCATTCAACTTTCTTTATAGTCCAACTCTCACATCCATACATGACTACTGGAAAAATCATAGCTTTGACTAGACAGACCTTTGTTGGCAATTAAATATATTAGCTATCAACAAAAGAAAATTGAAAGAAAATATCTAAAACTAACAGGTATGCATTATACATACAGTGAAGTGTCAAGGAAAAGTAGAAAATACAATTTGTGTTATTTTGTGAATAGTTTATTTCATTTAAAAGTCAAAAATCCTAGAATCTAGTCTGGGTTTTGTTATTTACTAGTTGGGTGACCTTCAGAAACAAGTCAATTGACTTCTGAGGCTCCATTTCCTGGTAAAATAAAGATTATGATGCCAACGTTATCTCGTTCTTAGGGTTGTTGTGAGGTCCATTAAGATAACATAAGTGATAGCAGTTTATAAAGTGCTGTACAAACGAACGCTGTTGTTTCATCCCTCAATACCAATGTTTTAATGGTATTCAGCTATATATTATTATGGCACAATAATTCAAAATGCACCAAGGCTCTGCTAAAGAGAAACATAAAATAAAATGACAGATGTGATGGGAAGCAGCTCTGAAAGCTTAATTACATTATGCAAATGTAAGGTAATATTATTATCTTACATCTTGATGCAGATTTCTGAATCAGTTAGAGGGATACATTTCAAGTAGTAAATGTCTAAGTAACAAATTAATGTATCTGAACAGAGAGGAATAGAAATCTTTATACTCTTTCTTAAAAACTCTTAATCATGTTCTTAAGTCTTTCTGAAAATTAGTCCCTAATGTTGAAAAGATAACATATTAAATGACATGCTGTGACAGCAGAGACATACATGGGTCTACCTTTAAAAATATCTTTTTTTTACTTTTATTTTCAGAGAGACTTTGAGAACACGGGCTTCATGGCAAAAGAGAATATGACTATTACTGCTAAGAAACAGATGTCTGTGCCTATTATAAGGAGAAGCATACATCAAACCCAGAGCTGCAGTTTCCTAGAATCATAATGAGGTAGTTCCTAGTCTGATGTAGTTCCTAGAGTGATGATAAAATGATATATATTCTATCATTTACTCACTTATTAGTTCACTCAACAAGTATTTATTTTGCTCTGAGTACTGAGCTTAGATGTAGAGACTCAGTAGTAAATAAAAAGGATAGGTTTCTTTCCTTCCCAGACTTTTCAATCAGGCAGAGTAAACAAATGTTTAAAGAACATGGACCAGGGCAGCATGTTGGTGAGAAGGCAGACAGCTTAAAGAGAGAGATACTTATGGCAGTCAACCAGTCAATCCTAAAGGAAATTAACCTCAAATGTTCATTGGAAGAACTGATGCTGAAGCTGAAACTCCAGTATTTGGGCCACCTGATGTGAAGAGCCAACTTATCAGAAAAGACTCTAATGCTGAGAAAGATTGAGGGCAGGAGGAGAAGGGGGCTACAAAGGAGGAGGTGGTTGGATGGCAGCACTGACTCAATGGACAGGAATTTGAGCAAACTCCTGGAGATAGTGAAGGACAGGGAAGCCTGGTGTGCTAAAGTCAGTGGGGTCACAGAGTCAGACATGACTTAGCAACTGAACAACATTAGTTTTTGGTAAGTCTTAGTATCCTCATGGATAAAAATGGAATAGTGCTATCACTGATGTCATAAATATTTTAGAAGATTAATTGGAACAATGGAGATAAATCATAGTGTGTAATACACAGTAAATTCTTACTACACGGTAGACCAGTTGAACATTCTTTATTTATGCCATGTTAGAACCTACAAAGAATCTTGTTTCATCTATAATTCAGATCTCTAAAATGTATGCCATGTTGCACTTGCAACTCAGTTTTCTGATCCAATTTTCTGAGTTCTGACCTTTGGCTTTGTTTTAGGTCTCTAACGTCACACCTACCTTGAGACCTATGTTTGAAACTGCTCTTCCTATTCTGGGCTTTCCTTCTTGGCCATAATCCACACTCAGCTACAGAAGCCATGTTTTCCACCTACTCATCAGATCAAGAGTCCCACCGGGTTTGCCCCATCCTGACAAAGGTATTTAGCCAATTTTATTTGTAATAAAGAAAATTATGCTCCCTAGGTCTCATTTTGTACATGTTGTTAAATGACAAGATTTGACTAGAAAATGCCTTTGTATCCATCATTTTATAAATTTCTGTTTCTTTTTTTTTATTTTGTTGTGAAAATGATCATATTTTGCATAGAGTCCTTTGTAAAATCCTATGAAATCTACTGAAACAGTAGGAACACACAAGCAGGGAGGAAAATTTTGGAGTGTCTTTCCACTAATAATGCTTACACAGGGCTTTCTTCTCCTCTCTTTGTGTGGCTTTCTCACATTATAAAATTGCTCTGCCAATATCAGTTAGTGGAGGGGGTGATGGGACATTCGAAAGCTAGGAATTGGGTGTTTCACGCAGTTGCTCCCTCATCCATCTTAATTTAGACATCATGACCACACAGCACCCAGCACCCACTGCTTCCCCTCTGATGGCAATAGTGGCCATGCCTATGAATGTTTAAGAGCAAGAATGGAAGGGCACACATTTCAGCTTCAAACACAGACACTTTCCATTCGCCTTCTTAAGTCAAAGCTTAAGCAGTAACTCCTTTGAGAAAGCGAAGGGTTGAAATAAATAGTCTTTACTATGCTGAGTTCATAAGTCCGAGTAATTCTAGTTAGGCAGGGCTCCTTCCAGGAATGTGGCTAACAATTTAGATATGTGAACAAGAAGGGGAGAAGAGTTAGAGTAAAGGAAACTGTCAAAACTGGCAATCTCCAAAGATAAACCACATCCTAAAGATTAACAATCCACTGTATAAATTTAATTTATTGCATTTTATATCCCTGGCTATGTATTTCAGATTTGTTTTCACTTCAAGGACTGTAGATTGTAGAATTAGTATGTCTTTATTATACTAATAAAAACTCCTTAACATTCATTTAATTTTTTGACAGTTGACTATGTCTTTTTGCAAATGTGAGCCTTCCTTAATATCAGGTTTTCATTTTTCACATGAGATATTTTTAACAAACAGCAATAATGTTAGGGAAAACAATATAAGCTAAATTTTACTGAATGTTCACTGAGTACCATATATTATTCTGGGGGCATTACATGCATCAATTCACTTAAAACACTTTAAAGGAGCAGGGAACTCCTTTTGTATTTTGATTGCCAGTTTTGACAGTTTCCCTTCCTCTCACTATTCTCCCCTCCTTGTACACATACCTAAATTGTTAGCCACATTCCTTAAAGGAGTCCTGCCTAACTAGAATTACTTGGATTTATGAACTCAGCATAACAAAGACTATTTCAATCCTTTGTTTTCTCAAAGGAGTTACTGCTTAAGCTTTGACTTAAGAGGGAGAATGGGAAGTGTCTGAGGAAATTAATCATAGGAAAAATGGTAAATTTATAAGTACCTTGAAGATTCTACTTAATTAATGCCAGACTGGATAATTCTGACCAACTCTCAACCAATAAACACAATTTAAAAGGCTGGGGAAAAATCCCAATTTTTAAAAAGCATTAAAAAACAAGTAAGAGTTAAAAGAATTAGTGGTCTGAAATCTGAGGAGAAATAGCACTCAGAGAAAAGAACATACAGTACCCTGGGGCTTTTGGTCTGACTATATTTATTGATTCAGGAGAGAATGGCTAAGAGGCCGAACTGAGTTTTTGATATACTATCAAGTCTAGAGGGAAAAATCTGGAGTCCAGGTAAACCGTCTGTGCTTTGGGTTGAGACCTCAGAGTGCTGCACACTAAAAGAAAAGATGAAATACAAGCAATTGAGTACTCACAAAGACTCCAGGCTGGCTGTGAGTCATCTGGATGATCTAGAAAATCTCAAACCCCAAATACAGATTTCAGTAAGCCCAAATTGCCATTATCCTCAGGAATTTGGGAAAGGCAAAGGGAAACTGACTTCAAAAGCTCAAATAATTTCTATTAACAATTATTGAAATACCATGCTCAACATACGATCATAGGTGACCAAACATATTAGGAGACAAAATAGCATATGTAAGAGACAACAGAAACACATGAAGACTTCAAATATGGTGATATTATTAGAAAGGCGCTGTAAAACAACTATGCATACTTAATTCAAGGAGATAAAAATCGATTTTAAAAATTTTGAAAGGCAACCTGAAATTATAAAAAGTGATATAGGAGATCTGGGGAAGAATAAACTAGAAAGCATTAAAACTGAAAAAAGAACAATCAAAATTAAGAAACCAGTGGATAAGCCCACTAACATTTTAGGTACAACAGAAGAGAGAATGAGTAAATGAAAGGTAGGTCAAAAGCACTGAGAGATCGAAAGATGGAAAATGACTCAAGAGATAAAAGAAGACACAGGATTTTGAGCAAAAGTCTGGGCACATTCAACAGAGTCATGGAAAGATCCAAAAGACAGAATGGGACAGAGGTAACATTAAAAGAGATGATGGCTAAGTTTTTTCCAGAACTGTTGAAACATACCAATCCGCAGACTCAATAATTACCAACAAAAATCAAAGATAAAGAGGAAATCTTAAAAGCTGTTGGAAAAAAAGAGAAATGGAGGAACAGTGGTCCAGACAGCTAACTTCTCAACAGTAGCATGGAAAGCAGAAGACAGTAGAATGATATTTTCAATAAGGTGAAGCAGAGTGCCAAATGAGAACACTGTATCCACTGAAAATATCCTTTAAGAATAAAGGTAAAATAAAGACATTTTTGGTGCATACTAAAAAAAATTTCAAGACTTCCATGGAGGCTCAATGGTAAAGAATCTGCCTGCAATGTAGGAGACATGGGTTCGATGCCCAGGTCCAGAAGATCTCCTGGAAAAAGAAATGGCAACCCACTCCAGTATTCTTGCCTGGGAAATCCCATGGAGGGAGGAGCCTGGAGGGCTGCAGGCCATGGGGTCGCAAAGAGTTGGACATGAATGAACCTAAAGCCTATTATACAGAGTGAAGCAAGTCAGAAAGAGAAATATAAATATCATATCAGTTCAGTTCAGTCGCTCAGTCATGTCCGACTCTGTGATCCCATGAACTACAGCATGCCAGGCCTCCCTATCTATCACCAACTCCAGGAGTTTACTCAAACTCATGCCCATTGAGTCAGTGATGCCATCCAGCCATCTCATCCTCTGTCATCCCCTTCTCCTCCTGCCTTCAATTTTTCCCAGCACCAGGGTCTTTTCAAATGAGTCAGCTCTTCGCATCAGGTGGCCAAAGTATTGGAGTTTCAGCTTCAGCATCAGTCCTTCCAATGAATATTCAGGACCGGTTTCCTTTAGGATGCACTGGTTGGATCTCCTTGCAGTCCAAGGGACTCTCAAGAGTCTTCTCCAAAACCACAGTTCAAAAGCATCAATTCTTTGGTGCTCAGCTTTCTTTATAGTCCAACTCGTACATCCATACATGATTACCGGAAAAATCATAGCTTTGACTAGATGGGACCTTTGTAGGCAAGGTAATGTCTCTGCTTTTTAATATGCTGTCTAGGTTGGTCATAACTTTTCTTCCAAGGAGCAAGTGTCTTTTAATTTCATGGCTGCAGTCACCATCTGCAGTGATTCTGGAGCCCAAAAATATAAAGTCTGTCACTGTTTCCCCATCTATTTGCTGTGAAGTGATGGGACCAGATTTCAAAATATCTACTGGTGCATATGTGAGGAATCTAGAAAAATGGTCATGATGAATTTATTTTCAGGGCAGCAATGGAGAAACAGGCATAGAGAGCAGATCTAAGGACACAGGGGAAGAGGAGAAGGGAGAGGGTGAGATGGATGGAGAAAGTAACATAGAAATTTATAATACCATATATAAAATAGATAGCCAATGGGAATTTGTTGTATGAGTCAGGGAACTCAAACAGGGACTCTGTGATCATCTAGAAGGGTGGGATGGGGAAGGAGATGGGAGGGAGGTTTGAGAGGGAGTGGACATGGGTGTACCTACGGCTAATTCTTATTGATGTATGAGAGAAAACCACAAAATTCTGTAAAGCAAGTATCCTTCAATTAAAAAAATAAAGTGGCAAAAAAAAGTTGGACACCACTTAGCAACTACACCACTACCACCACCAAAGAAAATTTCAAAGAGTTTTCTACAGGCAAAATGAAAATGACACAAGAAGGAATAAGGAACAGAAAAACTGATAAAAGCCTAGGCAAATTCTAAATGAACACTGATTACTTTAAAATATGAATATGTTTATGATAAATCTATATAATTATAATTCACAAAAAAGCATATAATTCTATAATTCAAGAACAGTAAGTACAGTTTTAAGGATGAGAAGGAGGATAAGATATACAGATTAAAATTAGACTTTGGTAAGTCAAAAATATGTTATAATTACTAGGATTAGAACTAAAAGAACAGAATAAACAATCTGTAACTTCTAAATTAATAAGAAGAAAGTCAATGATCACAAAACTTCCTATCAATACAAAAGAAGTTAAAAATAGAGCAGGAAAAAAATAATACAGAATTCCTGGTGCAAACACAAAAGATTTAATGAAGGAAGAGATATAAATCCAAATATCAGTAAACATTAAATTTGGACGAATAAAATATGTCAATTAAAAGATAAAATTAGCACACTGGGAAAAACAAACAAACAAAAAATCCAAAATCATATGTGAATTTAAAGATTCCTATCTATAAGAAAGTAAAATAGTCTTTAAAAATTGTATATTTATGTGAATTTATTTTATGTAAGATAAAAACAAAATAGAAAAAGTTGTGGTGGCTATATTCACACTAGAAAAATACATTTTACTAGAGATGAGTAGGGTACATTTTTAATGATAAAATTCAAATTCCCCAGGAAGATTTAACAACCCTACATTTGTGTGTATGTATCTACATAGCCTCAAAAAAGCACAAAGCAAAATTTGACTAAAGTATAAAGAGAAATGGAAAATACCAAATCACACTGGCAGTCTTTTTTTCCCTTTTTAAAATATTCCTCTCCAAGTAAAAGATAGCCCCTTCAAGGCAAAAATAATAGTGATACAATTTTTAAATCCTATTTCTTCCATACTAAAGTGTGGGAGGAAATGGATGTCACTTTGCTTATTTTTCCCCATGGCTCGTACCTCTAGGAAGGAGTTCCCATAGAGGTATTTGTCAAATGATTAATACCTCCCCTAGAGGTATTATGACAAATGATAGGTATTTGTCATTATGTAACATCATGTTTTACCATACTTTCAATGGGTCCTATTTATCCTAGGTATTCATAAATAGTTTACAATACCAAAATATATGAGAGTGCATCATTTTTAAAAAAAACGTTGAAAGTATCTGCATTTATTTGAATATGCAAATCAACAAAATCAGATTTAGAATGATCATAGATTGCCAAGTCTCTCAAAGCTACCTTTTTTTAGATCTTTCTTTTTTAAAATTGAAGAATGTGCTGTGCTAAGTCACTTCTGTGGTGTCTGATTCGTTGTGACCCTATGAACTGTAGCCCGCCAGGCTCCTCTGTCCATGGGATTCTCCAAGCAAGAATACTGCAGTGGGTTACCATGCCCTCCTCCAGGGGATCTTGCGGACCCAGGAATAGAATCCAGGTCTCTTACGTCTCCTGCATTGGCAGGGAGTTCTTTATCACTGGTAAGTTGCTTCAGTCATGTCCGACTCTGTGCAACCCCATAGATGGCAGCCCACCAAGCTCCCCCGTCCCTGGGATTCTCCAGGCAAGAACACTGGAGTGGGTTGCCATTTCCTTCTCCAATGCATGAAAGTGAAAAGTGAAAGTGAAGTCGCTCAGTCGTGTCTGACTCTTTGCGACCCCATGGACTGCGGCCTACCAGGCTCCTCTGTCCATGGGATTTTCCAGGCAAGAGTAATGGAGTGGGGTGCCATTGCCTTCTCCTATCACTAGCGCCACCCAATCAACATCATGTAAAGGTGCAATAGTTTAAAGCCAATGAACTAAATGACTTCTAAAGGGTCCTCCATTGCTTAACATTTTATTGCTAACTGCTACTTTTACTCTCTATCCAACTTTGCTGCAAATGACTAATCTTAGTATTTTGCTGTTTGTTGACGTTATCACACTGAACTGAATATATCTGTGCAATCTTTCAAGGATGCTGTTATAACTTGCTGCCACATATTTCGGGGTTGCCTCCTTGCTCTCTTTAGTTGTCTCTCTCACCTTTTTCTTTCTCTTTCTTCTCTTCTCTCTCCCTTTTTCTCCTACCTCTCCCTCATTTATTTTTTTCTTTGTTTTTGATTATGTGCTTTGCATATGGCAGGTTCTTTGAGTAAGGAGAGGCTGCTCCTGGAACATTCCTCTTTATGATTTCCCAAATTTCTAAATCCTTGAGGATTTACACCAGTAAGCTCCAGAATATCACAGAAGGAAATTTCTTATTTCTTTTTTATCTCATAGAATAAAGAGAATTTGATCTGAGGTGTTTTTTTTTTTAAGTATGTTACCAGCCCCAGCAAAGTATAGCTAATGAAAGGGTAACATCTTAGTAATAGGAGAATGGTGACAATATTTAGGCTAGATTAGAAGTGAAATAAATAAGAAACAAAATCATCTGATGCTGAAGATACCAAGTTTGTCATTTTGTCTGATAAATCTAGCTGTAACTTATGGTTCTTTAATGCCACAATAGCTAATTTTCTCAAAGAATTATCTACTTTGAAATATTAAAAGTAGAAAATATGGTTCATTTCCATTTGTACTCTTCTTTACCCTGCAATCTCATTTCATGTTGTTATTGTAGGAGAGAATGCATTACTTTCACAGTGCTAGCATACTTAGTTACACAGCATCAGCAAAGCATTTCTGGGAGAGGAAAAATATGAATATTATGTGACTAATTTTGAATTTTGAAAAATTTAATCATGCATCACTAGCATAGTATTGAATCTACAGAAAATAGTGGGAATTTACACTCCACAAATTTTATAATTCAATAGGGTTGACTTTTCTAAGCTACTCAGGTTTTATGCCTTGTTACTTCCATTTTGGTTTTTTTTTTGACTGAAGTAGTTGATTTATAATGTTGTGTTAGTTTCTTTTGTACAGCAAAGTGTCTCGGATGTATTTAATACATATATATATATATATATATATATTCTTTTCCATTATGGTTTATTACAAAGTCCTGACTATACTTCCCTGTGCTATAAAGTGGACCCTGTTTATTTTTATATACAGATGTTTGTATCTGCTAATCCCAAACTCCTAATTTGTCCCTCCCTGACCTCCCTTCCCCCTTGGTATCCCTAAGTTTGTTTTCTATGTCTATCAGTCTGTCTCTGTTTTGTAAATCAGTTCATTTGTATTATATTTTAGATTCTCCATACAAGTGATATCATGTAGTACCTTTCTCTGTTTTGACTTATTTCACTTAGTATAGGAATCTCTAGGACCATCCATGTGACTGCAAATGGCATTATTTCATTGTTCTTCATGGTTGAGTGGTATCCCATTATATATGTATATACCTCAACTTCTTTATCCATTCATCTATTGATGGACATTTAGGTTGCTTCCACATCTTGGCTATTATTAAGTATTGCTGCTATGAACACTGGGGTACGTCTATCTTTTTGAATTAGTTTTATCCAGATACATGCCCAGGAGTGGACTGCTCGATCATATGGCAACTCTATTTTTAGTTTTTTAAAGAATGTCCATATTGTTTTCCACAGTGGCTGCACCAGTTTACATTCCCACCAATGTAGAAGGGTTCCCTTTTCTCCAAACCCTCTCCAGCATTATGTTACTGCCACTTTAATATTATACATAGAGAAAAATATACATATCACATAATCACATACAGAAATATGTGTATTTTATACACTGAATTATATGACACTGAGTATCCTAACTAAACATTCTATAAGCCAGCATATAATACTGTGATTTTAATACCCACTTTCTAGCTTACATAAATCTTGAAGAAATAAAACAGTTCCATATCTGTACTTAATTTGCGACAGAAGATCTCATTTTAGGGAATAAAATACAATTAAATTGAACAAATTAGCAGACTCTCACATATGCTAACTGGAATATAGAGACCATGTAAAATAGCTCTTCCAAAAGTAGGAAACATGGGTGTGATTTAAAAAAAAAAAATTATCAACCGAATAGGGGAAGAATTTAACACAATGACTTTATATATTCTAGGTAGTATGGTCTCTTACAAACTACCCCTTTGGATTATTAATATTAATTTTGGGCAGTGTCATGGGATGAAGTTTGGCCACTGCTTTCAAAATAAAACAAAATTTGTCTTCTCTCAATGTTGGGTATTCAATCATAGAGAATTTTTATAAAATAGGTAATTATTAATTCAAATATAGTAAAAAGTTGATACTCCTTAATATTCACAAGATGATTCTCTATTACTCTTCTACACCCTTTGCTGTAGTTATTTTTAGCAATTACAGCTCTGCCTGTGTCTCATTCATTATGCAGTCTGTATAAACCATCATTAGACATTACAGAAAAGAAGAGCACATGGCTTAAAACGTGCTCATTCTATCTTATCCACGAGCTATGGCTGTCTCACATTAACTCTTTAAAACATGTGATGAATGGTCTAAATCCCAAAGAAGATGCATAACATACCTGGGAGATGCTGTGTTAAAATGATCATATAATTTCCCACTACCTGTGGGAAGGTATTTTCATTTTTCCAAAGGGGCTTCAATCAAATTTGATCTGACATATAATAATAGAAGATGTTATTTATTATAAAGAACAATCCATTTTACGATACTTAATTAAAACCTGATTTTGTAGCAGGCTTGTTGGAAGATAATAGGGTTAAAAAACAAATGAGAAGTTAATTAAACAAACTATCCCTTTATTCATAATTCTACATTTTTAAAAAACACTATTTGTCAAGCATTGAGCTAAGTCCTGAGAATACAAGACACTTGACCTCAATTTGCATGTTTTACAAATTCTAGAATACTTACAATGCAAGGCAGTTTCCTTTTACCATCTAATGTACCATATGCTCATAAATGAAGGCCCACTGTAAACATGTCAGATATGTATTTTCTAGCAATGTTATTTTTGCCGTCTTCCTCTTATTTGTTACCACACCTGCTGCTTAATATAATGAGACAAGGTGTTACAGACAAGTATTTTTAATGTCCTTCTTGCTTTTCAGTGACAATAACAACAATAAAAAGAAAATTATCTAATGTACTGTGTCCTTACTGTGTGCCTGGTACTGCGTATATGCTGTATAGGCATCATTGCTTTAAATCCATCTGGAAAACTCTTATTAGGTTCATCATTTGAATTTAATGAGAAGAAATGAGATTCAGGGTGATTTCCTAAATCCCTTGAGTTAACCAGGTAATAAGAAGCTCAGCTCAAACTCAAACTCAGCTCTGCTACATGAAATAGTGATAAAGAAGGAAGATTTTCTGGTGCCACTCTATCTTCATGATGTTTTCACAAACTGAAGCATTTTAAACTGATTTGTAAAAGAGCTGGATCAGCAGTTTTTCTTTTTAAATCACTGTCTAGATAGATAATTGCACTCCTACGTGATAACAAAGGGTATCCCTGAATTAAGAGTTGGTCAACATAAGTTTTACTCACAGATGCATGACCTTGACAAGGTATTTAGCAGGTCTACATTTGCTTGCTCATCTATAATGTCTTAATTCCATCCTGCCTAGCTTACCTCCTCACTTTCAGGAAGATAAAGTGAGAGAATGTTTTGAGACAGCACTTTGGAAACCAAAAGGATATGCTCAAGTATCATCAATAACCGCCCCCCACCCCGCCCAAATCAGCAAGGTTTACCCCTCTAAAGTGTTATAATGTCAAAAGGCTAAGGCAGGGCTGGATGCTGTCAAATAAAAAGCTTTGTTCTGTGGAATGTTTATTCCCTGAAAAACCTTCCCAGCAGAGACAGAAACACAAGAATTTTTCCTTAGTGAGGAAGCAGCAATTTCAAGGGTTAGGGAAGGGGAATTTGGGTCAGCTGTACATGGCTGGGGGCTTCCCAGGTGGCTTAGTGGTAAAGAATCCACCTGACAATGGAGACACGCGTTTGATCCCTGGGTAGAGAATATCTCCTGAAGGAGGAAATGGCAACCCACTCTAGTATTCTTGCCTGGAGGATCCCATGAACAGAGGAACCTGGTAGGCTACAGTCCATGGGGTCACAAAAGAGTTGGACATGATTTACTGACTGAGCACACATGCACATATGTGGTTTGAAATGGGTTTGGCCATTTTATCATCTACAAGACTGTCGAAGTTGTTTAACTTCCCTAAGCCTCACTTTCTTGTCTATAAAATAGCCATTTTAGGGGCTTCCCTGGTAGTCCACTGGCTAAGACTCCGTTCTCCCAATGCAGGGGGCCCAGGTTTGCTCCCTGGTCAGGGAACTAGTTCTCACATGCCGCAAGGAAACATCCTGCATGCCACAACTAAGACCTCATACAAATACATAAATAAATATTAAAATAAATTAATTAAATAGCCATAATAACATAATAACAGCTGCCTGAAAATATGGTTGCAAAAATTAATACAAGTAATGTATGTATAACATATGGCATTGTGTTTGGCAGTGAGCCTGGCACATAGAAAATGCTCAATAAATGGTCTCTGCAGAGTGGTAGCTTGGGTGATTTCCTACCAATACGCTTGTGTTTATTTTCCTAACTGTGGGCCAAGCCTGAGTGATTTCAGGTCATTTTAAGTTAATAGAAAACGCAAGCAGAGAGAGATGCTGGGAAGAACAGAGGCGCGTTTGTTAGACTGGAACAAAGTGAATGAACAGGAAAGGAAGGTAAAGGTTTCAGACCAGATGCACAGGGCAATGTGATGCAGAAACAAGAACTGTATCAGTTTCATTCTGAATGATCTGGGGGAGAGATGTCAATAAAGCCACAAAGATCTAGTTTGGCAGCAAAGGGCATTGCTTGAAATTTTTAGGGGGAAAGAAATCATTAAAGATAAAAGAAGTCCTTTGGGTATGTGAGATAATTTTAACTTCTGAGTGAAGCAATGATAATATTCCAGTTTGCCTGAGACAGACCTGCTTCATAGCTGCTCTCTGGTGTAACTATTAACAGCACTCTAAAAGCATCCAGGTCTGGACAAGGAATTATACCCGCTTTCCCCTTCTGAAGGCCTGACACACTTCTGAGGCCTGACATTACTGGGGCTTATTTAGAAGGATTCTGGGTGAGGTTTTCACAGGAGTTGGGAAAACAGCAGATCCTTGAATAGCATGCTGTATGTTAGAGGTTTTGTATCATCTCTTAAATTTATGCTCATGCTTACCCAGGAAAAAGAGTCTCTGAGTTAGAATTAACTAACTAGTTAACTAACTAACTAGTTAAAGCCTCAGAGAACACAGCAGTGCTTCCCTCGTCCTTTTATCTAGATTATTTTGCTTCAAGATAATCACAACAATAGTTTTGAAAAATAGGTCACCTAAATTTTAAAACTACTTTGTTTCGAGCCATCTGGGATGGTTTTGAAATGAGCCATTCTTGGTATCATGGCTGAAACCTGACATGACACATTTGTCTGCACATCTGCCAGTGTTGCAATATCATTCTGGGTATTTGATATTCAGAAGATGTATCAAGAATTTGAACCTCGGAGAAACAAACTACTCAGCATTTCAATTAGGATCAGTGTGTCGTGCAGACAAAGCATCACTACAGAAAATCTTGGAACATGTTGGAATATGTGAGTTTTAAAACCTAAATGCTGCTGCGCAGCTGCAAGTTAGGTGATATTCTGCATGGACAACCTCCTTCCTTGTCCCTGAGCTGTTCTAAGAAAGGTGATTAATATAGACTCTTGATTTGCATCTCCAAATTCCAATCACCTTAGCTTTCTAGTCCATATTTAGTATGTTATTTTCAGCACATTTAATTGACTCTGTATACAGCTTGATTAAATGCAGCTAAGAGAATAGGTCATGTGACTCCATGTAGTTCCCATAACACCCAACAGAACTATAAAAAAGATTAGTGGCTTCATTTGGAATCATTGCCATTTTTATGTCCTTCCCTATTTTGCTGGTGTAGTTCTTAACATCCTTCTCTTTTACCATGTGTTTGTGGGGCTTCCAGAGTTCTATTCTAAGCTGCTATTATCATCACAGAAAAAAGAGATGGCTCCATTTCTTATAAAAAGTAGAGTGTGTTAGAATTTAAATATGGCTGTTTCTCCCTATCTGCCTCCACGGTGGATATAGGAGAAAACATAGGGTTTAATGTTATTTTTCAAAAATAATGAGTGATACTGTTATTACTGCTGCTACCACTGCTACTAGCAACTGTGTATTGAACATATACTAGGTGCCAACGATCTTACTTGCATCGTGTCAGTGATCCTCACAAAAAGCTGAAGAGGTAAACACTATCAGTCTTGTGTTTTTTTTTTAATTGAAGGATAATTGCTTTACAATGTTGTCTTGGTTTTTGCTGTACATCAACGTGAATCAGCCGTAAGTACACATGTATCCCCTCTCTCTTGCACCTCTTTCCTACCGCCTCCATCCCACCACTCTAGGTTGTCACAGAGTACAGAGTTGAGCTCCCAGTGTTATACAACAACTTTCCACTAGCTATCTATTTAACATATGGTAAATATGTCAAATTTTACATTTTCAGTGTAAATTTTCGTGTTTCAGTGCTGCTCCCTCAATTTGCCCCCTCTCCTTCCCCCACTGTGTTCACCCGTCTAGTCCTATTGAGTAAGGAAACTAAGGCTTAGATAGGTTAAGTAGCTCGCCAGTGTCACACAGCTGGTTTTTTTTCATAAGCTGGGGATTTAAACTCAGATCTGCCTGAGCTTTGAATTTGCTCTTAATCTCATGCTAGGATATTTCTTTTATAATATGAACTTCTGACACACCTAACACCATCCTGTCATTTGATCTTACAATATTACATTTGAATTCTTCTGTCTTCCCAGCACCTTCAAGGAAATATCTAAAATTAAAATCTTTATGATGCTTACAGAATTTAAAATTGATAAGAGATTACTCATAATTAAACCATGGTTGAGGCGAGAATTTGTTTTAATCCATTAAACTGAGGTTCTTAAGGGGAGAGATGCTATCAATCACTTCATCCCCACTGAGGAGCATAGTACTTGACAGGTAGTTGTTACCAGGTAATGCTTATTGAATAAATGTGAATTATAAAGAAAAAACCTTACTCATGATAATATCACTCACTGTGACTGTAAGAGCATCTCTGTATAGAAAAACTAATTTGCTGTTGCAGTCCATGCTAGACTCTGTCTGACAAGGGGAGGAAGAAACAAAGGAGAAAGTCTGTCTCTATGTTTATGCTGTTACCGTACAACCTTATTCTTGCCTTTTCTAATTACTATCCTTTTGTGTTGGTATTTTCCATTTTGATCTCCATGCCCTTTTGTTTTCCTATTTATTCTTGATATGCTTTCCATCCTTCCATTTGCTGTTGCTGTTTCAGCATCTTTGTAAGTAAGGTTATTGACAAAACAGATTGCTTTCCAAGAAGAACAACAGAAATTGATTTGGGGTTAAGATTTACAAACTACATGCAGATCATAACAAACTGCTAATAAACTGCTTTCTGTTCCTAATGAGCGTGAACAGAGTCTGATTTATCCTCTGTGTAAGAGGATGAGGTGTTGGGGGGTACCCCGAGGGCCCTTGCAGACGTCTGTACAAGACGGCAATGCTCTATTACAAGAAACAGCAAACAGCCTTCTCCCAGGCGGACTTCCTACCAGTTTTTCAAGGTTCAGTGCAGAGGGTCAGAGTGGAAGTCCTCTGAAAATGGACTCTCGTGGATCTGCATATGCTGGTGTTGGCTCTCGGGAGATCCTTGCTATTCAGGTGTATCTATTTCGATGTGTTTTTCACCTGCCAGACCTCAGTTTGAAGGCTAGCTCTGCCAACAATGTCACCACGGTCAAATTACCAAGAGTGTCTTAGTTCCATTGTCTGAAAAAAATGGATAATAAGAAACTCAAATCATAACATATGATTACAGAATATGAAAGTAATTTTCAAACACTAAAGCCCACTTCGAGTGTTGCTTGTTATTATTTCAGGAATCATCTCCCAAGTATTTTCACAAATTGAATGCTTATATTTGTTAATGATAAGCATTAGATAATAACTGGCTATCTCAAAATTCCATTCGTTAAGCATGGTACTAAATGTTTCTAGCTATCATACTTTCTAGGAAACACTGTTGTTGGTAACTCGGGTACCACTTGTGTGAAATAAAGTCACAACAGTGAACTAGAATGAGCACTGGTTAAGAAGTAAAGAGTCTGATGGTTCTGGTCTCAGTTTGCAGTCCAGCGTATTACCGCTCTGGGCAAGTCATTCTCTCTGAGCCTCAGGGCAGATTAAATGAGGCAGTTCCTATAAACTAATGCTTTTTTCCACCTCCTATTCCTTATCTTGATTTAAGAAAGAAACATAGTAAACTGCTTCTCATCTACCATTTTTAACAGATGTGATCTTCTAGTTCATTTAATTTCCTGATTAATTAAAATTAAAATTTTGTTTCAGTTATCACCAAGAACATTCTAGGAAGATTAATCCATTTGATTTAAAGAGCATTTAGCTATTAAGGCGTATCTTAAAGTTCATTTCATCAAAACCCTAGATTTTAAAGGTTTTTGATATTGAGTCTTTATATGGATCTTTTACAGAGATCCATGTAAGCCCTCTATTGTTTCAGTGTTAAAATTTTGAAGAGATTCTGGTAACTGTCAACAATTTAAAACATTCAAGGTCAAGTCTTCACATACATCTGCTGAGAATTACTATTCCTCAGCTGAGTTCCAAGGGAAGAAAGAAGTTGACTAGAAGAGACACTGAGCCCGAGGGAGATTTGAGGTGTCCATAGTTACTATTATCACACGAGATTGTGAATGAAATATCACATCCTATCATGCCATATCAGTAAAAAAAAGGATGTTGCAGCCATCAAGCCGTCACATTATGGCTGCCCCAACAGTGAGCCCTGAGGGAACGCAGGATAGAAAAAGTCTGCCTGCCCTTGTCATCAGCCTCAGCAGTCACCCCTCAATGAAGCCCCCTGAGGAGACTCCAGATGAGAAGCACTGTATACTGGCCCCAGACAGCTGAGGCACATATCAAAGAAGTGACTTCAGTGAGCCCAGACTTCTGGGTCTTCCCATAGACAGAAAAGCGCTAAATGCCTTAACTGAGGTGTCTGGCTTTCTTTAGTAAACAATAATATTTTGATGTTTGGACCACCTTGCCTTTGTTATAAAAACTCCTGTATATCCTGGCTCCTCCCTTGTCTCTTTGGAGCAGCTTCTCAGAGTTATCTGAGATGCTGTGCCCTGGCCTTAAATCCGCACTTTCGTCTGCTGTATTAAATAAAACATAATTCTCAACTTTCAGGTCGTGCATTTTTTTCCCCATTGACAAGATACATGATTTCTAAGACCTTACAGGTGTTAATTTGCCTTTCTTACTACTGGGATGAGCATTTGCCCTTTTAGGTAAGATTTGCCAATTACCTGAAGGCAGGCCCAGTAATCTCTGCTAAAGAACACAGATTTAGGGGAAAAGCCAGAATATTTCCAGAAATACGTATTATAATAACAGACATTTGGAATGCTGTGTTTAACTTTAATTTCTTAGATTTAAGTATTGTCTGATTTTGCAAAATAAAAATACTTCCCACTTTAATGTCAAAACATCTCCTAATAAAATTAATTATAGAGCAGAAGGCATATGATTATCACCAAGTCTTTTCCTTGTGCTGTTTGCTCTTCTGGTGTTATAAATCAGGACTATAAATAAAGAAGGTTGTAACATTTTATCTTTTCATTTTTAGATCAAGACATTCAAGTATTCTTTTCTGGAGATAGGGAGAAATAAAGAAGAAAGTACTTACTATTAATAATAAACAGCACTGAGATTTTAATTTCCCTTAACGGAGATGGTAATGATACAAATTTAGAAGTGAAGCCATCGGAGGTGAGAAATGTCACTCTGAACAAGCTCTTTCCACAATTCTCCTACTTTTACAAAAGTAAAGTAAGTCATCTTTAGGGCAAACATTCTGACCAAGAATATATTTAAGCTGTGATAGATCTCCAATTTTAGCTTTCTAAAGATTATACAGGAATTGATTCCAACAGCTGCTGCTTGGTTTTAAGATTCCACTCATGAAATATGCTCATTCTTCCACTGGAAAATAACATTCTCATTAAAGGCAGTCAAGATTCTCCTTGATTAAGCTGAGTGACTTAAACGTCTCAGTTAACACAAGTGATGGAATGTATATACATATATACACATACATACTCAATTTTTAAAATGTTAATATGATGGGCTTAAATAGCAATGCCTTGAAGATGAGAATTTTAGGTTAAGTGTTTTATAAGAAAATTCATTGTATGGAAAATCAATGTATAGGTCAGGTGATTATTTAGCACTGAAAACACTATTTTAGCACTTCCTTTACAGAACCATTAGATATATAATAAGTGTGTTAATCAACATGAAGTTGATGATTAACAGCTTGGCTTTGTAGTGAGAAAAACTTCGGATCAATTACTGGTTCTGCCACTTACCAGGTGTGTGACCTTGAGGCAGGTACTTTTCTATTAATAAGTTTTAATCTTTAAAATGGAAAAAAAGAAAAAGAATACCAGCCACCTCACATGACTGTTACTGGGATTTAATAACATCACGAGATGACCATGAGGAGAAGAACATTAACGTTAACATATTGACAAAGGCTGAAGATATAATAGGTGTTGCAAGCCAAAGAAAGCTACAGTTCAAAATACAGTACACTTTCAGTGTTATGTCCTGAGAACCAGTTCCATGGTCCTTGGGTCTTCACCCAAGTATCTTAAAACAAAATGTAGGATATAAAATGTTGGAGGGTAGGAAAGAGGAGGGCTTTGTTTACTGATTTTGGAAAAGAGGCTTCAGAGGATGGTATGTCACATCTGCTCGTTAACCTTCCCGAACGGGAAAGGATGTGAGTACCCATCCCCACCACTGAAACCTAGTGAGGGGCTTTCATGTGCCCACTAGAAGGCCTGATATGGCTCTCCAGGACTCTCAAAGGCAATGGAGTCAAGTTTGGAAATTGACTTTCCAAGGAAATTTGGAAGGCAGCAGAGAGGCTGGTAAGTTGCTTTACTGGGACAGAAAAAAAGAGTTCCTCCTGCAACTGTATTCCTTCCAATAGTAGATAAAAGAATATGTAAGTTTACCCTCAAATTTAAGCCACATTAGAGAAGAAGCTGGCCTTGGAGTGTTTCATTATGCCCAAGAGTGCCACCTGGAAGGGGCAATGGGATTTTATCCATGAGAGTCCATTTGGAGTGTCCCTCCAGAGAACTGGCAGTGCAATGAATGGGTAGCCAGCCAGAGGGGCAACACTGCCTGGTTCATGACAGTAACAGCTCCAGGGACCACAGAATAGCCTCTGAAGAACGCTTTAAAATAAAATAAATTAAAAATAAAATAAAATAAAATAAAATGTCCACAAGAAACAGCTTTGAACTCTTCTCTTGTGGAGGAAAAAGAAAAAAGAAAGTCCACAGTGAAAGAGAAACATCTTGAAACAGTACTAACTTAAGCTTCCACATGCTCCCTTGCCCTTCCTTTCCTCAATGTTCCAAACACCCTGGAGAGCGAGAAAAAGACAAGGACACCTCCCTCCACACATATCCCCAACACCACCACACACACAGGCACACACACCCCCACCACACACACACACGTTCACCCCACCACATACACCTAAACCCCACCACACACATCCCACCACATATACACACAGCCCACCACACACACACACACACACACACACACACACACACACCACATACACACACACCCAGCCCACCACAGAGATACCCCACCACACATCTCACACACATACACACACACTGCAAGACGCTTGCTTCCAATATTGGTCAGAGAAAATCTACCATCATATCAAGTTCAGAGTTGTGATCACCCTCTGGGACTAGACAGTCTAATTTCTAAAATAAGAATGTGTGATTTAAAGAGATCACAGGACTTTCTGTTACATAACAGTGAGCAGAAAAATCACAGCCCTGCCCATTTTCCACTCACAGTCACAGAAAGATAGAGCCTAGAATGTAAGTTTTAAAGGGCGCAATGGAAAATAAGAATATAGTGTTTTGAATGTGTTCCATGAGCCATGCTTGTTCAAAGTACAACTGATTAAGGGTATAAATAGCTCTCTCTCTCTTTTAAACAACTGGAAAACCTTATTTCCTGAACACTAGACCCTTATCCATGCAATCACATGGCGCTTTCTCTTTAGTCACACTCTTAACTGGCTATACTGGCTTTGGCCAAAGGCCGCCATGCAGAAGGTGTTCTTACACATACTCCTACACAAGATCACATAAGGGCAAATAAAATGTAAGGTATCACTAAGATCCAATGCCTAATTATAGAATCAGAATGGAAGACACATATTAATCACTCAGATATAGAGAGGAAATTAAAGACTGATCACCATGACATATGTAAACGTATAGTCAGAGCGCTCTGAAGCCAGACTGCACCTTGCTGGGGGTTACAGAGCTAATCGTGGCAGCTGGGACAAATAGGTCTGGTCATAGTCTTGTTCCTAAAGGATAAGCCACTCTCAGTTGACTGAAAGCCTTTCCCAGGCAAGAACCCAGGCTTTGTTTCAATGACCCTTCCCTTCAATGCCAACTCTTTCCCCACCAATGCTCAACACATCTGCATTTCCAAAAACTTTTGGACAATTCAGAAGCAGTATGGGGTGGTAATAATAATCTTGAAATCTTGTCTTGCAGAGTCTTCTCTCACCTTCCAGGAATCACATGGCATAATGAACAGGCTAGAGTCAAAGCTGTGATAGTAGGCTTTGTCTCCACAACCAGAGCTTAGCTCAGTGAATGAAACTCAGGATGTGCTCGATAAATGACAGGTGGAAAATAAAGTGCTTGTTAGCATGACTGCAATCCATCCTGAAGAGCAAATGTCACATATAAGGCTGGTGAACAGGAACACTGTCTCCAGAATGAGCTGTGACTCCTTCTCATAAGAGAAGCACTGGAATAAAATCGTAAATTGATTGAGTGAGTAGCCCATGCACTGCAAGGAAGTGTAGCCACACTCACAACTAGAGAAGGCAATGAAGACCCAGTGCAGCCAAAATTACATATATATATATATATATATATATGTATATACACATTTTCCGGCTTCAGCATGTGACTGCCAAAATGCTATTTCTTAGGAAATATAACTGTGAGTGGCACTTATTATGTGTCTAGTCCTCTGAATTTTATTATTTAGTTTTATAAATTTTCTAAAATGAACACATATAATTTAATACATAAGAAAGTAAAAGTTATAAATATACATATATACCTTTTTTCTAGAAGCAAGGACTTTTGCTCACTTCTTTCACCAGAAGATTAAGAAATCTTTGTTTTACTTGACAATCGTCTGTAGAGTTTGATAATACATGTTACTCCATGAAAGAAAATACATATATGGAAAACTGATAGAGGTGGGCAGTACTCACTCTAGATTTTAACTGTAGGAAAATAATTTCAGCAATGCACATGCAAGTGTTTTCTTCCTACCTTCAGGGAAAGCCTGTGAGCTGTAATTAAGTATTGAATTAACGTTACTGGTGTAGAATCAATGGTCAGTACAATCAACACCTGAGCCTGAATGACAGCATCAGCAAAACTGTTGAAAAGAAACAACACTCAAGATGAACTTCTGCTGTGGTTCCAGGTCACCTAACTATAACAATCAAGGTGACAATTCCATGAATGATGATCAAATTATAAGGCTCAGATTAAGGTTTCATTTGAACGCACACATACACAGGCACAGAATATTAAAAGACTACAGCTCTTCCACTATCAAACTGCAATATCAAACTGTAGCCTGTGACTTTAATATTGCCTTATCTGTAACTGTTTCTTGGTTCCCCACAAGCCAAGTGTATCATGCGTATTTTTACACTATTGTATATTTTAGTGGATTTTTTGCAAGACTCTGGTAGGATTGCAACATGTTCCTTAAGGTAATTAGAAACATCCTAAGCTGTCTCAAAAGCAGGGCTAGTAAGTGCTGAACTACTATCTCAGCAGTATGTATTGAGTTTGACAAAAATTTCATTTAGGTTTTCTCCTGAACAAACTTTTTGGCAAACACAATAAGAAGCCCCTTGTGAACTCTAGCCTCCTGCACTTATGCCCTTTGAGATCTTGCTGTCTTCATAAGTCAGCTCATTCTTGAGCTACTCTGTGTCGAGCAGCAAGTTTGTTTTCATTCATTTGTTCCTTCATTTATTCAAGAAATACTGATTGAGAACTTACTATGTGCCAGGGGTAGGGGAAACAACCACTGAAGTTTGACTTTTATGGAACTTATAGCCTTAAAACGGAAGACAGACAATAACCAAACAAAAACAAGTATGCCGTATGGCAGGTGATGATAAGCACTAAGAGGACAAAATAAAGAAGGGTAAGTGAGGGAGAGATGGGGTTTGCTCACATCGCATTATCAGGAAAGTGCATTGGTGGCACTCAGGAAATGCTTTTTCAGCAGGTGAGGAACACAGCTATGCACAACCCTACGTTTGCTCAGCCAGCTGGTCATCAAGAAATAATGGCCTGTACTTAACTCTGTTACCCATCCATACCCCATGCATTTCCTTTTTAATTTATTGAGTTGATAATCATCCCTACCCTGTTTTTGTGTTAGGAGCAAATTAATTACTAAAGTACAGCCTGGGTAACCATGATAGTGTGGTCACTCACCTAGAGTCAGATATCCTGGAGTGTGAAGTCAAGTGGGCCGTAGGAAGCATTACTACAAACAAAGCTAGTGGAAGTGACAGAATTCCAACTGAGCTATTTCAAATCCTAAAAGATGACATTGTTGAAGTGTTGAACTCAGTATGTCAGCAAATTTGGAAAACTCAGCAGTGGCCACAGGACTGGAAAAATGTCAGTTTTCATTCCAATCCCAAAGAAGGGCAATGCCAAAGAATGTTCAAACTACCATACAATTGCACTCATTTCACATACTAGCAAGGTAATGCTCAAAATTCTTCAAGCTAGGCTTCAGCACTACTTGAACCGAGTACTTCCAAATGTACAAGGTGGGTTTCGAAAAGGCAAAAAGACCAAAGATCAGCTGACATTTGTTGGATCATAAAGAAAGCAAGGGAATTTCAGAAAAACATCTACTTCTGCTTTTGACTATGCTAAAGCCTTAGACTGTATGAATCACAACAAACTTTGGAGAATTTTTAGAGATGGGAATACCAAAGAACCTTACCTGTCTCTTGAGAAAACTATATGCAGGTCAAGAAGAAACAGTGAGAACTGGACATGGAACAACAGACTGGTTCCAAATCGGGAAAGGAGTACATCAAGGCTGTATATTGTCACCCTGCTTATTTAACTTATATTAATAGTACATCATGCAAAATGCTGGGCTGGATGAAGCACAAGCTGGAATCAAGATTGCCAGAAATATCAACAACCTCAGATATGCAGAAGACACCACCCTTATGGCAGAAAGCAAAGAAGAACTAAAGAGCCTCTTGATGAAAGTGAAAGAGGAGAATGAAAGAGTTGGCTTAAAACTCAACATTCAGAAAACTAAGATCATGGCATTCGATCCCATTATTTCATGGCAAGTAAATGGGCAAACATTGGAAACAGTGACAGACTTTATTTTCTTGGACTCCAAAATCACTGCAGATGGTGACTGCAGCCATGAAATTAAAAGAATCTTGCTCCTTGGAAGAAAAGCTATGACTAACCTAGAGAGCATATTAAAAAGCAGAGACATTACTTTGTAGACAAAGGTCCCTTGAGTCAAAGCTATGGTTTTTCCAGTAGTCATGTATAGATGTCAGAGTTGGACCATAAAGAAAACTGAGTGAGAAGAATTGATACTTTTGAACTGTGGTGCTGGAGAAGACTCTTCAGAGTCCCTTAGACTACAAGGAGATCCAACCAGTCCATCCTAAAGGAAACCAACACTGAATATTCACTGGAAGGACTGACACTGAAGCTGAAGCTCCAATACTTTGGCCAACCTGATGCAAGTAGCTGACTCCTTGGAAAAGATTCTGATGCTGAGAAAGACTGAAGGCAGAAGGAGAAGGGGGTGGCAGAGGATGAGATGGTTAGATAGCATCATCAATTCTATGAACATGAATCTGAGCAAACTCCAGGAGACAGTGAAGGACAGGGGAAGCTGGTGTGCTGCAGTCCACAGGGTCACCAAGACTTAGCAACTGAACAACAACAACGGATATTAATGGCTTAGAAAAATGTTTAGCACAATACTTGGCACAGAGTTGGTGTATTACAAAGCTTGTTGACTTACAGCACTGAAAACCTTAAACAGAACTAGTTTTGACCCTCTTAGAGTTCCACACATTATCCTGGTCCTCAGTGTTTGGCTTTCCCTTTGTGAGAAAACTTTCAATTAATAACCAAAATCATAATCCACTTTATTGAGTGCTTGCTGTGACAAATAAATGTGTTGCTGTGTTAACTGACTGGATGATTATTTTGTAAATCTCTATACCCACACTAAAAGGAAAGTACTCATTAAGCCTTCCTGCAATGAAAGGAAACATGCTCAGAGAGGTTACATGACTGCTCTGCATCACACAGCTTATAGGAGGTAGGACATGCTTGGAGCCAAGGTTATCTGATTTGAGCTGATCAGTGTTTGTCATTACTCTCACACACATAGATAATATAGCTCAGTTCAGTTGCTCGGTTGTGTTTGACTCTTTGCAACCCCATGGACTGCAGTACACCAGTATTCCCTGTCCATCACCAACTGTGAGAGCTTGCTCAAACTCACGTCCATTGAGTCGGTGATGCCATCCAACCATCTCATCCTCTGTTGTCCTCTTCTCCTTCTGCCTTCAATCTTGCCCAGCATCAGGGTTTTTTCTAACGAGTCAGTTCTTCATATCAGGTGACCAAAATATTGGAGATTCATCTTCAGCATCAGTCCCCCCAATGAATACTCAGAACTGATTTCATTTAGGAATGCCTGGTTTAATCTCCTTGCAGTCCAAGGGACTCTCAAGAGTCTTCTCCAACACCACAGTTTAAAAGCATCAATTCTTTGGTACTCAGCTTTCTTTATGGTTCAGCTCTCACATCCATACATGACTACAGGAAAAACTATAGCTTTGACTAGATGGACCTTTGTCGACAAAGTAATGTCTCTACTGTTTAATATGCTGTCTAGGTTTGTCATAGTTTTTCTTTCATGGAGTAAGTGTCTTTTAATTTCATTGTTGCAGTCACCATCTGCAGTGGTTTTGGAGCCCAAGAAAATAGTCTGTCACTGTTTCCATTGTTTCCCCATCTATATGCCATGAAGTGATGGGACTGGATGCCATGATCTTTGTTTTTTGTATGTTGACTTTTAAGTCAGCTTTTTCACTCTCTTTCATATTCACCAAGAAGCTCTTTAGTTCCTCTTTGCTTTCTGTCGTAAGGGTAGTGTCTTCTGCATATCTGAGGTTATTGATATTTCTCCTGGCAATTTTGATTCTAGCCTGTGCTTCATCCAGTCCAGCATTTTGCATGATGTACTTACATTATCCACTTAATTTTAAAATAGCTTTCATGTAGAAGGTTGGTTAATCAAAGTACAAAAATCACTTATCAAATATTACTACTTGAGTGGGTATGTATGTGGAAGAGGAAAGCTTTCTAACTGGAATCTGTGTATTCCTCACAATAAAATGTAGGCATCAGACTTTATCTCAAAGCAAACTTACATCCCAGATAATTTAAAAGTCTCTTCTATTCACTTATGAGTTGAAGCTGGGCAAAACAAACCAGAATTAGTAGATTATCCTTAATGTCATTCCATGATCTGAGAAAATAATTCTTGGATGAGCTACCTCGTTGGACAGTCCAAAGCTACTCTCAGTGTTTATCTGAGAATGTTCTATAGCACCTATTATCGTACTGAATGTAGAGAGGCTGTCTATAGGACGTGCTTTCCTTCTTCTGTTTTTGGTCTAGCTAACCTCTAAGTTGGCTCCAATTTCCTTGCGAATTCTCCAGAGTTAGCAGAAGGCCTTTGAAGTCTTTAACCTCATAGTGATGTTTTTCCCCAAAGACTCGGCTTTGCAAAAGAGAACAAACGTGTATACTCTTCTTTTTCAAAGATTAATCAAAGACTGACTTTAATATCCCTTCCCTCTACTGCCTAGCCCTTTTCCCTTGCTTCCTTCCTTCCTTCCTTTTTTCTTTCTTCCTTCCTTTCTTTCCTTCCTTGCTTTCACCTTTCTTCCTTTCTTTCTCTCTGCAAGTTGCCTCTTTTGTTTTTAGAAGAAAAAAAAAAAAAAACAAATAAGCCAATACAGGCAGTTGGCCTGTCTCCAAAAGATAGCTGGAGATATCAAGGACCTAGAATGGTTAATGAAATTTTTCCCAATTACTCTTAGAAAAGGAAAACAAGTCTTCTCTAGCTTGTCAAGTCATATTTTGTGATGACATTATGTCTACAATAGGAGCCATCAGGTTCCAACTTGACCTTTTCTATGACATTATTAAGAACCTAAGGTGGCTCAGATAGTAAAGAATCCTCCTGCAATGCAAGAGACCTGGGTTCAACCCCTGGGTCAGGAAGACCCCTGAAGAAGGGAATGACTACCCATTCCAGTATCGTGCCTGGAGAACTCCAGGGACAGAGGAGCCTGATAGGCTATAGTTCACAGGGTCACAAAGAGCCAGACACGTCTGGGCAACTAACACTTTCACTTTCAAAATTCTTTAAAAAAGTGTACTAGAGAAACATTCTATGATTACAAATAAATTACCAAAGACTCTCAAAGGCCAGCTGTATTAAAAAAAAAAAAAAGTCCAAGACAATTCTTCAAAAGTTGTTGCATATATTAAACCTATCAATACTGTTTTAAAGCAAAATATACAAAGTATTATAACTGTGTTCCTCACAAAAATAATCACAGCATTTATTATATAAAATAAATTATAGCTCACTAAAGGCTGTAAGGTCTTGCAATTCGACAAAAATTTTAGATTTTATGATGGGCCACTTTTGAAACCTGTCAATGTAGCTCTGTGCACACAGATTCTCAAGAGGACACAGCATCAAAGTTTAAATGTGAGGCTCCTTTGGAAATGAGTTCTACCCTTAGCCCCTACTATAGACCCACTGAGTGCTCTCTGAACAACCTAGTCTATGGAAAGCACAGGCAGACAAACCTGGAGGGTCAAACATAGATGCACACTAACAAACTGACCAGTGACCTGAGGGCTGCACATCAGCGATATATTTACTAGTGCAGGAAAATGAAGACTAAAACTGTTTTGTAATGATTTGGACAATCCAAGACCTACTTTCTTAGCATTCCAAAGTTTTGGATTTTGTTAGATTCTGCTTGATCAACCACCCCTTGCTTAATTTAACAGAGACTCCCAAGATTAACAAAGTCTTGGCTTGTAGTCTTTGCATTATCATTGCAATGATTAGTGACTGTCTTTGCTGTGGCCATGTTATTCTCTTAGCATCCACCCAGGAGGACAAGAATACACACTTTTGCCTCATCACTCCAGACCGAGGTTTTGTCTCTTAGGTCTGATTTTTGTGGCCCTTTTATTGGTAATAATTATATTTGTCATCTGCTACTGAGCCTGCAAACAATAAACTCTCCTCTGACCTATATTTTTTTGTTTTCCGAAGAGCTTAAAGAACCAACTCTGTGGTCTGTGTTTAAAACCAAAATAAAAACACAAACAGCCTTGGGGTGATATTATTATGAATTCAAGATACAAGTCATAAACTTTAGTACCTGAACTTTTGTGAATTTATTTTTCTTCTTTTGCTTGTTTGGAGACTTTCTAAGCCTCAGATTCATCATCCATAAAATTATAGTGTAATAAAAAATGTTATGTGCTTATAATATAGACAAGCATTTATAGTCATTGTTTCTGATTATTGTGTCAAAGACAAATGAGGGTTATAGAAAGATGAATGCTGGGGAGATAAAATAAAATTTTTAAATTCAGAGAATATAGAATCCAAGCTGAGAAAATCCAAAGTAAATACAGGGTTAGAAAGACATGGACTTTTGCATGCATCACACTCGGCCATAGGGAAGAGATAACCTTCTCAGGATTCTCTGGAGTGTCCAAGTCATGCAGGGTTTCACCAAGCTCCAAGCACTGCTTAATAGCCTGCCATTCACAAGTCCTTCATAGAGGTATTTCCTCATCTAATCCTCCCTAGAAAAAGCCTGAAGACCTAAGTTGTATCCATGGATAAAATAAATAGTAGTAGAATTAACACAAGATAGATCTCTAGTCTGTCAGAACAATTTTCTGGAGTCCATTGCTCTCCTAAGAGTTTAGGTGTGCTTATACCTTATAAACTATTAATAAATATTTAAATATGTATAAGTCAAATAAATATAGGAAACATATGATAAATGTATTAAATAAACATATCATTTATAAATTTATACTGTATATAATTTTAATATATATATGCAAAGTATTATCATGAAGTCCAAAACATGTAAAGTACTCAAGAATTACCTAATTCCATTACTGCAGCATTAAATACCTGCCAGAAAACCAGTCAATTATATAACTCTATATATTTCTCTATTTTTATACATACATCTTGATTTGTCCATCCATTAGTTAAAAATATACACTTTGGGGTTTACTAAAAATGATGCTTACTCAGAAATTCTCAGTTACATACATTTTAAGCACTACTGCTATTCACATAAACTTAATAACTGGTAACCTGGTAGTCCACTGGTTTGTTTTAGCAAGATCTTAGAACATGATTTCCGGGAGAAATATCAATGATCTCAGATATGCAGATGACACCACCCTTATGGCAGAAAGTGAAGAAGAACTAAAGAGCCTCTTGATGAAAATGAAAGAGGAGAGTGAAAAAGCTGCCTTAAAACCCAACATTCAAAAAACAAAGATCATGGCATCCATCACTTCATGGCAAATAGATAGGGAAACATGGAAACAGTGAAAGACTTTATTTTTTTTAGGCTCCAAAATCACTGCAGATGGTGACTGCAGCCATGAAATTAAAAGACGTTTGCTCCTTGGAAGAAAAGCTATGACCAACCTAGACAACATGTTAAAAAGCAGAAACATTACTTTGTCAAAAAAGGTCCATCTAGTCAAAGCTATGGTTTTTTCAGTAGTCATGTATGGATATGAAATGTGGACCACAAAGATGGCTGAATGCCAAAAGATTGATGCTTTTGAACTGTGGTGCCAGAGAAGACTCTTGAGAGTCCCTTGGACTGCAAGGAGATCAAGCCAGTCAATCCTAAAGGAAGTCAATCCTGAATATTTATGGGGGAACTGATGCTGAAGCTGAAACTCCAATACTTTGGCCACCTGATGCAAAGAGCTGACTCATTAGAAAAGACTCTGATGCTGGAAAAGACTGAAGACAGGAGGAGAAGGGGACGACAGAGGATGAGATGGTTGAATGGCATCACCAACTTGATGGACATAAATTTGAACAAGCTCTGGGAGATGGTGAAGAACAGGGAAGCCTGGTGTACTGCATTCCATGGGGTTGCAAAGAGTCAGACATGACTGAGCAACTGAATAACAACAATAGGAACAAGTATAGGGATTCCCTGGTAGATCAGCTGGTAAAGAATCTGCCTGCAATGCAAGAGACCCCAGCTTGATTCCTGGGTCAGGAAGATCCTCTGGAGAAGGGATAGGCTACCCACTCCAGTATTCACAGGCTTCCCTGGTGGCTCAGAAAGTAAAGAATCTGCCTGCAATGTGGGAGACCTGGGTTTGATCCCTGAGTCGGGCAGATCCCCTGGAGGAGGGCATGGCAACCCACTCCAGTATTCTTGCCTGGAGAACCCCAGGGACAGAGGAGCCTGGTGGGCTGCTGTCTATGGGGTCACACAGAGTCGGACACGACTAAAGTGACTTAGCAGCAGCAGCATATTTACCTTCTGTGTGTTCAGTACCATTATATGTAAAATGGGCACAGTTATAATACAGCTAAGACTTAACAGAGTTATTGTAGGGATTATGTGAAATAATATACATAAAACCCTTAGAACAATTCCTGGCACATTGTAATTACAATAAATGTATCAGCTGCTGCTACTATTATACTTCCCTATATGCTACAAGGTTTATGTCCTCATTATTCCCATTTACGAGATGAAGAAACTGAGACTTAGAAAAGTTGAAAATACGTCCAAAGTTATGGGGCAAATATGTGCCAGATCTAGAACAAACACATAAATCTATCAACTCTAACCTAGATAGCATATTGAAAAGTAGAGACATTACTTTGCCAACAAAGGTCCGTCTAGTCATGTATGGATGTGAGAGTTGGACTGTGAGGAAGGCTGAGCGCCGAAGAATTGATGCTTTTGAACTGTGGTGTTGGAGAAGACTCTTGAGAGTCCCTTAGACTGCAAGGAGATCCAACCAGTCCATTCTGAAGGAGACCAGCCCTGGGATTTCTTTGGAAGGACTGATGCTAAAGCTGAAACTCCAGTACTTTGGCCACCTGATGCGAAGAGTTGATTCATTGGAAAAGACTGTGATGCTGGGAAGGATTGGGGGCAGGAGGAGAAGGGGACAACAGAGGATGAGATGGCTGGATGGCATCACTGACTCGATGGACGTGAGTCTGAGTGAACTCCAGGAGTTGGTGATGGACAGGGAGGCCTGGCGTGCTGCGATTCATGGGGTCACAAAGAGTCGGACACGACTGAGTAACTGAACTGAACTGAACTAAAAGCTATAATTTTATTTTCTGTAATAAGGGTAGACTAGTGGTCTTTGTTTCCAATTTAGTGATTTTCCTGAGGGTAAATAATAACAACAACAACCATATGTGCTAATATTTGTTGAATACTTACTCTGTGCCAGGTATGGTACTGAACACCATCCATGCATTATCTTATTAATCCGCACAGCAGATGTAATAACTGAGGACCACCGTTATCTCATTTTATACAGGAGGAAACTACTTTAGAGAAACTTACTCAGTCACACCACTTATAAGTGACAGAACTAGGACTCAAACCCAGATTCATATCTGAAATGGTGGTATCTTGCCTTACTTTTAGCTAAATTTATTATCTTATTCTTCTGTTCCTCCAGCTCTCTTAGCAAAAGCTAGTTCTATGTCACTGGGCACTTTGTTAGCTGTGCTTCTGTCAGACACCACTGCCAACCTGTCAATCACTGGAAAAGCAGAACTCTGTCCCATTCATATTGCTTACCTACCAGTGTCTTCCAAGTAGTAGATGCCTAATAAATCTTGGACTGAATTGAATTTCATATTGGAAGCTGGATCATGAACAATCAAATGTTGCATAGAAAACGTTTTGCATATACACTGACACTGAGTTATAACGACAAAGGGCTTGAGTCCAGTTCTTCTAAGAATGGCTAATGAATAAGAAATATCTTTCACATTAGTTAAGAGGCTCATCCTGGAAATTGGGCTGATCTGGAATCAAGACCCAAGCTTACTGACATTTTTGTTAATTTTATTTATCCATTCTAAATCTCAGTTTCTTCAGATACAAATAAAAGACAAGAATAATACTGCCTCTTAGAGTTTTTTTTTTATAGGATTCAATATAAATATTCATAAAGCTGCTTAGCATTGTGACTCAGACATGGTAAGCACTCGGCAAAGTTTGCTTCATAAATAAAAACTTACCATATTTTTAAAAGTCAAAAAAATTAAAGAATAGTTCCTTGATCATTCAAGCAACTTCTTTTGTCCAGATCTACAATCTTTCTGCAGAAAGACCCCAATTATTGTGAAATAAATTTGAGCAAAGATGAATGAACAAAAAATAAATAACTCTTTAGGGAGAACTGCCCTGAAAGGGCCAAGAATGTGAGAACTAGCAGGAAAGGGGACCATTTTGTGGTTAACAGCTCCATTCTTAACCCAAGGGACAAAGTCCCCACTGGTGCCTTTGTGCTGTTACGTGTGATAAACGCCCTACAGAGAAGGTTTTCCTTTGTTCTCCAGTCTCACTGAGAGAGTGAATTTCACATGTAGAACTCATTTATTAGGAAATTCGGATGCCTAATATATTAAGAGTTGCAAAATTAAGACTGGGTGTAAAATATTACAGTTGATAAAATAGAGTGAGCACATAAATGTCCCAAGGAATATATTACTCAGATTTCCACCAAATACTGTGTGTGTATATATATATATATATATTTAACAATTAATCAAAAAAGAAATCTACATCCATGAAATTGCAGCACTTGAAGGTTCCTGACTATTACAGACTGAATTATGTGCTCTTCAATTCATATGTTGAAGCTCTAAGCCCAGCGTGACTATATTGGAGATACAGCTTGTAAGGAGTTGTGAAAGCTGCTCGAGTGTGGCTCTTTGTGACCCCATGGACTATACAGTCCATGGAATTCTCCAGGACAGAATACTGGAGTGGGCAGCCTTTCCCTTCTCCAGGGGATCTCTACTATCCAGGGATCGAACCCAGGTCTCCTGCATTGCAGGCTGATTATCAGCTGAGCCACAAGGGAAGCCCAAGAATACTGGAGTGGGTAGCCTATCCTCTCTCCAGCGGATTTTCCCCACCCAGCAGTTGAATCGGGGTCTCCGGCATTGCAGGTGGATTCTTTACCAACTGAGCAGCTAATTATAAGTTAGATTATAAAAATGGAGCCTTGGTCTGATAGGACTCATGGCCTTATCTGGAGAGGACACATCAGATGCACATGCACAGAGGAAAGACGATGGGAGACCAAAGTGAGAAGGTACGCTTTTACAGGCCAGAGAGAAAGTTCTCAACTCTGCCGGCACCTTGATTTTGGACTACCAGCCTCCAGAACCATGAGAAAGTGATTTTTCTGTTATTTAAGCCTCTTCAGTTCAGTTCAATTCAGTCACTCAGCCATGCCCGACTCTTTGCAATCCCATGGACTGCAGCACGCCAGGATTACCTGTCATTCAGCAACTCCTGGAGCTTACTCAAACTCATGTCCATCGAGTCGGTGACACCATCCAACTGTCTCATCCTCTGTCACCCCCTTCTCCTCCTGCCTTCAATCTTTCCCAGCATCAGGGTCTTTTCTAATGAGTCAGGGAGCCAAAGTACTGGAGCTTCAGCTTCAGCATCAGTCCTTCCAATGAATATTCAGGACTGATTTCCTCTAGGATTGAATGGATAGATCTCTTTGCAGTCCAAGGGACTCTCTAGAGTCCACACCACACCACAGTTCAAAAGCAACAATTCTTTGGCGCTCAGCTTTCTTTATAATCAAACTCTCACATCCATACATGACTACTGAAAAAAACATAGCTTTGACTAGATGGACGTTTGTCGACAAAGGAATGTCTCTGCTTTTTAATATGCTGTTTAGGTTGGTCATAGCTTATCTTCCAAGGAGCAAGCATCTTTTAATTTCATGACTGCAGTCACTATCTGCAGTGATTTTGGAGTTCAAAATGTAAAGTCTTTCACTGTTTCCACTGTTTCCCCACCTATTTCCCATGAAGCGATGGGACCAGATGCTATGATATTTGTTTTCTGAATGTTGAGCTTTAAGCCAACTTCTTCACTTTCCTCTTTCACTTTTATCAAGAGGCTCTTTAGTTCCTCTTCACTGCATATCTGAGGTTATTGATATTTCTCCTGGCAATCTTGATTCCAGCTTGTGCTTCATCCAGCCCGGCATTTCGCATGATGTATTCTGCATATAAGTTAAGTAAACAGGGTGACAATATGCAGCCTTGACAATACTCCTTTCCTGATTTGGAACCAGTCTTTGTTTCACGTCCAGTTCTAACTGTTGCTTTTTGGCCTGCATACAGATTTCTCAAGTGGAAGGTCAGGTGGTCTGGAATTCCCATCTCTTGAAGAATTTTCCACAGTTTGTGTGATTCACATGATCAAAGGCTTTGGCACAGTCAATACAGCAGAAGTAGATGTTTTTTTCTGGAACTCTCTTGCTTTTTTGATGATCCAATGGATGTTGGCAATTTGATGTCTGGTTCCTCTGCCTTTTCTAAATCCAGCTTGAACGTCTGGAAGTTCATGGTTCACGTACTGTTGAAGCCTGGCTTGGAGAATTTTGAGCAATTACTTTGCTAGCATGTGAGATGACTGTGATTATGTGGTAGTTTAAACATTCTTTGGCATTGCCTTTCTTTGGAATTGGAATGAAAACTGACCTTTTTCAGTCCTATGGCCACAGCCGAGTTTTCCAAATTTGCTGGCATATTGAGTGCAGCAGTTCACAGTATCATCTTTTTTGGATTTGAAATAGCTCAGCTGGAATTCCATCACTTCCACTAGCTTTGTTCGTAGTGATGCTTCTTAAGGCCCACTTGACTTCATATTTTCTTTCAGGATGTCTTGCTCTAGGTGGGTGATCACACCATTGTGGTTATCTCCATCATGAAGATCATTTTTGTATTATTCTTCTGTGTATTCTTGCCACCTCTTATTAATAGCTTCTGCTTCTGTTAGGACCATACCATTTCTGTCCTTTATTGAGCCCATCTTTGCATGAAATGTTCCCTTGGTATCTCTGATTTTCTTGAAGAGATCTCTAGTCTCTCCCATTCTATTAAGCCTTTTAGTCTGTGGTATTCCAATAGGACAGCTGGAACTGACTAATACACTGACTAATATTTGTATTAAATTATTTCCTGCCTTCCCATAACAATCCAGTTATATTTTTCCAACAAAGAATCAGGATGGCTTATTGGACAAAGGACTTTGGAGTCCAAAAATGTAAAGTTAAGGAGTCCATTGGGAAATGGAGTTTGGATCTCCTGGTTTTCATACTTCAGACAAAAAGAAAAAAATATTAACATCCTCCCACATAACACTTGTTTTATAAAGTATCTTTTTATTAGGGATGTCTACTCTAAGTACCTCCCTGCCAACATCAAGCATGGGCAAAGGGCCATGGGAAGACAAAGATCAGCCACACTGCAGGAACAGCATAAACTTAGCAATGATATGGGTTCTTTGTTACATGGACTTAACTCATTGCCCTTCTGAAATTTAAATTCTTTCTGGTTGAAAGGGATGCTAAAATTCCATTTTTGGGGCCAGCCATGCTTGATGGATTGTTGGTCAAGAGGGCAGAATAAAACCTTGGCCAGCACTGATTGATAAGGCTCTGTAGGCTTAGTGGTACTGTTGTTTAAACTGATCAAGGCTGGTCATTTTCTTACTTTTCTTCCAGAAGTATTTTTTGAGATCTGCTCTGTTGCCTGGGGAATTCCATGGACAGAGGGGCCTGATGGGCTACAGTCCATGGGGTTGCAAAGAGTCGGACACAACTGAGCAGCTAACACTTTTGAGGCTCTGTGGTTAGCGCAGAGAATCAACAGCCTGAGTGTCTGCCTTCAGCCTCAAAAGAGTAGTTAAGTATAGACCACTATATGCAATTAACCATATTAATAAAGAAAATATTTTCTGATCATAATAAGTACAGAAAAGATCATAAAAGAGAGTAATGGATAACTTTACATTATAATTTGGATAGAGTCTGAACTATGGTCAGACCACACTAACATGGCGGGGACAGATATCAGGGCAATTAGTGTAAAGGCCCTGTGGCAGGAACCAACTTAGGGTGTCTGAAAATCAGAATAAAGGATGGCATGACTGGGCTAAAGAGGGAGACGAAAGCCAAGAGGGCCACGTGGAACATGATCAGGAGAGCTGGGGATTCTTTGAGCTTTGACCAACTGTTAGGGGTTTAAGCTAAGTGAATCTAACTACAGTGATCTACAGGCCAAACCAGCCTACACTCTGTTTTGTAAATAAAGTTTGATTGGGGCACAGTCAAGCCCAGTCATGTAATTATTGTCTCTGCATATGTGTGTGCTCAGTCACTTTAGTCATGTCCAACTTGGCAACCCCATGGATTGTAGCCCGCCAGGCTCCTCTGTCCACTGGATTATTCTCAAAGGAATACTGGAATGGGTTGCCATTTCCTCCTCCAGGGGATCTTCCTGACCCTGTGATTGAAGTCTTGTCTCCTGTGTCTCCTGCATTGGCAGGTGGATTCTTTACCTCTGAGCCACCTGGGAAGCTTCTTATTGTCTATGGCTCCTTTTGTGCTACAAGGGCAGAACTGAGCACTTGTGACAGACTATATGGCCCACAAGACCTAAAATACTGACTAACTGGCCCTTTGTAGAAAGAGTTTGCTGGAAGGGAAGTGGTGGGTGGGGGGTGGCGGGGGCGGGGTTAATCATGAGTCTCTGCGGTCATCCAATGGAAAGATGAGGGTGACTTGGACTAGAGTGCTTGATAGCAGTACAGATGCCAGCAGGTGAACTAGAGCATGCTTTGCAAGAAGAGCTGGCACAATATCTTGAAGTTTTTCAATATGGTGGGGGAGAGGAGAGGTAAAGAGGAATCAAAATATTTCTAGCATTTTGCCTTGAGCAACTGAGTAGATAACAAAGTTCTGTACTGAGACAGGGAATTCTTAGAGAGGAGCAGCTTTGTGGAAACAGTAAGAATGAAGAGCTGTTAGAAATGTTCAATTTGAAATGCCTTTTTCTAAAGCCTCTCTGTTTTGTTTTGGTTTTTTTTTTTTGGTCACAGTGCAGTGATTCCCAAAGCAACCCAATGACTTCTTTTCCCTCTTTGGTGCATAACACAACAAAACCCATGTGGCCAGTAGAATGGTACTTGACACTCCCCTGGACACTAAACCATAAACATGCTGAAGGCAGGAGCCATGCCTGCACTGCACCCCATTATATCTCCACGGCCAGCCCAGCACTGATATGGAGAATAAGCTCCATAAATAAAGGTTTGAAAGGGAACTGAAGAAATAGTAACCATTCACAGTGAACTTATTATGACATTAGGAACTCAGTGAGGTATTGTACATAAATTACATTATTTAGTCCTTAGAAAAATCCTGCAAGCTAGTTGCTGCTATACCAATTGTACAGATTTGGAGATGAGGTTTAGAGCAAGGGATCAAAAGCACAACTGCCTGCCCTACAGATCTGAGTCAGATAGAAATGGGTAAAGAGGAGGCAGGTATCAACTAATGGGATGTAGCAGTCAAAAGTACTGTAAGATAACTGCCTTCCTTAAGTGGGCAGTTGCTTCTTGGCTGCTACTGAAGCTTGTCCTATGAAAAAGCAATATTACTAGGTCTGACTTTCCAATCGAAGCTAAAAATCCATCTTTAAATAAATGTGAAAACTCTCAATTAAAAAAAAAGACATTGTCCTAGAGCAATCAGTAGAGATTCCAATCCTGGCAGGCACCTCTCATACTTTTCTCTGTGTACTAACTGCCTTTCTAGTGAGGAGAAAAGCTAATCCTTAGTAAATGTTACTGGTGAATCTGGTGTAACACACTGTCCCTGTGTGTTCAGTCAAACGTACTTTTTGTTAAAGATGCTTCTTACAATGGCTAAGGGTTTTGCTAGGCACTTGCCTTTTGTGTCTAGAACACTGTAACCATTCTCTGAGGTTTGAACATCTGCCTGATGCCTAGAGTGAAACCCCCCATCATACTGTCTGAGTGGCTAATGAATTCGTGTAGTCCTTCTAATGCGATGATGCAACATGCTGACCTTACTGTGCCAACAATTCCTACAGTTTTAGGATTGTAAGATGTTTAAAGATTTCAAATTCTTCCTTTTTAAAAAAATATTCACTTCTTGTTATTAAATCTGTTTTTTAGAGACTGGATATTATATTGGTGGTTTCAACTTAAATTAATTTCGTAAAAAAAGATTAGAAATGCTATCGCTGGCTTATCTTTTCCATTTTAAGCAACAACTACCACTAAAAAGTGTAATAAGGAGGGAAGTACGATGCTGAAAGTATTTAATAAATTGAATTTGGTAAAAAATTACTGAGTTCTATTATATCCCAGGATCTGTGCTAGGTCCCAGGATACAAAATGAATAAGCCATTGTCCTGCACTCCAGTTCCAGTGGGGGAAACAGATCAATAAATAATAATAGATTGAGATCCATGCTGTAATAGAAGGATTACAAAAGGCTCTGGGAACTTAGATAAAAGGATGACTAATAGTGATTTCATGTGGGCAGGGCTGGGAGAAGTTTAGGTCAAGGAATGCTCTACAGGAAAGGTTACAACTTAGCTCTAACTTTAAGGATGGCTGGAGTTTCAGAATTCAGGTGTAAGACGAGGTGCATTCTGGGTAACACAAGCAATTATCTATGAATAAGAAATGTACTATGAGTAAGATACTGTATTTAGGACTTATACTCCATTCTTCATAACAATCTAGTGAACTAACATATCTAAAAATGACCATCTTCCAGATTAAGAAATAGAGGCCCACAAAGGTTAAGTAATTTATCCAGGGCTTTATAGCTGGTCATTAGCAAAATATGTATTTTATTCCAAAGCTTGGGCTATTAAACACTATATCACCAGGTAGGATAAGAAGGATGTAGATATATACTACTTTGGTTTGAGGGTTAGAGATTAGTCTATAATGAATAAAGGTAACTTGCATTGATGTGTGCTGCAATAGACGGTACAGGTAGGGATCAACTGTGAATATTCTGATGTAAGACTTGTAAATGGGATCCATATTTTAAGCCTGCAGAGTTGAAGCTTTACTTCATAGACATCAAGGATTCTTTGGATGATTGTAAAATTCATGACCAAGAATGAGCTCATTAGATAAATTCAGGGGCTTTGAAGCAGCTCTGGAGAAATCAAACGCTAGAAAACCTGCTAACAGATTATTGAAATAATGCAGACAAAAGACAATGATGGTCCAAGCTCAGGGACTGGCGGTAAGGACAAAAAAGATAAGGATATAAAATGACGTTGTGGAGGGAAATATCAACATGATTTCAGAATGAATTTATGGAAGGGACGAGGAGAGGTATCACTGGTGATGCTAGGGATTCTGGCTTGAATAATTGAGTAGATGTTGATGTGAAAGGTAGAGCATAAGAGAAAGGTCTAGGGATGTTCAAATTGATAACTCTAAGAAATAACTGGGAATATGGAAATTTGTCTTGAAAATATAGATTTAGGAACCACAAAAAAGGGGGATATCATCTACACCCAGGCAAAGTATGGAAATGAGAGGAAATGAAGACCTGAGACACAACAGCAACACCAGTAACAGTTACACAAGAATGTTAAGAACAAGGTTTAACCTGATACTAAGCACAAATCTTTCCAGTCCCTCTGCAATTTTAGTTAATCGTTTAAAATTAACCAAGGTACAGTAACTTCTCTTTCCTTTTTACAGATATAAGTATTTAATGGTTAGTGGGTCAGAGCATTCACTAGTACCAGGCTATCAGAGAACTGGACATATTACAGTTGGGGATCCATAATGATAATTGAGATAATTTACTTTAATCTACATAGGTGTGTATATCCTATAGGGCCTTAATAGAAAGGAACACAACTTACTTATATTCATGTAACTCATATAAAAGTATCATAAACAGATCAGTGCAAAAAGAAAGGTCCAACATAAATATTTAAACGTTTTTTAAGAAAGAAGTTACTGTGATTACTAATGTTCCAATTGTAATGGACTAAAAGAAAGTACAATGCTTTGAAAGAATTACTTTTCAAAGCATTTTATATTTCTAGGTAGGGACGAAAGCGTTAGAACAAAGCACTCTATCAAAGACAATTTGCATTCATTTTGTCTCTATAGGAGAAATAATTTATCAGTGAAGGTCAACAGAATCCAACAAGGAGGCTCTTGCCCTCTCTCCTTACCCTGGTACATGCAGAGGTTAGAACAGTCTAACTATTTAGCCTTAGAATTACTACATACTCCACCTTCCCAGCTATTCAGAAAGGCTTTGTTCATGAAAAGTTCTCACGGTTATAAAACACTAAGCAAAAAAAAAACACACAAACTTGTTCTTCTGTGCTGTGCTGTATTACATTTCTTTTTGTTTGAGGAATTGAAAAAGCTTTACGAATAAGACCTAATGAATCTCTTGAAGACAGCTGTTTTGTGGGAACTCTTCCCCATTCAATGGAGACTGGGGACAGGTAAGGGGAGAAGAGAGGCTGAGAGAAAAGAAGGGCAGACAGACACCCTCTGTCATCTAAAGTCACCAAAGAAGTTCAGGGTTGCATACATTTGTCCTCCGACTGGCCTTGTCTAGCTAAACAGTTAGTGCTTTACCCTTCCCAGCTGGTAGCTGCTGTTTCTAGAGTTTGCCATCTGTTAACACAAGGTAAGCAACAGCAAACAAAACACCAGAAGTCCAGAGGGTAGGAGATAAAAGAAGGAAGTCAAGAAAAATGAACAATTCCAGGTGCTTTTTGTGTTTAAGAAACTGTTAGATGCTGTCACATTTCCAGTAAGCACTCAATAAATATTTAGCTTCTTGCCTTTCACATAATTTATGCTATCTGATTAAAGGAAACAAAAGAATCCCTGTGAATTAAAACTGCCGGTCATGAAACAAGCCAATTTATGTATCACAGTGCAGAAGCATGAAGGAAAGGACTGGTGCAGAGCTCGGTCAACGTCAGCTTGTATGCTCTGCTTAGTGATTGCACCAGGTATGACCCATTCCATTCACACATAACACTACTACCAAAATTGAAGAATCCAAGGAGCAAGGGATGGAAGTCGCCATTGGGACAAAGAATACAAATTATCCACCATCTTCTCTCTAGCAGAGAACTCCTCACAAATGAAGTCTCTGCCTGAGGTTTTACTTTGTTAACAGATCAGAGACTGTGATGGGGCATTAGGGAGACATTTTTTTACTCTGTGTGTGTGTGTGTGTGTGTTTAGTTGCTCAGTCGTGTCCAACTCATTTCAACCCCATGGACTGTAGCCCCATATACAGATTCCTCTGTATATGGGGATTCTCTAGGCAAGAATTCTGGAGTGGGTTGTCATGCCCTCCTTCAGGGGATCTTCTCAACCCAGGGATCAAACCCAGGTATCCCACATTGCAGGCCAATTCTTTACTGTCTGAGCCACCGGGGAAACCCAAGAATACTGGAGTGGGTAGCATATCCTTTCTCCATGGGGAACTTCCCTATGGATTGAACAGGGTCTCCTGAATTGCAGGTGGATTCTTTACCAGCTGAGCTACCTGGGAAGCCCTTACTCTCTCTTCAGTTCAGTTCAGTTCAGTTCAGTCGCTCAGTCGTGTCCGACTCTTTGCAACCCCATGAATCGCAGCACGCCAGGCCTCCCTGTCCATCATCAACTCCCGGAGTTCACTCAGACTCACGTCCATCGAGTCAGTGATGCCATCCAGCCATCTCATCCTCTGTTGTCCCCTTCTCCTCCTGCACCCAATCCCTCCCAGCATCAGAGTCTTTTCCAATGAGTCAACTCTTTGCATGAGGTGGCCAAAGTACTGGACTTTCAGCTTTAGCATCATTCCTTCCAAAGAAATCCCAGGGCTGATCTCCTTCAGAATGGACTGGTTGGATCTCCTTGCAGTCCAAGGGACTCTCAAGAGTCTTCTCCAACACCACAGTTCAAAAGCATTAATTCTTCGGCACTCAGCTTTCTTCACAGTCCAACTCTCACATCCATACATGACTACTGGAAAAACCATAGCCTTGATTAGATGGACCTTTGTTGGCAAAGTAATGTCTCTGCTTTTGAATATGTTGTCTAGGTTGGTCATAACTCTCCTTCCAAGGAGTAAGCGTCATTTAATTTCATGGCTGCAATCACCATCTGCAGTGATTTTGGAGCCCAAAAAAATAAAGTCTGACATTGTTTCCACTATTTCCCCACCTATTTCCCATGAAGTGATGGGACCAGATGCCATGATCTTAGTTTTCTGAGTTCATGGGGTTGCAAAGAGTCAGACACAACTGAGCAACTGAACTGAACTGAACTGAAGATGCAAGAAATAGAACTGAGAGGGAAAAATGGATGATTCAGGAAAGAGTATGACTGCAGAAGAAAATATCCAGGTGTCCAGGTGAGAGGGGATAAGATCCAAAACTAACACGCTCCTCTTTTACCTTGACAGGTTTAGGGAGTCTCTTCCACTGAGAAATGCATGAGATCCATGGGCAAAAATAAACACTCTAATTATAACTACAATCTCATATACATATTAGCCAGGTTAGAAGGAAATAGGAGTGTTTGAAGAGTTAAATGAGGATACTAAGTGGATTTTCCTCTTCTTATATCCTTTAATACCTGTTTTCATAATAAACAGAAATTTTTAAAAGTAACAAATCCTCAAAAAGGCTCTTTACTCAAGGTGTCCTCACAAAGTTATACAGCAAGAAAAGAGTTGACAAATATACAGTTGTTTTGATACATTAAAGACACCTGGACTATTATTTTTGACAATGCAGTGCTTTTGATGGTAAATACTATATATAACCCTATATTAATTCTTCATAGAGTTAATAAATGCCCATGTAGTTTTACTATGTGTCATACTGTTTTAAGAACTTTATAAATATCAACACATCTAATACTCAATATTTATTATGTAGGTAGCATCATTTTTCCCATAGGAGGAGTCTGCAGTACAGAGAGATTCTTGTCCAGAATCATAGAGCTAAAAAGTTGGGGAGCTGAGATTCAAACTCCAGCACTCTGATACCAGAATCCTTGCCCTGAACCTCTCTGCTGTGTTTTGAATGCTATCTCACTTCATCTTAACAAATTTTAAGAGAAATATATTATTATATACTGAACAGAGAAGAAAGGTGAGACTTTGAAAGTTAGATAACTTTCTCAGGATTATATTGTTTAAGTGGCTGTACCTGGATCTTTCTTTCTCAGCACTTAATACTATACAGGTTTTAGAAACAGAAAAGGTAAAAAGTTTACATGTCTTAACACTCAAAAATGCTGAATAAATATGATAAGCGGTATAGAAAGGAAATTTTTTAATCAAGATAATGGAACAGATTGAATGATGAAGATAATTATTTAATGATATTATATGCCTTGATTTATAAGACAGTTGCTGAGCTCAAGAACTGTACAACTTGGACATAATTTATTCCATATAAAAGCCATTTTTAAGACTTGGTATGGACAGGGATAAAAAACATATATCTAAGTTACATATATAGAAATGTACATAGGAATACATATTGTTAAAAATTATTCATGTTAATTGGAAAAAATGGGCTTTACAGACAAGCAAAAGAGGAAAAAAGGGAGGGAAAAGAGGGTGAGAGGGAAGGAGGAAGAAAACCATATCTGGAAAGGATATGAGGGTTTGTTGCATGTAATTCTAGACACACATATACAGATAAATACATTTTTATATAAATGGTATCATACTATGTTTTTGTCTTTTGTTTTTTTTCCTGTTACCTCCTTTTCTAACTAAAACCATACTGGGAGAACAGTCTTTATCAATATGCCTGTATACTCAGTTGCTCAGTTGTGTCTGACTCTTTGTGACTCCCTGGACTATAGCCCACCAGGTTCCACTGTCCATGTGACTTTCCAGGCAAGAATACTGGAATGGGTTGTCATTCCCTTCTTCAGGGGATCTTCCCAACCTAGAGATCAAACCCATGTCTCTTGTGTCTCCTGCTTGACAGGCAAATTCTTTACCACTGCACCACCTAATAAGCAGGTATTAATTATTATTTTTATGATTGTGTCATATTCTATTGTTGGGATTGTACTCTAATTTGTGTAGTCTTCTTCTATTACTGGATGATTAGGTTATATATTAGTTTGATAGGGGTGTCATAACAAAACACCAGAGGCTGAGTGGCTTAAACAACACAACTTTATTTTCTCATAGTTCTGATGGCTGGCAGTCCAAGATCAAGGTGCTAGCAAAGCTGGTTTCTGGTGAGACCTTTCCTCATGGCTTACAGATAACTGCCTTCTCATTTTGTCCTTAGAAGGCCTTTTCTCTTCTATGTTAATTGGAAAAAATAGGCTTTACAGACAAGTATGTAAGACCCAGCACATTCCTGGAATAACCTTTTTCTTCTTCTTCTAAGGACACCAGTCATACCGAATTAGGGGACACACTCTTATGACCTCATTTAACCTCAATTACCTCCTTAAAGGCCCTATCTCCAAATACAGTCACAATGGGGATTAGGGTTTCAACATATGAATTTGTGGGGGAAACAATGCAGACCATTGCAGGTTGTTTCCAATTTTTTAGTAGTACAAATCATATTGATGACGAATGATACAGTGATTTTTATTCAATCATTCTTCCCCTAGGATATAATCCTAATAGCATAATTGCTAGGTCAAACAGTCTGTCATTTTAAGGCTTTTGGTATGAATTGCCAAGCTGTTTTCTGGAAACAACTTCTTTTCTTTCGAACTTCTGCCAGTAGACAATGAGAATGAAAGCACAGCCATTTTAAAGAACAATATACATGTGTAATATTCTCTTGACTGTCTATGATATGGGATGTGTGGCCCCAGATTATAACAGTTTCAGTCCCATCTGAAATCTGGAGAGAACTTCATTAGAAAGACAAAGAGTCAGAAGAGCCTGGGTTGATACATTCAAAGAGTTTCCTATAGCATCTCTGTTGGCTCTATTTTAAACTACTCTTTTTAGTTCTACACATTGCATTGAGAAGATAAAACCCAGGCCTCTCTGACAAACAGAAAAATGGTGGGACAAAAAGACTGCAGGCACATACTGGTTACTTTGGGGAAGGCTCTGAGCCTGTCTTTCCTAGCTTGCTGTAAGTTAACACACTTGAAAGGAGCCTTTTCCTACTCAGCACTGTCTCTGTAAATATTCCCTTCTGCTGTCTCCTGCAGAGGTCAGGTAACTGCAGGCTTTTGAATATCCTACAGACACTGCAGGGAATTAAGTTCAGAATCACTACTTCCTCTTCATTGCCTTTTGTCTCAAGTGTGCTGACTCTACTATTGGGAGAATAATTTACAGGAGGGGAGGAATCTCAAACTGAAATACAGAGAAGGTGGCTTCTTTCCTGCAGGGAATAGAGCCAATCCATGTATTCATGTCTCTAATATTGTTTGTGGACTAGAGGAGCAGTTCAATGAAATCAGGCACCTTGAAGTTTTTAATGCAGTTTTGGTGAGTGGAAACATCATAATGGGGAAGACATCAAGAGAGGAAGAAAGACTTGGCATGAATAGGGGGAGAGCATTTAAAAGCAAATCACCAAGAGTTGATATTATTTAGTGTTTCTACCATGACATTTTACCTCAATTAAGTCAGACACACAGCAAGAATATGGAAAAGTAGAAAATTAAATAACATGATCAATGAGCTATCATGCGAAAGCGACATATTATCAACTAGTAAGACAATAAAGTGGAATGGAAAACCTTTAGAGACCCAGATTAAGACAGCTGGGACACTAACCAGCTGTGTGGTCTCAGGAAAGTATGCAACCTCTAGGAGTTTAGTCTCCTTCCAGGACTTATGAGGATATTAATACCAAGTTAACAGAAGAGTTAACAGGCTTAAGTGAGATGACAAGCAAAATACTCAGCATAGTACACAGCATAGAGAATGCACTCATAAAACAGAGGCTTCCTTCCACTTCTGGAAAATGGAGGAGGACTATAAATTCTTCAAGAGCTTTTCAATATAGATATGGAGACAAAATGAGAACATTTAAACAAAGAGAACAGTTATGCACTAAACAGTGTGGTAGTAATCACAAGTCTGATAGAAATTCAGACAAAGGGAGAATTGAGAGTACCAAACTACTCTGCCAGTGAAAGATTCGTCAAATTGCTGGGTCTTACATACTAGGTATCTGGGATAAGTAACAGAGAAGCTAACTGAGGAAAGATGTTGAAAGGGGGTGTCTGGGTTAGGGGATGCTCGAGCAGACACAATAAAATGGTAGGGGTACAGAATAAAATTAAGCAAAAGTGGGCTTCTCTGGTGGCTCAGACAGTAAAAAATCTGCTTGCAATGTGGGAGACCTGGGTTCGATCCCTGGGTTGGGAAGATCCCCTGGAGAATGGAATGGCTAACCCCTCCAGTATTCTTGCCTGGAGAATTCCATGAACAGAGGAGCCTGGCAGGCTACAGTCCATGAGGCCGCAAAGAGTCAGACACAACTAAAAGACTAACACTTTCACTTTTAAGCAAAAGTGACAAATAAAACCCTTCACTTGACCTACATTTTATGTAAAAAGCAATTCATTCTCATAATAGATACATTAAAATATAGCTAGGATGACTAAGAAGGATTATACAATGAGTATCTACTGAATAAATACTAATAGTTAATAGTACTGGTTTGTTATAATTCATTTTGCAAATTAAGAAAAAGATCCATGAATAAAAACCAATTGGTCCTATTTTCCAAAAAAGAAATGACCCCCATTATTAATTTGCACAACTATTAGGTGATGGTATTATAATCACTCCGGTTTGCTTAACCTGATCTTATGACTTTCCCTTCAGTATTGCAACAGCTAACAACTGGCAGGAGAGCATTGCTGGTCTTCATTTGGCTTGTCTAAATTCTACGGCTTTCATTTCCTACCTATACTTATGACTGATAATTATTTTAATTCATTTTTTTAAAGAAAGAAAACAATGAAATAATTTATTTTAGTGGTAAAGAATATGAGAATATGAGATTATAATATTATAATACCCATCAGAAACTTTCTAAAATGTTCAGGTAGAGGCAACTTAAAAAGTCCTTTCTGGAAGACAAAGCTGGAGGCATAACAGGCATAACCCTTACAGACTTCAGATTGTACTATAAAGCTACAATAATCGAAACAGTGTGAGACTGGCATTAAAAGAGACATATAGAGCAATGGAACAGAATAGAGAGCCCAGAAATAAATCCACACATTTATGGTCAATTAATCTATAAATATATAATGGAGAAAAGACAGTTTCTTCATCTAGCTAGATAGTTATATGTAAATCAATGAAGTTAGAACACTCTCTCATATCATATACAAAAATAAACTCAAAATGGCTTAAAGACCTAAATATAAGACATGACACCCTAGAACTCCTAGAAGAGAACACAGGCAAAACATTCTCTGACATCAGTTCAGTTCACTCACTCAGTCGTGTCTGACTGTTTGCGACCCCATGAACCGCAGCACGCCAGGCCTCCCTGTCCATCACCAACTCCCGGAGTCTACCCAAACCCATGTCCATTGAGTCGGTGATGCCATCCAACCATCTCATCCTCTGTCGTCCCTTTCTCCTCCTGCCCTCAATCTTTCCCAGCATCAAGGTCTTTTCAAATGAGTCAGCTCTTCACATCAGGTGGCCAAATTTTCCTAGAACAGTCCACCAAGGCAAAAGAAATAAGAACAAAAATAAACAAATGGGACCTAACTAAAATTAAAAGCTTTTGCACAGCAAAGGAAATCATAAATAAAATGAAAAAGCAGCCTATGTAACGGGATAAATATTTGGAAATGATGCAACTCAAGGGGTGCAACTCATACAGCCACAATATCAGAAAACAAACAACCCAATGCAGAAGATTTAATAGACATTTTTCCAAAGAAGACACAGATGACTGACAGGCACATGAAAAGATGCTCAACATCACGAATTATTTGGGAACGAAAATCAAAACTACAATGAGTTATTACCTCACGCCGGTTAGAATGGCCATCATCAAAAAATCTACGAACAATAAATGCTGGAGAAGGTGTGGGAAAAAGGGAAGCTTCCTGTATCGTTGGTAGGAATGTTAACTGGTACAACCACTATGGAGAACTCTATGGAGGTTCCTTAAAAATCTAAAAATAGAACTATTATATGATATAACAATCCCATTCCTGGGTTTATATCTGGAAAAGATGAACTCTAATTCAAAAAGATACATACATCTGATTGTTTACAGCAGCACTATTTACAATACCCAAGACATGGAAACAACCCAAGTGCCCACTGATAGATGACTGACTTAAGAAAATATTGCATATATGTATATATATACACACACACACACACAATGGAATATTAGCCATAAAAGAAACACTGCCATTGGCAGCATCATGGCTGGACCTAGAGAATATTACTCTCAGTGAAGTAAGACAGAGAAAGGTAAATAATTATATCACTTATATGTGGAATCAAAAAAATACAAATGAATTTATACACAAAATAAAAACATACTGAAAAACACAGAAAACAAACTTATGGTTACCAAAAGCGGAAGGCAGGAGGCAGGGATAAACTAGGAGTATCGTATTAACAGATAGAAACTACTATATAAAAGAGGCTTCTCTAGTGGCAAAGAACCCACTTGCCAGTGCAGGAGATGTAAGAGACACAGATTCGATCCCTGAGGGGGAAGATCCCTGGAAGAGGAAATGGCAACCCACTCCAGTATTCTTGCCTGGAGAATCCCGTGGACAGAGGAGCCTGGTGGGTTACAGTCCATGGGGTCTCAAAGAGTTGGAGATGAGTGAAGCGACTTGGCACGCACACACACATTACTATAGCTAGGCCCTGAGCGACTGAGCATGCACACACACACACACACAGATACATATACATACATAACTGAATCACTTGGCTGTATACCTGAAACTAACACAACATTATAAATCAACCATATCTCAATAAAAGAGAAAGGTCCTGAGTCTGTCACTGGAGCTTTCACACTAGGAAACTAGGAAAAGCAAAACAAATAAAACCAAAGAACACAAAACAAAAACAAAAACGTTATTTTTGTTTGCTTCTTGTCTTATTAGCCAAGCAATACATATTCATTGGAAAAAAACCTAGGAAACCTTATCAACAAAAATTCACAAATAAAATTCATTTACACTTCTACCACCTAAACACATTTTGCATTTTTATATTTCCTTCATGTCTCTTTTCCTATGCATATGTGAATATATTTTCAACACAGTGTTTTTAAATCTAGATTTTCACTAAATACACTCTAAATATATTTCCACATCATTAAAATTTTTTATCTATAATGTTGTTGAAAATGTTTATAGCACAGGCCTTCTGTAATTTCTTTCCCCGTATTTTCACTATATTCCAACCAGTCAAGGCAATTTTATGCAGCTTTACTTTTTATAGCTGTATGTTATAAATTTAAATATTATGTTAATATGCATTTTGGAGCCATCTGCAATTCTATTCCTTTTCTTAGATTTTATTTCTCCCTCTTTTTCTCCCCTTCTTACTTCACTTCCCTTGTCTTCCTTTGTCTCCTTGGAGGCTAAAGGGAAAAAAAGCCAGGTCCATAAATAACTGTAATCACTACCACAGGCAAATAAAAGGACTCTGGATTTCAAAAGAGAATTCCTTCATCAGCTTGCAAATATGCCTACACATCTGAAGGCAAAGACCCTTCTGAAAATAAGAGGCAATATTTTTTTCTCTTTTCACAGTTGAAAAAACAAAAATCAAGAATGGACAGGATGCCTGCTCATGTCATACAGCTGGTTGGTGGCTGAACAAAGATTAAACCCAGGATTTTTGAATCCCAGTTTTGTGTTTTCACACTGTGGCACACAGCCCTACTCTAAAAAAAATTGTAGCTGGGATATGTGAACTTTGTATTAAGACAAAGACTGTAAGAAGAGAGTACTTTTCAAGTGAAAGAATTCTCTGATTTTGTGAGGAATTCTACTGACCTGATATACAACAGTAAAATCTGTTCTGAGAAATGGGAGGGAATGAAAAGGACAATCCTGCATCCATTCATTTAATGTTTTTCGATCAAGCAGAGCTATGTCCATGTGTGCATGTGTCATAGTTGCTTCGGTTGTGTCTGACTCTTCTCGACCCTATAGACTGTAGTCCGCCAGGCTCCTCTGTCCATGGGATACTCCAGGTAAAATACTGGAGTGGGCTGCCATGTCCTCTTCCAGGGGATCTTCTCGACCCGGGATCAAACCCATGTCTCTTATGTCTCCTGCATTGGCAGGCATGTTCTTTACCACTAGCGCCATCTGGGAAGTCCCAGCTACATTCATACTTTGATTAAAACATCACACACATGGCAAACTGGCTTCCCCAAGGGGAACTCTAGAAAGTGACTTCCTGAAGGCACAAGAGTAAATATTCTGTAGGAAAGAGAATGCTCCTGCCCTGAGGGTCTACTTCGATAGGTTCAAAATGTTGAGTGGGAAGAATCCTTGAATATAATCTAATACAGCCCCTTATAAAACCTAGGAAACCTCTTAATAATACCTCTGTCTGTCAATTACTCACCTTGTGCTTGAACATCAGCACTTATGGAGGATACAGACTCTGGGCTGAAGCCAAGAAAAAGTAAAGTCAATACTTTTATTCATTGGACTATCTAATTAGTCCTGCATATACTATGCTGTATGCCTTTTTATTTGTATGACTTGTATTTAATGACCTTTTTGCTAAACTGAATGGCAACATCACATACACACACATACACAGTGAAATAGAAAAATAACAAAAAGCCAATATTGTTTTATTACTTTGGGAAGCATTTATTACGACACAGGATGGATGGCAAATGTGAAGGACACTCAGAGGGTCATAAACATATTACAACTGGAAGGGTCATTCTTATAGATAAACTAGCACCAAGACTTTCCTTTTACTTAAAAAGAAATAAAGTTTAAGAGATTTGCTAGGCTCTTATAGGTCTCTGCCTCAGTGGCATTTGACTACATAGAGAGAGAGAGAGAGTTTACAGATTATTTAATACAGAGGTTGGAGTACTGATAATCACAGCTCAAAGAAGGAAAAACACCAAAGACAGGTGGATCAGGATCAATACTCTCATTAAATACTCAGTTACCTTTCCCCTGTGGATTTATGTTTTCCCTCACTTTCTCAGTGATGTTTTTCTGTATTAAATACAGAAAGAATAATCAGGAAAGAGTTCCTTGACTGTAGCTGAAATCAATGTATCTAACATGTTTTCCAATACTTACTGTGCATGTATGTGGCCTCATTATATTCACACGCCAGGAAAGGTTCAAAGGGGAAAAAAAACTGTAGGAAGCCATTCATAATTTTCTCTTCAGGATTTAACAGTCATTCTTACCTCAGTCTTACACTGTTTTCTAATACATCCCAAGTGATAAAGTTAGTATATTAAAATTCAAAACACAGCAAATTATTCATGCTGCAAAGTGATTATTTGATTTTGTTTTGCTTTATTTTAAAAATTCATAGTCTGCACTATATCACTATATATATAGATATTCCATGTAAAGGGGTCACCATATATATAGTGATATTCCATGTCACTATGACATTCCTTTTGAAAAGGCAGGTTACAATGCCTCTCCTCCACTTTCAGATGAATAAATTCAATCTTTAATCATCATGAATTTACTCATTTCCTTCATTTATGTTCCTTGACAGATGTTTCTCAATTTCCTTGTATAGATTTTCACATGTTTGATATCCAGTTTCAAATGTTCTTATGTTCTGATAAAGGCTCTGAGTCTCTCAGCATAATTTTAGTGCCTAAATGCTTACTGCGTACGTTTGGGATTCAGTCTTACTTATCGTTCTATGTTCCCCACTCTTTACTCCTCCACAAATATACATTAGAAGAATACATCGTAGGTGTCAGATTTATTTTTAAACATGATTTTCCTTTGTATTAAAATTATGGCTGTAAATTCAAAGAATACTCATTTGCATTTGGTTTGAAGAGTATATTAAAGTTCTGTTTTAATTCAAAATGTTCTAATACATCCCTACTTTCTAATTACACAGGTTAACCAGATGATTTCATGAAGAGAAAACTTTAATTCTGGTTAGTAACTTACATAAGAAATAAGATCTTAAGTTAGCTTAAGATATCAATTAGATGGGTTTGGTCAGGTAGTGTTAAAATATATGATCAAAGGTAAGTATTACTAGGTGTAACACAAAGCAACAGGAAATAGTCACTAAAAAGTCTTTGAAATTCTGTTTTTATTTCTTTAGTAAAGATCAAATACAGTTCAGTTAAAATAAGACTCTGTATCTTGATGACAAAGGTTAAGGTATTCCTTTCTTTTTTTTGGAGGCTATGTCCTTTGGTGGCTGAATAGGAAAGCCATCCCATTACAACTGTTAACTCTTATTTTACTGATAACTCTTGTTTATAGATCTATCTCCTTAAGTACTTTATAAGCCTTTTGAGAATAAGAACCCAATCTTTATCCCATATACCTAGTATAAAGACAAATACTTAGGAACCATTCAGAAAATCATTTGTTAGCTGGTTGAACATTTTTCTGTCTTAGTTTCCTCAACTACAGGAGTAGGAAAGGGGTACAACAGTACCCACAGCCGAGGTGTTATATTTGCAAAGTGTTCAGAACCTCACAGGGCACACAACAGGTGCTCATTCAGTACTGCTCCCCTTCACAACTCAAAGTCGGACACGACTGAGTGACTTCACTTTCCACTTTCATGCACTGGAGAAGGAAACGGCAACCCACTCCAGTGTTCTTGCCTGGAGAATCCCAGGGACGGGGGAGCCTGGTGGGCTGCCCTCTATGGGGTCACATAGAGTCGGACATGACTGAAGTGACTTAGCAGCAGCAGCAGCATGCTCTCTCATCATATAAACCTTATTTGAGCTCTTCAGTGAAAATGAATCACATGGTGTTAAGCTTGGAGTTTTGTCTAATTCAAATAAACACTGTGAACTAAAACCACTAGAGGCTGATGAAAGTAAGATGATGAATATCCAAGTGAAAATTTTAAAAAATTAATTTTTAAAGAAATTAGATATTTGGGCACACATAATATTAATTAGATCATTGGGTTCTCAAACAATTTTGTGAAAGGATCTTTTTCTCAAAACTTTAGGATGACATTCAGTGGGTATCTGTGTTTGTGTGTGTATGAGTGTGTGCTTAGAAAGCCAGAACGACCCCATCCTCCCAGCCTTTCCTTTATGTCTCTGGCTCACCAGGGTCATTGTGGTTGTCCATAGAAGCCAATTTGGAGCCTCTGATCCCGAGAGAGCAGAACTTCTATCTTTCAGAAGCCCTGTAAAGTCACTCTGGACAGTTAATTATTTGGATTTGTGGATGATTTAGAAATTTGGATGACCAAATTTTTCTTTTAAAAATATTCACCACAGTTTACTAGATAAATAAGTAAATTTTATTTTAGTAAATTTGGAAATCATAAAAAACCAACAAAGAAATTTCTCATAAAGTTCAGTTCAGTTGCTCAGTCGTGTCTGGCTCTTTGCGACCACATGGACTGCAGCACGCCAGGCCTCCCTGTCCATCACTAACTGCCAGAGCTTACTCAAACTCATATCCATCGAGTTGGTAATGCCATCCAATCATTTCATCCTCTGTTGTCCCCTTCTCCTCCTGCCCTCAATCTTTCTCAGCATCAGGGTCTTTTCAAATGAGTCAGTTCTTCACATCAGGTGGCCAAAGTATTGGTGTTTCAGCTTCACCATCAGTCCTTCCAATGAATATTCAGGACTGATTTCCTTTAGGATTGACTGGTTGGGTTTCCTTGCAGTCTAAGGGATTCTCAAGAGTCTTCAACATCACAGTTCAAAAGCATCAATTCTTCGGCGCTCAGCTTTCTTTATAGTCCAACTCTCACATCTATACATGACTACTGGAAAGACCATAGCTTTGACTAGACGAACCTTTGTTCACAAAGTAATGTCTCTGCTTTTTAATATGCTGTCTAGGTTGGTTATAACTTTTCTTCTAAGGAGCAAGTGTCTTTTAATTTCATGGCTGCAATCACCATCTGCAGTTACTAGTGTGCTAAGTTGATTCAGCTGGGTGGTCAGACTTTTTGCAAGTCTATGGGCTGTGCCTGCTAAGCTCGTCTGTCCACAGAAGATTTCCTAGGCAAGAATACTGGAGTGGGTTGCCATGCCCACCTCCAGGGGATCTTCCCAACCCAGGGATCTAACCCACACCTCTTTATGTCTCTTGCATTCGCAGGCAGACTCTTTACCACTAGCGCCTCCTGGGAAGCCCCAAAGTTACTACCGAAATCTAATTCCTGTTACTATTTTGATTTGCACTTACAAAATATATACATGTTTATGGAATTTTTTTTCTTTTCACAAAACTGATGTTAAATTCCATCTTTTGATTTTTGAACTCTTTTTTTCTTCTAATTTAAAAGAGGTATCTTACATGTTTTCCTAAGTCACTGAACCTTTTCCTACAACATATTGCTTAGAGAGTTTCATTACATTCAACAGTTGGCAAAGGCCACAAATAATTTATCAAATATATCTCATCTATATACAGGGACAGGCAAATCAAGGTTTCAACCTTTTTTCATCCAAACTTACTCTTTTCAAAACTCCAACTATTCAGTACAAGCAAAAAACTGAAACAAAAGAAGTTTTAAGTTGCATGAATTTAGAACCGTGGAAACTATAAGAGCACAGGAATATGCTCTTCATAGTATTAAATTCTGGAATTTGTACTGCTCAGTCCTTTTCACATTTGAGGATTTTTTCCAGAAATGAAATTCTTGTAAAACTGCTCTCTGAATCTCTTTAGAGAAAAAGAAAATTTCACAGTTTACAGAATTGTGAAAAACATAGCATACAAGGTTTTCTGGGGTTTTTATTGCTCCAAAAAAGTAGAAAGGAAAACTAGAGAATATTCTTTTATTAAAATATATTTAATACCTATTCAGGTATTTGTTTTAAAGAGAGAATCCCAGATTATGTTGTCAAATACACGTAACTCACAAATGATCTCCTAAGAGTTATTAAAACAAAAACTCCAAATGGTTTTAGGACTGGTGTTCATTCAACCTTTTGTTTTCATTCCTCACTGAAGAAACTATGGTTATGTGGACTTTGTTCTCGAGTGTCAATTTTAACAGAGTGTTACTATCCTTACTTTGCAAGAATTGGGTCTCGATTAATATTTAACAATAATAATAACATTAAAATATATTTGGCCTTTCTTTATTTAGTTTTCAGGAGCACAATCGAGTTTCCACTGCAAGAAGGAAGAGGTTTAGCTCATTAGGTAATATGACATTGGAGTCAGGAAGACTTGAGTTCAGAATCTAGCTCCATCTGTTATTAGTTAATCTTCAGTATTAAATTACTTTACATCAATAAACCTTAGTTGAGGGATGAATAAAATAGGGATACTATTACCTTCTCCAAAGCGTGTTTTTGTATGCATGCAACAACTTTGGGGCAATGCTTGGCATCTAGGAAGTGCAATAAAACAAACACAAACCAACAAGGCAACAACAACTAACATTAAAGTCAATTGTGTTTGGAAAGCAATTTCTTAGTGTTTTTTTTTAACCTGAATTTTGTTCATAAAGTAGATTAATGTGCCTCATAACCTCTATTTATTAAGCTAAACACTATATTTGGCTTAGCAAATGAAACATTTATCTTCAGAGAAGAAAGATAGGATTGAATACTATGAGGATTCAAAACCATCCTCATCAACATGTGTGTTAACAATTCAGGCCAATTAGCTAGAAGCCGCTGTGGTTACTTCACAAAAACAAAGACTTGTGCTGAAAACAGCAGTGCTATTTATGAATTCCATCTAAGTGTTACATGTGCTAATATTCTATTAAATTTGGCCCCTTTTCCTTATAAAAAACAGAAGTTTTACTTTTGGACAGGGACCAGGGATAACAATTGGAAGTCTATGAATGCTTTCTATTTTGGGGACCTTCAAATAGGCTTTTGTGGCATTGGTGATGATGGTAATGATACACATGTGGAAACTTTTCATCCCCCATCCCTCTAAAAACCCTGCCCAAAGTTCCTTCCATATACAGAGACACACCCACTGACTATATATGAAAGGAAGGACCCAGTGAGGATAACCAAGTGGCCTATATTTCCTTAGCACCTGAGTTAGGACTTAGAGTGCAGGTCAGATCATGTCATAGTTCTTGGGCTCTGATTCACATTACTGATGGATCCTTTGGTTCTGTGGGGCCACATCTCATACAACAAAAGAATTCTGAAGAAAGGAAATCTGGATTTGCATCTCATAGCTTCTCTCAGTGGTGAGGTTAGGCTGGACACAGGTAGACAATCTGAACTTTATCCTGACAATGATTATAAATGATATAACATAAAATAATGTAACATAATATAATACAATGTAACATAATATATACTATCTTCTCTTACTATCTTACATGCTTGTGAAAATTTAAAGCATGAAAAGTCCTTTGTAACTTATAAAATAAAGTGTTAAATACATATTAGTTATTGTGAAAATGCCTTTGCTTACTAATTATGTAAGAGATAAAGCAAATAATTGACGGAGCAGGGAGGAAACACTTTAAGCTACAAACTGTCCGGTTGAAATGTCACTGTGACTGCCCCCAAACCAGATAAACAGCATTAGATTTCATATAGATAGTTCATTTTTAGCAAATGCTCACCTACTGGGTTAAACTCATTTCAGCTTCCATATTAATGAAAACTGGATGTTTCTCTAAAGAACAAAAACAAAAGTTAACTGGGAAACAACTAGTGGAATGAAACTAGTGTAGTGGAATGAAAGCCGCTTCTCAAGTTGGCACAGTGGTAAAGAATCTATCTGCCTGCCAATGCAGGAGACGCAGGTTTGATTCCTGGGTCAAGAAGATCCCCTGGAGAAGGGAGTGGCAACCCACGCCAGTATTTTGGCCTGAGAAATCCCATGGACAGAGAAGCCTGGCAGGCTACAGTCCACGGGGTCACAAAGAGTTGGACATGACGGAGCACCTGAGCATGCACACACAATCTAGATTTAGTACATAATCCTCACCTGAAGTAGGAATGAGCCTTCATAGTGAAAGGGAAAGTGGCTCAGTTGTGTCCGACTCTTTGCGACCCCATGGTTTGTAGCCTACCAGTCTCCTCTGTTCATGGGATTCTCCAAGCAAGAATACTGGAGTGGGTAGCTGTTCCTTTCTCCAGGGGATCTTCCCAATCTAGGCATCGAACCCAGGTCTCCTGCAGGCAGATTGCAGGCAGAATTTTTACCATATTGTGGAACAAACCAAACACTATGTGTCTACCAAACCTTAGTAGAATTTATGACCAAAAGATAACAAGATCTAAACAAAAAGACAGACCACAGCCTTGTCTAACTCAATGAAACTAACAATGAGATCTGACAGAATGTGGTCCACTGGAGAAGGGAATGGCAAATCACTTCAGTATTCTTGCCTTGAGAACCCCATGAACAGTATGAAAAGGCAAAAAGATAGGACACTGAAAGATGAACTCCCCAGGACGGTAGGTGCCCAACATGCTACTAGAGATCAGTGGACAAATAACTCCAGAAAGAATGAAGGGATGGAGCCAAAGGAAAAACAACACCCAGCTGGGAATGGGACTGGTGATGGAAGTAGGGTTTGATGCTGTAAAGAGCAATATTGCATCAGATCAGATCAGTCGCTCAGTTGTGTCTGACTCTTTGTGACCCCATGAATCTCAGCACGCCAGGCCACCCTGTCCATCACCAACTCCCGGAGTTCACTGAGACTCACGTCCATTGAGTCAGTGATGCCATCCAGCCATCTCATCCTCTGTCGTTCCCTTCTCCTCCTGCCCCCAATCCCTCCCAGCATCAGAGTCTTTTCCAATGAGTCAACTCTTCGCATGAGGTGGCCAAAGTACTGGAGTTTCAGCTTTAGCATCATTCCTTCCAAAGAAATACAAGGACTGATCTCCTTCAGAATGGACTGGTTGGATCTCCTTGCAGTCCAACGGACTCTCAAGAGTCTTCTCCAACACCACAGTTCAAATGCATCAATTCTTCGGAGCTCAGCCTTCTTCACAGTCCAACTCTCACATCCATACATGACCACAGGAAAAACCATAGCCTTGACTAGACGAACCTTTGTTGGCAAAGTAATGTCTCTGCTTTTGAATATGCTATCTAGGTTGGTCATAACTTTCCTTCCAAGGAGTAAGTGTCTTGTAATGTCATGGCTGCAGTCACCATCTGCAGTGATTTTGGAGCCCCAAAAAGTAAAGTCTGACACTGTTTCCACTGTTTCCCCATCTATTTCCCATGAAGTGATGGGACCAGATGCCATGATCTTCATTTTCTGAATGTTGAGCTTTAAGCCAACTTTTTCACTCTCCACTTTCACTTTCATCAAGAGGCTTTTTAGTTCCTCTTCACTTTCTGCCATAAGGGTGGTGTCATCTGCATATCTGAGGTTATTGATATTTCTCCCAGCAATCTTGATTCCACATTGTGTTTCTTCCAGCCCAGCATTTCTCATGATGTACTCTGCATATAAGTTAAATAAACAGGGTGACAATATACAGCCTTGATGAACTCCTTTTCCTATTTGGAACCAGTCTGTTGTTCCATGTCCAGTTCTAACTGTTGCTTCCTGACCTGCATACAAATTTCTCAAGAGGCAGATCAAGTGGTCTGGTATTCCCATCCCTTTCAGAATTTTCCACAGTTGATTGTGATCCACACAGTCAAAGGCTTTGGCATAGTCAATAAAGCAGAAATAGATGTTTTTCTGGAACTCTCTTGCTTTTTCCATGATCCAGCGGATGTTGGCAATTTGATCTCTCGTTCCTCTGCCTTTTCTAAAACCATCTTGAACATTAGGAAGTTCACGGTTCACATATTGCTGAAGGCTGGCTTGGAGAATTTTGAGCATTACTTTACTAGCGTGTGAGATGAGTGCAATTGTGTTTGATTCATGGACCTATCATTCTAGGTTACTATGCAATATTATGTAGTAATATAGTAATATATTACTATGCAATTTTGCATAGTAACCTAGAATGATAGGTTCATGAATCAACACAAATTGGAAGTGGTCAAACAGGAGATGACAAGAGTGAACATTGACATTCTAGGAATCAGTGAACTAAGATGGACTGGAATGGGTGAATTTAACTCAGATGACCATTATATCTACTACTGTGGGCAGGAATCCCTTAGAAGAAATGGAGTAGCCATCACAGTCAACAAGAGTCCAAAATGCAGTACTTGGATGCAATCTCAAAAACAACACAATGATCTCTGTTTGTTTCCAAGGCAAACCATTCAATATCACGGTAATCCAAGTCTATGCCCTGACCAGTAACACTGAAGAAGCTGAAGTTGAACAGTTCTATGAAGATCTACAAGAACCTTCTAGAACTTACACCCCAAAAAAATGTTCTTTTCATTACAGTGGACTGGAATGCAAAAGTAGTCAAGAAACATCTGGAGTAAGAGGCAAATTTGGCCTTGGAGTACAAAATGAAGCAGGGCAAAGGATAACAGAGTTCTGACAAGAGAACGCACTGGTCATAGCAAACACCCTCTTCCAACAACACAAGAGAAGACTCTACACATGGACATCACCAGATGGTCAACACCGAAATCAGATTGATTATATTCTTTGCAGCCAAAGATGGAGAAGCTCTATACAGTCAGCAAAAACAAGACCAGGAGTTGACTGTGGCTTGGATCATGAACTTCTTATTAGCAAATTCAGACTGAAATTGAAGACAGTGGAGAAAACCACTAGACCATTCAGGTATGAACTAAATCAAATACCTTATGACTATACAGTGGAAGTGAGAAATAGATTTAAGGGACTAGATCTGATACATAGAGTGCCTGATGAACTATGGATGGAAGTTCGTGACATTGTACAGGAGACAGGAATCAAGACCATCCCCAAGAAAAAGATATGCAAAAAAGCAAAATGGCTGTCTGAGGAGGCTTTACAAATAGCTGTGAAAAGAAGAGAAGTGAAAAGCAAAGGAGAAAAGGAAAGATATAAGCATCTGAATGCAGAGTTCCAAAGAATAGCAAGGAGAGATAAGAAAGCCTTCCTCAGAGATTAGTGCAAAGAAATAGAGGAAAACAATAGAATGGGAAAGACTAGAGATCTCTTCAAGAAAATTAGAGATACCAAGGGAACATTTCATGTAAAGGTGGGAACAATAAAGGACAGAAATGGTATGGACCTAACAGAAGCAGAAGATATTAAGAAGAGGTGGCAAGAATACACAGAAGAATTGTACAAAAAAGAGCTTCATGACCCATATAATCATGATGGTGATTATCTCTCACCTAGATTATCTCTCACAATGATCTCTCACCTAGAACCAGACATCCTGGAATGTGAAGTCAAGTGGGCCTTAGGAAGCATCACTATGAACAAAGCTAGTGGAGGTGATAGAATTCCAGTTGAGCTATTTCAAATCCTGAAAGATGATGCTATGAAAGTGTTGCACTCAATATGCCAGCAAATTTGGAAAACTCAGCAGTGGCCATAGGACTGGAAAAAGTCAGTTTTCATTCCAATCCCAAAGAAAGGCAATGACAAAGAATGCTTAAAGTACTGCACAATTGCACTCATCTCACACGCTAGTAAAGTGATGCTTAAAATTCTCCAAGCCTGGCTTCAGCAATACATGAACTGTGAACTTCCAGATGTTCAAGCTGGTTGTAGAAAAGGCAGAGGAATCAGAGATCAAATTGTCAACATCCCCTGGATCATGGAAAAAGCAAGAGAGTTCCAGAAAAACATTTATTTCTGCTTTACTGACTATGCCAAACCCTTTGACTGTGTGGATCACAATCAACTGTGGAAAATTCTGAAAGAGATGGAATACCAGACCACCTGACCTGCCTCTTGAGAAACCTGTATGCAGGTCAGGAAGCAACAGTTAGAACTGGACATGGAACAACAGACTGCTTCCAAACAGGAAAAGGAGTACATCAAGGGTGTATATTGTCACCCTGCTTATTTAACTTCTATGCAGAATACATCATGAGAAACACTGGGCTGGAGGACGCACAAGCTGGAATCAAGATTGCTGGGAGAAATATCAATAACCTCAGATATGCAGATGACACCACCCTTATGGCAGAAGGTGAAGAAGAACTAAAGAACTTCTTGATGAAAGTGAAAGAGGAGAGTGAATAAGTTGGCTTAAAGCCCAACATTCAGAAAACTAAGATCATGGCATCTGGTCCCATCACTTCATGGGAAATAGATGGGGAAACAGTGGAAACAGTGTCAGACTTTATTTTTCTGGGCTCCAAAATCACTGCAGATGGTGACTGCAGCCATGAAATAAAAAGACACTTACTCCTTGGAAGGAGAGTTATGACCAACCTAGATAGCATATTCAAAAGCAGAGTCATTACTTTGCCAACAAAGGCCCATCTAGTCAAGTTTATGGTTTTTCCAGTAGTCATGTATGGATGTGAGAGTTGGACTATAAAGAAAGCTGAGCACAGAAGAACTGATGCTTTTGAACTGTGGTGTTGGGGAAGACTCTTGAGAGTCCTTTGGGCTACAAGGAGATCCAACCAGTCCATCCTAAAGGAGATCAGTCCTGGGTGTTCATTGGAAGGACTGATGTTGAAGCTGAAACTCCAATACTTTGGCCACCTGATGAGAAGAGCTGACTCATTTGAAAAGACCCTGATGCTGGGAAAGATTGAGGGCAGGAGGAGAAGGGGATGACAGAGGATGAGATAGTTGGATGGCATCACCGACCCATGGACATGGGTTTGGGTGAACTTCAGGAGTAGGTGATGGACAAGGAGGCCTGGCGTGCTGCGGTTCATGGGGTCACAAAGAGTCAGACAGGACTGAGCCACTGAACTGAACTGAAACAAAAAGAACAAAGAATGTCCTTATCATCTCCTATACAAAGGGACTATAACTCACCAGGCTCCTCTGTCCATGGGATTCTCCAGGCAAGAATACTGGAATGGGTTGCCATGCCCTCCTCCAGGGGATCTCTCCAACCCAGGTATCAAACCCAGGTCTCCCGCATTGCAGATAGATTCTTTGCCATCTGAGCCACCAAGAAATCCCAAGAATATTTGAGTGGGTACCCCATCCCTTCTCCAGGGGATCTTCCAATCTGAGGAATTGAACCAGGGTCTCCTGCATTGCAGGTGGATTCTTTACCATCTGAGATACCAGGGAAGCCCATAATAAATACATAGTAGGTACTCAAAGAATTTAGTTCTTTTCTGGATAATTTTGAAAAGTAAGTTGTAAAAGTAAGTTTTCTTTTTATACTTTTATATCCTGACCATTTTAGATATTTTTGTTTTAAGAGGGTAAAGACTATTCCATTTGTTGCTGGAATAAACTGGTTTACTTGAATTATAAAGGAAACTCGATAACGACGGATGTCCTCAATTCTTTTAAAGAACAGAACTGAGTCAGCATCGAGTCTGAAAAAAAATTCAGATTGACCCAACGGAAAGTGCTCTTTTGCAAAATGACTATCTCCTAAACAAAATGCTTTTCTACTATTTCATCAGCTATTCTCTGTCATAAAGATCCTCTTGTTAGGAAAACAACATTTGAGGACATCAAGAATGTGGTTAGCGATGGCACTATGTGAACCAGGAATGGATCAATGCCACTTACATTACAGTTGACCATACAGTCAAAGATCAATGTTTCAAAGCAAGTGGATGATATAAAATAAATTTGGACAGTTAATGTTTTCAAACCATACAAATGTCCGTGCAAGTACAGTAAGCAAATGGCCAGTGACTAGCAGACCACCCTACCTGCCTACTGAGACATGTATATGAGGGTCAAAAAGCAACAGTTAGAATTGGGCATGTAACAACAGACTGGTTCCAAATTGGGACAGGAGTGTGTCAAGGCTGTATATTGTCACCTTGCTTCTTTAACTTATATGCAGAATGCATTATGCGAAATGCCGGGCTGGATGAAGCACAAGCTGGAATCAAGATTGCTGGGAGAAATATCAATAACCTCAGATATGAAGATGACACCACCTTTATGGCAGAATGCAAAGAAGTAAAGAGCCTCTTGATGAAAGTGAAAGAGAAGAGTGAAAAAGTCAGGTTAAAACTCAACATTCATAAAATGAAGATTAATGTATCCGGTCCCATCATTTCATGGCAAATAGATGGGGAAACAATGGAAACAATGACAGACTTTATTTTGGGAGGCTCCAAAATCACTGCAAATGGTGACTTCAGCCATGAAATTAAAAGACACTTGCTCCTTGGAAGAAAAGCTATGACCAACCTAGACAGCATATTAAAAAGCAGAGACATTACTTTGCTGACAAAGGTCTGTATAGTCAAAGTTTTGGTTTTTCCAGTAGTCTAGTATGGTTGCGAGAGTTGAACCACAAAGAAAGCTGAGTGCTGAAGAATTGATGCTTTTGAACTGTGATGTTGGAGAAGACTCTTGAGAGGCCCTTGGACTGCAAGAAGATCAAACCAGTCAGTTCTAAAGGAAATCAATCCTGAATATTCACTGGAGGGACTGACGCTGAAGCTGAAACTCCAATACTTTGGCTACCTGATGAGAAGAGCCAACTCATTGGAAAATACTCTGATGCTGTGAATGATAGAAGGCAGGAGGAGAAGGGGATGACAGAGAATGAGATGGTTGGATGGCATCACCACCTCCACGGACATGAGTTTGAGCAAGCTCCAGGAGTTGGTGATGGACAAGTAAGCCTGTGTTGCAGTCCATGGGGTCGCAAAAAGGCAGACATGACTGAGTGACTGAACTGAACTGAGCTAGAAATATTAATTTTGTCTCTTTACTACCATTAGGTGGTCTTGGCTAAGTCATTTAGGTTTGATTTCAAAAAATGTAAACAGAGTGAAAAATGTTAAAATATAAAATCACACACCATACTTAAAAAAGACTGGACACTGGCTTCTCTGGTGGCTCAGTGGTAAAGAACCTGCCTGCCAATGTAGGAGACACAAGTTCCATCCCTGGTCAGGTAAGATCCCACGTGCGACGGAACAGCTAAGCCAGTGCACCACAACTATTGAGCCTGTGCTACTGAGCCCACATGCCACAACTACGTAAGCACACGATCCCTAGACCCTGTCATCCACAAGAGAAGCCACCACAGTGAGAAACCTGCTCACTGCAACTAGAGAGTAGCCCCTACTCTTCATAACTAGGAAAAAATGTCCCCCTGGCAAAGACCCTGCACACCAAAAATAAATAAAATTAAAAAAAAAGAAGATTGGACAATGTGTGTAGCTACACCCGTCCAGATAAGAGCATTCATGTGAATCAGGCATGTTTAAGCATGCTTTTTGAGACTGAGCTCTTTTCAATCCATAGAGTAAAAAAACCGGAAGGTTGCACAGTGGTGGAAGAATCAATTTCCCTTGTAGCAGGCTATTTTCCTCTCTTGTTTCAGAGTGTGGCACTGCACCCTGAGGAGCCTCAAATGTGGACAGTCTAGCTAAGAAGAGAGCTACTGCTGCTAAGTCATTTCAGTCGTGTCCGACTCTGTGCGACCCCATAGACGGCAGCCCACCAGGCTCCCCCGTCCCTGGGATTCTCCAGGCAAGAACACTGGAGTGGGTTGCCATTTCCTTCTCCAATGCATGAAAGTGAAAAGTGAAAGTGAAGTCGTTCAGTCGTGTCTGACTCTTAGCCACCCCATGGACTGCAGCCTACTAGGCTCCTCCGTCCATGGGATTTTCCAGGCAAGAGTACTGGAGTGGGGTGCCATTGCCTTGGCTCAAATGCTCCTTCCATGCAAAATTAACTAGGGGTCAGTTCAGTTCAGTTCAGTCACTCAGTCATATCCGACTCTTTGCAACCCCATGAATCGCAGCACACCAGGCCTCCCTGTCCATCACCAACTCCTGGAGTTCACTGAGACTCACGTCCATTGAGTCAGTGATGCCATCCAGCCATCTCATCCTCTGTTGTCCCCTTCTCCTCCTGCCCCCAATCCTTCCCAGCATCACAGTCTTTTCCAATGAGTCAACTCGTCGCATGAGGTGGCCAAAGTACTGGAGTTTCAGCTTTAGCATCATTCCTTCCAAAGAAATCCCAGGGCTGATCTCCTTCAGAATGGACTGGTTGGATCTCCTTGCAGTCCAAGGGACTCTCAAGAGTCTTCTCCAACACCACAGTTCAAATAAGGAGTCCTTTTTACTTCATTTTTTTTAAAGCTATGGTTTATTTTTAATGACTGCTAATTATGTCTCAGGCATCTGGCTCAAAATACTGTAAATTCTAAACTTTATAGATACCTTTATTAAATGAAGTGCTTTTAAAATAAAACTTAGTCATAATTCAAATGTCTTCATTAATACAAAAAAAAATCATACACTCTCTGAAATTAAGATTTCGTCCTCACTTTGTTGTTAGTTAACAACCACTCAAATTCCTACTTAAGAGATGCAGGAGACAAAGACTAACCAGTGGAATAGGAGGAATTTCTTCCTCCAGGTCTAGGTAACCCGAGGGAGCAGATGACGGAGAAGAAACTCCAGTAATTCCAGAGTTCCCATTTTTACAAACTGAATTATCTAAGAAATTCATAAGAATACAAGTCTGGCATCTATAACATCTTCAAAACACCTAAGTTCCTCTCTCCGTCTCCTCTAGCAGAATTACCATCATGTGGATTCTCATGTGAATTCAGAATGTTGGTTTTTAATACAAACTCTCCAGATTGGTACTGTTTTATATAAAATTACCAGCTCAATGGACATGAGTTTGAGCAAGCTCCAGGAGATGGTGAAGGACAGGGAAACCTGGTGTGCTGCAGTCCATAGGGTCGCAAAGAGTTGGACACGACTGAGCGACTTAACAACAGACTGAGTGACTGAACAACAATTGTCTTTTATATAAAATTATTGGCTTGCTATTCTTTTATTGGTAGAATGACACAATACTCTAGATTTTACAGAACGGGACTCGTTTAAAATATTCCATCTAGCTGTTTTCATTAGTATTATTGCATTAAAAAAAACCAGTTTTTGTTTTGGAAAATATACTAAAGTTAGGTATATCTGACCTGTGAATAGTTTACAGGCCTTAAATATATGGGTCAGTACTTTCATGGAAAGTACCTCTCCATGAAATGTTTATTTTTAGAAGGTATCTCTCTCCATGAAATGCTGCACAAGGAAGAGCCAGATAAGGGATGTGGGTGAGAAACACTTGCTTGGTTTACATTTTCACTGTGGTTATGCTGGGTAGCATTTTCCAAGGGAACATTTCCAGTTTGGATCAGAAGGCATGATGACAATATCACCCTCTTTTCTGAAGCACAAGCTCACAAGGCTTTTTCAGAGTCATAATGATCTCAGCAAAATTTCCTTCTTGAAAATAATACCAGTGAATAGTTTTCTAAACAGACACTGTCAAATAAACCTAGTCACATTTGGTTTTCCATCTCTGTTTTAATTGCAGTTGACTCCAGAATTAATGCACTGAAGTAAATGATCTTAATTTCGATGCCAAACAAAGAAAGGGAACAAAGACTTTTTCCTCATACTTAGGTTTCACTGTAGCTCTATCTTTACAACTTTGATAAATGCTATAAAGGAAACAGAGAGGGTACAACAGTAATAGCAGAGATTTAAGATAAACTAAAGGAAACCCCTCCAAGGAATTACATTTTTTTAATCTTTTTTTAAGAAAAAAATTTTTTAATGTGGACCATTTTTTTAAGTCTTTATCAAATTTGTTTCAATACTGCTTTTGTTTTATGTTGGTTTTTTGGCTGTGAGGCATGTGAGATCTTAGCTCCCTGACCAGAGACTGAACCCTCACCCTGAATTTGAAGGCGAAGTCTTAACCATTGGACCACCAGGGAAGTCCCCAATAGTTACATTTAAAGCTCAAACTTAAAGTATAATAATAATCCAACCACCATTCATATTTTAAAAGGGGAAGAGCCAGAAGACTGGGCTTTCATTTAAAAACTGTATATAGGTTTAAGAAAAATACAGGTGCCAAAAATACATCTGAGTTTAGTCTAAGTCAGGTGATAGCTATGTATGTTGTTTAAATGATTTTTATGAAGGATTTAAGTTGGTCACAGAGGTTAGGACTATAGGGTGCGCCTACCATACTGAGGAAAAGTAACACAAATCTGGAAGAGATATTTGTTTCTGTAGTTATTGCTAATGCATGCACCTGGTGAAATTCTTAGCAATTCAAACCGGGATTTCTCTGACTTGGGCCCAAAACTTATTCTTTAGCAGCAGACAAAAGAAGACCAAGGTCAATTTAATATCCACTGTGAGATGCAATGGCAAGTCAGAATAACAGATCTCATATTTCGTGAAAAACAATGCTTGAAGCACAGCTGCTGTAAATGAAGTAGGAGCTGCCTGTATTAAAAGCAAAGAATGAAGACCCCAAAGTGGAGGAAAATAACTTGAGTCATCAAGATAAATGCACACAGAGATTAAAAATTTACTAGAGGCATATTTCATTAACATGGAAAGATGGCCACTTAAAATTAAAAAAAAAATTATAAAACAGTGCTCAGAATATGGCCCCATTTACGAAATTATATACCTGAGTGTGTTTATAGAAAAAAATCTATATGCCACCTGAAATGGCATATAGAAAAAAAATCTAGAAGGAAGTATTTCAAAGTACTAACAGTAATTACTTTTTGATAGTAGATTATGGGTGATTTTCTTACACATTTCTGCCTTATCTTTTTTTATTCTAACAATGAGGATATTATGTTTAAAATGTAAGGAAAAAAGTCTTTAAAAGGACATTTAACTGTATTGGTGAATACTGATTTAAAGCAGAATGCCTTTAATATGATAGATCTCACTTGTACTGCAAGCTAATTAATTATAAAGGATGTTTCGCAATTGTAGAATGACAGTTCAGATGGCATATTTTGTTCTTTGGCCAGCACTGAATTACTAAACAGTCAGACAAAGTACGCCCCTACAATGGTAGCAAAGAAAGGGAGATAGCAAATAATTAGAATATTCTGGAGAAAAGTATTTAATTTTTGATGGCTCAGAAAAGCATAAACATGAATGTCCAGAAAATATCATAAGGTTGTTAAACTTATGTACACTTATTTATGATTTAATATCATTTTAATTTTTAAGAACATGGAGGTTGAGAGATGCTTAACATAGATACATGGACATATAGGTAGGAGGTGTAGCTAAGTTTCTTCAGATTAATTTCTATAGGAAATTAATTTGGTCCTAAGCACAGAAAAAGACTTCCTTGATGGCTCAGTGGGGAAAGCCATCGCATTCCACTTGCACTGCAAGAGACACAGGAGACATAGGTTCAGTCACTGGGTCAGGAAGATCCCCTGGAGGAGGAAGATGGCAACACACTCCAGTATCCTTGCCTGAAAAATCCTGTGGACAGAGGAACCTGGTGGGCTACAGTCCATGGGGTCACAAAGAGTCAGACGTGACTGAGCAACTAAGCACACACACAGCACAGCAAGAAATTGTTACTCCCCTCAACTGCATGTCATTAAAAATAAAAACAATACTCAGCCATAAAATAAGTCCACATCAGTCCAACAAAGTTCTAATTTTTTCCCAGACAGATGTTTCTATGTTTTATGAAATATCGTGATTCCCAGGTTTTCTCCAAAATAATTTCTGTTTCAACCCTTTTTTTTTTTGGCTGATGTCTAAAGAATGCACTTAGTCTATCTGGAAATTCAATGTGACCAAAGAACATATCATGGCCCCCCAAATATTCAAATAAAATTTGGGCCCAATTAGACTGTTTACCAAACCCAAAACTGAACAAGCCTAATCGCCCAAGCCTCTTTCCTCTTATGTAAAATAATTATTATGGCACTACCTGTACTCACATGATAGAATTTGGGGGGATATAAGATGACAGATAAAGAATGTAAAATGTCTTTAAGAATTATAAAAGAGTATATTAAGAACAGGTGTAATGATGGTGTTAATTATAACTCTATTGTTTTCATCATTAACTAATTTCATGTGTGTACAGCTTATATGGGAGAAGGCAATGGCACCCCACTCCAGTCCTCTTGCCTGGAAAATCCCATGGACAGGAGAGCCTGGTAGGCTGCAGTCCATGGGGTTGCTGGGAGTCGGACACGACTGAGAGACTTCACTTTCACTTTTCACTTTCATGCACTGGAGAAGGAAATGGCAACCCACCCCAGTGTTCTTGCCTGGAGAATCCCAGGGAGGGGGGAGCCTGGTGGGCTGCCGTCTATGGGGTCGCACAGAGTCGGACACGACTGAAGCGACTTAGCAGCAGCACAGCTTATATAGCCAGTAAGGAAATTCTATATTGCTAGAATATGAAAATTGTGCTAGTCATATAAGAGCTCTACAAACAGTTGTTTTTCAATTGATTACTTCATCATGTTTGGAAGAACATTTTCACGTGGTAAGATATTAGTTGGGATGTGCAAACACAGGGAATTATAACTGACCTCTCAGAGTAACACCCAAGTATACATCTAGTTTACTTATTCCAGTAAAAACCAACTGAGTGATTTATGTTAAAACTTCCAAGATAAATTCTGTTTTATTTTAGGTACCAACACTATGAAAAACATTGTAATAATTTTTCTATGAATGCGTGAGAAATGTAGAAAACAGTTTTGACTCTCCAGATATTTTCTAAGTACCCCGATGGAACTTGAAGCATGCATGTAAAACTGAAATATGTTCTGAGGCCACTTGAAGAAACAAGGAATATCCTATCCCAAAGTGAGAAATTAGATAATATGTGTTTATCCCAAACAAAGCAAGCTTTATGAAAGTTTAAATACCAGTCAAGATATTTAACATTACAAGAATGGCATTTTCAAGACAGTATTTGAGAAAAAGGTAATTAACTTTGCTTGCTAAATAAACAGCACATTTAAATAATAACATGTATATATGTTCCATATATTTTGTATTTTCTGACATCAAATTGATTCTTGAATTATTTTGTATCTAGACCCCACTAAACTAAAAATAGTTCACTTTTCTGTGGCCCTCAGCAAAGGTCATATAATCATCCAAGGTTGTAGGATCCAATCTACACATGTGTTCCCATGAGGTCTGACCACACAGCTGAAACACTGCTGACAGCTCCGTCCATGACTTACAGTGATTTGCTTCTGCTCAAACTGTGCCAACTTCACCTATAAAACCACATCCCAATGAAAATTCAAAACAAAGGAAATAAAACAATGCCCAAGATAACTGTTTTCATTGCATGAAACAGGGTCAACTACAACATGTCTTAATTTTTTTTAAAGCTTGCTGAAATTTTCTTACAAGTCAAAAGTTATCATTAAAGATTCAGGATGCAGCGTGTTATGCCATTTTTGTTATGACATACAAGTCCAGCTGCTCTTTCCCTGCTCTACTTTATGTAGTTGTGATAAGGCCCACGGTAGCACGACTTGATGCAGGTGTGAATCTATATATCACATGCCATGAGCATATTAAATCTATTCTTCCCATTAAGTTGCTGAAGAGCCTTCCACTATATAAACCAAACAGGACATTTATTCTCAGAGAAATTAAACTATAAACCTGATTCAAATGCATGTAAAAATTGTAAATGAAGTCGAGCAGTGTGTAAAATAAAATGCAGGGTTAAAACAAGTGTTTTTTTACATTGTAAAAAATGTTTGCACTGACAATGATATTGTTAGAGAAGAGGGAGATGGATAAAAAATAGGCCACATGCTAAATGTAATGTTACTAATGTAGTTTTACCTGCAAGGATTTTTCTGGCTTTAATTCAACAAAATCAATTATCCTGGGTGGTAATGGAGCTTTGTACTTTACTCATCTCAGGCATCTTTAGTATCCTGAGCTGCCTTAAAGCTGTGATACAGTAAAATATCAAGCAGATCCCACTAAGCATTTGTAAACTACAATAGCCCCCCATTTTGCCTACAAGCCACACACTCTCAAGCTGAGCTTTGCTCATTCGCTTGTTTCATTTCGTTGTACAAGCAGGCTAATTTGGAAATGGCTAGGTTACTTGGGAACACCTAGATGTTCAAAACCATCCCACTTTCTTACTTGACCACCCAAAGAAGTAGATCCATAATACAACACTTGAGGGAACTGTAAAATGGTGCCTGGATACTGAAGGAATGAACAGCAAATAGCAGCACTAGTAAATAAAATGAATGCATTTCACCTTCCAGCTCATCTGTGCTTCCTGGGACACAACACATAAACATGAAAGGGTTGGGGTAGAATTTCAAGAAAACTGATGTCTTTCAACATTCACTTGGCAAGATGCTGGACACAAAATAATACCACAAGCCACCTCCCTTTCCCATCAGTGTAAATTCGGGGCTCTCAAATCACCCCCCACAAACCCCAATTAAAAATAAAGGAAAAAGGCAGCCTATAATACAGATTGTCCTAAGTGGTCACAATGAAACTAAGGGACAATAACAAGAATAAATCTTGCATTAATCCAAATGAAGTCAATGAATAATAATACAAACCAGAAGCATAGTTTCAAAAATATGCAATTATCTCCAAGCATGCAAGGGCATTTAAAACCCATAAAAATCATTGCAAAGCACACTCTGCATATAAATATGTTTCATAAATGCTAAGTAACATGTGTATAGATGATATGCATATCCACAGGGTATCCATTTGTGTGATCACAATCAAATCTGTACATTAAAAATGAAATTCTATCTGGCAAATTGTTTCTCAGCAAGAGCACACCAGAATATGAAATAAAAGGCTAAATTCTGGGGCTACCTTTTCTTAGCAATGAAGGAAATAAACAAAATCACCTTATAATTGGGCCTGCAGGCTTAGGAGGCACCAAATGTGTTTTTGAAGGAAGGCCCGACCCTATATGTGAGAGCTGCAAATGAAATGATTCCTTTCAATAACATCTATTTCTTGGGAGCTCTTTTTCCACCCCCTGATTCTGTTGCTAAGCTTGGAAGGAAAGGAACCAAGTGGCTCAGTCTGCATTCTGAGCCAGTTCAAGATAAAATCAGAACACCATATATACATTTTTTTAAACACAAGCAGATGCCTCCTCACTTCTCTCTCCCTGGCAACCTTCCTCTCTTCCCAGCCCCATCACTGTCTCCACATCTTCCTCCCCATCACTGAGGGAGTCATTGTTCAATGAAGGCCACAAATGTATACACAGGTTATTTAATAGTCAGCTAAATCAAGAAGCGAACCTCGCTCCCTGCTACTTACCATGCTGAGATCCGGAGAAGCTGTTGAAAGGAAGGAGAGATGCAAACTGAATCCATTTTCCTTGTGACCGAATCGGATGCAGCCTCCGAACCCAACATCAGCAGCGGCTGCCGGGATTTCTTCCCCTCCCTCTCTGGTTGGCGACGGTGCTAATAGGAACCACCCTTCCAGCCCTCACTGGAGTATCAGCAGTCGAAGCGGCAGAAGCAGCAGCATCACCACTTGGCCTCCTCCCTCTCGGAGGATGGGGTGAGCTCAGAAGCAGCCAGGAACTTGCAGCAGACACCTCCTCTGGCTCCTCCTCTCCTGCCCCCTCCTCCGAAACCCCACCCCTGCTGCGGTAGAGGCTGCCTGCCCTGGCAGCTGCCGGTTGTCATGGCAACCACCAATGGCAAGCGACCAGGCTAAGGGGGAGGGGAGATGGGCGAAAGGAGTTGCGGGGGCTGGAGGGGAGTGAATTCGTGCTGCTGCCCTCTGGGATGCTCTTGGTCTCTCCTACCGTGGACTTCAGGTTTTTAAAAATGGGGCAAGGGTGTATAGCCATGGGAAGAGAATAATTTAAATTTAATCGAAATGTAGAATGAATCATACAAGACAGCTTAACTGTTTTTTTCATTTTCTATGGTTTTCCAATAAATGTTATTAAATTTGCCATTGAATAAATAATAGCAAATATGGAGAAAGTTATATTATGTAATAGGAGATTATTATCACTCCAAATACGTTTGTCTTTTAAGATTGTTAACTCAAGATTGTTAACTCAAGATTGTTAACAAGGAAAACGAGTGACTGGAATTTGCAGTGTTTAAGAGTCTGATTCCTTGTCACTGCTCTCTGCTTGTTCTTCTCTAGTGAGTCACTGGTCTTACTATTTTTCCAACTCCCTCTCTTAAGAGGAACTGGAGGTGTTTGGCATGCCCCTGTGGCAAAGGAAGTTAGAACAGAGGAAACAGAAATTCCTTGAGCAACCACGGCTGTCAGTCAGTGGATAGTTCCAAACCCTTTTAGTGTCAGACTCCTGAAGTGTTCAATTTCCTGCAGGAAATTCCATGCTATTTCAAGTATGCCCTTTTGGAGGTCCCACGCCAGCTGGTGGTCTGGGTGGTCGGTTGGTAGAAAGGACGTGAAAGCAGCAGTGCTGTGTTCTAGATGAATTCTAACTACAAATTATAAATGACACTAGTATTTATCTCGGGCAGTACTTGTAAAGATCGAATGAGATAATGCACTAAAGCACTGGGCATGTAGTAAGCGTACAATAAATGTTTACTCTTATTACTATTATTAGTAGTGGTGGTAGAACATTGTAGCCACTCCTTGATCCAAGAGATTGAAGGAATAGCAGGACAATCTCAGAATGGGAAAAAATTAAGGCGAGAAAACAATGTGTGATAACTGTGATGTTGATGATGATGGTTATGGTGACGACGAGGGCAAAAACAGTAAGGCTCTGAGAGATTCAAAGTTCTCTAAAACGTGACAAGTTAGGATGTTGTAAGTCTTAAAAGAGTTAAATAAATTTCCCAAATCCACATGGCTAATGCACAGCAGAGCCAGAATTAAAACTCTGACACTTCTATCACTAGCATTTGCTCTCTCAACCATTACGTTTTCTGCCACTTCTCCATGGAATAGAGGTACTCTTTTTTAAGTTTTTTAAATTGTTTTTATTTTTTGGCCGTGCTGGATCTACGTGGCTGCGTAGGCTTTTCTCTCGTTGTGGTGAGTGGGGGCTACTCTCTAGTTGGGAAGCACGGGCTTCTCACTGCTGTGCCTTCTCTTGTTGTGGAGCACGGGCTCTAGGGTGCACAGGCTTCGTTCAGTGGTTGCAGCTCCCAGGCTCTAGAGCACAGATTCAATAGTTGTGGTACACAGGCTTAATTGCTCCATGGCATGTGGGATCTTCCCGGATCAGGGATCGAACCCGTGTCTCCTGCACTGGCAAACGGTTCTTTACCACTGAGCTACCAGGGAACCCTGGAGATACCCTTTGTTCTTAACCTGTAGGGTTATTTACAGATTCACATAGGATTAGCACAAATTTCAGTCAGACAATCTGGGCTTGACTGACTTTTGATATAATTTGGAACATGTTAATTAACCTCCCTGAACCTATGTTTCTTCACCTGTGAGATGGAAATCATCATAGAACCTCGTCATGGGAATCCAATAGGGTGATGCATGTGGAGCATTAGCACATATCTAGCACATAGTAAATGTTCAATAAATGTTAGCTATGATGATTTGTTGCTCATTCTTAAGTAATGTTAAAATAGGAGAGGACTTTTTCCTGCTTGGGTTCACACTTAATATCAGGGCCTTATTCTAACAGCTGACTTGACGGTAATTAGGTGGTTGAGGAAAGGCTTGCAACTCATCCTCAACACTTGGCATTGCCTTCCCCTCGAGGGAACGCTGGCATCCTGCTCCCATCAGAGCCTCGACAATCGCACAGTCTACACACACTTGGACATCAGCATCACGTAGGTATAGTTGTATAGCATAAAATAATGGGTTGTTATAGTCTAGCTTTTTTATTCTTCTCTGTATTTTATCTGCTGTCTCCACAGAAATGATCATGTAAGTAAGCAGAGAAAAAAGCTGCAGACTGTAGAAGCTCAGATGTGTTTAGGTGATGAAATCTTCCGCATAGGCCTTGTGAGAAAGCATTTCATCTTGAGTATCAAGAGCTGACTTGGGTGTGGTGAGTAACTCTAGTTTTCTCTCTTCCTATCAACATATAGTCAATTGGAGGGGAAACGTGTTTGGTGTTCCCTATTTGAATAAGTCCGTAATTTAATGACTCAAGCAGTTTTTGTTTAGTTGTGTCCAACTCTTTTGAGACCCCTTGGACTGTAGCCTGCCAGGCTCCTCTGTCCATGGATTTCCCAGGCCAGAATACTTTTCCCAGGCCAGAATACTGGAGTGAGTTGCCATTTCATTTTCCAGGGGATCTTCCCAAACCAGAGATGGAACACACATGTACTGCACTGGCAAATGGATTCTTTTCCACTGAGCCACCAGGGAAGCCCACTCAAATAGTATTCTTCCCTTTTTTTTTTTTTTGCCGTATCCATGCTATAGTGTTACCATTATTTAATAATAGTTTTCTTTAGATGTTTATGTGATATTTATTTTTGTTAACTTTAATTATTTGTTATTTATTTACTTTAAAAGAAAATTTGTCTCTGGCTTCAGCAGAACATTAATAAAATTAGGCATAGTAAAGAGAATGTTCCCAGAGAATGGCATGTAATGTAAAACAATATTTTTATAAAACAGAGATTTCAGCTTCATTTGTAAGAATTTTTAGTTAAAACAAAAAAATTTTAAATTTCATTCCTTCTCTCTATTGGCATTTCCTCTGTTACCGTGTTCTATCCCATGGTATCTATCATCTTTTAATATACTATGTTATTTATTTGGGTTTTAAAATTTTCATCTGTTTCTCCCCACTAGAATGCTAGCTATGAAATAGCAGTGATATTTGTTAGTTTATTTGTGAATAGCACCTGACCCATATTATATGCTCAATAAATATTTGTTGAATGAACAAGCCAGTAAATAAATGAACTATCAAAATTCTGCATTGAATTATGGGTAAATAAGTTATTATAACATTATTTGTCCAGTTAAATATTTTTGATATTTCTAAAAATTAAAAAGTAATTACAGTAATTATCCTTTTAGTATACATGCATATCAGCATAATGTGTATCTAATGCATATTTTTAAAGTATATATCTATTAAAATGGAAATGTTGGCCCACGCAAATTCAGAGTCATCTAGCATATTGCTGGCGGTCTTTGGGAAACACTTGTTTTGTTCTAAGAACATCTTTTCCAGAAGTACTAAAGGTGACCAGACTGTCTACCTCTCCTTAGACCTCTCTAAGTTTGACTCTGAATTCTACGTCTGGAAAAAAGATGGTGTGAATGTCTGAAAAAGTAGATGGCGTGTGTGGGTCTTGGCTCCAAAAGCAGCATTAAATTTTCAGGAGAAACCACAGCATTATGGGAGGAAGCTGCAAAGTTTGAGCTCAGGAGACAGACTACCTGGACCGAGTCCACACTTCACTATATTCTTTTCTGAGTGACCTTGGGCAATTTGCTTAATTTCTCTGTGCCTCAGTTTCTTTTGAAAATCAAAGTTCATGTGTGCCAAGAGCCAACATGTATTTGGCATGTAATAAATAAGTAATGTTATCTAATATTATTATTAATATAATTTTTAATAACTATGGTTATACACAGCACATTTTTCTAGGTGTTTACAGAACACTCAGATCACTCCAGGCTATTCTAAGAACTTGCCGTTATGAGTGCAGATCAACTGCCAGCAGACTATGAGGCATTCTGGAGATGTTTATCTCAGAGACAGGCCAATGTCCTGATTCCACCCCCTCCCCCCGCCCCGGCAGAAGGGGCAACAAGCTAGGGATCATAGATGTGACTGCTGTTTATTCCCTGTCTATTCTGTAGGAGATTCTTAGCATATTGTGTGTTTACAGAGAACATTAAATGGAAGTGTCACGCGAGTGTATGTTCCTCGGTTCTTCGTCTCGTCACAACAAAGATTTGGAGCAACGGAAATTAAAGCCCTCGGCACATCACAGCTCTCGGGTCTTGGACAAACTGTGTTACAGCTCTTAGGCAAATCAGTGTTACAGCTCCATTTTATTTAGAAGATAGCAGGAGAATCCAAGACTCAAAGAGAAGAGAGTGGAGGAGTGCGTGGGGGTGGGGTGGGGAGGGGGAGAGGGAGAGAGAGAGAGAGAGAGGGAGAGAGAGCACGCGCACACGCACGCGGGAGAGAGTCCGTGAGAAAGCGCTTTGGCTCCTCCTTTTATATGTTTTTCCTCCACCTGGGCCTGCCCTATACAAATTGGGCTTAGCCAGGAGTGCTGTTTGTTCTGTTTGTTCTGCCTGAAGTCTTCACTCTGGTCCTCGGACCTTCCTTGTCTTTTAGCCACCGCCATTTTGGACTCCTTTTCCCTATTCTACCTACCTAACAGAAGCATCCAGGATCTTCTTGAGGTCATTAAGGTATCATTCTGATCTCACTGCATGTCCTTTATCAACACCACCAGCAAGCAAGTATATCAGAAGCACTCTCCCATGAACTCCTCACTCCTATGGCCAACCACCTTGTGGATGACTCTACACTCTGCCTTTGCTCACCCTATAACCTCTGAAAGTCCCTTCTCTACCCTAATTCTTCAGCCTTCAAGATTTATCCATCACCTCCTTCAGGGACTCTTCACTGATACTAGGATTAGCATGAGATTAGCATTAGAAATGAGATTCCTGCAGTCCCTTGTCACATCTTTATTAATATGCTAATGATGTTGGGTAAAGGATCCACCTGCAATGCAGGAAACACAGGAGACAGGGGTTTGATCCCTGGGTCAAGAAGATCCCCTGGAGGAGTGCATGGCAACCCACTTCAGTCTTAACTGAAAAATCCCATGGACAGAGAAGCCTGGTAGGCTGTAGTCCAAAGGGTCACAGAGTCCAACACAACTGAGCATGCGTGCACAGGGAGGTAATGATGTTGAACCACAAATATTTCTTAGTCTTTTCTATTTGATTGTAAGCATTTTGAGGTCAGAAATACTGCTCATTCATTCATTTACTGATACATTAATGATGTACTAGGTACCAAGAACACAGCTATGCACACTTTTCAAAGAACTTTATGTTCTCTGCTTTAGCTCCTCTCTGAAGACTCTGATGCTGGGAAAGATTAAAAGAAGGAGGAGAAGGGGACAACAGAGGATGAGATGGTTGGATGGCATCACTGACTCAATGGACATGAGTGTGAGCCAATTCCATGAGACGGTGAAGGACAGGGATACCTGGCATGCTGCAGTCCATGGGTCATGAAGAGCTGGACAGGACCAAGCGACTGAACAACGACAATAACAACAGTATTGGATGCAAATTTCCTATGGCCACCCACCTGCAGTGTAGACTCACCCATTAGGTGGATGGCCATAGGAGTAAGGCCATAGGAGTTGTTTAGCAGATGTGAATCCTCCCCACAACCACACACACACACACACACACACACACACACACAAATGAAAGAACTAATTGATGACCATGAGCACATATCCCCAGGCCTCCTGGAGACTAAGGACTGATAATGTTAACCCCCTGTGACGCCACTCTGCTGCCTCAGGGTCAGATCAGATCAGTCTCTCAGTAGTGTCCGACTCTTTGCGACCCTATGAATCGCAGCACGCCAGGCCTCCCTGTCCATCACCAACTCCTGGAGTTCACTCAGACTCACATCCATCGAGTCAGTGATGCCATCCAGCCATCTCATCCTCTGTCGTCCCCTTCTCCTCCTGCCCCCAATCCCTCCCAGCATCAGAGTCTTTTCCAATGAGTCAACTCGTCGCATGAGATGGCCAAAGTACTGGAGTTTCAGCTTTAGCATCATTCCTTCCAAAGAAATCCCAGGGCTGATCTCCTTCAGAATGGACTGGTTGGATCTCCTTGCAGTCCAAGGGACTCTCAAGAGTCTTCTCCAACACCACAGTTCAAAAGCATCAATTCTTTGGCGCTCAGCCTTCTTCACAGACCAACTCTCACATCCATACATGACCACTGGAAAAACCATAGCCTTGACTAGACGAACCTTTGTTGGCAAAGTAATGTCTCTGCTTTTGAATATGCTATCTAGGTTGGTCATAACTTTCCTTCCAAGGAGTAAGTGTCTTGTAATGTCATGGCTGCAGTCACCATCTGCAGTGATTTTGGAGCCCAGAAAAATAAAGTCTGACAGTGTTTCCACTGTTTCCCCATCTATTTCCCATGAAGTGATGGGACTGGATGCCATGATCTTCGTTTTCTGAATGTTGAGCTTTAAGCCAACTTTTTCACTCTCCACTTTCACTTTCATCAAGAGGCTTTTTAGTTCCTCTTCACTTCCTGCCATAAGGGTGGTATCATCTGCATATCTGAGGTTATTGATATTTCTCCCAGCAATCTTGATTCCACATTGTGTTTCTTCCAGCCCATATGTACTCTGCATATAAGTTAAATAAGCAGGGTGACAATATACAGCCTTGACGAACTCCTTTTCCTATTTGGAACCAGTCTGTTGTTCCATGTCCAGTTCTAACTGTTGCTTCCTGACCTGCATACAAATTTCTCAAGAGGCAGGTCAGGTGGTCTGGTATTCCCATCTCTTTCAGAATTTTCCACAGTTGATTGTGATCCACACAGTCAAAGGCTTTGGCATAGTCAATAAAGCAGAAATAGATGTTTTTCTGGAACTCTCTTGCTTTTTCCATGATCCAGCAGATGTTGGCAATTTGATCTCTGGTTCCTCTTCCTTTTCTAAAACCAGCTTGAACATCAGGAAGTTCACGGTTCACATATTGCTGAAGCCTGGCTTGGAGAATTTTGAGCAGACAATAATAACAGTATTGGATGCAAATTTCCTATGGCCACCCACCTGCAGTGTAGACTCACCCATAAGGTGGTTGGCCATAGGAGTTGTTTTAGCAGATGTGAATCCTCCCCACAACCGCACACAAATGAAAGAACTAATTGATGACCATGAGCACATAGCCCCAGGCCTGCTGGAGACTAAGGACTGATAATGTTAACCCCCTGTGATGCCACTCTGCTGCCTCAGGGTTCAGTTCGGTTCAATTCAGTCTCTCAGTCATGTCTGACTCTTTGCGACCCCATGGACTGCAGCACGCCAGGCTTCCCTGTCCATCACCAATACCCGGAGCTTACCCAAACTTGTGTCCATCAAGTCAGTGATGCTATCCAACCATCTCACCCTCTGTCGTCCCCTTTTCCTCCCTCCTTCAGTCTTTCCCAGCATCCGGGTCTTTTCCAATAAGTCAGTTCTTCCCATCTGGTGGCCAAAGTATTGGAGTTTCAGCTTCAGCGTCAGTCCTTCCAATGAATATTCAGGATTGATTTCCTTTAGGATTGACTGGTTGGATCCTCTTACTGTCCAAGGGGCTCTCAAGAGTCTTCTCCAGCACCACAGTTCAAAAGCATCAATTCTTCAGCACTCAGCTTTCCTTATGGTCCAACTCTCACATCCATACATGACTATATGGAAAAACCATAGCTTTGACTAGATGGACCTTTGTTGGCAAAGTAATGTCTCTGCTTTTTAATATGCTGTCTAGGTTTGTCATAGCTTTTCTTCTAAGAAGCAAGCATCTTTTAATGTCATGGCTGCAGTCACCATTTGCAGTGATTTTGGAACCCAAGAAAATAAAGTCTGTCACTGTTTCCATTGTTTCCCCATCTATTTGTCATGAAGTGTAGTGTCATTCAAAGAATGTGCATAAGCTGATCAAGTACCCTGAAACCCCTGCCCCCAACCAACATATTAAAAATGCTTTGCCAAAATGCTTCAGGGAGATTGAGGCTTTTCAGGGCTTAAGCCACCTCTCTCCTTGCATGGCCTTGTAATAAGCCTTTCTCTGCTCCAAAAAGAAAAAAAGACTACAAATTTTTAAAAAAATAAATGATATTGAGGGCTAAAACAAGAGAACTACAAGAAACTCTGATGGCATATAAAGGGAGAACATAACCAAACATAAACGTGTTTGAGAGCCTTGAAAAGACATTCCTGGAGGAATTGTGGAGTATACTGGAGGCAGGTGGCTTCAGACAAAAGGAAGTGCATGCTGGTCCTGAGGTGTGAAAGAACACAGCATGTTACTCAGTTTTTGTTCTATGTGAGTACCTAGCATAGTACCCCAATAAAAATTAAAAAAAAAAAATTTACAAGTTTCATTTCAGTATATGTACAGTTTTATTTTAATTTTTCTCTAATTTTTACTATGGGAGGCACCATAATTGTCAGAATTTCTACAGTGCTTAGGAACTCAAAATGTCATTACTTACTGCGCTGAGAGGACTTTAGCCAAGTAGTACAATAAGTACCTGTACCCCACTGTGAACAAAACAGTCTTAGTTCCTGTCCTGGTAGAACTTAAGAGTCCGATAGGTGGTGCTGCCAAAGAATAAGAAAACCAACCACTAAACAAACACCGAAATTTCACAAGTGCTATGAAGCAATGAACGACTTGGGGGAAGATAAGGATGGAGAAGTAGAGAGTGGGAATAACTCACTATGGGATGACATTTAAACTTAGAAATGAAGTATGGATTCTACCAGCCCAGTAAAAGCTAAGAAAAGAGAGTTTCCAATGGAAAGATGAGCTCTTTTCGAGAGGAAAAGCACAGAGGAGAAATATGTTTGATGGTCACCATAGTTGGATGGGCTTCCCAGGTGGCTCAGTGGTAAAGAATCTGTCTGCCAATGCAGGTGACCCAGAAGACACAGGTTCAATCCCTGGGCCAGGAAGATCCCATGGAGAAGGAAATGGCAATCTACTATAGTATCCTTGCTGGGGAAATCCCATGGACAGAGGAGTCTGATGGGCTGCAGTCCATGGGGTTGCAAAGAGTCGGATATGACTGAGCACTCACAAGCATGCATAGCTGGATATGGTGACCCTGAGGGAATGTGCCATGAGGGGAAGTTGGAAAGGCAGAGAGGAACCAACATATGCAGCATCCCCTGTCATTGCCTGACAGGGGGTAACAGCAGTTACCCCCTGTCAGGCAATTGGAGTTTTTCTTAAATGCAAGAAAGAATCATTGAAGACTTTAAATTTGGTTTGAAGCACTGTGGGAAGTGACATTTTTCTGGGTAACAGTGTAGTTAGGATGTAGTTATGATGCTGTGGTCATCTAGGCTGAACATGGGAGCAGTTAGATTAGAGTGGTGGTAGTAGATATGGGTTTCCCTGGTAACTCAGCTGGAAAAAAATCCACCTGCAATGCAGGAAACCTTGATTCAATTTCTGGGTATGAAAGATCCCCTGGAGAAGAAATAGGCTACCCAATCCAGTATTCATGGGCTTTCCTGGTGGTTCAGACAGTAAAGAATCTGCCTGCAGTGCAGGATACCTGGGTTCAACCCCTGGGTTTGGAAGATCACCTGAAGGAGGGCATGGTAACCCACTCCAGTATTCTTGCCTGGAGAATCCCCATGGGCAGAGGAGCCTGGAGGGCTACAGTCCATGAGGTCGCAAAGAGTCAGACACGACTGAGTGACTGAGAACACCACAAGCACAAGCACAGCACAGTGGATATGGAGAAAATTGGACTATATCAAACAAGTACATTTTAGAGATGGCATTGCAAAGACTTGCAGATGCTCTGGAAGCTGAGGCTGAAGAAGAGGTGAATATCAAATAACATCTAAGTAGACAACAAAGTCCCCATTTTGAAGAAATGGAAGAGGTTTGGTTTTTACCTTCTGTGGTGGGGAAAGGCCTCAAGGCTCTGGCTCTGAAAAAGTGTGGGGAAACTTAAAGGGGTTCTGAGTGCCTGACTGCCAGGGGTCCCTCCTCCCTCCATCCTCAGGCTTGATGTCCTTGAGAATTAGGCATTAACGACCAGGTGGTATGTTGGGTTAATCATCACTGAGCTTAGACAACTCTAGTGGAAGCAGTCTAGCTGGAATAGGATAGATGAGGCCTGGAAGAAGCAACGATTCTAACTCAGATAATCCTCAAACCTTGAGAAGCAGATTGCCAATAAGAAATGGCCTTCCTCTACTCTGAGCCTCCCAAACTACATTCTCTTCCACAACAGCTGACTCCTTCCTGACACCTTCTAATCATGAGACCTGGAAATCATATCGTCTCTTAGTTCCATTGCCTCATACACAAAGCCAGGGTGAAAACCGCCCTTGCTTACTGAATGCAAAGAAATAGAGGAAAACAACAGAATAGGAAAAACTAGAGATCTCTTCAAGAAAATTAAAGATACCAAGGGAATATTTCATGAGAAGATGGGCACAATAAAGGACAGAAATGGTATGGATCTAACAGGAGCAGAAGATATTAAGAAGAGGTGGCAAGAATACACTGAAGAACTATACAAAAAAGATCTTAAAGAACCAGATAACCATGATGATGTGATCACTCACCTAGAGCCAGACATCCTGGAATGCAAAGTCCAGTGGGCCTTAGGAAGCATCAGTACGAACAAAGCTAGTGAAGGTGATGAAATTCCAGTTGAGCTATTTCAAATAGTTTCTTCAGCTCCAAAATCACTGCAGATGGTGACTGCAGCCATGAAAGATGGCTTGCTCCTTGGAAGAAAAACTATGACCAACCCAGACAGCACATTAAAAAGCGGAGACATTACTTTCCCAACAAAGGTCCGTCTAGTCAAAGCTATAGTTTTTCCAGTAGTCATGTGTGGATGTGAGACTTGGCCCATTAAGAAAGCTGACTGCCAAAGAATTGATGCTTTTGAATTGTGGTGCTGGAGAAGACTCTTGAGAGCCCCTTGGACTGCAAGGAGATCAAACCTGTCAATCCTAAAGGAACTCAGTCCTGAATATTCATTGGAAAGATTGATGCTGAAGCTGAAGCTCCAATATTTGGGCCACCTGATGGGAAGAACAGACTCATTGGAACAGACCCTTATGCTGGGAAAGATTGAAGGCAGGTGGAAAGGGGGATGAAAGAGGATGAGATGGTTGGATAGCATTACTGACTCAATGGACATGAGTTTGACTAAGCTCCAGGAATTGGCAATGGACAGGGAAGCCTGGAGTGCTGCAGTTCATGGGGTTGCAAAGAGTCAGACGTGACTGAGTGACTGAACCTACTGACTTACTGAATGAAGGTCATATGAATTATGTTTGTAAAAACCTTAGCCCGTGCCTGACAGATGGAAAGATCTCTACAAGTCCCAGTTGTTCTATTATATTATCTCCTCCTCCACACCTGAACCTTTCTTATTAAAGCCCCAATCTTTTCCTCCCAGCCCCCAAATTCTTGGACAGTTTCTCTAATGCTTCCCACCTCCTGATCCCCGTACTGTTCCTTATATCCCTTAAATGGCCAAGTACTTATTTTCCACTGACAGGGCAGGGGGCAGAGGGATCAAAAGGAGAAAAAGTCTGTAAAAATGAAACTTATAGCATTCATGCTCTGTCTCACGTATTTATGAGCCAACTTTCTTTAAATATTTACACCTTGTGTTTACATCTTATTACTTTTTGATTTGTTTCTTATAGCTGATCTGAAGAGTGAAATTAGAAACTTGAAGCTTGCTAACACTTCCATGCTAGAGAAATGCACAGTGAAGAAATCTGAGTTTCATGGGATTTTTCCTCCCCACACCAAGGATGAGATTTTGCAGGAAATCATTGAGATTGCTTACACCTGATCCCTGCACCCCTGCCCCCCTGGCAACGTAGTACTCTTCTTTTGTGTCCCTGGCTCTAGCACCTGCGACAAGCTGAAGGGCCTTTCCTTTTGGGAACCAAATGGGTTTGATTCTGAATGGAGATGGCAAAACTAAGGCAGGACCAAACCCAGAGAGGGGAGTTAAAGTTCAAGAAAACAGCTTTTCTCTATTTAACTCTACTAAAACCTCTTTTCTTTTGCCCTAAGTCCAAATTCCTTCTCTTTTCTCAGCATCTATTTCTCTTCTGATATATTACTCAGATCTTAACAAAATCCCAATCAAGCTCTAAAATAAATCTGTAAACTCTTATCTCTTACTGAAGTATAATTTTGATAATGGTAAAATCAAGATCCTTAGGCAAATGCAAAAGGTACACATCAGTGATTTCATGTGTTTATTATTTATTAAATCAGAGACCCTGTAATATGCTAAAACTGGCCCAAAGAGCATTTGAGAAGCTAAATATTTATAGGGAATATACAAATTAAAGGAAAAGAGTAGTTTTTATTATGCTGTCAGCAGAAGCATCTGTTGAGATGCACATTTTATGCACAGGAGTGATCTTTATGACCTTGAATAAACTAAGCTAGTGGTTAGTTTTTTTGTCTGTCTTAATAGCCAACCCGTGTATCACCCGAATCAACAGATGGAATGAATATTAATCTCTTGTTCATGGGAGAAACCTCACACAGGATAAGGGTGCAATGGTCTGAAACTGAACTTGGAAAAATGGAATTTCATATCTTTCTTCCTAACATTTCTTGGTGTTGCCAGATAATTTTTTAGCCTCATCCACTGACTCACAACACACCCAGAGTTAAATCTGGGGGTTCTCGCTTCATGCAATGTCTTTGTCTCTCACAATATCCTCCCATTTTACAACTCTATTTATGGCAGAGAGGTAAGTAACTGAAATAAAGAATGAAAAAGAAGAATGGATGACAGCAATGTTTCCAGGTAGAACGTGGCACAGGTGCTTGAACCGGTCTTGACCTATCACGGGGGTGATGTGCTCTGTGTGGAAACTGAAAGATCCCTCCTACTCACACTTTCACACACTGGGGCCCAGGTATTCCTGCCTGAACAACACTTTTGTGAAAAGCAGAGAGAATTGTTCTCAACTCACTAAAAAATCTTTGTATAAAGGGAAAGAGCTTTTTCCTTCCCTAAAAGGTAGAGGTGAGAGTGAATTTTCCTTACCTTGAAAGGTGCTAAACATTTCTGCCTGACAAGGATCCAGGGCATCTTTAGGCAACCACTATGTGTGGAGGAGAAGAGACCTGTGCAGGGTGGTAGAAGCCTAACAGACCATGTGTGCAGGACATCTGGAAGCAGCAGGGTCTCCATCTTCATGGGCTCTGATGAAGACCTGGTCCTGAGAAGCAAAGACCAGAGGCTGCGGCACCAATTCTTGAGCTCATATAATAATCTCTTTGAGAGCTTTTGGCAGGAATGTGACCTTTCAGGGTGAGTAGGTTGGGGCTCATTCACTCACCCAGGCAAATCAGAGGTCAGGATAATTTGGTTATGCAACAAATAGTTATTTTTAGGTTCCTTCTCCAATCTCTCACATCCCTTTTCAGTTGGGTAAACTGAGAGTGAGCTGCAGAAATGCAGTGCAGCCACATGCTGCACCCTGTCATCTGTCTGGCTTTTCATGCGTCACGGTCTCCACATTAGAGTAGGGCAGCAGTAGAAAACACAGACATTTTGACTTGTGTAATTTTTTTCATGCCCCAAATTCCCATTAATCTCACTGTTTGTCTTCATAAAAGAGAGTTTCCTGAAGGGCACAAGAAGAGAGGAAATTTTGTTTCACTACTTTCCCTTGATTTATTTAGAATGTCTGGCAGAGGCCTTCCTGGCTCGGAGTCAGTATGAGAAATCCAGCCTGGGGGAAGGACTGCATGCCTCTGCTTTTCAATAGAAGTATAAACTCTGTGGACCTTACTTCTTTAGCCTCCCTTTCAAAAGAAAGCTCCTCTTAGAAAGCTTAACACCATGTAGCCACAATTCCCTATAGAGTTATAGCTGTGCTTCTGGGCAATGCAGAGAGTCAATGAATTTTACACCACAGAGGTCTCCTTAGGGGTCACTTACATCATGCCAACCCCAGGCAGATTTAGATTTTATGTTATAGTAAGGGAAACTGGGCCAGGAACTTATCCAGAGTTTGGGGTGTTTTGCCTTCAATATGAGAGCAGAGTATCAGTGGTAGAATTCAAGACTGTTCTTTTACTAGATCATCCTCTTATCTCCTGAAAGGTCTGATACACAAGAATGCCTTGAGTATGGAACTTAACCTCTACTTTCAGGCTACTCTATTGCCCTAGGGGAGGCTTTACAAGTCATTGCATCAGGAGCAAATAAACACTGAGAAAAAATGTCCATTCTTTCTGTCTCCAAACATCTCAGCTTCCAAGCCTTCTTTTTTTTTTTTTTTTTTTTTTAATCTTTAGTCACTCTATAACTGGACACTCAGACAGGAGGAGTAGGTCACATTGCTTTGTGATTATGTCCCTAGATTCCCAGCCTCTGTAACCAGGAATAATTTTTACACACAAATGCAAAAGGAGAAGTTGCATATTGTGTTTCATGCACATTCCTCTGTAATTCTTCAGATTTCTTTCTTTCTTTTTTTTTTTTTTTTGATACATGGAATGTCTATTGACTATCTGATTTTAAGAAAATTAGTAGGAATTCATAATTCCTACTAACTGAATTTTTGAGAGAAGATCTTTTTTCATAATTGAGAGAAGATCTTTTTTTTTTGATACATGGAGTGACTATTGACTATCATATTTTAAGAAAATTAGTAGGATTAAAGAGCCTAAGTGAATCAGAGGTGATGGAGTCTCTAATATTTCCTCCATTTCCTCCATCATTTCTATTTTGGCTCTAAAACACAATAGCACCAGACATAAATGTGAGCAATCTCTAGGAGACAGTGGAGGGCAGTGGAGCCTGGCGTGCTGCAGCCCATGGTGCCATGAAGAGTTGGACACAACTAAGTGACTGAAGGATGACACACGGCAGCGTGAGGATGTCAAGGAGGAAGAGCCAAGTGCTTTGGATCATGCAATGTCCTCATTTCCTCTGGAAAATGTCCTGGGTCTGACATTATATAGAGACTGGTAAATGCAGATATTACAGAACAAGAGTAGGTTTATTTCATGTACCAAACCTCAGGATGAGATATCAAGCCCAGAAAGAACACTTTGGCCTTACGGTGGCTTCTGTGACCTAAATCAGACGAAATCAAAGTCCTGGTCTCTTATAGGTGATAATGACAATCCTTTTTACCTCTTAAACCAAAGCTTGTAACAGATATTAAATTTAGTCTCTGAGCCTCAGTTTCTCAGATCAATGTGGGTAAGGCTCTATAAATAGGATTTTAGAAGCAGATGGTATGAGATAAAGAAAAAGGAGCTTTATACTTTGGCTACCAACATCTCCTGGGATTTCCAGGTTTCTTTAGTCTAAACTTTAGCTAATATACCACAAAACTGAATGAAGCAATATCCTCAGTCCTCATATTTTCCTCCATTTGGCACCCTGTTTTCAAGTCAGACACATTCATGTATAAAATAGAGGATGAAAAAATGAAGAGGGTTGAAACTAATAATTCTAAGTACATGCATGCATGCTAAGTTGCTTCAGTCATTTCTGACTCTTGGCGACCCTATGGACTATAGCCCACCAGGCTTGCTGTCCAGGGATTCTGCAGGTAAGAATATTGGAGTGGGTTGCTATGCCCTCCTCCAGGGGATCTTCTCAACCCAGGATTCCAAGCCAGGTCTCCTGTGTCTCCTGCACTGCAGGCAGTTTCTTTACCACTGAGCTACCAGGAAAGCCCAGTTCTAAGTACATGATATGGTTTTTTCTTAGTTCAGAGTCTAGTCTGAGAGACCAAAATGTGAAGAGGAATCCTGATATTGTTTCTTTTCATTTCCTTTAACAAATATTTGAGTGACATGTCACCAGCATTGCTAGTGTCCTTTTAATATGGACATTTCCCCTCTACCTTCACCTCTTAGTAGAGGAGTGATTCCGTGATTGTCCCTGCAAAATCCTCAGTCTTTGTAACTGTGCATAGGAGCTACAATTGGAAACTAGCACTGGACTTTTGTTCTCCAGTGAAAGGCCTTTAGAATACATCTCACTTCACTTTTCCTCCAGTCTTGGTTTGATTAAAAATTCATCAATAGAACACTGACTCTCGGAGGAGGAACCAAGATGGCAGAGGAGTAGGACGGGGAGAACACTTTCTCCCCCACAAATTCATTAAAAGAGCATTTAAACGTCGAGTAAATTCCACAAAACAACTTCTGAATGCCGGAAGAGGAAATCAGGCACACAGAAAAGCAATCCAACTCTTCGAAAGGAGGTAGGAAAAAATATAAAAGACAAAAAAAGAGACAAAAGAGGGAGGGACGGAGTTCCGTCCTGGGAAGGGAGTCTTAAAAAGAGAGAAGTTTCCAAACACCAGGAAACCTTCTCACTGCCGAATCTGTGCCGAGCTTTGGAAGCACAGAGGGCAACATAACAGGAAGAAAAAATAAATAAACAATTAAAACTCGAACATTGCGAGTCCTACGGTAACTCCCCCAGCGGAGACGCAGCGCAGATGCCTGCACGCGCCATTAGCAAGCGGGGGCTGGGTAGGGAGGCGCAGCGCGGGCTGCATCGCTTAGAGTAAGAATCTGGCCTGAATACCCTGAGCACTATCTGAGCGAAATAATTTGGGATAGCAAACCAGACTGTGGGATATCTACCACGCGAAAAGTCAGCCCCAACCTAAGACACCGCCAGGCCCGCGCACGGAACAAAGAATTGATCAGAGATAGCTGGCTGCAGACCTTCCCCCTCCGGTGACAGGCAGCCAGAGCTGGAAGGGGACAATCGCAGCCCCAGAGAGACATTATCTATAAAACTGTAAGCAGGCTTCTTTGCTAACTAAAACTTTTTGGGGGTCTGGACGGTTAACATCTGCCTGAGAAGGTGCGCCGGTTTTACACCCAGATAACCGAGTGGCGGGGAGGCGATAAGTTGCAGCATTGGCGCTCGCCAAACACCTCATCACTTGAGCTGCTCGGATCTGGGAAGAGCACAAAACTCAGGCCCAACTGAGTCTGCGCCTCTGAGGACTACTCGAGTGCCTGAACCTGAGCGGCTTGGACCTGGGAGGTACATGCAACCCAGGGCCAGCCTCAGATTGTTCCCGGCAGAACAACCTAGAGTCCGAGCAGTGTGGGCAGGGAGGCTACACGCGCCGTGAGCGGGGGCAGACCCAGTGTGGCTGAGGCGCTGCGAGCGCACGCCAGTGTTATTTGTTTGCAGCATCCCTCCCTCCCTCCCCACAACGCGACTGAACAAAGAGAAGAAATACAGCTCCACCCATCAGAACACCGACACAAGCTTCCCTAACCAGGAAACCTTGACAAGCCACCTGTACAAACCCACACACAGCGAGGAAAAGCCACAATAAAGAGAACTCCACAAACTGCCAGAATACAGAAAGGACATCCCAAACTCAGCAGTTTAAACAAGATGAAGAGACAGAGGAATACCCAGCAGATAAAGGAACAGGATAAATGCCCACCAAACCAAACAAAAGAGGAAGAGATAGGGAATCTACCTGATAAAGAATTCCAAATAATGATAGTGAAATTGATCCAAAATCTTGAAATTAAAATGGAATCACAGATAAATAGCTTGGAGACAAGGATTGAGAAGATGCAAGAAAGGTTTAACAAGGACCTAGAAGAAATAAAAAAGAGTCAATATATAATGAATAATGCAATAAATGAAATTAAAAACACTCTGGAGGCAACAAACAGTAGAATAACAGAGGCAGAAGATAGGATTAGTGAATTAGAAGATAGAATGGTAGAAATAAATGAATCAGAGAGAATAAAAGAAAAACGAATTAAAAGAAATGAGGACAATCTCAGAGACCTCCAGGACAATATTAAATGCTACAACATTCGAATCATAGGGGTCCCAGAAGAAGAAGACAAAAAGAAAGACCATGAGAAAATACTTGAGGAGATAATAGTTGAAAACTTCCCTAAACTGGGGAAGGAAATAATCACCCAAGTCCAAGAAACCCAGAGAATCCCAAACAGGATAAACCCAAGGCAAAACACCCCAAGACACATATTAATCAAATTAACAAAGATCAAACACAAAGAACAAATATTAAAAGCAGCAAGGGAAAAACAACAAATAACACACAAGGGAATTCCCATAAGGATAACAGCTGATCTTTCAATAGAAACTCTTCAAGCCAGGAGGGAATGGCAAGACATACTTAAAATGATGAAAGAAAATAACCTACAGCCCAGATTATTGTACCCAGCAAGGATTTCATTCAAGTATGAAGGAGAAATCAAAAGCTTCTCAGACAAGCAAAAGCTGAGAGAATTCTGCACCACCAAACCAGCTCTACAACAAATACTAAAGGATATTCTCTAGACAGGAAACACAAAAATGGTGTATAAATTCGAACCCCAAACAATAAAGTAAATGGCAACGGGATCATACTTATCAGTAATTACCTTAAACGTAAATGGGTTGAATGCCCCAACCAAAAGACAAAGACTGGCTGAATGGATACAAAAACAAGACCCCTACATATGTTGTCTACAGGAGACCCACCTCAAAACAGGGGACACATACAGACTGAAAGTGAAGGGCTGGAAAAAGATTTTCCATGCAAATAGGGACCAAAAGAAAGCAGGAGTAGCAATACTCATATCAGATAAAATAGACTTTAAAACAAAGGCTGTGAAAAGAGACAAAGAAGGTCACTACATAATGATCAAAGGATCAATCCAAGAAGAAGATATAACAATTATAAATATATATGCACCCAACATGGGAGCACCGCAGCATGTAAGACAAATGCTAACAAGTATGAAAGGAGAAATTAACAATAACACAATAATAGTGGGAGACTTTAATACCCCACTCACACCTATGGATAGATCAACTAAACAGAAAATTAACAAGGAAACACAAACTTTAAACGATACAATAGACCAGTTAGACCTAATTGATATCTATAGGACATTTCATCCCAAAACAATGAATTTCACCTTTTTCTCAAGCGCACACGGAACCTTCTCCAGGATAGATCACATCCTGGGCCATAAAGCTAGCCTTGGTAAATTCAAAAAAATAGAAATCATTCCAAGCATCTTTTCTGACCACAGCGCAGTAAGATTAGATCTCAATTACAGGAGAAAAACTATTAAAAATTCCAACATATGGAGGATGAACAACACCCTGCTTAATAACCAACAAATCACAGAAGAAATCAAAAAAGAAATCAAAATTTGCATAGAAACGAATGAAAATGAAAACACAACAACCCAAAACCTGTGGGACACAGTAAAAGCAGTCCTAAGGGGAAAGTTCATAGCAATACAGGCACACCTCAAGAAACAAGAAAAAAGTCAAATAAATAACCTAACTCTACACCTAAAGCAACTAGAAAAGGAAGAAATGAAGAACCCCAGGGTTAGTAGAAGGAAAGAAATCTTAAAAATTAGAGCAGAAATAAATGCAAAAGAAACAAAAGAGACCATAGCAAAAATCAACAAAGCCAAAAGCTGGTTCTTTGAAAGGATAAATAAAATTGATAAACCATTAGCCAGACTCATCAAGAAACAAAGGGAGAAAAATCAAATCAATAAAATTAGAAACGAAAATGGAGAGATCACAACAGACAACACAGAAATACAAAGGATCATAAGAGACTATTATCAACAATTATATGCCAATAAAATGGACAACGAGGAAGAAATGGACAAATTCTTAGAAAAGTACAACTTTCCAAAACTCGACCAGGAAGAAATAGAAAACCTTAACAGACCCATCACAAGCACGGAAATTGAAACTGTAATCAAAAATCTTCCAGCAAACAAAAGCCCAGGTCCAGACGGCTTCACAGCTGAATTCTACCAAAAATTTAGAGAAGAGCTAACACCTATCCTGCTCAAACTCTTCCAGAAAATTGCAGAGGAAGGTAAACTTCCAAACTCATTCTATGAGGCCACCATCACCCTAATACCAAAACCTGACAAAGATCCCACAAAAAAAGAAAACTACAGGCCAATATCACTGATGAACATAGATGCAAAAATCCTAAACAAAATTCTAGCAATCAGAATCCAACAACATATTAAAAAGATCATACACCATGACCAAGTGGGCTTTATCCCAGGGATGCAAGGATTCTTCAATATCCACAAATCAATCAATGTAATACACCACATTAACAAATTGAAAAACAAAAACCATATGATTATCTCAATAGATGCAGAGAAAGCCTTTGACAAAATTCAACACCCATTTATGATAAAAACTCTCCAGAAAGCAGGAATAGAAGGAACATACCTCAACATAATAAAAGCTATATATGACAAACCCACAGCAAACATTATCCTCAATGGTGAAAAATTGAAAGCATTTCCTCTAAAGTCAGGAACAAGACAAGGGTGCCCACTTTCACCATTACTATTCAACATAGTTTTGGAAGTTTTGGCCACAGCAATCAGAGCAGAAAAAGAAATAAAAGGAATCCAAATTGGAAAAGAAGAAGTAAAACTCTCATTATTTGCAGATGACATGATCCTCTACATAGAAAACCCTAACGACTCCACCAGAAAATTACTAGAATTAATCAATGATTATAGTAAAGTTGCAGGATATAAAATCAACACACAGAAATCCCTTGCATTCCTATACACTAATAACGAGAAAACTGAAATAGAAATTAAGGAAACAATTCCATTCACCATTGCAACGAAAAGAATAAAATACTTAGGAATATATCTACCTAAAGAAACTAAAGACCTATATATAGAAAACTATAAAACACTGGTGAAAGAAATCAAAGAGGACACTAATAGATGGAGAAATATACCATGTTCATGGATTGGAAGAATCAATATAGTGAAAATGAGTATACTACCCAAAGCAATTTATAGATTCAATGCAATCCCTATCAAGCTACCAAGAGTATTCTTCACAGAGCTAGAACAAATAATTTCACAATTTGTATGGAAATACAAAAAACCTCGAATAGCCAAAGCGATCTTGAGAAAGAAGAATGGAACTGGAGGAATCAACCTACCTGACTTCAGGCTCTACTACAAAGCCACAGTTATCAAGACAGTATGGTACTGGCACAAAGACAGAAATATAGATCAATGGAACAAAATAGAAAGCCCAGAGATAAATCCACGCACATATGGACACCTTATCTTTGACAAAGGAGGCAAGAATATACAATGGATTAAAGACAATCTCTTTAACAAGTGGTGCTGGGAAATCTGGTCAACCACTTGTAAAAGAATGAAACTAGAACACTTTCTAACACCATATACAAAAATAAACTCAAAATGGATTAAAGATCTCAACGTAAGACCAGAAACTATAAAACTCCTAGAGGAGAACATAGGCAAAACACTCTCTGACATACATCACAGCAGGATCCTCTATGACCCACCTCCCAGAATATTGGAAATAAAAGCAAAAATAAACAAATGGGACCTAATTAAACTTAAAAGCTTCTGCACATCAAAGGAAACTATTAGCAAGGTGAAAAGACAGCCTTCAGAATGGGAGAAAATAATAGCAAATGAAGCAACCGACAAACAACTAATCTCAAAAATATACAAGCAACTCCTCCAGCTCAACTCCAGAAAAATAAATGACCCAATCAAAAAATGGGCCAAAGATCTAAATAGACATTTCTCCAAAGAAGACATACAGATGGCCAACAAACACATGAAAAGATGCTCAACATCACTCAGTATCAGAGAAATGCAAATCAAAACCACTATGAGATACCATTTCACACCAGTCAGAATGGCTGCGATCCAAAAGTCTACAAATAATAAATGCTGGAGAGGGTGTGGAGAAAAGGGAACCCTCTTACACTGTTGGTGGGAATGCAAACTAGTACAGCCACTATGGAGAACAGTGTGGAGATTCCTTAAAAAACTGGAAATAGAACTGCCTTATGATCCAGCAATCCCACTGCTGGGCATACACACTGAAGAAACCAGAAGGGAAAGAGACACGTGTACCCCAATGTTCATCGCAGCACTGTTTATAATAGCCAGGACATGGAAGCAACCTAGATGTCCATCAGCAGATGAATGGATAAGAAAGCTGTGGTACATATACACAATGGAGTATTACTCAGCCATTAAAAAGAATACATTTGAATCAGTTCTAATGAGGTGGATGAAACTGGAGCCTATTATACAGAGTGAAGTAAGCCAGAAGGACAAACACCAATACAGTATACTAACGCATATATATGGAATTTAGAAAGATGGTAACGATAACCCTGTATAGGAGACAGCAAAAGAGACACTGATGTATAGAACAGGCTTATGGACTCTGTGGGAGAGGGAAAGGGTGGCAAGATTTGGGAGAATGGCATTGAAACATGTGAAATGTCATGTATGAAACGAGATGCCAGTCCAGGTTCAATGCACGATGCTGGATGCTTGGGACCAGTGCACTGGGACGACCCAGAGGGATGGTATGGGGAGGGAGGAGGGAGAAGGGTTCAGGATGGATTTTCTTTTAAAAATTTAATAAACAAACAAACAAAAAAAAAAGTGAAAACAACTAAACCCTAAAAAAAAAAAAAAAAAAGAACACTGACTCTCACTCCTCCCAGGACCATCCCCAGAAATTGTTGAGTCTAATCACCAAGATCAAGATCTTTCTAGTTATGCCTTTTGTCAGGACCTCATCTAAACTGTAGGGCAGTCATGGGTATATCCTATGTCTTATGTTATTAAACAGCCTGAGACTGGTTTTCACATGTATACTTTGGTGAACAAATTTGCTATAGGAGAATCAACTGGGACAGAGATTCATGCTAACTATTTTATCCTATTCCTGTTTTCAGTCACCTTCTATCATGGCCAAGAATGTTAGCACTGAGAGCAGGCCAAACAGCAGTCATGGAATGCTTTGCTTCCTGTCTTATACTTATCTCCCCAATACTCCTTTCTACTCTTAATTGAGAATAAAGAAGTATTCAAAGAATGATGGAGATACTTAGAAAGTCAAAGGAGCCAACTTGAAAGAACTCCCACTAGCAAAATCTGGGAAAGTTTCAGCATAAAAATGAATAATTGTAGTAATGGAATATAATATACAGAATAAAATTAGAATCCCATGAGTCCATGCCATCATGAATAAACAAATAAATAAAATGGAATAAATAGGGGAGAAGGGAAAGTTCCCTTCTATAGTAGGATGCCAGTTAATAACTGTAAAAGGAATCACCTATCACTTGGCAAACCATCATTTAGTCAACATCATAGCAATATTTTTAGGTGTGAATCATCAATGGATGCTGAAAGTAATGAGTAAAAGTTTGATGAGGAAGAGGACATTTACAGAACCTCAAACTGTTTCACCACAAGGTCCCTCTTTAATTACAAAGACAAAAATAATAACTTTATAGTGATGAAAGTTGGTAGATAACTCTAACCAAGTGATTACAGCACTGAGAACAGGACAAATAGGTCTCACATGCCTCCTTAACATGATGAACTGAAAAGATCACAACATCTCTTCCAAGAAATCTCTGCCAGACACATGATGCTGCTGCCACCACTAAGTCGCTTCAGTCGTGTCCGACTCTGTGCGACCCCATAGACGGCAGCCCACCAGGCTCTCCCATCCCTGGGATTCTCCAGGCAAGCACACTGGAGTGGGTTTCCATTTCCTTCTCCAATGCATGAAAGTGAAAAGCGAAAGTGAAGTTGCTCAGTCATGTCCGACTCTTAGCGACGTCATGGACTGCAGCCTACCAGGCTCCTCGGTCCATGGGATTATAGCAATTTTAATCTTTGAGGAAACAAGTGAAAAAACTCAAATTGAGGGATCTTCTGTAAAATGAGGCTTACATGCTTCAAAAATGTCAAGGTAATAAAAGACAAAGACTGAGAAAATCTTCTAGATTAGAGAAGACTAAAAACATGATTACTAAATGCTTTGGAATCTTGGATTGGGTCCTGGGGAATCAAAACAAAATAAAGCAACTTGCCATGAAGGACATTAAGAAGATAATTAGCAATATTTGAATGAAGTATATAGATTAGAATTTATCATTGTTAATTTCTTGATTTTGAGAATTGAATCCTTGTGAAAGAAATTATCCTTGCTTTTAGAAAATATACATGGTACTTAGATGAACAAACATAATGTCTAAGTTTTTCTCTGTAAGTTCTCTTTTTCCTCCCATCTTTCCCCTCATTTCTTTCTTTCTCCCCTGTCCTCCCTGCTTCTCCCAGATTGCTGCAATGATGCTCACAGGAACCTCAAGTACACAGGGTGCAAATGGGAGAGAACCAGTCCCTTCTTATGACGATCTTCCAGTCTCCCTTTGGCACTGGCTACTGGCAGAGTTTACTGGCCAAGTAGCAGTGGAGTTTGCATAGTCCTAGCCCTAATAACACAAAACAAAGTAGTGAAGGGTGAAAAGGAAGCTGAGAGACAATGCTCCCTTGTCTCTCAACCCTTCAGAGCTTTCTAGGAGATGCTTTCATGACATGCTTCAGGATAAGAGACTCAGCACTGGAGAGGAAACTTCATGTTGCCTCTTAGGTGGGCAGGATGCTGACTCATGAGTGTTCATGTCTCCTGGTGTCATTTTCTTAAAGGGGGCACTTTTATTCCATAGGAAGTAAGCTATATGCTTTATTCTTGTGGTCAGAAGTTTCTATAAAATTCTCAGCAAATTTTTCACTAGTGTTAGGATCTTCAGTGAGAATCAATTATTATGAGCTCCCTCTCCAGGAAAGAACATTTATAGACAATCTACCTCTCTCTTCCAGCCTTAATGAGATGTAAGATCCCTACATTGCATAATGAGCATCTTTCCCACCCAAGAGCATAACCAGATCTCTCTAAATTTGACCTTCAGGCTATGTTTATTTACTTATTTTTAAAAATCTGCCTTCTGGAAGAATACCATCAAATTTTAGATCAGTAAACTGTGTGATATGCTTTATGTTTAGTACCATAGAACTGGGGTGGGCTTTTAAAAAAATTAGTTATTTAGTTATTTTTGGCTACACCACATGCAGCTTGTGGGATCTTAGTTCCCCAATCAGAAATCAAACCTGGGCCATGGCAGTGAAAGTGCTGAGTTCTAACCACTGGACAGACCACAAAGGAACTCTGGGAGTGGGCTTTTATAGCTAGAGTTTGGGGACAAATTCATTGTTGCAAAATTAGGAGGAGTAAAACTTTAAACTGCATCTTCTATTATGCCTCCTGAATTCCCAGGTTTTGTTCTCCATTATTTTAAGCCCTGACATATAGAGAAGACCCTCAAGGGAAAAACAAAACAAAACAAAACAAAACAGGATTCTGTGCCTCAACTAATGTCCTCATTCCTTGAGATTCTTGTCTACTTTACACTCATGCTTAAAGGCAGAGTCATGAGGCAGGGAAAGGCTTGCTTCTTACAGGCTCCTCTAAGCCCATCAGAGCTATCTATGAGAGTCTTCATGAATCAGTTCTTAGCACGAGAGACCATTTGTGAAGAATACTTTAAGAAGCTATATGCATCCAAGTTTCCCACTGCTAAATTAAAGGAGGCAAATTGTCCTGTCAGACCCCTGGGCCTCAGGCACCATCACTGTGGTTGTCATTATCTGCCAAATTTTCACTCAGACGTCACCACTGTGGTATGGGTGGCCATGGCAAGTCAGAGCCTCCTCAGTTACATATGGACACTTAGAGCGTGAATAATTTTATCCTTTCCTCCTGGGTGGGCTAGTTCTAACGTCTTAGCATGAATGCAAGGTCTTTTCAATGAAAACCTTGGAGATGCTTTAACAGTCAGCATGATGGGAAAAGATTAGCTGAAATAAGGAGAAATGAAAATTCAAGATGTATATCCTAAACTATTCTACCTTCTTCAGACTACTCACTCAAGTTCAAGTCATGGGACACAGTGAAAAAGAAAGAACCAAAGGAAGGAGCATTCTCTCTTTTCAAAGTTTCCTGTTCTTTGGTTTCATGGCAGAGGACCATAGATAAGCATGAGAAGATGCCATCAAATGACAATTTTAAGCAGTCTTTTCTTATTCCCCAAGAATTGTCTAAGAATAGTCTTTTTGATCCAGAGGAAAAAAAAAAATAATTCTGAAGAGAGATCTTCATTTTCCTGTACCCAGAAGTATGTGAGCCCTCTATGGTCTCTGCTCTACTGTCTCTCATAAGCACCTCAGCTACTGAACAGTGACTGTAGATCACAGGCTCCCAAGGGCAACAAGTCAACTCAAGTAGAATCAGAAGGCATGTGGTCTCCTAGGCACCTCCAGTACTTGTTCTCTTCTCCTGTAGCTCTCAGTCCCAGCATGTATGGAGTCATAGACAGGTATACCAGAAGGCTGGGTTTTATTTCAGACCCTTTCTTTGTTATAGGGACTTGGTGTAGGTGGGCATTGAAAGACAGTGAAAGGAGATACTTTGTGAAGCCTCTCTGGAGTTCCCCACATGGCCCAGGCATTGTCTTTGGGGCCCAGAGCCTATCTGAGAAATCAAGGCTGATGGTGGGACTTGAGTCCAATGAGACACTCACTCTGTGTCCCTCTCTGGATACGTCTCTAGTGTTCCTTCAAGGAACACATCTTACAGTTATTTCTTCATTAATTTGTGTGTGTGGGGGGGGTGGGGGGGTGGGGGGGTGCAGAGGCGGGTGGGGGTAATAGTGTGTCAGGTAACTGAGATGTAAAACAAACCAAACAATGTACACCTAAAATTCAAGCTGAGTCCCTATAATCAGTTGCAATTATTGACTATCTTTTTCTCCTTAGTCTTCAGAGCTGAACTGCTCGAAGTGTCTTTTATACTTAAGTCCAGAGTTAATGACTGTCCCAGCAAGAGGTTTACAACAGTGTTCTTGGGCTCTGCCTCCAGTCCTCTTAAGTAAATCAAAATCCACCTTTCAAAGAGCTGCCTTGCTCTCTTTTCTTTGCCTCTCAAGGTTCTGGATTAAAGAGGTTCCAAAATATCAATGAACTGTCCCTTTTCTTTCAGTGTTTCTTTCCTCTAATTGATTGAGTTCCCTAAGCGCGGGCGGCTGTGACCAGCACATTTAGCGCAGGCGGCTACCCCATGTCTGAGGTCAGGGGCAGAAGCCGGGAGGACCCCATGCCCGAGAGGAGGCGGCCAAGAGGAGTTACCCTATGTCCGAGTTCAGGGGCAGCGGCCAAGAGTGCCAGGCTGCAACGGTGCAGGAACAGCCGAGAAGAACTACCCCATGTCCGAGGTCAGGGGCGGCAGCCGGGAGGAGCAACCCCACCTCCAAGGAGCCGTGGCTGTGCGGGCGCAGGAGGCCCCACAGGAGCTATTCCATGTTCCAGGTCAGAAGGGGTGGCAGTGAAGAGATACCCCTCGTCCAAGGTAAGGAGCAGCAGCTGCGCTTTGCTGGAGCAGTCGTGAAGAGATAGCCCACGTCCAAGGTAAGAGAAACCCAAGTAACACTGTAGGTGTTGTAAGAGGGCATCAGAGGGCAGACACACTGAAACCATACTCACAGAAAACTAGTCAATCTAGTCACACTAGGACCACAGCCTTGTCTAACTCAATGAAATTAAGCCATGCTGGTGGGGCCACCCAAGATGGGCGGGTCATGGTGGAGAGGTCTGACAGAATGTGGTCCACTGGAGAAGGGAATGGCAAACCACTTCAGTATTCTTGCCTTGAGAACCCCATGAACAGTATGAAAAGGCAAAATGATAGGATACTGAAAGAGGAACTCCCCAGGTCAGTAGGTGCCCAACATGCTACTGGAGATCAGTGGAGAAATAACTCCAGAAAGAATGAAGGGATGGAGCCAAAGCAAAAACAATACCCAGTTGTGGATGTGACTGGTGATAGAAGCAAGGTCTGATGCTGTAAAGAGCAATATTGCATAGGAACCTGGAATGTCAGGTCCATGAATCAAGGCAAATTGGAAGTGGTCAAACAAGAGATGGCAAGAGTGAACATCAACATTCTAGGAATCAGCGAACTAAAATGGACTGGAATGGGTAAATTTAACTCAGATGACCATTATATTTACTACTGTGGGCAGGAATCCCTCAGAAGAAATGGAATGGCCATCATGGTCAACAAAAGAGTCTGAAATGCACTACTTGGATGCAATCTCAAAAATGACAGAATGATCTCTGTTCATTTCCAAGACAAACCATTCAATATCACAGTAATCCAAGTCTATGCCCCAACCAGTAACGCTGAAGAAGCTGAAGTTGAACAGTTCTATGAAGACCTACAAGACCTTTAAGAACTAACACTCCAAAAAGATGTCCTTTTCATTATAGGGGACTGGAATGCAAAAGTAGGAAGTCAAGAAACACCTGGAGTAACAGGCAAATTTGGCCTTGGAATACGGAATGAAGCAGGGCAAAGACTAATAGAGTTTTGCCAAGAAAATACACTGGTCATAGCAAACACCGTCTTCCAACAGCACAAGAGAAGACTCTACACATGGACATCACCAGATGGTCAACACTGAAATCAGATTGATTATATTCTTTGCAGCCAAAGATAGAGAAGCTCTATAGAGTCAGCAAAAACAAGACCAGGAGCTGACTGTGGCTCAGATCGTGAACTCCTTATTGCCAAATTCAGACATAAATTGAAGAAAGTAGGGAAAACCACCTGACCATTCAGGTATGACCCAAATCAAATATCTTAAGATTATACAGTGGAAGTGAGAAATAGATTTAAGGGACTAGATCTGATACATAGAGTGCCTGATGAACTATGGACTGAGGTTCGTGACATTATACAGGAGACAGGGATCAAGACCAACCCCATGGAAAAGAAATGCAAAAAAGCAAAATAGCTGTCTGGGGAGGCCTTACAAATAGCTGTGAAAAGAAGAGAAGCGAAAAGCAAAGGAGAAAAGGAAAGATACCCATTTGAATGCAGAGTTCCAAAGAATAGCAAGGAGAGATAAGAAAGCCTTCCTCAGCAATCAATGCAAAGAAATAGAGGAAAACAACAGAATGGGAAAGACTAGAGATCTCTTCAAGAAAATTAGAGATAACCAAGGGAACATTTCATGCAAAGATGGGCTCGATAAAGGACAGAAATGGTATGGACCTAACAGAAGCAGAAGATATTAAGAAGAGATAGCAAGAATACACAGAAGAACTGTACAAAAAAGATCTTCACGACGCAGATAATCACGATGGTGTGACCACTGACCTAGAGCCAGACATCCTGGAATGTGAAGTCAAGTGGGCCTTAGAAAGCATCACTACCAACAAAGCTAGTGGAGGTGACGGAATTCCAGTTGAGCTATTTCAAATCCTGAGAGATGATGCTGTGAAAGTGCTGCACTCAATATGCCAGCAAATTTGGAAAACTCAGCAGTGGCCACAGGACTGGAAAAGTTCAGTTTTCATTCCAATCCCAAAGAAAGGCAATGCCAAAGAATGCTCAAACTACCGCACAACTGCACTCATCTCACACGCTAGTAAAGTAATGCTCAAAATTCTCCAAGCCAGGCTTCAGCAATACATGAACCGTGAACTTCCAGATGTTCAAGCTGGTTTTAGAAAAGGCAGAGGAACCAGAGACCAAATTGCCAACATCTGCTGGATCATCAAAAAAGCAAGAGAGTTCCAGAAAAACATCTATTTCTGCTTTATTGACTATGCCAAAGCCTTTGACTGTGTGGATCACAATGAACTGTGGAAAATTCTGAAAGAGATGGGAATACCAGACCACCTGACCTGCCTCTTGAGAAATTTGTATGCAGGTCAGGAAGCAACAGTTAGAACTGGACATGGAACAACAGACTGGTTCCAAAGAGGAAAAGGAGTATGTCAAGGCTGTATATTGTCACCCTGTTTATTTAACTTATATGCAGAATACATCATGAGAAATGCTGGACTGGAGGAAGCACAAGCTGGAATCAAGATTTCTGGGAGAAATATCAATAACCTCAGATATGCAGATGACACCTCCCTTATGGCAGAAAGTGAAGAGGAACTAAAAAGCCTTTTGATGAAGGTGAAAGTGCAGAGTGAAAAAGTTGGCTTAAAACTCAACATTCAGAAAACAAAAATCATGGCATCCGGTCCCATCACTTCATGGGAAATAGATGGGGAAACAGTGGAAACAGTGTCAGACTTTATTTTTTGGGGCTCCAAAATCAATGCAGATGGTGATTGCAGCCATGAAATTAAAAACGCTTACTCCTTGGAAGGAAAGTTATGACCAACCTAGATAGCATATTGAAAAGCAGAGACATGACTTTGCCAACAAAGGTCCATCTAGTCAAGGCTATGGTTTTTCCAGTGGTCATGTATGGATGTGAGAGTTGGACTGTGAAGAAAGCTGAGCACTGAAGAATTGATGCTTTTGAACTGTGGTATTGGAGAAGACTCTTGAGAGTCCCTTGGACTGCAAGGAGATCCAACCAGTCCATTCTGAAGGAGATCAGCCCTGGAATTTCTTTGGAAGGAATGATGCTAAAGCTGAAACTCCAGTACTTTGGCCACCTCATGTGAAGAGTTGACTCATTGGAAAAGACTCTGATGCTGGGAGGGATTGAGGGCAGGAGGAGAAGGGGACGACAGAGGATGAGATGGCTGGATGGCATCGCTGACTCGATGGACGTGAGTCTGAGTGAACTCTGGGAAGTTGGTGATGGACAGGGTGGCCTGGTGTGCTGCAGTTCATGGGATCGAAAAGGGTCAGACACGACTGAGAGACTGAACTGAAGTGAAGATAATGATGCCAAAGAACAAGTGAGTGAATATAGGAAATGCACACTTCATTTATAGCAAATGAGTAAAGCAGAAGTTAGAAGAGGTAGGAAATGAAAGAGAGCCTTCCTTCTGTCACCTCCCTCTGACTCCTGAGGTCTTGCTCTATGGCTCTCCTTGACAGGAGTGCTCCCTGAGATTTTGAATGGCTAAATGATGGTCTTAGCCTGTACATGGTCTAGTAACAATTTTCATTGTTAACCAATTTTACAATAAACAAAATTATTCTTCAAGGAAGTACAGTTCAAACACTCTGCAGAACCTACTTAGGTAAGAGAGTTTAAAAACAGCCAAACTCCAGCCTCCTTGCCCCCAAACCTCACTGCATTGGCATTGATGTAATTTTCTGCCAGTCTAAAATAAAAGGAAATGCCCCAAGTATGGTGCAATAAAGCACATTAGAAATATATTCTCTGGAATAGGAAAGGGTTCCTTGCAGTTAAGCATTTGGGAAGAGAACCCCAGGTGAAAAGGTAAGCAGAGATGACAAGAGCAAATTAAACATGAGGGTACATTTGTTGCAAAATCTGGGTAATCATACGCAAATGCCATAAGAATCTTTGGAAAGAAGCCCTTTAGTTTGAATCTCCCATTAGCATTTATAATAGTCTTATAGGCCAGCGAATCAGTATGCTGCTGCTGCTGCTAAGTCACTTCAGTCATGTCTGACTCTGTGCGACCCCATAGACAGCAGCCCACCAGACTCCCCCGTCCCTGGGATTCTCCAGGCAAGAACACTGGAGTGGGTTGCCATTTCCTTCTCCAGTGCATGAAAGTGAAAAGTGAAAGTGAAGTCCCTCAGTCGTGTCCAACTCTTAGTGACCTCATGGACTGCAGCCTACCAGGCTCCTCCATCCATGGGATTTTCCAGGCAAGAGTACTGGAGTGGGTTGCCATTGTCTTCTCTGAAAGTGAAGAGGAACTAAAAAGCCTCTTGATGAAACTGAAAGAGGAGAGTGAAAAAGTTGGCTTAAAGCTCAACATTCAGAAAATGAAGATCATGGCATCTGGTCCCATCACTTCATGGGAAATAGATGGGGAAACAGTGTCAGACTTTTGGGGGGGGGTGCTCCAAAATCACTGCAGATGGTGACTGCAGCCATGAAATTAAAATATGCTTACTCCTTGGAAGAAAAGTTATGACCAACCTAGATAGCATATTGAAAAGCAGAGACATTACTTTGCCAATAAAGGTCCATCTAGTCAAGGCTATGGTTTTTCCAGTGGTCATTTATGGATGTGAGAGTTGGACTATGAAGAAAGCTGAGCACCAAAGAATTGATGCTTTTGAACTGTGGTATTGGAGAAGACTTTTGAGAGTCCCTTGGACTGCAAGGAGATCCAACCAGTCCATTCTAAAGGAGATCGGCCCTGGGTGTTCTTTGGAAGGACTGATGCTAAAGCTGAAACTCCAATACTTTGGCCACCTGATATGAAGAATTGACTTATTGGAAAAGACTCTGATGCTGGGAAGGATTAGGGGCAGGAGGAGAAGGGACGACAGAGGATGAGATGGCTGGATGGCATCACCGACTCGATGGACGTGAGTTTGAGTGAACTCCGGGAGTTGGTGATGGACAGGGTGGCCTGGTGTGCTGCAATTCATGGGGTCGCAAAGAGTCGGACATGACTGAGTGACTGAACTGAACGGAACTGAACACATCAAGACATAGCAACACTGAATACAGACTCTTTGTGTTACACATATGGTATAATGCAAACCTTGGCCCATCAATCTTTTTTTTCCAGTGGCTTTGAGTAAATAAAGGCAGTACTTCTTTCGTAGGAGAATGACTCCTTCCCAGTTTTCCAGAAACATCAACAAAACCCCCTCTTGTTTGCAACAACAAGGATATGCTCATTTAAATTAAGTTGATCTCTGGAGACTGATGGACATGACTTACACCGAGCCTGCCCTGGGCAGCAGATACAACCAGGCGAGAACAGTAGGATGAACAGGTGAAGATTAAGATTTAGAAGCTGGGTCAGGTGATGGCCTAGGTCTACCTGAGACTTAGCAGAGAGAACCGAAAACCTTAGCTGGGATGAAGGGAAGTGAAGTGAAATTGCTCAGTCGTGTCCAACTCTCTCCAGGCAAGAATACTGGAGTGGGTTGCCATTTCTTTTCCAGGGGATCTTCCCAACCCAGGGATTGAACCTGGGTCTCCTGCATTGCAGGCAGATGCTTTACCCTCTGAGCCACCAGGGAAATCCAGGGATGAAGGGAAAGGAGCCCTAAAAATCATTTGAATATTAATATGATATAGGCATAATTTGAGCCCTGGGAAATCCTATTCTAATGCCTGATTTGGTTTCACTCTGTTCCTTACTTTATACAATTTGGCCGATCTTGTCCTCAATGTCCCTTATAGCTGTTTTCCCCCTTCTTTTACATTTAATGTGCTCTACCAGCTCAGGGGAACAACTTACTCTTGCAAACCTTGCTCACTCACAACTAATTTCAAATGGTTGTTGTAGAGCACACTTCAGTGGCTTCTGTGGCATGGATGCATTATAGAGGGGATACCGACATATACACCATCTCTACTCTGTGTTTTTAAAAGGGAATTTTAGGTGGGGAATTTGATGACTAATGGTAGCAATCAGAAATCAAGGCATACAGAGGCAGATGTCTCCGTCTGATGCACAACCCACTGTTTTCCTTTTTAAGGAATGACCTCTGAAAGTGACCCCTGAAATTCCCTTTGTTCTGAAAGGATGGGTGGATAACTACACAGCAACTTCGTCGGCAAGTGTCAGGGCCACACTGGGAATCATACCTAGCCGAGGTCTTCCCGCCTCAGTATCCTGGGTTCTAAGAGGAACATCACTTCAGTGCAGATGTGTTGACAGTACAGGACTGTCAAGGACACACAGATCAGAGTGCAGAGGGCAGAGCTACCTGCTCCTGCTTTCTCCTTCTATCCCTTCTAGGGAAGTTCACAATTTCCTCTCCTGGGACCAAAGCGCAGATCTCTCACTGCTAAAAGGGTCCTGTTACAGTGGTGAGTTTTCTCACAGTGGTAAGTTTTAGTTCCTTGCCTACCACTTGAAACTGACTTCCAGCCAATGCTGTCTTGAGGTAGCAGATGCAGGGTGTTAGGGGACTTTGCTCTGTCCCAGCTTCATTTTCTTTCTGCTCCAGTAACATTCAAATAGAGTATTTCACCCAGATTCCTTAGAACAAATCAAATTATCCCTCTTCTCTCTTTCAGAACTTAACATCATTGATACCAGTCTCTCTCAATGATGTTTGCTTGAAAGTACTTTTTATCAGGTAAGTAACTTTTGGCTTTGAGTTTTTGAATGTCTGAGAGGAAAACTCTGTCTCGCTTTCCAAAATTATCAATTAGTACAGCTCCTTCTTCCTAGTTAGGTGTGCAAAATGCCCACTTTTGTTCCCATAGACACAATTTGTAAGCATGATACACTTCACTGTCTTCCAATAGAACTAGAACTAAATGTGGTCAAGATAGGTAAAGGCAGGAACAAGACATGAGAGCATCATTTACACTGGGCAGGGGTTTGGGAGAATGTTGGTGTGAAACAAGTGGCAAATCAAGCTTGGGGACGACACTCTCGAGAGCAGTGATCATCTTTTCCTTGAAGATAACCCTCCTTGATGCTTAGGTCCATCTTCCTGTGCTTCAATTTCCTTTCCTCTCACCCCTAAGAAGCCTTGTTCTCACTGCTTCCTACACTGGAAGCAGAGAGAGGAGGGCAGCAGGCATAAAACCCCCAGTCCTTTAGTCTTACCTTCCGAAGGTCTGGCTTTCTTTTTTCCATGGATAGTGGCCCTTTCTCCCATCCTAAATGTGCAGGATTTTATCTACTGAACAGAAGCAACAGCTCATCCAGAGATTCAGGCAACTTCTGGGAGATAAGACTGCTGTCATTCCCTCTCTGGGGCAGCTCTACAGGGAACAGAAAGAAGAGTAAACCTATAGTAAATGAAAGTAAGTCACTGAAGAAGAGAGAAGGACCATTCCCACCAGCATAAACAAACATCACGCACTTTTTCATCTTTTGCACTCCAGTATCCTTGCCTGGAGAATCCCAGGGACGGGGGAGCCTGGTGGGCTGCCGTCTATGGGGTCGCACAGAGTCGGACACGACTGAAGTGACTTAGCAGCAACAGCAGCTCTCCTAAAAACCCATTTGTATCTCTTTGTTCTTCCCATAGATCCCTTTTCTTCTTCCTCCTTTTCCCCTACTAAGTTAAGCATATACACCTCTAAGTTTAACCATTTAATAAGCTTGTGACTTTTTTGTTAGCTTTTATATGGATATGAATCAGTCATTTTTCTCCTGTCAATCTGTTATGCTGCTGCTGCTGCTAAGTCGCATCAGTCGTGTCCGACTCTGTGCGACCCCATAGACGGCAGCCCACCAGGCTCCCCCATCCCTGGGATTCTCCAGGCAAGAACACTGGAGTGGGTTGCCATTTCCTTCTCCAATGCAGGCAAGTGAAAAGTGAAAGTGAAAGTGAAGTCGTGTCCGACTCTTAAGAGTGCTGGAGTGGGGTGCCATTATAGATCAGTTTAATTTGTAGACTCCAGTTACTGAACATAATTGGATAAAGAAAAGTTGTCTTTCTCCACACGTCAATTTTTAAATCTCAATTTTCATATAATATGAAAGCAGGAACCCCAACTCTTTAAAAATGTTGGCCACCACAACATTCTTGATATAAATTAACTTTCATTTATTAGAGAAAGTGCTGTGTTTATGTAATACAGAATACAGAAATACTTAGGCCTCAATTACTCCCCCTAGGAAACTCCAACAAACACATGAAGATTAGCACACTTTCTTATAATTCAAGATTGACTGTGGTTATAAGAAAGGAAGCAACATATTTTTATGGGAAATTGGAAGATAACAGTTTGGGAGAGCAGGAAAAAATTCATGGGAAGCTTAAAAACTGAGGTAAATGAGGAATTTGGGGGATCTACCCCCAACTCCACTGATTTGAAATATCTGCAAGGTGAGGTTAGGCCACTGAAATTGTAAAGAAACTCTCCAGGGGATTCTCATTGAGTCTAAAATTTGAGAACCAATATCTTAAGTGATGTTTATTAAATAGGTAAAAGTGACAGATAAAAAAGGAATGCAGAAAGACATTAAGGGCTTATAACCACCAGGCTAAATTGGGACCTTCTTTAGTAGACAATGTGTAGCCATTACAGCTTTTTCATTAAAGGACTACTTTAATTATTTTGTGGTGTAGAAGCGAGGGTTCCCGGGTGGCGCAGTGGTAAAGAATCTGCCTGCCAATGAAGGAGATGCAGGAGACACAAGTTCAGTCAGTCCCTTGGTTGGGAAGATTCCCTGGAGGAGGAAATGGCAACCCACTCCGGTATTCTTGCCAGGAAAATCCCATGGACAGAGGAGCCTGGTGGGCTACAGTCCATGAGATTGTAAAGAGTAGGACACGACTGAAACAACTAAGCACATATGTTTGCATTAAGTGTACAGAGTAGGAGGATATATTGGAAGGAAGACAGGCTGAATAACCTTGGGCAGGTAGAGCCCCTAGTGAGTTATATTCAGTCATATCAGCAGTAATGCTGGGCTTCGAGAGGGTGGTATTTGAGGAAATGGAGAAGAGGGGTTAGACTTGAGAGAGTGTTTTAGGGATGGATTCCATTGTCCAAATTCTATGGAAAATTTTGTTGGTCCTCACGTTTTACCTCTACTAGATACCACTGATTTTCTTGGTGAGCATGCACTGGGGAAGGAGATGTGTGTTTGGCTATGAAATGGATTTACTGACCTGACTCAAATACCTGAGAGTGCTTTAGATGCCTAGAAAATCAAGAAAAGAGGAAAGGTTAGAAGACTTTGGAGAGACCAGGGCTTCTGCAGTGGCAGAGATCTTGAAAAAATGTTTGAGAAATTGGCAAGCACATAAAAGGAACAAAAAGAGGGGACACTTAAGAAGAGTTGTATGAAGAAAGAATTCTCAGAGGTCATACCTTCATCTGATAAGCCAAGAAAAAAATGAGACAGATGGAGGTGTGGGAATAATATGTGTGTGTGAGAGAGAGAGAAATAGAATGGTGGTGGTGGTGGTGGGGAGTTGAGCAATAATGATAATTCAGAGATGTAATGCAGAGGCCAGAGAGCATGGTAGGTTCAGGGAACCTGGAGTAATTACTTTTAAAGAAGGGAAGGCTATAAATGCTGATATAGATCAAGGCAGTAGCAGTTATAAGTGAGAGATGGATAGAGTGTAACATGACAGATAAGCCAAGGAACTCTGCAGTTTTACTAGTTATAACCCTGAGTGAATGAGAATCTCAGTTTTCTCATTCCTAAAATGAGGCTCTGGGGGTGGGTTGGGGGGTTGGGGGTGGTTCTTGTGAGAATTCAATGGGACAATGCAAGGGAAGCATTTAACATAGGGTCTGGGACATATGATTATTACTCAGTGCAAGTTAGCTCCTGTTATCTTTATTAATTTTCATTAACTTTACAAGACATTAAGGGCTAATTTACATTGTTAAGATTTGAAAGTTGATTTCTATTCAGCCATTTTTTGAGTATTTTAAAGTTCTTCAGAAACCAAAAAAAATTTATTTCAAACATATAGCTGTAAGTTTAAAGAAAAACACATATATCTCAGTAAATAAGAGTTTTAAAAAGCCCTGATATTTAGCATAAGCAGTTCAAAATATAATAACTTACTCTGAATATAGCTTTAAAGAATTACATTCACTATGAAACTTCCTAAATTTTCACTGTCTTTCTCTCTGCTTCTCATTCTCTTTCTATTTAGGTGCTTATCTTTATTATTATTATTATTGTTTTTATACTACACATGTTTCCTCTGCTTTTTGCTCCTCTAATTTCCACAGGTATGCATTTTTCTTATTTTCCCGCTTGTTTTCTTTGTGTTTATTTTTCTGTTTCTAACACAACTGTTTGACAACACAACTAGATTCCTAATCTGCCACTTTCTGTTAGTCTTTTTCTTCCTTCAACAGGGAACAATAAAAAGCCTCCCAAATAGTATTAAATTTATTTTACATGCCTTATTCATGACTACACATGCAATAAGTAGAACAGTCATCTATAATGTTAGGGGAAACACACTGAGTGAAACTGCCCATCCTGGCCAGGCACCATAGTAACCATTTGCATGCGTTGTTTTACGACAGGCGGTCCGAGTAAGGAACACGGAACTAATCAGCCACCATCAACCGGAAGAGTTCAGGAAACGTCAAAAGGAGACACCACATGTCCAGCCACCTCCCAGAATCCTCTCTGGCATCCATCTTGGTTGAATAAGGCGTGTACCACCAGGAAGGACTCTGAGTCAAAAGAAGAAGTGAAGTCACTCAGTCATGTCCGACTCTGCAACCCCCATGGACAGTAGCCTGCCAGGCTCCTCCACCCATTGGATTTTCCAGGCGAGAATATTGGAATGGGTTGCCATTTCCTTCTCCAGAGGATCTTCCCAACCCAGGGATTGAACCAGGGTCTCCCGCGTTACAGGCAGACTCCTTACCGTCTGAGCCACCAGGGATGTCCCACAGAGGAATCCAGCGCAGCAGCTATTCTCTCCAGCCCACTGAGTCAGAATGATTGGCTAAAGACAACCCGGAAACGAATCCCATCACCATAAAACCCAAGACTGCAAGCCACGTGGCAGAGCTGTTCTCCTGGGTTCCCTTACCCCTACTGCTCTCCACCCGGGTGCCCTTTTCCAATAAAGTCTCTTGCTTTGTCAGCACATGTGTCTCCTTGGACAATTCATTTCCGAGTGTTAGTCAAGAGCCCAGTTCTGGGCCCTGGAAGGGGTCCCTGTCCCTGCAACATATAATATTATCATCTTTTTAAAAAATGCATGGCCACAAATGGAGCTCCTCCAAACTGTTTTTTGACCTGATCTCCAAATAGCCATTTTTATTTTTGATGTTTGTTGGCTTTCCAGTGAGTGTCTATTTGTTGAAAAGCAAAAATCTGTATTACTCCTTTTTCATGAACATCATTTTATTACCTCCATTTTTCACATTTTTAGCTTAAAGTTAGGTACTGCTTACATAATGAATGAAAACAAAGGAAATTGTTGGCAGTGTAGAGCTTAGGACATTTTTATGTAATTGCCTCCTTTATTATGCAAATACGTTTTATTTTAACTTAGTTGGAATAAGCAAAGGTTTTTAGGGGCTAAACTGGGCAAGAGAAATGGAAATAAAATGTTCAATGTTTTTCATGTTCCTATTCTTCAGGAGGCTCCATAAACTATAAGAAATCATTGACTATAAAAAAAATACTCAAAAAAAGTTTAATTTCAAACAAGTTTACTTCTCCAATGGACAAAAATTTTTTTTGTATACTGTTTTTGTCTGATAGCTTTAAATTTCAAATACGAAGGGAAACCGTCCTGCATGCCTTATTTCTCCAGAGAAGGGGAACGTTATAACAGTGGAAGTTGGGTTTATTACCTTATCTTTTCTGAGGGCCAAAAAAACCTTCTCCTTCCGCAACACTTATTCCCAGCCACTACTCTAGAGTTCTTGTTTTGGGGGTGTGGTTTATAGTTCTGGAATTTTTCTACAGTTAAAAGCAGAGAGATTTTAGTCTGACCTTGTATCCAGTTAAAGAATCTCTTCTGTAAGATAACAATTTAATGATGTAGTGAATTGTTTCTCCTCCTATCATGTACCAGGAGACCTCTTTAGTGAGCTCAAAGGGTTATGAGATGAATAACAACAACAACAACAATAGTTAATCCTTCTTGAACACCTAACTATAAGGTAGGCATTGTGCTGACTGCCCTAAGAGGTACTTGTTATTGTTATTTTTAACCCTATATAAGAGATTAAGGAATTGAGACATAATTCTCTGCCTTTTTCCAGGACACATGGTTAAACAGTGGTAAAACTAGATTCCAGCCCAGGACTCTAACCCAGAGTCCTTGATTTTAACCATTATACTATTTGATTTTCTACTGAATGCAAATCAACCTCCCTTTAATCCCTACTCAATTAGTCTAAATTCTACCCTTTGGGGCCAAAAAGAGCATGTTAATTTCTCTTCTTCATTCATTTGTTTGTAAGAAAAAGAATATTAATCAGGCACCTTCTAGATGATAGATACTGTCTTGCAGCCTGTAATACAGCACTGAGAAGAGAGTTTCTGCTTTCATGGTGTTAACACTCTCTCCCTTAAATTGTTTGAAAACAGCCACCAGATTTCTAAAGGTTTGCCTTTCCTCAGACCAAAGTTTCCTATTCTTTCAACCATCTGTCATAGCACAAAGTTGCAAATTCTTCCCTATCATGGTAGCCTCTCTCCTCTAAACACATTTCAGTTGTAAATTTCTTTTTTTAATTAGCATATAATTGCTTTACAATGTTGTGTCAGTTTCTGCTATAGGACAACTGTGAATCAGCCAAATGTATACATATATCTCCTCCTTCTTGAGTCTCCCCCCGTGAGCTGCTGAACCAACCAGACATGAAACAGCAAATCAAATAGCAATCCACATGCTTTCTGATGGATCTGTTAAAAATAAGGCAACCTGCCTCAAATGGAGTTTCTTAGGCTAAGACCCATGTCATCAACTGAATTAACTTAATTTTAGTTTCCATTCCCAGAAATAGAATCTTAAACTAGTGATCAGAAATTGCCTAATCAGCATCAGTTAAGTAATCTGCCTGATAGACCCCCCACCATCCCCTAAAGAAAAGTGACCCTACAGTACTCAATCTGCTTTTTGTCTAGTAACTTCTTGTCCTTTCTGAATGCAAATACCACTTTGCACTGACCCTTGGGGCTCCTTCTTAACTGCTAATTTGGATGCTGCACAATTTGAATCCATTTTTGCTCAAACAGGATTTTTAATATGCCTCAGTTTATCTTAACACAGGTTTGGTGACTGAACAGAGAAACAAGGAGACATTTGACGGCTCTCAGCGGCAGCGAGCAACAGCAGCGAAGGTACCTGAGGAGTCCCTTGAGTTGCTGCTTCCTCACTGCCTCTGGAGGTGGTGGGTAAGTTTCCTCTAATCCTCCATCCATAGATTGTGTGTTAGGAGTGTTCACTGCTTTGAGCATTTTTTGCGTTTTGAGCATTTTTTTTTTTTCCCACTGCCTGGATCCCCAAACTGGCCTGAGTTGGGTGGCATGGGACACAGATATAGAACTGTTTCCAGTGACAGACCTGGTCCAACCCCTAAACCAGACCTGGTGGAGGATCAGACCAGGTCCAATTTACGCTGGATTAGGTCCAGAGTAAGGCCTCCAGCAAGTAAAATTTTGTTTGAAGGCTGAACAAGCAAGTTAAGCTTCCCAAAGATAATTATGAATTACAATGGCCACTGTGGAGAACTTTTAAGCTAGATAAGCTTATCCATGTATGACATGCCTTTGAGAAGATGTGTCCTGAAGAAAATGGGGTTTTCTCAGCCAGCGCTCACCATAAAGGATAGAAGCAAAATTCTTTTTCCTTCTTTAAAGTTCCTGGTGGCCAATGGGACACACTACTCTCTCCAGAACCTGCAGAGAGGATCCAGGGAAATCTGGCAGGAGCCGGCCAAAGATGAGAATACTTGTGTGGTGCTAAGTTGCTTCAGTCATGTCCAACTCTTTGCAATCCTATGGACTATATAGCCCACCAGGCTCTTCTGTCTATGGGATTCTCCAGGCAAGAATACTGGAGTGAGTTGCCATGCCCTCCCCCCAGGGGATCTTCCTGAATCAGATCTCAAACCCCTGTCCGTCTCCTGCATTGGCAGATGGGTTTTTGTTTGTTTGTTTGTTTGTTTTTACCACTAGCAGCATGGGAAACCTGTAAGAATAGTTACGTGGACTTAAAAAAAAAAGGCATGATGTGAGAATTGCTAATTCAGTTTTATTTGGGGCAGAGTGAAAACTGCAGCCCAGGAAACAGCACCTCAGATAGCTCTGAGAAACTGTTCCAAAGAGTTGGTGGGGGGAATGGTCAGTATATACATGATTTTTGGTGAAGGGGGAATACATGCAATCAAGCACATATTTTTCCAGAAAGTTTCTACTAGTCTCGTGAAGCCTTTGCTAATTACAGGGAACAGTCATTACCATGAAGGATTTTAGTGCTTTTCTAGGTATGGGGAGATACAAGAACTGGGCTCCTGAAATCATCTATCTGAAAGACCTGTCCTGCCATCCCCCACCCTTGCAATTGAGTGCTTCATTTCTGATCTTCACCCTGAATTCCTTTCAGGGGATGTTGAAGGTCAGCACCCGTAGCAGCATATAACTTAATCCTTGCAGCAGTAGATAGGTAGATGGCAAGCGCCAATTTGTAGTTGACACCAAAGTCAGCTGGCTCATCACTGTTTCTATCTGTGGTGGCTGCTCCAGATAGGAAGGTAGGTTTCATTTTGTCCTTTCCTTTCCAAATCCAGATTGGCAGGAAAAAATCATTTGTAAGAAATCAGTCTGTTACTGAAGATAAGGTCATGTCCCCATTGCACAGTGAGGCCAAACAACCAAAACATCAGAGTGTGGAGCAGAAACTTACTGGAGGACCAAGCAACAGGCATGAGGTGGCTTATGCTCAAAACCCCCAATTCTCTGATGCCATTTAGGGAGAAATTTTTATAGGTAAAATTTGGGGTGAGGGCTATAGTGTGTGTGATTCTCTTCTGATTGGTTGGTGGGTGAGATAACAGAGTGGTTCCGGGAACTTTGTGCTCAGCCTGAAGTTACCATCCTCCACGCGATGTGGGCCTTAGTTCCTTCAGAAGAACTCAAAGATATCATTAAGTGTATCCCTTGGAAAAGACCCTGATGCTGGGAAAGATTGAGGGCAAGAGGAGAAGTGGGTGATGAGATGGTTGGATAGCATCAACAAGTCAATGGACATGAGTTTGAGCAAGCTCCAGGAGATAGTGAAGGACAGGGAAGCCTGGCGTGCTGCAGTCCACGGGGTCACAGACACGACTTAGCAACTGAACAGCAACAACACCCCTTGAGGAGGAACCAGGACTCGGCTTAAATCACTGAATTATAGTTTCTTGATCATTCTTCCTTTGTTTCTGCATTCTCTTACTTTCCTGATTGAATGTGCTATTTGGAATTCAGGGAAGGCCTAGGAGGCTGAAGCCCTTTTTCTGCAAATGAGAAATATGGGACAGGGAAAGGATTCCTACCCAGGAGGGCCCTCCAGAATCCCTCTGTTTCAGATCCTTGAATCATGTGACTCATAAATTTGCTTTCAGGTGCCATTAGTTGCCCTTCCTTTCTTTCCAGGGGCAGCTGTTTCCTCCTGTGTCTTGTGTCCCAAGAATTTGGCCTAGCAACAGTTAGGTTGGAGGTCTCAAAAATATGGCCAGACAGAAAGGTGGGTTGCCTAAATTTATTTTTTAACAAGTCAGAAAGTGAGCAGAACCATTAAATGTAGACAATCTAGGTTTATTTATTGCCTCTGCCTGTAATCTTCAAATCTCTTCTCTCCAGACCGTGACAATTTCTAGCATTCAATGTTTAAATCTGTTTACTAGAGCAAAGTTTCTTACGCTTAGCATTGCCCTTCAAATGTCCTCTAGCATCACAGACAAGATGCTGGAAGCCATCTTGCATCCATAATTTAACCTGGTGAGCTGTGAGGTGTGTTTGCCTGAGTCACTTAGTAGACCACAGCATCCCCTAGTGGTCAGATTTAAACCTCAAGCCATGTATATTCTGAATATCACAAGAAATTAACCTAAACCTTAAGTGTCATGCAACTGTGTTTTGCAAGTGTGGGACAGATTTTATTGGCTACTCTTGGTTCAATGGGTGATGAATTCTCCATTATTTATCAGGGAACCTGATGCATCTCAGGGTCATCTTACCCTCTATCTACTTCTCCATTCTGGGCTACTTCTTTGTCTGAGCTTAGGAATTCAAACTGCTTTTCCTTCTCTATTTTTGTGATTATAGATATCTTTTTCCTTTTGAGGCACTTCTTATTTCTACATATGCCATTTAATGTGAGCATGTTACCTAAAGTTCCTGTAGAAATCAGGAAGGGATAGTCTACCTGGGGTGATTGTGGTTTCGACTAAAATGCATTAGATTTGGAGTCTGTCCTGAATTACAAGCCCAATTTTGCCACCTTATTTGGTGGTGATATTAGTCAGGTTATCTAACTTTGCTAAGTTTACTCACGAGATAAGGTTAACTACACAGGGTTATTGTGGCTCATAGGTAAAGCAAAGTGAACCACACAGAGGCCTCATGACCATTTCATCTGTAGTCTTGTAGGTCTGAAGTCCCTATTTTTCACAGCAGATCATCTCTTGGGAGTGCTTTGGTGGCAAAAGTTAAATCAGAATCAGGTCTTAGTTCCTCTTTGTTCATCTCAGCGCAAACCCGTGAGACCCAAAAAAGCAAATCTCCAAGTCAAGCCAGAGATAGAGTCCTCGGGCTGCCAGAGAAAATGGGGAGGTCTCCATCACTGCCACTCATCTCAGTAACTAGTGGGGAATAGCCTCTGCTGGGGGAGAATTAAGGCTGAATGCAAAGGCTCCTCCATCACACAGCTGAGAAAATGTAACTCTTTTGGTTTCCTCAATGATTTAGAGCCTCTTTGAGAAAGTCGTGCCTCACCTCAAATCTACTGTGAGATATATGGAAAATCTTAAGACTAAACTCTATTCCACTGGACAGGCAGCATTTCAGAATCGTATGCCTCTGTGCCTAGACCAGTGCCAGGTACAACAGATGCTCAGTTAAATTCCAAGGAACCCTAAAGAAATTATTTCAGTCAGTGAATGGTGTGAGGCAACATGTTTCTGGACTGAGAGCTTTCCAATTGTTTCTTAAAATGCTAGTCTAATCCCCATGGGATTACGATATTTGTGATCGACTGCATCCTGTCATTTAATGTCTGCAGTCACATTTCCTGAGACAGAGTCCTCAGAATGTGAGGAGGATGGGGAAGGGAAAAGCATCCTGAAAGAAACCCTGTCCAAAATTATAGGATTGCTGTATTTTGTAAAACTCGGTTTATTTTGAGTTTGCCTCCAGCCTCCGTTCTTGGTATAATCAAACATGCCTTTGAGGAAAAAGCATATAGGAGCAACAGGACGTATTTAGATGCATTTTATTCAGCAATCAGGCCAGCCATGCATTGTAGTGTACTTATGGGATTTCAGAACTTTGGTTCTCAGCAAGGCCCAGATTTTTGAATGAGGACAGGAGTCTGACGTTCCCTGTAGAAGAGATTGGGGGAAAAAAAATTAGTTTAAACTTTGCTGAGAAAATGTGACTATGGGGGGAAAACAAGGAAAAAATTCAGCTTTATTTAAAATGAGAGGTTTGAGATTTCCTTCCATTTCTGTTTCTCTTATTCATATATTCATTCACTTATTAAGTCATCAAATACTGATTGAGAACTACTACCTATATTGAGAATACAACAGAAGGGAAAAATGTTCATCCTTATAGAGTTGACAGATCTAGCAGGGCATCATTAAAAGCCTTGGAATTAATCTTTAATCCATTGTTGCTTTTCCTGCTGCCGTCATTGTCCTAGCCACCAGATTTCCAGCTTAGCAGGTGCCCAGGCTACTTTCGGATCTTTGCCTTAGGACTCTGGGGATTCCCATCTGTGAGATTTTGCAAAAGGAAATCATATCCTTATCTCGTAGGATAGTTGCTTTATTTAGCATCTAGACAGAGCCCATGGTTGGACTTATTTTCCATAGCTATGCTGTCCATGACAGCTGACATGATCTCATATAGCTGCTTAAATTTAAATCAGTTTAATAATGTTAAAAGTCCAGCTTTTTGGTTATGGTAGCCATGTTTTAAGTGCTGGTGCCATGACTAGAGGCCTCCATATTGGACAGCATTTCTGTCATTGCAAAAAGTTCTTGCAGGAGAATGCTAGTTTATAGAAAAGAATTTGCCAGTGTAGGTTGCCTGAGAAGATACAGAGTAATTAGAAAAAAAGTTCTTACTGAATATATCTGCCAGGAGCACAGTGATCAAGGAGATGCAAGCCCTTGTTCTTCTACTCATTGCAAAACTCAACAACTAGGGTCAGAACCTGGATCTAGTTAACCATACAATATATTAACACTTTTTTGGCGGTTTTGATGGGCAGTAGAAAGAAAAGCAAAATGATACATGAGTAGCATTGAAGCATATATATTACCACATGTAAAATAGATATCTAATAGAAAGTTGCTAAACAACACAGGGAGTTCAACGCAGTCCTCTGTGACAGCCTGGAGGGGTGGGACTAGGTGGGGGCAGTTCAAGAGGGAGGAGACATGTATACTTACGGCTGATTCACACTCTTGTATAAACATTGTGAAACAACTATCCTCCAGCTAAAAATATTTTTTAAAAAATGGTACTTTTCAAAAAGCCACATTTCTCTCTCTTGCTTTCTTAGAGAAATATAGGAATAGAAAGTACTTTTTTGGGCATTCAAATATTGCCCCCTTATTTACATATTTTTAAAAGAATAGAAAAAGCAGGTAGGACTGATAGATTTTTAAAATCTAAAGAAACAGGGCGTCCCAGCCCTATGCTCATATTTTTCCAGTGTTTCACTCTAAATATTAGGCCATTTGATCTTGGCACTTGGAAGTCGCCCAAGTCTCAAGGCTGTTGTACTGCTTTCCCCTCCCCTTGGACAGAAATATGATGTTTGACTTTAACATCAATAGCATAGGCCTTGAGAAAATTAACAGGTGGTTTCAACTTTCTTTTATAAGTTTTTAGCGTGGGATTTTTTTAAAAGCAGAGAATCTAATGTTTTCAGCCTACAACTTTAGGATATTAAATATTTCTCCCTGGGAACCTATTTCCACAATCCTTGTTAAATACCAAGAATTTTCTGAAATGATTTAAAGCAGATCAAAGAGAGGGTTCATGATACAGTGAATTAGAGCAGTGGAATGATGGAAGTGCATGCAGTCATTTGAGCCTAAATCAAAGTCTTAACACCACATCAGTTCCAAAATAGCAGAATTTTCTAGGTTCCTTGCGGAATCTCTTTTGTTTGACCATTCTACATCTTTATTTAACCTGGAAGGCTTTTGTGATACTATGAAAACAGACCACTGTTTAAATGACTTCCTTTTCATGAATCCTTTCTTGACCCTTTCAGTAAGAAGCAATCTGTCTCTCTCCTTCATTCCTATAGCACATTGCTAACACCCATGTAACGGCATTTGTCACAAGTTACAAGAAATTACCTTATTTGTGCTATTTTCTCTTAGTTATATTCACAAGTGGAGGAGACTAGCACAATGCTTGGCAGAAAGTGTTCAGTAGCAAAGACAGAATATCTGTGGCAAATTTATTTCTCTGAGCTCGTGAGTCTGATTCCCATCACTAGCCACCTACAGTCAGTTCAGAAACTCCACTGAGGCTGGTTCTCACATCCATTAAAAAAAGTGTTACCAAAATATGTTTTTGGTCACCTAATCAATATAATTCACCTTTGCATATTTTAGGACTTTAGTAAATACGATGATTACTATTGCAAAGAATGTTTTTTTTTAAGTATAAGGGAATTTGGGGTACATTGTGAGCTTTAAAAAATCCATACTATCTCGTTTGCTAAAAAACCTTGGAGTTTTTTTATCATAGAACTGACTTTTTAAAAAAATAATTGAAAGAAGCATTCAAACACTTCACCTCCTCTGCTGCTGCTGCTGCTGCTAAGTCGCTTCAGTCGTGTCCGACTCTGTGCGACCCCATAGCCGGCAGCCCACCAGGCTCCCAGGTCCCTGGGATTCTCCAGGCAAGAACACTGGAGTGGGTTGCCATTTCCTTCTCCAATGCATGAAAGTGAAAACTGAAAGTGAAGTCTCTCAGTCGTGTCTAACTCCCAGCGACCCCATGGACTGCAGCCCACCAGGCTCCTCCATCCATGAGAGTTTCCAGGCAAGAGTACTGGAGTGGGGTGCCATTCACCTCCTCTATTGCTTGGTAATTTCTTAAACACCTTTTATACTGCACCATATTATTACTTACTTTCTGGCTTTTGTTCAGTTTTTTCTTCATATTGGAATACTTCTCTCTCTTTCTTTAGAATGTCCTAGAGAAAGCCTCCAAACTTCTCAAAATCCTAGCAGGCATAATTAATTCTTTTTGATTTTGTGCTCTCAGAGCACTTTGCTTACACGACCACTGACCCCACTGTGTTAGCATTGAGCGTAAGCAAACTGGGAGACAAAACCTGGAGGATTTTCTTCTGTATCTCACATGTACTTAGGCTGGTACCTGACTTTATCATGGAAAGAGCAAGGATTTCGTACCAGATCTGTCACTCATTGCTAAGCATTATTTAAACTAACTAAATCTCAATTTTCTCCTGGACATAATAAGCTTAGTATTATTTACCTCATAGAGTCATTATGAATATTAAATACCTTGCACAATGCTTGACACAATGTATACTCTTCTATCATAATGCACACACACTTCTATATAATCTTTACAGATATATAATGAGAAAAAGATCAAGAATATTTGAGGGAAAACTAGGTATTTTGTTTTTCACATGGTGAAATTCATGTTATTGGCATATTCACTGAGTCTTAGATATATAAAAATCTGAAGACATCTAGCTTAAAATATATATTTTAAAAGAAATTCAAGCTTGTACTCACTTATTTTCCATACATAACAAGCATTCATTAGAATAAGTAACTCCATCTGTCCCACAGACAGGGTTATAGATCCTGGGACATCCGTTCACTTCATTTGTGCACTTGGCCTATAAATGGAATGAAACAGAATCATTTCCCATCATTTTTCATTCTTTGAATTTATAGCACAGTCTCTAAAATCTCCCTGAGTTGATCACCTTAAAAATGGATTGGAAGGCTGATACTAAGTGTTCTAAAGGGAAGAATCCAAAATTTGTGTTCAGAAAACCTGGTTTTAAGTAATGCCTCTGCTACTTACAGGCTGTGTGACATTGGGAAATCTCTTGGTGTCTCTGAACCACAGTCACTTCATTTGCCAAACAAGAATGATGTTGTCCTTTTTCCTACCTGTCTCATCGTGGTGTTGTGAGGTTTGAATAGGGTGAGTGAGAGAATGTTCAAGTTTACAGTCACTACAAGTGCCAGCTTCTCTCAGGTCAGCCATACCTTGAAGCATGTTCTTTCTTGCACACAGTAGTCCTATTCCCTTGGTCTTATCCAAGTCACTTAAAGACGTGCAGTGCCTTCCACCTTTGGAGTTTTTGCACAGCCTGTTTTCTCTACCATCAGTAAGAACTAGTAATTATGAAATGACTTTCACAGGGCAGACACTGTCCAAAATGCTTTTTATGTATTATTATATTTAAACTTCACAACTAGCCTATGAACTTTTTTTATCATACTTTCCTTCTAGTAAGGATAATGAAGTACAAAGGGAGTAAATCATCCCAGGTCACACACCTAATAATTACTGGTTCCTGGATTTAAACCCTGTCAATCCAGGTCCTGAACTTTAGCTCTTCACCACTTGACTCTAATATTTATTTATTTTTGGCTGCTCTGGGTCTTTGTTGCTGCACAGACTTTGTCTAGTTGCAGTGAGCACAGGCTACTCTCTAGTTACCGGGTGTGGGCTTCTCATTGCAGTGGCTTCTCCTGTAGCGGAGCATGAGTCTAGGGACCCATGGGCTTCAGGAGTGGCAGCTTGAGGGCTCAGTAGTTGCGGTTGCTGGGCTCTAGAGCATGAAACCCATTTGCCAATGGTTTTGGCAAACATGTTTTTTGCTCCGCGGCTTGTGGGATCCTCCCCAACCGTGGATCAAACCCAGGTCTCTTGCACTGGTAGGAGGATTCTTTATCACTGAGCCACCACGGAAACTCTAGGGTAAGTTGCTAATGGAATCAGAACTTCTTTATAATACATCAGAGATGTAGTAATTTATTTACTCATGCACTTTTGGTTTGTCATTGGCCTTCTCACTACGTATAAATGTAATGAAAAGAGGACACTTCTTCTGCTGGTCTCCACTTAAAATTCGTGTCCTACAAGATAGCCCCACTATATATAAAAACCCCTTTACAGCAAACATAATACGACTACACAGAAATTGCCTGTGTATCTGAGAATTTGTCCCTCAACATAAGCACCTGTGGGGAACTACAATCACTACCCACGTTTAGTAGGTTAAGCCTTGCCAGTGTTCAAACTCCTTGTATTAACTTGAGGCTAAATTGAAAGGTGAGTTAGACTACGCTTTGGTTGGAACAAACACTTCTAGCCCCGGAGGTAAAAAAAATTACAAAATTGTCTCTACCTCTCTTCCCAGGATGTTAGCTCCACTGTTACCTGGAAAACATAAATCAGACATGTGAAGTTGAGTCTTGAATGGGAGAGGACAGATGTATTCTCATTCAGAAATTTCTGCTTCCACTTAAGTCTATGTCTTCTCTGCTGGCCTCTTTCACCACCTAGCCCTTCTTATTTCCATCTTTTTTCCTCAAGGACATCTCACTGCTGTTCACTCACAGCCTGCCTTCTGAAACCTCAAAAAAATTAAGCAAAAATTTGATTAGGACAAAAGTTTTGTATATTTAAGACAAGTTGACTTGTTTCCTTGAAAATAAAAACGATGTACTTACTGCTTCAGATGTCTCAGGCACAGAGCAAATACCTTCTGAATACTCACTGACATTCTAGTTAGCAACTTGTTTATTGATGTAGGAAATGTAAGTATCTATGTTAAGTTTATAGATAAAGATATGGAGAGTTTCTATAACCAGTAAAACAGTTAACACTAGCAATTACCAGGTCTTATGATGCAAAACTAACTTTTATATTTATACGTAAGTCTTCTTTTGTAAGTGATACTAAAAAAAGTGGAATCTTCTGACAACTCAAACTTTGGTTCCCAAAGACCTCTTTTCGTCCATTGCATTGTGCTATTAGTTTAATTCACATTTTTTGAATTTACAGGTAGATACTTAAAATTGTCATGCTGCATTTTCCAGAAAATAGCAGGTCTTGATGACATCACGTTTATGTAGGATATGGTGACTCTGGGTGAGCTCATTGTAGGGAAGATGGACTAATTTGATAGTATTAGTCACTTCTTCTAAAGGAAGAAATGTTGGTCAGATTTGATTTTGTTATTAACAATCTCTGAGGTCAACTAGGTAAGGAGGTAGTTTTCCTGAGCTAAATGTTTTGAAAAGGCATAAGACACTCACAGGCCTGGAAAAGAAGGTCCCTGGAATAGTCAGAACCTGATGTGGTGAGAATCCCACTGGATTTTAGAATCTAGTTGAGTCTAAGATTTAATGAGCAGGTGATCGCCACACAGGCATCTATCTGTATTAATTGATATGCATGAGAAATGGAAAAGGGACCACCACTCCCATAAATATTTAGCAAATACAACAAACAGCATTGTTCCTTTTTTCATAAAGTGTTGATTTGGTTTCTTTGCTAGATCTGATAAAAAATTTAACACGTTATCCATTTCCAAAGACAAAAAGGAAGCTGATGCCGATTCTGGGGGTTCAGATCATCTCTCAGCATTATCAAGACAGTTTGAAGATATACACATACCATCTATTCAAAAAGAATATTTTTTCTAAAATTATTCTGTAGGTCAAAAGTCAAATTCTTAAACTCTGCCCTGTACACTGAATAACTGGAAACCATTGTAACCTATTTCTACAATTCCATGAGAACATAAAATTTGTAAATTGACCTTAAACATGTACAGAGTTAGAAGGGTACTTGATGTTGAAATGATCCCTTCATTTTTCTACCATATCTCTTGAAGAGTCAGCTTCATTACCTGAAAAAAAAAATTTCATGTCTGAGCACTAGTAAAATTGTTTTCCTGTGTTATGTTAAAATCCCTCTTTCGATATATAATTCTCATCTACTGATCTTATTTCACCTCCCTAGAACCAAAAGATCTGTCCAAGAGTAGACTCTAAGTCTTGAAAGTAATGTGCTCAATAAGGCAACAAGTCAAAAAGGTTTTACTCAAATCAGAAAAATAAGCAACGACACCTACCAGATAAACTCATCAGAACCAAGGCAGTGAGGAGAAAGATGCTTGCCACCTTCATGGCTGAAATGCTGGTTCTAGAGCTCAGTCGAAAACTGCACTGAACTTACACTTCGCTCTGGAACCCTGGGACTGGAAGGGTCATATAGTGTGCGTGGGCTTCCAGTCTCCACCTCCTGCTCTGCGTCACAGATCTCCTTGGTTATTGATTGACTCCGTAGTATAGCCTGTCCTCCAGGTTTGGGGCACACCACCAGTGTAAGAAAGGTGTAGGAGAGGAATGCCCTAGGCCTTCCTAGGTAAAAGTGCAGGGTAAAGACTGTCAGGAAGAGATTACTAGTGGTTACTTGGTTCTTGCCCTAACTTCCTCTGACTATGGAGAGAAAGCCCATGGTCAAGTTCTGGTTTTCTCATCTGTAAGGTGAACTCAAAAGTTCTTGTCCTCTGTAATTCTAGGTGTATAAAAGGTATGAATATCTAAAAAAATTCCATTCTTGCTTCTTTTTCTTCAGCTTTTAAAATTCTTTCTCTGTTTTCTTTTTCTGCCACCCATTCACAAAGCCTAAAGTAGCTGACAGAGGGCCAGGTTAGAGGTAAGGAGGACTCTCTTTCCTAAGGTGTGTGTGTACTCCAAGGTAGAGTGGGCTCACCAGAGACTCTTACCAGCTCTATGTCCTTGGACAAGTAGTTCACCTGGGGATGGAAATAATAACAGTACCTACCTCAAAGAATTGATCTTTCATTCCAAAATATGCCTTGTGTATATTTTGGAACGATTTGTGGTTTGGGGAGATAATTCTCAATTCTTTCTCATCTTTCTGCATGTCTTATGGGTAGAGACATCGACTGCGTGTGTTTCAAACAATCTTTTCAAGAGTGTTTCTACAGGAAATAGCCTTGGAATGTAGAATAGTCTCTCTCTCTGGTGTAAAGGACAGGTTTGTTTGCCATTGGGTATAAGATAGTATCTCTCACTAGGGCAAAGTTTAGGCACGTATAATGCTTTTTTTGTGTATCTGCATCACATGGTTTGTGGTATCTTAGTTCCCCAAGCAGGGATTGAACCTGGGCCATGGCAGTGAGAGCACCAAGTCCTAACTGTTGGACCACCAGGGAATTTCCAGGCATAGTGCCCTTGAAAAAATTTAGGGATTTTTAAAAGCTGGGCATCCTTCCCTTGTAGCACATTGTGCTTTCTCTGTATGTTTCCTTGGCCCTCTTCGTGTCACGCTATGGAGGCTGGGCCTGGGGAACCAGAGCAAACGCTGGGACTCTGGCTATTGCTATTGAGTAATTACATCTCTTTTCTCTGAGTCAGGAGTCTGTGTCTTCTGTCAGACTGCCTTTAACTGTGGCAGAATAACGTGTCAGCTTCCAACCAGGGTGAAATCTTAAACCCTCCCAGGTAATGATGTATGTTAACTGTATTCAAAAGAAAAAAAAGAACTGTACAAATCTATGGTGATGGATCACTGTTCTCATGAAGCTTCCATGACATTTTAGTTTGAGAGAGATAGGGAATAAAAAAGTAATCAAATAATTACAAAGTATATCAGATTATACTAAACGTTATGGAGAAAAAGAAGATATTAAGCAGAGGTGGCATGAGGAAGCAGAAAATATTAAGAAGAGATGGCAAGAATACACAGAAGAACTACACAAAAAAGATCTTCATGACCCAGATAACCATGATGGTGTGATCACTCACCTAGAGCCAGACATCCTGGAATGTGAAGTCAAGTGGGCCTTAGGAAGCGTCACTATGAACAAAGCTAGTGGAGGTGAGGGAATTCCAGTTGAGCTATTTCAAATCCTAAAAGATAATGCTATGAAAGTGCTGCACTCAATATACCAGCAAATTTGGAAAACTCAGCAGTGGCCACAGGAATGGAAAAGGTCAGTTTTCATTCCAATCCCAAAGAAAGGCAATGCCAAAGAATGTTCAAATTACTGCACAATTGCACTCATCTCACATGCTAGTAAAGTAATGCTCAAAATTCTCCAAGCGAGGCTCCAACAGTACATGAACCGTGAACTTCCAGATGTTCAAGCTGGTTTTAGAAAAGGCAGAGGAACCAGAGATCAAATTGCCAACATTCGCTGGATCATTGAAAAAGCAAGAGAGTTCCAGAAAAACATCTATTTCTACTTTATCGACTACACCAAAGCCTTTGACTATGTGGATCACAACAAACTGTGGAAAATGCTTCAAGAGATGGAAATACCAGACCACCTGACCTGCCTCCTGAGAATCTGTATGTAGGTCAATAAGCAACAGTTAGAACTGGACATGGAACAATGGACTGGTTCCAAATCGGGAAAGGAGTACGTCAAGGCTGTATATTGTCACCCTGCTTATTTAACTTGTATACAGAGTACATCATGAAAAATGCTGAGCTTGAAGAAGCACAAGCTGGAATCAAGATTGCCAGGAGAAATATCAATAACCTCAGATATGCAGATGACACCACCCTTATGGCAGAAAGTGAAGAAGAACTAAAGAGCCTCTTGATGAAAGTGAAAGAGGAGAGTGAAAAAGTTGGCTTAAAACTCAACATTCAGAAAACGAAGATCATGGCATCCAGTCCAATTATTTCATGGCAAATACGTGGGGAAACAAAGGAAACAGTGAGAGACTTTATTTGGGGGGCTCCAAAATCACTGCAGATGGTGACTGCAGCCATGAAATTAAAAGATGCTTGCTCCTTGAAAGGAAAGCTATGATCAGTCTAGACAGCATATTAAAAAGCAGACACATTACTTTGCCAACAAAGATCCATCTAGTCAAAGGTACGGTTTTTTCAGTAGTCATGTATGGATGTGAGAGCTGGATTATAAAGAAAGCTGAACACTGAAGAATTGATGCTTTTGAACTGTGGTGTTGGAGAACACTCTTGAGAGTCCTTTGAACTACAAGGAGATCCAATCAGTCTATCCTAAAGGAAATCAGTCCTGAATATTCATTGGAAAGACTGATGCTGAAGCTGAAACTCCAATACTTTGGCCACCTGATGCAAAGAACTTACTCCTTTGAAAAGACCCTGATGCTGGAAAAGATTGAAGACAGGAGGAGAAGGGGACAACAGAGGATGAGATGGTTGGATGGCATCACCAGCTTGATGGACATGAGTTTGAGTAAGCTCTGGATGTTGGTGATGGACAGGGAGGCCTGGCATGCTGCAGTCCATGGGATCCCAAAGAGTCAGACATGACTGAGTGACTGAAATGAACTGAACTGAACTGAGGTGAGCACATTTATCTACTTTATTTAAATTGCATATGTAAAATTGTATATATTTCTCATATATGTATCTCTTTGCTAGATCTCTCCTCTGATCTTCATACCAGATATTAAGTGCCTTCCTGAAAATTTTGAACATCCTATAGACACTTCAAATTTAATGTTATACTACTGTTTTAATCATTTACCACAGATATTTGTCTCTTCAGCCTCCCAATTGCTTCTCTTTCCTCCAGTTGTTTGGTCAAGACCTAAGTGTTCTTCTTGATGCCTTCCTCCACCTTCACCTGATGTGCCATCTTCCACTCTTAATTCATTTCCAAGGTCTCTTCTTGACTTTGTGTCCAAAATAACCTCAATTCTGGACACTTCTCATTCCCTTACACGGTCCTATCTAAGATGATGCAATCATTTCCACCTTGACATTCTGAAATTTCTTTCAGGTAGTTTCCCAACAACATCTGTTATTTCATCTTCCAAGCTACCCTCCATAGGATAATTCAGTGATCTTTATAGAGTGTATGCGTGATCATGCGGTGCTCCAGTTCCCCATGGTTCAGCATCCTAGGAAAGGTTGATGTGAATGGCTTGGCTCCTGTCTACATCTCTTACTTTATTCCCATCAGTTTCCTGCTAGTTCAGTCTCTCAGTCCACATTGGTCTTTTCTTTGTTCTCTCTTGAAGGGGGGCGACGTGGGGGAGCATCTAGCTTTTAAGCTTCAGATTCAGGCTACATTTTCTCATGGAGCTGCTTTTCTGAGCATTCCCTAATTCTCTTCTGTGTCTATATTAACTTTTGTTATTTTATTATTTCCTGATACCCTGCATAGCACTTAACTTCCATTCTATAGCTGTTTTTATGATTATTATGTAGTATCTCTTCACCTTTAGGGAGCAAATTTTGTTGTTTTGTTTACTGTAGTAGCAAGCAAAGTACCTGGAAAAGAGTAGGTTCTAAATAAATATTTACTGAAAACGTAAGTTGAGTAGTACATGTATATATCTGATTTTCCTAAAGACTCAGTTTTATGCCTTGTTCATTTTTACTCCAGTGTCTGCAATAGAGTAGTCCTTCACTGGCTTCTTTAGTCTTTTATTTGCTCAGCCATTATTATAATTGAATATTCATAGAGCCTTGCTATTTAAAAAGTCTGGCTTGAGTGCAAAGGAAATCCATATGATTTCTGCTCTCATGGAGTTTAGGCTAAGCATTTACAAATATCATCTGAATGAGTAAAGTTTTGTTCATTTCAAATCATAATTTAAACATTAGTTTTATTGTTAATAAGAAGTTTCCAATAGCCACCATAAAGGGTTGGGGCTGTTAATATTTGAATTTTAATAGAAAAGGAATTTTTCTTTGGTTTCACAAGTAGTCTGAGGACAGAGGATTGACTTGGGACAGGAACTCTTTTTTTCTTTTTTAAAAATTTATTTTAATTGGAGACTAATTACTTTACAATGTTGTGGTGTTTTTTGCCATACATTCATATGAATTACCATGGGTGTACATGTGTTCCTCATCTTGACCCTCCCTCCCACCTTCCTCCCCATCCCGTCCCTCAGGGTCATCCAGTGCATCAACCCTGATCGCCCTGGGACAGAAACTCTTTAGATAATAATAGCAGTAGTAAAACATTCAGATTTAGAACCATCTGATGCCAAAGCCCAGGCTCTTTCCAAAACACTGATTAATAGACATTTTGACTCTGGACCCAAAGTAAAACACAGATTTTGTGTTATGGCCTAGTATATACATACACACACATGTATGTCATAGACAAGTAAGACTGTTAAGAAATAAAACATAATCTTATGATACACAATGGTTCTTGGTACATTTTATTCTGTCCTATCTCATAGTTCACCAGTCCTGACTTGCAATTTGAAAAACATTTTACTACAATGAAATCCCATGGACTCCATTCAATCTTGTTTTCTAATTCACGTGGCGGATTCATGTTGATGTATGGCAAAACCAATACAATATTATAAAGTAATTAGCCTCTAATTAAAATAAATAAATTTAAATTAAAAAAAAAAAGAACCTGGGTCAAATTCTAGTTAGAAACTGCCCTAAATTATGATAGGAGATGGTTCTTTGGAGGCACAAATCGAAGAGGACATGAAGAGACAAACCTGGCTCTAATTACAACACTGCTGTTTCAACTGTGATAGAACTCTGGGGAAATTATTTTCTTTAACTACAAAAATATATTTCATAAGATATTTGGTTTGAGTAAAAATAAACCTAGAAAAATAAATATTGTGCAAAAATATTCTTTCATCTCCCTTGGAATAATAATTGCTAACTGGTAATAATATCACTCTTTTTCCATGGATTGGAATAATGGTAAAACATTTAAGCTTCTTATGATCAATGTTTTGACAGAATAAATACTGTTAGAATAAATACTATGTGCCCTAAAGGATGGGATGAGCACTGGTTGGAACAATTCTGCTACTGTTCTAGACTGTTAGTCATATTTAATGTGTTTACATGGCCTAGCCTTGTGTCAGTCCCTCCTTCACTTTACTTCTCTGTGTACATATCCATCAGTATATTATCAGGAACTCAATCAAATGTACTATGACCTACTGTCCTTTGTGTCAAGGACTAATTATGCACCTGAATAAAGAACGATGACAAACCTTAAAAGAACTGTTGTAATGGGTGCTGAGAGTATTGGCTGGAATGGGGATGTTGGTTGAGCACCTGTTAATTTTCACATCCTGTTCTCAAGGTTTGACTGGTATAAAAATTACAGAAATTGGAGAGACTCAGCTTCATATATTTAACCTGACACTTGAAGACTTCTTTGACTTAGCTGCATCTTAACTGTTAAATCTCATTTTTCACAACTCATGGACCTTTCTGATTTTTCTTAAATGATCTCTTCTTTTCTTTATACTGCTTACTCTCTTAAAAGGTACCAATGATTTTGTACCCATCCTCTAAAGCTTGGCTAAAATATCTATGGTCCTTGATTCAATTAGTTATGATTCCCCCTCCTCTTTAATCTCTCATAGAAGTTCATAAACCTATCACTTAATAGTTAAAAAAAATTAGATCATCATCATTACTATAATTATAATCATTGTGGCTAAAAAATTTCAAATCTTTATGCCAGGCACTGTGGTACTTTATTTCCATCATTTAAAGACCCTATAGCATTATTATTTCCATTTTACAAGTAAGGAAACTAAGGCACAAAGATTTCAATTATCATGTTTCTGACCACAGAGATCAAATACTAACATACACATATTTCCTGTAGTCATGTATGGATGTGAGAATTGGACCATAAGGAAGGCTGAGCACCAAAAAATTGATGCTTTTGAATTGTGGTTCTGAAGACGCTTGAGAGTTCCTTGGACTGCAAGGCGATCAAACCAGTCAACCCTAAAGGAAATCAACCCTGAATATTCATTGGAAGGACTGATGCTGCAGCTGAAGCTCCAATACTTTGGCCACCTGATGCAAAGAACTGACTCTTTGGGAAAGACCCTGATGCTGGGAAAGAATGAAGGCAGGAGGAGAAGGGGGTAACAGAGGATGAGATGGCTGGATGGCATCACCAACTCGATGGACATGGGTTTGAGCAAGCTCTGGGAGTTGGTGCTGGACAGGGAGGCCTGGCACGCATCAGTCCACGGGGTCACAAAGAGTCAGACACAACTGAGTGACTGAACTGATATATATACACGTGTGTATGTGTACATACATTTATATATCTATGTGTGTATGTATACATATGTATATTTATATAATATATATCTGGAGCTTCCCCAGTGGTTCAGTGGTAAAGCATCCACCTGCAATGCAGGAAATGGGGTTTGATTCCTGGGTTGGGAAGATCCCTTGGAGGAGCAAATGGCAACCCACTCCAGTATTCTATGGACAGAGGAGTCTGGCAGGCTACAGTCCATGGGGTTGCAAAGAGTTGGACACTGAGCGACTGAGCACACACGCAGTGTATATCTGACAAATGACTTCAAATCTCCTGTTTGTTCTTCCTAATGCACTTTTTTATGTCCCACCACTTTTCACTTTGAAACAGTTGCTTCAGCATTTGAGTATAGTGACATGGTTAGCACTAGCTTAAACTTTAGGAGGCCTGGGTTCCTAATTTAATATTGCCACTGACAACCGCTCAAGTTTCTTTACTCCTTCAGCTTTGGTTTCCTTTTGATCCATGTATTACAAATATGTTCTTCTATTGAGTGGCTTACATTTTCATCTTTTCAGTGATATCTTTTGATGAACAAAGGTCCTTAATCTTAACAGGTTCCAACTTAGCAATCTTTTCCTTTATCATTAGTGTTCTTTTTTGGGGGAGAGTCTCCTGTTTAAGAAAGTTTTGCCTGCTGAAAAATTATGAAGATACTCTATATAATTCTAGAAGTTCTACAGTCTACTGTAATTAATTTTTATAGATGATGTAGATAGATGTCAAGATTCAGTCTTTTTTAACATAGATTTGTGGATAATCAATCGTTTTCAATTACTGAAACCAGCACTTTCCCCTATCACATGCCGTATCACCCATGTTGCAAACCATTGCCCAGAAACCACTGTGGCTAAGTTTCTGGTCCCTATTATCTTCTGTCTGTTCTTGCTTAGATACCATACTGAATTTTTTATCTAATGTGTTCTTCTCTCTCTACAATACCTGCTTGCCCCTCACAGATGCACACCTTTGTCCACTGTGGTGGGCGGTAGATGGCAGCCTTCCCCTCTTATCTCTCCTATTGCCTAATGTTTCATGACTTTGTACAGGCCCATCCTGTGGCCATGGAAAATCCACCCTGAGCTATTTCTCCAATTACTTTGGTCTCACTGAAATAGGTCTTTATCTGTTACCACTAAGAATATAACTGGAGTTAAAATATTCTTCTCTTTCTTGGGTTTCTTTTTTTGTGTCAAAGAATGTTGAAGGCAGTGGGGTTGCACCCTTGTTTTATAGGTGTCAACACGGTACTGAGCTCACATATTCCTCAGAATTCCAATCAACTGGTTGTTTTAACATCATCAGCAGATCCACATCATAAAAGTCTCATAGTTAAAAGTAGGGAACCTGAATGCTGTTTTGTAACAGTACAGTTGTAGGGCAAACTAAATGTCAGCTAGCTATCGCAACATGACTTTCCAGGGTTTGTCACTGTTCTCTAGAATAATCATGTTCTCCACGGGATTGGGGAAGACACGAATCATCTGTTCTAACTCTTTATCTGATGTTTAAATCTCATCTGTCTGACAGTGGGCATGTGCCAATGTTTAAACACTTCAGGTGACAGGGACTGGCAGTTTCTTCTATGGAGTTGAAACCTTTTCTGGAATTTCCATCTATTTATCCTACTGCTTGACCTCAGGTCAGTTCTGTTTTGCCACATCCTGATCCTCCAAATGTTTGTTAATAATGACTATTGTTCACTTTGAATGTCCTCTTCTGTGAGCCAACCCAGTCTGTCAACTATTCGCACTTGATATTGCTTCAAGTTTTTCTTCCTCAGGGTGGTTCCATTTTGTCTTTGTGCTTTTTAAAGGGAATTATCTGGAATGCTACTGCAGGATGTTTAACCACTTCAGTGGACTAGAGGATCGTTACCTTTCTCTCACTCCATGTGTTAAATTCTAATAATCATGTCTAAAATCTTGTTAATTATCTTCCAACTCAAAGTTATACTCTTACTTACTCTGCTACACAAAATTTACCTGTCTTACCCCCCATCATGAGATACTCCAAAGTTTCTTTAAAAAAAAACTCTGTCCTCACACTTACACACTTAGAAAACTTACACACGCACTTACACACTCACACACATACTTACTCACACACTTAGAAAACAAACCTATTACTGAAGAGGAAATGTAGGGGGAGGGATAACTTAGAAGTTTGGGATTAATGGATACATACTACTGTATATAAAAGAGATAACTCATGAGAACCTGCTATACAGCACAAGGAATTCTACTCAGTGTCCTATAATAACCCATGTGGAAAAAGAATCTGAAAAAAGAATAGATACATGTATATGTATAACTGGGGCTTCTCAGATAGCACTAGTGGTAAAGAACCTGCCTGCCAGTGCAGGAGACCTAAGAGACCCAAGTTTGATCCCTAGGTCGGGAAGATCCCTTGGAGGAGGGCATGGCAACCAACTCCAGTATTCTTGCCTGGAGAACCCCATGGATAGCGTAGCCTGGTGGGTTACAGTCTGTAGAGTTGCAAAGAGTCAGACATGACTGAAGTGACTTAGCATGCAAGTCACTGTATGTAAACCGGATCAGTTTGCTGTACCTGTCCTTTAGCTGACAGTGTATCAGTTCATGTGGGGTGAACCAGATGGGGAAGTGCCTCAACCTCACCACTTCCTTAGTACATTGAAGTTTTACAACTGATGTACTTTTTAATTCACCAAATACTTATGCAGACTTATTATGTGTTAGGTGCTGGTAGAAGGGATTATATAAATTACATTCAAAGTAAGTTAGAAAGTGAAGAGAATGTGAGAAAATGGAAATGAAGAGAATGACATACATATGAAGAACTTTTGCTCTAAAGAGAGTAGGGAATAGGTTCCTGAAAGTAGACATGAGTTCAAAAAGGGTCTTAAGATTGGAAATAATGTGCTTCAAATATAGACTTTTGAAGACAACTATCAGGCTCAATCTACACACTCTTTTCTTTTTAAATTGAAGGACAGTTAAATTACAGTACTGAGGTTTAGGTGGACAGCAAAGTGATTCAGTTATACATTTAAATGTTTATTCTCTTTCAGATTCTTCTCCATTTTACAAGATATTGAGTATAGTTCCCTGTGCTATACAGTAGTTTGTTGTTTATTTTATATATGGTAGTGTGCAAATATTTGTATATATTTAATCCCAAACTCCTAATTTATTTCTCCCCTCTCCACTCTGCTATCCTCTTTGGTAACCCTAAGTTTGTTTTCTATATCTGTGAGTCTATTTCTTAAATACTAATTTCTGCAAACTCAAAATTCCTAGTTCTTTTAATCATTTACCAGAGTAGCAAGAAAATAATGTCATAAACCCTCTATAGAGCCTTTCTGTATTCAATGCATGAAAGGCAAGTGATAAGTATTTGCCGTTGGGGTAATAAAGGAAAATTATTGTATTGTTATCAATCAAGATGATTTTTTTCTACTGAAGTATAATTGGCATACAACATTATATTGGTTTCAGGTGTAGAACTTAGTGATTTGACATTTTATATGTTGCAAAATGATCACTGCAGTGAGTCTGGTTACCATGTGTCACCAGACAAAGTTGCACATATTTTTCTTTGTAATAGAACTTTTAAAGATTTATGCTCTTAGATCCAAAAGTCTACAAGCAATAAATGCTGGAGAGGGTGTGGAGAAAAGGGAACCCTCTTACACTGTTGGTGGGAATGCAAACTAGTACAGCCACTATGGAGAACAGTGTGGAGATTCCTTAAAAAACTGGAAATAGAACTGCCTTATGATCCAGCAATCCCACTGCTGGGCATACACACTGAGGAAACCAGAAGGGAAAGAGACATGTGTACCCCAATGTTCATCACAGCACTGTTTATAATAGCCAGGACATGGAAGCAACCTAGATGTCCATCAGCAGATGAATGGATAAGAAAGCTGTGGTACATATACACAATGGAGTATTACTCAGCCATTAAAAAGAATACATTTGAATCAGTTCTAATGAGGTGGATGAAACTGGAGCCAATTATACAGAGTGAAGTAAGCCAGAAAGAAAAATACCAATACAGTATACTAACGCATATATATGGAATTTAGAAAGATGGTAACGATAACCCTGTATGAGAGACAGCAAAAGAGACACAGATATAGAGAACAGTCTTTTGGACTCTGTGGGAGAGGGAGGTGGGGGGATGATTTGGGAGAATGGCAGTGAAACATGTATAATATCATATAAGAAATGAATCGCTAGTCCAGGTTCAACGCAGGATACAGCATGCTTGGGGCTGGTGCACTGGGATGACCCAGAGGGATGGTATGGGGAGGGAGGCGGGAGGGGGGTTCAGGATGGGGAACACGTGTACACTCGTGGCGGATTCATGTTGATGTATGGCAAAACCAATACAATATTGCAAAGTAATTAGCCTCTAATTAAAATAAATAAATTTAAATTAAAAAAAAGATTTATGCTCTTAGCAACTTCCTAGACTAGTAATTCTAGTAATTCTGCACTAGTAATTCTGCAGCAAAACATGTAAAGAAAATAAATAGCCTTACATGATCTCTTGACAGATTTTTCTGTCTAATGAGTTACAAAATAAAACAACAGAAATTTCTGGTTTTCAGAAGTCTGCATGGTTTGGTATTATGAATTAGGGACTGTGGACTTACACCTACTTCATGGAGTTTTCATGAGAAATAAAGAAGATGATGCACGTAAAGCTCATGGTTCAGCCCATGGCACTAAGGGCTTAGTACATGGTTACTATTACTACTACTGACACACTATAGCTTATGATAAATTTGGGATCAACCTCCTGCCCTTTCTCTTTTCTCTGATTGGTAAAATCTTTCTTCACTGTATATCTAATTAATAGGAAACTTCTGAACTGCTCTTGCATTAATTTTTTTTAAAGGTGGGGGGGGGGTGGTTCTTGTGTCCCAAGCCAAATAAAAAATTATATATAAAAAAGGGGGCAAGCCATCAGTGTTGGAGATTACCCCTTCTGTCTTTCCTTGTTGACAGAGACCTGAGCCTCATTTTCAGCAGCTTTGCTCCTTTCCCAACCTGGCAGTGATTCCTCTCCAGCAATGATTAACTAAATGCTCAAATAGGGGAGAAGGAAACAGTCTAGTTGAGACATGTAAATGTTTACTGGAAGAAAACAAAATGGTTTTATGGTGTAAGGAAACCAAGAAAAATTCCATTGCTAAAGGTAGAAGCGTATATTTAAGGTTGAAAGATCAATAGATGACTAACCATATTTCAAATAAGGAAATGTAGATGGGTGTGGAACAAGCACAGCAAGAGAGAGAATGTGAAGAAAATGAAAACAATTGGAGTAGATTCTGGCTTCTAGTTCTACTTCTGTTAAACTAACCTCTTGCATTTTAATAATGAATTCTTGCCAATTCAAATGATCTTTTGTTAGTCTTTCTCACATCTCTAGATTTATGGTTTATGTCTCCAGACTCTATGTGGCTTCATTCTACTCTGGAGAATTTCCATTGATGCCCTGACATCATTTTCAAACACTTTTGTTGTTGTTCAGTCACTTAGTCATGTTCAACTCTTTGTGATCTCGTGGAATGCAACACACCAGGCTTTCCTGTCCATCACTATCTCCCAGAGTTTGCTCAGACTCATGTTCTTTGAGTCAATGACACCATCCAACCATCTCATCCTCTATCTTCCCCTTCTCCTCCTCCCTTCAATCTTTCCCAGCATCAGAGTCTTTTCCAGGGACTCACTTCTTTGCATCATGTGGCCAAAGTATTGGAGTTTCAGCTTCAGCATCAGTCTTTCCAATGAATATTCAGTGTTGATTTCCTTTAGGATTGACTGGTTTGATGTCCTTGCAGTCCAAGGGACTCTCAAGAGTCTTCTCTAGCACCACAGTTCAAAAGCATCAATTCTTCGGCACTCAGTCTTCTTTATAGTCCAACTCTCACGTCCATGCATGACTACTGGAAAAGCCATAGCTTTGACTATATGGATCTCTGTTGGCAAAGTGATGTCTCTGCTTTTTAATATGCTGTCTAGGTTTGTCATAACTTTTCTTCCAAGGAGCAAGCGTCTTTTAATTTCATGGTTCCAGTCACCATCCACAGTGATTTCAGAGCCCAAGAAAAAGTCTGTCACTGTTTCCATTGTTTCCCCATATATTTGCCATGAAGTGATGGAACTGGATGCTATGATCTTTGTTTCTTAAATTGAGTTTTAAGTCAGTTTTTTCACTCTCCTCTTTCACCTTCATTAAGAGTCTTTTTAGTTCCTCTTTGCTTTCTGCCAAACACTGTACCAAACAAATATGATAATCTTTCTTGTCAGTCCTCCTTTTCTAAACTTTTCTTATTCTCTTGAGAGTGTCATCCTCATTTCAGATCTTAGGCTGAAAGCCATCTTTGGTCCTTACTTATCCATGGTACTCAGTCTAATCAACTGCAATGTTCCTAGTTCATCTTTTATCCACATCCTTCTTTCTAGTCTCATCCTATCACTCTGCTCCATGCATGGATTAGTGCCCTATGTTCAGGTGGGCTCTCCTATATACTATATGCTATGCATCTAATGGTTTTATTTTTTTATTTTTTATTTTTTTTAGTCTATTTAATTTTTTTTTCTCTAATTTTATTTTATTTTTAAACTTTACATAATTGTATTAGTTTTGCCAAATATCAAAATGAATCCGCCACAGGTATACATGTGTTCCCCATCCCGAACCCTCCTCCCTCCTCCCTCCCCATACCATCCCTCTGAGCCGTCCCAGTGCACCAGCCCCAAGCATCCAGCATCATGCATCGAACCTGGACTGGCAACTCGTTTTCTACATGATATTTTACATGTTTCATTGCCATTCTCCCAAATCTTCCCACCCTCTCCCTCTCCCACTGACTCCATAAGACTGTTCTATACATCGGTGTCTCTTTTGCTGTCTCGTACACCAGGTTATTGTTACCATGTTTCTAAATTCCATATATATGCGTTAGTATACTGTATTTATGTTTTTCCTTCTGGCTTACTTCACTCTGTATAATAGGCTCCAGTTTCATCCACCTCATTAGAACTGATTCAAATGTATTCTTTTTAATGGCTGAGTAATACTCCATTGTGTATATGTACCACAGCTTTCTTATCCATTCATCTGCTGATGGACATCTAGGTTGCTTCCATGTCTTGGCTATTATAAACAGTGCTGCGATGAACATTGGGGTACACGTGTCTCTTTCCCTTCTGGTTTCCTCAGTGTGTATGCCCAGCAGTGGGGTTGCTGGATCATAAGGCAGTTCTATTTCCAGTTTTTTAAGGAATCTCCACACTGTTCTCCATAGTGGCTGTACTAGTTTGCATTCCCACCAACAGTGTAAGAGGGTTCCCTTTTCTCCACACCCTCTCCAGCATTTATTATTTGTAGACTTTTGGATTGCAGCCATTCTGACTGGTGTGAAATGGTACCTCATAGTGGTTTTGATTTGCATTTCTCTGATAATGAGTGATGTTGAGCATCTTTTCATGTGTTTGTTAGCCATCTGTATGTCTTTTTTGGAGAAATGTCTATTTAGTTCTTTGGCCCATTTTTTGATTGGGTCGTTTATTTTTCTGGAGTTGAGCTGTAGGAGTTGCTTGTATATTTTTGAGATTAGTTGTTTGTCGGTTGCTTCATTTGCTATTATTTTCTCCCATTCTGAAGGCTGTCTTTTCACCTTGCTAATAGTTTCCTTTGATGTGCAGAAGCTTTTAAGGTTAATTAGGTCCCATTTGTTTATTTTTGCTTTTATTTCCAATATTCTGGGAGGTGGGTCATAGAGGATCCTGCTGTGATGTATGTCGGAGAGTGTTTTGCCTATGTTCTCCTCTAGGAGTTTTATAGTTTCTGGTCTTACGTTTAGATCTTTAATCCATTTTGAGTTTATTTTTGTGTATGGTGTTAGAAAGTGGTCCAGTTTCATTCTTTTACAAGTGGTTGACCAGATTTCCCAGCACCATTTGTTAAAGAGATTGTCTTTAATCCATTGTATATTCTTGCCTCCTTTGTCGAAGATAAGGTGTCCATATGTGCGTGGATTTATCTCTGGGCTTTCTATTTTATTCCATTGATCAATATTTCTGTCTTTGTGCCAGTACCATACTGTCTTGATAACTGTGGCTTTGTAGTAGAGCCTGAAGTCAGGTAGGTTGATTCCTCCAGTTCCATTCTTCTTTCTCAAGATCGCTTTGGCTATTCGAGGTTTTTTGTATTTCCATACAAATTGTGAAATTATTTGTTCTAGCTCTGTGAAGAATACTGTTGGTAGCTTGATAGGGATTGCGTTGAATCTATAAATTGCTTTGGGTAGTATACTCATTTTCACTATATTGATTCTTCCAATCCATGAACATGGTATATTTCTCCATCTATTAGTGTCCTCTTTGATTTCTTTCACCAGTGTTTTATAGTTTTCTATATATAGGTCTTTAGTTTCTTTAGGTAGATATATTCCTAAGTATTTTATTCTTTCCGTTGCAATGGTGAATGGAATTGTTTCCTTAATTTCTCTTTCTGTTTTCTCATTATTAGTGTATAGGAATGCAAGGGATTTCTGTGTGTTGATTTTATATCCTGCAACTTTACTGTAGTCATTGATTATTTCTAGTAATTTTCTCGTGGATTCTTTAGGTTTTTCTAATGGTTTTAAAGGGGCAGAGGACCTGGATTTATGACTTGGCTCATCCACTCACCAAAAAGGTTCTCTCTGTCCTCTATCTCTATACACCAGATTCCTTTTTTCCCTAACACAGTTACCAAGTCATGTTCGACCTGCTTTAAAAATCCTGACTCTCTTCTCTGCTGACACAGTGTCTCTCTAATTCAGACTCTTATCAAGTCATTGAAAGAGTCTCTAAACTGTTCTCAATACATCCTGCTGTTTCTTTAAGGGAGCTTCTTTTTTTTTTTTTTAATTTTATTTTATTTTTAAACTTTACATAATTGTATTAGTTTTGCCAAATATCAAAATGAATCCACCACAGGTATACATGTGTTCCCCATCCTGAACCCTCCTCCCTCCTCCCTCCCCATACCATCCCTCTGGGTCGTCCCAGTGCACTTCTTATTTTAGGATAGTTTTAGATTTATAGAAATATTGAAAAGATAGTACAGAGTCTGTGTATACCCCCCACCTCGTTTTCCATATTGTTACATTATCTTGGTAGCTTTGTCAAAACTAAGGAACCAACACTGGAATATTTCTATTAACTGAACTTCAGATTTTATTCAGATTTTGCTACTTTTCCCACTGCTGCCGAGTTTTTTTTTTGGTCCCAGAATCTCATCCAGGATATGACATCACATTTAGTAGTCATGTTTCGTTAGTCTCCTCTGACCTGAGATGGCTCCTCAGGGATATCCCTTGTTCCTATACCTGAGTTTTGTAAAGTACTAATCACGTGTTTTTTAGCATGTCCCTCAATTTAGGTTTGTTTGTGTTTTTTGTTTTTCTCATGATCAGACTGGGGTTATGGATTTGGGGAAAAACATCACAGAGATGATGAGATACTCTTTTCATCGGATGTCACGGAAACATGCTGTTAACATGACTTGCCACTGATGATGTTAAACTTGGTCACCTGGTTCAAGTAGTGTAGGCCAGTTTCCTCAACTACAAAGTTACGTTTTACCTCCCTTTTCACAGTCTATTACAGAGAAGGCAATGGCAACCCACACCAGTACTCTGGCCTGGAAAATCCCATGGATGGAGGAGCCTGGTAGGCTGCTATCCATGGGGTCGCTGAGTCGGACACGACTGAGAGACTTCACTTTCACTTTCATGCATTGTAGAAGGAAATGGTAACCCACTCCAGTGTTCTTGCCTGGAGAATCCCAGGGATGGGGGAACCTGGTGGGCTGCCGTCTATGGGGTCGCACAGAGTCGGACACGACTGAAGCGACTTAGCAGCAGCAGCAGCAGCAAGAGATACTTGTCTCTTTTCCCTTATTTGTTTGTTTTTGTGTCCAATAATTAATTTATATCAGTATTCTCAGGGAGGGAGAAATTTCCCCCTCTACCCTTCTTGAGTTCTTTTGATTGGACCAGTAATAAATTTAACAGAAGACTGATAGACGGGAGAAAAGGAAACAGGTTTAATTTGTGTGCATGAAGTTCTCATAGAAGTGGAGCCTAAAATGTGGCCAAAGCAAGAAACTTTTATATTTTTTAAACAAAGAAACAATAAATTTATGAGCAATTGACAAGACAAAGAAACTTAGGTTTTGGGTGCTCAATTAGTGAATCTTCTAAAGAGAGTCTGGGCTTTGGGTAGTAAATTAAAGAGGTGACAAGTTTTATTTATACAGGCAGTTTGGTGCCAATTCTCTGTCTCCGGTGATAAGGCCATATGGGTGTCCTTACGTTTTCAGATGCAGAGAGGGAAATTTCACATGGGAGGTTTATTTCCTACTTTCAGGGAGACAGAGAGGAGGATCAACGTATCCCTGCTACACTGGGCATTTCTTAAGTCACTTTAATTCAAAATAAGCAATGTGATTGGTCACCTGAACCCCAACAGTTTAGATTTTGACATAAGTAAGTACAAAGTCTAATGAATGAACATGAATGAATATTCATTTAAATATGAATATTTATGTTTAAAATAAGCCAATACTATGCAATTTATTTTGTGGGTCAAAAACCCTTCCAGCTTTGCCATCGGGAGTAATTTCCACTTGGTTCCTATAGCCCTACGTATATGCCTGCATGCTCAGTCGTGTCCACCTTTTTGCGACCTCAGGACTAGAGCCCGCCAGGCTCCTATGTCCATGGGATTTCCCAGGCAAGAATACTGGAGTGGGTTGCCATTTCCTTCTCCAGAAGATCTTCCTATCCAGGGATCAAACCTGCATCTCCTGCATCTCCTGCATTGGCAGGCAGAGTCTTTACCACTGAGCCACCTGGGCATGTTCTTTTTCTTTTCTTTTTTTTGAGTATTTACTTAATTTCAGTCACTACAAAATGCTTGAAACCTACTTTGCATTTTTCCTGCCTCAGTCCTAGAATCAATTATTTTTCTCCTGCCAGTTTTTAAGTCATCTAATCTATTCTTTGCTTGGAAGCAGAATGATAATGTAACTCCCTCAATTAAAATTTTTCATTGACTCCATTTTCACAATTACGATAAAATGAAAATTCCTCAACATGGCATAATCAGTCCTTTAGGACTTGTCCTGCTTTTGTGGACCAAATTCACCCACATCTCAGTTTAGATTTCGCTTCTTCTGGGAAACCATTCTTCATCAGTGCCCCTCTCCCCAAACATGGATTTAGAAAACTTTTCTGTGTGCTTTCTTAGTGCTCTGACTGTATAGTGAGAGGCTGTGAATAAACTGTGTTGAATGGGTAATACTGTAATCTTTATAATAGCAACAAACCACTGTGTTCTCATTTGAAAAATGGGCAGGCTGGCTTCTCATTATTAGTTTGAATGTAGTGAAATAGGTTTATGAAAATTTTATGTGAGTTTTAATCAACTTACAGATATGAATTAGGCTAGAAAATAGGGATAAAGAATTAAATAATGAAACTTCTATCCTCGAAACCCTCCCCTCCCCCTGACAATACAGATTCTAAGACAAGAAGTTTACTTGGTGGAAGCAGGAGGAAAGGAACTGAATGTGTAAGACAAAAAAAGTAGAAAAGGGATACATTATTGGCCTGATTACCATAGAGGGCAATCGGTGCTCAATCCCCACTGAAAGGTCTCGGAGAACATATATAAAATCAGAAGCCAGAGTATTTATCTATGGAACTCTGACTCCCATTGCTAAAGAGTTGGTTCCAGAAGAGTGGACTTTCCTGCCTTGGCTTTTAAGCTCCTTAGAGGAAGGAAAAGATTCTGAGGCCAAAAGACCGAGAGGCACAATATTGTTCTAAGGTGAGATGTCAGTGTGCACAAAACTGGTCGTTGCAGTGTTCATATTGAAATCAAACGTGGACTGAGTCGTTATGTTGGAAAACATACAAATCACTTGCTATGAAACCATATTCATGGATCTTCAGGGTAGATAAAGTCATATAAGATTTAGACCCAGAAATGATATGTTAGAAGAAAATGAAGAACTGTGTTGAATAAGATAGCTATTAGCTCGTATGAATGATCAGCACAGTGTAGAAATTAATGCTTGCCAGAGTTTCTTTTTTTTTTTTTTGAGACATCATTAAAAAAGTTTTTGAGGTAAGCCTTGAAAGGCACTTAAGATTTGGATTACAGAGGAAGGAGGAAACTTCAGTTCAATCTTATTATTAAGGCTGCCTGGGATGTGACCATTTGAGTGTGTTGTTTGACAAAACTTGACAGGTATTGCACGTACCCTTTCTCAAACTTTTATTAGTAATGCCTTGTATTACCAGGCTCTGGTTACACAGGAAAACTTGACTAGCCTCTTGTCAAAAAAAACAGCTTCTTTTACTGTTGTGAAAAGTGCACATCCATATTCAGAGTGTGATATGGGTTAATAGAAACTGTGGAGAGTCCTTAATCTTATTCAAAAGAAAGCTTTTTGTTGGAGGAGGTAAAAATTTTTCCTCTTCTGTTTTTTATTAAAAAATTTTTTATTGGAATATAGTTGCTTTACACTGTTGTGCTAGTTTTTACCATATAGCAAAGTCAATCAGCTATATGTACACATATATCCCCTCGTTTGGATTTCCTTCCTATTCAGGTCATGCAAAGCATTGAGTAGAGTTCTCTGTGCTATACAGTAGGTTCTTATTAGTTATTTATTTTATACACAGCATCAATAGTGTATATATGTCAATTCCAATCTTCCAATTCATCCCATATCCTCCTTTCCCCCTTGGTCTCCATACATTTGTTCTCTACATCTGTGTCTCTATTTCTGCTTTGTAAATAAGTTTGTGTATACTTCTGCCCTTTTGAATTCTTCTGTCCGGTCTGAGAATTAAGTTACAGGAGAAAATCGAACAGATATTTAATAGCATGTAGGAGAGATTTTCAGGAGAAAATCAAACAAATATTTAATAGTGTGTGTGTGGATCACAATAAACTGTGGAAAATTCTTCAAGAGATGGGAATGCCAGACCACCTGACCTGCCTCTTGAGAACCTGTATGCAGGTCAGGAAGCAACAGTTAGAACTGGACATGGAACAACAGACTGGTTCCAAATAGGAAAAGGAGTTCATCAAGGCTGTACATTGTCACCTGCTTATTTAACTTATATGCAGAGTACATCATGAGAAATGCTGGGCTGGAAGAAGCATAAGCTGGAATCAAGAGAAATATCAATAACCTCAGATATGCAGATGATGCCACCCTTATGGCAGAAAGTGAAGAGGAACTAAAAAGCCTCTTGATGAAAGTGAAAGTGGAGAGTGAAAAAGTTGGCTTAAAGCTCAACATTCAGAAAATGAAGATCATGGCATCCGGTCCCATCACTTCATGGGAAATAGATGGGGAAACAGTGGAAACAGTATCAGACTTTATTTTTTGGGGCTCCAAAATCACTGCAGATGGTGACTGCAGCCATGAAATTAAAAGACACTTATTCCTTGGAAGGAAAGTTATGACCAACCTAGATAGCATATTCAAAAGCAGAGATATTACTTTGCCAACAAAGGTCCGTCTAGTCAAAGCTATGGTTTTTCCTGTGGTCATGTATGGATGTGAGAGTTGGACTGTGAAGAAAACTGAGTGCCGAAGAATTGATGCTTTTGAACTGTGGTGTTGGAGAAGACTCTTGAGAGTCCCTTGGACTGCAAGGAGATCCAACCAGTCCATTCTGAAGGAGATCAGCCCTGGGATTTCTTTGGAAGGAATGATGCTAAGGCTGAAATTCCAGTACTTTGGCCACCTCATGTGAAGAGTTGACTCATGGGAAAAGACTCTGATACTTGGAGGGATTGGGGGGAAGAGAAGGGGATAACAGAGGATGAGATGGCTGGATGGCATCACTGACTCAATGGATGTGAGTCTGAGTGAACTCCGGGAGTTTGTGATGGACAGGGAGGCCTGGCGTGCTGCGATTCATGGGGTTGCAAAGAGTCGGACACGGCTGAGCGACTGAACTGAACTGAACTGAACTGATGGGAGCAAAATATGCTCCCCCAAACTGTGTCTCTTTAACATGAGAGTTAATTTAGGCTGATTATTTTCAAGGCTCAAAAGACTCAGGAAGACACTTTGATCTCTCTGATAACTGCCTAAAGGATATAGATGGAGGATCCGTTTCAGCAAGGGAGCTCTCACCATAGGTAACTATGCTAGGAATTATGTGTGTAAATGAGGAGAAACCTAGCAAAGTCTTTGTTAAAATTTCTTTGTGTCCCTTTGTCTCTGCATGTTCCAGTAAGTGTTTCTTTACCAAACATTTGCTTTTCCCTCATTTGAACATCTACTGAGGATAGAGAGAATGTGAAAATGAATGAGACATACCTTTCACCAAGTTTTGCTGCTTAAATGGAACATATACAATCCTTTAGTAAAAACTAAAACAAAATCCTAGAGCCCAGATTGGAAAGGATATTACTTGGCTATCTGGTCAAAAGTTTGTGTTTTAATGTGGATATATTAAAGGTATTTAAATAGGAGAGTGTTGACTGAAACAAAAAAGCACTATGTGAGACTGTGAGTTTCAGTTTTATTCAGGGGTCTTACTGAGAAATATAGCCTGAAAGACAGGCTCTTAGATAGCTCTGAGGAACTGTTCTAAAGAGGTAAGGGAGGAACTAGGAAATATAGCAGTTTTTGCTGGAAAAAATGTAGTTGAACATCAAAGGATTACTATTAATCATTAAAACAGACATCGCCAGTTAATGATTTTAGTGCCTTTCTATGTCCAGTAAGATGCAACAATCTGAGGTCATTGAAATTCTTTCTTAGCTATGCATCTTAAGTATCTAGGGGCCCTGTATCCAAAGCACAGAAAGCTTCCTGTTTTTTCATCCTGAATTCCCCTCAGAGTGCAATCAGTGTTGGTCGGTGAGTGCAGTGGGTTGTGAAAAACCCCTTTGTATAAGGAGATGATGAGGACATTCTTTGTTCTTTTTGTTTAGAGCTTGTTATCTTTTGGTCATAAATTCTACTAAGGTTTGGTAGACATTTTATAATTGGTTTGTTCCACAATATGATAAAGAATCTGCCTGCAGGAAACCTGGGTTCGATCCCTAGGTCGGGAAGATCCCCTGGAGAAGGGAACAGCTACCCACTCCAGTATTCTTGCTTGGAGAATCCCATGAGCAGAGGAGACTCGCAGGCTACAGTCCATGGGATCGTAAAAAGTCAGACAAACTGAACAACTTTCACTCTGAAGGCTCATTCCAGTTCAGGTGATGATTTTGTCAATAGGCTATTCATGTACTATATCTAGATTGTGTGTATGTGTTCAGATGCTCAGTCATATCCAACTCTTTGTGACCCCACGGACCATAGCCTACCATGCTTCTCTGTTCATGGGATTTCTCAGGCAAGAATACTGGAGTAGGTTGCCATTTCCTTCTCCAGGGGATCTTCCTGATCCAGGGATCAAACCTGCATCTCCTGTGCCTCCTGCATTGCAGGAAGGTTCTTTACCTGCTGAGCCATTGGGAAAGCCCCTATATCTAGATTAGGCTTTGTTAATAACTTGTAAATTCTCTGGATCATATGTCTTCAGTTCAGTCGCTCAGTCATGTCTGACTCTTTGTGACCCCATGAACCGCAGCACACCAGGCCTCCCTGTCCATCACCAACTCCCAGAGTCCACCCAAACCCATGCATTGAGTTGGTGATGCCATCCAATCATCTCATCCTCTGTTGTTCCTTCTCCTCCTGCCCTCAATCTTTCCCAGCATCAGAGTCTTTTCCAATGAGTCAGCTCTTTGCATCAGGTGTCCAAAGTACTGGAGTTTCAGCTTCAGCATCAGTCCTTTCAGTGAACACCCAGGACTGGTCTCCTTTAGGATGGACTGGTTGGATCTCCTTGCAGTCGAAGGGACTCTCAAGAGTCTTCTCCAACACCACAGTTCAAAAGCATCAATTCTTCGGCACTCAGTTTTCTTTATAGTCCAACTCTCACATCCATACATGACCACTGGAAAAATCATATGTCTTACTAGTTTATATGATCCAGAAAATGTTTTCCTTATTGCTTCTTCCTGTATCTAGAGCTACATCGTAGAATTTCTTTTCTTTTTCTTTTTCACTGCACTACATGGCATGTGGAATCTTAGTTTCCTAACCAGAGATTGAACTTCTTTCTGCAGTAGAACACAGAGTCTTAACCACTCTACTGCCCGGGGAAGTCCCCAGTACAATTAATTTTATGTAGAGCTATATATCAGAGAAGGCAATGGCACCCCACTCCAGTACTTTTGCCTGGAAAATCCCATGGACGGAGGAGCCTGGAGGGCTGCAGTCCATGGGGTTGCACAGAGTCGGACACGACTGAGAGACTTCACTTTCACTTTTCACTTTCATGCATTGGAGAAGGAAATGGCAACCCACTCCAGTGTTCTTGCCTGGAGAATCCCAGGGATGGGGGGCCTGGTGGGCTGCTGTCTATGGGGTCGCACAGAGTCGGACACGACTGAATCGACTTAGCAGTAGCAGTAGCAGAGCTATATATGTGATCAATTGCCTTAAGATATTTAGTGATCATTAATTTTGTCAGAGTCTTAGTTAACATATGCAAAAAATGACAATCTTATAAAATAGATAGGATTATGAGTAATATATCTAATAGCATTAATAAGGTTATAAGTAGGGATTTAAGCCATGAGCTTCCAGAATTAAACAAATTTTTTAAAAGATGACCAATATTAGGAAGTGGATCACTTAAAGCAGAAATCTGATTTTTCATATGGGTCATAAAATGTTTTATATTAGAAGATTCATCTGATGTAAAAACACAGTATTCACTTTGAATTATGGTGCAGGTGTCTCATTGAGATGCTAGAAGGATATTGAGGGCTGTATGATCTTGTAAGACCACTTTTATTGTCAAAGTGACCTCAGAATTCAGTAGGCTGATAGCCTGATCACTATTTAAGGCCTGTTGGGTGAATTTTGTAAAGGCTTCAACGTGGGCAATTACATCTTCCAATCTTACCGAAGGCACAAAAACAGGTGCTAAATGGCCATATCAATGGTATGACTTAATGGTATATTTCCCAGTATGAATTCAGTCACTTCAGTCGTGTCTGACTCTTTGTGACCCCATGGACTGTAGCCCACCAGTCTCCTCTGTCCATGGCATTCTCCAGGCAAGAATACTGGAGTGGTTAGCCATTCCCTTCTCCAGGGGATCTTCCCAACCTAGGGATCTAACCCACATCTCCTGTGTCCTCTGCACTGGCAAGCAGATTCTTTACCACTACACCAGAGTTATATCTGAATTGGCACTCTTGTGGCCTTGAGACAAAAGGAATCCTAGGGTATATTTTACTTTCCATCTTGGAGGAAGCTAGGGCCACAGATTGATGCTGAAAGCCATTGAGTTGCATTGCTGCTATTGCTGCTGCTAAGTCGCTTCAGTCGTGTCCGACTCTGTGCGACCCCAGAGACGGCAGCCCACCAGGTTCCCCCGTCCCTGGGATTCTCCAGGCAAGAACACTGGAGTGGGTTGCCATTTCCTTCTCCAATGCATGAAAGTGAAAAGTGAAAGTGAAGTCGCTCAGTTGTGTCCGACTCTTAACGACCCCATGGACTGCAGCCTTACCAGGCTCCTCCGTCCTTGGGATTTTCCAGGCAGGAGTACTGGAGTGGGGTGCCATTGCCTTCTCCGTGAGTTCCATTAGGTGTGACCTAGTATATTTCTGGTTGCCGGACCCAGTTTGTTCCATATCAGTCTCTCTCTTTAGGGGAAACATGTTGGCATTTTTCATAAGGCACATAGCCTAGTTTTCTAGTTTTATTATGCTGGGTATCTCAGTATGATTGAATTGTTCCCAACATAGGGGAACCTTAAACTTAACTGACTATAGCTTGATGTTAGCCATATAAATCCATCCCATAACTGAGGGTGGGTCCCTCCTGATAATTGGTTAGTTATACTCTTTGACTGAAATTAGCTGGTTGCTCTGATTGAGCTTGAATAACTTGAAAAAAAATTATTATTTATGGACAGGGTTAGAGCAAGTATGGTTGATTGGACAAATGAGGGAATCCCATTTAGCAATATCAATAGCAGCCTGAACAAAACTACAATTTCTTTCTTCTAAAATAAATTTTCTAAGGGTCATCCAATCAGAGCTTTGTCAATAAAAAAAAATCCACCAGGGTAAACCAGAAGTACTGGATGTAAGTAATTAACTACAAACCTGACATTTGAATTGATTTCTCAAATTTGCATGGGATTATATTCATGATAGAAAAACATTTTTATTCATATGCAGAAGTCCATGAAATAAAGAAAACATTCTGAATAATTACTGGTCATGTCTGGCATCTTGGGATAGCTGTCTCCTTCTAATATCATCTTCTTCTCATGCTGATGTTGATGTCATTTCTCCTCTGAGTATTAAGATGAGTTCAAGATCAGCAGTTCTCTCCATAGAGCAGTCCAATGTAGGAGTCCTTTTTAAGTGAAGAATATGAATTTGTGAGTTAATTCCCTTCAGTTTTGTTACTCATGAGCTAGTTAAGAGTACCTGATAAGGAGTCAACTGTCTGTTAATAGTTGGAAGACAGTCCTTTAAGTGATGCTTTTTCCAGTGCACGTAATCTCCTGGTTTCAGGTCATGGAGCATCTGATCTTCATTCAAAAATATATTAGTGTGATAAGCTTCAGGAAGAAGCTTAGGGTATCTTTTAAAATTTTAATTAAGCTTTGTAATAATGCAACATAGTAACAAGGACCCATCTATTAATAGAAAGTGAAGCGTAGAATAAATACAAAATGTAAAATTTTTCTCTCTTAAATTACCACCATCATTTCTACCAAATATAGCCAATTAAAGACTCATTTGTTTGCAAAATAATTCTAGCTTTTAATAAACTTGGCCTGATGATATATGTAAGTGATCACATAGGCTCTTTTATTTATTTTTGTTTGTGTTTTGCTTTTTGTTTTGTTTTTGACAGAGTCTTAACCACTGGACTGTGATGGAAGTCTCAATATAGGCTCTTTTAAATTGACTTTGCTGGAACTTTTCATAAGATATTTCAGACTGAACATTTAAAAGATCTCTCAAGGTATGGAGAAGCATATCAAGGACTTGTCATCAGATTTCACCTACAATATCCACAGATTTGTGATCAGTTCATCTCTTCTTGGGGTTCTCAAACTATTTTGAGGTTTCTGTACTTGCCAGAAAGTGACCTTCATTATTTACTTCAATCATTACATAATTTATCACTCAGGTTCTGGGAACCCTGTAAGCAAGGTACCAGGTTGTTTTTCCAAGGGCCTTTATGGCTTCATAAAGGTTAGGCAGTAGAGTACAACTGCAATGCAGGAGACCTGGGTTCGAGCCCTGGGTAGGGAAGATCCCCTGAAGAAGGGAATGGCAACCCATTCCAGTATTCTTGCCTGGAGAATCTCATGGTCAGAGGAGCCTGGTGGGTCACAAAGAGTCAGACACGACTGAGCAACTAACACACATAAAGTCCACCTTGGTTCTTTAAAGCTTTCTGGTCTTATCTGATTCTATGTGCATTGTCAAAAATGATATTCCAGTCAAAGTCATGGTAATACGACCAGAATTTCTAATTATGCCCTGTTACAAGAAAAACAGATTCTCATTAAACTTATGCAAATAATTATATTGTCATGAAAATAAGAATGTCACTAAGAATTTCTAGATTCTGGAGGAATCAGAGAGAAAAGATAAATGTTTTAGTTCTGCTCACAGAGGTATAATTTATCAAATTGCTATAAACCATAATTAGCTTAAGGAGAAAGATTTCCTTGTATCTGGAAAACAAATATTAAAGCCAGTAATATTTTAAGAAAAAAGTCATAAAAATTATCATTTGGCCCTATGTAACTAATTCTTGTTGATCTTGATCTTCTGTTAACAGTTTTATGAAGTCATCAGGTTTTCTATTAGAATTCTTTATTACTCAGTTCATTGGTATGATCTGAAAGTTATCAGAAACCTGTGCTTGTCAAAAAGTTCTTTCTATGGTTCTTCTTGAAGATGAGGGTTTTTTTGTAAAAGCATCATAGTGAAAGAATAACTGTCTACAATTGATATGAGACTCAAAAAGTCACAGTTAAAGGCCTGATTACAATGTAATTGTCAAAGACTTTTGGTTATTTTGGTAACATACATTATTGAAATATTAACTAGAATTATGATTGATAACATTATACCAGTATATATTCAATTATTAGAAATTCCATATAGTTTCTAGAACATTTATATTACTGATTTGACAATGTTTCCCATGTAATTTAACATATTAAATAAGCCTAATTAGGTTAATATCTGTCTGGGATGTTCCAGGGCCTTCTGAAGCATGCCAAAGTTAGCTACAGGTCAAAAGAACTTAATTTATTTGATTTAAGGATATTTATCGGATATCAAATGGTTATAAAACACTTGATCAAACAGGATCATAGGTCACTGTGAAACAATATGTATTCATTCAGCCTAGTGACAATAAAAGATTTCAAAGGCACATACAGAGAGTTGCAAAAGATTACCTAAAAGATAAACAGATTTTATAACCTGTTCTCAAAAGCGGATCACTAAGACAACATTGTAAATCAACTATACGTCAATAAAAAGTAAAAAAAAAAAAACAAAACCCAATAGTCCAAGAACACTTTGTCCTCTTAACAGAGAGAAAACCAAATTCTAATTTTGTACCACCTTACCTTTAATATTAAAATTCATTCCCAGCTATGCCAGTTCTGATCACATGTAAAACTCCTATCTCAGGGTTTCTTTTCCACAAAACTTCTACAGATTCTCTCTTCACCTTCAGAGTCCTTCCTTTTCTCTCTTTTAACCTCTTTTTAGTATAATATTATTATCTTCCCTTAACAAATGCACTTCTATTCCTTATACCTTCTTTCTTTTGCATACAATGATGTTTCCCTATTTTTAGTAGTTTTAATTTCATATTTTAATTAGAATTCTTAACCTTTAAAAATCTTAACTTCTAATAAAAACCAAGAAGTAAACAACTATAAACTACCCTTTGTATTAGCATTTTGTAGAATGACAATCTTATAAGTACTATCTATAGTTTCTACAAACGTGTGCTTTTTTATAGAAAATGTCTCATTGTGGCACCAAACATATTTATTATTAATAGTCCTAGAAATTTTTAGTTTTCCTGTCAAAAGAAGCCTATTTTCAGTAATGTTTCAGTATCTTATTTTGTTTGGTGATGATCTAGATGTTCAGTAAACTTCCATCATTTCTGTCTATGTTGTCACAAATGGCAGAATTTCCTTCTTGCTCATGGCTGAATAATATCTATCCATTATTTATCCATGGATAATATCCATTCATTTATTATTGATGGGTGCTTAGGTTGTTTCCATGTCTTGACTATTGTGAATGACATGGAATTTAACTTGGGTATATAGACATCTCCTCAAGATTCAATTTTTCATTTCCTTTGGATATATATCCAGAAGTGGGATTGCTGGATCATATGGTGGTTCTATTTTTCAATTTTTGAAAAATCTCCATACTGTTCTCCATAGTGGCTGCACCAATTTACATTCCCACCAACCAGTCACCAGACTTCTCTTATTTCCCTGTCCTTGCCAACACTTGTTATCTCTTGTCCTTTTGATCACAGCCATTCTAATGAGTATGAGGTCATATCTCATTGTGACTTTGTTTGCATTTCCCTGATGATTATTAATGTTGAGAACCTTTTCATGCAACTGTTGATCATCTGGATGTCTTCTTGGGAACAATGTCTACTCAGATACTTTGCTCATTTTTTAGTTGCGTTGTTAGCTTTTCACTATTCAGTTGAAAAAAAAGCTGTTAGGAGAAATTTTGACCTGGAAAAAACACTTAATGGTAACATAAGTATCAAAAGGTTAAGGACTGCATCATTTTCTTTCCTGTTGTATTCCCCTAGTGCCAAGTACAGCTTCTGGTAGGGTAATAAGTAAAATTTCTTTTCTGAATGAATTGAATAATAAGTAATAACTTAAGACATGATGCTGATGGTGGTTTAGTCTCTAAGTCATGTCTGACTCTTGTGATCCCAAGACTGTAGCTCACCAGGCTCCTCTGTCCATGGGATTTCCCAGGCAAGAATACTGAAGTGGGTTGCCATTTCCTTCTCTAGGAATTTAAAATATATGATACGAAGGAAAGATATGAAAGGATATAAGATATATCTGAAGTGTTGTTGAGTAAAATGGGAAACCATTTTTCTTTATGGCACCCGAAGGTAGAAACAGAAGCATTAAGTAAAAGAACACAGCTGCTGCTGCCGCTACTAATTCGCTTCAGTCGTGTCTGACTCTGTGAGACCCCAGAGACAGCAGCCCACCAGGCTCCCCCGTCCCTGGGATTCTCCAGGCAAGAACACTGGAGAGGGTTGCCATTTCCTTCTCCAAAAGAACACAGATTATTAGGCAAATATTTAAAATTTCTTGTCATTAGTTAGTATTGTCCAAACATATAGTGAACCGCCTGAGATATTGAGAGGGGATGGGTGGCCACAGGACAAAAATAATTTTACAGAGGAATGGGACATCGGATTAAGTCATAAGTTTCCTTAACCACTGATTTTGTTTGTTTATTTTGTTTTGGCTGCATATAATCTTCATTGCAGTGCGCGGGCTCTTCACTGAGAAGCACAGGCTTTCTCTAATTGTAGCATATGACCTTAGTTGCCCTGCATCATGTGGGGTTTTAGTTCCCCAACCAGGAATTGAACCCATGTCCCCTGAATTGGAAGATGTATTCTTAACCACTGTACCACCAGGGAAGTTCTGGGGCTTTAGACTCTTTCCAACAGAATATTTCCCTTGTGAACTGTGGAAACATGCAGAGGAAAGGATGTACCTAGAAATGTAAAAATAAAAAAATTTTTGCATTAAAAAATTATTTTATATTGGAGTATAATTGATATACAGTATTGTGTTAGTTTCAGGTGTACAGCAAGGTGTCTTATTTATAAACATCTCTACTCTTTTTCAGATTCTTTTCCCATATAGGTTATTATAGAGTATTGAGTAGAGTTCCCTGTGCTATACAGTAAATCCTTGTTGAAATGTAAGACTTGAAAGGTTTTGGAGTTTCTTTATATGTGTTTAACCTTGGTTCTTAATTAGCTTCTCCCCTAAATTTGGGCTTTATCAGAGTTGAGGGGAGAATGGTGCTCAGGCACTGGTGGTCTCTGAAGCTGGTAAAGTGCCGACTCAGGTATTATCAAAATTTAATCATCACATGTAATGAGTTTAAAAATGTCTGCCTCCATAGGTGTGTTTGGTAGGTAGAAGGACTGAAAAGGCAACTTGCATTACTGGCAATTCTTTCGAAGCCAAAAGTAACTCTTCTTTAGTCAATAGTAATAGCAAAACCAATAATTATTAATGAAAGCACCAGTAGCAATAAAAATCTATGATAAATAATAAAAAGATATACATAATGAAAAGAACTCATTACATACCAAGAACTATGCCATGTTCGCTAAACTCCTTTGATATTTTAAAACACACTAGGGCCTGTTTAACAGACATTTAACAGACAAGAAATCTAAGTTTATGTGGGTTAAGAATCCTGCTTGCCATGCTAGAGGCCACACTGTCAGGAGTGGCAGCTAAAAGCAGATCCTAGTGAATCCACATCATGTTTTTACACACATTAGAAACCCTCTTCTACACCTACATACTCCATTAAAGAAGCTGGTGCAGAAGAAATATTTGTGTGCCTCTGGAAAGTAGGTTATGCCTTAAACATGTGAGCAAGTCATTCCTTTTTTGTATTAGAAGGGATTAAAGAGGAAATTCAGAGAAGGCAATGGCACCCCACTCCAGTACTCTTGCCTGGAAAATCCCATGGATGGAAGAGCCCGGTAGGCTGCAGTCCATGGGGTCGCTAAGAGTCGGACACGACTGAGTGGCTTCACGTTCACTTTTCACTTTCATGCATTGGAGAAGGAAATAGCAACCCACTCCAGTGTTCTTGCCTGGAGAATCCCAAGGACGGTGGAGCCTGATGGGCTGCTGTCTATGGGGTCACACAGAGTTGGACACGACTGAAGTGACTTAGCAGCAGTAGCAGCAGCAAAGAGGAAATCGCCAAAGAACAGTATGTTGAGTTGCAGGTTGGAATTTGAGCACTCAAGGAAGTTATGAAACACTACATTGTCCATTAAGTTCAGACAGAGATTGTGGCAATTAAGAATCTTAAAATCCTGTAAGTCATCTGGTGAACTGTACATTAAGACTTTTAACAAACACTGACTGCTAATACAATGTGTATCACTCAGTTGTTTCTGACTCTTTGCGACCCCATGGACTGTAGCCCACCAGGCTCCTCTGTCCATGGAATTTTCCAGGCAAGAATACTGGAATGGGTTGCCATTTCCTACTCCAGGGAACCTTTCTAACTCAAGGATTGAACCCAGTTCTCCTATGTCTCCTGCACTGTGGGCAGATTCTCTACCACTGCACCACTTGGAAAGCCCTAATACATTGTTTACCAAAGGACATTTTTTTTTTCTAAAGTTCACAGGAAAGACCCAATGTTTAAAAACATTTAAAAAAATAGGTTTTAATTTTAAACTGTGAAACATGCTCATGATAAACTTTGGTAAAAGAAAAGCATATACCCTGAAAAACCATAATTCAAAAAGACACATGTACCCCAATGTTCATTGCAGCACTATTTACAATAACCAGGGCGTGGAAGCAACCAAATGTCCGTTGACAGATAAGTGGATAAAGACGATGTGGTACACATACACAATTACTCAGCCACAAAAAGGAATGAAATTTGGTCATTTGTAGAGATGTGGATGGACCTGGAGTCTGTCATAGGTAGTAAAGTAAGTCAGAAAGAAAAGAATAAATATTGCATATTAATGCATATATGTGGAGTATAGAAAAATGGTAAAGATGAACCTATTTGCAGGGAAGGAATAGAGATGCAGATGTAGAGAATGGACGTGTGGAAGTGGGGGAAAGGGGACAGTGGGATGAACTGGGAGATTAGGGTCGACATATATACTGCCATGTGTAAAATAGGTAGCAAGTAGGAAGTTACGGTATAACCCAGAGAGCTCAGTTCGGTGCTCTGTGATGACCTAGAGGGATGGGATGGGAGGGGGTCCAAAAGGGAGGAGATATATGTATACATATGACTGATTTACTTCTTTGTATAGCAGAAACTAACACAACATTGTAAATCAATTACACGCCAATAAAATACATAGCAGGAGTGAAAAGAGTAAGAAATAGAGTGAACAGTATACAAATATATATACTCAGTTGTTAATGAAAATAATCAATAAGCAATAAAAAGAAAAAAGAAAAAAAGCAGTATAAAAGGAAATTTTGTTGTTAGAAAAGACCTCCTTCTTAAGCCGTCGTGGGTCATATAGCTTCCATGTATTTGTTCTGACACAGGCTTTTGGAGACATATGATCCAGTTTCCCTATTTTTCTTTGTGATAGCCCATCATGTAACTAGGTTGTCATATCCAGTTACGCTCTCCTACCCTCCTGCCAGGCTGGATCTTCTTTCTACAGTCTAAGTGTGGTAATAAAGAAAATGTGTTGAGTTGAGCATTTTGGCTTTAAAGGAACAGGGACCCACTCAAGAGAAAAGGTCATTCATTAGAAGAGATTCAAATTGGTGCTAGAAAGCTATCAGAAGCTGCAATTGCTTTAGGGGTCAGATTCTCTTTCCCCTCTTGTGGGTCACAGGTTGCCATCCTTTAAGGTAATTCTTGCTTCCTCTCTGCTCTATTCCCTCTCGATAGCAACTTCTCTATCTTTTACTTTCTCAAAGTTTCTGCTTCCTTATGATTTCACCTTGCCATGACCCCTCTTGACTCAAAGCAGTCTTTAGGCTTCAGCGTCTACCATCTCCTACTTCGTTTTCTTGCATTAACACTTTTTGTTTCTAAAATGCAAATTCTGACCTAGCTCAGTGTGTGTGTGTGTGTGTTTGTGTACATACCAGGCTATGCTGCTGCTGCTGCTGCTAAGTCGCTTCAGTCGTGTCCGACTCTTTGCGACCCCATGGACTGCAGCCTACCAGGCTCCTCTGTCCATGGGATTCTCCAGGCAAGAGTACTGGAGTGGGTTGCCATTGCCTTCTACAGCATACCAGGCTATACCATAGCTCATAATCCTCAATCCAGCTTGTAGCTTTCTCCTTTGGAGCTAGGTGCTTGGTCCCTGGAAAAACCCATTAGAGCCTCTGTATTTGGGCCTTGTGGTAAACTTCATGGCTATCTGGCAAATAGGGGCTATGGGAGAGGCAGCTTCCTTCTGTCAGCAAGGAAGGCATCCTGAGAGTCAGCCTATCCAGCGGAATCATAACCCTTACATTGCCTTAAAGATATTTACGGAGAAGGCAATGGCACCCCACTCCAGTACTCTTGCCTGGAGAATCCCATGGATGGAGGAGCCTGGTAGGCTGCAGTCCATGGGGTCGCACAGAGTTGGACACGACTGACGTGACTTAGCAAAAAAAAAAAGATATTTAAGTACAAAATGTCCTCATGTAACCCACATTATTCGTGTAATACTCACCAATACAGCAAGGCTCTACTTTCCCCATTTTAGAGAATAAAAAGCAGCAAAAATGAAGTATCAGGCCCCAAGCCATCATTATTAACAAGAGTTGTCTAGCATTATGGTCTATTTGATCTTAAGACAAGTGTTCTCTCTTCTATATCAGAGGTTCTCAAACTTTGACATACCTCAGAATTTTGACATACATCAGACTTTGTCTCAAAGTCTGACATACATCAGAATTCCTTGGAGGGCTTGTTAAACTGCACGTTGTTGGGCTATAGCCCCAAAGTTTCTAATGCAGTGGGTTTAACAGCGAGTCAGAGAATTGGTTGACAGGTTTCTAGGAGAGGCCCTTGATATTAATCTGAGGTATACTTTCAGAATCGCTGTTGTATACAAGTGACTTTATCTGAGTCTCCCATTGATAAGCAGTTGTATCAATGCTTATTGATACAAGGGACCAGGTGACAGGAGAATGTAATTGTATTTATCTTCATAGTTATCTGGAACCTCATAATGTTTTGATTTTCCTGGAAGAGGTTGGGAATAAATCCAATCATTTACAAGGCTGGATCAGGGCCGTGGGTACCTCCTTGAATATCATTGTGATTTGACAGATCTGATCAAACACCTACAGCTATGTAGCTCACACATTTGAGGATGATCAAACAGCCACATGATGAGCCCTGAGTTTGGCTCAGTGGGTAGCAGGGGAAGATTTAGAGTAAGATGCAGATGATCTGGATTCTAATCCTAATTAACAGCTCATGGCATGACATTGGGACCATTTCAAATAAACTCAAACCTGTAAATTTTTCTGTGTAATAGAAATATTAATACTTGCCAAATTCCTATATTTTGTGGATTTACATGAAATTATGTATTTGTTTCAAATATATATGCTTTATAGTTTACAAAAAGTACTTTGTAATCTATAAAACCTAATCCATGATACTGATTATGAGGATGGTGATGATGGTGTTGGCCTTTGAGAGCATCTACTCTGTTCTATTAATAGAGGTGTTGAATACAAGTTAGAGATAAAAAGGAAATTCAGACTTCACACCTACTGGGAGGGCTATTTTTTTTTTTTTTTTAAAGGAATAAAATAACAAGTATTGGCCAGGATGTGCAAGGATTGGTACCCTTGCTCATTACTGATGGAAGTGTAAAAGGGTGCAGGCTCTGTGGAAGACAGTGTGAAGTCTCTTCAAAATAATTAAGCCTAGAATTACTATATGATACAACAATTTTACTTCTGGGTAATACTCAAAAGAAGGCACAGGAAGCTCGGCTCAATGCTCTGTGGTAACCTAGATGGGTGGGATGAGGGGTAGGAAAGAGGCTCAAGAGGGAGGGGATATATGTATTGTTGTTTAATCACTCAGTTGTGTCTGACTCTTTGGAACCCCATGAGTTGAAGCACACCAGGCTTCCTTGTCCTTCACTATCTCCCAGAGTTTGCTCAAACTCATGTCCATTGAGTCCATGATGCTATCCAACCATTTCATCCTCTGGCGCCCCTTTCTCCACCTGCCCTCAATCTTTTCCAGCATCAAAGTATTTTCCAATGAGTTGGCTCTGCATCAGATGGCCAAAGTATTGGAGCTTCAGCTTCAGTGTCAGTCTTTCTGGTGAATATTCAGGATTGATTTCCTTTAGGATTTACTGGTAGGATCTCCTTGTGGTCCAAGGGACTCTCACAAGTCTTCTCCAACACCACAGTTCAAAAGCATCAATTCTTTGGCCCTCAAACTTCTTTATGGTCCAACTCTTACATCTGTACATGACTACTAGAAAAATCATAGCTTGGACTATATGGACTTTGGTCAGCAAAATAATGTCTCTGCTTTTTTAATATGCTTTCTAGGTTTGTCATAGCTTTTCTTCCAAGGAGCAAGCATCTTTTAATTTTATGTCGGTGGTCACTGTCTGCCATGATTTCAGAGCCCAAGAAAATAGAGTGTGTCACTGTTTCCATTGTTTTTCCATCTATTTGCCATGAAGTGATGGGACTGGATGCCATGATCTTAGTTTTTTGAATGCTGAGTTTTAAGCCAGCTTTTTCACTCTCCTCTTTCACCTTCATCAAGAAGCTCTTTAGTTACCCTTCCCTTTCTGCCATAAGGGTGGTGTCATTTGCACACCTAATGTTATTAATATTTCTCCTGGCTATCTTGATTCCAGCTTGGTTTATGTATACATATGGCTGCTTCACTTCATTGTACAGCAGAAACTAACACAACATTGTAAAGCAATTATACTCTAATAAAAGAAAAAGAACTGAAAGTGAGGGCTCAGATGTACATACACCTAATACATATTTGTATTGTGAATCATAGCAGCATTATTTACAGTAGCAAAAAGATGAAAAGAACCTAAATGTCCATTGAAAAGTGAACGAATAAGCAGAAGGTAGTATGTATATTCAATAGAATATTATTTGGCCTTAAAGAGAAAGGAAATTCTAATAATTCTAATGTATTAGAATTCATAGATAAAATATGAATGAACCTTGAAGGCATTATGCTAAGTGAAATAAACCAGTCACAAAAGGATATGTATTCTATGATTTGCATAGAATCATAGAATTTGCCATTTGCATGAACCTAGAGTGTCAGATTTGCATATGATTTGCCATTTGCATATGATTTTCCATTTGCATGAACCTAGAGTGTCAGATCACCCCACTCCAGTAGTCTTCCCTGGAAAATCCCATGGACGGAGGAGCCTGGTGGGCTGCAGTCCATGGGGTCGCTAAGAGGCGGACACGACTGAGCGACTTTACTTTCACTTTTCACTTTCATGCATTGGAGAAGGAAATGGCAACCCACTCCAGTGTTCTTGCCTGGAGAATCCCAGGGACGGGGAAGCCTGGTGGGCTGCTGTCTATGGGGTCACACAGAGTCGGACACGACTGAGGTGACTTAGCAGCAGCAGCAGAGTGTCAGATACACAGATACTCAGATACGCAGATGACATCACTCTTATGGCAGAAAGCAAAGAAGAACTAAAGGGCCTCTTGATGAAAGTGAAAGAGGAGAGTTAAAAATTTGGCTTAAAACTCAACATTCAGAAAACTAAGATCATGGCATCTGGTCCCATCACTTCATAACAAGTAGATGGGGAAACAATAGAAACAGTGAGAAACTTTATTTTGGGGGGCTCCAAAATCGCTGCAGATGGTGACTGCAGCCATGAAATTAAAAGACGCTTGCTCCTTCGAAGAAAAGCCATGATCAACCTAGACAGCATATTAAGAAGCGAGGTATTACTTTGCCAACAAAGATCCATCTAGTCAAAGCTATGGTTTTTCCAGTAGTCATGCATGGATGTGAGAGTTGGACTATAAAGAAAGGTGAGCACTGAACAATTGAGGCTTTTGAACTGTGGTGCTGGAGAAGACTCTTGAGAGTCCCTTGGACTGCAAGGAGATCTAGCCAGTCCATCCCAAAGGAAATCAGTCCTGAATATTCATTGGAAGGACTGAAGCTGAATGTGAAACTCCAATGCTTTGGTCACCTGATGTGAAGAACTGACTCATTTGAAAAGACTCTGATGCTGGGAAAGATTGAAGGCAGGAGGAGAAGGGGTTGACAGAGGATGAGATGGTTGGATGGCATTACTGACTTGTTGAACATGAGTTTGAGTAAATTCCGGGGGTGGTGATGGACGGGGAAGCCTGGCGTGCTGCAGTCCATGGGGTCGCAAAGAGTTGAACATGACTGAGTCACTAAAGTGAACTGAACTTAGAGTAGTCAAATTCATAGAGTCAGGAAGTAGCATAGTGGTTGCAATGGGCTGGGTCGGGGGACGAGCAATTGGGGAATTACTTCGTGGGAACAAGTTTCAATTTGGGAAGATTAAAAAGTTCTGGAATGGATGGTTGTTGGGGGCCAGAGTGAGGTACTCCGCCCGTGACAAAGGTCATGAGGAAGGAGGCTCGACATACGCAAAGGCGGGATCGAGCCTCAGGAGTCCCCCTGGAACTCCTCGAGCGTCTACCCCCATAACCAGAGCCTGCCTACTTTACTACTTTGTGCTCTCACCTACATCTCTGACTTTACGGGGGGCTGTCCCCCACCACCTCTTTCGGAGAAGGAGTTAACTTAGAGCTCCAGTTTATAATAATTCCTGGGCGTGATAAGAGTGTTTTAACCTACAAACTCCTCTGAAGGTTCTCTAGCCTGCCTGACAGGCTCGTCCAGCCACATGTGATTGCTCACAGCCTCCCAACCGTGAGAGGCACAAGATGCTTTAAACCTTCTAAAAACAGGTTCCTTAGAAAAGTTAGAAAACTATTAGTATAAGTATAATGGGCTAATTAGAAATTGTGTTGGTGAAGGGTTTTTCATTTGTTGAGCCAATGTTTGTTGCTAAGTCTCCATATCCCCTGCCCTTACACACATTAATGAATATATAGAATTAACCTTTGATATTAATCACGTTAGACCTTAGGCTAAGTAAATTCTTTCCTTAACTAAAACCCACTACACCCTCACCCTGTAGGAATGTAACTTTATTTGGGTGGCGTCTGTTTTGAGAATAATCAGCCCTGGAGAAATAAGTGTCCTGATTGACTGACCACTGTCACAAGGAGAGGGTCGTAAATTGTCAGCAGGCCCCCCTGGCCAGAAGATGATGTAACACCCCTAAGACCTCTGTATACATTTGTATGAAGCACCTGACTTTGATAAAAGTCAGGACTGCTGACCCCGCGTGACTTTTGCATAACATCTCAGTGTATAAAAGTAGACCATGGAAAATAAAGAATTGGGATCAGTTTCTCGAAATACTGGTCTCCCCATGTCGCTCTCTCTCTCACTCTGGCTGAGTCTCCATCTGGAGCGCGGAACCCACCATGCTTACTAATTATGCCTGGGCTTCTAAGATCCGACCGAGGAGGCCTCAGTGTCTCCTCTCCTTCGGGAGAACGGAAGGACGCCTGCGGCCTACGTAAGTGGTGCAAACTTCTTGTCTTGAAGTTTTATTGGTCTCCCGCGTAAACCAAGCTACTCAGCCTCTTTTCTCCACTGAATTTTCCTACTGAGCTATCCTTATTCTATTACTCTTTATATCTTTAATTAATATCTAATTGAAGCTATCGTATCCTGATCCTCGCCTATGCCGTCTCTCCTTCGAATACCCTGGATCAGCCGGGGCTGGTCCCCGGCAGATGGTTATGATATTTACCCAGCAGTGTATGTGTACTTAATGCCACTGAACTATATACTTAAAAATGATAAGTTTTATGTTATGTATATATTGCCACAAGGAAATTTGAGTAGTTGGTGAATTCTGAGCAACTGTGATTGTTTAGGGACTAGCCTAGCTGCTCTTGTTGAATTAGGAAAATTTTTTTCTAGAAATCCTATAGGCATGTCAGCCTTGCTGTCTGAAATAGCAAGTCTCACTGGGGAAGATTTGAGCAGGGCAGCTGATCTTGGAGGAAGTAACTAGAAAAAAGCTGATAGGAACTTAGAAATCAGCAATTACTTGTCACAAGGCTTCAGTGGCTTTTGGCTCTCTGCCTTCTCAGACACCACTCGCTCTTTTGAGAGACCTCCAATCTTCTTGATCCCAAAGGAACAATTCAGAAGGAGTGCTGGGTCAGGGTAGGCAGGTACCACTGTAGATATGTAGACTGTTAGAGCTGGAAGGAGACTTGGGATCATCAAACACAGAAGACTTCATTTAAAACCCTCTGCTCAGAAAGAATGCCTTGGCAAAGTTTACCCAGCCACTGTGAAGCAGAGTAGGGATTAAAAGGCATATGCCCTGTTTCCTGAGTTCTTTCTATGTCAGACTGCCTCATGAGTGCACAATTCCCAAATCATCCAATTCCTGACTCAGAGGAATACTAAGATAGAAATCATGAACATTTTTCCTATAGTGCTGTGTATTCTTATGGTTTCTCTAACCACCAGCACAAATTCACCCCACCCCGCTGCAGGTCACATTGTTGCTAGAGTCAATTTTCTACAAACATGGTTCTCATCATACCATTTACATCTAAATCCTTGCCCCTTATTTCCTCTAGGAAAACTATGTGAATTTCCTATTAAGACATTCAAAATTCAAAATCTGGCCCTTAATAATTAAACATCAATGTATTATCATATTGGAAATACATACAACTGAAAAAAGAATAATGGAGAAATGCTGCATATTTAGAAAAAACTTCTAGGTTATATTGCTACAAGTAGAGGGAAAAAGAGATGCATATCATCATTTGGGTGTGAAATAAAGGTAATAAAAGTGTTTATTTATATTCCTCTTAATTACAAAAATAAATGCTCAAAGGATAAATAAGACATATATTCATATATCCAAACCATGTATACATGATGAATTTTTGAAAATCAAATCTGATCCTTGACTAGCTCTCTTTCTCTCTTATTCTCTACCAAAATCTTGAACTCCTATAATTTTAGAAATCTTAGTATTTGTAACAATCTCAAATCTCTCATAAATTCTCTCATAAAGAGTCCATCTTCTTCCCATTTTTAAACTTAGTTTCTATGGAATTTTTTATTGGAGTATAATCACTTTACAATGTTGTATTCGTTTCTGCTGCACAACAAAGTGAATCAGCTCTAAGTATACATATATCCCCTCCTTGAGCCTCCCTCCTGTCTGCCACTCCATGCCGCCCCTCTAGAGCCTCACAGAGCACTGAGCTGGGCTCCTTGTTCTATGTCACAGCTTCCCCCTCGCTGTCTATTTCGCACATGGTGGCGTGTACATGTCAAGCTACTCTTTCAATCTGTCCCCCTCTTCTTCCCCCACTGTGTCCACAAGTCTGTTCTCTCCATCTCTGTCTCTATTCCTGCCCTGCAAATAGTTTAATCAGTATCATTTTTCTAGATTCCATATATGGGAGTTAATATATGATATTTGTTTTTCTCTTTTTGACTTACCTCACTCTTTATGACAGACTCTAGGTTCACCCACATCACTACAAATGACCCAATTTAATTCCTTTTTATGGATGAATAATATTCCATTGTATATATGTACCACATCTTCTTTACCCATTCATCTATTGATAGACATTTAGGTTGCTTCCATGTGGCTATTGTAAATAGTGCTGCAATGTACATTGGGGGGAATTTTTATATCTTGCCTAGATACACCTCTTCTGTGAAACCTTTCTTGCCTCCCCAGATGGAATTTAGTGCCCCCTTCCCTGTGTCCTTAGCCCTTCGGCATTCCCACTATTACTCTCCCTCTGTGTTCAAAAAGTTGGACATCTGCATACCAGATGGGGAGTTACTGATAGCAAGGACCACTGCCTCTGGTCCCTGGCACAGCGCTTGCCACAGTGCAGTGTCATGGCTTACAGCACTGGCTTTATCCGATGATTCTTTTGCAAAAGATATTATTAAGCATGTATTTTGTCACCATTAAAATTCTGTCTCTTACATTTTAAATACACATGGCCTTTCAATGCTGGTTATCTCTTATAATATTTTTATTTTTCAACTCTTATTGAAAAATATTTTTAATTAATTAGTCTTGGCTCTTATTTACTATATAGAGTCACATGAGCTTATTTTTCTCTTTCTTTTATAATAAACGCTAATCTATTGTTTAGAACCAGGGCCAGGGTGAAGGGAGTAAGGTCAAACATCAAGTGCAAAGTTTGATCCCATCTTCATCTAAAATTTTGTATTTTGTTCATTATGGACTTTTAAAAAATATGTATTTATTTATTTGGCTGCCATGGGTCTTAGTTGCAGCACACAGGTCTTCACTGGGTCATGGGAGGTATCAGTTGGCGGCGCCCAGGCTCAGGTGCCTGGTGGCATGTGGAAGCTTAGTTGCCCAATGAGAGATTGAACCTGTGTCCTCTGACTTCCCTGGTGGTGCCGATGGTAAAGCATCTGCCTACAATGCGGGAGACCTGGGTTTGATCCCTGGGTCGGGAAGATCCCCTGGAGAAGGAAATGGCAACCCACTGCAGTACTCTTGCCTGGAAAATCCCATGGACAGAGGAGCATGGTAGGCTACAGCCCATGGGGTCGCAAAGAGTTGGACACGACTGAGCGACTTCACTTTCACTTTCCCCTATTTGAAAGGCAAATTCTTAACCACTTCACCACCAGGGAAGTCCCCATTATGGACTTTTTTGTATTAATTTTGATTTGTAACAAATTATTGCATCAAGGTATTATTTATCTTGAAGCTGGATTATTTTGGTGCTCCCTAAAATTTCGTACCTGAGGTGATTATCATATTAGAGTCCCCCTAGTATCAACTCTGCTAGTGTTGTGATTACCAAATATGATTATTCTAGTTGTTCAGGCATTCTGGCACAAATTTGACTAAATGTAGGGTCCCATTAGTACTTGAGTTTCTGGAGGTATTTCTGTGGAGGCTTGTTGAGATAGTCTAGCTGGAACTTTTTTCTGCCTTACTTGCTTGTCTGTCATACCATCTGCCCTCACCCACTTGTATGTTCCTAGGGTTTGCTCATTCCTCTAGGTCTGGCCTCAATTCCCACTCTCATGAAGACTTTCTCATACATATCAGTGCACCTCATTTGCCCAGCCTGGGGGCCACTAATTCCCATCCCAGCATCACAGTAATGTTGACAGGACTCTGACTCTGCTCCATTTCAAAGTTCTAGTTCTTCAGATTTAGTTATATCTCTGCCACTTTGAATTATGAAAACATGGGGACCTGGGGTGAACCAGATGACAAGGCCATTGCCAGCCAAGCCTAGAAAGAAAGTCACTGAGTAGGTGATCATGGAAAAGATGTCAAGGACAGACCTGACTCTCCAAAGAAACATCATAACAGACATAGGTGTGGAACTCTCCATGGTCAGCAGTTGCCACACAGACATATCCTCCAAGCTGCTATAAAAATAGCCAAAGTTTAGTTAGGCTTAATGTCTACAACTACATACACAGCTTAAATTTCTACTCTCTCTCTTGTAATAACTGCAGAGTATTTTCATGTTCCTGCTTTAGAATGTGTCTTTCTCTACTGCTGATATTCCTTTTTATCCCCTTCTAATCCTTCTCCTTCTCCTCATCTTTTTCATATTCAGCTTCTCTACCACACTTTTTAACACTTATTCTGTGACAGCCACTATCCTACTTACTGTCCGTATGATATTGCATACCATAAGTTATGTACCTAGTATGTGTCCAATGCTTTGCTCATATACTGCATTTAATTCATTTCTCATAGTAAATCTGTGATGTAGAAAGAATTATTATAGATGAGGAAAGTAAGGTCAGAGAAGTTAGTAAACTCTTATAGTCAAATATCCTGTTGTTAAAAAAGCAGGACTGAGTTTTAAGCCAACTTCTACTTAATTGAAAATTTACATTCTTGACACTGTTTTTTAGTTCTCTCTGTATGTTTTCCACGGCATAAAGGGGGCCCATAGTTATATTCCCAATTTAGTTTATTATTTAGAGTTTTTCTTTAATTCACAGTATTTAACAATTCCAAAGATGAAACACTAGGCAAAATGTGTTTTGTTATTGATTTCACTTTATATACATGAAACCAAAAACTTAAAGAAGCTGTTGTCAGGCAGCTCACTGCACTAGGAAATAGCACCCTTGAACTAAGACCTCCTAATGCCTAGCGGTGTATGTTCCCCATTTCATTACAAGGCTTCCTTACTATTCCTTATTGTGAGAAAAGTGTCTTGAAGTTGCTGTCCTGCGGTGTTGGATTCTGCCCCAGTGACCCTCCGAGTTCTCGCAAGGGAAGATGGTCACATCAGCTGCATATAGGAGGCAGGGACAAGGATAGCACAAATGTCTAACCTTATGAATTATGGTTGAGCTCAGTTGGTAAAGAATCCTCCTGCAATGCAGGAGACCCAGGTTCGATTCCTGGGTTGGGACGATCCACTGGAGAAGGGATAGGCTACCCACTCCAGTATTCTTGGGCTTCCCTTGTGGCTCAGCTGGTAAAGAGTCCACCTGCAATGTGGGAGGCCTGGGTTCAATCCCTGGGTTGGGAAGATCCCCTGGAGAAGGGAAAGGCTACCCACTCCAGTATTCTTGCCTGGAGAATTCCATGGACTGTATAGTTCATGGGGTCTCAAAGAGTCGGACACGACTGAGCAGCTTTCAGGTTCACTTTTCAATCTCTTGTGAGAAACCTAGGGACTTTTGCCTCATGTTGTTGGTATTGTTGACTGCTTCTGTTGCTTTTCTATTTTTGATATTTAAGCCCCTCAAGTTGTGGAGACAGTCTGTAGTGCCTATTCAGTCTATTAACACCTCCAGGTTTTTGCTTGTTTTGTTCTTGCTGCCTAGAATGACCCCCCACACCCTTTTCTACTGGCGAATTCCTGCCCACGCATATCCTACTGGATTGAGTTGCTTCTTCCTCTTATTCTTCATAGTACGTGATAGAAGCTTAATTTCAGCAACAACGCATGTGTATCAGAAATCATTGTCTCAATAAATGTCCTAGATAGCACACTTCTTTTACTTTTCCATCTAATACCTTAGACAAAAGATTTAATCTCTCTGAGCTTTATGTTCCTCCTTTTTAATATAGATAAATAGTATGAATACTTCAGAGCAATGTTGCTAAGTTCTAAAGGAATAAGATCTAAAGGAATATGATCACAAGCTGGAAACAAGATTGCCAGGAGGAATATCAATAACTTCAGATATGCAGATGACACCACCCTCGTGGCAGAAAGCAAAGCAGAATAAAGAACCTCTTGATGAAAGTGAAAGAGGAGAGTGAAAAAGCTGGCTTAAAACTCAACATTCAGAAGACTAAGATCATGGTATCCAGTCCCATCACTTCATGGCAAATAGATGGGGAAACAATGAAAACAGTGACACTTTATTTTCTTGGGTTCCAAAATCATGGCTGATGGAGACTGCAGACATGAAATTAAAAGATGCTTACTCCTTGGAAGAAAAGCTATGACCAATCTAGAAAGCATATTAAAAACTTGAGATATCACTTTGCTGTCAAACGTCTGTATAGTCCAAGGTAGGTTTTTCCAGTAGTCATGTATGGATGTAAGAGTTGGACCATAAAGAAGGCTGAGCACCAAAGAATTGATGCTTTTGAACTGTGGTATTGGAGAAGACTCTTGGGAGTCCCTTGGACAGCACGGAGATCCAACTAGTCCATCCTAAAGGAAATCAGTCCTGAATATTCATTGGAAGGAAGCTGAAGCTCCAATACTTTGGCAAAGTACGCGAAGAACCGACTCACTGGCAAAGACCCTGATGCTGGGAAAGATTGAGGGCAAAAGGGGAAGAGAACGACAGAGGATGAGATGGTTGGATGGCATCACTGACTCAATGGACATGAGTTTGGGCACACTCTAGGAGATGGTGAAGGACAGGGAAATCTGGTGTGTTGCAGTCCATGAGGTCAGACACAAAGAGTCAGATACAACTTAGTGACTGAACAACAATACTCTGATGTATTAATATTTCAGATTGATTCCTTTTCTTCCTTCCTCCGACAGAAGCCTAAGAGATTTTTCTGATACTTACCCTGGGAATCTTGTTGCGCTTCTGGAGATATTGTGCCCTTCCCACTGCCATGACTGGTCCCTCTGCTGTTTTTAGCTCTCAGAATTGTGTGTGCTGAGCTTCCACCATTTCGTCAGTTATAGTTCAGGTTTCTCCTCCTCCAGCACTAGCTCGCCAGGTGTTTTCCCCTCATGAGTCTGTTCCAGTAAGCTGTGACTCCCTGGAATTGCCTGGCTTCCTCTCCAGTCTTAGGGCAGTTAACCCTGTGCCCTCATGTGTCTAATGGATCCCAGAGTAGTTGTTGATTTAGTAGTCTTCCGAGCTTTTTATATGTTAGAACAGAGCAGTAACTTTGAAGCTCCTTATATGTGGAATCAGAAAACAGCTCTAGATTTTGTAAACACTTTCTACTGTTGCTGATGACAATATCTTGGAAGTCGTGGATTTGGGACCCATAGACTAGAGACTGCTGAGAGGACAGAATATTAATGCAGCTTCTATTTATCAGACTGCCTGTTTATTTATCCAGGTTCTGGCATGACAGAAGGATCCTAAGGGTGTTCCCCGACACTGCTAAATATTTAGAGGCGCTGAGAAAACCTCTGAGGACTAGAGGCTCTCAGGGCTTCCAAGGACATTAGTCTCTTTGCTTTTACTTGGCTATCACTCTGTGCATCTTTCCACTCTCCCGCACATAAATGCCTGCTCAAATCAACACTCACTCTCCCAAATCAACTATAATAGTTCCCAAACCTTCTGCTATGTTTTAGAGTTTCTTTTAGCTTATCATTTGAAAAATAAAATGAAAAAGCAAAAACAGTAATTCCCCCATCCTTTTAATTGTGTAATTCATTACTGCCCTGTAGCACAGACTCTGGCATAAAAAATGTATTCACAAACCTCTTTTCTGTTGTTTTGCTTTGTTTTGTAGAACATCTCTGAACTGGCCACAAGGGGGCACTTGTGAACCATTTTGAAAATTAATTTGTGTTCAACATCAAATCTCACAAACCCTCATGGTTTCCCATAGTTTGGAGTTATTCCTCCCTGGAAGAAACAAAATGTACAGTTAAAGGCTTCTAGAGCAGGGAGGCATATCAGACATAATCTAATTCAGCTCGTCAACCTGAAAGCCCCAGATCTCAGGACCTGTGATAGTGTTATTCTTTTAAGTATTGGTGAGGCATTGTGAGCTATTCTAAATATTTCGAAAAAGAAATATTTTAAGTGTTTAAATTGGTATTGGGCATTAAGTTGTTCTGACTTTAAATCATTATAGCCTTACTCATTTGATAGTCAAAACCTTAAAAAAATTGAGACCTATAGGGAAAAATAATTTGTGCATCAGCATATACTGAGTTGAAGACTTCTGCTTGTGACAGAGTCCTAGAAATGGTGGTGAGGGAGCTTCACCAACTTTAAAGTGGCTTATTGCAATCTTGAGCGCTTTCTTCTTAAATTAAGATTCAGGTTAAGGAAGCTATTGGAATCTATGATAATAGAATTGGAAATGGTAATAAAGATGGTATGATCTATCCTGTTATTTATTATAAGAATCTTTATATAGTAAGTGTGACATTAGCTCACCTCTATTTTTGGGTTTTAATACTGATTCACTAAGCTGTACAATCTTGTCATTTCTAATCATATTTCAAAAGAACTCTTAAATTCTGTTTTACATCCGAGTCTATTCTTCCTTCATTGCGATAGGTCCCCAAGTATTTGAACAATATCTTAAGGTGCCCTTGATTTGTCTTATCTCCAGGTTGGTGTTCCTACATTCATTAACTGTCTCTCATATGACCTTTCAAAAACCTGGACATCCACCTTAATATGGATTTGTTGTGAATTTAATATGGATACGGGTTCTTTGCAGTTCCTCCCACCAAGAATTAGTGTTTTTCCTTTCTGCTCAGATCTGGACTAGTCCTATGGCTTGACTGGAATAATAGAATGTAGTTTAAAACAGTGGTCCCCAGGAACCAGGGACCAGTTGGTACCATGGACCAGTTTCATGGAAGACAATTTTTCCATGGACCTTAGGGGTGGGGATGGTTTGTGGATGATTCAAATGCATTGCATTTATTGTACATTTTGTTGTTGTTACATCAGCTCCACCTCGTATTATCAGGCATTAGATCCAGGAGGTTGGAGACCCCTGTTGTAAAAGAAACTGTGTATATTTTGAGGCTAACCATTATGACATTTTTGATTGCTCTGTGATAAAGAACCCACCTGCCAGTGCAGGAGATGAGGGCTCAATCTCTGGGTCAGGAAGATCTCCTGGAAGGAAATGGCAACCCACTCTAGTATTCTCACCTGGGAAATCCTATGGACAGAGGAGCCTGGCGGGCTGTGGTCCATGGGGCCAAAAGAGAGTCAGACATGACTTAGCGACTAAACAACAACAAATCAGGACATCTACAGTTGTAATTATATTTTCTTGGAATACACTTTCTGGCACTCATGGACAACAAAGGCCTCTTGCAGACAGCCCACTGCTAGCTGCTGGCCAAAGCCAGCTACAAAAGGCCAGTATTTTGTATATCCAGACATCCCAGTGCCTCGTAAACAGACAGCAGAAGGATACAGTCACTTCAAAGAATTATGAGAATAGTAAACTGTGGTTGTTTCAAGCCACTAAGTTTTAGAGTAATTTATTGCTGCTGCTAAGTCACTTCAGTCATGTCCGACTCTGTGTGACCCCATAGACGGCAGCCCACCAGGCTCCCCCGTCCCTGGGATTCTCCAGGCAAGAACACTGGAGTGGGTTGCCATTTCCGTCTCCAATGCATGAAAGTGAAAAGTGAAAGTGAAGGCGTTCTATTATGCAGCCTTAAATAACTAATAGGTTCAGGTTGCAAATTGCTTCCAAGTATTAGATTCAGATCGAAATAACCTGACTATGACTAATAACCAGTAATGAAATAAATTTTTTTCTTCTTTGATTTTGATACCACATTTTTATAATTCTGGTAGATTTTTTAAGATTAAATTCATTTGTTTTCGACATGTACTCACTGTTTCATTATATTCATTTATTTTTGGTTGCACTAGGTCCTTGTTGTTGCATGCAGACTTCCTCTAGCTGAGGAGAGTGGGGTCTGCCCTCTCGTGCAGTGCACGGCTTCTCACTGTGGTGACTTCTCTTGTGGAGCACGGTCCTAGGTGCATGGACTTCAGTAGCTGCAGCACGTGGGCTCAGTACTTTGCTGGTTCTAGGGTGCAGAGACTTCAGTAGTTGCTGCACAGGGGCTCCCAGTAGTTGTGGCTCCTGGGCTCTAGAGCACAGGCTCAGCAGTTGTGGTGAATGAGTTGCTCCACGGCATGTGGAATCTTCCCGGACCAGGGAACGAACCTGTGTCCCCTGCGTTGTCTGGTGGATTCTTATCTACTGTATCACCAAGGAAGTCCTCATTCCGGTATATTTTTATAGCTGTATTATCAGAGCCTGTGGAGTTTGAAATGATTTTTGAGATTAAAACACTTTTTGCTCATATTGATGTTAAAAAAAAAAAGGATCATTGAAATTAGTTTGGTCTTATTTCTCAGTCCCCTCCTTTGTCAATAAAGGAATGAGTCCTAAATTTTTTTCTAGATGTGATGGAATGATAACCTTCATTTTCATTATTGTGATACCTACCTGTAAACCAAGAGCCTGAATATACACCATTTCAATTAATCCACGTAACCATATATGCTTAATATTTGATTTTCCTTTACAGGTGAATGAGCTGATATTCAGAAAGGTGAAATGATTTCCTATGGGAATTAAATGAAAGAAATTGATTAAAGATTCTCTGACCCCAGTCAACTGTTTTTTCTGTTTCACCATCAGTGTAAGCTGTCAAAGCTGGCAAACTGAGGCACAAACATAGGATAAGAACAAAGCAATTTTTTCCACTGAAGGACTGATTTAACTAAGAGAAGTTAAGAGAGAGCCATGGCATGCCTGGCATGCATGGCATGACTCTTCATGGCATGGAGAGTCATGGCCCGAGTAAGAAGAACATCCACTGAGAGGGTGCTGAATAGCAAGACAGTCAAAGCCCTTGCAGAGAGAAGAGGTCATTTAAGTATATCTACATGTGTATACATATATTCTCTGGTTCTGTCCACTGGGAGGACCTTGATGCAGGATATCCTGATTGACATGAGTAACCTAGTCCCAGGACGATTCCACAATATTTTAATACCTTTCTTCTAAAAAGAACTAGGTCACTTTTTGGAGAAAGGTTTATTCCAGGGTTGGGGCAGAGAAAATTGAAGATGAGCCTGGATCATCTTGGGATTCCCTGGTAGTTCAGCTGGTAGAGTCCATCTGCAATGCAGGTGGACCCAGGTTCGATTCGTAGGTCAGGAAAATCCGCTGGAGAAGGGATAGGTTACCCACTCCAGTATTCTTGGGGTTCTCTTTTGGCTCAGCTGGTAAGGAATCTACCTGCAGTGCGGGACACCTGGGTTCTGTCCTTGGGTTGGGAAGATCCCCTGGAGAAGGGAATGGCTACCCACTCCAGTATCCTGGCCTGGAGAATTCCATGGACTCTATAGTCCATGATGTTGCAAAGAATCGGACATGACTGAGTGACTTTCACTGGATCATCCTGTAGTACCAAGGCAAGCAAAAGCAAGCAAATGCATGAAGAAAGATGGGAACACACCAGAGGCAGAGACCAGCTTGCAGGGGCTTTCACGGGCAATATTTGAGACATTTTGGTTATCAAATATAACGTTATAGTAATGGCTGATACTCCATTTGGTAAGGTAGGAAACCATGAATTGCTTCTGATATTTAAGCAGTAAATTGAATGTATGCTTGGAAATGGGATATTTACAGAGTTTCAGTGTACATTCCCACAGAACATTTGTTATTTAAACAGTGAAATGAGCACAATGGAGAAGTCCGGCAGACTTCACCTTAATCAAGGAATCACGATGAATAATACTCACGGTAGAGGATAAACCCTGTGCCAAACTGATAGGATCCACTGACAATACAGCCTGACTTCTTGCATAACCGGAACCTGGCAATGAGGAAATGTTGGATGAAGCCAAATTGAGCAATAGTCTACAAAAAAAAAAAAAAAAGGTGTGTGTGTGGGGGGGGGGGTGCTGTGGTCTTGCAAAATGTCATGAAAGTCAAGGCAAGATGGAGCAACTCTTCCAGAGTGAATAAGACTAAAAAGACATAATGACTAAGTGTAATACATGATTCTGAACTGCATTTTTGCTACAAAAGGATAGGATTCAGATAGTTGGTGAAACTTGAATTAGGTCTAAGTCCCAGTTGGTAGTAATGTATCAACATTAATTTCTAATTATATTCAAGTGGGAGGATGTCTATCCTCATAGTATGCACCAGTATTCCTTAAGTGATGGAGCATCGGATCAATAATTCACTTTCAAATGGTTCCAGAAAGCATTCTTCATACTCTACTCAGATCTTTTCTATAAGCATGAAGTTGTCTCAAATTGAAAAACTTATGCCAAAAAAACCTCAATTCTTTGTTTCCTGGATACAGTGATTATTCATTCCCCTCCTTTTATTCTATATAGCAAGCCAAAAGAAATACGGAATTCTTTAAAGAGAAAATTTAAATAAAAATCTCCAAATATTCAAAATTAAATAATTGAGAAGTTGGTGTTCATGAACTTGTTGGTAATGGTGGCTGCTGTGTTTGAGGTTATGGTTAGAAAGTTGGAAAACAAAAAGTGGAGAGGGAGAGAGTGGTAATAATAATAACATCTGATGTATATTGAATGCTCATCCTGCAGTAGTATTTCTTGTAACCATTTTGTGTGTTTATTCCTTCTCTGGCTCATAACAGTCCTATAAAGAAGTCAGTTTTGTTAGCCTCATTTTGTAAGTTGATAAAACTGAGGTACAGAGAGATAAGGTAACTTCCCTAATGGAGGAACTAGGATGTGAATCCAGGCAAACTGGCCCCAGGACCTGTGCTCTTAATTACTAAATGAAGAATAAGGGCAATCAAGGGACGAAAAAGCAGTCTCAGCACTGGGAAGATTTGAAGAAGCCCGAGACATTGTTGAGCAAACATCAACTATGCACATTTGTCTGAGGCTTGCCAGGAGCCCACTCATGTTAGTAAAAAGGCCTCTCTCTCCCTGTACTTCTGGTCAAAAGGCATAGTGTAAACACTGGGAAAGGGGGAAGTGATTTATAGCAGAGGCACTGGTTGGGGACCTGTAACTTGGCGAAGTGCACCAGGAACTTTTCATCTTCTTCTGTGAGTCACACCCACATGGCGAACGTGCAGTCTGCCTGTTTCTTGGAGGGGTGTTAACTCACATATTCAAGAGAAGGCAGGGCTGAGGGCTTGATTGATTTAGTTGCTAAAGGTACAGTGAATCACTCTTAGATTTAGACAGTTTATCACTTTATTGACAGAAAAGAGAAGAATAGACCCAAAGTGTCAGATCCCTATCATCTTTGTCCCATGCACTAAAAAGGATAAAAGTGGGGGCTTCCCCGGTTGTCCAGTGGTTAAGAATCTGCCTTGCAATACAGGAGACGTGGGTTCAGTCTCTGGTTGGGGGAAGATTCCACCTGCCAAGGAGCAACTAAGCCCATGTGCCACAGCTACTGAAGCCCAAGTGCCCAGAGCCCATGCCCTGCAAGAGAAGTCTGCTCACCACAACAAAGAGTAGCCATTGCTCACTGCCACACAAGAAAGCCCTCGTGGAGCAGTGAAGACTCACCACAGCCAAATAAAGAAATCTTTAAAAAATAATAATAATAAAGGATGAACATGAAACGGAAGGGACTGGATGACTCCAAGGCCAGTTGTGGGGAGCTAATTCTAGACTACAGCTGTGAGGTTTGGTTTGAATTATTCTGCAGCTCTTGTTCCAAGGCAGGTAGGGCAGAAAGTTCCACACCTCGTAGAACCTGGGAGGCAATGTCTTATGCCAGCCACCCAGGAGAGATATGAAGGTGTGTGGGAGATGGCTCCTGTAGCCCTCCATCCTCTCGGGTTCCAGGAGGATCGCAAGGTGTTCCCCTAAGACTCAGATAAGCTATGGTTCAACCCTTTACCTGTGTGGATCACTGTAAGATCACCAGGGGATACGGTAAAGTCATTCCCCTATAAAGAGCAGTTGAAAGGTAGGATTTAGAACATGATCTAGTCATGGAGAATGTCTGCTGGGCACTGGAGAGCTGCCTCTGGGAGTGTTGACATCTTTGCTGGAGGGAAGGTGTAGCAGATGCTATTCTGGTCCTCTAACAAGATGGTGACATTAGCTGTGAATGTGAGAATGGGCCATCAGTTGGGAGTATGGGGTCATCAGAGCCCAGACTCTTCACTGAAAGACCTTTCTGCTTCCCTTACACTATAAACCCCTCTGACGAAGTTCAGCCCTGCTCAAGAACCCAAATATCTCACTACAGATCAAGTCTTGCCAAATCAAGTCCCAGGCCACCAGAAATTAGTTTTTTTATAGCCATACCTTCTCATTAACTCATCTAACACAGTCCATGGGCTGTTTGGTCATAAACTAAAGATTTGTTTGAAATCTGCTATGGTCAGGGCCTGTGAACAAACAGTGCTGGGCAGAGAAAGATGGAAGAGACTTTTCCCACACATCTTCTTTTTAATTTACTTACTTGTCTTAATTAGTTTCTTAAAACATTACAAATTCTAGTTTTAGCTCTCATCTTCTCTGCTTATTCAAATCTTTGAATTTAAGAACCACTTGAATTCATGAAGTCATCTTTGAAAACTCCAGCTTGGACAAATTCAAGTTTTTACATTTTTGAGGCTTCCTAGATTTTTACTTCAATTTGGTCTTGATTTATGGGTCATTGGAGAGGCAATGGCACCCCACTCCAGTACTCTTGCCTGGAAAGTCCCATGGATGGAGGAGCCTGGAAGGCTGCAGTCCATGGGTCGCTGAGGGTCGGACACGACTGAGCAACTTCCCTTTCACTTTTCACTTTCATGCATTGGAGAAGGAAATGGCAACCCACTCCAGTGTTCTTGCCTGGAGAATCCCAGGGACGGGGGAGCCTGGTGGGCTGCCGTCTATGGGGTCCCACAGAGTTGGACACGACTGAGGCGACTTAGCAGTATGGGTCATTTCCTGTGTTTCTCCCTCATGGGCTCATATTCTATTAGGCACTCCAGGCCTCCTTGTCCATCACCAACTCCCGGAGTTCACTCAGACTCACGTCCATCGAGTCAGTGATGCCATCCAGCCGTCTCATCCTCTGTCGACCCCTTCTTCTCCTGCCCCCAATCCCTCCCAGCATCAGAGTCTTTTCCAATGAGTCAACTCTTTGCATGAGGTGGCCAAAGTACTGGAGTTTCAGCCTTAGCATCATTCCTTCCAAAGAAATCTCAGGGCTGATCTCCTTCAGAATGGACTGGTTGGATCTCCTTGCAGTCCAAGGGACTCTCAAGAGTCTTCTCCAACACCACAGTTCAAAAGCATCAATTCTTTGGTGCTCAGCCTTCTTCACCGTCCAACTCTCACATCCATACATGACCACTGGAAAAACCAAAGTCTTGACTAGACGGACCTTTGTTGGCAAAGTCATGTCTCTGCTTTTCAATATGGTATCTAGGTTGGTCATAACTTTTCTTCCGAGGAGTAAGCATCTTTTAATTTCATGGCTGCAGTCACCATCTGCAGTGATTTTGGAGCCCCCCAAAATAAAGTCTAACACTGTTTCCACTGTTTCCCCATCTGTTTGTCATGAAGTGATGGGACCAGATGCCATGATCTTTGTTTTCTGAATGTTGAGTTTTAAGCCAACTTTTTCACTCTCCTCTTTCACCTTCATCAAAAGGCTTTTTAGTTCCTCTTCACTTTCTGCCATAAGGGTGGTATGTCATCTGCATATCTGAGGTTATTGATATTTCTCTTGGTAATCTTGATTCCAGCTTGTGCTTCTTCCAGCCCAGCGTTTCTCATCATGTACTCTGCATTAAGTTAAATAAGCAGGGTGACAATATACAGCCTTGACGTACTCCTTTTCCTATTAGGCCTTTGCTTTAAGCCATTTTGACCATCCGATTTACAGCAAGCAGAAGAAAAGATAATGAACTCTACTTCAATGTCTCCAGTGTGACTTTCCAGTTACTGTCTCTTTTCACCTAGAAGGAAGAGTCTGAGATAAAATCTCGGGCTGATTCTTTTATTTTTCTGATCTGTGTCTTGAATTTACATTCGGTTGGCTTCTTTAGAACTATCATTCTTCTCACAGAGACAAAAAGGACACGGTATATCGTTCCATCTGTTTGTGTCATCTTCAGTTTCTTTCTTCAGCATCTTATTGTTTTTGCCTCCTTAGGTATACTTATTCATAGGTATTTTATTCTTTTCTGTGAAATGGTAAGTGGGATTGTTTCCTTAATTTCTCTTTCTGACCTTTTGTTGTTAGTGTGTAGAAAAGCAACCTAATTTTATATCCTGCAGCTTGATCAAACTCATTGATAAGCTCTAGTACTTTTTCTGGTGGTGTCTTTAGGATCTTCTATGTATAGTATCATGTCATCTGCAAGCAGTGATAATTTTATTTTTTCGTTTTTAATTGGAATTCCTTTTAGTTTTTTCTCTGATTTCTATAGCTAGGACTTCCAAAACTATGTTGAATACAATTGTCAAGAGTGGACATCCTAGATTTGTTCCTGATCTTGGAGGGAATGTTTTCAGCTTTTCACCATTGAGAATAATGTTAGCTGTGGGTTTGTCATATATGGCTTTTATTCTGTTGGACTTAGTTGCTTCTAACAGTTTCCTTTAATATACTCAAGAAGAGGCAGGAGTCATGCTGTATTTCTAAAATCTACCACAGAAGCACATCAGCCAAACATGCTCAATAAATGCTTGTTGAATGACTAACTGAACTTCCACTCCCAATTATGAACTTAATCTCCACAAAAGTTCATTCAAAAAACACACCCCAAATTAATTTAGACACTGTGACATTTGTTTCCTTTTCATTTCTTCTAATGAATTATTTATTAACAAGTGCTTGCTGGAAAAGCTTATTCAGTTCAGTTCAGTTCAGTTCAGTTCCTCAGTCGTGTCTGACTCTCTGCGACCCCATGAAATGCAGCACACTAGGCCTCCCTGTCCATAAGTTTTTCAAGGTGAAGAAATATAAATCAGAAGAAAGGGCTCAAATTCTGGCCACATTATATATATTTAAGTAACTCTGGCAATTAATTCATTGCTTTCAGCTTCAGACTTTCTTATTTATTAAATGGGATTAAAACTGTTTATCATCAGGGGTTTTATGAGAATGAAGTGGATACCATATGCAAAGTGTAGGGCCTGGCACGGATTGGTAGTTCCTAATAATATTATCAAGTGTGTAAGATTTTGTGTTAGGATCCAAACACGAACAAGAAAAAGTTCTTTGAGATGTTTACAAATTAGTCCTGGGAAAGAAGAATGTGTTTTATATTTATGCAGGTCATCAGATCAGGAGATGACTGCCATTTTAAAGATAGTTTGTTACAGAGATAGATCCCCAGAAAAAGGGCATGCCACACCCCAGGGCAGTAGGGTGCATGGGAAGCTCTGGCTTTGTCAGGAAGGTGTGGTAGGGGAGTGGGCAGGAGCTTTTACTCTGGTTTCTGTGGGAAGGGATGGGGAGACAGGGTAAGCAGGTTTAGGACAGGCTAGTTTGAATAATTTCAGTGGGCTCTGTCTGGGGTGTAGGCACTGTCCCTAGCTGTTTGGTACCTGCCTGGGCCTCAGGGGTAATTGAAGCAGGCAGACAGTGGCCCAGTGTCGGGGCTCCCCAAGGAGGTGGTTGGCAGTGTGGGCTGTAGATTGGCTGGTTTGCTTAGGAAAGTACATTCCCAGGTGAGTCATTTGCTATCTAAGAATTAGTTAGCCCTGGGAATGGTAGTCCCTCCAAGATCAGCAAGGCCCCAGAATGTCAAAGCATCAGAAATATGGACTAAAAAGACATGAATAATACACAGACTCAGGACACAGGAAGCATGGGAGTAGCCAAGCCTGAATCTCTTTTCAGGTCTGACTGTACCCCTAACCCTCTTTTTCTCTACAATCAGTGCACCCTATTAGCTTCATCACAGCACCTAGGACTAGTCTTTATTTGTTTACATGTTGATTGTTTGTTTATCCCATTACATTGTCAGTTCCATGAAAGCAGGAAATTAGCTTGCCTTGTTAACTGCTCCAGTCTCAGTTCCTGACAGTGCTGGGCACAAAGATGCTTAATAACTATTTGTTGAACAATACCACTTCACCACATACAGCCTTGGCCATGTGAGAGTTCTGGCTTGGGATAATTCCCCAGGAATAGATGAAGCCTTCTCGGGCAGAGAAAGCAGTAGAGGGGGCAGGATTGAGTATGTGTAATACCCCATATATGCAGTAATACATGCTCTCCTCCGTGTAGTTTATAAAGTAGCAGAAAAAGAAATGGCAATTGTAACTCAGCAATGTATGGAAATGAACAACAGGTGACATTTATTAGGTGTTAATCTTGGGTTGGTACAGTTACATCCTGGGTCTACATAATTATATTAAATCCTCGTAATAGTACCATACCCTCAAGCAGGGCCCCAATTCCTGGCCTGGCATCTAAAGTGGACTATGCTTTGATATATCTTCCTCAGAAGGTTCTGAGTATCCCCTCAGGGGAGGGGGTGGCTGAGGTCAGCAACGTCATTTGGCTAGCTAGCCCTGAGCTGGGACTGGGACCCACCTGGACTCTGATCTCTATTTCTCCCTTTCAAGGTTCATTCTTTCTCTTTTTCTTGCACTAGATACGCCAAGGAGCTCTAGGGCTTGGGCTTACAGATAGGATCCTCCCCTGGCCAACAAGTATTTCATTTGCATGATTGCAAGGGACTGGACTGCTAAAAGGCTTCTGACATGCATGTTTTGGTGACCCAAGTTATTTATACGTATGGGATCTTGTAAAAAAATTTTTTTTCCCTCAGGGTCACACCCCTTTGGGACTGTCTTGCTGTTAGCTGCTAAATGTCCTATTTTAGATGAGGAGAACAATACTATAGAGTAACTATTGAATCCCAGGTCTTTAAAAAGGCATTTTTACTTTGGGTCCTGAACTAAATGAGAACATAGAGAAGGCCTGACCCTAGGTGTTCCCCCCAGATAGGTGGGAAGCACTAGAAGTGGTAAAATATCTTGTCATGGTAAATATGTGACAGGATTGGGGTGGGTAGAGGTAAATTCCAAAGAAACATGGTTACTAAATGCCATTAAGCTGAGTCTATATTATTTCAGGGCTGAAGGGACCTCAGAATTGTCAACTGGGGCATTCATCAGGTAATGTGTTTCTCTGAAATTTAAACAAATAGAACACTGGAGGAAAGCAACAGAGCCTTAATCCTTTTAATCCTGATACAAAACTTTCTTTTCAGAGTTCTTCCAGGGAAAGGACTCTTAGAGCTTTTTGCTTACCACAGCCCCCTATCCCGCTCCGGGTCTCATGTAAGAGCTTGTGGTGTTAGAGAGCCTTGAGGGTACTTTAAGTTAGGGCTTTGTTTCTCATGGGAACATGAGGGAAAGTGGAAAAAGCCTTCAGTTTGTTTAGAGAGGAAACATGACCTTCATGCTGTTCTTCCCAGGGGCAAGTCAAGTGGTCATGACTGAAATCCAAGTCCTTGGCATATAAATATGTGTGCGAGCAGAAGCCACTGCCACACTTGGTACAGCAAGGGGAACCACTGGCTCAGCCGACCCCTTAGGTTTTCCAGTTTAATTTTAAACTCCAGGTAAATATCACAGGTAACCCGCCATGAAGCTGGTCACTGTGTTCCTGCTGGTGACCATCGGCATTTGCAGTTACTCTGGTAAGTGGCCTGGAACACACGATCTCTCTCTACTTTCTTGATAACAGGAGCACAACTAGTGAGCCGAGGCTCCTGGCGGCATATGGTGAAGGGAGTTTTAGAGCCACAGATATTGGTAAGGTCAGAAGGGACTTCAGATGCCTCCTGCTCCCAGCTCCAAGCTCTAATCCAACACAAGTTATCCCTGGTGTATCCTACAAGGAAATTAATCAGCTCCCACTGAGGGTCAACAAATGCACTTCATTACTGAACTCTGGCCACCATTGATTTCCCTTAATTTTGAATTAAGATTTGATTCTTTCATGTTTCTGAAATTATATGGAGTCATCCTTGCTCTCATCTCTAATCAGATTGCCATGCTGGTTCTCTTGAGACATAGCTACTTTTCTATGTTCATACAATCAACAGGTATTTGTTAGATGGCTATAATCTGTTGGGCACTGGGTAGGCTTTGGGAGATTCAGACCTGAATCAGACATGCATATTTCTGTCAAGGTTCTTATAGTCTGGCAGAGGAGTGAAGACTTCTACAGAAGTCACTATTGTACTGGTCCACTGTGATACACAATGAAAGTACAGATAGAGCTCTGTGACAGGGGTGAAGGGTGAACAGTTCCATTTCTAGGTAGGGTATGCTGCTGAGTTGCTTCAGTCGTGTCCAACTCTGTGCAACCCCATAGACGGCAGCCAACCAGGCTCCCCTGTCCCTGGGATTCTCCAGGCAAGGACACTGGAGTGGGTTGCCATTTCCTTCTGCATGAAAGTGAAAAGTGAAAGTGAAGTCACTCAGTCGTGTCTGACTCTAGCGACCCCATGAACTGCAGCCTACCAGGCTCCTCCGTCCATGGGATTTTCTAGGCAAAAGTACTGGAGTGGGGTGCCATTGCCTTCTCCGAGGTAGGGTATAGAAGCTGGCTTTTTGGAGGAGAATGGCAACCAATCCTTTCTTTTTGGAGGGAGTCATTTTAGCTACAGGAAGATACATTTGGGTGTATCTGCAGAATACATCATAATGGCTGCTGCTCATTTGGAGAACAGAAAGCTTTGAGGATCTCCCCTCTGAAATATATAAGTAAATACAGAGAAGACACTCACCAAAGTGCTGAAAGTAGGAAGTAGGGAGATTAATCATGAGAAACTGTGTAATACCCATGCTACAATGGTGACTTTGACTTGTGAATTTTTGAACTAATTTGTAACTTCACCTATTTGGGCTATTTTGTCATTCTTTAATGTCTAGGGGTACCTGAGGAGAGGTGGCAGCAGAAAGATGGGTGGGAAGGATATAAATATCCCTTTCTGGAGGAGAACTTTGGGTGGGAAAATAGGCAGTAGAAAGTGAAGGGAAAATAGGTGTACAAGCTCCATTTTTTTTTTTTTTTTTTGAATGAGAAAACAAAAAGGATTGCAAAGGAGGCTGAAGTGTTGGCCAGCAGTACGGGGGGTGGGAGTGCCAGCAGGAAGATGTGTTTCTCATGTATGTGCTTCTACATCTGTGTATTTACATACATGCACATGTATTTTGTAAAAATATGTATAATATGCATTTCCCCCATTCTCTAACATTGTCTATGTGAAAGTTATCTTGCTGAAGATATAAAATGCAGTTGTCCCATAGAATAGCCATGGTAGTTCCCTATTACACTTGAGGGGAAAAAAAAATCTCAGACTCATTCATATGACATTCAAGTCTGAAAATCTGACCTCACTCAGGTTGCAGCCTCACCTGCTTAGCACATCCAAGTGGAAATCTGAAGAAGACTCACCATCCTGTGTATGATCTTTGATCTTATTATCTTGGTGTCTTGGTCAATTATTTTCCTCTTCTAAATGCTGCTCCCCTTCTTTACCTGTCATCATGATATTTGACTCAAGACACAACTATGGCAACATCTATTCTGGGAAAATTCCTGTAACACTCTCCTATATTAGAATTAATCATCACTTCTTCCGTGTTTCCATAGAGCTTTGTCCATAATGTTAGCATAGGACGTGCTGCACTGTGGCATACACAGCTCTTTACTGTCCATCAGATTGCATGGGTTCTCTGAGTCAAGTATCTTATTTTATTCATCTGTGTATCTGCACCAACTGACTTAGAGTCCCTACTCAGTTATGTTTGTAGCACTGAGTTGAATTGGTTGGGAGCAGTTTCCTGGGCTCCAGTTGGGTCCATTCATGTGTCCAAGTGGAAGGTCATTATAGCATCTTTCCGTTGGTTTCAAACTTGTGGGCTGTGGAGACAGCCACATGCAAAGTATATCCCTGTCCAGTCAATCACTGGTATCTACTGAGTTCATACTGTATACCAGGGTCTGTTCTAGGCATGGGGTACAGCAGTGAATAAAACTCAGTCCTTATTCTCGAGGAGCGTACATTCTAATGAGAGGATGAAGGTTAAATAAATAAATAAAGGTTTAATATTTTAGGTAGTGGTAAGAAAAATAAAGAAGGAGCGTGACTGGTGATGCCATTTTAGATACATCTCTGAGAATGTAACATTTGAGGAGAGACCAAATAAGTGAAGAAGAAAGACATGTAGCTATCTGGTGAAGGAAAGTTCTAGAGAGATAGAACAGTAGGTGCAGAGGTCCCGAAGCAGAAGTTTTTGGGAAATCAAGATGGAGCCACCGATAGAATGGAGGGCGGTGAGCTCTCACTTGGGATTTCTTCTGCTCTGCAGCTACCGCCTTCCTCATCAACAGTTTGCCTCGTCCCGTGCCTCTGGATGCTCTCCCACTCCTGGACCCACTGAAGCTTCTTCTGAATACTCTGGGCATTTCCGTTGAGCACCTTGTGGAAGGGCTGAGGAAGTGTGTCAATGAGCTGACACCAGAGGCTTCCGAGGCCGTGAAGAAACTACTGGTAACTACAGCCTGTGGGGCTAACTTGGTCAAAGGTCAGGGTTTACCCACCCTGTCCAGCCCACTCCCACCCGACCTGTTCTCATTTGTGAACCTGTGCTTCCCTGTCGTGGACTGTACCCACACACATTCAGCATGTCCTGGAATCTCAGGGCAAGTGCAGTGTCCACAATTCTAGAAGGAATTTTTGAACGAGAAAGATTTGTGTTCTGGTTGTAAAATGTGTGCTACTTCCCAGCTCTGTGATTCTGGGTGGGACTCAATCACTCTTGAGCTTTTGTTTCCTTGTCAGGATAATGGTGGTGAAATAGGATATTGACTGTCTGCTAATGACATGTAAACTGCTCTTATTTTTAATATTGTCCTTTTGACTTTCAGGAGGCGCTCTCATATTTGGTGTGATGGCAGAAAAAGCAAGAGTGGGGAGGGAGGGAGATGATGCTCTCCCTCCCTCCCCTGCAGAAACTCTTTCCATCCTAAAATGTAGTGGCCCCAGAAAAGAATGAATAAAGCATTGAAAAGACTTCAGTTTGTCCTGTTTTTGTTTGGGGGACTCTATTCAGAAGGGCCTAGTTAGATAGTTTTGTCCTTGGATTATAAACTCTAGACAGTCTGTTGTTATAAAGACAACTCACATTTCCTTTTTTCTTTTTTTAAGATGGTACTTTATTTATTTTTGCACATTCATTTCAACATTCTTCACCTTTATTTTTTATTTATTAAAATTAATTTTATTGGAGTATAGTTGCTTTACAATGTTGTGTTAGTTGCTGTACAGTAGAATCTAACCTAACATTGTAAAGACAACTCGAATTTTCAGTAAGGCGTAGTCATTCTTCCCCTTTCCTTTTTCTTATTATCTGGTGATTTTTCAGACTTCTCGTGTTCTTATTCCCCTACTTCTAAAGATATTTTAAAAGATTTTTGTTGAAGTATAGTTGCTGCACAATATTATAAATTACAAGTATACAATATAGTGATTCACAGTTTTTATTTTTATTTATTTATTTTTCTTTTTTTTTATTTTATTTTTTAACTTTACCAAGGTTGCACTCCATTTGTAGTTATTTGTACGGGTGTACACAATACACTCTTGTAGCTTATTTTATACATAGTGGTTTGTATCTCTTTATCTTATATCCCTATCTTGCCCCTCCCCACTTTCCTCTTCTCACTGGTTTATTCTTTATATATTCTATATCTTTATATCTATATATTCTATATCTCTATATTCGTTTGGTCTCTGTATCTGTGAGCCTGCTTCTTTTATGTTATATTCACTAGTTGGCCATCTTTTTTAGATCCCACATATAAGCAATATTCTACAGTGTCTGTCTTTCTTTGACTTATGTCATGTATCATAAAGAAACTTTAAAACATGAAATACAATAGAAATTTCCACATATTGTCTGATAAGACTAAAGTGCTACAAAGCTCGTTGGTTGGGAGTCTACATCAGCAGAATGTGAGCTTATATTAAGTCTGTAGTTAAATTAAGGCCATCCCATAGCTTCACAGAACTACCACCAAGTTAGGTTGCTATTACATCATTCTAAAATATCTTCCCTTTCCTCAGTGCTACATGTACAATGACTCCAGAATTATCTTTTCCAAGATAACATTCTAGCTGTATATGACCACCGATAAAACAGATTTCAAGCTCCTTAGCATGGCATATAGGGTCTTTCATGATCTGGACTTATTTTACATGCCTCGTCTCATTAATATTCCTTTCTTCACATGTGCCCCAGCCCCAGTCATGCTGAAAAGATAACTAAATCTCTTTGCTGCTAACACATTTTATGCCTTAATGAAAAATCAAGCTTCTTCTCGCCTGGAATGTTGGCCCTGGTCTGCCTCCAGACTTGGACTTGTGCAAATCTGGGACTATTTGCCCTCCAATCCATTCCCCATGTTCCCCATGCTCTACTCCATGGTGGGGGCACTGAGGGATGAGATACTGACCCATGCAGGTGGTTCCCAGGTCGATCTCTCAGGTAATTATGAAAGTTGACGTTGTTGTTGCTGTTGTTCAGTTGCTAAGTTGTGTCCAACTCTCCACAGCCCCATGAATAGCAGCACGCCAGGCTCCCTGTCCTTCACAATCTCCCTGAGAGGCTCCCTGTCCTTCACAATCTCCCTGAGAGGCTCCCTGTCCTTCACAATCTCCCTGAGTTTGCTCAAACTCATGTCCATTGAATCAGTGATGCCATCCAACCACCCTATCCTCTGTCATCCTCTTCCCCTTTTGCCCTCAATCTTTCCCAGCATCAGGGTCTTTTCCAGTGAGTCAGTTCTTCATATACTTTGCCAAAGTATTGGAGCTTCAGCTTCAGCATCAGTCCTTCCAATGAATATTCAGGATTGATTTCCTTTAAGATTGACTGGTTTGATCTTGCTGTTCAAGGGACTCGAGGCACAAGCAGGAGATGGGTAGTGGGAAAAGGGGAAAGACCAGAGTGTGGCTTCCTCTCGCTCTCTATTTGAGAGAAGTCAACTGTCTGTACTGGGTGTGAGCCACCAGTTCCTGCTGGAGAAGTTTGTTTTGGTTTTAGTTTTTGCCAGGTGAGCCAGTTCTTGGACTCTGGTTGTACCATCTCTTCTTTTTCTTTCCAGCTGAAGTTCATAGTGGCTTTCTGTTATTATCAGTTTCTAGGTTGCCTTACATCACCTAGTTAATTTTTTTAGGTCTTCTCTTATCTATTGAGTCAATTCTGTGCATTACATTCCTTCTGTTCTATGCATTAAAACAGTTTCTGTTTCTTGGTTGGTTCCTGACTAATACAATGTTAACTGTCATCTTCTCTCTGGAGAGGATCTTGATTCCTACCCTTCCTTAACCCCATATTGAAAAATTTTTTTAATTTAATTTTATTTTTGGCTGTTCCCTGACCAGGGATCGAAACTGTGCTCTTTACAGTGGAAGCAGAGTCTTAACCACTGAACTTTCCTAGCTGTCAATATAATCTCCATGTTAAGTATGAGGGGACATGGGCAAACCTATGGCTGAGTCATGTTGATGTTTGGTAGAAACCAACTCAATACTATAAAGCAATTATCCTTCAATTATAAATAAATAAATTTAAAAAGAACTCTAAAATATATAGCTGCAACCTATATTTTTCCTTTGAGAAGAAGAAAATTAGTTATTTATAAATCACCTCCAATGGAAACTGTTTTTTAATGTTCAGCTCAAAAGACATTTATATGGACTTCTTGTCTTTTAAAACACATACAGATGTTCTAATTCCCTACCTCAGTATATAGCACTATTTTCCTTGTTGTATGGGGTCAGAAACTTGGGAATCATTCTAGGTATTCTATCTTCTCAGAAGCCTAATTTTAGCTGCATCTACTAAGAATAGACTAGGTTGCCTAGCTGTGCTAATGCGTGTGTGCGTGCCTGCTAAGTCGCCTCAGTGGTGTCTGACTCTTTGGGACCCCACCGGCTATAGCCCTCCAGACTCCTCTGTCCATGGGATTGCCAGGCAAGAATAATGGAGTGGGTTGCCATGCCCTCCTCCAGGGGATCTTCCCTATCCAGGGATCGAACTTGCTTCTCCTGTGGCTCCTGCCCTCCAGGCAGGTTCTTTACTGCTGAGCCACCAGGGAAATCCAGCTGTAGTAATAAATAATTCCAAATCTCATGGGCTTACATCCACAACATTTTAATTTTTTATCATACTGTATGACCGTCTTGGGTTGGCTGTAGCTCTCCCTGTGTTGCCTGAATTCTGTGACCCAGAACTGATGGAATAGTCTTTGGAGCATTTCTGATCATCATGGCACATGGGGAAAGAAAACTTAGGTGATAATTACTTGGAAGTAGTCAAGTAATGTGGTAATTTACATTATTTTAACCCATTTTTGGCATCTTCCATTCATAGAATTGTATATGCCCTTCCTAAATAAGTCAGGCATGGTCATATGACTTGCTTTGGTCAATGAAAAGGACAGGATCACTTGAAAGTGGCAGCTTTAAAAGTTGGCCTAAGTTCTCTTTCCCCTGTGCTGTGATTGGAAACGCAACCCAAGATGGCCATACAGTATGAGAAAAAACTAAAATGTTGCAGATGTAAGACCATGAGATTTGGTGTTATTTATTACTTTCTAATTGGTAACAAAGCCCTGCTAATTATAAGACTTTTTCATATCTATCATATACATTTTCATTATCACTACTGCTACTGCTTTCCCCAAAACCTTGTCATTTATCATTTGACTACTCTGTTAACCTCCCAAATATTCTCTGTATTCCCAAAGCTGATCTTTTCCAATCTATCAGCCACACGGAAGGAAAAGTGATTTCTTAAAATAGAAAAATCACTCCAGCTTCAAACTCACTGAAAGATTTTTAGTGCTGATTGAATAAAAAAATAGTCAGACACTATTTTAAACTAACAAACATACTCAAATCACAGATTAGACATACTTATTTTCATACTTGGTCTTCCCAGGTGGTGCTAGTGGTAAAGAATCCTCCTGCCAATGCAGGAGACATAGGAGATGAGGCTTCAGTCCCTGGGTCAGGAAGATGCCCTGGAGGAGGGCACGGCAACCCACTCCAGTATTCTTGCCTGGAGAGTCCCATGGACAGAGGAGACTGGTGAGCTAAAGTCCAAAGGGTAGCAAAGAGTCAGACATGGCTGAACCAACTTAGCACACATGCATTTTTATCCTTATATCAAAATCTTCTTTCTCAACTGTGAAATCAGATTGATAGGGACCTGATTTTACTTATGTCTGTATTCTCAGCACATAGTACAGAGTCTGTAGGTGGTCAGTGTTGGGTTTGTGTTTTTTGAATGGATGGATTTCTTTCTGTTAAGTTTTATCTTGTTGGGTTGATCCTTTCGTTCTCTCCTATCAGTTGTATTAATAAGCTGTTCATTTCTCCTACTTTGTGGCATTTTACATATTTAAGAAAGATGATAATGCTTTTATTCAAGGTGTTAAATGGAGAAGCCTGGGGCAAAAGTTCTGTTTCACCAAGTTTTAAGTAATAAATGTAACACAGCAGTCTGAAGGATTTTTTTCTGGGGGTGTATCAAAGGGAAGGACTTAGTTATGAAGGACAGACTATGTGAGGGAACATAGGCAGAGTCTGATGATAAACATTTGGCAGAAGTTGATAAAATTTATTATCAAAGTGACAACACCAAATGCTGTCCAGCATATAGAAAAACTGGATCACTCATACATTGCTGGTGTGAATGTAAAGTGGTACAGCTACTCTGAAAAATATTTTGACAGTTTCTTTAAAAACTAAGCATGGAACTACACCATACAGCCCAGCAATTGTACTCCTAGGCATTTCTCCAAAGAAATAACATTTATGTTTATGCAAAAGCCTGTACACAAATGTTCATGGCAGTTTCATTTGTAATAATCAAAACCTAGAAACTATCCAGTTGTCATTAAATGGATGAATGGTTAAACAAACTGCTATATATTTATCTACAGAATTGGAATACTACCAGCAATAAACAGAGAAGGAACTATCGATACACACAACAGTCCAGATGAAACTTCCGAGAATTATGCTAAAAAAAAAGTGAATTATATGAAAAAAGTCAATCTCCAAAAGCTAAATACTGTGTAAGTCCATTATATAAACATAAACACTCTCAAAATAACAAAGTAATAGAAAAGGAAAACAGATTTCTGAGTTCCAGGGGTTAAGAAGCAGACAGGAATAAGAGGGAAGTGAGTGTGGTATATAAGGATCCCATGAGAAATGTTTATGGTAATAGAAGTGCTTTGTATTTGTATGTATTGATGTCAATACACTGTTTTTTATATTATAGCATCATTTTGCAAGAAACTTGGTAGAGAATATGGGGCTTCCATGGTGGCTCAAATGGTAAAGAATCTGCCTTCAATTCAGGAGACCCGGCTTTGATCCCTGGATCATGAAGGTCCCCTGGAGAAAGAAATGGCTACCCACTCCAGTATTCTTGCCTGGAGAATCCCATGGACAGAGGAGCCTGGCAGGCTATGGTCCATGGGGTCGCAAAGAATCAGACACTACTGAAGCGACTTAGCACACATTGGGAAGATAATCAGAATACAGAAATACATATTATATGCAATTTAATTAATATAAGCTATATACCTATATATGATATATATCATATGCATATATAATTATATACACATGTAACATGTGTATATACATGTATATACATGTGTGTATAATTATATACCCATGTGTATAATTATATATACATGTATCTATATGTGTATGGAGAAGGCAATGGCACCCCACTGCAGTACTCTTGCCTGGAAAGTCCCATGGGTGGAGGAGTCTGGTAGGCTGCAGTCCATGGGGTCGCAAAGAGTTGGACATGGCTGAGCGACTTAACTTTCATTTTTCACTTTTGTGCATTAGAGAAGGAAATGGCAACCCACTCCAGTGTTCTTGCCTGGAGAATCCCAGGGACAGGGGAGCCTGGTTGGCTGCCATCTATGGGGTTGCACAGAGTTGGACACGACTGAACCGACTTAGCAGCAGCAGCAGCAGCAGCAGCAGCAGCATATGTGTATAATTACATCGGTTCAGTTCAGTCACTCAGTTGTGTCTGACTGTTTGGGACCCCATGGACTGCAGCACACCCGGCTTCCCTGTCCATCACCAACTCCTGGAGATTGCTCAAACTCATGTCCATTGAGTCAGTGATGCCATCAAACCATCTCATCTCCTGTTGTCCCCTTCTCCTGCCTTCAATCTTTCTCAGCATCAGGGTCTTTTCCAGTGAGTCAGGTCTTCCCATCAGATGGCCAAGATATTAGAACTTCAGCTTCAGCATTAGTCCTTCCAATGAATATTCAGGACTGATTTCCTTTAGGATTTACTGGTAGGATCTCCTTGCGGTCCAAGGGACTCTCACAAGTCTTCTCCAACACCACAGTTCAAAAGCATCAATTCTTTGGTGCTCAGCTTTCTTTATGGTCCAACTCTTACATCCATACATGACTACTGGGAAAACCATAGCTTTGATTAGACGGACTTTGTCAGTAAAGTAATGTCTCTGCTTTTTAATATGCTGTCTAGGTTTGTAATCGCTTTTCTTCCAAGGAGCAAGCGTCTTTTAATTTCATGGGTGCAGTCACCATCTGCAGTGATTTTGGAGCCCAAGAAAATAAGGTCTATCACTGTTTCCCCTCTGTTTACCACGAAGTGATGGAATATGTAACCTTAATTCCTTTCTTCCACAAACCCAACAAACTATAAGAAACCCATTCATAGTTTTATATGAGTTTTCAAAACATTTTGGGCACATTTAAAAGCAACCAGGATTTCCCTGGTGGTCCAGTGGTTAGGACTCTATGCTTTTACTGCAGGGGGCATGGGTTTGATCCCTTGTTGGGGAACTAGGATCCCACATGCCCTGTGGCCAAAAAAAATAAAGAAACATGCATACATGAATAAGCCATACTTTATCTAAACTGACATCAATGTGAATATTTAAATCATTTCTAGTATGTTTTTTGTTACTTTGAAAAGTTCTACATATTTGCATTTATTTTTTTGTTTATATTTTCAGAAAAATCTTGGAAGTAGAAATGCAATGCCAAGAATTCTTTAGTGTTTAAAATTTTGATAGCCACTGACAAAGTTCCATGTAAAAGAACAACTGAGATCTGAGATTATTTAAGTCAGAGAAGATCCATTCCCAAAGATGAATTAGGGACCCAAGACAAGGCTTCTGGTGTAATTGTTCTGCCTAAGAAAGCAATAAGTTCCTTTACTGGCTTGATATGTTGGAGAGTCTGGAGATGCAATATATGACATTCTATTTCTGGCCTCCGTGTTTAAGTCAAGTAATACAAACAAACAGATAAGAAAGTAAAACTTGCTGTGTTTATATAAAGCTTGGAAAAGAAAAGCTTGCAGGCTGTTGAAGCAGATTGAAGGCAGTAGGGGGCGCTCATAGGTCCTTAGAAACATCGAAGAAGACATTTTGTTACATATTATCTATTGAAGATATTTAATAAGAAATTTCAGCACCTTCTATTGTATCAAATTTTTCATTTGGAAACACACCTAGACGAAAACGATCTAGATCGTCCTTTCTAGTAACTACCTATGGCTTTATTTTGAGCATTTTAAAAAGGTGCATTCTTTGCCACTAGCTAGGTGTGTGTCTCTGTCTAAGGAGAACTTGTTTCCTGATTGAATGATAGTAACCACTAACATGACTAATAGTTATAGTAATGGTTGTTTGTTATTTGTTATATCCTATATGTATTTTTAATTCAAGTGGTGATTGAATATAAATTACACTAACTTTGCCAGAAATTGAGCACACAATTATAAAACAAAATGAACATGGCCCCACAGATTTTGCAATGTGAAGAAAGACAGAAACTGTGTAAGTAAACACAAGTAAATAGATCATTATGAATTTATGATAAGAACAATGAAAGAATAGAATAGGATTTTAAGAATAGTAATAGTGACAAGAGGTTCCCTGTTTTATTTTGAGTGGTCAAGGAAGTCCTCTCTTTGGAAATGTTATTTAAGTTGGGACTCGAGGTTATGAAGAATCCATCTTGGCCAAAGAATATTCTGTTGAGTTTCCTGAATATACAAGTATCCTGAGAGTCACAGGCAGTTTTGGATCCAGTATCTGCATCTCCATCAGTAGCACCACCACAGGTCCAACTGTGCTAGTCAGACAACTGAGAGTCAGATTGTGTTAGTCAGACAACTTTTGATACTTCCATTTCCATGACACATCATATCCAACTCATATCTTGTCTTGTCCACCTTGCTTCCTAATATTCTCTTGAGTCCTCTCACATGGCTCCATCTGCACTGATACTCCTTCACCCTAGTATCTCATCTCTTGTAAGAGCTTACTCTCGAGCCCTCAGTCTGATCCTTGCAGCTGCCAAGTGATCTTTTCAAAATTCAACAATGAGCATTCTCATTCTACTGCTTCAAACCCTCATTCTACTGCTTCAAACGGTGGCTTCCCATCGTTCTCGAAGTTAAGAATGGAATCCTGACCCTGCCTGTGAGGTCCTCTAGGCCTAGTGTTTGCTTTTCTCTCTGCTCTCACTTGTTTCCCAGCCACCTTGAACCTCTGGCACCAAGGATGCCTGACACAGGGCTTTTGTCTGTTTGCTCACAAGTACTTCCTCTTCATTTGCTTCTGCTGAATTTTTTCTCATTATCTCCTTGTCATTTTTTTCCTTTTTTCTTTTCCTGGATAACAGTTCAGGTCTAACTATCTTAGGAAACCCTCCTCCCTGTCCAAGTGAGATACATTTATTAGAGGCTGTAATATAATCATGTTCCTTCCCTTAGGAGCATGTATCTCAAAAATAATTGTATACTTAAGTGTGATTAGGTGATCATTATTTGTCTCTCCCACTTGTTTGTGAGCTCCAAGAGGGCAGAGTCCAGTACCTAGCATAGTAAGCGGTGCGCAGTAATGTTCAGTAAGTATTCTACGATTAAATGAGTAACATGAATTAATATATACCCATCAGATGATCTGTTTTCTAGATATTTTAGAAGGCATTTCATTTAATGAAAGGATAGGAGACTACACTACCTTCAGGTTAGTCTAGTATTAGTCTGCTTTTAAGTGAACACTGCACTCTCCACCCATGTTGGTAAGAGGAATGCAGGTAAGAGGACTGAAGCTAGAAGTACCCTGGTTTCCCTCACGTATTACCTGAGCTAGAGGTGTATTGGTCATGTGTTTGGCTTTTCCAAGGTCCCTCAGTACTCACATACACCAACCAGACCCACTGCGTGTCAATTGTCGTCTCAGTGTCTGAGACATGGCTGAAAACGTGGTGAGAAACAAATAAGTACTCCGAAGTCTATCTTATAATTCTAGAAAATGTAAGCTAATCTGTAGTATCAAAAAGCAAATCAGCAGTTCACCGTGGCCAGAATAAGGGGTAGTGAAAGGGAGGAATGAATTACAAATGGATTCATGTTGATATATGGCAAAACCAATACAATATTGTAAAGTAATTGGCCTCCAATTAAAATAAATAAATTTAAATTTAAAAAAAAAAGAAAGAGAAAAATCAATGGGGGGGTAATGGATATTTTCATTATCTTGATTGTGGTGTTGGTTTTGTGGAGCCATATATATATACACATATATATATACATATATATATATATAAACTTTTCAAATTGTATACTTTAAATATATGCTGCTGCTGCTGCTAAGTCACTTCAGTTGTGTCCGACTCTGTGCGACCCCATAGACAGGATCTCACCAGGCTCCCTCGTCCCCGGGATTCTCCAGGCAAGAACACTGGAGTGGGTTGCCATTTCCTTCTCCAATGCATGAAAGTGAAAAGTGAAAGTGAAGTCACTCAGTCGTGTCCGACTCGTAGCGACCCCATGGACTGCAGCCTACCAGGCTACTCCGCCCATGGGATTTTCCAGGCAAGAGTACTGGAGTGGGGTACCATTGCCTTCTCCATTAAATATATGCAGTTTTTTATATATCAGTTATGCTTCAGTAAAGTTGTAGAAAGTTATTCATACACTGAGAGATATACAGATCTCAGCTAATTTTTGTCAATACAATGTCAATTTGAGACAGTAAGAGAATTGCTACATTTTAAGTTTTTTTTTGGACAATATGCATAATAGTTTTTTTTTTAAAAAGTCCTTTCATCTAGCAACTTAGTTTTTGGAAGTCTTTTATGAAGAAATAAAAACATGAAGAAAAAAAAAAGAATCATGAATGTCCAGCAATAGGGAAATTACAGTGTCTTAAGTTTTGAGCTGTCAGGTAGCTTTTCAAGGTTTGTATCCAGTTATCTAAAGTAACTACAGTGAGATATTGTTAAATGAGAAGGACATGCTGCAGAGCATAGGGCACACACAGACCTCGCTCTACGTTTGAATGTACTTTACGATGGACAAGAGAATGGAGTTCCCCTCCACTGGTTGCTGGAGGGCTGGTGGGGATAATGGCGTCTGAGTGGGAGATGGTTAACTGATTAACTAGTTTTTCCCTTAGGGTGAGCGAGTTACTGTTGTTGTTTAGTCACAAAGTTGTGTCCAACTCTTTGCCAGCCCCCAGGCTCCTCTGTCCACCGGATTCTCCAGGCAAGAATCCTAGAGTGAGATGCTATTTCCTTCTCCAGAGGATTTTCCTGACTCAGGGATCAAACCTGTCTCCTGCATTGGCAGGTGGGTTCTTTTTTTTTTTTACTGCTGAGCCATCGCATATACTACTTTAATCATTTTTGAAGAGGAATTTTGAATAAAGTGTCTTGTCAATTAGCACCTATCAGATAGTAAGTTCCCTTCCCTCTCAAAAACAACAACAACAGTAGGAAATCCTATCACAAACTAAAAAAGCATTGAAGTAAAACTCAGGGGTTTTGGGCTCACAGAGAAATTTTTTTAAGTTCAGTGGTGATGTGAGGGATCTCGGGAAGTTTCCTTAAACTTTCAGGTTCTCAACTGATTATTTCAAGTGAAAAGTGAAAGTGAAAGTCACTCAGTCATGTCTGACTCTTTGTGACCTGATCGACTGGTCCATGGAATTCTCCAGGCTAGAATACTGGAGTGCGTAGCCTTTCCCTTCTCCAGGGGATCTTCCCAACCCAGGGATCAAACCCAGGTCTCCCACATTGCAGGTGGATTCTTTACCGGCTGAGCCACAAGGGAAGCCCAAAAATACTGGAGTGGGTAGCCTATCCCTTCTCCAGGGGATCTTCCCAACCCAGGAATTGAACCGGGGTCTCCTGCATTGCAGGTGGATTCTTTACCAACTGAGCTATGAGGGAAGCCCCGATTATTTCAAAAAGGAATACTAATATCTAATTTTTGCACTTACAATGAGGATTAAAAAAAGCATCATTTCTGAAGGTCCACATATGGGTGATGTCCCAATGATATCCGTTCCTTTACCAACCCAGGTAGCTTTTGAACAGCTGCCATTGAATGTCAAGCATTGTCACAGTCTGAGCTTTAGTCTAAATTGTCATCTGTGATTGAATTACCCTTCCTCCACTTTCTCTGTGTCTCCAAATCCTTTCTCATCTGTCCAGATTCTGTCTTCCCAGGGCTTCCAAATGAGAACTGATGGCTGTCCTGGTTCCAGTGCTACCATGTCTGTGCCTCTGTTAGATCAAGCTAAGTGTGGTCACTTGATTATGTGCTCATAACTTCTGCATCAAGACCCTGAACTACTTGAATGCCAAAATTACAGAGTGTCCAACTTTGTATCCTTACTATCTTGTCCTTATGTATAATTTTTTTTTCTTAATATGTTGTTGTTCTTCAGTCACTAAGTCATGTCCAACTCTTTGAGACCCCATGGACTGCAGCACACCAGTTTTCCTTGTCCTCACTATCTCCTGGAGCTTTCAGATTCATGTCCATTGAGTTGGTGATGCTACCTGACCATCTCATCCTCTGACTCTCTCTTCTCCTTTTGCCTTCAATATTTCCCAGCATCAGAGCCTTTTCTAATGAATTGGCTCTTTGCAGCAGGTGGCCAAAGTATTGGAGATTCAGCTTCAGCATCAGTTCTTCCAATGAATATTCAGGGTTGACTTCCTTTAGGATTGACTGGCTTGATCTCCTTGAAGTCCAAGGGACTCTCAAGAGTCTTCTCCATCACCACAATTTGACAGCATCAATTCTATGGTGCTCTGCCTTCTTTATGGTCCAACTCCCACATCCATACATGACTACTGGAAAAACCATAGCTTTGACTATATGGACTTTTGTTGGCAAAGTGATATCTTTGCTTTTCTAATGTGCTGTCTAGGTTAGTCATAGCTTTCCCTTCAAGAAACAAGTGTCTTTTAATTTCTTGGCTGTAGTCACCACTCATAGTGATTTTGGAGCCCAAGAAAATAAAATCTGTCAGTGCTTCCATTTTGTCCCCATCTATTTGCCATGAAATGATGGGACTGAATGCCATGATCCTAGGTTTTTGAATGTTGAGTTTTAAGCCAGCTTTTTCACTCTCCTTGTTTATATTCATCATGAGGCTCTTTAGTTCCTCTTCACTTTCTGCCATTAGATGGTATCATCTGTATATCTGAGGTTGTTGATATTTCTCCTGGCTATCTTGATTCCAGCTTGTGATTCATCCACCCCCACATTTCACATAATACTGTGCATATAAGTTAAATAAATCGGATGACAATACATAACTTTGTTGTACTCCTTTCCCAGTTTTGACCCAATCAATTGTTCCATGTAAGCCTCTAACTGTTGCTTCTTGACTCACATATAGGTTTTTCAGGAGACAGCTTTCTCAGGAGACAGGTAAGGTGGTCTGGTATTCTCATCTCTCCAAGAGTTTCCCACAGTTTGTTGTGAACCGCTCAGTCCAAAGCTTTAATGTAGTCAATGAAGCAAAAGTAGACGTTTTTCTGGAATTTCCTTGCTTTCTCTATGATCCAACAAATGTTGGCAATTTGTCTCTGGCTCCTCTGCCTTTTCTAAATCCAGCTTGTGCATCTGGAAGTTCTCAGTTCACGTACTATTGAAGCCTAGCTTGAAGGACTTTGAGCGCTACCTTATTAACTTGCAAAAAGAGTGCAATTGTATGCTAGTTTGTACCTTCTTTGGCGTTGCCCTTCTTTGGGATTGGAATGAAAATTAGCCTTTTCCAGTCCTGTGACCACTGCTGAGTTTTACAAATTTGCTGGCACTTTGAGTGCAGGATTTTAACAGCATCATCTTTTAGGATTTGAAATTCTGAAGTCCATCACTTCCACTAGCAGTAGTACTAGTGGACAACTACTAGTTGGTAGTAATGCTTCCTAAAGCCTGCTTGACTTCAGACTTCAGGATGACAGGCTCTAGGTGAATGGCCACACCGTTGTGGTTTTCTCGGTCCTTATGACCTTTTTTTTGTATAGTTTTTTCTGTATATTCTTGCCACGTCTTTTTAATCTCTTCTGCTTCTGTTAGGTCCTTACCATTTCTGTCCTTTATTGTGGCCATCTTTGCATGTAATGTTCCTTTGATATCTCCAATTTTCTTGAAGCGATCTCTAGACTTTCCCATTCCATTGTTTTCCTCTACTTCTTTGCACTGTTCATTTAAGAAGGCCTTCTTATGTTTCCTTGCTATTCTCTGCAACTCTGCCTTCAGTTGGGTATATCTTTCCCATTCTTCCTTGCTTTTTGCTTCCCTTCTTTCCTCAGCTATGTGTAAAGTCTCCTCAGACCACCACTTTGCTTGTTGCATTTCTTTTTCTTTGAGTTGGTTTGGTCACTGCCTCCTGTACCATGTTATGAACCTCTGTCCACCATTTCTTCAGGTACTCTGTCTTCCAGATCTAACCCCTTGAATCTATTTGTCACCTCCACTGTACAATCATAAGGGATTTGATTTAAGTCATACCTGAACGTCCTATTGGTTTTCCCTACTTTCTTAAATTTAAGCCTGAATTTTGCAGTAAGGAGCTGACGACCTGAGCCAGTCAGCTCACGTCTTTCTTTTGCTGATTATATAAACATTCTCCATCATTAGCTGCAAAGAATATAATCAGTCTGATTTCTGTATTGACCATCTAGTGATGTCCAGTGTAGAGTCATCTCTTGTGTTGTTGGAAAAGGGTGTTTGCTATGACCAGTGTTTTCTCTTGACAAAACTCTGTTAGCCTTTGCCCTGTTTCATTTTGTATCCCAAGACCAAACTTGCCAGGGCATAGACTTGGTTTACTGTGATGTTGAATGGTTTGCCTTGGAAATGAACTGTGATCATTCTGTCATTTTTGAGATTGCACCCAAGTACTGTATTTTGGACTTTTTTTTTTATTGACTATGAGGGCTTCTCCATTTCTTCTAATGGATTCTTGCCTACAGTAGTAGATATAATGGTCATCTGAATTAAATTCGCCCATTCAGGTCCATTTTAGTTCACTGATTTCTAAGATGTTGATGTCCACTCTTCCTATCTCCTGCTTGACCATACCCAATTTACCCTGATTCATGGACCTAACTTTCCAGGTTCCTATGCAATATTGTTCTTTATATCATCAGACTTTACTTTCACCACCAGACACATCCCCATCTGAGTATTGTTTCTGCTTTGGCCCAGCTGCTTCATTCTTTCTGGAGCTATTGGTAATTGACCTCTGCTCTTCCCCAGTATCATAGTGGACACCTTAAGACTTGGGGGGCTCGTCTTGCAGTGTCATATCTTTTTGCCTTATCATACTGTTCATGGTGTTCTCATGGCAAGAATACTGGAGTGGTTTGCCATTCCCTATTCCAGTGGACTGTATTTTGTCAGAACTCTACACTATGACCCTTCTGTTTTGGGTAGCCCTGCACAGCATGGCTTGTAGCTTCATTGAGTTTTGCAAGCCCCTTTGCCATGACAAGACAGTGATCCATGAAGGGGTTTGCTTAATATAGAGCACAATAAATATTTATTGACCTTTTATATAGACAGCATTATATATATATATATATATATAGAATGCTTTATATAAACAGCATTTATATAGAACAAATGCTGTTCTGATTGCTTCTCATATATATTTCCAGGAATATTGAACAAAAGAAGTAAAAGTATAGACTCATAGAGCTTGTAGTCTATTGAGGGTGCAGAAAAGGGAAAAAAATAAATAAAACTCTTAACACGTGTTAAAAGATGAGTGCTATGGACTAAAATATAGCAGCCTAAAGGGATAAGAAATGGTGGGCCAGAAGATGCAACTTTAAGCAAAATACCAAACAAAGATCTCACTGAGAAGGTAATCTCAAAGAGAAAATTAACTGAGGGAGCAAGCCATGTGGCTGTCTTGGGGAAGGGCATTTTAGGCAAAGGATACAGTAAATGCAAGGCTCTGAGGAAAGAACATGCCTGGAGTGTTAAAGAGATCCCAGATGGCTAGAGTGGAAGGTGCAAAGGAATGAATGGCAGTAGAAGAAATGTGACCTGGGCAACTCAGGGAGGTCCTCAGCCACCACTGTAAAACAATCTGAATAGCTTTTGTTCAGAATGAGATGAGAAGTTGCAGAAGGAATCCATACAATTAGAATATTTTAATAGAAGTACTCTTTCTATGTGGCTCAGAAGGTAAAGAATTTGAATTTGAATATTTCAATAGATGTGCTCTTTCTGCATGGCTCAGATGTTAAAGAATATGAATATTTTAATAGAAGTACTCTTTCCCTGGTGGCTCAGACAGTAAAGAATCTGCCTACAATGCAGGAGACCTGGATTCAATCCTTGGGTTGGGAAGATCCCCTGGACAAGGGAATGGCAATCCACTCCAATATGCTTGCCTGGAGAATCCCATACAGAGAAGCCTCGTGGGCTATAGTCCACAGGTCTGCAAACAGTCGGACACAACTGAGTGATAAACACCTTATTGTACTTTTCCTGCATGGCATTGCTGTAAAGTGTAAGAGGTAAATTCTCTGAAGTGCTGATGTCAGGGTAGGGATGTTGGGATTGTGGACACAGTGATACTGTGAACTGTGTCCTCAGGGTGTCACAGGGCAGCAGAGCTGTGCTGGAGATTGGACCAGCCTCACGCTCAGCCACCATCGGCTCTCGTATCTTAGGCATGATATCCATTAGCTTCCCTAAATCTTGGTTTCCTCACCTATCTTGTGAAGAAAATAATACTTGGCCCAGGTTACTTCAGTTGTACACTTGGCCCAACTGTACTGCAGTTATAAGGTTACAGTGAGATAATAGTGTCAAGGGATCATAACAAAGCAAAAGAAAATGTGAAGATATGAGAGATTCTTGATCTTCAAAAACAGTTGTTCCTCGAATTTGGGTCATTTGAAGTGATGTGGATGGACCTAGAATCTGTCATACAGAGTGAAGTAAACATATATCTTACATTAATGCATATACATAAGGAATCTAGAAAACTGGTAGACATGAACCTATTTGAGGGCAGGAATAGGGGTGCAGAAGTAGAGAACAGACTTATGGAACACGGAGGGAAGGAGAGTGCGGGACAAACTGAGAGTAGCATTGACATATATACCCCACCGTGTGCAAAGTAGATAGCTACCGGGAAGCTGCCATCTAGCACAGGGAGCTCAGCCCAGTGCTCTGTGATGACATGTGTGTGCTTAGTCGCTCAGTCTTGTCCAACTCTTTGCAATCCCACGCACTATAGCCTGCCAGGCTCCTCTGTCTATGGGGATTCTCCAGGCAAGAATACTGAAGTGGGTTGCTATTTCCTTCTCCAGGGGATCTTCCCAACCCAGGGATAGAACCTGGTCTCCTGCATTGCAAGCAGATTCTTTACCATCTGAGCCACCAGGGAAGTCCTCTGTGATGAGCTAGAGGGGTGGAATTTTGGGGGAGGTGGGAGGGAGGCTTAAGAAGAGGGGATATACGTATACATATAGCTGATTCGTGTTGTATATCAGAAACTAACACAATATTGTAAAGCAGTTTTACTCCAGTTGAAAAAAATAAAAATAAATAAAAAATAGAAAACAAAACAAAAACAAGTGTTCCTGCTGGCTGCAGAGAGCGGTCTTATTGGAGGGTGGGAAGAGGGGTAACATAGGGCAGGAAGAGGAAATGTGCATTGTAGAGCAGTTGGGAAATTTCAAAATCTCTACAGGTTGCTGGAGATCTTAGATATTTGCTTGTGTATTGGTTGCTCAGTTGTGTCCAACTCTTTGCAACCCCATGGACTGTAGCCCATCAGGCTCCTCTGTTCATGGAATTCTCCAGGCAATAGTACTGGAATGGGTAGCCATTTCCTTCTCCAGGGGATCTTCCTGACCCAGGGATCAAACCCTGGTGTGCTGCATTGCAGGTGGATTCTTTACCATCTGAGCCACCAGGGAAGTCTTAGGTATTTCTTTGCAGTGCACCAAATCCAGTACCGATTCAGTGCCTATGTTTTTGCTGTTGTTATTTGTTTTGTTGTGTTGTGTTTTGTTATTTTACCAGCATGAAAGAGGGATTTCAAATTGTACAATGAACAGATGGAGATAACGACAAAAGCTCTGATAGGGCATGTCTCTCTCCCACAGGGAGTACACCAATCATTTTGCTTACAGTAAATTTCCTTAGCACAGATTAGGCACTCAGATCTGAAGGAGGATTCTTGGGTCATATTTGTTGGGAAGAAGCAGTCCACATGGCAGATGCTGAATATAATAGAAATCTTAGATAACTTTAAGATGATGTGATGTTTAAATTTAGCTTAGTTTTGAAATGATAAACAAAATGAAAAGGTAACCTATGGAATGGGAGAAGTGAAAAGTGAAAGTGAAGGTCACTCAGTCGTGTCCAACTCTGCGAATTCATGGACTATACAGTCCATGGAATTCTCCAGGCCAGAATACTGGGGTGGGTAACCTTTCCCTTCTCCAGGAGATCTTCCCAACCCAGGAATCAAACCCAGGTCTCCCACATTGTAGGCAGATTCTTTACCAGCTGAGCCACAACAGAAGCCCTGAATGGGAGAAAATATTTGCAAATCTTATATCTGGTAAGGGATTAACTTCCAAAATAGATAAGGAACTCATAGTGATCAACAGCAAAAACAAACATTTTTTTTTTATTAAAAAAATGGGAAAAGGATCTGAAGAGACATTTTTCCCAAAGAAGACATAAAAATGGCTGACAGATATATGACAAGGTGTTCAACATCGCTAATCATCAGGGAAATAGAAAACAAGGCCATGATGAGACATCACCTCACACCTGTTAGAACGGCTATTATCAAAGATAAGAGATAATGAGTGCTGGCAAGGATATGGAGAAAAGGGAACCTTTGTGCACTGTTGGTGGGGGTGTAAATTGGTGCAGTCATAAAGGCTAAAAAATAAAAAACAGAACTACCATAAAAAAATTAAAACAGAACTACCAAACGATCCAGCAATCCTACTTCTGGATATATATTAAAGGAAATAAAATCATTATCTCAAAGAAATATCTGTACCTCCATATTCATTGCAACATTGGTTACAATAAAGAAGACCTAGAAACAGCCTATGCCTGTCAATGGATGAATGGATAAAGAAGATGTGGTGTGTGTGTATATATACATATATATGTAATATTGTTCAACCTTAGAAAAGAAGGAAATCCTGTCATTTGCAGCAAATTTTCCCTAGTACCTCAGTTGGTAAAGAAGTTACCTGCAGGGCAGGAGAACTGTGTTTGATCCCTGGGTTGGGAAGATCCCCTGGAGAAGGAAATGGCAGCCCACTCTAGTATTCTTGCCTGGAAAAATACTATGGACAGAGGACCCTGGAGGCCTACATTCTATGGGGTCACAAGAGTTGGACATGACTGAGCAGCTAAACCACCAGATGAAATGTGATGATGTTATGCTAAAGTGAACTAAGTTAGACAAGAATACTGGAGTGAGTAGCCATTCACTTCTCTTGCCTATCTTCCTGATCCAGAAATCAAACTAGGGTCTCCTGCATTGCAGGTGGATTCTTTACCAGCTGAGCTATCAGGGAAGCTCAGCTTTTTACACAAAGGAAGACAAATATTGTATGGCCTCATGCATATATGAAATCTTAAAAAAAAAGGGAAGTCATTCAAGTAGAGAGTAAATTGGTGGTTGCCAGGGCCAGAGGAGGCGGTGAGAGAAATGGGCGAAGCTGGTCAAAGTTTACAAACTTCCAGTTATAATATCAGTAAGCTGGGGATCTAATATACAGCCTGGTGCTGTAGTTAATAATACTGTATTGTGTACTTGAAAGTTGCTAAGAAAGTAGATCTTAAAAGTTCTCACTATATGGACTTCCCTGGAAGTCCAGGGGTTAAGAATGTACTTTCACTGAAGTGGGTGTGGGGGTCCATCCCTGGTCAGGGAACTAAGATCCCACTTGCTGCACATGGCCAAAAAATAAATTAAAAAATAAAATTAAAAAAAAAGTAACCATGTGAGGCCATGAATGTGTTAACTAACCTTTTCATGGTAATCATTTTGCAGTATACATGTCTATCAAATCAACACATTGTACATCTTAAAATTACACAATGTTTATTAAATGTCAATGGAGTTGGGAATAAAAAACTGGAAGTCTCTGGAAAATGCAGAAGGTGGATTATATAAATTTATGATAGAAAGTAATGTATTTTTCAGTATTTAGTAGGTATTCACTCTTTGCTTATTAGCTATCTGCATTATGAGAGTTTCTTTGTGTTGCATGCACACCTATCCTGGCTTAAAGGAAGACAAACAAACAAAAGATTTATTGAAAATACACTGAAGTAATGCTTGGGAGAACAGGATCCAGGACAGAAGTACATAGATCTTTTATTCTAGACTAGAGTGCTATATGCTGTAGAGCTGTAGAGTGCAGTTAATGCCATAATTGTCATTGTGCTTTATGGTTTCAGTCTTGTCTCACTGTCCCATTAAATAATTCTGGGAGAATCCTCCTGGCTCAGCTGGGTCAGATTTGACAGTGGTTCAATCCTTTATGACCAAGTAGGCAAGAACCACACCAGTGGCCACTGAGGACCCACATCTGTGTAACAAGGTTGTGGAAGAAATGAAAAGACTGCACTAGACTTGCCAAAATTCTTTCATCCACTCTTTTCAAGTGTCTTCAAGGGCACTCTGCTAGTCCATGAGAATAACAAAGACTGGTGGGAGTAGTGGTTTACTTGCTAAATCACGTCTGACTGTTGCAACCTCACCAGGCTCCTCTGTCCCTGGGGTTTTTTCAGGCAACCCACTGGAGTGGGTTGCCATTTCCTTTTCCAAGTGATCTTCCTGATCCTGTGTTTCTCCTGTGTTGCAGGTAGATTCTTTACTGCTGAGCCACTAGGGAAACCCAGTGAAGACTGTGGAACACCAATAACCTTGTTAATTTTTTTTTAAAGGTCAGGTTTTAGTTTACTAGTCCAACAACATGGGTTCAGATTTTTTGAAAGACTTTTCCAAAAAGGATTTATGAAACTTTTAACTCTGAAATTTCATATGTTTTTAGGGATTAAGTGCTTGTTCTTTGGAGTCAGGTTCAAATCCTTTTTCTGTCATTAAGACTTTGGACTTACATTATCTGAAATTTAGTTCTCTTAATTTGAAATGTTCTTCAGTTATTCTGGATAATAATAATTTTCATATATTTCATTTTTTTTGCATCATTAAAAACTGTAAACATTTTCTGGAAAAATTACTTCTACCAACAAAAACCTTAATGAACTAGGATTTGTGACCCACAGTGGACATATTTATTTTGACTTCTAGAAGCAAAATTGCAAAGTCAGTATGTTCAGAATAAGCTGTGTTTGGTTGAAGCCAGGGCCTGAATTCTAAGCACTCGCTGGGAACTGCTTTGAGCCCTCTGTCCTGGAGGACTTGTGAAACAGAACTGGAAAAGCAGGATTTGGTTGCCCTTGGCTTATTCTGGAGCCGTATAGGTGTGTCCTTAGAAACAAAGCAGACACAGGGAAACAATTACCAGCTAGAAAAGGCTTAAGACCTAGGAAAAACACAAACATTTTTATGTCTCTGTACTATAGAACATGAGATGATTTATTATAATGAAATCAACTATAATATGTATTTGAAAAAACAAGCAACAGCAACAAAAATGAAAATGCAAGATATATGAGGCAAGAATCAGTAACAGGGATGAAGGGAGAAGGCACGTATGTTAAACACTGGGATAAATTGAGTCATCAGTTTTTCTTTGAGTTTCTGGATAGACAGGAAAAATAAATGAAATAGACCAAGTTACATAAATCTTATAACCAGAAATGAGGAAGCAGTCCTTAGGGAAGGCTCATTTTTTCTCTTGCTCTAAATTCTAAAAGAAACATTTCCCATCAGGCTTAATGGTGTAGATACTGAGTGGTGTCTTGCCCATCTGCAGTTTTGCTCATTGGTTACTTAAGGATTTCCTATGAAATTTAGTTTTTCTAGCTCCCTCCTGAGGAAGTTCTGACTCAGCAAGTCAAACATGTCATCTGGTGTGTCGGTTACACTTTTTTCTTAATTAAAAAAATGTAGATAGATATTGAGAATTTGCAAAGTGCTTTGCCATCTTTTACTTCTCTTATAACCTTAGTAAGATTCATCAGATTCTTATTTTAACATAAGAAAGGTGTGTTAAATGTCAAATGACTTAAGACATTGGGAGACTTGAATCCCCATGATTTCAAGTGACGCAGGACACTAGGAGGTGAAATTGTAAGGCTATTAACATAAGGAAATTGTGTCAATGTAATTAAGCAGAGGTTGTGAGGACCTCAGATTAATTAGGTGTCCGACTATTAGAAGATTTGTTTGTGAGAACTTGCCCCTTTCTGCTCATTATCTGAGACTATACGGAAATGCAGCTTATTTGCAAAGCCCTCCTAATGCCCACTCCTTCCTCCGGGTCTTCCTTTTTATATCCTTTCTACAAGGCATATCCACGGCACTTGTACATAGAACTTGACCATTTCCCTGCACAGTCCTGGAGCGCACTGTGCTAGGTGATAGCCCAAACTAGAAACTTCTTAATGATGGGACAGTGTTATTTATCTTGGTAGCATTGACAGAATTTGACACATAGTAGGCATGGGTTAAATGAGCGTTAAAGGACTGTGTAAGAAAGAGGCATATGTTACAGGATAAAGATGGTTTATTTGTATATCTACTTATATAAATATGCATCCTAGAGATGTATAGAACTCAACTAACCAGAGGGGTAGTGTATTATCTCTATGGACACCTCGAGGCATGTCTAAAATCACACAGTTCAGTCACTGTTCTCTGTTCTCCAGTGAGCTCTATTGCTTAGTGGTGGAGCACAGACTATGGACTCAGGCTGCTTGAATTCAGATCACCTTAATTAAGCTCCCTGAGCTTTGGTTTCCCTATTTACAAAATTTTAGAATGACAATACCTATCTTTCATAGAGAATGTTAGAATTAAATTAGGTAACGCATACAGAGCACTTAGCTTAATGCCTAAACCTAAAACTAAGCTAGTTTGTGCTAGTTACTTACATAATTCCTTTTCCAGGTCTAACATTTTTGTATTTATATTTCGATATCCATTCTCAAGAGAGAACTGGATAAGGAACCAGCAGGTATCTCTGAACACAAACCAGACTGTTTTCATATAAATCAGAGAGCTTATTAGTTCTTTCTGCTGGAAATAGTTTCTGTAAATCTTATTCTCATGAGTAACTAACTGCATGATTTCATGGGTCCTTAGACTTTAGTGCATATAAGCTCCTCCTTTCACAGGCAGATCTTGCACAAATCGAGTTCCAAGCAGAGTTGGGACAAGCCCAGCTCTCCTCACTTCAGTGCTTACTTGTTTCACCCCACAATCGTGCTTCTTCCCTTAAGAGAATCTTACTAAGTCTGTGACTTTGAGATAATAAAAATGCATCTATTAAAAATTATTTTAAAAAACAATGCAAGAACAAAGCAAAAACACACACAAAAAAACACACACATTTTTTGCTATGTTCAGTATACTATTTTTTGATTGTAAGTTTTTAAGTTAAAATCACCTGAGAAAGTCACTTTGATGAATGTTCTCCTTGTTTATCACCATGTTCCAAAAATTCTCTTGAATAAAAATAAAGAGAAAACAATGAATTATGATTTAGACTGATCAGGAATGTTAAAAAGATCACTAATTTATACTATTTGAGCAATACTCTTCTTCTCCAGGTTTTCCTGGGTCGTAAAATAATAAGATCTAAGATTTCTACAGTAGTTCATATTTGACAAGCCATGCATGCATAATTCTCTCTTTAATTCTGCCAAGAAATCTATTAGTTTGGTGTCTAGTCTTATATAAACTCTATAAAGATAGATATTTTGATCTATTTGTTTCATAATACATCCCCAATACCAAGAACAATACCTGGCATACAGTATGAATTAATAAATATTTGTTGAATAGGTAAGTGATGATTTTTAATCTTTTTACATATGAAAAGACCTCTGAAGCTCATAGAGATCAAATAACCTGTTTAAATCAAATGGCTGGTAAATTGCAAAGCAGAGTCTAAAACTTAGGTCTCCAGAAGCATGAATTAATGCCAGAGGCTTCTATACTGTTTAAGGATTGGCTGTGGGGTAGCTGTTGAGAAGGTAAAAGAAAAAAATGCGGTCTATGAGGATATTCTTGTCTAGTGGAGAAAACAGATGCATTCAGAGACAAATAATTTAAAACAGTGAGGTAAGAAAAGCCATATGCCTTCATAATGCCTTTGCAGGAATTTGCCTTCCAGCAAAGGCGTTATGAAATCCCAGCATCTGAATATCTGAATTTTCTAATAGTAGGGGTCTGTGACATCTTCACAGAGCTTGTCTTTGTACTGGATTTTACAAAATGATTATAGACTTAGCAGGTGAACAGAGTGGAGCTGGGGTTTGAGGGTGAGGCACTGATGACAGAAAATCATGTGCAAAGATAACTAGAGATTTAAACGAACATTATCTGTTCTGAAACAGAAATAACTTGTCACTGGGTCATCAGGTGTTTGGCTTCAGAAGTGAGAGATTTGACTGAAAGATATATTGGCATCAGGGAAGGCCCTTTAGCATCAGCTGTTGCATTTGCTCTGATTTTGCAGGCAATGGAAGTTCACTGAAAGGGTTTCAAGCATGGCAGAGAGAGAATCAAATTTGTAGCTAGGTAGAAGATGGGTTGGAGTGGGGAGAGACAGAAACAGTGTAAGTAATGATAGATCTAATGAGAAGAGCTCTGGAAAGAGATGATGACGGGCTCAACTAGCCCTACGAGTCACTGGAGTTGAAGAAAAGGAATGGTATAGGAAGAAAAACTTGTTGTTTAGTCAGTAAGTTGTGTCCAACTCTTTGCAACCCCATGGACTATAGCCTACCAGGCTCCTCTGTCCATGGGATTTCCCAGGCAAGAATACTGGATTGGGTTGCCATTTCCTTCTCCAGGGGATCTTCCCGACCCAGGGGTTGAACCTGCATCTCCTGCATTTGCAGGTGAATTCTTTACTGCTGAGCCACCTGGGAAGCCCTAACAAAAACTTAGAAAATTTAGCAACTAGATAGAAGTGGTGATGAACAGGAAGAATCAAAGAAGACCTGAAGTGTCTAGATTCTGAATAGATGGAAATGTGACTTACTGAGATAAGGAAGAAATGAAGAGGAACAGATTTGTAAGTGAGATGATGGGATTGGGTTTAGACCAGGTGAATTTGATGTATTGACGAAAACCTAAATAAGGTTTTTGTAGCAACCCATGAATTGTTACATTCTGTAGCTCAGGGAAAAGAATGCAATAGACATCTGTATTAGGAACACATCAGACTGTAAGTAATATTCCTAATGTGGAAGCTGTGATGTGAAAAATCAGGGAGGCTCTACATTTGGAACCTTGAGTAGCAATGATGTTTAAGGGACAGATGCATGAAAAGTCAAATAGAAAGAATAAGAAAGAAAGGCTTGTGGTAGGGAGAGAACAAGGAAAATGTTGTGTCATGGAAACCTGGGGGTCAGGGTGAAATTCACAAGAATTGGAGGCTTCTCAAAGGGCCAGGGGAATTAAGAATATGGATATTTTTAGATCAGTGGTGACCAGAATGCAGTTCATATAGCTCTTAAGTTTACCCAGAGGGTAAGTGGAGGGAGTGAGCTGGTCTATTCACTGTCCTGAAAGCACATACCCAGCATTTGTTACATGACTGACACGGTATGTAGGCATCAGATACACAGGAGTAAACAAAGCAAAACTTCTATCTTTATGAAGTTCCATCATTCTTGTCATTCTCTCTTCTAATCAAATCTCATCGAGTCCTTTAAGATCCAAAGCACATCTTGCTTTTGCCAGAAACACTCCCCTAAGCATCCTTGCCCAGTGCCAGCTCCTTTCCTTAGACCCTTCACTGTGAGGGTTGACTGACATTTACCTAAACATCTTAGCTATCACCAGATCTGCTCATGTCACCTTATACGATAAGGACTGCAATTTCTTTGAGGAGACTTCTAGACTTATAGTCTAGATTGTTTCCTTCACAAGTCCTCCCCCTACTTTCCTAAGCACACATTAAGTTCTTAGGTATAGTTGTTGAGGGTCTCTTCCCACTCCCCATCCTCTGCCATATTTATGGTATTTTCTTGGACAGAGGGAGGGCAGTTAGATGTGTTGCCTTGAGCAAGGACTGCTGTGTCATTAATGAAGATCCCTCGAGTTTGAGTTAACAGAGAACACAAGTGCTATTTTATAATATATCTAGGGAATTCCCCAGGGAAGGAATAAAAGGGATTATTATTGTTCTGATTCTTTGCACTGCTATTGTTATGATTTATAACAATTTGAATTCAACTGGAGTCTAATCTGTACTTTGTAGATGAATAGTGTTGCTCTTATTCTTTTCCTTGTCAGTTTTTTCCTTGTTTACATGAACAGTCGTGGGAACTCGACAGTTGCAAAAGTAACCATGATAGGAAAAATGAAAACACAAAATAAACACCTTTAAGTTTTAACAGTTTGTTCTTGATTGTATGCAGACTCCTGCCTATTCACCTGATTGTAATGTGTCAATTTAAGCAGATCGGGCATTACAAAATGGCCCCTGATCACTTCTATACAGAAGCGGCCCTTAATCTGTCACTGGTTATAGACTATTTTGAGAATCTTATAAAGTCAGAAGCACTGCCCCTAGAAAATAGAAAGATTCACATCTACACAAAAATGTGAATATAAATTTAAAGGTGATGTGGACCTTTAAGACCCAGCCATGTAGCTCAGAGCATCCAATCAATGGTTAATCAATATTAGAATAACCTGAAAGGTTGTTAAAATGCAAACCTGCAGCTTTGCCCGGGGAAGGTACAACATGGGATGAAGCGGTCCACATTTTGTAAAGTTCTCCAGGAGATTCTTAAGCAGGTAAGTAATGGTCTATACTTTGTCAAACTCTGCTTAGGGTGTTGTGAAGAGAGAATTAGAGAGCAGAGTCTCAGAGAGGTTAGCACCTAGAAATTCAGGAAAAAAAATTAGACCCTGGTGAGCTGAACTGAGGGAGGTTAATGTCAGGAGAATGAAGAACAGGGTGAAGTAGATTTAGAAACCAGAGCTATGTAAATCTACGTAGGCTGTATTAGGAGTTGGGCACAGGAGCTTGGAAGCAGGTTGAAAATCACAGGAAGTTTATGGGCTGTGCAATTTGCCAACAAGGCAGTCTGTCAAGATCAAAGCAAACCCTCCCTTCTAAGAGAGGTTCTCTAGATTGCCTTGGAGGAGAGATAGCTACTGTGTTTGCTAACCCTCCTAAATTACTCAGACTAGAAAATAAAGATAGAACTCCTCATGCCCCTTACTACTGAGCACATCCCTACCCACCACCTTCATCAGAGAATTACTGTGTCTGCATTGGGTAGGTCCTTTATTCCTTTGACTTTACAGATCAGCCAACTGATGCACACAGAGAGGGAGAGTCTAAGTGCAGATCACCCAGTAAGTAGCACCTGTGTCAAGACCAGAACCTAGTTTTCTGCCTGTTGGTCTGATGCTCTTCTTCCCCCCTACTTGGTCATGAAATAAAACATATTTTATGGATCCCCTTGTTTCATAAATTCCTTGGGAATGTTCTCACCCCCAAAGAGTACAAACAGTACATTGGCATGCATGTAATTTTGTTTCTCATTCATTTTAATGCAATGTGATCATTACCAACAGCCAACTGGACAAAAGCAAGGTTTGTCTCAGTGCTTACGTGCTCCTCGTCATGGAGCGGAGGATGAACTCCACCGCATTCTCAATAATGTCTGAGCCCAAAATGTTTAGGAATTTTGGGAACGCTGGCTCTGAATTTTTGCCTGAGTCGTGTGGCTGCTCATCTGGCTTGCCCTCTGGTTTGTCATCTGAAAAACAAAACGGAATCTCAGGGTTGATTCTCAGCAAAAAGATAAGGAAGTTTCTTTCATTGTAAGGAATCCTAGGGCCCTTTATAACACCCCCCCCATTATGTAACCTCATATAATTATATTTAGGGACATCTAATGCCTGCCTATTGTCTTCATGTGCATTATGCCATTTATTCCTAAGCAAACAGACCCACAGATATTGATGCCTTTGGTAGACACAGTTTCTCTTTCTGATGAGAAAACCAAAGCTCACAGAAGTTGTTAGTTGTTCAGAGTGAAAGCAGCTAGTAAACACCAGTGCTGGGACTGAAATACAGGATGCTTGGTTTTAATGTATTTTTCTCATGTAATCCCTGGACCTCTGGAAGTGATAATGAGGAGGATGATATAATAATAGGTAGCATTTGCTGAGCACATAGGACAGGCAATCCTGGGACAGGCAATCTATGTGCACCGTCTCATTTTATTCTCCCAGCAACCCTATGAGGGAGGCAACATTATTATCCCAAGTTAAAGGTAAGGAAATGGAAGTTGAGAGAGGTCTAGAAGGGGACCAGAGTCACAGTGTTGGAGTGGTAGAATCAGAATTCAGCCCCATGTTTGTCTGGTACTAAAACCTGGGTTCTAAAGCACTCTGTGATGAACTGCATAGTCTTGGACAAAAAAAGGTACGAACTAACTACATGTGTGTTATAAGACGGCAAGTATTATGATGACAAGGAGAAATTCTGTCATTTGTATCCCAGCATGTGATAGTTCTGTAAATAATGATTTTACATCTATATGTAATATTAAGTTTGATCAATTTTTTGGACTGTGCAGATTTTAGCTCACTGAACTCAGAATCTGAGAACACTGGGTGACTTGCAGAAGATCTTACAAATAGCAGGAGAAGATGTGATTTTAACTGCTGGTCTCTTACTTTTTAAAAACCAGTTTTAATTGGAGGATAATTGTTTTACAATGTGTTGGTTTCTGCCATTCAGTTCAGCCGCTTAGTCGTGTCCGACTCTTTGCGACGCCATGAATCACAGCACATCAGGGCTCCCTGTCCATCACCAACTCCTGGAGTTTACTCAAACTCATGTCCATCGAGTCAGTGATGCCATCCAGCCATCTCATCCTCTGTCGTCCCCTTCTCCTCCTGCCCCCAATCCCTCCCAGCATCAGGGTCTTTTCCAATGAGTCAACTCTTCGCATCAGGTGGCCAAAGTATTGGAGTTTCAGCTTTAGCATCAGTCCTTCCAATGAACATCCAGGACTGATCTCCTTTAGGATGGACTGGTTAGATCTCCTTGCAGTCCAAGGGACTCTCAAGAGTCTTCAACACCACAGTTCAAAAACATCAATTCTACAGCGCTCAGCTTTCTTCACAGTCCAACTCTCACGCCATACAACAACCTAAATCAGTCATAAGTATACATATATCCCCTCCCTCTTGAACGTTCCTTCCATCCCCCACCGCATCCCACCTCTTTGGATGTCACCACAAAGCACTGGATTGAGCTCCTTGTGTTACATAGCAAGTTCCCATTGGCTATTTATTCTGCATATGGTAATGTATACGCTTCAGTGTCACTCAGTTCACCCCATTGTCTCCCTCCCCGCTGTGTCCACAGGCCTGTTCTCTACCTCTGCATCTCTATTCCTGCCCTGCAAGTAGGCTCATCAGTACCATTTTTCTAGATTCCATTTGTATGTGTTAATGTATGATATTTGTTTTTCTGTTTCTGACTTAGTTTACTGTGGACAACAGGCTCTAGATCTCTTACTTTTGATATTTAATCAAGTGCCTTTTGGAATGAGGCCAAAGATCCAGAAAGTGAAGTTGGTGACATGCAAGGTCCCTTGGTGGGTTTGGCTTTGCTTAGTGGTCTAACAGGTTCGGGGGATTAAAAGCAATGAAGAGCAGCATTTAGAAAGTACGAATGGCCTCCCCTTTGGACCCTGGTGTCAGGATGTAGAACCCTTTATCTTTTGATTTAACTGTAGCCTCACAAGTAGTGCTGGCAGATTTGGTAAACAAAAACACAGATGCCCAGTTAAAACTGAATGTCAGATAAAAAACAATATTTTTTTAGTATAAGAATGACCTGTGAAATATTTAGAACATACATAAACTAAAATAGAAAATTGCTATTTATCTGAAATTCAACTTTAACTGGGAGCCCTGTATTTTATCTGTCAATCTTATCACAAATTTTGACTCAAGAAGTCCCATCCTCTAGACAAAGTACCCCATGACTCTGAATGAAGGAGATGTAACTAGCTTTTGGTGTGGAGGCTATCAATTAGCGAGAAGAGTTGCATTTGTATCATATCCTAAAATAGAGACTCTTAGTAAAAAATATGGCTTTCAATTCTACAAACATTTATTTTTTACTTTGCCACAAAAAAAGATTCAATAGTCTGAGACCTAAAGACAAGATCAATATACCAACCACCAAGTATTTATTCAGCTGTTGGTTTTCACATTCAATAAGAGGTTTTGAGCCTACTATTATGTATATAGCATATGCTGCTAAGAGTTAAGGCAAAAATGGACATATATGGACATGATCCTTACATAAAGGGCAGGGCAACCATGGAGACCAGAATTGCTTTGTTTTCATTACAGGAAGGGGAAGGAAAGAGAAGGCTTATTTGTAATGTGTAGGTACTAGGATGTACATTCATCACTTTCCTGATCTTTATTCAATTCAGTGATAGCATTACAGTTTTATAGAAGAGAAGACAGATGTTCAGAGAAAATAAATGACTCAGCTAAAGTCACACAGAATCTATTTTTTTTTTTTTTCAAATTTCACAGAACACGTTTCTTACATGAAATCCTGCCTTCAAGCAGTTGTTCTCTGGAGACATTTACCAGCTGCAGATGGAAGTTTCTTCCATGAAAAGTGAGTTCTTTTCTCTGGTTCCTATCTGCCTACTTGAATAACAATTTAATTTTATTATTTTTATTGTAACTTAGCAATAGTTACAAGTTTTCAAAATACAAGGAGCCCTGGCTTAGAGTGTGTGTGAAGATCAAATCCTTGGCCCTGCCCTTGGATCATGTATATGAGTTATTACAGTGTGGTGGGTGATGTTTTGAAGTCCTGTATATCTGAGTTTGATTCTTGTCTTCAACAAAAAATTCACCAATGTTTAACTGCTCTGCCTCTCAGTTTCTTCACTGTGTTCTTGTCAAGATGGAAGGATACTTGATGTATCTTTTTATATCATATATATGTGTATATATTACTGGAGTGGGTAGCCATTCCCTTCTCCAGGGGATCATCCCAAACCAGGGATCAAAATGGGTCACTGGCATTGCAGGTAGATTCTTTACCATCTGAGCCACTAGGGAAGCCCAAATAAAAGCTCCCCCATATTATATTTGAAAGGAGAAAATATTCAACTATTGGCTTTGATAATTTTTTTTCTGGTATGTCAAATTTCTTAGTTTTTATTATTTTCCAAAATTTTCAAATTTCTTAATATTTTAGCAGCATTTATTTACATTAATACTTGATTGTGTTTCTTAGTATAATCATAAAATTCTGAAAAACAATAATGCTGATATTTCTACAGTTTTTGTAGCTTATAAAGTGATTACAAAACCATGTTCATTTCACCTGGTGAAGTTGGTAATTATCCTATTCTACAGATGAGGAAACTGAGGTTTAAAGCAGTGAACTGTTTTAACCAGTTTCAGTGTTCATGAGAGACAGACCTGGGACTGGTCTCTAGGATATAAATCTCACTTTTCGCTTTATCACAGTGATTACTTAGGGGTAGATGGACTCAGTGGGCTTCCCAGGTGGCTCGGTGGTAAAGATCTGCCTGCAATGCAGGAGACGTGGGTTCAATTCCTGGGTCAGGAAGATTCCCTGGAGAAGGAAATGGCAACCCATTCCAGTATTCTTGTCTGGGAAATCCCATGGACAGAGGAGCCTGGCAGGCTACAGTCCATGGGGTTGCAAAGAGTCAGACACGCCTTAGTGAGTAAAACCAAAACCAGAGAACCAGATGGACACAGTAATCTCTGAGGCCACCTCTGCCATAGCCCTGTTGGAGTGTCTGCCCACATGTTGTGCCAGTGGACGGTGGGTGACCGAGGTTGTGAGTTCTGCCGAATTATATTTAGAATAGCTCAAAAGGTTCTATTACTAATTAGCACTGTCTGTATTTTCTGACCTGTTATTCTGAATACAGACAGATTAAGGGCTCATTGTCATCTGTAGACCAAAAATTAATTAATGAAACTTCTGCCTGCTGCCTGTGGTCCTCTGTGTGCTTGGAACAGACATGAAAGAAGTAGATGCTTTATAATAGAAAGAATCTAAAGACTTGGGTTTCAGTCCCAGATGTGCCACTTCTGCCTGTGTCAATGCTCAAGTAACTTTCTCTCTGCAAGCCTGGCTTATTTACTTGCAAAAAGGGAAATGATAAAACTGTGCATGTTTACTTAAAAGAATTATGAGAATCAAACGAGATAATACATATCCATAATGGTTAATGTTGGTGTTTATTATGGAACAGTATGTTTTATCTTTAATTTTCATGACAGCTAAATGAGAAACTTAACAACTGATACTCCCTTTTAAGTGTGAGGCCCATAGAGGTTAAATAGTGTTTCTGAGTCATATTTCTGATTAGTGGTGGAGCCAGGCCCAGGAGTCTTATTCTAGACTCTTCACTTTTGAATATTATTAGTTACAGTCATTAAAAAAAACAAAAAACAAATGCCCCCAGCTTTCAAGGAATTTATGGTATAATAGTGTCACTATATCATGTGAGGATATAAGAAAAAAAATCTTTCTAAACTTCATACATTCACTGAGGATGGAGGCTGTAACTGAAGCACACTTGAATAAAAATCCTACTTGCTTTTTGTTAAATCTGCCTCTGTCTCCCAGTCCAGTGCTCTTTCGGCGGTGCCCTAAGTTCCCTTCATTCCTCTGCATGTTCCAGATCAGTGCCACTGACTTCCTCCAGTCATGGCTAACTACTGCGTAAAGCATGAGCTGAGACTTAAAGTACTTACCAGCCTGGCAAGTCAGGATTAAGACAAGCAGTCCCCAGACAATTGTCAGCCGAAGCCCTGAGACAGCCATGTTTGTAGCAGTGGGTATTGATGCAGAGAAATTGTTCCGATGCATCCGAAGTCTTGCTCCATTTATAGGGCATTTATAGCTGACATCATCTGCTATGGAATTTAGGTTGTTGCATAATATATCAGTAGAGCTTGCTTCTGAATCTATACTAATGGGCCCTGCCCTGTCTTTAAAACCAAGAGTTTTACAGGTAGGAAAAGAAAAACCCTCTTGGTATTTTTAATGTGTGTTTTATAAATGACACTGCAATCATTCTTTTGCAGTTATTTCTGTGCCAGGGTTGACAATTAGGTGAGGATCAGGCAGAATTGCTTTCCAGTGCCAAAGAACAAGCAATAAACCGGTTGGCAAGGTGTGCCTACTCTCCTCCCTGTACACTCTGCTTCCTTCCTTGCTCTGAGCTAGTGACCTGTCCCCACCTGGGCTTGCCCATTCACACCCACATGCTGTGCTCATGCCCTTTGTTTTCCTGTATATGTTATCATCCCTATTGTCTCCCTTTGCTGCGTCCCCACTTATTCCTCAAGCTCAGGTTCAAATGCCCCCTCTGCAGAACCTCCATCATGGCCATTGCATCCCACTCCAGATAGTTGCTCCGTCACCAGCCATATATCCTCCTTGACTAGTTATTTGGGAGCTAAGTATTTTAAGAGTTCTCTTCTCCTTTAGCCTATAGATCTCTTAAAGGCAGGGTACTTTATTCACTTTTGAATCCTCAAGGAGTCTAGCATAGTACTTGGCATTAGTCTCGGCTTTCACTTCACTTCCCTGGGAACGTTGTTCTGGTTCTCCAGGGAATGGCTAAGTGTTCTTTTTATGTACCTAATAAGCACCTGCTTAAATATCTCCACAAATTGACTGAAGGCTCCTTGAGGGCAAGTTTATCTTTTTCAGAATTTACATATATATATATCTATTACTCAAGGCCTATAGCAGACATTAAAAAAGAGAAAAAAATTAAATTACAGCACTCATTGAAAGATAGTATTGGGTTTGACATGCTGTTGTGTAAAATATCCTTCCTTTCAGATACAGACATTCAAGAAGATACAATTTGGTTCGAGTCTAGGTGATACTGCTTATTCTGAGGAATGATGTAATAAAACAGTTACCTGGAATAAGGATTTAGGGATGGTCCCTAAACTTACATGTTGACCAAAACTTGTACATTGTGAATGTCAGAGGATCCTTTTAATAAGTGATGAAATTAACCAAGCTACAGAAATGGGCATTTCTGGTGTCACAGGGCCTAGGCTAGGTCCTCTTACTCTCACTTTAGTACTTGAAAGCCATCAAGAAGCTCTGCTTGGATGCTTTCAGGCCTCTCCAACCTATCTTCTGGTTCAGTCTCTCCTATAGAGAGGGTTGTGACCTGGAGATTGTGTTCCTAGTAGGGAGATTTCAGCAAGTTAGATTTATGCCATCAGGGTCACTGCTTAGGACTGAGCATTGTGCTCTCCAAGAGCCTAGTGGGGAAATAACATTCAAACTAGTCCTGCCATGGACCCTGACATGTGCCTATATTTGCAGGCTAACGATTCCTTTTGCTTTGCACAAGCTTCAAGTTCTCAGGGCTTAATCAGCCAAGAGAGTGGTGTGTTTTTCTAATTCACCACAAGGATGCTGTGCAGGCAAGCAAAAGCTCTGGGTATTACAACATAGGGCCTGCTGGCTTATCAAGGATATATTAGCTAAATGGGGCATGGAGATAAGTCTGCATACTCCATGTAGTGGCTCATTTAATGAAGAATGAATAGCTCTTGGTAGTCGGGTGTCAAAGAAATAGCACCATCCTCGGGATCAGAATAGTGCTTCTTCTCTCTCATTTTTATTATTTTTTAAAAATTCATTTCTGTTGGAGTATAGTTGATTTAGTGTTGTGTTAGTTTCTACTATATAGCAAAGCGAATCAATCATACACATACATATCCACTCTTTTTTAGATTCTCTTACTGTTGTGTGGCACTGCAGTGGCAGCTGCACGGCACTGGAGCAACTGTGAGGATATAAGCCTGTCCAAGGGCAAAGATGCCCCAGCAAGACGGTGGGCACTGGAGCAGTGGCTGCGTGGTGCTGGAGCAGTGGCTGTGTGGCACTGGAGCGGCTGTGAGGAGATACCCCACGTCCAAGGGCAAAGGAGAAGCCCCAACAAGAAGGTAGGAGGGGCAAAATAGTGTTTAGAATCAAACCCATACCTACCAGAGATGCTCAGAGGGCTCAAACAAATCCGTGTGCACCAGGATCCAGAGACCCCATGGAGGCTGAGACAGAACTGTGTTTGAGTGTCTCCTGCAGAGGTACAGGTTGGCAGTGGACTGTGGCAGGGGCAGGGGCTCTGGGTGCAGCAGACCTGGGTATAGCATAAGCCCTCTTAGGGGAGGTCGCCATTAACCCCACCATAGAGCTGACAGAACTTACACAGGACTGCAGAAACATACTCTTGGAGGGCACAGACAGAACCATGTGTGCACCAGGACCCAGGAGAAAGGAGCGGTGACCCCACAAGACACTGACCCAGACTTGCCCAGAAATGTCCAGGAGTCTCTGGTGGAGGCGTGGGTCGGTGGTGGCCTGCTGCAGGGCCGTGAAAGGTTGTTGCTGAACCATGAAAGACGCTGGGATTCTTGGCCTCTGGAGGAGAAGAGTTCAATCTGGAGCCAGAGAAGAGGCGTGATCGTTCAGAGCTTTTGTGTAATAGAGTTTTATTAAAGTATAAAAGGGATAGAGAAAGCTTCTGACATAGACATCAGAAGGGGGCAGAAAGAGTATCTGCCGGAGTCCAGCTCCAGCAGCCAGGGATTCAACCTGAGGAGGTGAGTGGTGTCGGCGAGAGAGAAACTGAGGCAGCCTCTCAGTTTTCTTGGACTGACTGTTTATTTCAAGCTTATGATTCTCTTTTATACTTTTACAAAAGCATTAGGTCAGAGGTTTGGTATTTTTAGTTCCCATTGACCCAGATTTATTTTTCTCCAGAAATCATTGTTGCCCCTCAAAAGGAGCTCCTTCCTCAGCGATACTCTTATCTACTTTTTCTCATGTGTCCTTGTGAATACACTGTAACTCATGCTAATGTCTGGGCTGCATACCACATTCCTCAGTTTATTTCTTATCTTTCTAAGTTCTGTTTGCCCCTAGTATCCTAAGCTCACTATTTCTTAGAAAGGGCTTCTACCTAACAGTATCTCTAAAGTCCCTAATTTCTATAAGCTATAGTAGAATATGCTAACATTACAGCAATCCTTATATCTTTAGCTTCTAACTATTTTAATTATTCCTAAGCCCTAAATTCAGCAAACTCCGTTGCCATAAACACTTTTCTCACAAATGGGCTTCGGATAGCAATCCCTCCCATGCCCTCAAGCTGCAGCCTATGTGCTCACCCTGGAACATTTTTTTATAAAAGTCCTTGAACAAATGTCAGTGATTAACTTTATAAATTACTCTTTGAGCACAGCTGCAGAAGGCTTTATGCCTTCTTATGCTCCTCTCAAAAACAATAAGCACCTTAATATTCTCTTCAGTCAACTCAGCCGAGGAAAGGGAAAAACAAGTCAGAATCACAAAGCCTAACTCCTTCATTTTGGGTCCGTGCCTACGGAACAAAGGGAGGGGGTTTAGGGCCGTGCCTCCATTTTGTCAGTAATGCCTAATGCGGCTCTCGACAAGTACCCCCTTACTAGTGTAAACAATGGTGTTATATACCTTTTATTTACTTATTTATTTTAAATTTTATTTTATTTTTAAACTTTACAATATTGTATTAGTTTTGCCAAATATCAAAATGAATCCGCCACAGGTATACCAGCGTTCCCCATCCTGAACCCTTCACCCTCCTCCCTCCCCTCCCCTCCCTCTGGGTCGTCCCAGTGCACCAGCCTCAAGCATCCAGTATCGTGCATTGAACCTGGACTGGCGACTCGTTTCATACATGATATTATACATGTTTCAATGCTATTTTCCCAAATCTCCCCACCCTCTCCCTCTCCCACAGAGTCCATAAGACTGATCTATACATCGATGTCTCTTTTGCTGTCTCGTACACAGGGTTATTGTTTCCATCTTTCTAAATTCCATATATATGCATTAGTATACTGTATTGGTGTTTTTCTTTCTGGCTTACTTCACTCTGTATAATAGGTTCTAGTTTCATCCATCTCATTAGAACTGATTCAAATGTATTCTTTTTAATGGCTGAGTAATACTCCATTGTGTATATGTACCACAGCTTTCTTATCCATTCATCTGCTGATGGACATCTAGGTTGCTTCCATGTCCTGGCTATTATAAACAGTGCTGCGATGAACATTGGGGTACATGTGTCTCTTTCCCTTCTGGTTTCCTCAGTGTGTATGCCCAGCAGTGGGATTGCTGGATCATAAGGCAGTTCTATTTCCAGTTTTTTAAGGAATCTCCACACTATTCTCCATAGTGGCTGTACTAGTTTGCATTCCCACCAACAGTGTAAGAGGGTTCCCTTTTCTCCACACCCTCTCCAGCATTTATTGCTTGTAGACTTATGGATTGCAGCCATTCTGACTGGCGTGAAATGGTACCTCATAGTGGTTTTGATTTGCATTTCTCTGATAATGAGTGATGTTGAGCATCTTTTCATGTGTTTGTTAGCCATCTGTATGTCTTCTTTGGAGAAATGTCTATTTAGTTCTTTGGCCCATTTTTTGATTGGGTCATTTATTTTTCTGGAGTTGAGCTGCAGGAGTTGCTTGTATATTTTTGAGATTAGTTGTTTGTCAGTTGCTTCATTTGCTATTATTTTCTCCCATTCTGAAGGCTGCCTTTTCACCTTGCTAATAGTTTCCTTTGTTGTGCAGAAGCTTTTAAGTTTAATTAGGTCCCATTTGTTTATTTTTGCTTTTATTTCCAATATTCTGGGAGGTGGGTCATAGAGGATCCTGCTGTGATGTATGTCGGAGAGTGTTTTGCCTATGTTCTCCTCTAGGAGTTTTATAGTTTCTGGTCTTACTTTGAGATCTTTAATCCATTTTGAGTTTATTTTTGTGCATGGTGTTAGAAAGTGTTCTAGTTTCATTCTTTTACAAGTGGTTGACCAGTTTTCCCAGCACCACTTGTTAAAGAGGTTGTCTTTAATCCATTGTATATTCTTGCCTCCTTTGTCAAAGATAAGGTGTCCACATGTGTGTGGATTTATCTCTGGGCTTTCTATTTTGTTCCATTGATCAATATTTCTGTCTTTGTGCCAGTACCATACTGTCTTGATAACTGTGGCTTTGTAATAGAGCCTGAAGTCAGGCAGGTTGATTCCTCCAGTTCCATTCTTCTTTCTCAAGATAGCTTTGGCTATTCGAGGTTTTTTGTATTTCCATACAAATTGTGAAATTATTTGTTCTAGCTCTGTGAAGAATACCGTTGGTAGCTTGATAGGGATTGCATTGAATCTATAAATTGCTTTGGGTAGTATACTCATTTTCACTATATTGATTCTTCCAATCCATGAACATGGTATATTTCTCCATCTATTAGTGTCCTCTTTGATTTCTTTCACCAGTGTTTTATAGTTTTCTATATATAGGTCTTTGGTTTCTTTAGGTAGATATATTCCTAAGTATTTTATTTTTTCCATTGCAATGGTGAATGGAATTGTTTCCTTAATTTCTATTTCAGTTTTCTCGTTATTAGTGTATAGGAATGCAAGGGATTTCTGTGTGTTGATTTTATATCCTGCAACTTTACTATAATCATTGATTAGTTCTAGTAATTTTCTGGTGGAGTCTTTAGGGTTTTCTATGTAAAGGATCATGTCATCTGCAAACAGTGAGAGTTTTACTTCTTCTTTTCCAATTTGGATTCCTTTTATTTCTTTTTCTGCTCTGATTGCTGTGGCCAAAACTTCCAAAACTATGTTGAATAGTAACGGTGAAAGTGGGCACCCTTGTCTTGTTCCTGACTTTAGAGGAAATGCTTTCAACTTTTCACCATTGAGGATAATGTTTGCTGTGGGTTTGTCATATATAGCTTTTATTATGTTGAGGTATGTTCCTTCTATTCCTGCTTTCTGGAGAGTTCTTATCATAAATGGATGTTGAATTTTGTCAAAGGCTTTCTCTGCATCTATTGAGATAATCATATGGTTTTTGTTTTTCAATTTGTCAATGTGGTGTATAACATTGATTGATTTGTGGATATTGAAGAATCCTTGCATCCCTGGGATAAAGCCCACTTGGTCATGGTGTATGATCTTTTTAATGTGTTGTTGGATTCTGATTGCTAGAATTTTGTTAAGGATTTTTGCATCTGAATCAAAAGCATATCTCAAGTTTGTGAAAATTTTACCAGACCCACTCCCACAGTTTACATTTTAGGATAACAAGATTAGAATTTCACAATAGAAAGATCCTACCAGACCCACTCCCATAATATACATTCCAAGATATCAGGATTAGTCATAAGGTTTTCAGGAAGGAGAAACTGTCCTATAGCAGGATACATTGTTCTTGTATAATCCCTAGTACAGAGTTTAAACTGAGTTGTGTAATTGACTAAGACTAAGGCTGGATGGCATCACCAACTTGATGGATGTGAGTTTGAGTGAATTCCGGGAGTTGGTGATGGACAGGGAGGCCTGGCGTGCTGCAGTTCATGGGGTCGCAAAGAGTCGGACACGGCTGAGCGACTGAAATGAACTGAACTGAACTGAAGGAATGTAGAGGAAAAAAAAAAGTTTGTTCTTTTCTCCTCCTTGAGAATTCCAGACCCCTATCTCCACTTTGAGAGCCCCAGCCCCCTCTCCCCTTGGGGACCCTGGACTTCTTATCAATCTACCTAGGAATTGACTCTCTCAGTTGGGGACACTAAGTGTGGCAGTGCGTGCATGGGACCTTTTGAAGGAGGTCACCACTATCTTCATTACCTCCACCAGAGTTTAGCCCCAACTATGGGAGGGAGGGAACACAGCTCCACTCATCCACAGAAAATTGGATTAAAAATTTACTGAGCATAGTCCTGCCCAACAGAACAAGACCCAGTTTCCCCCTCAGTCAGTCTCTCCCATCAGGAAGCTTCTGTAAGTCTCTTATCCTTCTTCATCAGAGGGCAGACAGACTGAAAACCACAATCACAGAAAACTAAGAGTAGGGCCACCCTAGACAGATGGGTCATGGTGGAGCGTTCTGACAAAACATGGTCCACTGGAGAAGAGAATGGCAAATCACTTCAGTATTTTTGCCTTGAGAGCCCCATGAACAGTATGAAAGGGCAAAAAGATAGGACTCTGAAAGATGAACTCCCCAGGTTGGTAGATGCCCAATATGCTACTGGAGATCAGTGGAGAAATAACTCCAGAAAGAATGAAGAGACAAGCCAAAGCAAAAACAATACCCAGTTGTGGATGTGACTGGTGATGGAAGTAAAGTCTAATGCTGTATTGCATAGGAACCTGGGATGTTAGGTCCATGAATCAAGGCAAATTGGAAGTGGTCAAACAGGAGATGGCAAGAGTGAACGCTGACATTTTAGGAATCAGTGAACTAAAATGGACTGGAATGGGTGATTTTAACTCAGATGACCTTTATATCTACTACTGTGGGCAAGAATCCCTTAGAGGAAATGAAGTGGTCATCGTGGTCAACAAGAGAGTCCAAAATGCAGTATTGGATGCAATCTCAAAAATGACAGAATGATCTCTGTTCATTTCTAAGGCAAACCATTCAATATCACAGTAATCTAAGTCTATGCCCTGACCAGTAATGCTGAAGAAGCTGGAGTTGAACATTTCTATGAAGACTTACAAGACCTTCTAGAACTAACACCCCAAAAAGATGTCCTTTTCATTATAGGGGACTAGAATGCAAAAGTAGGAAGTCAAGAGATACCTGGAGTAACAGGCAAATTTGGCCTTGGAATACGGAATGAAGCAGGGCAAAGACTAATAGAGTTTTGCCAAGAGAGCGCACTGGTCATAACAAACACCCTCTTCCAACAACACAAGAGAAGACTCTACACATGGACATCACCAGATGGTCAACACCGAAAAAAGATTCATTATATTCTTTGCAGCCAAAGGTGGAGAAGCTCTATACAGTCAGCAAAAACAAGACTGGGAGCTGACTGTGGCTCAGATCATCAACTCCTTATTGCCAAATTCAGACTTAAATGAAAGAAAGTAGGGAAAACCACTCAACCATTCAGGTATGACCTAAATCAAATCCCTTATGATTATACAGTGGAAGTGACAAATAGATTCAAGGGATTAGATCTGATAGACAGAGTGCCTGAAGAACTATGGACGGAGGTTTGTGACATTGTACAGGAGGCAGTGATCAAAACCATCCCCACGAAGAAGAAATGCAAATAGGACAATGCTTGTCTGAGGAGGTCTTACAAATAGCTGAGAAAAAAAGAGAAACAAAAGGCAAAGGAGAAAAGGAAAGATATACCTATCTGAATGAAGAGTTCCAAAAAATAGCAAGGAGAGATAAGAAAGCCTTCCTCAATGATCAGTGCAAAGAAATAGAGGAAAACAACAGAATGGGAAAGACTAGGGATCTCTTGAAGAAAATTAGAGATACCAAGGCAACATTTCGTGCAAAGATGGGCACAATAAAGGACAGAAATGGTACGGACCTAAGAGAAGCAGAAAATATTAAGAAGAGGTGGCAAGAATACACAGAAGAAGTATACATAATCTTCATGACTGAGATCTTCATGACCCAGATAATCACGATAGTGTGATTGCTCACCTAGAACCAGACATCCTGGAATGCAAAGTCAAGTGGGCCTTAGGAAGCATCACTATGAACAAAGCTAGTGGAGGTGATGGAATTCCAGCTGAGCTATTTCAAATCCTAAAAGATGATGCCATGAAAAGTGCTGCATTCAGTATGCCAGCAAATTTAGAAAACTCAGCAGTGGCCACAGGACTGGAAAAGGTCAGCTTTCATTCCAATCCCAAAGAAATGCAATGCCAAAGAATGCTCAAACTACCACACAGTTGTACTCGTCTCACATGCTAGCAAAGTAATGCTCAAAATTCTCCAAGCCAGGCTCCAACAGTATGTGAACTGTGAACTTCCAGATGTTCAAGGTGGATTTAGAAAAGGCAGAGGAACCAGAGATCAAATTGCCAACATCTGTTGGATCGTCAAAAAAAAACAAGAGAGTTCCAGAAAAACATCTGCTTTACTGACTATGCCAAAGGCTTTGACTGTTTGATCACAACAAACTGAAAAATTGTTAAAGAGATGGGAATTCCAGACCACCTGACCTGCCTCTTGAGAAATCTGTATGCAGGTCAAGAAGCAACAGTTAGAACTGGACATGGAACGACAGACTGGTTCCAAATTGGGAAATGAGTACTTCAAGGCTGTATATTGTCACCCTGCCTATTTAACTTGTATGCAGAGCACATCATGTCAAATGCCAGGCTGGATGAAGCACAAGCTGGAATCAAGATTTCCGGGAGAAATATCAATAACCTCAGATATGCAGAGACACCACCCTTATGGCAGAAAGCAAAGAAGAACTAAAAAGCCTCTTTAGGAAAGTAAAAGAGGAGACTGAGAAAGTTGGCTTAAAACTCAACATTCAGAAAACTAAGATCATGACATCTGGTCCCATCAGTTCATGGAAAATAGATCGGGAAAACAATGGAAAAGGAGACAGAATTTATTTTGGGGGGCTCCAGAATTACTGCAGCCATGAAATTAAAAGATGCTTGCTCCGTGGAAGAAAAGTTATGACCAACCTAGACAGCTTATTAAAGAGCAAAGACATTACTTTGACAACAAGTGTTGGTCTAGTCAAAGCTAAGGTTTTCCAGTAGTCATGTATGGGTGTGAGAGTTGGACTATAAAGAAAGCTGAGTGCTGAAGAATTGATGCTTTTGAACTGTGGTGTTGGAGAAGACTCTTGAGAGTCCCTTGGACTGCAAGGAGATCCAACCAGTCCACCCTAAAGGAAGTCAGTCCTGAATATTCATTGGAAGGACTGATGCTGAAACTGAAACTCCAATACTTTGGCCACCTGATGTGAAGAACTGACTCATTTAAAAAGACAGTTGCTTGGAAAGATTGAAGGCTGGAAGGTAAGGGGATGACGCAGGATGAGATGGTTGGATGGCATCACCGACTCAATGGACATGAGTTTGAGTAAACTCTGGGAGTTGCGATGGACAAGGAGGCCTTGTGTGCTGCAGTCCATGGGGTCGCAAAAAGTTGGACACGACTAGTGACTGAACTTAACTAAACCATATAGGTTATTACAGAGTACTGATTAGGGTTCCCTGTGCTATACAGTAGGTTTCTGTGCTTAGTTCCTGAGCTGCTTAGGAACTGCTGCTCACTCAGTCATATCTGCCTCTTTCTGACCCTATGGGCTGTAGCCCACCAGACTTCTCTGTCCACAGGTATTCTCCAGGAAAGAATACTAGAGTGGGTAGCCTATCCTGTCTTGAAGATATCTTCCAGAGCCAGGAGTCAAACAGGCCTCCTGCATTGCAGGCAGATTCTTTACCAGCTGAGCTACCAGGAAAGCCCACAGTAGGTTCTTAACTAGTTATTCATTTTATATATAGTAGTGTGTGTATATCATTCCCAATCTCCTAATTTATCCCTCCACCCTTTCCCTCCTTGGTAACCATACATTTGTTTTCATCATCTTGGACTCTCTTTTGTAAATAAGTTCATTTGTATCGTTTTTATTAGATTCTATATGTGACACCACATATTTGTCTTTCTCTGTTTGACATACTTCACTCATTATGACAGTTTCTAGGTACATCCATGTTACTGCTAATGGCATGATTTCATTCTTTTTAATGGCTTAGTAGTACTCCATTGCATATATATACCACATCTTTATCCATCCTCTGTTGATGATCATTTAGCCTGCTTCCATGTCTTGTCTATTGTGAACCAATGCTTTGATGAACATTGGGGTGCATGTAACTTTTTGATTTATGATTTTCTCCAGAATTATGCCCAAGAGTAGGATTTCCAGATGATATGGTAGCTCTATTTATAGTTTCCTTATAGTGCTTATACCAGTTTACATTCTCACCAATAGTGCAGGAGGATTCCCTTTTTCAGACCCACTCTAGTATTTATTGTTTGTAGATTTTTTTTGTATATTTTGATTTGTGTGAGGTGATACCTCATTGTAGTTTTGATTTGCCTTTCTCTGATAATTAATGATACTGAGCATCTTTTCATGTACTTTTTAACCATCTGTATGTCTTCTTTAGAGAAATGTCTTTCCGTCTTCCACCCATTTTTTTGATTTTTTTTTTTAATACAAAAAACCGCATGAGCTTTTTGTATATTTTGAAGACTAATCCTTTGTCTGTTGCTTCATTTGCAAATATTTTCTCCTACTCTTTGTCTTTTCATTTTTATGGTTTCCTTTGCTGTGCAAAAGCTTATAAATTTAATTAGGTCCCATTTGTTTATATTTGTTTTTATTTTTATTACTTTAGGAGGCAGATCAAAAAAGATCTTGCTGTGATTTATGTCAGTGAGAATAGTTGCCTTTTATTCCTTGCAGCACCCCTGATTGAATACTCTCCAGGCCTGACACTGTTTTCTCTGCTGTGTTCTAATCACTTCTCTTCTTTTAGTTGATTCATTTTAGCTTCAGATTTCAACTAAAATGTCTTTTCTTTTTGGTGAAAACTTTCATGATCCTCTAATTCAACTCATATTGCTCTATTACAATCTTTTCATTTATTTATTTTAAAATTTATTTATTTTAATTGGAGGCTAATTACTTTAAAATATTGTAGTGGTTTCTGCCATACATTGACATGAATCAGCCATGGGTTTACATGTGTTCCCCATCCTGAACTCCCCTCCCACCTCCCTCCCCATTGAATACATTTCAGTCAGTTCTAATGACGTGGGTGAAACTGGAGCCTATTATACAGAATGAAGTAAGCCACAAAGAAAAACACCAATGCAGTATACTAACACATATATATGGAATTTAGAAAGATGGTAACAATAACCCTGTATGTGAGACACCAAAAGAGACACAGATGTACAGAACAGTCTTTTGGAGTCTGTGGGAGAGGGAGAGTGTGGGATGATCTGACAGAATAGCATTGAAACGTGTATATTATCATATGTGAAACAGATCATCATTCCAGGTTTGATGTATTACAATCTTTTATACACTCTATATTCTTCCTTCTTAGCACTTAAGTATTAATTTTTGTTTATTTTAATGCCTCTCTTTTAAGAAATGCTAAAATCTGTTCTATGTTGTTCACTAAGACAGCACTGTTTTCTAGGATAGTGCCTTAGGTATAAGAGAACCAGCAATATGTTCTAAATACATGAGTTAATAGTTTTCAGAAGAGAAGCATGGACTCATGTAATAGTTCTATCAGTTATTATCTGTGGGACTATGGCAAGTGATGGACGCCACTCAAGTCTCAGATTATTCATCTGTAAAATTGAGTCATAATTTCCTGCCTGTTTATCTGTACTATCTTAAGGAATTAACCTGATAAACTGTAAAGAACCTTTAATATGTGCCATATATAAAGCATTTAAGAAGTTGTGACTTACCCTCCACTGGCATAAGCAAATGAATCCGACTTTATGTAGAGGGGAAACAAATTATGAAAGACAGTTTCACCCAAGCTGGGAAGAGGAAATGGGGACCTTCTTTCAGAATGCTGTTCTAGTTCAGCAAGAAGATAGGAAAATACAAGGAACATGGCATTCTTAGTTCTTGTGAACATTTCCATGCATAACTGAAAGTCATCACAGTTCTTTCTTCAGGTAATACTTGTAGTCTGCTTTGGAAATCTCATAGAGAGATCTTGATGTGTGTGTTAGTGACTAAAGGCATGAGTTTTTGGATCAGACAACTGAGTTAGAGTTTCAGATTGCCACTTACAAGCTGTGTGTCTATGTGATCTTTAGGAATAGTTCCTAATTTCTTTACGCCTTGGATTCAGTGTCTAAAAAGAGGAATAATGATATCTCTCAGGATTGTTATGAAGATTGAATGAAAAACACACATGGGAACAGCACAGTATCTTATATATATTAAGTGAAAAATAAATGGTAAACCTGTTTTCCTATCCTGTTCTACCTTGGATTGTCCCAGAGGAGGGTGTGACTGCCATATAAGCAGCATTGGCAATAATAGTAATAATAAAACAACAAAAACAATAGTAATAGACTAATGTTAACTCTGGACAGGTATCAAACTAGATGAACTATATTGACAAAGCAATTGAGATTCTGCCATTATTATCCTGATTTTATATAAGGAATCTCAAGTTTGGGGAAGTTCAGTAATTTGCCTCGCATTACAAATCGTGCGTGTGCCAGAGCAAGGAACTGAACTCAAGGACATGATTTTGAAATTTGTGTTCTTTTTTAAACTTAATTTTTATTGGAGTATAGTTGATTTACAGTGTGTTAGTTTCTGCTGTACAGCAGTGAGTCAGTTATGCATATACACATATCTGCTCTGTTTTAGATTTTTCACATATAGGTCTTTACAGGGTATTGAGTAGAGTTCCCTGTCAAAGTTTGTGCTCTTAACTATTACATTATTTGCAATGACACACGCTCAGTGCTGTAACTGATGAAAAGCCTGAGTCAAGCAAGGAGCCCTGCAGTCACCAGCCTGTTTGTGTAGATTTGTCTGTTTTCCCCCAGTAAATTCCAGACTGCATGTTGACCTGAATCATTCACCTCTGATTAGCTCAGGTTGATGTATGAACAATTAGGTGTACAGAGTACCTCTAAATCCTTGGCAGAAAGTGAACTAGAGATAGGGCTTCAGAATTAAATACAGGTTACATCATTAAATTTGAGTTTCAGAGAACTAGTGAGAAATTTCTATAAGTATATCCCAAATATTTCACAGAACATACTTCACTAAAAGAAATGTTCTTGGTTATCTGAAAAATAAATTTAACTGGGCATACTAAAGTTTTGTTTGCTAAAACTTACAATGCTATCTGGAAAGGCCCTCATCAGTGTTTTCTTACATTAAATCTCAGATCAGAGAGTAAAGGACAGGATGGAGGGGGAATCAAAGAAAAGATTAAAAGATAGTACGTGAGATGTTAAAATCATACATGGAAGGAGGAAGTTACTGAAAAGCCCCAGTTCTATATTATCATGTCTAGAGCATATTTCACTCCTGTGTTCATCATAAGGAAATCGTTAGCCCCTCTGTTGTTGTTGGTTCAGTCTACCTGAAGTTTCAAACCAGCCCCAGAAGGGACACACATGTTTGCAGGAAGAACTCCCGTTCCCATGGTATCCATATGCTGAGGAGTGGCTGTAATTTTATCACCCTAATCACCTTTGTACACATAACCTGTAACTTACTCAATCCTCATGCCACCCATCAATTTATTAATTTCTTGTTCAGTGGACACATCCTGGGCTTGCACTGTTTGCCAGGTGCTCTGCAAGACTCTGGGGACAAAAAACAAAACAAAACACCAAACACCAGTCCCTGACCTCACCTTTGTTGAGGAGGCAAACAAGTAACCAAACAACTGCAATTTAAATAAGAGAAATGCTGATGGAAGTATGAACAGAAGACTATCAGGGAGTGGTAGCATTGCCCAGGGAGGCAGTTATGGGGGTACCATTTGTGTGGAGCCTGGAAAAGTGGGTGTGTATGTGTTCACTATACAAGCAAGGTATGGAGAAGATACTTCAGGTAGGAGGATGGCATCTGCAAAGGCACAGAGCAGAGCATTTCCAAGAATGACCCCTCAAATTCTTGAGTGTTGATATCAGAAATGAACATTAAAGTGAGCTAACTGAATGTTGAAATGTATTTTTTAAAAAATATGTATTTATTTTTGGCTGCGTCAAGTCTTAGTCATGGCAGAAGGGTTCTTCATTGCAGCATGAGGTCTTAGATGCCCCATAGCATGTGGGATCTTAGTTTCCCGACCAAGGATTGAACCCGCATTGCCTGCATTGGAAGCTTGGAGTCTTAGTCACTGGACTGCCAGGGAAGTCCCTATATACTTTAAGTATGTGCCGTTTATTATGCATCAATTATGCTTCAATAAAGTTAAAGAAAGTTACTCATGTACACTGAGATACAGATCTAAGCTAATTTTTGTCAATACAATGTCAATTGGGGCCAATAAGAGAACTGCTACATTTTGAAAGTTTTTTGACAACATCTATCATAGTTTTCTTTTAAAATTAATTAATGTATTTTAATTGGAGGATAATTACAACATCTTGATGGTTTTTGCCATGCATCAACATGAATCGGCCACAGGTATACATGCGTCCCCCTTGTCCCATATTTCCACCCCTACCTCCCTCCCCACCTTATCCCTCTGGGTTGTCCCAGAGCTCTGGCTTTGAGTGCCCTGCTTCATGCATCTAACTTTCACTGGTCATCTATTTTACGTATGTCATGTATATGTTTCTCTCTCTTTTTTTTTTTCATGTATATGTTTCAATGCTATTTTCTCAAATCATCCCACCCTTGCCTTCTTCCACTAACTCCAAAAGTCTGTTCTTTACATCTGTGTCTCCTTTGCTGCTCTGCATGTAGGATCATAGGTACTGTCTTTCTAAATTCCATGTATTTGTATTAATATATAGTATTTGTCTTTTGCTTTCTGACTGACTTCACTCTGTATAAAAGGTTCCAGGTTCTTCCACCCCACTAGAATCGATGGACATCTAGGTTGCTTCCATGCCCTAGCTATTGTAAATAGTTCTGTAATGAATATTGGGGTACATGTGTCTCTTTCAATTTTGGTTTCCTGTGGTATATGTCCAGCAGTGGGATTCTAGATCATATGACAGTTCTATTCCAAGTGTTTTAAGGAATCTCTACACTATTCTCCATGGACATACCAGTTTGCATTGCCACCAACAGTGTAAGAATGTTTCCTTTTTTCCACATCCTCTCCAGCTCTTATTGTTTATAGACTTTTTGATAATGGCCATTCTGACCAGGATGAAATGATATCTCATTGTGGTTTTAATTTGCATTTCTCTGATGAGTGATGCTGAGCATCTTTTCATGAGTTTATTAGCCATCTCTGTATGTCTTCTTTAGAGAAATGTCTATTTAGGTCTTTTGCCCACTTTTTGATTGGGTTGTTTATTTTCTGGTATTGAGCTGCTTCAGCTGCTTGTATATCTTGGAAATTAATTCTTTGTCACTTGTTTTATTTGCTATTACTTTCTCCCATTCTGAGGACTGTCTTTACACTTTGCTTATAGATTCCTTATTGTGTAAAAACTTTCAAGTTTAATTAGGTCCCATTTGTTTATTTTGTTTTTATTTCCATTACTCTGGGAGGTGCGTCATAGAAGATCTTGCTGTGATTTATGTCAGAGAGTGTTCTGCCTATGTTTTCCTCTAAGAGTTTTATAGTTTCTGGTGTTACATTTATGTCTTTAATCCATTTTGAACTTATTTTTTTTGTGTGTGGTGTTAGAAAGTGTTCTAGTTTCATTCTTTTACATGTAGTTGATCAGTTTTCCCAGCACCACTTGTTGAAGAGACTGTCTTTTCTCCACTGTACATTTTTGCCTCCTTTGTCAAAGATGCGGTGTCCATAGGTGCAGAGATTTATCTCTGGAGTTTCTATTTTGCTCCATTGATCAGTATTTCTGTTTTTTGTGCCAGTACCATACTGTCTTGACTGTAGCTTTGTAGTATAGTCTGAAGTTGGGAAGGCTGATTCCTCCAGTTCCATTCTTCTTTCTCAAGATTACTTTGGCTATTCGGGATCATACAAATTGTGATATTATTCTTTTCTAGTTCTGTGAAAAAACACCATTGGTAGTTTGATAGGGATTGCATTGAATCTATAGATTGCTTTGGGTAGCACACTCATTTTCACTATATTGATTCTTCCAATCCAAGAATATGCTATATTTCTCTATCTGTGTCATCTTTGATTTCTTTCATAAGCGTTTTATATTTTTCTGTATACAGGTCTTCTGTTTCTTTAGGTAAATTTATTCCTAAGTATTTTTGTTGTTATTGTTGCAATGGTAAATGGGATTGTTTCCCTAATTTCTCTTCCTGACTTTTATTGTTACTGTGTAGGAATGAAAGGGATTTCTGTGTATCAATTTTATATCCTGCAACTTTATTATATTTATTGATTCAGTTCAGTTCAGTTGCTCAGTCATGTCCGACTCTTTGTGACCTCATGAACCGCAGCATGCCAGGTCTCCCTGTCCATCACCAGCTCCTGGAGTCCACCCAAACTCATGTTCATTGAGTCAGTGATGCCATCCAACCATCTTATCCTCTGTCATCCCCTTCTCCTCCTGCCCTCAATCTTTCCCAGCATCAGGGTGTTTTCCAATGAGTCAGCTCTTCGTATCAGGTGGCCAAAGTATTGGAGTTTCAGCTTCAGCATCAGCCCTTCCAATGAACATTCAGGACTGATTTCCTTTAGGATTGACTGGTTTGATCTCCTTGCAGTCCAAGGGACTCTCAGAGACTTCTCCAATACCACAGTTCAAGAGTATCAATTCTTTCATGCTCAGCTTTCTTAATAGTCCAACTCTCACATCCATACATGACCACTGGAAAAACCATAGCCTTGACTAGATGGACCTTTGTTGGCAAAGTAACGTCTCTGCTTTTTCATATGCTGTCTAGGTTGGTCATAACTTTCCTTCCAAGGAGCAAAAGTCTTTTAATTTCATGACTGAAATCACCATCTGCAGTGAGTTTGGAGCCCCCCAAAATAAAGTCAGCCACTGTTTCCACTGTTTCCCCATCTATTTGCCATGAAGTTATGGGATTGGATGCCATGATCTTAGTTTTCTGAATGTTGAGTTTTAAGCCAACTTTTTCACTCTCCTCTTTCACTTTCATCAAGAGGCCCTTTAGTTCCTCTTCACTTTCTGCCATAAGGGTGGTGTCATCTGCATATCTGAGGTTATTGATATTTCTCCTGAGAATCTTGATCCCAGCTTGTCCTTCCTCCAGCTCAGCATTTCTCATGATGTACTCTGCATATAAGTTAAATAAGTAGGGTGACAATATACAGCCTTGATGTACTCCTTTTCTAGTAATTTTCTGATGGCATCTTTAGGGTTTTCTATGTAGAGGATCAAGTCATATGCAAACAGTGAGAGTTTTACTTCTTCCTTTACAGTCTGGATTCTTGTTATTTCTTTTTCTTCTCTGATTGCTGTGGCTAGGACTTCCAGTCTTGTTCCTGATTTTAGAGGAATACTTTCAATTTTTCTCCATTGAAGACACTGTTTGCTGTGGGCTTTTTATGTATGGCTTTTATTATGTTCAGGTATGTTCCTTCTGTGCCTCCTTTCTGGAGAGTTTTTATCATAAATGTGTGTTTAATTTTGTCAAAAGCTTTTTCTGCATCTATTGAAATAATCATATGGTTTTTATCTTTAAATTTGTTAATATGGTATATCACATTGATTTGTGAATATTGCATCCCTGGAATAAAGCCCACTTGATCATGATGTATGATTTTTAATATGTTGTTGGATTCTATTTGCTAGAATTTTGTTAAGGATTTTTGCTTCTATGTTCATCAGTGATATTAGCCTGTAGTTTTCTTTTTTTGTGGCATCTTTGTCTGGTTTTGATATCAGGGTGATTATGGCCTTGTAGAATGAGTTCAGGAGTTTTCCTCCATCATCATAGTGTTTAAAAGCATCCTTTGATCTAGCAACTCAGTTTTTGGAAATCTTTTATAAAGAAATAAAAACATCAGTGCATATGTATAAGGATGGTTATTTCAATATTCTATAAAAGCTGAAAAAATAAAATATGAATGCCCATCAAAAGGGAAATTATAATATCTTAAATTCTGAGCTATCAGGTGGCTTTTTAAAGGTTTTTATCTATATCTCTAAAATAAATACAATGACATATTGTAAAATGAGAAGGGCAAGCTGCAGAGTACTGGGCACACACCCTTCTCCTTCTATGTTTGTATGTATATTTGGATGGCCAGGAGAATGGAGTCAACTGTTGGTTGTTGGAAGGGCTGATTGGGGATAATGGTGTTTGAGTGGGAGATGGTTACCTTTTTTTTTTTTTTTTTTTTAATATACTGAATGTCATTTAGGCTTTAATGGTTATTTGTTCTTTGACAAATCTGTTCAGAAAGCAGTATAATGAGCACTACCTTTTTGAAATCAGTAAATGCTGAGATTCAAAAGGTGAGAAAAGCAAAGTTCTTGGCTTCTCCATGAATACAGCCTAGTGGAGGAAAATGGATAATTTAATAAAATAATCACAGTGACATGTAACTGCAAACTATAAGAGTTTCAAGAGTAGAGGAGAGGAAACTATAGACAGGATTGTGGGTGATGGAGCAAGTGATGGAGCATAGGGAATCTCTGAGGAAGCAGTGCTTGAACTGAAATCATGAAAAGTGATAGTTTAGTAGGTGAAGTGCGATGAAGTTGGGAAGGATTTCTACTCTGAAACAACAGTATTAAAATATCTCTAGGGCAGAAAGGACCATAGTATGTTGGGAGAACAGATAAAGGTCTGGTAGGACTAAAGTGTGGGGAAGAAGGAGGATGGTATTTTTAGATAAGAGGTAGGCAAAGGCTAGATCATGCATTACCTTCAGGGTGCCAATAGTCATCTTTATTTATTACTAAGATATAGTGTCTAAGAGCTTTGGGAAGCCATAAGAAGGTTTTCATCAAAACTCAGATGTTCAGCATTTGGTTTCAAAAATGTCACTTCACATGCTCCAGTGTGGAAAATCAACTGGGTTAAGGAGAGATAGAGTGGGAACATGCTTGTTAGGAGGCTACTTAGTATTAATAATGATCAGGCAAGTGATGATTGGGACTAAGGTGGCTGCACCAGATCAGCTAGGCAGCTATTTTAATAATCTAGGCAGGAGATGAGGGTGGTTTGGACTCAGAGCAGTGGTAGAGAAGATGGAGAGGGATGCATGCATTCTCCATAGCTGTTGTGTTTCTTCAGTGTCACATGGACCTCTATAGGCTATCCATGTAATTGATGCAATGAATTAATTGACAAATGCCAGCTGATATGAAATCTGCAGGTGTAACTATAAGTTTAATGGATCCCATTTTGGAGGTTTTTTTTTTTTTTGATTGATATATTTTAAAATTAATTAATTTTTATTGCATTTCAGTAACTTTATTGAAAGGTATATCCCTTAGTACCAAAACATAATGGGAGTTGGTTAGGTTATCTCTGGCAACTCACAATTAACACTGATGTATTAAAAATATTGAAATTTATCAGTATGTTGGAAAAACTGTGAAGTTATCCATAAAACATGGTTTACAAAAGTATAAGATATGCTGTCATTCTTTGGTTTATTTTCTAATGTGTGTATACACATAACATGATGTCAAAATTGGGTACAGTCATTCCTGGATGGATTCAGGCTACACATTGCCTTGAGTAACTCTCTGCAACACTTTTTCCCATAGATCTCCAAACACTACACCTCAGCAACCTTGTAATTATGAAGTTGCCTACTCACCTTTCTTAATACTTCCATTTGGCACAGTAGGGGCAATTAATGTAGGTATATTCTCTTCCTTTTAAGCAAAATTCTAAGTTAGAACCAACCAGTTTTATAAAAATAATCCTCAGTAAAAACTTATGGAGTGTTAAATCAAAAAGTTATCAGAGTGATGCTAATTTGAGTTACTAGTACAGTAAAAAATAATTTTCTTGATGGGACTAGACTGAGGCAATAAATTTTGTATAAAACTTTTAAAATCAAAGATATAAACATCACCTGTTTTCTAGAAAAATATTAAAGATAACTTCAGTTCAGTTCATTTCAGTCACTCAGTCGTGTCCAACTCTTTGTGACCCCATGAACCGCAGTAAGCCAGGCCTCCCTGTCCATCACCAACTCCAGGAGTTTACCCAAACTCATGTCCATTGAGTCGGTGATGCCATCCAACTATCCCATTCTCTGTCATTCCCTTCTCCTCCTGCCCTCAATCTTTCCCAGCATCAGAGTCTTTTCCAATGGGTCAGCTCTTTGCATCAGGTGGCCAAAGTATTGGAGTTTCAGCTTCAACATCAGTCCTTCCAATGAACACTCAGGACTGATCCTTTAGGATGGACTGGTTGGATCTCCTTGCTGTCCAAGGGACTGTCAAGAGTCTTCTCCAACACCACAGTTCAAGAGCATCAATTCTTTGGTGCTCAGCTTTCTTTATAGTCCAACTCTCACATCCATACATGACTACTGGAAAAACCATAGCCTTGACTAGATGGACCTTTGTTGGCAAAGTAATGTCTCTGCTTTTTAATATGCTGTCTAGGTTGGTCATAACTTTTCTTCCAAGGAGTAAGCATTTTTTAATTTCATGCCTGCAGTCACCATCTGCAGTGAGTTTGGAGCCCCCCAAAATAAAGTCAGCCACTGTTTTTACTGTTTCCCATCTATTTGCCATGAAGTGATGGGACTGTTTGCCATGATCTTAGTTTTCTGAATGTTGAGCTTTAAGCCAACTTTTTCACTCTCCTCTTTCACTTTCATCAAGAGGCTCTTTAGCTTTTCTTCACTTTCTGCCATAAGGGTGGTGTCATCTGCATATCTGAGATTATTGATATTTCTGCTGACAATCTGGATTCCAGCTTGTGCTTCATCCAGCCCAGCGTTTCTCATGATGTACTCTGCATATAAGTTAAATAAGCAGGATGACAATATACATGTCCTAGCTGTTGTAAACAATGCTGCAATGAATGTTGGGGTACATGTGGCTTTTTCAATTTTGTTTTCCTAGGGTATATACCTAGGAGTGGGATTGCTGGTTTTTTCCTTAGTTTTTAAAGGAATCTTCATACTGACTTCCACTAGTGGGTATATCAATTTACATTCCCACCAGTAGTGCAAGATGGTTCCCTTTTCTCTACACCCTCTCCAGAATTTATTGCTCTTGGATTTTTTGATGATGGCCATTCTGACTGGTGTGAGATGGTATCTCATTGTAGTTTTGATTTGCATTTCTCTAATAATGAGTGATGTTGAGAATATTTTCATGTATTGACTAGATCTTTTGCCCACTTTTGATTGGGTTGTTTTTCTGGTATTGGTTTTTATGAGTTGCTTGTATATTTTTGAAGTTAATCCTTTGTCAGTTGTTACATTTGCTATTATTTTCTCCCATTTGGAGGGTTGTCTTTTCACCTTGTTTATAGTTTCCTTTGCTGTGTGAAAGCTTTTATGTTTAATTAGATCCTACTTGTTTATTTTTGTTTTTATTTCCATTACTCTAGGAGGTGGGTCATAGAGGATCTTGCTGTGATGTATGTCATCAAGTTTCTGCCTATGTTTTTCTCTAAGAGTTTTACAGTTTCTGGTCTTACATTTAGGACTGTAATCCATTTTGAGTTTCTTTGCTGTATTGTGTTAGGATTTTTCTAATTTCATTCTTTTACATGTAGCTGTCTGGTTTTCCCATGAGTACTTACTGAAGAGACTGCCTTTGTCCCATTGCATATTCTTGCCTCCTTTGTCAAAAATAAGGTATCCATAGGTGCATGGGTTTATTTCTGGGCTTCCTATCTTGTTCCATTGGTCTATATTTCTGTTTTTGTGCCAGTACCATACTGTCTTGATGACTGTAGCTTTCAAAGATCTCCATCAATGTTTGTATGTACATTTGGATGGACAGGAGAATGGAACCAACTATTGGTTCTTGGGAGGGCTATTTGGGGATAATAGCGTTTGAGTGGGAGATGGTTAACTTTTAAAATGTATACATTTTCCCCACTTGCCCCATCATTTTTCCCTTTAGAGTGAGTATGCTACTTTAATCATTTTTGAAGAGGAATTTTGAATAAAACATCTTCAAATATCATATCCTTCAGAAAAATATCTTGGTCATACCTTTGAACTAATCCATGGCAGAATTCACCATTTCTGCTATGGGCCCACACTGTACACAGTTCTATTGTAGTATGTATTATTTTGAATCAGGGATTATTGTTTTATTTCTGACACCTTCATTAATCTACAGTTTCCTCAAGTGTGGGTCATGCCTTATTTATCCTTGAATACCATTTGCCTACAACATGACTAGCAAATAGACATGCCAGTGAATGCTCATTAGATGTGTAAATGGAAAATTAGAGCCAATGGCAGAGTGATTCAGAAACTCCAGTAGAATGAGAACCAGAGCTCAAATGGAGAGACCAGGTATAAACAAGGAAAGTTAGTTAAGAGTCTAGTGGCTTTGACTCTTCCAGCAGTTAGAGCTACAGTTGAGGATAGAGGCAACATTCCAAAAGAGGTACTTGATCATGCCTTTGGCATATGGGATGGAATGAAAGGGAGTTAACAAAAAATTAAGCATAAAGTAATCACATGGAAATAATGAATTTCCCCCAAATTATGAAGGCCCTAGCTCTGAATTCACAGTATAAACATTTCTATGCCAGTCATATGTAATTTGGGCTTCCCTGGTGGCTTGGCAGTTAAGAATCCACCTGCCAATGCAGAAGACACAGGTTTGATTCCTGGGTTGGGAAGATCCCTGGAGAAGGAAATGCTACCCATTCCAGTATTCTTGCCTGGGAAATCCCATGGACATGGGAGCCTGGTAGGCTATAGACCATGGGGTCACAAAAAGTCGAATATGACTTGGCAACTAAACAACAACAATAATATATTTATTAAAGTATGAAACCCAAACTTTAAAAGTTTCCAATAGAAGAAACTCCAGGATAACTTCACTAGTAAATTCTATCAGGGAATAAATAATAGTGGATCTATAGAAGACTTATTCAGAATACAGAAAACAGGACTTCTTGGTGGTCCTGTGGCTAAGACTCCATGCTCCATATGCAGGGGTCCAGGTTTAATCACTGGTCACAGAACAAAATCCCACGTCACAACTAAGAGTTTGCATGCTGCAACTAAAATCCCTTGCACCTCAATGAAGATTGAAGATCCTGTATGATGCAGTTAAGACTCAGTGAAGCCAAATAGATAAATAAATAAATATATATTTTTTAAATGTAGAAGGGGGAACAGTTCTCCACTAATTGTTTTAAGAGCTTTACTGAGACGTAATTCACATACTATACACTTCAACCTTATAGAGTATGTAGTTCAATATTTTTTTAGTGCATTCATGGAGCTGTCATAATCAGTTTTACCATTTTTTCATTGCCACTGCAAAGAAACCTATACCCAGTAGTAGTCATTCCTCATTTCTCCCTAATCCATCCCTCTCCATTAATCTGCTCTTGTTCTCTATAGATTTGCCTGTAAGGAACACTTTATATAAATGTAATTGTACAATATGTGGCCTTTCGTACCTGGCTTCTTTCACTTAGCGTAATGTGTTCAAGGTTCAATCATGTTATAGCATGTATTACACTTAATTAAGTTTTATTACTAAATAATGTTCTTCTGTATGGATGTACTGAATTTTATTTATTCATTCATCAGTTGATAGAAATATGAGTCATTTCCACTATTTGCCTATTATGGATAATGCTGCTATGGATAGTCTTATACAAGTGCTTAAATGGATGTATGCTTTTATTTCTCTTAAGTATACACATAGGTAGGAATAGAATTGCTGGGTCATATGCTAACTCTGAGTTTAATCTTTTGAGGAACTGCCAGATACTTCCAAAATAGCTGCACTATTTTACATTCTCATTAGCAGGGTAAGAGGGTTTCCATTTCTCCATGTCATAACCAACCCTTGTTGTTATGTCTCTTTTTATTCTAGCCATTCTAGTAGGTGTGAAGTAGTATCTCATTTTGATTTTGAATTTCCTTAATAACTAATAATAATGATCATTTTTTGTTGTGCTTGTCGGCCCTCTCATTTTACGAGGCCAACATTGCCCTGCTACCAAAATCAGAAAAAGAAACTACAGGATGAGAAAATTTTCCAAGAGTTGACTCATTGGAAAAGCCCCTGATTCTGGGAGGGATTGGGGGCAGGAGGAGAAGGGGACAACAGAGGATGAGATGGCTGGATGGCATCACCAACTCAATGGACATGAGTTTGAGTAAACTCTGGGAGTTGGTGATGGACAGGGAGGCCTGGCGTGCTGCAATTCATGGGGTCGCAAAGAGTCGGACATGACTGAGCAACTGAACTGAACGGAACTGATCCCTCATAAGCATGAACACAACATCCCTCCCCAAGAAAGTACTATGAGATCAAGTAAGTAAGGCTTATAACTATTGAAATTGAAAATCAATAAATGCAATTTATCATATGACTAGAGTAAAGAAGAAAAATCATGTAATCATATTAATTGATACAAAAATAATCTAACAAAATTCCATATTTATTCATTATTTATTTATTTTTGGCCACTTAGCATGCAGGATCTTAGTTCCCTGACCAGGAATCGAACTTATACCCCATGCAGTGGAAGCACAGTGTCCTAACCACTGACTGCCAGGAAAATCCCTCCATACTTATTACATATATATACTTCAGCAAACCAGGAATAGAAGGGAAATTCCTCAATTGATAAAAGGTATCTATAAGATATCCACAGCTAACTTCTTGTTTAATGTTGAAAGACGAATGGTTTCCCTCTTAGATCAGAAACAAAACACAGATATCCTCTGTAATTATATCTTTTTGATATTGCGCTGGAGGTCCTTACCCATGTAGTACAGCAAGAAAAAGAATTAAAAGGCATACTGATGGAAAAGAAGATATATAACTGTTTCTATTCATAGAAGACATGATTGTCTATGTAGAAAATCCTGAATAATCTACAAAAATGCTGTTAGAACTGATAAGTGCATTTAACAAGGTTGCAGAATGCAAAACTAAGATACAAAAATCAATTGCATGTGTCTGTGCTTGCAAAGAACAAGTAGAAATTGAGTTAAATATATATCATTTGTAATAGCACCAGAAAAAATAAAATATATACATCTAACAAAATATATGTGTATTATGCATGCTGGTAACTATACAATTTTGTTAAAAGAAATTTTAAAATGACCAAAATAAATTAAGACACTTACTATGTTCTTATATTGAAATACTGAATTTTTATTGCTAAAATGTCAATTCTTCCCAAAGTGATTTTGTATAGAAACTGAAAAAGTGATTTTAAAATATATATGTTAGGGCAAACAACTGAATAACCAAAAGAATTCTGGGGAAAAAAATGAGCAAAATCTATGGAGTCACTGCTCAGTAATTAACAGAATATTTTATTGGAGAAAGGATAGGTGTATCAATTGAACAGAATAGGGTTGAGAAATATGTGCACACTTGTATGGTCAACTGATATCAACTAAGATGCAAAGATCATCCAGTATAGAAATGATAGTCTTTTCAATGTTTGATGCTAAAACAATTGAACATCAATATAGAAAAAATAGGAAGAGAAATAATAATTTTCACCTATACCTGTACAATATGAAAATTAATTCAAAATATGTCCTAGACCTACCTGTAAAACACTTAAACTCCAAAATTTCTAGAAAAAAATATAGAGGAAAATACTTTCATCCTTTGGTAAGAGTAAGATTCCTTAGATATAGCACTAAAAACCTGATCCACACACACACAAAGACAGTATGAAGAAAAAAACAAAATGTGCTTTCTGGTGGGAATGTAAAATGAGAAAGCAATTTCTTATAAAATAATATATGTACTTAACCATATGACCCAAAAATACCACTCTTAGGTATACTCAAGTGAAATAAATACTTGTATTCACACAAAAAATATACGTGGATATTTATAGTGGCTTTATTGGTAAAAGTCCCAAACTGGAAAGAATCCAGTGTTTATCAACCGGTGAATGGTTAAACCAACCATGGTACATCTATGTAAAGGAAGATTGCTAGTAGGAACGATCTGCTGATGTGCGCAACAGTATATTGTATAATGCTAGCTTCATTTATATAATGTTTTCAAAATGGCAAAACTATAAAAAACAAGAAACAGAACTCTGATTGCCAAGCATTGATCAGGGAGAGAAGGGCTTATTATAAGTGGATATAAGGGAATTTTCAGGGTGATAGAAATTTTCTGTTATGAGTATGGTTGTAGTTAGAAAGCTTTTTCTTTGGTACAACTCACAGAACATCATGTTAAAAAGATGATTTTAAACTGTGCAAATTAAACCTTAATATTTTACTGTAGGTAAATTATATCCAAATAAAGAAAAAGAACAAATTATTAGCCTTGTTTATGGTGGTGGTAAACAATTGGACACAACTGAGTGACTAAGCCCTGCACTGCATGGTGGTGGTAGTCAGGGTGGTTAGGATATATAATGGGGTGATAGCTTACATCTGTATTCCAGCTATGCAACTTAACTTATTTTTCCCCTTTCTGGACTCAAGTTTCTCCATATTTTCCAATGGAAAAAATTGAATCGATAATAACTAGAATAAAATGTCTTCTAGTCTTGGCATTCTATGATGCCTGAAGAATTGATTTCTCTGTGTGTGTTAATCACTTAATCGTGTCCTACCCTTTGTGACCTCATAGACTGTAGCGTGCCCTGCTCCTCTGTTCATGGGATTTCCCAGGAAAGAATACTGGAGTGGGTTGCCATTTCTTTCTCCAGAGGATCTTCCCAACCCAGGGATAGAAGCTGAGTCTCCTGCATTCCAGGCAGATTCCTTACCATATGAGCCACAAGCGAAGCCCTTGATTTCGCTAGTTGCTTTGTATTCCTTCAGTCTTGAGACCAGTCACTTTGGTTGAGGTCTGGGCTGGGCTCACGTTCAGAGTCATTACCATGCATTACAGGTAGGTATGTGTTGTGGATGTCTAGTGCTGCAGTTGATCTGGCCACCACCCTTTATCCTTTGTATGCCTCCTTTACCAAGCCGTTTATGCCTGAGCTGTGAACAGCTACCATCAATAGTTACCCAGAGCCTCGGGGTAAACAAAACAAAGCAAAACATCTGTTGTGCACCCTGCTTGGCATCCTGTTTTGTGTCTTTCTTGATAGAGTAGTTCAGTATAGTTTAGTAAGACTAATTCCTATTCCTAAGGCCCTCTTCCTTGTGAGAACTCATGCATTCCTCACAATTACCCTACCTGAAATCTAGGTCAAGATGGGTATAATTATCCTCATTTTGTAAATTATTAAAAAAAACAACAATGACAATGTAACACAAACTAAGGTGTAGGCCTTTTAATTCACTAATCTCACGTCATGCTACTTATAAAGGGAGAGCTTAGATGTGAACTCAGTTCTATCTGATGAAAAACCAGTGAAAAGAATGTGTTTTACTTGTTTCTAGTCTGAAATATGGGAACCTGGTTACTTCTCATAAACTTATGTATTGATTCCTGCATTTGCTCATTTATCAACCAATCCTCTCTGACCTTACTCATGAGGTAGGAATTCACATAAGATATAGATTTCGGAGTTATTACTAAAAAATAAAGCCATGGGAATAGCTGAGTTTCTTCAAGGATTGTGGATAGAATTAGAAGTGTACTTACACAGACACTTGAGAAATATTATCATGTAAGGACCCCACAAAGCAAGAAGGCTCTGTAGGAGAAATTTAGAAAACGACCTCAGAAAGAAAGAAATAGAAAAGAGGCTATTTAGATGCTACAGAAACTAAGGGAAGAGAGGCTTAATGGAAGGAGACACTGTTCTGTTCTGTTGGTTGTGGCTCCAAGATTCAGGGAGGTAAGTATTATGATATTTTATAAATCCAGCATCAAGGAAGCCTTTGATCATTTGCAGGAGTGCCAGTGGAGTTGTGGTGATAATTCTCAGTACATGCTGTGAGAGAATCCAGGAAGTAAATAGATTCCATGAGAACAAGCATTGCTAAGAGCTGGTTTCTGTCTCCATGAAACACAGGTGTCAGCAGCCCCACTCCTTTTCAGAAGTACGTGAAATGTAAAGAACATTAATATAAAGCAGAATATGATGAAGTCATCATCTTGGCCTAAAAGAGAGAGAAAAGTCATATTCTGCACTTGCTAATTCTACTGCTTTCATTTTAAATGTCTTGTTGAACTCATCATTGCATATTATACAACTGTTTAAAATTATAAGTTTCATGTGATTGGGAAGGCTAAAATCAGAATTGGGATTATTCTCAAAGGTCGTATGCAGCTCATCAGCTGTTTAGAGCCTCATTCTGTTGTTCCCCCAGGTGTGCATCTAGACTGCTTGTACACGTCTAGAGACGGGCAGTTCACTGCTTCTTCAGATGACACAGTGGCTGGTCCATGGCATAGGCTTGTCTCTGAACTCAGGTCCGGCTGCTAGAAGCTCAAAAATCAATACCCGAGAGGCAAATATTAGTAGAAATGGAAAATGTTGCTTTTAAATAAGAAAGCCAGAAAATCTAGGATGAAGGCAGACTCATTGTATCCAAAAACCAACTTCCAAGAGTCTGCTCAGCCATGAAAGGTTTTAAAGGGAAAGAGGGAAGTACTCTCAGTTAATTATTGAGATAGGGAATCAGAACTGTCGCTAATCCCCCATCCCCCTCTGCATGCACGCTCGTCGTCATCTTGTGGTCCTTCTTTAGATGCTCTCTCAGTCCCATGGTTTGTTCTTGAGATTACTGAAGGGAAAGCTAGGGAGGAGATCTGGTCAACTGTTAATTACTTTTTCTTCATTTTCACTTCTTGGATCTGTAAAAGAACCAACAGGTTAGGCAAGGTATTGTGTGATCAAAAGATCTGGAAGGTGTGCTTGGGCCAGAGATGAGTAGAGGATGAGGGTACCTGGCTTAAGGTTACTTACAATATAGCTCTGCTAAAGTGACAAGAGAAAAGGGGCCTCCTGCAGAGAATTCTTTCCTGCCAGAAGCTGCTTACAAATCCTGACTGTTAGAACATCATTCCATGTCTGTGAGATTAGGAACAAAGGTCCATCTTCTGTAACTTCTTCATGTTAACTCAAGGGGCCAAATTCTGAGCATGAAAGACATTGACAGGGTCTGCCACATCTCTTTGCTGATGGTTGTTTAGGTACCTGCTTACATATAAAGGCAGAGCAAGCCACAGTTTTTTGGGTGCCACAAAGATACAGATTATTGTGAGCAATAATGTTAATCCCATTTTCTGGAGAGCAATTCTTGGAATTGTGCCAGCTCTGAAAATGGAGGAGCTTATGTCATAGCTACAGTCTAGTCATCATGGAGTTAGCTTTTTTGCTCTGGTGGCAGCTGTCGTATTGGTGAAATGACTCAGGAATGTGCATCAGATACTGCATCTATGACTCCAATCATTAACTGCTTGAGCCTGCTCTTTTGTGACTTAGGGAGGCATGGGAGAGTTCAGTTTTTCTATAAGAGGCAGAGGACATGGAGAAACCTTGGAACTTGGGGATTGGGGAGGCTGCACAGTTCTGCTCTAGTCCAGGCTCTGAGGTCAGACAGGAATAGGTTTGCGTGCTGTTCTACCGGTGATATCTTGGGCAAGTTACTTAAGCTCTCTAAACCTCAGTTTTCCTATCTGTAAAGTGGAAATTATAATATTGATACTTAACTCTCAGACTTCTTAAGAGACTCAGGTGTGTTTACATTTGGAAAGAAAATGGCACAGCCACTGGCACAAAAATATATTAAAGAAATGATAGATTTTATTCCATTGTTTTATTTTTGACAACTTTGACTTGTGAGATATTTCTTAATTGTTTAGGCCTAAAATGTTTTCGTCTAGTTTCTGAACGTTGGCTCTAATTTTTGCTCTTGGGTCTGAGCAGCAGCAGAGTTTAATCTACTTTCTTACAACAGTCCTTCATCATTAAATATTTTCTCCTTTGTGGTAAACATCCTGATTTATTCAAAATTTCCTCAAAAGCCATGTGTTTTAAAGCCCGTCTCCATCTTTGTTACTGTTTTTCTCAGTTTACTCCAAAGTGTTCCCATTCCTTCAGAGTGGAGATAGTGGCATTTGACCTGAGACTTGAAAGATTATTAATAGTGAAAGGCATAATTTAGATGTGTGGTTGGGAGTAGGGGGAGCAGGTGGGAAAGGGGCATTGCTGGCTGAGGAACCAGCAAGCAAAGTACCAGGTGGAAAGTTCTGGGGTATGTTCAGAGATGGTGAAGAATTAAGGTGCAGTGAAGCTCTGGGATGAGAAGTATTTAAAATTAAGCTTGAGGATATAGGTTAGAGGCTCAGGTCAGGGAGAGGCTAAATGCCATTCTAAGGAATTAATTCTATCCAATTGATGACAGAGATCCTCTGTGGTGAGTGTGGTCAAACAGTCATTTTGGCTCATTACTTTGAAAGTGGCATGAGATGCAGCACAAGGGGTATTGAGAGTTTATAGTGATAGACACGCACATGTAAAAAGAAAGAGATCTTGAATAAACGACCTAACTTCAACCTCGAGGAACCAGAAAAAAAGAGCAAATTAAGACCAAAGTTAGCAAAAAGAAAAAATAAAGCAAGGGCTTCCCTGGCAGCTCAGTGGTTAAGAACCCACTTGCCACAGCAGGAGACGTGGATTCAATCCCTGGTCCAGGAAGATCTCACATGCCACAGAGCAACTCAGCCTGTGCGCCGCAACTGCTGCGCCTAGGCTCCGGAGCCCGGGAGCCAATCCCTGGTCCAGGAAGATCTCACATGCTACAGAGCAGCTCAGCCTGTGCACCACAGCTGCTGCGCCGAGACTCTGGAGCCCGGGAGCCACAGCTATCGAGCCCGTGCGCCACAACTGTTGGAGCTGGAATGCTCTGGAGCTCATGTTCCGCAACAAGAGGAAGCCGAGGCAAAGAGAAGCCCTCACACCACAATTAGAGAGGAGCCCCCACTCGTCATAATTAGAGAAAACCCTGCATAGCAATGAAGACCCAACACAGCCAAAAATAAATAAATAAAAATTTAAAAATGAAAAAAGAAAAAATGTAGAAATATAGAATAAAAATCAGCAAACTAAGAATTCTTTTTTTTTAAAGAAACAAAAATGGACAAACCTTTACCTAGACTAAAAAAAAAAAAAAAGAGAAGACTCAAGTAAGTAAAATCAAGAATGAAAAAAGAGACATTATAATGGATGCCTCAGAAATAAAAAGGATCACAAGAGACTATAAGCCAACAGGCTGGATAACCTGGAAGAAGTGGATAAATTCCTAGAAACATTCAATGTATCAAATTCAATCAAGAAGAAATAGAAAGCTCGAACAGACCAACAACAGCATGATTTTATCAGTAATCTAAAACATCCCAACAACAACAACAAAAAACCCAGGACAAAATGGCTTCATGGCTGAATTCTACCAAACATTCAAAGAGAATTAATATCAATCCTTCTTAAGTTCCTTTTAAGAAATTTAAGAAGAGGGACTACTTCCAAACTCGTTATATGAGACCATCATCACCCTTATACCAAAACCAGACGATGACATTTAAAGGAAAAAATATTCTTAATGAACATAGGCGGAGAATAAAGTGGCAGTCGCCAGGGGTTGTTGGTAAGGGGAAATGGAGAGACATTGGCCCAAGTATACAAAGATTCATTTATGCAAGATAAGTTCTGGAGCTCTGATGCACAACACTGTACCCATAGTTAATAATACTATATTGTACACTTGACATACGCTGACAGGACTGGTCTAAAATGTTCTCACCACACACAAAGACAGTGGGAATTATGTGACATGATGGAGATGTTATGTAGGTTGATTGTGTTGATTACTTTACAATGTGTCTGGTTATCAAATCATTAAGTTGTACACCTTATATATACATAACCTTGAATTGTCAATTAGACCTCAATAAAGACCATGCTTGCACAAAAAGCAATAACTTCAACATTTCAAGGAGAGATTGATGAGGAAATTAACATTACACACACACACACCCTTCTCATGTCTTTGTGTATTTATATGTTTAGTCGCTAAGTAATGTCTGACTCTTTTGCAATCCCTTGGACTGTAGCCCACCAGGCTCCTTTGTCCATGGGAATTTTCAGGCAAGAATACTGGAGTGGGTTGCCATTTCCTTCTCCAGGAGATCTTCCTGATCTGGGGATCGAACCTGTGTCTCCTGCATTGCAGGTGGATTCTTTACTGCTGAGCCACTGGGGCTTCTTCCCATGTATGTATATATGTATATGTGTGTATATATATGTCCATGTATGTATATATCTACTGTCATACAAAGAATGTGAAATCTATGTGCTATGTTGCTGAATAGAATTTTTATTTTTTACTTCTACTTTCCAAATGTACTCATGTGACCAAACAATTAAACACAGATAAACAAATTAAAAAAAATAAAAACTCTTCCCCCCAAAAGCAAACAAAAGCCTAACAGCTTTCAATCTAGAGATCTCTGGGTCAGTTTTTAAAATATTCAACTTTCTATTCAAAAGGAAAATCTGATGCTTTTTCATGTTATAGTAAATTTTGTTATTAAAGAAATGTTTAAAACATTATGAAAAATGTATCATATTAAGCTTGTGTAAAATAAGTCATGTTTTAGTTGATGGCTAATAATGACTATCAGCTTCCCAGTTGGCTCAGACGGTAAAGTATCTGCTTGCAATGCAGGAGACCTGGGTTTGATCCCTGGGTCAGGAAGATCTCCTGGAGAAGGGAATGGCAAACCACTCCAGTATTCTTGCCTGGAGAGTCCCATGGATGGAGGAGCCTTGTGGGCTACAGTCCATGGGATCACAAAGAGTCTGACATGACTGAGCGACTAACAGTTAGTTAAGTTACCTCACTTTGACTTCCCTTGTGGCTCAGACGGTAAAGCGTCTGCCTACAATGTGGGAGACCCGGGTTCGATCTTCCTGGGTCAGGAAGATCCCCTGGAGAAGGGAATGGCTACCCACTCCAGTATTCTTGCCTGGAAAATCCCACGGATGGAGGAGCCTGGTAAGCTACAGTCCATAGGGTTGAAAAGAGTCAGACACGACTGAGCGACTTCACTCACTTAATGACTAACAAGTTAAAGATAATGAGAAAAATTAAGATTTTGAATAAATTTTCAGGGAATTTGACAAGGAGATCAATGAAAAATTTTCTCTACACATAACAACAGATTAATAAAACATTTTTTTATTTAAAAAACTTTATTGGAGGGTAGTTGATTTACAATGTGTTAGTTTCTACTCTAAAGCAAAGTGAATCAATTATACATATATCCACCCTTTTTTGGATTCTTTTCCCATATAGGCCATCACAGAGAATTGAGAAGAGTTCCCTACACAGTAGGTTCTCATTAGTTACCTATTTTATACATGTCAGTATATAAGCCATCCCAGAGTACTGAGTAGAGTTCCCTATATAGTAGTTTCTCATTAGTTATCCATTTTATACACAGTAGTGTATGTATATCTGTCAATTCCAATCTCCTAATGCTTCACACCCCACCTTCCTCCCTTGGTAACCATATGTTTGTTCTCTGTGACTCTATTTCTGTTTTGCACATAATTTTATTAGAACCATTTTTTTTAGATTCCACATATAAGCAATATTATACAGTGTTGTTTTTCTCTTTCCGACTTACTTCACTCTGTATGACAGTCTCTAGATCCATCCACATCTCTGCAAATGGCACCATTTCATTCTGTTTTGTGATTGAGTAATATTCCACTGTATATATGCACCATGTCTTCTTTATCCATTCCTCTACTGATGGACATTTTGGTTGCTTCCATGTCTTAGTGATTGTAAATAGTGCTGTAGTGAACACTGGGGTGCATGTATCCTTTCAAATTATGGTTTTCTCTGGATATATGCCCAGGAGAGAGATTGCTGGATCATCAGTTCAATTCAGTTCAGTTCAGTTACTCAGTCGTGTCCGACTCTTCGTGACCCCATGAATCGCAGCATGCCAGGCCTCCCTGTCCATCACCAACTCCCAGAGTTCACCTAGACTCATGTCCATCGAATCAGTGATGCCATCCAGCCATCTCATCCTGTGTCGTCCCCTTCTCCTCCTGCCCCCAATCCCTCCCAGCATCAGGGTCTTTTCCAATGAGTCAGCTTTTCGCATGAGGTGGCCAAAGTACTGGAGTTTCAGCTTTAGCATCATTCCTTTCAAAGAACACCCAGGACTGATCTCCTTCAGAATGGACTGGTTGCTGGATCACATGGTAGCTCTATTTTTAGTTTTTAAGGAGCCTCCATACGGTTCTCCATAGTGGCTGCACCAGTTTACATTCCCACCAACAATGTGGGAGGTTTTCCTTTCCTCCACTCCCTCTCCAGCATTTATTGTTTGTAGATTTTTTAATGATGGCCTTTTCTGACCTATGTGAGGTGATACCTCTTTGTAGTTTTGATTTGTATTTCTCCAATAATTAGTGATGTTGAGTATGCGTTCATATGTTTTTTAAAGCATCTATATGTCTTTTTGAAGAAATGTTTGTTTAGATTTTTCACTCATTTTTTATTGGATTTTTTTTTATATTGAGCTGTACAAGCTGTTTGTATATTTTGGAGATTAATCCTTTGTTGGCTGCTTTGTTTGCAAATATTTTCTCTCACTCTGTGTATTGTCTTTTTGTTGATGGCTTCCTTTGCTGTTCAAAAGCTTTTAAGTTTAATTAGGTCCCATTTGTTTATTCTTGTTTTTATTTTCATTACTCTAGGTGGTAGAGCAAAAAAGAACTTGCTGCTATTTATGTCAGAGAGTGTTCTGCCTATGTTTTCCTCTAAGAGTTTTATAGTATCTGGTCTTAACATTTAGGTCTTTAATCCATTTTGAGTTTATTTTTGTGTATGGTGTTAGAGTGTATTCTGATTTAATTCTTTTACATAAAGCTATCCAGTTTCCCAGCATCACTTATTGAAGAAACTTTTTCCTATTGTGTATTCTTGCTTCCTTTGTCATAGATTAAGTGACCATAAGTGTATGGGTTTATTTCTGGACTTTCTGTCCTGCTTCATTGATCTGTATTTCTGTTTTTATGTTAGTACCATGCTCTTTTGGATTACTATAGGTAAAGTTTATTTTGAATAATGACAATGTGAAAATAGTAAAATAAATTCTTCCTATGAAATGTAACATGTTATTTACTTTCTGTAGAAATAACTGTAATGACCATTTCTTTGCATTAGGGGGTGTGGTTTTTACAATGATGTAGCCATCTTTTCCTTACTTTCAGTTCAGTTCAGTCACTCGTGTCCGACTCTTTGCAACCCCATGGACTGCAGCATGCCAGGCCTCCCTGTCCATCACCAACTCCCAGAGTTTACTCAAACTCATGTCCATTGGGTCAGTGATGCCATCCCACCACCTCATCCTCTGTCGTCCCCTTCTCCTCCTGCCTTCTATCTTTCCCAGCATCAGGGTCTTTTCCAATGAGTCAGTTCTTCGCATCAGGTGGCCAAAGTATTGGAGCTTCAGCTTCAACCTCAGTCCTTCCAATGAATATTCAGGACTGATTTCCTTTAGGATGGACTGGTTGGATCTCCTTGCAGTCCAAGGGACTCTCAGGAGTCTTCTCTAGCACCACAGTCCAAAAGCATCAATTCTTCGGCACTCAGCTTTCTTATTTAATCCTTCATATTTTCTCTTCCTTTAAAAACCTTCTTTGTTTTCTCCTCTGTCCTTGTCAACATAGTCATCACAATTTGCATATTGAAATTCTTCTTTCTTTAAATATGAGGTCTATTTCCCCTGCTCCCTTTCTCAATCCTGAGCTTGATTCATCTGCCCTCATTCTCCTTTCTTTTCCTCTTCCTCTTCCTCATGTTCTTTGGGTGGGCCAGCTCCATCCTCCACATTATCTTTATTATCTTGTTTTCATCCTCATCCTCTTCCCCTTCAGACCTGATGTTTTTTTTCTTTTCTACCAACACCCTGTAAGAATGTTTTACTGCAGGACTTAAAAAATACTTTAACTTTTAGGATTGCAATCACATAGCTAAATAAGTCATGATTTTTCTATTTTTTAATGTCTTATGGATCATCATGCCTCTTTCTTTTAAATGCACACCACAAGGCCTTAAGTCATTTCAACTTTCTGAACATTGTGGATGGGATTTGAAGAATACTGGACTATACATTAGCATATCCTGAAATGTGCTTCATAGAACACCAAACTGTGTGCTTCTCCATGGAGAAAATAAAAAAGATAGGTGCAACAAATTAAGTTGGCACGCTTATTTCTCTATTGGGAGAGCATGGTACACTTTTACTATATTAAAGGCTTCAAGAAGTTCGAAGTAAAACATTTCGTCAACTTGGAATAATCTGGCATTTCTGTCACTTATTGACAAAGCCTTCTTTCTTTCCTCCTCCTTTCCTTTCTTTCCTTCTCTTCTCCTCCCTTCCTTTCCTTCCTGCCCCCATCTCTCTTTCTTTCCTTCCTTCTTTACTTTGTTCTCTCTCTCTTTCTGTCACAATAATTTGGAGAGATGTCAGACTGGTTCTTTAAGGCCATTTCTAAATATTAAAGTTTGTGGGTCTATCTTAGAAAAGTCAGGCAGGAAGGAGGATTTTTCTAAGAGTTCCCCTAAGTTGCTGGTCAGGACAACTCCCAGTGGGTATCAGGTTTCCCAAATGGAGGCCTCAAAATTTAATAAAAAAGCAAGGGATTTAGGAGCACCATTGGTAGGAGTCATCTGACATTGAGCAAGTCTTTGGCCTTCAGTTTCTGCCTCTGTCAGAAGGTGTGGGATCAGCCTGGTGACTCTGTCATGATCTGAATACTAGGATTACACCTGAGCTGTGTAGGAAATGTCCACTTGCCTGTGACAGAGGAGAGGACCATGTGTTCATGCCATGAAGTTCAGAGGTGAACTCTAGTGCTCTTGTTTCACTTAGAAGTGGAGTTTTCCCCAGTGAAGGGTGGGTTTCCTCTCCCAGTGTAAGGATCTGGGGAGTCCTATATTTTGCTTGAAGAGGGCCTACTGACATAGATTAAGTGCCCAAACCTGTCCCACTTGCTTGACTCTGAGTTTCAAAAATATGGCCACAATCCAGAACAAAGGCCAAAGCTTGTGTCAACAGGTATTTTGATGTTATCCACCCTCCTACACCCTCCTGCATAAAGTTCCCAAGCCTTTAATGTGAAGAAAAGAAGGATTCCTTATCAAGTTCCTAAAGTTTCCTTTCCTGTAAACTGATAAATAGAAACTGTATAAGCTAGTGGATCCTGGTTTAGTGCAGTGAAAAGGAAAGTAGATAGTAATGCACCAGCAATTTTGACAGGAGATTCAGCAATGATAGGTAGTGGGCATGGAGAAAAGGGTCCTGAGGTCATGGAGAAGGAAATTCTGGTCACATTCAAAGAAATTCTTCTACATGTCCAGATTCGAAACAGAGGCTCAGGGCTAAGACTAAAGTCCTGCTTATATAGGTGGTGCCGTGTAGTTTTTAAGAATACAGATTCAGAGGAAGGCAAACCCAGATCCAAACCTGGGGGAAGAGATCATCCAGGTAACACGACTGCTGGTTGACCTGAGGGGTGGACCCAGGCAATTGGAGGCTCCTCACCTTCTCCCCTGCCCTTGGAATATCTGTTTTTCCCACCAGTCCCATAGCAGGAGCCATTTGCAAGCCACAGCCTCAAAAGGGTGATAAGTTCTTAAGACCGTTGGGACTAGATACATGACTGAACCCTCTTCAAGGCTTCAATATAAACATTTAAGATGCTGGCAGGCAGGTGCAGAGATCTATCTGTCTTGTGGTATGCAAGACAAGCCTTGAACCTTAAAGTTCCCGTAGTAAGACTGCCACCTATGAATTTAGAGTGGTCTATCTCTTTTATAATTACTCACATATTTTGATAATTCAGCAAGAGATCTTGAACCTATATTGTATCATGATAAAGGAAACTGTCAGATGTCTCTGTTCAAATCCTGATCCTGCTACCAGTATGGGAAAGTTACTTTAATCTCTCTGAAATCTTGGAAGGTTATGAAGATTAAATGGATAATTAATCCATGAACCTGTTATTAGGGTCTTCCTTCTATAAGCATTCAGTGAAAATAGCTATTTTCATCACTAATGTAGAATATTGGAGTTCTAAAATACAACTGAATGAAGAAGTTCATAAACATAGGCCCAGAGTGGAAAAATGTCTTCTCCAAAGTTACAGAAATGTAAGGACTGGAACCAAGTTCTCCAAGCTCCAAGCCAAGTGTTTTTGCCTCTGAATACTCAGTGGTCTCCATTACATAGTATTTGAAGCACGTTTGAACAGTGGAGAAGTATGGTGTATGGTGACAAGTCCCATGGAACTCTGTAGACTTATTGAGGTCCTTTAATGTACTGGAAGCTTGTGGTCCAGAGTCGATGATAAGAAAGAGAGAGAGAAAGAGGCTGATATTCCTTGGTTTATGCAGAAAACCAATAAAGCCCTTGACACAGGGCTTGCATAGCTCACGAAGGCACAGTGCACCTTCTCTAGAGGGTCTTAGAAGCCCGGGCAGGAGAGTGAGCATGATGGGTTTCTACGCTCCAGAGAATTAGCCAGGGAGAGAGAGAGAGAAAGAAAGAAAGACACGTGGACCCAAGCTCTGATGGAACAAGGGTGTTTTACTCAACATGGTGTGGGTGTATATACTGTCTTACAAGGTGGCTTTGTTCAGCAAAGATAAAGATCAAAAGTCCAGACTTACAAATTATCAAGGAAACATAAGGCAATCCATATCAAAGAGAGAGCGTTGTAAATAATCATTTTTACCGTATGGTTCATAAAAAGGAAGAGGGTTGTAAATAGTTACTTATCACCATATGGAAAAACTAACGAAGGAAATGCATGCATTCCTCAGCCCTGGGAGAGGTTTGCCATTCCTCTTAATTCCTGAATATTCAGGAATTAGTAAAGAATGAAGGATTCATGATAGGTTCAAAACAGCACACAGGAAGCCTCCTGTTAAATGCTTCCTGACAGTAGTCAGAGATCAAAATTAAAATCCAGTTTTGCTGCGCACGGATGATGTGACCTTGTGAAAGCCATGCAACTTCTATGGCCCTCCTTTCCTTAATTTTGTAAAATAGTGGTCATGACCCTTGCTTGCTTTCCAGGAATGTAATGAAATTCAAACTAGATGAAAAAAGAAGCTATAAAGAGCAGCATGTGTATAAGAGGTTTCTGTTTTTACATAAAAGTGGCCAGGGAGCATAATTTGCTTCATACCAGTTTATCAGTGTTTTGACAATGATTTCTATGACCAATTCTGTTTTGGGGCAGAGAGTAGCAAATGGGATTAGAATTGTGCATTCCAGCAAGCTGGGTGCATGTGGACGACTCTGACAAGTTTTGCTCTAGCCAGAATAAACCTGAGGACTCCAGCAGGCTGAAGTTTTCCATGCATTTGTCTTCAAAGAAACCAAGTTCAATATCCAAAAGTAATAAAAAGTGTTTCGATCTTTACTTGAATCTCTTGGCAAACATCAGATCAGATCAGTCGCTCAGTCATGTCCGACTCTTTGCAACCCCATGAATCGCAGCACGCCAGGCCTCTCTGTCCATCACCAACTCCCGGAGTTCACTCAGACTCACGTCCATCGAGTTGGTGATGCCATCCAGCCATCTCATCCTCTGTCGTCCCCTTCTCCTCTTGCCCCCAATCCCTCCCAGCATCAGAGTCCTTTCCAATGAGTCAACTCTTCGCATGAGGTGGCCAAAGAACTGGAGTTTCAGCTTTAGCATCATTCCTTCCAAAGAACACCCAGGGCTGATCTCCTTCAGAATGGACTGGTTGGATCTCCTTGCAGTCCAAGGGACTCTCAAGAGTCTTCTCCAACACCACAGTTCAAAAGCATCAATTCTTCGGCGCTCAGCCTTCTTCACAGTCCAACTCTCACATCCATACATGACCACAGGAAAAACCATAGCCTTGACTAGACGAACCTTTGTTGGCAAAGTAATGTCTCTGCTTTTGAATATGCTATCTAGGTTGGTCATAACTTTCCTTCATCAACAGGGCTGTAATTCATACTCAGTCCCCCTGAAGACCTGCCCTGTCCCTGCTCTACGCAGTCTTCACCTCTTTCGCATGCTGCTGGTACTTCAATCCTCCATGAAGCTCATTTTGATAAAAATGCAAAACAAAACTAAGCTTTAGTAACCCTTTGTTTTTCTTCTTTAATCTTATCCTTTAGCCTTTATGTTTTATGCTCTTAATTGAGTGAAACATTTGCCTTTCTCTCTCTTCACTTCTCCATTTGTCTCTCTTTTCGTTTGCAAATTCTATGTCAAAAAATGATTCAAAGCAGAACTGGGGCATGCTGAATATCTCTTTTGAAGTTGGGGAGTGATTGAAGTGTAGTGAAAAAACCCAGAATAATGTGGAATTTTCTTTAATACAATAGGGAAGGGTAAAAGATAATGAACACATGGATTAATACATACATAGTTTGAATTTATTATGGTTTGTTTTGATCTCTCCAAGGGAATGCCTGAATTAACAGTGCAGATATGGGGATGTGAAATTTGTGGTAGAACAGACATAGGGTAGTTAGCTGCAAGAGGTTGCTTATTTTCTGGTTATCACTCTTGAAAGCTTTTCCTTCATATTTTCTTCAAGCATGTAAGTGCCTCTCTTGTGCCCTAAATTTGTATTACTGACCAAACCACCTATCTAATCTAATTTTTTTTATTTTACTTTTCTCTTTTAGTAATTTTCAAATATACAGTACAATATTATTATTTATAGTCACCTTATACATTACATCCCCATGACTTATTGCCCTTAAAAACTTACTGAAAGTCTTGCACTTGGGGGAAAATGGCCTTTGAAAATACTGACTTCCCACTATTGGGCCTCATTTTGAATTGCTTGTCCTTTCCTTGAGAGAGCGTAGCCAAAGAAGTCATGCTGTATTGCTGAGCATTACCTTATGGATAAATAATGAGCTATGCTAGTATAACTGGTGTTCCAGGCCCAAACTCTTGGATTCAAGGTCTTACTCTGCCTTATATCAACTGGTGACATGGGCAAGCTACTTAAACTTTGTGTCAGTTTACTCTGTAAAAGCAGATATCCTACCAATCCTATGGTACCTGGTGTTATAGTAATCACAGAACTGCAAAAAGCATGTCTTGTATACCACAGTTTAAAGACATTATCAAATAAAGCTAGATTGCTAGATAAGAGCAATCAGAATAGCAAGTATTAATATTATTAATAAGATGATAATAATAGCATTTACTGAATGCCTACTTGTGGCAGATGCTGAACTGTTTCATTTACTCTTCACAACAACCCTTTGTATTGAATACTCTTTTTATGCTCATTTCACAGATGAGGGAACTGGGACTCTGAGTAACTGATATGTCCAGAGTTACACATCAAGAAAGGCAGAGTTGAAATCAAATCCAAGTCTGATGTTACAACATATCATCTTAGCTGTTCTAAGATATTGTGATAGGGGTAGGCAAGGAAATAATATATACAGAGAGAAGACTCTCTGTGTGTGGGTGTGGGTGTGTGTTATACATAAAGGAAAAAAAAGGAAGGAGGAGGGTGAAGGTATTGTCTCTGTCTTCAAATTGCTACATAGTTGTCATAAGAAAAGGCATCCCGTCATAAGAAAAGGCGTCCCTTCTCTCTCTCTCTTTTTTAAATGATTCCAAATGTTATTTTATTTTGGGTGAACAAATTTCTGCCCATTTACACAGAATAATTTTCTAACAATCAGATCAGATCAGATCAGTCGCTCAGTCATGTCCGACTCTTTGTGACCCCATGAATCGCAGCACGCCAGGCCTCTCTGTCCATCACCAACTCCCAGAGTTCACTCAGACTCACGTCCATCGAGTCAGTGATGCCATCCAACCATCTCATCCTCTGTCGTCCCCTTCTCCTCTTGCCCCCAATCCCTCCCAGCATCAGAGTCTTTTCCAAGGAGTCAACTCTTTGCATGAGGTGGCCAAAGTACTGGAGTTTCAGCTTTAGCATCATTCCTTCCAAAGAACACCCAGGGCTGATCTCCTTCAGAATGGACTGGTTGGATCTCCTTGCAGTCCAAGGGACTCTCAAGAGTCTTCTCCAACACCACAGTTCAAAAGCATCAATTCTTTGGCGCTCAGCCTTCTTCACAGTCCAACTCTCACATCCATACATGACCACAGGAAAAACCATGGCCTTGACTAAACGAACCTTTGTTGCCAAAGTCATGTCTCTGCTTTTGAATATGCTATCTAGGTTGGTCATAACTTTCCTGCCAAGGAGTAAGTGACTTTTAATTTCATGGCTGCAATCACCATCTGCAGTGATTTTGGAGCCCAGAAAAATAAAGTCTGACACTGTTTCCATTGTTTCCCCAGCTATTTCCCATGAAGTGATGGGACCAGATGCCATGATCTTCGTTTTCTGAATGTTGAGCTTTAAGTCAACTTTCTCACTCTCCACTTTCACTTTCATCAAGAGGCTTTTTAGTTCCTTTTCACTTTCTGCCATAAGGGTGGTGTCATCGCCATATCTGAGGTTATTGACATTTCTCCGGCAATCTTGATTCCAGCTTGTATTTCTTTCAGTCCAGCGTTTCTCATGATGTACTCTGCATATAAGTTAAGTAAACAGGGTGACAATATACAGCCTTGACGTACTCCCTTTCCTATTTGGAACCAGTCTGTTGTTCCATGTCCAGTTCCAACTGTTGCTTCCTGACCTGCATACAAATTTCTCAAGAGGCAGATCAGGTGGTCTGGTATTCCCATCTCTTTCAGAATTTTCCACAGTTTATTGTGATCCACACAGTCAAAGGCTTTGGCATAGTCAATAAAGCAGAAAAAATAGATGTTTTTTTTTAACTCTTTTGCTTTTTCCATGATCCAGTGGATGTTGGCAATCACAGTTACCCAAATATGGGACAATCTTCCTTGGAGATAGTAAGTCTTCCTGAGTTGGCTTTCTTAAGCAGTCTTCTGATAACTGGAAGAGATAGTGCAGGGGGTGTGGCTCACTAAAAAGAACCATTAAGGTATTTTCAAATCTTAAGAGTCAGCATTTCTATAGTAAATTTCAAAATGAAGTAATTTGTCTGGTTCACAGTAGGCTTCATGGCAAAAGTAATCCTTCAGCTGAATTTGTGCATTAGGTAGGACACTTTTGATTACAAGTGGTAGAAGAAAAACTCTGAAGAAAAACAAAAAAAAAGTTAATCATATGGGTCAGAAGATGTCTCAAGAAGTCCACAGGCAGAAGAAAGAACTGAAACTAGGATCTGAAATATCATCTGTCTTCTCTCTCCATCCTGAATTTATGCTCCTGCTTATAGATTATACTTCTTTATTCTTTACTTCTCTCTAGAACAGGTTTCTCTCAGTTCCTCTATCCACTTGGCAGGAAGTAGATATCCATCTGATTGTTTCTGAGCTGACATGTTACAGATGCTACAATATTGAGAAAAAGAAGGAATTTTTCTTTTGGTTTCAATTCCAACATTTTGGTGGTTCATTTATTATTTTTTTTTACTGTGGTAAAGTTCATGTAATATAAAGTTAACCATTTAAAACTGTACAGTTTAATGTCATTTAGTACTTATAGAGTGAAACTATCACCTCTATTTATTTCCAAAGTATTTTCATCACTCCCAAAGAAACTTTTTAGCCATTAAGTGGTCACTCCTCAACTCCATGACTCCTGGACCTGGAAGTCACTAATCTGCTGTTTGTCTCTATGGATGGACCCATTCTGAATATTTCAAATAAATGGAATAATACCATAGTGGCCTTTTGTATCTATCTACTTTCACGTAGCAAAGGTTTTTGAGATTCATCCATGTTGTAGCATGGATCAGCATACCATTCCTTATATGGCTGAATAATTTCCATTGTATAGGTATCTCACTTTGCTTTCTCCACTTATCTATGGATGGGCATTTGAGTTGTTTCCACGTTTTGGCTATTGTGAATAGTGCTGCAGCTTTTGTTTGAATGCTTGTTTTTAATTCTCTTGCATCTATCCTAGGAGTGGAATTGCTGGACCATATGGTAATTTTATGTTTAATGTTTTAGGAAACTGCCAAGTGTTTTCTGCAGTGGCTGCACCATTTTATACTCCTGTCAGCAATGTGTGAAGATTCAAATTTTCTACATCTTTGCCAAAACTTATTTTCTTTTTTAAAAAAATTATAGCCACTCTAGTTGGTATAAAAAGGTACCTCCTTAAAGTTTTGATTCTTATTTCCCTGTAACTAATGATGTGGATCTCCTTTTTAATGTTCTTGTTGGCCATTTGTATATCTTCTTTGGAGAAATGTGTTTTTAAGTTCGTAACCTTATTTTAAAAATTGTGTTTATCTTTTTCTTGTTGAGTTATAATAGTTCTTAATATATTCTGATAATAGTCCCTTATCAGTTGATTCCCAGCTCTGCAATTTACCTCAGGCAAGTCACTAAACTCTTATGAACTTTGTTTTCTCTTTTTAAAAATATAGAGAAAAGATACACATACATCAAATATATGTGCGTGTGTAGAGAAGGGATCACTTCTCTCTGTATATGTCTCTTCTCGCTACATAAAACGTGTGTGTGTGTGTGTGTGTGTGTGTATCCATCTTAAACTCTATCCATCTATCTGTCTATACCTAGGAGCAATATTTCATTTTTGCTAATTCATTGTTTGTAGTGACTTTTATGGGCTTCCCCGATAGCTCAGTTGGTAAAGAATCCGCCTGCAATGCAGGAGACCTTGGTTAGATTCCTGAGTCGGGAAGATCCACTGAAGAAGGGATAGGCTATCCACTCCAGTATTCGTGGGCTTCCCTTGTGGCTCAGCTGGTAAAATATTCCACCTGCAATGTGGGAGATCTGGGTTTGATCCCTGGGTTGGGAAGATCCCCTGGAGAAGGAAAGGCTACCCACTCCAGTATTCTGGCCTGGAGAATTCCAGGCAGAATTCTATGCAGTCCACGAGATTCCAAAGAGTTGGACACAACTGAGTGACTTTTACACTTCACTAGTGACTTTTAGAATGTAAGCATCACAATAACATGAATAGACTGTATGATTTGCAAATATTTTCTCTCATTTGGTATGTGTCTTTTCACTTTCTTAATAGTATCCTTTGTTGACCTAAAATAAACAGACCTCCAGCGATTTCTCCAGCAAAAATGGGTTTATTTGGGATCAGAAAGACTTGGAATTTAGGGTCTATAGCCAGAACCACTGCAAGTCCTTGAAGAGAAAGGGAAAAAAATTCTTTTAAAGAAAGAAGTTGGGAGGCCTATCCTAAACAAAAAAACCCATGGCTTTTCATTGGCTCAGTCCTTGCCAGGAAAAAGGTCCTTCCTATTTTGTTCTTCTTAAGGGCATGGGAGCTCCCCCTTCTCGTCTCCTATTGATATTTTTATTTATTTTTAAATTTAAATTTATTTTAATTGGAGGCTAATTACTTTACAATATTGTATTGGTTTTGCCATACATCAACATGAATCTGCCATGGGTATACACGTGTTCCCCATCCTGAACCCCCCTTCCACCTCCCTCCCCATACCATCCCTCTAGGTCATCCCAGTGCACCAGCCCCAAGCATCCTGTATCATGCATTGAACCTGGACTGGAAATTTGTTTCTTATACAATATTATACATATTTCAATGCCATTCTCCCAAATCATCCCACCCTCTCCCTCTCCCACAGAGTCCAAAAGACTGTTCTATACATCTGTGTCTCTTTTGCTGTCTTGCATACAGGGTTATCCTTACCATCTTTCTAAATTCCATATATATGCGTTAGTATACTGTATTGCTGTTTTTCTTTCTGGCTTACTTCACTCTGTATAATAGGCTCCAGTTTCATCCAGCTCATTAGAACTGATTCAAATGTATTCTTTTTAATGGCTGAGTAATACTCCATTGTGTATATGTACCACAGCTTTCTTATCCATTCATCTGCTGATGGACATCTAGGTTGCTTCCATGTCCTGGCTATTATAAAAAGTGCTGTGATGAACATTGGGATACACATGTCTCTTTCAATTTTTTCTTACTTTTTCTCCTTTTGATCAAGATCATTCTCTGAAGCATCACTGATCAAATCAGCTTTTCCACTTTCAGTCGCTTTTTCTCTCTCATGCCTAGAAGGACCTTTCTGAGGCATGGTTTCTCATGTTGGTGTAAAGATTGGAAACCTATTGAGGTCACATTCAAGTGACAAGGAGGGGTAGGAGGAAGAACTCTCAGGGACTTTCTATCTCAAGCCCATAAGTTATCAAGTCATAGATATTGGAGATCATCTGAAGCATTATGTCATCAGCAGAGGTTTGGTAACAAACTTCCAGTGGTTCTGTTCTGAATAACCTGGGAAAGTGGTCTCATCAAACGTTGTCTGCTTTAATTCAAGGACATCTTTACTTTCAGGTCACCAGATGACATGCAAGTCTAGTCAGGCTTCAGTGCTTTCATAAGGTGTGAATTCAAGAGTCTATTCTCTTGAATTTGGAGGCATGAGGGTTGTTATAGCAGGACCTGCCAAGGCCCTTTCCAGTGAGGATGAAGAGAGTCTTTCTGGAAGTGTCTTCTCCAATAGATGAAATCTCCAGGTTGCAAGGTGTGATATTTAAGGTCTTTACCTCCTGAGAGTACATTGTGAAAAGACTGTTCCACCAGATCATGATTATTTCTAATAGAAGCAATTAGACCTTAGTAATAGTAGAGTATCTTTCCTTTTACATCATGGGTCACAAAAGGCAGGGACAGTTGTCTTGCATGTCCTGTGACTGTCTCCAAGGGTGAGAGCTCATGAGTTCCAAAAAAGGGGGATCTAAGATTTAAAAGGACCAATGGCAAAGGTTTAGGTCAAGGTATTTGAAGAGTCTTTACAAATTTTACCAACTGAGTCTTAATAATGACATTAGTGTGTTCAACTAAGCCAAAGGATTTGAGGGTATTAAGCATAGTGGAAGTGTAAAACCAGTCGAATGATGTAGACTTGTTGAATGCCTGATCTGTAAAATGGGTTCTTTGAACACTATAAAGTTGAAGAGGATTTCATCAGGTAGGGGTAATCTTTTCTAAGAGGATTTTAACCACAGAAGAGGCAGTATTCCCTTCCCTATTTGCAAGGGAAGGCTTCAGTCCAGTGTGAAAGCATATAGACCATGACTAAAACATACTTGTATCCATGAGATGGGGGAAGGTGTATGAAACCCATTTGCCAGACCATGAAAGGTCCATTAGGCAGGTTAGCATGACAGCAAGTAGCACCAGCATGCTTCCTTGGGCTGTTTTTTGGACAAGTTGGACAAGTGAGGAAGGCACTTTTCGCAGCTTTGTTCAGTTTCCCTACCAATGCTGATTCATGAATGCTATTATTCTGTCAGTAGACCAACGGTTTAATGCATGTAGAGTGGGGGAGGAGTGGTAATTTCAGTCTCCAGCAGGACTGAATTGTCATTTGGTCCAAACCAGAGCTTTTTCTTTTTATCAAACCAGAAGTTATTGACTTTCAGTCTTGGTTATTTCTTTTCTGAGGTCAACTTTTGGGCTTCTCTAGCCATTTTTTCTAAGTTATCATCTAGGGAAAATAGTGTTTGTACCAAGCAGAGGTTTGGCTGCTGTTGTTCCCTTTAAGGGCAGCATTCTTTGCAGAAACATCAAATAGGTGATTTCCTTTAGCTTCCAGAGACTCAAGTTTAGAACACCTTGGAATCTTCATAATGGCAAAAGCAGCAGGTTAAAATACAGTATTTAATAATTCTTGAACATCGAGGCCATTTAAAATTTTATTTCTGTTGAAAATTAGGAAGATATAGTGTTTCCACAATATTAAAAAACCATGAGCTGCTCCAAAAGCATATGTACTATCTAAAGTATTGATAGTTTTGCCCGTAATTAAAGTGAAAGCCTATGTTGTTGCTTAGTTGCTAAATTGTGTCTGATTCTTTTCACAACTCCATGGACTGTAGCCCGCCAAGCTCCTCTGTCCATAGGATTTCCCAGGCAAGAATACTGGAAGGAGTTGCCTTTTCCTTCTTCAGGTAATCTTCCTAACTAAGAACATATAATTCAACCTGCTGGGCTGAAGTAGCCATAGGTAAAGATGCTGAAATTGAAGATTAAGAATTGTATCTGTACTGATAAATGCATAAAATGTGGTGTGTGTGTGTATTCCTATATAATATATATAGGAATATATATATTATTCTGAATATATAATCAGGCATAAAAAATAATGAGACAATGCCATTTGCAGCAACAAGGATGAACTTAGAGATGATCATATTATGTGAAGTCAGAGAAAGGGGAGTACCATATGGTATCACTTATCCATATTATGATAAGTGGAATCCAAATTATGATACAAATGACTTATTTACAAAACAGAAGCAGACCCTCAGACATAGAGAACAAATTTAGAATTACAAAAGGAGAAACAAGGTGGATAAATTAGGAGTTTGGAATTAACAGATATAAACTACACTATATAAAATAGATATAAACAAAGTCCAACTGTTTAGCACAGGGAACTATGTTTAATATTTTCTAATAACCTATAGTGAAAAAGTATATATGTATAACCTAATAACTTTACACAAGAAACTGACACAATATTATAAATAAGCTATATTTCAATTTAAAAAATCCTTCAAAAAAAGAGAGAATTTTAGCTCTCTTCCTTTGAGGTGACTCATTCTCCATATGAGAGCTGATTTGCAGATTAATTAAATCTGGAATGAACATAATTTCTCATTCCATCCTGGTTGTTTTTCCTAGAAGGGTAAGGTTCTGGTTCATCCCATAATAACCCATTTTAACACAATGTTAAAAGCTACCTAGGTGGAATTGACGTCTGAAGGGACACCAAATTTTTTCTTTAAAAATAATCTGAAGTTGATTGTAATAGTCATGACAAGATTAATCAGACTTTTATGTGCAAACACCAAATTTGTTTCAATCAATAGACTTGGAAAAACCCTAAAACTTACTGGATAAAATCACCCGGTTATTGCCTGAGCCTAATCTTATAATAAGCTAGTGGTCTGGTCTCCCAGATGTCCTCTTAGAGACCTTTCAGAGTGTTCCCAGTTTCATCCAGTCCTGGGCTGGCTTTCATTGACAAGCATATAAACTCGCTGACGCAAGACAGAAATACCAGGTTGATAGGTTTGAATGATTGTGTTAAATTCCTCTGCAAATCTGTGAGAATCTTCAGTTACTTTGGGAAAATCTTGGACTGTGGCTCATAGTTTAGATTCAGTCTAGGGAATATGAGAAATTAAGGGTTAGCCTCTGGATTCTCGGAAAGTTTAATTTTTTAAAAACGTTTTTATTTTGTATTGGGGTATGGTCGATTAACAATGCTGTAGTAGTTTCAGGTGGACAGTGAGGAAACTCAGTCATACATATACATGTATCCATCCTCCCATAAATTCCTCTCCCATCCAGGTTGCCACATTGAGCTGAGTTCCATGTGCTTTACAACAGGTCTTTGTTGGTTATCTATTTTAAACATAGCAGTGTATACATGACCTTCCCAAAGTCCCTAACTATCCCTTCCTTCCAGCAACCATAAGTTTGTTTTCTAGCTTTGTGAGTCTCTGTTTTTTTTTTTTTTTAATTTTATTTTATCTTTAAACTTTACAATATTGTATTAGTTTTGCCAAATATCGAAATGAATCCGCCACAGGTATACATGTGTTCCCCATCCTGAACTCTCCTCCCTCCTCCCTCCCCATACCTTCCCTCTGGGTCGTCCCAGTGCACCAGCCTCAAGCATCCAGTATCGTGTATCGAACCTGGATTGGCAACTCGTTTCATACATGATATTATACATGTTTCAATGCCATTCTCCCAAATCTTCCCACCCTCTCCCTCTCCCACAGAGTCCATAAGACTGATCTATACATCAGTGTCTCTTTTGCTGTCTCGTACACAGGGTTATTGTTACCATCTTTCTAAATTCCATATATATGCGTTAGTATACTGTATTGGTGTTTTTCTTTCTGGCTTACTTCACTCTGTATAATAGGATCCAGTTTCATCCAGCTCATTAGAACTGATTCAAATGTATTCTTTTTAATGGCTGAGTAATACTCCATTGTGTATATGTACCACAGCTTTCTTATCCATTCGTCTGCTGATGGACATCTAGGTTGCTTCCATGTCCTGGCTATTATAAACAGTGCTGCGATGAACACTGGGGTACACGTGTCTCTTTCCCTTCTGGTTTCCTCAGTGTGTATGCCCAGCAGTGGGATTGCTGGGTCATAAGGCAGTTCTATTTCCAGTTTTTTAAGGAATCTCCACACTGTTCTCCACAGTGGCTGTACTAGTTTGCATTCCCACCAACAGTGTAAGAGGGTTCCCTTTTCTCCACACCCTCTCCAGCATTTATTATTTGTAGACTTTTGGATCACAGCCATTCTGACTGGTGTGAAATGGTACCTCATAGTGGTTTTGATTTGCATTTCTCTGATAATGAGTGATGTTGAGCATTTTTTCATGTGTTTGTTAGCCATCTGTATGTGTTCTTTGGAGAAATGTCTATTTAGTTCTTTGGCCCATTTTTTGATTGGGTCATTTATTTTTCTGGAGTTGAGCTGTAGGAGTTGCTTGTATATTTTTGAGATTAGTTGTTTGTCAGTTGCTTCATTTGCTATTATTTTCTCTCATTCTGAAGACTGCCTTTTCACCTTGCTAATAGTTTCCTTTGATATGCAGAAGCTTTTAAGTTTAATTAGGTTCCATTTGTCTCTTTCTGTTTTGTACATTTGTATCATTTCTTTTTAGATTGCACATATGAGGGATGTCATTTGATATTTCTCCTTCTCTGTCTGACTTACTTCACTCAGTGTGACACTGTCTAGGTCCATCCATGGTAATACAAATGGCATTATTTCATTCTTTTTAACGGCTGAGTAATATTCCATTATATATATGTAACATATCTTCTTTATCTATCTCTTGATGGACATTTCAGTTGCTTCCATGTCTTGGTTATTGTAACAGTGCTGCAGTGAGCATGGGGTAAATGTATCCTTTTAGATCATGGTTTTCTCCAGATATATGCCCAGGAGCAGGACTGCAGGATCACGTGGTAGCTCTATTTTTATTTTTTAAGAAACCTCCATGCTGTTTTCCATAGTGGCTATTCCAATTTACATTCTCATGAACAGTATGGGGGTATCCCTTCTCTCCACACCCTCTCCAGCATTTGTCGTTTGTGGATTTTTTGACGATAGCCATTCTGACCAGTGAGGTGACATCTCATTGTAGTTTTGATTTATACTTCTCTAATAACTAGTGACGTTCAACATCTTTTCATGTGCCTTTTGGCCATCTGTGTGTCTTCTTTGGGGAAAGGTCTATTCAGATCTCTCTGAAAGCTTAGTTTTAAAGCAATATATTCTGACAAGTTCAGTGGAAAAGGGAGTGAGGCATGTTGCTGATAAAAAGGGAAATTTAGTGGGAGAATTAGTATGGGGGAACTGAGGGTATATAGGTGTAGGCGGCATAGAAAGACAGGAGGAGGATGGGATACAACCTCAGAAAGGAGGCAGGGCTTGGCACAAGGAGTAGAGGCAGACAGAGCCGATGGCACTGGAGGTGGCATCAGGGATGAAGGAGCCAAGGAGGAAGCGCCGGTAGCTCTTGGACCCATTTTCACTTTCTTTAATCCTTTATTTGCATCAGTTAATCTTAAAATCTTATTTTGCAGACAGAGGCAATTTTAGGCTCCTGATAATGTCAGAGTCCTCAAAATATACACATCAAAATAGACATTCTATTTAGTTTGGGAAATTTTAGAGCCATGGTAGTCCAATTTAGTTTTAAGAAAATTAAGTTTGGGAGCTTCCCTAGTGGTCCAGTGGCTAACACTCTGCACCCTCAATGTAAGGGAGCTGGGTTCCGATCCCTGGTCAGGGCACTAGATCCCACATGCCACATGAAGACCGAAAAGTCTGTGTGCCATAAATAAGACCAAGCACAACCAAATAAATATATTAAACAAACAAAAAAAGAAAAGTAAGTTTGGGTATTTTAACAGTTCCTCTCAATGGTCACTGATATATTCTAAATTGCCTTTGGTTAGGTTGGTCCATTTAGTTAGAAACATGCATGAGGAAAGACTATGATTTTTAAACATAAAATCAGCTCAAATCCCTGAAGGGAGAGTGCCTATAAAATACTTAGACAACTGGGGTCTGATTCTCAGAAGTTTTTCTCTAGGGCAATAGAATAATTTTCAAAACACCTAAACAGCTTATAGCTCAAACAGTTCAAATATCTCTCACAACCTGTAGGCCTAATACTAACCATTTCTAAGTAACAGTCTGGTCCTAGAGGGACCTACCCCAAGGCTTCTCAGCTCAGTCCCCATAGAACAGCCCTTGTTCCAAAAAAAAAAAAGATGGCTCAAAGGCCAAACCAGTCCAACTGGAACAATCTGGCTTCAAATCAGATCAAAATGCCATGACCTCTTCCATATAGAAGAGGGCCTTCCTATAAAAGATGAAACCTGAAGATAGATCTAAAAAGGAACTTCAAAATGCAAAAAGTCGGGGGAAGCTTTGATCCAAGACAGACATCCTTTAAACTCCGGGGTCAGGGAGAAAAGCCATGAGTTATGGTGGGCTTAGTATGGGTACTGCACTTGTTTCTCACCAGCCCTGGAGTTACTGGGGGTCTTCTTTAAATTCCTGTATGTGCCACCAAAGTGTTGATCTAAAATAGACTGCTAGCTATTTCTCCAGCAAAAAATGGGTTTATGGGGGATTAGAATTGCAATTTGGGGTCTGCATCCATGACTAGCAAGCCACATGCAAGTCCCCAGACAGCAAAGAGAGGGAAATTCTTTTATAGAGGGGGAAAGGAGGTCGGGAGGGTTGTAGTAAACAGAGTCCATGGATTTTCATTGACTGAGTTGTTGCTGGGAAAAAAGAGGAGTCTTTCTTTTCTGTTAGGCTCTGCTATTGTTGCAGGGCATGAGAGCTCCACCTTCTGGTCTCCCAGTTCAGTTCAGTTCAGTTCCGTCGCTGAGTCATGTCCAACTCTGTAATCCCATGGACTGCAGTACGCTAGGCTTCCTTGTCCATCACCTACTCCCAGTGTTTGCTCAAACTTATGTCCATCGAGTCGGTGATGCCATGTAACCATCTCATCCTCTGTTGTCCCCTTCTCCTCCTGCCTTCAATCTTTCCCAGTATCAGGGTCTTTTCCAATGAGTCAGTTCTTCCCATCAGGTGGCCAAAATATTGGAGCTTCAGCTTTAGCATCAGTCCTTCCATGAATATTCAGGACTGATTTCCTTTAGGATTGACTGGTTTGATCTCCTTGCAGTCCAAGGAACTCTCAAGAGTCTTCTCCAAAACCACCGTTCAAAAGCATCGATTCTTTGGTGCTCAGCTTTCTTTATGGTCCAACTCTCACATCCATACATGACTACTGAAAAAACCATACTCCATTTAATTGGGGTTTTGAAAGTGGAAGTGAAACTCACTCAGTCGTGTCAACTCTTTGTGGCCCCATGGACCAAACAGTAAATGGAACTATCCAGCCAGAATACTGGAGTGGGTAGCCTTTCCCTTCTCTAGGGGATCTTTCCAACCAAGGGATTGAACCCAGGTCTCCTGCCAGCTGAGCCACCAGGGAAACCCAAGAATACTGGAGTGGGTAGCCTGTACCTTCTCCAGTGGATCTTCCCAACCCAGGAATCAAACCAGAGTCTCCTGCATTGTAAGCAGATTCTTTACCAGTTGAGCTACCAGGGAAGCCCAATTGAGGTGTTAATTTATTAATTTTTTACATTTTTGACACATAAAAGTTGTGTGCCTTAGGCTGATGCCTTAGACTGTTCAGTTCAATTCAGTTCAGTCTCTCAGTCGTGCCTGACTCTTTGCGACCCCATGAATTGCAGCACGCCAGGCCTCCCTGTCCATCACCAACTCCTGGAGTTCACTCAAACTCATGTCCATCGAGTCTGTGATGCCATCCAGCCATCTCATCCTCTGTCATCCCCTTCTCCTCCTGCCCCCAGTCCCTTCCAGCATCAGAGTCTTTTCCAATGAGTCAACTCTTCGCATGAAGTGGCCAAAGTATTGGAGTTTCATATCCCTAATACTTAGCAGCGGTTTCCCTGGTGGCTCACTGGTAAAGAATCCACTTGCCAATGCAGGAGATACAGATTTGATCCCTGGGTAAGGAAGATCCTCTGGAAAACGAAATGGCAACCCACTCCAGTATTCTTGCCTGGAGAATCCCATGAACAGAGGAACCTGGTGGGCTACAGTCCATGGGATTGTGATTTAGGACTGAATGGGGGCGCACAGAGTCGGACACGACTGAAGCGACTTAGCAGTAGCAACAGCAGCAGCAACAATACTTAGCAGGTTTGCTGTCATCACTAATAATAGACACAAGAGGGTGCTAAAAGATCTTGCTTCTGGTTTTTTAGGCCCAAGTATAGTCATGGTCTCTTTCCTTTAATGCAATTTCCATTTTCAGAAAAGAATCTTAATAACAAAACAGGAAACTCTTAAGAGAAAAAATGAAAATACAGTATGATATCAAATGTTTAGATTTTAAGGTTAACTGAGGTATAGTCCCAGTGTTGCTGATGATTCAGTACCATTTTAGATGAATGTAATAGAATTTCATTTGCTAGAAAAACACGTGATACTTCCTTTTCTTCCTTCCTACTTCCCTCCATTCCCCGCCCCCGCCTTCTTCCTTCCTGGGACACTTTGATACATGCAATCTTTTCCATTTTGAAAAAGTAAACAAAATATAAGCGGAACTGTTCTTGAAGTGGAGATAGGATGCTGTTTACTATTTGGTTCTTTATAGAAAAAAGTTCACTAATTCCTATTCTAGATGCTCATAATGACTTACTGGGATGAAGGAAAATATATTAAAAATTTGACTGCTATTTAAAAGTCTAATTATTTAGAAACTTTTTATGGTACGCTTTATACAATACGTAGTATATTCGGATTGAATATTCTTTGGGCTTCCCAGCAGGCTCAGCAGTAAAGAATACACCTGTCAATTCAGGAGATGTGGGTTGATCCCTGGGTTGGGAAGATCCCCTAGAGAAGGAAATGGCAACCCATTCCAGTATTCTTGCCTAGAAAATCCCATGGACAGAGGAGCCTGGCGAGCTGCAAAAAAGTCTGGCGAGCTGCAAAAAAGTCGGCCACGATTTAGTGACTAAACAACAACAAAAGCAGGCTTTTTGTTGTTGTTCAGTTGCTCAGTCACGTCCGACTCTGCAACCCCACGGACTGCAGCATGCCAGGCTTCCCTGTCCTTCACTATCTCTTGGAGCTTGCTCAAACTCATCGGTGATGCCATCCAAACATCTCATCCTGTCGTCCCCTTCTCCTGCTTTCATTCTTTCTCAGCATCAGGGTCTTTTTTAATGAGTTGTCTCTTCATATCAGGTGGCCAAAGTATTGGAGCTTCAGCTTCATCATCAGTCCTTCCAATGAATATTCAGGGTTGATTTCCTTTAGGATTGATTAGTTTGATCTCCTTTTAGTCCAAGGGACTCTCAGAGTCTTATCCAACATCACAGTTCAAAAGCATCAATTCATTGGTACTCAGCCTTCTTTATGGCCCAATTCTCATATTCACACATGACTACTGAAAAAACCATAGCTTTGACTAAAAGACCTTTGTTGGCAAAGTAATGTCTCTGCTTTTTAATATGCTATCTAGGTTGGTCATAGCTTTTCTTCCAAGGAGCAAAAGTGCCTTTTAATTTTATGGCTGCAGTCACCATCTGCAATGATTTTGGAGCCCAAGAAAATAAAGTCTGTCACTGTTTCCATTGTTTATCCATCTATTTGTCATGAAGTGATGGGATAGGATGCCATGATCTTAGTCTTTTGCATGGTGAGTTTTAAGCCACTTTTTCACTCTTCTCTCTGACCTTCAAGAAGCTCTTTTGTTCCTCTTCGCTTTCTGCCTTAAGGGCGGTGTCATCTGCATATCTGAGGTTATTGATATTTGTCCCTGCAATCTTGTGCCCAGCTTGTGTTTCATCTTGCCTGGCATTTCACATGATGTACTATGCATATAAGGTAAATAGCAGGGTGACAATATACAGCCTTGTGGTATTCCTTTCCCAGTTTGAAACCAGTCCATTGTTCAATGTCCAGTTCTAATTGTTGCTTCTTGACCTGCATACAGGTTTCTCAGGAGGCAGGTAAGGTGGTCTTGTTTTCCCATCTCTTTAAGAATTGTTCAGTTTGTTGTAATCCACACGGTCAAAGGCTTTAGTGTAGTCAAAGAAGCAGAAGTAGATGTTTTTCTGGAATTACCTTGTTTTTTCTATGATCTAACAGATGTTGGCAATTTGATCTCTGGTCTCTCTGCCTTTTCTAAATCCAGCTTGAACATCTGGAAGTTCTCAGTTTTGTTGAAGTCTGAAATAAAGTGAAAGTGAAAGTCTCTCAGTCATGTCCTACTCTTTGTGACCCCAAGGACTGCAGCCTGCCAGGCTGTTCTGTCCATGAAATTCTCCAGGCTAGAATACTGGAGTGGGTAGCCTTTCCCTTCTCCAGAGGATCTTCCCAACCCAGGGATAGAACCCAGGTTTCCCACATTGCAGGCAGATTCTTTACCAGCTGAGCTACTGTTGAAGCCTCTTGGTGAGTTTTGAGCATTACTTTGCTAGCCTGTGAGATGAATGCAATTGTGCGGTAGTTTGAATATTCTTTGGCATTGCCTTTCTTTGGGTTTGGAATGAAAACTGACATTTTCCAGTCCTGTGGCCATTGCTGAGTTTTCCAAATATGCTGGCATATTAAGTGTAGCACTTTAACAAAATCATCTCGTAGGATTTGATATAGCTCAGCTGGAATTCTATCACCTCCACTAGCTTTGTTCATAGTGATGTTTCCTAAGGCCCACATGACTTCACACTCCAGGATATCTGGCTTAGGTGAGTGATCACACCATCGTGGCTACCTGGGTCTTGAAGATCTTTTTTGTATAGTTCTTCTATGTATTCTTGCCACCTCTTCTTAATACCGTCTGCTTCTCTTACGTCCATACCATTTCTGTCCTTTATTGTGCCCATCTTTGCATGAAATGTTCCCTTGGTATCTCTAATTTTCTTGAAGAGATCTCTAGTCTTTCCCATTCTATTGTTTTCCTCTATGTCTTTGCACTGATCACTTAGGAAGGCTTTCTTATCTCTCCTTGCTATTCTTTGGAACTCTGCATTCAGATGGGTATATCTTTCCTTTTCTCCTTTGCCTTTAACTTCTCTTCTTTTCACAGCTATTTGTAAGGCCTCCTCAGACAACCATTGTGCCTTTTTGCATTTCTTTTTCTTGGGGATGTTTTTCTATCACCGCTTCCTGTACAGTGTTATGAACCTCCATCCAGGTACTCTCTATCAGATATAATCCCTTGATTTTTTTTTTTCCACTTTCACTGTATAATTGTAAGAGATTTGATTTAGGTCATACCTGAATGGCCCAGTGCTTTTTCTTACTTTCTTCAATCTAAGTCTGAATTTGGCAATAAGGAGCCCATGATCTGAGCCACAGTCTTGTTTGAGCCCAAGATCTGAGCCACAGCTCCTGGTCTTGTTTTTGCTGACTGTATAGAGCTTCTCCATCTTTGGCTGCAAAGAATATAATCAGTCTGATTTTGGTATTGACCATCTGGTGATGTCCATGTGTGGAGTCATCATTTGTGTTGTTGCAAGAGGGTGTTTCCTGTGACCAGTGTGTTCTCTTTGCAAAACTCTGGTAACCTTTGCCCTGCTTCATTTTTTCACTCTAAGGCCAAACTTGTCTGTTACTCCACATGACTCTTGACTTCTTACCTTTGCATCTGGTCCCTATGATGAAATGCACATCTTTATAAATAAACAAAATAGACATAATTTCATATGCATCAGCAGAAATGGTTTTCTGATCGAAGTGCATAATCAAATATTTTTAGAAACCACTCTAGTTTAACTGTATTATTTTACGTATGGGAAGAATAAAATCCAGAGTGTTAAATGATTGTTCAAAGTCCCAAAGAAAGTTATTGGTAGATCAGCTACAGACTCCTGCCCCTTTCACTGTATTATTTTGCAAACAGGCCCACCTTATCTTTTGCTGTTCTCCACTTGAGGTTTCTGAAGTAGGGGCTTCCCTGTGCTGACTTCACATTCTCTTTATCACTAAATCGACTGCTGTGTTATACATTCACAAGGCTTTTTCCTGGGCTTATCAACTTCTGTATGCCCTGGTCATGTGAGTGCTCTTTGGGCTCTAGGGAGAAGTTGAGGCACACCCTAAATTAATCCCACATGTCTTCCCTGAGCTTATAAATATCTGGCAGACAGATGAAGTAGAAATCTGCACACATGCTGCAAGGTACACTTACCCTTCACTTTAGGAATGTGGTGTCGGGGACAAGATCAGAGAATTTCTGTAGTTGACTTTGGATTTCCCTAGTTGTGATGACACAACTTATTTAGGAAAGTCACAAGTCAAGAGGGACACATGAAGTAATTGTACATATTCAAAAGTAGGTCCAGGACGACAAAAAATAAGAAACCCCATGTGTGTAAAGAAGAGTAGAAAGAACTTGGTGGTAACTTAGCTCAGTGATGACTCAGATGCCCGAGTAATTATCTTCAGGTATCTTAATGATTGTCCTGGGAAAGGAGGAACTTTTAACTGTCTCGTACCCATCTAGGACTGATGGGTAGAGTTAGCCGGCATTTAGGCTTGAGTTCACTAGTTAGAGATGTCCAATGAATAACTAGATGTTATTTAGACTTTGGCATTAGAGAGAGAGGGCTTCCCTGGTGGCTCAGAGGTTAAAGCGTCTGCCTCCAATTTGGGAGACCCAGGTTTGATCCCTGGGTCAGGAAGATCCCTTGGAGAAGGAAACGGTAACTCACTCCTTAGAGAGAGAGGGGTATAATTACTGGCTTCACTTATTGCCTACTTGACCCTGGGAATTACGGTTATGGAGCAGAATAGTATATTGCAACATTGTATATAGAGCCCTCTTTTTTTCCCCTCTTCTACATGCCCTTGAACCTCATACATCCACTGCCAGTTTATACTATCAGAATTTAGAAACTCAAGGCTGTGAAAGTACTTTGAGAAAAAGGATTTTGAGTCTGGCTTTTAGAAGCAAAAGCCAGAATGTCTGGAAGGAAGTAGAATACAAAGTATATGCTGAAGCAGTTGGTTTGGAAATAGAGTAGGAGTCACATAGCACTGCCTCCTAATATCAAATAAAAATCCCATGGGCTAGAAGTTAAGATGTGGCAGCAAGATGGTATTGAGAGAGGAGATTGGTGAAGCCTAGCCTGTCTGGGCTCACAGTACCCAAGGGAATGAGAGGGGGTGCTGTGGAATTGGCACTAAGGCCCATCAACTATTGATAGGGAGACATCCTCTATCACAAGGTGAGAGTCAGATCATTAATGTACATCACGGGATCACATTAGGCACTTGAACCACTGTCATAAGTCATCGATGCCATACTGTCCTCTTCACGTTTTGTAAAGACCTCCTAATGAAACACTAGCAAAGTGCTGGTCAGTGTCCTCTGAGAATTACAGCTTTTTGGGACCAAAACTTTGCTCAGCTCTATTCTACTTTCCCTGTATGGAAACAACTTTTTTTTTTTTTTTTTTTACCGGATATATTCTAAGATGCTGCTGAGATGACAGGAGGCCTTCTGAACACCTGTGAGGAGAGGTGATATGGAAGGGAAGCCTCACATCGGTACCTTGGTAGGAATGAGTCCAACTGGTTTGAGATCCTGTCTCCTCCTCCCCAGTTGCATTAAAAACAGCAATTCCAGTTACATGTTAACCATTCTTTTGCCCTTTCCATGTTGTTACAGTTAACTTTCCTAGATCATTTTTAGTCTTGGCTTTCCAGGTGGTGCTAGTGGTAAAGAACCCACCAGCCAATGCAGGAGAATCAAGAGACAAGGGTTCAATCCTGTGTTGGGAAGATCCCCTGGAGGAGGGCACGGTAACCCACTCCAGTATTCTTGCCTGGAGAACCCCATGGACAGAGGAACCTGGTGGGCTATAGTCCATAGGGTTGCAAAAAATCAGACACAACTCGAGCAACTTAGCATGCACGACTTATATCATCAATACTTGTTTTATAAGGTTGCTCTAAGATTAAATGAGATAATGCATAAAATATTAGCACATTGATTGTCTTAGGATATATTCAATAAATGGAAGCTGTATTATTCAAGAGGTGATGACATCATGATCCCTTTAAGTGTTTTTATGAAACTGAGTGACCACTTGGTGTTCATGTGGTAAAGGACATTAACATTTCTGAATGTGATAGTGGTCTCAGAGACTGATCTGTCAGTTTAGATCCAGTGGTTTTCAACCTGCTGTGCGTGGGCTAGTATAGACTGACTATATAGCATAGCCTGAATAGTGTTAAAAATTAGATAAGTCTGGACCCAAATTCAGATAATCTGATTTCGTAGATCTAGAGAAAGGCTCAAGATTCTGTGTTATTAACAAGATGCTTCCCTCTGGAGGTTCTAGGAGAACATGCATTTCTTTGCCTTCAGGTTGTAGAGAATACCCATATTCTTTGGTTCATAGTCCTACATCACTCCAACTTCCCCTTCCATTGACATAGCTCCCTTTCTGACTCTGACACTCCTACCTTCTTGTTATAAGGACCCTTATAATTACATTGGATCCTCCAGGATATTCCAGGGTTATCTTTCTGTCTTAAAATTCTAAACTCACTTACATCTGCAAAGTCTCCTTTGCTATATAAAGCAACATATCCACAGATTATAGGGATTAGAATGCAGGTGTCACTGGGGATCATTATTCTGAAAATCATAGAGGGTAAACTATTTTTTTGATTGTCAGCTACAGGAGAAATCCCTGGAGACTTTCTTCATTCCCACCCGGTAAGTCCATGTATTGGGAGAGTTTTTCTTCTAAACTACCAACCCCTCTAAGTATCTATTTCTTTGGTATACAAGTGTCCCAGGAGGCTGATGTAGACTTGACAATTCTATATTTAGATCCACTCTGCTGGTATGCAAAGTTCCAATATAAAGGTGGAAATTACTCTGGAGCAGCAGAATATTTTTACTTTTTTAGAGTGTTTGTTCCCACAATGGATAGAAATGCTTTGAGATCACCCTGGGGGAAACTGGCCTCCGAAGTCTTCATGCAGAATTGGGATGCAGCCATGTAAGACCTTATGTGGCTAAAAGAGATCATAGATAATAATTCTGTGAGTTTGCCACTTCAGTCTCTTCAGTAGCAAACACAGCTCATTCACTGGTCTCTGTTTTCTTCAATCACCCCCAAAGATTATAATAGCATTATTGATCTCTTCCTTTGTGAGCCACAGTATCTTAACGTGCTTTATACTATGTATCTACATATTCTATGCTTTTTGACCATAGTGAAGGTGAAAGTCACTCAGTTGTGTCCGACCCTTTGCGACCCCGTGGACTGTATAGCATATGAAATTCTCCAGGCCAGAATACTGGAGTGGGTAGCCTTTCCCTTTTCCAGAGGATCTTCCCAACCCAGGGATTGAACCCAGGTCTCCTGCATCGCAGGTGGATTCTTTACCAGTAGTCATGCAAACAAAGATGTTCAAAAACGCTGGCAGGAACTATTAATAAAAGATCTGGTCAAAATTATTCAACAGGAATCCTACACATATAAAAACCCAGTTACAGAGTTTGTTTAATATTTATATGTTAACTTTGACTTTGGTAGAGCTCAGAAAAAGCTGAGGAAATATGAGTCAGTGCTAGTGAATGATTTCTTCTTGGTGACTTGAGGATTTCATTGAAAATGCCGAACTCTTTATATTTGAATTTTTTGTCTCAAAATACACTGTATCCATCAGTGTACCACCATTAACATGTTGGCAGGTAAACTGAATGTAACTCCAGAAGAAACTGAAAGGTGGATTGTAAATTTGATTAGAAATGCAAAACTGGATGCTAAGATTGATTCTGAACTAGGCCGTGTGGTTATGGGTAACAATGCAGTCTCACCCTATCAGGGATTCAAAAGACCAAAAGTATTTCATTTATAAGACAGAGGTTGGCCATGGATATTGGGAAGAAATTTAAACAGGGGCTTCTAACTGAGCAATTCAGGACGCTGGCTTCTATTGAAGAACTGTATAGAAAAAGTATAAAAGAAAACTATAAAAGAAAAGTGAAACAATGCAACCATTTTATAAAATGAAACATGTTGAAAACAACATACTGAGTATAAATTTTGGAGAATTTGAATACAATTGTTTCATTTTAAAAAATACTCGACAATTCTAGGATATGCTGGATGGGGGTCACACAAGCTTATGGGCCAGGGTATCCGTGGCTTTCACTTGTGCTTGATTATCAGTGTACTAGATGCTAACTTCTGTCGAAGGAAGGACCTCAGCATAGCCCCTCAGTACAGGCAGCATGTAAGACTTCATGTCTGAAGGCTGTAGCTTCTATTCCTGGGCCCTGGTTACACATGGTCCTGCTCAGATGGACACTGGTCATTTTTGGATGTTGACTCAGTGCTGTTCTTAAGGTCTCTCCGGCTATTTCTTCTCATTCTTTGTCCAACTGTCTTCTAAGTATCTTTTATCTTTTTGTTTTTAGCCTTTGGAACCCATCTTTTGTCTTCAAGGTAAACTTTCTCTTATCATTTATATCATCACCATATCATATATTCTTTCAAAACCTCATGCATCTATAGCTGAGGCATAATGTGTGGGTTGCTAAACTCCAAACCAGCAACCAACTCCCTTTGCTTTTTCTGCTTTCTTCTGTCACTTCATCTCCACAGCAATGATGGAGAATGCTTAGCTGATTGAATGTGGGAAGAAATGAGGAATGAAGCAAAATTCTGGCAACAAATTCATATTAATTAACATTTCAAAAAAGTTTGTTTCAACACTGAAATTCAAAGGTACAATTCCCTAAGTTCAAGGCTAGTGCCCGTTTCTACTAAACCACACCCCATTGTATTCGCTGCCGTCATTTCAATAGCTTTTTCAACAACTTCAAGACCTTGGATTTCCAAATTGGCATATTTCTCCTTCACCAGGACACCTCCCACTCTTTCTAAATATCCGCTCTCACTGTGGTGCGAGCATCCTGCTCCCCAGCTCCTGGGAAAGGCTAAGTAACAAGAAACCTGCACCACCCTCTGTTAAGCTGCCTGTCTACCCTTTCACAATTTCAGCCGACTGTCTGACTCAGCTCTCTGTCTGCCAGGAAAAGACTTGTAGAAAACATTTCCTACTGCTTCTCTTCTCCCAAGGAGTACAGGATTAGCATGCAGTACATCTGAGCACGGGGCAGCTCCTTTTCAGTTTGTTTGTCTGGTATTAAAAGGGGATGGGAACTAGCTTAAGGTCTGAAATGAGTTCCTTCCCACAGATACCTGCCCACCCTCTAATACCCAGGTACACAGTAAGAATGTGGACTCTGCTGGCCGCTCAACTGGTCCAGCTTCCTTAATGCAAGTGGCTGCTTGTCTGACTCTGTCTCATCATTCCAGCTCTTTCCTTTCAATTTTATAATGAAATAGTACAGAGAGGCAGCCAAGATTAGTATGTAGGTTACTCTAGAGTTTGTATCAAAAAAAAAAAAGTGAATTGAGCTGCTTCTTACTCATTAGGTGATGTTGGGCAAGTTGTTTAAGTTCCTCAAGCTTCTATCTGCTCCTCTGTAAAATGATACTGAAGACACCTACATCATGGATTGCTAAAAGGATAAAAATAAACTAGGTAAAACACTTACATGCCTGGTACATGTTATTCCATAAATGGAAGTCATGGCTGTGTTTTGTGTTATTTAATAAGGAGATCCAACCAGTCCATTCTAAGGGAGATCAGTCCTGGGTGTTCATTGGAAGGACTGATGCTGAAGCTGAAACTCCAGTACTTTGGCCACCTCATGTGAAGAGTTGACTCATTGGAAAAGACCCTAATGCTGGGAGGGATTGGGGGCAGGAGGAGAAGGGGATGACAGAGGATGAGACGGCTGGATGGCATCACTGACTCGATGGACGTGAGTTTGAGTAGACTCTGGGAGTTGGTGATGGACAGGGAGGCCTGGTGTGCTGCAATTCATATGGGGTCGCAAAGAGTTGGACACAACTGAGCAACTGAACTGAACTGGACTGTGTCCTTTCAATGAAATATACCATGCTTGGCACTATGGAATTAGGGAGAGAAGGAGACATGGTCCCTGCAGAGGACTTTACAGACTATTGGAAGAGAGAAAATATCAAAGTAAGCTAAGGACGTGGGTGAAGGAGTGTTATGGGGAGAGAACCGAATGGAGATGAAGTTGGAACTATGCAGCAGGGAGGAGGGTCCAGAGGGAAAACGTCATTGCAAAAGTATGGGAAAGGCCACCTTGACATTACATTCCATTCTGTGGACAACAGATTTTTCTCATGTTTCTGACATTCTCTTATTCAGTAGTGGTGTATAATGACCGTAAGATGTATACCTCTATTATTCTGTACTTTTTGGATAACTGTGGGTATCGCAGCTTCCCACTAGTTATCTGGGTGGCTTAGACAGTGAAGAACCTGCAATGCAGGAGCCCTCGGTTCAGCCTCTGAGTCAGGAAGATCCCCTACCTGGAGAAGGGAATGGCTACCCACTTCAGTATTCTTGCCTAGAGAATTCCATGGACAGAGGAACCCCAGCAGGCTACAGTCCATGGAGTCACAAAGAGTTGGACATGACTGAGTGACTCACAGTTACAGGCTACTTAGGAACAAAGAAGCATTTCTTCCTTTCTCATCCACCCCTCTTTCCCTCATACTACTGTGATCTTCTGGGTCATCTTTAGAAAGCTTAGATTTTTTTCTTTTTTTTTTCTGACTAGATGATAGTTCAATCACAGATAATTTTCTGGGCAGATTTTAGCCATCTCTAAAATTTAGAATGAAAATTAACTGAAGTGTATATATGCCAAACCGAATGCATGTATGCCTTCTCTACACTCGATAAAGCAAACAGGTTGTCTGAATGCCTGACCAGATAGTCATCACATCTGTGGGCTGAATAGTACTTGGGGAATTGGCTGGGTCATTCTTCAGTTGACTAACACGTTACAAAATTCTCCTATTCCCCAACGTCATAAGGAATATTATAATGAGAATCAGGGCATCTGTATTCTAGTCTAAGCCAGCAGTGATGATTGTGTATAAAATCAGGTAAATCTTCTTGATTGATTTCTCAGTAAGTAAAATAAGTGAAATAACCCCTGCCAATGGCTCTGTGGAGCACAGTTGTAATTTTCTTTGCAGAATCTGGTGCTTCTTATTTATAAAATGGTAAGAAATGATAACTTCTCCTTGAACCACTTTACCTGATTGTTGTGGAAGTCAGACTATTGAAAGGAAAATATTGTACATACACACCACATCTTTGTTGTCTATTCATCTGTCAGTGGACATCTAGGTTGTTTCCATGTCTTGAGAACACTGTAAATGGTGCTGCTATGAACATAGGAATTAGAGTTTCTTTTGGATGTATGCCCAGGAGTGGGATTGTTGGGTCATATGGTAATTTTTTTGTTTGTTTTTTATTATTGTTTTAAATTTATTTTTAATTGGAGGATAGTTGCTTTACTGGTAATTCTATTTTTAGTTTTCTGAGGAACCACCGTATTGTTTTCCATAGTGGCTGCACCAATTTGCATTCCCACCAACAGTGTAGGAGGGTTCCCTTTTCTTCACACCGTCTCCAGCGTTTGTTGTTTGTAGACTTTTTAATGATGGCCATCATTTGCTGTACAGTAATAATTAGCGCAACATTGTAAATCAACTATACTTTAAAAAAGAAAGGAAAACGTTTGGTAGCTTGGTCTCCAAGGCTGGTTTTTAAGTGTCTAAGAAGATTATGTTCCCATTAAGATTTCTATAGGTTGGTCATTTCCTGTTTTTCCAACCTTGCAAGGCAGGTTTCCTGGGTGTCTGATTTCCCTCCTATTTTGGTCCCAGGCTCTAGGCTGGTGAATTTGTTATCATTACCAGGTATGCGTCTATCAGGTCATTCGTCAGCCTCAGGTTTTGCAGTTGTAGTCAACAGACAATAGGAAACAGTGTCTTCTGAGTTTCTTAGAACCAGGCATTTGTAAATATGATCATCACATTTCAGTGTTCTTAAATCATCCAGTGACTGCTCCTCCCACTTGGAATAAAACCCAGATTGTTGCCAGAGACTGCCCACGCTCACATGCTGTTGCACTGGCCTACTTTGGACAACACTGATTGTGATGCAGTCGCAGGGGCCTTCTCTCTCCTCTTTGTACATGCCAAACCCGTTCCTGCCCCAGGGCTTTGGCTCCTACTCGTTCCTTTCCCTTCGATGCTCTTTCCTCTCTCTTCAATGCTCTTCCCCGAGATCTCTGCATGGGTGGCTCTCACTCCTTCTTCCCTATTCCTGTCTCAAAAAAATGTCACTTCTGCAAGGAGGCCTTTCCTTATCTCGCTATCTGAGGTCCACCCCTGCTTCAGCCCAACTATCATCTCGTTTCTTTAGAGTCTTATCACAATCTGCTATTGACTTATGCATTGTTTCATTCACTGTTTACTCTGTATCTTCTCAGTAGAATGGAATCTCTTTTCCCAGAGTGCTATTCCAAATGTTTAACAACCAGTGTTACATGGCACTAATCAGTCAAGATTGACATTGACCAAAGTCTTGAAACAGGGTCCAGAGGGCCCCCTTGACCTTTAAGTTGTTGAGGAGGCCCAGGAGTCCAGAGGGAGGGGTTGAAGTAAATAAGCAGGGCAGGTTAATTACGGGACTCAAGAAAATGTCTATGTACCCACTGTTGTGGAAATATTTCAGTATCTTAGTGATCAGTATGACCATTAGTTTGTCTAGTTGAATACCCACCCTACTTGTCTTCTATACTCAACACTGTATCCCAGGCCTGGAACAGTGACTAGAATATAGCAACCCTCACATGTGACTTACTTGACCAGCAAGTGTGGTCCACAACACTAAGTTGATATTTTCTAGAAGAGCTATAAGGTAGCCTGGGTTCGAAGGTCACTTATAGGATTAAATAATGGTGTATTTAGGCCATGCAGCCTAATTGTTTTCTTTTAATGGCCGCACTGTGGTGTTTGGGATCTTAGTTCCCTGACCAAGATCAAATCTCTGTCCCCTGCGGTGGAAGCATGGACAGCTTCCACTGCACCACTGGGGAAGTCCATATGGTCTGCTTTAGTGATAACTAATGTGTGGAACTCTTTATTGTTTACACAATTTACATGTCAACTGTCTCATTTTGTCCTCTCAACCACACTGAGAGGCTGGCACAACAAGACATTATATTCATTTCTCAACTAAATAAACTCAGGCTCCTATAAATCAGTGGTAGCCAGAGGGTGGGCAGAGCTGTGAAACAGTCCATGTCTGGGCTGGGACCATGTTCTTTCCAGCAAGCTATGTGCTCTGTCCCCAGCCCTGTTTCCATCTGAATCTAAGTACAGAAGCACCTACTGGGTATATGTGTAAAGATTCTGAGTTTTACAACTGGGGTTGTATATAGCCTTATGTAATAACAACTGTGGTTATTTTTACAGCATAGGGTAATTTAAGCAAGAGTGACCAGCCTAAGAGGGTCTAGAGGAACCTAGAAGCTCTAAGAGTTGGAGGAACAGGAAATGACCAACCTTGAGAAGACTTCAGGGAGATAGGGTCTTCTCAGACACTTGAAAACCAGTCTTAAAGACAAGATTGCCAAGACTTTTTCTCTGTAGGCTCACAGGGCAGAGTTAATACCAACAGTGAGAAATAATTGCAAAAATCGAGTTTTTGATTCAAAATATGTATTTAAAAAATTAGAAATAATGTAGCGCTGAGCAATGTTTTCCAAAATACAGTATATACAAAATGGTGCTAAGAAAGTTTTTTTTATCTAGGACATGATTTAACATTTTGAAAAATTTTGTTATAAGTTTACTTTACTACATACTAGGGAAATATATAACTAGTAGACAATTTTATGATTTCAGATATATAAGAAGTGGTTAAAGTAGATATTTAACTTTTCAAAAAAGTTGAAACAAAAGCATTTAAAGAGAAAGTTTTGGTGTGTAACAGTAAAGGCGATTTTCAGACATGTTACAATTGAAATGATTGATGAGTGAGTGGTTTGTGAAAATCATATTCTTTGAAGCTAGCTCTATCACTTTTCATGGCCTTGAACATATTCCTCACATTATGATGTTTAATTTCCTCATCTGTTTAATAAGTCTGTGTGGCAAGGACTAATGGTTTAATGAATGGAAAGTATTCAGCTTAGTTGGACACATAGTGAGAACCAACTAAATGTCCTCCGTTGTTTTCATTTTTATAAATAACAAAGAGAACTATTGAACCATGGATGGCTACCTTGTGAAGCAGAAAGCTCCTCATTGTGGAAGATGTATAAATAGAACTAGGTGGGCATTTGTTAGGGGTGCTGAAAGGGAGATCCTATGTGGTGTGAACTCAGCTAGAACTCTGAGGTTGTTTCAGATGGGAGATTTCTGTGAGTCTGCCCTTAGTGAATTCTCTCTTGATGTAAGAGAGACTTGAAACTAGAGTCTTCCTCCTCCAACTTGGGAGGACACCTAAAGTACTGCTTGATGGGAATCAAAGAGCCATTGCTCTGTGAGCACTATTGTTGGCCTTTATAGAACCCACGTCACAGTCAAGGAGAGTTGTCTGAGAACCACACGGCTATTGTCCTATAGTTCTTGCCCAACCAGGAAAAATACCCATTCTATCCTCACAGCCTTCCTCACAACTGTGAGGAAGACTGTGAGGGTTCCCATGGGTACAGAGGGGACCCGTCCTGTCTAACCCTCAGCTGGAACCTGGCCTTCATCCGCCAGTGGCTGCTGACAGGCAGCCAGGTCCACTTGAGAGCTCTGGCCATGGGAAACACTTCCTTAAGCGAGCTGAAATAGGCTTCTCTGCAGCTTTCACCCACATGTCCTAATTTCATCTTCTTTAACCACAAAGAACAAGTCTCCCATTGCCTCCCAAGAGAATCTTTCAGAAGGCTGCCGACTGATGGAGTGCTTGCCCTGTGGTTATTGATTTCCATGCCATTCTGTGGTGTTCCCACAGTTACACTGTTTCAGTCATAGTTTCCAGGCCTTCTTAGTCATTGACCAACATGTTCTAATATTTGTCTCTGCCCTTTTTTGAAGGCAAAAGATACTGGAATCTGGGCCCCTTTTCCAGTATAAACAGAGATGCTTTCATTAGCAGTTCAGTTACACAAGATCCAGTCACTGTACTTACGTGACTCCATTAATGACCGATTATGGTGTGTCTGGTGCGCTTTAGAGCTCGGCCCCTCCCCACCCTTTTAACTCTGCAAATGATCCTAAAAGATGTCCTCCAGGTCTACTACCCTCGTTTGCATCCACAGACTGAGGATTCTAATGTCTAATTCAAATGCTGTCCTGAATTTCATGATTAAGTATAGCAGCCTTGTGAATATCTATGGATGCGTGTCTTACAGGTGTTCTATCTTACAAAGTTCAAATTGAATCCACCCACTTTCTCTCTATGCTCCATCTCTGCACTGAGGATAATAATAGTATTTACTTCACAGAGTTGTTCTAAAGTTGAGGATAGCAATAGTTCTAAGAAGTAAATGAATGAATGAATGTGCATAAAGCACTTAGGATTGTAACTGATGAATTTACTTACATATTGCTATTATCAGAGGATATAGAAAACAAATAAGGTATAAAGTTTGAAGAGGGAATGGTTATATGGAAAAAATGAAACAAGACAGATTGAGAAGTGTTGGTAGAAACAGGATGATGCTACAGGGCAGTTTTGGAAAAAATGACTATATGTTCCTCAGTGCTCTTCTTTGTGAAATACATGTCTGAAGAAATTCTTAGTGTATTCTTAAACACTGGTCATTCTGAGCCTTTTTCGTTATTAAAATGCTCAGTATGAGGAACCTTCTTTCCTATGTCTGAAGTCACTACTAGGTCCAGGATTTCTCTGAACTCATCAGAAGAAGTGAGTTCATGATGAAGTTAATTTCTGAAGAACAAGGATTGCATTTGAAGATGGCAACAGCCTGCTTTGTAAGGATTTATCCAGGTCAGATGTCAACTTGCTACCAAGAAGGATCTTGTGGATCTGGAAGGTGACTGGTTAGGCATGACATTAGAGCATTGCTACTCAAAGTGCAGTCCTCAGACCAGTGCTGGTCCTCAATCTGTTGCTGTTCTGAATGTGATGAGTATGGGATTGAGAACAAGCATTTAAACAGATGTGTATCAGTCTTACAGAGTGCCTTTATGTCTGTTAAATCTACCAGTAGAGAAATGTGCACTCATATTTGGCACATGTGTGATAAAGGACTTGAGTATCTGTAGATTTTAGTATTCATGAGGAGTCCTAGAATCAATCCCCCATGAAAATGGAGGGCTGGCGGTATATGTTTCATTTAATTTAAGGCATTGGTTTGTGATGAATAGAAAACAAACAAGAAAAAAAGAAAAGGAAAGAAAGAAAAGAGAAGCTGGTATTTTTTATGACAGATTGTTTGAAAGCACTGGGCAGTGTGGAGTCATGGGTTCCAGTCCTGGCTCTGACACCAACTCATGTTATTTCCTCATCCTAAGCTATTTCTTCACATTGCAGTTGCTGGTATTGATTATCTTGTGGAGTCAAATATCTTGGCACCTCATTCTTCTTTGGGTATTACTGTCTTCATTCATGGATGAAAGGTCTTAGAATAACTGATTTTTAGTTTCTATTTCAGTTCCACAGATGCCATAATCCCAAGAATCTTTAGAAAAAAGTCTAAATAAAAATTGAGTGAAGCTTCATTGCTCTATTTCAAGCTAAATAATCCTGCTTTTTGGTAAAAGCCTAAGTATAGCATAGATTCTGAATGCTTTACTTCAGATCCCCATAAGAAGCATAGTTTTTCTTTTGGTGGTTATCTCTCTGTTGTTTTTTTATTAAAAAGATCTCTTTTTCTTGCTGCTCTCAGGTTTTCCCCATGAATTGCAACATTTTATAGGGAAAAATTTCTCTGCTGGGTATTCATAGACTGACTGACGATTGTCTTGAATTTTCCAAGAGAGAATTTTCTCTGAGAATGTTCTCTGAATAAAATCTAACCAGCATTATAAGGAGTTTAGATCTTACTCTATGACTAAAGAGAAATCATAAGATGGTGCTAAGAAGGAGACTGACAACATAATTTATTTTATCAAATAACATATTGGCGGATCTTTGATTAGACTGTAAGGGTACAAGACTACAAACACAGAAATGTTCAAAGGCTATTGCAGTATTATAGGCAGGCTATAATGGTGGTTTGGCCTATGGGATATAAAAAATAGGTTATGCAATCTAGTTTATTTATCAGCCTTGGCAGTGAAATGCTGTGGAATTATTTATAATTCCACATTTATAATTTAGAGTTCCACTTTTAAATTTTTCTGAGCTGGATTGGGATCATAGGTTTGTTTTTTTTTTTAATGGGGTTATAATTAGTAGTTTGTATTGGAATTAACATTAGCTCACAAAAAGTCCTATCTTAGGTTATTACTGAATGTCCTGTTCATATGAGTGTATGGAATCAGAAAACGTGCGGGTATTGAATAACTATAGATGTAGGATTTCAGGTGATAGAGGGCTTCTATCTTTCTATCTCCTGCACTGAGAAAAGAGAGTTCACAAATAAAAGTGCTAGTGTAGAAGTCAGAAGCCATCCCAGACAAAGTGCTGGTTTGTTGGGTTCTTAGCCCTGGAGCTACCCAGAAGATAGAGAGACCTGCCTTTGGAGACAAACTGTCTTCAGTCACGCAGACCCCACTTTAGCTGAATCAGCATCACAGAGCAGGAAGCCATTCAACTCATTTTACTCTGGACTGTATCCAGGCATTTCACTGGGAAGTAAAAGACTGAGAGGAAGAAATAAGGACTCCACCTGGGTAAAAGCATTCTGGTGTAGTAATGATACAAGTGATTGGAGATTTCCATCTAGGGAAATATTTGATTTCACAAGATGACCAATACCAGCGACTACAGAGTGAAGAGAGAGCATAGGATGAGCAAGTAGTTCATGAAGCACGTGATGCAAAGAGCCTAGGCTTTAGGGTTTGACTGAGATTAAATTCCCCACTCTTTCCCCTGCTGGCCTCTAATTTCAGGTCATTGTCCAATTATCAGAAACTGTACCACCTTCTGCAAAATGAGATAATCGCACATATTATGATTGATATGAACCCCAAGTGAGAACCAGATAAAATGTTTCAGTTCAGTTCAATTCAGTCACTCAGTCGTGTCCGACTCTTTGCAACCCCATGAATCGCAGGACGCCAGGCTTCCCTGTCCATCAACTCCCGGAGTTCACTCAGACTCACGTCCGTGAAATGCCTCAGACAATTTTGTTATAATAGTAAGGCTTCCACTGAGTTGCATCAGAATAGCAATACTATTTGCAGAATTCATATGACTTGCTAGGTCACAATGCTGCTAAGTGAAACTTGAAAGACACTGTGAGAAAATACCTGTAGGTGTGGAATTGCATAATATATAAATATGATGATTCTTGTATATGCATGTGTGAACTTGTTTGCACTACATCGGTGCTATATTTATGCTCAAACATGAACTATATTTTGATGGGATGGGATCAGATGTAATACGGGGCAAGGGTTCAGAACAAGGGCTTTGGAGTCAGAAAAACCAATGTTCATTCTCCAGCTTACGGGCTTCATGACAAAATTACTTAATCTGCACAAACTTCAGTTTTATCAGTTGCAAAATGGTGATAGTAATACCTACTTCAGTGTGTGGCAATGAGAATGAAATAGTATAAAGAATAAGAAACATGTAGCAAGTACTGAGAAACCGAAGACTCTAATAAATACTAATTGTTATCATTGTTCTTGTTATTAAGAATAAAACTCACTTGGTGCTTACGTGTGGAAGGATGGAGACTCTTGCCTGGAATGGGACAAATGAGCAGAGATGAACACTTGTGTGAGGAGGGAACATAATTTCTGGAGTGTGCACCTCCCTGGTCTGTGGAGGAAGTTTCCAGAATCAGAGTCAGGATTTGATTCTCTATCCCTTTCCTCTCTAGCTTCTAGAAATGGAAAAAGCTTGTGGGTCTGGGAATTATGGATGAGGAAAAACAAAAGAATTAAATTTTGTCGATAGCCTCTTCCAAAATCACTTAGCGAATTAAGCTATATGAATAGAGAAGCAAGGAAGGTGATGGTCCTTGATCCAGTAAAGAGGGTAGAGAAGAAATGACACATGGGCAGAGTTGGGACATTTGGTCAAACTCGCTTTAGGGTCAAGGGGTTTTAGAGTCAGTAAAACATTGTGGTTACAAGAGGTGGCTTTAACGTTAGGCAAAGCAGTGTTCAAATTCCAGTTCCATCACTAAATGTGTGTAGTTGGGCAAATTACTTAAATTCTCTGTAAAGTACACACTGAAAGTAAAAAACAACACACTTCTTACTCTGATGAAGTAAGAGTTAAAATGTTTAGCAAACTGGTAATTTGGGGGCTACTTTAATAGCTAAGAACCTGAAGTTTCTCATTTAGAAACTTGCTATTCACTAAAATGATTGCCTTATTTTTCTGTTTGGCACAGATTGATAAAGATGTTCATTTCAAAAATGAACAGCCAGCTTGTGAACTATGGCAAGCAGTGTAACGTTTACATGCCTCAATTTCTGCATCTGTAAAATGAAGTTACAATAATATTAATAACTGTTAACAAGAGTGGTTGGAAGGATTAGATTAAGCCATCACTGTGACATCACTGGAGAAGGCAATGGCACCCCACTCCAGTACTTTTACCTAGAAACTCCCATGGACGGAGGAGCCTGGTAGGCTGCAGTCCATGGGGTCGCTAGAGTTGGACACGACTGAGCAACTTCACTTTCACTTTTCACTTTCATGCACTGAAGAAAGAAATGGCAACCCACCCCAGTGTTCTTGCCTGGAGAATCCCAGGGACGGCGGAGCCTGGTGGGCTGCTGTCTATGGGGTCGCACAGAGTCGGACATGACTGAAGCGACTTAGCAGCAGCAGCAGACCGTAAATGGGAGCTATAATTGTTGCTTTCATGATTACTATCTCCCTTAAACCATAAGACAATTCTCTGAACTTGATGGCCATTACTATATCCATTTTGCACATGAGGAAACTGCAGTACAAAAAATGCATATTCTTTTCCCCAAAGCAGGGACAGAGGCTGAGAGATTTTGCCATCAAATTGGATAGTATAATATTGTTTTTATATAATTATATATTTATTATGTTTTAAAATATAAATTTATTCATTTTAATTGGAGGCTAATTACTTTACAATATTGTATTGGTTTTGCCATACATCTTCATGAATCTGCCACGGGTGTACACGTGTTCCCCATCCTGAACCCCCCTCCCACGTCCCTCTCCATACCATCCCCCTGGGTCATCCCAGTGCACCAGCCCCGAGCATGCTGTATCTTGCATCAAACCTGGACTGGCGATTTGTTTCACATATGATATTATACATGTTTCAATGCCATTCTCACAAATCATCCCACCCTCTCCCTCTCCCACGGAGTCCAAAAGACTGTTCTATACATCAGTGTCTCTTTTGCTGTCTCGCATACAGGGTTATCGTTACCATCTTTCTAAATTCCATATATATGCATTAGTATACCGTATTGGTGTTTTTCTTTCTGGCTTACTTCACTCTGTATAATAGGCTCCAGTTTCATCCACCTCATTAGAACTGATTCAAATGTATTCTTTTTAATAGCTGAGTAATACTCCATTGTGTATATGTACCACAGCTTTCTTATCCATTCGTCTGCTGATGGACATCTAGGTTGCTTCCATGTCCTGGCTATTATAAACAGTGCTGCGATGAACATTGGGGTACACGTGTCTCTTTCCCTTCTGGTTTCCTCAGTGTGTATGCCCAGCAGTGGGATTGCTGGGTCATAAGGCAGTTCTATTTCCAGTTTTTTAAGGAATCTCCACACTGTTCTCCACAGTGGCTGTACTAGTTTGCATTCCCAAACAACAGTGTAAGAGGGTTCCCTTTTCTCCACACCCTCTCCAGCATTTATTGCTTGTAGACTTTTGAATCGCAGCCATTCTGACTGGCGTGAGATGGTACCTCATAGTGGTTTTGATTTGCATGTCTCTGATAATGAGTGATGATGAGCACCTTTTCATATGTTTGTTAGCCATCTGTATGTCTTCTTTGGAGAAATGTCTATTTAGTTATTTGGCCCATTTTTTGATTGGGTCGTTTATTTTTCTGGAATTGAGCTGCAAGAGTTGCTTGTATATTTTTGAGATTAATTCTTTGTCAATTGCTTCATTTGCTATTATTTTCTTCCATTATGAAGGCTGTCTTTTCACCTTGCTTATAGTTTCCTTTGTTGTGCAGAAGCTTTTAATTTTAATTAGGTCCCATTTGTTTATTTTTGCTTTTATTTCTAATATTCTGGGAGGTGGGTCATAGAGGATCCTGCTATGATTTATGTCAGTATATATTTAATTTTTGTTTAAATTGTGATTTTTTTTTTGTTAATTAAATTGGGTTCTTTGCTGTTGTGTGAACATATGTGGAAAATAGTGTTTAAAGCCTGAGCATGAAAGACAGAAAACAAAATAGAACAGAAAAAGAGCCTAAGTGTGAAAAGAGCTGAGAGACTGTTTTAATGCTTTGGCCATGGAAATCTGGGTAGGAATATGCTACCATCTTCACATTCCTAAAGACTGAGAATTCTTAGGCAGGTTGACTCCCAGATATGTCACATTGAATGTAGCTCTAGTCTGATGACACCAAATGTAACAATATGAGCACCAACTATTACAATTTTCACCCCTTACAGAATAATGTGAAAGTACTCATGGGAAAACTATTTCCTTAGTCATTAGGTTTGTTAATGTCAGGTATTAGTACTTTATGGGTTAAATGAAGCATTTATTGTTGAGTGATATTCTGAAAGTTTCTGTATAATGACACTGCAAGAATTTGTGATATGTAGTCACAGGGCTAGGGGGAGGGAACAGAATGACTCATGAGTGAGGGATGTTAAGAGTCAAAAAAAAATCCAGAAATTTGTAAAATCCTGGTTAGGTTAACTTTGTATTATTAATAGAATGATTTCTTCACATAGTTTCAGTTTTTGTATTTTCCATTAAACAAAAAGGCTACTTCCTAATTTTGTGTATTATTTCATCAAGTTGAATGATCTTTTAATAGTTATGTTTTGGAAAAGATTTGTCAAGCACCAACTACATGGGGTGTATTTGTCTAGGAATTGGGAGTCCATTACAGGATGAAACAGAACTAATTCTTGACCTGAAACTCAAGGAGGGAAGACAGACAATAAAATGAATTACTTTAGATAAAAGAGTACAGAGGAATTGTGTCACAGGGAGCACTTATCTTGTCCAGTCAGTCATGGAGGACATTGCCTGAAGAAGTCATATGCAAGTTGATATCTAAAAAATGAACAAAAATTAGCTGCACCCTAAGGCAGGTCTGGTTCTGTTCATTCATTCATTCACTCATCCATTTTTAAGACTAATGTTTGTTGTTTTCCTACAATGAGACATGCCCTATTCTAAGTTCCAAGAACTCAGGAATGAATAAGCACTCCCTTTCTAAAACAGGGGAATAGATAAACAGATACATAAGATAACTTCAGGTACTGATAAAGAATAAAAATAAGGAGGAGGAAGGGGGAGGAGAAGATGATGATTATACAGGTAAATGTGTTGGGGGAAGATACCTGGGAACCCGTTGCTCTGGGGAAATGACCCTTAAATAAAGAAGAGCCAACCATGCAAGGAGCCTTTTAAAGTTATCCTCAGTATTTTACCTTCCTTTCCTTATTCACAAAGCCTCGGTAAATTCCAGTCAAAAAGTAGAACCTTTGTTCTACTTTTCAGGGACGTTTCAAGTAGCAAAGACGACCAGTTTAGGGAAACTGCCTTCTCCAATTGATAACAGAAGAGACTAGTAATGCTGATCTCCCCTGGACAACAGTGTAACCAAAAAAATAATCAATTCCAAGGGTCACCAGCAACAGAAACTTTAGAATGGTGGCTTGATAAAGACCTGAGGGCAGGTGAACTAGAAGATCTATTTCCCAACCACATAAATAGCAAGAATGGGGGGGAAAAAATCTCAGAAGTATTTGAGGAACCTTTGAGATGGGATAATTTTTGAACAGAGGGTCATTAATCCCATCATAAATTGGTTATGAAAAGGAAGAATGCCTTCATTTTATTGTCACATCCTGTTTAAGCCTGGAGTGTGTACATTAGAACAGTTTTTAATTGGAGTATAGTTGATAAACAATGTGTTACTTTCTGCTCTACAGCAAAATGAATCAGTTATACATATATATGTTTAATACATATACATCAGTTATACATATACACATATCTACTCTTTTTGAGATTCTTTACTCATGTAGGTCATTATAGGGTATTGAGTAGAGTTCCCTGTACTATATAGTAGGTAATTACTAGTTATATATTTTATAGTGTTTAAAGCATACATATACAGTGGTGGATGTATGTCAATCCCAACAGCTATAGATATTTTATTCAACATCTGCTCAAATACTACTTATGCTATAATAATTGCTAACACTCTTTGAACATTATGAACTATATGCATCACTCTCCGGCTAAGTGCTAACATGTGAGCTTCTAGGAGGGAGCTACTACTACTGTTATTATTTTTTTCTTTTTTGTATTTTTTATCTCAGACACAGAGGACTTAACAGAATTTGGCTAAGTTCACAGTGCTTGTTCAGGAGTCCAGTGCAAGCAGTCCAGATCCAGGGCTCTGAATCATTTTGCAAGCCTGGTTCTTATATTCCAGGTCTGTGTTTTTTTTTCCCCTTAGCAGCTGCTAGGTAGGTATTACCTAGCAGTGTGTGATATTCTTTATATGATGAAGAGTGAATTGTGGGAAAAAGAGATGGAGAATGAGAGGGAAAGGGAGGGAGGGAGAAAGGAGGAGAAAGTATGTGGATAGAATTACTCTGTTTAAAAACTCTGAAGAAAAAGAAAAGTGCAATTTTCCAGATATTATTCCAGATGCAGGTGTTATTTCTCTTACATCTCAAAGCAAACAAAGAAACAAGGTATTTTTAGCCCCATTTTACAGATGAGGAAATTAAGCTCAGAGTTCAGTAGCTAGGCTCAGCCTCTCATGCCAAGTTTCTGCTCCTTATGATTTTGTACCCTAGGGATGTCTATAAAAAAGAAAGAAAAGCAAAAATAAAGCAGTATCTAACTTGTCTTCCAGCCCTAGATCTATGATACTGAATTAGGCTTTCACACATAAAGGAAAATGAAGGAAGCTTTAAATTTTTTTTTTTTTTAATTGAAACAAGTTGACTTACAATGTTGTGTTAGCTTCAGGTGTACAGCAAAATGATCCAGTTATGCACACACGCACACACACATATACACACACACATATAATTTCTTTAACATTCACTTACATTATAGCTTATTACAAGACATTGAGTAGAATTCCCTGTGCTATATAGTAGGTTCTTGTTGATTATCTGTTTTACATGTAGTACTGTGTATATTTTAATCTCAAACTCCTACTTTATCCACCCCACATCCTGTTTGGTAATCATAAGTTTGTTTTCTGTGTCTATGAGTCTATTTCTATTTTGTGAATAAGTTCATTTGAATCTTTTTTTTTTTTTTTTAATTTCACATGTACGCCTGACCCAGGGATCAAACCCGGGTCTCCCACATTGTAGGCAGATGCTTTACCATCTGAGCCACCAGGGAAGTATATCATTCACATGTAAGCAATATCATGTAATATTTGTCTTTTTCTGTCTTATTTCACTGAGTATGATCATTTCTAGGTCCATACATGTTGCTGTAAATAGCATTATTTCATTCTTTTTTATGATTAATATTCCATTGTGCATATATACATCACTTCTTTATACATTCACCTGTTGATGGACACTTAGCTTGCTTGAAGAAAGCTTTTTTATGGCTGCATAATGGACAGAGGAGCCTGATGGGCTATAGTCCATAGAGTCACAAAGAGTCAGATGCGACTGAACAACTGAGCATGCACACACACAACATATATTTGACCTTAGAAAAGCCTATGTGATCCACTACTCAAATACATTTCATGGGAGAAGTGAGGACACGCCAGCACTCTCAGTGCAGTGCTGGAAGCTTTACCAGTATCACCCTGAGGATGCTGGAGTGTCCTTATTTGGGTGCCAAGTATACACACACATGCTGCAGGGAATAATGAAAATTATTTTGTAGTATGCACACCAAGAAATGTACATATTAGTAAGAGTTTTAAGAAAAGTATAAAACATGTAACAGGCTTAACACAAAAAGACCCTTTCATTAATTTAGGAAGGTCCCTAAGTATGACTACTGCCTCTATCATAAAACAAAAAAAGAAAAGATAATCACCTTGATTGTTATATTTCCTGTATTATTATTATTCTTAGGCATGTTCAACTTTCTTTTTGCGTTGCTTTTGACATTTTGGATGTTTTGATATAAAGTCATCCATGCTTAAAAACCCATACTCCTTTAAATGACCAGTTTACTAATGTATACTCCCTTCCATAGTACAAAGTTTGTGCTCAGTTGTGTCCAACTCTTGTGACCCAATAGATGCAGCCTGCCAGGCTCCTCTGTCCATGGGATTCTCCAGGCAAGAATACTGAAGTGGGTTGCCATTTCCTTCTCCAGGGGATCTTCCCGACCCAGGAAAGGAGACCTGCAAACCCAGGTCTTCTGCATTGCAGGCAGACTCTTTACTGACTGAGCTACGAGGGAAGCCCAGTACAAAGTTTATGCACCGCTCTTTTCTTTATTAGCTTCCATGATTTGTTTCTTCTTCTTCTTTTTTTTTTTGTTAGTGCTGTTAGGGGCTTCCCTTGTAGCTCAGCTGGCAAAGAATCCACCTGCAATGCAGGAGACCCTGGTTTGATTCCTGGGTCAGGAAGATCCGCTGGAGAAGGGATAGCCTACCCACTCCAGTATTCTTGGGTTTCTCTGGTGGCTCAGCTGGTAAAGAATCCACCTGCAATGTGGGAGACCTGGATCTGATCCCTGGGTTGGGAAGATCCCCTGGAGAAGGGAAAGGCTACCCACTCCAGTATTCTGGCCTGGAGAATCCATACATGGGTTTGCGGCTGAGTGACTTTCACTTTCATAGTGCTATTAATTTTTAAGGAGTTGGTCATGATTAATTTAAATGTGCTTCTAATTTATTTGATGTAAAAACGTTTCAGGTTAGTTCAGTTGCTCAGTTGTGTCTGACTCTTTTAAACCCCATGGACTGCAGCACCCCAGACTTCCCTAACCATCACCAATTCCTAGAGCTTGCTCAAACTCATGTTCATTTGTAGTCCAAGGTCTCTTTGTAGTCCAAGGGACTCTCAAGAGTCTTCTCCAACAAGCATCAAAAGCATCAATTCTTCAGCACTCAGCTTTCTTTATAGTCCAACTCTCACATCCATACATGACTACTGGAAAAACCATAGCTTTGACCAGATGGACCTTTGTTGGCAAAATAACGTCTCTGCTTTCTAATATGCTATCTAGGTTGGTCATAGCTTTTTTTCCAAGGGGCAAGTGTCTTAATTTCATGGCTGTAGTCACCATCTGCAGTGAGTTTGGAGCCCCCAAAATAGTCTCTCACTGTTTCCATTGTTTCCCCATCTATTTGCCATGAAGTGATGGGACCAGATGCCATAATCTTAGTTTTCTGAATGCTGAGATTTAAGCCAACTTTTTCACTCTCTTCTTTCACTTTCATCAAGAGGCTTTTTAGTTCTTTGCTTTGTGCCATGAGGGTGGTGTCATCGGCATATCTGAGGTTATTGATATGTCTCCCATCAGTCTTGATTCCACGTGTGCTTCATCCAGCCCAGCATGGACTCATGCCCATTGAGTCAATGATGCCATCCATCCATCTCATATTAATTAAATAATTAGTTTGTAATTTTATGTTAGAAATGTCTCTTAAAAGCAGTTGCTAAATTTCTTTTCAGTTACATGGAGACTCCTTACATTTGATCAGGAATATTTACCCTTTATATTTAATGACTTTTTCATAATTTGACATTTGTTACCTTTTTGTTTATTTCCTTGAATTTATTTATATTTATTGATTATTTGTTTATCAGTACACCATCTCTTTTTTTGATTTTATACTTAAAATTTTGTGTGAGGAGAAAGTTTTTTTTTTCTATGCTATTAGTTATGTCCTAGTATTTCAAACATTGTTAACCACCAGATTATTTATTTATGCTCATGTAAAATCTATTTTAAGCTTAATTTTATAGGGGAAAAGACCATTCTTATTGGCAACCTTTTTGTTTTGTTTAATCTGGAGAATGAGACTATCTTTAACTGCTTTTTAAAAAATTTGGTCAGCATGACTTAAATTTATTCAAAATATTACATTAATTTGGGATATTTAGTAGCTCCAATTATCCCATTTGCAGTTAATGCTTTATTTTATTTTATTTTATTTTTCTATTGGTTGGTTTTTTGATTATTGGTTTTTTTTTTTTTTTTACCTTTGGTGTTTAATGTATCAATTTTCTTTCACTGAGTAACAAATTATCACCAACTCGTTGATTTAAAATAACATAATTTTTTATCTCACAGTTTCTGTGTGTTAGGAATCCAGACATGGGTTAGATGGTTCCTATGGTCAGGACCTCACCAGGATAAAATCAGGATGTCAGTTGATGTTTAAATCTCTTCTGCGGCTCTAGGTTACTCCCAAGTGATTGGTTGTTGATAGAATTTAGTTCCTTACAGCGTGGAACTGAGGCTCTCGGCTCCTAGTGATCAGGTTTCATTGTCTGAGACATAGCCCTCTTTAAAATACAGCAGTATTATCCTTTAGGATCTGCAGGAATGTGTATGCTCCTGCTTTGAAATGTGCTGACCTTATGTCTCTGACCTCCTGCTACACTGTCATTTAAGGGTTTACCTGATTAAGTCAGGCCTACTTAGGATTATCTGCTTTTAATTAATTTAGAATTAGTAGATCAAAGACCTTAATGACACCTGCAAAATTCCTTTACTTAGTCCTATAACCTAGTGTAAGCTTGGTGGTGGTTTGCTCTCATATTCACAGGACCTGCCACACTCAAGGACACTCACTGGGTATGTGCAACAGGGGGCAGGAATCTTGGGGGCCTTCTTAGAATTCTGCCTACTACAGTGGCTCATTTAAATCATACAAATTCTTCATCAGTTTTGAGAAATATTTGTAAAGACTTGCTAGAGGATTTCTTTCATATGAATATGTTCTATGATGTTTGAAAAGAAGTTCTTGAGATACGTCTCTAAATGTTTTATAAAAGTACTGCTTTTATATACAAATGAATATATAGAAGAAAAATACATTGTGCAATATAGGTAAATTTGTAATGAAATGTATATTTTAAAACATTAATTCTAATACTTATTGGCATCATTATAAATTAGTATAACATTATACAAGATTAAGTTGCCTTAAGTTGTTTAAGCTTATGGGGTCGATAATCCCACTCATAAAAATCCACAGTAAGAAAAGGATTAAAGACAAGAAAAATTCTTATGTACAAAAATGTTTAACAGTCTATCGTAGTGAATGTTTCAAGTAAGATCAAATTACAAAGCTGGGGAAATGTTAAGGAACTTCATGTGGATTCCCTGAATATATATTGTATGATAATTAGGAATGCCATAAGAATATGAAAAATGTGTACAGCATATTGGAAATAAGGAGCACAAAATTATATGTGTACTATGATTAGAGCTATGTAAAATATGTATGTGATTGCTGTAGGACCATAATAATGTATGAGAAAACAGTAGCAGTTGATGAAACAGGTTGGTATAACATATGCACATTTTTAAACAATTTATTTAATTGCCAGCAAAGGCTTTATACAAGGTACAAAGCAAAACTAGGTCAGTTTCCCACATGTCTAGAAAAGGGTAGGTGTGGACCTCCTTGACTTCTGATTCTCTTTCATCTGAAATCTGCTGAGCCTTTACTAATTGAAGTGTGAAATCTTCTATTGCCATTGATGAGAACTGAGTGAATTATATTGGGAGTAGACAGACCTGGCCCTTCCCTCAAGATGATGACTAATTGACAAAGCCTTCTGATGGGGTGTGACCTAGGGCTGACCCTTGATGACTAGGGTTGAATTACACACAGAATCCTCAGTTTTCCCTGCCTTTTCTTTGAGGTTTCAAATGGGATGGGAGTATTGTGAGCAAGAAGGAATTACTAGATCCTCTTCATAAAGACATCAGTGCTAAAGGGTGTAGAGATGACAGTTAAAAGTTCTTTCATCCAGGCTGAAAATCCCTACCTGCATGTGTGAGGGGATCACCATCCTCCTGCTTGTATAGCATGTATTTTCTACCACTGAATGTGGCCTATGTCTTTGATAAGCAGCAAACTTCTTTGACCACTTTTTCATGGAACACATCCTAGCTGCACTGTCCCCAGGTAGATCATTTGAGAAAGACTGAGTTACAAATAATCCTTTTATCTTTGTACAAAGATCCATGTCAAACAAAGAAACTTGGGATGTAACAGAGGAATTATACTTATTTCTCAAGGGCCCAAGAAGGTTAAAACTTGACTGAAAATGTAAAATTATATAATGAGTTAGATAACTAGAAAAAGATGGTTTTGTTCCAGAAGTCAGGCTTCCCATTATTAGTAGTTCTCAAACATGGATTTGATCATCATTTGCTGTGACTATCATGGGGAGGATACAATAGTTAGGCCTGAAATTAGAATTTGGAAGATTTGTGATTTTCAGCCCTGTCTGAGCATCAGAATATTCTGACTAATTTAACTAAACAAACAAAACAGGAAGGATGGATGGGAGGACAGAAGTACCTGGGCCCTATTTAAGGTCTACTGAATTGGAATATCTAGGTTTGGGGCCAAAATTTTTGAATTTTTAATAAGCTGCCTAGGTGACTCTTCCATATTCAGTTCAAGGGACTAACCATTGAAAACCAATGGGCCACATGACTTTTGACAGATAAGGTCTGTTTCCATGATACTGGTAAACAATATGGCAAAGTAGGTAACTGGGAATGCTGCAGAGGTGGCATTGCTTGTCTTCCAGGAATCAGAAAATAGAAATTCAATTTCTGAGATTTCCAGTCCAGGTGCGCTGGAATCAGTCCGTGCTACTGAACTTCTTATTCTAAGAAACAGAAGGGCAGGTGAAACCTAGGGAAGAAGGAAGTTGCCTGGGAAGGTAGTTTTGGAATCCCTTTTTGCACACTGTGCAAACCTAAGATTTTGATTACTTGAATCTGTGCCTATTGCCTCATGGAGTTTATCGAGGTTCATCCCTTTCAGAGAGGCTACAGGACTTCCCACATGGTTGTCAGAGGGAGTGGCTTCTTGGGTCAGAGCAATTCACATAACCTCTCCTCTGTTGGCAAGGGTCTGGCAGGATGCGTCTGCACTGCTGGACTTCCTGTTCTAATAGTGCCAACTGGTTTTGCCCAAACCAAGGGAGGGACCTCAGACAGGGTTTGCCACAAATTTCAGTTTTAGCTGGAACACATAGTTCTGCCTAGTGTTATATAGTGATCTAGGAAAAGAGGAAGCCACTTGTGGAGAAGTGCGTCTAGATACAGGGTCTGGACGTGGCTAGGAAACCTGGACACCCTCCCAGACATCCCACACTCCCGACCCAGTCATGTGAGAGATCACTGCTCCTCAGAGATACCTAAAATCTGGGCAGCTGGAAGGTATTTGCCAAATCCATTTATTTATTCAATTATCTATATTTGTCCAGTGTCAACGGTGTGCCTTCCCTATATATATATATATATACTACAGGTACTGAAGATAAAATAATGGATAAAAACAGCCAAGAGTTTAGTCTGGCTAAATTTCTGTACTTGCTCCAACTGGGAATTAAGCTCTTCCTGGTCATCATTGTCTCCTCATTAACATAACAATAGTTACCCTTTATGGAACTGGCACCTATGTGCTCAAAACTTGTTAATGGCATATGTCTAACAAGATCAGATCAGATCAGATCAGTCACTCAGTCGTGTCCGACTCTTTGCGACCCCATGAATCGCAGCATGCCAGGCCTCCCTGTCCATCACCAACTCCCGGAGTTCACTGAGACTCATGTCCATTGAGTCAGTGATGCCATCCAGCCATCTCATCCTCTGTTGTCCCCTTCTCCTCTTGCCCCCAATCCCTATTATTATATCCATTTTTCAGCTGTGGAAGTACAGATATGTGGATAAGGACCAAGATTTATAGCCTCCCTTTGTCCTGAGGGTGGGCAGGAGAAACCACATCCTAGGAAGATGGGTCTTCCTGGTTCTTGATTGCTTGTGCTTAGGGTCTGAACCAGTCCAGGCTCCATTAGTACAGCATTAGTAAAATGTAGTCTCCAAACCCAGTGAGGATCATTCTGAGGAATGGGGATTATGTTCAGGCCTTGAGTAAAAGAGGAGAAATAGGGTTGACAGTAGCTAACTTTGAATCTCAGGGGACCATAGAGGCTCAAGAGAAGAAGGAAGATTCTCAGAGTTTGGACATGGCTGAAGGTTTTCCTTTGGGTGCACCAGAGGGTGAGGCTCTTTCTACTGAACTCTCACACTTTAAAGAGTCAACAGAACACCTAAGTCTGACTTCCTGGATTCTAAGGGTCAGCTGGACCTAACCCCAGTGGGTCAAGGAGAGTAGCCAAACTTGAAGAGCAAGGGGCCTGACCAGGGAGCTCAGATTTAGTTTTATTCAAGTAATACTGAAAAAGTTTCATGGATGTGATTCATTTCAGAAAGATTTAGGTGTAATGCCACAGTATTTAGGTACCTCTGATTTGTGAACTCTGAACTATTTTGCAACAGTAATAATATAAATTATCAGTTCAGTCAGTTCAGTCGTTCAGTCGTGTCCAACTCTTTGCGACCCCATGAATCGCAGCACGCCAGGCCTCCCTGTCCATCACCAACTCCCGGAGTTCACTCAGACTCACGTCCAACGAGTCAGTGATGCCATCCAGCCATCTCATCCTCTGTCGTCCCCTTCTCCTCCTGCCCCCAATCCCTCCCAGCATCAGAGTCTTTTCCAATGAGTCAACTCTTTGCATGAGGTGGCCAAAGAACTGGAGTTTCAGCTTTAACATCATTTTTTCCAAAGAAATCCCAGGGCTGATCTCCTTCAGAATAGACTGGTTGGAACTCCTTGCAGTCCCAGGGACTCTCAAGAGTCTTCTCCAACATCACAGTTCAAAAGCACCAATTCTTTGGTGCTCAGCTTTCTTCACAGTCCAACTCTCACATCCATACATGACCACTGGAAAAACCATAGCCTTGACTAGACGGACCTTTGTTGGCAAAGTAATGTCTCTGCTTTTGAATATGCTATCTAGGTTGGTCATAACTTTCCTTCCAAGGAGTAAGCGTCTTTTAATTTCATGGCTGCAGTCACTATCTGCAGTGATTTTGGAGCCCCCCAAAATAAAGTCTGACACTGTTTCCACTGTTTCCCCAGCTATTTCCCATGAAGTGATGGGACCGGATGCCATGATCTTTGTTTTCTGAATGTTGAGCTTTAAGTTAACTTTTTCACTCTCCACTTTCACTTTCATCAAGAGGCTTTTTAGTTCCTCTTCACTTTCTGCCATAAGGGTAGTGTTATCTGCATATCTGAGGTTATTGATATTTCTCCCGGCAATCTTGATTCCAGCTTGTGCTTCTTCCAGCCTAGCATTTCTCATGATGTACTCTGCATAGAAGTTAAATAAGCAGGGTGACAATATACAGCCTTGACGTACTCCTTTTCCTATTTGGAACCAGTCTGTTTTTCCATGTCCAGTTCTACCTGTTGCTTCCTGACCTGCATACAGGTTTCTCAAGAGGCAGGTCAGGTGCTCTGGTATTCCTATCTCTTTCAGAATATAAATTATAGTCTCTTTTAAAAACAAGATTCTTCCTAGTGTTCTTAAATTATTAACATTTTTTGCTGCTCCTACAAAGGAGATTTACCATATTCTTATTTATAGGTTATACATTTCTCTTTTCCAAGCCAAGGATGGCATTCCAGTCTTTGCAGTTGCATTCAAATATATACCGACAACTTTTTCAAAATAAAGTTGGAACCAGTATATATGATTTTGTATTAGTTTTTATCCCTTAACATTTTCAATAATATTCTAAAACATTTCCTTCTGTCAATAATTTATTACTAATATTGTTTCAGAGAGGTGAATGATAGTCTGTCACTCAGATAAACTGTAATGATTTAACAGTTTCTCTCTTACTATTCCAAGTTTTCCCCCTTTTATTTTGCCATTCACATTACAATGAGGAAAATCAGGAATAATCTGAATGCTAACACTATTTGGAACACATTTTGTCCATGAATCTTTTCAGTAAGTTATTATATTAGGTCCAATTTTGATACTTGAAATTTTCTTGTTGTATAGAATTTAAGTAATCATCAGAAGGGTCCTATTAATTTAATGTGCATCTGGGAAAGTTTTTAAAGTTTCTGTGCCTCAGCTCCCTCATCTCTAATATAGGAATCACAGTGTATCCACTTCGTGCGGTTGAGGAGACATGTGGAAAGTAATGCACACTCTTTGGAACTGTTTGCAGTTTGTTGTGCTCCCACCAGCAATGTACATTATTGCCACTGTGATGGCAAGTTTGACAGCTCTTCCTTTTGTTCTATAGTAAAGAATACTAGCTTAATGGAGAAAAGTTACCCTTTTTATTTGCACTTTGATTACCAGTGGTGTTTGATGTTTTATTTTGTATTTGTTTAGTCCTTTGTAATTCTTTTTCATGAATTGTATTTGTTAACTGGATTCTCATTTTTTTTCCTATCAATTTTATGAGCTCTTTTTATGGTGACCCTTTCCTATCTATTGTCTATGTTATAGGTATTTTATTGGCTTGTGAGGTACCATTTGTTTCACTCTAGTTATTTTTGATTGTGGGTCAGAAGGACTGAGGCTTCAAGAAGACAGTCACACTTGGTCTGACTGTTGAGTGGACATAAATGGTCTACGAACTGCAGGGCCAGTGAGAGTGGTTGAGGAGGAAAAGTCCTGCCCTGGGGACCAGAGACCATAGTTTTACTCCAGATCTTGTTCCTTGGATGAGCCAGTTAACAAGTCGGAACTCAAATATTCACCTATAAAATAACTCTTACTAATGACTGCAGAGTACCCATCTAGATCAAATGAGTTAGCATATAGTCATTTGCTGTATAAACTAAATAGAACTCCAAGTAACTGAGCTTATTGTTATTTTCTTTAAAATTTTGCTATCTACATATATGGGAGTCACTTTTGCATTTGAAGCCCACTCTGTTTTGTCACAACAGGCTTCCTAGCCCACCTGCTACTTCTTTGGTAGCAGGAGGTTCCATGGTGACCGCCAGGAATAGGTGGTGCTCCATGAGGGAGAAGAAATGCACAAGAATTTTCTGCAAGAAAGCACAGGAATGGATAAGCTTAAAATTTGTAGTTGAGCTTCTTGTCTTGTCTTTTTTTCCTCACTATAATGTTATACATGTTTGCTATGTCTGAGTAGCCTTTCATTAATATTTCTCTAATAACTCATGGGAGGGCTGGATATGCATAAAGGCATTTCAGAGGGCTTTGTGACAATGTGAGAAACTTGAAAGGAATGTATCTGTCATGTTAGAGTTTATGAAGAGAGAAGGATGTCTGGGTTAGAGAGCAGTATATGGACAAGGATCATGGGTGGTGGGACTGGCCTTGGGTACCGGGGGGAGAGTTTTAGTGATGAAACATGAAGTTGGAGTCATTGAAGAATTTGGAGCAGGTGTGGCATATAAAACACATGTGTAAGGAGGACGCATGTGGCATGTAGAATGGATTGGAAAAGAAAGGAGGAAGGGGGGAACCTGGTTGGGAGTTTGTTGCAATATTTCCTTTTAAAAGCCATTGAACACACGCTTAGGTCTGCTTCCACTGGAGCTAGAGAAGAGTGGACAAGTTTGAGTGACATTTCCAGAAAAAGAATTGACGTTACTGTTGGCATTATGTGGTAGAGACTCAGTTTCGATCCCTGGGTCGGGAAGATCCCCTGAAGAAAGGAATGGCTACCCACTCCAGTATTCGTGCCTGGAGAATCCCATGGACAGAGGAGCCTGGCAGGCTATAGTCCATGGGGTAGCAAAGAGTCGGATATGACTGAGTGGCTAATACTTATATGGTGAAGAGGAAGAGGGAGAAAGTAAATCTCACTACAAGTAGTAAAATATTGGTTCTGGAAGAAGCCTGTTGGATCATCTCAGGTAACATTCTCAACTTTACAATTGGAAAGTGGAAGCTGAGAACAGAAACAGAATTGCTAATAGTGCACACCACACACCATATTAGTAACAGATGGGACTCATGAACAGTTTTCCTGAATCACACTTACTGTCTTTTTTTACTCAGTGACTAAGGGAATGTGTCTTTGCAACAAACAATGGAGGGAGTTAGTAAGGGGATTATGAGTTCTGTTTTATATAGGTTTGGTTTGGAAAAATGTTGAGACAGTCAACTGAAAATGGCAGGCATGTGGTGGGAAGGGAGTCTAGTAGGGAGGTCAGAGCTGAGGTTGCACATTTTAAACTTGGTGGCAGAGATGGTGACTTTAGTTGAGCTGAAATTTTTCATTATGAATTCATTTATTTTCCCTTTAGTTTCCTATTTTTGAAAAAAAAATATGATATTGATTTATTGAGCACTTACCATGTGATAAATACTTAACCAGCACCTTATTTAATCTTGTCATAAACCCTATGAAGGAGATACTATTACTGTTAATGGCTCCATTTTACAATGAGAAAGCAGGGTCACCTTTGTCAATGTTTATCACATTCCTGACAATCTTTTAAAGTGGGCCTTCTAAATCTCAAAACTATAGACAGTTTTGGCTGGGGAATTGTTTTGTTGGAAAAGAGTTGGCGGAAGCTGTCCTATGATTTGTAAGATGTTTGGCAGTGTCCCTAGCCTCTCCTTGTCCAGCTGTGATAATAAAATAGGTCTATGGACACTGACAAAGTTCCCCTGGTTTAGTTCAATTAACCTCTTCTATTAAAAATGTTCCCCAGAAGTTTCAGCCTTAGTTAATATATTCTTCCTCTGTATTCTTGTTCCACTTATTGACAAATTCTAAATATTTTGATTTTGTTTTTATACATCTTGCTTCCCAAGAAGCTTATGAAGTTTTTAAAGACTGTCTTTTGCACTTAATACAGTATTAGAAGTGAGCATCTTTCATCTTTGTTCTTGTCTCCATTCCTAATGTCATCCTCTGCCCCTCACCCCAGTTTAGAACTTCACGGTTTCTGAGTAAAGTTCTACATGGAAAGAAATGCATTATCACTATCATATTTGTGTTTCAGGGAGTGTTTTCAACTAGGGAATGAATGATGTAGTTTGAAGAGGGGAGAAGGTAGGCTGGGAGACAACAAGCTAGGTTATTTCTATAGTTCAGGTAAGACTTATGAGGTTCTAAACTGAGGTGAGGGGCAGAGGATGACATTAGGAATGGAGAACAAAGATGAAGGATTAAAGGTATCCCACATCCTGGTCTTGGGGCTTCTCTGATAGTTCAGTTGGTAAAGAATCCACCTGCAATGCAGGAGACCCCAGTTCGATTCCTGGGTCAGGGAGATCCCCTGGAGAAGAGGTAGGCTGCCCACTCCATTATTCTGGCCTGGAGAAGTCCATGGACTGTATAGTCCATGGGGTCGCAAAGAGTCGGACATGACTGAGCAACTTAAAAAAAAAAAAAAATCCTGGTATCAGTATTTCTTTCAAAAGTGGTTTTTCATCACTTATTTATGTGTAAGCTTTGCTCCAGTCAAAAATAAAGATGTTCACTCTATATGTTCTTTGACTTCCTGTCTCCATACTCTTTCTTCCTTTGATAGTCATTTTATTTCTCTCCATCCTTCAAAACCAAGCTCAAATACCAAAGGTATACATTCCCACTTTCTCCCCTTAAGTAGAAAGAGGCTTCATTCTTCCTTAGATACCCACAGACCTCTTTCAATTCTACTCTTATACTTCTTACCAATACCTTCTTTGTCGGAATTAGGTATGTGTGCATATGTTTTCTTCCTTTCGCTTAGTTTTAAACAGACCAGTATTTGAATTCTAGTATTCACTAGCTAGAGTACTAGTTAAACTCATCAGCCTTTTGTTTTATTTCTTCACACTTAAAATGGGCTAGCTACCTCCTAGCGTTGTTTGAGAATTAAACAAAAATGAGGGAATGATGCTTGACATAGAGCTTGGCAGATAGAAAAATAGCAAGTGCTAAGTATTACCTACTAATTTTCAGCGTAATTGTCATCATTATTGTCAGTTTTTCTCTGAATAGGCACGCTACATCAATTTGTTTTATGCTTTGCCTGATGATGATGAGTAAGAGGTTTACTTGTAAAGACTAACAAGGCAACTGTCAGGAATTTTTATTTTCTTTTTAAAATTTTTAATTGGAGGATAATTGCTTTGCATTATTGTGTTAGTTTCTGCCATACATCAACATGAATCAGCCATAAGTATACATATGACCCCTCCCTCTTGAACTTTCTTCCCACCTCCCACCCCATTCCACCCATCTAGGTTGTTAGAGCAACCTAGATGTTTGATTTCCCTGAGTCACGCAGCAAATTTACATTGGCTATCTATTTTACACATGGTAATGTATATGTTTCCATGTTACTCTCTCCCATCCTCTCTGTCCTTCCCCCTCCATGTCCATAAGTCGTTTGTTCTCTATATTTGTGTCTGCATTGCGGCCCTGCAAATAGGTTCTCCAATACCATCTTTCTAGATTCCATATATATGCATTAATAGATGATATTTGTTTTTCTCTTCCTGGGAAGTCTCAGGAATTTAAAGTTACTAATTATAGAACTGATATAGAAACGATATGTGCTAATTCTAACCTCTCAGAGGAAAGTAGCTTTTGAAAGGATTTCACAATAGACATTTGGGGATTTAGTGGATAATGAGTCTGGCTCTACTGAGACTGCTCATAGGAGCTGATTGGAAGGTTCCTATGACACAGAGAGAAGGCTGTAAGCTAAAGCAGATGGCACAGCATCAGAGGGAAGTGGGTGGATAAAAAGCGTGGAGCTGAAATGCCAAAGACTGAATGGGAACGCATGGTTCAGGGAACATGAAATGAAACCCTGGTCTTTCAGTCTAAAGTGGCTGCCAGAATCTGTTTCTGTACAAAATCCAATTTTTCAGACAGGCAATATTAATTTGAAGTCGAAGTTGTAGTCGGAGTCATAACCAGGAGCCCAGCTGATGGATCCATAATGGGCTTATGTCAGAATCAAGGCTAATGCTCTCAGTGAAACAGCGTAGAGCAGGAAGGTGAGATTTTGAGACTTGAAACACCTGTAATGCGTCAGACACACAATCAAGCAGAGTTCTATAGGTAATTTAAAAGAGGGCTATGGTATGTCTAGGTGGCTGTGGCCCCATACAGAGTGTAGAACTATACTCAGGTTTCTTGGTGGCTTCAGAAAACAGAGCTAACCCAATATTAATTGACACTTGAGGGTAAGCCCCTGGAGAAAATAACATTCATAATGGTTAACATTTATTGAGCAAATACTATATACCTGCTGCTGTGCTAAGAGCTGTGTATGCATTGTGTATTTTAACCTATATAGTAACCCTATGAAATAGGTACTATTGTTATCCTCATCTCAAAGATGTGTGAAGCAGGGTTTAAATTGTTTAGCTTTTAAACAATTTGCCCATCATCACATTTGCAGTAAGTAGCAGAGTCAAGTTTTGAATCCAGGTTATCTTTATTTTTCACTAGGACATCTACTCTTAACTGCTAAAATTGTTGCAGCTTAGAAGAGACTGAAAGACCATGTAGTACAATTTTCTGATTCTATAGAACAGCTGGGCAAAGTTCAAAGGCAGGAGTTACTGCCCTAAGTTCCATGGGGACCAACCAATGGCAAAACTCAGTGGAAGGCTCAAACTTCCTTTATCTTAGGTTTCAGTAGAGAGGAAGCCAGAGTTGGAAAAGCAAGAGGGCTCATGTGACTACTTAGCCTTATACCTTATTTGCTAAGTCACTTTAGTCGTGTCTGACTCTGTGCGACCCCATAGACGGCAGCCCACCAGGCTCCCCCGTCCCTGGGATTCTCCAGGCAAGAACACTAGAGTGGGTTCCCATTTCCTCCAATGCCATGAAAGTGAAAAGTGAAAGTGAAGTCGCTCAGTCGTGTCCGACTCTTTGTGACTCCATAGACTGCAGACTACCAGGCTCCTCCGTCCATGGGACTTTCCAGGCAAGAGTACTGGAGTGGGGTTCCATTGCCTTCTCCATTATACTTATCCCTTTCTCTCTCTCTCTCTCTTTGTGTGTATGGCTCCTGTGGGCCTTCACTGGGGCACTCTGTGGCTTCTCTAGTTGTGGGGCCCAGGCTCTAGAGTGGATGGGCTCAGTAGTTGTGCTTGGTTGTGGCATTTGGGCTTAGTTGTCCTGTTGCACCTGAGATCTTAGTTCCCCAACCAGGGATCGAACTTGGTCCCTTGCATTGGAAGGTGGATGCTTAACCACTGGACAAGAAGAGAAGTCCCTCCAGCCTTATACTTTATTGACTAGGGCCATGGTTGGCCCAGAGCCTGTGCAGGATAAGCCTGAAGGAGCCCCTGTGTGACCAGGACTTAGAGATTTAAAGGCTTCACATGCAGAAAGCCCAACAGCTTGCCCCTCTGTGATCACTGACATAATAGAAGAAGTTAAAGGGGCAGACATGCCACTTGCCCCTGTGGTAGTTTTCTTCTTTTTCCTTACCTGAGTAGATTGCCTCATGAATGATCAATCAGCCCTTATTTTATGAGACAAAGGATGCACTGTTGTCATTCAGTTGCCAAGTTGTTTCCAACTCTTTGTGACCTCACGGACCACAGCCATGGTCAGGCCTCCCTGTCCGCCGCTATCTCCCGGAGTTTGCCCAAATTCATGTCCATTGAATCAGTGATGCCATCCAACCATTTCATCCTCTGTCATCCCCTTCTCCTCCTGCCTTCAATCTTTCCCAGCATCAGGGTTTTTTCAAATGAGTCAGTTCTTCGCATCAGGTGGCCAAAGTATTGGAGTTTCAGCTTCAACAACAGTCCTTCCAATGAATATTCATGATTGATTTCCTTTAAGATTGGTTGGATCTCCTTGCAGTCCAAGGGACTCTCAACAGTCTTCTTCAACACTGCACTTTGAAAGCATCAATTCTTTGGTGCTCAGCCTTCTTTATGGTCCAACTCTCACATCTGTATGACTACTGGAAAGACCCTAGCCTTGACTCTGTGGACCTTTGTCAGCAAAATGATGTCATTGTTTTTTAATACACCGTCCAGGTTTGTCATAGCTTTCCTCCCAAGAAGCAGTCGTCTTCTAATTTCATGGTGAGTCACCATCCACAGTGATTTTAGAGCCTAAGAAGAGGAAATCTGGACAGACTTTACATGTGCCATGATTTTCCAGTTGGAGAGAAATTTGAGTGCCCTTTGCAGGTGGATCCCCATTAAATATGGGAAAACAGTATTGATCTAAAATACAAAATACACTTGTATAAGAAATCACCCATCATAAAGTATAAAATTACCATAAGGCATGATAAATGAGATTAAAACTATTGTTTTCTCGACTTCATGTTTAAGTAATGCTCAGCTAGCATCTTCCTGAGAATGTGATGCCTATTAAAATAATTTTCACAGAATAATTATTGCAATTACAGTGAAAGAGTTTTGATATATCACATGGTCAAGAGCAATAACTCACCAAATGCCTGTGCTATTTCAGTGAGTTGGATCAGAAGTGAAGAAAGCTCAGCAGAGACCTAATGATTAATTTCTGTTGCTAACATTGTATGTTTCCTAGTGCACTGTATTCCCCAAATGTCTCTGTGGGTGGGAGAACATTTCTTAGTGTTTAGTTTCACTAGTGGATACCAGACGTAGGACTTGGATGTCTACTTCCTGAGTGTCTATATGAACGGCCATAGAGAATTATCCCTTATAGTATTTTTGCTCTTGTTGATCTTCTTCTTTAAAATGTCTCCTGTCCCAACCAGAATTGATATTTCATTACATTGTATTATAATGATAAAATTCTGATGATTCTGTATACAGAATTCTGTATAAATTCTGATGATTATTGTTGTTTTTTAATCAACCAGTCATGTCCTACTCTTTGCAACCCCATGGACTGCAGCACGCCATGCTGTATAAAAATTCTGATAATTCTGTTCAGTCACCTATCTCCAACTCTAAGTGACTGCATGTCCCATGGGGGCAGAACCGGGTCCCTCTTGTCTCCTACAAAAATAAATTTACTTTTCATATCCAGCTCTAACTTAACCTACACTGTGAAGTTCTCATCAGATTTTACTTGATGTAATTGTTACCTTGGAGAAGGCAATGGCACCCCACTCCAGTACTCTTGCCTGGAAAATCCCATGGATGGAGGAGCCTGGTAAGCTGCAGTCCATGGGGTCGCTGAGGGTCGGATACGACTGAGCGACTTAGCTTTCACTTTTCACTTTCATGCATTGGATAAGGAAATGGCAACCCACTCCAGTGTTCTTGCCTGGAGAATCCCAGGGACGGGTGAGCCTGGTGGGCTGCTGTCTACGGGATTGCACAGAGTCGGACACAACTGAAGCGACTTAGCAGCAGCAGCAGCAGCAATTGTTACCTTCCTTTGTTTCTATTACACTTTGTTCTGTTAGTAGTATTTATTACATGGTTTTAGAGGTAATTTGGAGAAGGCAATGGCACCCCACTCCAGTACTCTTGCCTGGAAAATCCCATGGATGGAGGAGCCTGGTAGGCTGCAGTCCATGGGGTCGCTAAGAGTCAGACATGACTGAGCGACTTCACTCTCACTTTTCACTTTCATGCATTGGAGGAAATGGGAACCCACTCCAGTGTTCTTGCCTGGAGAATCCCAGGGACGGGGGAGCCTGGTGGGCTGCCATCTATGGGGTTGCACAGAGTCAGACACGACTGAAGTGACTTAGCAGTAGTAGCAGAGGTAATTTGATGGAGCATGCTTCTTGCCATATATTGAATTCATTTTAAACAAAAATACCCCTATTCATATTCCTAGTATAGCACTTGTAATTTGTTGGTGTTTTGAGCTTAATAACTAGGCCTATCTCAGAAATCCCTCATTCAAACCATTCCAAAATGAATAATGATTTTATCCCTAAAATATGCCCTTTCTTTTTTTTAATCCCAAAGTGTTGTTGATGGATATTCATCTACTCATTCTCATATGCCAGAATTTAATCTTTCCTACCTTTCCACTGGCCATTCTCTACCATCCAATTAATCATTAAATTCTATTAAATTTACCTTCTGAATAATCATTGTCTCTAGTCCTTCCATTTCCATGGTTACATGACAATTGAAAGTGGCATGACCTATTGCTTTTCACCCGGGTCTCCACCTGATCCTTCCTCTTTGGCCCACGTTTGGCAAAGTTTCCAAAGTTAAACTAAAGAAAATTAATAAAATTAGGTATTTTTCTTTCTCTTTTATTATTATTATTATTTTTTTTAATTTTTTTTCCTTTTTTTAGATTTTAGTTTATTTTTTAACTTTACAATATTGTATTGGTTTTGCATATATCAACATGAATTCTCCACAGGTATACACATGTTCCCCATCCTGAACCCTCCTCCCTCCTCCCTCCCCATACCCTCCCTCTGGGTCATCCCAGTGCACCAGCCCCAAGCATCCAGTATCGTGCATCGAACCTGGACTGGTGACTCGTTTCGTATACGATATTATACATGTTTCAGTGCCATTCTCCCAAATCATCCCACCCTCTCCCTCTCCCACAGAGTCCAAAAGACTGTTCTATACATCAGTGTCTCTTTTGCTGTCTCCTATACAGGGTTATTGTTACCATCTTTCTAACTTCCATATATATGCGTTATTATACTGTATTGCTGTTTTTCTTTCTGGCTTACTTCACTCTGTATAATAGGCTCCAGTTTCATCCACCTCATTAGAACTGATTCAAATGTATTCTTTTTAAGGGCTGAGTAATACTCCATTGTGTATATGTACCACAGCTTTCTTATCCATTCATCTGCTGATGGACATCTAGGTTGCTTCCATGTCCTGGCTATTATAAACAGTGCTGCAGTGAACATTGGGGTACATGTGTCTCTTTCGATTCTGGTTTCTTCGGTGTGTATGCCCAGCAGTGGGATTGCTGGGTCATAAGGCAGTTCTATTTCCAGTTTTTTAAGGAATCTCCACACTGTTCTCCATAGTGGCTGTACTAGTTTGCATTCCCACCAACAGTGTAAGAGGGTTCCCTTTTCTCCACACCCTCTCCAGCATTTATTGCTTGTAGACTTTTGGATCGCAGCCATTCTGACTGGCATGAAATGGTACCCCATTGTGGTTTTGATTTGCATTTCTCTGATAACGAGTGATGATGAGCACCTTTTCATGTGTTTGTTAGCCATCTGTATGTCTTCTTTGGAGAAATGTCTATTTAGTTATTTGGCCCATTTTTTGATTGGGTCATTTATTTTTCTGGAATTGAGCTGTAGGAGTTGCTTGTAGGTATTTTTCTTACTTAAATTTCTTAAATACTCCAAATCCCAATCTATTACCTACAGAATGTACCCATTACTTTCTAGTGTTGAAATAAAGATATTTATGGTTCAGATACTTTTTTGGATTAATGCCATGGACCCCATTTTTTCCACTTCACATTCACAGTGCATTTTTCTTGCATCCATTTCATTGTTAGCCACTGGGTAAAACACTGTGAATAATATATATTGGATGCATATAATATATTGCATATCATATACATGGGTATCATATTTATTGGGTAAGGTGATGAGAAGGACATAGCAAAGTCTTTGAGAATCTAATGCTATTAGAGAAGACCTTAGGTAAACTCACATGTGACTAGTTGTCATATGACTAATATCATGTGAAAGAAAACACACAATTTTATGAGCATGAAAGGAGTGATGTCTCTATCTCAAAAAGTCAAAGATGGCATCAAAGAAGACATTTGAATAGTTAAGCAGGAATTTGTGAAACTGACAGAAGGGAGGGAGTCATTCTAAGCACAGGTGATGGCACAAAGACAAGGAGGCCTGCGATCACTTCCTACGTCGGGGAAAGACTAGTGTGAGAGTGCTGGTTGTCCTAGTGAGAGGAGGCTGGGAAAGTCTGCCGGGCTAGATTTAGAGGAACATTTATGCGACCCTGATGATTATGAACTTTCCCTTACTTAAAAGCCTTTCCAGTTCTTTGTTACTCACTCAGAAGATAATGAAACAATAATATTTGCTTGTCAAATAGATGACCCTGTGTGTAATGAGGAGGACAGATACTGGGAGCACAGAAAGCAATACAAAAACAATTGAAGTGACCTAGATTCAAGAAGAACGAGAATGTAAACTAAGGTGCTGTTGATGGCAGTGAAGAGTAGATGTTGGATTCTGAAGAGAATCCTAAGTTTGAGTTAATAGGACACTGTTAAATTGAGGTATGCTCAAAGCAAAGGGTAGGAAAGAATGTGATATGGTAGGTGAATGAAACTGGTGACCAACATAAAAGGGAGGCATGATTCTTCATAAGTATACAATAACTCTGAAGGTACCTGACATTCAGCTCAATAAATGAGAATTTTAGTTTTTGAACAATGAAGCAAAACATAATGGAAGACAAAACACAGCAAATGAAAATGGAAGGCTATCTTCTCTTTGTAGTACTCCTTTATAATAACAGATAAATGGGGATTACTGTAAACTATTTCAAGAGCAGTCCAGAAATATTAAATGGGAAATTCCACAAGTAAACAATTCACAAATTTAAAAGTGCATGCTCTTCTGAGTTGTATGATAAATTCACAGTCCTGCTCCATCATGCTCTGGGTGTGAATCAGCCTTTGAACTTAAGTGGGACCTTATGCCTTAGTTTCTCTGTCTATAGTTATGAGTACAGAGAAGCCTTGTCACTTCTGGTTGGACATTTCATTGCATGTTCCCTCCAGAACACCCTGCCTGAGTATTACCTGGCAGCATTCAATACTGTGAGCGCTCTGCAGCCTGGGTTGTTGAGTCATAGAATAAGCAAAGTCCCTGTTCTCCAATGGACATGTGATGTTTTAAGAAATAACTTTTGTAGTTCAAAGATACTGAGATATTAGGGCTGTTTGCAATGCAGCATCACCTACCATATCCCCATTGATACATTTGGGTCCTATATAATCCAAAAAGCAAGACTGGTAGTAACAAATACGTAAGACAAGTTCTGATTTTTATGTGAATCATAAATAGTTTTTGAAGTTTTATCTGTTTTTAGAGGTTTTCTTTGACAGTCAAAAAAACAAAGATCTTCTTGGTCCTCTACAATAAAAATTAAAGGTTTTTTAACTGGCAGTGTATCGATTGTTTTATTTTTAAGAACTTGACTGAGGTATAATTGACAGAATAATCTGCACAAAGTTAAGAGAATATAAGTTGATATGTTTTGACACTTGCATATACCCTTCGAAGCTTTACCTCAATCAAAACAATGAACATTTCCATAACTTTCAAATTGTTCTTTAAGACCCATGTAACTCATCTCTCCCACTCCTCCCTCCCTCCGCAGACTACTGATACTTTCATCATTGTACATTAGTTTGCATTTTCTTGAGTTTTAATAAGATCATGCAGTATGCAGTCTAGTTTCTTCCCCTCGGAATGATTCTTTTGAGATTCACTCGTATCAATTGCTTGTATGAATACTGTGTGCTGTTCTTAGTCACTCAGTCGTGTCTGATTCTTTGTGACCCCCATGGACCATAGCCCGCCCCGCCCCCAGCTCCTCTGTCCATGAGGATTCTCCAGGCAAGAATACTGGAGTGGGTTGACATGCCCTCCTCCAGGGGATCTTCCTAACCCAGGGATTGAACCCAAGTCTCCCACATTGCAGGCAGATTCTTTACTATCTGAGGAATCAGGGAAACCCAATAATTCATTTCTTTTTTTTTGTTGTTATTACTGAGTAGTAGTCTGTTGTGTGGATATAATACTATATGTTTGTCTACTCACCTGCTGTTAGACACTTGAGTTGATCCCAGTATTTGGCTATTAAAATAAAACTGCTTTGAACACTTCAGTACAAGTCTTTACATAAAAATAGGCTTTCATTTGTCTTGGGAACGTAGGAGCAGAATGGGTGAGTTAAATAGTAGGGCTAAGCTTAATTATCTAAAGAAACTGCAAATTATTTTTTAAGTGGGGTTCCATTCTACAGTACTACTGTGCATCAATGCCACTGTGTATGAGAGGTCCAATTCCTTCATGTCTTCTCCAATACTCAGTATGGTCAGTCTTTTTAAATACAGTCATTCTGTTAGGTGTGTAAGTATCTGATTGTGGTTGTACTTTTCATTACCCCAATTACTAAGATGCCAAGCATCTTTCCATGTGCTTATGTGCTAATTGTTTCTTTTGGTCCAATATCTATTCAAATCTTTTGCCCATTTTTCATTTTGGCTTGGAATACTGTTCTTACTGTTGAGCTTTGAGAATTCTTTGCAAAGAGATATTGGAAAAATTGGAGGGTAGTGGACATATTTGTTCCATTGATTGTAGCAATGGTATTACATATGTATATGTATGTCCAAATTTATAAAATTATACATTTGAAGTGTTTAGATATGCCAATTATATCTTGAAAGAATGGGGTGTATTTGTAATTTCATATACTTATAATAAACAAGAATGTTTAGTTAATTGAAATCACAACCTTGTAAATAAATTTGAAATGGTTAACTTGTCTAAATCGATTAACACATATCCCTTCTGGTTGAGATTTTGTTATATTATTCTCAGTATTGCAGTATCTAAGATCATTAAGCTCATTAAATTTAATAAATTTATGAAATTCACTAGTACTTAAAAATCATTTGTTAAACAATTAAAATACTTAAAAGGGAAACTAAGTTTGTAAATTTACTTAAAAAATTTTTATAGCCTTGACTATGTTTTAAAAATATGTCAAGTATTTTCAGAGGCTACTTAAAAGTTGTAAAAGAAAGAATGCTGCTCATTGTCCAGTTGTACAAGGTTCAAGTCATTAGCTACTGCAGTCACTGATGGACAGCACCCTGAAAGGAATTTAAGACAGAAAACAGAATAGGGCATTCTGTGCTTTGGAAAAACAGGCCCCTTAGATAGTTAAATGTATATCTCAAGAAAGATTTTAATAGGCCTGAATTCTTGCATCTTCTCATATATAGAAAAGCACTAAAATCAATAATCGAGATATCTGTTCCTTGTAACCAGCAGACTTCTTTTATCAAGAAGTATGCTTGACTTCATGTATTCTGCAGCAAAAAATCATATATAAACTATCTTCTTCCCCTGCCTCTTTGGAGCAGTTCCCTCAGAGCTACTGAGAGGTTCTTTTCTCAGGCTGTTGTCCTCAGTAAGGTTCCTGAATAAAACTGAAACCTACAATTCTTGTACTGTGCATTTTTTTCAGTTGGGAAAGTGATTTTTCTTAAAAATTTATATACTTTTGGCCATGCCACATGGACTGAGGGATCTGAGGGATCCAACCTACCCCTGTGGTGGAAATGTGGAGTCTTAACCACTGGACTGTCAGGGAAGTCCCAACAAAGTGATTTTTAAATTTTGATTAATTTAAAATGTTTCGTAAGTGAAGCAACAAGATTTACAAATTCACTGCTTCAAAGATAACTTCTAAGCTTTAACTGTCTTCCTCAGTTAAGAGAGAAAAACTATTACTCTGTGCCCTCTACAGCAGACCTCCAGGTACTGCAAATCAAGGTTTGGTGTCAGAGCAAATAACCTCAGGACTTGTGATATTTATCAGGAAAACCACAATCTAATAGCACCCAAAGCAGATGGCTTTTTCTCACTTCTGTGTCCATCTTCCCCAAAAGTCCCTGTAGGAGAGCAAAATTTGCAACCCCAGTTGTATCTCTTTGGTAAGGGGATTAATTTAGGCTGATTATTTTTAAGAAACAGAAGACTAAGGAATTCTTTCTTTTTATCTCCCCCTTGGCTGACTAAAGAATTTAGGTAAAACACCTGTTTCAGGAACAGAGCTATCATCAGAAATACCTGCAGAGAATACAAGCTAGGTGTGGTGGGGGGAAACTCAGGAAGACCTAGAGGTCAGAGTATACTCTGGGTCCTATTGTCTCTGCATGGCTCAGCAAACCTTTTTTTTTTTTTACCATATACTCACTTTTCCACCACTGTGTGAATTACCTTCCTCCCCTTTGAAGTCTCAAACTTCTTCTTTTGTCTTTAGCTGAAGATGGGGTCTTTGACCATTTGGCTTAGCTATCTATTTTTCCTGGGTCTCTCCTGTATGTTCGTGATATTCAACTTTTGTTTGATCTTTCCTTTCTTAATCTATCTCATGTCAATTTAATTTTTAGGCCAGCCAGCAGAATCTAGAAGGGAAAATTTCTTCTTCCCTGACACATACAGATATGTGAAACTCAGTCAATTTCTTCTTGCACTCAAGGAGGAAATCAAAATCCTAAAAATGGGATTAGAAAGGATACTTGAAAGCCTGATTAAAAGTTTGGACTTTAAAGTAGCTATTAATATATAGAAGGTATTTAAACAAGAGACATAATGGATCAAAGTTGTTTTCAGGAACATTGGTTTGGTGGTATTTTGACAGGATTAGAATTGAGAGGCACCGTACATAGAGGAGAAATAATGTGACCAGAACTACTGATAGTCTGGACAGGAGTGCTGTCATAGAAATCAAGGGATAGTTTTAAGAAACAACTCAGAAGGAAACCCTAGAAAAATTTGGTCACTGATTGGATCTGGATATCAGAGATAGAAAAGATTCTCAAGGCTTCATGATTTGGTGATTGATCCCTTAAGAGAACTCTGGAGTCAGAGAAGGATCTGACTGGGATGATGAACAATTATATGATCATTATAAAACTGATAGCCTAGTGAATATATACATGTGAATATGTTACTGTATCAGCAGACTGGTGAATCAAAGATGAAATCAGCGTTGCAGAATATATGACAGTGCCTTTCGTCAATAATAAGGGTGTGGGCCTGGAGGTTAAAGCCGCAACGAAAGGTATCCTTTATAAATACACTTAACCCTTGAACAGTGTTGGGGCTGGGATACCAACCCTTCGCATAGTCGAAAATCCATTTGTGTGTGCATATGTGTGTGTGTATATATATATGTATATACATATAACTTTATAATTAGCCATCTGTATTCATGTTTCTACATACGGAGATTCAACCAACACGGACTGTGTTCCCTTGGAGGAGGGCATGGCAACCCACTCCAGTATTCTTGCCTGGAGAATCCCATGGACAGAGGAGACTAGCAGGCTACAGTCAGTGAGGTCTAAAAGAGTCAGACACAACTGAGCGACTAAGCACAGATTGTATAGTATTTATAGTACGTACTTAGTGGGAAAAATCCACATATAAGTGGACCCAGGCAGTTCAAGAGTTAACTGAAGTATAATCCTTCTGTAGATCACATTTTTTTTTAAAATCCAGATAAAGTCACCATTTCTTCCAAATGTGTATTGTCAGCAACCTTTCCAAGTACCTGTCTGGACTTTGCTGCTCATGGTTACATGGTCCACCTTCCTCTCCCTTTCCCAGGGTCATGAGGGCTCCTTTTCTTGTGAGTCCATTAAAGTTTTTTCTCATCTCTTCATAAAAAGGCAGTCTCAGATGAATACTTAAATTGTGTATTAAAGTAAATCTACAAGTTTACTATCTTGAGGAACTCAAATAAGATCCTTGGTTCTCATCTCTGACTAGTGATCATTGATTTTCTTTCTCCCAGCAAAGCTGTTAAACATAGTTTAATAGATATTCTTTGCTGGTCCAATGGTTAAGACTTGCTGCTTTCACTGCCAGGGCCCAGATTCAGTCCCTGGTTGAGGAATTAAGATCCCACAAGCCAGAGGGGGCAGCTCCCCCTCCCCCCTCCAAAAAAAAAAAAAAAATTAGTGAAGGCTACAATCCTTATTGTAAAATTTGAAATCTGTGGTCTTACTGGAATTGTAAATAGTTGAGCAACATAAAGTAAATCATGGGGGCAGTTTTAGTTTAAGGGAAAAAAAACCCACTGTGTTTGGGATCTATGATGAGATTTTCCCTATATGGACAACAGTTCTTCTTGTGGGCAAACAGAGGGCAAAGGACAGATTTAGCACTGTCATTCCTTGACCCTGATGAAACATAGCTGTATGGGAAAGAGGAGTGCCTAGCAATTTTAAATGCAAGATTCTCAAATTTATTCTTATTCCATCACTCAATCGTGTCTGACTCTGCAACTCTGTGGACTGCAGCATGCCAGGCTTCCCTGTCCTTCACCATCTCCCAGAGCTTGCTCAAACTCATGTCTAATTGAGTCAGTGATTCTCAAATTGGTAGAGAGCAAAATAGGGTAGAAATTTGAGAATTGAGTGGAATTGGAAGATCTGAATGAATAACTAGGAATATCCTTTTGAATCTGAAGTCTACTCTTTACAGGAAATAGCGCTCCTGCTATGGAAATTGTTTTTTTTTTTTTTTTTCATTTTAAGCTACCAAAACTAAGACTTGAGAAGGTCAGATTTCACCAATAAATCTAAGACACCCCAAGGGTACAGGAAGAGTTATAGTAAAGCTTACTTAGTTTCCCTAAATGACCTAGCCTTGAAGTTGTGCGGTAGTCACAAGATTAAACACACTTTTTTTGTAAAGGATTTTTAGTAAATACTTTTGGCTCTGTGGTTTGCAGCTACTCAGCTCTGCCATTTTAGCATTAACCATCATCAATACTTGGCTGAATGAGTGTGGCTTTGTGACAATAAAACTTTATTTGCAAAACAACAGGGCAGATTTGGCCCACGGGCCACAGTTTAATGATCTCTGGGGATGGAAAGACATTGGTATGAAAATCAGTTTGATTGTAATCTGGTCTTAATGTTGCTTTTGAACAAGTTTGTGATTTCAAGAAATGGTGTTTCCTTCTCAAGAACTTATAGTTAATATGAATTGAACACTTTTTATTTTGCCATACTTTATGAGCTTCATCTATTTAATATGTATAGCAATCTAATGTGCACGCAATTTTATTAGTTTAAAACACAGCTAGTGGGTTTCAGAATGACAATTTAAACTCAAGTCTATTTATCTCTAAAGTTCATATTATTCAGTTCAGTCACTTAGTTGTGTCCAATTCTTTGTGACTCCATGGACTGCAGCACACCAGGCTTCCCTGACATCACCAACTCCTGGAGTTTACTCAAACTCATGTCCATTGAGTTGGTGATGCCACCTAACTATCTCATCCTCTGTTATCCCCTTCTCCTCCCGCCTACAGTCTTTTCCAGAATTAGAGCTTTTACAGTAAGTCAGTTCTTTGCATCAGATGGCCAAAGTATTTGAGCTTCTGCTTTAGCATCAGTCCTTCCAGTGACTGTTCAGGACTGACTTCCTTTAGGATTGACTGGTTTGATCTCCTTGCAGTCCAAGGGAATCTCAAGAGTCTTCTCTAACACCACAGTTCAAAAGCATCAATTCTTCAGTGCTCAGCTTTCTTTATAGACCACTCTCACATCCATACATGACCACTGTAAAAACCATAGCTTTGACTAGACAGACCTTTATTGGCAATGTAATGTCTCTGCTTTTTAATATGCTGTCTAGTTTGGTTATAGCTTTTCTTCCAAGGAGCAAGCATCTTTTAATTTCATGGCTGCAGTCACCATCTGCAGTGAGTTTGGAGCCCCTCAAAATAAAGTCTCTCACTGTTTCCACTGTTTCCCCATCTATTGCGATGAAGTGATGGAAATGGATAACATGCTCTTAGTTTTCTGAATGTTGAGCTTTAAGCCAACTTTTTCACTCTTCTCTTTCACTTTCATCAAGAGGCTCTTTAGTTTTTCTTCGCTTTCTGACATCAGGTGGTGTTATCTGCATATCTGAGGTTATTGATATTTCTGCTGGCAATCTTGATTCCAGCTTGTGTTTCATCCAGCCCAGCATTTCACATGATGTATTCTGCATAGAAGTTAAATAAGCAGGGAGAAAATATACAGCCTTGAAGTACTCCTTTTCTAATTTGGAACCAGTCTGTTGTTCCATGTCCAGTTCTAACTGTTGCTTCTTGACCTGCATACAGATTTCTCAGGAGTCAGGTAAGGTGGTATGGTATTCCCACCTCTTTAAGAATTTTCCACAGTTTATTGTGATCCACAAAGTCAGAGGCTTTGGCCTAGTCAATGAAGCAGAAATAGATGTTTTTCTGGAACTATCTTACCTTTTTGATGATCCAGCGAATACTGGCAATTTGATCTCTGGCTCCTCTGCCTTTTCTAAATAGATGGTTCTAAATAGCTTGAACAACTGGAAGTTCATGGTTCATGTACTGTTGAAACCTAGCTTGGAGGATTTTGAGCATTAGTTTGCTAGTGTGTGAAATGAGTGCAATTGTGCGGTAGTTTGAACATTCTTTGGCACTGCCTTTCTTTGGGATTGGAATGATCACATGGACCACAGCCTTGTCTAATTCAATGAATCCATGAGCCATGCCATGTAGTGTCACCCAAGAAGGATGGGTCCTGGTGAAGACTTCTGACAAAACTGGAGAAGGGAATGGCAAACCACTTCAGTATTCTTGCCTTGAGAACCCTATGGACAGTGTGAAAAGGCAAAAAGAGAGGACCCTGAAAGATGAACTCCCCAGGTTGGTAGGTGCCCAATAAGCTACTGGAGAACAGTGGAAAAGTAACTCCAGAAAGAATGAAGAGATGGAGCCAAAGCAAAAACAACACCCCTTTGTGGATGTGTGACTGGTGATGGAAGTAAAGTCCAATGCTGTAAAGAACAATATTGCATAGGAATCTGGAATGTTAGGTCCATGAATCAAGGCAAATTGGAAGTGGTCAAACAGGAGATGGCAAGAGTGAACATCAACATTTTAGGAATCAGTGAACTAAAATGGACTGGAATGGGTGAATTTAACTCACCCATTGACAAAACTGGAGAAGGGAATGGCAAACCACTTCAGTATCTACTACTGTGGGCAAGAATCCCTTGGAAGAAATGGAGTAGCTCTTATAGTCAACAAGAGAGTCCAAAATGCAATACTTGGATGCAATCTCAAAAACGACAGAATGATCTCTGTCCATTTCCAAGGCAAACCATTCAGGATCACGGTAATCCAAGTCTATGCCCCAACCAGTAATGTTGACGAAGCTGAAGTTGAATGGGTCTGTGAAGACCTACAAGACCTTCTAGAACTATGTTAGTTTTAGATGTCCTTTTCATTACAGGGGACTGGAATGCAAAAGTAGGAAATCAAGAGATACCTTGGCCTTGGGGTACAAAATGAAGCAGGGCAAAGGCTAACAGAGTTTTGTCAAGAGAACGCACTGGTCATAGCAAACACCCTTTTCCAACAACACAAGAGAAGACTCCACACATGGACATCACCAGATGGTCAATACTGAAATCAGATGGATTATGTTCTTTGCAGCCAAAGATGGAGAAGCTCTATACAGTCAGCAAAAACAAGACCGGGAGCTTACTGTGGCTCAGATCATGAACTCCTTATTGCCAAATTCAGACTTAAATTTAAGAAAGTAGGGAAAACCAATAGACCGTTCAGGCATGACCTAAATCAAATCCCTTCCATTATTATACAGTGGAAGTAACAAATAGATTCAAGGGATTTGATATGATAGACAGAATGCCTGAAGAACTGTGAATGGAGGTTTGTGACATTGTACAGGAGGCAGTGATCAAGACCATCCCCAAAAAAAGAAATACAAAAAAGCAAATTGTTTATGTAAAATAGATAGCCAATGGGAATTTTCTGCATGGCTCAGGAAGCTGAAATAGGGACTCTGTATCAACCTAGAGGGATTGGATGGGGAGAGAGATGGGAGGGAGGTTCAAAAAGGAGGGGATATATGTATACCTATGGCTGATTCATGTTGAAGTTTGACAGAAAACAAAAAAATTCTGTAAAGCCATTATCCTTTAGTGAAAAATAAATTAATTTAAAATAAAGGCAAATGTTTGTTCAGGAGGCCTTACAAATATCTGTGAAAAGAAGAGAAGCTAAAGGCAAATGAGAAAAGGAAAGATATATAAATTTGAATGCAGAGTTCCAAAGAATAACAAGGAGAGATAAGAATCCTTCCTCAGTGATCAATGCTAAGCAGTAGAAGGAAACAATAGAGTGGGAAACACTGGAGATCTCTTGAAGAAAATTAGAGATAACAAGGGAACATTTCATGCAAAGATGGGCACAATAAAGGACAGAAATGGTATGAACCTAAAAGAAGCAGAAAATGTTAAGAAGAGATGGCAAGAATGCACATAAGAACTACACAAACAAGATCTTTATGACACAGATAATCACAATGGTGTGATCACTCACCTAGAGCCAGACATCCTGGAATGAGAAGTCAAATGGGCCTTAGGAAGGATCACTACAAACAAAGCTAGTGGAGGTGATGGAATTCCAGCTGAGCTATTTCAAATCCTAAAAGATGATGCTGTAAAAGTGCTTCACTCAGTATGCCAGCAAATTTGGAAAACTCAGCAGTGGCCACAGAACTGGAAAAGGTCCATTTTCATACCAATCCCAAAGAAAGACAATGCCAAAGAATGTTCGTATTCTAAATTATAACCAAGTGACTCCTGGTAAATTTGAACTTAATATTTGAACTTAATAATGGTGGATTTGAACTTAATATTCCCTAACTGCTCTTCTGTAGTAATTTTGTGGTAAAAATAAGAGATTTGTCTGTAGTATGTTTCCATTTTTTCTGGTCTGGTAATTAGGGATTTTCTTAAAGAGATTTGCTGAATTTCTTTTGTATGTTAGTTCCAAGCTTGTTTTTGAACCTGGTCAGCCACTGGGATGACAGACTTTGAGGAGATGCTTCTCTACTAAAAGGAGGTTAACCAGGGTTCTCCATCCTCTGCAGAATGCCTTTCCTATGCTTTTATGTTCTGTTTTTAAAGAAAGGTCATTCCACTCTTTTTCAGCATAAATTTTTATATTTCTACACCGATGAGAGGTAAGATACAGACAGTCTTTAAGAAAGTCACTCAGAGGCCTCTACAAGGTCACACATAATTTTTCCACCCAAGACCAGCAGATATTCAAGGTTCATTAAAAGATAGTAAAAGTGTCCATGCTCTAATAACCTGTGCTCATTTAAAAACGTTTCCCATGAAATATCTTTAGAAATCAGATTATGTGTAAAGATAGATAGAAAAAATCAAAGGCTTTAGAAGTTGAGTAATATATTGAGCAATGTATACATAGTAGATGTTCAACACATGACAAGATTAATTTTTGTGTGTGTGTCATTGCTTGCTAGGCTTTAATTTAAAAAGAACTATGTTTGATAAGATTATCCATTTAGATGTTATGACAAATTTATAAAGCCAGCTGCAGAATAATTTGTAGGATTTCATTACTATGTATGTGATACAATTTTTTTTTAAGCTATTGCCTTTAGATTAAATAAATCATTTTGCTATTTATTTGAAAGGTCTCTTCAGGGGGAAAGTGCTCTAAAATTTTTTGAATTAAAAAAATTGAAGGTGATGTATGTCAGGAAGTAAAGGATACAGAAGGTAAAATTTGAAGGATAAGGAGAAGTAGGACCAGGGAAAGAGGAGGAAAATAGTGTTCAAGATAAAGTTAATTCTTCTGGAATCTAGTTGAGAGAGGGAGGGGGAATGAGACAGAAGAAAACAAATTCAGAGAGAGATCATGGAACAATTTAAAAGGCAGGAGGAAATGTAAGGAGGAAGTTGGGAAAGAAAGAGGTTGGCAGAGGAGAAAGGGAGACAGAAGGTCAGAAAAGGGAACAGAGAAGGAATGAGAAGCTGGAATGAGATGGGCATGAGGGAGAGCAATCACCGAGAGAATTAGTCAGAAGGAAACAGAAGAAACTCCAGGGAAGAAAGGAAAGGGGAGGAGGTGGAATGTGAGAGCAGATTATGGCAGGCCCTCCCTACCCTCCTGTTTGCAAATTTGCCCTCCCACAGAGCTTCCTCACTTCCTCTTCCTGCTCTTTATTCACTGCTCTAAGTTTCAATCTTGAGACAAAAAGAAGGCTGTTGAGATACTTGAAAGTAGGGCAGAAAGGCTTCTGGGAGGAAGGCAGTGGTCGGCCTCCAAGCTTGCAAATGAGTTTCACTTTTCACGCTGGCTTTGGTTGTTGACAGTGATGCTGCCATGGAGGAGTCCCCTGGGCTCAGCAGAAAAGGGTACAGAGATCAAACCTGGAAGCTCTTGGTAATAGGTGCCAGCTGAATAAGTGTTTGTCATCCTTGGGCTAGAGCCAGAAATAAAGACCCTAGTTTTGTCTCTTTTTTCCCCCCTTAAATTCTTTTGTTTTGAGAATGATTTTCCCAGTTTTTGATATCTCTCCTCTGAATATAGATAAGTTGAAAGTCATGTTTTTTTTTCATTACTTCTCCAGTGGCTCAGTGCTAAAGAATTTGCCTGCAATGCAGAAGACACAAGAGACACAGGTTCAATTCCTGAGTTGGGAAGATCCCCTGGAGAAGGAAATGACAACCCACTTCAGTATTCTTGCCTGGGGAATCCCATGGACAGAGGAGCCTGGCAGGCTACAGACTATGGGGTTGCAAGAGTCAGACACGACTTAGCAACCAAACCACCACATTAGGGAATGAAAGTTAGTTCAGCATGGTTGAAAAGAAGAGAAAGAGACTGTGTTCAAATGATGTGTGCTATGGAACAGCAGTGTATTGGTAAATCTGTTCTCAAATAGAAAGAACATTCATTTGTAACTTTTGCCAGTTTTTGTGGTGTAAAAATTCTCACCAAGGCCAAAATCAAGCTGCCAACAGTTTATAAACTGACTTGAAAACTTGTATTTAACAGTCATTTTTCAAACACCAGTGGAGCTAGCTCTACACAGCAGAAGTAAGCAATAGCCAGACCAAGATGGATTTCTAAGCCTTTGATTTTTTCCCAAACATTTCTGAAAGATAACGAATCTAAAAGTGGCATGGTCAGATCTGTCCTTTAGAAAGATTGTGCCACCAGCTCTGTAAGGGAATGCATTGAGTCAGGGCAAAGCTAAGGCCAGAGGCAGCCTCTTAACTAACTGTCCAGAGTTCAAACCTCGTCTGCTCCTTTTGGCTGTATGAAGTTGAACAAACCATTTAACCTCTTTGGTCTCTTGTTTCTTTAACAAAATATGGTTGATAACATTACACAGTGTTTGGAGGGAACATGAAAAGTGATTCTATGGAAACACTTTTTAAAGGTAAAATTATTAATTTGTTCTTTTTCTCTCTCTTTCTACCTGTGCTGTGCTTAGTCACTCACTCGTGTCCAACTCTTTGAGACCCCATGGACTGTAGCCCACCAGATGCCTCTGTCCATGGGATTCCTCAGGCAAAGAATACTGGGGTGGGTTGCCATCCCCTCCTTCAGGGGATCTTCCGAACCCAGGGATCAAACCCAAGTCTCTCACATTGCAGGTGGATTCTTTACTATCTGAGCTGCCTTGTTCTTTTCTCTCTCTTTCTCTGTCTACCTACCATTTCCCAAATTCTTTTCTCTGGCCCAGAGTGCTAGAAAGAGTATTAGATGGGAAGCAAGAATGCCTTGGGTCTGCACATTGCTCAACCACCAACCTAACTCTCTGGTCCTTTCTTATGTCATGAATTAGGTAACTGCCTCCTGATTTAAAAAAAAAAAATGTATTTATTTATTTGGCTGCACCTGGTCTTTGATACAGCATGCAGGACCTTTGCTTTTGGTGTGTGAACTCTTAGTTGCAGCATGTGGGATCTAGTTCCCTGACCAGGGATTGGGTCCAGGCCACCTGCATTGGGAATATGGAGTCTTAGCCACTGGACTCCCAAGGAAGTCCTGTGCCTTGTAATTTTAAAGAGATAAAAACATTTGCTGAAAAAAAAAATTGATGTAATTATCTACATGTCTTTTGTAGAGAAGATGGATTAGTTAAAATGATTGAAAGCTGATGCTCCCCCCACCCTGCTTTTTTTGTTAGCAAGGCAAGTAATGTGTGAGCAACAGTGAAGCAACATTAATTGTGACTTAGTAGATAAGAAAATGCCTTGTAGACAGAGTATACTATAAAACAGAATGAAATCCTGCTACCTTTATTCATTAGGTGATTTAAATCTCAGAAAGTCAGCTACTTACATTAGCATTTTTCTTGGCTGGTAAATCAAATACTTTTGCAAGGTATGTGTCAGAATTAGTTTACGCCTTTTCAGAAATTTGTTTTAGCACAGTAGTCTGTTTTTTTTCCATAGAATTTGTTGTCTATGGTTTTAAGAGCTCACCAGGAAATCTCCCAAGGTATGCAAATGGATCACAGGAACTTTTTGTTTGGTTAGGTGATAGAGCAGGGGTGTTTAAACCTTTTGTGTGTTCTATGGACAGCTGAGGCAGTGTGATAATGCCTCACATTTTTTTCTCTCAGAATGCTTGTAAATGTATAACAAAATATATAAGATTATAAGGAAATTAATTATTTTGAAATGGAGTTATCAAAACACTACACATTTGAGATATAGTAATAAATTTGCTTCTATTTAATATGCTCATAACCATATGCTCTAATAACTATCTTAAATCTCTAAGTGCCAAAGAATATAAATATTTCAAGAGCCATCATGTGAAAATGGCTGTGATTTCTATTACTGACAGTCAGTACTGCTTATACTACTTCCCTACATCATAATTAACATGTATGCTAAATTTTAGTTTGAGTAGAATAAAGACATTATAATATTTAAAATAAATTATTAAAAGTCATAAACCATAGAGGTTAAAAACTCCTTTAGAGGAAACTTAAGCCTCAGTGGGTGGGGTCTGGGGAAGGTTAGAGTAGATAAATTTTAGAGGTTTTTAGTGTTTGCTTTTTAAATTTTTAAAACAAATTTTATTTTTTGTAATCATATATTGGTTAGGGAAAAAGGAGACATTCTATTCTGGGAAAAATGTTGCTTTTATTTTTATTTATTTTAATTTTTATTGGCATACAGTTGATTTACAGTATTGTTAGTTTTAGGTATACAGCAAGATGAATCAGTTTTATACATATATTCGTTCTTTTTTAGACTATTTTCCCATATAGGTAATTACAGAATATTGTGTAGAGTTCCCTGTGATATATAGCAAGTCTTTGTTAGTTATCCATTTTATATATAGTAGTATGTATATGTTAATACCAATCTCCTAATTTATCTCTTTCCTCACATTTCCTCCTTGGTAACCATAAGTTTCGTTTCAAGATCTGTTAGTTTCTTTCAGCTTGTAAATAAGTTTACTTATATTATTTTTATTAGATTTCACATATAAGTGATATGTGAAGTATAATATCTTTCTCTGACTTACTTCACTTGGTGAGACAATCCCTAGGTCCATCCACATTTCTCCAAATGGCATTATTTCATTCTTTTTATGGCTAAGTAATATTCTATGGCATATATATGTACCATATCTTCCTTGGGACCTGGAATGTTAGGTCCATGAATCAAGGCAAATTGGAAGTGGTCAAACAGGAGATGGCAAGAGTGAACATCAACATTTTAGGAATCAGTGAACTAAAATGGACTGGAATGGGTGAATTTAAGTCAGATGATCTTTATATCTACTACTGTGGGCAAGAATCCCTTAGAAGAAATGGAGTAGTCATCATAGTCAACAAAAGAGTCCGAAATGCAGTACTTGGATGCAATCTTAAAAATGACAGAATGATCTCTGTTCATTTCCAAGGCAAACCATTCAATATCACAGTAATCCAAGTCTATGCCCCAACCAGTAATGCTGAAGAAGCTGAAGTTGAATGGGTCTGTGAAGACCTACAAAACCTTCTAGAACTATGTTAGTTCTAGATGTCCTTTTCATTACAGGGGACTGGAATGCAAAAGTAGGAAGTCAAGAAACACCTGGAGTAACAGGCAAATTTGGCCTTGGAGTACAAAACAAAGCAGGGCAAAGGCTAACAGAGTTTTGTCAACAGAACACACTGGTCATAGCAAACACCCTCTTCCAACAACACAAGAGAAGACTCCACACATGGACATCACCAGATGGTCAATACTGAAATCAGATGGATTATATTTTTTGCAGCCAAAGATGGAAAAGCTCTATACAGTCAGCAAAAACAAGACCGGGAGCTTACTGTGGCTCAGATCATGAACTCCTTATTGCCAAATTCAGACTTAAATTTAAGAAAGTAGGGAAAACCACTAGACCATTCAGGCATGACCTAAATCAAATCCCTCCCATTATTATACAGTGGAAGTGACAAATAGATTCAAGGGATTAGATCTGATAGACAGAATGCCTGAAAGAACTATGGATGGAGGTTTGTGACATTGTACAGGAGACAGTGATCAAGGTCATCCCCAGAAAAAGAAATGCAAAAAGGCAAATGGTTTATGTAAAATAGTTAGCCAATGGGAATTTGCTGTATGGCTCAGGAAACTCAAACAGGGGCTCTGCATCAACCTAAAGGGGCAGGATGGAGAGGGAGGTTCAAAAAGGAGGGGATATATGTATACCTATGGCTGATTCATGTTGACGTTTGACAGAAAGCAACAAAATTCTGTAAAGCAATTATCCTTTAATAAAAGATAAATTAATTTAAAATAAAAAGGCAAATGGCATCTGACAAGGCCTTACAAATAGCTGAGAAAATAAGAGAAGTTAAACGCAAAGGAGAAAAGGAAAGATACACCCATTTGAATGCAGAGTTCCAAAGAATAACAAGGAGAGATAAGAAAACCTTGCTCAGTGATCAATGCAAAGAAATAGAGGAACACAATAGAATGGGGAGTACTAGAGATCTCTTCAAGAAAATTAGAGACACCAAGGGAACATGTAATGCAAAGATGGGCACAATAAAGGACAGAAATGGTATGGACCTAACAGAAGCAGAAGATATTAAAAAGAGGTGGTAAGAATACACAGAAGAGAACTATACAAAGAAGATCTTCATGACCCAGATAACCACGATGGTGTGATCACTCACCTAGAGCCAGACATCCTGGAATGCGAAGTCAAGTGGGCCTTAGGAAGTATCACTATGAACAAAGCTAGTGGAAGTGATGGAATTACAGTTGAGTTATTTCAAATCCTAAAAGATGATGCTGTGAAAGTGCTGCACTCAATACGCCAGCAAATTTGGAAAACTCATCAGTGGCCACAGGACTAGAAAAGGTCTGTTTTCATTCTAATCCCAAAGAAAGGCACTAACAAAGAATGTTCAAACTACTGCACAATGGTACTCATCTCACATGCCAGCAAAGTAATGCTCAAAGTTCTCCATGCCAGGCTTCAACGGTACATCAGCCATGAGCTTCCAAATGTTTAAGCTACTTAGAAAAGGCAGAGGAACCAGAGATCAAATTGCCAACATCCATTTGATCATCAAGAAAGCAAGAGAGTTCAAGAAAAACATCTACTTCTGCTTTATTGATTATGCCAAAGTCTTTGACTGTGCAGATCACAACAAACTGTGGAAAATTCTTAAAGAGATGGGAATACCAGACAACTTTACCTGCCTCCTAAGAAATCTGTATGCAGGTCAAGAAGCAACAGTTAGAACTGGACATGGAACAATGGACTGGTTCCAAATCGGGAAAGGACTACTTCAAGGCTGTATATTTTCTCCCTGCTTATTTAACTTCTATGCAGAGTACATCATGTGAACTGCTGGGCTGGATGAATCACAAGCTGGAATCAAGATTTCCAGGAGAAATATTAATAACCTCAGATATGGAGATGACAGCAGCCTTATGGCAGAAAGCAAAGAAGAACTAAAGAGCCTCTTGATGAACCTGAAAGAGGAGAGTTAAAAAGTTGGCTTAAAACTCAACATTCAGAAAACTAAGATCATGGTATCCAGTCCCATCACTTCATGGCAAATAGATGGGGAAACAATGGAAACAGTGACAGACTTTATTTTTGTGGGCTCCAAACTCACTGCAGATGGTGACTGCAGCCATGAAATTAAAAGATGCTTGCTCCTTGGAAGAAAAAGCTATGACCGGCCTAGATAGCATATTATAAAGTAGAGACATTACTTTGCCAATAAAGGTCCATCTAGTCAAAGTTATGGTTTTTCCAGTAGTCATGTATGGATGTGTGAGTTGGACCATAAAGAAAGTTGAGTGTCAAAGAATTGATGCTTTGAACTGTGGTGTTAGAGAAGACTCTTGAGAGTCCCTTGGACTGCAAGATCAAACCAGTCAATCCTAAACGAAATCAGTCCTGAATATTCATTGGAAGGACTGATGCTGAAGCTGAAACTCCATACTTTAGCTACCTAATGGGAAGAACTGAGTCATTGCAAAAGATCCTGATGGTGGGAAAGATTGAAGGCAGGAAGAGAAGGGGACGACAGATCATGAGATGGTTGGATAGCATCACCAACTCGATGGACGAGAATTTGAGTAAGCTCCAGGAGTTGGTGCTGGACAGGGAAACCTGGCATGCTGCAGGCCATAAGGCCACAAAAAGTCGGACATGACTGAGTGACTGAACTGAATTGATATCTTCCTTATCCATTCCTCTGTTGATGGACATTTAGGTTGTTGGCATGTCTTGGCTATTGTAAAGAGTGCTGCAATGAATATTGGGGTGCATATATCTTTTCTAATTATGGTTTTCTCTGGATATATGTTCAGGAGTGGGTATATGGAATTGCTGAATCATACAGTAGTTCTAAATTTAGTGTTTTAAGGACCCTCCATACTGTTCTCTATAACAATTGTACATTCCCACCAACGGTGTAGGAGGGTTCTCTTTTCTCCATACCCTCAGATGTTGGGGTTTGGGGAAGGTTCACTTAGATAAATTTTAGAGTTGTTTTTTTTTAATTCCTTAGGTTTTTATAATCTATGATTCTATAAAATAAAATATATCAACATTCCTTAGTCAAGGTGATGGTGGTGCTGCCATTGCTGATAAAATAGCAGTTGGCACTTGCTGATCACTCACCATAAGCCAGGCAGTGTGGTAAGAACCTGAAAATGATCATTTTGTTAGTCCTCACAGCAAACCATGGGTGGGCACCTCAAATGTTCTCATTTTGCCATCAGTAAACGTGAATCACTGAAATAATATATGTTACTCCACGTCTTATACCTCTAGAAGTTGCATTCAAATTCCGTGTGTATTTGACTCCAGAATCTGTCTTGAACCATTTCATCATTTAAAATCATTCTCATACCATTTTGATGATTTTTTTTGTCATGTCACTTATGCTATTAATTGCTTGATATTTTTCAGTTGATTGATTTTTTAAAAGAAAAATTCATATAACTATGATATTTGCAAAGCTTATGCAACTTTCCATAAAGAAAAGGTGACCATGAGTATAAAAATACAATAAAACTAAACAGAACTGCTTATTGTGAGTTTCTTAAAAAGGGAGATTATCAAGTCACAGAGTTACTAAGGCTATATTAGAATCATCCTGAGACTTTCTCTTTGAAGTAAATACATTTATTTTAATTGACAAGGAAATTATTTTTCTTTTATGTGATTCAACATTATTTAAAACCAAATAAATCTTCTTGTAGTTGACTAGAGGGCCTCCCTGGTAGCTCAGCTGATAAAGAATCTGCCTGCAATGCAGTAGATCCTGGTACTTTTCCTGGGTCTGAAAGATCTGCTGGAGAAGGGATAGGCTACCCACTCCAGTATTCTTGGGTTTCTTTGGTGGCTCAGTTGGTAAAGAATTCACCTGCAACGTGGGAAACCTGGGTTCAGTCCCTGGGTTGGGAAGATCCCCTGGAGAAGGGAACAGCTACCCACTTTAGTATCCTGACCAGTATTTCAGTATTCTGGTAGTTGACTAGAGGACAGGGTCCTAAGCTTTGGAAAATGCTGCCCTGCTCCCGGACACAGGCTAAGGTTACTGTTGTAGAAAACACAAGGCTATAGCAGCACTAGCACTGCTTTAAGCAAGCAGAGACTAAACGCACAAGCATTCATTAGGTGGAGTAGGTAACACAGGAGTATTCCACTGGGTCCATTCACTGCCTGGTTTTATCATCTATAAAAATCAAAGAGGGTTAAAATAAATATTTTAATGCCCTTTCTTTATTATTTATCACTTTAAATAATTTGGGGAAACTTATTTAACTTGCTACTTTAGTGGCCATCTGAAAGAAATTAGGAGTGACATTATGGAAAGCTCTTAGAGAGATGGGAATACCAGACCATCTTACCTGTCTCCTGAGAAACCTGTATGTGAGTCAAGAAGCAACAGTTAGAACCCTGTATGGAACAACTAATTGGTTCAAGATTGAGAAAGGAGTATGACAGGGCTGTCTGCTATCACCCTGTTTGTTTAACTTATACACTGAGCAAATCATGAGAAATACCTGGCTGGATGAGTTACAAGCTGGAATCAAGATAGGCAGAAGAAACATCAACAATGTTAGTATGTGGATTATACCACTCTAATGGCAGAAAGCAAAGAGGAACTAAAGAGCTTCTTGATGAGAGTGAAGGAGGAGAGTGAAAGAGCCAGCTTAAGACTAAATATTAAAAAAAAAAAAAAAAAAAACTAAGATCATATCATGCAGCCCCATTATTGCATGGCAAACAGAAGGGGAAAAGGTAGAAGTAGTGACAGATTTCACTACTCATCCTCTGAGTTTCAATTTCCACATCAGTAAAACGGTAGTGATAATAATAGTACTAATAGTAGTAGTAATAGTAATAATACCTATTCGGGGGTTTTCTGATGATTAAATAAGATTGTATTTGTATTGTGTCTAAGTACTTAAAACATGAGCTCATGTTTTTTATTATTAGTTTTTAAACTAAGCTTTGATTTTCACTTTTAGATGATTGGATTACTCTTTTTATTAAATTAATTTTTAATTGGAGTATAGTTACTTTACATTGTTGTGTTTACATTTCTGCTGTAGAGCAAAGTGAATTGTCTATATGCATACATCCCTTCTTTTCTGGATTTCCTTCCCATTTAGGTCACCACAGAGCACTGAGTAGGGCTCCCTGAGCTGTAAATTCGGTTCTCATTAGTTACCTGTTTTATACGTAGTATCAATAGTGTTCATGTGTCAATCCCAGTCTCCCAATTTATTCTACCCACCTCCCCGTGTCTCTATTTCTGCTTTGCAAATAAGATCATCTATACCATTTTTCTAGACTCCACGTATAATGTTAATATATCATATTTTTCTCTTTCTGATTTCACTCTGTATGACAGTCTCTAGGTCCATCCACATCTCTACAAATGACCCAGTTTCATTCGTTTTTATGGCTGAGTAATATTCCATTGTATATACGTACCACGTCTTTATCCGTTCTGCTTTTGATGGACATTTAGGTTGCTTGTATGTCCTTACTGTGAATAGTGCTGCAGTGAACATAGAAGTGCATGTGTCTTTTGAAATTACGATTCTTTATAGACAACTGGCTGTCATACCTTCAACAATTACATCTTATAGTTAGTTAGCTGTCAGTCTGCTGGCCTTGTTAGAACTGCACTGGGGAAAATCGTCATGCTACCTATCTATGTCTTTACGCAATTTCATTTTGCAAGTAGAATATCATACTTAATACTTAGGGTCTATGTAACAGCTTCAATAATAAAGATTCTCCATTTTACTGCTACGAAGATCAAAGTATGCATATGTTTATTAATTACATTTATTATTTCTCATCATATATGGGTATACTTGACCCCAGGGTATTGAACCATCTTCCCATCCTACTTTGTACAGAATAAAAAGAAGAATGCTTCATTGTGATAACTTGCACCTGCCTCCACCCCCTCCCTTAACACACATCCATTGATGAATTTATGTTGGTATGCTCACTGGGCTTATCCCCTTCCTCTTGGACCTCCCTTCTACACCACACCCCCATCTCACCCATCTAGGTCACCACAGAGCCCTGAACTGAGTTCCCTGTGCTATACAGCAGGTTCCCACTAGCTAGCTATTTTGTATATGGTAGTATATATATTGGAGAAGGAAATGGCAAACTACTCCAGTACTCTTGCCTAGAGAATCCCATGGACAGAGGAGCCTGGTAGGCTGCAGTCCATGGGGTCGCAAAGAGTCAGACAGGACTGAGCAACTTCACTTTCACTTTTCACTTTCATGTGTTGGAGAAGGAAATGGCAACCCACTCCAGTGTTCTTTCCTGGAGAATCCCGTGGACAGAGGAGCCTGGTGGGCTGCTGTCCATAGGGTCACACAGAATCAGACATGACTGAAGTGGTTTAGCATGCATACATGCATTGGAGAAGGAAATGGCAACCCACTACAGTATTCTTGCCTGGAGAATCCAGGGACAGCGGAGCCGTATAGGCTGCTGTCTATGGGATCGCACAGAGTCGGACACGACTGAAGCAACTTAGCAGCAGCAGCAGCAGTGTATATATATCAGTCCCAGTCTCCTGATTCATCCCACCCTCTTTTCCCTTCCCTCGCACATCCATACGTGTGTTCTCTACATCTAGATCTCTACTGCTGTCCTGCAAATAAGTTCATCCCTACCATTTTTCTAGGTTCCACATATATGCATTAGTATTTTGTTTTTCTCTTTCTCACTGACTTTGCTGTGTATAACAGTCTCTAGGTCCATCCACATCTGTATAAATAACCCAATTTCCTTCCTTTTAATGGCTGAGTAATATTCCATTTGCTGAGTAATATTTGAATTACTTTGAATTTGTAAAGCAAAAACTATCATCTAATCTGAGGACTTCTATTAAACATTCCTTCAATTAGGCCTTGTTTCCACACTGGAGATAAGCCCATGTATTGGCCTCTAGTGACCAATATTGTTTTCTGTTCAGCATGTGTTCCTCGCTCCTCCTACCAGAATCCTGATTGTGTTCTCTACTCATCTCTGCAGAGAGCCCTGTGTCTCTCGAGAAGCTGACCTCATGCACAGCTCTAGTCTGGGCCTTACTGATGTGAGAGAAATATTATACTATTTCCTAGCCATTAGTGATTAGCTTAGAAGTAGCCTGAACTCAGTGCAAGCCAAGGCAGCAACTGTTAGAGGCTTCTGGAAGAGGTTCCTCTCCCTGTGAGGAGGCCTGAGGATGGCGTGGTCTTTTTCTTCTCTGGCTTCATACCTGGAACTGCTGCACCCGGTTGACCCCCTGACTGAGGATGATACAAACTGCTACTGAGTCATCCAGTCCTGAAGCCTGTTCCACCTCTGACTTCCTGTTTTGTGAAATAATGATTCCCTCTCTGATTAAGATATTGTAATTAAGACAACCCTAGGCTTGACCTTAACTGTATTAACATAATGGTTCCCAATAAAAAAGGATTGAGTTTCTGGGGTGAGAAGGGGTTCCTGAGGTTTTGCAAGCCGCTAATGTGGGAACCACAGGTTTGATCCATGGGTCTGATCTCTGGGTCAGGAACCTCTGGAGTAGGAAATGGCAACCCACTCATGTTCTTTCCTGGGAAATATTATGTACAGAGGAGCCTTGCTGGCTACAGTCCATGGAGCCACAAAGAGTTGGATACAACTGAGCATGCATGCAATGAGTCAGTATTCATATTAGACATTGTGGGTATTGTTAAAGATAAAATCTCTGACTTGTGCAATCCAAAAAGATTATTTGATAATTTAAAAAACAATGTATTCTGAGAATATAAAAGATTAATGAAGCAACTGATATTCAGTTCTAGGAAACAAAATTTATGTTTCAGAAAAATTCCTTAACTTGTAATCTGAACTTCTCCAGTCCCTATACAAGAGACCTCAGACAATATATTTAACCTCCCCAAACTTTAGATTTGTTGTTCTTGTTTATTCACTAAGTCTTATCTAACTCTTTGCAACCCCATGGACTGTAGCCTGCCAGGCTCCTCTGTCCATGGGATTTCCCAGGCCAGAATACTGGAGTGGGTTGCCATATCCTACTCTGGGGATCTTCCTGACCCAAGTATTAAACCCATGTTTCCTGTGTTGGCAGGCAGATCCTTTACCACTAAACCATGAGGGAAGCCCGAACTTTAGATACTTGTTTGTAAATGGAGAAAATATATATCACTGACTTGGCTCCATAGCAGTGTTGTGAGGATGAAATGAGATACAGAAAATAAAAGAGCATTATAAATTTAAAAGCACTGTCCATATGGAAAAGGTGATTTTTGTTATGACATTATTGCTAAAGCTAATAATTTACTCTGTCCAGTGCTCCCTCTATTTCCACCCATCTCCAGACTGGTTTCTTGCCACAGCTTTCCAGATAGTTCCAGTTCCAGTTCAGTCTCTCAGTTGTGTCTGACTCTTTGCAACCCCATGAAACGCAGCATGCCAGGCCTCCCTGTCCATCACCAACTCGCAGAGTCTAGCCAAACCCATGTCCATTGAGTCGGTGATACCATCCAACCATCTCATCCTCTCTCATCCCCTTCTCCTCCTGCCCTCAATCTTTCCTAGCATCAGGGTCTTTTAAATGAGTCAGTTCTTCCCATCAGGTGGCCAAAGTATTGGAGTTTCAGCTTCAACATCAGTCCTACCAATGAATACCCAGGACTGATCTCCTTTAAAATGGACTGGTTGGATCTCCTTGCAGTCGAAGGGACTCTCAAGAGTCTTCTCCAACACCACAGTTCAAAAGCATCAATTCTTTGGTGCTCAGCTTTCTTTATAGTCCAACTCTCACATCCATACATGAACACAGGAAAAACCATAGCCTTGACTAGACAGACCTTTGTTGACAAAGTAATGTCTCTGCTTTTTAATATGCTGTCTAGGTTGGTCATAACTTTCCTTCCAAGGTGTAAGTATTTTTTAACTTCATGGCTGCAATCACCATCTGCAATGAGTTTGGAGCCCCCAAAAATAAAGTCAGCCACTATTCCCACTGTTTCCCATCTCTTTGCCATGAAGTGATGGGACCGGATGCCATGATCTTAGTTTTCTGAATGTTGAGCTTTAAGCCAACTTTTTCACTCTCCTCTTTCACTTTCATCAAGAGGCTCTTTAGTTCTTCCTCACTTTCTGCCATAAGGGTGGTGTCATCTGCATATCTGAGGTTATTGATATTTCTCCTGGCAATCTTGATTCCAGCTTGTGCTTCTTCCAGCCCAGTGTTTCTTATGATGTACTCTGAATAGAAGTTAAATAAGCAGGGTGACAATATACAGCCTTGACGTACTCCTTTTCCTATTTGGAACCAGTCTGTTGTTCCATGTCCAGTTCTAACTGTTGCTTCCTGACCTGCATACAGGTTTCTCAAGAGGCAGGTGAGGTGGTCTGGTATTCCCGTATCTTGCAGAATTTTCCAGTTTATTGTGATCCACACAGTCAGATAGTAATTTGAGGAATTTCCCCCTTTTTAAAGTTTGCCAGTTTTGTAATTGACTTTCAATGACAATACTTCTGCATGAAAATGTCACATCATCAAAACTTGAACTCCTAACTTGTGCCAGACATTGTATACACCCATAAGATTATAGCTGATTATTCCTGTCTGCCTGTAAGTTAAAGACAGTAAAATAACCACATCCTCAGTTCAAAGACTTCTAATTCACAGGCTTTATATTTAGGACTGGACCTTGAATCCCATAAGGGAAAGATGCACACATATTTACTACAGAAAATACTGGAAGATCTAGGAAAAATAAATAAAAACGAAAGGAAAACTTATCTGTTCATTTTTAAAGGTAAGTTGAAGCATAAATCACAAGTCAGAATATTGAAAAAGTAGAATCCTAAGCCTTGCCACCCATAGTAGGTGCAAAGGCACGAATGTCAGACGTGTGAACCTTGGCAGATATAGGCAGGAGAAAGTGGGAAGAGGTGAATTTTCATAGGAAGTAAAATTAGGGCAGGTATGGTACATCCTGGAGGAGTGCTCCTGTGGTCACAGGCTACAGCTGAGTCAAACTGGGCACAGACAGCTAAACTAGAAATGTGCATAAATACACACGTACACACACACCATTCATTCATCCATGCATGGACGTACATACATGTGTGCCTCCCTATACATATACATGTATATACATACAAAGACACACATGTAGAGCACCTGGAATTTCAGTAATTAGAGGCTGATATTAATAATATAGAATGTAAACTGTGGCTAAAAACCAATTTTGCATTTTCCTTATAAATCTGAAGCTTAGAGATTATTAATATTTTCATATGAATGAAGGAACTGAAATTCAGATTAATTTGTCTAAGGATGTAGAATGGGTTGAGTTAAAATTTTAACTGATATTTCTGGACTCGGAGTTCAAGGCTTATTCCACTCTCTTTGAATCAAAGAGCTTCAAATGCTTCTAGGAATCTTAGAATGATTTGGTCTAACCCACCTTTAATTTAAAGACTAATCCTACATTTGATTAATTGTTGACCAGTTCATTATTTTATACTCTAAATAAAATGAAGATAGAAATATAGTTACTGTAGCCAATGGGATATATAAAAATTTTCACCACCTCTTCTTGCCAAAAAAATGTTCAGAATGCTAAGAACACAAAAATCATCTTAGTATCTTGCTTTCATTTTGTCTAGCTCATAAATGATCAAGTTCTGAACCATACTAATAAAATGTGAAATAATAACAAGAAAAACTTCAGTTATATAACTTCTAAGAGGAAGGCAGGGAGAAGGAAATGGCAACCCACTCCGGTATTCTTGCCTGGAGAATCCCAAGGACAGAGGAGCCTGGCGAGCCATGGTCCATAGAGCCACAGAGAGTGGGACACAACTGAAGTGACTAAGCACGCAAGAGGAAGGCAGAGTACAATGGGTGCTTATGCCCCAGCTTGGATAGTGACTCACTGCGTGACCTTGGGCAAGTCATTTATTCTTTCTGTGCATCAGTTGCATCATCTGTAACCTGAGGGAGTTACAAAGGATGATCTTTAAGACCCTTCCTACTCAAAGGTTCCACGCTTCTCTGAAGAGCTAAATGGAGATGAGTGTGTCTCCAAGTAAGGGTACAGAATGACTGGCTTCCATAGGTTTCTTGTCTCCTTATAATTTTTCCAAAAAACCCAGCAAGGGTAGGATAGAAGCCTCCATATGTATCATCGCCTTCAATGTTGTTTGTTTCTGCTTCTCTGGTAAAACATAAAATGTCAACTTGGCTCAGCCAAAGCTAGTTTGGGAACCCTAGGCTACCCTTATTTTACCACAGTTCTTCCAATCCCATGAACACAATCTTTCCTTTCCTGATTCCTGTCCAGATCCACCCAGCGATCTTACGCATTTCACTGTTACTTCATTCCTTGTTTTTCTTCTTCCATCAATTATATAATTTCATTCAATCTCCTGGCCATATGTTCTGGAGCATTGAACTTGGCTGTGTCATTCAGTGAATGGGTTATTGTTCTAGCAGATGGGCTGATGTGGCACAAAGAAGTGGTGCGTGTTGGTGAAGAGGCTGGTAGCATTTTAGCCTCAAGCAATCATAGTAATACAAAACCGAATTTCTGTGTACTTCAGTATTATTTTCCACGTTCTTTCCCTAACTCAAGTGCATTTGAGGGAAGTTTAATGTACAGTGTTTTGGTGTTTGCATCAGGAAGCTTGGGTATGGTCATGGTTTTGCTACTTGCCAGCTATATAACACAGACTTGTTCAGCAGCTAAACCTGGTTAACTTCAGTGGAATTTAATAACCTGGAGAAGCTGGAACCCGGAACTCTATCCACCCACTTGGATTCGATAGTGATAGGCCGGGACTCAGTTTCAGATGGTGAAGTTAGGAATTGGAAACCAACCAACACAGTTCAATATTTGTAAGAATAGTATGGTGGTTCCAAATATTGGACTGTCATAGGATATTCTTCTCTAAGGCAGTTTCTGGGTCTCAGTCTGATGAGAGATATTTGGCCTTTATTTTTTCCTCTGCTTCCTTAAAGGAAACATTGGCATTGAGTCTGCAATGAATTAAAATACAGAGAAACACACTCTCTGATTTTTCATACATCATCAAGAGAATTTTAAATTTCATCAAGTACAGTTCCTATATTTGACAGGTGAGGAAATTGTGGTGTAGTGGAAAAAAAATTTGCCCTTGCCTCTTAGCTTTGTGACCTCCTGTAAGCCACTTAACCATCCTGAACTATATTCTTCTGATAGGAAAAAAGCAGAGGTAATTGTAGATAAATGTAAAAGTGCATAGAACAACAGTGAAGTATACTTTGTTGGTAAATGGTTAATCAGTTTCTGAGACTCTGACATGTTATAAATCTAGACTCAAGGATCAGTTTCTTTCCTACTTCTAGGAATATGTTGACATGTATTAGCTATTTGCCTTCCTGTTGTTGTTGTTTAGTCGCTAAGTTGTTTCCAATTCCTTTGTCACCCTATGAACTGTAGCCCGCCAGGTCCTCCATTCATGAGATTTCCCAGGCAAGAATACTGGAGTAGGTTGCCATTTCTCCAAGAGATCTTTCTGATCCAGAGATCGAACCCCTGTCTCCTGCATTGGCAGGCAGATGCTTTACCGCTGAGTCACCAGGGAAGCCCGTTTGCCTTTCTAAATTCAATTAAAAATTTAAATCCTTGCTTTTCCCTTTCCATTCCCTCAAGATTGTGCTTCTCAAATTTCATATTAGTGAGAATTAGGAAATGAATAAATAGAGTTTTCATAACCCTTCCCCGAGAGATTCTGACTTAGTAGGTCTAGATAAGGGCCCAGGATCCCACAACCGATAGACAAGGACCTCAGTTACAGACGTATGAGCCGAAATTGGTCCCCATGAATTAATTTGATATTAAAGCTTGGCTGCACACATTGTTGCACAAGAGCCGTTCTGGAGATCAGGATTCCATTCCTGGTTCAGATACCAAAGCAGTACTTCACACAAGGTAGGAGTTCAGCGAATATTTACCTTAGTGAGTGAATCAAATAACTTGTCCTGCAATCTTGGATGAGTACCCCTCCCCCACTGAGCCTCATCATCAGTACAAGGAAAGTGTTGAATTAGATCATCTCTAGTGTCCTTTCCAGTTTTGAATGTCTTTGACCCTTTCAACTCTGAGGTCTGTCAAGGAATCAAGGAACAGCTTCCTAGAAATTATTTAAGCATCTTGAGAAACTGTGCTTATTCTTTCCAGCAAATAAAGTTTTTGAGTGGTATAACTCAACAGTCAAGTTGGCATCCTGTTGACCTGAGTTTATGTAATTTGTTAATGTGACTCATTTCATTTCATAGAATATCTTCAGCTAAAGGGAAATATTGTGGTTAATTTCTAAAGCCATTATACTTTATTTTTAGAAATTTAAAGATAACTCCTTTTAAAATCCCCATGTATTTTTCATGCTACTGGTAAATGAGCATGTTCTATCTCAGGTTAATCTGCAGCTCTGGGATTTGGTAACTAATCCATACTTAATAATACCAAAGATAGGAGAGATTAAACAGATGCCTAATTAGTTTGATCGAGCTACTTTCTTAGTCCTGATCTTTCTGTCTCTTTCCATAGCCTCTAAATTGTTTTTCCTACTCTCCATTCCAATCTATCCTTTTTTCTTTTCTCATGGTTCTTTTCCCAAAACATCTTTTTTTCTTTTTTAACAGTACAAATCTTAGTAACTCTCTTATTAGGATAAAAGTCTCATATTAGGATATTGGGATGACATTATTTTGTGTGTGTGTGTGTTCTCCCTTTATTTTTTTATTTTATTTTTTAACTTTACTATTGTTTACTATTGTAGCCAGAAAGAAAAACACCAATACAGTATACTAACGCATATATATGGAAGTTAGAAAGATGGTAACAATAACCCTGTATACGAGACAGCAGAAGAGACACTGATGTATAGAACAGTCTTCTGGACTCTGTGGGAGAGGGAGAGGGTGGGATGATTTGAGAGAATGGCATTGAAATACGTATAATATCATATATGAAACGAGTCGCCAGTCCAGGTTCGATGCACGATACTGGATGCTTGGGGCTGGTGCACTGGGACAACCCAGAGGGATGGTATGGGGAGGGAGGAGGGAGGAGGGTTCAGGATGGGGAACACATGTATACCTGTGGCAGATTCATTTCGATATTTGGCAAAACCAATACAATATTGTAAAGTTTAAAAATAAAATAAAATTTTAAAAAATGGTATAAGTTTACATATGTAAAATAAATAACCAATGGGAATTTGCTGTATGACTCAGGGAACTCAAACTGGGGTTCTGTAATACCCTAGAGGGGTGGGATGGTGTGGAAGGTGGGAGAGAGGTTCAAGAGGGAGGGGACATATGTATACCTACAGCTGATTCATGTTGATGTATGGTAGAAACTAGCACAATATTGTAAACCAATTATCCTTCAATTAAAAATAAATAGATTTTTAAAAACTAAAAAAAATATGGTATCAGTTTAAAACATTTACTACATACGAATAATAGTTTATTTATTTATTTATTTGGCTGTGCCACTTTGCATGTGAGATCTTAGTTCCTTAATCAGGGATGGAACCCATGATTCCTGCAGTGGAAGTGCAGAGCCCTAACCACTGGACCACCAGGGAAGTCCCTACATATAAATAATGTATACATAGACCAGTCTATAAAGAATGAAAAGAATACTATAATGAAGACTTGTGTACCCATGTTTCATCTTAAGAAGTAGCACATTACCAAATATACTGAAGATTCTAGATCTCATGGCCTTCTTTTCCCTTTAAAAATAACCACTATTCTGAATGTGGTGTTTGTGATTGTTTTACTTACCTTTACATACAGGTTTGTTTCTTAAATATGGGCATCTGAATAGTTTGTTTAGGTGTTTATATGTTTTGAACTGCATACCAATGTTGTTATATGCTATTTATATTCACACTACTTGCATTTTTCTTAATATTATACTTGTGAGATTTTGTCCATGTTGATATGTATATTTCTGTGCATATAACATTTAATTGCTCTGTATTATCCCATTGTATAAATAAGCCACAACTCATTTATCTAAGTCTCTTACTGATAGATTTTTGTATTGATTTATCTCTTTCCCTCTATTCTTTTCTCCTGTTGCCCAGAAATGGTATTTGAGTATTCTTGTACACATCTCCTAGTGAAGAGGTGCAAGAGTATCTCTGAGATGTACATCTAGGATTTGCATTGCTTGTCCACAGGGTATATGTCTTCTCAATTTTGCTGGGTAGTGTCCAGTTGTTTTCCAAGCTATTTTTGGAAATTAGCATTTTGTCATTAGTAATTGCTAGTCATAATTAAACTTTTGTGCTTGGGAAGACTATTGGGAAATAAAGCTGGAAAGGAAGGGTGGAATCAGATTGAGCAGTAAGTTGACATGACAAGGTGTTTGGATTTTATTCTCCAGGCAAAAGGAGAATAAAGACCCTATTGGTTATTTATTTTCTTTGAATCTTAGTTTCCTTTTCAGTAAAATGGGGACAATAACACCTTTCTCACAAGATTGTCATGAAAACCCTGACTTGGAATAATTACTCAATACATTTGTAGATATTGTAATAATATCAGAAAAATTATGAACTTGGTGTGATATAAATAGATGTATATTTTAGAATTGGTTATAAATAGCAACTGGTATAGAATAGATATTTTCAGGAAGACAGAAAGTTATCGCCATCTAGCTAGTAGGAAATCTTCATTAATTTTTGAAGATCTAATTCAGAATTTCTCAAGCCTGGCCCATTTGAAGTTTTGAGCCGGATAACCCATTCTTTGGGGGTTGCTGTAATGTACATTGCTGGATGATTCCTGGTCTTTACCCACCTGGGTATCAACAACAATCTCCTTCTTCCCCAGTTGTGATGATTAAAATGTCTCTAGACATTGCCAAATGCCCTTGGGAGCAAAATTGGAACCTTTTGAGAACCTCTGATTTAATTCCAATGTCAGTTTCTCCATGAAGACTTCTTGCCTCCTTTCAGTTCAGTTCAGTTCAGTCACTCAGTCGTGTCTGACTCTTTGCGACCCCATGAATCGCAGCACGCCAGGCCTCCCTGTCCATCACCAACTCCCGGAGTTCACTCAGACTCATGTCCATCGAGTTGGTGATGCCATCCAGCCATCTCATTCTCTGTCGTCCCCTTCTCCTCCTGCCCCCAATCCCTCCCAGCATCAGGGGCTTTTCCAATGAGTCAACTCTTCCCATGAGGTGGCCAAAGAACTGGAGTTTCAGCTTTAGCATCAGTCCTTCCAAAGAACACCCAGGACTGATCTCCTTTAAAATGGACTGGTTGGATCTCCTTGCAGTCCAAGGGACTCTCAAGAGTCTTCTCCAAAACCACAGTTCAAAAGCATCAATTTTTCGGTGCTCAGCTTTCTTCACAGACCAATTCTCACATCCATACATGACCACTGGAAAAACCATAGCCTTGACTAGATGGACCTTTGTTGGCAAAGTAATGTCTCTGCTTTTGAATATGCTATCTAGGTTGGTCATAACTTTCCTTCCAAGGAGTAAGCGTCTTCTAATTTCATGGCTGCAATCACCATCTGAAGTGATTTTGGAGCTTGCCTCCTTTAGGAAGACCAAATTGTCCTTTTCCTACCAATGCCTCTTTATGGCATTTCCCACACAATTTTGTAATCCTTTGTCTACTTCTGTATAAGAATGCCTGTTCTTAAAAACTACATTGATCATTTTCTCTATGTCAAGCACTTAGAACATAGTAGAAACTAATGTAGATTTTTCAAATGTGAATTATCAGGCAAATGGTTTAGCAATTATTATTGAGCATATCCCATGATCTGGGGACAGTATCAAGTGCTGAAGCCATAATGTTGAAAAGAAAAGCATGGTCTTTGACTTTGTAGACTATATAATGCATTGGAAGAGAAGCAGTGGACAAATAATAAATTAACAAAATGGTTATAGATATGATAAATGCCATGAAGGAAATTAAAATGGTGCTTTGACAGAAAATAGTGAGGGCCTTTACTTTAGATATGTTTTCAGGGAAAATAGCCACAATTAGTTTGAGACATGAAGGCTGAGATAAGAAGTCAGTCAGGGATGACTTAGGCAGAACAGTTTTCAAGGTGAAGGAACTAACCCGAGCAACTTCCCTGAGTTAGGACAGAGTTCGTGATATCTTATAAACACCAAGGAAGGTAGTGCAGTCAAAGCCAGGTGAACACAGGTAAGAATAGCATGATGAAAATTAAGAGATAGGTAAGAAGGAGATTATGCAGGGCATTGTTGGCTACACTAAACAGTTTGTGCTGCTGCTACTGCTGCTAAGTCACTTCAGTCGTGTCCGACTCTGTGTGACCCTATAGATGGCAGCCCACCAGGCTCCCCCATCCCTGGGATTCTCCAGGCAAGAACACTGGAGTGGGTTGCCATTTCCTTCTCCAATGCATGAAGGTGAAAAGTGAAAGTGAAGTCCCTCGGTTGTGTCTGACTCTTTGCGACCCCATGGACTGCAGCCTACCAGGCTCCTCCATCCATGGGATTTTCCAGGCAAGAGTACTGGAGTGGAGTGCCACTGCCTTTGTATTTGACTATAAATGGCAGCTCAGACGGTAAAGCATCTGCCTGTAATGTGGGAGACCTGGGTTCAGTCCCTGGGTTGGGAAGATTTCCTGGAGAAGGAAATGGCAACCCAGTCCAGTATTCTTGCATGTAGAATCCCATGGATGGAGGAGCCTGGTAGGCTACAGTCCATGGGGTCACAAAGAGTCGGACATGACTGAGGGACTTCACTTTTCTTTCTATAAATGTAGAAGGCCTAAAGATGGCAGAGGAGTAGGTGGGTGTGTAGTACATCTCTCTCTACAGATACATCAAGAATATACCTTCAGACACAGAAATGCATGCAGAACACCAGCTGAGAGCGGACAGGAGTACCTGACCAGCAGAAAAGAATATATAGAACCAGCCATACAAAACTCGGTAGGACCAAAGAACTAGGGAGGAAAACAGGGGTGTTAATAGGACTGGACCTGCCCTGGGTCGGTGGGGGAACTGAAGCAGGGGTCTGATCCCCACATCGGGGCAATTGTCTGAGTCAGAGGAGGAACATTTAAAGCTGAGAGTGAAACAGCTGATCTGTGGCAGCCTAAATGGAATGAGAATCCGACTGTTCTTGCTGCAGCTATACCCCTGACAGGGATGCAGGGCTCTGAGAAGGTGCAGTGGCTGGGAGCTAGTGTTAGGGATTGTGGAGTAATCTCAGGGTGAGGGCTGTTGTTGACTGAGATGAGACAGATAGAGGGGATGTTAGGGAGGAGATTGTGGTGGGAAATGCCTGTGGAGGAAAGCCAGGCAGCCATGGAAGCAAGAGGATACTGCTGAGTCACTAGTAAGGGATGGAGCCATCACCGTAGCCTCTCCCCACACGCCAGTATCAGTAGTTGAACGAGAGAGAGCCTGGACCATCAAATGCCTGTAGCACTGAATTACAGAGTAGGACCCTACTCAGCGTGCCCCTTTAAGTGCCTGACACGCTGATCTACAGAGTAGGACCCCAGTCAGGGGAGCTCCTGTACGTGCCTGACATGCCAAATAACAGAGAAGCACCACAGGAAAGGGAGCCCTCCAAGTGCCTGAATGGGCAGAGCTATGGAGAATGACTGGCCAAAGAGACTTGATCTCCAGCTACAGGAGGCTCAAGGAAAGATTTGGATAGGGCCATAACTCCTGTGGCGGAGGCAGTCTGTGTCCCTGCACACTTGGTGCTGCCAGGATCCCCACAAACCAGGCAGCTGCACCACCATCATGCTCAACCCTCACTAGGGCAGAGCTGCCATAAGCAAAAAATGTCTTGCATCTGTGTATGCTTTAAATATACGCTTTAAAGTCATGTCCAGCTCTTTGCGACCCTGTGGACTGTGGCCTGCCAGACTTCTCTGTCAGGGGGTTTCTCCAGGCAAGAATACTGGAGCATATTGGCCAATACTGGTTGCCATATACTTCTAGAGCACTATATTTCCTGCTGCCCTAGCTGCCAACTTCCCTTGAGTACCTGGTGCTGCCAGAACCCCTGCTACCCAAGCAGCTACACCACCTTAAAACCTGGCCCTCAGAGGGGCAGACCCAAGTCCTCTAGGGCAGCCTCAGGAGCAAATCCCAGTGGAGGACCCACATGCAGAGGTGGAAATAAAACCACAATTGAAACCCAGAGGCAATGTGGCTAAGGAAGAAGACCCAAAACCTTCCCACCAGCTGTACAAGCTGCAGATTAAATCCACATGATCACCGAGGCAGACTCTGTGTCTATGGAATATATAAAAGGAACTGAGAGCTCCCACAAAAGAAAGCACACTAGTTCTGATAGCTGTGGACATTGGAGGCAAGAACACACAGGATCAGATTAGAATCTGAACTGCCCCTACGGCAGGTCCAGAAACCAGCACAGTGTTGGAGGGCATCCTAGGGAGGTTGAGGTGGACTGTGACTCCCAGAGAGGAAAAAGGCTCTGACAACAGTGACTCAAGAAACACATTTATCATTCTTATGTTTTGACTTGTTTTGTAGATTCTTTGGGATTTTTTCCTTTTTTCTTTTCCTCTGCCCCCCGCCCTCCCGCTGCTTCCCATTGTAGTTGTCAGTTTTATTGGCACTAAAGACTCTGATGGAGAAGGCAATGGCACCCTACTCCAGTACTCTTGCCTGGAAAATCCCATGGACAGAGGAGCCTGGTAGGCTGCAGTTCATGGGGTCGCTAAGAGTCGGACAAGACTGAGCGACTTCACTTTCACTTTCTTTCTCTATGGTGTTACTGTCTTCTATTGTTTCTATTTCTTTATCTTTTTAAATGATATTATTTTGCTTATTTTTGAACATAATATAAATGAAATCACATAGTATAATCATGCTTTGGTGTCTGGCTTCTTTCATTAGATGTAATGTTTTTGAAATTTATTTATTTAAATGGATGTAGGTATGTTGCTATTTATTGATGAATATCATATTGTATAAATATACTGCAATATATTTATTTACTCTATTGTTAATGGGCATTTGGATTTTTCTCTTAGGGAGGAGCTGATGTACATTTTGTACATGTCTTTTAGTGGAAATACACTTTGTTTCTCTTGAGTTTACACCTAAAAGTTTAATGGGTGTATCACAAGGTAGGCAATAGTTTTCCAAAGAGGCAGAACAAATTTACACTCCCCCCAGGAATGCAGGAGAGTTCAAGTTGCTCAGCATACTACATGATGTAGTGGTGACAGTGGTAATGACGTTACGTGACATTATCGGTCCTCTAAATTTTAGCTCTTTTGGTGGAGGGATAGTGATACATTATTGTGATTTTGTGTTTAATTATTTATAATGCTTTGTGCCTTTTGATATGCACATTGGCCTCTTGGATATTCCTTTTTTTGAAGTGTTATTTAAGGCTTTTGCCCACTTACTAGTTAGGTTGCTTTTCTTATTAGTTCATATAATATTTCTGGTTTCAGTATTCTTTTCCATTGGTCTATTTTTCTATCTCTGCATCAAATTCATGTTGTCTTAGTTTGTTGCTTTCTGGAAGGTCTTGTAGTTTAAGTCTTCCAAATTTATTCTCCCTTTTAAATATTATCCTTGCTGTTCTATATCCTTTGAATTTATAGATAAACTTTGGAATCAGAATATTAATTTTCAAAACCTTACAAAAAAAGGCCAGCAAAACTGGGCTTTTAAAACCAAAGCTGGCCTTTTAAAATGGGTTTACATTGTAGTTATAGACCAATTTAGGGAGAATTAACATCTTGAATACTGAGTTTTTTGACCCATGAACAGAGAATATCTATCCATTTATGTGGGTCTTCAATTTCTTTCAGAATTTTTTTTTTTTTTTAGTTCAGAGATCTTGCACAACTTTTTTAAGACTTATTCCTAAGTGTTTGATTTTCTTAAAAATTCTATTATAAATGATTTCACTTTATACTATAATTATTTTTTGAAGAACAGTTGATATACAATGTTGTGTTAATTTCTGCTGCATAGCAAAGCAATTCAGTTATACACACTCACACACACACACACACACATTCCCTTTAATATTCTTTTCCATTAAGGTTTATCACAGGATATTGAATATAGTTCCCTGGGCTATGCAGTAGGACCTAATTTATCCATTCTTTATATAACAGGTTACATCTGCTAACTCCAACCATAAACTGCGTCCCGACCCCACCCCTGTTCCCCCTTGGCAACCACAGTTCTGTTCTCTGTGTTTGTGAGTCTGTTTGTTTCATAGGGATGTCCATTAGGGTCATATTTTAGATTCCACATGTAAATGATATCAAATGGTATTTGTCTCTCTCTTCCTGACTTATTTCACTTAGTATAATAATCTCTAGTTGCATCCATGTTGCTACAAATGGCATTATTTCATTATTTTTCGTGGTTGAGTAGGATTTTAATTATAGCTTTTTTCTGGATGTATGCCCATGAATAGGATCGCTAGATTACATGATATCCATTTTTAGTTTTTTTGAGAAACCTTCATAGTGTTTTCCAAGTGGCTGCCCCAACTTACAAAGGATGTAACAGTGAGTTGCTACCTAACAATAGTGTAAGATGATTCCCTTTTCTTAACAACCACTCGAGAATTTGTTATTCGTAGACTTTAACAATGGTCATTCTGACCAGTGTGCCATGTACCTCATTATAGTTTTTACTTGCATTTCTATAATAATTAGCAGTGTTGAGCATCTTTTCATGTGCCTATTGGTCACTTTCATTTCTTCTTTGAAGAAATGGCTATTTAAGTTTTCTGCCCATTTTTCAACTGGATTTTTGTTTTCTTGGTTATTGAGTTCTGTGTTGTTGCTCAGTTGCTCAGGTGCGTCCAACTCTTTATGACCTTGTGGACGACAGCACACCAGGCTTCCCTGTGCTTCTCCATCTCCCAGAGCTTGCTCAGATTCATGTCCATTGAGTTGGTGATGTCAACCAACCATATCAACTTCTATAACCCCTTTCTCCTCCAGCCTTCAATCTTTCCCAGCATCAGGGTCTTTTCTTATGAGTCAGCTCTTCCCATCAGGTGGCCAAAGTGTGGAGATTCAGCTTCAGCATCAGTCTTTCCAGTGAATATTCAGGACTGATCTTTAGGATGGACTGGTTTGATCTCTTTGCAGTCTAAGGGACTCTCAAGAGTCTTCTCCAACACCACAGTTCAAAAGCATCAATTCTTCGGCATTCAGCTTTATGGTCCAACTCTCACACCCATACATAACTACTGGAAAAACTATAGCTTTGACTAGACGGGCCTTAGTTGGCAATGTAATGTCTCTGCATTTTAATATACTGTCTAGGTAGGTCATAACTTTCCTTCCAAGGAGCAAGTGTCTTTTAATTCCATGGCTGCAATCACCATCTGCAGTGATTTTGGAGCCCCCAAAACTAACGTCAGCCACTGTTTCCACTGTTTCCCCATCTATTTGCCATGAAATGATGGGACCAGATGTCATAATCTTAGTTTTCTGAATGTTGAGCTTTAAGCCAACTTTTTCACTCTCCTCTTTCACTTTCATCAAGAGGCTCTTTAGTTCTTCCTCACTTTCTGCCATAAGGGTGGTGTCATCTGCATATCTGAGGTTATTGATATTTCTCCTGGCAATCTTGATTCCAGCTTGTGCTTCTTCCAGCCCAGCGTTTCTCATGATGTACTCTGCATAGAAGTTAAATAAGCAGGGTGACAATATAAAGCCTTGACGTACACCTTTTCCTATTTGGAACCAGTCTGTTGTTCCATGTCCAGTTCTAACTGTTGCTTCCTGACCTGCATACAGGTTTCTCAAGAGGCAGGTGAGGTGGTCTGGTATTCCCATCTCCTTCAGAATTTTCCACAGTTTATTGTGATCCACACAGTCAAAGGCTTTGGCATAGTCAATAAAACAGAAATAGATGTTTTTCTGGAACTCTCTTGCTTTTTCAATGATCCGTCAGATGTTGGCAATTTGATCTCTGATTCCTTTGCCTTTTCTAAAACCAGCTTGAACATCTGGAAGTTTATGGTTCACGTATTGCTGAAGCCTGGTTTGGAGAATTTTGAGCATTACTTTACTAGTGTGTGAGATGAGTGCAATTGTGCAGTAGTTTGAGCATTCTTTGGCATTGCCTTTCTTTGGGATTGGAATGAAAACTGACCTTTTCCAATCCTGTGGCCACTGCTGAGTTTTCCAAATTTGCCTTTCACACTGATCCTCCCCCAAAATAAATTGAGTGCCTGTCATGTGAAAGACTGTGTAATTTGTACAAATTATGGTAAAGTTGACCTTTGAATATGAATTATCTAGCTTGAGACTCAGTACTTTTGTTTTATGTACTGTTTTCCAAAAGTGTTGCCAGGGACTTCACTAAAAACTTTTAATTTCAGGCATTTCTAAGCCATTATGAGATGAAATGTAAAATCCAAACCTAGTCTTTTCCTTATTATATGACCTTGAGTAAATTTCTTCCCTGTGGTACAGAGTAATTTTTTTTTGTATACAATCCTAAATGTAATTCTAAATATATGAAGAAATAGTCTCTGGGTATTATTCAGTGGAAGATGAGTGAGCATCTTAGGATGATGTAAGACTTAAGACAAGCGTCTTAATATGTAGGCATTTATTTTCTTCTTTCATTTTCTTTTTAGATAGAAGTTGCATATACTAAAATTTGCAAATCTTAAGTGCACATTTTGAGGCATTTTATGTATATATATATCTTTGTAATCATCATTCAGATCAAAGTATAGACATTTTTTTATTGCCTTAAAGGTTTCTTCGTGCCTCTTAATAGCAAATGTCTCTTCCCCCTAGTCACAGATGTTACCCTTATTTGAATTCCTTTCACTACATATTTGTTTTATCTGTCTGGAACTTTATATTAAAGAAATTGTATATCATGTGTTTAAAAACAGTAGGCTTAAATTTCCTTGTAAAATTTTACATGGTGGCCCCATCTTTTGTATCTGGCTTCTGTCACCCCACAGATGAATCACTGTCTTTGTGATTCATCCAAGTTGCTACCGTACATTTTAACGTCAGTTGGATTCCATTTCTTAATCTATACAATGAATAGGTTGGGCTAGATGAACTCTAAGGAGTTTTTGACTTCTGACAATAAGTGAGACATTCTTTCCACTGTTTGGCAAGAATTAAAATGCAGGAATTCTGACCTGAATCAGTTGCCATGATACCATAATAATATTGGGAATGACAGCTATGAACGTATAATCCAGTGACAGCATTAATGTTGCATGTCTAGGCTGGAAGCATTTTATGCACCTGTGTTATGTAAGGACAGAAACTTTGTTCTATCTCAGGATGCCCTCATTGACTTCTGAGCCCTCCCTTAGCCAGCATTCTCCCTGTGTGAATTACAAGTTGTACTCTCCATATTTCAATTTAAAAAGTCATTTATAAACAGGCTTAAAATAAGACTCTGGTACAGAGTACTCTGCTCCCTCCTAGTTTTGTTTAGGAATTCGTATGAGTAGTGTTGAAGAGTAGTCGATGGCATTAGAGAAACTCATATTCAAATCCTGGTGTTTCACTTCTACCCCTGTGCATGACCTTGGGTAAGTCTTTTTTTTTTTAATTTAAATTTATTTATTTTAATTGGAGGCTAATTACTTTACAATATTGTATTGGTTTTGCCATACATCAACATGAATGCACCACGGGTGTACACATGTTCCCCATCCTGAAACCCCCTCCAACCTCCCTCCCCGTACCCTCCATCTGGGTCATCCCAGTGCACCAGCCCCAAGCAACCAGTATCATGAATCGAACCTGGACTGGTGATTCGTTTCTTATATGATATTATACATGTTTCAATGCCATTCTCCCAAATCATCCCACCCTCTCCCTCTCCCACAGAGTCCAAAAGACTGTTCTATACATCTGTGTCTCTTTTGCTGTCTCGCATACAGTGTTATCGTTATCATCTTTCTAAATTCCATATATAGGCATTAGTATACTGTATTGGTGACCTTGGGTAAGTCTTAAACTCTGTTGTCTCACTTCAGAATGGAGATAATTATAGCTACCTCATAGGATTATTATGAAGATCCAAATGAGGCACCCTGAGTGCTCAGAGTGCTTGTAATACAGATAGTGCTCCATCCAGGACAGCTATTATTGCTGGTGCTTTTCAGCCAAATCTGCCATCCTAGCTCCTGAGACCACACATTCTCCCTGAAGTTCCTTTTCTATGCCAGTCCCATTTGTTCACATGTGCTGGGATAAAAGTGGACGTAACAGTGAGTAGTGGACAACCACAAGACTTTTAATCAATCCCACAAGGAAGAAAACTTTCAATAGAGAATGAGCAAACAGTGAATGGGAGGTAAGAAGTGGGCTCTGGCAGCATCTCTCATCATGAAACATTTCATTGTCTTGACTGAGGCACCAGATCTCTTTGGAATAGACAGGATAGTTTAATAAATTAATAGAGTACATGTTTTTCATTCAAATCCTGTTCTGCCATGTACTCTCAAATTCCTCAAACTCTAAGGAAATTTCTTCATACATGAAAGTAATATAGAAGTTAAGAAAAGTTAAGAAGTGAAGTTAAGCAATATAATAAAGAAGTTAATATAGAAGTTAAAATCAACATACTATAGAAGTTAAAGGAATATATGGAGTCAGATGGATTAGGTTTGAATTCTGACATGGCCATTAACAATAATTGCAAAATATTGGACAACTTAATTTATTTGCTTCTTAGCTTCCTGATCTGTAGAATGTGTTGTTAGTTGTTTTGAAGATTGGTTAACATAAGGAGAACAAATTTAACAGTGTTCTGTGCTAAGTCACTTCAGTCATGCGCGACTCTTTGAGACCCTATGGACTGTAGCCCACCAGGCTCCTCTGTGCATGGAATTCTCCAGGCAAGAATACTAGAGTGGGTTGCCAGTTCCTCCGCCAGGGGATCTTCCTGACCCAGGGATTGAACCCACGTCTCTCATGTCTCCTGCATTGGCAGGCAGGTTCTTTACCATTTAGTCAACAAATGTTATCTCTTACTCACAGACATAATATTTCCTGTCTTTTTAGATTGTTAAGTATAGTTATATGAAATAAGATAGGTTAAATGACTGACACGGTTTTTAAAGATTTTTCAAGTCCTATTGTAATATATTAATATTCTAATTTATAAAAATACAACAGTGATGAGAAGATTTAAGGAAAAATAAAAATCGTCAGCACCAAATTAATGGATTTACTATTTTATAAACGGGAGTGTAAGAAAAAATAAGTGGGAGAAGCTATATGGTTTATGAGATCTATGTAAAGAAATGCTCTTTTTTTGCTCTGAAATAGTGAAAACGATGTAAAAATTCTTAAGTCAGACAATAAACAATAATAATGATGATAATGATAATAATAATAACAATAATCATGAAATACCTTTTCATGGAGTAAAATCTGAGAAATAATCCAGAGTTCTCTCTTAGGTAATGTCCTCGCTTTATAGAGCCTATTTTCAACTGGACTGGACTTAGTCACTCAGTCGTATCTGACTTTTTGTGATCCCAAGGACCTGTAGCCCACCAGGCTCCTCTGTAATGGGGGATTCCCAGGCAAGAATACTGGAGTGGGTTGTCATTCTCTTCTCCAGGGGATCTTCCTAGGAAAAGAAAAATAGTAAAGAAGTAAACAGGCTTCCCTGGTGATCAGACAGTAAAGAATCTTCCTGCAATGTAGAAGGCCTGGGTTCGATCCCTGGTTGGAAAAATTTTCTGGAGAATAGAATGGCAACCCACTCAAGTACTCTTGCCTGGAGAATTCCATTGACAGAGGAGCCTGGTGGGCTACAATCAATGGGGTCACAACGAGTCAGACATGACTGAGCAAGTAATGCACACAGATTAATAGCAAGAGGATTCCAAATATGATTATTCTACAAAGACAGTAAACTGTATCATGAAAATGTCTGGGAATGGGGATGAAATAGGTGGAGGGACTGCTTTAGATTTGGTTGTGAAGAAAGATCTGAGAAGAAATATTTAAGTTGACCCTGTAAAGAAATCAGCTACTCACAAATCTAGGGGAGAGACTTTCTAGGCAGAGGGTAAGCTGGTATAAGATTCTAAGGTAGGAACAAGCTTGGCATGTTGGAGAAACAGTAAGAGGGTTGATGGTACTGGAATATAGTACACGAGAAGAAACAACAGCACAGGATGACATTGAAAAGATTCACTAGCATATTGTAGATCACAGCTGAAAGTCTGTATCTATCTCTGCATGTGAGGTGTGATAGGGAATAATCAGAAGCTCTAAGAAGATGTTTTAATTGATCTTATTTATATTTTTAAGACATCTCAGACTACTCTGAAAACTTCATTGGCATGGAAGCAAAGAAACTGATGAGGAGGCTATACCAGCAGTCCATATGAGAGATGATAATGGCTTAGCTCAGTTGGTAATGACTGAGTAGAGTATGTAGTAGAAGAATTGGTGGGACTTACCGAAAGTCCGTAGCTCTCCTTAGCTCAGCCCTCCTTATCTCTCCTTAGTTACTTCTCCTTAAGTAATTGGTGGCTCAGATGGTTAAGCGTCTGTCTACAATGTGGGAGACCCGGGTTTGATCCCTGGGTCAGAAAGATCCCCTAGAGAAGGAAATGGCAATCCACTCCAGTACTTTTGCCTGGAAAATCCCATGGACAGAGGAGCCTGGTAGGCAACAGTCCATGGGGTCGCAAAGAGTTGGACATAACTGAGTGACTTTACTTACCGAAAGATAATATAGAAAGGAGTCAGGTAGGAATCGTATGCTTTAGGAGAAATTGAATTGAAGCTGGAGATGTTTACTGAGATAGGCTATAGTAATGGAGAGTGAGGCACACACTTGTGAATATTCTATAGTTTGTTTTACCATTTACCATTTTCCTTTGGTATAGGTTGAAGTTGATATTTCCTTGTATATAAAGGTGTGCAATTACCAATCTTATATGTTCAGGTTAGTGCATTTGCTCTATTATTTCACTGGCATAACAAAGTTAAATTGCCCTGCAATGTTCTTTAGAAACGCTTTTCCAATTCACACTTCTACCAGAGTTTAGTACACTAAACTCTATAAATTCTGCTGATTTCCACAAACTCTACTGGCATGGTCAGTGTTTTTCTTTTAACCTTTGTGAACTCAAATTGAATCCTATTTCAAGTCACTAAGTACTAAAGGACCCTTTCTTTGACCACATAATGCTAAATGTTTTGAAAGGGAGTTGGGGAGAAGGTTATTAAAGAGAGAAGTAAAAATGAAATAATAATGATAAGCAAATACTATCTGAAATTGAGAGCTTTTGATTGTCAAGAACTATTCTAAGTACTTTATGTAAGTGTTAATTTAATTATGAGAACTCCTTTTACCATTCAGAATTTATGTATAAATAAACTGAGGCAAGGAGAGATAAAGTAACATGCCAAGTTTTAAGCAGTTTGTTGGTGGCAGATACAATCCTTCCAAAATCCATACTTCTAATCATTAACTTCCATCAACAGTCTCCAAAACATCTGATTAGTGAATGTTTTATTTACATAAAGACAACAGCATGAGATAGAATTTTGTCTTTCAGTCACTCAGTCATATCTGACTGTGCAACCCCATAGACTGCAGCACATCAGGCTTCCCTGCCCTTCACCATCTCCAGGAGCTATATGAGAAAGAATATAGGGTTTAGATATCAGGTATTCTAGTAGTTAGGGAAAAATACATGCAAGCTAAATAAATAAGTATTGATTAACTTAGGACTTAGTTGAAGTTTTTATTCAGAGAGAGACTTTCTCTACTCTCTGAAAACCTGCTCAGTGGTCAAAAACCCATCATCCTCAGTATTACCATCCTTCCAACTAGTAGGTGTCTGTATGTGCATGCTAAGTCACTTTGGTCATGTCCAACTCTTTGCGATCCTATGGACTGTAGTCCATGGATCCTCCAGGCTAGAATACTGGAGTGGGTTTCTATGCCCTCCTTCAGGGGATCTCCTTGACCCCGGGATTGAATCTGTGACTTTAATGTCTCCTGCATTGGCAGGCAGGTTCTTTACCATTAGTGCCCCCTAGGAAGCCCTACGTGAGTGCCTACTATATGTCAAGTCCTGAGTTATAAGCACTATGGGTATTATCAGCAATCCTTATATTACCATCACCTTTTCACAGATGAAGCTAGGTTAAATGAAATGTGTAGAGTCCCATGGGTATGAAGAGGCAGAACCTGGATTCAAACTCAATTTGTATCTAGCTTAAAATTCTTACTCTTCATACAGTAACAAAAAGAGAAATAGCAGATATATTCATAAGCCAAGGTGTGATCAAAGTCCAAGATCTCACATAGATTCACATATATTCCAATAAGTAAGTGATAGCCAAATTATGTAAATTTTACAAAACAGAGATGAATAGGAATATTTTGAAGCTTGAAGGAGTCATTGGAAGACTTTTGAGGATGGAATTTTTTTTTAATTTTTAATTAGGACTTAATATTTTAGAGCTTTTAGAATCTCAATAAAATTAAGGGGAAGATTCAGGTAAATTTTGATTATCTACAGCTTATGAATTATTTCTTTCATGGATCATTCCTTTGGTGTTATGTCTAAGAAGTCATCACTGTACCCAAAGTTATCTAGGTTTTCTCCAGTGTTGTCTTCTAGGAGTTTTATAGTTTTGTATTTTACATTTTGAGGTAATGTTTCTATTGAGTTAATCTTTGTGAAGGGTGTAAAGTCCATCTTATTTATTTATTTTTTGCATGTGGATGTTCACTTGTTCCAACATTATATATTTAAAAGACTATGTTTGTTTCATTTTACTGCCTTTTTCTCCTTTTGTCAAAGATAAGTTGACTATATTTATGTGTGTGTATTTCTGGGCCCTCTATTCTATTTCGTTGATCTGTATGTCTTCTAGCCAATACCACATTGTCTTGATTACTGTAGCTTTGTAAGTCTTAAAGTCAGGTAACATCATTCTTTTAACTTTATTTTATGTCTTCAACTGAGTATTGACTATTCTGTGTTTTTACCTCTTTATATAAATTTTAGAATCAGTTTGTCAATATCCACAAAATAACTTGTTGAAATTTTGATTGGAATTACATTGAATCTATGGATCAAGTTTGGAAGAATCTTGTCATGATTGCTTATTAGTTCCAGGAATCTTTTTAAGGTTCTTTTGAACTTCCTGTGTAGACAATCACATCATTTCTGAATAAACATGGTTTTATGTTTTCCTTCCCAATACCTTAATTTTTTCAATACCTTTATTTTAATGGAACTAATAGCAACATCCGCTGGATCATGGAAAAAGCAAGAGAGTTCCAGAAAAACATCTATTTCTGCTTTATTGACTATGCCATAGCCTTTGACTGTGTGGATCAAAATAAACTGTGGAAAATTCTGAAAGAGATGGGAATACCAGAACACCTGACATGCCTCTTGAGAAATCTGTATGCAGGTCAGGAAGCAACAGTTAGAACTGGACATGGAACAACAGACTGGTTCCAAATAGGAAAAGGAGTACGTCAAGGCTGTATATTGTCACCCTGCTTATTTAACTTCTATGCAGAGTACATCATGAGAAATGCTGGACTGGAAGAAGCACAAGCTAGAATCAAGATTGCCAGGAGAAATATCAATAACCTCAGATATGCAGATGACACCACCCTTATGGCAGAAAGTGAAGAGGAACTCAAAAGCCTGTTGATGAAAGTGAAAGAGGAGAGTGAAAAAGTTGGCTTAAAGCTCAACATTCAGAAACGAAGACCATGGCATCCAATCCCATCACTTCATGGGAAATAGATGGAGAAACAGTAGAAACAGTGTCAGACTTTATTTTGGGGGGCTCCAAAATCACTGCAGATGGTGACTGCAGCCATGAAATTAAAAGACGCTTACTCCTTGGAAGGAAAGTTATGACCAACCTAGATAGCATATTTGACAGCAGAGACATTACTTTGCCAACTAAGGTCTGTCTAGTCAAGGCTATGGTTTTTCCTGTGTTCATGTATGGATGTGAGAGTTGGACTGTGAAGAAGGCTGAGCGCCGAAGAATTGATGCTTTTGAGCTGTGGTGTTGGAGAAGACTCTTGAGAGTCCCTTGGACTGCAAGGAGATCCAACCAGTCCATTCTGAAGGAGATCAGCCCTGGGATTTCTTTGGAAGGAATGATGCTAAAGCTGAAACTCCAGTACTTTGGCCACCTCATGCGAAGGGTTGACTCATTGGAAAAGACTCTGATGCTGGGAGGGATTGGGGGCAAGAGGAGAAGAGAACGACAGAGGATGAGATGGCTGGATGGCATCACGGACTCAATGGACGTGAGTCTCAGTGAACTCCGAGAATTGGTGATGGACAGGGAGGGGTTGGCGTGCTGCGATTCATGGGGTCGCAAAGAGTCGGACACGACTGAGCGACTGAACTGAACTGAATAGCTATCATTTATTAAGCACCTACAAAGTCCAAGGAATTTTCAAATATTTTCTAAATAATCCTCATGATAATTCTATGAAATACTTTAATCTCAACCATGGCTCAGAAATTTTAAGTAATTTTCTGAAGCTTTCATGGCTGGTAATGTTGGGTTTAGACCCCAAAACCTAATCTATCTATTGATCTTCACTTGGCATGCATCCCTGGTTATAAAATGTTATAAAAATGTAGATCAAACAAAACTGTGCATGATCTAAGATTATTGGAAGCATCAAATATAATAATTAAGGTAAAAGTGTTTTATTGTTACAATGTCTGAGACCATTAAAATGACAGAAAATTGTCTGTGTGGACCAGGAAACATTCATAATTGTAAGCAGATTCAAGGAATTTAAATTTTTTAATTTGGGGAGAAAAAAAGGTTTCCCTTATCAGCAAGTATTCACTGTTATTTGATATTTTATTAGGTATTTTGGTTATGAAAATGTATAAGGTATTGACTTTGTTCTGTTAGATATACAGCTTTAAAAACAAAAGCAAATTATAACTTAATCATTAAAATAATGTGTCAAATGGGTGAGCAAGTCAGTATGTATATGCTAGAGGAGGTCAGAGGAGGGAGTGTGCTCTGAGGCCAGTTGGAGAAGGGAGGCTCTTTTTACCAGCTGGAACTCTCCTCCACTTGAATTCTGATTGATGCTCTTCCCACATGACAATGTTACATCATAAAATTGAGAAGAAAATGAAGGATCCGCTAATTCCCGTTCCTTATTTCACCAATGTGGAAATTAGGGCTCAGAAACCGCAGATTTTTAGGATGAAGTTGTTTTTGATGATGAAATCAGTTGTTATTTTTCAGTTGCTAAGTCATGTCTGATTCTTTGCAACCCCATGGACTGTAGCCTGTCAGGCTCCTCCACTATCTCACAGATGAAATCAGTGCTCATTTCTAAATGTATGTGGCTTTCAGATCTTTGTATCTTAGCACTTCTTTCCTTTTCTGTAGGCAATTGTTGCCTTGGAAGACCTCAGAAAGAATAAGCTGTCTTATGTTTATGTTTGGAGAAGGCAATGGCAACCCACTCCAGTATTCTTGCCTGGGAAATCCCATGGACAGAGGATCCTGTTTATATTCAGGAAATTTGATTTAGAACTTGAGTTGTTGGCCTCAAATACTTTTTAGAAGAAGGTGCGGTAGAAATAAATTAGCAAGTGCACATAAATAGACATGAGTAGTCCTGGATAAAATGACATTCTTTAAATCTAAGGAAATCCTATATGATGAATCATACTCCATGCATTTCACATTATGATTTGACCTTGGAGAGTTTGGTGGCTATTAAGGACACTGTGATTTAATTCTTAAAAAGAATTGGGTGGGATCTGGAATGGAAGAGGAAGAGAACAGTCATTTATTGGACATCTTTTATTTGCCAATTATTGAGCTAGATTTCATTTAACTTTAATCCTCACATTATTTTGTGAGATCAATGTCATTATTTCTCCTCTTCTGAAGACATGCCATAGAATATACCTGGTATGTGGAGAAGGTTGGCTCTAAAGCATATGTCATGTCCTCTGAATTAGTTTGCTTTATACAGTCTCTAGATTTGGTGGAATATTAGGTTTCCTCATCTGTAAAATGAGAATGTTATTACCTTTCTCATTTATCTCCCACATAGGAACATAAAACAGTTTTATTATTCAATGAACTAAAGATATGAAAATATTTTGAAAAATATTATGCTATTATTTTCAGCAAATCAGTGTGTGATTACAACATGCTGGCGTCAAAAATCTTTTTTTGATTAAAATATAGTTGATTTATGATACTGTATTAGTTTCTGGTGTACAGCAAAGTAATTCAGTTATATATGTATGCTGCTGCTGCTGCTGCTAAGTCACCTCAGTCGTGTCCGACTCTGTGCAACCCCATAGATGGCAGCCTACCAGGCTCCCCCGTCCCTGGGATTCTCCAGGCAAGAACACTGGAGTGGGTTGCCATTTCCTTCTCCAATGCATGAAAGTGAAAAGTGAAAGTGAAGTCGCTCAGTCGTGTCCGACTCTTAGCGACCCCATGGACTGGAGCCTATGAGGCTCCTCCGCCCATGGGATTTTCCAGGCAAGAGTACTGGAGTGGGTTCCCATTGCCTTCTCCATACATGTATAAATATATTATTTTTATATCATTTTCCATTATGGTCTATTACAGGGTATTGAATATAGTTTCAAGTGCTATAGGACTAGTAAGACCTTATTGTTTATCTGTTTTACATAAAGTAGTTTATATTTGCTAATCTTAGACTCCTAATTTGTCCCTCCCCACCCCCTATCCCCTTTGGTAACCATAAGTTTGCTTTCTATGTCTGTGGGTCTATTTGTTTCATAAATAAGTTCATTTGTACAATATTTTAGATTCTACATATAAGTGGCATCATATGGTCATTCTTTATCTGACTTACTGCACTTGGTATAATAATCTCTAGTTGCATCCATGTTGCTGCAAATGGCATTATTTCATTCTTGAGAGTATGTATTGCATTGTTTATATGAATCACACCTTTGTCTATCCTTCAGTTATGAACATTTGGGTTTCCATGTCTTGGCTATTGTAAGTAATGCTGTGAACATTGGGGTCATGTATTTTCTTGAATTACAGTCTTCTCCAAGTATGTCCCTAGGAGTGGGATTTCTGGATCATATGGTAGCTCTGTGTTCGGTTTTTTTTAAGAACCTCTATACTGTTCTCCATAGGCTTCACCCGTTTACGTTCCCACTGTTGGTGTTTCAAATCTGGAAGGCAGCACAATAGCATGGCCTCTGTGGTCACACGTCTCTAGGTTTGAATCCAGTCTGTGCCACTCTCTAGTTTTATGATTTAGGTTAAGATTCTTGGCCTTAGTTTCTAATTTTATAATGGAGAAAAAACAATTCATAGGTCTATTGCTTGCTTGCTTGTGAAGTTGCTCAGTTGTGTCCGACTCTTTGCGACCCCATGGACTGTAGCCTATCAGGATCCTCCGTCCATGGGATTTTCCAGGCAAGAGTACTGGAGTGGATTGCCATGGGGAACATTAAATAAGATGACAGGTGAAAAACATAGTTCTCTAGGAGAACATAGATGTCAGGAGAAGTTTTACCCAAGCTACCTCTAGTAATGGGAACATATTGTGAGGATAACATGTGCCAATAAGAAAGAAGGATAATAGGTGGAAAATGTGGTATACACACACAATGGGATGTTATTCAGCCACAGAAAAGAAGGAAGTCCTATCACATGCTACAACATAGATGAACCTTGATGATGCTATGCTAAGTGAAACAAGACAGACACAGATGGACAAATGTTCCATGATTCCACTTTATCCACAGTAGTCAAACTCATTGAAATGGGAAGTAGAAGGATGGGTTCCAGGGGCTAGGGGGAGGGGTAAATGGGAAGCAGTTGTTTAATCAGTTTCGAGCTTTAGGGATGCAAGATGAAAAATCTTAGAGATCAGCTGTACAGCTTTGTGCTTATAGTTAATACTGTACAGTACACTGAAGCTTTTTAAGAGGGTGAATCTGAAGTTACGTAGTTTCTACTGAAGTTGAATAAAAAAGAAGAAAGAAGGACACTAGGGGAACCCTCAAAAGGCTTTGGTTGAAGACTGAAAGCAGTTCAAATAAATGATCCAACAGGAAAACTGACAGTATACTTAAGGGACCTTCAAAGCTGAGGTACCAGAGTTTTATTTTTTAAGGTTTTGATATTACATTACAATCAATGCATAGTCACCAAGGTAAAATTCAAGTGTGTTGAACTGCTCTAGACATGTTTTGGTGATTAGTAATTTTACAATTTTGAGTTTCATATTTTTTCAAGAGTTCTGTTGATATACAGATATACAGTTCTGTTGCAATACTTAGAACCACTGTCCTGCCTTTACTTCTGGGAACAACAGATTTCCTTTCTGCAGCCCTTCATTAGTTCTTCTGACTTCACTATTATCCTAGCTTTAAGCTACTTTTTTATGTCTTATTTATTTTTTTGTTTGTCAGTATTTTGATTTTCTCCATATTGTACCACTCAAATTCCATCAGGAAAATTTAGCTAAAATAGAGGGTTATTTAGCTAAAATAGCATCCATTGCCTCTCTTATTCAGAGCCAAGTATTCTCAACCTATGGATTGACTGCCCTGGGACCATATGTCCACTTTGTCCAGTCGGTGCCCTTGTCGTCCCATACTCAAAAAATGGCCTAGGGCTGCTTTTTCCTCAGATGAATTGGGCAGGGCAGTTTCCTCATAGACAGGTAATGCATCATGGAAGACAAAATTACTATTATTGTTATTATTTGAAATTAGAAGACATTTGGTCTAGTCTCTCTGTGGCATAAATGAATAATCTTTGTTCTGAGAGGACGATGTAACTTGTCCAAGGCCAGATGACTTGTAATTAGTCAATGTTCCAACATTTCTCCTAAAGCAGGTATGTTTGGCATGGTAATCAGCATTGTTAAGGGAAATTATCACATGGCAACACTTTTTCTTAGCACCACCAATCTGTTATGGCATTTGCCACAGTAATTGTTATCATGACTGAATATTGGGATAGATAGATAGAAAGAGGTAAAGATAGAATACAGAGATCTCAGTTGGTAAAGAATCTGACTGTAATGTAGGAGACCCCGGTTTGATTCCTGGGTTGGGAAAATCCTGTGGAGAAGGGATAGGCTACCCACTCCAGTATTCTTGGGATTCCCTTGTGACAGCTGGTAAAGACTCTACCTGCAATGCGGGAGACCTGGGTTTGAACCCTAGTTTGGGAAGAACCCCTGGGGAAGGGAAAGGTGACCAACTCCAGTATTCTGGCCTGGAAAATTCCGTGGACTGTATACTCCATGGGGTCCCAAAGACTTGGACACAACTGAGTGACTTTCACTTCTCTTAAATATATTTTAAAACCACAGCTTGTAATATTATTTTCAAACAACTTTGATAATTTTTCATTTTACTTTTTTTCCAAATATTACTCATAAAACTTAGCTCATTTCCAGTAAAATATCTTTTTCAAGTCCACTTCAAATGTCATTTGTTCTAACTTTGGCCAAGTATTAAAATAATATTTCCTTATTGATTATGTGTAAGTGAGAACAGTTTCCATTTATGATAGTCCCTAACTTATAAAGGTATATCATATTGCTCTTCAATTTGGCATGCCAAAAGTTGTCCATACTCAGCAAATATTTAAAGCAGAATAAGTAACAAAGATGTTTCTTTTAATAGAGCATTAATCTGGTATTCAGACTTCCTATAAAATATTTGATACTAAAAAATATCAGGTAGAAGAAGCCATGGGAGATAAAGCTGAATGAGTCCTGAGATCCAGGTATCGCGTCCTTTACATTGTGGTCCCAATATCCTTTTCTTGCTTTTTTATATGGAACTCCTGACTAATTTGCATGTCATCCTTGCACAGGGGCCATGCTAATCTCTGTATCATTCCAATTTTAGTATATGTGCTGCCGAAGTGAGCACCTAATATCTTTTCTAATTGTATTTGTTGTTATTTCATTCACCTTTTGTTACAGTCAAATTAAACTCTGTGATATCACTGTTCCTCCAGATATACATATCCTGAGTCTTACCCCACATATCTCTATGTTGACACCATTTCTCAAGGTTCATTTCATTTCTCAAGGCTTTTTTTTTTCCAGATTTCATGTCTCTTATAAACTTTTTCTTCATATTTCAGCTGATAGTACAATTTTTCATTCTAAATTCCCATGCCATTATATTGTTTGGCAATTAACACTTTTTATTTCAAAATAGAGCTACATTGGGCATACGCCTTGCCTACCCTATTATAAGATCCTCGAAGGCAAGACTTGTATCTGATTCATCTTCAGTAACTTCCACCAACTTTGAAATTGATGTTCAGTAATGACTCAGCAAATCAGTGAATGAATAGTTTCACTATGTGTGCTGCTGAAGCAAGTACAGTGAAAGAACAGTTTTGATATAATGGGAAATGAGAAGACATCTTTAAAAATGAAGAGAAGGGATGGCTAATCTGAATCATGCATTCAATGAAGAAAAATACAGTTCTTCATAACAGGAGTATTTAGCATACCTCTGAGCAACTGAGATAAAGGAGGAAAATAGGGAGAAAAGTACACACTTGACATTGTTGTGATTTTCAAACAGTTTATATCTTTTTCTTCTTTCATTTTGATCAATAAAGTATATAAGTCTTGGCAGGTACCCCCATCCTAAATGCTAGATGTGTACAAATGATTTGAAAAGTTATGATCTTTGTACTTGGCTGCCTGATGTGAAGAGCTGACTCATTGGAAAAGACTCTGGTGCCAGGAAAGACTGTGGACAAGAGGAGAAGGGAGCAACAGAGGATGAGATGGTTGGATGGCATCACTGACTCGATGGATAAGAGTTTCAGCAAGTCTGGGAGATAGTGAAGGACAAAGAACCCTGGTGTGCTGCTGTTCATGGGGTTGCAGAGTTAGACAGGACTTAATGACTGAACAACTGTACTTGTAATGTAGGGGGAGGCTAGGTGAAGTGTACTAGTCCTCCCATCTCTGTTTGGAAACAAAACACTTTTATTTATTATGTATGTTATGGTTATATTCAGGCTTCTCTGTTGACTCAGACAGTAAAGAATTTACCTGCAGTTTACCTGCAGGAGACCCGGGTTGAATCCCTGAATTCAGAAGATTCCCTGGAGAAGGGACTAGCAACCCACTCCAATATTCTTGCCTGGAGAATTCCATGGACAGAGGAGTCAGGCGGACTGCAGTCCATGGGGTTGCAGTGAGTCAGACACGACTGACTAACATTTTCACTTTTTCACTTGCATCGTTATATTCAAGATTATATTTGAACAAATTCTGTTGTTTAAACATTGAATTACATATAGCAAAGACAGAAATGTTGCCACCTCCAAAGTAAGAACAGAAAACACTTAGGAAAATTCTGAAGAAGCAGAAAGAATGGAAGTGAGGAAAGCATCCTTTGGAATGCAAATATAAGGTAAACCATGGCTTTAACAGTGAAAAGGATCAGAAATACAAATAAACCTCTGTATGTGACCAGCTGTGAATCCCTAGGTAAGTAACTTGGTGAAGTTTCATCAAAGGTGAAAAGTCACTCATGAAAGATCCTTGGAAGGAAAGGATCTTGACATTAGATCTACAAGAAGTTCAGCTCTGGAGATGCTTTTGAAAAAGTAATGATTGGAAAGCTTGGAGGAAACAGAAGACCTAAGTAAAATGTCCAGTATTCTATATGTTTTTTAATGGTTCTTTCTCTCAAAAATGTGTTATTGATGGATTTAAGATTTGTTCATATATTCTGTACTCAGGGGAGGATTTTATTTTTAAAATCAGAAATAAGAAATTGGCCAATCCTGTAAAACATTCAAAAATAAGTATCACTTGACTTTTCTATCAGTATATTATACTCCCTGTGGAATATAGCCAAATTCCTTGTTCTAGAATCAACTGTATAATCACCAAGATAATCAATGAAGCTTTGTAGTTAGTTCTGGTTAATAGCTCTAGAGTATAGTCTCTGAACATCTCTATTGGCATTTTAGATTGGATAATTCTTTGTTTGGGTGGGGAGAGTTGTGCCTTTCAGAATGTTTAACAGCATTCCCAGTCACTTTCTGATAGGGGCCATAGAATATCCCAAATTGTGATAAACAAAAACACCTCCATACATTGCTAAGTGTCCCCCGGGGGGCAAAACTGCCTCTACTTAAATTAAAACTATTTAAAATGTAAATGAGCAGTCAAATCCCATTATGAGTCTGAGTTTATTCCCTGACATACAGGGTGTTGAATAGTCAATCCTCAAATCAGGCAATGAATGAGTGAGTGAAAAAGTTGTGATTGGGAAAAATTACATGAAGCTAGGAGTCAGGAGAAGTGAAATGAGGTTTCAGCTCTCCTAGTCTCTAGCTATTTGTCCTTGAATCTATGGCTTCCCCTTACTGATAAAATGAAGATATTTTAATATAGTAGAATATACTATGACCCATTCCTGCTCAAAGACTATGACACATTTGTGACTATTCATAAATTTATATATCAATACACCTAGTTCTTTGGGTATTGAACTCTTGCAAAGACTGGAGACTCAAGAGGGCTGTGTGTTTTCTTGTTAGGATCTGACCTGAAAGGTTTTCAGTATTTTTTCCTTTGGTGAGAGGATTCACCTCATATCTACTCTCACTGTTTACTTCCATGAGAAATGAAAGGAAAAACTGAACTCTGACAAAGGCATTTATTTGGCCCTAAGATGATATTAATTTTTTCCACCCCTGGAGAAGAGGCCTGGGGCCAAGCTGTTTGGGTTATGCAAGCACCTTCTGCTGAGCTCAGAAGCCTAGGCCAAGTGGGCAAGGAATCAAGAGTGAACTTCCATGGGAATTACAGTGCCCATTTCTCTCCTCTTGCCTCCCTTCCCAGAAAACCAACGTCAGAGGATGTTCTTCATTTCCGCCCTAAGTAGGCTGCCATTTTCCCATTGCATCACAAGTCAAAGATGAGAGATTATTTTGACTCCCAAGAGTTGTTTTCAGAGCACACCAGTTAATTAGGTGACAAGACAACAGGGTGGAGTGATACTTTATTATTCTGGATGTCTCCACACCCACAATGGATTTGGCCTGGTGCCGCAGCCAGTCACCCTCACAGCAGTGGCATCTTACAATGCAACCTCGCCCAGATGACAACAAATTGTATTTTTTAAGGACTAACTTTAATTTAAAAATTGCATATAGTCATTCATCTAGAGGGAAAAAAAAAAAAAAAAATTGTGTCAGAGCTTCCCTCTCTTCTTCTCCAAACCTCACATACTTGTTTGAGATTTTGAAATGTGACAAGCTAGACTTGTAGGTGAATATATAATACCTGATAAAGACAGGAGCTGAGGCACACAATACCAGTCTTCACCAAGAAGAGTGACTGGCTTCTTCCTAACACCTTATAGCTCAGAAATTCCTTCCTTTTATATTGTTTAATTATATCTTCATTCAGGTTCACTTTTGTATTTTTTTTAAAAAAACTTTTAATTTTATATTGCAATATAGTTTCAGGTGGACAGCAAAGGGACTCAGCCATATATATACATGTATTAGGGCTCACTCTTGATAGTGTACATTCTATGGGTTTGGACAAATGTATAAAATGTATAATGCCTATTTCCACCATTATAGGATTATACAGAGTATTTTCAGTATCTTAAATATCCTCTGTGAAGCAATACACTTCATTAGTACAGTTTAATTGGTCTACCTTCTTTTTGTTCCCTTTTTTCATTTCCCAGTATGCCTCACCTCATTAGTAATTTAGGAATTTAATCTCCCTCACTTTGGGTAAAAGTGAGGACTGGAATTAAAAGGCTTCCTAATTCCATATCAAACACTATTTTGACTTTATTCATGAACTTGCAAATGAGCTAAAGGCGTAAGAGACTGGTAACAGAAAGAAAAGGCATTCCCTCCAGTCTCATTCCCTGCTGAATAATAAGCCACTTCCTCTCTTTTCAACAGGTGAAGTATTTGAAAATTTATGGGCTTAGAGTGAGCTGTTTGATTTTCTGAACTATTTGAAAAGGTATCGCTTCTTGATGACTCAGAAGACCTGTCAGTCTGTCCAGCATTTGTGGCTATTGTTCCATGAGAGCAACCCAGTTCCTTACAAAACTATACCAGCTGGAGTACAATAAGTTGTCCAAAGCAAGGGGTACCAAGAAGGAAATAACTCCCCTCACCTGGAGTCTATTAGTTCAGTTCAGTTCAGTCACTCAGTCTTGTCCAACTCTTTGCGACCCCATGAATCACAGCACGCCAGGCTTCCCTGTCCATCACCAACTCCCGGAGTTCACTCAAACTCATGTCCATCAAGTCGGTGATGCCATCCAGCCATCTCATCCTCTGTCGTCCCCTTCTCCTCCTGCCCCCAATCCCTCCAGCATCAGGGTCTTTTCCAATGAGTCAACTCTTTGCATACGGTGGCCAAAGTATTGGAGTTTCAGCTTTAGCATCAGTCCTTCCAATGAACACCAAGGACTAATCTCCTTTAGGATGGACTGTTTGGACCTCCTTGCTGTCCAAGGGACTCTCAAGAGTCTTCTCCAACACCACAGTTCAAAAGCATCAATTCTTTAGCTCTCAGCTTTCTTCACAGTCCAACTCTCACATCCATACATGACCACAGGAAAAACCATAGCCTTGACTAGACAGACCTTTGTTGGCAAAATAATGTCTCTGCTTTTAAATATGCTATCTAGGTTGGTCATAACTTTCCTTCCAAGGAGTAAGCGTCTTTTAATTTCATGGCTGCAGTCACCATCTGCAGTGATTTTGGAGCCCCCAAAATAAAGTCTGCCACGGTTTATCCATCTATTTCCCATGAAGTGATGGGACCAGATGCCATGATCTTCGTTTTCTGAATGTTGAGCTTTAAGCCAACTTTTTCACTCTCCTCTTTCACTTTCATCAACAGGCTTTTTAATTACTCTTCACTTTCTGCCATAAGGGTAGTGTCATCTGCATATCTGAGATTATTGATATTTCTCCTGGCAATCTTGATTCCAGCTTGTGCTTCTTCCAGCCCAGGGTTTCTCATGATGTACTCTGCATAGAAGTTAAATAAGAAGGGTGACAATATACAGCCTTGACGTACTCCTTTTCCTATTTGGAACCAGTCTGTTGTTTCATGTCCAGTTCTAACTGTTGCTTCCTGACCTGCATACAGGTTTCTCAAGAGGCAGGTCAGGTGTTCTGGTATTCACATCTCTTTCAGAATTTTCCACAGTTTATTGTGATCCACACAGTCAAAGGCTTTGGCATAGTCAATAAAGCAAAAATAGATATTCTTCTGGAACTCTCTTGCTTTTTCGATGATCCGTCAGATGTTGGCAATTTAATCTCTGGCTCCTCTGCCTTTTCTAAAACCAGCTTGAACATCTGAGAGTTCATGGTTCACATATTACTGAAGCCTGGCTTGGAGAATTTTGAGCATTACTTTACTAGTGTGTGAGATGAGTGCAATTGTGCAGTAGTTTGAGCATTCTTTGGCATTGCCTTTCTTTGGGATTGGAATGAAAACTGACCTTTTCCAGTCCTGTGGCCACTGCTGAATTTTCCAAATTTGCTGGCATATTGAGTGCAACACTTTCACAGCATCATCTTTCAGGTTGAAATAGCTCAACTTGAATTCCATCACCTCCACTAACTTTGTTCATAATGATGCTTTCTAAGGCCCACTTGACCTCACATTCCAGGATGTCTGGCTCTAGGTCAGTGATCACACCATCGTGATTATCTGGGTTGTGAAGCTCTTTTTTGTATAGTTCTCCTGTGTATTCTTGCCACCTCTTCTTAATATCTTCTGCTTCTGTTAGGTCCCTACCATTTCTGTCCTTGATTGAGCCCATCTTTACATAAAATGTTCCCTTGGTATCTCTAATTTTCTTGAAGAGATCTCTAATCTTTCCCATTCTGTTGTTTTCCTCTATTTCTTTGCATTGATTGCTGAGGAAGGCTTTCTTATCTCTCTTTGCTATTCTTTGGAACTCTGCATTCAGATGCTTATATCTTTCCTTTTTTCCTTTGCTTTTCACTTCTCTTCTTTTCACAGAAGCAGAGTCTATTAGGTGTGCACCTAAAATTAAGCACTGGTTTTTAGCACTTCCTACAAAATATTTCAACAGTTTAAAAGACCCAGAAGTGGATTTCCCAGTTGTGGTCTCTAATTCAATGTAGTCAGCAGCCTAATGAGAAAATCTTTCTAACAACAGATAGCACTGGGCACTCTCCATAGTCCAGGTACCATCTAAAGACTTTACATGAAATACCTCATGTAATCCTCATGGCAATCATATAACACTTCTCAGGTTAGTCGTTAAGAAATTGAGACAGAGAGTTTAGGAAAAATGTCCCTGGTCACACAGCCAAAAAGTCAGTTTTTGAATTCAGATAGCATTGCTCCAGGAGAAGGCAATGGCACCCCACTCCAGTACTCTCGCCTGGAAAATCCCATGTATGGAGGAACCTGGTAGGCTGCAGTCCATGGGGTCGCTAAGAATCCAACATGACTGAGCGACTTAACTTTCACTCTTCACTTTCATGCATTGGAGAAGGAAATGGCAACCCACTCCAGTGTTCTTGCCTGGAGAATCCCAGGGACCAGGGAGCCTGTGGGCTACCGTCTATGCAGTCGCACAGAGTTGGACACAACTGAAGCAACTTAGCAGCAACAGCAGCAGCAGCAGCATTGCTCCAAAGCCAACATTTCTAAGTTATATCTCCATTGACTCTTAAGTAGGCTTCAGCATGTATAACTTGAACTGCTACCAATAATAATAGCTGTTTTAACCTTTTCACAAATCATGTCAGTCTGCTCAACAATTCTGTAAAGTGAATGATTCTCTTATCATGTTTGCTGAGATCAATATGCTAGCAAGTTACACATTTCCAAAAACTACTCGTCTTCTGTGGTGCAGGTTAGAGAACTAATCTTCTCTGTCCAGACAGTATTGGGATCCACCTGTGGGAGATCGGCCAGGAATCCTGAAACACTTTGCTTTGGCATTAAGAAGCGGGAGTCTGGAAGGATGAAAACTGCCCCCTCTATCAAAATAAATTATGACATTTGCAGTTAGATCATACCACTTAGGAGATCAAGGTACTGTGGATGTGTGGTTTTAAATTTAAATAATTAGGAAAAATCATTCTGTTAGTCTTAGCAAATGGTGCTTTGTGACCCCATGAACTGTATCCCACCAGGCTCCTCTGTCCTTGGGATTCTCCAGGCAAGAATAATGGAGTGGGTTGCCATTTCTTTCTCCAGGGGACCTTCCTGACCCAGAGATTGAACCTGTATCCCTTTCATCCCCTGCATTGGCAGGCAGATTCTTTACCATTGAGCCACCTGGTAAACCCTTTAAATTTAAGTAATTAGGAAAAATCATTCTGTTTGTCTTAATCCTCATATCTTCATCTGTAAACTAAACAAGAGAGCTGGATGACTTTGTGTCCTATCCTGCCCTAAAAATGCTCAACTAATTTTTAAAAATAGCATTTTTGTTCTTAAAGATAATACCCACTTTGTGCAAAAAACTTATCAGACAAGAAAAATGAAAGAGAAATATGAAAAATCATAGGTAATTCACTCAGAGATAACAAATGTTAGGACTGTCATGTAAATCCATTTCTGTCTTCCTTGAGATATATATGATATTGAATGTCAATTTTTTTGCTAAAGTTGAGTTTATTGAAGTGAAATTTATAAAGGCAAAATTCAAAATTTAGGGTGTATATTTGCATAAGTTACGATTAACAGTCACTTGTGTAACACACTTCACCACAGAGTATTTTCACGTGCACCTTTGTGGTCAATTCTGTATCCTGTCCTTTGGTTCATGGCCCCTGGAAGCCACTGATCTGATTTCTGCCCTTGTAATTTTGTCACTTTAAAACTGTCATATGAATGGAATTTTGTATCTAGTTTCTTTCACTTAGAATAATGTTCTTAATGTTCATCCATGGTGGAGTAGTTCATTTCTTTTTATTCTTGAATAAAAATCCACTGTAAGGATGTACAATAGTTTTTTTTTTAATCCATTCACCAACTGATGTACATTTGGATCATGTCTGTTTCTCAGTGATTATGAACATAATTGCTATAAATATTCTAAGTTTTGTGTGAACATATATTTTAATTTTCCTTTGAATAAATACTTAAAAGTGAGATTTCTGAGTCCAATGATAAGTATATGGTTAGCTTTATAGAAAAAAAGGATTTTGTAATCTACATGTTTTAAAACCTTTTTTTTTGGAATTTTGCTAAGATAGTACCATACGAAGAAGTCCTGTATATTCTTTACCCAGTGTCCCCCATAATGAAATCTTACATAATTATAGTATAAAAGCAAAACTAGGAATTTTACTTTGATGAAATGTATCTGAGTGGTTCCATGTTATTTTATTGAATGCATAGTTGTGTCATCAATCAGGATATAGGATTTTCCATCACCACAAAGATTTCCCTCGTGCTACTTCAGTAGAGTCCATCCATATACTCCATTCCCTCTCCAACAGCCATCCTTCACCTCTGACAATCTGTTTTCCATGTCTGTAATTTTGAATGTTATATAAATTGACCTACATTATATGCATTTTGGAGATAGCCTTCCTTCACTTAGAATAATGCCCTTGAAATCCATCCAAGTAGTTACATGTATACATAATTGATTCCTTTTTATTGCTGAATAGGATTCCATGGCTCAGTGTACTAAAATTTGTTTAGATGCTCAGTTGCTTTAGTTGTATTCCAACTTGTTGCAATCGCATGGACTATAGCCTGCCAGGCTCCTCTGTCCATGGCATTTCCCAGGCAAGAATACTGGAGTGGGTTGCCATTTCCTGCTCCAGGGGATCTTTTCAACTGACCCAGGAATCAGATTTGCGTCTCTTGCATTGGCAGACAAATTCTTTATCACTGAGCTACAAGGGAAGCCCAAAGTTTGTTTAACCATTCACCTATTGAGGGACATTGTAGTTGTTTCCAATTTGGAGATATTATAAATAAAGCTACTGCAGGTTTTTGTGTGGATGTAAGTTTTCATTTTTCTGGGATAATTGCCCAGGAGTGCAATTACTGGGTAGTATAATTAGTATATGTTTAGTTTTGTAAGCAGCTGCCAACTTACTTTCCAGAGCGGCTGCACCATTTTACATTCCTACCAGAAACATATGAGAGATCTGGTTTCTCCAAACACTTGCCAGCATTCTATGGTCACTGTTGTTTATTTTAATCATTCTGGCATCCCACTCTTCTAAAGTTACTTTCTGCTCTTTCCTTTCTCATATATCAACACAGTCAAAAGGAGTACTACATATTCTTTCATAGAGACCCCACATTATTTTGCTCCTGGAATTTTGTGTGCATCATTCTGCTGAAAAATCAGTTACATTACCATCCCCACATGTTCAAATATTCTTAATCCTCAAGCCCCACTGCTGTCTTCCAGATAGAAATAATGTATCTTTCCTGGACACTTCACTTGTACTTCTTTTATGACACGTTAATATTTTATGTTCTGTTGAATCATTTCTGAGGTAAGTATTGGCTTCCTTACCAGGGTGCTAGATTCCTTAATGCAGAAAAAATTTTTTTAATATTTTTATTCTTCCAGCAACTATGATTTTCAAGCTTTCAATTAATAAAATTCAACATGATGCCTACAAATTAATATTGATCTAAAATTTTGGTTGGCATTAGTATCCTTATATATAAGGATCCAAGAGAAAAATGCTTAATTTCAAATCTCTATGTTGAATGCTTTCTTAATCTTATACCAACCCCATTGTTTCTAGTTAATTTCTACATAGGTTTCTATATAGCATTCAAATTTTATAGTTTAAAATCCACTTATTCTACCCAGGCTCAAATAGTAGCAGCCCATGCATGTGATCTCCTAAGTGTTAATTGTGGTTTTTCTGCCATCTCTGGTGTAAAAGACAATCTCTCTAAGACAACCACCTGCTTTATTTCTGGACAGATTTCATTGCTAGAGAGATTTCCCTTTCAGTGGAGTCATAACAGCCTCTAACTTTGGTCAGATTCTAGCTTTACTCTCTTGGGTTACATGGAGTAAATTTTTTTTTTTCTACTTGATCATAAGGAATTTCAAGACTTTCCTAAGTATTCAAAATGCCAATGGGTAACAATTCTGTCTTAAAGTGAGTTATAAACAGATACTATGATTTATAAACATATGAATAGTTTTCAGCTAATGAAACAATAAGAAATATTCTCTCATGTAATTTTTGTAAGTCTAGGTCTCCTTTGTTAGGTACAAACATTAAGAGTGGTAAGAGAGTCGTCTTTGGTAAACTGATCTCTTTGTCATCTTGAAATGATTCTCCTTATCCCTGGTAATATTCTTTGCTCTGAAATCTACATTTTCTGATATTCATATAGCCAATCAAGCTTTCTTTTGATTAATGTTAATCATCTTTTTACTTTCAACCTATTTCTATCTTTATATTTCAGAGGAGGCAATGGCGCCCCACTCCAGTACTCTTGCCTGGAAAATCCCATGGACGGAGAAGCCTGGTAGGCGGCAGTCCATGGGGTCGCTAAAAGTCGTGCACAACTGAGCGACTTCACTTTCACTTTTCACTTTCATGCATTGGAGAAAGAAATGGCAACTCACTCCAGTGTTCTTGTCTGGAGAATCCCAGGGATGGGGGAGCCTGGTGGGCTGCCGTCTATGGGGTCGCACAGAGTCAGACACGACTGAAGCAACTTAGCAGCAGCAGCAGCATCTTTATATTTAAAGTGCATTTCTTGAAAGCAGCAAATAGCTGGATTTTCCTTTTTCATCTAATTTGACAATCTGTCTTTCAATTTACAGGCTTACATATAATACACATATTTTATGTCTAATACACTTTTTGTTGTTCAGTCACTAAGTCGTCTCCTACTCTTTGTAACTCCATGGTCTGCGAAACACCAGGCTTTCTTGTCCTTCACTATCTCCCGGAGTTTGTTCAAATTCATGTCTACTGAGTTGGTGATTCTATCTAACCATCTCATCCTCTGCCACCCTCTTCTCCTCCTGCCGTAATCCATCCCAGCATCTGGGTCTCTTCCAATGAGTCGGCTCTTTGCATCAGGTGGCCATAGTATTGGAGCTTTAGCAACAGTCCTTCCCATGAATATTCAGAGTTGATTTCCTTTAGGATTGACTGGTTTGATTTTCCTTGAAATTTTATATAAAACATATTTACATTTAATATATATTTTTAATAAAATATATAGATTTAAATATAGATTATTGAGTCTGCCATCTTTATGTTTCCTATTGGTCCCATCTGTTTTCTTACTACCTTTATCCTTTTTTCTGCTTTTGGATAAATCAAGTATTTTATGATTTCATTGCATCTCCTTTGTTAATTTATTATCATGTATAAATTTTTAGTTTTTTATTATTAAAGCAGTTGTTTTTAAAAGAGTTGTAAATAATAAGAAAAATTCTCATATATTTCCCCATGTAGTTACACTTTCTAATGATATTCTTTCTTTTGTGTAGATCCATATTTTCATGTGATATGTATTTTTCTCTTGCCTGAAAATCTACCTTTAACATTTCTTTTAGTAAAGGTATGCAGTAAGGGATGAATTCTTTCAACTTTTATATATGTGAAAAAGTCTTTATTTCACATTTTTTTTTCACCATTATTTTTAAAAGATGTTTTTATTGGGCACAGAGTCCTAGATTTACAGTATTTTCTTTCATGCTTTAAAGATCTTTAAAGATGTTGCTTCACTGTGTTTTTACTTGTGCTATTTCCAAAGAGAAAAACTGTCATTCTCCTAGTCTTTGTTATTCTATATATAACAGCCTTTCTATACCCACCCTCTGGCCCTGTAGTTGCTATAAAGACTTCCTCACTGTTTTTTAGCAACTTGCTAATGATATGCCTTGGTATGGGTTCTTTCTATTTCTTATATTTAGAGTTCATTAAGATTCTTGACCTGTTGGTTTATAGTATGGAAAATTTGGGGCCATTATTACTTCAAATATTTTTTCTGCTTTCCCAGGCCAACTTTTGAGAACTCTAGTTAAATTTATATCAGTCTTCTTATATTAGTTGTCCCACAGACCACTGATGTTCTTATCTTTTTCCTCTGTGTTTTATTTTGCATCATTTATATCATATGTCTTTTATAATTAATTTTTTTTGATGACATTCAATTTACCATTAATCATATGTAGTATATTTCAAATTTTGTACTCCAAGGTCCAATTTTTATTTTTTGTGATTTGTATCTTCCATGTCTCTTCTTTACATTTTCAAACATATGGAACATGGTTATAACTGTTTTGTTGTCCTTGTCTGATAATAACAATATCTGTGACAGTTTTGAGTTAGTTTTAATTGATTGATTTTTCTCCTCACTATTTTCTTCCTTCTTTAGCATGCTTGGTAATTTTTATTGAATACCAGACATTGTTTTATATTATTGAGTAGAGAATGATTTTTTATTTCTGTAAATAATTTTAAATTTTGTTCTCAGATACAGTTCTGTTCATTGAAAACTGTGAATTCTTTTGGGTCTTGCTATTACCATTTGTTAGGTAAGAGGGGAGAAATATTCACACTAGAGCTAATTATCACCTACTACTGTGACACAGCCCTTTTGAGTATTCTGTCCAGTAGGGTTGAGTTGCCTTATGAATTTTGAGATTTTTCCAGTGTGGTTGATAGGAACAGGTACTAGTCCTGATCCTGTATAAACATAGGGTACTGTTCTCTTTAATCATTTCAGATGGACCTTTCTTTGATCTTGAGCAGTTACTCATATGTGTTTGGTGATCAGTACTCTGTGGAATCCTTAAGGGTTATTCATATTTCTAGGGTTTCCACTGATCAGCTCTCTCATCTCCAATATTCAGTTTTGATAAATTTCAACTGACTTCACCTTCCTGGAGTCTGAGCTGTCTCCTTAACACAGGGTCTGCATGGCTGTACCTGAGTTTCTCCTCCATTCTCTGTGACCTGTAAATTTTCTAAGGACAGTAAGCCGGGGCAATTTTAAGGTTCACCTTGTTTGTTTACTATCTGTTTATCATGGGTCACTTGTCTCCATTTCAAGAGACTGCTGTTCAGTATCTTGAAAACCATTGTTTCATCTATTTTATGTGTTTGTTTTTATTTGTTGACTTACTACAGAAGTGTAGTAAGTTCTGCAGTACTGCAGAAGTGTATCTCCGGTTCCTATTACTTTGCTGGGATCATGAGTCCAGCCAATTCTTTGGGTTGAATTTTCCTTCTTAACGTGAATTCCATTTCCTGTTTCTTGGTCTGTCTGTGGTAATTTTGGATTGTATGCTAGTCATTTTCTGTTTACTTTGTTAGGTGATGCATATTTTTCTTTCCTCTAAATGTCCTTGAAGTTGGTTCTGGAACATAGTAAAGTTACTTGAAAATACTTAGATAATTTCTAGCCTTGCTTTTAAGCTTTGTTAGGTAGAAGCAGAACAGCCTTTTGTGGATTATTTTGTCCCCCTACTAGAGAAATACCTTCTCAGATTTCTAACCGAATGACATATTTTTTCCCCCATTTTATTGGTGGGAACACAAGCCATCTCCTCTCCTGTTTAAACTCGAATATTATTCCCTCTACTTCTTAGGGTGAATTTTTCCCCCAGCCTTGAGTAGTTTTCTCATGTAGAATTATTTATTATCACTCATTTGAAGACTCTAGGTGGATAATTTGCTACAAATCTCTCCTTGAAGTTCTCTCCTCTTGGTACCATGCCACATAAATTTTAGTTCTCTTGGTCTCCCCAACTCTCAGCTTTCTATCCTCATCTCAGGGAGATTGTTGTGCTCTATCTGTGTTTTCTCTATGCAACAGCCTAGAAACTATAGACAGTAAACTGTGGCAATGTAGATCTAACTGGGGTTTTATTCTCACTCCCAGGGATCATGACCTGCATTATCTAATATCCAGTATCAGAAAACTATTGTTTAATGTAGTTTTTATCCTAATTAAAAAAAATTATTTCAGGGGGAGGAAACCTCCTTTCCTTGTTCCTGTATCTTGGCCAGAAACAGAAATCTTATCATTAAAACAAAATAAAAGACAAAACCCCTGGTGTATCCTTTAGCATGAGCTTCCCGGGTGGTGCTAGTGGTAAAGAACCTGCATGCCAATGCAGGAGACGTAAGGGACACAGGTTCGATCTGTGGGTTGGGAAGATTCCCTGGAAGAGGAAATGGCAACCCATTCCAGTATTCTTGCCTGGAGAATCCCATGAACAAAAGAGCTTGGTGAGCTACCGTCCATAGGGTCCCAAAGAGTCGGATATGACTGAGTGACTTAGCAACTCTTAGCATACATATTAATTTTTTGTTTCTCTTTTCAGAGAATAAAATAGGTATTTAGTTTTCTTATTTGCCTTCTCATCATTTCCTTTCTAATGAAATTATGAAAGCTGTACCTTGAAACATCTTTCACAGTGTTAGAAAAGGCTAAGGGCATAGGGAAAAGGCGATGGAATCTTGATTGAACAGACTTCTGTTGAACTCCAGCTTTCAGCACTTACTGTTTGTATCTTTGAGAAAGTTACTATATCTGTAAGTTTTGCTAAAATGAGAATGTTAACAATAATGTAGGTCCAGCCTGCTCAAAAGTTGATCTTGAGGCCCAAATGAGAATATGTATTAAAAGTTTTAATTTGTGGGACTTCTCTGGTGGTCCAGTGGTTTAGGACTTCACCTTTCAATGTAGGGGTGCAGGTTCAATCCCTGGTCACAGAGCCAAGATCCCACATGCCAAGTGGCAAAAAAAAAACCCCAGAAACATAAAACAGAAACAATGTTGTAACAATGAAGACCTTCAAAATGGTCCGCATCAAAAAAATCTTTAAAAATTGTAATTTGGAAAGCATTTGACATGTTAATATTTGCCCTTCATCACCAAGATTGGTTCAAATTGAATTATTTCTCTCTTTCAGTGTACTTGGTGTCCTTCTCTTTATTTTCTTTCTGAATACCTGCCTCTCTTTTGTACTCTTTTCATGTTTTCTTCTTTCTTATCCTAATCTCACTGAGTTGGTGTTTAGACCTCATGGGAGAGTATAAAAAATATATATCAGAATATATATATATATATATATGGATATTAGGAGACTTGAATTCCTGACAGTGATTCCTTTTATGGCTAATAGACATGAGGGAAATCATTCAACTGGGCTTATTTTCAGTTTTACTGACTATGAGTGGAAATAAGACATTATCTGCTTATCTGAAAGAGTTAATGTGAGGATCAGGTATATAAAATATAGACAGTATATAAATATTTCTATATATACATGTTATGTACAAATCGGTATTGTACTATTGTTGTTATTATTTATTCTCTGAGTCATGTCTGACTCTTTGTGAGCCCATGGGCTGTAGCATGCCAGGCTCCTCTGTCCATGGGATTTCCCAGGCCAGAATACCAGAGTGGGTTGCCATTTCTTCCTCCATGGGAACTTGCTGATGCAGGCATTGAACCTACATTTCCTACTTGGCAGGTGGATTCTTTACTACTGAGTCACCTGGCAACATCCTTATTGTACTGTGTTATTCTATAAATATTATTATTATATTATAAAATCTTATACAAAATTGCTCTGTAAGTACAATAATGTAAATGCCTTTATTAATGCTAGTAAGTGCATAGAGTTCTGAAATAATTTCCTATACCCTTTTATAATACTTCTCAGAAGCATAAGTAGTATTTTCTGTCTAGAAGTGAAAGAAAAATAATCTTATCTTATACGGTAGGCTAATCCAAGGCTGTGTATATAGATAAATGTTCACTACATACAACTTCTTGCTCAGAAATATTAAAATTACTTTCTGGAAAATACTTTCTTAAATAGAGGTGTTTTATAGTAAGGACTTGGTGATGCAATGCATTAACATCATGTAGGAGGTGTCACTCAAAAGAAACAAAACCCCACTAAATGCAAAGTGATTTCTACATTCACTTTTAGACTCAACTCCTGCCCCCAAAAGACTGTTAGTTAGCTAACATTTTTAGTGTTTGTTAGTGATATAGTGGAAGCTAAAAATTCAGATAAAAGAATTTACTAAAGCACAATGTTGGCTTTCTTCATTATTTAAGGAGTGATTCATTATTTAAAACAAAAAAATATTGGAGTATACTTGATTTACAATGTTATGTTAATTTTAAGTGTACAGCCAAGTGAATCATTTATACATATACATATAACCACTTGTTTTTAAGATTCTTTTTCCAGATAGGCCATAACAGAGTATTGAGTAGAGTTCTCTATTCTATACAGTTGGTCCTTATGAGTTATCTATTTTATATGTAGTAGTGTGTTTAGGTCGATCTCATTCTCCCAATTTATACCTCCTTGCCCCTTACTCTCTAATAACCATAAGTTTATTTTTTTACAAGGAATGATCCATTTTGATTTACTGAATTTTTCATATGGATGAAGTCTATATACCTTTTTAACTCCAGCTTATTTTTTAGAATTGAGATTATCATCAGGGAACCCCCTTCTAGAGGTCAGATATCTTATTTTATGCTAGTTTGACTCAATGGACACCCTTTTAAAAAGATTTTCACAGATTCAGGTGAACAGTGATTTGTATGATTAATTTCTATTTTTTCAATTAGACTATATTTTCTTAGAGATTAGAAACCGTATCTTTTATTCACAAGTACAACACTGGGCTCTCAAATGATATCAAATAAATGTAGGCATTTATTCTTAAAGAGATGGGAATACCAGACCACCTGACCTGCCTCTTGAGAAATCTGTATGCAGGTCAGGAAGCAACAGTTAGAACTGGACATGGAACAACAGACTGGTTCCAAATAGGAAAAGGAGTACATCAAGGCTGTATATCGTCACCCTGCTTATTTAACTTATATGCAGAGGACATCATGAGAAAGCTGGGCTGGAAGAAGCACAAGCTGGAATAAAGATTGCCAGGAGAAATATCAATAACCTCAGATATGCAGATGACACCACCCTTATGGCAGAAAGTGAAGAGGAACTAAAAAGCCTCTTGATGAAAGTGAAAGTAGAGAGTGAAGAAGTTGGCTTAAAATAAAGCTCAACATTCAGAAAACTAAGATCATGGCATCTGGTCTCATTACTTCATGGGAAATAGATGGGGAAACAGTGGAAACAGTGGCAGACTATTTTGGGGGGCTCCAAAATCACTGCAGTTGGTGATTGCAGCCATGAAATTAGAAAACACTTACTCCTTGGAAGGAAAGTTATGACCAACCTATATAGGATATTCAAAAGCAGAGACATTACTTTGCCAACAAATGTCCATCTAGCCAAGGCTATGGTTTTTCCACAGTGGTCATGTATGGATGTGAGAGTTGGACTGTGAAGAAGGCTGAGCGCTGAAGAATTGATGCTTTTGAACTGTGGTGTTGGAGAAGACTCTTGAGAGTCCGTTAGACTGCAAGGAGATCCAACCAGTCCACTCTAAAGGAGATCAGTCCTAGGTGTTCTTTGGAAGGACTGATGCCAAAGCTGAAACTCCAATACTTTGTCCACCTCATGCGAAGAGTTGACTCATTGGAAAAGGCCCTGATGCTGGGAGGTATTGGAGGCAGGAGGAGAAGGGGACAACAGAGGATGAGATGGCTGGATGGCATCACTGACAAGATGTACATGAGTTTGAGTGAACTCTGGGAGTTGGTGATGGACAGGGAGGCCTGGAGTGCTGCAATTCATGGGGTCGCAAAGAGTCAGACACGACTGAGTGACTGAACTGAACTGAGTGGTTATGTGTTGTATTCATGTGGGCAATATTATGGAATCCATTGGAATACCATAACACCTAACTTTGGACTTACATTTAAAACTTTTTAAAACTACAGTTTGGTAATTTAGTCCCATACTTGACAATTCTCTAATTTATTAATCCTTTTTTCTGTCTAATGAATCAGAATTGTGATATGACACAATGGTTGGTACTATTTAACTTGCTGCTTTTAGAACAAAATTTTAAGTCTTAAAACCTAGTCATGAGCTCCATCTTGACCACGTACAAACCATGTGGCCTGGGGTAAGTCCCTGTGCACAGGCATCCCCCAAGTCTGTGTCCAAATTTCTTCTTATAAGGGCACCAATCAGTTGGGTTAGGGCTCAACCCTAATGACCTCATTTTTAACATGATCATCTTATGAAAGGATTTTTTTCCTTAAATACAGTCATGTTCTGAAATACTAGGGGTTGATTAAGACTTAAAAATATGAATTTTGGAGGGACACAGTTCAGTCTATTGCAAGGAGTGTCTGAGATAAGTTAGTTATAGGTGTAGATAGTATGGTCACTACAGTGGGTGGTAGTTTGGAGTTTGGGCTCTGGATTTAACTGCCTCTATTTGTACTGACTGTTAGCATTTTCAACAACCACTGCTTACAGCCTATATGACTTTGGAAAAGTAATAGAGTCTCACCAAACCTCACATCACCAGATGGTTGACACCGAAATCAGATTGATTATATTCTTTGCAGCCAAAGATGGATAAGTTCTATACAGTCAGCAAAAACAAGACCGGGAGCTGACTGTGGCTCAAATCATGAACTCCTTATTGCCAAATTAAAAATTAAATTGAAGAAAGTGGAGAAAAGAACTAGACCATTCAGGTATGACCTAAATCAAATCCTTTATGACTATACAGTGGAAGAGAGAAATAGGTTTAAGGGACTAGATCTGATAGACAGAGTGCCTGATGAACTATAGATGGAGGTTCATGACGTTGTATAGGAGACAGGGAGCAAGATCATCCCCCCAGAAAAAGAAATGCCAAAAAGTAAAATGGCTGTCTGAGGAGGCCTTACAAATAGCTGTGAAAAGAAGGGAAGTGAAAAGCAAAGGAAAAAAGGAAAGATATACCCATTTGAATGCAGAGTTCCAAAGAATAGAAAGGAGAGATAAGAAAGGCGTCCTCAGCAATCAGTGCAAAGAAATAGAGGAAAACAATAGAATGGGAAAGATTAGAGATCTCAAGAAAATTGGAGATACCAAGGCAACATTTCATGTAAAGATGGGCTCAATAAAGGACAGAAATGGTATGGACCTAACAGAAGCAGAAGATATTAAGAAGAGGTGGCAAGAATACACAGAAGAACTGTACAAAAAAAGATCTTCATGACCCAGATAATCACGATGGTGTGATCACTCACCTAGAGCCATTCACATCCTGGAATGTGAAGTCAGATGGGCCTTAGAAAGCATCACTATGAACAAAGCTAGTGGAGGTGATGGAATTCCAGTTGAGTTATTTCAAATCCTGAAAGATGATACTGTGAAAGTCCTGCAGTCAATATGCCAGCAGTTTTTTGGAAAACTCAGCAGTGGCCACAGGCCTGGAAAAGGTCAGTTTTCATCCCAATCCCAAAGAATGGCGATGCCAAAGAATGCTCAAACTACTGCACAATTGCACTCATCTCACATGCTAGTATACTTCACTATCCTCGAAATTCTCCAAGCCAGGCTTCAGCAATACGTGAACCATAAACTTCCAGATGTTCAAGCTGGTTTTAGAAAAGGCAGAGGAACCAGAGATTAAATTGCCAACATCTGACGGATCATCGAAAAAGCAAGAGAGTTCCAGAAAAACATCTATTTCTGCTTTATTGACGATGCCAAAGCCTTTGACTGTGTGGATCGCAATAAACTGTGGAATATTCTGAAAGAGATGGGAATACCAGACCACCTGACCTGCCTCTTGAGAAACCTGTATGCAGATTAGGAAGCAACAGTTAGAACTGGACATGGAACAGCAGGCTTGTTCCAAATAGGAAAAGGAGTATGTCAAGCCAGTATATTATCACCCTGTTTATTTAACTTGGACTTCCCTGGTGGCTCAGATGGTAAAGAGTCTGCCTACAATGTGGGAGACCCAGGTTCAATCCCTGGGTCAGGAAGATCTGGAGAAGGAAATGGCAACCCACTCCAGTATTCTTGCCTGGAAAATCCCATGGATGGAAGAGCCTGGTAGGCTACAGTCCATGGGGTCACAAAGAGTTGAACACGACTGAATGACTTCACTTTCACTTTTATTTAACATATATGCAGAGTACATCATGAGAAATGCTGGGCTGGAGGAAGCACAAGCTGGAATCAAGATTGCTGGGAGAAATATCAATAGCCTCAGATATGCAGATGACACCACCCTTATGGCAGATAGTGAAGAAGAACTAAAGAACCTCTTGATGAAAGTGAAAGAGGAGAGTGAAAAAGTTGGCTTAAAGCTCAACGTTCAGAAAACTAAGATCATGGCATCCGGTCCCAGGACTTCATGGCAGATAGATGGGGAAACAGTGGAAACTGTCTGACTTTATTTTTTGGGTCTCCAAAATCACTGTAGATGGTGATTGCAGCCATGAAATTAAAAGACACTTACTCCTTGGAAGGAAAGTTATGACCAACCTAGATAGCATATTGAAAAGCAGAGACATTACTTCATCAACAAAGGTCCGTCTAGTCAAGGCTATGGTTTTTCTAGTGGTCAAGCATGGATGACCATGAGTTGGACTATAAAGAGAGCTGAGCACCAAAGAATTGATGTTTTGAACTGTGGTGTTGGAGAAGACTCTTGAGAATCCCCTGGACTGCAAGGAGATTCAACCAGTTCATCATCCTAAAGGAGATCAGTCCTGGGTGTTCACTGGAAGGACTGATGCTGAAGCTGAAACCCCAATTTTTGGGCCACCTGATGCAAAGATCTGACTCATTGAAAAAGACCCTGATGCTGGGAAAGATTGAGGGCAGGGGACAACAGAGGATGAGATGGTTGGTTGGCATCACCGACTCAATGGACATGGGTTTGGCTGGACTCCAGGAGTTGGTGATGGACAGGGAGGCCTGGCATGCTGCAGTTCATGGGGCTGCAAAGAGTTGGACACAACTGAGTGACTGAACTGAACTGAAACCTCTATTTTTCATCCTGTAAAAACAGAACAAAATGGTATTTACTCTTTATTATTGTTCCTGTCAGTAAGTACACCTTAATGATGTACTTTATGTATGTACCTTATGTAATGATGTACATTATGGTACATAAAATGATGCACGATAAATGATAGCAAATTTTGTTTCTTTGCAAACAATTGAATAAAGAAAGCTGAGTGCTGAAGAATTGATGCTTTTGAACTGTGGTGTTGGAGAAGACTCTTGAGAGTCCCTTGGACTGCAAGGAGATCTAACCAGTCCATCCTAAAGGAGATCAGTCCTGGGTGTTCATTGGAAGGACTGATGCTGAAGCTGAAACTCTAATACTTTGGCCACCTCATGAGAAGAGTTGACTCATTGGAAAAGGCCCTGATGCTCGGAGGGACTGGGGGCAGGAGGAGAAGGGGACGACAGAGGATGAGATGGCTGGATGGCATCACCGACTCGATGGACATGAGTTTGGGTGAACTCCAGGAGTTGGTGATGGACGGGGAGGCCTGGCGTGCTGTGATTCATGGGGTTGCAAACAGTTGGACATGACTGAGTGACTGAACTGAACTGAAATATATTTTCCTAATTTTACCTACAAATTTGACAATTTTCTCATTGTAAGTATGCACATAAAATATTTCAGTATAAAATATGCATTACTCTTTTACCTAAATTCAGTATACTAGCTACTTCAGAATTAAGTCATTGTAATTTTCCCCCAAAGGACTTTGGCTTCAGAAACCTGTTTTCTACAGTCAGAATAAATCCTAGGAGACTTCAGAACATACAGAATTCCCAGGTAATGGATAGTATAGTGTCATGGAACAGGGGTCTCTGTAGTATCAACTGTAGGAGAAGCTGAATATTGTATTTAAGAACCAAATATTACACCAATACATGAAACTTAATACGGTCAAACATTAGGTATTGAATCATTCTGTTTTCTTAATCCTAATCTAACAAAAACAACAATTATATCTATAAATAGTAAGGTCTGTATGCTTAGTGATCAAACAGCACCCATCTCATCTTGTTCTTAGATAAAATGATATGCTTATCTCTATAGTCTCTTAGCCTTTCTAGACAGACAAAAAGAAATTCTCATAGAGGGAGTAAGATACAAAGAGGTGATTAAATAGATAATCCCACTAAGGGATTGTAGGCTTCCCTAGAGACTCAGATAGTAAAGCACCTGCCTGCAATGTGGGAGACCCAGGTTCAATACCTGGGTTAGTAAGAACCCCTGGGAAGGAAATGGCATCCCACTCTAGTACCCTTGCCTGGAAAATCCCATGGACAGAGGAGCCTGGTAGACTACAGTCCATGGGGTCTCAAGAAGTCGGACATGACTGGGTGATTTCATTATTCATTATAAGATATTGTAAGTAGAAAAAAATATGGGAGCCCCCTATAAGTTAATGGATAACTCAAGAAAGCAGATTTACTTAGCAATAAACCATGCAAGATGCACGAGACAGACCCCAAAACAATAAAACAGTGGTGACATGAGATTCCCATCCTGCCCAGTGAGCTCAGTAAGTTAATGATCTCCAGGACATGGTCTCTGCACACATAAAAAATAATAATTTGTGCACCTAGCTTGACCATGTAGGGACAAGAAAACTCCCTTGCTCAACCTGGAGGAGGAGCTAATTATGGAAGCGTGACATCTACTTAAGAAAGACAAAGAAGGTCTTCTCTCTCTCCCCGCTTTTCCTTTGATTGTAAAACTGTAGTTCCATAAGTTCTCAGAACATGGCATTTCTCACTTGCCCACTTGTAAACTTCAGAAGAATCCTATTCTAAAAAAATCACTTCTTAATCTATCACTTTGCTTACACTGAATTCTTCTCTGCGCTGAAACATAAAGGACTGTGGTAACAGAGCTCTTCAGAGCCCCGGAAAAAAACACAATTGGTTTCAATACCTGTTAATAGGACTTTCAAAAAAAGAAGGGGGGTAAAGGCTGTTTTCCAGTTAGTGTCTTCAAAAAAGGAGAATTCAGACTTGTTAGTCAGGAAAAACATGAGAATCTTAGGAAAGGAAACAAAAAATTAAGAAAATAAAAAATTAATTCATCTCCTAAGAACTATTAGGTTATATACTTTGTCAATCATGGTCACAGCATGCTTCTTTTTATCATCATGGGTTTATGGTTGTGTGTATCTATGAATGTGCGAGAGCAGGCAATAAATAGAAAGGACCACTTTAGCAATAGAATGTTGTACCTAGTTTAAAGCACTATAACATCCAGATTCTCTTGAACTGCCTGAAAATCTACGCGCTGCCAATGAAGGGTGTAAAAAATAAGAAAGTGGCAAGGCTGGGACTACCATTGAGGCTAGTTCCTACTCTGAGGTTTATGAATGACACCATTTCTGGCAGGTAAGGAAAGGATAATGATACCTGCTATGCTGCCTCACAGCATTGAATAAACAAGTCAAGACAGCTCATGGAAGACAGATTGTTTGGAAAGATGCAGAAGGTGGTTTAACTGTAAGGGACTATAGTTATTAAACTGTTGTGATCATCAAGGAAATCTCAGCATAGAAAAAGAGACCATCTGAACAGTGATCTGCTAACTTTGGATTTTAGAAGTAACCTTTGTCTTTAGTAATACTGCTGATCTGCAAAGTCTTGTTTCCTTCATAGTTTTCTTGTCTCTTCCCCATGTCAATATCCTTGATGCGGATTCAGATTCTGGGCCACTTGATACCTGTGTTGAATTGTAAAGTCTATACTTTTTGCAACCTAACTCCATTCCTTTTTAATGGGAAGGAAAAGGGTTGTGCATATTTGATGAAAAACTAAAAGAGCTGGGAAAAAAATTTAGAATTTAAGGAAAGTATTCTGACAACCTAATACAAAAGTACTCTATTAACCCAGCTCTCTAAAACCTTGGTTTCTTTCATTTGAATTTCAAGTCTATGGTTTTCGAAGTAAGACGTGATTAACAGAGTATGTGATCAATCACCTCTGGATTTACATGTCTAAAATGAAGTGGAGAAGTAGCTCTGATGACAAGAGCCAGCTGACACGTGCTTCTGGTATTGCAGTGCTCGCTGAATCTTCTCTTGGCGATTTTATTCTCCTGGAAGAGGTTATGAGTTTCAATCCTCTTATGCATCGTTTCATAAGGTTCTGGGTGTCCGTGAGGAACTCTTCTCCAGTAAGAAGGGAACTAACTCCTTCAATCCTTCCTCATAGCTGGGATACTTTAGAGACACAATCATCTTTCAGTTCTTTGTTACACCCTCTCACCACTTCCACTCCTGGGAAGACTGTCCATTTGGGCTAGATTTGATTTTCATCATTGCATATTACATAGTCACCAATTCAATTTAAGGCATTAAACTTTCCTACTATCAATAATGGGCTTCCCTGGTGGCTCAGTGGTAAAGGATCTGCCTGCCAGTGCAGTAGACATGGGTTCAATCTCTGGGTCAGGAAGATGCCCTGGAGAAGGAAATGGCAACCCACTCCAGTATTCTGGAAATCCCATGGACAGAGGAGCCTGAAAAGCTACAGTGCATGAGGTTGCAAAGAGTTGGACATGACTGACCGCACACCCACACACACACCATCAGTAAGAGTGTATGGTTAGGACACATTTCATATGTTCTACCAGAATAAACGGAAGATTAAAAAATTAGTATTGGCATGTCATTATACAGAAGATGATTTTTACAGGAATCAATGATGACCAAAATCTAGCAACAGCTTCAGCAAATTTAAATGGCTAATACTTTGATTTGTTTTAGGTATCATGGTTTAGAACACAATGATAGGATGAAAAAGAGAGCTTGTATCTTGACTTTTTGATTTTACTTCAGAATGTTTTGGGATTGTTATTTCTATGCTGAGCAAACTTAAATCTGTCATTGTGGACCACGTCTAAGAGATGTTGACTTTTCTTGGAGTCTTAGAAATTACCTAGGAAGCCACATTATTATAATGAGATGAAAATGCAAGACCAGCTATCAACTATAAAGCTTATCACATGTACTTGGAATTTTCCTGAACATTACATACACACACACACACACACACACATGATTTACCTCTAACTCTTATAACAATTGTACAGTATAGTTTTACTATCTCTACTTTACATATTTGGAAACAGGCTGAAAGAAAATAAGTGATTTGCCCAAGGCAACATGGCTGGTAACTTATGATCAAGATTTGAACCCAGGTTTACCATGAGCCAAAACCATGTTCATTTCCATTACACTGTATAGTTGCAAAGACAGAAATAGAAAAATTTTCTGATTCCCTGTCCCATTCTCTTTCCATTAAGCTATGACAGATATCAATTTTCTAATCTGTAATAGTAATGCAATCTGAACTTGCTTTCTATGGTTACTAATTTTACTAAACTGTTGGAAAGAAATACAGAAATACAGCACAGACCTTGAGACCAATGATTATATTTTATAGGAAAGAAATTATTTCATGAAAGAAAGAAAAGGAAACACAATGGCTTTGATGGTATATTCAGAATATTGACATGACCTCAGCATTGGCTAGCCTTAGATCAGTTTTCTGAAACAATCTTTAAAAGGGCTTTGATCCCATTGAATCCAAAATTTCCTTTCTATAGATTTGGAAATGTATAGAATACCAGAATCCAACCATTTGGCTTTGATTTCAGTCACCTTTGCGTAATTCTCCAGGTGCTTTATTGAATGGAGTAAAATAAACCAGTAGACAAAAGGCATTGCTTATAGAATGGAAGAAGGAACTAAGGAGAAGATACTTTCTCTGGAAAAGTTATCTATTCTTTTAGATATTTTGTTTCTTCTTTACTTCTTGGGAAACTAAATAATGAAGTATTACAGGAGTAAACTTAATCTAAAACTGATTTAAGTGAAAATTTCCAAACAGTAATTTGCAAAGTGATGGACTGTGGAAAGTTAAATCGTGCATCTCTAATGTTTATGATTATGATGTTTGGCTAGCTACAGAAAAAGCTTGCACATTTAAAATGTCTTTCAGATTGAAAAACTTTAAAAGTAGCTGTGTGCAAGCTTTTTTTTTTTTTTTTTTGGTGGAGAATGTGAGTAGCTATGCACAAGTTTCAATTTCACATCTTTCTGCCTTTACTAATGTATAGTGGGTGAAAGCGTATGGAGTTGAAAAAATGTTGAAATTGTGGTCTTCTCTTCCATCTCAATGGTGCGCTTTTGGGAAACTCATAGCTTTTTCTGTTAGTTTCTGTTTCCCCAAGTCTTCAGTGTTTGAATTTTGATAGTTATCCCTTAGGGTCATTTTATAACATATATGAGTCTGTGACACTGAATTGAAACACTCTAGGACAGATGCAGATGGAAGCAAAAGGAACCCTGGGTGCTCTTGCTAGCAGTAGCTTTCTCCAGATGTCTTTAAATCTTTACCTGACTTGTAGGACAACCCATCTGCCTTATTTTCCCCTCCCTTCTCACTTATGAAGGGAACTGAATTAGAAACACATTTGTGTATGAGGAAATGTGTCTAGGGTTGGTGAGAAATTCAGTTCTCATATTGGACTCTGGAGTGTTAAACTTTGAGTTTTGGACATAATCTCTTGCCTTCTAGGGCAGGTATCTTGAAAACACATTAGAACTACTTTAGAAATAGCTTTTGTGCGAATCTGCCACCTTGACAGGATCCTAAAAGATGGAAACTAAATTGATGTGGTATATTAAGTTTAGCATGACCTTGAACAACTGGTTTTGCAGTGTTGGCTGTTGTGGGTGTTACCCACAGTTATATTATAAAAGTGAGCTGCATCTCCACGGCTTCAGTCTTAGAGCACCAGCTGGTGAGCAATGCAAGAAGCAGACTGGTAACCAACTTACATCATCATCAACATGAAGATAACCACAGTGCCAATGCTTCTGACCCTGGCTGTTTGTCTCATACAAGGTGAGCAATTTGCCTATAATCTAAGCCTCTTGCCACACATTCCAAAGCTCTAGGCAGAGACTTCTCTCCCTTCCTCCCTCCTCAGTGTGTGTGTGTGTGTGTGTGTGTGTGTGTGTGTGTGTGTGTGCGTGCGTGCGTGCGCACATGCATGTGTATACAAAACCCTGAACTATCTTGCCAGACATAGAGTTTTGAAGAATTACATATGCAACTTTATAAATAGGGTATCTTTAAAAAGGACATGTAGTGTGAGATAATCTGAATTTTTATCCATCAGAAATTCTTCCATTAATTCAACATTAATTCTGAAAAGCTAATAGAGTCTTCTCCATATTCCCCTCACCAAACATATAAGTTCATAGTGATATGAATTATATATATATACATATTTAGAATATTAAATGCATGAAACATAATTATATGAATTATGTAGACAACAGATATTTAAAACTTAGATGTACTTAATATGTATACTTTAATACTCTACTTATATATAAACATTAAAAAATCAAATTCAATCATCTGGTTTTAAACCAGCATGCTTTCTAGCAAATTTTATTTTTGTGTTTTCAAATCCTAAATGAATTGAAAGTATTTCTTCTACATGGTAAGGGTCTTTCTTCTTTGGGTGCCAGGAGATGATAGGTTTTTGCTTTTGCTATCTGAATTTGAAGGGAACACAGATTACCTAGACTTAACTTGCTGTGAAGTTTTATGTATTTTAAAAGGAAACTTCAGAGATGGAGAGTGAGGAGACTATTATACACAAATGATACCCACTTTCCTAAAATGAGTGTCTTGGTACCAAAAATAGTCTGTTAATGAGAGAGCGTATTAGTCTGTAATTTTAATTTTAATGTTCTGTGACCAATACCTTCATATTAATAATACAGACATATTATACTGATGGGAACTAATAGCTTTGTTAAAAACACAGAAACAGGTGTTTATGAATCAAGGCATAATATTTACCAGATCTCTAAATTTTGTGGCTGTGACGAGGAGACAGTATTACCAGAATCCAGAAAATTTAATTTTATGTACATAGGATATAAACTTTATGCTACACTATTCCTTAAAACTGTGATTGATATATTGGATATGTGTGTTATAATTTTAAAAGAAGCCTACAATACTTTGTTCTGAAAGGATTTTTTAAGAAGTTAGATATTTTGAGGGGGTCAGAAAGTATATGAATATTATTTTTTGAAGAAATTGGCACTTTATGAATGAGAGGTCTTTGTTATTGTATATACTGCTGGTGCAATGCCCTCACTTTACTTGCCATGGTGCATTTTAATGTGTTCAAATCAATTTGTGGTTTTAAAATATATTGTTGTTAAAATAAGCAAGACACTACACTCAGTGGATTGTTCATTTTACTTATTAAATGTTGTACATTCCCTTAACTTTGGTTTCTGTATTTTTGTCCCAGATGCTGCCAGTGAAGATGTAAATCAGGTTAGTCCTGCTTTTTCTGTTCATTGAATTCATTCCAAGATCCCTGAAGAAAAATGTTCTGTGACCAACACCTTCATATTAGTAATACAGACATATTATACTGATGGGCACTAATAGCTTTGTTAAAAACACAGAAACAGGTCTTTATGAATCAAGGCATAAATCACACACACACACACGTCAATGCATTAATGATAACAGAGGTTGGCAAGAGGTTGTCTATCACACTAAAGGAATGCTTTACAATTCCACAAACAAACACATTAGTGAATTACTCTTGTTCAGCTTAATAGCTGAAAAAGTCATGACGCACACAGGAAGCTGAAATAAGTTTTCTTATGATCACTATGCAAAAAGGAATTGTCTATATCGTGTATATATTCAGTGTATATAGTTCATTCAGTACATATTTACTGAGCATTTTTTGTATGTCAGATCCTGTTTGAGGTGCCAGGAATATAAAAACAAAAAAAGAATCCTGCCATCATGGAGTTTACCTTGTAAGGGAAGAAAACAGACAAGGTAGTAAGTAACTTAGCAAAATATACAGTACATTAAATAATGATTAGTGCTAGAAGGATAGAAGATAGGAATTTCTGTGGATGGAAATGGTATCAGTTCTTCTCAATAGTCAACTAAGTTTCCTCTGAGAAGATAGCCTTAGAACAAGGATAGCATAAGATGCAGAGGGAGTGAATCATGAAGATACTTGCAACTCACAGCAGACTGAGCAGAAGCACCTGTGTTTAATTTCTATAGAAATTAAATATTTTTTAATATATTTGAAAGCCACATTGAGAGAGCCAATTATACACACACACACACACATGCATGCACAACTGTGCCATTATTTCAGATTTAAAATATTTCTGGTTATGAAGCAGATATTTACGTCTCTCAAAAATCATGAACATTAGAAGAATAAAATAATACAAAGATTGTTTTCTACACCAAAACTCATAAACATGATTAAAATACTCTTGCTGTATTTTATTAACTTTTTTTAAAAGAAACTTGTTACAGGAATATTCTAGAGAATTCCATTATAGTCTCTGTTATTTCATTGAAGTTTGCTGATTAAAGAGGTTCCGAAACTTCCATTGCATAAGTAGAGTGGGATGATAGGGTAGGAAAAAAGACTGGATTTTTGATAATCAAAGAGCATGCTTGTTTGGATATTTTATACTCAAAAAAAAGCGTATTGTGTAAATCTCTCTGTGCATGAAGAAATATGTTTATTTTTTCAGAGTCTATGATAATGGGTGGTAGTTTCTAGTGCATACTTCAAATTTTGCACTGATATTTCTCATACTGTTAAATTCTTATTTCACTGAAAAGCATTTTAAAAACAGAAATTTAGCCTCCTCTTATGTTGACAAAAGCAAAAAGAATATGAAAAGTGATTATTTATCTGGAAATAATTCAGATCATAGTCTGAATATTTTGTCAGAAATGAAAACTATTGATTTGGTCTTCCTTACAATGCTGGATTTTTTTATTTTCCGAGTTTGGTAGCTCGAGGTCTTTCTAGTACCATAAAACATGTTGAATGTTACAAACATGTGCCAGAGCAGCACAGAAAAGCACCAGAGTGATCTACAAGGATCCTTACTAAATGCTTACATTTGTCATCCCAGAAGGGTAATTACGAAGCCACATCAACCGTGTTGGTGCTTTAACATAGAGCAGGGGTGATACCAGCTCCTGGGGTTTATTCGGATGCCTGGGGAGGAACAATGGAAGACAATGAGACGGGTATCACAGCCAGTGAAAGAAAACAGAAAGAGCTTGGCCCTACAGGGCTCCAGTTTTTCTGAAATAAGTGGAGAAAACACGGAGAGCAACAAACAAAATCGAGCCAAAGACTGGAAATTACATCATGAGTAAACAGTTGCAGGGAAGTCATCTCCCCACCTCAGAACCCCTGATGGTCCAGACCTGTTCCTGTTTCAACCTTCTCTATTATGGTCTTTGGGAAGCTATTTCACTTTTCCCAAAGAAAAATGCAACTGTTTCTTTCAATTTTTATGGACTTTTCCTCTTGCTCAAGAGAATATACTGGATAACCTCATAACTCAGAAAAATAGCACTGAATTCCATCTTTACTGATTACAAACTGTGAACAAATTTCTAAACCTATTTTTTGGGACTCTGTTGTCCATTTGTGTGGGAAAAAAAATAAGAGAAGAGGGTCTTTCTCGGATTTAGGAATTTATCTAATTGTGATATTGGAGAAATCCAATTCAGGAATTATTTTCGTTGACAATGTTCTTTTAGAGTTGACCAATAGAAACTATTTAAAGCTTCATTCTTCATGAATTTTTGTTTCTAGTATGTTCTTTAAGACCTGCCTCACAAGAAATATATATTTATTACAAAGACACCAGGCTCTTCTCTCATTCCATGACAAGAATTTTATTTGGACTTTATAGGTTCAGTTATATCCAGCCAGTTAAGCAGTAACTTGCAACATCAGCATAAAATACTACAGAATCAGAGACCAGACATGGATCTCAAAAGACCTAGTTGTCAGTCTGCTGCCATAAATTGTTATTGTGCTACTCAGATAAAATCACTGGTTGGTGATCATAATCTTAGAGATGTCTTAGTAGGTTACCCTTAGCAAAATTTCCCAGGGCTGGTCTCTGAAATTATGTATTCTTCTTCATCATTAATCATTCTTCATTCTGCAAGTGCTATCACCTGCCTCCCAAGTATAGGATGCTGGGTTAGGTACATCATTGTCCATTAGATGGTAAACACCATTTAGGCCAAGGATCCTTCTGCCTTATTTATTGCTATATCCATGGCACCTAGAAGAGTATAGTATCCTCATAGTGTTTGTTGACTGACTGAATGATTACTATAAAGATATAGGAGGTTGAGTAGAATTCTATAATCAATCCTTTGGAACAGGTGCATTTGTCAGCATTGGATCAAAGGCTTGATTTAATTACTTATGTTTTCTGTTATGAGGATATTGAAGCCTTTTTTCAAAGTCAAAACAAAACAAAATATAGACCAGTGAATTTCCTAAACTAATAGGCAATGTAATATTTTAAATCAGTGCTTTACTAGGTAGTGCAAATGCACCATTAATACTAAGCTCCTAGAAAAAAATTGAGTGTCATATACCCGGCCTTCATTAAATATATTGAGTATCTCAGAGGTTAAAGCGTCTGCCTGCAATGTGGGAGACCTGGGTTCGATCCCTGGGTCAGGAAGATCTCCTGGAGAAGGAAATGGCAACTGACTCCAGTACTTTTGCCTGGAGAATCCCATGGACAAGGAGCCTGGTAGGCTGCAGTCCAAGGGGTCGCAAAGAGCTGGACACGACTTCACTTTTACCTTCACTTTCTAACCTTCTCAGCAACCTTTACATATACCTTTCAATGACAATTATTATTGAACTATGACATTAGACATTTTTATATGTATGAGCTTAGCATATTCCAATAATAAGCGTGGCAACAACAACAGCTATACTAAACAGGAAGAAGAGGTGAGGTAGAGAACCTAATTATTGAATATCTACAAAGTATCAGGCCCTCTTTGAGGGATTTACATGCTTATGATATTTAATCCACACAAAACTTATGAAGCATGTATACTTATAAGTGGGCCTTTGAGAATTTCATTTGCCATGACTATTGGACTTATAAATGAGAACCCTGTCATATAGGCTCAGATTTTTTGACTCCAAGTCCCTTGTTCTTTCCATTTTGCTAATGGTTTTAGATGAATGCTTTTAGATGAATTTTCAATCTCCAACTGGCAATCCAGATTCATTATTTTTATTTGTATTATCTGTATCAAGTTGAGTGAATGTCTTCCATACAAAGAGGGTAGTGGTTATGAAATAACACTGTTCTTAGAAGGTAAAACTTGCTGTGATGAGGTTTCTGTAAACACTTTTTTCATATTTTTCCTAAGGAAACATGCAGTGAATATCGAGTATTGATGAAAAATGGAAAACTGTTCTGTTCCCAAGATAAAAAATCTTTTCAAAGTCCTGATGGAATAATGTTTGTCAACAAATGTGCTATGTGCAAAATGATATTGTGAGTAAAGTTTATCTTTCTTTCAATTGTTTTGAATTACCACTATTCTGTGAACTCAATATATTTTTATTTTCTGTCACGTATATTTTTCTGAATCTCAGTTGGTAAATAATAATGCTCAGCAGATGATACCTTTTGTCAAGTAAAGTTGGATAAATGCCTCCCACCCACAAAGATTTTAATAAGCACTTATGGTGTTTCAAAATATCCCAGAGGACTCAGTATCAGTACCTTATGTAGTACTTAATAGTCTTTTGAGGATGTGGTTCCAAGTTGAGTTTTCTTACCTTGGGAGAAAATGATTCTTGGGCCTGTTAAGACCTGACACTGTTGTATCCCTGAGAATGATGTGATAGCCAACCAGGAGAAGCAGGATATAGCCTGACTCTGGGAGCTCCCAGTAGGGCTTTAGACCTCTAGGATTATGCTAGCATGAAAGGACTCTAGAATCGATTGTGGCTTCCAACTGCCTGCAACACAGAATTAATATCCTGGAAGTTTACTGACACCTTTGCAATGCTTCCTAACTTGATTTCCTTCTCTCCAGTGACACCCAAAAAAAGTTTGGGTTGGAAAAGGAAAACCCTCAAATCAAAGAAACTTAATTTACTTTTGAACAGGGAATCCATTCTCAGTTTCTGACCGTCAAAACTTCAACTCTGGTACCAAGACAACACTAAGCTAACCCATTGAAGATAATTATAACTGGTAATGTGTCAAGGGATTTTATCTGACATACTTATTAATATTGGGATAACAAAGCTCTGATCACATATGCTTCTAATGAAGACATTTTGGAAGATGAAGGAAGGCAGGGCAAAATTTAGGGAGGGGAGACTCCCAGGGCAAGCTGAAGAATCCTTAGTCTTTTGAAAGCTGACTGTAAACCAGTAGGTATATTACTTACTAAAGAGTTTTCTACTTGTTAACATAAGATGTTTAGATAGGAGACTGAAACTATGAGTAAAATAAATTTATTGAAAAATAAAACAAAAATACAATGCCTTTAAATATGCAAGGCAGGTTATTTATCACTTTGAAGTCACTCAGTCAATTATTATGTTACTTATGTAAATTACATTGAGATAAACTTGGAAACCTGGAAAGAAGGAGACTGCATGAGGCATTAAGGTTTTCTTTAAATTGCTCAGTGTGCTCTGTGGGTCCTTAAGAGGCTGGAGCCTAAGACCAAGACAGGCAAGCAGATTTGGGGTTGATGTGAATACAGCCTTTCAAAGAGAGCCTTCTGAAAATAGTACAAGTGGCTTTTAGAGCTGGTGACCATCTGGATGTTGGCAGTATTTATGGTGGGTAGTGTGTTGTGCCAGAGAAGGCAGTGGCACCCCACTCCAGTACTCTTGCCTGGAAAATCCCATGGACGGAGGAGCCTGGTAGGCTCCAGTCCATGGGGTCGCTAAGAGTCAGACACGACTGAGTGACTTCACTTTCACTTTTCACTTTCCTGCATTGGAGAAGGAAATGGCAACCCACTCCAGTGTTCTTGCCTGGAGAATCCCATGGACAGAGGAGCCTGGTGGGCTGCCGTCTGTGGGGTTGCACAGAGTCGGACACGACTGAAGAGACTTGGCAGCAGCAGCAGCAGCAGTGTGCTGTGCAGTTAACAATAGAGATTGTTGCCTTCAATAGGAATACATTTAAGATGGATGTATTTCAGTACTCAGGAGAAGTCTGTGGTATCTGTGGTCAATTCTGGACATACTTCCATTTCTGACAAGCTAGACTGGGCTGAGAACAGCCAAAATTCAGTTTACCATGTATGATGTTAGTCCTAAAAATTGGGCAAGCATGTCTGAGCTATTCTATTCTTTGCTATCTTCCAGGGAAAAAGAAGCAAAATCCCAGAAAAGGTACAGGCTTTTAACAAGAGCCTCCAGGGCTACTGCCCCAGGAAAGGTGAGACTGTTTTGAGTCAACTTGTCTTACTTGCTTTGGAGATCACATTCAACTCTATTCAGATCTGTTTATTTCCTTATTACTAGGTCATCACCTGTTGTAAAGCCAGCTACTTAGAAGGGAGGGAACAGGGCTTAGTCCAGGGGTGGGCTAAATATGTGGTACCGCTTGTCCATAGGCCCAACCCATGACCCAACTCTCTGAAAACATTCTGGGCACTAACAGATGTAAGAGTAAACCAGTGTGGTGACTGCCTTGCATGGTCATTTCTCATTCCTACTATCCTGTCTCGGTTCCAACAAGGCCTTCATGGGACTATAGAACTAAGTTCAAGTCTCAGAATTTGGACAATTTATGTATCTCTGGGTCTCAGTTTATTCGCTTTTGATATGGAACATGGGTCAAATGAGAATCTAAATTTAAAAGGTCAGCTACAGTGTTTAACATGTGTTAGCAGGCATGTGACTCATTTCCTTTCTCTTTTCCTCTGAACATATTTTCTAATACTTGGAGATTTCCTCTAATTCAAGTAGACTGGCTTGTTTATATCTATTTTGCAAATTGGAATTCAGGCTAATATTTGTTGGAGAAAACTGTTCTGTGGTAAAATTTTAAAAAATTAAATAAAATGAAAAAACTATACAGATGCAACCCAACACACAACCACTTCCCTTTATACATAATTTTTCCATGATACAAAAATTTTTATTTGTATAAAAAAATAAAAATTCTAAGCCCTGATTGGGCAAAGTCTCTGGCTGGCCTACAATATCTCACAATAAGGTATTGATGAAGCTGGAGCTATCACAAGGTGTTCTGACAACTAGTCATATTATTCCAGGTCTCCTATGTAGCTTCTTCTCCAATATCTTCTTTCTCTTCCTCCTCTCATGCCTCTGACACATAACCAAAATGATCAGTCAAGGAAGGCACACCCAAATTACCTTAATATCCCTGGTCTAACCAAGCTAACATCTTCCTTGTCAGTGTTACTCAGGACTGTCTGAGCACCTCAGCTTCCACAATAGACCTGGTCAACCAAAGTCTTTGCCTGGGCTCAAACGGTCTCACTTTTACAACAATGACACAGTCACCATGCAACTGATCAATAACTACAAACTCTGAGGAAAAGGGGGCTGCTTTTATGCTCCCCAAATCTGTGAGGGTCAGAAAGGTTTACTTGATTTTTCAAATCTGCCTTTCGTTGTCACATGTAGAGAGAGGCTTATAATGTAAAATCCATTCTCCTCCTCCTCCTCTTTTTTCTTCATGAAAAGCATATATATCAATGGTGCTTTAAAAAATTCAAAATACAAGTAAGTGACAAAAATCCCCCAAATACACCACACACACACACACACACACACACACACACACACACACATATATCATTTTTAATGCTACTGTTTTAAAACATTACTAGTGATATGTTTTCATACACAGACATATATTTGCTGAATTTTAAAATAAGAGCTTTAAGAAAATTCTAGAATATCGAAACAATATACTTCTCTGTTATCATTTTATGCCTGAATTATAATTTTGACCTCTCAATAACGTTCTTATGGTTACATATTTTGCTACCTAGGAAATGATTTACTTATAAATGAAGGCAGTTAATATTTGGCTGTGTGCCTTAAAGTAATTTCCTTCTAGATTTTTACATGTCTGTGAATAGATTAATGCAACTATACATTTTTATTGTTGCTATTTTTCTCCTCACTATAAAAGAAAACAATCTACTCTCTCTGTTTAGATTTCTCCCATCAAAAATTAACCCTGCCTCTTACTCTCAGAGTAAGATGCTCTACCTGTTCAAGAAAGTTTCTCCTACAGACATCCTCTCTCTTGCACCATCAATCTATTCTTCATTAGTGTATCTGTCATTCTTTAACCTTATAATTCTGATATCCATTCCATCAACAAGACTTGTTGGTTTTGCCTCCAACTAATATTTCAATTTGACTCCTTTTCATGATTTTCATTCCTACCACCCAAGTTTTCTGAACTTGCATAATTTCTAAGCATAACATCTTTGGTCTATGTAGAAACTTTTGTTTTTTAATTGATCATTTCATTCATTCAGTATTTCTCATTGATTTAGGTTGCCAGCTTTCTAGTATATTAAGTAGGGTTACATGTATGTGTTTCAGAGTTCCTTATTTGTTCATATTAGTTCATTTCTTTAATAACTAATAATGCAATTCCTCTTTCTCAGTTTTTCAAAGTTGACTTACCTATGCACAGGAAATACATTTTCCACATGAATATTTGAAATAAAGAAATTTACTAAGTTTATTAAAAAATCAAACGAGTTTGGGAACTCGAGATAGTTCAGGCTACAGAGAATTTATAAATTAATTTGCATAAAATTGACTTTTTACAATAGTAACTTGCCTACGCGAAAGGCATAGAATATCATATCATTAATTCATGTAATTTTTGTGGCTTCCCTGGTGGCTCAGAGGTTAAAGTGTCTGCCTGCAATGCGGGAGACCCAGGTTCGATCCCTGGATTGGGAAGATCCCCTGGAGAAGGAAATGGCAACCCGCTCCAGTATTCTTGCCTGGAGAATCCCATCGACGGAGGAGCCTGGTAGGCTACAGTCCATGGGGTTGCAAAGAGTCAGACATGACTGAGCAACTTCACTTTATGAAATCCAAAAAATATTCTCCACAGGTATTTTTATGTTTTTGCTAAGACTTAGAAAATTGGCAATTTTACTGCTCTTTTGAGTGGTATTTTTGTTATTTATGGTATTTATACCTGATTATTGTTGGCATAGACAAATTCTATTGATTTCTATAAGTTGATCTCATATTAAAAACCTTTATGATACCTTGTTAATTATTATTTTTTACATGTTAATTCTCTTGTATTTTTCTTGGAAGCTGATCACATCATCTGTAAATAATAGAAGTTCTGTAACTTTTCAATTTTGTTACTTTATTTCTTTTTCTTTCATCATTGGCAATAATCTAGAGTTCATACAGTAGTTCAACAGTAGCAATGATAATGAACTTCAAACTGCCCTTTCTTGTTGTGAAGTTGCTCAGTCGTGTCTGACTCTTTGCAACCCCATGGACTGTAGCCTGCCAGGGTCCTCCGTTCATGGGATTTTCCAGACAAGAATACTGGAGTGGGTTGCCATTTCCTTCTCCAGAGGATCTTCCCGATCCAGGGATCGAACCTGGGTCTCCCACTTGTAGGCAGACGCTTTTACTGTCTGAGCACTAGGGAAGTCCTTAAGATAGCCCTTTCTCGGCCCATCTTAAATGCTATATATCTATAAAGTTTCTCCATTATATATAATGTTTACTATAGGTTTTTTTTTTTTTTCTGTAAACTTTAATAAGTTTAGAAGTTCCTTTCTGTTTTTATTCTTCTCAATATGTTTTACTCATTATCACATGCCTTCTTGGCAACTATTGAAATAATTTTACAATTTTTCTCTTTCAATCAATTAATATAATACATTTCTGGATAACCACACTGATGCTAAATCATTATTTTCTCAGAGTAAATCATACTAATCACATTGCATTTTTAGTACACTGTTGAATTTGCATTGTTAATATTTAGAAAATTTGAAGCTATTTTTATAAGTGAAATGAGTCTCTACTTTTCCCTTTTAATTATTCTCATGTGGTTGGGAATCAATGTAAAATTACCCTGAGGGGTGGCACTTCAAACTATTGCTGAATCAGGAGTTCAGCAAATTCCCTCCCCAAGGAACAACAATAATGCTACCCAAAATTGAGTAAAATAACCACTTTAGCACTCTAGAAATTGACCAGCAGCCTATGTTAATCTGATAATCAGTTATGTTTTAAAAACTGTTGAACTTTGGATAAGAATGATGGGAGTCTATGGTCCTCTTGCTTAATAATAATCACATCTCACCCCCATGGCTTGGTTGATACGAAGGGTCTACCAAAGAAGAGAAGACTGTGGATCAGTAACTGCATCGCCAATGTTGAAAGGGGTTTATTGAATTTGGAGTTGTGGGAAACTGTCATATCCAGAGATATTTTTGGTTGCTCCAGTGAGGAGAAAGATCTTAGGGCTGTAGCAGTAAGCATATTTCTGGCTAAGTCTTCATAAAGGGGCAGCAGAGGCTAAAAGGGACTAAGCAATTCAAAGTCCTGGCCAATCATGAAGCTATGGGCAAGCACTTACAAGACACAAGAATATCCTCAAGAAAAGCAAATGCTGAGGCAGATATAAAAATAGCCTGAGTTTTTAATATTCTCCCATACATACATAGGTCCTTCTGTGGAGGATGAAAACTTTACTGGCTTTGAGAAGTTTGTGCATAAACTGTGTCCAATCATTGGCCTGCTGCTAAGTTACGCAGATCTAGGGAGAAGCAGCTCTGAGACTGCATTAAAAAAGAATTAGTAGGAGACTTCTCTGGTGGTCCAGTGGCTGGGAATCTGTGCTTCCAGTGCCGGGGGCCCTGATTCAATCCCTGGTCTGGGAGCTACATCCCACCTGCCGTGGCTGAGAGTCTGTATGCTGCAACCAAGAATCCTCATGCTGAAAGTAGGAGCGCGTACCACAACTAAAGATCCCTCATGCTGCAATGAAGATTGAAGATCCTGTGTGCTCCAGCTGGGACTGGGCACAGCCAAATAAATAAATAAAAGCAAATGTTAAAAAATTAGGAAACTTGAAGATAGATTAATAAAGTTTAACAGAAGTAGTACAGAAGGAAAAAAATATTGACCAAAAATGTACAGAGTCGCAGAGCCCTTGAGACAAGTATATCAATACATGTGAAACAGGGATGTCAGAAATAAAAGAGGGAGACTGGATAGAAAAGTTATTTGAAGAAAAAAATGGCTTAAAATGTATCAAATTACTGGGCTTCCCTGAGAGCTCAGTTGATAAAGAATCTGCCTGCAATGCAGGAGACACTGGTTTGATTCCTGGGTTGGGAAGATCCCCTGGAGAAGGGAAGGCTACCCACTCCAGTATTCTGGGCTGGAGAATTCCATGGACTGTGTAGTCCATGGGGTTGCAAAGAGTTGGACACGACTGAGTGACTTTCACTTCATGTATCAAATTGGATGAAAAAATTAATCTTTATAGTCAAGGATTTCAACAAATTATAAATAGGATAAAGGAGATTTACAGCTAGGCTCAGGCTTCCCTGGTGGCTCAGTGGTAAATAATCTGCCTGCCTATACAGCAGATTTGAGTTCCATCCCTGGGTTGGGAAGATCCCCTGGAGAAGAAAATGCAACTCAATTCAGTATTCTTGACTGGAAAATTCCATGGACAGAGGAGCCTGGCCGGCTACAGTCCATGGGGTCACAAAAGACTCAGACATGACTTATGATTAAACAGTACCTCCACCACCACCTAGGCTCCTCATGATGAAAATGCTGAGATCAAGAAAGAATTTTAAAAGAAGCAAAAGAAAAAACAATGCATTATATATACAGGTTATAATTGATGACTGGCTTGTCATTTAAAATAATGAGGTTCAGAAGGCAATGGAATGAGATGCTCAAAGTGCTGAAAGAAAAAAAAAATGTTAACCAATATTCTATATCCACAAAAATTATCCTGTAAAATTAAGTCAAAATAAAGATATTCCCATATCAATGAAATCTGAGAGAATTTGTTGCCTACAGATTTTACAAGTAATAATATAGTTCTTTAGAAAAACGAATGACCACCAGATGATAACCTGGAATTATACAAAGAAATAAACAGCACTAGAAATGGTAAATATGGTATACTCTATAAATATATGTTGCTTATTTTCACCTAGCTTCTTTTGAAGATATTACATACAGCAATGATTATAATGCTGTTTTACTGGGTGTACAAATATTATATAACATATATAATAGTTATAGTACAAAAAGGGATAGAGGAAATAGAGCTACAATTAGGGCAAAGTTTCTATATTTTACTAAAATTAAGTATTCATTGGTAGTAAATTGTGATCAGTTAGGATGCTTATTATAATCACCAGAGTAACCAATCAGAAGTGACATGTATACCTCCAATTAAAAATAAATTAAAAAAAAGAAATGACATGTATAATAAATACATAAAATCAACATGAGAATAAAAGAGACACACTAGTAATATTTAACCCAAAATAAGGCAGTAGTAGACGAATAAAGAAGTAAAAAGAACAAGAGTGTATTGAAAACAAATAGAAACATAGCATATATAGATACTATCCTATGAATAATTATATTAAGTGAAATGGTTTTGACATCCCAATAAAAAAGGCTGAGATTGTTATATGCTAAGAAAAAAAAGCAACTGTGCCTCTAGTACATACTCCTTGAATTCAAAGTTTTAGAAAAATGGATTTTAAAGCTATTTGAACTGGGGCATTCTGGGGAGAGAATATCTTAGACTAACATATCTGCTGCTGCTAAGTCACTTCAGTCGTGTCCGACTCTGTGCGACCCCATAGACGACAGCCCACCAGGCTCCCCCGTCCCTGGGATTCTCCAGGCAAGAACACTGGAGTGGGTTGCCATTTCCTTCTCCAATGCATGAAAGTGAAAAATGAAAGTGAAGTCGCTCAGTCGTTCCCAACTGTGGGGTGCCATTGCCTTCTCCGAGACTAATATATCAGTTAATATTTATTCATCTGTTCAACTTTCCTCCTGCTTATTATCCCAGTGTAGATATTTTATATGAGTTTTATAGCCATGTCTCCATTTTGATATCCATACAGATACTCACAGTATGCTTCAACTGTGTTTCTCAATGTTGATACAATTATTTCTAATATCATTGTGCATGGGTGCTAAGTCGCTATCCTTAAACTGTTATCCTCTCTTTCATCAGTTGTACTAGAAACTATAACCTTAGATTTTTAAAAGAGCATTAATTCGCTTTTGGCTACGCTGGGTCTTCATCGCTCTGTGGACTTTTCTCTAGCTGCGCTGAGCAGGGGCTCACCCCTCAGTTGCAGCGCGTGGCTTCTCTTGAACACAGGCGCCAGGTTACCTGTGCTTTAGTAGTTTACTACTGAGCCACCAGAGAAGCCCAACATTAGCTTTATATTAATTTTCTCTGTAGTTTCTGTTCTTTATGTCATTCATTCCTATTTATGTCTGCTCTGCTGCTCATTTTACAATGAGCTGAGCAATACTTTGGTCTTTAAATTTTCCTTTTTTAAATTTCATGACAAGGGTATTTGAAGGTATCGGTAATCATCTACCTCAGATTTACTCCTGAAGTGTTTTCCTGTGTCATTCTTTGCCAGTCATTTCTTAATTTTCCTCCCTCCCAAAGTTATTTAGTAATACATTATTTGATTTTCAAATATGCGATAATTTTTCCATTTAAAATTAACCTTTAATGTGATTGAATTATGTCTAAAGTGCATAGGCCATTTGACATTGATCCTCTGGAATTTCATAAAACTTTGTGGCCTGATAAATATTCTGCTTTTATAAATGTTTTATATGTTCTGAAAAAATTGTTTATTTTCTGTTTCTTGGATGTAATTTTCTATTAAAATCTAATAACTTAAACATCTTAATTTTTTCCTTTGATATGTCAGTTTCTGAGAAGTGTGTGTTAAAACCTCTAATATCAGTTATTGATTTATGTAATGATTACATTCTATTGCTTATTGTTTGACATATTTAGAACCTATATTATTGAATATATGCTCATGATTATTATGCTTTCTCATTATTTTCTTCCCTTATGTAATGTCCTTCTTTGTTATCTATGATGCATTTTGGACTAAATTCTATATATTAAGTATTATTATTGTTGCTTCTGCTCTCTTCTTAGTTACTTTTCTTATCCTATTATATTTGTGTATTTTTCAACTTTAATTTTTTTTAGTAATTTTTTTTCTGCTAAAGTGAGCTAGAAAATATTCATGGCCAAGCTTCACCCTCTGCCTCTCCTGGTGAGTGTCAGGAGAGGACAAGGGATAAGTGCCAGAGCTGAAGGTTCTAGAACCAGCGTTGCTAACTCTAGTTTGCTGCCTCTTGACCAGGTCAGGAATCCACCTGTAAGCTCTCAGAAATTGTCAGCATCAGGAAGAGGTGTTCTCTGTGGGCTGTGATCCACCAGCCCTTGGAGTTTGGAGGAGGAGGTGGAGGTGGAGTAGTAAATGCTTGCACCTGTTCTCACCACCTCCCAGCTGGGCTTTTCATCTGCCCATCACCCTGCCGACACTTGTGACTTAGTATCTGCTGTTGAGTTCATTGGTGAAGGGGCAGAGGAGGGATGGCCCCAAGCTAATTGCTTGGGTCCTTATCCCCTTGCTTCTTCAGTTTCTCCAGAAATAATTTGTGAGAGAAAATCAACAGCTTTTCTTCATGCTCCTGCTTTTTCCTTATGTTCCAGCAACACTTCTCTTCCCTCTGCTCCTTAAGCAGGAGAATCTAGTTCCTATCCCCAGTCCTTTGCAATTCTCCACGCCTGGAATGTTCTTCCCAAGGATCTTTAATGCCTGGCTCCTGCTCATGAATCTCATCTCACAGTAAATGTTACCTTTGCAGAAAGATCTGTCTCGACACTATATTTAAAACAGCCACCGTCTGGACGCTACATTTCATAGCACTTACTATAACTTAACGTTGTTGTGTTCACTGGCTATCTTGTCCCATTAGAATGTAAATCCCTTGGAGTTTGTATTCCATTTCTCTTTTGTGCTATGCTAGGGTCATAGTCTAGTGGAATACCTAGAGACTAGTAAATATATAATTGGTTTTGAGGAATAAATGAACCACCAAATGAATAACATACCACATATGGCCATGGCTTATCCTGTTTTCTCTCTATTTTTAACTTCTTCCTAAACATTCGACATGAAGATTGGGCTATGTTTAAAGATTTTCTTTTCTAGTTTAAATTCTTTTTCCTTTTTAATTGTCTTCTAGGAGAGTTCCTCAGTGTAATCTTCTGGTTCACAAGTGTATTTTACATTTGTGTCTGTGCTACTTTTATCTTTGGTATTATGTGGCATACTAGGGCATAGGACCATATTCTACGTTTTCAAATCTATAATTAAAACATTTTGTTATAACAATAATGACAACAATTTTTTTGATAAATGTCAGAATGGGGGGAAACACGGGGGGACTGACTTTGAAAAGAAAGAAGATGCTCTCTTCTTCCTTCTTTGATGGAGGTGTTTGGAAAGAACGAATTCTTGCTGCACCTGAAGTAGAATACTGCTTATATAGATGAAAAGCAACTGATAGCTCCTGAAACTGGAGTGGATTACTTTGGTAGTTAGACCTTTCATCTCTATTTCTGCTTTCTATGAAGAGAAGAGAAAAGAAAAGGAGGGAAGGAGGGAAAGAAAGGAAGCTACATGTGTTGTACAAAGGGATCTACTTCAGCTACTGAACCTGAGTAGAAAGCCCTGTCCCTGACAGTCAGGATCTCAGGCAGATTACTCAACCACACTTTACCAGTGTTTCCATATCTACAACGAGAATTGGACCACATACCATCTTTTGATGCTAAAATTCTGTGAGCCTGTGATAACAGGGGAAGTGAGTGAGTGCCTCGTACACCTCACACTTGATTTTTTATAGTGGGATGATTTTCCCGAGTCAAAGTCTGGTGACCTTCCAATATGCAAGTGCAGCACCTGAGGTTACCTCCACCGAGACATTTAACACGTTGTATTTTTTTTTTCCTCAGATTCATTTAAACTATATTTTTTTCATTTTTTAAAATTGAAGTACAGTTGATTTACAATGTTGTATCAGTTTTTTCTTCTGTACACCAAAGTGATTCAGATACACACACACATTGCTTTTAATATTCTTTTCCATTATGGTTTATCATAGGATACTCAATACAGTTCTCTGCAGCACACTGTATTTTAAAAGTCTCTTTGTATCACCCAGTAGATTGTGAACGAGTTCAGGGCGAGGACTGTGTTCTAACTTGGTTCTAGCACATCACAGGCTATCCACGTTTACTAACAAATGAATAAACAAGTAAATGAGCTCTATAGTTAACCATGTGAATTACACAGCACTTAATGACCTGCTTCTACACACTGGCACTGCTCCAGGTAGCTAGTGTGTCCTGGGCAGAGGGCCACTGGGCTCTATAAAATTTCTGAAGGCAGTGTTGTAAGCATTACCATCAGGATGGTAAATGTCACGTTCCTTTCTCTGTTCTTCAGGATATATGTAGTGATTTTCGGCCTTATGTGAGGGATGGAAGACTTGGATGCACGAGGGAAAATGATCCAGTTCTTGGTCCTGACGGAAGGACGCACGGCAACAAGTGTGCAATGTGCGCTGAGCTTTTGTAAGTATCCTCACCCCCTCGCAGGCTCGCAGGTGAGTCTGTTGAGAATGCACTTGGTTGCTGTTCTGAGAACCACCCCACAGAGCAAGAAAGTCCTTTTCCTGAAGCATGTTATCCTTGATCTTTATAGGGTGAAATGGTCCCTGCTTCCACAGTGTCTTCTCTTTCTATTTCATATTATCTGATAATGTTTCTTAAAGGGAGTGGATAAAGTGGTTGTACTAGTTATCTAATTCAAGACTGTTAATTTCTTTAATTATAATGACTTAAATGCATAGTGTTGTTTAAGGCACAATATTTCAAAATTTAAAAGGTGCTCTCTTCTGGAATAATCTAAATAAGTAATTTGACATGCACTGCTTTATTCAGGCATGTGTAGATACTCTTTCTGAAAATGGCAGTTGAAAATAATTATGTCGTGCGCCTAAATGTATTAGTTGTATAAAAGGTGGGGTGGGCTTTGTGAAAGGGAAGAACTCTTGGGTTAATCTTTCTCTCAGTGCCTGATGCTACTCTGAACACTGAGCCCCAGATATGAATAAGATCCAGGTAGTCTTTAATATTCTGGCTGTTAAACAAAGCACAGACTCTCTAATCTGTGTGTTAGAAAGCCTTAAATGCTCTGCTTACATTGTTGGATCTTTAAGATCACGACAGGGAAAGACTCAACAGATTAAAGAACTTTGCACCTGTCTTTGGAAATCACAGTATGCTACTGTAGAATTCAGGCCTTCCCTGGTAACTCAGCTGGTAAAGAATCTGCCTGCAACGCAGGAGACCCAGGTTCAATTCCTGGGCCAAGAAGATCCCCTGGGGAAGGGATAGGCTATCCACTCCAGTATTCTTGGGTATCCCTGGTGGCTCACACTGTAAAGAATCCGCCTGCAATGCAGGAGACCTGGGTTCGATCCCTGGGTTGAGAAGATCCCCTGGAGAAGGGCATGGCAACCCACTCCAGTATTCTTGCCTGGAGAATCCCAATCGATAGAGGAGCCTGATGGGCTACAGTCCATGGGGTCGCAAACAGTCAGACATGATTGAGCAGACTAAGCACAGCACATTGTGGATTTCAAGGGCGTGTCCTCTCAGGTTTACAAAGCAGAGACTAACTGGTTTCCAGACAGGAAATCATCCTCATTTCCACTTTCTTATCTACAAGGCATGTACTTTTAGTGCTCAAACCTGCCCTAATTCTGTGATTTTGTGTTTCTTTTCATTCCCTAGCTAAAAAAGAGAATTTGACCTCCTTGACTCCTGGTTTGTTTCTTGCTCCATAGAACTAAGATAGTCATGCCTATTTCTAAGATAAGATTGCAATTATATAATAGATCTGAAAGGATTTCCAAGCTTTGTTCAATGTAACTTTTTAGTGACAAGGGTGCTTCTACATGAAGACAAACAAATGCTTTACAAGGTATAAAAAGCTATACATAAGGGTGTGTTTGACAACATGTACTTCAGATGCTTAGTTCGGTTTCACGCTTGTCACAGGATTGTTTTAAAGCTCTTGGTTCTGCTTGTTAAAGCAAGTTTTCCTGACAGTCTTATGTTTGTCAATCAAGTAGCCACACCCATCCAGTTTTACAGAACAAAGCTTCTAATTGACTGTCAGTGAGTTAGTTTCACACCCACCCTTATCTCTGGCAATTTTCTGGCTCAAACATTTGAGACAGGGGAAAGCTTGTCTCATGTAAGTGGATGGGTTTAGCAAGCTAGAGCACAGGGTATAGAACTGCTTAGCACAGAACTGGACATTGAAAATCTGATACAGTCATAAATCAATCAACTGTTTTCTTAACAGCTTAAAAGAAGCTGAAGAAAATGCCAAGCGAGAAAATGAAACTAGAATTCGACGTAGTGCTGAAAAGGTAAATTTCTCATCAACATAATTTAGTTCCTGTGGACATAAATATTAACTTACATTTGAACCTTTAAGGTAATTCAGTAATGTCACTGTCCATTATTATATTGAGCTTTTTTCCTTAAAGTTCCCCAAGTTGAATTCCTGCTATACTACTCCTAGAATAATCTTCCTAGTATATTAATCATTAGATTCAACTTTAAAATAGCTTTTCCCACCTAAAGCTCAAAATGTGCAATTTCTGTCCTTGCTTAAAAAAAAAAGACAAAATTTATACAAATTAAATACTATTTCATTTCCACCAGTCTTCTCTTTGACTTAAATTACTTTTGCTTTGACTAGGTTAGTTTAAAAAGCAATATAATATAAATTTGACAGAAATAACTTTAAAACAATTCCAGAGTCTTTTAAACAGTATATTCACTGGTGTCTTTGTATAATCCTACTAATGCAAGTTAGTTATTCATTTTTCCATTATGGTTATTATGTTCAGAGAGGCCTGCATTTATAAAGGTCATGCTTCTAATTAAACAAAAACTTCAAATACTGATATTGTGGTTTTTAAAATACCTTTAAAATTAAGGATTTTTCAAATTATTTGATGATTTAGCTTTTCAATCTAATATAAAAAAATTATTCTTTTTGTTAATTGAATACTCATTGTAGGTAACGTAGCCTGGATTTCTTAAATCACCAAGGTTATTAAACCTTACTGTCAATGAAAATGATGGTAGTTATTTTGGTAATAAGGTTCCCTGGTGGCTCAGTGGTAAAAAAGCCACCTGCCAATGCAGAAGACATGAGTTCAATCCCTGTGTTGGGAAGGTCCCCTGGAGAAGGAAATGCCAACCTACTCCAGTATTCTTGCCTGGAGAATTCCCATGGACAGAGGAGCCTAGCAGGCTACAGTCCATGGGGTCACAAAGAGTCAGACATGACTGAGTGACCAAACAACAACCAAGTCTTTTGCTGAAAAGTGAGGACACTTGAGTTTTAGTCCTGCTCTGAGTGTGTCAAACTGAGCAACTCATCTCTTCTGTCCATGTCTCAATTTTCTTATTAGTAACATATGGAGGCTGGGTAAATGATTTCAATCGCACCCTCCTGTTGGATTCCAATTCTGTGTCCTGTGCTCTTTTGCGCTAATATAAGGATACTATTTTTGTGGATTGTAGGGCCTGTATTTTCCTAAAGGGACATGCAGGTCCAATTCTTGGTAGTTAAGCGCTGAACTTCCACTTCATAATGCAATTCAATGAATCAAATGTCCCACCCTAAATAGGGCACTCAGAGTTTAAGAAACACAGAACACTCATAATTATCAATACTTTGTTCAACACTCACTGAGATTGCAAAAACACTTCTTTTGTGGTGGTTGTTAAATGTCAGTTTAACACTTTGGGTCACCTTGTGAGATCAATATTGCATTACTTCATCAACAGACAGTTCCTTTTCCCTTGTCTTTCATCCTGTCTCAGCTACTTTTCCTTCTTTTACTCTCAATGGCTGGGGTCATTGTTTTGATGGGGTCATTAGATGTGATTTTGTTGAATGGGACTGCATTAGAGTGATGGCTCAATATTTACCCCATGATTAACCTGTCAGTGGGTTGATCACACAGTATGTCTTTAGAATCTCCTTGGATGAATCATAACTTATAAACTGAAATTATCATTGTTTCTTTTATGGGAACCATTGAGCATTAATTTTATTACTATGCTATGATTATCAGATGACAGTCTTCTGTGTCTGTATTCCTAGATTGTTACAATCAGGAAGTTGAGAGCATACCTATTACTCCTCCAAAAACAAGTATCTTCTCATTAGATTCTCTTTTAAAGTATCCTAGTGAAATGTGAGTTATTTTTTCAAAATTAGAGAATACTAGATCTAGGAAAGGTCCTAAAGAGCAGCTATTCTGAAAACCTCCTTTGTGTTGGTAGTGAGACTGAAGTCTCAAAGGTGAGGGGACTTTGCTATGGTTTCCCAGTGAGTTAGAGCCACAGTTTAATTTCACTTCTGACTCCAAATCACATTCTTTTATTAAATAAGGCTTTTAATTGAAGTATAATTAACATACGGTGTCACATTAGTTTCAGGTATGCGTCATAGTGATTCGATATATACATATATATGCCAAAATAGTTTTATTTAATTATATATATTATAAATATATAAAAAGTTTAAAATATATATTTATTCCAAAACATAACTTATATATATCATTATTCATATATACATATATATATGCCCTCACCAAATAGAATTTTATATATATATATGTACACACATATATATACACACACATATATATATTTATGTGTATACATTTATGGCCCTCATCTAATAGAATTTTGAAAACACAGAGAGAAATACTGAAAATACTGAAAAATACTGAAAGCATCAATCAGGAAATTTGTGGATATAGACTTCTTCCAAATTTGGGGATTAAGTCGCAACCTTCTTAGGTTTTCTAAATAGATATATCTACTACTGTGGTGTTGGAGAAGACTTTTGAGAGTCCCTTGGACTGCAAGGAGATCCAACCAGTCCATTCTGAAGGAGATCAGCCCTGGGATTTCTTTGGAAGGAATGATGCTAAAGCTGAAACTCCAGTACTTTGGCCACCTCATGTGAAGAGTTGACTCATTGGAAAAGACTCTGATGCTGGGAGGGATTGGGGGCAGGAGGAGAAGGGGACGACAGAGGATGAGATGGCTGGATGGCATCACTGACTCGATAGATGTGAATCTGAGTGAACTCCGGGAGTTGGTGATGGACAGGGAGGCCTGGCGTGCTGCAATTCATGGGGTTGCAAAGAGTGGGACACGACTGAGTAACTGAACTGAACTGAACTACTGTGGGCAAGAATCCCTTAGAAGATATGGAATAGCCCTCTTAGTCAGCAAGAGTCCAAAATGCAGTACTTGGGTACAATCTCAGAAACCACAGAATGATCTCAGTTCATTTCCAAGGCAAACCATTCAATGTCCTAGTAATCCAAGTATATACCCCAACCACTAATGCTGAAGAAGCTTAAGTTAAACAGTTCTATGAAGACCTACAAGACCTTCTAGAACTAATACCAAAAAAAAAAAAAATATATATATATATATATATATATATATATATGTATGTCCTTTTCATCCTAGGGGATTGGAAAGCAAAAGTAGGAAGTCAAGAGATGCCTGGAATAATAGGAAAGTTTGGTCTTGGAGTACAAAATAATGCAGGACAAAGTCTAACAGAGTTTTGCCAAGACAACACTCTGGTAATAGCAAGAGACGATTCTGCACTGTGACATCACCAGATGGTCAATACCTAAGTCAGATTGATTATATTTTTTGTAACCAAAGATAGAGTAGCTCTAAACAATCAGCAAAAACAGGACCAGGAGTTGACTGTGGCTCAGATCATGAACCCCTTATTGCCAAATTCAGGCTTAAATTGAAGAAACTAGGGAAAACGTTAGGCCATTCAGATATGACCTAAATCAAATTCCTTACAATTATACAGTGGAAGTGACAAATAGATTCAAGGGATTAAATTTGATAGACAGTGTGCCTGAAGAACTATGGACAGAGGTCCATAACATTGTACAGGTGGTGATCAAAACCACCCCTAAGAAAAAGAAATACAAAAGGCAAAATGGCTGTCTGAGGAGGCCTTAAAAATAGCTAAGAAAAGGAGAGAAGCAAAAGGCAAAGGAGAAAAGGAAAGATATACCCATCTGAATGCAGAGTTCCAGAGAATAGCAAGGAGAGATAAGAAAGCCTTTTTAAGTGAACAATGCAAAAAAATAGAATAGGAAAGACAATAGAAAAACAGAAGAATAGAAAAACAATAGAATAGGAAAGACTAGAGATCTGTTCAAGAAAATTAGAGCTACCAAGGGAACATTTCATGCAAAGATGGGCACAATAAAGGACAGAAATGGTATGCACCTAATTGAAGCAGAAGAAATTGAGAATGAGTGGAAGAATACACAGAAGAACTATACAAAAAAGATCTTAATAACCCAGATAACCATGATAGTGTGATCACTCCCCTAGGGCCAGACATCCTGAAGTGTGAAGTCAAGTGGGCCTTAGGAAACATCACTACAAAGATAGTAGAGGTGATGGAATTCCAGCTGAGCTATTTCAAACCATTAAAAATGTTGCTGTGAAAGTGCTTCACTCAGTATCCCAGCAAATCTGGAAAACTCAGCAGTAGTCACAGAACTGGAAAAGGTCAGTTTTCATTCCCAAAGAAAGACAATGCCAAAGAATATTCAAACTGTCACACAATTGCACTCATATCACATGCTAGCAAAGTAATGCTCAAAAGCCTTCAAGCTAGGCTTCAACAGTGACGTGAGAACTTCCAGATATACAAGCTGGATTTAGAAAATTGCCATCATCTGCTGGATCATAGAAAAAGCAAGCGAATTCCAGAAGAAAACCTCCTTCTGCTTCATTAACTATGCTAAAGCCTTTGACTGTGTGGATCACAACAAACTGTGGAAAATTCTTAAAGAGATGAGAGTACCAGACCACCTTACCTGCCTCCTGAGATATCTGTATGCAGATCAAGAAGCAGCAGTTAGGACTAGACATGGAATAACAGACTGGTTCCAAAATGGGACCAGTAATCCTTTAGTATGTCAAGGCTGTATGTTGTCACCCTGCTTATTTAACTTATATTCAGAGTACATCATATGAAATGCCAAGCTGGATGGAGCACAAGCTGGAATCAAGATTGCCGGGAGAAATATCAGTAACCTCAGATATGCAGATTTCACCACCCTTATGGCAGAAAGCGAAGAAGAACTGAAGAACCTCTTGATGAAAGTGAAAGAGGAAAGTGAAAAAGCTGGCTTAAAACTCAGCATTCAAAAAACAAAGATCATGGCATCCCATCCCATTACTTCATGGCAAATAGATGGGGAGACAATGGAAATAGTGACAGACTATTTCCTTGGGCTCCAAAATCACTGCAGACGGTGACTGCAGCCATGAGATTAAAAGATGCTTGCTCCTTGGAAGAAAAGCTATGACAAACCTAGACAGAGTATTAAAAAGCAGAGATATTACTTTGCCTACAAAGGTCCATCTAGTCAAAGCTATGTTTTTTCCCGTAGTCATGTATGGATATGAGAGGTGGATGATAAAAAAGACTGAGTGCCAAAGAATTGATGCCTTTGAACTGTGGTGCTGAAGACTCTTGAGAGTCCTTTGGACTGCAAGGAGATCAAACCAGTCAATCCTAAAGAAAATCAACTGTAAATATTCATTGGAAGGACTGATGCTGAAGCTGAAGCTCCAATACTTTGGCCACCTAATGGGAAGAGCCGACTCATTGGAAAAGACCCTGATGCTGGGAAAGATTGAGGGCAGGAGTAGAAGGGGATGACAGAGGATGAGATGGTTGGTTTTCATCACTGACTCAATGGAAATGATCTTGAGCAAACTCCAGGAGATGGTGAAGGACAGGGAATCCTGGAGTGCTGTAGTCCATGGGGTCACAAATAGTTGGACATGACTGAGCAACTGAACAGCAAGAAAAGATAAAGATTAGTCTTGATGGCCCACAATTCTAAGTGAAAAGTGAAGAAAATTAGGTTCACTCTCTGAGGTTTCCACCTGCAGTGTTAGAAATGAGCACTGATGAGGAAGAGTAAATTAAAATGATCCACAGAGTGAAAAACAGAGTAAGCATACTGTTGGATGCCATCTTATTTCTTTTCCCTTGCAGATTATGCAGATTGTTCTTGACTTGTTCTATTAAGCAGCTCTTAAATATCTTATCTCACAGATTCTATATTCTGCTTATTGGCAACATTTCTTTTGTCTTGGCTGCTGTGTTTTGTTATGTTCTTATTCTTTTGGAACCCCATGACAGACCTTTTATTTTTTCCACAGATTTGAAAGTTAACAGTAACTATCTGATCTTAGAAAATATTTCCTCAGCCTGATTCTTTCCTAGGCTCTTTTACATTTTAGTATATGAACCACACAGTAGGTACAAGTACCAAGTAATTTGACAATATAATTTCTATTTTCTCATTAACTCTCCTTAATATATGTGTTTATGAACACCTTCTGGATATAATATCCTTTGAAAATAAATACATGATGTACATTTTTCTAGGTTAAAGGGTAGGAAAGTGCTAAATGTAATTACTTGTCTTTTTTAAAGGATCTTTGCAAGGAATATGAAAATCAAGTGGGGAATGGAAGACTTTTCTGTACACGGGAAAGTGACCCTATCCGTGGCCCTGACGGCAGGATACATGGCAACAAATGTGCCCTGTGTGCTGAAATTTTGTAAGTATAGATGTGGTTTCTTTGGAGTGACTCAAAGGTGAAGTAAAGATTGACTAAAATGATGGGATAAGAACAGTGTTTATGGGAAGATTTGCTGTTGAGAACATCTGAGCAATGTTATATTCTCTACAAATCATAATGCCACCTAACAAGCAAGCTCTAATATTTCTTTTTTAATACAAGTGGATTCTAGTTTCCAGTAAGATGACTGGATCACAAAATACTTGTTACCATTTCTTCCCATCACCTTTGTAAGCCTTCTTGTGAGCTAGTCATAGTGTGCGTGTGCTCAGTCATGTCCCACTCTTTGCAAACCTATGTACAGATCGAGAGTTAAAAGTAGGCACCAGGACTGATTATTTTCCTTCAGTTATTACCACATTAGGGCTGCTCAGGTGGTGCAGTGGTAAAGAATCTGCCTGCCAATGCAGGAGACACAAGAGATGTGGATTTGTTCCCTGGGTCAGGAAGATCCCCTGCAGTAGGAAATGGCAACCTGCTCCAGTATTCTTGCCTGGGAAATTCCATGGACAGAGCAGCCTGGAGGGCTATACAGTCCTTAGGGTCGCAAAAGAGGTGGACGTGACTAAGCAACTGAGCACACACATACATACATTACCCCACTGTGGCAGAATAGATGGGATGCCCACAAAAAAATTCATGTCCATATGTGAACTAGATTAACTATCTTTTCATCTTGGACATCTGGCCCTGGGAAGAGAGCAAATCCCACAACACATAAATTAGGACATATATAAAGATGGCTCAGGAAAGGTCTCATCATACTTTCTTTCAGATCCTTGAACTCTATAAGCTCTTTCCTCTGAACTGCTAGTTCTTCTGTTGGTCAACTAATGTCTCTTCTGTGTATTTCATATCAAAATTATACTTCTTTGGATAAGATCTCTTAAAATCACTGATTAAATTCAATCTTTATAACATTTAATAGTTTCATAACAATCTTAATAGTTTATATTTGTATAATTATTTCCAGTACTATCTATCGACTATCACTCTGCTCTACTTGTCCGTAAGTTCTAAGAAGATAGAATATGTGCTCATCTTGCAAAGTACTCTATGCCCAGGGTGCTATCTAATGCTTGCCAGCAAATAATTACTAACCAAATGTTGAATAAATAATGGATGAATGTATGGACAAAGATCCCGGCTCTCAAGAAGCTTTTTTAAGGCTAACAGCAATACATGGATGTGTGTGTACATGTGCACATGTGTGTGTGCACGCACACACACTCTCTCTGCCAAAGAGAATGAAAACTATCCTATAAGAGAAGAATATCCAATATGAAAACACAGTAAAAGATGTATAACTCATTTCTACTCTGAGGTATGGGATGTCTTCTTAAAGAAGGTAGAATTTAAGTTGGGGGAGATTTAAAAGAGAAGATGACAAAAAAAGAAAAAAAAAGATTGCTACAATGGGAAGAAATGGCAAACAGCAAACTTGAAGGCAAAATGAAAGGGGTTCTTTGGGAAAATAGTAAAGATTTCAATTTAATCAGGGCTTCAGGGTGATTTGAAAATGTTTGTTCTAAAACTCAGGAACACTTAGCTGTTTGTTTCTACCTGCATCCAAATGACTGTTTTACTACTTAAAGATTCAAAACATCTATATTTATTCCCCTTTTCATTTCTGTCTCCAGCAAACGGCAATTTTCAGAAGAAAAAAATAAAGCAGATGAAATCTTGAGAAAGGCTAATGAAAAAGCTAAAAGAGATACTGAGGTAAGGATTAGTTTGATCAACTTAGTTATGACTTTTATAGGGGTGTGTGTGTGTGTCTTTTACTCCAGAATGGAATGGCTACCTGCTCCAATATTCTGGCCTAGAGAATTCCATGGACTGTATATAGCCCATGGGGTTGCAAAGAATCGGACACGACCGAGTGACTTTCACTCACTCACTCACCATCTTAGCTCAGACACCTACCAGCTTTCCTTTGCACTGATGCATTGGCATCCTGCCTGGTCTCTATACTTCTAGCCAGCATCCTCCTCAATCCTCAAGATTCATCTTCCATGTTGTTTTCAGAGTACGAAACATCCATGAACCAATGGCATTATGGAAATTTAATGTTTAAAGTATACTGGGCCATTTCACTCCATGAAGAAACTCTACTTCAAATAGCTCACTCCCTTAGTCCACCTTCTGTCTTCATGTAACTCTTATTGTTAAGGTCTCAGTTTCAGTTGCTTTCTCCCTTCAATTCTGTGTTACAAAGGCCTTTTGATTTTAGCTATCAAATGCCCCCCAGCTATCCTTTTATGTTTCATTTTCAGTTTCTTCCTTCTTCTCTTTTCCTTCCTTCCCTCTCCCTCCCTCCCTTGTCTTCTATAGTTTCCCTAACTTCAGCCTTTAGTCACCTAAACCCTCCACATATCTGACTGGACAAACTTTTTAAAACAAAAATCTGATTAGATTTTTCTCTGCTATAAATATTGTTTTCCTGTTTCCAATGAATAAAGTGCAGAAGTCTTTTCAAAGTTGAGTGGTCTGCTTCTGACTTATCTTCAAATTCTCCTTTTGACCAGTTCCCAAACCTTCCTCTTTGTGTCCTGATAATTCTTTAGCCAAATGGCACCCCACTCCAGTACTCTTGCCTGGAAAATCCCATGGATGGAGGAGCCTGGTGGGCTGCAGTCCATGGGGTTGCTAAGAGTTGGACACGACTGAGCGACTTCACTTTCACTTTTCACTTTCATGCATTGGAGAAGGAAATGGCAACCCACTCCAGTGTTCTTGCCCGGAGAATCCCAGGGACGGCGGAGCCTGGTGGGCTGCCGTCTGTAGGGTCAAACACGACAAAGTGATTTAGCAGCAGCAGCAGCAGCATTGTACTCATGGCTGTGATAGATTATCTGAAAATAACCTGTTCCTTTAGGCCTCTGGCTTTGCATATCATAATTCCTCCTGGGGTTCATTTTTGCCACATTGTTTTCCTAGACACATTCTAAAGATACAACTCATGATAAATTCTTCTGGGAACTTCCTTGAATCATTCTTTCCTTTATGCTGCTGCTGCTAAGTCGCTTGAGTCATGTGCGACTCTGAGACCCCACAGACGGCAGTCCACCAGGCTCCGCCGTCCCTGGGATTCTCCAGGCAAGAATACTGGAATGGGTTGCCATTTCCTCCTCCAATGTATGAAAGTGAAAGTGAAGTCGTTCAGTCGTGTCCAACTCTTCGAGACCCCATGGACTGCAGCCTACCAGGCTCCTCTGTCCATGGGACTTTCCAGGCAAGAGTACCAGAGTGGGGTGCCATTGTGCACACTTAATTTAAACATGTGTCATATCCCTTAGCTTTTCATATTGTAATCCCTTATCCTCTTCATTCAACATAAAAGGGCCAAATCACATTCATATTTAATCCCTCTAACTTAATACATTTGTTGAATACTTAAGTGAATGAATCTTTTAAGGAGAAATATCACAAATTTTAGAAAATTCTAAACCCTAAAAGTTTTATTTTTGATCCTTAATTCCTCTTTTCTAACATCTTTGATAAAGAATATCATACATTTATAAAGAATATCATACATTTATAAACAAAGAACCATCTCTAAACTGTCTGATTTCCATTATTCAGAAACTGTGCATTGAGTATCAGGATCGTGCCAAGAATGGAGTACTTTTCTGTACCAGAGAAAACGACCCTGTTCGTGGACCAGATGGGAAAATGCATGGCAACCTGTGTTCCATGTGTCTAGCCTTCTAGTGAGTATAGACTTTTAGAATGTTGAGGAGTAAAAGGATCCTACAGTAATTTAATAGAACTAGCCTGTTTTCAGAACTGGGGAGGGAGCTACAGAAGTTACACAGAGAATGTTAATAATAGAGGTGGGAGTACGTATCTAGAGCTATTTATGCCAAGATGTCTGTTTCCCCCAACATCTATTCCTTCGCACTGGAACATCCTGATTTACACAAATATCAAATTCTCCTACTGCTGAAGCTTCATATTGTGAACCTGTTGTACAAGTTTATAGGCATTTAGTCTTCCCCAAATTAACACATAAACTGCAGAAACTGATTATTAAAGTTGTCCATGAAACATCCATGAACTCATAAAATAACAGTACATGTTGCTTTTTATAATGTGACATTTCTCAGTAAGTTATAATTGAGTTTGGTTTCAAAATCTGGGATTGGGCTCAGCTTATTTGATTGAGTTCAGATTAAGTAGTTCACTACATTTAGTTTGACCTTTTGCTTTGACTGACAACCATGTATAGTTGAAATACCATCAATTAACTGTACATATCATACAATTCCATTGTATAGAACAAACAGGCTCATTTGGCTTATCAAGGTATGGCAATTATTAATCTTTTTCTATCCATCCTACATTTCCTTATAGAGAACACAGTCATGAGTAGGCAGTACATATAAATTGAATTAATAAATCTAGGATATACATGAGGTGGTAGATTGAACATAGACTTGAGATGAAAGCTCTTGGTTAGTTGTGGTCATATCCTGAGATTATAAGCAAAGCCCTCACTACTTCACCTTGTGTCTGTGAAACAAGGGGACCAGTCGGTGTGCTCTGTTAAGGCCACTTTCAGCCTCCAGGTATAATGTCACCAAGCTAGTAGTTTTGGTATCTCCTTGATGAATGCCGATGATGTTCCTTTTCTGAGCATGGTCAAGAAAGGTAATTTTCGGAAAGCAAGTCTCCCAGTATTGCTATCTTTATCTCAATGTTAAGCAGAAACTATGAAGAAGATATGGTACTTTACCACAGTGGAGGCTGTTGTGTGCTGTTTCTCATTAATATGTAGTGATAAAGGGGCCACGTTGCTTCTTCCTAAGGAGGGAGGACAGATTAGCAGTGCAGGAACATGGAGAAGCCATTGCCTGGGTTTGGTTCTATGGATCTGTCCTTTTTCCACCCCCTCATTCAGCCAAGCAGAAGCTGAAGAAAAGAAAAAGGCTGAAGCAAAAGCAAGAAGTAAAAGAGAATCTGGAAAAGCACCCTCATATGCAGTGAGTAGACTATAATTTGAACACACTTCAAAGAACCTAAATGCTGGCATACTGCCCTGCAAAAATCCCCAGAAAACCTTAACCCTTCAATCTAGAGATGACATTGAGATGCATGCTATGGCAGACTGATCAATTCTTGCTGCTTCAGAGACTAACTCTGTACAATGAAAAGGACTTATTTGCAGTCTGGGGAAAAAAAATGAGTACTAGCTCTACTTTTATCATGTAACAGACTGGACTAGCTTTTGCTACTCAGTTTTCAGAGACACTTGGTGTGTATTTTCTACAGGTGAATTTTTGAAATTTCACCTCTGAGTTGGGTTAAAAAATACCTTGCACACCTGGAAAAAACATGATTTTTACCTTTGAAATGCTACAATATTCATTTTCATGGACCTATGTAAGTTATCATAACTTGTTTAAATGATAAAAGTCGAATCCTCCTTTTCTAATTTTTTTTTCCTTATCCAGCCATTCTCCCTAACACAGCTGGACTAAAGTTTCAAAATATCAACCAGATCGTAATACTTATCTTCTTAAAATGCACAAATCACTCATTGTCAACTGAAGGATGCATTTTAGTCTCCTTCGCTCTCATTTGGCTCCGTACTGCTGTTCAGAAATTCATATGCTGCTATATATGCCATGTAGTCTCCAACATGTGCCCCTCAGCTCATTTTAGCAATCTCAAATGTATATTTCTCAATCTATTTCTTAACCAGGAAAATTCTACTTACTCTTCAAAGTCTCACTCAAGTTATTGTAATTCCCAGAAAACATCTTCCCTGATTTCCACAATCAGATTTCATGGTCCCAACATTTGGGTTCTCAGATTTTCTTGGACCTGTATGTGTGTACTTGTTTCATCCTATGTCTAGTAGAGTTTACTTGCCTCCCTCTTTTATTATGCATCCTCTGATGTCTTGTTTGTTTCCGTCTCTTAGCAAATCATGAGTTCTGTTCCTTGAGTTGAATTTCATATTTGAAAGAAACACAACTAAAGTCCTGGATTCAAAAGATTAGTTTCTGCCAGTGGAGATGCTTTGAACTTCTGCTTTGAATGGGGATGAAATGTATTTCTAGATTACCTTCTCTATTTTGGCAGGAGGTGTGCAGTGAATACCGCCAGTTTGTGAGAAATGGGAAACTCCCATGCACCAGAGAGAACGATCCCGTCCAGGGCCCAGATGGGAAGATGCATGGCAACACCTGCTCCATGTGTGAGGCCTTCTTGTGAGTAGAGCGGCTGCTGGGAAAATGAGGGAGGGTTCTGTCCTTTCTGCTTCATCTCTCTCTCTTTGGGAGCTTTATTCTCTTTCTTAAATTGTGTCTGTTTCTTGTCAATGGCATTTGTATGTGTGTGTGTGTGGCACATTTTAGCACAATGTTGTAAGAATCCAAGAATGATTCTTGCGTATTACTTGCTGGTTGAGTTCCCATGGGAGTGTAAATGATCTGAAACAAGGATCACACCCTTGTGGAGTGGGATATGAAATCATCGGAAATCATGTGACAGATCACTAGCAAACATAGCAATATGCCCAACAGTGCATACCTAGTTCATAATTTATATCAACTGTAATAATCAAATATTTGAGTACTTTAGATCACTTTCAATCTGGATAGTCTAGAATTCTTACTCATTTCTCTTTAAATGACTCTCTTTTAGCCAAGCAGAAGAAAAAGAAAAGAAAAAGAAGGAAGGTGAATCAAGAAATAAAAGACAAACTGAGACCACACCTTCCTTTGAGGTAAGAGGAACTTCTGCAACAAGTCAGAGGCATATGGACCTGGGATCCATAGGTGGCGTTCAGGGCACCCATAAATTCTCTAAAACCGTATGAAACACGAATATAGTTTGTGTTTGTGTATTTGTTTATATGTGTGCATGCACACATGTACATAGATAACTGTTTCTAGGTTGAGGGTCTATAAATTCCATCATTTAAAATTGCTTGTGTCCTCAAAGTTATTCTAAAATTTACCAACTGCTGAACCCCATTTGAGAAAAAAAGTCTAAACTTCAGGATTTTTTGCAATCTGATCCAACTTGTGTTCAACAGCTCAGACTTCCCTCCTTGATTTCACAGGAGCTGTGCAGGGAATACCGCAAATCCAGGAAGAATGGACAGCTTCTCTGTACTCGAGAGAACGATCCCGTCCAGGGCCCAGATGGGAAGATGCATGGCAACACCTGCTCCATGTGTGAGGCCTTCTTGTGAGTAGAGCCCAGGGGTTCTGAGGCTTGGGGGCAGGGAACTGCTAAGGGAAGTTTTCAAATAATTATGAATAACACATTTTCCACTTAGGCATAGCTAGCCTTTTTTTCTGTGTCACATTTAAATGAACTGAAAAACAAAAACAAAACAAATCCAAAACTAAAAAACAAATGGAGAATTTTTAGATGATAACTTCTGTGATGCAAAGAATACAGAATCATTTCAGGACATTTCAGAAAGATCTTTTTTTCAGAGCAGAGACTACTCTGTGAAAACCACACTAAATGCTTTTAGTTTTATGAAGGATTATTAACTGAAAGAGGAAATACATGAGATTATATACATTGATATCATTATGGTATACAGCGGATTTTAGGAATTTTTTGTTTTGGTTCACTATTTTTCTTTCTACTCATTCTGTGTGACCGCAAGCAACAGGATTAAAACTGATGAGAGATACAGGGAGACAGATTTGGATACAACATGAAGATGAACTCTGCAATAGTTAGAGAAGGACTGCTTCAGGAATGATGATTTTATTGTGCAGGAGTTCAATACCCCATTTATAGGGACTAAAGTATGACTCTATTCTCAATAGACAACGTGGTATGTCCTCTTAAACCGGAGTCAATGATTTTCCTTAAGTCTTTTGCTCTTTGTCCCAAGGGATACTCTATTTTCTATATGCCTAGAATTTCTGAAGGAGAAGGCAGTGGCAACCCACTCCAGTACTCTTGCCTGGAAAATCCCATGGACAGAGGAGCCTGGTAGGCTGCAGTCCATGGGGTCGCTAACAGTCGGACACGACTGAGCGACTTCACTTTCACTTTACACTTTCATGCATTGGAGAAGGAAATGGCAACCCACTCCGGTGTTCTTGCCTAGAGAATCCCAGGGACGGGGGAGCCTGGTGGGCTGCTGTTTATGGGGTCGCACAGAGTTGGAAATGACTGAAGCAACTTGGCAGCAGCCGCAGAATTTCTGAAAGGACTCAGTCATTCCATCTCCCCTAGCTGAGAGCAATATAACCCAGGAGATTTGTCCCATAGTGTGAGAGAGCCATGGAAACATTAAAAAAATCTGTTACGTGGAAATCATGACAATGACCATATAATTATCATAACCAACATTTATTGAATGCATATAATCCACATATACTTGTTGAGGGCTTTGCTGCCCAGTCTCATTTAATCTTTACAGCAACCGTATGTAATGGGTTTGGTATTATCACAAGTTATAGATGAAAAAAAATTAAGGCCCAGAGAAGATGAGGATGATATAAATTTTGGCACAGGAAAAATGAAGAAAATGATAAGATTTCTCATTGTTTTGGTAGTAACATTTACATGTATTTAGGCTTATTTCAGTCTATTCTTGATATTAATCTTTCAGAGATGAGGAAGTAAGACTGCCACCTAATGGTCATCTCTGCTGTTTCCTCTAACTACATTATGAAAGGGAAATGTGTTAAATCTTACAGACAATTTACACTCATCATAGTAAAGTTTGGATCAGTTTTCAAATAATGAAGTTTAAGAAACTCCACAATTTTGGAGCTATTTTAGTTAGTTTCTTCCATCAATGTAAAAATTATTCAATTAAAGTTTTATTATCTCATATTTTAAGGATATGTTAGCAAAGGCTATTGCCTTTCTTAAGAATCATGCTTTCCTCCATAGTCATTTCTTGCACACTTTAATAGCATATACAAATAGAGTTCTCAACTTTTTAAGTTTTAATTTGATCAGTGAGAATTTATGCTGATTGTAACATATAAAAATTGTTTTTGTCTCTATATGATTGAATTATCTGCATTATAGATCAAATTATGCTCTAGACTGAGCATATTAAACTCAGTTTGCAACACTGTCACTTTTCCAAAATGGCTAAGAGCTGTTACTCTCATTTAAACATAGGCCTGTTCTTGGAGAGTTAATTTTCAATAATGCTGATAATGCTGATGATATTGATCACTTTTATCAATCCCTTTATTATATACCAGATACTTATTCTCATTGCTTGGCTATGTATCAACTCATGTAATGCTCACAACAGTCCTATGAGAGAAGTATTCTTATTACTTCTCCTATCCTTCCACTCTATCTCCCACAGTTAAAGATGACAAAGACACAGATAGGTTGACACTTTCTGTGTTTCTTGTTCAATTTTGCTGCAGAGTCTTTCTTCTTAATCATCATGCTATACTCCTCCCAGAAGCTAAATATTACCACTTTATAAAGAGTTTTTTTTTGGAGGGGGACTTCCCTGGTGGCTCAGACAGTAAAGAATCTGCATGCAACCAGGCAGATTCAATCCCTGGGTCTGGAAAATCCCCTGGAGAAGAGAATGGCAACCCACTCCAGAATTACTGCCTGGAGAATTCCATAAACAGAGATGTTTGGTGGGCTACAATCCATTGAGTAGCAAAAAGTCAGACATGATTGAGCCACTAACACCTTGACTTGCAATGAAGAGTTTTGTACCTTTTGCAAATGCAAAAGAATCAGCAAGTAAGAAAGTCCTATTGCAAGTTATTTGCTGAGAAGCTAAATAGGTTTCCTTGTTAATTAAATGATTATTTCTTGAATATCATTCTCTTGAGATGAAATAAATCATTCTAATTATTACCCAATAAAATGATACCTACTATAACTGGATCATTGGAGTTGCTTGAGAAAAATGAAAGCAATGAATGATCAACCAGTGAGTGTTAAGAATCTACCATATTAAGATTCATTTCTTTTCTCTTTTATCCTATTTCTTACAGTCAGCAAGAAGACAGGGCAAAAGCAAAGACTAAAAGAGAAGATGCAAAGGTAATTTTCTCACAAGTTCTTATATTATACCCTAACATGATTTCTCTACAATAACACTCTAGGTATCTCATTAGCGTAAATGCTCCCCTGTTTAATTTTTATGGGACACAGAAAGACAAATACCATATGATATTGCTTGTATGTGGAATCTAAAAAAGGTGGTACAAATAAACCTATTTAAAAACCAGAAATAGAGTCACAGATGTAGAAAACAAATTTCAAGTTACCTAGAGGCAAAGTTGGGACGGGCGGTAAACTGAGAGATTGGGAGTGACATATACACATTACTATATATAAAAACTGGGATTCCCTGGTGGCTCAGATGGTAAAACATCTACACGCAATGAGGACACCTGGGTTCGATCCTTGGGTCAGGAAGATCCCCTGGAGAAGGAAATGGTAACCTACTCCAGTTCTCTTGCCTAGAAAATCCCATGGATGGAGGAGCCTGGAGGCTACAGTCCACTGGGTCGCAAAGAGTTGGACATGACTAAGCGACTTCACTTTCTTTTCTTTTATAAATAAAATAGATAACTAACAGGAACCTACTGTATAGTACAGGGAACTCTCTCTCTCTCTATAATTTCAGTTCCATTCGGTCACCCAGTCGTGTCCAACTCTTTGTGACCTCATGGACTGCAGCACACCAGGCCACCCTGTCCATAAAAAACTTCTGGAGTTTACTCAAGCTCATGTCCATTCAGTCAGTGATGTCATCCAACCATCTCATCCTCTTTCGTCCCCTTCTCCTCCTGCCTTCAATCTGTCCCAGCATCTGGGTCTTTTCCAATGAGTCAGTTCTTTGCATCAGGTGGCAAAAGCATTGGAGTTTCAGCGTCAGCGTCAGTCCCTCCAATGAATATTCAGGACTGATTTCCTTTAGGATGGACTGGTTTGATATCATTGCAGTACAAGGGACTCTCAGGAGTCTTCTCCAACACCACAGTTCAAAAACAACAATTCTTCAGCGCTCAGCTTTCTTCACAGTCCAACTCTCACATCCATACATGACCACTGGAAAAGCCATAGCTTTGACTAGATGGACCTTTGTTGGCAAAGTAATGCCTCTGCTTTTCAATATGCTGTCTAGGTTGGTCAGAACTTTTCTTCCAAGGACCAAGTGCCTTTTAATTTCATGGCTGCAGTCACCATCTGCAGTGATTTTGGAGCTCCTGAAAATAAAGTCTGTCACTGTTTCCACTGTTTCCTCATGTCATAATTCCAGATGTCATGATCTTAGTTTTCTGAATGTTGAGCTTTAAGCCAACTTTTTCACTCTCCTCTTTCACTTTCATCAAGAGGCTCTTTAGTTCTTTGCTTTCTGCCATAAGGGTGGTGTTATCTACATATCTGATATTATAGATATTTCTCCCGGCAATCTTGAATCCAGCTTGTGCTTCATCCAGCCCAGCATTTCACATGATGTACTCTGCCTATAAGCAGGGTGACAATATACAGCCCTGATGTACTCCTTTTCCTACCTGAAACCAGTCTGTTGCTTCCTGACCTGCATACATATTTCTCAAGAGGCAGGTCAGGTGGTCTGGTATTCCCATTCTTTCAAATTTTTCCACAGTTTATTTTGATCCACACAGTCAAAGACTTTGGCATAGTCAATAAAGCAGAAGTAGATGTTTTTCTGGAACTCCCTTGCTTTTTTGATGATCCAACAGATGTTGGCAATTTGATCTCTGATTCCTCTGCCTTTTCTAAAACCAGCTGGAACACCTGGAAGTTCACAGTGCATGTACTGTTGAAGACTGGCTTGGACAATTTTGAGCATTACTTTGCTAGCGTGTGAGATGAGAACAATTGTGTGGTAGTTTGAGCATTCTTTGGCATTGCCTTTCTTTAGGATTGGAATGAAAACTGACCTTTTCCAATCCTGTGGCCACTGCTGAGTTTTCCAAATTTGTTGGCATATTGAGTGCAGCACTTTAACAGCATCATCTTTTAGGATTTGTAATAGCTCAGCTGGAATTCCATCACCTCTGTTAGCTTTGTTGGTAGTGATGCTTCCTAAGGCCCACTTGACTTTGCATTTCAGGATGTCTGGCTCTAGGTGAGGGATCACACCATTGTGATTATCTAGGTCATGAAGATCTTTTTTGTTTAGTTCTGTGTATTCTTGCCACCTCTTCTTAATATCTTCTGCTTTTGTTAGGTCCATACCATTTCTGTCCTTTATCATACCCACCTTTGCATGAAATGTTCCCTTCGTATCTCTAATTTTCTTCAAGAGATTTCTAGTCTTTCCCATTCTGTTGTTTCCCTCTATTTCTTTGCATTGATCACTGAGGAAGGCTTTCTTATCTCTTCTTGCTATTCTTTGGAACTCTACATTCAAATGGATATATCTTTCGTTTTCTCCTTAGCCTTTCGCTTCTCTTCTTTTCACAGCTATTTGTAAGGCCTCCTCAGACAGCCATTTTGCCTTTTTGCATTTCCTTTTCTTGGGGATAGTGTTGATCCCTGCCTCCTGTACAGTGTCACAAACCTGCATCCATAGTTTTTCAGGCATTCTATCGGCTCTAATCCCTTGAATCTATTTGTCATTTCCACTCTAAGGGATTTGATTTACGTCATACCTGAATGGTCCAATGGCTTTCCCTAGTTTCTTCATTTTATGTCTGAATTTGGTAATGAGGAGTTCATGATCTGAGTCACAGTCAGCTCCCGATCTTGTTTTTGCTGACTGTATAGAGCTTTTCATCTTAGGCTGCAAAGAATATAATCAATATGATTTTTGTATTTTATATATATATATATATATAATTTTATATTTATATAAATACATAATGTACGTTATATATATAAATATATATATATAATTGATTCACTTTGCTGTACACTAACATAACATTGTAAATGAACTATACGTCACCTATCCACATTAGTTCAATTTACAAAACAAAGTGCACATATAATAAAAGCTAGTGGAGGTGTTGGAATTCCAGTTGAGCTATTTCAAATCCTGGAAGATGATGCTGTGAAAGTGCTGCACTCAATATGCCAGCAAATTTGGAAAACTCAGCAGTGGCCACAGGAATGGAAAAGGTCAGTTTTCATTCCAATCCCAAAGAAAGGCAATGCCAAAGAATGCTCAAACTACCACACAGTTGCACTCATCTCACATGCTAGTAAAGTAATGCTCAAAATTCTCCAAGCCAGGCTTCAGCCATACATGAACCGTGAACTTCCAGATGTTCAAGCTGGTTTTAGAAAAGGCAGAGGAACCAGAGATTAAATTGCCAACATCCACTGGATCATGGAAAAAGCAAGAGAGTTCCAGAAAAACATCTATTTCTGCTTTCTTGACTATGCCAAAGCCTTTGACTGTGTGGATCAAAATAAACTGTGGAATATTCTGAAAGAGATGGGAATACCAGACCACCTGACCTGCCTCTTGAGAAACCTATATGCAGGTCAGGAAGCAACAGTTAGAACTGGACATGGAACAACAGACTGGTTCCAAATAGGAAAAGGAGTGTGTTAAGGCTGTATATTGTCACCCTGCTTATTTAACTTATATGCAGGGTACATCATGAGAAATGCTGGGCTGGAAAAAGCACAAGCTGGATTCAAGATTGCTGGGAGAAATATCAATAACCTCAGATAAGCAGATGATACCACCCTTATGGCAGAAAGTGAAGAGGAACTAAAAAGCTTCTTGATGAAAGTAAAAGAGAAGAGTGAAAAAGTTGGCTTAAAGCTCAACATTCAGAAAACGAAGATCATGGCATCTGGTCCCATCACTTCATGGCAAATAGATGGGGAAACAGTGTCAGACTTTATTTTTGGGGGCTCCAAAATCACTGCAGATGGTGACTGCAGCCATGAAATTAAAAGACGCTTACTCCTTGGAAGAAAAATTATGACCAACCTAGATAGCATATTCAAAAGCAGAGACATTACTTTGCCAACAAAGGTCCATCTAGTCAAAGCTATGGTTTTTCCAGTGGTCATGTATGGATGTGAGAATTGGACTGAAGAAAGCTGAGTGCCGAAGAATTGATGCTTTTGAACTTGGTGTTGGAGAAGACTCTTGAGAGTCCCTTGGACTGCAAGGAGATCCAACCAGTCCATTCTAAAGGAGATCAGTCCTCAGTGTTCTTTGGAAGGACTGATGCTAAAGCTGAAACTCCAATACTTTGGCCACCTGATGTGAAGAGTTGACTCACTGGAAAAGACCCTGATGTTGGGAGGGATTGGGGGCAGGAGGAGAAGGGGACGATAGAGGATGAGATGGCTGGATGGCATCATGAACTTGATGGACATGAGTTGGGGTGAACTCCAGGAGTTGGTGATGGACAGGGAGGCCTGGCATGCTGCAATTCATGGGGTCACAAAGAGTCAGACATGACTGAGTGACTGAACTGAATCATATTTGATCTTTGTCAGGATCCAGCTATGGATGAATACTCATATTCCCACCTTCAATTATGATTATTAAGTAAATCCTTTGACTCTTTATTTTAAATCTACATCACATGATTTTATAATTGTACATTTTTACAAGTAGCAGAGCAAACTATGCTGGATTACTCTCAGTTCAGTTCAGTCGCTCAGTCATGTCCAAGTCTTTGGGACACCATGGACTGCATTACACCAGACTTCCCTGTCCATCACTAACTCCCGGAGCTTGCTCAAACGATGTCCACTGAATTGGTGATGTCATCCAATCATTTCAACCTCTGTCATCCCCTTCTCCTCCTGCCTTTAATCTTTCCCAGCATCAAGGTCTTTTCCAATGAGTCAGTTCTTCACATCAGGTGGCCAAAGTATTGGTGCTTCAGCCTCAGTATCAGTCCTTACAATGAATATGCAGGATTGCTTTCCTATAGGACTGACTGGTTGGATCTCCTTGTTGTCCTAGGGACTATCAAGAGTCTTCTCCACCACCACAGTCAAATAGTCTTATAGAAAGTTTATCTTTATTCTAGTTCCTAACAAGAGTTGCAAAAGTATAAGCCTAATAATTTTGGAAGGTGGAGGGGGGGTGGAGCAGAGTCAACAGCAATTAAAAGTTTTCCTTTATACTAATTTTCTCAATAACTCTGTTACCTGGAATGATCTTTTTATTAATATTAGTAATTCAGAATTGAAAATTTGTTCTATCCAGAATGTCTGAACAGTTTCTAAAATCCTCTAAGCTTTTTGAATGATCTTAACACATTCCTCCTTCTCTCCACTCCCACTGTTATTCTTCTCATTTCAAATATGCCTCCTCCAACCCTGGACTCTGTCTGTCAAGTAACTCTCAGAAAGATGTCAACCAGTTTCTCCAGCCATTATACTTTCCTATTTTCTCTCCCCAGATCTTTATTTCAGATATGTCTTTATTTCTTAGTTTGAGAATATTTTTTCTCTTCTTTCTCAGCCTTTTAAAGACAAATGGAGGCTCATAATATTCTTTGGGGGGGGAACATTCATTTAAAAATGTTCAGCTTTACTGAGATATAATTGAATTACAACATTGGGCAAGGTGTATAGCTTATTGATTTGGTACCTTATAAATTGGAAAATGCTTGCCACCAAAGCTTTGGTGAACAACTCCATCATGTCACATAATTACATTTGTCTTTTGTGTGGAGAACATTTAGTCTCTTAGGAACTTTTACATATATAATGCAGTATTGTTAACTATAATCACCATGAACTAGAACTTATAACTGCAAGATTGTATCCTTTGATTACTTTCTCTCTCTCTCTCTCTCTCACACACACACACACACACACACACACAGTAAACACCATCTAATTCAGTTTCTGTGAATTTGGCTTTTGGGGATCCCACAGATAAGTGATACTATACAGTACTTGTTTTTCTCTGACTTACTTTACTTAGCATAATACACTCAAGTTTGTCCAAATTGTTGTAAATGGCAGGATTTCCTTCTTTTTCATGAAGACCTGGTAATATTCTCAGTTTTTCCAGGAAACCTCCTCTTCTAGGCCTGTTGAATTTCCTCCCCTTTGATCTTTCCTAGCTTTTATAGACTGTGATGTGTGACACATCATAAACATATATATTTTATTTTGGTCTCCACCAATTTTATCAGCCTTCCTCTGCACCTCTATTGTAAGCACCCTCAAGAGGATGCTGACGTTAAACACTCTCAGATCCACTAAACAGTCAGAACAATTCTGAGTCCACGAAAGAAGACTTTTAAATGCTTACTGATTTACTGTTACATGTAGTCACTTTTTTTCCCCTTAACTCTGCATTACTTCTCCTTCATAACAGAAAGAAGTGTAGGAAGGGTAGAAAACCACTCTGAGAGTGTATTTTCTTCATTTTCCAGGAACTCTGCAGTGAGTTTCGGAACCAGGTGAGGAACGGAATGCTCATATGCACCAGGGAGAATGACCCTGTCCGTGGCCCAGATGGCAAAATGCATGGAAACAAGTGTGCCATGTGTGCAAGCCTGTTGTGAGTGTCTAAGCTCTTCTCTCCCCTTCATTCTCTTTACAATTTATCAGCCCTGTCTCAATTTCTCCATAAATGTGTAGAATATAGACCATGACTTGAATGCTAGACAATTTTAAAGCACATGGAAAAGACATTAAGTAACACTGAGTCACAGTGACAATGTTATTCTCTATTCAGCTATCTCTCTATCTTCTAGCTAATGCATGGGAAGAGTCTTAATTTAGTGCACATATGTTTTTAACACCTGACAATCATCATTTGTAACAAAAAGAGACCAGAAGTTTGATGATCTGGGTGAGATTAAGTGTTTGGTCCCCCACCCCTGACATTTTATGATTCTGTGAGTATACTCAGATGCCAGTTAAGGGAAAACCAGCTGAACAGAAGTCTCTGGGGTCAGTGTGTAAACATGTCTAAAATAGCCTAAACAAGAAATGGAATAGAATGGATTGCATTTATCTTTTCAGGGGCATTACCATATGCAGGTGAAATACTCGGATAAGTGGCTTACTGTAAGAGAGTGAAATCTGTAAGAGGCAGGCCCCATGATGGATGTTTACTAAAAGTCTTCTTCTTTAGCCATGTCCAGGTCTTTGGGCCACTGTTTTTCTGAGTGGAGCCAGAGCTCCATCGCGTAGGACAATACAGACATGGATTATTACCACCTCTGCTTCACCTCCTCTTTAGATTCTCAATCCTCTAGTGAGCCTCACACATAAAATGCTGAGAAATATTTAAATAATATTTGTTTAAAGAAGTGCAGAGTTATTGCCCCTTAACTTTCACATGTCTTGGTCTAATCTAAGTATATTCACATAGTTCCTTAGAGGAAAGATTAACAGGGGCAGTCAATAAAAAGTGCCTGAGATTCAAGAAATCAGGGTTTTCCCCTTATCGGCTTGATTTGCTAGTACTGTATTAGATGACTATATTAGATGTGATAAATGCTAAGCATTTTTCCAGCTCTGATATGATATATGTCAGTAGAAAATAACAAGAATGTCAGAATTTTAGGCTCATGACTGACCTCAAAATGTTAGTTGTTGAATCTTCTTGGACTTGAATCATTATTATACTCGAAAACTTGAGTTTCAATTTGAATATTAATTCCATGAAAAAATATTAAAATTTTTAATTCTATATTAAAACATGATTAATTACCAATATGAGCCCCTCATCTGCTATGGTATCACCCCTTGCTCTCATCATTAATATGGTAATTATTTAGATATAAAAAGCAATTTAAAAATTTTTTAAAAATTAAAATCAAGGCAACTGTGACTTTTTCCCCAGATCATTGATTGAAGTCACCGAAAAAAAAAATACTAGCCAAGGTTCACATACTGATAAAAAAGCATACTAGGTTTATTTTTTTTTAAGGATGATTGTAAACTACTGAATTTATCTGCATTATTGGGCAAAGTATTAGTACATCTTGATTGGATAAATCTGTACTGAAGACTAAATCTGACGTTTGGTCTGGAAGATTCTTACTCCTTTTTAAAATACGTTACTGAAGAGAATGAGAAATTGCATTTAGCTTGTATCTTCTGTATTTTATTGCAGCAAACTTGAAGAAGAAGAGAAGAAAAATAATGGCAAGAAAGAAAAGGATAAAGCTAGGTCTGCGAAAGTTAAGAGAGAAACAGTGCAGGTAATTGTTTCACATCATCAGAGCCACATAAACATTGCATTTTCTCTGGGCAAGGCTCCTGCTTCCACTGTCCTCAGTGACTCTGCAAACTGAAGAGCTATATTTGGATCCCCATACTTAAGAAGATTCCTTCTTTGCTCGGCTTATCTATCTAATATCTGATCTAGTGCTTGTGCGTTTAAGAAGATAATCACCCTTTTCTCCACTGACCATGTGAATTATAGTAATCGCGGGAGATGTATCTGAATGCAAACCAACAGAGGTAGAGTTTAGACTTTTCTCCCCATTGTTTTGTATTAGAATGTTTAGTTTAAAACAAAATCCCAGTTAATTCTCTGTAAGATCTTGAGAAAATTACTTAAAAGCATCTTTAAGCCTCAAGTTTACATTCTATAACATCTCACAGGATGATGACAATGATGATGGTCATGGCTATTAATTATGTAGTGGCTACTGTATGACATGTTGTATAACAATTTTATAACTGATCTTTGTAGTAACCATTCAAGGTATATATTATTATCTGTATTTATTTTAAAAAAGGAACTGGAGGCTTAGATAACAAGTTAGGAAATATATATTTAGTGACTATATATGTGTGTATAGATACATACACACACACGCACAGTAACTTGGGGCTAACAGTTGAACCACATGTTCTGGCTCTGAAGCCTATGATGCTCTTTAGATGTTGCCCCCAACCTCCATGTGTGATATTCTGAAGGCTGTGCTTCCAGTCTTCATCACTCCTTTCCTTTATCTTTATCTAACTTGGAAGATCTCATTTCTGACTGTTTTTTCTGCTCTCATCTTTGGTTCTGACTTTGAAGAAAGACTAATTATTTACAAATGTAAGGCAGGTTATTTATGCCACCCAGTGGCTTCTCATCTCACTTAGAGTAAGAACCAAGGTCCTTCTAGTGACTGACAGTGCTATATGGAACCTGACTTCTGTCACCTCTCAGACCCAGTTTCCTGCTCTTCTACCCAGTGCCGTACTGGTCACCTGGTTGCTTCATGGACATGCCAAGCATCGATTCCTGGCTTTCCAGCCTGTGAACTCAAGAACACTGTGGTTAGAGTCCTGGGCTCTGGACTCAGACTGTCAGGGTTCAATACTGGCTCCATCTCCTTACCAGTAACGTCAGACAGTTAACATCTATGCATTTTCATCTCACTTATAAAATAATAATATAGTTATCATTATGTATATTATGTTTATGGAGTCCCCAGAAACCTACCCAAGAATAACAGCACAGCCCTACACACATTAGGTCCTTAGTACTGTACATACAGTGAGCTCTGCCTTCTATGCGGCTTTCTTCCTACTCAGTCATGAGTGTTCATTTCCACCAGCTGTCAAAATTCTGACCATTTCTCATGACTCAGATTAAGTATTTTCTATTTCTTAAAGATTTCCCCCATTTATTCCATAGATGTAATAGCTCTAATATCTATTATTTCTCAATTATACCATTTTAAAATTGTAACATATAGATGCATCTACGTATTTTATCCAAAGAAACTAAAATCTGTGTTCTATTTTTTTTTTTTTATTGGTTTCTTTGACAAATTACCACAAACTGGGTAGCTTAAAACAGCACGTATTATCTTATGATTATTTAGGTTATAATCTGGCATGGATCCCAAGGGGCTAATAGGGCTGGCTTCCTTCCTGGAATCTCTATGAAAGGTCCTTTGCTTTTTCTAGCTTCTGGAGGCTGTTGTTGTTCCTTGATTCCTGGACTTTTTCCATCATCTTCAAAGCTGACAACACTGCATGTCTAATTGTTCTCCCTCTAATTAATTTCAAAAACAGGATACAAGAGCCCTATCATTCACATTAGTTTAATTTACAAAACAAAGTGCACATAAATTATCATATTTTCTGTTTGTCATCATCCAGCTATGGAGGAATACCAGTACTCCCACCTTCAATTACGATTATTCAGTAATCCTTCGACTATTTTATATCGACTTCACCTTATTTTATAATTTTACAATTTACAAGTAGCACAGCAAACTCTGCATCTACTCTCACATAGTCTTAGGTAAACCTCACAAGGTTTACCTTTATTTATTCTATTTCCTAACAACAGCTGCCAAAGTATAACTCTAATAATTGTGTTTTTTTTTGGGGGGGGGGATAGTTGACACAGCCTAAAAATTTGCCTCTAAACTGACTCATTTTCTTAATAATTTTTTGTTACTTGGAACCATCTTTTTGTTAGTAATTCAGAACTGAAAGTGTTTTATCCATAATGTCTGAAGAGTTTCTAAATCCTCATAGGTTTTTTGAATGGTCTTAATACAAGCTTCCTTCTCTCCATTGCCATTGTTATTCTTCTGTTTCAAATATGCATCTCCCATCCCTGTACTTTATCAAGAAACTCCCAGAAAGTTGTCAGTTTCTCTAGGTATCATACCTATATTTTTCTTTCCGCATATTTTTATTTCAGATATGTATTTCTAAGCTTAGGAATGTCTTTGCTTTTTCAGCCTTTTAAAGACAAAAGAAGGGTCATAATATTTGTTTTTTGGGCACAGTATTTTAATTTAAAAATGTCCAACTTTATTGAGATACAATTGGATTATAACATTGGGTAAATTGAAGGTGTATACACTGGACACTTATAAATTGAAAAGTGTTTGTCACCATAGCATTAGCAAAAGTTCCATCATGTCATATAATTGCAACTGTTTTCTGTATGGAGAATATGGAATCTCTTAGGAACTTTTAAGTATATAATACAGTATTCTTAACTATAATCACCATGAACTAGAATGTATTCATCTTGTATCTGCAAGTTTGTACTTCTGACCACTTTTTCTCTTGCTCACACACACACACACACACATACACATACATGTAGCCACCATCTGCTTTCTGTGTCTGTGAATTTTGGCTTTTGGGGATTCTACAGATAAGTGATACCATATAGTATTTGTCTTTCTCTGACTTATTTTACTTAGCATAATACATTCAAGTTTTTTTTTTGACTCCCTGATATGACATTTATTGATCTAATATATGATGTTTATTGATATAGTAATAAATTGACAGTTAAGGAGACTAAAGTAGAGAGAAGTCAAGGCCAACCGTTGGACAATACACTGTCACACAGTCTTACTGCTATTCACTATAATGCCTACTAAATTTTATATTATTTCAGCTTCATAACTCATTTTTAAAAAATTTTGATTGTAAATTTTGGGGCTGTGCTGGGTCTTCACTGCTGCTCGGACTTTTCCCTACTTGTGGTGCACAGGCTCCTCGTTGCGGTGGCTTCTCTTGTTGCAAAGCAAAGGCTTTAGGGCACATGGGCTTCAGTAGCTGCAGCATATGGGCTCAGTGTTATGGTTCCCAAGCTCTGCGGCACCCGCTCCATAGTTGTGACATACGGGCTTAGTTGCTCCATGGCAGGTGGGATCTTCCCAGACAAGGGGTTGAACGCATGTCTCCTGCATTGGCGGGAGATTTAAAAAAAATTTTTTTTAAACTTATAAAAAATTTAAAAAAATTATTTATTTATTTTAATTGGAAACTAATTACTTGACAATATTGTGGTTTTTGCCATACATTGACATGAATCTGCCACGGGTATATTATGTGTCCCCCATCCTGAACAACACCCCTCCCCATCCCATCCCTCTGGGTTGTCCCAGTGCACCGGCATTGAATGCCCTGTTTCATGCATCAAACTTGGACTGGTGATCTATTTCACATGTTTCAGTGCTATTCTCTCAAATCATCCCACCCTTGCCTTCTCCCACAGAGTCCAAAGTCTGTTCTTTATATCTATGTCTCTCTTACTGTCTCATGTATAAGGTCATCGTTACTATCTTTCTAAATTCCATATATATATGCATTAATATACTGTATTGGTGTTTTTCTTTCTGACTTCACTCTGTATAATAGGCTCCAGTTTCATCCACCTCATTAGACCTGATTCAAATGTGTTCTTATTAACAGTAATATTCCACTGTGTATATGTACCACAATTTTCTTATCCATTCGTCTGTGATGGACATCTAGGTTGCTTCCATGTCCTGGCTATTGCAAACAGTGCTGCAATGAACATCGGGGTACACGTATCTCTTTAAATTCTAGTTTCCTTGGTGTGTACGCCCAGCAGTGGGATTGCTGGGTCATAAGGCAGTTCTATTTCATTTTTGAAGGAATCTCCACACTGTTCTCCATAGTGGCTGTACTAGTTTGCATTCCCACTAAGTGTAATCCCTCAGTATAAGAGGGTTCCTTTTTCTCCATATCCTCTCCAGCATTTGTTTGTAGACTTTTTGATAGCAGCCATTCTGACTGTCATGAGATGGTACCTCATTGTGGTTTTGATTTGCATTTCTCTGATAATGAGTGATGTTGAGCATCTTTTCATGTGTTGGTTAGCCATCTGCATGTCTTCTTTGGAGAAATGTCTGTTTAGTTCTTTGGCCCATTTTTAGATTGGGTCGTTTATTTTTCTGGTATTGAGCTGCATGAGCTGCTTGTATATTTTTTGAGATTAATTCTTTGTCAGTTGCTTCATTTGCTATTATTTTCTCCCATTCTGAAGGCTGTCTTTTTACCTCACTTATAGTTTCCTTTATTGTGCAAAAGCTTTTAAGTTTAATTAGGTCCCATTTGTTTATTTTTGCTTTTATTTCCATTACTCTGGGAGGTGGGTCATAGAAGATCTTGCTGTAATTTATGTCAGAGAGAATACACTCATTTTATCCAAATTGTAAATGGCAGGATTTCCTTCTTTCTCATGAAGGTCCAGTAATATTCTAAGTTTTTCTAGGAATCCTCCCCTTCTAGGCCTGTTGAGTCTCTTCCCCTTTAATGTTTCCTAGCTTTTATAGATTGTGATGTGCGACACATCATAAACATATATATTTTATATTGGTCTCCACCAATTTTATCAGCCTTCCTCTGCACCTCTGTTGTAAGCACCCTCAAGAGGATGCTGACATTAAACATTTTCAGATCCACTATAGAGTCAGCACAATTTTGAGTCCATGATAGAAACTTTTTAAATGCTTTTGATTTACTGCTATATGTATTCACTTTTCTTTTTCTTTCTTACTCTGCATTAGTTATTCTTCAAAACAGACAGAAGTGTAGAGAGGGTAGAAAATCACTCTCTGAGAGCATATTTTCTTCATTTTCCAGGAACTCTGCAGTGAGTTTCGGAACCAGGTGAGGAACGGAATGCTCATATGCACCAGGGAGAATGACCCTGTCCGTGGCCCGGATGGCAAAATGCATGGAAACAAGTGTGCCATGTGTGCAAGCCTGTTGTGAGTGTCTAAGCTCTTCCCTCCCTTTCAATCTCTTCATGATTTATCAGCCCTGTGTCTCAGTTTCTTCATAAATGTATAGAATATAGACTATTACTTAGATGCTAGACAATTTTAAAAGCACATGGAAAAGACATTAAGTAACACTGAGTCACAGTGACAATGTTATTCTCTATTCAGCTATCTCTCTATCTTCTACCTAAGGCATAGGGAGAATCTTAATTTAGTGCAAATATATTTTTACACCTGACAATCATCATTTGTAACAAAAAGAGACCAGCAGTTTGTTGATTGATCTGGGTGAGATTAACTGTTTTTAACACTTGACAACCATCATTCATAACAAAAAGCAGAAATTGGATGATCTGGGTGGGATTATATGTTTGGTTCTTTTCCCACCCCTGACATTTTATGATTCTTGAGTATATTCAGATACTGGTTAAGGGAAAACCAGCTGAACAGAGGTCTCTGGGATCAGTGTGTAAACACTTCTAAAATAGCCTGAACACGAAATGGAACAGCATGGACTGTATTTATCTTTTCAGGGGCGTTACCATGTGCATTATTACCATATGAAATAAATATTTGTATAAGTGACTTACTGTAAAGATTGAAAGCCTTAAGACTTAGGGCCACATAATAGATGTTTACTGAACTGTCTTCTTTTTAAGCAACATCCATGTTCCTCTGGGTCCCTGTTTTCCTGAGTGGGGCCAGAGCTCCACCGTGTGGGACAATATAGAAATGCAATCATTATCACCTCTGATTCTACTCCTTAGATTCTCAGTCCTCTAGTGAGCCCCACACTAAAATAAATGCTGAAAAAAAAACTTAAATAATATATCTGTTTAAAGAGGTGCAGCGTTATTGTCTCTTAACTGTCATATGTTTTGGTCTAATATAAGTATATTCACATAGTTCCTTAGAGGAGAGATTGATAGAAGCAGCCAGTAGATTAAACAGTGCCTGAGATTCAAGAAATCAGGGCTCTCCTCTCACACGCTTGATTTGCTAATGCTGTATTAATGACTATACTAGGTGTGATATATGCTAAGGATTTTTCCAGTTCTGATAATGGTACATGTCAGTAGAAAATAGCTAGGATGCCAAAATTTTAGGCTTATGATTTCCCTCAAAATATCAGGTGTGAAATCTTCTTGGACTTGAATCATTATTATACTCCAAAACTTGAATTCAAAATTGAATTTTAATTCAAGATAATATTTAAATTTTTAATTTTATAGTTAGACATGGTTTATTTTGATTATGGGTCCATCATAGGATTGTAGCAATCCTTAGTCTCATCATTATAATTGTAATTATTTAGATAGCAATTTTGAAAAATCAAGGCAATTGTTGCTCTTTTTCAGATCATTGATTGAAGTCACTGACAGAAAAAAGTCCACCCAAGGGTCACATACTGATTAAAAAAAAAATACTAGTTTTGTATTTTTAAGGGCAATTATTAACTATCGAAGTTATCTGCATTATTGGGCAAAGTGTTAGCACCTCTTGATTGGATAAATTTGTACTGAATCTGATTTTTGGTCTGGAAAACTCTCATTCTTTCTTAAAATATATTACCAAAGAGAATGGAAAACTGAATTTAGTTTGTATCTTTTTTTTTTTTTTTTTTAATTGCAGCAGACTTGAAGAAGAGAAGAAAAATGTTGGCAAGGAAGAAAATGAGAAAGCCGAGACTGAGAAAGTTAAGAGAGAAGCAGCACAGGTAACTGTTTCAGGTCCTTGGAGCCGCATGAACACCCCATTCTCTCTGGGCAAGGGAGAGAAAGACCCCACGTACTACTTTTTTTATGGTTTCTCTGACAAATTACCAGAAACTTACTGGCTTAAACCTTACAAACTTGTGATTTTATGATTGTTTAGGTTATAACTCTGACATGGACCCAAGGGGCTAAATCACAGGGTTGGCAGAGCTGTGTTCCTTTCTGAAATCTCTACAGGAGAGCCTGTCTCTGCTTTTTCTAGCTTCTAGAGGCCTTTCATGAAAGTGCTTTGGGTCTTGGACTCTTTCCATCATCCTTAAACACTGCATCTCTAGTTGTTCTTCTGTAGGCACAGCTCCTTCTCACTGTGCAGTCTTAACTTGTCCAGTCTTAAGGTTTGACCCTTGTGACTTCACTGGGCACACTAAGAGAATCCATGATAATATCCCCATCTCTAGGTCCTTAACTTTTTCACAACTGCAAAGTCGCCTTTGCTCTGCAACATATTCACAGGTCCTGGATATCAAGACTTGGATAGATTTCGGGTCAGGAGCTAATATTCTGCCAACCACAAACTGCTTTATGAAAGGGACAATAAATAACTGTTTTTAATCTCTCACAGTGCTTACTTCAGAATGATATTTGAATTAAGTTGAAGGTTTTCTAAGGAGATAAGTGATAGTAATCTTATATTCCACAAAAATGTGTGACCTCAGCATCTGAAAAGTGTCTTGTCTAGTATTGACCTTCTGTGTCATCATCTTGATGCATCCATTATGTTTGGGGCATTATATCCTAGTTTTCAAAAGGGTAACGTGGAGGAAGCGTTCAGTATTTCATTACCTGATGCTTAACTCCTCCCTCATTTGGCAGGAGCTGTGCAGTGAATATCGTAACTACATGAGGAATGGACAACTTCCGTGCACCAGAGAGAACGACCCCATTGAGGGCCCCGACGGGAAAATCCACGGCAACATTTGCTCCATGTGTGAGGCCTTCTTGTGAGTAGAGCTGCGGCCACTGTTCCTCCTAAGTGCTGGAGAGGCTAGGCCTGTGGTGGGCGAGAGAGAGCATGTTGAAGGCTCCCTCTCTGAGGCAGACAGTGAAGGTGACCTTTTCACTGAGTTTGGGGATTTACTATTACAAAGCTGTCTACTTAGTGCATTTCTTTATAGTGTTCTCAGTGTTCTGAAAGGTACTTGAATTGCTCTTAAGGGGAGACCATGTACTAAGGGGAAATTCCCCCAGAGTTAATGGAATACAAGGATTGGCCATTTTTGTTCTGCATACATACTGTCATGAATAACCCAAAGATGTAATCACTGGGTGCTAACAAATTGAAAGTACCCTATCGTCGCATCAATTTTTTAAGTATCCTCATCGCTTCCTGGGAAGAAGGACCACAGCTTTGTTTTCCAAAGGAAGCAGAGTAGTGAAAATGTATTTACTGGTTGGCTATGCCTGTGTCTTTGCTGCTGCTGCTGCTAAGTCGCTTCAGTAGTGTCCGACTCTGTGTGACCCCATGGACGGCAGCCCACCAGGCCCCTCCATCCATGGGATTTTCCAGGCAAGTTTTCTGCCTGTGTCTTTAGGTAACACTAAAAATAAGAGGTGCAGAAGTAAGGGAATATATCTATCTAGAGAGATCCCCTTTAGGATAATAGGTACGGTACTAGGAATGGATTGATCCCCTTGCCTTTCTCTTACAGCCAGCAAGAAGCAAAAGAAAAAGCAGCAGCTAAATCCAGAAAAGCTAAGAGAGAAGCTGAAAAGGTAGTTACGCTGGAAGCTTCATACCACAATGAAGCTTTGTAGTTTCTCTTTAAAAATAACTCACGGGATCACTGAAGGCCTATGTGCGAGAACTCAGGTTCAGTTAGTCCAGGCCTCGATAAAATTTTCTTAAAGAGTCAGACAGTAGATATTTTCGGTTGCGACTATTTGGTCTCTGTCATGACTACTCAGCTCTACTACTGTAGCTCTAAGGTAGCCATGGATAATATGCAAACAAATGGGCATTTATTTTGCATAAATAAAATTTTCCAGTAACTTTTTATTTATGCAATAAGGTGGTGGGCCAGTTTTTGCTCACAGGCCATAGTCTGCAGACTTCTAATTTACTCCATTGCCCTATTTTTAAATGATTTAAAATCCAGAGACAGGAAGAACTTGTGTACAAAGGTAGTGAGAATATTGGTTTCAGAATCTTTGTTTTTCCAAATTTGTCACACTTGAAAAATGGGAACAACAGAATTCAAGACACCAAATCTAGCATTACCTCCATACAACATGGAGCTTTGGATGAACACATTTGGTCAAACCAGGAGTGTCCCTTGCTTTCATTATTTCTGGGGCCAGCATTTGAGCAAAAATTAGAGCAACATTCCCAAATAATATTTTCTTGGTTCCAAAAGGACTCACTCCAGGTAGATTTTTCCAGGTTTGTGGTCATTTCCTTGCCCCCATCAAAAACTATTGATGTTAAAAATAATCTCTAATGAAATATCACTTGGAATTCTGAATGATTTGGTTTGTTTTACAACTGTATTTCCCACAATTGAGAATCTGAATTTTTAAAATATTAGCTCATATGCTTTCCTTTTTTCAACATCAATAAGAGACTAGTCTTTAGCATCAGATGATTTCTGATTTCACATTAGCTACTACCAATAAACTATCCTCTCATATTTCTTTTGCTAAATATGACCAGTTAGGGAATCTGGCAGTGAACCTTGCAGCAGAGCTAGGAAAAGTCACTCTTGTCTTCACTGAGTTTCGACTTGAACTAAAAGAAACAGAAAAAAATACAAAGTCAATCTTACTTGCCATCAGTAATTAATTATATGATCTTAAGTATTTGCTTATTCCATCTCAATTCCTCATAAATTTACTGAGTACTTCCGAGATGTCAGTCATTGTAGATATGTGTAGAAATATATTATCTCACATTATTGTCATAACAATTCAGCACATGTACTGAATACTTAATATTGGCATTATTATTTTAACTGTGTGGAATTTATATTATTTTCACTTTATAGAAGAGGCAGTTGAGGCACAGAGAGGGCAAGACCCCTCACCCAAGGTCGCAGGGCAACAGATTAGAATTCTAACTAACAATATTAAATAGCCATCAACACATTGGGTTTGTCTGGACGCACCTGGAATATTATGTTAAATTCTGTAGGAAAGGGAAAGAAATCAGACTGAGAAATGGTGCAAATGACTGAAAAAGACTGGAACAAAAGGACTGAAGTATCTGGGGGTGCTTTGCTATGGGAGAAGGACAAGAGGATTTTCTCCAGATATTTGAAGGAGTCCGTGTGGAAGAAGAAAAATATCCTCAGTTTTTCTGAGGGAAGTAAGATATGTTGACTTTGCTTACTGGTTTGAAGGAACATACTCATCCTATTTGCAATGACATCTTAGAAAAATAAAACGCTATGAATAAGGATCCTATAGGAGTGATTAGAGTTCCCTTCCAAGATCCTCCTAAGTAGCACATGGCTAATTTGTGGGAATGATCTAATAGAAATTCTGGAATGAATTGTCTGGAGGGTAATGAACTCCTTATCACTGCAGGTGTTACAGTGCAAATTACACAAATTATTGGCAGGCGTGACATAAAGGGGAGTATCAGGTGAACTTCAAAGTTCTACCTAAACCTTAATTCTTTAAAATTCTATGCTATATACAGTGTTCTTATTGCATTATAATATAATAGAGATAGACAGTGAAGTCTTGATTAAGAACTGTGTCCAATCCTCTGAGAACCCAGTTTATTAAGAGATTCTTGCTTATGTGTGACTGCCAGGTTCAGTCTGGACTTGGAAGCTAAATCTCAAGGAAAAAGAAACAGGAACCTCTTTTTAAGTCCTGTGGTCTTAGTAGGAATTGAACAAAACAACTGCCAGAAAGAAACATTCATAGGTCATTTTCCTTTTCCTTTTTTATCTCCAGGAAACACTTAGTAGGGACCCAGTAGGGTTATTTTCAAGAAAATACCCAAGCTCTTGCCTTTTCTCCTCCTTTTAGGATGCATGCAGTGAATTTCGGAGCCTTCTTCAAAATGGAAATCTTTTCTGCACTCGAGAAAATGACCCTGTGCGTGGCCCAGACGGCAAGACCCATGGCAACAAGTGTGCCATGTGCAAAGCAGTCTTGTGAGTGTGCAGATCAAGTCCATGCTGTGGGTGGCAGAGCTGGGAGGATAATATATAGTGTTGGTTCTGTCCTTACATGTATTGTAAAAGCAACAAAGGAGTAATTGCTAAATGAAAAATGATGTATACAATGTGTTATGGTAGTTCAGGAAGGAGAGAGTTAATAGAAAGTTTTATGGAGGGATAAAACTGGATCTGGTAATTTGGATAATATGTGAACAGTACAGGAAGGAATGAGGATAAAACAGGGAACAGCATAGGTAAAATCTAAAATTAAGCAAGGTGTAGTATGTACATAGAAGAGAAAGTCATTTTAATTAGAACTTATCTACTTCACCAGCTTTGAAGGCCAGATCATGGATTTTGAAGCCAATTCTGTATATAGTGATGAGCTGCTAAAATTTTTCAGCTAGGAGAATAAGTGGCATAAATGTGGTTCCTTTTTGGAAGATTCATATGTTAGCAGTAAAAAGAAAAGCAAGGTACCAAAATTCAGAATACTGTTGGTGGTAGTAGGGAGTTACAGTAATCCAGCAAGAGGTAACTAGAACACAGAGCTAGAATAGAAGGTGAGTACATCAACACGGGAGACACAGCAAAGTGAAACCAATGTAAACAGCCATGTGAGCTAAAGAAGAGGGAGCAGTTAGGGATGGCTCCAGTGTTTTGTCCTTTCTGAAGGAGAATTCAGGAGGAAGAACACATTTGGTAGAGGAGATAATTATGTTGGGACCTCTTTAATATGAGGTGTTTGAGAGAAATCCCTCTGGAGATTCACGGGAGCATTTACAAAATGCTAATTAATTGCTCACCAAGTCTTGCTTGTGGTTCCGTGAACGCTGGTTTTCTTCTACTGCAATAAGAGTCTTCCAGGCAAAAGGATGCAACGTGTAATGCATTTTTCTATTTTCAAAGAATAGGGCCTGCAATGTAACAGATTCAATAAAAGCTGGTGGATTCTATAAAAATCTAATATGGTCATAGGATGAGAAACTCATAGAAATGCATTCCACTTTCTGTAATCTATTATTCCCTACCTCCCACTTTCTAATTTTCAGCCAGAAAGAAGATGAAGAAAGAAAGAGAAAAAAAGAGGAAGATCAGCGGAATGCTGCGGGCCATGGTTCCAGTGGTGGTGGAAGAGGGAAAGCTAAGGTCAGAGCTGCCTCTGAGTTCCATAACCAGAGTGGGCTCAACTCAGTGGCACTGGGCCATGGCAGAGCCTGTGGTCAAAGGCTATGAGTGTACACAGTGCTGAGCTGGAGAGCATCCTTGGAAGGACAGGGGATTTCCCCCTTATGACTGCAGAGTAATATCCAAGCAATTTTTAGTTTCTCTAGGGCTCACTCTGACTTCTCTGAACTTGAAAATAATTAACATGATGACCTGATCCCAGTCTCCTGACTCCTCTTTCTGTCATCTAGCTTTGAAGCCAATACATGATCCTAGGAGAGGAAGTGGCATAAATATAATGATGATCCACATCACGTGCTCTTTAGTTCCTTTCATTATGCGCTCTCTCTGACTGGAGCCACTTTTGGGAGGTATATTTGCTATTGTTCCAAGACAGGATAATATGGTGAAAGAGCATAGGTTTTTGAGTCAGGTAGTTTAGGGTGTGATCCTACCTTTGCCACCTAGACTTGCAAAGCATTGAATAAATCACTTCATCTCATTCAACTGTATAGTTTCTCATACTTAGCAGTACTCTTATAGGGATACAGTAACTTAGGCGAGTGTTGGCACATTTCCTGAGATGTTTTAAATGTCACTATGACAATGTTGCATACAAGCCCACTCCTCAGGCATGTGAACACAATTGCTAAGATCACAGACACCTTGTCTTTAGTCGTATGACCTGGGTATGTTAAGACCCTCTCTTTGCCTCCAGATCTGACATAGGCCCAGTATTTGTCTCTGAAAAATTTTGGCTTTTATGTTTGTACGTATTTTCTCCTATAGGAGGTTTGAGTTCTTACTTTCAAGTACAGACTTGTTAAGACCCTTTGTCTATCTTGTCTAGAATTTACTCAAGCCTGTCTTCTTTGGCATTTTGCATGATTTTATGCTTTCTCCTAGCACTTCTTTCTCTCTCCTATCTACATTAGAGGTCAGCAATTTTTTTTTGTTTTCTGTAAAAGGCCAGATAGCAAATATTTTAGGTATTGCAGGTTACACAGTTTCTGTTACAACTATTCAACTCTGCCACGTCTATGGGAAATCAGCCATAAATAATACCTAAATGAATGAGTGAAGGTGTGTTTCAAGTTTTATATATAAAACTTCCTATATAAGAACAGACAGCAGGACAGATTAATGTTGTAGGCTAGAGTCTGCTTACCCTTGGTCTATGCGATTAAATTCCAGCCAGCTTTATAATTTCCTTGTGTAAAACCTTAAAAGCAACATTACCCATGACAGCTGACCTCTTAGAATATGGATGATTCCAGCCTCTCTTCTGTTGACAGCAATCCTAGGTGTTACATGCTGTATAAGAGGAGATAGATAAGAACTTCTGACTCAGATTATTTAAGAAACTTAATAAACATACAACAGACCAAGTCATCCAGGGGGCCTGCTCTCTTTTCCCTTTTCAGGACCAATGTGCTGAGTATCGGGAAAAAATGAAAGATGGAAAACTCAGCTGCACTCGCGAGAGTGATCCTGTCCGTGACGCAGATGGCAAATCATACAACAACAAGTGTACCATGTGTAAAGAGATACTGTAAGTACTTTGCTCAACCTGTTTGTCTAAAAGAGATAGACACATATTCCTCCTGAATTAATGGCTGTTTCTCATTTGCCTGTAGTTTCTTTCATGAAATTTCTGTTAATTCTCAAATATCTCCTTCTATTGCATCTCCTAAGGAACAATGAGCCCAAACAAGGGCAGCTGATTCCTACTCTATTTTGTATCATAATTCTGTGAACTATAAGCCACTGGAGATTTTTTATCAGATCCGTGACTGTAAATTAAATTCCACCAGACTGAATCATTAGTCTCTTTTTCCTAATATTTTGTTAAGGTTCCATGACTTAATGTTTGTTTGAATCTTCAGGTTACACTGACTACCACTTCCCTATTTTTATTTTCAATTGAAGGATAATTGCTTTACAGTATTGTATAGGTTTCTACCAAACATCAACATCAATCAGCCATAGGTTTACCCATGTCCCCTTCCACTTGAACATCCCTCCCACCTCCCTCCCCATCCCACCCCTCTATGTTGTTTGAAAGAAATGAAACTCAAACCGAGCCCCGGTTTGAGTTCTCTGAGTCATATAACAACCTATTTCTTATATATGAAAAGGGAGCTCCCTAAAATACACACACACACATATATTCATGTTATATATATTCATACACATTTCTTTTAAGCATAAAGCCAAATGAAACTTTGAAAGAGATATACATGTACCAGAGTTCTGTACTGTTTGGATCTTGGAGCAGAATCACCTGGGTTATTAAAAGTCAGATTACTGAATCTCAAGGTAGATCCTGTCAGTAAAACTGTTGGGATTGACAGTGAATCTGATTTTTAAAATCTCACAGGTCATTCTTAATGTACATGAAAACTTAGGAACCACTAGCATAAATATTTTATCAGAAAGGTAAAAGATTAAAGAAACCCCTGCCCCCCAAACCGTAATCCTAAGGTACTTCCTACACCACTTGTCTTCTATCTTGGAATCCACTGGTAACCTAGATAAATTGAAATATTAGTACTAATCACTCAGTCATGTCCAACTCTTTGTGACCCCATGGACTGTAGCCTACCAGGCTCTTCTGCTCATGGAATTCTTCAGGCAAGAATACTGGAGTGGATTGCCATTTCCTTCTCCAGGAGATCTTGCCAACCCAGGGATCAAACTTGGGTCTCCTGCATTGCAGGCAGATTCTTTACCATCTGAGCCACCAGGGAAGCTTAGGAATAAGAATGATGAATTGGTAAGGAATTAAAACTACAACTTATGAAAAAAAGGTGAAAGAACTGAGGAAGCTGGACTTGGAGACCTGAAGCTTGCTTTTAAATATCAGAAGGATTAATATCAGGAAGAGATAATGGATTTAGCAGGCTTGTTCCATGCTTTCCTGAGGGTGTGAAGTAAGGATGAAAGCTACAGGGAGATTAATTTGGACATATATGAAGGAGACTTGGACATTAACTGAGTTGATCTCACTAGAATATCTTGTAGTGGGGAGCTTCTTCATACCCAAGGTGACTGTCCATCTCTGAGAGGTGCAGAGAGATTCTCTATGAAGAAGGTGGATTAGGATACATAAACTCTTAGGCCTCTTCCAAACCTGGATATGTGTTAACAACATGACTACTGAACTCTTCTTTTTTAGGCAAAGAGAAGCAGAGGAAAAAAACAGGCAATCTGTCTACAGGTCAAATGGGACTGATTCAGCATCAGGAAAGGTAAATCATTAACTAGGTTTGGGCAAGAATGGTCTTTCTGTAAGTCATTACTTGACTATCAAAAAGGTGGAAAGAGCATGCCAGTTGTTGCCAGTCAAGATCTTATGCTTAGAAGCTCAGAAGTCATCATGAATGTGAATATCACTGATAACTTGTTCGGTGCAGAAATTTAACACCAAATGGAAATCTTCCAGCCTAACACTTTATAAAACACTTTTATAAAGAGTAGTTTATTTAATTATCTCAATAACCTGGTCAACTAAGATTTTCCCTATCTCATTTTATAGATGGGGAAAATGAGGTTTGGCTGCTATAACAAATTATTACCAACAATAGCTTAAAACAACCCTGATTCAGCATCATATATTTCTGGAGTTCAGAAGTCCTAAACAGGTCTTAGTGTGTTAAAGTCAAGGTGTCAGAGAAAGGCTGCTTTCCTTGGTGGAGGTTCTGGGGAAGATCTTTTTCTTTGCCTTTTTTTTTTTTTTAATGTTGTATCATTCCGACTCTGGTTTGCCTGCCTTCCTGTTTCACTCATAAGAATCTTTTTGATTATAATGGGCCCACCCAGATAATCCAGCATAATCCTCCCATTCTAAAGTGACCTGGTTATAAAGCCACCTAACCTTGATGTGGGGGAGCTCTACACTGGACCACAGAGGTGTCCAAGTGATCATTTTTGGACTATGTAGCCTTACATGGCAAGCAGGAATTAAGGTTGAAGATGGAATTCACCTTCAGAAATTACCACTTGGACACCTCTGTGGTCCAGTAAAGAGCCTCCCACAGCAAGATTAGGTGGCTGCCCAACTCCTAAATCAAAATCTTCAAAATTTTCAAGTTCAGTCAAATACTATGTGAAAATAGCCATCTCCAATATAATTTTTGCTTCTTTTCAGGATGTATGCGATGAGTTTAGAAGTCAAATGAAAAATGGAAAGCTTATTTGTACCCGAGAAAGTGACCCTGTACGGGGTTCAGATGGCAAGACACATGGTAACAAGTGTGCTATGTGTAAGGAAAAGCTGTGAGTATTTTTCGAAAATGAGCTTTTAATTGTTGAGTCTTAATCACTCATCCGTTCAAGACAACTTTTTTTTTTTTTAAGCATACCTGAGGTCTTTGTTCATTTTGGTTGAAACGTTTCTTCTCATTTTTCTCTTCAAGGGAAAGGGAAGCAGCTGAAAAAAAGAAGGAAGAGGGGGACTACACGAGGAACACAACCGGAAAGGACAAGGAAAAACAGGTAATACATGCCAGACGTATCTTGTGCTCAACTGCTGTCACACCTGACTCTGCAACCTCATGGACTGCAGCCCTCCAGGCTCCTCTTGTCTATGGGATTTCCCAGGCAAAAATAGTGGAGTGGCTTGCCATTTTCTTCTCCAGGGGATCTTCCCGACTCAGGAATCAAACCCATGTCTCTTGCATCCCCTGTATTGGCAGGTGGATTCTTTACCATTAGTGCCACCTGAGCATGCTTATGCTTAAATTTGGATGAGTGGTTGCAAGCTTGGTTTATTCAACAAATAAACAGAATGCATATTATGGAATGCATACTCTGTCCCAGTTGTTGTGAACTTGATGATAAACAAGAAAGACATGACCAGATATTCAAAGAAATAACATGGAATTTAACTGTCCTTGAGATGGCTGGATGGCATCACCAACTCGATGGACATGAGTTTGGGTGAACTCGGGGAGTTGGTGATGGACAGGGAGGCCTGGTGTGCTGCGATTCATGGGGTTGCAAAGAGTCGGACATGACCAGGACTGAATTGAACTGCAACTCTGATGCAGTTACCACACATTATAGGAACAATGGCAATTGTCAAATTATTGTTATCAACTTGATCTCCCCCCTGAAGTTTAAAAACAGTTATGCAAATAGATGCCAAATTTATAAACAAGAAAAGGATCTAAAGCTTGGAGCTCCAGATGGTAAATTCTTGGCACTCTAGTGCCATCTTGTGTTCAACTTGGGGTTTTAAAAATGAGGTTCAATGTTTTACACCAGCACATAGACGATGACACAGTGCAACCTCTTCTAATCCAGCTATGGACTGAGAAGAGTGAAACAGTGAAATTTCCCCAGGAAAGTTTTCCCATTAAAGAGGCAACTTGTCATTAGTTTTATGCTGACTAAGCAAAATGAAACATTAGTAGTAATGGTCATTTTTGAAAAATAAATTGGGAATATCTGTTACCCATATTTTGGTAGATCAATGGCTTTGAGAAAATACTTTATTGTACAACTTGAAATGACCTCTACTGGACATGTATTCTAGATTGTTAAATTTCTTTCAAGTTTAAAAATATCTATCTCAAGAATTTCAAAAAAGGAAAAAACCTATATGTACGTATAGAAAATACCTAGATATTTTTTGTGCCTGTGGCAAAAAGAAAGCTACAGTCTTATCTACAAATGCAAACTAAAATAAGCTTTATAAAGTACATGCACCATCGTATTTAAATCTGCCCACAATCAATGCAGTAGGTGGTAGTGTCCAATTTTACAGTTGAGGAAAAAATTCAGAGAAGTTAACTACCCACAGATAACAGATGGAAGAGCTAGAGATTTGCACCCAAAGAGCAAAGGCTGCAATATCCTCACAGGGGTGCTACCATAGACACAGATGTATGCGGCATTTTAGGTACCTGGAAGAGGAAAACAAAATTCTAGCAAATTTAAAAATGATGGCTATGAGACATTTCGTATGTTGATCAGGTGGTTGGTTCCAGAGAATAAAATGCTATTAAACAAAGAAAAGTAGGTCTGGAGTTATTCATGGTACCACAATTTAAAGAAAGGTAACTCCAATCTAGGTTATTGATAGCATTTTTAAAGATAATTTCTCATATACTGTAACTCTTTGGGCTTAAAAAAAATGTTTAAGACAAACTTCTATGGATGTTCAAAAATTTCAACAGGGGTTAAATCCTGTGGGCCCAGTTCCATTGCCTTCTTTTTAAGGTTCTTATTTTGCAAGGAGCAAAGACGGCAGCTAGCTCCATGTTCTTAGAGATGTGCCAGGAGTCTTTATCTTCTGTCATGTAAAGGCAAAGAAGGCAAGGAATCTATAGCCTGGTTATTAATAGGTTTCTGATCTCTGTTCCAACACTGATTTTAATCACTTACTATCTGTGAACTTTTTTCCTCTCATCTGTAAAATGGGGATAATGTGTGCTTATCTTACAGACTTTTTAATGACAACCAAAAGAAATCCATTACCACACACAACAAAATGCTAAGAGTATAATACAGATTTGCTGAAACAATTTAAAAAAAAATTTGTTCTTGAGGAACAAAGCTAAAACTTTAGATGTTTATATGCCGCCTTGCCAAAGGATGTCTTTCAATTCAGTCTAGGGCTTTTTAATGTGTGAAGTAATGAGTTGAGGTGCAGTGCAACAAGTTTGGGGATCAACCCAATGAAACTGTATAAAAATGGCACAGGCTGCCTTAGGTGGCAGTGAAATTCCACTGGGGCTGACAAGTATTTGAAGGGATGCTGTGGAGAGGATTCAGACTTCTTAAGCAGATACTGAACACAGTGCCTGTAAAATGGGTCTCCAGCCTCTGGGATCTAATGCCTGATGATCTGAGGTGGAGCTGATGTAATAATAACAGAAATAAACTGCACAATAGATGTAATGTGCTTGAATCATCCCAAAACCACCCCCCGAGCCCCAGTCCATGGAAAAATCGTCTTCCACAAACTGGTCCCTGGTGCCAAAGAGGTTGGGCACCGCTGCTTTAAAATACATTTTATCTCTAAAATTTTATTTTCTCTAGATTTTAATTTTCCTCCTCAAGGGTTATGAGTTTACATATAACCAACCGATCATATTTTCTGTTTTAAAGATCAGATGGTTGTAGAAACATCTCTTTTTTGTTGTTGTTCTTATTGGCAGGATCAGTGTCATGAATTCCGGAACATGGTGAGAGATGGAAAGCTTATTTGCACCAAAGAAAACAACCCTGTTCGAGGCCCATATGGCAAGACGTATGCCAACAAGTGTGCTATGTGTCAGAGCATCTTGTGAGTAGAGAGGTTTATGAATCAGTTTGATATGCTGTGTCTGCTCCCCAGAAATTGGTTCCTTTTGATTTAAAACTACGGTGTTTGGCATCACACATTAAAAATTTATACTAATAGCTCCTCAGTTTAGAAGAGGACAGTAAGTTTCCAAAGCACTTTCATAAGAAATTTCTATTTTGAATATTATGAGAAGCATAATCATGCCAGGAGCAGCTGGGATAGGAGAACACCCTGTTGTATCATGCCAACATCACTGACCTTCAAAGAGGAAGTGTCTCAGATAAGTGACATGGGACAGACCCGTTCACTCTGCACAGCCTCAGTTCCTCCTGTATATAAAGAGAATAATAACTACACAATAGAGTTTTTGTAGGGATTCAAGGAGATAATATTTTTAAAATGTTTATAAACTTTAAAGCATAATAGTAATATAAAGAACAATCAATACAGGAGAGTTATTGTAATTCAGTAAAAAAAATAAAAAGGAGAAATGAAGCAACTCTCTACCTGAGAGTCATAAATAATCCTATTAGGAAAAAATGTACTGACCCTTCAGATGTATATCACTCTACACGACAGTATAGAAACTGGGTTTATGAAAGTTGACAGCACCGTCACAAATATTTTATGAAAACCCCAATGATCAGAACTTATTTGTTTAAAAAGTATCTTATGTATTTTTTAGATACTAGCAAACAGTGTTAGATATTCTAATGTTTAGAATTGGAGAAATATTTGGTTAAACAATTCAATAATGACTCTGGAAAAACTACTCTCTCCCTTTCATAAAATTTTTCAGTGAGCGAGAAGCTAAAGAAAGAAAAAAGAATGAAGAAGAAAGATCAAGAGCCAAGCCCTCAAATGATGCAAAGGTTATTTTTTAAGATACGAAGATAACTATTTTACTTTTTGTCCTCAGATTCTTGTCTTCCCCTTCACTTTTTGGATAATAAAGTTGCTAATCTTCTGCTTCAAAGAAAATTGATTTTGCCAATATTGTCATGTTGGGTTTTAATAAGATTTATCTCCTGGCTTTGAAGTTTAATGTTTTTTCTCAATTTTATAGAGAATTCTCCTGCAGTGTGTATTGATTATTGCTTTGGTTTCTCCTGTTTGGGAGAATTGTGGATTGAAAAATAGTGGGTAAAATTCTTTACCACCTTAACTGCATGCTTATGTCTGACACTTTAAATGTGAAATGAGGCTTCATGTTGCTTGTTGACACTGATTTTAACAATTTATGTAAAATAAACTAGTCTCAAAGTCTCTCTTTTAGTGTCTCTCCTTGATGCCTTTCCCATTTTCTCCAGAGGGTCTTCTGAGCATCAGTGAATCAATAGTGCACATGCATGGTGCTGCCTTTTCTATTTGCTTTTCAAGATCACAAAGAAGACATCTTCAATCAGTCTTTCGCCAGTGATAATGTCATTCATAGAGTTAGACAACTGTGGGATTGTCCTCTGGTCAAGAGCGTATCTCCCGTGAAAAGTAGAGGAAAGGAAAGATTGATGGAAAGGGCGAGCAAGACCAGGAGGTCTTTCAAGTATTGTTTTATGTTTCCCTGTATTTCCAGGACCAGTGCAGAGAGGTTCGGAATGAAGCGGAGGACGGGAAGTTTAGAGAGTCTGGGCGTTCCTTGGCCTCCATTGCCAGGATAAGTGCAGTGAGTCTGAGACCAGAGCCAAGAGAGGAATTCCTAAAACCAAGTTTAAGAAAGTAACCAAGGCACAAAGGGAAAAAGCCATGCCCACTTCCCTTTTCTTATTTTCTAGGATGAGTGCAGTAACTTTCGGCAGCATGTGAGGAATGATGAGCTCATGTGCACTAGAGAGAACGACCCTGTGCTTGGTGCTGATGGAAAGTTATACAAAAACAAGTGCTACATGTGCAGAAGCATCTTGTGAGTAATAGGATCCTGTACCCCCTTCAGCTAGTGCGGGGACTGCATTTTTAGAGACTGTTGATTAAATACTCATGTGCTCATGAATCCATGCAGGCTTTAAACCAAGTCTTTAGATGCAATGCTTTTAAGTTGACAACACCCAGTACAGGAGAAAGAACAGTTGGACTTGAAGACAGGAAATCCAGATGGAAGTTCTAATCATATTTACTAGCTATGTCACTTAAAAAAAGTTTCCAACCCTCAGTATCATAGTTACAACAAATTATTCCAAATCTGTTCTACAACTAGATCACACTTAAGAGAGGTCTTAAACACACACACACACACACAGATTAGTCCTTCAAGATAAGTTAGAGTCTCCAAGGCTAAGGAATTTGTTTTTTAGAAAGAGTTTCTAGTTTATTCTGATGAACAACTATATTTGGGGACCTATGAACATGATGGATGATGATGGTTCTGAAAAAAACACTATGAACAAAATAGTTAAATATATTATATATATATATAATATATATATATGTATATATTAGCTCCTCATAGTACATTCCTTGAGGAAGGAATTACCAGAACTATCATCTTTTTATGGGACTTCCCTGGTGGCTCAGATGGTAACGACTCCGCCTGCAATGCAGGAGACCCAGGTTTGATCCCTGGGTCGCGAAGATCCCCTGGAGAAAGGAATACTCTAAACAACTTGTCCAAGATCACACATCTGTTAAGTGAAGGGAGTGCCAAGCCAGTTCCCAGCTGTGTGCTTTTCTTAACATGTCTTCCTGGACACTTTCTCATTCAATGTTCTGTGGTTCCATCGTATTTTATTAGAAATGTTTAACTTCCAACTAGAAATTACAGGAGCCAGTCTTTGTGGACGCAAATTTACTTTTGTCTTCTTTTCTAGTGAAAAAGAAGCTTTGGACAGGATAAGACTTGAAGAAAAACCATCCCACTTTAGATCTTCTGAAGAGGAAGACAGCTCAGAGTCTTCCATTTCTTCTCTGGTAAGAACTGCTGTTTCTAAAAAGTTACTTATTAACTTAGTTCACCTATTCTGGGGGCAGGCAGCGCTGTTGCCCCTTGCCCTCCATAAGCCTCATTTCATGTAAAGGCCTAGGAAGACTGATTCAGTACAGCCTCAAGTCCTTCCAAGGAATCCGTGCAGTTCATGCTTAGTAAGAGTCTCAAGATTACTCACTGGTGCATTATTCTGTGCTCCTTGAGATTATTAGTCTTGTTCTAAATGAATTTATTTTGAAATTTTAAAAAGTGGGTGTACAATGCATGTAACTTCTGGCACATGCAGTCAAATAAGTAGTTAGGAGTCTCAACCCTATAATTTCAGCAGACCAGAAAGGCTCCTCACCCACTTCCTACTCCCCCTCCAAACCTAGTCCTTTTCCCAATAAACTGAAATTTATGCTGAACATATTTATACTTATTATACATTTATAAGAAGTGTTAAATGACATACTTATATTTACATATTTACACTGACCCTATTTGGGATTGCTTTTTTAGAGCTTTGTCAAGGTCAGGAGTAGAAAGAAGAAGATATGAGCATGAAGTATATTCATTCACAAAGGGCAATCTCAAATTGGTCCCTAGAAGGGAGACTTTAGCACCTAGTCTGATGACCCAAAAAAGAAGAAAGAAAGGTATCAAACATGAATTTTATCTAATTATTTTCCCAAATCAAGTATAATAACAGATAAGTTACCCTAACAAAATACTAATTACAAATTTCTAGTAAATCAAACTAGGGATCCCTAAGCATGGAGAAGTGCTAGCCACAAAATCTGCTCCTTTCTCCCCAGCTTTACTGTGTTATGTGTGTGTGTGTGCTTAATTGCTCAGTTGTATCCGACTGTTTGTGACCCTTTGGACTGTAGTCTGCCAGGCTCCTCTGTCCATGGAATTCTCCAGGCCAGAATACTGGAGTGGGTAGCCTTTCCCTTCTCTAGGGGATCTTCCTGACCCAGGGATCAAACCCACATGTCCTGCATTGCAGGGAGATTCTTTACCTGCTGAGCCATTGCAAAGCCCTTACTGTATATGTGTTGACCTGTAACATATGTAAACTTGTGTACAACATATTGATTTGATAGACTTATTATAAAATAAGACATTACAAAATCATTACCACTATAGTGTTAGCTAACATCTCCATCACCTCATATAATTACCATTTCTTTTTTGTGGTGAGAATATTTGAAGTCTACTCACAGACTCTGAGTATATTACACATTACTATTTCCTATAGTTTTCCTGTTCGTTTCCAAGGCAAACCATTCAATATCATGGTAATCCAAGTCTATGCCCCAACCAGTAATGCTGAAGAAGCTGAAGTTGAACAGATCTATGAAGACCTACAAGACCTTCTAAAATTAACACCCCAAAAGATGTCCTTTTCATTATAGGGTACTGGAATGCAAAAGTAGGAAGTCAAGAAAACCTGGAGTAACAGGCAAATTTGGCTTTGGAGTATAGAATGAAGCCAGACAAATGCTAATAGAGTTCTACCAAGAGAAAGCACTGGTCATATCAAACACCCTCTTCCAAAAATACAAGAGAAGACTCTACACATGGATATCACCAGATGGTCAACACCAAAATCAGATTGATTATATTCTTTGCAGCCAAAGATGGAGAAGCTCTATACAGTCAGCAAAAACAAGACCAGGAGCTCTGACTGTGGCTCAGATCATGAACTCCTTATTGCCAAATTAAGACTTAAATTGAGGAAAGTAGGGAAAACCACTAGACCATTCAGGTATAACCTAAATCAAATCCCTAACGATTATACAGTGGAAGTGAGAAATAGATTTAAGGGACTAGATCTGATGGACAGAGGCTCATGACATTGTACAGGAGACAGGGAGCAAGATCATCCCCCCAAAAAAAGAAATGCAAAAAAGCAAAATGGCTGTCTGAGGAGGCCTTACCAAAAGCTGTGAAAAGAAGAGAAGCAAAAAGGAAAGGAGAAAAGGAAAGATATACCCATTTGAATGCAGAGTTCCAAAGAATAGCAAGGAGAGATAAGAAAGCCTTCCTCAGTGATCAATGCAAAGAAATAGAGGAAAACCATAGAATGGGAAAGACTAGAGATCTCTTCAAGAAAATTAGAAATACCAAGGGAATATTTCAGGCAAAGATGGGCTCAATAAAGGACAGAAATGGTATGGGCCTAACAGAAGCAGAAGACATTAAGAAGAGGTGGCAAGAATACACAGAAGAACTGTAGAAAAATCTTCATGACCCAGATAATCATGATGGTGTGATCACTCACCTTGAGGCAGACATCCTGGAATGTGAAGTCAAGTGGGCCTTAGTAAGCATCGCTATGAACAAAGCTAGTGGAGGTGACAGAATTCCAGTTGAGCTATTTCAAATCATAAAAGATGATGTTGTGAAAGTGCTACACTCAATATGGCAGCAAATTTAGAAAGCTCAGCAGTGGCTACAGGACTGGAAAAGGTCAGATTTCATTCCAATCCCTAAAGAAGGCAATGCCAAAGAATGCTCAAACTACTGCACAATTGCACTCATCTCACATGCTAGTAAAGTAATCCTCAAAATTCTCCAAGCCAGGCTTCAATAATACGTGAACTGTGAACTTCCACATGTTCAAGCTTGTTTTAGAAAACGCAGAGGAACCAGAGATCAAATTGCCAACATCCCCTGGATCATTGAAAAAGCAAGAGAGTTCCAGAAAAACATCTACTTCTGCTTTATTGACTATGCCAAAGCCTTTGACTGTGTGGATCACAATAAACTGGAATATTCTGAAAGAGATGGGAATACCAGACCACCTGACTTGCCTCTCGAGAAATCTGTATGCAGGTCAGGAAGCAACAGTTAGAACTGGACATGGAATAACAGACTGGCTCCAAATAGGAAAGAAGTACATCAAGGCTATATATTGTCACCATGCTTATTTAAATTATATACAGAGTACATCATGAGAAACGCTGGGCTGGAAGAAGCACAAGCTGGAATCAAGATTGCCGGGAGAAATATCAATAACCTCAGATATGCAGATGACACCACCCTTATGACAGAAAGCGAAGAAGAACTAAAGAGTCTCTTGATGAAAGTGAAAGAGGAGAGTGAAAAAATTGGCTTAAAGTTCAACATTTAGAAAACTAAGATCATGGTATCTGTTCCCATCACTTCATGGCAAATAGATGGGGAAACAGTGGAAACAGTGGCTGATTTTATTTTTTTAGTCTCCCAAATCACTGCAGATGGTGACTGCACCCATGAAATAAAAAGGCACTTACTCCTTGGAAGAAAAGTTATGACCAGCCTAGACAGCATATTAAAAAGCAGAGACATTACTTTGCCAACAAAGGTCCATCTAGTCAAGGCTATGGTTAGTTACCTGGATCTGGTTAGTTACCTGGATCTGGTAAACAAGAGGCTACCTTTTGGCCTTGCTCAGATTGGAGCGTGTTTTCACCCTGTTTCTGATACTAAGCAGACACCTGATGGTGTTAAAAGAATCTGTGAAAAGACTGAAGCTTCTCTGGTATGGTTTACTTCAGCAAGAACTGCAAGCCAGTGGCTTGATTTCTGGTTACATCATCGACTCCTATGGTGGAGAAAGTTTGCTATGAGTCCATCTGACTTCAGCAGTGGAGATTGTCAGGATGAAGCAGGCCGAAAAGGAAACAGACTTTACTACAATTCCCCCTGGGGAAAGGAGCCAATAGAAACCCTGTGGAACCTAGGAGATCATGAACTTTTACACATGTATCCTGGAAGTGTGGCTCAAGTACACGGCCGAGACGGGCGGAAAAATGTGGTTCCTTCTGTTTTATCTATAAATGGAGATCTAGACCGAGGCATGCTGGCCTACCTCTATGATTCTTTCCAGCTAACAGAGAACTCCTTTACAAGAAAGAAAGATCTTCATAGAAAGGTGCTTAAACTTCACCCTTGCTTGGCCTATTAAAGCTGCTTTGGATGTGGGACGAGGCCCAACAGTGGAACTAAGACAGGTTTGTCAAGGGCTGTTTAATGAATTACTGGAGAATGGAATTTCTGTGTGGCCTGGTTATCTGGAAACTGTGCAGTCTTCACTGGAACAACGTTATTCAAAATATGATGAAATGAGTATCCTCTTCACAGTGTTGATTACTGAAGCTACTTTGGAGAATGGATTAATACAGTTGAGAAGCAGAGACACCACAATGAAGGAGATGATGCATATATCCAAAGTAAAAGACTTTTTAACTAAATATATATCATCAGCTAAGAATGTATAGATTTCAATATTTGTATAATAAATATTCATCTTTCCTAAAAAAAAAAACATAGTCATGTTTTTTCATAGTCATGTATGTATGTGAGTTTTTCCATAGTCATGTATGTATGTGAGTCATGTATGGATGTGAGAGTTGGACTATAAAGAAAGCTGAGCGCCGAAGAATTGATGCTTTTGAACTGTGGTGTTGGAGAAGATCTTGAGAGTCCCTTGGACTACAAGGAGATCCAACCAGTCCATCCTAAAGGAAAACAGTCCTGAATGTTCGTTGGAAGGACTTATGTTGAAGCTGAAAGTGCAATACTTTGGCCACCTGATGTGAAGAGCTGACTTATTAGAAAAGACCCTGATGCTGGGTAAGATTGAGGGTGAGAGGAGAAGGGGACGACAGAGGATGAGATGGTTTGATGGCATCACCAACTCAATGGACATGAGTTTGAGTAAACTCTGGGAGATGATGATTGACAGGGAGGCCCTGCATGCTGCAGTCCATAGGACACGACTGAGCGACTGGACTGAACTGATTGCCTATAATCATCACACCATATATTAGACTGCCATAAATTGTATCTAAAAATTTATATCCTATGACCAATGTCTCCTTATTTTCTCCAATCCTCTAGTAATCACCATTCTATTCCCTGTCTCTATGCTATTGGCTTTATTGTACAGTATTTGTCTTTCTTTGTCTGACTTATTTAACTTAGCATAGCATCCTTAGGGTTCATCCAAGTTGTCATTAAAGGAAGGATTTTCTTCTTTCTCCTGTCTGAATAATATCCTATTGTTTCTATGTGTGTTTGTGTGTGTGTATCTTGGCTATCATAATAAAATCTGTTATTTAACATTTTACTGCAGTATAATAGTCATAAAGAAAAAGTGTACCTATCATAAGTATACAACTAAATATTACAAAGTGATCACATCTGTGATATTGACACGTAGGTCAAGAAATAATGTATCACCAGCAGACCAGAAATCCCATCGTGCTTATTCCTGTGTAACTTGGTTTTGAGCTGAGCTTTCTCTTGGAGAAGAGAACAACATTCTTTATTCAGTTTGTCATTTAGCCACCATTTATGCAGGCTACAAATAATTATTGAACACTTGTTATTTTCCAAGCATTACTATGTGTATGATTAAAATGGTGGTGCTGGTGGTTTAGTCGCTAAGTTGTGTCCCACTCTTTTGCAACCCATGGACTGTAGCCCGCCAGGCTCTTCTGTCTATGCAATTTCCAGGAAAAAATACTAGAGGGGGTAGCCATTTCCTTCTCTAGAGGATCTTCTTGACCCAGGGATTGAACCTGAGGCTCCTGCACGGGCAGGCGGATTCTTCACCACTGAGCCACCGGAGAAGCCTTATGAGAACAATAGCCGTAAACAAAATAGACAGAACTCTCTACAATAGATCACAGGCGATGTGACTCAATAGAAAAATGACATAGTAAATGCTGAGATACAATTTTAAGTATCTTGTACAGAAAAGAGCTCCCTGAGAAGGTGCCATTTGCACCTCCTAGGGAGATTAATTCCATACATGTAAGTGAGGGAAGAACATTCCAGGAAGAGGAACAGCAAAGACTTGAGACAGGGCTTACAGTACAGCAAGAAGCCCAGTACAGCTGACACAGAGTGACCTCAGTAGGAGTTATACAGGAAGATATCATTCCAATAACAGGAGGCCTGTTATGTAAGGTTGTGTAGACCATTTAAAGGATGTTGTCTACTAGTCTGAATGAAGGTTTTGAAAAGAGGAGTAACATGATCTATGTTTTAAAAGGATACTGCACCTGCTGTATTGAAAATACACTGCAGGAAGGCAAGAGCAAAAGCTGGACAGCTAGTTAGCCCCAGCACTAACCAGAGAGGCTGGTTTATGGTGGTAGTAGTGGAGGTCGTAAGAAGTAGCTGAATCCTAGGTCTATTTTGAAGGTGGATAATTTGTTCAGAGTTGATGTACTATGTAAGAAAAAAAGGCATAATTCTGCTTGTTGCTTCTTTATCACTCTTTATTTTGGTAGTTTTCAACTTTGGAGTGGCAGATACCTGGAAAACATTAAGGATATACTTGGTTCAGTCCTACCTTTGCCAGTGACTTACAGAAGGTGCTTGTTTAAACTCTCCCTGAATATCTTTATTGACATGGAATTCACCTCAATCTAAAGCAGTCCCTTTAGATGTTTGAATTGTTTTAGAATACAAATTAGCAAATACTTCTTTACACCTCTGGAATGATTATCAATAGATATGCTGCTACTGCTAAGTCGCTTCAGTCGTGTCTGACTCTGTGCGACCCCAGAGATGGCAGCCCACCAGGCTCTGCCGTCCCTGGGATTCTCCAGGCAAAAACTATACTACTATTAAATATCTACTCAGTGTCTGTTTCAGAAATTAGTTTTCAAGGAATTTATTAAGTTGTCAAATTTATTGACATTCAGTTATTCATAACATTTTCACATTATCCTTTTAATATCTATATATAAGGCACCACTTTTAATATTGGTAATGTGTGTTTCTTGACTTTTGTCAATTTTGCAAATAGTTTATCAATTTATTAATCTTTTCAAACAACCATTTGGCCTTCTGTTTTCTATTTCATAAATTTATTCATTTTCTTCTATTTTCTTCGAGCTTATTTTGCCTATTATTTGCTAGCTTCTTGAAATGGAGGTTTAGATTGATTTTAAGATTTTTTTCTATTTATGTATCTACCTAAAACTTTCCTTCAAATCACTGAATTAACTACTGAGTATTTTTTATTTTCATTATCATTCAGTTCAAAACATTTCTGTATTCCATTATGACTACTTTAGAGTCATAATTTATTTAGAAGTATGTTGCATAACTTCTAAATGCCTAGTAGCTTCATAGCTATCATATATATTACTAATATTATTTCACTGTGATCCTAAAACTTGCATTTTATGACTTCAGTTTTCAAATTTATCAATACTGGCTTAATGGCCCAGAATGTGGTCTATTTGGGCAACAATTTCATGTCTACTTAAGAAGAATGTGTAGTCTGCAGTTGTTGGATATAGAGATCTACAAATATCATTGAGGTCAAGCTGATTATATTGTTTTTCAAATACATATTTTTATGTTTGTGTCTGTGGTATTAATGACAAAAAGAAGTGTTAAATATAAACATAAAGTTTGATAAATTTGCCTTTTTCTCCTTTCAGCTAATTTTGCCTCATTATCTTAAGACTCTACTGTAGGTACATAAATGTTTGAGATTGTTAATTATGGAATCTATTATTTTATAATTAGAAATCCTCTTCTTTATCTCTGACATTAGTTCTTATCCTAAATTCTACTTTGTGTGATATTAATATAGATATATCACCTTTTGTGTGATGAGTGTTTGTACATATCTATTTTCCATCCTTTCATGTTCACCCTATTAGTTGAAATATAAAGTATACTTCTTTTAAATATTATAAGTTGAGTCATTTTGTTTCTCCAGACTAAGAGTCTCTGTTCTTTATCTGGAGTAGTTAGTCCTGCTAATACTTAATGTAATTTTTGACACCACTGAATTTGTCTTCCATAATCCTATTTTTAAAATTTCTGTGTTTTTTCCTTTTTCCTGCTTCCTTTAAGATTAATAAATTTATTATCATCATCATGAAACTCACAATTCCAAAAAACTACTAAGAACAAATATGTTCCTTTTTCTACATGAAAAAGTTATGTATGTTTTACCTTAGGAAACTAACAACTATCATATATTGAGCACTTAGTATGTGCCAAACACTGTATTATGTATGCATATAACTACATTATCTGATTTGATTCCCTAAAACAACAATATGAGGCAAGAGCTATTATTATTCATGTTTTTCAGATGAGAAGCTAAGGCTCAAAGAAGTCAAGTAAATCACTCACTTTAGTTAGTGGCAGAGCTGGAACTCAAAACTCCATGTGATTACCTAGCATTTATTTTGAGTCTTTCTAGATTGTATATAACCAATGTCTTCATTTAAAAGGACAAAAAAAAAAAAAGGTATTATTTTCTGTATGGGAGTTTTCTCCCATACCTCAGTTTATCTGTGCCTAGGTGGCTCGGATGGTAAAGAATCCACCTGCAATGCGGGAAACCCGGAGACCTGGGTTCTACCCCTGGGTTGGGAAGATTTCCCTGGAGGAGGGCATGGCAACCCACTCCAATATTCTTGCCTGGAGAATCCCCATGGACAGAGGAGCCTGGCGGGCTACAGTACAGGAGGTTGCAAAGAGTCAGACATGACTGAGTGACTAAGCACAGCACTGCTGCTGCTGTTGCTGCTAAGTCGCTTCAGTCGTGTCCGACTCTATGTGACCCCATAGACAGCAGCCCACCAGGCTCCTCTGTCCATGGGGTTTTCCAGGCAAAGTATTGGAGTGGGGTGCCATTGCCTTCTCCAAAGCACAGCACATCCTACCAAGGATGTCTGCTTTCTAATTGCTTTGTTCTTCCTTGTATCTTGGTTTGGCTACTTCCTTAGTAAAAAAGAAACTAAATCCAGGTTACCTAACAGTGATGGGAAATGAATATATGAGTTTGTATAACCTATGTTACACTTCCTTTACTGTTTAGTCACACATGATTGAGGAAATCAAGAGGTTTTCACCAAGTCCGTATCTCTTAAGTGCCATTGAGCAAATCTACTTTATGTTTTGTTTGTTCAGAATTCTGAGATGTGCAAACACTACCGAATATTACCCAGGATGGGTTACCTTTGTCCAAAGAATTTACAGCCTGTCTGTGGTGATGACGGCCAGACATACAACAATCCCTGCATGCTCTGCCATGAAAATCTGTACGTATACGAGTCCATCTTCTAGTGTAGAGGTTCTTGAAGACAGTGTTGACCCACAGTAGAGTACTGATATGAATGCAAGGTACTGCACCTCATCGTAGAAGTTTAAAATTCAGATGTGAGTGATCCTGTTCATGCATAAAATAGAGAATATCTATGGGTATGCCTTTAATAAAATTGTTCATATACTTTACTGAGTGGAAGAGAAAGGGAAAAGTGGTGGGGTTACAACGTAACTAGAGAAAATCTCTCTAAGCCCATGTTCACTCATGGGAGTGTGAACATCAGCTATACTTTATGTAAAGAGAAAAAAGTTGAGAATCATTGCTGTACAGAGTCAGCCCAGGCTCTAATCTCTAATAACCTTATGACTAGCTTCTAGTCACAGATTTCCCTTCATTCTCCACGTGTTTCCAGCCTGCATTACACCAGCTTTAAAAAAGGGCATGGTGGCAAATCTTGCCTTTTCTACCACATCCCACCTCAGGAACATGCAGTCCCTGAATGTTCATCCTGTCCTTCTTAGAATACCATAAACAAGACCCAGAATATGAAGATGGGCCTGATATCCTCCTTTTCAATTCTGGAAAGATATTTGAATTTACATTTATTTCTTTAAAATCAACTAACTCATGAAAGAAAAAAAAAACATTCTACAGTTCATATATGTAGACTAAAACTTGAATATGAGTCCTTTATGTGTTATATCTGTAAGTAAGACACTTTAATATTCTCAGTTTCACTGACCTCACTACTTACTATAGAGCGGTATTATTTTCATTGTACAGAAGGTTAATCTGAGGCTCAGAGAGTCCAGGTAATCTGTTTAAAATGACAACGTTTTGGAAATAGAACAGACCGGATTGTAACCTTGTTGATTTGGGTTTAAATACAGTTTGCTTTTCTGTCTACTACAATACTGTTATATCAAAGGTAAACAAAAGGGGATCAAAGATTCCTTTGATAATATGGAGAAAGTCATCTCTTTCTACAAAAGAAAGAATGATGAAACATTAAAAATCTGTATGCAGAATATCTGTGGGCACATAAATCTCTTGAAGTCCATCTATGGATATCACACAGTTTTAATAACTAAGGAATCTTAATTCTTAAATGTCTTAAACATTTAAGAAATGAATAAAACCATTCATGAATCTGTTACAACATGTGTCTTATTCTCTCCCAGAAATCCTTCAATTTCTCTTTACTGTAAATACCAGGCCCTAAATTATCCAAGCAATGCTCTACAAACATTCCATTAACTGTTTAAACCTATAAGTTATACTTTATTCAAAGGAACTTTAGAAATTACAGAAATGCCCATGATAAAAATACTGATAAAGGATGTCTCAAGATGGATTGTTTAGCTCAAGAACTGAGAACACATGTTATAAAGAGAAGATTTAGGCTGTCCCAGGCAAGATGGAACATTACTGGTTTCTGAGGTCTTAGAAGAAGCTAGAGGGAAGAAATTTCAATTTTTGCAATGTTCAAAGACTAGATGAACTGTCCTGATAGACAGTTAGTCTCCTATCACCAAAGCAGACAAGTAGATGTTTGCTATATAATATTTCTTATGAGAAAGGCATTAAAATTCATATATCTTAAGATTCTTTCCAAGTATAAAATTCACGATGACCATATAGTTATGTTTTATAACATATATACATAATTTATATATATTTATGTAAAACTTATTTTGTAAAATGTGTCCTATTTTATAATCCCCAAGTCACATTATAGATATCAAATAAAGTCAAACTCCTCTCTGGGATCCAGTTTTCTCATCTATAAAATAATGGCTTTTGTGTTAGATGATGTTTATTTCTAACATTCAACAATTCCATGAATATATAGTGTATAGGAGAATGACATATGATGAAACAGATCCAGGCCTGGGGCATAAATCTGGAGCTAAATCAGAAGAGGGAGAATAAACCTGAATGATGCCTACTAGGAAATGGATACCAGTTCCTACCCCTGATTTCAGTTTTGATTTGATGCCCAAATGTCATTCATATTGATGCTTGATTGTATTTTGTTTTGTTTTCATTAAAGCTGAGTTTTCCCAGCTTTGAAACTTCCTGTTCTGTTTTAGAATACGCCAAACGAATACACACATACGCAGTAAAGGAAGGTGTGAGGAGAACAGCATCGAAGAAACAACACCTCTTGACGTGAGTACTCTGGCGTTCAGAATCACAGTCTTAGACCCAGGTGGTTCGGCTGCTGTTCTCTCGTATTAAGTGATGGATGTTTCTCTGGCCAGGGAGATGATAGTAGGTCACGTAACCCCAGAATTATCTTCATTGTGAAGATAATTAATTACTGAAATGTGTGGGATTTAAAATATAGTAGTTAACATTTCTAAATGTTTATAGTTTACTGGGATTGATAACAGACTGTTTATGAGCAATGTACATAATGTCACCAACACTTCTTTAGAGTAGCTTTTATTTTCTGTGGACTATGATACAGAGGCCAGACAGGGATAGAAGCAGACTTAAACTTTCTATCCTTGTACTTTGCATTAAACTGTTCCCCAACATGAAAAATTGACCTTTTCATTTAAGTCCCTATAAGGAAGTTTCTGGAATCAACTTTGGAATCTTCTGGAATCAAGATTGCCAGGAGAAATACTGATAACCTCAGATATGCAGATGACACCACCCTTATGGCAGAAAGCGAAGAGGAACTGAAAAGCCTCTTGATGAAAGTGAGAGAGTAAAGTGAAAAATCTGGTTTGAAACTCAACATTCAGAAAATTAAGATCATGGCATCTGGTCCCATCACTTCATGGCAAATAGATGGGGAAACAATGGAAACAGTGACAACCTTTATTTTCTTGGGCTCCAAAATCACTGCAGATGGTGACTGTAGCCATAAAATTAAAAGACCCTTGCTCCTTGGAAGAAAAGCTATGACCAACCTAGACAGCATATTAAAAAGCAAAGACATTACTTTGTCAACAAAGGTCCATCTAGTCAAAGCTATGGTTTTTCCAGTAGTCATGTATGGATGTCAGAGTTGGGCCATAAAGAAAAGTGAGCACAGAAGAATTGATACTTTCGAACTGTGGTGCTGGAGAAGATGCTTGAGAGTCCCTTGGACTGCAAGGAGATCCAACCAGTCCATCCTAAAGGAAGTCAATCCTGGATATTCACTGGAAAGACTGATGCTGAAGCTGAAACTCCAGGACTTTGGCCACCTGACTCTGATGCTGGGAAAGATTGAAGGCAGAAGGAAAAGAGGATGAGATGGTTGGATGGCACCACCGACTCGATGGAAATGAGTTTGAGCAAGCTCTGGGAGTTGGTGATGGACAGGGAAGCCTGGAGTGCTGCAGTCCATGGGGTCGCAAAGAGTTAGACATGACTAAGCGACTGAACTGAAGGATGTTTTGACACACCCTACGGTAATCTCACCTTATTCGAGGTTTTGTTTTCCATAGTTTTAGTTACCCAAAGTTCACAAATACTAAATGGGAAACTCCAAAAATACATAATTCATAAGTTTTAAATCATTTGCTGTTCTGAGTAGCATGATGAAATCCTGCACCGTCCTGCTCCATCTCACCCAGGAGGTAAATCATCCTTTGTCCAGCACATCCCATCTCCTAGTCACTTAGTAGCTATCTAGGTTATCAGATGAACTCTTGTGATATTACCATCTTTTGTTCCAGAGACCCTTATTTTGCTAAATAATGCCCCTTAGAGTGCAAGGGTAGTGACACGGGCAATTCGTATATGCCAAAGAGAAGCCAAAAAGTTCCTTTATGTGCAAAGTGGAAGTTCTCAACTTATTAAGGAAAGAAAAAAATCATGTGCTGAGGTTGCTCAGGTCTTTTGTAAAAATGAATCTTCTATCCATGAAATTGTGAAGAAGGAGAAAGAAATTTATTTTAGTTTTGCTGCTTCATCTCAAATGGCAAAAGTTAAAGACATATTATGTGATAAGTGCTTAGTTAAGATGGAAAAGGCATTATATTTATTGGATGGAAGACATGAACAGCAAATGAGTTCTGACTGGTGACAAGGTGTTTGGCCAAAAAGCATTAAGACTATAATGAGATTTCAGTAAGGAATCCCCTGAAATTAGTGACACCAAGCCATTTACTATAATAAAGTATGGTTACACAGATTCAGGAATAGGTATGGACTGAAAAATATAAAAATGAGTGGAGTGGATGCATCTGCCATGAAGAAGCTGCTGCCACATTTCTAGCAGAGTTGAAAGGTTGATTAAAGAGAAAGACTATCCTTCAAAGCACATCTTCAATTACAATGAGACTGGGCTCCTCTGAAAGAAGATATCCAATAGAACCTGCATTTACAGAAGCACAAAGGAGACACCAAGTCATAAAAGCAGGGAAGGATAGATTAACTCTGTTACTACGTAGTAATGCCACAGGGGATTAAGGCCGGCAAAGTGTGAAGAGCAAATAACCCACCTGCTCTGAAGAACAAATATTAACTGCCCATGTTCTGGTAACAAAATCAGAAAGCGTGGGGGACAGTCATCTTATTTATGGAATAGTACCACCAGTGCTCCATCCCAGAAGTGAAACATATTTGGAAGAGGAAAGTTTGGGATTTAAAGTACTACTAATAAAAGACAATGCCCTTAGACATCCTGAATCTATCTGCTATGAAAATAAAAACACTGAGGTTGTATTTTTGCCTCTAAATACAATCTCATTGCTTCAGTCCCTTGATCAGAGCATTGTTCAATTTGTCAAAGTCACATACACCTGCCTGGTGTTTAATTACATTTGATCAGCAATTGATGCAGACCTTCATTTGGACAAAAAACACTACTGGAAATCGCTCACTATTGCTGACACAGTAACATTCCTCAAAGCTACAATGGATAAATTAGAACCAGAAAGTGTAAATGCTTGCTGGAAAAATGAATGGAGTGAAGTTGTGAATTATTTTAAAGGCTTCCTGGGGATTGATGGAGAAGTTAGCAAATTCATTCACAGGAGAAGACAAGTTGATGGAGAAGGATATTCTGTCATGCTTGATGAAGTGGAATAACATATTGAAGGCCATTGACAAGTATCCAAGAATGAGGAGCTAGAAGAACTTACTGAGTCATCCACAGAGGGAGAGGAAGACAAAGAAGAAACTGAAGCAGAACCAGCAATGTAAACATTAGCAAACTTTGCCAGTGTTTCAAGCTGCACAAACATTAAGGCAAAATTATGGAATATAATGGTGGGCTGCTGTCTATGGGCCTGCACAGAGTCAGACACGACTGAAGCGACTTAGCAGCAGCAGCATCGAGTACAATCCTTGAATGGAAGCCAGCATTAAAGTCACCCATATGATCACCAAAGGATTGCAACTTTTGCAGCAACACTTTGAGTTAGAAAGAGCAACAACTTCTAACTACAATATCCTTTCAAAAGTTTTCCTCAAAAAAACCTTTTGCTATCAGATTCCTAACCATGGATATCAGTTCCTGACATCCAGCCATGCACACCATCACAGTTTGATGATACAGGATCGCTTGAAGCAGATGATCCTCTGGCTGATGTATTCAGAAAGTCAGTGATAGCCTAATGCTATGTCACAAAACCTCCCTCTTTCACATCACCTCAATTATACAAGCATTGTATTGTATCATCACAGAAGGGGTGGGTACAGTAAAATAAGATATTTATAGAGAGAGAGGGGGGACTACATTCACATAATGTTCTGTTTTAGATTTATTGTTGTTAATCTCTTACTATGCCTAACTTATAAATTAAACTTTATCTTAGGTGTGTAGGTATAGGAAAAAACATATATGAAATTCAGTTTACACATAGTATATCTATGGTCTCAGGCATCCACTGAGGGTCTTGGAATGTATACCTCGGGGGTAAAGAGAACTACTGTATTGAGTTTTACATTGTCCCTGGTGATGGCATTTGAGTAATCTCCTCCTCAAGCAAGAGGATATTTGACTTGGGTAAAAATATTAGGAAGTTTCAAATAAGAGAAAAATGTTGTTACCAGATAAGTATAAGTTCAGAGTTTTGGTGTTTTTCATGTATGAGACCTTTGGCAAATCACATAAATATGTAAACCAAAGTTCTCACTGAGTTACTGAAAATTTTTAGTAAATACTTTTAAGCATTTGGCAATAACACTTTGGCAATAGTGGAATTAAAAACGATTCTACCACATTTGAGGATCTCAAGCAACACTAGATGAGACCATATTCAAAAGAACTACTCAGTAAGCACTGATATGGGAAAGTGGAGCTGGAAGGCAGGGGACTGGAATGAAATGAGGAGACCTTTGCTGTTTTTTCTTCTGGGTTAAAAAAGTCATTTATCTACTCTGGGTCTTTACACATGTACAAAGAGAGGTTTTAAACTTTTGCCCTAGTCCCTATATGGGGTTTGCTATCTTACTACATAGAAACTGTTAGTGGTTTGCTTCTCATTTTATTGCCAGAATATACTGTCTCCCCATCTTACAAACACATCTGGTCACATATATCTCAAAACAGGAAGGTAAAAATAATCTTTCTGCAAGTCCTACAGACCACACCTTAGACTATGCCTTGCTGCAATCTCACGTAGACAACTTGATGAAAACTACTTTATGAGGAATTTGCCATAAAATAATACTAAGATGTTTTTATTCAAATAATGACGTATCTTGCCAGAGATAAGATCAAAACGTTTTATAAGTTCCTTCCTTTCATATGAGGGTGTTTTCTTTCCCCTGGAGTTATATAATGGATATTACTTATGGTTTTATCTGATCGAACAAAGGATCTTGGATACACCAAGGTGGTATGGGTGGGTCATGGCCCAGCATTGCTCTGATAACTATTATGGGTGTAAATCCCAGAGGTTGAAACTTATTGCCTGAACCTAGTTCATGAGTAGATGATTCTCTAAGAGAGTCTAGAATCCCAAGAATGAATAAAAGACCCGACAGTAACAACTTTCCTGGAAAAACAGACTGAAAACCCAATATTCTAAGAAATATTTTTCATTATATGGTAACTTCTAAGATTTATATAACTCTTTAGAGAGTTCCCTGTGCTCTTTCCTTTTGCATCCTCATAGTAGATCTGTATTTAGAGCAGGGATCGTTATCTTTCCCATTTTAAAGAAAATCAGCCTGGGAGAAATCCTGCCATTTACCACAAGTTCATTAGAATTAAGTTCTGGGTCAACTGTAGACCTGCCCCCATCCTTTAGTTGTCAGGAGATTCTGAAAACCGAGGGCTCTAGAAAAGGCATTATCTGAACGAAATAAAGATTAGCTACACTGGAAGGAAATTCCTATATTAAGAAAAATATCAATACTATTTTGAGATGAAGAAATGACTATTCTCAATTCCATGACAAAGATTTTCAAGGATTCGAGACCATAAGTTGCCAACCCAAATCAAAGAAAGCCTGATGTGCTCCATGTGAGAACTAAAATGGAGGCTTGAGTTTGTAATAAGAATGCTGCTAGTGTCCCAGGGAGTGCCAGCAGACAAGATGCAGTCACTACTTAAAAGCTTTAAATGTCGACTGAATGTTTTAAATGTTGGTTTTAAGAATATGCATGGATGAGTCAGGCACGAAGACAGCTATTTAAATGCTTATGGCCTAAAACTATAATAGTAAAGCATTAACTGTTAGAGGAATTAGACTTAAGTCCTGACCAAATGCGAGACCTTGGCAAGTCAGTGAACTTCTCTGAAGCTCAACTGCTTCCTTTTTGAAAAGATATGAATGACACCTTCCTTCTTTCATTATCATGAGGGTCACAAGTAATCAAGAGCAGAGGTCATTTTTGCATCCACCTCAATAGGTAAAATGTACTAGATACTCTATAAATACTCATTGAATCAATTAAATAAAATGTGAAAGTGATTTGAAATCCTGTATTCTTGGCAGAAGGCAGGAATCTACAGATTTCTTTGACTATGTTACAATAATACATGCATAGCCAGCATTTCTACAATGTCTCTGAGTTTCTAACATCTAACCTCTTCATCTTCTTGTCTAGGTCAAATGATGCAAAAGTTGGTAAAAGCCATGAGGGAAAATGTATACCCCAATTCTGAATTACCTACCTTCACCATCTGTATATACAAAGAATTCTTCAGAGCTCATCTTATTTACTATAGAAAACAATACAGAACTGTTGGGGGAATGGACTCATTGACTTTCAGTCTATTCCATCTCTTCCCTCCTAGATTCTGTGATCTAAGGGCACAGAGACATCTTAACCAGTTTGTGCTGTGGAAGCCTCCTGATCACAATGCTGTCTGTTCAACTGCTTGTTCAATAAAAGTAAACTCAGCAGAATGCCATTTCTGGGATTTTTTTTGTCACTGTCTGGATAACAGAAATTTTTTTTGAAGAAAATTAACTATATCCTTTTTTTTCTTTAATCCTTTTCTCAAATTCTAGTTGCTCTCAGAGTTCAGAAGAAATGTCTAGAAGAGAGGTGAGAAGGTAAGGGCTCCTAGGCTATGACTCAACCTCACCTTCACTGTTACCTTACAGCTCCTCTATCTATCTTCTGTATTTCCATGGATAGCATAACTATCTCAGTTACTTGGGTCTCATCCAGTGACACAAATTAGTAATTTCTCATAGTAACCATGCAAGGAGATCCAACCATGCAAGGAGATCCAACCATGCAAGAACATTCATCCTAAAGGAGATCAGTCCTGAGTGTTCTTTGGAAGGACTGACATTGAAGCTGAAACTCCAGTACTTTGACCACCTCATGCAAAGAGTTGACTCATTGGAAAAGACTCTGATGCTGGGAGGGATTGGGGGCAGGAGGAGAAGGGGACGACAGAGGATGAGATGGCTGGATGGCATCACCGACTCGATGGACAGGGGTTTGAGTGAACTCCGGGAGTTGGTGATGGACAGGGAGGCCTGGCGTGCTGCGATTCATGGGGTCGCTAAGAGTCGGACACGACTGAGCAACTGAACTGAACTGAACTGAATCATGCTACCTCTTGATAATTTCCTGTATCAGAGCCTTGAACCCATACATAGTCTGGGGGAAGACTAATGCAACAAGAGTAACCAATGTATGCAAGTCTGAGCAGCACTGACTAGTAGAAATATAATAGTAGTTACATGTGTAATTTCAAATTTTCTAGTAGCTACAAAAGAAATGGGTAAAATAAATTTTGGGAATATATTTTATGTAGCCCAATATATCAAAACTATTATCATTTCAAAATACATACATAATATGATAATCATAATATCAATATAAACTTGTTGTTACTAAGTCTTTGATATTGGTGTGTATTTTAAACTTCCAGCACGTTGAAATTTGGACCAGACACACTTCAAGTGCTCAAGAGCTACATGTAGCCGGAAGCTACTAGTGACTTATAACACATGAGAAAACCACTAAAGAAAGTAAGCGCTAGACAGGAGTGGGACAGAACAATGTGTGAGCTCCCGCCTCGATGCTGAAACACTGTCAAGCTCAGACTCTTGCTACAGCTTGCCCCTAGTTATTGTCCCCATGCAGATTCTGGGCTGATGCTGAACACACTATAGATGCAGGAAAGTAAAAGTGTGTGTCACTCAGTCGTATCCGACTCTGTGCGACCCCATGAACTGCAGCCTGCCAGGCTCCTCCACCCATCGGATTCTCCAGGCAAGAATATTGGAGTGGGTTGCCGTTCCCTTCTCCAGGGGATCTTCCTGATGCAAGGACTTGGGCTTCCCTGGTGGCTCAGATGGTAGATGGAGGAAGCTATGGGGAACCCATTGTGCTTCAAACTGTTCTTAGCTCTAGAGCTATGCCAGGAATAGTTGGCTTACCTGGATTTGGGAAGTTAATTTTGTATTTATTATGCTGTTCTTTTTCTTTTAGATAAGTTGCCACTAAGCCAATTAAAGCAAAATTTTGTGATCTTTGTCCTTTTTAACTAAAGTGAAGATAAATCATTCCCTAGGTATTTTTTTTTCCTATGATATCATTAAGAAAAAAGAAAGAAGGCTTACATATAATTTTTCAAGCATGAAAACACAGAGCCATTTTAGGGGGGAAAAGTGAGAAAACAACATTGCTATTTTCTTTGGTAATTCCAGGATATACAGAATGGGTTTCAAGATTCTAGAACATATGAGATTGTATCTCTTTCCTGGTTATTTCTGGGGAATCCCAAAACACTATTTTCCTGACCAAGATATATAATTGTTTGAGAAATAGTTACTTTATTATATCATTATGAATATTTTATTGAGATAAAAATAGCAAATTCCTTGTACTGCTTTGATCATTATTATGATTATGGTCATAAGGTTACATGCACAAAAGACTATGTTATCGCACATTCAAGACTTGAGCAACCTTCGACAACCATATTGAGTACCAGGGAAAGTGTGGCTCAGGGATACTGTGAAGTGAAGGATAAGGTAGTCTAGAACTGGATGAGACATAGGAATAGAGAAATGCCTACGGACCCAGTGAAAGTCAAGGGTGAAGTGGGGATGCAGAGGTCAGGAATGGAATGGGGACCAAGGAGGCTCAGGAATTGGCGTTAAGGATGTGAATGTGTGAAAGCTGTTTATTTTGGAGACACAACCTGGAGGCAAACATAAAATGTCACCTGTGTCCAAATGGTCACAAGAAAATAGCTGCATTAAGTAAACTAATTTCTGGGTTGCTACTTGAATTATATCTTGATATCCATATGGGAGGCAAATGAAAACCAGACCCATCTCACTGAGGTTCCCCAAACCAGCCCTAAACTTCTAAACCGGGAAGTGACAAATGATCCTGAAATGGAACTAAGAAAGCCAAACTATTTGTATTATCTCTTCCTGTCACTACCACAGACTGACGCATTTCTCTATAATTGATATTTCAGATTTCATTTGCAGAATGCGGGTTTTCAGAGAACTATCACTGTCCAACTCCTATATTTCCTGTAAGGAACTCACCTGAAGTCTCCCTCTCTCTCTCTCAAGGCTTCAGAAACAAGTGCAGAGAGCACTTGTGGAGACTACAGGCCAACAAACTTTTCCACTGAAGAGCCAGATAGACCTTGTGAGACATACAATCCTGTCACAGCCACTCAATGCTGCTGTTATAGAAATATATGAATTTACATTATGTAAGATCATATGGACAGCTGTGTTCCAATAAAACTGTATTTACAAAAACAGGTGGTGGGCCAAGTTTGACCTGTGGGTAGCTCAGTAATGGTTAAGAATCGGTCTCTTTAGCTACATGTAAATCAATGACATTAGAAGGCTCCCTCATACCATACACAAAAATAAACTCACGATGGTTTAAAGACATAAATATAATACCATAAAATTCCTAGAGGAGAACATAGGCAAAACATTTTCTGACATAAATCACAGAAATATTTTCTTACATCAGTCTCCCAAGGAAAAGAAAGAAAAAATAAACAAACGGGACCTAACTAAACGTAAACGTTTTTGCACAGTGAAGGTAATATTAACAAAATAAAAAGACCACCCAGGGAACAAGAGGATATATTTGGATACATTGTGACTGACAAGGAATTTCCAAAATATACAAACATCTCATTAAAAAACAAACCCAATCAAAAGATGCGCAGAAGATCTAAGCAGACATTTTATCGAAGACACACAGATGGTCAACAGGCACAAGAAAAGATTTTCAACATCACTAATCATTCAGTTCAGTTCAGTTGCTCAGTCATGTCCCACTCTTTGCAACCCCATGAATTGCAGCCCGTCCAGGCCTCCTTGTCCATCAGGAAGGATGGACATTGCATTTCCATCCAATGCAAATCAATATCAGGATGAATTATCACCTCACACTGACCAGAATGGCTATTATTGAAAAGCATACAAATAACAAATGTTGGCAAGGACATGGAGAAAACTGTTGGTGGGAATGTAAACTGGCTCAACCACTGTGGAGCAGAGTATGCAGGTTCCTTAAAAACTAAAAACAGAACTACCATATGATTCAGCAATCTCACTCCTTGGTATATAGCCAGAAAAGACAAAAATGCTAATTCAAAAAGATACATGCACCGTCAACGTTCACAGCTGCACTATAATGGCCAAGACATAGAAGCAACCTAAGTATACATTAACAGATGATTGGTTGAAGAAGATGTGGTTTATATATATATATATATATATATATACACACACACACAATGGAATGTTACTCAGCCACAAAAAGAATGAAACACTGCCGTTTTCAGCAACGTGAATGGACCTAGAGAATATCATACTAAGTAAAGTCAGACAAAGAAAGAAGTATTATATGATATCACTTATATGTGAGGTCTAAAAAAATAATGTAAGTAAATCTACATACAAAGCAGAAACAGATTCACAGACATAGAAAAGAAAGTTATAATTACCAAAGGTGAAAGGAAGGGGCGGAGGGATAAATGAGGAATACGAGATTAACATATACGGACTACTGTACATAAGGGCTTTCCCAGGTGGCACAGTGGTAAAGAATCTGCCTGCCAATGCAGGAGATGCAAGAGACAGGGTTTCAGTCTCTGGGTTGGGAAGATCCCCTGGAGGAGGAAAATGGCAACCCACTCCAGTATTCTTGCCTGAAAATTTCCACGGACAAGAGGAGCCTGGGGGGCTACAGTCTACCACAGAGAGTCAGACACGACTGAACAACTGAACTCGCAGACACACACACTTTACATAAAATAGACAAGCAACAAGGATTTACTGTAGCTCAGGGCACTATATTCGATGCCTTACAGTAACCTATAGTGAAAAATAACCTGAAAATATATATCTATGTAGATAGATAACTAAGCCACTTTGCTATATACCCAAAACTAATGTGATATTGTAAATTAACTACATTTCTATTTTTTTAAAAAAGAATCTCTTGTCCTTCTTTGTAAGTTATTAGTGGTTGTCTTCTCTTTGCTCCTTTCTATACATTTAAATAAAAACCACACTTCTTATTCGATGAAAATAATAATAAAAAGTAACAAATGTTGACATTTAAACATTTAATATGTGCCTAAAACTGAGACAAGCATATAATCAGACTCACATTTGTACCCCAATCCAACACTCTCTGTGGCCTTGCTGGTTGACTTTGACCAAGGCCAGTCTCATATATAACACGGATTATGGTAAATGAAGTGAATGTACCCTCAAATTACACTCCCTGTGACCTTTACCAGTAATGGATAATACTTGTTTCCCTCTTAGTAACGAGCATAACAAGGCATCTTATTCTTTCCCTGGTACCATCCTGCCACAGAAATACCTTTTTCTTTCCAATATTGTAATTAAAGCTCAATATAAATAATATGTAACCATAAGTCACTCTTCAAGCATGAAGGGAGGACAGAGAGAAAGACTTGGTCATCTGAAAAGGAGTCATAGGGAAAAGAATCTAATAAAACATTGGTCATCCTTGAGGGCCTTTTCACAAGATGGTAGTTCTTGTGGATCATTTTGCGGGATGATGTGCTGTCTTCCTCCAGGCTGTTCTATACACTCTGTCCTATTACAGTCCTTGTAAATACCTTTCAAGCCTAAAGACAATTTACTTTTTAACTTTTTTTCTTGAATGAATTTTAGACCTTCTATCTTTTCAGTGGACTTTTTCAACGGCCTACCAGACGTGCTCGTCGCCATCCTTTACAGCCCTCTCTTTTAAAACAATCTTCCAATGACCTCTTTGAAACACAGATCTGCTTAATTCCCCAGTTTAATGTTTTGTTTTGTTTTTTGGAAAATTCCTCCTAAGCAGCCAGGGTGCACTAAAACACAGTAAAACAAGACAAACCTGAAACCAAGGCAATGTGTTCCCTACTCCCTTTTGTCCTCTATTCACTTATCAATAAATTTATTAACTCTTTCGTTTAAGCCATCATCCTCTTATGACTGACTGTAACAACTTTATACATGATCTCCCTGCAGAGTACTGATCTGAAATCCAAATTTGGTAGTATTATGCATAAAACCTTTAAGTGATTTCTCTAGTCCCCAAGATGAATACCAAACTCCCTCTGACGTGTAAGGCCTCTGTCTACCTCTTTAGTCTCAGCTCTTATATTATCCTTTTTCCCTTCTACCCTTGAATAATTTCCTGAAATTTATTTATATATGTCCTCTTCTCCTAACATATCCTCTGTATTCACCTCTGGTCCTTCTCCCATTTTTTTCCTTCCATCTTTTAAGGTTCATTCCTTTAAACTCTAGGATAAATTTATTTTCACCTCATTAAAGGTGAGGCTTTTTTCTAGAAACCTTCCACAACTTCTTTCCCCTCTGAATGTGAATTAGTTATTCCTCTCTTATGCTCCCATAACCTCTTCTCCCTACACCCAGATTACCAGCTGTCACTTGTTTCCTAGTTGCTTATTTACAAGTCTGTCTCTCTCACCAGACTGTGACTGCTTTAAGAGAAGAAAAGATGGTTTAATATTCTTGCTTTTCTTTCTAGTTCATACATACTGTAATACTTAACTTGGAGCTATTACTTATTAAAGTTGTTGGGTAAAGCTATACTCGCTTAGAGTTTTTAAAGGAAATTTAGAACACGCCTCTTAGTTACTGTCAATGCCTACAAGGACTTTTCTCTTCAAAAACTGCTGGCAATGATGGTTGGAAACAAGCTAGTTAAGTGAAAATATGAACTTGTAAAATGTATCTCCTCCCTAGACAAAGGCTAGATTCATGAGGTATTTCTTAGAAATATTAGAAAAGGTTGTAGCTAAAGAGGAATGCAAAAGCAGTAGGAGCCCAGAAAAAAAAAAAAGCTATGAAGTATACTGTTATAATTAACCTTAATTTCAACTAATTAACTGCTCTTAGTCAACTAAATATATGATACATAGTGATAAAGAAAATCTCAATTATTTTATTTCAGGTTGATAACCTCCTAGATTGACAGAGCTAGAATAAAACTACCCCATGATTTATCCAGCATGTTTAATATATAGGAATCCTAAAGCCAAAAGAGAGGAAGTGATTTTCTGAGCTTACCCAGATGGGAGTAAATGAGGTATAAATTCAAGTAAATGGTTTTTAATTTCATGTCCCTTACACCACTCCCTCTGGCCTCATGAACCACAGTTCTACACTTTTCATGAAACTAACTAACCATGTGATTATGTTTTCAGACAAAAGGGTGGCGTTTATATCCAGTGATCCTAGAAAACTGTTTATTACCTACAGAAATGTCACTTCTGTTCATTTGTGGAATACTTCAATTCCAAATCTATGGGGTAAGTACACATGCAGATTTGTTAGCAAAGAGTAACAGAAGTAACAACGAAAAGTAAATTCTAATGACAACACAAAAGAAGTCCTTGGAATAGTAATGAAACAGAAAACTGCCAGCTAGTATATTCTCGTCTCGATTCTTGCTGCTCCTAAAATTTTAAGTGAGAAAAAGTTGCCAAAACTCCATTGCAAAAGTCTCTAAAATGAGCTGCTGACAATTGTGCTTGCAAAGGATATTTGCTCAGGGCCCAGCCTCTGGTTGCAAGATGGGCATTGATGAATCAAGCAGGAAATGCCACATCCGTCTCTGCCCAGACGCTGTGCCAGGCACTCAGAAGATGTGTAGGCAGTTGGATAACCTCCAGTTATAATTGCCCACTGAAGAATTTCTGGTAGAGCTCTTCCCCCCACCCCCCATATTAGCACTTACCCCACTCCAGTACTCTTGCCCGGAAAATCCCATGGAAGGAGGAGCCTGGTAGGCTGCAGTCCATGGGGTCGCAAAGAGTCGGATACGACTGAGCGACTTCACTTTCACTTTACACTTTCATGCATTGGAGAAGGAAATGGCAACCCACTCCAGTGTTCTTGCCTGGAGAATCCCAGGGACGGGGGACCCTGGTGGGCTGCCATCTATGGGGTCGCACAGAGTCGGACATGACTGAAGCGACTTAGCAGTAGCAGCAGCAGAAGCACAAGATAAGACTCTAAAGGAGAATGGAATCGTGATAGTCATTTTAATGCCAGTATGTCAAACAAGAAATAGTAACACAGCATCAACAACTCAAGCAGTAGTTAAAAGCTATTAACTAGTTTTCTTTGTATCTTTCCTTGACCATCAAGCACAAAGCTTGCAAAAAATGATATGATTTTTTGCCTTAGTAATTCCTTGGACAAAACTTGCAAAAAATGATATGAATTTTTGCCTTAGTAATTCCCTGGACAAAAACATAAAAATAGGTAAAATATTACTCCTAGTGTTGCAGCAAAAATAGAAATGGAGTTTTTCCTCTCCTGAGAACGAGGAAAGTAAAGGGAACAAAGAACAGACTAAAGAAGAAACATAAGTGTGCGTGAAAGAGTTAATAACACCTAGTTTTATTTTTTTCTTTTAGTTATTTTATTTAAAAGAAAAAATTATTTAGTAAAATGCTGCTTTATTTTCACTGTGACTGATAGTATATTCTCATTAAATATTCATGATCAACCTTGAAGAAAAATCATAGGATGAGGTAAAAATATTATTGAAAAATTGATATTATATAACAAAGACAAGATATTATAAGCACAGTAGGAAATGCCAACACAAAGTATGAAAATTTCACTAAGAATGCTTTTTTCTTGACTGCCCTATCGAAAAAATTTTTTTAAGTTTTACTTTAACTGTTACTAACCTGTAGTCTATTTTACAAAACTAACTTGACACTATGTAAATTACATCTCAGACCTACAACCCCTTAACTCTATGCAAATTACACCCTGTACCCGGTGCTTTCCTCCCCGGCACTCCCTTTGCAGACCTTGTCAAGCAGTTCAGTCGCTCAGTCTTTTCTGCCTCTTTGCAACCCCAGCTTCCCTGTCCATCTCCAACTCCCACAGCCTACTCAGATTCATGTCCATTAAATCAGTGATGCCATCCAACCATCTCATCCTCTGTTGTCCCCTTCTCCTCCTGCCTTCAATCATTCCCAGCATCAGGGTCTTTACAAATGAATCAGTTCTTCGCATCAGGTGGCCAAAGTATTGGAGTTTCAGCTTCAGCATCAGTCCTTCCAATGAATGTAATAAATACAATGAATACAAGCAGACCTTGTAGCTTTCTGCATTTCAGAAAGTAGGCCCAGTAGGATGAATATGCAAGACTCACTACTTTGGTCTTTATCACTTACCCCAGACTTGGAGCCCCATCTACAGGATCTCCTCAGATTCCCCACATGGGGAGGTGGGGGTAGGGTAGGGGGAGAACCACGGTTCTTGAGGCACCAGCCTGCTGTGTTCTCTCTCCGCTAGGCCAGCTGAGGATCAAAACAGCCTTTCTATTTCCTCCAGACTTTGTCTCTGTGTTATTTATTTGGCATCAGAGGGCAGAGAAAGCCAAGATTTGGGTGGTAACATTAGTGGCTTGAGTACTTTAGAAAGGAATGCAAAAACAGAAGAAATTAAATTTTCAAGAGAAATCAAAAGGACTGAGTTCTAACACTGACCGAGACTGCTGCTGGCCGCTTCCTGAAGAGGCAGAGACTGCTGAGTGCCTGCCTATACAAAGTATCTGCTGAACCCTGGACTCAGGAGTTTTTCAGTCTCAGTCAAAAATCACCCTGTCTCCTGTGTGGCATGGAATAGGGAGCTGCCTCAGTGAAGGGAGCCATTTAAGGCTGGCATGCACGGCAGAGATGCAGGTAGAAACCATGCCTGTCCAGAGATAAGAGGGCCTGCTCTCATTTCCCATGCACTGCTTACGCATTTCAGATCATCACAAACTCTAATAATGAATGAGACTAAATCTACTCAAATCCAAGCAGAGTGAAGAGCTCAGAATTCTGTAATTTTATTTAGAGAAAACGACAGACAGTATTGTGTATCTACATTTACTGATCAAAACTGACACCTACTCCATGGAACCATGTTGGGGATTGCTAGGAATTCACATGCAGTGCATGTCTGCATCAAGGCCTGGCTACCTCAGAATCACAGCCAACCTACGAGTTTTGAAACAAAAACTTTGTGCCTGTTAAGGAACTGGTAATAGAAATGGGTGTGGATTTACTGATGGGTTTTTTGATATGGGCAATGTATTACGAGGATGTTGAGTTTAATGTAATTCTACATACTATTTTTAAATCCTTAGTTACTGAATAGATAAAGGAAGAAAGAGAAATGGAGTCTTATTAGTTTGTTGAGCAGATTCATTTTTTTTAATGAAGATTTCCAGAAAGAACATGGGAGGTAGACATATAGGTCATTCTTCTTAAACTCTGGATTTAAAGGAATGAATCAATGAAACAAAGTTAAAAAAAAAAAAAAAAACTTCATGGAGAGGAAAGCACATACACAAATTAAAACCTAATTGTAGAGAGATTAGATGGTGTGAAAATTAGACAGGATATGAAGACTCCTAAATTTTCCTGGGTTGGGTTACTACTGACAGCTATCAGCACAGTGAAACTGGAGAGAAGCCTAAAAGTGAGATTAAGCAGCAAGGTTTTGGGGGAGCAAGTTGACCTGGAAGATCCTACAGGATGCCCAGAAGGCACTCCTCAGTAAACAGTAGAGACCTGAGTCTAGGACCCAGGTAGCAAATCTTCCCTCATCTTATTTGGGAAAGTAAGTCAGGCCAGACATGTTGACTTAGAGCTGTGTGCACGTGAGAAGATATGAAGTAGCAGGAAGAATCCTGTACTCTAATCAGGTGATCTAATTCACTGAATGGCCTCATCATGGTACTCTTCCTCTGAGGGCCTCACTTCCTTTTCTTTTCCAAATTGATTTCCATGGAGCCTTGAAGTGCATGGTAGAAATGCAAGTACTCTTGAGCCCTATATTGCTTCCATTTAACTTAGATTAAAAAAAAAAAAAATCTGCTTCTTTATCATTTGCCTCATAAAAGTGCATTTGAGTGTGGAAAAAGTTCCGTTTTTAAATTTGACAACAATTAAAAAAAATGACAAACATAGACAGCACATTAAAAAGCAGAGACATCACTTTGCCAACAAAGGTCCATACAGTCAAAGCTATGATTTTTCCAGTAGTCATGTACAGATGTGAGAGTTGGACCATAAAGAAGACCGAGCGCCAAAGAATTGATGCTTTTGAACTGTGGTGATGGAAAAGACTCCTGACAGTCCCTAGGAGAGCAAGGAGATCAAACCAGTCAATCCTGAAGGAAATCAGTCCTGAATATTCATTGGAAAGACTGATGCTGAAGCTGTAGCTCAAATACCTTGGCCACCTGATGCAAAGAGCCAACTCACTGGAAAAGATCCAGATGCTGAAAAAGATGGAGGGCAGGAGGAGAAGGGGGTGACAGAAGATGGGATGGCTGGAGGGCATCACTGCCTCAATGGACATGAGCTTGAGCAAACTCTGGGAGATAGTGAAGGACAGGGAAGACTGGTGTGCTGCAGTCCAGGGGCCGCAAAGAGTCGGACACAACTTAGTGACTGAACAACAACAACAGAAAGTCTGAAGACCACAGATCCAGATGTTTGTTCTGGGACTCACCAATTCTCACATTCTGTGAGTCATTGTTCTCATTTCTGTTACCTGCTTAGAACACGGTCCCTCTAAACAGGTGTTTCACTATAACCTGGAAAGATGACCATTTACCCCATTCAGAAAACCTTCTGGATTGCACTTCATTGTGGTATACATATTTCAAATGTTGATAAAGCCTCGAAATATATGTAAAATATAAGTATTCAAATTTTTACAATAAACTAAAACTGTAGAATTCAGAGAGAAAAGAGGTGGTATTGGAAAATGGGAAGTATGAATGAGAGAAACATATCTTAAAAAATTAGAAACAAATACAATCATTACTGGAAGATAGTAAGATCTGAAACTGGAAGATCTGGTTTCAGTGAAGATCAAAATAGCTATCTATTTTGGGGAATTTGCTTACCTCCTCCATCTCTGAATCTGTCCTTTGTGAATGAATTTTTCCTTTATATTAACTCTGTCTTCTGGAGAGCTGATGTGAAGAGCACAAGGGATAATAGAGGTGAAAATGCTAAATAATTGGAAATCACTGGGTGTGTGTTGTTGAAAAAATACTGGTCATGTGGATAAACAGAATATTTATAGATATGGGTCCAGGAGAATGGGTCATACACAATATCATGGTATGATCTTAAAAGGCATGAGATAACATGTTGAATATAGGTTTTCATTATAAATATCCATTTTAGTGACCAAAGTAGTATATCGTAGTTTTTTGTTTTTTAAAGTATAGGTAGGCCTAGAATTGGAAGGGACCAGCTCTCCTAACTGTTAAGAATGTGACTAAAAAGAATATACTTAATCTTTCTGATTTTGTTATTTTATTTGCAAAATAACAATAATACTTGTCTTCACATTTCATAAGGTTAATCATTTAACAAGCCTTCACAGAAGGTTGTAAAGTGTGTTCATACTTACAAAAGCAAGGTTTATGGTACTATTAATGTTGTCTATTACAGTACATTTTAAAGAAATGTCCTCAGCATTTCTCTGATCTATTTCAACATTCTTGCATTTCACATAACTGTAAAATCCCTTTACGTGTCATTTAAGAGTCCATTTGCTATTCATTTCACCTATGACTTTATTTGTCCTCAAATATAGCCATGCCATTATAACTGCTGAGTGATCAAAGGACTATTATGGAAAACATCTGGTAGTTGGTATCAGGATGTAACTATTCCAATTGTCTGTAACTCAAGATAATAAGGAAGCTTTGTTTGACAAATGAAAAGAAACAACCTTGCTTGGATTAACAGCCAATCATCACTGCAAAGACCAGTTTTAATGAGGGTAGGTCTCTGCTCTGAGTGTATATATACATGCATCTGTCAGACTGCTTTTTGTCTGTTTCTCTCTGAACTTCTTGACTCGGGGCAGCGGCTCTCGAATACCCTCATTCATCATCACTATGAACAGCATCACTACTTTTGCCATCCTCGCTCTGGCAGCCATGACATGGGCTGTCACTCCACCCGGTGAGTTAGGATTCCTTTTCAATATTCATTCTCTTATGTTAACTGCAGTATATTTGGCCTTCAGTAATTATAGAATATTAAGTGAAAGTGAAATACTAGAGTGGGTAGCCTTTTCCTTCTCCAGGGGATCTTCCCAACCACAGGGATCAAACCCAGGTCTCCCACATTGCAGGTGGATTCTTTGCCAGCTGAGCTACAAGGGAAGCTCATAGAATGTTAAAGTCAAAAGAAAATTTAGTAGGCATCTATTTAGATTGGTCTGATCAACAGAGTAGGGGTAAATCAGACCTTCAGGAAGAGGAAGAGAGACTGAGAAGAAAAGGACTGAGAAGTTCCTGCTCAGTTCCTCATTAGATCTCTCAGGTTTCTGACTTGCCCTTTTAGAAATCAACTATGCAACTCTGAGACCTTAAGTCCAACTCTCCCTGGGCATGCCCACAGGATCTCCTGGATTCCTCTACAGTTTCTTCTCCAGTGATCAGAGATTCTCGCCCCCAACCTCATTTTTTTTTTTTTGGTGGGGTCAGGGGGTCAGGATCATATTTCTCTGACTTCACCCTTAGCTGGCCTGACTAAAGAAGTGACCTCTTTTCGGTCTGGTCTGGGCAAGGGATGTTGGGAAATGGGTTTTAGTTACTGTGAACAATGAATTCAGCTTTGCATTTCTAACTGTAGAATTTACTATTTCTCTAATTCCTTCTCTCCAAATGCATCTCATCATAGTCTCTTCTGGTGATCAAGAAATAGGGATAGAGGTGAGTACCTTTTTGGCATGCTCTTTGTAAAAATGAAATCAGGGTGAATATGTAAATGAGTGGTGAAGGTATCTAAATTGACTCACAGTGGGCTGAAATAATTCCATGGGAGGTAAAAACTGTTTCTACTCTACTTTTCTAATGGTGTTTCTTTAAACGAGTCTCTGTGCAAAAGGAGAACAGGAGATCAAGGAAGCTCTTACTTTTAGGTAGTATTTTAAACTTTTCTCAGTATCATTCATTATTCTACTGGACTGTCATTATAACCCTAAAAAAAAAAGAGAGAGAGACTAATATTTCTTGCTTAAACTGCTCATTCTCATTTAAATACTGTTCTAGGTCTGATTTATTTTTGCAGCACAGCACCTGGTCCACAAAAGGCCTTCTAGACATGTTTGCTGAAAAGCTGAGGAGGGAATCTTCCTACTCTCTTCTCACTCTTCACCATCTAGATATAAGAATGATAACAGAATTGAAGAAACACAATGCAGAGTATTATTTTGTCCCAATTACAGGTGAACTGCACCAAATACAACATAAAAGGTATCGGGATTGCGTGCACAAAGATATGGAGTCCAATATGTGGCATAGATATGAAAACTTACAGTAATGAATGTATGTACTGTTTCCTAAATAGGTAAGTATTATACTCAATTTGGAGCCCAGTTTTGTTTTGCTTTACAATCACAAAAGTCACATTGGCCAAAATCTACTCGGCTTTTGAAAACATGGTTTGACATCTTACCTTTTGTCATGTTCCTCTACTACTCTGTGGACATTGTTTTGTTTAAAAAAACCCCAAAACTAGTTATATTAGGGATATATATTATGTATATTTCTTTGCTATCCGGCCAAATTCTCATGTGTATTATATTACACTGTATCCCTCAGGCATTAGCTGTTACATATAGGCATTTTTATTCCCAAATTACATTTAAGGAAACTGGGTCTCAGGCAGGAAACATATTTTTGGTCAAACTTTCATGATCTTTCTTATCAGTTAATGGAAACTCAGAAGAGAGATGTTGCTACTTGGGCTGTAAGCCATGGACACTATTGTAACACTTTGATCTACCCTTCACACCCCAGAGGAAAATCATGTTGCTTCTCTGATTGTCTGGAAAAATCTAGGGAAGAGAATGAAAGTACAAACGGATAGTTGGAATTTGTTGGAATCCTCACCACCATCATCCCCACACATTAAATTCTCACTATAAACAACATCTCAGCTTCTAGGAGACTTTACAATAATGATTATTACCAGTCACTCCAGCAACTTGAACTCACTGCTTTCCGACTAGCAGTTAAAATCGTGGACTTTTGTGTCAGACATCTGGATTCAAATCCAGGCTGCACTTAGTAGATCTCTGACATTAGGCAAACAAATACCCATTCTGCTATGTACTTCTGTATTCAGCAAAGCAGAAATTATAATAGTGTTTAGGATTCATTGTGAGAAAACATGTCAAATCTTAACTAAGCAGCTGACACAGAGTGAATACTCAAAGAAATGAGCTTTTCTTCCTTTTAATCATTTTCCTCCTTCTTTTCTAGCCTTTCTGAAAAGTCATAGTCAAATATAATAGCAAGTGTTAGTCAAATAAAACCCCTCAGAATATGCAATACCAGAGACTAAACACTGAGATGGGATTGATTATATTATCTCGTATCTTTTTAGAAGGAGGAAATCTAATACTCAGAAAGGAGAAGTGATTATAACAAAATTACACAGACTATAAGTGCCAGATATGGATATGTGAATATTTTCTTTTAAAACTGCAAAAATATCCACATACTTTATTATACCTTTGATTTCCATCTGAGTATTCATGGATTATTTTAAAAATGCCCAATCTACTCTCCTTTTAGTGTTGATCTTATTTTTTTATATTTTAATTTGTTTGCAAAATGATCATTTATCAAAGATGTTAATGACAAATATTAACTAACTGGGGAAGAATATTAACCAGAACTACTTAGTTCAGGTCAGACAACACAGAATGACATATGACCATGTTTTACTCTGTAGATTAAGAAATATCAAATTACTGATTCAATAAAATCTTATTTTTCAGGGATAAAGGATCTCAACTCAGGAAACTTCATAATAATGAATGCGTAAGTATACACAAAAATTTTACATATCCTTAATATAAAATGTTTCAACAATTCCTCCCTTTCATCAAGAACAACTATTTTAAGGTATTTATTCTACAAATTATCTATGACTATGAGTAGTCACAGGTAACACACCTGGCCAGCCTAAACAGAAAATCTGAAATATAATTTATTTACCCAGAAGACTCCAGAAACTTTATTTATACTCCTTTATTCATAAGCCACAGGATGGATTCTGTTCATTAGCTACACGGGAGAATGAGAGAGAGGGCAGCCTTGAACTTGGGCTGAGCAATCTCTTGCTGTGATGGTATTCTCACCAATGTTGGGTCAGGTTATGTAAACTGCAGAAAATACACCTTTCTGCAAGTGGGATTCTGAACTAATGATCCTCTCAAGGCTTTAAAAGAGTTTCTTTTCTATGATTTAATGGTGTTTTTTTTTTGAACAGAGGGAGGTTGAGTGCACCACATATTCAGAAATATGCACCATGGAGTACCTACCTCACTGTGGATCTGATGGGATAGTATATGGCAACAGATGTGTATTTTGCAATGCTGTTGTGTAAGTGCTTTATTCAGTATTTTATTTGTAGAAAGAGCCCCTCACACAGAACCAGAAGCCATCTTAGCTATGTAAGCCAGATGCTGCTATGAAGCCTAAGAGATGGCTGACTGAAAATCATAATATTTTACAAAAGGAAGGAAAAAGAGAGAAAATGAGAGAGAAAGAAAATGCCTAAGAATAAGAATTGAAGTTAGGGGAAGAAACATTTGATTGTCATCATAATATTATTCAGTGGTAGATAAAAGAGAAACTTACAGAATTTTTGGCTCCTAACACTGGCTTTTACTGGTACACTGAGTTCCCTTTTTTCCACCATGCTGAAGCTTGGTAATTAATTGTTCAGCTTTCATGTTATGTATTCATCTGGCTGGCTTGATCTAAGATGATGCAACTTTCAACTTAAGATTTCCAAAGCTCCCCTTTTAAAAGTATTATTTTTCTTGCAGGGAGAGCCGTGGCACACTTTATTTTGTAAAATATGGACCATGCTCTGAGTCTCCCTGATGTTCAAGGGCACCAAGTTTCCTTTGGCAGCGAACCAGTTTCTCTAGGATGGCTATGGGGACAAGTATATGGAACTTAATTCTTCAATAAAAGATTCTCAGCAGAAAAAGTTGTCAGGCTTATCTCTGTAGATGCAGTTCTTCTCATATCTATGGTCCTTTCCCTAAACTATAAGTCATACAGAAATATTTCCTCTGTTTCCACTCAAGTTGGAAGCTAGAAAAGATTATACATAGAGTGGTGAAAAAAGAATCTGCTCTCAGCATCCCATTAAAAAAATATTTTTTTTAAGTAAACATGGATCAAAGTGTGTATCTGACCATTACTATTACATTACCTTTAGCTACACTAATGAAAAGTGGAAAATCCAGATTTGCAGAAAGATAAGAGTGAGAATCCTTAACACTATAAATGAATCAGAACAGGCTAGGAATAACATAATACTTTAGGTATCACCATTTAAACAGAGCTCAGTCACATGTGGGCATCTGCAAAGGAAGGTACCTTATGGTTCATGTTGGAGAAGAGATAATACACACACACACACACACACTCTCTCTCTCTCTCTCTAAATGGTGAAGTCACTAACAAAGCCTGAGAAATATAAGGCTATGTGCTGGACTCTCAGGAAGTAGAGATATGAGAACTTTCTCATGGCTGTGTCTCCACAGAGTACTCAGTTGAATACAGTGTGCACAGATAAATATTTAACTTGGTAAAGAATTTTTTAATAGTGAGTCTGCAAATAAGCACACAGTGATGCCCTATAAGTTCATGTTTCCAAAGCACAATGTATTTTTAGCAAAGAGTGGTTAAACGCTTGCCAGCTATGCTGTAAATATTTGTGTGACTTTTCTAACAACACATATAGAAAGGTCACTAGAGAGGGGACCTTGTGGGGAGAGGGAATACAATGAGGCAAAGAGAAGCCTGCATGGCATTAAGGAATTTGTAGGCTAGTCAAAGAGACAGACTTTGTAAAGAGCTGATTACTAAATATAAAAACAGTATACTTCAGAATTAATAAAATTCCAGCAAGAACTGATGGGGTGGGGGACAGTCTTAATCACACAATGAGCTTGTATATTAGTATGCCCAGGCTGCCATAACAAAATACAGATCTCCCTCCACTTAGCATGGGGTTCAGTTCAGTCGCTCGGTCATGTCTGACTCTCTGCGACCCCATGAATCGCAGCACGCCAGGCCTCCCTGTCCATCACCAACTCCTGGAGTTCACTCAGACTCACATCCATCGAGTCAGTGATGCCATCCAGCATCTCATCCTCTGTTGTCCCCTTCTCCTCCTGCCCCCAATCCCTCCCAGCATTAGAGTCTTTTCCAATGAATCAACTCTTCACATGAGGTGGCCAAAGTACTGGAGTTTCAGCTTTAGCATCATTCCTTCCAAAGAAATACAAGGACTGATCTCCTTCAGAATGGACTGGTTGGATCTCCTTGCAGTCCAACGGACTCTCAAGAGTCTTCTCCAACACCACAGTTCAAAAGCATCAATTCTTCGGCGCTCAGCCTTCTTCACAGTCCAAGTCTCACATCCATACATGACCACAGGAAAAACCATAGCCTTGACTAGATGAACCTTTGTTGGCAAAGTAATGTCTCTGCTTTTGAATATGCTATCTAGGTTGGGCATAACTTTCCTTCCAAGGAAAACTATCATAAATTGGAAATGTCATACACTGAAAATACACCTTACCTACCAGCCTCACCTACCTTAAACGTGCTCAGAATACTTATATTAGCTTACAGTTGGGGAAAGTCATATAACACAAAGCCTATTTTATAATAAGGTATTGAATATCCTTTTCCTGGTGGCTCAGAAATTAAGAATCCACATGCCAATGCAAGAGATGCAGGTTCGATCCCTGGGTCAGGAAGATCCCTTTGAGAAGGCAATGACAACCTACTCCAGTATTCTTGTCTGGGAAATCCCATGGACAGAGAGGCCTGGTGGGCTACAATCCATAGGCCTGCAGAGTCAGACATGATTTATTGCCAAACAACAACACTGAGTATCTCATGTACTTTCCTGAATACTGCAAAAGTGGAAAACAGAATGGCTGTGTGGGTACAGAATGGTTGTCAGCATATAAGCTGTTTACCCTGGTGACCGTCTGGCTGGCTGAATAGGCACTATAGCTCACTGCCTAGCATCACAAGAGAATACTATACTACTTATCACTAGCTCAGGAAAATATAAAAGTTAAAAGTAAAACTTCTACTAAATGTGTATTGCTTTCACATCACCATAAAGTCAAAAAATTGTTAAGAAACTGTCTATAGCAGAGATTGGGTGGCTTAAACAGTAGGAATTTATATTCTCACAGTTCTAGAAACAGGGAAGTCCAAGATTAAGACACAGAAGGTTTGGCGTCAGGCAAGAGCCCACTTCCAGATTCACAGGCTACTGTCTTCTTGCTGGGTCTTCTCGTGGTAGAAGGGGTAAGGGTGATCTCTAGACTCTGTTTCATCAGGCCTCTAATTCCATTCATGAGGGCTGTGCCTTCATGACCTAACCATCCCCCAACAGTTCTACCTCCTAACACCATCACACTGAGGATTAGGCTTCAACATATGAATTTGGAGCTGGTGAGGGGGGCCGGGGCAGACACAAACATTCAGGCAGTAACACACAGGAGACTTAAAGGTTGATGGCCATTCTAGGTCATGACTGGGATGGTGGGTACATGGGGGTTGACCCTATAATAATAAGCAATTGACCTAACTGAAAACAACAATAAGACAAAGTCTACATATTGTAGGTGCCTGGGAGGCGGATCAGGCCCAGGGAAGCCAGTGGCAATAGTCAGGCCAGGGAGCCCTCTGTCCCTGGGCATCCTCCAACATCAATCAGCTTCAGCCAACACCAGCAGCAGGGCCTTTGCCCTGGACCCCCGGCCGCATGTTGACCAACACCTGGTGGCCCGTGAAGCTTTACAGTCCCAAGAGGACCAGCAGTGGGAGAAACAGGACACTGGGCATGTCTTCCACCTAAGTGAAGCAGCTGAAGGGCATGGCCCTGGTAGTCAGGTCCTGACAAAATGTGGTCCACTGCAGAAGGGAATGGGAAACCACTTCAGTGTTCTTGCCTGGAGAACCCCATGAACAATATGAAAAGGCAAAAAGATAAGACACTGAAAGATGAGTCTCCCAGGTTGGTAGGTGTCCAATACACTACTGGAGAAGAGGGGAAATATAGCTACAGAAGCAATGAAGAGGCTGAGCCAAAGCAGAAAGGACACCCAGATGTGGATGTATCAGGTGGTGAAAGTAAAGTCTGATGCTGTAAAGAACAATATTGCATAGGAACCTGGAATAGGTCCATGAATCAAGGTAAATTGGATGTGATCAAACAGGAGATGGCAAGAGTGAACATTGACATTTTAGGAAGCAGTGAACTAAAATGGATGGGAATGGGCAAATGTAATTCAGATGACCATAATATCTACTACTGTGGGCAAGAATCCCTTAGAAGAAATGTAGTAGACCTCATAGTCAAAAAAAGAGTCCAAAATCCAGTACTAGGGTGCAGTCTCAAAAACCACAGAATGATATCCGTTTGTTTCAAAGGCAAATCATTCAACATCACAGTAATCCAAGTCTATGCCCCAACCACTAATGCCAAAGAAGCTGAAGCTGAACGGTTCTATGAAGACCCACAAGACCTTCTAGCACTAACACCAAAAAAATGATGTCCTTTTCATCACAGAGACTGGAATGCAAGAGTCCCCACAGGGGACTGGAATGCAAACGCAAGACATACCTGGAATAACAGGTAAGTTTGGCCTTGGAGTACACAATGAAGCAGGAACAGGTTAACAGAGTTTTGCCAAGAGAACGCACTGGTCATAGCAAACACTCTCTTCCAACAACAGAAGAGATGACTCTACACATAGACATTACCAGATTGCCAATACTGAAATCAGATCAATTATACTCTTTGCTGCCCAAGCTGGAGAAGCTCTATTCAGCCAGCAAAAACAAGACCTTGAGCTGACTGTGGCTCAAATCATCAGCTTCTTATTGCAAAATTCAGGCTCAAATTATTGAAAGTAGGGAAAACCACTAGGCCATTCAGGTATCAGTTTAGTTCAGTCATTCAGTCATGTCCAACTCTTTGCAACCCCATGGACTGCAGCACCCCAGGCTTCCCTGTCCATCACCAACTCCTGGAGCTTACTCAAACTCATGTCCATCGAGTCGATGATGCCATCCAACCATCTCATCTTCTGTTGTCCCTTTCTCCTCCCACCTTCAATCTTTCCCAGCATCAAACACCTTATGATTATACAGTGGAGGTGATGAGTAGATTCAAGGGATTACATCTGATAGAGTGCCTGAAGAACTATGGACAGAGGTTTGTAACATTGTACAAAAGGTGGTGAACAAAACCATCCCCAAGAAAAAGAAAGCAAGAAGGTGAAGTGGTTGTCTGAGGAGGCCTTACAAATAGCTGAGAAAAGAAAATAAGCAAAGACAAAGGAGAAAGGGAAAGATACATTGGAAAAGACTCTGATGCTGGGAGGGATTGGGGGCAGGAGGAGAAGGGGACGACAGAGGATGAGATGGCTGGATGGCATCACTGACTCGATGGGCGTGAGTCTGAGTGAACTCCAGGAGTTGGTGATGGACAGGGAGGCCTGGCGTGCTGCGATTCATGGGGTCGCAAAGAGTCGGACACAACTGAGCGACTGATCTGATCTGATCTCATCTAGATTGTGACAGTTCTATGGTTTAGACAGAGGAAATCGAGACTTTCTTTCCTACTGGAGAACATGGAATCTTAAGTTAAATCCTATGAAGGATTTTTACATCCCTAAAGGTAGTAAGAATCTGCTTTGGCCACACAAATATGGTCAATTAATCTTTAACAAAGGAAGCAAGAATGTACAATGGAAAAAGACAACTGCTTCATTAAGTGGGAAAATGGGACAGCTATGTGTAAAATTATGAAATTAGAACATTCTCTAACATTATGTACTAAAATAAACCCCAAATGGATTAAAGACCTAAATGTAAGACTGGATATTATAAAAGTCATAGAGGAAAACATAGGCAGAACACTCTTTGACATAAACCTCAGCAATATTTTTTTGGACCCTTCTTCTAGAGTTACAGAATTAAAAGCAAAAATAAACAAATGGGACCTAATTAAACTTAAAAGCTTTTGCACAGCAAAGAAAAGCACAAACAAAATGAAAAGACAACCTGCAGCATGGAAGAAAACATTTGCAAATGATGCAACTGACAATGGATTAATTTCCAAAATACACACTGTTCATACAGCTTAATAATAATTAAAAAAACCCAAACAACAAAATCAAAATATGGGCAGAAGACGTAAATAGACATTTCTCCAAATAAGACATATAGATGGCCAACAGGCACATAAAAAGATGCTCAACACTGCTAATCATTAGAAAAATACAAATTAATCAGAACTACAATGAGCTGTCACCTCACACCAGTCAGAATAGCCATCGTTAAAAACTCTACACTGCACACCAGACAGAATGGCCATCATTCAAAACTCTGGAGATGGAGTGGAAAAAACAACAACACACACTGTTGGTGGGGGTGCAAACTGATGCAGTCACTATAGAGAACAATATGGAGACTCTTTAAAAAACTAAAAGTAGATCTATCATATGATCTAGCAATCCCACTTTTGAACATCCATCTGGAAAAACTATAATTCAAAATGACATATGCACCTCTATGTTCACAGTAGCACTATTCACAGTAGCCCAAACATGAGAACAATCTAGATGTCCACTGGCAGAGGAGTGAATAAAGAAGGTGTGGCCCATGCATACAAAGGAACACTGTGCAGCCATTACATTAAAGTAGAAAGCAATGAAACGATACCACTTACAGCCGCATGGCTGGATGGCATCACTGACTCGATGGACGTGAGTCTGGGTGAACTCCGGGAGTTGGTGATGGACAGGGAGGCCTGGCGTGCTGCGATTCATGGGGTCGCAAAGAGTCGGACACAACTGAGCGACTAATCTGATCTGATAGCCACATGGATGCACTTAGAGATTATCATACTGAAAGAAGCAAGTCAGATAGTAAAAGGTAAGTATCAGATCAATATAATATCACTTATATGTGAAAACTTAAAAAATATATACAAATGAACTTATTTAAAACAACAGAAACAGACAGATGTAGAAAACAAAGTTACTGTTACCAAAAGGGAAGGAGGAGGGAGGGATAAAATAGGAGATTCAGGCTAACAGATACACACTACTATATATGAAATAAAAAATAAGGACCTGCTGTATAGCATGGGGAACTACATTCAATATTGTGTAATAATCTATAATGGAAAAAATCTGAAAAAGAATATATATATATATTCTATGTATTCTAATATATATATATATATATATATATATATATATATATGACTGAATCACTTTGCTGTATACCTGAAACTAACACAACATTGTAAGTCAACTATACTTCAATGAAAAAAAGAAAAAGAAAAAGAATCTGCTTTGGACTAGAGTGAGGAGTTAGTTTTTTAAAGTATTCATTTGAGATGATATTGGAACAAACAAATTGAATTATTTCCTAGCTAGGAAAAGGGGCCTGACATCTAGGGACAAAGCCCCAAATTGTGGCTTCTGGAAGTAAACCATGGGTATGACAGATGGTGAAGAAGTCACAGACTAAGGATTCTTTGATCCCTCAGTCTTACCTACTGTCCACTCATAATATTAGTTCAACTGGAATTTGGCGGTCATTGGAAAAGCTAAAAATATTGCAGTCTGATTTCTTTCCTATGTTTTACTTTTTCTTCTATGAGCTTTAGGTTTAAATACTGTTTGTATACCTTTCTATGTTATCTTATTTTTGCATCTATTAAACAGAGTCACATGGTAAAAACATGCAATTCCTTTTATTTAACATGGGGTTGCAAAGAGTCAGATACAACTGAGCGACTGAACTGTACGGTATTGGCACTGAAAGTACAGCAGTGAAAAAGAATGGCATCTCTTTACCCTAATGGAGCTTATACCTTGGCAGGAGAATATCACTGCAACCCCAGTTCCTTTTATTACTTAACTGCATAGTCCATGGGGTCTTAAAGAGTTGGACACGACTGAGTAACTTTCACTTTCACTAGGAAAGTTCACTTTACTTTTACCTAATCAGTGTATTAGACTTGTAGGATTTATTCATTTTTTAATTGGAGTATAATTGGCTTCCAATATTGTGTTAGTGTGGAATTTAATGTTTGATTTCTCAGTCTGATATAGCTCAGCTGGTAAAGAATCCACCTGCAATGCGGGAGACTGCAGTCTAACCCTGGGGTGGGAGGATACCCTGAAGAAGGGAACAGCTACCCATTCCAGTATTCTGGCCTGGAGAATTCCATGGACTGTATAATCCATGGGGTCTTAAAGAGTTGGACATGACCGAGCAACTTTCACTTTCACTAGGAAAGTTTGCTTCACTTTTACCTAGTCAATGTATTAGATTTGTGGGATTTATTTTTTTAACAGGAGTATAATGGCTTATAATCCTGTGTTATTGTGGAATTCATTGTTGATTTATCAGTGTTGATATGGATGAGACTCTGAGGGGCCATGATTATTACTGGAATGTTGCAAAATTCAGAAACCTCAAATATTAAATTTTCTTCTTTAAGTCTGCCTTCCAGGAGTGATTATTTGTTTAATAATATTCTCCTGCAAAGTTATAAGCTCTATTAGGGTAAAGAAGATGCCATTCTTATTCACTACTGTACTTTCTAAGCTGATATAGTACAGTTCAGTCACTCAGTCATATCTGAATCTTTGGACTTCATCACTGCATCATATCAGACTTCCCTATCCATCACCGACACCTGGAGCTTGCTCAAAGTCATGTGCATTGAGTCAATGATGCCATCCAATCATCTCATCCTCTGTCATTCCCTTCTCTTCCTGCCTTCAATGTTTCCCATCATCAGGGTCTTTTCAAATGACTCGGCTCTTCACACCAGGTGGCCAAAGTATTGGAGTTTCAGCTTCAGCATCAGTCCTTTCAGTGAATATTCAGGACTGATTTCCTTTAGGGTTGATGGGTTTGATCTCCTTGATGTCCAAGGGACTCTCAAGATCAATACCACAGGTCAAAAGCATCAATTCGTCAGCACTCAGCTTTCTTTATAGTCCAACTCTGACATCTATACATGACTACTGGAAAATCCATAGCTTTGATTAGACAGACGTTTGTTGGCAAAGTAATGTCTCTCTCTGGTTTTGAATATTCTGTCTAAGTGTGTCCTAGTTTTTCTTCCAAGGAGCAAGCATTTTTAAATTTCATGGCTGCAGGCACCATCTGCAGTGATTTTGGAGCCCCAAAAAATAAAGTCTGTAACTGTTTCCACTGTTTCCCCATCTATTTGCCATGAAGTGATGGGACCAGATGCCATGATCTTAGTTTTTGAATGTTGAATTTTAAGCTACCTTTTTCACTCTCCTCTTTTACTTTGTCAAGAGACTCTTTGTGGCTTTCTGCCACAAGGGTGGGGTCATGTGCATATCTGAGATTATTGATACTTCTCCTGGCAATCTTGATTACAGCCTACACTTCATCCAGTTTGGCATTTTGCACGAAGTACTCTGCATATATTTAAATAAGCAAGGTGACAATATACAGCCTTGACGTACTCCTTTCCCAATTGGGAACCAGTAGGGTGTTCCACGTCTGGTTCTAACTGTTGCTTCTTGACCTGCATACAGATTTCACAGGAAGTAGGCAAGGTGGTCCAGTATTCCCCTCTCTTGAAGACTTTTCCACAGTTTCTGGTGCTCCACACAAAGGCTTTAGCATAGTCAATGAGGCAGAAGTAGATATTTTTCTGGAATTCTCTTGCTTTTTCTATTATCCAACAGATGTTGGCAATTTGATCTCTGGTTTCTCTGCCTTTTCCAGATCTAGCTTAAATATCTGAAAGTTCTCAGTTCACGTACTATAGAAGCCTAGCTTGGAGAATTTTCACCATTACTTTGCTAGTGTGTAAGATGAGTACAATTGTGTGGCAGTTTGCATTATTTGGCATTGCTTTTGGGGGGGATTAGAATGAAAATGGACCTTTTCCATTTCTTTGGACACTGCTGAGTTATCCAGACTTGCTGGCATATTAAGTGCATCACTTTCACAGCATCATCTTTTAGGATTTGAAATAGTTCAGCTGGAATTCCATCACCTCCACCAGCTTTGTTCGTAATGATGCTTCCTAAGGCCCACTTGACATCACACTCTGGGATGTCTGGCTTTAAGTGAGTGATCACACCATTGTAGTTATCTGGGTCATGAAGATCTTTTTTGTATAGTTCTTCAGTGTATTCTTGCTACTTCTTAATAACTTCTGCTTCTGATAGGTCCATACCATTTCTGTCCTTTATTGTGCTCATCTTTGCATAATATTCCCTTCAGTTCGATCAGTTCAGTCGCTCAGTCATGTCCGACTCTTTGTGACCCCATGGACAGTAACACACCAGGCCTCCCTGTCCATCACCAACTCCTGGAGTTTACTCAAACTCATGTCCATTGAGTTGGTGAGGCCATCCAACCATCTCATCCTCTGTCGTCCCCTTCTCCTCCTGCCTTCAATTTTTCCCAGCATCAGGGTATTTTCAAATGAGTCAGTTCTTTGCATTAGGTGGCCAAAGTATTGGAGTTTCAGCTTCAGCATCAGTCCTTCCAGTAAATATTCAGGACTGATTTCCTTTAGGATGGACTGGTTGGATCTCTTTGCGGGGACTCTCAAGAGACATCTCCAACACCACTGTTCAAAAGCATCAATTCTTCGGCACTCAGCTTTCTTCACAGTCCAACTCTCACATCCATACATGACTACTGGAAAAACCATAGCTTTGACTAGATAGACCTTTGTTGGCAAATTAATGTCTCTGCTTTTTAATATGCTGTCTAGGTTGTTCATAACTTTTCTTCCAAGGAGCAAGCATCTTTTAATTTCATGGCTGCAGTCACCATCTGCAGTAATTTTGGAGCCCCCCAAAATTGTCTGTCACTGTTTTCCCTGTTTACCCATCTATTTGCCATGAAGTGATGGGACCAGATGCCACAATCTTAATTTTTTGAATGTTGTGTTTTAAGGCAATGTTTTCACTCTCCTCTTTCACTTTCATCAAGAGGCTCTTTAGTTCTTCTTTGCATTCTGCCATAAGGGTGGTGTCATCTGCATAATGAGGTTATTGATATTACCCCCAGCAATCTTGATTCCAGCTTGTATTTCATCCAGCCCAGCATTTCTCATGATGTACTCTGAATATAAGTTAAATAAGCAGGGTGACAATATACAGCCTTGACATACTCCTTTCCTGATTCGGAACCAGTTTGTTGTTCTGTGTCCAGTTCTAACTGTTGCTTCCTGACCTACATACAGATTTCTCAGGAGGCAGGTCAGGTGGTCTGGTGTTCCCATCTCTTTAAGAATTTTACACAGTTTGTTGTTATCCACACAGTCAAAGGCTTTGGCATAGTCAATAAAGCACAAATAGATGTTTTTCTGGAACTCTCTTGCTTTTTTGATGATCCAATAGATATTGGCAATTTGATCTCTGGTTCCTCTGCCTTTTCTAAATCTAGCTTGAACATCCAGAAGTTCACGGTTCATATACTGTTGAAGCCTGACTTGAAGAATTTTGAGCATTACTTTACTAGCGTGTGAGATGAGTGCAATTGTGTAGTTTGAGCATTCTTTGGCATTGCCTTTCTTAGGGATTGGAGTGAAAACTGACCTTTTTCAGTCCTGTGGCCACTGCTGAGTTTTCCAAAATTTGCTGGCATATTAACTGCCAGACTTTCATAGCATCATCTTTTAGGATTTGAAATAGTTCAACTGGAATTCCATCACCTCCACTAGCTTTGTTTGTAGTGATGCTTCCTAAGGCCCACTTGACTTTGCATTCCAGGATGTCTGGCTCTAGGTGAGTGATCACACCATTGTGGTTATCTGGGTCATGAAGAACTCTTTTGTATAGTTCTTCTGTGTATTCTTGACATCTCTTCTTAATATCTTCTGCTTCTGTTTGGTCCATACCATTTCTGTCCTTTATTGTGACCATCTTTGCATGACATGTTCCCTTGGTATCTCTGATTTTCTTCAAGAGATCTCTAGACTTTCCTGTTCTATTGTTTTCCTCTATTTCTTTGCATTGATCACTGAGGAAGGCTTTCTTAACTCTCCTTGCTATTCTTTGGAACTCTGCATTCAAATGGGTATATCTTTCCTTTCTCCTTTGCCTTTCACTTCTCTTCTTTTTGCAGCTGTTTGTAAGGCCTCCTCAGACAACTATTTTGCCTTTTTGCATTTCTTTTTCCTGGGGATGGTCCTGATCCCTGCTTCCTGTACAATGTCATGAACCTCCATCCATAGTTCTTCAGGCACTCTGGCTATCAGATCTAATCCCTTAAATCTATTTCTTACTTCCACTATATAATTGTAAGGGATTTGATTTAGGTTATACCTGAATGGTCTAGTGATTTTCCCTACTTTCTTCAATTTAAGTCTGAATTTGGCAATAAGGAGTTCATGATCTGAGCCACAGTCAGCTTCCAGTCTTGTTTTTTGCTGACTATATAGAGCTTCTCCATCTTTGGGTGCAAAGAATATAATCAATCTGATTTTGGTGTTGGCCATCTGGTGATATCCATGTGTAAGTCTTCTCTTCTGTTGTTGGAAGAGGGTGTTTGCTCTTGACCAATGACCAGTGGATTCTCTTGGCAGGCCTTTGCCCTGCTTCATTCTGTATTCCAAGGCCAAATTTGCCTGTTACTCCAGGTGTTTCTTGACTTCCTACTTTTGTATTCCACTCCCCTATAATTAAAAGGACATCTTTTGGGGTATTAGTTCTAGAAGGTCTTGTAGGTCTTCATAGAACCATTCAACTTCAGCTTCTTCAGCATTACTGGTCAGGGCATAGACTTGGATTACCATGATATTGAATGGTTTGCCTTGGAAATGAACTGAGATCATTCTGTGGTGTTTGAGATTGCATCCAAGTGCTGTATTTCAGACTCTTTTGTTGACTATGAGGGCTACTCCATTTCTTCTAAGGAATTCCTGCCCACAGTAGTAGATATATTGGTCATTTGAATCAAATTGGCCCATTCCAGTCCATTTTAGTTCACTGTTTCCTAAAATGCTGATTTTCCCTCTTGCCATCTCCTGTTTGATTCTTTGACTTAACATTTCCAGCTTCCTATGCAGTACTGTTCTTTACAGCATTGGACTTTACTTCCATTACCAGTCATATCCACAACTGGGTATTGCTTTTGCTTTGGCTGAGCCCCGTCATTGCTTCTGGAGCTATTTCTCCACTCTTCTCCAGTAGCATATTGGGTACCTACTGACCTGGGGAGTTCATCTTTCAGTGTCCTATATTTTTGCCTTTTCATACTCTTCATGGGGTTCTCAAGGCAAGAATAATGAAGTGGTTAGACATTCCCTTCTCCAGTGGACCATGTTTTATCAGAACTCTCCACCATGCCCCGTCCGTCTTGGATAGCCCTATACGGCATGGCTCAAAGTTTCACTGAGTTAAGACAAGGCTGTGATCCAAGTGATCAGTTTGGTTAATTTTCTGTAATTGTGGTTTTCATTCTGTCTGTCAGGATGAGACAGATAAGACAGATACTGGAGTGCATATAGATATAGTGGAGTGGTTTGCCATTTCCTTCTCCAGGGGTTCTTCCCAACCCTGGGACTGAACCCGTGTCTCCCGCCTTGCAGGCAGAGTCTTTATCGCTGAGCCGCCAGGGAAGTACTATGCCCATACAACTCCTGAGAAACCAGAATCCCAGACAGCAAAAGCCTGTGGGAACTCATTTAACCAGTGGTGTTCTACTAATAACAAAATCTGTGACATGGGACTTCCATGGTGGTCCAGTGGTTAAGAATCTGTCTTCCAAAGCAAGGGACTTGAGTTTGATTCCTGGTCCCAGGCAGATTTCACATGCCGCAGAGCAACTAAGCCTGTGCGCCACAACTACTGAGCCTGTGTGCCTCAACTATAGGGAATCCTGCACATTGCAACAAGGCCCAGTGCAGCTAAAAATAAACAAGTAAACAAAATAATAAACAACAACTAACATTAAAATAAGAAAGACATTTTGCAAAAACCTAAAAAAATCTGTGACAAAGCAAAGGTGAAAATGGCAATTATTTATTATTTTCAGGTGGGAAGCAATTTCACACTGATTATTACCCTTGAATATTTATACAATGCAATGAATCTGTGCCTATATCAGTAGCCCGAGGCAGGCAGTTTTCCAGTTGATGAAATGTTAGCTCACTTAAACCTCCAAAGAGTTTCTTAGGGAAGGTTTGATTAACCCATTGTGCAAATGAGAAAATTCTGTCCAGAGAGGAGAAATTAAGTTTTCACGGTGACAAAATATTGTAACTTGATTTTCAGCTTTTAAGTCCAGAATTCTTTCTAAACAATGGAGTGCCTCTACCTCTGTGTACTGCAAGATGAATGACTTACTTAGGAAAGTGACAGGGTATATCCAAAATGTTCCATATTAGACTTACAAGAACAGAGCCTACAGGTTGGATGAAAACCACTTTTTTCATATTTTAGGTGACCCAAGTCCTTTCTGGAAGTTTTCAGTAGGTTTATTGTCAAGTTTTATTAAAATAATGAGACAAATAAACTTGGGTAAGTAAAAATTTGTTCATTCCAGCATTGCTAATAATAATGAAATTGGAATCAACCTAGTTGAGCAACTATAGAAAAATTTTAATATAATAAAAATCCATATATGTGACAGAACACAATACAAGGCATCTAAATTCATGTTCTATATGACTGTATTTGAACATCAAGACATTTCTAAGTCAAAAAAGCAGAAAATAATGTATACTACAAAAATCTGATTAAATATGACAAGAATATGTATATATATGTGCATCTCTGTGTATGCATATATACATATTTTTTTTTGACAAAACTGGAATGATACAATTCAATGCAGTGTATGTTTCACAGTTATTTATGGGTTTTGAGGTTTCTTGTCTTTTACTTCTTTTCCAATATTTTTGCTTTCTGAATTTTCTAGAGTAAACTTGTATTTCCTTGATATAAGAAGAATTGTTTTTTTTTACAAAACATTACATAAAGGCAAGAAGTTCAGAAAGCAGGAGGAAACCCACCATGACAAGGTATCTTCCCTGTTACAAAGCTGCAAAGGTCTGGAATGTTGCAGGACATGCTGGACCCACTGCAAATGGCATCCACAGACCTAATCTGTCACTGCAGCCTCCTCTCTTTCTCAGCTGTTGCTACATTTTTTCATTCGGGCCAAAGGTGCTAATTATTGCTGTGGAACATCCTATATTTTTTCTGCTATGCTCCTTCTTTCTGTGGTATGTTCCTTCTGTTCCTGCCTCTTTGGATTGCCCGCCCAGGGCTACCCTGGTCAGTGATCTGTTCTCACCTACTCCCTCCCAACCCCGACTCCCACTTGGCCAAGTCTGATAGACATCTCAGTGCTCCCTTCCCAGTACCTTCCCAAACTCCTGCTGAGTTTGCCTTTAACTCACACTAAGTGTTTGGCCTCCCAGGGCCTGCTCAGCCCAGCACAAAAGGCATCAGTGCCTTCTCTCTCCTACATAGCTATGCTATCCCCCTCTCGAGGCTCTAACATATGTTCCTTAAAGGAGCGGCATCAGCCACAAAGGAGCACATTACATGTCTCTTCCTTTCTGAGGTATGTCAACCTGGGTACACGCTGTAGGGAGAGTGGGCGTTGTGTTCTAGTGCACCTGGGTCTTCCACTGTTGAAGCTCCTCTCCTGAAGGAAGCCAGGGAAGACGTCAGGAAGAGATGGGGGTCCACTTAGGCAAAACATGGAGTCACAGACTGACTCAGAAGCAGGCCAAGTAGACAGCTCTGGACACAGTGCCAAGAGCCTTCAGCCATCCTTGAGAGTAGAGTATTTCAGAGACATTTCAGGATATTTGATAACAAATATCATACCATAACGTAAAGGCAAAGAGTTTATGTAAATTACATAATCAGCATATGCTACAAAGCAGAGATTAAGGCCTCTGGGACAGTAGGGAGGACTAGCTCACTTTTGCAGAATTAGGAAGATGGGGAGAGTTCAGTGTGGTCCTTAGTCAACCCTGGAACCGCCACACACCATTCTCTAGGGTTGGAAAGGCTGCTTCAAGACAGGCAACCCCAAGGGAGGATTTGCTCACTGCATTCTCCCTTTCTGTGTATGGAGGAAAATAGCTTTTATTCCTATGGGAATAATTCTTTTTTTCTCCCTATGCACTCTCTCAGAATGCTCCAAGAGAGTTTAGCTTTCCAAGCCAGAAGATTCTCAGCACAGCCAAGTAGGCCTGGATTTGCTGTATTACAAATCTCTGTCTTAATCCCAAGAGACAATCTCAGCTTTATGACTGCGTACAGATCTGCTTCCTCTATTAAGAAGCTCTTTTTTCTAGAAGGCTCTAGCAGCCTCATCATTTTCTTTGTATCCTCTCAAACAACAACAAAAAAAAAAAAGAGAGAGAGAGAGAGAATCATCAGGTAAGATGCCTGTTCAATACACTTAAAATATCTCCATACTAAAATAATACAATTATTCCCAAACAGTATCCTCTCATTTACTTCTAAGTAGTCACAGATCTGTCACTGAGAGCTCTATATTTATTTATGACTAGTCAAAGTTTAACTTTTCCTGAGCATTTGTCCTTGGGGAATTAGCATGCAATGGGTAGACTGGAGATGAATATTCACTTCAAAAGTGGTCTCAATATCCTGGTAACCCCTTCTTTGGTGACTGCATCAAAAGGTAACACCATCGTGAAACAACATCTCAGAGCATCACTTTGAGGACATGCCAGGAGGGCAAATGGCCATACCCTTTGAAGTACTCTGCTCACAACTGTTCTTTATCCCAATATATTTGGCGTTACCTTCTAGTGAGTAAGGCAGCTGTTTTGGGCAGGGATGTAATAAGGTTGATTGCTGGGTTCTGACATTATAATCTGAAAGAGAATGCTTTGAAATTCTTACTTACATTTTTATTTAAGTGTTTCATTTTACTATGTTTATGTATCTGTATCTATGGAGAAAGATACAATGAAGCGTGATTAAAAAAAAAAAAAGGCCCTGGGTCAAAGGGCAGGGGCCTTAACTTTTCCACCTGTTAATGCAAATTATGAGACCTAACTCACGGGGATGATGTGTGTGTGTGACTGGGTGAAGTAACACATGAAAGTGACTGGCAATAAGCCTGCACCACAGTGCACCACAAAAATTCATAACTTTAAAAAAATTTTTGCCATATATTTGAGTGGGTAATTATCTTTTGTGTCCTTTTTAGAGAAGTCATGTAGGGAAATCTGGCTTCAAGGATTGAAGAGCTTAGTTTTTTCCCATATCTGTCATGAATTCTTGGGCAATTCATAAGATAATGGGAAGGGGTTAAAAGATCTCTTTAAAATTCCAGCATTTCTTGAAATTTCCTAATACCATACACAAAGATAAACTTGAAATGGATTAAAGACCTAAACATAAGACCAGAAACTAAAAAACTCTTAGAGGAAAATATAGGCAGAACACTGTATGATATAAATTATAGCAAGGTTCTTTATGACCCACCTCCTGAAATAAAACAAAGAAAATAAAAACAAAGATAAAGAAGTGGGACCTAGTTAAACTTATAAGCTTTTGCACAGCAAAGGAAACTATAAGCAAGGTGAAAAGATAGCTCTCAGAATGGGAGAAAATAATAGCAAATGAAACAACTGACAAAGGATAACTTCCAAAATATACAAGCAGTTCATACAATGCCAGAAAAACAAACAACCCAATCAAAAAGTGGCAAAAAACCTAAACAGACATTTCTCCAAAGAAGACACAGAGATGGCTAATAAACACATGAGATGCTCAACATCACTCATTATTAGAGAAATACAAATCAAAACTACAGTGAGATATCACCTCACATCGGTCAGAATGGCCATCATCAAAAAATCCACAAAGAACAAGTACTGGAGAGGATGTGGCAAAAAGGGAACATTCTTGCACTGCTGGTGGGAATGTGAATTGATACAGTCACTATAGAAGACAGTATGGAGATTCTTTATAAAAAAAAAAAAAAACTAGGCATAAAATCATCATACAACCCAGCAACAACACTTCTAGGCATATACCCTGAGGAAACCAAAATTGAAAAAGACAAAAAAAAAAAAACAAAATTGAAAAAGACAAATGCACCTCAATGTTCACTGTAGCACTATTATTTACAACAGCTAGAACATGGAAGGAATCCATGTTCTACATGTCCCTTGACAGACGAATGGATAAAGAAGCTGTGGTACACACACACACACACACACAACAGAATACTACTCAGTCATTAAAAGAAATGCATTTGAGTCAGTTCTAATGATGTGATGAACCCAGAGCCTATTAGAGAGAGTGAAATAAGTCAGAAAGAGAAAAGCAAATATCATACATTAACACATAATACATTATGGAATCTATACAGATGGTACTGATGAGCCTATTTGCAGGGCAGTAATGGAGATGCAGACATAGAGAACAGACTTATGGACAAGGGCAGGGGAGCATAAGGAGAGGGTGAGGTGAATGGAGAGAGTAGCATGGGAGTATATGCATTACCATATGTAAATAGACAGCCAATGGAGATTTGCTGTGCAACTCGGGGAACTCAAACTGGGACTCTGTAATAATCTAGAGGGGTGGGGAAGGGTGGGAGATGGGAGGGAGATTCAAGAGAGAGGGGACATATGTATACCTATGGTTTATTCATGTTGATGTATGACAGAAATCAAACCAATATTGTAAAGCAATCAATCAATTAAACATAAATAATTATAAAAATTTTTCTAGCATTTCTTGATTTCTTTTATATACTGGCTGTCAGCTCTGAATCTTCTCAAGCCCCGGCTAATTAGTTAATCAAAGCAATTAGCTGGTACACTAACTGGTAGTGATGCATCTGTAGAGTCCTCTGCTGATTATCTACCAGGAGTAAAAGAGTTATCCCACATTTTAAGAAAATGAATGAATATATGTATAAATGAAACAATGTTTTCATTGTTGCACGCTTTCTTGGTACTACATTAGAACTACATTCTGTCAACAGATTAAGGCTATATGACTTATGAGACACTAGATTCTGTAACTATTTTCATGTGTTATGGTTTCAGGCCCTCCACGCTGGTGGCTACCACATGGAAATATTAAGGTAATCTTCCTTCAAATTCCCTAGGAACGAAACTCTAATCTGAGTTTTGTTTGGAATTACTTAGAACTTTACTGAGGCAAGTGATGTTCTTCAAGGTTCAGACACATGAAAGGGGCAGGCATGCTGTAGGTAGAGGAGCCCATAGGAGAGTAATCCCAACCAGGACCCAAGCTGAGACTTGGTCACGGGTACACCACGGAACCCTCCGCAGTGCCTGGAAAATGCTTGTGGACACTGGCAGTTGCCAGGGGGCATGGCAGGTTCTTACATGCCCACAGATTTGAGCACTGCTTGGTTTCTTCTCTGGAGGGGATTGCAGTTTGATTAAGAGTATGCTCCTAACTGCCCTATAAGTTGCAGAGAATGCCTAGAGGAGTGTGAATGGCAAACGCCAACTCTGAGATATAGACTGAGGATATGTGAAGGAACAGCCTATCTCTGAACAGAGCCTCAGATTCTGTTTCCAACTTGTATGAGGGCAAAGTGATGGAGGTACCTTTTTCATTTTCAGCTATGCTTCTGAGTACTGAATATACTGTGAGGTAAAATAAATGTTTAATAAATGGGGGAAATGGAGAAATGAAAGATTGTTTTGGTTTTTTGGTGTGGATTAGTGTTCCTGTACTCCTTCATTTTACAAGCTTTTTCACTTGAAGCTTTAGCCTCACTAGTAAATTTTAAATTTTACTTCTTAAAAAAAATGCATTCATGAGTTGCTGCTGCTGCTGCTGCTAAGTCACTTCAGTCATGTCCGACTCTGTGCAACCCCACAGACGGCAGCCCACCAGGTTCCCCTGTCCCTGGGATTCTCCAGGCAAGAACACTGGAGTGGGTTGCCATTTCCTTCTCCAATGTGTGAAAGTGAAGTCGTTCAGTCGTGTCCAACTCTTCGTGACCCCATGGACTGCAGCCCACCAGGCTCCTCTGTCCATAGGATTTTCCAGGCAAGAGTACTGGAGTGGGGTGCCATTGCCTTCTCCGATTCATGAGTTGACTGGTGCCAAAGATGCTTTGAGGGCAGCTTAGCCTTCAGGGGGGACTTCCCTGGTGGCTCAGACGGTAAAGTGTTTGTCTACAATGTGGGAGACCCAGGTTCGATCCCTGGGTTGGAAAGATCCCTTAGAGAAGGAAATGGCAATCCACTCCAGTACTATTGCCTGGAAAATCCCATGGATAGAGGACCCTGGTAGGCTACAGTCCATGGGGTCGCAAAGAGTTGGACATGACTGAGCGACTTCACATTCATTCACATTCATTCATTAGCCTTCAGGGGACCCAGAGTGCTGAACCTGTCAGGGGCTATAACTCCAGCCAAAGAATCTGTAGAATCAGTCCAGGATTACACTTTAGTCTCACAGAGTTCAGTCTTAGAGTTTTCCTCTTCTGAAGGTTGCCAGTAAGAATAGTCCTTCACTTGTCCATCAATTTACAAACAAAAATAAACTTACTCATTCTTTCTTAGTTTCTTTAAGAAATATTTATCATCTGTGCTGTGCCCTAGGATACAATACTGAGGGAAAAAAAGACATATTCCCTTCTCTCATGAAGTTTACAAATAGCTAGAAAACAGAAAGAGAGGGACTGTTATTTGTAGTAAATTTTGTAAATAAAATAGGATGGTACAACAGAGAATATCTACTGAAAGTAGAGATACTACAGTCCACAATGTGATCAGTGAAGGCTTCTTGGGCATGGGGATATCAGATGTGACGGAGAAAAGGAGTCACCCAGGCAGAGAGCAGTGAGGAGCATTTACCTACTTGAGTCATTGGAGACTTGTGAGGTTGGAACAGAGTGAAGGAGCGGCTACATCGCACAGCAGATGAATGCACAGTCCGCTCTCCATGAACAGGCTCATATTCTCTTTAAAACAGGAGGAATATATACATCCTACTGTAAAGAGGAAAAAAAAAGCTGTATTTACAGATGGTACTAGCTACTCTTGCTATTATTTGATTATATTCATTCTGTTTGAACTATTTTATATCTTATTCACTTTGCACATATTTAAGGGCAATGATTAAGTGCCAATATATGTGCTGCTCACATAAAGGTTAGTCTAATCAGACACAGACTTAACTGTTACGGACTTACAGTTCTTTGCGGTGTGCAGTTAGTCAAATAATTATACAAATGCTTTATTGTACACTGATTAGAGGTATTAAAGAGAATGGAAAGTTGGAATTGTATTTTGAGAAATATCTCTGAGAAAGTAGGTCATAACCTGAGCTCTGAAGGTAGAATAACTCATGTTCTTGTTTGGTTGTGTCTGACTCTTTGCAACCCCATGGACTGTAGCCTACCAGGCTCCTTTGTTGATGGGATTTCCCCAGGTAAGAATACTGGAGTGGGTTGCCATTTCCTTCTCCGAGGGATCTTCCCAACCCAGGGATCTAACCTGCATCTCCTGAATTTGTGGGCAAATTCCTTACCAATGAGCCACCTGGGAAGCCCTAGAATCAGTTTAGGTTCAAGGAAAAAGAGAATACATTTGATGGGGTGGTTGTGACAAACCACAAGACTCTGAGATGGAGGGGCTGTGGAGCATTTGAAGCAAAAAAACAGGGGAATAGCAAAGAGCAAGGTGGTATAAAGCAAGGTTGGAAAAGTCAGGAGGTGACAGATCACATAGGGTCTTTCAGCCCATAATAAGAAGAAATTCTTTATGTGCAGCGAAATGCAATTAAAAGAGCTTAATGACAGGATTCTGTATGCAGGTCAAGAAGCAACAGTTAGAACCAGACATGGAACAACAGACTGGTTCCAAATTGGAAAAAGAGTACGTCAAGGCTGTATATTGTCACCCTGCTTACTTAACTTGTATGCAGAGTACATCATGAGAAATGCTGGGCTGGAAGAAACACAAGCTGGAATCAAGATTTCTGGGAGAAATATCAATAACCTCAGATATGCAGATGACACCACACTTTTGACAGAAAGCAAAGAAGAACTAAAAAGCCTCTTGATGAAAGTGAAAGAGAAGAGTGAAAAAGTTGGCTTTAAACTCAACATTCAGAAAACTAAGATCATGGCATCTGGTCCCATCACTTCATGGCAAATAGATGGGAAAACAATGGAAACAGTGACAGACTTTATTTTTCTGGGCTCCAAAATCACTGCAGATGGTGACTGCAGTCATGAAATTAAAAGACACTTGCTTCTTGGAAGGAAAGTTATGACCAACCTAGATAGCATATTAAAAAGCAGAGACATTACTTTGTCAACAAAGGTCTGTCTTGTCAAGGCTATGGTTTTTCTAGTAGTCATGTATGGATGTGAGAGCTGCACCATAAAGAAAGCTGAGTACCAAAGAACTGATGCTTTTGAACTGTGGTGTTGGAGAAGACTCTTGAGAGTACATTGGACTGCAAGGAGATCAAACCAGTCCATCCTAAAGGAAATCAGTCCTGAATATTCATTGGAAGGACTGATGCTAAAGCTGAAACTCCAATACTTTGGGCACCTGATATGAAGAACTGACTCATTAGAAAAGACCCTGATACTAGGCAAGATTGAAGGCAAAAGGAGAAGGGATGACAGAGGATGAGATGGTTGGGTGGCATCACCAATTCGAAGGACATGAGTTTGAGCAAGCTGCAGAAGTTGGTAATGGACAGGGAAGCCTGGCATGCTGCAGTCCATTGGGTTGCAAAGAGTCGGACATGACTGAGCAACTGAACTGAACTGAGAAGCTAAATTTCCCAAATCTGTCCTGTTTACACACACTTTCATTTCCCAGTAGAACACAGCAGGCGTCCTTTCTCTGTTCCTTTCAGGAGATCCTGACAAGGAGGGCATTGCATTGTTAGCTGAAAGGACATACCTGGTTTGTCCACATGCTTTGCGAAAGTGGAGCTGGAGAGCTGCTGTCAGACTGGGTTATGATCCCACGTTTGAATTTTCCTAGTAAAGTCCAGAGGTCTCTATGAGTGTGATTCTAATTGTATCATTCTTTTCAACTCAATTTCAGGTGAAATGTCCATATAAGAAAGTAGACTTCAGTTGGTTCCAGGGAACAGTGAATCCCTGCCCTGGTTTATATCAACCTATCTGTGGCAACAATTTGATAACCTATGACAACCCATGCATCTTGTGTGTTGAGAGTATGTGAGTACTACTGGGAGAAAAGAACAACAAAAAAGCTTAGTCCAAGGCAATTACTATCAACCTCTTCTACAAAGTACAACAGCTATGAAGCCAGGAATTTGCTCCAGTATGCTCAGATAATAATCAGCCCCTATTCAGGAGAACACGTGGTAACACAAAGCACACTTGAGTAGAAAGCAGACTCACTGTACTCAGGAGTGTTTGCTGGGCTCTTCTCTCAGCCCTCACATTCCCATAAACCAACTGATAGATTTATTCTCACTTGAAGCTTCAAATATCCCTTTGAGTCCTTGAAATTCTTTGGTTTTAAGATAAGTTGTAGTTTCCTTCTTTCAGATATCTTCAACCTCATGTGTCTGAAATTCTGAGCTAGGATAAGGTGACCATAAAGTTTGGGTCCTTTGGTAAAGAGTCAGTGTTTAGTCTTTGGATTTATGGGACATGATTATCAGTGATTAGACTCTGAGTTCTCATAAAACGTGGGGCTTCAGAATTGATCTCTGTATAAGACAGTCCAGTTTTCATGGAGAAAAACTCTTCCCATGGCATGAGACTGGAGGCTTCTATTCAATAATAATTTTGCAATTTTCACAAAGGGCAACGGCAGGAATATGTAAACTCTAGGCCATGAGGAATTCAGCCAAAGTGTAAGAGTATTGATAGAATAAGTTGAAGACTGATATGCCTCATATATTACAAGCTCAGGCCTGACTAAATAACTTATTTTCAGAGAGATTATAGTATAGGGCATAATATCTTCAGTGGCATCTAGCATGATGGGAAGATAACAGAGTAGGGAATCCAATAACCTGGATTTTGTCTATAGTCAATATCCTTTATGCTTTTAGTTTCCTCACATATAAAATAAGGGTGACATATAATTTTACAAGTATTTTTGTAGTTCTGAAAATTATATTAATAAAATACTTATTCTGATTCTTTCTTTAGGAAATCTCAGGGGAAAATTAGATTTCTACATGATGGACAATGTGAGCTGAGTGGACTTGGAAGTGAAAAGAAGAACTTTCATTTTCTTTCCATTGAGAAAATCCTTCTCCTCCACCTCACCCCTCCTTGCATGTGTTCTTAGTGACAGAAAACTGCCCCACTGAGCTTATATCAGGTAGTTAGAGTCCTTCTTTAGACTTCTCCCCTCATTGATTCATTGCCTTTCATATTCGCCCTAATAAACAAACATTACTGAAAGTCTCACTTAACTTGGGGGCCAGATCTGTGTCTCAAGTCTCAGAAGTAGAACACAATGAACATTTGAGCCAAAGGTCAATAACAAACAGAGCTTAATCAGATCTCTGATACTGTAAACCATGGAGTAATCTATGTGAAGGCTCCTGGTTGTTTCCCAAGAACACAACAGAAATTTCTTCCATATTCCTTTGGCATTAAAAAAAATTAATAGGAAATATGGGGTGTTGTGCTCGTCATGGCCATTCCTGTTACCTCCTTTCCATATTAAACAATCTCACTTTCAGACTCAGCCTTGAAGCAGAGTCATTCATGTATGTCTGGCTTAGGTAGACAGGGCCCTACAATTTCACCACCCCTCTCTTTTCTTCATAGAAGGAGGTCTACATTAATAGTATCCATTGGTCTTTTCTTAAGTTCATTGGTCTTTGATCTTAAGAAAAAGATCATTGGTCTTTTTCTTAAGTTCTCTTGACACATTTTAACCTCTGAAACATATGGGGACATTGTTCTTTGGGTTCAATCCTTTTTCTCTCTCTATCTGCCTCTCTCTCTTTCACACAGACACACATACACACTTAATACAGAAAAAAAGACTAATATACACTCTCTTTCCCTCAGCAGCTCGCTCCCTATTGGCCTGGGAAACAGTATCGCTTTTGATTCTGAACATCCTATAAGATTATTATCAGATTATTTATATGTTCTGTTGGCTCTCTGACCTTAACTACCATGCTGATTAGATGGGGACACGTGGATCCAGTAAAAAGGAAGCAATCACCTTAGGCCTGTCATCTTTAAAATAGGAAAAGCAAACAGCTCTGGGAAAAATAGGAGAGTCTCTACCTTTACAGAGTATCAGTGTCCACTGCTCTGACTCCTGGGCTATACAGGAACACCAAGAACTCCAGGTAGGATTGTTTCCCAACATTATTGCTTTGATTTCATGTTCATAAATCTTTTCTTCTGTAGTCATTGATCTGCAATTAATGCCATTCAGTAGCTTTTTCATCTCATTTTAATTTTTTTCATCTCATTTTAATTTTTTTATCTCATTTTAATTTTTATCTCTACAAGTTTGATTTATATCTTCCATGTTTATAACTTTTAAAATATCTGGTGTGCAGTTACAATAACTGTTTTTATGACTTTATCTTCTAATTCTATTATCTGTGTCCATTTTGAGTTGGCTACTTCTCTTCTTGTTATAGGTAATATTTTAGGATACTAGATATTATGAATTTTACATTGCTTGGTTCTGAACACTTTGGTATTTTTAGAATTATTATTGAGCTTTGTATGAGATATAGCTCAGTTGCTTGGAAATACTAAGATCCTCTGAAATTTTGCTTTTTAGAGTTAGATGGGTCAGTGCAGTATTCATTAAGTGGGCTAATTACTTCTCATTACTGAGGCAAGACACTGTGGAGGACTCTACTCGAGGCACGGTGGATTATAAGGCTTTCTGGTCTGGCCAATAGGAACAAGCACCATTACCAGCCCTGAATGAGACCAGGCTCTGATATCACTAATCCTCTCTGGCAGTTATTTCTTAGCCCTGGGTAGTTTCCTCACACACAAGCACACATCAGTAATCTGATGTGCTTTCTGTCCGACTCTCCAGGGCTGTGGTCCCACAAGCTACAGCCAATCTGGTCTCTCTCCTCTCTGCTCTATCTTCCCAATTCAGGTAACCCACCTGCCCTATCAGAGTCCCTCTTTCCTCTCCCTAAGATCTCTCACAGGGCAGAAACCAAGGCCAACCACAGGGCTTGCCGTATTTGTTTCCTATCTCCCAAGTTTCAGCACTCTTCTTTGCCTGACTAGACAGTGTCGTTGTTTCATATATTTTGTCTAATTTTTTGTCTTTTCAGGTAGACAGTATAACTGGTTTCTCTTACTCTATATTATCTGAAAGTAGAAGTCAGGTTTGTTTTTATCTTCATGTTTTAATCGGAAACCTTCTAAAGCCTAGAATACAATGTCATTATTTTACTTTTTCTAAGGACCCTGAAGCATAAGTTTGTCCTCTGCAATAATACAATTCCCCCCACACCCCAGTAAATAATACATTTACTTAAATTTGCTACATACAACAGCAAAAAAAACTTCCATAATAGTATTTTTTTCTGTCATTTGATAGTAGACATTTTCAAAAAAAATTAAAGAAGCTCAGCGTATTTATCTAAATATAAGACTTCCTTCCTTTCAGGGTAAGCCCTAAAAGATGATGATTTCCATAAATACTCTACTATTGTCAACATGAAAGGGTCTTCCTTGCATTGACAACCACTGTCTGTGTTATTTTGCTTGCCCTCTCTGGAAAGTGTTTTGAATTTTGACCTTCTTCTATATGGTTCCCTTATTTTTTATCCTCTAATTGTTGGTCATCCTTGCTATCTTCTCACCTATCCCCACTTCCTCTGTTTGATGATCTCCATTGCCAATATAATTATTGCTCACATATTCATACCATGAGACTGTATCCATTTTCTTGGTATCATATACTAACATCTTAATTTCACTGGCTCAGAATTTTTAAAATCAATCTATCTAATATAAGTGCTATTTTTTTCTTTCTAAAAGTGATATTCCATATGCTTCGAGTCACTGAAAGTTAATGTTACTACTCAAGTCCTTTCTCACTTGAACTCAGTTTCAATATATAATTTGTTTAGTCCTTATTTCATCTTAAGTATAAATTAAACCCATAAACTAAATGCATATATTTAGTCCAAGTATTCAAAATGTTTCATGAGTTACTTTTATATTCTTATAACTATTACCTCAGCCTCCATCCTGTTCTCCTATCCATAGTCCTGCCTCTATTTTATAATGATTTAAACATGACCTGTTTTAAAAAGCACTATTTTTGTGAGTTATAATACAAACATCTTAGTATGACTTATAAGACACTTTTTTCATCTGCTAAAGGCACTGTATACCCAACTTGGAGGACTTTGTTAACAAACTCTATTTGCCCATAAAGTGAAGTCGCTCAGACGTGTCCAACTCTTTGCGACCCCATGGTCTGCAGCTCACCAGGCTCCTCCGTCCATGGGATTCTCCAGGCAAGAATACTGGAGTGGGTTGCCATTTCCTTCTCCAGGGGAATCTTCCGGACGTAGGGATCAAACCCAGGTCTCCCATATTGCAGGCAGACGCTTTAACCTCTGAGCCACCGGAGAAGCTCTGGTGGCACCTTATTTGCCCATAAGGTGGCAGTAAAACACTGCTGTTTAAATCAACAACTTTGATGAGACCTGGACTTCCTTAGTGGCTCAGACAGTAAAGCGTCTGTCTACAATGCGGGAGACCTGGGTTCAAACCCTGGATAGGGAAGATCCCCTGGAGAAGGAAATGGCAACCCACTCTAGTACTCTTGCTTGGAAAATCCCATGGACAGAGGAGCCTGGTAGGCTACAGTCTACAGGGTCGCAAAAAGTCAGACACGACTGAGTGACTTCACTTCTTCACTTCATGGCCAATGCATCGCATACCAATAATGTGATTTAGTGGCAAGTTACTAATGCTCAATCAGCTACATACTTCTCACCACTTCAAATGATGATAATACAGAGCTCCAGTCAGGATGCTGGACTAGAAGGACATGGAACTCACCTCCTCTCACAAATACATCAAAAAATACATCTACAAATGGAACAATTCTTACAGAACACCTACTGAACACTAGCAGATCTCAAACACTTGAAAGGACAAGGAAGAGCTCCATGTAACCAGGAAGGATGAATGAAAAAAAAGAGAGAGAGAGAGAGACAGGAAGCAGGACAAGACCTGAACGTCTGGGAGGAAGCTTAAAAAGAAGAAAGCTCCCTGCATCTCAGGAAGACCCCTCACCCGCAGGGAGATCAGCCAGGACAGAAAGAGAGCTTCAGAAGCTCAGAGAGCACTACAACTAGTTTATGACAGGTAGAACACAGAGAGACATACACAGTCATGCCACTGCCCTGCACACCCGAGCCTGAGACATGCATCTGCTGGTACAGGTGGGGTCTGGGTGCTGAAATTGGGGTTGAGAGGACAGACCCAGGGAGGACTGCTGTTGGCTGTGTGAAGACAGCCTGAAGGGGCTGGAGTGTGGTATGTCTGCAACCAGGAGTCTGGGTGGAAACAGCACCTGACTGCCATAGAAGCAAAGCACCACTGTAAAGTGGCGTGCAAAAAGCAAGGTGGGGCTGCCTTAGCAGCTTCTTTCTCCACATGTCAGCCCTGCCTCCATGGGACAGCAAGCCCCAGCCACTGCCTTAAGCGCTCCCACTTCAGCAGGCTCCCACATCCCAGATGTCACCTTGGTGTGTTCTGGGAGCAAATGCCGGTTGGTTGCCCAAGCACAAAGGCAGGGCTAAAACCATGGTTGAGTCCAAGGGGTTGCACAATCTAGGAAGCAAGGCCAAAATGTCTCTCCGTGACTATGTAAGCCTCAGATTTACAGCTCCACCACTGGCTCTGTAAATGCAGCACCTGCAAGACATCCAAGTGGACAACAGGTGCTCCAGTAGTTGGTACGGAGCTGGCTTTAGCAGCTGTGGGCCACAGTGGGTTCACATGCATGACTACCACAGTCCTGGGACCGGCCTTCAGTGGATCTGCACTGGTGGCCTTGTGAAACAATGCCTTAGGGACACCAGGGCCAAATGCTGGCACTCCCATGGTTGAGGCAAGGGCCAATGGCAGTGCCAACAGTACTTTGTGAGCCTGAACCATGCATGACAGGTTTCACCACAGAGCACGCTCAAAAGTGAACAGATCTGGCAGAGGAATACTCAGTGGCTCATTTCCCAGTGGGAGTACTCCAATCCCACCTACCTCACACCACAGCTAAGAAATGCAGCTCAGAAACAGACCTGGGAGCCTCTACTCCAACAGCTAGGGAATAGACCCAGCCCCTGACAGGGCAGTGACAACCACAGAACAAAGAGGAGGCCCTGCTAGATATCCTGTGCAGGGTCTTGTCAGCACCACACCAGTCACATCTCCTATCAAGGGGATAACAGCCAGCAGACACAGAGGAAAGAGGTGGTAGGCACCCACACTAAAAGGAGTCCTTGCATTAAAAAATATTAAATCTACACAGAAATGCTCCTAAATAAGAATAGCCCTCCAAGACCACAGGAGATAATAGTTTCTCTCAAACTCATACAGCAAGAGATATGTAAGTAAAATGAAGAAGAGGAACCACTCCCAATTAAAATATCAAGAGAACTTCCCTAAAAGAATATAGTTCCCTAAAAGAACTTCCCTAACAGACACTGAGGTCAAAGAGGAGATAATGAAAATACCGAAGGAATTAAGGATTAATGATAGAAATGCAGATTACTATAAAAAGGAACCAAGAAAAATTACAGTGTTCATTCTCAGAGATAGTAGCTGAGCTAAATGCAAAGAACAGCAGACTGAATAATGCAGAAGAATAAATAAGTGATTTGCAAGATAGAATGGGCTTCCCAGGTGGCTCAGTGGGTAAAGAATACACCTGCAATGCAGGAGGCGCAGGTTTGATCCCTGGGTCAGGAAGATCCTCTGAAGGAGAACGTGGCAACCACTCCAGTATTCTTTCCTGGAGAGTCCCATGAACAGAGAAGCCTAGGCAGGCAACAGTCCATGGAGTTCCAAAGATTCGGACATGACTGAAGCACGCACGTGCACACACACACACACACACACACAAGACAGAATAATGGAAATTATCAGAACAGAAGACATAAAGTCAAATAAAAAAAAAGAAATGAAAGCAATGTAAGAGACCTATGGGATAATTTAAAGTGTGCCAATCTATGCTGAATAGGGATTCTAGGAGGAGAAGAGGGGGTTGAAAATGTGTTTGAAGAAATTATGGCCCCAAGCTTTCCAAACCTAAAGAAGGAAACAGATATCCATATACAGGAAGCATAGAGAGTCCCAAGCAAGATAAACCCAAACAGATCTACACAAGACATCCTATAATAAAAATAGCAAAAGTTAAAAACAAAGAGGATTCTAAAGGCTACAAAGTGAAAAACAAAGTTAATTACAACGGAATCCCTATAAGATTATGAAGGTCAGAAGGGAGTGGTGAGATATAGTCAAGGTACTAAAAGAGAAAAATCTGCAACCTAGGATACTCTACCCAGCAAGATTATCATTCAGAAAAGATGGAGAAATAAAGAATTTCCAAGACAAGCAAAACCTAAAAGAATACAATACTATGTCAATTCTATTAATAAAATAAATATCAAAAGGTCTTCTCTAAATAGAAAAGAAGAATCTATAGAAAAATCAAAATTGGAAAGTAATCACTCAAATAAGCTAGTAAACAGATTTTTTCAAAAAAGTCAAGGGCTTCTGGTCCAAGATGGCAGATTAGAAGGACGTGTGCTCATCTCCTCCAGCAAGAACACCAAAATTGCAACTAGCTATTGAACAGCCATCGACAGGAGGATGCTTGAACCCACCAAAAAATATATCCCAGATCCAAAGACTAAGATAAAGCCACAGCGAGATGGTAAGAGGGGCACAATCACAATAAAATCAAATTCCACACCCACTGGAGGGGTGATCCACAGACTGGAGAACAATAATACCAAAGAAATTCTTGCACTATTGTGAAGATTCTGAACCCCAATGAGCCTTCCCAGCTTAGGGATCTGACAAGGGACTGGTAATCCTCATGGAATCTGGCCTTGAGGGCCAGCAGGATTTGATTATAGGCCTTACAGATGACTGTGGGAAACAGAGACTACAGTCTTGGAGGGCATAAACAAAATTTTGCATGTACCTAGACTCAGAGATATGCTTACTCCTTGGAAGGAAAGTTATGACCAACCTAGATAGCATATTCAAAAGCAGAGACATTACTTTGTCAACAAAGGTCCATCTAGTCAAGGCTATGGTTTTTCCACTAGTCATGTATGGATGTGAGTTGGACTGTGAAGAAAGCTGAGTGCCGAAGAAGTGATGCTTTTGAACTGTGGTGTTGGAGAAGACTCTTGAGAGTCCCTTGGACTGCAAGGAGATCCAACCAGTCCATCCTAAAGGAGATCAGCCCTGGGATTTCTTTGGAAGGACTGATGCTAAAGCTGAAACTCCAGTACTTTGGCCACCTCATGCGAAGAGTTGATTCATTGGAAAAGACTCTGATGCTGGGAGGGATTGGGGGCAGGAGGAGAAGGGGATGACAGAGGATGCGATGGCTGGATGGCATCACCGACTTGATGAACATGAGTTTGAGTGAACTCCGGGAGTTGGTGATGGACATGGAGGCCTGGCATGCTGCAATTCATGGGGTCGCAAAGAGTCGGACATGACTGAGCAACTGAACTGAACTGAACTGAGACTCAGAGGAGAGGAGCAGTGACTCCACAGGAGACAGAACCAAAATTACCTGCTAATTTTGGAGGACCTTCTGTGGAGGCACAGGTTGGCAGGGGCTCACCATAGGGACAGGGGCACTGAAAGGTCCCCCTTGGTGTAAACCCCCTTGGAGTTCTCCATCAACCTTACCATAGAGCCTGTAGACCCCAAGGCTGGGTAGCCTAAGGCCAAGCAACAGGGAGGAAGTGCAAACCCACCCATCAGCAGATAATTGTATTAAAGCTTTACTGAGCAAGGCCCTGAGCACCAGAGCAAGACCCAGTTTTTCCCATTGCCAGTTCCTCCCATCAGGAAGCTTACACAAGCTCTTAGCCTCATTCATCAGAGGGCAGACAGAAGAAGCAAGAAGCACAGTCATACCACTGCTAAAACAAAAACCTTTTTTTTTTCAAATTTTATTTTATTTTTAAACTTTACATAATTGTATTAGTTTTGCCAAATATCAAAATGAATCCACCACAGGTATACATGTGTTCCCCATCCTGAACCCTCCTCCCTCCTCCCTCCCCATACCATCCCTCTGGGTCATCCCAGTGCACTAGCCCCAAGCATCCAGTAAGTTAACCACGAGGAAAAAGCAGCAAGTTACGTCACAGATGAAGGGACAAGATAAAATCCCAGAAAAGCAATTAAATGAAGTGGAGATAGGCAACTTTCCAGAAAAAGAATTCATAATAATGATAGTGAAGATGATCCAGGATCTCAGGAAAAGAATGGAGGCAAAGACTGAGAAGATGCAAGAAATGTTTACCAAAGACCTACAAGAACTAAAGAACAAACAGACAGAGATGAATACTACTACTAGAAGGAATCAATAGCTGAATAACAGGCAGAGGAATGGATAAATGACCTGGAGGACAGAATGGTGAAAATCACTGCCACAGAACAGAATACAGAAAAAAGAGTGAAAATAAATGAATACAGCCTAAGAGACATCTGGGATCTATTCACATTATAGGGGTCCCAGAAGGAGGAGAGAGAGAGAAAGGACCTGAGGAAATATTTGAAGAGTTATTAGCTGAAAACTTCCTGAACATGGGAAAGGAAATAGTCAACCAAGTCCAGGAAGCAGAGAGTCCCAGGAAGAATACACCCAAGGAGAAATGCACCAAGACACCCACCAAACAGAAAAATTAAAGACAGAGATAAAATAGTACAAGTAACAAGGGAAAAATGACAAATAACACACCAGGTAACTCCCATCAGGCTATCAGCTGATTTCTCAATGGAAATTCTACCAGCCAGAAGAGAATGGTATGATATATTTAAAGTGATAAAAAGGAAGAACCTACAACCAAGAATACTCTAGCCAGCAAGACTCTCCTTCAGATTTGATGGAGAAATCAAGTTTTCCAGACAAGCAAAAATTAAGAGAATTCAGCTCTACCAAACCAGCTTTACAACAAGTGCTAAAGGAACTTCTCTAGGCAGGAAACACAAGAGAAGGAAAAATAAAGTTTAAAGTTTATTTTCTGTAAGTTTATTTACTTACAGAAAATAAACCCAAAACAATTAAGAAAATTATGCTAGGATCATCAGTTCAGTTCAGTCATTCAGTCGAGTCTGACTCTTTGTGACCCTATGTACTGCAGCACACCAGGCCTCGCTGTCCATCACCAACTCCCGGAATTTACCCAAACTCATGTCCATTGCATTGGTGATGCCATCCAACCATCTCATGCTCTGTCATCCCATTCTCCTCCCACCTTCAGTCTTTCCCAGCATCAAGGTCTATTCCAATGAGTCAGTTCTTTGCATCAGGTGGCCAAAGTACTGGAGTTTCAGTTTCACCATCAGTCCTTCCAAAGAACACCCAGGACTGATCTCCTTTAGGATGGACTGGTTGGATCTCCTTGCAGTCCAAGGGACTCTCAAGAGTCTTCTCCAACACCACAGTTCAAAAGCATTAATTCTTCGGCCCTCAGCTTTCTTTATAGTCCAACTCTCACATCCATACATGACCACTGGAAAAACCATAGCCTTGACTAGACAGACCTTTGTTGGCAAAGTAATGTCTCTGCTTTTCAATATGCTGTCTAGATTGGTCAAAACTTTCCTTCCAAGGAGTAAGTGTCTTTTAATTTCATGGCTGCAGTCACCTTCTACAGTGATTTTGGAGCCCCCCAAAATAAAGTCTATCACTGTTTCCACTGTTTCCCCATCTATTTGTCATGAAGTGATGGGACCAGATGCCATGATCTTCGTTTTCTGAATGTTGAGCTTTAAGCCAACTTTTCACTTTCTTCTTTCACTTTCATCAAGAGGCTCTTTAGTTCTTCCTCACTTTCTGCCATAAGGGTGGTGTCATCTGCATATCTGAGATTATTGATATTTCTCCAAGCAATCTGGACTCCAGTTTGTGCTTCATCCAGCCCAGCTTTTCCCATGATGTACTCTGCATATAAGTTAAATAAGCAGGGTGACAATAAACAGCCTTGACGTAATCCTTTCTTTATCTGGAACCAGTCTGTTGTTTCATGTCCAGTTCTAACTGTTGCTTCCTGCACACAGATTTCTCAAGAGGCAGGCCAAGTGGTCTGGTATTCCCATCTCTTTCAGAATATTCCACAGTTTGTTGTGATCCACACAGTCAAAGGCTTTGGCATAGTCAATAAAGCAGAAATAGATATTTTTCTGGAACTATCTTGCTTTTTTGATGATCCAGTGGATGTTGGCAATTTGATCTCTGGTTCCTCTGCCTTTTCTAAAACCAGCTTGAATAATTACTTTAAACGTAAACAGATTAAACACAACAACCAAAAGACACAGACTAGCTGGGTGTATGAAACATGTGCATATATGCACTTTAACATATCACATCACTCTTCGTGACCCTCCCTCCCCAACCAAATTATATCAATTATTTTATATTGTTAAGTTAATCATGTTCTCATTATGACTTGCAATTGTAATTATCTTTTATTTTTTGTCTGACTACTGAATGTGGAAAGTGATACACATCTTTTACTACTGTGATTATGTAACTATTACTCAATACCATTGTATCATGACTGGTCAACAGAAAAATAATAGAACTCTATATCACCAAACCAAAATCACTGCAGATGGTGACTGCAGCCATGAAATTAAAAGACGCTTACTCCTTGGAAGGAAAGTTATGACCAACCTAGATAGCATATTTAAAAGCAGAGACATTACTTTGCCAACAAAGGTCTGTCTAGTCAAGGCTATGGTTTTTCCTGTGGTCATGTATGGATGTGAGATTTGGACTGTAAAGAAGGCTGAGTGCCAAAGAACTGATGCTTTTGAACTGTGGTGTTGGAGAAGACTTTTGAGAGTCCGTTGGACTGCAAGGAGATCCAACCAGTCCATTCTGAAGGAGATCAGTCCTGGGATTTCTTTGGAAGGAATGATGCTAAAGCTGAAACTCCAGTATTTTGGCCACCTCATGTGAAGAGTTGATTCATTGGAAAAGACTCTGATGCTGGGAGGGATTGGAGGCAGGAGGAGAAGGGGACGACAGAGGATGAGATGGCTGGATGGCATCACTGACTCGATGGATGTGAGTCTGAGTGAACTCCGGGAGTTGGTGATGGACAGGGAGGCCTGGCGTGCTGCAATTCGTGGGGTCGCAAAGAGTTGGACACAACTGAGCGACTGAACTTGAACTTGATATCACCAAAACTAAGATCTAATAGAAAAACTTGTAATCACTTTTTAAAATCCACATGCATATCAGAATTATCTTGAAATTTTTTGAATAATACAAATGCGCAAGTATTGCTTTTTTTCTTCACAGCTCCAGATATGTTCCTAATGAGCAGTCATATTTTTTTTAGCAGTCATGTTTAAAAACAACTGAAATATATGATAATCTTTTGCTTTTACCTAGCTTGTTTCACTTTTTCTCTTTCATACTCAGTGCTCCCATTTCATTTAGTTTATGTTCTCCAGTTTCCCCATCTCTTCATTTTTCTTGATGTTTTTTCTCGTCTTTATCAAGCGTAGTAGAAAAGCTTTATATACATATATATGTACAATATATATTTTATAAAACTCGTGATTTTTTTCCTAACTAAAAAATTATGACATTTTGATTCCACTTGTTCAACATATCTCAACATAATGAAAGCCATATATGATAAACCCATAACAAACATTATCTTCAATGGTGAAAAATCGAAAGCATTTCCCCTAAAGTTAGGAACAAGACAAGGGTGCCCACTCTCACCACTACTATTCAACATAGTTTTGGAAGTTTTAGCCACAGTAATCAGAGAAGAAAAAGAAATAAGTGGAATCCAGACTGGAAAAGAAGAAGTAAAACTCTCACTGTTTGCCGATGACATGATCCTCTACATATGAAACCCTAAAGACACCACTAGAAAAATATTAGAGCTAATCAATGAACATAGTAAAGTTACAGGATATAAAATTAACACAGAGAAATCCCTTGCATTCGAGAAAACAGAAAGAGAAATTAAGGAAACAATTCCATTCACCATTGCTTATTTGATTTATATGAAGAGTACATCATGCAAAATGCTGGGCTGGATGAAGCACAAAGAAAGAAAAAGAAGTCACTCAGTTGTGTCCAACTCTTTGTGACACCATGGACTCTAGCCTACCAGGCTCCTCCATCCATGGGATTTTCCAAGCAAGAATACTGGAGTGGGTTGCCATTTCCTCCTCCAGGGGATCTTCCTGACCCAGGAATTGAACCCAGGTCTCCCACAGTGCAGGCAGACACTTTACCATCTGAGCCATCAGGGAATCTAAATGTTATTTGAGCATTTAGTTTACAAAGAAGAGTAATATCTACTACAGAGTCAATCAACTTGTTCCCCACTGCCAAAATTACTTGGGGCTCCTATAGAAAGCAGATGAAGTCAGTCAGTCATGTTCGACTCTTTGCGACCCCATGGACTGTAGACTGCCACACTCCTCCATCTGTGGGATTCTCCAGACAAGAATACTGGAGTGGATTGCCATTTACTTCTCCAGGGGATCTTCCCGACCCAGGGGTTGAACCTGGGTCTCCTGCACTGCAGGCAGACTCTTTACCATCTGAGCCACCAGGACCTCAGATGAAGCACAATCTGGAATCAAAGATTTCTGGGAGAAATATCAATAACCTCAGATATGCAGATGATACCACCCTTATGGCAGAAAGCGAAGAGGAACTAAAGAGCCTCTTGATGAAGGTGAAAGAGGAGAGTGAAAAAGCTGGCTCAAAACTCAACATTCAAAAAACAAAGATCATGGCATCTGGTCCCATCACTTTATGGCAAATAGACGGGAAACTGGAAACAGTGGAAACAGTGACAGTCTTAATTTTCTTGGGCTCCAACATCACTGAGGACAGTGACTGCAGCCATGAAATTAAAAGACACTTACTACTTGGAAGAAAAGCTATGACCAACGTAGACAGCATATTAAAAAGCATAGACATTACTTTGCCAACAAAGGCCCATATAGTCAAAGCTATGGTTTTTCCAATAGTCATATATGGATGTGAGAGTTACATCATAAAGAAGGCTGAGTGTCAAAGAATTGGTGCTTTTGCTGTCTGTGGTGTGAAGACTCCTCAGAGTCCCTTGAACTGCAAGGAGATGAAGCCAGTCAATCCTAAAGGAAATCAGTCCTGAATATTCATTGGAAAGACTGATGCTGAAGCTGAAACTCCAATACTCTGGCTGAAAGCTGAAACTCCAATACTCTGCTGAAGCTGAAACTCCAATACCTACTATATAGCACAGGGAACTCTACTCAGTGCTCTGTGATGACCTAAATGGCCATCATAAAAAAGGGGATATATGTATACATACAGCTGATTTACTCTGTGATATGGCAAAAACAAAACACTGTAAAGCAACTATATTCCAATAAAATTTTTTTTAAATATAGAAGACCTGAACAACACGACAAACTGTCATAACTGATCTTTATAGAGCACTTACTGAACAATAGCAGATTATATCAATTTTTTCAATTGCATATAAACATTCACCAAGATAGACCATATCATGGGATATAAAAGAAAAACACCTGTACAGTATAATAACACATATATGTGGAATTTAGAAAGGTGGTAATGATAACCCTGTGAGACAGCAAAAGAGACACAGATGTATAGAACAGTCTTTTGGACTCTGTGGGAGAGGGCAAGGGTAGGATGATTTGGGAGAATGGCATTGAAACATGTATATTATCATATGTGAAACAAATCGCCAGTCCAGGTTCAATGCATGATACGGGATGCTCAGGGCTGGTGCACTGGGATGACCCAGAGGGATGGTATGGGGAGGGAGGTGGGAGGGGCGTTCAGGATGGGGAACACATGTACACCTGTGGTGGATTCATGTCAATATATAGCAAAACCAATACAATATTGTAAAGTAATTAGCCTCCAATTAAAATAAATAAATTTATATTAAAAATAAATAAATAAAACAGTTAAAAAAACTAATCTTAAAAAATTTAACAGAGCAGAAATCATACAATGTATGACTTGTTTCACAAATTATTAAACTCACTCTAGAAGAAATTAAATTATAAGTCTATAGCTGAAAAATAGCCCGCAAATCCCTGATTATTTGAAGTTTGAACAGCATATGGTTTCTAAATAACCCATGAGTTATAGAAGAAGAACTAAACTGTTTTTAACAGAATGAAATATGAACACAATCTATCAAAATCTATGGGTTGAATCTAAAGTAATTCTTAGAGGGAAAGGTATACCATTTAATGGTTTAAGTAAAGAAATATATCAATCAATAACCTAGGTTTCCCATTTAAAGAAACAGGAAACAGAAAAGTAAATAAAATCAAATGCAAGTAGAAGGAAGGGAATAATAAAGATAGGGCAAAAATCAGTGAAACTGAAAGAAGAAAAACAACAAATAAAAATCAGTGAAACCATAGCCATTTCTTTAAAATAGTTGCCAATAAAAAGGGTGGAGGGGGATGTTGGGGGCAAAAGGGGAGTAAAAAATAACCAGTATCAGAAACAGTGGTGGAAATTAACAGATACTAGTTGGATAATAAGAAAATATGATGAATGTACTCCATGCACATGAATGCAAGAGCTTATATGAAATAGACCATGTATTGGAAGTCACATATTATTAAACTCACTCCAAAAGAAGCAAATAATGTAAATAGTTCTATCTAGTTAAAATTTTTTTCAGTAAAGAAACTTCCAGGCCCAGATGGATCAAAGATAAATACTACTAAACATTTAACGAAGACTTAATCCAAATATACACACTGTCTTCTGCAAAAAAGAAGAGGAAAGACCACTTTCTAACTCATTTTATGGAGGCCAGAATTACCCATGTATCAAAGATATTATAAGAAAAAAATCAATATATGGATATTTTCCATAAAATATTAGCAAATTTAGTAATACATATTTCTGGATAAAATAAAAACTCTTTGCAAACTCAGTATGGAATGAAATTTCCCTAATCAGATAAAGGGCATGTGTGAAAAATCTATAGCTAACATCATACTTAAATTATGAGAAACCTAATGTTTCCCCCCTAAAAACAGAAACAAAACAAGGGTTTCAGCTCTCAACACTTTGACTCAATATAGTATTGGAGATTCTAGTCAGTATAATAAGGTAAAAAAACAGCCAAAAGAAAGGAGAGAAAAGAATAAAACATCCAGATAGGAAAGTAACTAATGACATATAGCTGAGTCCCTTCGCTGTACACCTGAAACCATCACAACATTGTTTGTTAATTCTCTATACCCCACTACAAAATTTAAATTAAAAAAACAGAAAAGAAAATTTGAAAATACAAAAAGAAAAAGAAAAAATTGTCTTTATTAGCAGACAACACAATCACCTAGTAGGAAATAATGGAATCTATAAAACAAGCTATTAGAACTAATGAGTTTAAGCAAGGTTAGAGGATATAAGAACAAAATACAGAATAAATTCTATTTCAATATACTAAGAGAAAATAATCAGCCATTTAAATGAAAAATAATACCATTTCTACAGAATCAAAATAGGAACTATTAGGAAAATGTGATTAACAGTTTTCATGTGCTATTCATTGAAAAAACAATTTCTTGAGAAAAACATAAAAGTCCCAGAAAAGTCAAAACAGTATTGAAAAGAACATTTGAAAGCTAATTGGCTTCAAGAACTATTATAAAGTTACAATAATTGAGACAGTGTGGTTAAAGTAAGAAGAGACAAGCAGATAAGAGGAACAGAATACAGAATTCAAAAATAGAGTCATACGCATATAGGTAACTTTTTTTTTTTTTTTACAAAGATGCAAAGGCAATTCAGTGGAGAATCATAATCTTCAACAATGGGGCTAGAATGATTGGATGCATTAAGCAAAAACAATGAACTTCAACCCACTGCTGCTGCTGCTAAGTCGCTTTAGTCGTGTCCGACTCGGTGCGACCCCATAGACGGTAGCCCACCAGGCTCCCTCGTCCCTGGGATTCTCCAGGCAAGAACACGGGAGTGGGTTGCCATTTCCTTCTCCAATGCATGAATGGGAAAAGTGAAACTGAAGTCGCTCAGTCGTGTCTGACTCTTCACGACCCCATGGTCTGCAGCCCACCAGGCTCCTCCATCCATGGGATTTTCCAGGCAAGAGTACTGGAGTGGGGTGCCATTGCCTTCTCCACAACCCACAGCTTACATCATATACAAATGCTAATTCAAAATGGATCCAAGAACTAAACTCTAAAAGTATAAAAAAATTTTAGAAGAAAATATTTTGTGACTTTGGGTTAGCTAAAAATTTTAGACACAATACCAAAAGCATTATCCATAAAATAACTATTTGTAACATGGGCTTCATGAAAATTGAAATCTTTTTAAAAAACTCAAGAAAGATAAGACAAACTAGAGAAAATATTTACAATGCATGTATCTGATGAAAGAATGGAATTTAACACATATAAAACTCTCGAAACTTAATAACAAGGAAACAAACAACCAAATATAAATGGGCAGAAGATTTGAATCAACACAAAAAAGAATATATACAGATAGTAAATAAGCCAACCAAAAACATACATTTGGAAATCAAAGGGGCAGATCTGCTCCCCGAAAGAACACAGCTCATATGATTCCATTTATGTCATTTCTTAAAAAAAAAGAAACTGCTAACTAATTTATAGCCAGAGAAAACATATCAATATCTAGGGTTGGTAAGACATGAAGAAACTTTGGGGATGATATAGGGTACATTTATTATCATGATGCTTGATTTTATGCATATATACAAATGTCAAAATATCAAATTGCACACTTTATATGTGTGTGGTTTATTATAGGTCAATTTTGCCTCAATAAAACATTTAAGAAAATAATTAAAAGACCACCCCTTCTCATCATGTAAATGTAGAAATACAATGAGATATCAACTTATTTCTCCTGTTATGATGACTATCTAAAAAAGATGGTAAGTGTTGGTGAAGATGTGTACACTGTTGGTGGAAATGCAAACTGGTATAACCATTACTGAAAAATGTACTGAAGTTCCTCAAAAAACTAAAAACAGAACTACCATATGATCCATCAGTCCCTTTTCTGAATGTATACCCAAAGGAAATGAAACCAGCACCTCAAAGAGTTATCTATACCTACCACATTCATTGCAGCTTTATTCATAGTGGTCAAGATATGGAAACCATCCAAGTGTTCATTGAAAGATGAGTGGATAAAGAAATTGTAGAATATATATACACACACACACATATATATGCATACAATGGAATATTATTCAGCCTTAAAAAGGAAATCTTGTCATTTGCAACCACAGGAATGAACCTGGAGAATATTATGCTAAGTGAAATAACCCAACACAGAAAGATATATACTGTATGATACACACACACACATATATATGCATACAATGGAATATTATTCAGCCTTAAAAAGGAAATCTTGTCATTTGCAACCACAGGAATGAACCTGGAGAATATTATGCTAAGTGAAATAACCCAACACAGAAAGATATATACTGTATGATCACCCTTATATGTGAAATGTACAAATGTTAAATACATAGATTCAGAGAATAGAAAGGCAGTTATAGGGCTAGGGAGGTGGGGAAAATGCAGAGATATTGGTCAAAGAGCACAACACTGCAATTATGTAGGATGAATAAGTCTAGAAATTAAGAACAGTATGATGTCTACAGTTAATAATACCATACTGAACACTGGAAATTTGCTAATAAAATAGATTTCAGGTGCTCTCATCTTTAAAAAAAATGTTAACTATGTGTTAACTGTATTAATTAGCTTGAACATAGCAATCATTTTGCTCTATATTCATATCAAGTCATCATGCTGTATATAGCAAATAAAAATTTTTGTTAAAAAAAGACCAGTTCCTCCATCTATGTACACTATCTCCTCCACTGTTGTCTTCCCAATAATATTATTTTAGCAATTTTATCAGTATACTGATAAAATCAATTTTTATCAATTTACTCTTTCTTCTGGACCTTTTCCAATAGTTTATATACTTCCTATTCTATATACAGATAAAGAGAAAAAAAAGGAAAAGAAATAATTCCTGGACTCATTTTCCTTAATTTTTCTTCATTAACTTCTTCCTATTAGAGCAAAATATCTCTAAAGGGTAGACTACAGAGACTGACTCCAGTTTACTCCCTTCTATTTTCCCTAAGTCTACTGTGTGTGTGTGCTAAGTTGCTTTAGTCATGTATGACTCTTTGCAACCCCATGGACTGTAGCCCACCAGCTTCTTCCGTCCATGGGATTCTCCAGGCAAGAATACTGGAGTGGGTTGCCATTTCCTGCTCCAACGTCTACTCTCATGACAACAATAAAACTGTTAGCATCAAGACCAGAGATACCTCTACGCTGCAAAAGCCAATGGTTTTAATTCTCATTTTATTTTACAAATCAACAACATTTCATATATGTTTTCTCCCCTGTTAGGTTCCCAACACAACTTTCTCTTGGACATTTCATCTTAGTCTCTGCAAATTCCTATTCATCAACTGATCATAACATACTAGAGTGCTGCAGTGTTTCAGCCTTGGACCAAATTTGGATTTTATCTATACTTATTCTCTTGGTGATCTCTATCCTCTGGGCTTCCCTGGTGGTTCAGCTGGTAAAGAACCCCCTAAAGGAGATGCGAGAGACACAAGTTCAACCCCTGGGTCAGGAAGATCCCCTAGCAAAGGAAATGGCAACCTGCTCCAGTAATTCTTGTCTGGAAAATTCCATGGGCCAAGGAGCCCGGCAGGCTATAGTCCAAGGGGTCACAAAGAGTTAGACACAGCTGACTGATGCTGAGGCTGAAACTCCAATACTATGGCCACCTTATGTGAAGAGCTGACTCATTGGAAAAGACCCTGATGATGGGAGGGATTGGGGGCAGGAGGAGAAGGGGACGACAGAGGATGAGAGGCTGGATGGCATCACCGACTCGATGGACATGACTTTGAGTGAACTCCGGGAGTTGGTGATGGACAGGGAGGCCTGGCATGCTGTGATTCATGGGGTGGCAAAGAGTCGGACATGACTGAGCGACTGAACTGAACTGACAGAGCGTGCACAGGTACATACACATTTCTTTTCAAAAATCTAGATTCTTGTACACAACAGCTCACTCCTCATTTTTATTTGAATATCTAATCAGAATAATAAATTATTCTGTACCAAACTGAGTCTTAACATTCTTCCCCCTCAACAATTATTTCTTTCTCATTGCTCCCCAACTCATAAAATATCAACTCCAGTTTTTCCAGTTGCTAAGCCAAAAAACCTTATAATCATTCTTAACTCCACTCTTTTTCTCACACCCAACATGTGGTCCATCAGCAAATTCTTTTGGCTCTATCTTCAAAATATATCCTAAAGCACTTTTCATCACCTCCACTTGTTAATTCTCAGGCTGTCACTGTCTTGTTTAACTTGAATTATCACAATAATCTTCTAATTACCATCCTACCTCTCCTTCCATATGCATTAACATTATACATCAACATAACACATTCAGCAAGAATCATTCTATCTAAACAGAATTTTAATCTTGCCACTTCCTTCATCATAAATCTCTAATAGCCAGGCTAATTCTTTGATAAAGGCCCCACAACGCTACCTGGGAGCAATTTTCTGTTGTTTTAGGTTTTGTCCTCTGGTCTCTTGGTTATTCCCTCTGAGTCACCTCCCCTCCACTAGAAAATCCCCCACAAAAAAATGGCCTGGGTTTACAGCTAATTTTCTTAACCTACTTTCTTCCCATAAATATTTTGTATCATATTTCACAAAACAAGGCCTATTTTTTTTTTTTTTAACTGTCTGTGCCTTTTAATGTAGGCTTGCTGAGTTTCTTCAAAAAACAGTTTAGGTTCTTTACATACCATTTTGCATTACACTTTACTGGACAAAAGGCACACTTCAAACCTAATCAGAAGAAGCCCTTCTCAACCTTTGCTCTTGTATAGTTGCATGCATGCGTGCTAAGTGGCTTCAGTTGTGCCCAACTTTGTGGCCCTATAGACTGTAGCCCTCCAGGCTCCTCTGTCCATGCGATTCTCTAGGCAAGAATACTAGAGTGGGTTGCCATGCCCTCCTCCAGGGGATCTTCCTGACCCAGGGATTGAACATGCATCTCTTATGTCTCCTGCACTGGCAGGCAGGTTCTTTATCACTAGAGCCACCTGGGAAGCCCCCTGCTGTATAATGACTGTTAGACAATGCCATGTAGGGGCTTCATTGTTTCAAGAGTTGATGAGATATATCCTTAAGATCCTTAGAAAGTTTACTGACTAGTACAATGGTCTTACGAAGGATCATCTGAAAACTATCTGAGGTTTAAGAGGGTTTGATAGTTTCATACTTGTATATACCCTGTGATGTTTTGCTGGCAGCAACCACGCTTTTATTTTTGTCCTGAGTCTCCTTCTGAGAGAGACTCAGGATGAAAGACAACTACTGTTTAAAATCCAGAAAGCCCTAGGTTTTATATTCCCTCTAGAGGAGCTGAAAAATGAACAATTCCTTCTTTAGCTCAGCTCTATTTTTTATGTACCTTAGGATGAAATCAGTTGATATTTTCAACACTTAACCTAGAAATCTCCTTAGCAAGATCTATCAGTTTGTTAGATGGCATTTTCCCTACTTTCCATGTTTCCTAAACTTTTCATCAATAATTTTTTAAAAAGTCCCCTTTCCCCCAACTTTTGTAACATTTTTCCTATTTTGATTTAAAGCCTCTCCCCGAGCCTCCCAAGATGGGGGAACTGAGTTTTCTAACCCAAATTCCATTAACTGTAACTGTGTGACTAGTTCTCAGCAATAATGAGTGTGTTGTGTTTTACTTTTAAGCCAAGTTAGTAAAAAATCCTGTGTGACTCCTTCACATAATGATACTCTTCTTCCCATTACCCTGATGAAAATGGACACAGCAAACCTGAGCCATGTGTTGCAGCCAGAAATGAAAGGAGACTGGGTCTCTTCATCACAGGTTGGAGAAAAGCTGCCTGTAAATCAGGGATAATGACCTGAACTTTACAGAACTGGGAAAAAAAAAAATAGACTTCCTCCTGTGTAAGTCATAATGCATTTGGGGTAATTTTTATATTAACTGAGATTATTCTACATAAAAAAATTTATAGGGAATTCCCTGGTAGTCAAGTGGTTAGGACTTCACACTTCTACTGCAGAGGGCCCAGATTCAATTCCTAGTCGGGGAACTAAGATCTCTCATGCTGCATGGTATAGCCAAAAAAAAGAAAAGGTAAAGCATTATGTTTTTTATAAGTCTGAAGAAAGGGAGTGATTCCTTCTTGAGCAACTGGGGAAAACATTTCAGATAGGTTATTAAATCAGATTCTGATAGATAGAGATAGCAACAATTGTTTGAGAAAAAATATTAATGGACAAAAGTAGAGGAACAGAAAATACAGATTACTCAGAGTCTAGTGGTATGTGCTTCTGGTGTTTGTAAAGGAAACCAGGAGATGAAATTGAGACAGAAGGTATGCCAGTTCACAGAATGATCCCTAAGCCAAAGTTCTTAAACTCTACTGGCTAAGCTTTGTAAGCAATGGGGAGGCACTCCCAGTTGCTGTTTCCCTGGGGTAATTTGTCTAGACCAGAGTTGACAGATATGGGAGAGATCTGTATAGCAGAAATAATGGTATCATTGAACTTAAAAATTCTTGCAGAGGCTTTTCTCTAGAGTTCAGGGCAAACATAATACTGACTTGTTCAAACTAAATCACTTGATCTGTGAAATACTGCTTTCTCATGATTTTAAAAGACTTTGGCAAACTTTCTCCCCATATTGTACAGTGTGTTAGCAATTTAAGAGGCTTCCACTAATGGCTATAATTAAGCTTCAAAGGGAACAGGCAAAGTCAGACACTGAGTGGAGCTGAAACTGTTCCCTTTTCCCCATTGTTACCAATATGCAATTTACCCTAGCTTGCCTTCCATCACATTTTCCAGAGAGTGAATAAATGTTTCAATTTAGGATGGTAGGAAAATCCATATGCCAGCAAGAATTTTTATTGCCATCCAATTCAGAGCTAGCTGAGTCACACTGACCCACTGTACAACCCCGTAAACAGCATGACACTCCAGAGACTTTTGCGTGCTGGCCTATTCTCAGGCTCCTTTGCAAGTATCCTTAGCAGGTATCCTATGCTTCCACCTACTGAACGATTTTGTGTTCAGACAGTTGATGGTCTTCACATATTCATGTCTATTTCTCATAGATTTCAGCTCACTTTTATCTATACCTATGTGCCCTCCTCCTTCAGCATCCAGTGTTATTTTGCTACAGAACTCTTATTTATCCTCCAAGATTCAGTTGTGCAAGTATATTTTTTGAGAACTTCTCTAACTTCTTCTTCTATCATTAGAAAAGATGTATGATAGATATAATCTTAAAAATTATTATTTTAATTGGATCTTTATGCACTCACAGCCTGAGAATATATTTTCTAGAATGCTATATTTGAATTGTACCATCTATATTTAACTTGCTAAATTGTGAGCTCCTTGAGTATAAAGATAATACTCTAAGTGCTAAATTGAAGACATGCAAATTGATATGAGAAGCTAAAGGAAGCAAAGCCAGATAAATCTATAGAAACCATTCAAAAGCCTCAAAACTCAATAATGATATAGAAAATCATGAGGCAGTTTAGATAAGGTGACAATAAGACAAATAAGTAAAAATATGTAAATAAATACAAAAACAGTTTGAATTCTTTCATTCGAAACATATCAACAGGAAAATTTAGAAGAAAAGAAAGATTAAACCCTCGTCTTGCCCTCCAGATCATTATAATCTCACATTGTGGGCAAAGCTACCAAACAATAAATAGTAAATAATGTAACATAGCAATTCAGTACCAACCTCTTTGCAACAAATTTCTAAAAATTCTAAGAAAAGAACGACTCCAGGAATAGAATTCAACCCTATTACCTTGAACTCTTTTATTGATAAATTTGATGAAACCACTGAAGGTGGGATTTTATGTTAGGAATCAAGCAGGTCTCTCATATGGGGAATGATGGCTGGCCGAAATGAAAGATGGAATACTCTCTACGTAAGTCAAGAAAATAAACCTGAAAAGGAGAGGATGGCGGAGATGTGACTTCATATTTAGAGCATGCACCCTACATTTTCCTTTAAGGCAGTTACAAAATTAACAGCTGTGACAGTATTTTCTTCGTCCTCCTGCTGCTGCTGCTGCTGTCATGCCAGTCGTGTGCGACTCTGTGCGACCCCATGGACTGCAGCCCACCAGGCTCCTGCATCCATGGGAGTTTCCAGGCAAGAGTACTGGAGTGGGTCGCCAGTGCCTTCTCCATTTATTCCTCCTAGGTATGTTAGTTCAATGATCGTTACCTTCTTGTTCAGTTGTTCAAACAGTCACAGAGGTCTACTCCTGTATCTTTATCCTTTCACAATTATAGCAGGAAAGACATCTAATTCCTTGCTGATGTTCAATCGATGTGTCTACTATATACCTTAGATCTACCAATCTAGTTACTAGGTCAAATAAGAGAAGAAAATTCTTTTTTTTTTTTGACACATAAGGATAATGGCATCCTTTCAAAGTATTCCTAAACCTATACTATAATAATATCTTTTTGGATCTTACCTAAATTAATGCTAAGCTGTAACACTTAAATTTAAAACTAAGAGACTTGAGGAGGCTTAATATAAAAATACATATACAAATGAAAACTTAAAAATGAATTCAGTAGAAATATACAAAAACAAAAAAGAAAGAAAATTAAGAATAGAAAAATCTCTGAATGAATTTTCTTTTAAGAGTTATAACATCAGCTAACTTCCAAAAGAATTTTTATAGAAAAGTATAATTTATGATTTACTTTGATTTCCACTGTGGCTAAAGCAATATAAATAAATATAGATAGCCTTGACCATAGTGAAACAGGAACGAAGGGAGTATGGGCGGTGGGTCAGAGATGATCAATGGTGCAATTTACATGAACCAAAGAGAGAAAACTGCCACTCAAAAACGTACAAATTGCAAAATTTGACTCTGAAAGATGTGGTTAACTATGTCCTCCTTAATAAGGGTCAGTGAGTATTAGAATGTATTCCTTCTGTCTCACTAGGAAGCTGTTAAGGATAAAGGGGTTTATAAGTGAGATTACAGTCCTATTGAAATATAGCTACAGGAAATCAAAGAAATGAAAGGAAAGCTAGAAAACGAGACATGAGCAAATATCTACATGTGTAAAACTAAGAAGACAGATTTTGAAAAATGTTGGCTAGAATGATAATTAATGACCTGTGATTAATGCATAGTGCAAATTATTTTTAAAAAACATTTGTTTTCTGAATAAATGTGGAATTGCTGAACACAAGACCAAAATTTAAATAAAAAAGATTAATTAGATATAGATTCTGTTCACAAGGAACATCTAGTAAGGAGATGTTTGAAGGGCATAATTTTACAAAGTAGAACAGTTTCACAAGAAAAGCAGAGACACAGGTCATGAGAATTATGAAGAATTAAGTATTATTAGTGTGAGACAGTGACATTCTCAAACTCAAATGCCTTCTAGTGTCAGCAACAAGTAAAGGACACATTTGAATGAGGCAGTTAGCACTAAATTTTAGCTGACTTTTGCCATACAATGAAGGCCTCAAATACTAAAACAAAACAAAACAAAACAAAACATAAAAACTTGTGGTTTATTTTTATTTCCTGTTAAATATTCAAAATGTAAATATTTTTGAATATTTAATAACAAGACTGTTATTCTTGTGGTGGTGCTCAGTCATGTCCAACTTGTTGTGACCATGCGGACTGTAGCCCACCACACTCCTCTGTCCATGGGATCTCCCAGGCAAGAATACTGGACTGTGTCACCATTTCCTGCTCCAGAGGATCTTCCCAACCCAAATACTGAATTAGCGTCTCTCATGTCTCCTGCTTGACAGGCGGATTCTTTACCACTGTGGACTATTATTAAGACATTTAAAAAACATTGTGTGGGTCAAATAAAACACATAAACAAGCCAGAATTGATCTTCATGGTACTAGTTTAGGATACATTCCTTAGAAGATTAAGAAATGTTCTATGAAGAATACAGTAATCTGGACTTGCCATTGTCTGATATATAGAATTTAGACATGTGATTAAAGAAAAGAAATCCCAGGCAAAGGCAATATCATGAGTTAAGGCAGGAAAATAGGAATGTGATGGAAATAAATGAGAAACTATGGAGAGCTTATTTTGGAAGAGGTATATATTGCATTGTATATATTGTAGAGGTAAATGGAAAGGAAAATGGAAAGTTAGGTCCATGAATCAAGGAAAATTGGATGTGATCAAACAGGAGATGGCAAGAGTGAACATCAACATTTTAGGAATCAGGGAACTAAAATGGATGGGAATGGGACAATTTAATTCAGATGACCATTATATATACTACTATGGGCAAGAACACCTTAGAAGAAATTTTCTTCAAGAAAATTAAGAGATACCAAGGGAACATTTCATGCAAAGATGGGCTTAATAAAGGACAGAAACAGTATGGACCTAACAGAAGCAGAAGATATTAAGAAGACATGGCAAGAATACACAGAAGAATTATAAAAAAAAAAAGTCTTAATGATCTGGATAACCACAATGGTGTGACCACTCACCTAGAGCCAGACAACCTGGAGTGTGAAGTCAAGTGGGCCTTAGGAAGCCTTACTATGGACAAAGCCAGTAGAAGTGACGGAATTCTAGCTAAGCTATTTCAAATCCTAAAAGATGATGATGTTAAAGTGCTGCACTCGATATGCCAGCAAATTTGGAAAACTCAGCAGTGGTCACTGGTCATTTTTCATTCCAATCCCAAAGAAGGGCAATGCCAAAGAATGCTCAAACTACCACACATTTGCATTAATTTAACATGCTAGCAAAGTAATGCTCAAAATCCTTCAAGCTAGGCTTTAACAGTATGTGAACTGAGAACTTCCAGATGTACAAGCTGGATTTAGAACAGACAGAGGAACCAGAGATCAAATTGCCAACATCCACTGGATCACAGAACAAGCAAGGGAATTAAAAAAAAAAAAATCTGCTTCATTGATGACGCTAAAGCCTTTGACTGTGTGGATCATAACAAACTGGAAAATTCTGAAAGAGACTACAATAACAAACTACCTTACCTGCCTTCTCAGAAACTTGTTTACTGGTCAAGAAGCAACAGTTAGAACCAGACATGTAATAATGGACTGCTTTAAAATTGGGAAAGGAGTACATCAAGGTTCTATACTGTCACCCTGTTTATTTAACTTATACAGAGTACATCATGCAAAAATGCCAGGCTGAATGAAGATTGCCAGGAGAAATATCAATAACTTTACATACGCAGATGATACCATTTTAATGGCAGAAAGCAAAGAAGAATTAAAGATCCTCCTGATGAAGGTGAAAGAGGAGTGAAAAAGCTGGCTTAAAACTCAATATTCAGAAAACTAAGATCTTGGCATCTGGTCCCATCATGTCATGGCACATAGACGGGAAACAATGGAAACAGTGGACAGACTATTTTCTCGGGCTCCAAAATCACTGAGGACAGTGACCGCAGCCATGAAATTAAAAGAAGCCTGCACCAGTTTACTTTTAAAAAAAAGAAATATTAAATATTTCTAATTTCAAATATTCCTCAATATAGTAACTATTAAAATATCCTTTACAAATAAAACACACACATTACTCCCTGCTCATTCTGAATCAACTGAAAATCACTGGCATTGGACTCACATTAAGATTTTTTTCAAATAACAGTTGTATTTCAGCCTGGAAAATAATTTTTCTCATGCAGCTCTGGTGACTATGTAGATGACCCACCTCTTTTAGGTACATCTTGGATGATGTGGAGTCTGAAAAGCCAAGTTACACCCGAGATTCCATTCCCTGGTGGTGGTGACTCATTGGGATCACAGACATGCAGGACCTGTCTGAAAGAGACACAGCATCAAGTGGGGCTCCACCAGTGAGTCATCCCTTTCATACAGTGAAACCTTAAAGGGAAGGGTAGGGAGGATGTATTGAAGGCTAGGAAAACACAGATTACTGGTGGAAAATGACATCCTCTATTAATAAGATCTAAGGTAAGATCTAAGGGTAAGATCTAAGGTACGACTCATATAATTGTTCTAATTTTTAAGATTGATGGGGAGCATGAAGCATTTCTTTGAATTGGTGACAGGTTCCAATAAATGCTTATATAGGACTGCAGATGGTTTCAGAATGTGAGTTTATAAAGAAGGTGGAGATCCCAGTTCCCTTTATCATGTCTATATATATGTCTCAGTGTGTGTTTCAGAGCTCTCGGAAGTGTCTTGAAAGAGAACCTGAGCTGGACAAAGCAGCCTTGATCTGAGTGAGCTAACTGGCACCATGAAAACATCAGGTGTCTTTCTGCTCCTCTCCCTGGCTCTTTTCTGCTTTTTCTCAGGTGAGTTTTTTTTTTTTCCTTAAAGTTAAAATCCAATACTTACATTGAACTGGAAACAACAAGTGTATTTGTCCACCATATTTCAAAATCCTAATAATTTTAATACAAAATATCAATTCTGAGAGATTATCATAATGACTGCAATAATGAAAATGGGTGATGGTAATAATGATAGAAATAACTTTCATCTGTTGAGCATACACTATATTCTAGGCAGGTACTCAGGGCTTTTATGCATTATCTGCAACACACATAACAAGGTATTCATAGACACATTCCATATATAAGAAAACTGTAGCACAAAACAGTTAAGAAAATTTTAAGGACTTGTAACTGAGTTTGAGCAAGCTCCAGGAGTCAGTGATGGACAGGGAAGCCTGTCATACCATGGTTCATGGCGTCGCAAAGAGTCAGACAAGACTGAGCGACTGAACTGAACTAGTAAGCAGAATTTGGAATTTGAATCTAGGTCTTCTAGACGTCACAGGTGTCTGTTCCAAAGGAACAGTATGGAGAATTGATAACTATTTTAAATATTAGCTTGGCTTTCCAAGACAAAGCTAAGCTTTTCAGTTCTCATTATTCTTATAATTAGGACTCAAATAACTGAAACTGAAACAAGCAGAAAACAGGAAACTCAGAGAATCCTTCAGAAAAAAATCATCGAACCTTAGAATTCATAAACATATGTTATTGGTGAACTAAACAACTCTTGAAGTAGGGGAGTATCTTTGGCCACATTAATGAGCAGCAGTCATATATTCTACCAATTCTGATTATTCAAAGGACAACTGTACTTCAGTCTGATGCCTTTCATCATACCATCATCCATGTGAATGAACAAGGCCACTGCATCTATTTTTTTCTTTCTTTATTATTCTACTCTGTGCCTTTGTAGTGGACAAAATACACACTAGAGTCTCTGGACACAAAACCTAGGTTCATCACATCCACCACTAGCCTGTGTCAACTAAAGAAATAGGTCAGTTCTCTGAGAGAGTCTTTCATTCTTAGAATGCTGGACTTGAGACTGAGTCCTAGGAATCTGCAGATCTGGTGTATCATTTTCTGTGATAAAAGTAGTTGAATTTGGCTGCTATCAGAGACTGTAGATGCCCAAATGTGTAAAAACAACAGTTTTTCAATGAAATTGAGCAGATGAAGAAGTCATTGTTCACAGGGAGCTGATAATATTTTCATAAGCAAATATATTCAGAATCATAAAAAAATGAATAAAGGGTTTCTGTAATATTATGAAGTAATTCTGACTAGTAAAGCCAAGTAACTCAAGTAAGTGGATCAGTCAAGTGCTGAAATGGTGTACAAACAGATTTGACTATATTAAAACCTACTTGCAAAGACTGTCTAAATAATTAATAATTTATTTTTTCTTTTTACAAAGGCTAATTGGATCTGGGTGACTAATACAAACAAATACTAATACCAGAACAAGGTCCCTGATAGGCATGATGACATTTGGGAAGGCACAGTGCCCAGGAGCCTTAATGTTGAGACCAAGAGGAATGAATTTCAGTTCTGGCATTTCCATTTTGTAGCTGTGTCACCTTTCTGAGTCTCATTTTCCTCATCTGTAAAATGTGGATATAAAAGGACTAGCCCTGGGGAGTTAAATGAGAAAATGTACATAAAACGTTTAACATAATGGAACATAGTAAGTGTTTGAAAAATGTCTATTAATATTGCCATCACTAAATTTTAAAAATAAAAGTACTAGTTTGGCTCAGTCAGACTTAGCAGCAGCAGCAGCAACTTCCACTTTGACATTTCCTACATGTAAGACGGTGATTTGTACAGTGGAAAAATGGCTGAAAATTTTAACAGTGAGCCCTCCCTGGTCAAAACAATTATTTGGGAGTAGTTAACAAAAACTATGGACTTCCAGACCCTATTTGGTCTCATATAATGGAATTTTTCAAGTGGTTGTCCTGGGAGTCTATATATTTAATAATCAGTCATATCATTTCAACGTGGTTGGTAATCACTACAGTAGTTCATCACTAACTTTCTTTCAAATTTAAAAGCTTTATTCTCTCCTTATCCCCATTAACAGAGAATGTACTTTGAGGTATTTCCAGTTGTCTTCCCATAAATACTTGCCACCCTTCCTGCCTTTGAGGTGGCTGTGGACTTATATGTAAGGGGGTACTGCTAGTATTAGGAGTTCTACAGACAAGGCCAGAGATCAAAATTCAGCAGCTCATACCAGGACTGAACCTAAGACTTTTATTATTATAGCATTTTTAAACCACTGTGCTAATTAGTCACAACCTAAAATCACATATTTAATCATAAAGATGGAAGGAAAGAGAGAGAAGCAAGATTGTACTTTTGAAATACGATCTTTCAGGAATATAGAGAGATGTAGCAGGAAAAATGAGTCATAGAAAATAAGTTTGTTCTTGCCAGTCTAAATTTGAGCTGAGGTTTTAAAGCTGAACACAGAAGGCATAAGAACAATTTCAGGCTCAAAGAACAGACAGCAAATCCAATCCCTACCTTCAATTTCCCGACACAAATGCTTTGGGGAGGGACCAGAAGCAGTAAACTTGGGAATGGCAGAGTTAGAGTCAACTTTCCAACCCAACTTCTCCAAAGTGAGGCCAGAGATGATAAATCATTTCCACAGTAAATGAGTGACGGAGCCAAGACAGTAAGATGAATCTCCAGATGCTTAAACTATTTTTCTCACTCCACCCCAACCTCCCAGAAATATTACACCATCATGGTCCATATCCACACATCACTTTCCAAGTTTCTACTGTTCCCTAAGAGGACAACAGGTATAAAAATGTAAAGTAACCAAACCATGACTTATTGAGATAACCAAGAACCAAGTACAAGTATCATTTTAGGCTTTGGGATTACCTAATATTATAAATCCCACTTTTTTGCACATTCAAAAATTACAGTGTTTGGATTTCATGCTTTTTTTTCTTTCTTTTTTTTTTTTTCCCCAGGTGTCTTCGGTCAAGGACCTCAGGTCGGTGTATATAATTTTATTTATTCTTCTGACCTGGGTGGGTGGCTCTTAGCTGGTACTCCCTGACCAATGAGGTCTGTCTATGGGTAAAAGAGCAAAGAAATGGACAAGCAGGACAGATGCAGAAAACAACAGAAGTTCTTAGTTTTCTAACTACAATCTCTTTATGAGAATACTGGTTTCAGTTTAAAAGGGCCTAGACACCCACTCTCAGATTTTGTTAAAATTAAATGAATATAAATAAAAAGAGAATGAATTTGTGGTAACACTCATGCTCTTTCACTGATTCCATTGTGTAATCTTGGGCAAGTTACTCAGCTTTTCTGAGCTACAATTTCCACACCTACTGAAAAGGGATATTACCATTTACCTCACAGAATCAGATTTAAATTACATAAACTATGTGGGATCATGTGGTAAACTATGTGTAGTTACATAAACTATGAAAGGATTAGTTATTGATTAATAACGATCTTCTGAAAGAGTTAGAAGAGAGATTATTATTTTCTTTTTAGAAGGCAACCAAGAGTAGACAATTTGTGTAGTGTTCTGCAGTGAGTAGACACAGACTGGTTCAATCAAATTTAAATACAATTTGGGTTAAAAAGTGGAAAGGGCACAAATTATCTTTATTGTTTGGACTGGTACGTTACAAATTAATCCACCAACTTTTTACTAGTTTTTTTGTCCTAGCTATGAAATAGACAACACAAACAAGAGGTATGTGCCCTGCCAATCACACCCGTATGTCCATAGTGAACAGTGATACTTGACCTTGGCACTGGTTGTTGTTTGCCTTGCTGTGCCCAAGAACCCTGGGCATCAAGTTTCCAGACACTACTGCCAACTAATCAGGAGTTGGCAAAGAAGCTGAAAAACATTTTCCAACTTTAATATATCTACTACATCGTGTAAGACATTTTCCTCCCAAATTTTAGTATCTCAGACATTGGGATGTATCTTGCAGTGAATGACACCTTACAACTGCCTGCCTGTGTGTGTGTGTGTGTGTGTGTGTGCGCGCATGCACACTTGTGTGTGCATATGTGTGTTTATACTGATATACATAATTGTACATCTTAAAGTTGATTTCTTCTTATATTTAAATAGTTATGTTAGTACAGTCTATATTATATATCAAAAGAAGCAAACAATAATAAGACATAAGATCCAGCCAATATATTTTATACCTTATTAGGTAGGTATATGATTAAGACCATTACACATAGGTTTTTACAATATAGACTTTAATCCTGGTTTTCTCATTAACACAAAAGTTACTTCCCATCTTTGGGCTCTTATTTCCCAGATCTTTAATGTTTCACAGATTTTTAGTGGTTTCTAATGTTCATTTAAAATATTCTACTGATTCTATTCCTTTAGATGAGCCTACGTCTTATATTCTGCTTGCTTTAGGATCCCTGGGGATGTTCACTCAACATGTAGATCCTCAGAGACTAGGCCAGACTTACTGAATAATAATCCCAGATAGGAGGCTTTGGATCTATATTCTAGGAATGTAGCACTGGAATGCACTGATTTTGGAGTGCTCCAGTATGTTGGAGACAATACAGATGAGTCCCAGTTTGAATATTTACTGCCTGTGTAATTTGAAGGATGTCTCTTTCCCTTCTCATTGCCTTTGTTTCCACATCCCTAAAATGAAGACTTGGATTCAGTGATCGCTAAAGCCCTTCTGGCCTGAGGTATCTGAATCAGTGGGAACTAAACATGCCTTACCAAGACTGCTGTCTCTCTTCCATTCAAATATAAATGGCAAAGAAGTTGTCACCTTTTGGATGACATCAATGCTACACTCTCTTCTGCAAGTCTGGAAAGGGGGTGACAGTCCCAAAGCCAGGCAGAAGAAGTTGACGCTAACCTTAGGAGGTTGTCTGCCTAACTTTGATCCAGCCAAGACAAAGGAAGAACAGTTTTTTTCCAACACCCAACTCATTCTTTCCTTGCAAAGAAGTCTTTCATTATGAAGCATCTTATGGAAGATTATAGCTAGCAGTCTTAATTATAGATCTGTAAAAGTTTCTCATTCTTTCAAAAATATTTTTTGAGCTAAACAAAAAGTATGTTCTAAGACTTTTGGAATTCATGGTCCTGTAAAAATTTCCCCATAAATGTAAATGACTACTATGCTACCAAATCTTTAATTTCCCAAGTAAGAACATTAAAAAACATAAATAGTAAAATAAAAATAACAAAGATAAAGCTATTATTTATCATCACCACCCTTCATTTCAGAAATTGTAGTATAATATTAATAACAAATGCTTGAAAGTCATAATCACAGAATACAGATAGTCCATTTAACCTGGATAAATTTTTATTAGAATCACTTCCTACACTATCTTTAATTTTTCTTATTTTCTCTATCAGGCTGTGTATTTGGGAACCATATACTTAAAGACATGTTTAAATGAATATTTATGACTGGGATTAACAAATCCCTCAAAAACAATGATAGGCAAATGTTTTCTTTTATGATAGTCTTAGGAATACCTAAATTTAGTTTTGTTGTATTTTAAGATAAACACATGGCAAATTTTAATACAGTTAGTAAAACAATGCTCTTGACTAGAAAATGGTGTTGTTCATGCTTCCTAACAACCTTGAAATCACTTATAACTATTATACTGACAGAATACTTAAACATTAATACAATTTGGAGATGTTAGTCAGCCTCAACAACTTAGCTACAGAGGAAAACCAAGGCCTCAGAAAGAGGACCTCACTGAGTCAAGTTTACCAATAGCAGTAAAGCTGTGTGGTCATCATTTCAGGATATTTCCATAGCGCCATGCTACCTCTAACCAGCAACAGAAAGCAATTATGCACTTTATGGGAAAGTGCTTTGAGCAGTGTAATTATCGAACAAATACAGAATAGTGTTCACTAGCCTTATATCCTAAAGAAGTAATGGAAAGAGTAGTTTCAAGTAAGACAACTTGTCTCTGTGTGTTGAAGGGATTTGGAAACTTGAAGGAAATGGAGGCAAAGAGAGCAGAATTCATTATATAAGCTTCAGGTCAGAAATGCTGAGGATGGCTATAGGTAGTAAATCTGAAATTAGTGAAGAGGCTTAAGATAAAGAAATACATGAAAGGGAACACTTGTTCCCTTTCTATCCCTGAGGGATAGAAATGATGATGTTTTAATCTGAGGGCAGGTTGACAGATTTGAAGAATGGTGCTCTGATGGAGTGGAGAAGGCAATGGCACCCCACTCCAGTACTCTTGCCTGGAAAATCCCATGGACAGAGGAGCCTGGAAGGCTGCAGTCCGTGGGGTTGCTGAGGGTCAGACACAACTGAGCAAATTCACTTTCACTTTTCACTCTCATGCATTGGAGAAGGAAATGGCAACCCACTCCAGTGTTCTTGCCTGGAGAATCCCAGGGACGGGGGAGCCTGGTGGGCTGCTGTCTATGGGGTTGCAAAGAGTGGGACACAATTGAAGTGACTTAGCAGCAGCAGCAGCAGTGATGGAGAGTGGAAAAATTAGAATGCAAAACTCGTTTAGAGGGAAAAATAAAGAGTTCTATTTTGGACATAAATGAATATTAAGTATGAATCAAACTGTTGACTAAAGGTATCTTGTATATTTCTGACAAGTAGAAACTAGACATTGAAATTTTGTTTTTTTTATAAAATTTTATTTAACTTTACAATATTGTATTGGTTTTGCCATATATCGAAATGAATCTGCCACAGGTATACATGTGTTCCCCATCCTGAACCCTCCTCCCTCCTCCCTCCCCATACCATCCCTCTAGGTCGTCCCAGTGCACCAGCCCCAAGCATCCAGTATCGTGCATCGAACCTGGACTGGCGACTTGTTTCATATATGATATTATACATGTTTCAATGCCATTCTCCCAAATCATCCCACCCTCTCGCTCTCCCACAGAGTCCAGAAGACTGTTCTATACATCAGTGTCTCTTTTGCTGTCTCGTATACAGGGTTATTGTTACCATCTTTCTAAATTCCATATATATGTGTTAGTATACTGTATTGGTGTTTTTCTTTCTGGCTTACTTCACGCTGTATAATAGGCTCCAGTTTCATCCACTTCATTAGAACTGATTCAAACGTATTCTTTTTAACGGCTGAGTAATACTCCATTGTGTATATGTACCACAGCTTTCTTATCCATTCACCTGCTGATGGACATCTAGGTTGCTTCCATGTCCTGGCTATTATAAACAGTGCTGCGATGAACATTGGGGTACATGTGTCTCTTTCAATTCTGGTTTCCTCAGTGTGTATGCCCAGCAGTGGGATTGCTGGATCATAAGGCAGTTCTATTTCCAGTTTTTTAAAGGAATCTCCACACTCTTCTCCATAGGGGCTGTACTAGTTTGCATTCCCACCAACAGTGTAAGAGGGTTCCCTTTTCTCCACACCCTCTCCAGCATTTATTGCTTGTAGACTTTTGGATAGCAACCATTCTGACTGGTGTGAAATGGTACCTCATAGTGGTTTTGATTTGCATTTCTCTGATAATGAGTGATGTTGAGCATATTTTCATGTGTTTGTTAGCCATCTGTATGTCTTCTTTGGAGAAATGTCTATTTAGTTCTTTGGCCCATTTTTTGATTGGGTCATTTATATTTTCTGGAATTGAGCTGTAGGAGTTCCTTTTATATTTTTGAGATTAGTTGTTTGTCTGTTGCTTCATTTGCTATTATTTTCTCCCTAGACATTGAAATTTTGAAGACAAGAAAAAAAGTCTAGGACTCATTAGTATCATCTGGGGAAATACATGTTCTCAGGGAAAATCAAATATATAAAGTTTTCTTGAAAATGTATACAATTAGTACCCAGGAGGAAGCTAGAAAAGATAATAAAAAAAGAGAATAAATAGCTAGAAAACTGGGGGTACTGACATATATGAATCAGAAAGGAGTTTTAAAGGTGGGGGTAGTCAAGAATAGCACATATAAAGAAGTCATGAGCATTTTATAAATATCCAATGGGTCCTGAAAGATGTCATTTAGAGAGCAGTTTTGTAGGCTACAGTCCATGGGGTCACAAAGAGTCAGAAACGACTGAGTGACTTCACTTTCACTTTCACTTTGGTTGTGTGGAAGCACTATTAAAACAGGGGAAGTAGAAGTCAAGTTAGAGAGGTGTTAGGGAAACTGGTATTAAGGGAGCTGGGAAAGAAAGGGGTTAATTTACCCACAAAGGTAGTATTTTTCAGTAAAGAGAAGAAATGAAGTCTTACATCCTAAGGGAGTGTGTGCGTCTGCAAATTTTCACTGAATTTTTTTAAGAATTAAAATATTGAAACTCAACATTCCAAAAACTAAGATCATGGCATCCAGTCCCATCAACTTCATGGCAAATAGAAGGGAAAAAAGGGGAAGCAGTGACAGATTTTATTTTCTTAGACTCCAAAATCACTGCAGATGGTGACTACAGCCATGAAATTAAAAGATGCTTGCTCCTTGGAAAGAAAGCTATGACAAACCTAGATACCATGTTAAAAAGCAGAGGCATCACATTGCTGACAAAGGTCGGTATAGTCAAAACTATAAAGAAGGCAGAGTGCTGAAAAACTGACACTTTTGAATTGTGGTGCTGGAGAAGACTCTTCAGAGTCTCTTGGACTGCAAGGAGATCACAACAGTCAATTCAAAAGGAAATAAACCCCGAATACTCATTGGAAGAACTGTTGCTGAAGCTCCAATACTGATGCAAAGAACCGACTCACTTGAAAAGACCCTAAAGTTGGGAAAGATTGAAGGAAAAAGGAAAACAGGAAAGCAGAGGATGAGATGGTTAGATAGTATCATTGACTCAATGGAGACGAATTTTCGCCAACTCCAGGAGATAGTGGAAGACAGAGGAGCCTGGCATGCTCTGGGGTCGCAGAGTCAGACATGACAGTGACTGAACAATAACAACAACCAGCCTGGCTCTCTGCCTCAGAGCAGGGATTTCTGGCTGGCTCTGTAAAGGCATTCTGCAAAGACCACATTCTGAGCCTTTGGCCACCTGATGTGAACAGCTGGCTCACTGGAAAAGACCCTGATGCTGGGAAAGATTGAAGGCAGGAGGAGAAGGGGACAACAGAGGACGAGATAGTTGGATGGCATCACCGACTCAATGGACATGAATTTGAGTAAGCTCCAGGAGATGGTGAAGGATAGGGAAGCCTGGTGTGTTGCAGTCCATAGGGTCGCAAAGAGGCAGACACAACTGAGTGACTGAAAAAAAAAAAACAAATCTCTGGAATTCTCTGAGGGTGGTTCTTTTCTGTCCCTAGTCACCATGCTACATTTTTTCACAAGTGAGTGAAGAGTATCCTTTAGACATGAAGGAGGAAGCATTTGAACAATAGTTGTTATTTCTCCCACCAAACTGAAGAACTAAGGACCTAGCTTTACTAAGCTATTCCACCGTAAGAAGTCACAGCTACAATTTGGATTATCAAAGCTGGAGCATCCTTAGGGATTTTCTAGTCTCATGACACTTAGCATTCTTTATGAGTTAGAGCCTTTCGGAATGTGATGAGAGATACAGTTAGTGCAGGCCTACAATGAGAGGCTTATTTTCTACACTACTCCTTCAGGACTATTTCAAATATTCCACACTGACTTTCTACAACTCTTAAGGTGACTACATTTGATTGTCATAAAAACCCTGGGAATGAGGCATGGCAACTGTATTTTGGGTTTTTATTTGTTTTTAAAATTTTGGTTAAGAAAATTGAGGCACAGATGTTGAGTACTTTGTCCAAGATAACACAACTGCCCAATGGCAAGTGGCAGAAAAAGTTCTATAACTTGATTCCTGAGATACCTTCAGGGATCACGGGAAGCCACTGCAATTTACAAGTATGTAGATTCGTGTACCTATGTTAATTTAAGGAGGCTTGGTAATATACCAGTTAGTTGATTTGGTTTTATTCACTGAAATCCTTTGCTGTTCCTAGTCCTATTTCCAGGGGTGATGGAAGGGTCAGGTGGGTTTGGGGAGGGAGGAGGGATCTGGAAATTCTCAAAGCAAAGAATCTCCCCAAGTGCCACTTCCATGTTGCTTTCTGAAGGACAAAGGAGGCTGCAACACAAGATCACAGGGTTGGATGCCAAGGAAAGGTGGCTTAAGGAGGCGTCTCTTTCAAGTAAGAGACTTTTTTTTTCTTTTCCTTACCTGACCTGAGAGGCCACATCTGGCATCTTCCCCATATGCCGCTTTGTTGCAAACATCTTTGCCACAGGGGTTTCAGCCCTTGTGTAACTAGTTAGCTGCAAGGCAATTTTGCCATAAAAGATAAACCGGTTGATGGCTTGGGTTGGTATTTCAGCTTTCACTGGTTGACCGTTTGGTTTCATTTCTCCATTGATACAGTATTCCCATTTTTATATTATATACATCTTGGCCCTTATAATGGTCTGGATAGTGAGGCGCACCCTGGCAGTTTTAAAATAATGGCTAATAAAAACTTCACATATGGGCTTGACAGAAAATATGGTGGTAATACTTATTTAGCACTACACCAGGAAAATGGCACCCCACTCCAGTAACTCTGGCCTGGAAAATCCCAAGGATGGAGAAGCCTGGTAGGCTGCAGTCCATGGGGTCGCTAAGAGTCGGATACGACTGAGCGACTTCACTTTCACTTTCCACTTTCATGCATTGGAGAAAGAAATGGCAACCCACTCAGTGTTCTTGCCTGGAGAATCCCAGGGACGGGGGAGCCTGGTGGGCTGCCGTCTATGGGGTCTCACAGAGTCGGACAGGACTGAAGCAACTTAGCAGCAGCAGCAGCAGGAACAAACAACAGTGTAAAAGCTTTACAAAGTAAAACAAATAGTTACAAATGTGTATCCTAGTATTTGGAAAACAATACCACTCTTAATGAAGGCAGAAATTTTAGTAAAAAACTGTGAAGCCAAATGAGGAAACAAAGTAGCAGAAAAAGGTACAATACTATGAATGAAAGATGTTGAAGGCACCTGCTTAGGTACAACCCATAAAATTAAATTAGGTATTTGTGCAATATGGCCATGAATCTGCACACGTTAAATACATTCAAATATGCTATATTTTGCAATAAAGTTTTTTTAATTTTGCTATGAAAAATAAATTTCATTATATTCTCATTAATGTCTCTCTTTTATTTTTGGTAATTTTATCTTTTATGGAAAAATTGCTTTATAGTCAATTAGCTATCCATGAAAGTGTCTGTGGCAAAGATGTTTACAGCAAAGAAGTTGACGATGAAAACACTTAGAACCTGTAGGGAGACACCTATCTCTGACTGAGATGCCCTTTTTCTCAGTTTCCACATTGCCTGTATTTGTCCCATTGTGGCCTTTATGACACACGGTGCTGTAATTACCTGCCCTTCTCTGATTCCCTAATGCAGATAAGATGGTGAGCTTACTGATATATTTATAACTTCTTCCTTCTTATATCACCAGCACCAAGCCCTGTGTTCTCTAAATACTAGTTACCCATTAGCTCTATGTGAAATAAAAGAAAACATGATGATTCTGTGGTTTAAAGAATTTTCTTGACTCACGCACATAACTGCAAATGTGTACTTTAGTGACATAAATACAAAATACATTGGTTTTTTGTTGTTGTTGTTGTTGTTTTTAACATTCTATGGTTTCCCTGGTGGCTCAGACAGTAAAGAATCAGCCTGCAATGCGGCAGGTTCGATCCCTGGGTCAGGAAGTTCCCTGGAGAAGGAAATGGCAATCCACTCCAGTATTCTTGCTTGGAAAACCCAATGGACAGAGAAGCCTAGAGGGCTACAGTCCACGTAGTCACAGAGAGTCAGACATGACTGAGTGAGTAACACACACACACATTCTGTGGTTTATAATATCCTAAAGATTTTCCAGCTTTTATTTTCTATTTGGAGACCTAAAGAAAAGATTACTGTCCTGAAAGTGGTATGAGAAGATGGAGTTATCTGTAAGAGCAGAGGAGAAAGTGGGCCTATATGTAGGACAATAAGAAGCCTGGGTATCTTCTGTCTGACCCAGCCCTAAGAAAATCACTGGTTAGGATCATACTACACAATCTTAACAGTACAAGATGCCAAATTTCAACAAAAAGTTATATTCAAGAGTTGGATACCTTAAACCTGATATATGTAATAATATTTTTACAACTCAGTTGTATGGCTTTTTTGCTGGGCACCTCCTCATGCAAAGTTTCAGGGGGCTTTGTCAGTATATAATGGTTTGCTAATACTTTAAACAAATGATTCATCTTACCTGTGCCCATACAGTCCACTAAGAAGTTACTCTAATAAAGTCTACATGGCCTGACTATAAGCAAGGTCAAGGTATATCATGACAGTTGGTCTTTATTTCTCTCAATGAAGATTTGTTGGAAATCAACAACTGTATATTGCCAGAAATTCTGGGTCAGCCATGAAAAGTATGTTCAAGCACCGGTCTCAGTGCTTCTGGTTGTATGGCACTGGTAAGCCACTTAATTTCCTAAGGATCAATATTCATGTCTGTAAATTGGCTAATACATTTTATATTGTTCAATGTGAATCTCTGCGTTACTGTGAGACGATGGAGTTGATCCATGTGGGGACAGTTTGGAGATTATGAAGCAACTGATAAACATAAGATAGTATTATCTTAATAAAACTATGATGGGGTAAAATATGGTCCCTCTATTCGTGTTTAAATGTTACTTCATTCCACACAGCTGCCATCTGAAGGAGTTCAGTTTTACCTACTGCATATTGCCTGTTCTCTGGAATAAAATGGCTCAAATGTTATCTGCACACCAAATACTGACTCAATTGAGAGTGAATTGAAAAGAATCTTAAAACTCCAGACTAATTCCAAGATATCACTATAACTAAGGAGATACCTTAGTAGCATAATCATTCCGTCTCTAGAGCCCATGATGATAATCATTAATTGGTCACAGCGTGTTTTCTCACCAAGGCTAGATGCAACCTCAGAATCCTTCAAAACAGAACAGTTTAGGGCAGTCATTACTCAGTTATTGTAGTAGGCACAAAAGTTCAAATTCTACAGATTCTGGGACAGAGTAAGTTAATGTAAAGATATTAGAATTTTGTTTTCAAGAGATAATAAACTGATATAGCAGCCAGGGAAAACTGACCAGTTATCAAATAACACCTGGGAGCGTCTTGCAGTGACCATTCATATCTTTAAAGCAATTCAGGAGGAATGCTTTTGTAGTTACACTAATACAAATTTTCTTGTTTTTTCATCTGCGGCATACAGCATGTAAGATCTTAGTTCCCAGACCAGGAATCGAACCTGTATCTGCTGCAGGGGAAATGTGGAGCCCTAACCACTGGACAACCAAGGAATCCCAATACAGTTTTTTTTCCCCCCATTTAAAGACCCAAAACTACTCTCAATTGGTACAAATTAGCATTGGAGGATAAAACCATACCCATAGCATTTGTCTCACTCCTCCTGTAAGAAATAAGCACCTGCCTTATATCATTAACATACCCCTGAATACAGTGACTATAGACATGTGTTCTTTAAAGAAAAAAATCTTAATTATGTTTAATACATTCTAGTTAGAAAAAGAAAGTGATTTTTACTTAGAAAACTTTACACCACAACTATGTACAATAATATGTATAATTTTAAGTTTACTGTCCACAACTTATCTGAGGGACAGTCCCTTAGACAGAATGCACTAATATCAATGTCACTGCGTTTACTTTGCCAGGTTGACTGTGGTGAGTTCAAGGACCCCAAGGTCTACTGTACTCGGGAATCTAATCCCCACTGTGGTTCTGATGGCCAGACATATGGCAATAAATGTGCCTTCTGTAAGGCAGTGATGTAAGTATCATATTCATCAAATCTACCTTGCAAACACAAACTTCCAGAATAAGATTATGACACTGTCCTGGAGATATTCTAGAGAGTTCTACTCATACCCATCCATAGAAACTGAAGTAATAAGCTTCAGGCAAATGAGTTGAAAACAAATGAAACAAAAACAAGCCCCCGCCAAAGTTATCTGAAGGTTTCTAAATTATCTGAAAAGATGATCTCAGGTATTTCACTTTGTTAGTATTTTTGACTCAGGTAACTTAAAAAAAATTTTTTATGTCTTTAAGCATTTTGATACATTTTCTTAGTTTTTCATTTATTTCTAATTAAAATTTCAATCATTTTCATACAATTATGTTTGTTGTTATTATAATTTTGGAAAAGATGGAAGAAAGTTTTAGAAGTGTAGTCAAGTTAAAAATTTCCTCAAAATCAGAAACATGAAAAACTTAGGAGAAATTTTATCGATAAAAATATTATCCAAATTATTTTCTGATATTTATTTTATAAAAAATAATATTTTGTAGACAATAAGTTCCATTCATTCTGATGAAAACAGCCTTTCAATAAACAACAGAGAGGATTATCCTTTATTACCCAGACTATACAAATTTTACCAATTATATTAGGAAGATTCTACCAAAGAAAAATATGTATTGAGTTTACATGTTTATAAAAAACAGAACAAGTGCTATAGATTTTAGTCTATATTATTTTAGTTGACTATTAGATTCCCGATGAAATGTATTTTATATTTAATAAATATTTATTCCATCAATTAATCAATCTTTTGATTAACTGACTGCTCTAAAAGCCAGGGGATTTAAGCAAGATAAAAATGATCACACTTTCTAGTGTCTTCTACCACTCTCATCATTTTCTTGTATTAGAGTTTCTTCTATGAATTCCTTAACTTTCCTTAATTAACCCATAAAATTCCTAGGCACAGGGAATATATAAATCCCTATCAATAACAGGGCTAAGCATGTAGAATGATATTAATAAATATTGAATCTATAGATAATACACATGTGCCTATATTTCTATATATCTGACATATCAATATCAACATTTTCCCAGGAGAAGGGCAGTAGGGTAAGGTGAGATTTGATTTAATGGGCCCACATTACTCAGAGGGCCTGAAAACATGTCTGCTAAAAAATGTCAAAGGCCTGAATATTTGGTTGAACCTCTTACATCTTCTATCAGGTTAGAACTATGACAGTATAGTCTCTTTGCAATTATATCTCAATTTTTACATCTGTATACATATTTACTCTCAGATAATGAACAGTTAAAACTGAAAGGTCTAAACCTTAGTAAAACTCTGAAGTTTAAGATTCATACTTTCTGCAATGAGGCGAGATGTTACCTCCAAGTGCATTTAACTAAAACCTAATCATAGACATGGATACCTGTGAATCAATTGATTCTATGACAGTTAAACCTTTTTCCAACCTCTGTGATGGATAGTAATGATACTGCACTGAGCATATATTTGTCTTTCTTTTTTGTAGGAAAAGTGGTGGGAAAATCAACCTAAAGCACCGTGGAAAATGCTGAAGCAGAACCAGAATGCTGAAAATGCTGAATCAGAGAGCTGACTTGCCAGCTCTCTCGTATTTCTTTACTTGCCTCTGCTTTTACTTTACTTTTCTCTAGCGAATCCCTTCAATTTATAAAGACACACCTTCTACTCTACCTTGAGCTTAGGATGTTCCATATACATTTTTCTTGATTCGCTTGTCAATAAAGTAAATTCTGTAAAATCACTGTTTTTTTTTTCTTTTTATAATCTGTCACCAAAAAAATAAAACAAAACCTACAGATACAATATAGAATACTGACCTGGCATAAACTTGGATAAAAAGACCTGTTTTTCTGATGGAAATCAACCATGCAGTGGTCACCATGGGAACCTAGGAAAACCCCCTCCCTCCTCTTTTGTTTTTTCCACTTCATTTTTTAATTGGATAATTGCTTTACAGAATTTTGTTGTTTTCTGTCAAACATCAACAAGAATCAGCCATAGATACATCCATGTCCTTCTTTCTCTTTATTCGTGGAATATCAGTGTAAATCATGAAGGAATTTTTACTGAGATGATCATATGTCTATAATTATTTTACAGTATCTATGATTTAAGTCTTAGATCACAAATTACATTTTCTTCCTAATTTCAGGAAAAATATTTTATATAAAAATAAAACATTTATCCTCTCTGGACCATAGTTTTCTTATCTCTAGGGAATGATGAATTATATTATTACATAATAGATACTTCATAAAGACCTACTTTATTTGGCTTCCCAGCAACATCAAAGGATCTAGAAGAAAGAAGTGAATATATGTTCAATAAATAATGAATAGATGCAAAGTCTCTAAAACTGTGTAAAGGAATGAAATTAACTGATGTTAATCATGGAATGAGAGAGTTGGATGAAATGTGAGAAATCTAAAGGCCCAGAGAAAGCTTACTTATACTGCCAAAGAAAAAAGCTCCAGTTAGTAGAAAAGCCAAGGTTAAAACATAGCTCTTTTGATAACCAGTTCCGTCTCCACATAGCTGGCTCAATCCCAGGAAGACAAGCTAGATATATAAATATCTCATTCTGAGCCATCCAATTGGAAGTGCTGAAAACCTACCCTTTGAGTACTCTAATTCAATATAGCATGTATTTACAGATAACATCGTCCTGGGTGAACTCACACAGAAGACCGATCTAGATATATTTACTAGATGATCATCCCTCTGCCAGCAAATATTTACTGGGTGCCTACTCTGAAGGAGGCTCTTTCTGGTCTCCATACTTGAAATATAGTTATGGATAGGGATAAGAAAGGAAAAAACATACAGACAAACAAACAAAAAACCCCTATCTTGATGAAGCTTATATCACAGGAAGAGGTAACAGACAAAAAATAATCATAATAAGTAAATAAATAATATAGTAGTACTTAAGCAGAGACAGTAGCCAATTGCAATACTAAGTCAGATGATTAGAAGAGTTCTAACTAGAAGAAATGGAGATGAGGGAGTTGGCCAAACAAGTATCTTGTGGAACAGCAAAAGGAAAAGCTAGAACACAGTCCTTTAGTCTGAAGGACACCTGATTTGTTCGAGGTTCAGCAAGCAAGCAACAGTGACTGAAGAGGGATGAATATGAGGGCAAATTTCTGGTGATACGGTCAGAGAGGCTAAGCCTAAATCATGACTTTATAGTCAATGTTTTCTCTATGTAGTTTTGTAATCAAGATTTTTTTTTCCTTTATCATCCCCATTTATAACTGTATTCCAAGCATGGAGAACAGAGCCTGAGTCACAGTAGGTACTCAGGAAATGTTTTCTGGCAGAGGGATTTTTTTCTTTTATTCTTATGTATAAAAGTATGTTAACTAAAAACATTAAGACCATTTTTTTCTGTTTGTAAAATCTCAATTATATCTTATGCACATAGATGTTACTCTTCATGTATATAATTGAAGAAGGTCTAACCAAAATGGGGGATGCATCTGATGTTTAGGTAAAGAGCCTGGTTGTGGGGGGCGGGGCATGAATTAGGTTGAGGAAAAATTAGGAAAAAGAAACACCTTATACTCTTGTCAAATGTGGGATTTGTACTCTTCCATGAATAAAGATGCTGTGCTGTGTGCTTAGTGGCTCAGTTGTGTCAGATGCTTTGAGACCCCGTGGACTGTAGCCCGCCAGACTCCTCTGTCCATGGAATTTTCCAGGCAAGAATACAGGAGTGGGTTTCCATTTCCTACTCCAGGAGATCTTCATCTTCCCAACCCAGGCAGTGACCAAAACCATCCCAAAGAAAAAGAAATGCCAGAAGGCAAAGTGATTGTCTGAGGAGGCTTTACAAATAGCTAAGTAAAGAAAAGAGCAAAAGGCAAGGGAGAAAGGGAAAGATATACTCAACTGAACGCAGAGTTCCAGAGAATAGCAAGAAGAAATAAGAACGCCTTCTTAAATGAACAATGCAAAGAAACAGAGGAAAACAATAGAATAGGAAAGACTACAGATCTCTTCAAGAAAATTGGAGATATCAAGGGAATATGTCATGCAAGGATGGGCATGATGAAGGACAGAAATGGTAAGGACCTAAAAGAAACAGAAGAGATTAAGAAGAGGTGGCAAGAATACACAGAAGAACTATACAAAATAGGTCTTAAAGATCTGGATAACCATGGTGGTATGGTCACTCACCTAGAGCTGGACACCCTGGAGTGTGAGGTCAAGTGGGCCTTAGGAAGCATTACTATGAACAAAGCAAATGGAGAGCTATTTAAAATCCTTAAAAATGATGCTATTAAGTGCTGCACTAAATACGTTAGAAAATTTGGAAAACTCTGCAGTGGCCACAGGAATAGAAAAGGTCAGTTTTCATTCCAATCCCAAAGAAGGGCAATCCCAAAGAATGTTCAAACTACTGTACAATTGTGCTTATCTCCCACATTAGTAAGGTTATGTTCAAAACTTTCAAGTTAGGCTTCAACAGTACATGAACCAAGAACTTTCAGATGTACACACTGGGTTTAGAAGAGCCAGAGGAACCAGAGATCAAATTGCCAACATTCGTTGGATCATGGGAAAAGCAAGGAAATTACAGAAAAAATATCTACTTTTGTTTCACTGACTACAATAAAGCCTTTGACTGTGTGGATCACAACAAACTGTGGAAAATTCTGGAAGATATGGAGTATCAGACCAGCTTACCTGTTTCCTGAGAAACCTGCAAGTGAGTCAACAAGCAACAATTGAACAACTGACTGGTTCAAAATTGGGAAAGGGGTATGACAAAGCTGTATATTGCCACCCAGCTTATATAACTTCTATGCAGAGTCCATCATGTGAAATACCAGGCTGGATGAATCACAAGCTGGAATCAAGATTGCCAGGAGAAGTATCAACAATCTCAGATGATACTACTCTAATGGCAGGAAGTGAAGAAGATCTAAAGGACCACTTGATGAGGGTTATAGAGGAAAAAGCTAGCTTGAAACTCAATATTCAAAAAGCTATGGCCAAGGCATCTAGTTCCATCACTTCACAGCAAAGACAAAGGGAAAAAGTGAAAACAGTGACAACTTTTATTTTCTTGGGCTCCAAAATCATTGTGAACTATAGCCATGAAAATAAAAGATGTTTGCTCTTTGGAAGAAAAGCTATGACAAACCTAGAGAGCATATTCAAAAGCAGAGACATTACTTTCCTGACAAAGGTTAGTACAACCAAAGCTATGGTTTTTCCAGTAGTTACGTATGGATGTGAGAGTTGGACCTTACAGAAGGCTGAGTGCCGAAGAATTGGAGCTTTTGAATTGTGATGCTGGGGAAGATTCTTGAGAGTTGCTGGGACAGAGGAGATCAGTCAATTCTAAAGGAAATCAACACTGAAAATTCACTGGAAAGACAGATGCTGAAGCTCCAATACTTTAGCCAGCTGATGCGATGAGCCAACTCATTAGAAAAGACCCTGATGCTAGGAAAGATTGAAGGCGGGAGAAGGGGACAGCAGAAGATGAGAAAGCATCATCGCCTCAATGGACATGAGTTTGACAAACTCTGGGAGACAGTGGAGGATAGGGGAGGCTGGTGTTCTGCAGTCCAGGGAGTTGCAAAGATTTGGACACAACTTAGGGACTAAACAATAATGGGTAAAGATTATTCCCCTTGCGGAAGGGGGAAAACCCACATAATACAAAATTAGAGTAAGGCCATTGTAAGAGGGGGACTCTTTTAATCATACAGACCACAATATGAGTCATGACTCTGACATAAGCTATGTGCTTTTGAACAAGTCATCTGGCTTATTTGCATTGTGGTTTCAGTTCAGTTCAGTTGCTCAGTCGTGTCCAACCCTTTGTGACCCCATGGACCACAGCACAACAGGCCTCCTTGTCCATCACCAATTCCCAGTGTTTACTCAAACTCATGTCCATTGAGTTGGTGATGCCATCCAACCATCTCATCCTCTGCCATCCCCTTTTCCTCCTGCCTTCAATCTTTCCCAGCATCAGGGTCTTTTCAAATGAGGTTGTGGTTTACTCATCTGTAAAATGATGATACTAGTCCTTACCTCCTAAGTGTACTGTGAAGACTGACATCAGTAGCTTCTACTTTGATGTTCTGTCATCAATTTCAGCATTATACTAACTTTATAAACCATGGTCAGGGCATCTTTGCTCTTTTTCTCAGTATTTACACAGTTTTAAAAATGCCTATAGAGGTTCCCTAAAAAACACTAGGAATAAAACTATCATATGACCCAGCAATCCCACTCCTGGGCATATACTCTGAGGAAACCATAACTGCAAAAGACACCTGCAAATGTACCTCAGTGTTCACTGCTGCACTATTTACAATAACTAAAACGTGGAAGCAACCTAGATGTCCACTGGCAGATGAATGGATAAAGAAGTTGTGGTATATATCCACAAGTGAATATTACTCAGCTATAAAAAGGAACACATTTGAGGCAGTTCTAATGAGGTGGATGAACCTAGGGCCTATTATACAGAGTGAAGAAAGTCAGAAAGAGAAAGAAAATACCATATATTAACACACATACGGAATCTAGAAAGATGGTACAATGATCCTATGTGCAGGGCCACAAAGGAGACACGGACGTAAAGAACAGACTGGACTCAGTGGAAGAAGGAGAGGGTGGGATGAATCGAGAGAATAGCATTGAGACATATACACTATCATATGTAAAACAGATAAACAGTGCGAGTTTGATGTACAAAGTAGGGCACCCAAAGCCCATGCTCTGTGACAACCTGGAAGGATAGGGTGGGGTGGGAGGTGGGAGGGAGGTTCAGGATGCAGGGGACACATGAATTCCTGTGGCGGATTCATATTGATGTATGGCAAAAACCATCACAATAAAGTAATTATCCTCCAATTAAAATAAATAAATTTTAAAAAATGACTATCTTCTATTCATTTACCATTTTTGAAAATACACATGGTTTTCTTTTCTGTCACTATTATCCATATACTAAGTTCCCTGCTCATTACAGAAATTAAGCCCTCTTTGGTTTCTAATCTCTGAAGTTATTTAGCTATTCTAATGTCAACATGTAGAGTGCTATCTGTATTTTGATAACTGAATCAGTGCACATTTTTGGAAGTACTACCTTTCCACATAGCTCACTCCTTCTTTCCCCTGTTAGAACCGTCCCCTCCAGCCAGGTGAGACTCCTGTTGGCTGTCCACATAAAAATTACATTTCCACCACTTCACCGTCTCCTGCCTAAAAAGCCTCTTGTGCCTTCTTCTGTCACTCTGCCTGCCCTTTATTCCTCATACAAAATTCTTATCTACATCTTAAGGCTATTAGTTATTTCCAGGCTTATTTCCAGTGCCATAAGTGAATAAGTGAGCAAAATACCGTATCTCATCTAGTTCTGAGCTATTCTTTGGGTATGAAAGGGAAGCATGTAAAAAGGCAGAACCAATACAATATTGTAAAGTAATTAGCCTCCAATTAAAATAAATAAATTTAGATTAAAAAAATAAAAAGCAAACCAGAGGAGACCAGTCAATAATGTTTCTTAGAAGAAGGAAGTCACATATATAAAAACAAACACTCTATAGGAGTCTGGGTTCGGTGATGCATATATTTTTTAAAGCCTAGTGAATACACACTAAAGATTTATGCATATCACAGTTTGCAAATTGTATATCAAAACAAAAAGTATAAACATGCACTGCAGTCTTAGCTATAATATACATAGTGAAGTTCTTAGAGCAAAGGGTACGGATATCTGCAATTTACTTTGAATTCCATTAAAGGTGGATTAATGAATAAACGGATCCATATAGGATGAAACAAGTGTAGTGAATACTGACGGTTCAATCTAGAAGGTGGGTTCATTGTAAAATTATTTTAACATTGCTGTTATGTTTAAAACTTTTCTGTTTTTTTTTTTTTTTTTTTTTTTTTTTTTTAGTGATCTTTTAAAACACAGACATTCTGCCAACAGGAGCAAATACTCATAATAATTCTGTTTATGTTCCTCATTGTTGTGATCCAGGAAAGAACACAATGTTTCAAGTATAGTTTGTACTCTTCAAAGCATAAAAAACCAATTCATTTGATCTGAACAACCATATCTATCATTATACTTTCAAATAAAAATGGAAACTTTGTCAAAACTGGATCATAATAAACATAACCACTAACTGTCCTAAGGCAAGTTTTTTTTTTCTTTTTCCATGCCAACTGTTGCCAAGTCACGTCCTCAGCTTTTCTATTCTTACTGGTTTTTTGAAGTGAAATTCCCTGCAAATATGACATTCTTTGTCAACAATTAGGCTTAAGTGAAGGAGGCAGGTATAGGGGCTTTTCTGTGCCAATGTAAAGGTTTCTCGACGTAGACACACAAACTCAGAAACATGAACTCTAAGATAAAAAGAGGATCAAAAGGGAAGAAAAGGCCAGAGAAAAAAGTAACTAAGATAAAGACTGAAATAATTCACCACTAATAAGGGTAATCAACTACTTACTATTAACCATCTTCACTGTGATAAGCACACAATCATTATCACATTTAAAGTTAGTAACAGCTGTGAAGTTATAGTCCCATTTTATAAAAGAGAAGCCTTTAGTAGAGAGAGATGATTAGGCCATGATCCTACAGCCAGTGAGTTTCAAAATCTGGATTTACTCAATATGGTTGTGCCAACCTCATGCTCATAAACTACCCTTCACGTAAGCATAGTAATTTGAGTGACTTGGATATACGTGTTCAATTAGAGGTGTTGTCAAATGTACTTGGAGACATCAAAAATAGAAATATTCATAATTCAAAAGGCTTACATAAAGAGGGTGACATGCATCTACCATAATTCATAACATGTGAACGTGTCCAACTCTTTGCGACCCCATGGACTGTGGCCCTCCAGTCTCCTCCATCTATGGGATTCTCTAGGCAAGAATACTGGAGTGGGTTGCCATCCTTCTTCAGGGGATCTTCCCAACCCAGGATTGAACCTGGGTCTCCCGCATTGCAGGCAGATTTTTTAACATCTGAGCCAGCAGGGAAGCCCAATATGTGAACAATTATGTTAAATTTGTGATGGTCTACAGCTCTGCCTGAGAAGTCCCAGTTCAAAGAAGCTACTAACCATAAAACAGGCATTTAGTGAAATATTTTCTGTGTCTCTATAACTTTCGTTTTTACTTTCTCAGTGCTGGTATCTGCGACTTTACAGAATTTTTGTTCATTACAGTTTGGCAGTTTGACATAAAGGAAAATAAGCTGAAAAAACTTTTTTCTTTCTTTAGTTTGAAAAGATTGTCACCCTGCTTTTTTAACTTCTATGCAGGGTACATCATAAGAAACACTGGGCTGGATGAAGCACAAGCTGGAATCAAGATTGCTGGGAGAAATACCAATAACCTTAGATATGCAGATGATACCACCCTTATGGCAGAAAGTGAAAAAGAACTAAAGAACCTCTTGATAAAAGTGAAAGAGGAGAGTGAAAATGTTAGCTTAAAGCTCAACATTCAGAAAACTAAGATCATGGCATCCAGTCCCATTACTTCATGGCAAATAGATGGGGAAACAATGGAAACAGTGGCAGACTTTATTTGGGGGGGCTCCAAAATCACTGTAGATGGTGACTACAGCCATGAAATTAAAAGATGCTGACTCCTTGGAAGGAAAGTCATGACCAACCTAGACAGCGTATCAAAAAGCAGAGACATTACTTTGCCAACAAAGGTCTGTTTAGTCAAGGCTATGGTTTTTCCAGTAGCCGTGTATGGATGTGAGAGTTGGACTATAAAGAAAGCTGAGCACAGAAGAATTGATGCTTTTGAACTGTGGTGTTGGAGAAGACTCTTGAGAGTCCCTTGGACTGCAAGGAGATCCAACCAGTCCATCCTAAAGGAAATCAGTCCTGAATTTTCATTGGAAGGACTGATATTGAAGCTGAAACTCCAATACTCTGGTCACCTGATGCAAAGAGCTGACTCATTTGAAAAGACCCTGATGCTGGGAAAGATTGAAGGCGGGAGGAGAAGGAGACGACAGAGGATGAGATGGTTGGATGGCATCACCGACTCAATGGAAATGAGTTTGAGTAAGCTCTGGGAGTTGGTGATGGACAGGGAGGCCTGGCATGCTGCAGTCCTTGGGTTACAAAGAGTCGGACATGACTGAGTGACTGAACTGAACAAGAAAAAAGGCAGGTCCAGTTTGTCTCACTACAGCTACACTTTAGATTTGATAAGACATGCATACTAAAGGAATGTACATAATACATCAACTCTATAAGTTTGGGTATATTGTTTCCGTTTCCATTTGACTCAGGCTTTCCCCCTCTTTTCATCTTTCCTTTGACCCACTGGTTTTGTTTTTAGAAAAGCGTTATTTAACTTCCACATGTTTGTGAATTTTTCAGTCTTTTTCCTACTGATTTCCAGTTCAGTGCTATTGTGATTAGAAACGATGTTTGATATGATTTCAACTTTTATAAGTTTGTTAAGACTTGTCTCGTGGCCTATGATCTAAGCTGGAGAATGTTCTCTGTGTACTTGAGAAGAATTCATATGCTTCTGCTATTGGATGGAACATTCTGTTTCATCCGCTCTATCTCTTAGGTCAATCTGATCTACAGTTTAATTCAAATCAAATGTTTCCTTACTGATTTTCTATCTGGATGACATTTTGCTGAAAATAGGATAATGAAGTCCTCTCCTATTATTGCACTATTTCTCCTTCCAGTTCTGTTAATATTTGCTTTATATATTTAGATGTTCCCATGTTGAGTGCATATATGTTTAGAATTGCTATATCCTGTTGATGAATCGACACTTTTATCACTGAATAATAACCCTCTTTACCTCTTATTAAAACCTAATGAAAGAAATTGAAGAAGACACAAATAACTGGAAAGATATCCTGTATTCACGGATTGGAAGAATTAATATTGTTAAAAAGTCCATACTACCCAAATTATTCTACAGATTCAATGCAATCTCTATAAAAATTCCAATGACATTTTTTTATAGAAATAGAAAAATCCTCAGATTTATATGGACCCACAAAAGACCCTGAAGGGTTAAATCAATCTTTAGAAAAAATAAAGCTATAGACAACACACTACCTGATTTCAAGTTTTATTAAGCTATAGTAGTCAGACCAACAGAACAGAACTCACATATATACAGTAAACTGACCTTCAACAAAGACACCAAGAATACACAATGATAAAGAATAGTCTCTTCAATAGAAGTTACTGAAAAAACTGTATATACTCATGCAAAAAATGAAATTGGACACCATTCTAATACGATAAGCAAAATCAAGCTGACATGAATTAAAGATTTAAAAACAGTACCCAAAGTTTTAAAACTCCTTAAAAAGAAAGAGAGAGACAAATATCTTTGACACTGGCCTTGACAATGATATTTTGGATATGACACCATAAGCACAAGCAACAAAGGCAAAACTAAACAAGTAGGACTACATCACAGAAAAAAAGAAAAAGGTTAACAAAAATGAAAAAGCAATCTATAGAATGGGAGAAAATATTTGTAAACTTTGTATCTGATATGAGGTTAATATCTAAAATACATAAGGAACTCATATAGCGTAAAACAAATCAGATTAAATAATGGGTAGAGCATATGCAAAATAAAGACCCAGTGGAAATTTGCTTTAAGATGCAGGAGGCTCATCCTGGTGCTCTGTGACAACTTAGAGGGGCAGGAGGGAGGTTTAAGAGGGAAGAGACACACGTACATCTATGATTAATTCATACTGATACATGGCAGAAATCAATACAATATTGTAAAGCAATTCGTCTCCATTTAAAATAAATTTTAAAAATAATGGGTAGAGGAATGAACAGACATTTCACCAAGGAAGACATACAAATGGCCAACAGGTACACAAAAAGGTGCTCAACATTACTATCTTCAAAACGCAAATCAAAACCACAGTAAGCTATCACTTCACATCTTTAGGGTGACCATTATGAAAAATTCAACAGGGAATAACACTCTTTGACATAAATCACAGCAGTATCTTTTTTGACCCATCTCCTAAAGCAATGGAAATAAAACAAAAATAAGCAAATGGAGTACAGAAGGAAGTAGGGCAAAGGCTAAGAGAGTTTTGCCAAGAGAACGCGCTGGTCATAGCAAACACCCTCTTCCAACAACACAAGAGAAGACTGTACACATGGATATCACCAGATGGCCAACACCAAAATCAGACTGATCATATTCTTTGCAGCCAAAGATGAAGAAACTCTATACAGTCAGCAAAAACAAGACTGGGAGCTGACTGTGGCTCAGATCATGAACTCCTTGTTGCCAAATTCACACTTAAACTGAAGAAAATAGGGAAAACCACTACACAATTCAGATATGACCTAAATCAAATCCCTTATGATTATACAGTGGAAGTGAGAAATAGATTTAAGGCACTAGATCTGATAGAGTGCCTGATGACCTATGGATGGAGGTTTGTGACACTGTACAGGAGGCAGGGATCAAGACCATCTCCAAGAAAAGAAATGCAAAAAATCAAAATGGCTGCCTGAGGAGGCCTTACAAATAGCTTTGAAAAGAAGAGAAGTGAAAAGCAAAGGAGAAAAGGAAAGATATACCCATTTGAATGCAGAGTTCCAAAAAATAGCAAGGAGAGATAAGAGAGCCTTCCTCAGCAATCAGTGCAAAGCAATAGAGGAAAACAAAAGAATGGGAAAGACTAGAGATCTCTTCAAGAATTAGAGATACCAAGGGAACATTTCATGCAAAGATGGGCTCGATAAAGGACAGAAATGGTATGGACCGAACAGAAGCAGAAGATATTAAGAAGAGGTGGCAAGAATACACAGAATAACAGTACAAAAAAGATCTTCACGACCCAGAGAATCATGATGGTGTGTCCATTCACCTAGACTCAGACATCCTGGAATGTGAAGTCAAGTGGGCCTTAGGAAGCATCACTGCGAACAAAGCTAGTGGAGGTGATGGAATTCCAGTTGAGCTATTTCAAATCCTGAAAGATGATGCTGTTAAAGTGCTGCACTCAATATGCCAGCCAATTTGGAAAACTCAGCAGTGGCCACAGGACTGGAAAATGTCAGTTTTCATTCCAATCCCAAGGAAAGGCAATGTCAAAGAATGTTCAAACTACCACACAATTGCACTCATCTCACATGCTAGTAAAGTAATCCTCAAAATTCTCCAAGCCAGGCTTCAGCAATACGTGAACCGTGAACTTCCTGATGTTCAAGCTGGTTTTAGAAAAGGCAGAGGAACCAGAGATCAAATTGCCGACATCCACTGGATCATCAAAAAAGCAAGAGAGTTCCAGAAAAACATCTATTTCTGCTTTACTGACTATGCCAAAGCCTTTGACTGTGTGGATCACAATAAACTGTGGAAAATTCTGAAAGAGATGGGAATACCAGACCACATTACTTGCCTCTTGAGGAACCTGTATGCAGGTCAGGAAGCAACAGGTAGAACTGGACATGGAACAACAGACTGGTTCCAAATAGGAAAAGGAGTACGTCAAGGCTGTATATTGTCACCCTTCTTATTTAACTTATATGCAGAGTACATCATGAGAAACACTGGGCTGGAGGAAGACAAGCTGGAATCAAGATTGCCGGGAGAAATATCAATAACCTCAGATACACAGATGACACCACCCTTATGCCAGAAAGTGAAGAGGAACTAAAGAGATTCTTGATGAAAGTGAAAGAGGAGAGTGAAAAAGTTGGCTTAAAGCTCAACATTCAGAAAACTAAGATCATGCATCTGGTCCCATCACTTCATGGCAAATAGATGGGGAAACAGTGGAAACTATTAAAATATAGTGGCTGACTTTGTTTTTTGGGGTTCCAAAATCACTGCAGATGGTAATTGCAGCCATGAAATTAAAAGATGCTTACTCCTTGGAAGAAAAGTTATGAGCAACCTAGACAGCATATTAAAAAGCAGAGACAATTCTTTGCCAACAAAGATCAGTCCTCGGTGTCCATTGGAAGGACTGATGTTGAAGCTGAAACTCCAATACTTAGGCCACCTGATGCGAAGAGCTGACTCATTGGAAAAGACCCTGATGCCAGGAAAGATTGAGGGCAGGAGGAGAAGGGGATGACACAGGATGAGATGGTTGGATGGCATCACCAACTCAATGGACATTAGTTTGAGTAAACTCTGGGAGTTGGTGTTGGACAAGGAGGCCTGTCATGCTGTGGTTCATGGGGTCACAAAGAGTTGGAAAGGACTGAGCTACTGAACTGAACTGAAGCAAATGGAACCTAATTAAATTCAGACACTTCTGCACAACAAAGGAAACCATAAACAAAACAAAAATACAACCCACATAATGGGAGTAAATATTAGCAAATGATTCCACCAAAAGGGATTAATCTCCAAAATTTAGAAACAGGTCACATGGCTCAATATTAAAAAAAATAAAATTAAATTTAAAAAAGTGGGCAAAAGACCTAAATCAACATTTCTCCAAAGAAGACATATAGATGGCCATGAAGCACAGGAAAACATGTTCAATATTGCAATTATTAGAGAAATGAAAATCACAATAGCCAAAACATAGAAACAACTTAAATGTCCATCAACAGATGAACGGATAAAGAAGATGTGGTATACATATATACAGTAGAATATTACTCAGCCATTAAAAACAATGAAATAATCCATTTACAGCAACATGGATGGACTTGGAGATTATCATAATAAGTGAAGTAAATTGGAGAGAGTAAGATAAATATCATATAGTATCATTCATATGGGGAATCTAAAGAAAAAAGATACAAATGAACTTATTTACAAGACGGAAATAGACTCACAGCCCTAGACAAATATATGGTTACCAAAGGGGAAGGGTGGGGGGGGGAGTGATAAATTGGGAATTTAGGATTGACACATATATACATAAATATATATACATACATATAGATATATTGAATAAATTGGGATTTTGGGATTGATACATATGCATATAAATACATATCTGTATTTAAAATAGATAATCAACAGACCTACTGTATAGCACAGGGAACTATGCTCAATATTCTGTAATAACCTAAATGGGAAAAGAACTTGAAAAAGACCATCTGTATATGTATAACTGAATAACTTTGCTATACACCTGAAACTAACACAAACTGTAAATCAACTATAGTCCAATATAAAGTTAAAAAATTTAATAAAGAAACAAGTATTGGCAAAAATAGAAACTTGCGTACATTGTCAGTGAGATGGTACAACCATTATGGAAAATAGCAAGGAAATTCATCAAAAAATTTAAAATAGAACTACCATGTTGTTCAGCCACCCCACTTCTGTGTATATATTCTAAGGAAATGAATTAGGATCTCAGGAGCTATCTGTATTCCCATGTTCACTGCAGCTTTTCACAATAGCCAAGTTATGGAAGCAATCTAAGTGGCCATAGATAGATGAATGGATAAAGAAATTTTGGTATATAGTGTCAAAAAATAAACTGAGACACATTAAAATCTACAAGAGTTTATTTAGGCAAACATCCATTCAACTCAGCAGATACCAAACTGAAAGTGTTTAGGAGTACTCTGCTGACAAGCTAGGGGAAAGGTAAAGAGATGATGTGGAAGTAAAAACAAAGAAATTATTTGATTAGCCATGGATTAAGTGGTTGTCTTATTTGAGAAAGCCAAGCTGACAGTGATTAGTTGTTCTTAAGTTTTGTTTTCTTGGATTCGAGTGCATTGATTCTGGCTTAGTTTGGGTTTGCTTACTAGGTAGCTACCAAGGCATTAGAGCCACCTCAGTCTAATGGCTTCCTTGTTTAATTACTCCAACAATATATGCAATTGAATATTATACATCCAAAAAAATAAAGAAAAAAATTCTGCCATTTGTGACAAGATGAATGAACATTATGCTTAACTATAGTGCATAAATAAATATTGCACAATCTCACTTAAACTCAAGGAATCTAAAAGGTTGATAAATATTGCACAATCTCACTTAAACTCAAGGAATCTAAAAGGTCAAACTCACAGAACCAGAGAGAAGAGTGGTGGTTGCCTAGGGTTGGGTGGGTGGAGAATGGGTACAAGCTTTCAATTATAAGATGAATCAGTGGTGGAGCCCTATTGTACAGCATGGTGACTAAAGTTAATAATACAGTACTGAAAAAGGATGTAAGAAAGAAGTGTGTAAGATGACCTCCTGAGAAAGGAAAGCAGTAGTGGGAGAAGGGAACCATGCCACTGTCAGGTCAGCACAACAATGGCAGTTACCTGTATTATTTTAATTTTCATAAGAATAATTTGACTTAATAAATATCCTTAAGTTCCCATTACACAAAAAACTATTTGCTCATCCAATAAAATCTCACTCATGTTGTGGTAATAATCTTGCTAGATGTGCAATGCTTTGAAAACTGTTTTATAGACAGTGTAAGCAGACATCATTAAATACTTTCTTACTGAGTCTAAAGAGGCACTGAGTCCCTCCTACAGATGTCATAACTATAAGCTAATTTGTGGGACTTCCTGAAAACCATCATACTCTTTTATGTAACTGAAACTGGCACAATTTCATAAACATGTCCCCATGTACCATTTCATCTCCATCGCTCTCAGGAACCCAAGTTTTTTGTTCCCCAAATTATAGAATCTGGGAAGAGATTGTGTCTACTGCTAATTAGCTCTTTATATACCTGGTATGAAAGAAACTGTAGAACCATGCTGCCCGGGTCAGAAATATCATACTGCAGAGACACACTACAAGGGAAGTTCTGTTTGATAGAAATGTGTAAGCCAGAAGACCATGTATTACAAAAAGATGGCAAAAGGGAATAAACATTCTTTTTCATGAATTTCTATCTTTGGTTCTCTAGCTCAAAGGTTATCTCTTCACTGGGGGCCTTGACAACCATAGTCCTCACCATCAACCCTATCTGTATTAGATACAGATATCTGTGATTTTGGTACATATGTGTTTTCATTGGTTTGTCAGTACATTTTCTGGAAAAGTATCAATCATAATAAAGAGATCCAGCAATGACACATATTATATAATTGATAGATGATCATTAAATTAGTTATCCCTTATGTTCAAGAAGGTAGGAGAAAAATAGAGCACATGAAGTAAACAGATGGAAGGTGTATCTGGATATATAAATATATAGATATAAAGAAACAGTGTATTGAAAAAGTGAAATGTTTGAGAAGAAAAATAACACCATGTGATATTAACAGCAGGTTAGCTACTGCAGAAGAAATTAGTAAACTGAACTTGATCAGTTCAGTCGCTCAGTTACGTCCAACTCTTTGTGACCCCATGGACCGCAGCACACCACGTCTCCCTGTCCATCACCAACTCCCAGAGCTTACTCAAACTCATGTACACCAAGCCAGTGATGCCATCCAACCATTTCATCCTCTGTCATCCCCTTCTCCTCCTGCCTTCAATCTTTCCCAGCGTCAGGGTCTTTTCCAATGAGTCAGTTCTTCACATCAGGTGGCCAGAGTATTAGAGTTTGAGCTTCAGCATCAATCCTTCCAATGAATATTCAGGACTGATCTCCTTTAGGATGCACTGGTTGGATCTCCTTGCAGTCCAAGGGACTCTCAAGAGTCTTCACCAACACCACAGTTCAAAAGCATCAATTCTTCTGTGCTCAGCTTTCTTTATAATCCAACTCTCACATCCGTACATGACTACTGGAAAAACCGTAGCCTTGACTAAACAGACCTTTGTTGGCAAAGTAATGTCTCTGCTTTTTAATATGCTGTCTAGGTTGGTCATAGCTTTTCCTCCAAGGAGTAAGCGTCTTAATTTCATGGCTGCAGTCACCATTTGCAGTGATTTTGGAGCCCCCCAAAATAAAGTCTCTCACTGCTTCCATTGTTTCCACATTGGATATAGCACTGGAAATGAACAAAAACAAAATACAGAGGGGGGAAAAAAAAAGTACTGAAGAGAGGATTAATGAGTTTGGGGACAACTTCAAGAAGCTTGGGAGAAGGGTGATGATGGAATAAAAATGTGTATTTGAATACATAACTTCTAAATTTGATGACACAAGAAGCTCACAGATCCAGAGAGCTTAAAAGACTCCAAGAAATGTGACAATCCTTAGAATAGTCTGTGTGAAATCTGTTATCTTAAGGCCTGCGTTAAGTCTAACCATTGCTCTCATTTCCAAACATATACCTTAGCTCTTATTTTTTTTTCCATATGATTTCTTATTCTTGAAATAATGACTATCACTTTATGTGTCTCTGATTTTCTAATAACTCTAGGAAGCCTGGTCATGACCACCTCCTCTCTGCCATGCCTTCTTCGCCCTACTCAGAGGAATGTGCTCTCTTCTGAGCTCCCCTCGTATCTGTCTGTAACTTTAGTCAGGTTGCTTTCTTCTTGTTTTGGTTGTGAACTTCTATTCAGTTCAGTTCAGTTGCTCATACTCATCTTTAAATTTCTAGGATCAAAGTTCCTGGAACCAGTAGGTTTCACCCAGCAAGTGTTTGAGAAAAGAATGATGAATGTAGCTGTATGACTCTTTGTTGTCACTTCATTTTCAGCATTTAGTAATACTTGCAATAATTGGTGTTCAATTATTATGTTAGAGTGAAAGAAGCAATTTTTACTATATAGCATTTCTAAAATCAGCAAGATGTTTATATGCTTCTGTGTAGAAGCCATTGTTCTATGTGTGGAGACACTAGAGAGAAAAAAGATCCATGAGTTTATATCCTAGCATGTGTGTGTATTTGTCAATATGATTGTATATATATGGTAGTTGGGAAATATACAAGTAAATAATTATGTAAGAAAGATAATTTTAGATGTTGAAAAGCATTATGAAAGCAATAAAGCACACTGATCTGAGTTTGGATGGAGATATTTTGAATTGACAGGGAAATCTTCACTGAGCAGGTAGTATTTGAACTGATATTTCTTAAAAACAAAAAAACAAAGAAACTAGCTATTTAAGGCTCTTGGCCAGGAGTCTTCCATTTGGAGGAAATAATGAGTAATAAGAGCAGGAGCCATAAGGTGAAGAGTACTTGGTGTATTTGAGAGAAGCAAGAGAATTGTGAATGGTATTTATGCTCAATTACTAAAATCCATCTGTCAAATACTTGTTAAAATAAAAATGTTAAGTAAGAATCATCATGTATGTTTTGCCTAAAAGCAAGGGGTTGAAGAAAATAGCCCCTAATTCGCATTCATAGGGAATATCAAGGGTTTTTAAACTCAATGATCATTAGGAGTATGCTCTCCTAATTCAATAAATTCCTTGACCTTAAAATCCCTCACATTAGCATTTTTATTTTCCTAGTAGTTGTGACACCAAGCGTTATTAACATTGTGCACAAATTACACAGGTTACTGCTTGATGGAAGCTTTCTTGTTCCAAGGATCTGCTGGGAGCAGGTTGAAATATGTAAATTGCTAGAAAATTACTTGATCACAACTATTACTGAATGCTGATGAGAGCAAATTTTGGGTGTAATACATATAATTCATTTTTATTCTGCCTAAACATTTCAGACCATTGTTCCTGTCTGAAAAAGGCAGGAAATAAGCTTTGGTTTCTGATGTCTCTAATCACTGGGGACATAGATTATATAATCAGGGTGGAGAATCTGGCTGGCTGCCAAATGTGTAGGTACTCAGAAGCATGGATATGGATCTACTTATAAATACAGCCTGTAGAACATCCACAGCGGTGAACTCTTGTTAACACAGTCCCTGCAGACTTGGCAGATTCATTGATCATGAAGTCATCAGGCACCCTTATGCTTCTAATCAGCGTGGCCTATTTGTTCATCTTGGCAGGTGAGTAATATATATATATATATATATATATATATATATTCACACACAAAATGGAATTCTGGTCAATGTTAGCAGTCACAATGTGACGTTATTGTTTATGGTGATGATGATGATGGTGATAAGGATGGTTAATGATGGTGACCGCCCATAATACTATTTAGAGGAAACTTACAAAATTAGCAACTTGAATTATCACTATAATACTATGTAAGAGATAGTGTCATCTACTCGCAAAAACAGTGTTATAATTCATAGGATGAGATGGCCTGTCCTAGACCAAATGCCCCTCAAATGCCTAATCTATAAGTTCCCGTCCAGGAATTCCTGGAAGGCCAGTGGTTAGGGTTCTGTGCTCTCACTGCCAAGGGCCTGGGTGTAATCCCTGGTCAGGGAACTAATATCCCACAAGCCAAGCGGTGAGGTCAAGGGGGAAAAAAAGAAAAAATAGAAGTTACAGGCCAGTTACAAACTGCTGCTGCTAAGTCGCTTCAGTTGTGTCCGACTCTGTGTGACCCCATGGACTGCAGCCCACCAGGCTTCTCCATCCATGGGATTCTCCAGGCAAGAACATTGGAGTGGGTTTCCATTTCCTCCTTCAATGCATGAAAGTGGAAAGTGAAAGTGAAGTCGCTCAGTCATGTCTGACTCTTAGCGACCCCATGGACTGCAGCCTACCAGGCTCCTCCATCCATGGGATTTTCTGGGCAACAGTACTAGAGTGGGGTGCCATTGCCTTCTCCGAGCTACAAACTAGCAAATCATAATTAAGAGCATAAGATTATAAATAAGTTTCATTCTTCAATGAAACAGCTTATTTTGAAATTATAATAGAAATTCTCACATAAAGTCACCTTCAAGAAATTCTTATCTAAAGAGCTTCAACTACTGAAATGTTCCTGAGATGCTTCCATCTTACTGAAAACTGAGGCATTCTTAATTAGCCTCCAGGTAAGCAAAGAAAAGAGAGAGGGAATGAGTGGAAGAGCCCAAGTGTAGGATTTTAATATTTGGCCTCTAATCTTCATTGTTCTACTATCTTCTTCTTTAATATTGAGCAACCTACTCCTTTTCTCTGGCTACTGCTCATCATGTGAAAATAGAGTTGTGACCCTTATGTGCTCTAAGACTTGTTTCAATAAAAGGTTGTGGTTATGTACATTGTCTTTAGAATCTAAGACCTGGGCTTGCTTTCTGGCTCTGCCATTTACAAGGTACATGCCCTCAGACGAGTTATTTGCCCCAGGTTTCAATTTCCTTAGATTTAAAACAGAACTATTAGTATGACTTAATATATGTAAGATTTAATATAGTGCTTGAAATATAGAAATCCCTTAGTTCATGGTAGATACTGTAGGGGAAATAGGGGTAAATTATATGATTGTTTTCAATGCTCTCCAAATTATTTTGTATTTTATTGTTATATTAACTCTTTGTTGGCCAATTGTCTTGATTATCCTTTAATCTAATGGCTTCTAGATTTTGGAATTTTCAACTTCTTTCTGGTTAAATATATGCCACTTTGACATATATTTTTGCCTTCCTTTCTTAAGTTAAAGCCTGGTTTTAAGGTAGACATTAAAGAAGTGAATATAATTAATAAAAGCCACACAGATCATAAATAGCAAATGTAGTGAAAAGAGCTTTGTATTGGTCGTTTGTAACCTGGCCTCTGGCCCCTAGTTCAGCTGAGTAGTTAAGAAGCTGTGTGTCCTGGAGAAGCTTTCTGCCCCTCTCTGGGCCTTAGTTCTTCATCCTAAATAAGGCAGTTATAATATTAGAAGGTCTCTGAGGATCATTTAACTCTAAGATTCTGATTCTGGAATCTGCCTGTCCTATTGTGACTTATCGTTGTTTGTTCTGTCCTTGCAGAGGCTGTGAGCCAAAGAGGCTCCCAGGTATGTATTTCTCACTCTCACTGGCCCTCTACTATCACAGGAGGTTGTCTTACAACAAAGGTGATTCTGAGTTGGGAAGTACTGTGACTATTTCATTAAGGTCTTCTGAGTTCATTTGGTTGCTCTGGTGAGAAGGTGGGATGGCATGCATGATATCCTTATTTAGGAAAAAATGTCATTTTTAGTGCAGATGCCTTTTCCTTAACAGTACAAAAGGACTTAAAAATTACTTCCCATTTTCTTTAGATGAGCCAGATGTCACATTTCCAGAGAAAACAGTATGTACACAGTTAAAGGCTCTAAAACAATACATTGCTTATAAAAATATGGGATGTATAGATCAGTCTTATGGACTCTGTGGGAGAGGGAGAGGGTGGGGAGATTTGGGAGAATAGCATTGAAACATGTATAATATCATGTATGAAACGAGTCGCCAGTCCAGGTTCGATGCACGATACTGGATGCTTGGGGCTGGTGCACTGGGACGACCCAGAGGGAGGGTAGGGGAGGGAGGTGGGAGGAGGGTTCACGATGGGGAACGTGGGTATACCTGTGGCGGATTCATTTCGATATTTCGCAAAACTAATACAATATTGTAAAATTAAAAATTAAAAATAAAATTAAAAAAATATGGGATGAATATAATTTATTTTCTAAATAAGGATAATTTTGAGAGTGGAAGTAGTATTTACAGTTTTATAGAGAAGACATAAACTGAGACTATTCGCCAACTCAAAACATACAGTTACTCTAGATCTGAGTACCTTGTTCACAAGTCTCTACGAATGCTTCATAAAATGTATTCCGGTTTCCTACACATACATGTTAGATCTTCTAATTGAACCAGGATGTCTAGGGAGGGATGCTGAGGCCTAGGAATCTACATTTTAAAAAGCCCCTAACATTAAAATTGGGGAATCACAGCTCTGTATTTTAATAAACACTTAGGTATAGAGAGAGAGTACGTCTCATGTGAGTCTGGCACATACTCTCTCTCTATACCTAAGTGTGTTTATTAAAATACACACTTAAAATACATCCTTTGGTATCTGTCGTGTCCCACTCTTTGCGACCCCATGGACTGTAGCCTGCCAGGCTCCTCCGTCCATGGATTCTCCAGGCAAGAGTACTGGAGTGCGTTGCCATTTCCTTCTCCATTACCTTCTCTTCTTTGTGGACATATGGACAGGTAGCTTGGTTGGCAACTAGTAATCACAGAATCTACACTACTGAGAAAGTAATTTGTAATAATAGGGTCTATAATCATAATAAAAAAAAGAAATAGTTGTATACCTTAAAATTTTTAAAAATGTAGTCAGAGTTTCCTTTCTGAAATATGGGTTTTGAGAAAGAATATTCAGGTTTATAATCCAGCCCTATTACTCAGTAAATGTCTGATTATTGGTAACTTACTTCACCTTTCTGTGCCTCAGTTTCTTTATCTATAAAATTCAGCTAATGAAGTACTCAGTTCAATACTACATGAGCTAATTTATATACAGCCCATAAAACTGCTCAGTGCAGAGTAAATACTAAATAAAAATTAACTATTATTAAATTTTTATTTTAATGATTTAATCCTAATAACTAAGTCACATTTATCCAATTTTAGTTTTCTAATTAAAGAGTAAATATTTTAAACAAAATATTTATAAAGAGATATAGAGAGAAACAACTCTAGAACTTTAAAAAAAAATTAATTCATTCAACAAACATCCTCCATGCTAATTCCAAAAAACTCTAACATTTTAACTTTATTCACATGACTCTCTTAATTCAAAGTTATAGATAATTTTCAAATGCCAAGATGATAATATCAAAATTCTTTAGCCTGGCTTTCAAGTCCCTTATCAATCTACTGGCTGTCTCCTTGTTCAGCCTCATTCATTCTCTACCAGCCTGTGACCCAATTCTTCGACCATAGCATACCAAGGCCTCTCACATGCCTTGGTTAAGGCTGTTCTTACATTCTGAAAGACAATTACCAGTCACACCATTGTGAAAAGCGTGCTCAGGCTCTCATTTAGAAGGACCTTCATATCCTCCCTCATGCAGAAATCTCCTAAGAACAAAATCAATTTTGCTCTATCATCCCTATGAATGATTTACTAAGATCCCATCTGTATTTATCCTGGATTTTACTGATATACTAAATTCAACATTTATCATATTATGCTACCCATCCAGATAGCCTTCTCTCTTATAAATTAAGCTCCTTAAGGCCAGAGGAAGTGTTTTCTCTCTTGTTTGGATCTTAGGTCTTTAAATGTGGCACAGCTTCAATAAAAATCTTACCTAATAAATGGATAGATGGTTGAATGGATAAATCAATGGATTGATAGCTGAAGAGATGGATTTATGAATGAGTGAAAGATTCAACAAATGTTAGAATGTACAAGATAATATCAGATGTGATATATAGTATTTCTACTTTCTGAAAACTAGCCACCTACAAGAATTTTGAGATAAGGTTTTATAATCTATACATCTTACCTAAAAATTTAGTTGAAGATGGAGGTCAACTTCCATCTTCATTTTGCATTTTTTTATGTTTTTAAAAAATATTTTCATTTTGAAAAGTAGCCCAAAGAAATATTATATACTATGTATCTTTTATCCAGCTCACGTTACATAACTTCGGTATAGTCATCAAAGTCAGGAAATGAACATTGATACAGAACTGTTACCTAACTTGTTAACCTGAAATCCTGTTCAAAGTTCACTAGCTGTCCCAGAAATATTATCTCATTCTCTTGTTGTAGGATCTAATCTGAGACCACATATAGTTTTTCGTCTGCTCAGTCTCTCTTCAACTCTTTCTAAGCAACAGCTACTTTCTTGAAGCAAAATTCAGTTGTAAGATTTTAATTAGAAATTTGATAAGACTGCTTTGGAATTTCAAGTTACTGGCACAAAGTAGGTATTCAATATTTGTTGAGTTAAAGTAAAGAAATAAAATTGATTTCTTCATGGAACCATACAAAAGGGAATTATAAAGGAAGCTAAGCAACAAAAAAGGGAAAAAATTAAAGTATGAAAATTAAATCATGCTGAACAAGAGAAAATACAGAAGAGAATGTACTATGTTTAGAAATTAACTTCTGGTAGAGCATATCCCCTCTTTCACGCCAAAATAAACTTCCTGGGGCTTCCCAGGTGGCTCAGTGGTAAAGAATCTGCCTGCCAATGCAGGAGACATGAGTTTGCTCCTTAGGTCAGGAAGATCCCCTGGAAGAGGAAATCACAACACATTCCAGTATTCTTGCCTAGAAAATCCCATGGAAAGAGGAGCCTAGAGGGCTACAGTCCATAGGGTCACAAAGAGTTGGACATGAGCGAGTGACTGAGCACACACACATGTAAACTTTTCAAATCAGAAATTGTTTTTGAAAAGAAAATGTTTGAAAAAGACAAATTTTGTCTTGCTTAAACTGTACTATATGAAATATATAGTTTTTAAAAAATATCTTACCAATTCACAGACTAAATATTTCACTTAATCTTTAATCTACTGTGTTTTAATACAACCAAGAAGTTGATTGTTAATGCCTTCTATTCCATGTGGTGACTGTAGAAAGCATAAAAGTAACAAGTCAGATCCTTAATCCAAGACAATTAGAAAGTCATGCTATTAGAGTTGATGAGACTCTTCTTAACTTTGATTCTTCTGATGTTTAGGGTGAGAAAACTAACAGTTACATTTTGTTCTCTTTACCATATGAGGAAAATTATGTTCTGGGAGGCAAGTGGAGTTACATATTTTCATGTTGAACCTTTAAGTCTAGAAATATATTTTAAAGATTACTGAGATTAAATAATAACTTTATAAACTGCATTACGGTCATGTTCTTAATGCGAACTAATTTGCAATCAGATATATAACTATGAACAGGAACTTCTTGAGAGGAGGGACTTAGTATGCAAAATTAGATTCTTGGAAAAATGGGTTCATGATAGATAAAGAAACAAACTGGAAAATCACAATGTAATGGTATGAAAGTGAAGTCAAAGTGAAATTTGCTCAGTCGTGTCTGACTCTTTGTGACCCCATGGACTATGCTGCTGCTACTGCTGCTAAGTCACTTTAGTTGTGTCCGACTCTGTGCGACCCCATAGATGGCAGTGCACCAGGCTCCCCCGTCCCCGGGATTCTTCAGGCAAGAACACTGGAGTGGGTTGCCATTTCCTTCTCCAATGCATGAAAGAAAAGTGAAAGTGAAGTCGCTCAATCGTGTCCGACTCTTCGTGACCCCATGGACTGCAGCCCACCAGGCTCCTCTGTCCGTGGGATTTTCCAGGCAAGAGTATTGGAGTGGGGTGCCATTGCCTTCTCCGCCATGGACTATACAGTCCATGGAATTTTCCAGGCCAGAATACCGGAGTGGGTAGCCTTTCCCTTCTCCAGGGGATCTTCCCAACCCAGGGATCAAACCCAGGGTTCCTGCTTTGCAGGCGGATTCTTTACCAGCTGAGCCACAAATCTAGGTTCTAATTCTGTCCCCATGTCATGTGAAATGTTGGAAGAATGTCTTCCAAAAGGAAGTGAGCCTTAATGTCCCCACATGTAAAATTAGAGCATAGGAAATACTGCTTTTCAAAGAAATGCCCTTCGGCTAAACTGAAAGCAAAATCTCAACAGGTAAAAGACCAGATAAACACTGACTTTCTTTGCTTGAAGTAAGGGTAATGAAAGCAGAATAAAAAAGATGGCTACTAAAGTCTGTCTATTCCCGTGAGGAAAATCTGTGAGCAGATTTTCTTTCATTCTACCTATGAAGTTGTGTAATTATATAAAAACACTTTCACACTATTCAACAAAGTTCCATAAATTTCCTATTATGGTCAAAGCCTACAGGAAATAGAAATATGAAAAAAATAATTCCTGAAGTTTTACTTGATAAATGCATCAAAAGTCTTTAAAAAGGCAAATTAAAAACAGAGGATCTTTTTACTTCTAGAAATGGAGCCTAAAGAAAGAATTGAAAATGCATTTATACAGATATTCCTAGCAATATAGATTGCATTAGCAAATAATATGGAAACAAACAAACAAAAAAAGGAAAAAACAGGGAAACAAACCAAATGTTTCCAAATAGGGAACTGAATGATAATTAATACAATATATAGTAACTATTCAAATGGGTAATATAGAACGTATATTGATGCAGAAAGATACTGAAAGAATATTTCAAGTTTAAATCATTTTATAAAATGCTATCAATGGTAATGAGACTTGGGAAAAATATATAAACAGAGAAGATGTCAGGAAAGGTACTATCAATAGTGCAAATTTCTGGATATTGTTTTAGACATGATTTAAATCTATCCCTTTTGTGCTGCTCTGTATTTTTAACGGTTCTATTATAACATGCATTGTTTGTATGACAGGTAGTTACAGAGATAGCTAATGAAGCAATCAATTATAGAACAATGATTATATGCACATATATCTTGTTATGCCTTACTCCTAGGAGTTTGCATTGAACCCAGGTCTCCTACGTTGCAGGCAGATTCTTAACTGTCTGAGCCACCATAGAAGTCCAAAGTAAAACAAAAATAAGTAAACAAAAGCAAATATAAATAAAAATATTAATAACATTTGTGTACTACTGAAGGTTGATGTCAGATAATAAACTTGTAGGCATTTGGAAACAGAAGCAATCTTTTTTCACCTGAGGATTTTCAGGAAAATTTCAGAGTATGAGATGGTATTTGAGAGGTGTTATTTCATATCATTAAAGAATGACATAAAAGAGAAGATTTATTATAGGAGGAAAGAGTAGTATAGTGCTGGAAAAAAAAACAAGCAAAATGTTTTTAAAGGTTATTAAAGGCCAATTTGGCTAGATTAGTGGGTTTCCGTATGGTCAGAATGATATAATGGCTAAGAATATATGCTCTAGAGTTAAACTGTCCTTGTTTGAATCCTGGGTTTACAAGGATGCAATAATAAGATAATGATAATAAGAGTTTAGTAATAATAACTTTTTAAATGGATTTATAAGCATAAATAGAATATTTTATTACCACTTGAGAGAGGTAATGATGTCAATGCCATTATTCATGGAATTAAAAAAGAACTTTTTAATCACAGGCTTTTTGCAGCAATTATGAGAAAACAGCTACAAATGGAAAACCCTGTCCCAAGACAGACAAACCAGTATGTGGCACTGATGGACAAACTTACCACAACCTCTGTGAATTCTGCAAAGCAGCTAAGTAAGCACCTGAAAGCTGTCTTTGGAAGAGCATCTTTGGTTTAGGTCAATGGGGTATAAGTCAGGGAAGTTATTTATTAAGCCTTTTACTATGCTAAGTATTTTACACATAGTTCTTTTTTAAAATAAGGCAGTATTATTAGCCTCAGACCTAGAAAGCTTTAGTATCATTTCCCAGTTCATTTATACTGGGCTTAACCCACATCCACTGCACTTCACTGTGAGCAGTATCTCTGTTCTTTCAGGGAAAGAAATTGGAAGCTCAATTTCAAACATGAAGGAAAATGTTGATTCGCCTGATGCTGCAATGCTGGAAGTGCCTACAATTCACCTTTTGCATCAGAAGAGTCTCTGTTTATCCAGTCTCCATTGCTATGTATTTCCCATCAGTTATTTTGCATAAAGAAAGCACTTTCAATAAAGTTATCTTGGCAGACTGACTACATTGATGTTCTTTTCAGCTAACAAGGGAGCCACCTTTATTTGATTTAGACTAACTGCTAGACTGCCTTAGTACAAAATGATACAATTTGAAAACAAACCACAGGACATAAATTATTATCACACTTTTCAAATCCAGAATTCTCCAACCAGTACTCTGAGTCTCAATTCTTCAGAATTTATGCAGATGAAGTCAAGGACAAGAAAGCTCAATCCAAGAAAATATAGATCATCTGATACAAATTAGCATTCTTTAGTATATGATATATTTGTGAAGTGTTTTTCCTTAGGGACATATTGAGTTAGTTTTAGAGCTTCTCAACTTGTACCCTGAGACAAGAAATAAGTAACAAGTGAGACAAAATGTTGGTCACGTCAGTCATTTGGGGCAGCTGAATAGGTTCTGCAACAACTGGAGCCTTTAGGCTAGTTGTCTCTGGCTTTATCAGTTTACTACATAAAATAATTTTCTATGCATGATAAATTGTGAAAAAGCTTGAAAGTATAGGTTTACTGGCATATAGTATGTCCTCAGAAATCTAAAGATGTAGACAAGATTGTATCTTCAAACTGTTTGGAGGGAAAATTTTACAGCAACCAACAAACATATGGCTCAAACCATAAAAAATTTGCATGCAATGCAGCAAACCCAGGTTCTATCCCTGGGTTTGGAAGTTCCCCTGGAAAAGGGAATGGCTACCCACTCCAGGATTCTTGCCTGGAGAATTCCACAGACAGAGGAGCCTGGCGGACTACAGTCTAGGGAGTTACAGAGTTGGACATGACTGAGCAACTAACATTTTCACTTTCACCTTCAAAGTATAGTTTGGTATACTCTTATTTTATAAAATCCCTGTGCATGAATTATTTCATTCATTAATCACAAATAATTATTCAATGCTTATGATAGATACCAGGAGTCTCTGGTAGCTCAGACGGTAAAGAGTCAGCCTGCAATGCAGGAGACCCAGGTTTGATCCCTGGGTTGGGAAGATTCCCTGGAGAAGGAAATGGCAATACACTCTAGTATTCTTGTCTGGAGAATCCCATGGACAGAACCACCTAGCAGGCTACAGTCCATGGGGTCACAAAGAGTCGAACACGACTGACCGACTTCACTTTATGCTAGATACCATTCCCAGGATAGGGCAAACAAGACAAGATCCTTGGGGCCATAACAATAAATATTTTAAAAATATTTTTCAGTTATTAATCAATTTATAAAGGAAGCAAAGTTGAGACATATGACAGAGAAAACGGGGTACATTTGGAGAGAATAATTATTTGAAATTGGTTACTTTGAATTGAATCCTGAAAGCTGAAAAGCATTTCAGTTCAGTTCATTTCAGTTGCTCAGTCATGTCCAACTCTTTGCGACCCCATGAACTGCAGCACGCCAGGCCTCCCTGTCCATCACCATCTCCTGGAGTTCATTCAAACTCACGTCCATCGAGTCGGTGATGCCATCCAGCCATCTCATCCTCTGTCGTCCCCTTCTCCTCCTGCCCCCAATCCCTCCCAGCATCAGAGTTTTTTCCAATGAGTCAACTCTTCCCATGAGGTGGCCAAAGTACTGGAGTTTCAGCTTTAGCATCATTCCTTCCAAAGAACACCCAGAACTGATCTCCTTTAGAATGGGCACATGCAAATTTAGAGGAAGGATGTTCTGAGCAAAGAGAACAACAAACATAAAAACAACAAAATACCAAAAACAAAACCCTGAAATGTAAATAAGGTTGCCATGATCAAGGGTGAGAGAAGTCAGTTTATAGACAGCTCCTTCTATAGGAGCCAAGGCACAGCATTGGGGTTACTTCGACAGATATGCTAAAATATCTTTCCTAGGGTTGCTGCTGCTGCTGCTGCTACTGCTGCTAAGTCGCTTCAGTTGTGTCTGACTCTGTGTGACCCCAGAGACAGCGAAAACAGCTATTTAATGACACTGTGCTTGAGTTTCCTCAATGTATAGTTAAGGGTGTGACCAAATACTGTTTGAAGAAGTTAATGAGATAATGTACATAAAGCTTCTCATACATGGTACCTATTTTGGTTATCATGGGGTCTTGATTCAATGTGAAAAAGTAATCACTATCTTGTCAACAGTATTATAATAATTCTCTCTCTCTGCATAACAGATCATCTCCAACTTATGGGCTTTAAACAAAAATAGTAAGTTATAGTATTTGTCCACAATTCTGCAATCTGTGGACTTCCCTGGTGGCTCAGACAGTAAAGCGTCTACCTATAATGCGGGAGGCCCAGGTTTGATCCCTGGGTTGGGAAGATCCCCTGGAGAAGGAAATAGCAACCCACTCCAGTACTCTTGCCTGGAAAATCCCATGGATGGAGGAGCCTGGTAGGCTGCAGTCCATGGGGTCGCCAAGAGTCGAACACGACTGAGCAACTTCACTTTCTGCAATCTGTGCAGGCTCAGCGCAAATGGTCTGCCTCTGCTCCACATGGTGCTGGCTGTGTGGCTCCCTTGGGATCCACGAAGAATTCAGCCACATTTCTGATGTTTCAGTGGCGGTGCTAGAGAGGTTTCTCTGTCTCCCTGTCTCTGTCTCTCTGTAGTTTCTCACTCAACTCTGCCAGGCTCTTAAGGCTTAGACCTAAAAATGACATGTTGTCATATTCACTACATTCTATTGGTCAAAGGAAGTCACTGGCCCAGCTCGGATTCAAAGGGAGTGGAATGGATTCTTCTGTAGGAGAGGAGTAACTTGCATGAAGAGGATTTGTTAATGCTGATCTTAATAACAACATTCTGAAAATATACTCTTTCCTTAAATATATATTTGTAAGACTAATTATCAGTGGACATCACACAGAGGATGACTAGAAATATGGTTTAAGAAACAAGTAACAGAAAACTTGGACTCAAATGGTTAAATAAATCTGATGATCAACATAGGACCAAACTATGTAATTTATTGTATTTATGGTGGTGAAGAGGAAGTTAATTTGGGTGTGAGAAACAGATTATGCTTCAGATTTTATCCCTAGAATTTGCACCCTTGCACATTAATGAGAGTCTAGGCACTAAGTCAGTAAACACCTTAATTATAACAAATTTAGTTAATGATTATCATAATTATGTTCTACCTTATATTTTATTGTTCTCCAGTCACATTATGTGTATTCAACTAAAGTAAAGATGGGAGTGGTCATGTTTCTAATCTCAAATATTCACCTAAGTATACTAACAATAGCCAACATTAATGTGTGTCAGATACCTGCATCATCTCAAATAATGATGAAATTGAATATATTTGAATTTCAGTTTACATGAAGACATTATGTGTTAAATAAGGAAATGGACAACCAAAGCAGAGAAGAAGATGCCCAAGATTCTATTTCAATCATCAGCCACTCTCCAGGACTTTAGTGTTCTGGAACTAATGCCTCCAATGGGTAAAGACCGGGTGAAATGATCAAATAAACTGAGAAATGGTGAAGAGCCATAGGTAGAGATTACCTAAGCGCTTGATTTTTGGCTTCTTTCTTAATATTGTGAAGTATTCAATGAAACTTAGTAACCAACTGGCAAGTCTCCCCCTGACAATTTTGGCAAAGTGATTGGAATTTAAGATGTAATATGTCTTCTACTCCAAAAACCAAACCAAAACATCAGTTTGCCTTCTGGATTCAGTTTAACTTATTTGCATCTATATATGAATAACCGATGGAGGAGGGAACGGCAACCCACCCCAGTATTCTTGCCTGGACAATCCCATGAACAGAGGAACCTAGTGGGCTACAATCCATGGGATCGCAGAGTCGGACACGACTGAGCAACTAACACAACAGCATGAATAACCCAATGAATGCCATGTAACTGATGTCTTCTGCCCTTTATTGTGCTCAATCTTTACATATCTTCTTGGATTCAAAGAACAGTACTTGACACATGTTAGTCCCCACAGTTCCAGAAAGGATTAAAAGTAAACATATTCACCAGGAGAAACTAATAGAGAGTTCAAAGTCTCCTTCCCTTTAGCTGCATGACAAATGTTCAGTTGAGATTAAATCAAGTAACTGGACAGAGAGTGCTGTAACAGCCCACAGTCAGAAACCAAAATTACTATAGTATGAATTTTCTAAACCACAAAAACACTTAGCAAAATTTGACTCTTTCAGTGGAATATTATCATGATTTTAGAAATAAGGAAGACGGAAAAAGGCAGATGGAGAGAGAAAGATAAATTTGTGTAAGATCACATAGCTAAATGAGAGGAGAGACAGAACCTCAGGTAATCTGACTTCACTGCTATTATTGTTATTTCCAGCCAGATGTGATGACTACTGAAAGGATACCTTCTATTTAGAATCTCACTCCCAAACACACGAAATACCCTCTTCCCTTCTCTAACAAGTGACTGTGGGGAGCATTTTCTGAGCCTACTCTAACAGAATTTTGACCTTATTCCAAAGTGTAAGGGAAGATACTAACGGAAGATAATTCTAAAGGTTGGAAAGTTCTCACAATTAAAGGAGAAACTAGATTTCCCATTCAGGAAAATTGGAAGATTAAAAGCAATTATTCAAAAAGCTCTTTGGAATGGTTTGGAGAAGAGATATGTTAAAGAGAGAAAAAGGGCTACCTTACTCAGCACAATCAATGATACCTTTAACTAATCCACAGAGGCAGTCGCTGAGACCTCAGAGCACAGGCTTCCAGGAGATTTTACCTTCTAACTGCAGTATCCTCACATATAAGGCACTCATCATATTTGTTTTCTTTACATAGGCTATTTTCAAGTATGACAAAGCTGAAGTTGGAAAAAAAACATGGGTAAGATAGATGATGGCATTGTGTAAGAAGCGTTTGTTTAAAGCAAAATGCAGATGCAGCTCTTGTGGTCCATTTGCTGGTATTTGAGAATTTACTGCATTTGAATCTACACATGAGTATCCGGGTGTAAAAGTAATTTGCATAAAGTTTACCCATATTTATCAATACACATGGTAGAGCAAATGATGAACTAAAGAATCTTGGAGGCATGTATATGGGCTTTCACTGTAAATTTTTTTAACTTGTTGGTATTTTGAAATTTTGTAATAAAATTTTAGCAAAAATTATAGGATGTTTAAAAACAATATACATATATTATATGGGGTATTATATATATATATTTATTGGTAAATAAAATATATGTATATATAAACATATGGGGGCTTCCCTGGTGGCTCAGCAGTAGAGACTCCACTTGCCAATGCAGGAGACTCAAGTTCGATCCCTGGGTTGGGAAGATCCCCTAGAGAGGGAAATGGCAACCTACTCCAGTATTCTTGCCTCGGAAATCCCATGGAAAGAAGAGCCTAGTGGACTATACAGTCCATGGGGTCCCAAGAGCCAGACACGACTTAGTGACTAAACCACTGCCACCTAAACATATATGTCTATACACACACACACGTACAATTCAAGGTCTTCTGGTTCAATACAACCTCTTCTGACATTCATATGAAGCCCAGTCAAAACAAAGAAAAATTAGCTAGGGGTAAAAGTTGGTGATGGACAGGGAGGCCTGGCGTGCTGTGATTCACAGGGTCACAAAGAGTCAGACAGGACTGAGCAACTGAACTGAACTGAAAAGTTACCTTATTACTGAGAATTTAAAATTTTCCTTTTTGATGCCTTAAAATCGTTAGCTTGGTTCAAATAAATCATTTATCATTTCCAAAATTTCCCTTCTAAATAAGCTAAAGTGAAAATCAAACACAATCCAGAACCACTAATCTTAGTATCTTAGAATTGGAAGGGATTATAAGAATCACTTACTTCACCACCCTTCCCAAAGCAGAAATTTTCTTTAGGATTTAAAACAGTTTGTCTTGCACTTTCTTATATTGGAACTAGTTCTGCCATCTGGAACTATGCAGATCAAATAATATCTTGTTTCTCCATACTAACACTCTTCAAATGATGACTCCAATGGCAATATTAATCCTAAGTCTGTTTTTACTCAAGCTTATGTTTCCTAGCACCATCAGTCAACCTTATTATGCTATATGGTCTCTAGGCCTCACATTATAAAGGTCTCTTTTGGCCATGCTTAACTTTCTCTTGTATAAGGCAGCCAATCTCGAACACAATACTTTAGTGTTTCATAATAATGAGTTAATTACTGACTATAAGTCCCAAGGTGATATTCACATGAACTTGTTTGGTGTAATAGCTTAAGGCAAAAGGGTCGATAGTGTAATGTTATTCTCAAACATGAGATCCTTTGTCTTCTTGTTACCTCATAAAAATACATTACCTATTACCATTCCCCACTGGGTGTACTCATCACTTGCTAGTGACCAATATCAATGCATTTTCACTTGCTTATAAAATATAATTTGAGGTAAATATTTTTCATATAACTCATTTGTAGAAAAATTTTGTGGGAATCTCTACAGTGTCTCTACTATGACACTCTAAACTTGCTGTATCAATAACAGTACTGACTGAAGATCAGTCATCTCTTAACAAAAAAAATGAACAGTGAATTCATCACTTTCTCAGATGGGTTATACCTTTTAAATTTTTTCTGTGAGGAAGATATCTGATAGGAGCATATTAAAGTTTGGATATTTATGAGAGTCAGGGCGTGAAGCTAATTTAAACATGATAATCTACTTAATTTAAGAAGGAACACCTTTCAGATTTCAAAAATTACTGTAATTTTTTTTTAAACACAGTGACTGTGTTTAGCAATAAGGGTGGAGAATTGTCCAAATATATAACATGGTGGCAATCAGCATGGTTTATTCAGAAAGTATCTACTGAACACCCAACAACCAACTGGTTCTAACATGGAGGCTTTCATTTTCCTCCCCTTCATGTTCTTGGCCTTGTTCTCAGGTAAGAAAAGTTACATTCAATGGCTTTCTTTCCAATCTAAAAGTTAAGAATTAGAAATGTTGAGTGATCTAGTAATGTTTTGTGAGAAACTTTAAAATGGGAAATGTTTGTCAGAGGAATAAAAGAATGTAATTACAAGCCACTTAAATATAGACCAAAGGCACAAAGATAGTGACCAGGTAAGAGAACAGTGAATAGTCTGGTGTGGCTTAAGAGCAGCAGAGGCAAAGAAAAAAAAATTAGAAAAGCAAGACATTAGGAAACAGTGTCAGACTTTATTTTGGGGGGCTCCAAAATCACTGCAGATGGTGACTGCAGCCATGAAATTGAAAGACACTTACTCCTTGGAAGGAAAGTTATGACCAACCTAGATAGTATATTCAAAAGCAGAGACATCACTTTGCCAACAAAGGTCCGTCTAGTCGAGGCTATGTTTTTTCCTGTGGTCATGTATGGATGTGAGAGTTGGACTGTGAAGAAGGCTGAGCGCCGAAGAATTGATGCTTTTGAACTGTGGTGTTGGAGAAGACTCTTGAGAGTCCCTTGGACTGCAAGGAGATCCAACCAGTCCATTCTGAAGGAGATCAGCCCTGGGATTTCTTTGGAAGGAATGATGCTAAAGCTGAAACTCCAGTACTTTGGCCACCTCATGCAAAGAGTTGACTTGTTGGAAAAGACTCTGATGCTGGCAGGGATTGGGGGCAGGAGGAGAAGGGGACAACAGAGGATGAGATGGCTGGATGGCATCACTGACTCGATGGACGTGAGTCTGGGTGAACTCCAGGAGTTGGTGATGGACAGGGAGTCCTGGTGTGCTGCGATTCATGGGGTCGCAAAGAGTCAGACACGACTGAGCGACCGAACTGAGGCTGGAGAGAAAATTCAGTGTGACAGGATCATGAGAATTTGTGTATGTTCAAGTTCATGTTCCAAAAAGGATACGGTTTTGTGTGATGATCCAGGGTAGTGTGGTCAAATAGAAATGGGTTCAAATCCTGGCAGTTCAATTTTCTATTTATGCGCTTTTGGGGCAATCTAACTTTTTCTAGCCTCAGCTTTCTCATTTGCAAAAAAGGAAATAATTATACATTTCTACAGGTTATCATAGGAATCATGATAACATTAGCTATCATTACTTGAGATCTTCACAAGTAACTCTCCTTCAACAATGCTTCTCTCTATTCCTTACCTCAACACAGTCAGGTTGTCTGTTTTCAGAGATATAAATTCCTAGCTAGAAATAAATTTGTCAAGATAATAAATGATACAGATAATACATTTCTTGAGATAATAAAAGTATGATAAATGAAACCAATTCCACTGTACTAATATCTCTAAATTATGACCTGCTACTTGACCATTTTCCCTACATCTAGTAAAATGAAATAATGGAAGTAAAGTGCCTACGACCTTCAACTGCTTAGAACAGGAACACAAGAAATAATGATTCTCTTCTCAATGAAAACACTGCAGTTATTTCAGACTGTTGAGTACAGGGGTGATCAGACCCATTCTGTATGGAGTTTCAGTCTACAGTGATACTTAAAATGAATTACATGTGAGAATAGTTGTACAGAAGTGACATTTAGGGATCTGCCGAAGTAGTAGAGTCAAGAAATAATAGAGAGTGAAGTGATGGAATGGGAGAAGGGAGGAGAAAAGAGTATACATTTCAGAAGGAAAAAAAAAACAAAAACATACAGCTGCAACTGGTCACTAGAACAGATATGTTTCACTATGACAGGTACCATATTGCCTGTGTACTTCAGCATCTTGCTGAATGACATTTAGTATGTATTCAATAATCATTTGTTAATGAAAGAACATATATTAGTATTAGATATGGAGGGTGAAGAAGAGAGAGGACTCAGGAATGCCTCGTACAATACAAAAGCTATGCCAATCACGTATTTAGAATTTGGGTAAATCAGAAGAGAAAACTACAAAACCAAAACTAAAAATACTTATTTTACAAAATTTCAGCTTAAAAAGTAAGTGGATAAAACACATTCTTATATCTTAGTTATCTTCTTTAAAAATTCCACTCCTAGTTTCTATTCTACAAATTTATATTATCCATGTAAGAAATGATACATTTATTAGGGTTTTCATCAAATCAGTGTTTGTAATATTAAAAGAGGAAAATAAACCAACTACTCATTGCTAAGAGACTGGTTAAATAAATTACGGTAAATGTGACAAATGAGAAAGTGCAGTCACTAAGGAGAAATAAAGAAGTCGCTTTGTAAGCACTGATGCCGAGATTGCCTCACTGTGCTGTCAGGGAGAAAACGAGTAGAACAGCATATGTGGTATGCTACCAACTGTGTGGGAAAATATATTCAACTACGACTGTAAACATACACGGTATCTCTGGAATGATACAGAAAACCCTGGGAAATGTAACTGTGTCCTAGGTAAGGATATGAGGGGACTGGAACAAGAAAGGAAGGAAAAGTTACTCTAAACTGTTTGCACTTTTGAATTTTTAGAATTTGATGCAATTTGCTTGTGTGACCTACTAAAAAACTAAACATAATTAACAAAAAAAAACCCCAGATTGACCAATTAATTTTTTCCATTTCATCCACATCTCTATTTTCGATTTCTACTTGAAGTTAGCGCCTGTTAATGAACAACATTTCTTAGAATTCATGCGTAAACCCATCTCTCTGTCAAAAATATTTCTTTTCTTATCCATTTTTCAGGCTATGGCCTATACTTCTTATATGTCACCTCCTTCAGGAAGGAGATATGATACTCTACTCCTTGCTATATTTCCTCTGGGAAAGATATCTTTCCTCTGGCTAATTACTTCTTACATTATAGTATTGATCATTCTACTATAAATTCCTATTTGCTTAGTTGTACCCACTATTATGCAGACCCCTGTCAGCCTCTTGAGGGCAGAATCATACATGGATTGTTCAGAGTTCTTATCTCTAGATTTTACTATAGTTCTGGCATAGTAATGGACTCTCAATATATTTTTTGGTACATTGAATGAACAGCTAGATTATACCCACAGACCTCACCTCAGGTTACACCACAGTTGAATAAACCATGTTACTAACTGCTAAACTCCTATGCCTGAGTTAGGACCTTAACCACTATCAATGTAGAATACCACAGCATACTCAATAAAAAACAATTTATTAGGCATTTGATTTTTAGTTAAATCTAAAGACACACTTAAAGACATGCTTATGGTGTATAGTCATGGAAATACAAAGCAGGACCAGTTGCAAATGCAAGCGAAATCCTACTGTACTTTCCAAAGGTTTGGAAGTTCCCTGAGGAAGGGAAATGACTGCCTTTGAGACGGTAACAAGGGGGAAAGAAGATGACTACAGAAAACATGTAGGGAGATGGGAAAAAGGATGTGGAAAGAGGGCTCCTGCCTGATAGCTTTTGTCTGGAAAGTTGATGATGGCATCTTCTGTACAGTGAGGTTCAGTATGTGTGTTCCGTGATGTGCTGAAAGCTTTCAGTTCAGTTGCTCAGTCGTATCCAACTCTTTGTGACTCCATGAACCACAGCACACCAGCCTCCCTGTCCATCACCAGCTCCCAGAGTCCACCAAAACCCATGTCCATTGAGTTGGTGATGCCATCCAACCACCTCATCCTCTGTTGTCCCCTTCTCCTCCTGCCCTCAATCTTTCCCAGCATCAGGGTCTTTTCAAATGAGTCAGCTCTCCGCATCAGGTGGCCAGAGTATTGGAGTTTCAGCTTCAGCATCAGTCCTTCCAATGAACACTCAGGACTGATCTCCTTTAGGATGGACTGGTTGGATCTCCTTGCAGTCAAAGGGATTCTCAAGAGTCTTCTCCAGCAATATAGTTCAAAAGCATCAATTCTTCGGCACTCAGTTTTCTTTATAGTCCAACTCTCACATCCTTACAACACGCATTAAGTAGAGGCTGTCTGATTAATTGAAAGTGAAAGTCGCTCGGTTGGGTCCAACTCTTTGTGATCCCTCTTGGAATTCTCCAGGCTAGAATACTGGAATGGGTAGCCTTTCTATTCTCCAGGGATCCTCACAACCCAGGGATAGAACCCAGGTCTTCCACATTGTAGGTAGATTCTTTACCAGCTTAGCCACCAGGGAAGCATTTGATTAATTATTAATCCATTAAATCAGGACTTTGGGGTAATCTGAAAAGTGTTAGTCCCTCAGTCATGTCCAACTCCTTGTGATCCTATGGACTGTAGCCCACCAGGCTCCTCTGTCCATGGGATTCTCGTGGCAAGAATACTGGTGTAGACTGCCATTCCTTTCTCCGGGGATATTTTCAACCCAGGGATTGAACCTGGGTCTCCTGCATTGCAGGCAGGTTCACCATCTGAGCCACCAGGGAAGCTCAGGATAATCTGAAGGCCCAGTTCAAATAATTCAGACTCTGATTTCGAAAAGGGGCAAGATGGCTTGACACCATTATTTTTGGAAACCATGTAATACAGTCAAGAAAAAAATAATCGAATAATCAGGTTATTAGACATAGTGGAAAGACTCCAGCTTGGGGTTTGGTTTTAAAAGAGCAAAGAGGCATTAAATGCATGCTATATCTTGGGATGAATACTATTGATTTTATATTCTTAAATATAAACAACTTTGTTTTTGTGCTTATGGTTATCATTCCAGTATCTTCAACCCAGCCTTTGAAGACTGGAAGTGTTTTTAAACTAGGAGACAGTCCAGAACCTGCACTTATTCTAGAGAGAGAAAATGAAGCTAATCAGCAAGGAGGACAAAAAGAATTTAAAAGGGAAACAGGAAGCAACACCCAAGGAAAACCAGGGCCACTCATTCTGCAAGGACAACCAAGGTATTCTAATCAGCCAGGAAAACCAGAAAATTTTAAACAGAAAGAGAGGCCAGGAGTCTTCAATCAGCCTGGGAGTTTGCAAGCGAATTCAGGACAATCTAACCAAAAAGGGAATCCAGAAGCTTCTAATGAGCAAGGAAAACCAGGATCTTTTAGCCAGCAAGGGAAGCCAGGGTCATCTAGCCAGCAAGGGAAGCCAGGGTCAACTAGCCAGCCAGGGAAGCCAGGGTCATCTATCCAGCCAGGGAAGCCAGGGTCATCTATCCAGCCAGGGAAGCCAGGGTCATCTAGCCAGCAAGGAGAGCCAGGGTCAACTAGCCAGCCAGGGAAGCCAGGGTCATCTATCCAGCCAGGGAAGCCAGGGTCATCTAGCCAGCAAGGAGAGCCAGGGTCAACTAGCCAGCCAGGGAAGCCAGGGTCATCTATCCAGCCAGGGAAGCCAGGGTCATCTAGCCAGCAAGGAGAGCCAGGGTCATCTAGCCAGCAAGGAGAGCCAGGGTCAACTAGCCAGCAAGGAGAGCCAGGGTCATCTATCCAGCCAGGGAAGCCAGGGTCATCTATCCAGCCAGGGAAGCCAGGGTCATCTATCCAGCCAGGGAAGCCAGGGTCATCTATCCAGCCAGGGAAGCCAGGGTCATCTATCCAGCCAGGGAAGCCAGGGTCATCTATCCAGCCAGGGAAGCCAGGGTCATCTATCCAGCCAGGGAAGCCAGGGTCATCTATCCAGCCAGGGAAGCCAGGGTCATCTAGCCAAAAAGGAAACCCAAGATTGTCTAGACAACAGAGAAAATCAAAGTCTTTTTATAATCAAGAAGAAGGGAAAACTGGAGTCAACCCTTGGAATGACAATACAATAGAGATTCAGGTTAGTGTTAATTTGTCTTTTTTTTCCTCAGTCAATTCACTTCAGTCATTCTATTTTCCAGTTAAAAGAATACACTGTACTAATGACAAACAGTTGGTGACAACACTGATTTAACAAAATGAGAGGAACTGGAGGTGGTTGCTTTCCTATACACCTACAATCAGTAGTGAGTGGCATGCTCTTCCATTCTGTCTCACTGTCTTCTACTGTTTCCACTCAAGCCTTTCCACCTATATTGAACTAGCTCAGACCCTCAATAACTGAGTCCCTATCCCCACCAGAATTAACTTTCATGTCTATTTTCATCTCACCCATAATATACAAACCACTTAAACAGTATTTCTGAGTCACAAGTCTAATCTATCACTTTCCTACTAAAAATTCTTCAGTGACACACCACACTACCTAGACAATAAAACCCAAACGCCTGAGCACGGCATGTAAGATTTTCTCATGATTAGACCCCAAGCCCAAGATGAAACATGACTGGATACTTCACGTCACTCTTGCTCACACACCAGCCACACTGTACAGAATCCTGTAATTTTCCAAAAATGTATTCTTGATACGAATGATATCTTCTATCATAGAATGGACATTGTTCTTTACAATTGGTTGTTATTCAATTAGAGCATTAACTTCTTAAACAAAGTGCCATTTTAATTTCATTTATTTATTTGGTCATGTGGCTTGCAGGATTTTAGTTACCCAACCAGGGATCAAACCCATGCCCCCGTCAGTGGGAGCCCAGAGTCTTAACCACTGGACTGCCAAGAATTTCCAGACAAAGTGCCATTTCTCTTCAAACTTGTATTCCCAGATCCTAAAACAGGATAGACATATAATAATTTATGTTGAACTATTTGTCAGATGAGGAAATAAGTGGCTTGTATTAGAGAGGCATCATCGCAAACAGGTACATAGCCATGTCTCCCATATTTCCTTCTAAGTCCTACTGTGCTCTGCCTTTCCTTGCCAGTCTCTTTCCCAACAGCCAGCTTTCTAATTCCATTCAGCAATTACTTTGGACACTCCACTTAGTAGATTCAAAACTGTCTTCTAGAACACTTCCTCCACCTTGTTATCTTAATGGAAACCATTTTTTACCTCATAACGTGTCATTCATCAATACCCTCTCAAGTAAAAGCAGCCTAATGCGTCTTGTCCTTATGCCTCTTCTAGCATGTAGTACTAATCTCCCAGGGACATCCCTGCTGTCCAGACCTTAATGCCATCACCTGCAGGTTTCTGAATCATCACTTAGTCTTTCTCAATTTTATATTCTTTTCTAAAATGGGGGAGATAACCCTGTCCAATTCACAGAGTAGGTGTGAATGAAAATAACAGATGTTACGTAACATGAGTAGCAAACCTCTGTCATTTCCAGTGGTTTAGAGTTATCTGTCATCTTCCTCGGCTCTAGGAAGTCTAAGCTCCCTATTGGAGGCACTCACCATTCCATTTGGTGCCTCTGCTCTCATCTGCTAGTCGTCATCTTTATGTTCATAGCCTTCCACCATCCTGTAACTGGATTCTGAGCTATGCTTCAGGTACTACTATAGTTAACTGAACCCTCATAATCCTACCTCCTGACTCATTTTCTTTTTTGAAACAAGAAAAAAGAAAGGTTCAATAAGTAATGACCATATGTGGTTCGTATTTGCCAGTTTGTGTGCGAAGCATTCAAGTGAGGCAGTCTGAGATACACAGTAAGAGCAGAGGTTCTGGAATTGGGTAACCCAGAGTTTTCAATCCCAGATTGGGTAGTTGGTCCAGATACGATTTTGTGCTTGTCACTTAAATGCACTGTCCTCCCGGAAAAAAATAAACTCTTCTTTCATACTGTTGCACAGATTACATTAAAATGTAAAGGGTCAACAAAATAACTGATTGAGTACAATGCTTAATCAGTAGTTCATGAGTAATAAATACATGTTTTATTACAATAACATAATTAGAGTATATTTTTACCTAACGGTCTTTCACATTACTGAAGACTGGCCATACTAGCAACAAGAACCCAACCAGAAAAACAAAATGTCAGCCTAACTATGAACCAGTCTGTGGTTCTGATGGGAAAACGTATGGCAACCACTGTGCATTTAATGAAGCAAAAAGGTAAGAGGACTTTAGGTTTGTTTGTAGTAGGAAGTACTATTCTGATCCAAAGGGACTAAACAGATATTTTTCATTACATCTCCCATAGTTATCTCTCAATAGCATTTTGCATGTCTGTCCAAAGGAAACATAAAAAGGACACTTACCCTTGAACAGTAAAGTCAGTCATTTCCTGAGAGAATGTGATACATTCAGCTTTGTAAATAGGTTCAAGCTTATTACTGAGTCATTCATTTACCAAATATTCATTAAACATCTGCTATGTACCAGGCATTGTTTGAAGCACTAAGATGGTGAGCAAAATACAGAATCTCTTGCTTCCATGGAGCCTTCATTTTTGCAAGGAAAGGCAGCAGAAAAAATATATTAGGGGGCAAAGAGGATAATGAATCTCATAGATTACTAAGTGATGACTACTAAAATATACTTTAAATTTAAATAATATTAAATGTTGCATTTGGTAAGCCAAGCCAAATTTTAAGAGTTACAATCTATAAGAAATAAGACGACAAGGCCATTTAAAATTAGAATGTGTGGCTAAAAAATAGTTCAGCTTTCAAAATTAATAAATATATCTCTGAATGAAAGGAATAAAGTAAAAATTATACTTCCTCGTTTTGGACAGTTTCAGAATTTATTAAGGTTAATATTAATGTAAATATTAAAGGTAAGTGTCCTCTATAGCTATAAAATATAAATTGGAAGGCAGCCTGGACACCTTCTCATTTTATAGATAAGGCACCTGGCCCAGGGACAGGGAAAGACTGCCACAGAGTGTACAAATTCTCAGAATGTTCCATGTGAAACAGGCTAGCCACAGCCTAGGCCTGCCTTTCCCATTTGTCTCTGTATGGTGATGCCACAATTACTTGGTCCTTGATTGCTCTCATTATCTTGTTTTCAGGTTGAGTAATGGAAAACTGAGTCTGAACCATGAGGGGAAATGTTAAGCATTTGTTACAACCAATTACATGGAACTTCAAAATCCACTTTGAATTCTCTTTAAACAATGGATTTCCCTGGAAGTTCTACTGAGGCCAGCAGGAGTCTTATATATACAATGGATCTTACATTATTCTCTAGATCTTTCCACTGCAAATAAAGTCGGTTCCACAGATGCTTCCAATTTCAGGGATTGTTTATTTTCTAGACTTTCCCAAACCTTGCGTCTATGATCCACCTGTTCCCAAAGTGCCAAAATGGCTAAGACTTTAGGACCAGCAACTTCAGCAGCAATTTGCAAATCCTAATTAGTATAAAAATCTCAGGATTGCATGTAAAAAATAAAGATTCCCCAGTTGAGAAATACTGGTGCTGTAGGTCTCTGCTGCTGCTGCCGCCAAGTCGCTTCAGTCGTGTCCGACTCTGTGCGACCCCATAGATGGCAGCCCACCAGGCTCCCCCGTCCCTGGGATTCTCCAGGCAAGAACACTGGAGTGGGTTGCCATTTCCTTCTTCAATGCATGAAAGTGAAAAAATAAAGTGAAGTTGCTCAGTCGTGTCCGACTCCTAGCGACCCCATGGACTGCAGCCAATCAGGCCCTTCCGTCCATGGGATTTTCCAGGCAAGAGTACTGGAGTGGGGTGCCATTGCCTTCTCCGAAGTTTCTGCTAGAGCTCAAGAAAGTGAAGTCTGAAACCACATTCCAGGTGTTTCTAATAAAGGTGGTCTCTGGATACTTGATGTAAAACTGACTCAAGGTTTCTTAAGGATGCAATGATTGGCTTCAGAGGGTCTATGGAAATTATATGCAAAATAAATTCTCTGGAAACTTTTTGTAAGAAAGTATCCAAACCTTTTGTTAATTTTTTTTTTTTTTGCCACTCCTTGCGGCTTCTGGGATCTTAGTTCCCCAACGACCAGGGATCAAACCTGGACCTGGGGCAGTGGAAGCGCTTAGTCCTAACCACTGGACTGCCAGGGAATTCCCACATTAGATTCTTAAAGGGATATGTGAGCACAACTAGAGTTTAAAACCACTGATCTACAGACCTGAAACATAGAAATTTATTGTATTTATCTGAAGTTGTGTTTGACGTCTGGCATCATCCCCAAACAGAATGCTTAGAAGGAATTTCACCAGGATGTTAATCATATTGGTTAGCAAGATGGGGCCCAAGAAAGGGAATAAGACCCAACACGATGTTGGGATCAGAGCTGGTGAAAAGAATAGTTTAATGAAAATGAAGTCAGAGAGCTTGCACAAGATCTGTAGGTCAGTGATAACTACAGGTTCTTTTATATCCACAGGAGCCCTATTGAACAGTAAGGACTTCAGATGGCAATCTATATCTGGAATACATGGGTAGAACCCAACAAACATAGCAGGATACAGACAATGGAATAAGGCACGTGGTCCAGATGAAAATGTAGAGGGAAGCTGTGGTATCAGACAGGATAAGTGGTTAAATCTAAGGAGAGAGAAACATAATGTGTCATGGTCTGGGAAAGTGAGGGGAAAGAAAAAAAGATGCAGAAAGCTATCACTGAGGGATATGTGAGTCATTAAGAGGCATACCAAGGGCACTCAATTCTGCGTATCTAATTGGCAATGAACAGACTTCAGAGATCAACTGTGGAATCCCCTCATACATGATTCAACTAGAAACTCAATCCCAAATTCAAATGGATGGAATCTAAGCAAACTCTTATCTTGGAGTTTTCCTAGTACTCCAGGACGTTTCCTTGTGATTCTGTTTAATGGAAGATTAAACAGAGGGGATGATTGAGCCCAGCGCAAAATGCCTCATACTGGGGAACTAAATAAATAATTTTGAAATTAATATACACTTATATACAGAATAGAATTTAATGCTGGAAAATACCTCAGGACTTAATTACCATTAAGGTTAAATAAGTTAGTTTAGGTTTATTTGCCTCTGCCTCACAAACAATTCATACTGAACACAGACCTCAGACTTCAGACACAATGATGCCACTGCATAGAGAGAACTTGTAACTTTTTCGTAAATACTTAAGGATAAAAGATATAATGAAGTTCTATAGCTACCCAGATTTCTTTTGCACACACGCACAAATAAATTATTTCTGTATTTTTACTATCAGAATTATCTCAGGAAAATGCTCTGTGGCAGAAGCTACAACTGAGTATGCTCACAACAATTAGTCTGTAATATTAAAGAGGCATTTAATAATCACATGAAAAGACATTAATGCAATCTTTTAAATATACAGTGAGCATCTTGAGGGAGAAATTTTTAGACTATTTTTGTACACAGAGGGACTTAGGAAATTTGTTTTAATGAATGAATCATTGAACAATCAATGCAGGAGAAGACCAGTGAAACAGGTGCTGTTCACTTCTCTCCTTAATTGCCTACATCTTAGTGCAAGCTACTATTCATTGTCTCCTCCTGAAACACTGCAAGATCTCCTTAAATGGTTTGTGTCTTTTACTTTCCGTCTTTTTAATTCATTCCTCATAGAGCAGCAAGAGTGACCTGTTTGAAATATGCATTTTAAGATATACTACTGCTATCCTAGCTTACAACGCTTGGGTCCCTAATATTTAGGACAACCTTCATATTCTACCCCTGATCCACAGGATAATCATCGTCCTGATAGCTAGTTTGACTACAGCCACTTTTGATCATTCAAAAGAGTTTAGAAATCCTTTTCTAAAAACACTGCACATTCTTTTCCTTATCATCAATACCCTTAATCCTTATCAGCTCATGAGACTAGCAAGTCCCTGGCTCCTTCCTGTCTGTTCAAAGTCATTGTCTGCCTGGACTCCTCTAACTTTTTCTGTCCTAGCCACAGAGATCTTCCCACTATTGGAATCCACTAATTCCTTACAAATCAGGACCTGTGAATTTTCTTAGTCCTTCTGCAACACTGGAGATAAGAACTTCTTGAAATCTATTCTCCTACCATCAGTCAGTTCAGTCGCTCAGTCATGTCCGAATCTTTGTGACTCCATGGACTGCATCATGCCAGGACTCCCTGTCCATCACTAACTCCCAGAGTTTACTTAAACTTATGTCCATTGAGTTGGTGATGCCATCCAACCATCTCATCCTCTGTCATCCCCTTCTCCTCCTGCCTTCAATCCTTCCCAGCATCAGGGTCTTTTCAAATGAGTCAGTTGTTCACATGAGGTGGCCAAAGTATTGGAGTTTCAGCTTTAGCATCAGTCCTTCCAATGAACACCCAGGACTGATCTCCTTTAGGATGGACTGGTTGGATGTCCTTGCAGTCCAAGGGACTCTCAAGAGTCTTCTCCAACACCACAGTTCAAAAGCATCAATTCTTTGGCACTCAGCTTTCTTTATAGTCCAACTCTCACACCCACACATGGCTACGGGAAAAACCATAGCCTTGACTAGATGGATCTTTGTTGGCAAAGTAATGTCTCTACTTTTTAACGTGCTATCTAGGTTGGTCATAACTTTTTTTCCAAGGAGCAAGCATCTTTTTATTTCATGGCTGCAGTCACCATCTGCAGTGATTTTGGAGCCCAAGAAAATGAAATCTGCCACTGTTTCCCCATCTGTTTGCCATGAAGCGATGGGACCAGATGCCATGATGTTAGTTTTCTGAATGTTGAGCTTTAAGCCAACTTTTTCACTCTCCTCTTTCACTTTCATCAAGAGGCTCTGTAGTTCTTCATTTTCTGCCAAAAGGGTGGTGTCATCCTGCATACATGAGGTTATTGATATTTCTCCCAGCAATCTTAATTTCCCAAATTGAGAAAGGAGTACGTCAAGACTGTATATTGTCACCCTGCTTATTTAACTTATATGCAGAGTACATCATGAGAAACACTGGGCTGGATGAAGCAAAAGCTGGAATAAAGATTTCTTCCAACAGGCAATGGAAAAATTAAATCTTTCTGAGCATGAGTGAAATGAGATTTCCATTAATATGGATGCTTAAACTAATTAACACGTAGCACTAAAGGCATCTCATTAATATTTCCAAAGAATAATTTTCTTTTTGGATTGAAAAAGCCCAGCTTATCTTAGGTAAATAAAGCAAGCTGCAGAAAAGTTTATGCTTCTATTAAATATAAAACCTCTGGTTCACAGTAGTAAAAACTGGCTGAAATGGGGTTCCAGAGATATTTCTACCTCTCATTCTGTTACCCCCAACTGTAGCCACATATTTAGCTTGGATACGTTTAAAGATCAATGCCCAAGATCTAAGGCAGAGCACCTGAATCACGATCTGAGGAGGAGACCAGGTGCTGTTTATTAAACTCCTCAGGTGATCATCATATCTATCAACTGTTTTTACTACCAAGGTTCTAGACTTTCCTTATTTTGAAGGCTTTGATAGTCTTATATAGCACGGGTCAGCTATTTTGTAGAATGTTTCTCATTTGAGATTTATGTGGTAATTTTCTCATGGATAGATTGCGATTATAAATTATTTGAGAAAATGTACAAAAACTTTGAGCTGACTTTACAATGCTGACCAGGTAATTCACTACCCTTGAGTCCTAATTTACTTATCTGTGAAATAGAACCAGCTGTCCCATAAGTGTCTTAATTTTTTGCTTTATGGAACACTTTTTTTCTTAACTGAAGTATGGTTGATGTATAATATATATATGTTACAAGTGTGAATATGGTGTTTCACAATTTTTAAAGTTTATACTTCATTTATTATAAAATAATGACTGTACTATCTGTGTTTTACAGTATATCCTTAACACGTGTACACCTGTGGCAGATTCATGTTGCTATATGGCAAAACCAATACAATATTGTAAAGTTAAAAAATAAAATAAAATAAAAATAAGTAAATAAATAATAAATAAAATGTTAAAAAAAGAAAAATTTTCATGTATTTTTAATAGGAGGTAGATTATTTTATACATAATAGGTTATATTAATACCTCTTAATCTTCTACCTCTATCTTGCCCCCCTTCTTTCTCCCCACTGGTAACCATCAGTTTGTTCTCTATATCTGTGAGTCTGATTTTTTTCTTGCTATATTCACTAGTTTGTTGTAGTTTTCAGATTCCACATATAAGTGCTATCATACAATATTTGACTTTCTCTGTCTGACATTTCATTTAGCATAATACCATCCAAGTCCACCCATGTTCTTGCAAATGGCAACATTATATTCTTTTAATGGCTGAATACTACTCTGTTAGGTATATAAACAGGACTGGGGTTCATAGACTTCACTGGAAAAGGGAGTACACAAGATTACACAGGCTCTGGCTCAGGGCAAAAGTAGTGACTTGACCAGGAGCCTGGCCTGAACCTACCTGCTGGTCTTGGAGAGTCTCCTGGAGAGGCGGACGGAGAGAGTAGGGAGCTGCAGCTCAGCCTGGGGATGGAGACAGTGGCAGCAGCCATTCTTGGGAGCTCCAGCGCTGGTAGGAGCCATTGCAGAATCCTCCCTTCACTTTTATTACTGCCAAGACCTGGCCCCACCCAACAGCCCGCAGGCACCAGTGCTGAGATGTCTCAGGCCAAGCAACTAACTGGATGTGAATACAGTCCCACCCTTCAGCAGACCCACTGAAGAAAGAATCTCTGAGCCCACAGAGCCCTCTGGACACAGCACCCTGCCCACCTGAGAGCCAGGACTCAGCTCTATTTACCAGTGCGCAGGAGCAGTCCCAGAATCCCCTGGGCCCTGGCCCTGCCCTCCAGGAAGCCGGCCCATGCCTCTGGAGCAGCCTCACCCTCCAGGGGGCAGATACCACCACAATCCTATAACCTGCAGACCGGCCTGCCCATAGAAAGTCAGACCCTGCTCTGGAACCAGCTGGGCCCTGGTCCTGCCCAACTGCAGTTCAACACAAGCTTCAGGATACCCCAGACCCCAAGTCCAACTATGTCAGGAACCAGCCCTCTACTACCAGGCACTGACACTGGCTCTGGGACCCCTGGGTCCTGCAACCAGACTCTAGGACTCAGCTCTGCCTGCCAATCATCCAGCATTAACCCCAGGACCTGGCTTCACCCACCAGTAGGCGAGCAACAGTCCCGGAGTCTTCAGGACCCTAAGACTGCACTAGTCCCAGAGCCCTCTTGTGACCCGGCTCCTGCACAAGGCTGGGCCTGGGGCCAGCCCCGCCTACAGCCCCGCCCACACAGTCAGCTTGCTGTAACAGAAGGCCCACCCCGCCCTCAGAGGGAAGCCCTAGAGCACACAGCCCGGGTGAGGAGAGCGGTGTGTGCTGCTGGGATACCTAGGACTTCTCCTGCACAAGGCCAATTCTCCAAGGTCAGGAAGCCTATAAGATACATAAAAATACAAACAAAATGAGCGATCGAGGAGCATTTTCGTAAGTGATTTTTTAGACCGTTGTGCTTTTGTGGTCCTTTAAATATAAAGTAAGTATGAGAAACATGATTTCAACGCAAGAGTGAGGTGGTTTTGTTGTTTCTTGGTCACCGTGTGCAGCTTGTGGGATCTTAGTTCCCTGGCCAGGGATTGATTCCCGCAGGAAAAACACCAAGCCCTAACCAATGGACCACTGGGGAGTTCTGGGTTTTCTTTTTTAAATCACCCCTTTCCTGGCCCCCAGAAGGTAAACAAAATATACGTTTTCTTAACTTTTTCAGTCCAAAGCTATTTCCTTTTTTTAATAGAGAAATTTATTTTTATTTGGGATTATTATCTCTCCTGTATTAGTGTATGTATATATACATATAATTTTTTTCCTTATACTTAAACTGTTTTTAACCTTTATTTTTCCAGCCTTAATGTCCTCTATCAGCCAGTGATTCTGAATTTCCTCAGATCTCTGTCTTAGCATGTAATTATATATATATATATATACACATAATGTACATACACTACACTCTATTGATAATGATCTCATCAACAATAGCAGACAATTCAATTACAACTTGTATCCATAAAGAATACTCATACACTAAAAAAAAAATGTTTTTTCACTCATATATTTTTATCTGTGTCCAGAATTCTTGCCTGGAAAATCCCATGGGCGGAGGAGCCTGGTGGGCTGCAGTCCATGGGGTTGCTAAGAGTCGGACACGACTGAGCGACTTCACTTTCACTTTTCACCTTCATGCATTGGAGAAGGAAATGGCAACCCACTCCAGTATTCTTGCCTGGAGAATCCCAGGGACGGGGGAGCCTGGTGGGCTGCCGTCTCTGGGGTCGCACAGAGTCGGACACGACTGAAGCGACTTAGCAGCAGCAGCAGCAGAATTTTTAAAATACATGTTCACTGACCTATGATATTTGCACATGGCTGTCTCAACTTCAAAACATTATTTTGAATCTTTTAAACTCAGAATGTCAAAACTTAACTAATATCCTTCTCCTGCTCCACTGCAATGTGCTTCACTTACAAGGTTTAAAAATCATCGGGTGGTACAACCACACAGCTGATTACACAAGTCAGAAATTCTGAATCTCCTTGATGCAGCCTCTTGTCCACCTCACCAACAGTGTTGTCTCTCAAAGTCAATTATTATGTCTCTCAGTTCAGTTCAGTTCAGTCGCTCAGTCGTGTCTGACTCTTTGCGACCCCATGAATCGCAGCACACCAGGCCTCCCTGTCCATCACCAACTCCCGGAGTTCACTCAAACTCACGTCCATCGAGTCAGTGATGCCATCCAGCCATCTCATCCTCTGTCATCCCCTTCTCCTCCTGCCCCTAATCCCTCCCAGCATCAGAGTCTTTTCCAATGAGTCAACTTTTCACATGAGGTGGCCAAAGTACTGGAGTTTCAGTTTTAGCATCATTCCTTCCAAAGAACACCCAGGACTGATCTCCTTTAGAATGGACTGGTTGGATCTCTATGCAGTCCAAGGGACTCTCAAGAGTCTTCTCCAACATCACAGTTCAAAAGCATCAATTCTTTGGTGCTCAGCTTTCTTCACAGTCCAACTCTCACATCCATATATGACTACTGGAAAAACCATAGCCTTTACTAGATGGACCTTTGTTGGCAAAGTAATGTCTCTTTTTTTCAATATGCTATCTAGGTTGGTCATAACTTTTTTTCCAAGGAGTAAGCGTCTTTTAATTTCATGGCTGTAATCATCATCTGCAGTGATTTTGGAGCCCCCAAAAATCAAGTCTGACACTGTTTCCACTGTTTCCCCATCTATTTGCCATGAAGTGATGAGACCAGATGCAATGATCTTTAGTATCAACCAAATAAGTGTAAGATACTCTGTTCTCTTACTCAAGACTATTGCAATGATTTCCTAAGTATTTTATCTATATCCATCCAGCCATTTTTTTTATTCTACTGTTATAACCAGAGGAATATTTTTTAGGGGTCAATCTTATCATATCTTTCATAAAGTACTTCTAATACATCTAGGGTCCACGGCAATCCTATGAAGGATTGTGACCACAATCTTTATAGTAGCCTTCAAATTCTGTATGTTTTGCCCTTCTTTACTGATCCTCTGTACCTTTTATTATGAGTCTTTTTTTTTTCCTTCCTGCTCTTGACCTTGGCATTTCATTATTTACATGGCATACTGTTATACTTACTGACCCTAGGCAAAGAACCCTACTGACTGCTGAACTCAAATCCATCACAGTGGGCCCATCCATACTAGAAAAGGACTCTCTGGATGGTTAACTTGTCTCATGAGCTCCATGAAAACTTTCCAAATCTTTCTTACCATTCAGGGTGGTCTAGGACTCCAACCACTCATCCCTCACTCCTTCACCCTGAAGGAGTTTGTGATCTCAAACTCTGACACCCTTTCTGTCTCTCTCCCCATTCCACCCCTCCCCTCCATCCTATATAGGGATTTCCTCTTGCAAAATTTTTGCACTTTTAATCTGTAAATTGCATCTGTTTCTTGGACTTAGAATAATACGGTATGTAAAGCCTTCCCTTTCTTAGGTCAGGTCTGAGTCCTGAGTCAGGACTGAGCGTATAGGAAGTATCAAGAGATACTCCACCCCAAAGGGGAGAGGATGTGTGCAGGGACAGGGAGCCAGTGAGGATCAGCTGCTGGAGGAAATGGAGCACAACCTCTTCACTGTATCTAAGTTCAAATCCTCCTTATTGAGAAACACTTTGTAGATGTCCTGGGAGTTTGTGTTCTTTTATTTCTTTTGCTTTTTCTGTAACTCATCTTTCTCTGAAGGAAAAGTGTACAGAACTCTATGAAGATGGAAATTTTTGATGGAGCTACATAATAGTATGTCTTTTATTTTTACTCCATTTTGCAGCAGATTCTATAAGTACTCTTCATAATTCAGGCTCTTATATTCCTAAACCAGGTGAATGAATCCTTCTAGAGAAAACAGGAATGTAGATATTCAAAGTCCTGATCAGTTCTAAGATCTTATGACTTAAGGATTTTGATCTCTATCTTCAGTCAATGACAGTGAAGCATATCTTAATTAGTTTACAAACTGTCTTGAGGAAATTTAATGAACATACTTAGCAGGCATGTTTTCACCAAATGGTGTTAGAAGTGTTAAACGTGAGCAGTCAAATAATGAATCTGCAAATACCCCACAACTTTACTAAAAGAGTAAACCAAAATGAAACAAATTTAAGTGTTTAAATGTAAAAATGAAATTATTTTCTTATAAAAACCTTTTATAAGAGAACATAGAAGAAACTATTACTGATCTACAGTTAAATTAAGAGTTCTTAGAGGTTAAACAAAAACATAATTTATTTTAAAAAACATATCATAAATTGACTTCATTAAATTTAAAAACTCTGCTCTGGGAAAGACTCTGTTACAAAGATGAAAAGTCCAGTAACAGAGCTGGAGGGAAAGGGTGAAAATCAAGTATCTGAAAGAGATGTGTACCCAGAATATAGGCCTCTGTAAACTCAACAGTAAGAACACAACCAGCCCTGTGTGTGTGTGTCAATGTGCATGCATTTGAAAGGAAAAGAAGCACATGGAAAAGATATTAACCATGAGAAAAATGCAAATTAAAGCCACAGTGAGATACCTCTGCATGCCTATTCGATTGGCAAGAATAAACAATACTAGCAGTAGGTAATCCTGTCAAGGATATGGAAGAATTGTTTTATCATGTATTGCCAGGTGCAGTGTATACATACTTCAAAAATCAGCTTGGCAGATTCTAAAAAATTAAGCATACACTTGCCATATGACTCAAGAATGGTACTCCTAGACATTTACCCTGTACAAAGCAAAACTTAGATTTATACAAAATCCTGAGCCTGAATCTTCCTAAAAGCATTTTAAAAATAATATCCCCAAATGGGAAACAACTCAAATGTCCTTCAATGGGAGAACAGATAAATTATGGTACATCTGTACAATACAATACTGCCCAGAGAGGGGAGTTTGGAGGAGAATGGCTACAAGTATATGTACAGTTGAGTCCCTTCACTGTTCATCTGAAACTATCACAACACTGTTTGTTAATCGACTATACTCCAATATAAAATAAAAAGTTTAAAAAAATTATTCAGAAATAAAGAGGAACAGACTAAAGATGTATACACCAATCCAAGTGGACACATTATGATCAGCTACATTATAATCAGGAGTTAAAAATTCAACCTCAAAATCTTTTTTATTTTATGGCTCTATTCATATATTACTAACCAAATTGCAAAATTATAATGATGAAGAAAAGAGGAATGAATGGCAGTGGTTATGGTTGGTGAGAGAGTATCAAGGGGAAGCAAGAGGGAGCTTATTTGTGATGACTGAATTCTACATCCTGAATATGGTAGTAGTTATATTAATCTGTACATGAAACACTTTCCATAGAACTATGCATCAAATAATTAAGAGTTCCTTTATCAAATGTTGAAATCCAAATAAGGTACATAATTCAGTTAACAGTAGTATACCATGTCAATTTGCTCATTTCCTCTGTATTGTGAGTATGTAAGACTTTATCACTGAGGAAGATCAGTAAGACAAAATAGGACCTGACTATATTGCTTCTACATCTTTTATGAATCTACATCTATTCTGACATAAAATTGGTCAAATATAGTAAACAGAAATCAGATTAGTGGTCCCCAAATGCTAGGAGAAGGGGAACGAATTGATTACAAAACAGCAGAAGGGAAATTGGGGGAGTTAAAGAGATATCCTATATTTTTATTGTGGTGGTGCTTACACAATTACAATAAGCTTGTCTAAATTTATAGAACTATACAACTATGAAAGTTGAGTTATACTGTATACAAATGATAATTTAATAAGTGTAAGAAATAATTTCAAAATTCAGTCACCCTTTTTAATAGTTGTATTATCTAAACCCAGTTCTGTTGTGTTATCTACCTCTGGTTTAAAAAAAAAAAAGCAGGTTTTTTTTTTTTTTTTTTTTTCAATTTAGAACAATAGGATTGATAAGCTCTAGATCTGAATTTCACTGAATAACTTTTAGTGGATGTAACAACCCAGAGTTGTGACTCTATACAATTAAAAAGATATGCAGGCATTTCTGAATCCCTAAAGGAAAATTATCTCCCAAATTTATTTAAAGTAAAAATGTTATTTTACGGTCTTTTTGGTCTTTTGATAATTAATAATTCAGCTATTGGATTAGATATTCCTATAACTGAGTATAAATTGTTCATCAGGCAAATACTTTTGTCACCTCTGTTTGAAAGTTCTGGCTTGCTATTGAAGTCATATCTGACATAATTTAAGTATAATCTTGAACATAAAATGGTGGCATACTATGTTTAGTAAAATGATTCTTGCATTTAGAATGCTATTCCTTAAAGGAGACCTGGGCTCAATCCCTGGGTTGAGAAGATCCCCCCGGAGAAGGGAAAGGTCACCCACTCCAGTCTTCTGGCCTGGAGAATTCCACAGATTGCGCAGTGCATGGGGTCGCAAAGAGTCGGACACAACTGAGCGACTTGCACTTCCACTTTCCTTAGAAGAAACTGCAATGTCTTGATGCAGAACAAATATTCTCATAATATTCTGGGTTTTATTGTCCTGGACAAGTGAGGTAAGAGTTGCTCTTGTCCAGACATTTGTATTGACCACAGCCTGAGGTGTCTTTTAAAGCATGCTATATGGCACCCAGTAAGTTGAGTCAAAAAAAGGACAACAAGCAGACTAGAAGACTTCAGCGTCCTTTGAAATACTGGCAAATGGAGACTTTTATAATTCCCTCTCTAACAGAATAAAGTTTCCAAAAAAACAAAAGATCCCCCAAACAAAAAGCACTTTGTTCAGTGACCAGTGGAAGTTCACACGTGCGTCTTAGTTGCTGTTTTACATGTCAATTCAGTAGCTCTTTCTTGTTATTGCCCAAATGCTGGGTTACTTTGCCCAGAACATATGGGGCAGTGACACCAGAAAGACTAGAGACTGCTTTTACTTCCTATTTTTCTCTCTCTTTTAATACCCCTATTATGTTAAATACAGAGTATTTTTCTTACCTCTGGTTCAAGTTGAGTAATATGTTCTTTTTAATCTTTATGGAACTTTTAATTCACATCTAACATTCCCTTTACTGGCTAGGTAAAAAATGAAAATATTGTAGCCTGCTGTGATTCATAGGCAGTCTCTTCTGCTTTTAATCTCTGCTGACACACATATATAAAAGGAGAGATCTAGTGTGTGCAACATGAAGACATTTCAATTCTAAACTTCAATTTACTTTTCCTCAAATGTCCTGCACCAGAAGGACTGGTGCACTGCAGACACCTCTGGTTGTAGTTATGTAAATAATTCAGAGCTACTGCAAGAGTAATATTCACTGTCATGTAATGATAGAGCACTTTCTGCACTCATCAGAGTTTGTATTCTCCGATTCAGTTGGAACGGAGCACTGCTACATTCAAAGTTTCCTTTCTAAATCCTACCTTTCTCCACAGCTATAAAAGGCAAGTTAGATTAGGGTGGCAAATGTAAGTCTATTCCAAACCTGAAGGCAGATTATCTTAATATTTTATCCCTGACATCTAAGAGGCAGGAAGTGTCAGTTCCCTATTTAAAATAAAGAATTTTTATATTAGAAATTCTAAATAGTGTGTCATGGTTACTCAGTGGTAGTATTTGAATTTGAATTCAAGTCTTTCAACTGACAGAACTTTTTCTAGAAATCAGTGAAGGAGATTCATTAATTAGGGAGACAATAGCTGATTAAATATTACCCTACTTCAAAGCCTCCAATGTCACCCACTTACCTTATTTAATATAGAATTTAAGGCATTGCTCCACGTGGACTCAACCTCACTCCAATGAGCCTTCTTTTATTTTCTTTAGTTTTATTGAGATATAGTTGACATATAACATTATGTAAGTTCGGGGTTCCAAAACTGTCCCAATACTCATCTGGGAGCTTTGCAAACATACCATTGCCCAGATCTCATATATTCAACAATTGATTCACAGTCTTGGTGTTGATAACCAACACTGATAAAAGGTCTCCAGCTGATGTCAATTCCTGGTGGGGACTTTGTACTGTAATCCTATAAGACATTCCCACTGGGAGAAACTTGTTAAAAGATACAGGAGAATCTCTCTTATTTCTGACAACTCTATGTAATAAATCTACAATTATCAACATAAAACGTTTAAATTTAAACTTTAAGGAGAGTTTAAATTTACAATAAATCTTAAGTCTACAGTGCTCTGTCACGAAATAGAGGCTCTCAGCATGTGTTTGATTATAGTTCACAAGACTCTTCTGACTTTGATTCTCTTGTTCTCTGTAACTCAATAGCCTGAAAAGTTTCCACATCTCTTCTCTATCTTAAGATCTATCATTTTTTGTATTTCTTTTTCCTCTCCTCATAGTTCTGGGTTCATCAGATAAAACTGCTCCAGACCTCCTATAGAGAGATGATCTGTGTGAGATCTTTGTGAGGAAGAATACAGAAAACCTCAGAGTCTTATCTGCCGAGGACCATCTGTTTCCCCCAACAAGGCTCCTCACCAACGGCCCAATGAGGGAGACTGCTCGGCTGGGGAAAGTGGTTAAGAAAAGGAGATAGAAACAGGCGCAGTCCCTGGAGCTGCTGCCCTTGCTTTCTACCACCTTCTCTGTGTCAGGTAGGTCAGGCGGGGATGCTATGAAGGCAGCCCTGGTGTGTCACACTGCAGTGAGGACCGCTCCAGGTCAGTCCTTCCTGAAATAACTTTCTATTTTCTGAGGAAAAACTGAACTTCCTAAGCACGTACTTCTTTAAATGCAGCCAGGCTCCTTGTGGGCTGAGTCAAAGGTTGGTTCCTTCTGAAGTGGACAAAGAGGACCTGCTCTAGCATTTCTTGCAAGTCTGTCCAAGGCCTTCTGTTCACATGTGTGTCATGCTGCTTCTGTGGGTTAAGGGAAGAGAGAAGGGAATAGCCCACTATAATTAGGAATCTGGGGCTGGAGGGGTTTCTATATCATAAGACACTTTCATCTAGAAATAGAAATTTGTCTCTGTGCTATAAACATGTCAGTTTCCTTCCACAGACTTGACAAAATGTCTCTCTTTTTATCATGGATCAAAGCTATTTTCATCATTGCCTTGGTATTTCCTCTTTATTCTGGTGAGTGAATTTTCCAGTACAAGGTGAAATATTTTACATATCTTAGAAAATATGGGAAACAACTTCTCTAAACTAGGAATGAAGGAGGTTGTTTTTTTACTGGGCTTGTAAATCTTAAACTGATAAAGTGAAAAAGGGCATATTACAAATGTCTTTTGAAAAAGGCATCAGCGGGTTGCTTTTTCTCATCTCCCGTTTTGGACAAGTAGAGACAGAGTAGAGCGGGTTAGAGTGAGCACTAGAATTTTGCTCTTTGTCTACAGCTATTGAACATGACCTATATTATTTTTCTTTCTGGCAGTCAGATTGTTAAAGGCAAACCTAGGGGGAGAAATGATCTTTTCTAGATCTAGTATTGCTTGATATTCTGATTATCACTCAATCTGAATCCCTTATGATACTTTCAAAGAAAGCTGTTTGGAATTCAAAAATATGTTGCATTAATTTTCACAGAGTTACAATAACTGAATAATAAATAATAATAAAATATTTCCAAATTTGGTATTGTTTTATGATTTTTTTTGTTTTGTTAATGGCAGGAAAGTCTTGCTTCATTAGTTGTGGAGTCTCTAATATTTTATGTGCACATGTTTCTGCTACTAATAAATATGGGCCTTATTTACTAAAATTGATTCTTCTTTCCCCCTTCCTTTCTCCTCCTCTTCCTCTTTCTCCCCTTCTGTTTCTTTCTTCTCCTCCTCTTCCCTTTCTCCTCCTCTTCCTCTTTCTCCCTCCCTACTCCTTCTGTTTCTTTCTTCTCCTCCTCTTCTCTTTCTCCTCCTCTTCCTCTCCCTCCCTACTCCTTCTGTTTCTTTCTTCTCCTCCCCTTCCCTTTCTCCTCCTTCTCCATCTTCCTCTCCCTCTCTCCCTTGCCCCTCCCCCACTCCTCCTTCATTTTTAACTTTCTTTTTTTACCCATGTGTTGGTTGCAGAAATTTATTTTGAACCTGATTTCGGATTTCCGGTAAGTTAATACAGGTGCAGGTTGAAAAAGATAAGCAATCAACTTTCATATATTATACATTTTAACAGAAAAATTCATCAAAAATTGTGCATCAGAGAGGTCTTTCCAAAACTAAAAAGATAGTATTACAACCGGAGAAGGAAATGACAACCCACTCCAGTATTCTTGCCTGGAGAATCCCATGAACGGAGGAGCCTGGAGGGCTGCAGTCCATGGGGTTGCTAAGAGTTGGACACGACTGAGCGACTTCACTTTCACTTTTCACTTTCATGCATTGGAGAAGGAAATGGCAACCCACTCCAATACTCTTGCCTGGAGAATCCCAGGGACAGGGGAGCTTGGTGGGCTGCCGTCTATGGGGTCGCACAGAGTCGGACACGACTGAGATGACTTAGCAGCAGCAGCAGCAGCAGTATTACAACAAGGTCAAAAAATAGAAACTTAGCCATACAAAGCTATCTGTCATTATCTAGACAACATAAAAAGGTGCATATCCTGTTACACAAAAATTTAATTAATGGGCATAAATGTTGCTTCATACAAGCTTCTGAGAAAGGTTGAAGGTGTTTAGAGTAGTAGTGTTCATCTTAGCATAACAAAGGAAAAAGAATCAACCTAAATATATATTTAAGATAAAAAGTTCTGTAGATTCACATAGTATGATATTACATAAAGGTAAAAAAAAAAAAAAAACCTATAGCTCTAAATATCTGAATAAACAGAATCACATGTTTAAAAAGTAGATGATATAAGCAGATATATAGTATGTTTTATTATGTCAATTACCAAAACTGTCAACAGTAAACAAACTGCATTTGTATCTTCTGTATAGATAGATAGATAGATAGAGATATACACACACACACACACATATACACACACATGCACAAACACATAGATTTAGTTGGAATTATCAAGAATGGGAATAAGAAAAAGAACAATCTAATTTCATGATTTCTTCTTGAGTTTGAAAGGAAAGTGAAGATGATGGTCACTAAATTACAAAAACACATTTAGCCAGTTTTATGACCTCTTTAAAAAATTAGAGCAGGTTTATGAAGACAATAATATTTTACTTTTAAGTGGGATGTGTGTTAGTTTTATAAGTTCTAGTGTTATAGATAGTAGTTTTTAAAACTAAACATAGGTTGCTTCCCTGGTGACCCAGTGGTAAAGAAAGGGAAGTCGCTCAGTCGTATTCAACTCTTCCCAACCCCATGGACTGCAGCCTACCAGGCTCCTCCGTCCATGGGATTTTCCAGGTGAGAGGACTGGAGTGGGTTGTCATTGCCTTCTCCGAGTGGTAAAGAATCTGTCTGCCAATTCAGGAGACATGGGTTCAATCCCTGAACAGGGAAGATCCCACATACCACAGAGCAACTAAGCCTGCGTGCCATAACTATTGAGCCTGTGCTCTAGAGCCTGGGAACCACAGCTACTGAAGCCCACATGTCCTAGAGTCCATGCGCTGCAACAAGAGAAGCCCCACAATCAGAAGCCCACAAACTGCAGCTAGAGTAGTCCTCACTCACGACAGCTGGAAAAAGCCCACATAGCAACAAAGACCCGGCAAGGCTAAAAATAAATAAATAATTTTTTTTAAACCTAAATATAAAATATATTTCCAATTTTCTTGCATGGTACTTCATATCAAGACTAAACAAATTTTACTCAGACTTTCATTCCCTAATGAATTTTATGTTTTCTCTGCATTTAACAGCCAGACTGTAAAGTGTATACAGAAGCTTGCACCAGAGAATACAATCCAATCTGTGCCAGTGATGCAAAAACCTACAGCAATGAATGTACTTTCTGCAATGAAAAGATGTAAGTACACGATAGTAAATATTTGGTCTTCCAAGGTATGAAGAAATCATTACAAGGTGATGGTAAATCTGTGTTGCTGATTGTACCAAGGCACAATATATATATAGAAAATAACTGTAAGGTCACTGTAAAATATTAGGGGCCACTCTTTTTTCTTTCCGTGAAGTTCTTGTTTCTGAAAGTAATTTTGTGTTTGAGCTATCAATAACTTTGATTGATATTGTGCAAATGTGTAAACAATTAATTTAACTTAATTATGAGTTACTAATGGCAGACTAACAACCAATAGAATGTAATTCCAAAGCCCAGCTCTGTGTGGTGGCCATGTGATTGACCCTTGCAGATTTCCAGCTGAAGGGAGCATAATTGTTCAAGAACCAAACAGACCACTGAATTCAGAAATTTATCAAAATCAGCCCATTCATGTTAGAAAGGGACTCCTGTCAAGGTTGACTGTCTCAAAAACTCTCTGTGTGTGTTAGTCACTCAGTCATGTCCGACCCTTTGTGATCCCATGAACTGTAGTCTGCCAGGTTCCTCTGTCCATGCAATTTTCCAGACAAGAATACTGGAGTGGTTGCCATTCCCTTCTCAAGGGGATCTTTCCGACCAAGGAATCAAACTCGGGTCTCCTACAGTGCAGGCAGATGCTTTACCATCTGAGCCACTATGACAGCCTCCAAATCTTCCCTGGAGAGTGGGGCATTCTAGAGCACGTCTATCTAATCTCCCTTTCTGCCTCCTTCCTCTGAGACAGTCTGCAGTCTAAAGGTTCAGCCAGCCTTCAACCTCCTGCCTCATTTCCTCTCAGCGGGTATTTCCTCTCACAAAATCTTTGCACATTTAATCCCCAAAGAGGCATGTGTTTCTGGAGGACTGCTGAGATAGTCTCCAGTCTCTCCTCTCTCAGATCTGGGTGGGTCCCAAACCTGAATCAGGACTGAGTGCACAGGAAGAGTGAAGTGGGCCCAGATGGGAACCGGCTCTAGGAGCAAGCAGAGTCCAGTTGCTTCTGCAAGTGGAACACAGCCACTCTACCTTGTTCCATTTTCAAATCCTCCTTATTGAAAAGATTTTTGGAGTTTTTATGTTTAACATCCAAACTCTATTCTGCATGCACATTATCTACATTTCTGTATCACAGAAATGACTCCAATCTGTACAATCTATGGTAGAACTTACAGCATTGAGTGTAATTTTCTCAGTGATACTACACTGGGAGTTTAAAATATTCCCTTTTAAATAAAAAATTATGGTGGAGTAATTTTAGATTTACAGAGAAATTTCAAAGATAGTACCAGTTTTTGTATCCTTTATCCAATTTCTCCTAAGATTAACTCCTTATGGAAACCTGGCACACATGTCAAAAGTAGCAAATTAACTTTGGTTTATCGGTATTAACTAATCTACAGAATTTGTTTGGATTTCACCAGTTTTTCTATTAATATCCTTTTTAATTTTTTTAAAGTGTAATGTACTTTATTTCTTCCTTAAACTCTAATTGTTTCCTCTCTTTCTTTATAGGAATAATGATGCTGATATTCATTTTCAACATTTTGGTGAATGTGAATATTGATAAAGCAGCTCATAAATTGTAATTACATTCTGTGGTGCATTCAACAGGCAATTAGAGTCTTCTCAGTCAGAGCTAACCGGGTCAATTCTATGAAACAAGAGCTATTGATAGAATATAGAGCATTCAGATTCTTTCCAAAATTAATTTTTCATGATTTCAGGATTTTCATTCTTTATATTAAATTTATTCAATGGTAGTTTGAAAAACTAATGTCACTTGCATGCTTGGTAACATAAAAGCTAGTGTAATTTAAAATAATAAATATTTCACTCATTAAAATGTTAATAATGATGTTATCTTTATTAAAACACCCTTTCTTTCAACAAGGGGTTAATCAAATATAATTTCAATATTTTCAAAGATGAAAATTTGAACTATTTCAAAATTCTTTGGTATTTACCAAAAGTACAAACTGTTTGGCTCCTTTCTATCCTATTGAATCAAATTCTCCAAGTAAAAGGGACGAGGAAGTTGAATTCTAATAAGCACTTAAGGTTAATGTTATGATCACAAATGTTAAATAATAAGAACCTTAATTCATTAAATAATTAATTAGAACTTAAGTTCTATAATTGAATTAGTTGAAAAATCTATTCAAAGATAGCATAAGATTTCTGAAGCTTAGGAAAAATTTTACATGTTATTTTCTTTCTCTTTCATAAATAAGTCAAAAGGTAGCTGCTGCTGCTGCTGCTAAGTCGCTTCAGTCGTGTCTGACTCTGTGCGACCCCATAGATGGCAGCCCACCAGGCTCCTCCATCCCTGGGATTCTCCAGGCAAGAACACTGGAGTGGGTTGCCATTTCCTTCTCCAATGCATGAAAGTGAAAAGTGAAAGTGAAGTCGCTCAGTCGTGTCCGACTCTTTGCGACCCCTTGGACTGCAGCCTACCAGGCTCCTCCATCCATGGGATGGAGGCAAGAGTACTGGAGGGGGTTTCCACTGCCTTCTCTGAAAGGTAGTTGAGTGATATTCAAATGCTAGATGGGACTGCTTTCCTCAACCTAGGCTATCCATTTCTAGTCTAAGTTAGTCTAAGTCTGATGATGGCTTTCCACTACTTTCCATCTCCCACTAACAAGAAGCAGACATTGACTAATGGGCCCACTGCTCATTTAAAGCTTTATTATAGTAAAAGAAATGTAGAGATAATGCTATCTTTAATATTTTTTGAGGGAACAGTGAAACTGTTTGCAACAGAGAGGAGACCCTTTCCTTCCTCATGAGGGTTGTAAAAAAGTTCCAATTTCTCCATATTCTCAAACCAAATCACAATTTTATTATTTTAAAATAACTATATTTATCCCAGTGGGTGTGAATTAATATTCAGTTGGGGTTGGATTTACATGCCCTTATGATTAACAGTGTTTAATGTTTTTTCATGTGCCACTTGCATAACTTCTCTAGAGAAATGTCTATTTAAATTCTTTGCCTTTGTTGTTCTTCAGTTACTAAGTCATGTCTGAATCTTTGAGACCTCGTGAATTGCAGCATGCGAGGCTACCCTGTCCTTCCCTATCTCCTGGAGTTTGTTCAACTCATGTCCTTTGTATCAGTGATGCCATCCAACCATCTCATCCTCTGTCACCCACTGTATTCCTGCCTTCAATCCTTCCCAGCATCAGAGTCTCCTCAAATGAGTCAGCTCTTTGCATCAGGTGCCTAAAGTATTGGAGCTTCAGCTTCAGCATCAGTCCTTCCAATGAAAACTCAGGGTTGATTTCCTTTAGGATTGACTGGTTTGATCTCCTTGCTATCCAAGGGACTTGCAAGAGTCTTGTCCAGTACCACATTCGAAAGCATCAATTCTACAGGGCTCAGCCTTCTTTATGCTACAAATCTACATCCATACATGACTCCTGGAAAAACCATTGTCTGACTATACAGACTTTGTCAGCAAAGCGATATTTCTGCTTCTGAATATGCTTTTTGGGTTTGTCATAGCTTTCCTTCCAAGATGCAGACATCTTTTAATTTCATGGCTGTCGTTGTCCACAGTGGTGACTGCAATGGAGCCCAAGAAAATAAAACCTGTCACTGTTTCTACTTTTTCCCCATCTATTTACCATGAAGTGTTGGAACTGGATGCCATGAGCTTAGTTTTTTGAATGCTGAATTTTAAAAGTTAAGTTCTTAATATTCCTCTTTTTGATTTGGTAGAGTTCTTTATATAACTTGGTTTCTAGGCACTAGTAACCAGCTGAGCTATTTCAAATCCTAAAAGATGATGCTGTGAAAGTACTGCACTCATTATGCCAGCAAATATGGAAAACTCAGCAGTGGCCACAGGACTGGAAAAGGTTAGTTTTAATTCCAAACCCAAAGAAAAGCAATGCCAAAGAATATTCAAATTACCATACAATTGCACTCATTTCACACACTAGCAAGATAATTCTTCAAGCTAGGCTTCAGGAGTATGTGAACTGAAAACTTCCAAACATACAAGCTGGATTTAGAAAAGGCTGATACACCATAGAAAAAGCAAGAGATTCCCCACCCCCACCCCCGCCAAAAGAAAAAAACAAACACATTTACTTCTGCTTCATTGATGACACTAAATCCTTTGTGGATCACAACCAACTGTGGAATATTCTTAAAGAGATGGGAATACCAGACCACATTAATTGCCTCCTGAGAAACCTGTATGCAGGACAAGAAGCAACAGTTAGAACTGGACATGGAACAACAGACTGGTTCAAAATTGGGAAAGGAGTATGTCAAGGCTCTATTGTTACCCTGCAAATTTAATGAATATGCAGAATACATCATATGAAATGCTGGGCTAGATGACTCACAAGCTGGAATCAAGATTGCAGGGAGAAAATCAACAACCTCAGATATGTAGATGATACTACTTTAATGACAGAAAGTGAAGAGGAACTAAAGAGCCTCTTGATGAAGATGAAAGAGGAGAGTGAAAAAGCTAGCTTAAAACTCAACATTCAAGAAACAAAGATCATGGTATCTGGTCCTATCACTTCATGACAAATAGATGGGGAAAAGTAGAAACAGTGTCAGATTTCATTTTCTTGGGCTCAAACATCAAATAAGTCAGTCCTAAAGGAAATCATGGCTTCCCTCATAGCTCAGTTGGTAAAGAATCCACCTGTGATGCAGGAGACCTAGGTTCAATTCCTGGGTCAGGAAGATCTGCTAGAGAAGGGATAGGCTACCCACTCCAGTATTCTTGGGCTTCCCTTGTGGCTCAGATGGTAAAGAATCCACCTGTAATGCAGGAGACCTGGGTTTGATCCCTGGGTTGGGAAGATCCCCTAGAGAAGGGAAAGGCTACCCATTTCAGTATTCTGGCCTGGAGAATTCCATGGACTATGCAGTCCATGGGGAAGCAAAGAGTCAGATATGACTGAGCGACTTTCACTTACAAAGGTAATCAACCCTGAATATTCATTGGAAGGACTGGTGCTAAAGCTGGAATTCCAATACTTCGGCAACCTGATGCAAAGAGCTCATTCATTGTAAAAGACTCTGATGCTGGGAAAGATTGAGAGCAAGAAGAGGAGGAAACAACAGAGGATGAGAGGGTTGGATTGCACTACTGACTCAATGAACATGAGTTTGAACAAACTCAGGGAGATAGTGAAGGACAGCTTGGTGTGCTGCAGTTTACAGGGTCACAAAGAGTCAGATATGACTTAGAAACTGAACAATAACACAAAAGGCCCTTATTAGATATACAACTTGCAAATATTTTCTCCCGTGTTTGAGTTGCCTTTTGAACATTCTTCACAGCATCCTTTGAAGTAAAATATTTCAAAATTTAGTGAACTTCAACTTCTCTCCCGGAACGTGAAGTCAAGTGGGCCTTAGAAAGCATCACTACAAACAAAGCTAGTGGAGGTCATGGAATTCCAGATGAGCTATTTCAAATCCTGAAAGATGATGCTATAAAACTGCTGCACTCAATATGCCAGCAAATTTGGAAAACTCAACAGTGGCCACAGTACTGGAAAAGGTCAGTTTTCATTCCAATTCCAAAAAAAAGGCAATGCCAAAGAATGCTCAAACTACTGCACAATTGCACTCATCTCACATGCTAGTAAAGTAATGCTCAAAATTCTCCAAGCCAGGCTTCAGCAGTACGTGAACCATGAACTTCCAGATGTTCAAGCCAGTTTTAGAAAAGGCAGAGGAACCAGAGATCAAATTGCCAACATCCTCTGGATCATGGAAAAAGCAAGAGAGTTCCAGAAAAACATCTATTTCTACTTTATTGACTACGCCAAAGCCTTTGACTATGTGGATCACAATAAACTGTGAAAAATTCTTCAAGAGATGGGAAGACTCTTGACCTGCCTCTTGAGAAACCTGTATGCAGGTCAGGAAGCAACAGTTAGAACTGGACATGGAACAACAGACTGGTTCCAAATAGGAAAAGGAGTACATCAAGGCTGTATATTGTCACCCTGCTTATTTAACTTATATGAAGAGTACATCATGAGAAATGCTGGGCTGGAGGAAGACAAGCTGGAATCAAGATTTCTGGGAGAAATATCAATAACCTCAGATATGCAGATGATACCACCCTTTTGGCATAAAGTGAAGAAGAACTAAAGAGCCTCTTGATGAAAGTGAAAGTGGAGAGTGAAAAAGTTGGCTTAAAGCTCAACATTCAGAAAACGAAGATCATGGCATCTGGTCCCATTACTTCACGGGAAATAGATGGGGAAACAGTGGCAAAACTGCCTGACCTTATCTTTCTGGGCTCCAAAATCGCTGCAGATGGTGATTCCAGCCATGAAATTAAAAGACGCTTACTCCTTGGAAGGACAGTTATGACCAACCCAGCATATTAAAAAGCAGAGACATTACTTTGTCCACAAATGTCCGGGCTATGGTTTTTCCAGTGGTCAGGTATGGATGTGAGAGTTCGACTGTGAAGAAAGCTGAGCACTGAAGAATCGATGCTTTTGAACTGTGGTTTTGGAGAAGACTCTTGAGAGTCCCTTGGACTGCAAGGAGATCCAACCAGTCCATTCTAAAGGAGCTCAGTCCTGGGTGTTCATTGGAAGGACTGATTTTGAAGCTGAAACTCCAATACTTTGGCCACCTGATGCAAAGAGCTGACTCATTTGAAAAGACCCTGATGCTGGGAAAGATTGAGGACAGGAGGAGAAGGGGACGACAGAGGATAAGATTTTTGGATGGCATCACCAACTCAATGCAAATGGGTTTGGGTGGGCTCCAGGAGTTGGTGATGGATAGGGAGGCCTGGTGTGCTGCAGTTCATGGGGTCGCAAAGAGTCAGACACGATTGAGTGACTGGACTGAACTGAACTGATGAGGGTGAAGGAAGAGAGTGAGAGAGCTGGCTTAAAACTAAACATTAAAAAAAACTAAGACCATGGCATCTGGCCCCGTTCAGATCAGATCAGATCAGTCGCTCAGTCATGTCTGACTCTTTGCGACCCTATGAATTGCAGCACGCCACGCCTCCCTGTCCATCACCAACTCCCCGTTCACTCAAACTCACGTCCATTGGGTCAGTGATGCCATCCAGCCATCTCATCCTCTGTCGTCCCCTTTTCCTCTTGCCCCCAATCCCTCCCAGCATCAGAGTCTTTTCCAATGAGTCAACTCTTCGCATGAGGTGGCCAAAGTACTGGAGTTATGGCAAATAGAGGCGGGGGAAAGGTAGAAGTAGTAACATATTTCCTCCTCTTGCACTCTAAAATCACTGCGAATGGCCACTGCAGCCATGAAATCAGGAGACATGTGCATCTTGACAGGAAAGCTATAACAAACCTAGACGGTGTGCTGAAAAGCAGAGAGATTACTCTGCCAACAAAGGTCCTTATAGCCAAGGCTATGGTCTTCCCAGTGGTCACATGAGAGCTGGACCATAAAGAAGGCAGATCCGTGAAGAATTGATGCCTTCAAACTGTGGTGCTGGAGAAAACTCCTGAGAGTCTCTTGGACAGCAAGGAGAACAAACCAGTCAATCTTAAGGGAAGTCAACTCTGAATACTCGTCAGAAGCACTGATGCTGAAGCTGAAGCGCTAATATTTTGGTCATCTGATGGATGTGAAAAGCTGACTCATTGGAAAAGTCCCTGATGCTGGGAAAGACTGAAGACAGAAGGGAAAGAGGGCATCAGAAGATGAGGTGGCTGGATGACATCACCAATGCAAAGGACATGAACCTGGGCAAATTTCGGGAGATGATGAGGGACAGAGAGGCCTGGCATGCTGCAGTTCATGGGTTGCAAAGAGCTGGACACGACTGGGCAACTGAACAACAACAACAGCCCTAAAGAATAAAATACTGCCACTTTCAGCAACAGGGATGGACCAGGTGTTATCAAACTAAGTCAGGTGGAGAAATACAGATATTGTATGATATTTAAATATGCAATCTAAAAAATAAGGTAAATAAATTCACTTACAATACACAAACAGATTTACAGGTATAGAAATTAAATATAAGGTTATCAACGGGAGAGGAGTAGGGAGGAAAAATTAGGAGTATGGGGTTAATAGATGTACACTACATAAGCAATAAGAATTTAGTCTATAACACACAGAACTATATTCAGTTCAGTTCAGTTTAGTCGCTCAGTCGTGTCCGACTCTGCGAGCCCATGAATTGTAGCACGCCAGGACTCCCTGTCCATCACCAACTCCCGGAGTTCACCCAGACTCACGTCCATCGAGTCAGTGATGCCATCCAGCCATCTCATCCTCTGTCGTCCCCTTCTCCTCCTGCCCCCAATCCCTCCCAGCATCAAAGTCTTTTCCAATGAGTCAACTCTTCGCATGAGGTGGCCAAACTATTGGAGTTTCAGCTTTAGCATCATTTCTTCCAAAGAAATCCCAGGGCTGATCTCCTTCAGAATGGACTGGTTGGATCTCCTTGCAGTCCAAGGGACTCTCAAGAGTCTTCTCCAACACCACAGTTCAAAAGCATCAATTCTTCGGCGCTCAGCCTTCTTCACAGTCCAACTCTCACATCCATACATGACCACAGGAAAAACCATAGCCTTGACTAGACGAACCTTTGTTGGCAAAGTAATGTCTCTGCTTTTGAATATGCTATCTAGGTTGGTGATAACTTTTCTTCCAAGGAGTAAGCGTCTTTTAATTTCATGGCTGCAATCACCATCTGCAGTGATTTTGGAGCCCCCAAAAATAAAGTCTGACATTGTTTCCACTGTTTCCCCATCTACTTCCCGAAGTTCTTAAAATAACCTATAATGGAAATAAACTGACATATATATATATATATGTCTCAGAATCACTTTGCTGTAGACCTGAAACTAACACAATAGTGTAAATCAACTACTTCCACTAAAAAAATAAAAATCAAACAACCAGATTAAAAAATAAGCCAAAGACCTTAACAAACACCTCACCAAAGAAGAGATATGGGTAGCAAATAACCACATGAAAAGATACTTCAAATCATGTATGTAATCAGAGAAATTCAAATAAAAAAAACGAGATACCATTACACTTCTAATACAATGGCTACAATCTACACCATTGAGAACAACAAATGTTGGCCAGATGTGGAGCATTTGGAAATGCTCCAAAATTGCTACAACTATTTTGGAAGATGATAATTGTAGTTTCTTACAAAACTCAATTCAGGCCATCTGGAGCTCAGGCTCAGTGCTTGTGGCACACAAGCTCAGCAGCCTCCTGGCATGTGGAATCTTCCCAGAGCAGGGCTCGAACCATGTCCCCTGCACTGGCAGGTGGACTTTTAACAACTGGACCACCAGGGAAATCCTATAAATTTAAAAAATTTTCATTCTATAAGATTTTCATTTCCTTGCTTACTTTTTTCTTCATTAAGCTACACCAAATAATTTAGCTACCTAACATTATCTTCACTAATTACAAATACTTGTAGCCTGCCATGATTCACAGACCTTATCTCCTGCTCTTAATCTTTGCTGACAAATATGTATCAAAGGAATATAAAGAGCTTCTCCACAACTCCGCCTCTATAGATTTTAGCTTACTCTTCTCTAAAATGTCCTGCCCCAGAAGGACTGATTTCCCTGTCTGCGTACAAAATTCAAAGAGGAAGTACACATACAATATTCATTGTACTATAGTAAAGGAATATTTTCTTTACTGTTATATGTGAGCTCTTCAACTAAATTAGCATGAAATATTACTGATCTCAAAGTTTCTTTGTAAATATCCTAGACTTCTTCCCTGCAAAAAGTAGCAGGCAGGATTAGGGTGACAAATGACCATCCAACATACAACTTAAGCACAGAGAGTTTAAATGTTTTATCCCCATTTATCACAAACATATAAGATAGATACTATAACTCTTGTATTTATAATAAGAAAACTGTGGATTATGCAGTTTGAATATTGAGTCCAGGTGACTCAGTGATACATGGGGTTTGTACTTGTATCCTTTACCTGCAGTGCTCTTTCTACTGAGTCAGACTGAAGGAGATGATTAAGACAAAAACCAATGAAAAAAATCTCTGCATTTTAAAAAAAGGCTACGATATCTCAAAATATCTCAAAAATATCCCCAAGTATCTCTGATGTAAAATCAAATTTTTACCATAATTTAAGGCATTGCTTCATTCAGTCTCAACTTCACTCCCCACCTTTCACTCTCTCCTGCTCCAGAAAGTAAGTTTTAGACATCTAATGCACAGCGTAGTGATTACAGTCAACAGTACTCTGTTATAAACTTCATTGCTCTTATTACAAAGAAAAAAAAATTACCATGATAGATGTGTTAGGTAACACTACAGCAGTAATCATAATGAAATATATAAATGATCAAATCAACATATTGTACACCCTAAATATGTGTCATGTTGTATGTCCATTATCTCCATTAAAAACAAACAAAAAACCCATATATTTACACCCTCTCCTCAAGACAAGCTTACCCCAAACCTGGCTACACATGAAACTCCTCTGGGAGCTTTTACACTTCTACTTCACAGGTCTACTCCTCTAACAATTGATTCACAATTCTGATTACCAGAAGGTGAATGCATTATTTTTACCATTTCCTAGGTAACTGTAATATGCCAACAGTTTTGAACACGTTTGAGAGCTTATGCCCTTAATTATCTAATTACCATTCCCAGACTCTTCTCTTTCCTGCTTGACTCTCTTTACTTTGTTCAACTCATGCTTGGAAAGCTTTCGCCTCTCTTCTCTATCTTAGGATCTCTAACCTTCCCCACATTTCTGGGTACATGAGATCAAGTTGTCCCCAAGCCTCCTACTGAGAGAAGATTAATGGAGGGTTACTTGTGAAGCATCTCTCCTGACCTACTTTACAGCTTCCAGTGAGGACACAGAATAGCTCTGTGTCTTATCTGTCCTGGGCCATCAATCTTACCCCATCAAACTCCTCACCAGAGGAACAATAAAAGAGACTGAGCTGGAAGGAGATGGCTGAGGAGGCAGGTGAGCAAGACAGCCACAGTCTCCAGAGCCGCTGACATCACTCCCCATTATCTCACTGTCAGGTAGGCCAGGTGGGGACTCTAGGAAGGCGTGGGTACCCTGGCATGTACCATTCCAGGAGGACTGCTCCAGGTTAGTCTTTCCAGAAATAACTGTTTCTGTTTCCTGAGGAAAAGAACTGAGACCCAAACGTGCATTGGTACTACAGGCAACCAGGCTGGCTGACAGAAAAGCTGAGAGAGTAATCAGTTCTTTCCACTTTGTCAACAGACTTATTTTCCTGGGCTCTCTTAAATGTCTCTGGGGGAAGCCTTCCAATGATGACACTTTATTTTATTGAATTGTAGGTTCAAGGGAAAGGTTAAATGAATAGTTATCTAGGAGGTGGGAGTCATTGCTTTAGAAACAAGAAGCTGTCTAGAACCTGGTTCTGGAGTCTATCTACCTAATGTGTCATGTACCATTGTTGCAAACACTCTTTAAGGTATCTTCCACAGACTTGATAACATGTCCTTCTTCTGAGAGAGTTATCAGTTCTTTCCATTTTGTCAACAGCATTATTTTCCTGGGTTCTCTTAAACGTCTCTGGGTAAGCCTTCCAACAATGACACCATGTTTTATTGAATCGTAGGGTTGTGGGGAAAGCAAAAGGAACAGCCATCTAGGTGGGAGCAATGTCTTTAGTAGAAATTGGCTGAAGAGTCTATCTAAAGTGGCATGCACAACTGTTACAGATACTCCTAAAGGTGTCTTCCACGGACTTGATAACAACATGTCCTTCTCATCATGGATCAACATTATGTTCATCATTGGCTTGGCATTTCATCTTTATTCTGGTGAGTGTATTTTTCACTTCTGGATGAAGCAGTTCAAACATCATAGAAGATGCAGGAAACAACTACTATCACACAGGAATGGAGGAACTTGCTGTGCTGGGTGTATAATACTTAAACTGGCAAATGAAATGAGACATGTCACAAATATCTTTTAAAAAATTGCATCAGTAGATTGGTTTCTCATTTCCCACTTTAGAAAGGTGGAGACAGAAGGGATGGTTAGAATGAGCAATAGAATTTAGGTGTTTGATAATTTATGACCAAAGATATTTATCTAGTTTTCCCCCTTTTTGGAGGTCAGGTTTCATGGTTTCTAAATGCAGAGTGTGGGGAGTAATACTGTCCTCAGATCCAATATTCCTCGACAATCCAATTCATTGTTTGCCAGCTCTGAGTGCACTAAAGTCAAGACGTTGTGTAAGGAGAGAACTAATTGATCCCTCTGCTGACAACTTATCTTCCTTTAAACAGAGGCAGCCCATCAATTTCAAAGTAGAGTAACTGTGAGGTATGAAAGTTGTCCACGAAACTCGAGCTAAGTGTGCAAGAATTAAGTAGTAATTAACTTCTTCATATTAAGTGACTTCATATAGGTATATTAGGGACTTCCCTATAGCTCAGGTGATAAAGAATCTGCCTGTAATGCAGGAGACCTGGGTTCGATCCTTGGGTCAGGAAGATCCCCTGGAGAAGGAAAAGGCAATCACTACAGTATTCTTGCTTGAAGAATCCCGTGGACAGAGGAGCCTGGTGGACTGCAGTCCATGGGGTCACAGAGAGTTGGACACAACTAAGTGACTGACACACAGACACACAAGAGGCAAGGCAGTGTTTTCTCTGACAATATGTCATGTACAAATATGAAAAAAAATAGTATCTCCAAGAGATCTGGCGATTATTAAACTGTACTTAGTCATTTTTCACAGATTAAGATGAATTTAGAATTCTGTTTCCAGATTTCGAGTTCTTTCGTGAAATTATTTTTTTGATACTGCCACAAAAGCCTCACCTCATTATGTGAGACATTTTGAGTATGCAACTTACATAGTATTTTGCTAGTGAAAGATGTGGGTGTGTGCTTAGTCGCTCAGTCGTGCCTGACTGTTTGCAGCCCCACCAGGCTCCTCGGTCCATGGGGCTTCTCCAGGCAAGAATACTGGAGTGAGTTGTCATGCCCTCCTCCAGGGGATCTTCCCAACCCAGGGATTGAACTCAGGTCTCCTGCATTGCAGGCGGATTCTTTACCATCTGAGCCCCCAGGGAAGCCCAAAAGATGTGGGTACTTCCCATTAAAGACACTGTTTTCCCTCTTCTTCCTCTTTTTAATTTTTCTTTTGTCTATTGGTTGCAGAAACTGCTTTTGCACCTTCCGGAGAAACTCACAAAAGGGCAAGTTCACAGCAATTAATTTGGGAAATGAAAAAAAAAATTATTTTATGTGTAAAATTTTAATAGCAAATTTCACCAAAAAGTGTACAACATACTCCTTCAAAAACTAACAGACTGTCATTATTCCACCAAGTTCAAGAAATAGTATCTTCCCAGTCACATAAAACTGTTTGCCTTTTCATACAAAGTAAAATTATCACATTATTCAAAATTATTGGGAATAAACCTTATTATATACAGACATCTGAAAAGTGGTTTTAATGTAGAATTGATAATCCTAGCAAACAAGAAGATCAAAAAATTTTTTTTCTACTTCAGTTCAGTCGCTCAGTTGTGTCTGACTCTGCGACCCCATGAATTGCAGCACTCCAGGCTTCCCTGTCCATCACCAACTCCCAACAACCAAGCCCACCCAAACCCATGTCCATCAAGTCGGTGATGCCATCCAGCCATCTCATCCTCTGTCATCCCCTTCTCCCCCTGCCCTCAATCCTTCCCAGCATCAAGGTCTTTTCCAATGAGTCAGCTCTTCACGTCAGGAGGCCAAAATATTGGAGTGTCAGCTTCAACATCAGTCCTTCCAATGAACACCCAGGACTGATCTCCTTTAGGATGGACTGGTTGGATCTCCTTGCAGTCCAAGGGACTCTCAAGAGTCTTCTCCAACACCACAGTTCAAAAGCATCAATTCTTCGGCCCTCAGCTTTCTTTGCAGTCCAACTCTCACATCCATACATGAGTACTGGAAAAACTATAGCCTTGACTAGATGGACCTTTGTTGGCAAAGTAATGTCTCTGCTTTTGAATATGCTATCTAGGTTGGTCATAACTTTCCTTCCAAGGAGTAAGCATCTTTTAATTTTCTACTTAGAGGAATGTAAACTAATTTTTACGTTGTCACAGGGTCAAATATTACATAGAGGTGAAGAAAATCAACTATACTTCTAAACATCTAAAAAAATGAAGGTGTTTAAGACATTCAGAAAGCAGGCCATGTGAGAATACATACATTATTGTTTATTTATGTGTATTACCTACAGAGCCATTACTCACCAAATTACATATATATGTATATGGCTAAATACAAGTATACAAACACTCATATATATGAATACATACATATATGGCGATAATTTAAGCTATCAGATTATATAGTAGCAAAATGACTGAGAAAAAGGAGACTCATAACACATTCACTTTTATAATTTTTTGTGATATGAGGTAATGGGGAAAATCTCACCCAAGTATGAGGAGAAATAGAGGCAAGCTTCCCTGGTGGCTCAGATGGTAAATCGTCTGCCTGCAATGTGGGAGACCTGGGTTCAATCCCTGGGTTGGGAAGATCTCGTTAAGTTGTAAAATGAGTTTATCCAGCTATTTGTATGTTTTTAAAACATAACGCTGGGCTAGTAAAAAAAAAAATATATATATATATATATCAATATATATATATATCTAATCAGATGTTGATACTTGATGTTTATTTTTAGCCTCAATATAGAAAATATTTATTGGATTTTGATGCATATCATGTTGTATTAAGAGTAAAGAATATTTAATTCAAAAAGTTCATTATCTGAAAAATTTTATCTTGTCTGTTTATGTTCAACAGCCAGATTGTAACAAGTATGTGGATCAACTAGATATTTGCACAAAAGAAGTAGATCCAGTCTGTGCAACCGATGGCCAAACGTACGCCAATAAATGCATTTTCTGCACTAAAAAGCTGTAAGAGCACAAGACTCAATACTGCCTCTTCCAAAATAATGAAGAAACGATCAGAAAATAATAGGAACATCCATGTCTCTGATAGTCAAGGCACAATATACATGGAAAACAATTGTTCTTTCTTGTGAAAGCCACAGAAACACACTGGTACCTTTCCCTGAAGTCATATTCCTAAAAGTAGTTTTATTTGACCTTGAAGTGTATCCCTGCTGGATATTACCCACAAGCATAAACCAATAACATTAATTTGATTTAATTACTATCACTTACTGTTGGCAATCTGGGTCACCAATATAAAGTAATTCTTAACTTCAGAGGCCTAAGTTAAGCTCCAAGCATAATTGAGCAAGAAATGCTACCAACTTCAGAAATTTTAATCCATCACAATTGGCAATTTATATCAAGAAAGAGCTCCTCTGATGGTCTACTTTGTCCTCTGAACTCCATGACAAGACTCCAAACTTTCCTCAGAGAGTAGGGCAGTCTAGGACACTTCTGCCCAACCTCCCTGCCTGCCTCCTTCCCCCTGAGGGAATTCCCAGGGGGAATTGAAGGTTCAGCCAGCCATCCTACTTCCTGCCTCCTTTTCTCTCACTGGTGTTTCCTCTCACTGAATCCCCAGATGGGCTTCTATTTCTAGAGAACCAGGAAAACAGTCTCTACTCCTCCTCCTGAGGTCTGGGAGGGTTCCCAGGTTGAGTCAGGAGGGAGCATGTAGGAAGAGTCAAATAGCCCCAGGGGATCAGGAGGACTTGTGCAGGGTAGGGAGGGCGGGAGGGGCCCTGCTGCTTGTGGAAGGGAGCATAGCCCTCCTAGTTCTCTCGCAGTCAGATGCTTCTCATGGAGAAGCACTTAGTGCAATACTTCAGCAATTTAAAATATTTTTCAAAAATAATTTTTCTTTCTCTCTTTTTCTTTCTTTACAGAAAAAATAGTGGAAATATTGGTTTTAGTCATTGGGGTTGTTGTTAACTCTGCCTCAGCTACACATTCCTGTGGCTTTTATTGCAATCCTATTTTGCTATGGATTCTACAATCAATTAGTCTTTTCAGTCAAGGCTTTAAATTCTTAGATGACCAGACTAAGCCTTCAGTAGTACACAAGCCAGAATATACATTGTTGGAGAATTTTTCAACTCTAAGAACCCCTCAATGAAGGATTTCCATTTCCTTCCTTCAATTATACATTGGTAGTTAAAAACCTATCTTAATTGTGTGTTTGAGAATAGAAAATCTAATGGAATTTGTAATCATGAATATTGAATATTTCAATCAATAAAATGTTAAATAGCATTCTCTTTATTAAAATACCCTTTCTTGTTTTTTTGGTTGTATTATTGGATTATAGCACACAAATACTTCTGGTAACTATCATTAAGGAAATAGTCTCAAAAGTCAATAAATAATCCATTACTTGGGAGTTTATTAAAAGTACAGACAGCTGGGCTTCTCTTTATTCTAAAAAGTCAAACCCTTCAGAAGAGGAATGTGGGGGCTTGAATTCTCACAAATACTCCACGTCAATCTTCTGATCAAAAATGTTAACCAGGATAGACTTAAATTATAAAACAAAAGACATATCTATTAACGTAACTGAATGAAGTGCAAAGACTGTTCAAAGATATTGTATGATTTCTGAAGCTTGGGAGAAAAAAAAATTATGTTATTTTCTCTCTCATAAATCGTCAAGAGACAGTTCAGTGATGCTGGCAGGCCAGGAAACTCTGCTTTTACTGATCTAGGATATTCATTTGTGGTCCAAGTCTGATGCTCTATTTCTCTTTACCTGTCAACCAACAAGAAACTGAGTGAAATCTGATCAGTCAAAAACTCATTTAAAGCTTGGTTATAATGGCAGAAGTGCAGACTACTAGAAAGCAAGTTTCAAACTGCTACATATGTGGTATCAGACCTGCTCTCCCTTTCAGTAAACATTTTCACCTCTAAGATAATCTAAATGGAAGTTACTTTCATTTACCTTCCTTAGTATTAATTCTTAATGAAAGTATCCATTAAAATGTACAAATTCGGAGCCACATTATAAAAATGTATTCAACTACTTTCATGGCCTTTTTTTAAATTATAAAAACATTGTTCAGTGAATGCTGGTAAATTCATGCATGCATTCTTCTACTTTGTAAAAATGTTTTAAAAATTTAATTGAATACTGATTTATAATATTCTGTTAGCTTCAGGTGTACAGTAAAGTGATTCAGCTATATATGTATGTATACATATATGCATGTGTGCACACGTGTGCACACACACACATATACACACACTGTTTTTCAGATTCTTTCCATTCTAGGCTATTACACATTAAGCATAGTTCCCTGTGCTATATGGTAGGTCTTTGTTGTTTACCTATTTTATACATAGTAGTATTATGCTGTGCTTAGTTGCTCAGTTGTATCTGACTCTTTGCAACACCAAAGACTGTAGCTTGGCAGGCTCCTCTGTCCATGGGGATTCTCCAGGCAAGAATACTGGAATGCATTGCCATGTCCTCTTCCAGGGGATCTCCCCAACCCAGAGATGGAACTCAGATCTCCCACATTGCAGGCAGATTCTTTAATGTCTGAGTCACCAGGGAAGCCCCTATAGTGTATTGTGTATTTGTTAATCCCAAACTCTTTAATTTATCCCTCCTGGCTTTCCCCATTGGCTAACCATAAGTTTGTTTTTTACATCTGTCAGTATATTTCTGTTTTGGAAATGAGTTCATTTGTATTATTTTGTTTTAGATTCTACATATAAGCAATATCAGGCTTACTCCAATTGGTATGACAATCTTAACTCCATCATTTTGCTTCAGATGTTATTTATTTCACTCTTTTTTAATGGCTGAATAATTTTCCATTGTGTATGTCTATGTATGTGTATATATACCACATCTTCTTTATCCGTTCATCTGCTGATAGACATTTAGGTTGGTTCCATGTTTTTGGCTATTGTAAGTACTGCAGCTGGAATCACTGAGTGCATGTATTTGAATCAGAGTTTTCTATGGATGTATGCCCAGGAGAGGGAATCTTGGATCATATGGCATCTCTATTTTTAGTTTTCTAAGGAATATCATACTATTCTCCATAATGGTTGTAGCCATTTACATTCCCACCAACAGTGCCCCTTTTTTTCCACACCCTCTCCAGCATTTATTATTTGTAGACATTTTGATGATTGCCATTTTGACTGCTATGAGGTGGTACCTCATTGTAGTTCTGATTCATATTTCTCTAATAATTATTGATGTTGAATAACTTTTCATTTCCTGTTGGCCCTCTGTACGGCTTCTCTCTGTGGCATCTGCCAATTTTTTGATTGAGTTGTTTTTGATATTAAGCTGCAAGAGCTATTTATATTTTGGAAATTAATCGCCTCTTGGTCATGTGGTTTGCAATATTTTCTGTCATTCTGTAGGTTTTATGTTTTATTTATGGTTTCCTTTGCTGTGCAAAGTCTTTTAAGTTTAATTAGGTTCCATTTGTTTATTTTTGTTTTTATTTCCATTACTCTATAAGATGGATCCAAAAAAATACTTTCAGGATTTACATTGAAGAGTGTTCTGCCTACTTTTCCTTCTAGGAGTTTTATAGTATCCCATCTTACATGAAAAGACGCTTACTCCTTGGAAGGAAAGTTATGACCAACCTAGACAGCATATTCAAAAGCAGAGACATTACTTTGCCAACAGAGGTCCTTCTAGTCAAGGCTATGGTTTTTCCAGTGGTCATGTAAGGATGTGAGAGTTGGACTGTGAAGAAAGCTGAGCGCCGAAGAATTGATGCTTTTGAACTGTGGTGTTGGAGAAGACTCTTGAGAGTCCCTTGGACTGCACGGAGATCCAACCAGTCCATCCTAAAGGAAATCAGTCCTGGGTGTTCATTGGAAGGACTGATGTTGAAGCTGAAACTCCAGTACTTTGGCCACCTCATGCAAAGAGTTGACTCATTGGAAAAGACCCTGATGCTGGGAGGGATTGGGGGCAGGAGGAGAAGGGGACGACAGAGGATGGGATGGCTGGATGGCATCACCGACTCAATGGACATGAGTTTGGGTAAACTCCAGGTGTTGGTGATGGACAGGGAGACCTGGCAGGCTGCGATTCATGGGGTCCCAAAGAGTCAGACACGACTGAGTGACTGAACTGAACTGATCTTACAATTAGGTCTTTAATCCATTTTGATTTTAGTTTTGTATATGGAGTTAGAGAATGTTCTTATTTTATTCTTTTACATGTTGCTGTCCAGTTTTCCAAGAATCACTTATAGAAGAGACTGTCGTTTCTCCATTGTATGTTCTTGCCTCCTTTGTTATAGATTAATTAACCATAGGTGTGTGGATTTATTTCTGGGATTCTATCCTGTTTCATTGAGCTGTATTTCTGTTTTTGTTCTAGTACCATACTGTTTTGATTATCATAGCTTTGTAGTATAGTCTGAAGTCAGGGAGTCTGATTCTTCCAGCTCTATTTTTCTTTCTCACTATTGCTTTGGCTATTCAGGACTTCAAAGGAAAATGCTCTGGAGATTTCTTCTACCAATGTCAGACCCCCATCTAGGAAATCTGCAGTGGGGCTCAGAACTTTCTCTCTGTAGAAGAACTGTGATATAATATTTCTCCACTTTGTAGGTGGCCTACTGCTGGGTATGAGATTTGATCATACCATGAGTGTGCTCCTTCTACCACCTAGTGGTGGTTTCTTCTTTATGTCTTTGGATGTAGAGTATCTGCAGATATTTGTATCTCCTCCTGCAAGTGTATACTTGGGAAAATGAAACTCTGCAAATCATCTAAGAATGTGTGTGGTTTTTTGTCCTAAAAGGCATAGCTGGCGTGTTTGTTCTTGGAGTTCCAAGGCATTGGAGGGCACAGGGGAGGAACTAAAACAGATTTAGTCAACCTTCTGCATCAGCTTCCCTCTCATTTCAGACACTGGGCTCTTTTTACTTGAGAGCAGAAAACAATGATGACTCAGCTTTCTTTGACTTCTTCTTCTTCTTCTTCTTCTTCTTCTTTTTTTTTTTTTTTTACAATTGCGGAGTCTTTTGGACTACACTTTTGTCCAAGATCAAGGGAAGTGTTTTATCTATAAAGTGAAAAGACACAGGCCACCCTGTGTTCATCCAAAGTAAATGCAGCACTATTTACAACAGCCATGGAAGCAACTAAATGTCCATTGAAAGATAAATAGATAAAGAAGATGTAGTATATATCTAGAGCTTCCCTGGTAGCTCAGATGGTGGAGAGTTTGCCTGCAAGGTGGGAGATCTGGGTGCAATCCCTGGGTTGGGAATAACGCCTGGAGAAGGAAAAGGCAACCAACTTCAGTACTCCTGCCTGAAAAATCCCATGGGCAGAGGAACCTGGCAGGCTATAGTCTATGGGGTTGCAAAGAGTTGGATGATTGAGTGACTAACACTGACGCTATCTGTTTTGGTAGGTTCCAGTCTTTTTTACTGATGGTTGTTCAACAGTTAGTTGTGATTTCAGTGTGCCTATTACAGGGATTGCACTCAAGTTTCCACTCTACCATCTTGCCTCCCATTTCCCTATAATTATTGTAATTATTTTTTTCTTTTTGCTTTTATTCAATATATTATTAACAAGAAACCCTACTATGTGTCATGCCCTGTATAATGATAGGGAAAAGGTGGTAAGCAAAAGCAAATAATGAAACTGTTCTCTAGGAAGGTTTAGTGTATTGATGGAAATTAGTATCCATAAGTGAATGGAAATTCTACCAGATTGCATGACTGTTTTCCACACGAGCTTTGTGAATCAGCTTCTCACATTCCACATCATATGGAGGTCTTCAAAGATCATGTTGGATAGACATCAGATCCATAGTTAATCCATAATGTAAGTAAGACACTAGAAATTTAACAATATCTAAAATCTGACATTTGGTAAAGAAAACAGAGCTTTTGAAATTGAGATAAAATTCATAAAATTTTAACTGTCCCATTTTAAAGTAAATTATATGTTTTCTAAATATATGTTTATTCACAATTTTGTGCAACTATCACCACTATATGATTACAGAACATTTCCATCATCTCACTCATTCCAAGTAAAAACAAACAAATCAACTGAGGAAATTTCCCAACACCCCATCTATAATTTCTGGCAACCACTAAACTACATCTGGTCTGTCTATTTTGGACATTACATATCAATGGAATCACACAACATGTGTGATTTTCATATAAATGGAATGTATAGGTCTATATCTATATAGCAATACCTTATTTTATTGCATTTTGCTTTATTGTGCTTCACGGATACTGTTTTTAACAGATTGAAGGTCTGTGGCAACCCCGTGTGAACAAGTGTATCGGTGCCATTTTTCTAACAGCTTTGCTCACTTTATGTCCCTGTGTCACATTTCGGTAATTCTTGCAATGATTCATACTTTTTCACTATTGCTTATATTTGCTATACTGATCTGCGATAAGTGGTCTTTGATGTTACTATGATGACTTTTGAAGAATCAGATGATAGCTAGCATTTTTAAGCAATAAAGAATTTGTAAATTAAGGAATGTACATTTTTAAGACATGATGCTATTCCACATTTAGCAACATTACAATGTAACATAACTTTTATATGAACTGGGAAAGCAAAAAATTAATGTCAGTCACTTTATTGAAATATTTTTTTCATTGGTGGTCTGGAATCAAACCAACAATATCTTCAAAATATTCCAGTATATCTATACATATATAAGGTAGATTGTCTTTTGTGAACACATCCTTTCAATTAGCATAAGATTTTCAAGGTTCATCCATGTTGTAGCATGCTATTACATTTCTTTGCTTTTTATGACTAAATATTCCATCTTGTAGATACATCAAATTTACTTTATCCACTTATCTGTGGATTGTATCTCCTTGTTGACTATAATGAAGAATGCAGCTATTAACATTCTTATACAAGTATTGGTGTGATCATATGTTTTCACATCTCTATACATACATAAGAGTAGAATTTCATATAATAACTCAATCTTTAATGTTTTTGGAGGAAATGGTCAAAATTTTCCATAGTGAATGCATCATTTACATTCCCACTAGGGCTGTATGAGGGTTCAATTTCTCCATACTCTCACACAAATTCACAAATATGCTTTAGTTTTTATAAATTACATTTATCCTAGTAGTATGTTAGCTGCTCAGTCATGTCTGACTCTTTGCAACCCCATGGACTGGGGCCTGCCAGGCTCCTCTGTCCATGGAATTCTCTAGGCAAGAATACTGGAGTGGGTTGCCATTTCCTTCTCCAGGAGATCTTCCTGACCCAGGGATCAAACCCAGATCTCTCATGTTGCCGGCAGATTCTTTACCATTTGAGCCACCAGGGAAGCCCTACGTCTATCCTAGTGGGTGTAAACTAGTATTTCATTGTGGCTTGATTTACATTTCCCTTATGATAACTATTAACATTTTTTTCAGGTCCTTAGTAACCATAAGGACCTAGTCACCTAGGTCCTTTGTTGTTGTTCTTTAGTCTCTAAGTCATGTCCAACTCTTTGAGACCCTGTGGATTGCAGCATGCCAGGCTTCCCTATCCTTCACTGTCTCCCAGAGTTTGCTCAAACTCACATCCATTGAGTTGGTGATGCCATCCAACCATCTCATCCTCTGTTTTCCCCTTCTCCTCTTGCTCTCAGTCTTTCCCAATGTCAAGGTCCTTTCCAATGAGTCATCTGTTCACATCAGGTGGCCAAAGTATAGCTTCAGCATCAGTCCTTCCAATGATATTCAGGGTTGATTCCCTGAGGATTGACTGGTATTTGATCTCCTGCTGTCCAAGGAACTCTCAAGAGTCTTATTCAGCACCACAGTTCAAAAGCATCAATTCTTTGGAGCTCATTCTTCTTTATGGTCCAACTCTCACATCCATACTGGAAAAACCATAGCTTTGACTTTACAGACCTTTGTAGGCAAAGTGATTTCTCTGCTTTTGAATATGCTCTCTAGGTTTGTCATAGCTTTTCTTCCAAGGATCAAGTGTCTTTTAATTTCCTGGCTTTAGTCACCATCTGAAGTGATTTTGGAGCTCAAGAAAATCAAATCTGTAACTGTTTCTACTTCTTCCCCTTCTATTTGCAATGAAGTGACATCATGATCTTAGTTTTTTAGATATTTAACTTGCAAATATTTTCTTCCATGTTTGGGTTGTCTTTTGTTCTTTATAGCATCCTTTGATGCAATTTTTTAAAAACTTCAGTGAATTTCAATTTGCTTCTTTTGTTTCTGTTGCTGCCTGTGTTTTTCATATTATACATAAGAAATTACTTCCTAATCCAAGATTATGAAGATTTATCCTACATTTTCTTCTAAGAGTATCATAGTATTAGTACCTACACTTATATCTTTGATCCATTCTGAGTTAATTTTTGTATATGGTGAGAATTATGGGCACAATGTTCTACTTTTGCATATGACAATCCAGCTGTCACAGGACAATAAGTTGAAAAGAATATTGCTTTGCATTTTAATTTTCTGAGAAAAAAATTAGTCAGAAATCAGAAAAAAAAAAAAAACTGTCAAAAATCAATTGATTAATCAAGAGAGTGCAGTACTAGAAAAGAAATAGAGAAATGAAACATAATGGAGAGCCCAGAAATAGCCCTCCATAAATAAAGTTGACTGGTCTTGGCCAGAGAAGCAAAGGCCATTCAATAGGGCAAAGATAGGTCTCTCAACAAATGGTGCTGGAACAACTGAACATCTACGTGCAAAAACATTAATCTAGACACAGACCTTACACCCTTTCAAAAAATGAACTCAAAACGGATCACAGATTTAAGTGTAAAATGTAAAACTGTAAAACTTCTAAAAGATAACATAAGAAAAAACATAAATGACCCTGGGTATGGTGATGGCTTTTTAGATAAAATACCAAAGACTTGACCCATGAAAGAAATAACTGACAAATTGGACTTCATTAAAAGTTCAGTTCTGCGAAAGATAATATCAAGAGAATGAAAACACAAGCCATAGACTTGGAGAAAGATTTGCAAAAGATCCATCTGATAAAGGACTGTTATCCAAGATATACAAAGAACATTTAAATCTCAGTGATAAGAAAACAAACAACCCTAAAGCAGCCATACTACCCAAAACAATCTACATAGTTAATGTAATCCCTATCAAATTACCCATGACTTTTTTCACAGAACTAGCACAAATCATCCAAAAATTTATATGGAACCACAAAAGAAAGAGAATTGCTAAAGTAATTCTGAGGAAAAAGACTAAAGATGAAAGTGTTATCCTCCCAGACTTCAGACAATACTACAAAGTTCGAGTAATCAAAACAGCATGGTATTGGCACAAGCACAGACATGTAGATCAGTGGAGCAGAATAGAGAGCCCAGGAGTAAACTCAAACACTTACAGTCTTCCCTGGTGGCTCAGAGGGTAAAGTGTCTGCCCACAATACAGGAGACCTGGGTTCGATCCCTGGGTCAGGAAAATCCCCTGGAGAAGGAAATGGCAACCCACTTCAGTACTCTTGCCTGGAAAATCCCATGGAAAGAGAAGCCTGGTAGGCTACAGTCCATGGGGTCACAAAGAGTCGGACACGACTGAGCGATTTCACTTTCTTTCACTTTATGACAAAAGAGGCAAGAATAGACAATGGAAAGAAGACAGTCTCTTCCCCAGGTGGTCCTAGGAAAGCAGGATGGCCATATACCAATCAATGAATTAGAACACTCCCTCACACCAGATGGAAAAATAAACTCAAAATGCTTTAAAGACTAAATCTAGGACATGCCACGGTAAAACTCCTAGAAGAGAACATAGGCAAAACATTCTATGATGCAAATCAGCAAAACCCACGTGCCATGTGTATGAAATGGGAAGTCAAGAGTGAAAGTCGCTCACCTGTGTCTGACTCTTTTTGACCCCATGAAATTCTCCAGGCCAGAATACTGGAGTGGGATCTTCTCCAGGGGATCTTCCCAACTCAGGGATCAAACCCAGGTATCCCACACTGCAGGCAAATTCTTTACCAGCTGAGCCACACAGAAAGCCCAAGAATACTGGAGTGGGTACCCTATCCCTACTCAAGTGGATTTTCCCAGCCCAGGAGTCAAACTGGGGTCTCCTGCATTGCAGGTGGATTCTTTACCAACTGAGCTATCAGGGAAGGGGGAAGATATTTGTAAATGATGTAAATGATAAGGGCTTATTTTCCAAAATATGCAAATAGCTTATATAACTCAATATTTAAAAAAGAAAATGAAAAACCTAATCAAAAGTAGGTAGAAGACTTGAATAGACATTTATCCAAAGAAGACATACAGATGGCTAACAGGCACATGAAAAGATGCTTCACATCACTAATTATTAGAGAAATGCAATTCAAAGCCACTGGTATCATATCATACTGGAAAGAATGGCCATCGTCAAAAATTCTGCAATAATAAAAGTTAGAGTGGGTATGGAGAATAAGGAAACTTCATACACTGTTGGTAGGTGTGTAAACTGGTGCAGGCTTTATGGAAGAAAGTATGGAGGTTCCTTCTAAAAATACAGCTACCATATGATCCAGGAATCCCACTCTTGGGCATAAATTTGGAAAATATGAAAAGTCTAACCTGAAAAGATACACGCACCCCAATGTTGACAGTAGTGCTGTTTACAATAGCCAAAACATGCAAGCAACCTAAGGGTCTATCAACAAATGAATGAACATAGAAAAGTATACACACATGCGTGTATATATACACACACACACAAATATACAAACAGAATACCAAACATAAAAAAGAATGAAATACTGCCATTTGCAGCAACATGGATGGACCTGGGGTTATTATACTGAGTTCACTCAGACAGAAATAAATACTATATGACATCATTTATATGTGAAATAAAATAATAATAATTAACTTATTTACAATACAGAAACAGGCTTACAGACATAGAAATCAGACTTATGGTTACCAAAGAGGAAAGGAGTGGGGAGGGATAAACTAGAAGACTGGGGTTGACAGATACACATTACTATATATAAAATAGATAAGCAACAGCATTTACTCTATAACACAGAGAGAACCATTTTAGTACCTTGTGATAACCTATAATGGAATCCTCTGAGAAAGAAAAAAAATATATATATATATATATCTGAATTATTTTGCTATACACCTAAAACTAATACAAGAGTGGAAATCAATTATACTTCAATAAAAAAGAAAACGAACAATCTGATTGAAAAATGGGCCAAAGACCTTAACACTTCATCAAAGAGGAGATACAGATGGCAAGTAAGCACATGAAAAGATGCTTTACATCATATATGTCATCAGAGAAATTCAAATTAAAAAAAAAATAAAGAATGAGATACCACTGCACATCTAAGACAATGGCTAAGATCTGGAACATGGAGAACACTAAATGCTGTCCAGGATGTGCAATATTTGGAAAGGCTCCAAAATGTGTGGCACTATTTTGGAAGACAGCTTGGTAGTTTCTTACAAAACTAAACATACGCATACCATATGATCCAACAATTGTGATCCTTGGTATTTACTAAGGCACTGAAAATTCATGACCAGATAAAAACCTCTATTAGTTCAGTCACTTTGTTCATAATTGTTGTCACCTACAAACTGGCACTTGCCATCTGCCTCTATAATGATCAAACTATGAGCTGCTGTAGCTGCTGCCCTTCTAACATTCTCTGAAAGGAATTCAGGGTGGAGATCAGGAATGAAGCACTCGGTGCTCTGGGAAAAACTAGCAGAAGAGGTCTTCAGATAGATATTTTCAGGAGGTGATTTTATGAGCCTGATTCTTGCATCTCCTCATACCTAGAAAAGTATTAAAATTCTTCATGGGAAGTCTTCTCCTCATGACTAGCAGTAACCTTCGTGAGAACAGCAGAAACCTTCTGTAAAAAAATGTGCTTGACTGCATGTACTCCCCTTTCACCCAAATCACATATATACTGACTTTCCCTCCTACCTCTTTGGAACAGTTTCTCAGAGCTATCTGAAATGCTGTCTCCTGGTCTATAGTTCTCATTTTTCCTCAAATAAAACTTAACTCATAACTCTCACCTTGTGCATTTTTCTTTTTTCAGTTAACACTGTCAAAACTTGAAAACAACCCAGATATCTCTCAGTACATGGTTGGATAAATGAACTTTTGTACATACAAACAAAGGAATACTATTCAACAATAAAAACAATAAGCTATTAAGCCATGACAACATAGAGGAAATATAAATGCATATTACTCAGTGAAAGAAGCCAATCTGAATAGCCTATATATTGTAGGATTCTAACTACATGGCCTTCCAGAAAAGGTAAAACTACTTATACAATAAAAAGATCAGTGGTTGCCAGAGTCTGAGTTGGAGCAAAGGGAGAGACATGAATAGACAGAACACAGGGATTTTTAGGGTGGTCAAATTATTCTGTATAATACTACAATGGTGGATCAGTTCAGTTCAGTTGCTCAGTCATGTCCAACTCTTTGCAACCCCATGGACTACAGCATGCCAGGCCTCCCTGTCCATCACCAACTCCCAGAGTTTACTCAAACTCATGTCCATTGAGTCGGTGATGCCATCCAATCATCTCATCCTCCGTCATCCCCTTCTCCTACTGCCATCAATCTTTCCCAGCATCAGGGTCTTTTCAAATGAGTCAGCTCTTAGCATCAGGTGGCCAAAGTATCGGAGTTTCAGCTTCAACATCAGTCCTTCCAATGAACACCCAGGACTGATCTCCTTGAGGATGGACTGGTTGGATCTCCTTGCAGTCCAAGGGACTCTCAAGAGTCTTCTCCAACACCACAGTTCAAAAGCATCAATTCTTTGGGGCTCAGCTTTCTTTATAGTCCACTTCTCACATCCATACGTGACTACTGGAAAAACCATAGCCTTGACTAGATGGTGGATATATTTCATTAAATTTTTGCACTTAGACATAGAATGTACAACACCAAGAGTGACTCCTAAAGTAAACTATGAACTTTGGGTGAGTCAGTGTAAGTTTGTCCTTGATTAAAAAAAAAGAAAGAAAACATAACATCTGGTGAATGATGTTAGTAAGTGGGAAGCTTTGCATGTATGGAGCAGGGAGTATGTGGGAAATCTCTATACTTCCCCCTCAATTTTAAGGTAAACCTATAATTGCTGTAAAAAACAGTTTTAAAAATCAATGCAGTACGCATGTATGACTTATTTTAAGTCACTATTCTGTACCATTTTTCTATGTTTGTTCTTATGTTTTTAGCACAGTTTTCTTGTTTTTTGACTAATCAGTACAACTTTATAGTAGGCGTCAAATCTGCATATGTGGATCCCCAACTTTTTTCAAGATTTTTTTGGCTACACAAGGTCCCTCGAATGCCAACGTGAATTTTAGTATCAGATTGTCAATTTCAGCAAAAAGGGCAGCGGGAACTCTTGTTTCCAGTGAATTTTAAGGTTCTTTCTTCCTCGTGAAGAAATCTGGAGATGACACAGGGAGATTAGGAAAGTGAGAATTTATTTAAACAAGAACATTCTCAGAGGGAGAGCAGGCAGGCAGGTGAGACGCTGCTGCCCTGGGTTTCTTTAGCAAGCCAGTTATGAGAGGCATACAAATGAATGGGTGGAACATTAACTTGGGAAGGAGGAGTTTTGGAGTCTTGGTCCCTGACTTTGATCCGAGCTCCATTTTCCCTCAGGGAATAGGGTTTTTGTCCTTTTATAGCTTAGATCATAAGTGTCATAGTGTTGGTGCATGATGAGTCCATCTTGTCTGTAAGGCTATTTTATTGAAATGACAGCACAATGAGCAACAGGTTACATTCTCAAGCAGGAGATGCCTAACTTTCTTAGTCTGCTTTCAGGACATGTCCACCTAAAATGTGTGATTTTCTGTCAATGTGAAGGTTCCTTCTTTTCTTTGTCTGCCCATGAACCCCTTCTGTTTACAAGATGCAAAATTTCCTGCTATGCGGTCCCTGCCCACATTTCTCTGGTCATACCTAGCTACCTGCCTGCTGTAACACCCTGAACATTTTTGCAGTGAATATACAGATTGCTTTAGCCGTTACTGCTCTCTGAACAATGGTAAGTTTTCCAAACTATGAACATGGGCTTTGTTTACATTACTTTAGGTCTTCTGTAATTTCTTTCAGCAATATTTTTGGATACATTGGACAGGTGTTTCATTTCCTTGTTTTTTCCTTGTGAAGCAATACTAAATAGCCATCTAACATTACCTTCACTGATTAATTTAAAAACACTTGAAGCCTGCTGAGATTCCTAGGCAGTCTCTCCTGTTCTTAATCTTTGCCAACAAATATGCATTAAATGGGTATAAAGAGCTACCCCACGACTTCACCTCTAGGCTTCAGTTTACTCTTCTCTAAAATGTCCTGTCCTGGAAGCACAGGTCTGCCACAGGCTTCACTGATGGTATCTTTGTGCAAAATTCAAAGAGGAAGTATAAGCACAATATCCATTTCACTATAGTAAAGGAACACTTTCTGTACATGTCAAATGTGGGCTCTTCAAACTGAAAAATAAAATATTCCCTGCCATATCAGTAAGCAAAGGAAGTCACAGTCATTGGTGATTACAGCCACCACTGATGGTGAGCTGGTGAGCCCTGAGGAAACTCAGGAAGGAAACAAAGAAAATCTGCCATCTAGCAGCCATTAGACCACAGCCACTCCCATGCGTGAGTCCTGAAGAACTCTGTGAAAGCGCAGGACTGCTGGCATGTATACCAAAGGAAGGATTTCAGTGAGCCCAGACTCTGCATCTTCCCATACATAGAAAAGTGTTAAATTTCTTACACTGAGATATCTAAATTTCTTTTATTAACAGTATACTTTTGTTCCTATTAACTTCCCTTGGTTGCAAAACTCTTATATATCCTAGCTCCCCCTGCACCTCCTTGGAGTTGTTTTCTCATTGCTACTTGAGATGCTGCCTCCTGGGCTTGAAGTCCTCAGTACGTCCACCGAATAAAACAACCCTCAACTTTTACATTGTGCATAATTTTTAATTCAACACATTGAATTGGCAGGAAAATTACCTGTCTCAAAATGTCTTTTTAAAAACCCTAGATTTCTTCACTGAAAAAAGTAGCAGGAAGAATTGAGGTGAGGATATCCACCCAATACAAAACAAGTGCAGAGGGTTTAAATGTTTTATCCTCATTTATCACAAATATATAAGATAGATACTATAATTCTCATATTTACAATAAAACTGTAGATTATGCAGTTTGAATATTGAGTCCAGGTGACTCACTGATAGATGGGGTTTGTACTTGGATCCTTCTCCTGCCAATACTCTTTCCACTAAGTCAGACTATAGGAGCTGATAAGAAAACATAACAATGAAAAATTCTCTGCATAAAAAACAACAACAACAACAAAGCCTCCAATACCTCAAAAATATCCCCAAACATCTCTGATGTAAAATTAAATTTTACCATGTAATTTAAAGCATTGTTTCATTTAGTCTCAACTTCACTCCCCACCTTTCAGTGTCTTCTGCTCCAAAAAGTAAGTTCTGGACATCTAATGCACAGCGTGGTGATTATAGTCAACAGTACTCTGTTATGAACTTCATTGCTCTTACTACAAAGAAAAAAATAGAAGTAATTACCATGACAAAGGTATTACATAAGACTACACTGGTAATCATGATAAAAAAGATAAACCCTAAATTTATGCCATGTTGTATGTCAATTATCTCAATTTAAAATACTTTTCCACTATCCAGGTATACTCTTCTAGTAATTGATTCACAATTCTGATTGCAAGATGGTGAATGCATTATTTTTACCATTTCCCAGGAAATTGTAATATGCCAACAGTTTTGAACACGTTTGAGAGCTTATGCCCTTAATTATCTAATTACCATCCCCAGACTCTTCTTTCCTGCTTGACTCTCTTTACTTTGTTCAACTCATGCTTGGAAAGCTTTCGCCTCTCTTCTCTATCTTAGGATCTCTAACTTTCCCCACATTTCTGGGTACATGAGATCAAGTTGTCCCCAAGCCTCCTACTGAGAGAAGATTAATGGAGGGTTACTTGTGAAGCATCTCTCCTGACCTACTTTACAGCTTCCAGTGAGGACACAGAATAGCTCTGTGTCTTATCTGTCCTGGGCCATCAATCTTACCCCATCAAACTCCTCACCAGAGGAACAATAAAAGAGACTGAGCTGGAAGGAGATGGCTGAGGAGGCAGGTGAGCAAGACAGCCACAGTCTCCAGAGCCGCTGACATCACTCCCCATTATCTCACTGTCAGGTAGGCCAGGTGGGGACTCTAGGAAGGCGTGGGTACCCTGGCGTGTACCATTCCAGGAGGACTGCTCCAGGTTAGTCTTTCCAGAAATAACTGTTTCTATTTCCTGAGGAAAAGAACTGAGACCCAAACGTGCATTGGTACTACAGGCAACCAGGCTGGCTGACAGAAAAGCTGAGAGAGTAATCAGTTCTTTCCACTTCGTTAACAGACTTACTTTCCTGGGCTCTCTTAAACGTCTCTGGGGGAAGCCTTCCAATGATGACACTTTATTTTATTGAATTGTAGGTTCAAGGGAAAGGTTAAATGAATAGTTATCTAGGAGGTGGGAGTCATTGCTTTAGAAACAAGAAGCTGTCTAGAACCTGGTTCTGGAGTCTATCTACCTAATGTGCCATGTACCATTGTTGCAAACACTCTTTAAGGTATCTTCCACAGACTTGATAACATGTCCTTCTTCTCATCATGGATCAAAGCTATTTTAATCATTGGCTTGGCATTTCCTCTTTATTGTGGTGAGTAAATTTTTCAATCCTAGATGAAGCCGTTCACACATCATAGAAAATGCAGGAAACAACTACCATCATTTAGGAAGGGAGGCGCTTGATGTCCTGGGTGTGTAATACTTAAACTGGCAAAATGAAATGGGATATGTTACAAATATCTTTTTAAAAATTACATCAGATTGGTTTTGATTTCCTACTTTAGAAAGGTGGCGACAGAGAGGGTGTTTAGAATGAGCAGTAGAATTTAGTAGTTTGTTCATTTAAGACTAAAGATATCTATCTAATTTCCCCTCTTTTGGAAGTCAGATTTCATGGTTGCTAAATGCAGAGTGTGGGGAGTAATACTGTCCTCTAGACCCAGTATCCCTCGACAATCCAACTCCTTGTTTGCTGGCTCCAAGTGTATTAAGGACAAGGTTTTGTGTAAGGAGAGAAGTAATTGATCCCTCTGCTGAAAACTTATCTTTCTTAAAGCAAAGGCAGCCCATCAATTTCAGAGTAGAGTAGCTTAAAGGTATTAAAGTGATCCATGAACCTCAAGCTGAGTACAAAGGAATTAAATAGTCATTTACTTCTTCATATTAAGTGACTTCATAGAAGCATATTACATGGCACTAAGCAAGATGTTGTTTTCTCTGACAAGAATGTCTCACATATAAATACAGGGAAAAAGGGATCTCCACAGAAGGGTTTGGTGATTATTAAGCCATACGTCATTTTTCACAGAGTGAGATGAATTTAGAATTGTTTCCAGACTTCAAGTTATTTTGTGAAATTATTTTGATATTGCCACAAAAGCCTCACTTCATTATGGGAGGGTTTGGGGTAGGCAACTTGCATAGTATTTTGCTATTAAAAGATGTGGGTACTTCCCAACAAAGACAGTGTTTTTCTCTCTTCATCTTCTTCTTTTTAATTTTCTTTTTTTGTGTGTTGGTTGCAGAAACTGCTTTTGTACCTTCTGGAGAAATTCGCAAAAGGGCAAGTTCATAGTACTTTAATTTGGAAATTGAAATTTTTAAAATTATTTTTATATTTTAAATTTTAATAGAAAATTTCACCAGAAAAAGTAAAACATAATAACCCTTCAAAAAGTAACATAAAGTGTCATTATTACACTAAGTTCAAAAAACAGAACCTTACCAGACATATTAAACCATTTGTCTTTTTACAAGGTAAAATTACCACATCATTCAACATTTTATTATTAGGCAGACAGGCATCTGAAAAGGATGTTTAAAGTAAGAATTTTTTTCCTCACAAATAAGAAGCTTAAGAAAAATAAGTTCACTGAAAGGAATGTAAACTAATCATTTTTACACAGAGTCAAACATTACATAGAGATGAAGAAAATCAATTATACTTCTAAACATCTAAATAAATAAAGGTAATTAAAGATGTTAAAAGAGCATGTCATCTAAGAATACACACATTATTGCTTAATTATTTATATTGACTACAGAGTCATCACTCACCAAATTACATATATACATATATGGTTAAACACACATATACAAACAGTCATATATATGAATACATACATATAGGGTGACAATCTGAAACTATAAAATGATCTAGTAATGAAACTATTGAGAAAAACAGTAGACTCACAATACATTCACTTTTATCATTTCTTGTGCTATGAGATAATGAGGAAAATCTCACTCAGGTATGAGAAGAAATAGGGGCAGAGTGGCTAAATTATTAAAATGTATCCAGCTATTTGAATGTTTTTAAAACATAACACTGGGGTTGTAAAAACATATCAGTATATTTTTATGTCTAAACTGGTTGTTGATACTTGATGTTTATACTTAATCTCAATATAGAAAACATTTATTCTATTTTGATGCATACAATGTTGTATGAAGAATAAGGAATATTTTATTCAAAAAGTTCATTATCTGAAAAATTTGATGTTGTCTCTTTGTTTATCAGCCAGAATGTAACGTGTATAAGGATCAATTACACTTTTGCACAAAAGAAAAAGATCCAATCTGTGCAACGAATGGCAAAACATACTCCAATAAATGCTATTTCTGCAGTAAAAAGCTGTAAGAACACATGACTAAATATTGGTTCTCCCAACATAATGAAGAAACAACCAGAAAATAATAGGAACATCCATGTTTCTGCTAGCCAAGGTTCAGTCTACACGGAAAGTAACTGTTTTTTCTCTGTGAAAGCCATAGAGACATGCCGGTACCTTTCCCTGAAGTCATATTCCTAAAAGTACTTTTATTTGACCTCAAAGTATATCCCTGCTGGATATTACCCACATGCATAAATCATTACATTAACTGGATTTTATTGCTATGACTTACTACTGGCAGTCTGCTTACCAATACAATGTAATTCTTAACTCCAGAGGCTGAATGATAACCTCATAATGTAGCTCCAAACTACAGGCAGTATAACTGAGCAAGAAACTCTACTGACTTCCTCAGTTCTAATGAGGTGGATGAACCTAGAACCAATTATACAGAGTGAAGTGAATCAGAAAGAGAAAGATAAATACCATATTCTAACACATATATACGGAATCTAGAAAAACGGTACTGAAGAATTTATTTACAGGGCAACAATGGAGAAACAGACATAGAGAATAGACTTATGGACATAGGGAGAGGGGATGAGAGGGTGAGATGTATGGAAAGAATAATATGGAAACTTACATTATCATATGCAAAATAGATAACCAACAGGGAATTTGCTGTATGGCTCAGGAAACTCAAGCAGGGGCTCTGTATCAACCAGGAGGGCTGGGGGGGTGGGGAGGGAGATGGGAGGTAGTTTCTAAAGGGAGGGTATATATGTATACCTATGGCTGATTCATGTTGAGGTTTGACAGAAAACAGCAATATTCTCTAAAGCAATTATCCTTCAATAAAAAATAAATAGATTAAAAAAAAAAAAAAAAGAAACTCTACTGACTTCAGAAATTTGAATCCATCACAATTTATGTCAGAAAGGAATTCTCATTATGTCAGGAAAAACTATCCAGGGGATGCTCCATTTTGTCCCCTGAACTCCATGACAGGACTCCAAACTTTCTTCAGAGAGCAGGGCAGTCTAGGACACTTCCACCCAATGTCACTTCCTGCCTCCTTCCCCCTGATGGAGTTTTCAGTCTGAGGGTTCAGCCAGCCTTCCTACCTCCTGCCTCATTTTCTCTTACTGGTGTTTCCTCTCACTGAATCCCCAGGTGGGCTTCTACTTCTAGAGAACCAGGAAAACAATCTCTACTCCTCCTCCTGAGGTCTGGGAGGGTTCCCAGGTTGAGTCAGGAGGGAGCATGTAGGAACAGTTAAGTTGCCCTAGGGGATCAGGAGGACCTGTGCAGGGTAGTGGGGGTGGGAGGGGCCCACTGCTTGTGGAAGGGAGCAGAGCCCTCCTGGCTCTCTCACAGTCAAAAATCCTCATGGAGAAGCATTTAGTGCAATACTCAGACAATTTTAAATACTTAAAAAAAATTTTTTTTCTTTTTCTTTCTTTACAGAGAAAACAGAGGAAAATTTGATTTCAGTCATTGGGGTCGTTGTTGCTGACTCTGCCTCAACCGCACATTCCTATGGCTTTTATTGCAATCCTATTTTGCCATGGATTCTACAACCAGTCATCACAATCAGGGCTTTAAATTCCTAGATGAGCAGACTAACCCTTCAGTAGTACACAAGATGTAGTACAGATTGTTGGAGAATTTTTCAACTCTAAGAGCCTGCCAGTGAAAGATTTCTATTTTCGATTATAAAATGATGGTTGAAAAACCTATCTTATTTGTGCGTTCAATAATAGAAAACCTAATGCAATTTGTAATCATGAATATTCCAGTCAATAAAATGTTAAATACCATTATCTCTATTAAAATACCCTTTCTTTTTTGTGGTTGGATTGGATTCAGTTCAGTTCAGTCACTCAGTCGTGTCTGACTCTATGACCTCATGGACTGCAGCACGCCAGACCTCTCTGTCCATCACCAACTGCTGGAGTCCACCCCAAACTCATGTCCACTGAGTCAGTGATGCCATCCAACCATCTCATCCTCTGCCCTCAACCTTTTCCAGCCTCAGGGTCTTTTCAAATGAGTCAACTCTTCGCATCAGGTGGCCAAAGTATTAGAATTTCAGCTTCAACATCAGTCCTTCCAATGAACACCCAGGACTGATCTTTAGGATGGACTGGTTGGATCTCCTTGCAGTCCAAGGGACTCTCAAAAGTCTTCTCCAACACCACAGTTCAAAAGCATCAATTCTTTGGTGCTCAGCTTTCTTCAGAGTCCAACTCTCACACCAATACATGACCACTGGAAAAACCATAGCCTTGACTAGATGGACCTTTGTGGACAAAGTAATGTCTCTGCTTTTTAATATGCTATATAGGTTGGTCATAACTTTCCTTCCAAGGAGTAAGTGTCTTTTAATTTCATGGCTGTAATCACCATCTGCAGTGATTTTGGACCCCCCAAAAATAAAGTCTGACACTGTTTCCCCATCTATTTCCCATGAAGTGGTGGGACCGGATGCCATGATCTTAGTTTTCTGAATGTTGAGCTTTAAGCCAACTTTCTCACTCTCCTCTTTCACTTTCATCAAGAGGCTCTTTAGTTCTTCTTCACTTTCTGCCATAAGGGTGGTGTCATCTGCATATCTGAGGTTATTGATATTTCTCTTGGCAATCTTGATTCCAGCTTGTGCTTCATCCAGACACACAAATACTTCTGGTAACTATAATTATAGAAATAGTCTCAAAGGTCAATAAATAATCCATTACTTGAAAGTTTATTAAAAAGTACAGACAACTGCACTTCTCTCTATGGTAAAGCTTCAAAAGCTCTAGAATAAGAATCTGAGAACTTGAATTCTCACAAATACTCCATGTCAATCTTCTGATCAAAAATGTTAGCCAAGACAGACTTAAATTCTAAGACATAGGACATACCTGTAACTTAATGAATTGCAGAGACTATTCAAAATATTGCATGATTTCTGAAGTTTGGGAGAAAAAAAATTATGTTATTTTCTCTCTCATAAAGCATCAAGAGACAGTTCAGTGATCCTGGCAGTCCAGGCAACTCTGCTTTTACCGATATAGGATATTCATTTGTAGTCCAAGTTTGATGCTCCTCTATTTCTCTTTACCTCTGAGGCAACAAGAAACTGAGTGAAATTTGATTGGTCAAAAACTCACTTAAAGTTTGGTTTTAATGGCAGAAATGCAGACTGCTGGAAAGCAAGTTTCAAGCTGCTACATATGTGATATCAGATCTGCTCTTCCTTCCAGTAAATATTTTCACCTCTAAGAGATAATCTATATGGGAGTTACTTTCATTTACTTTCTTTAGTATTAATTCTTAACGAAAATATCCATTAAAATGTACAAATATGGAGCCATAATATAAAAATGAATTCAACTACTTTCATGGTTTTTTTTTCATTATAGAATACATATATAAAAACATTATTCAATGAATGCTGGTAAATTAATGTATGTATTCTTTTACTTGGACATGGGGTATCTCCATAAGCTGGTCCAGCGAAGTGCAGCTACTGCTCCTGACCTTGGACATGGGATATCTCTTCAGGGCTGCTCCAGTGAAGCACAGGCACCGCTGTGACCTTGGACGTGGGGTATCTCCTCTCAGCCGGTTGCTGCTCCAGCGCCGTGTGGCCACCACTCCAAGGTCAGAAAAACCCCCATAAGATGGTAGGCACTGGAGCGGCTGTGAGGAGATACCCCACATCCAAGGGCAAAGGAGAAGCCCCAGCAAAACAGTAGGAGCAGCGAATTCACGTTTAGAATCAAACCCTGTTCCTGCCAGAGATGCTCAGAGGGCTCAAACAAACCTTGTGTGCAGCAAGACCCAGGGACCACACAGAGACTGAGAAAGAACTGTGTTTGAGTGTTTCCCGTGGAGGTACAGATCAGCAGTGGTCTGCCGCAGGGATAGGGGCTCTGGGTGTGGGTATGACAGAAGTCCTCTTGGAGGATGTCACCATTAACCCCACAATAGAGCTGCCAGAACTTACCTAGGACTGAGAAATAGACTCTTGGAGGGCACAACAGAACCTGTGCACCAGGACCCAGGAAAAGGAACAATGACCCCACAGGAGACTTTCCTGTGGGTGTCCGGGAGTCTCCTGTGAAGGCGTGGGTCAGTGCTGGCCTGCTGCAGGGTCGGGGGCATGGACTGTAGCAGTACATGCCTGGGATCTTTTGAGGGAGGTTACTATTATCTTCATTACCTCCACCACAGTGTGGCCCCTGGAAAATAGCAGGGAGGGAACACAGCTCCACCCATCAAGAGAAAATCGGATTCAAGATTTACTGAGCATGGCTCCGCCCATCAGAACAAGACCCAGTATCCCCCTCAGTCAGTCTGTCTCATCAGGAAGCTTTCATAAGCCTCTCATCCTTCTCCATCAGAGGGAAGACAGACTGAAAACCACAATCACAGAAAACTAACCAATCTGACCACATGGACCACAGACTTGTCTAACTCAATGAAACTATGGCCCATGCCATGTAGGGCCACCCAAGACGGACGGGTCACGGTGGAGAGTTCTGACAAAATGTGGTCCACTGGAGAAGGGAATGGCAAACCACTTCAGTATTCCTGCCTTGAGAAGCCCTGAACACTATGAAAAGGCAAGAAGATAGGACACTGAAAGATGAACTCTCACTGTATAATGAACAATTATACAGTGGAAGTGAGAAATAGATTTAAGGGATTAGATCTGATAGATAGAGTGCCTGATGAACTATGGACAGAGGTTCATGACATTGTGCAGTAGGTGCCCAATATGCTACTGGAGATCAGTGGAGAAATAACTCCAGAGAAAGAAGAGATGGAGCCAAAGCAAAAACAACACCCAGTTGTGGATGTTACTGGTGATGGAAGCAAGGTCCGATGCTGTAATGAGCAATATTGCATAGGAACCTGGAATGTTAGGTCCATGAATCAAGGCAAATTGGAAGTGATCAAACAGGAGATGGTAAGACTGAATGTCGACATTTTAGGAATCAGTGAACTAAAATGGACTGGAATGGGTGAATTTAACTCAGATGACCATTATATCTACTACTGTGGGCAAGATTCCCTGAGAAGAAATGAAGTAGCCATCATAGTCAACAAAAGAGTCTGAAATGCAGTACTTGGATCCAATCTAAAAAATGACAGAATGATCTCTGTTCATTTCCAAGGCAAACCATTCAGTATCACAGTAACCCAAGTCTACGTCCCAACCAGTAACACTGAAGAAGCTGAAGTTGAACGGTTCTATGAAGATCTACAAGAACTTTTAGAAATAACAACCAAAAAAGATGCCTATTATAGGAGACTGGATTGCAAATGTAGGAAGTTAAGAAACACCTGGAGTAATAGGCAAATTTGGCCTTGGAGTACAGAATGAAGCAGGGCAAAGGTTAATAGAGTTCTGCCAAGATAATGCACTGGTCATAGCAAACACCCTCTTCCAACAACACAAGAGAAGACTCTACGCATGAACATCACCAAATGGTCAATATTGAAATCAGATTGATTATGGATCAATCAGATGGACAAGCTCTATACAATCAGCAAAAATAAGACTGGGAGCTGACTGTGGCTCAGATCATAAATTCCTTATTGCCAAATTCAGACTTAAATTGAAGAAAGTAGGGAAAACCATTATACCATGCAGGTATGACCTAAATCAAATCCCTAACAATTATACAGTGGAAGTGAGAAATAGATTTAAGGGATTAGATCTGATAGATAGAGTGCCTGATGAACTATGGACAGAGGTTCGTGACATTGTGCAGGAGACAGGGAGCAAGATCATTCCCCAAGAAAAAGAAATGCAAAACAGCAAAATGGCTGTCTGAGGAGGCCTTACAAATAGCTTTGAAAAGAAGAGAAGCGAAAAGCAAAGGAGAAAAGGAAAGATATACACATTTGAATGCAGAGTTCCAAAGAATAGCAAGGAGAGATAAGAAAGCCTTCCTCAGTGATCAATGCAGAGAAATAGAGGAAAACAATAGAGTTGGAAAGACCAGAGATCTCTTGAAGAAAATTAGAGATACCAAGGGAACATTTCATGCAAAGATGGGCTCAATAAAGGACAGAAATGGTATGGACCTAACAGAAGCAGAAGATATTAAGAAGAGGTGGCAAGAATACATAGAAGAACTGTACAAGAAAGATATTCAAGACCAAGATAATCACAAAGGTGTGATCACTCACCGAGAGCCATACATCCTGGAATGTGAAGTCAAGTGGGCCTTAGGAAGTATCACTACAATCTAAGCTAGTGCAGGTGATGGAATTCCAGTTGAGCTATTTCAAATCCTGAAAGATGATGCTGTGAAACTGCTGTACTCAATATGCCAGAAAACTTGGAAAATTCAGCCATGGCCACAGGACTGGAAAAGGTCAGTGTTCATTCCAATTCCTAAGAAAGGCAATGCCAAAGAACGCTCAAACTATCGCACAATTGCACTCATCTCACACATTAGCAAAGTAATGCTCAAAATTCTCCAAGCCAGGCTTCAGCAATATGTGAACCATGAACTTCCAGATGTTCAAGTTGGTTTTAGAAAAGGCAGAGGAACCAGAGATCAAATTGCCAACATCTGTTGGATCATCAAAAAAGCAAGAGAGTTCCAGAAAAACATCTACTTCTGCTTTATTGACTATGCCAAAGCCTTTGACTGCGTGGATCACAACAAACTGTGGAAAATTCTGAAACAGATGGGAATACCAGACCACCTGTCCAGCCTCTTGAGAAATCTGTATGCAGGTCAGGAAGCAACAGTTATAACAGGACATGGAACAACGGACTGGTTCCAAATAGGAAAAGGAGTACGTCAAGGCTGTATATTGTCACCCTGCTTATTTAACATCATGAGGAATGCTGGGCTGGAGGAAGCACAAGCTGGAATCAAGATTTCTGGGAGAAATATCAATAACCTAAGATATGCAGATGACACCAACCTTATGGCAGAAAAAGAGGAACTAAAAAACCTCTTGATGAAAGTGAAAGAGGAGAGTGAAAAATTGGCTTAAAACTCAACATTCAGAAAGCTAAGATCATGGCATCTGGTCCCATCACTTCATGGCAAATAGATGAGGAAACAGTGGAAACAGTGGCTGACTTTATTTTCTTGGGCTCCAAAATCACTGCAGATGGTAACTGCAGTCATGAAATTAAAAGACTCTTACTCTTTGGAAGGAAAGTTATGACCAACCTAGATAGCATATTAAAAAGCAGAGACATTACTTTGTCCACAAAGGTCTGTCTAGTCAAGGCTATGGTTTTTCCAGTGGTCATGTATGGATGTGAGAGTTAGACTGTGAAGAAAGCAGAGCGCCGAAGAATTGATGCTTTTGAACTGTGGTGTTGGAGAAGACTCTTGAGAGTCCCTTGGACTGCAAGGAGATTCAACCAGTCCATCCTAAAGGAGATCAGTCCTGGGTGTTCGTTGGAAGGACTGATGTTGAAGCTGAAATTCCAATACTTCGGCCACCTGCTGCGGAGAGCTGACTCATTTGAAAAGATCCTGATGCTGGGAAAGGTTGAGGGCAGGAGGAGAAGGGGACGATGGAGGATGAGATGGTTGGATGGCATCACCGACTCAATGGACATGGGTTTGGGTGGACTCCGGCAGTTGGTGATGGACAGGGAGGCCTGACATGCAGTGTTTATGGAGTTGCAGAGTCGGGTACGGCTGAGCAACTGAACTGAACTGAACTGAACTGAATATAGTTCCCTGTGCTATATGTAGGACCTTGTTGTTTATCTATAGTAGTGTGCATGCATTACAATAACCCATAATGGAAAAAAATCTGAAAAAGTACATATTAATATATACACACACATATATGTGTATGTATAACAATCACTTTGCTGTATACCTGAGACTGACACAACATTGTAAATCAACAATATTTCAATAAACATTTTTTAAAAGCATAACTCTCTAACCTCCAAACACATGTTTCATGAAGAACTGCCAATTTCCAATCCAACTCTTTTGTCTACTGGTCTTAACTGTTATCAAATCCCTTTGGGCTCTGAGATATGAAGCTCATTAGAAGAATCCAATCACTGTTGAACATTTAGTATATATGCCTTTGAATAATTCAGTTTTTAAATGTATGTGGTCTCAAAAACAAAAAAAAACAAACCTGTAGTATACAGTTACCTGGAGGAGGATCCAGTATTAGGCAGAGCTAGTGTTTTACATATGTAAATTAAATCCATGTAGCTCATCTCTAGTATTGCCTAGAGTGGTGAGTTTCTTTGCCTCCTATTTACAGTAATAATGACGGGAAAGATGGAATCTGCTCTATGTTCCTCTTCTCTCTCTCTTAAAATATCTATCTTCTCAACTCAAGTGTTTTCTTTCTCACCACCATCCCTGCCACAATTTGAAGAAAACGTACTTTTTTGTTGTTGTTGTGAAGTTAATATTAAAAAATCCTCAAGTCTAACATTTCCTTTTCTGGTGAATTTCAAAATTTTACAGCCTGCTGTGAGTCACAGATTGTCTCTCCTCCTCTTAATCTCTGTTGATAAATAAATTTAAGTGCCTGGTATATAAAGAGTTTCTCTATAACTTTCCCTTTAAGTTTCAGTTTACTTTTCCCTAAAATATCCTGCAGTATATGATTTGGTCCATCATAGGCATCTCTGACGGAGAAGGCAATGGCACTCCACTCCAGTACTCTTGCCTGGGAAATCCCATGGACAGAGGAGCCTGGTAGGCTACAGTCCATGGGATCTCGAAGAGTCGAACACGACTGAGCGATTTCACTTTCACTTTTCACTTTCATGCATTGGAGAAGGCAATGGCAACCCACACCAGTGTTCTTGCCTGGAGAATTCCAGGGACGGGGGAGCCTGGTGGGCTGCCATCTATGGGGTTGCATGGAGTCAGACAGGACTGATGCAACTTAGCAGCAGCAGGCATCTCTGATGGTGTCTAAATAATTAAATCCAAGAGCTACTCTAAGCATAATAGACTTTACTATATGTGGGTCCTTCAATTAAGTTCCCTAATAAATTAATAATCTTAAATGTTTCTTTCTAAACCCTGGGTCTCTTCACTCTGAAAAGGCACAGTAACAGAATGACAAATATCTCCCAACTACACAACTTGAATGGAAATAGTTTAAGTATTTTACATGTAACATTTAAGACAAACAAAGGCATGTGGATGTATTACTCTCACATTTAAAATAAGAAAAGTTGCACTGCTGCTGCTGCTGCTGCTAAGTCGCTTCAGTCATGTCCGACTCTGTGCGACCCCAGAGACGGCAGCCCACCAGGCTCCCCTGTCCCTGGGATTCTCCAGGCAAGAACACTGGAGTGGGTTGCCATTTCCTTCTTCAATGCGTGAAAGTGAAAAAATAAAGTGAAGTCGCTCAGTCGTGTCCGACTCCTAGCGACCCCATGCACTGCAGCCCACCAGGCCCCTCCGTTCATGGGATTTTCCAGGCAAGAGTACTGGAGTGGGTTGCCATTGCCTTCTCCAAAATAAGAAAAGTTGCACTAGAAAGTCTGAATACTGAGTCAAAGTTAATAAAGTATAGACTGAATTTGTACCCTGATCTTTGAACTGCCAAAGCCCTTTCCAATGACTCAGACTATGAGGCAGATTAGTTAATAAGGAAAAGATAACTCTGATCAAATCTCTCATTTACTTGAAATGCCTTCAGTGTCTTTCATTACCTATGCTGTGAAGATGAAATTATTGAACAAAAATTCAGGGCATCACTTCATGTGTTCTCAGCTTAACTTCCCCGCCTTCTCTCTCTTCTATCCCAGAAATTCACATCCTGTGCCCTGACCCAGGCTTGCCCAAAGCTGGCTGGTCCGGAGAGGTATCTGAGAACTTTAAAAATAAACCATTGCCCAGGCCTCGCCTACACACGCTTGTTCCACATTCTTGGTCATGGACTCCTAAAAAGGTTTCTAGCTAACGTCAAGTACTAGTGGTAAAATTGTGTAATAGTTTTACATGATGTAACCATTAGGGGAAACTGGTCAAACTGGATTTCTCTTATTATTTCTTACAATTGTAAATCTACAATTATCTCAAAGTAAAAAAAATAAATAAATAAAATAAAAAATATTTTCCAATTGAGTATAATTCAATTCTGGTATTGAAAGATATGAAGGGTCAAAGGTATATATGTAATTATAGTTCACAAAACTCTTCTTGCTTGAATCCTTTTGTTCCTTTCCAGCTCAACTGCTTAGAAACCTTTCACATATCCTATCTTAAAATCTATAATATACATATTTATATTTTTACTGCCTCTCTTCTCCATATCTGGATTCATCAGATCAAGTTGTCCCCACGCCTCCTGCTGAGGGAAGATCTGTTGAGGGGTGTTTGTGAAGCATCTCTTAAGAACTACTTGACAGCCCCTGTGAAGGCAAAGAATATCTCTGTGTTTTATCTGTCCTGGGGCTTCTGTCTTTCCCCACTGAGCTCCTTTCTGTATCAAGAAGAACAACTTAGCTGGGGAGACTAAGGAGAGACTTGAGGAGAAAAGGTGAAGTAGATGGTTTCAAACGCTGCTGGCCTCACTGTCCGTGATCCGTCTGTGCCGGTAGTTCAGGCGCGGAATTGCGGGCGTTAGCCCTGGTGAGCAGCGCTGCTGGGAGGGCGGCTGCGAGTGCGCATGTCTCCCTACGTGTAGCCAGGTTCCTCATGAGCAGACGTCCAGAGCTGGGAAGGAAGGTAAGCGGCCCCTTTTCCATGCAAACAAGACTTTGTCCCATGCTTTTCTCAGGTATCTATGCAGCCTACAGTTTATGTCTTGAATCTGAGGGTTGGAAGAAGAAAAAAAGGAAATGGTTCACCTGAATTAGTAATCTAGGGGACTGGAATGGTTCCTTTACCGAAGATTATATGTGTGGACTATAGATTCTGTTTATCTATTTACAGGAAAAATCAGGATTTTTCTCTGTTTATGAGTTATCAACCATTATAAAGTTTTCATCTACTGACTTGATAAAATGTCTTTCTTCTCGTCATGGATCAAAGCTATTTTCATCATTTTCTTTGCATTTCTTCTTTGCTCTGGTGAGTAAATTTTCCAGCCCTGAGTTAAACAGACCCTAGAAAATTCAGTAAACAACTGCTGTAAACCAATTTTATTGGGTTTGTAAAACTTAAACTGGTAAAGTGAAACTGAACATGTGACAAATGTCTTATTTTAAACTGCAGCAATGGCTGCTTTTCTTCATTTCCCACATTAGACAAGTGAATACAGAGTAGTGGGTTTGAATGAACAGTAGGTTTTATAATTTTGTTCATCTGTAACTCAAGAACTTTAAATTCTTCCTTTCAGGGGTCAATTCCATTGTTGTTATATGCAAAGTTATATGCAAAGTGTGAGGAGAAATGATTTCTTCTAGATCTGGTATTTCTTGACAATCGGATTTGCTGTTTGCCAGCTGATTCCTCTTTTTCAAGGCCTTGTGTAAGAAGGGAACTCATTGTTGACCTTGTCACTGTGTTACCTTCCTTAAAGCTTATGGTGGCTAAATAAATTTCAGAATTTATACAGTAAGGTTACCTTAGAACAAATAACTGATGAATGAAGTACTGATTAATTTCTTCATAATTAAGTGACTTCGAAAGCATTGTTTTATTTGATGAGGATCTCAACTACAAAGATGAAAAGACAATGGTATCTCTAAAGCAAGGTGAAGGGAAGAGTTAAAAAAATAATACAGGAAATTCCCTGGCAGTCCAGTGGTTAGGACTCCCATGATACCACTGCCCGGGGGGATGAGTTCAGTCACTGCTTGGAGAACTAAGATTCTATATTCCTCAAGGCATGGCAAAAAAAAGAAAAAGGACATTACTTTTCACACTGTGCGATTACTCTGGGAATTAAAAAGTGGTTTTTGATTTTGTTCTGTTTTCTGAACTTGGTGTTTTGCTGTCAGATTTGCATTGTTAGTATAGGCAATTTTCGTTTCTGCTACTAAGATGTGTCACTTACTACCAGAGACTATGCCTGTTTTCATCCTGTATCATTTTTATCTCTTTTTTCCCAGAAGCTTTCCTCCGATATAAAGTAAAAATGGATAAGGTAAGATAACACTTAAGTCTTTAGGAAGTTAAAAATGATAAATTAATAACACTTTTAATGTTGTAAATTTTAACAACAAGATTGTGTGGTCTTTTTGTAAAGTATAATAAACATAAAAAATATTGACAATATTTTACATTTTAAGTGGGTAGTGGTTCTATTGAGGTTTGTTCTTAAACTTATATACAGAATATATTTATCCCATTTATATGTGTGGCATTTCATATTAGATTTGAACATTTCTTACTCTGTTATTTGATAAGTTTCATGTTTTTGTTTAATATTTTGCAGACTAACTGTATGTCATTCATGCTTTCACCACATACTTGTACTGGAGAACATGAGCCAGTCTGTGCAACCAATGGTCATACTTACCGTAATATATGTATTCTCTGCAGTGAAAAGATGTAAGAATATGACAGTAAATATTTCCTCTTCAAAAGTAATCAGGAAGTCATTTCAACAGAATAGGAAAATTCATAGTGCCAATAACCTAAACACAGCATATGTACAAAATAACTGTCGTAACCATACGTAAAAGATGTCCTTTACACACCTGTACTTTTCCTTAAAGTTCTAATTTCTAAAAAGGAGTACTGCTTTAGAGCTCTCTACATAACCATGCAGAATTTTCTGAAAATCAAGTATTATCTACTGCTGCTGCTGCTAAGTCGCTTCAGTCGTGTCCGACTCTGTGCAACCCCATAGACGGCAGCCCACCAGGCTGCCCCATCCCTGGGATTCTCCAGGCAAGAACACTGGAGTGGGTTGCCACTTCCTTCTCCAATGCATGAAAGTGAAAAGTGAAAGTGAAGTCGCTCAATCGTGTCCGACTCTTCGTGACCCCATGGACTGCAGCCTACCAGGCTCCTCCGTCTACTAACAGCAGACTAACGTATGGTAATTCAGAAGCCCTGAGGCTGCACAGTAAATATTGGTATTGCCATGACCAGATCTTCAGCGTCAGCAACTATTAACTGGCACAGGACGCTATGGCTGTAGTCTGAAATTAATCACCATGCACCATTCCTTCTAGAAAGGGATTCTTCTGATGGTCCCCTAAACCCCCAAGACAAACTTTCAAACCTTTCTCAGACTGCAGGGTAGTCTATGACACTTCTACCAAACTTTGTCGTCTCCTTCTCAAGGACCACAAACACATTCCCTAATCCTCCACTTTCTTGGGTACAGCAGATTCAAAGTATGAGCCAGAATCAGCATGCAGGAGTTTCTACAACAGCAGAAACTCAGGGCCAGGAACCAGATGCAGCCCAGTTCCTTACAGAACAGGAGCACAGCCACTCCATCCTGTCCCAAGTTCAGACTCCTTTTCATTAGGAAACACTTGATACACTTATCATGAAGTTTAAAATACTCTCTTGCTAATTTGTTTTTCTTTCTCTTTCTTTTCTCTATAGGCTTCTTCGTAAAAATTTTGAAGTTGCTCATTTTGGTGTTTGTTGAATTTTGATGAAGATACACACCCTTATAATTCTAATGTGATCTAATTTTGCAGTCAATTCTACAATTAGAATTTGATTTCTCTCAACTGGGTCCTTAAATTCACAGATGATCAGATATATCCTCTTATGGAACATGAGATGGAAAATAGAATTTCAAAGTTATTGCCAGTTCAAAGATTTTTTTATTTTAGGACTTTGATTCTCCATGTTTGGTTATTTAGTGACAGTTTGAAAAATATCTTAAATATATGTTTGATATCATAAAACTTAATACAACTTAAAATATTAAATATTTCATTCAAAAAAGTTAATGATTTAGTCTTTTTAAAAATCTTTCTTCTTTATAATAAAGGGAATATTGCTCATTAGGATATAGAAATACATTCACTTAGTTGTACAATCTTTTTTTTTTACAGATGCTTCTAAAATAATTCTTCAGTAAACATGGTATATTGATACATGTGTTCTTTAATTTTTATTCAATAAATTACATAAAAGCCTACTGAGAGCTTACAGTGAACCATGTCAGTTTGGATTCATGATCTCTGAAGAAGACAATTTAGCTTTGGAACCAGGGACCAAGCTTGTTCACTCAAGAGCTTTTGGGTAGCAGAGTTTTATTAAAGTATTGAAAGGGACAGAGAAACCTTCTGACATAGACATCAGAAGAGGGTCAGAGAGTGCCCCCTACTCACAAGTCTTATCAAGGTCTTGTATGCTTTTACCAGACCCACTCCCACAACAGACATCTTAAATTAACAAGATTCAGTTCAGTCACTCAGTCGTGTCTGACTCTTTGCGACCCCATGCACTGCAGCACTCCAGGTCTCCCTGTCCGTCACCAACTCCCGGAGTTCACTCAAACTCATGTCCATCGAGTCGGTGATGCCATCTAGCCATCTCATCCTCTGTCAGCCCCTTCTCCTCCTGCCCTCAATCCCTCCCAGCATCAGAGTTTTTCCAATGAGTCAACTCTTCGCATGAGGTGGCCAAAGTACTGGAGTTTCAGCTTTAGCATCATTCCTTCCAAAGAATACCCAGGACTGATCTCCTTTAAAATGGACTGGTTGGATCTCCTTGCAGTCCAAGGGACTATCAAGAGTCTTCTCCAGCACAACAGTTCAAAAGCATCAATTCTTCAACGCTCAGCTTTCTTTACAGTCCAACTCTCACATCCATACATGACTACTGGAAAAACCATAGCCTTGACTAGATGGACCTTTGTTGGCAGAGTAATGTCTCTGCTTTTGAATATGCTATCTAGGTTGGTCATAACTTTCCTTCCAAGGAATAAGTGTCTTTTAGTTTCATGGCTGCAATCACCATCTGCAGTGATTTTGGAGCCCCCAAAAATAAAGTCTGACACTGTTTCCACTGTTTCCCCATCTATTTCCCATGTAGTGATGGGACCACATGCCATGATCTTTGTTCTCTGAATGTTGAGTTTTAAGCCAACTTTTTCACTCTCCTCTTTCATCAAGAGGCTTTTTAGTTCCTCTTCACTTTCTGCCATAAGGGTGGTGTCATCTGCCTATCTGAGGTTATATATTTCTCCTGGCAATCTTGATTCCAGCTCGTGCTTCTTCCAGTCCAGGATTTCTCATGATGTACTCTGCATATATGTTAAATAAGCAGGATGACAATATACAGCCTTGACGTACTCCTTTTCCTATTTGGAACCAGTCTGTTGTTCCATGTCCAGTTCTAACTGTTGCTTCCTGACCTGCCTACAGGTTTCTCAAGAGGGAGGTCAGATGGTCTGGTATTCCCATCTCTTTCAGAATTTTCCAGTTTATTGTGATCCACACAGTCAAAGGCTTTGGCATAGTCAATAAAGCAAAAGTAGATGTTTTTCTGGAACTCTCTTGCTTTTTCGATGATCCAGTGGATGTTGGCAATTTGATCTCTGGTTCCTCTGCCTTTTCTAAAACCAGCTTGGACATCAGGAAGTTCACGGTTGACATATTGCCGAAGCATGGCTTGGAGAATTTTGAGCATTACTTTACTAGCATGTAAGATGAATGCAATTGTGTGGTAGTTTGAGCATTCTTTGGCATTGCCTTTCTTTGGGATTGGAATGAAAACTGACCTTTTCCAGTCCTATGGCCACTGCTGAGTTTTCCAAATTGGCTGACATACTGAGTGCAGCACTTTCACAGCATCATCTTTCAGGATTTGAAAAAGCTCAACTGAAATTCCATCACCTCCTCTAGCTTTGTTCATAGTGATGCTTTCTAAGGCCCACTTAACTTCACATTCCAGGATGTCTGGCTCTAGGTGAGTGATCACACCATCGTGATTATCTTGATCATGAAGATCTTTTTTGTACAGTTCCTTCATGTATTCTTGCCACGTGTATTCTTGTCTTCTTAATATCTTCTGCTTCTGTTAGGTCCATACCATTTCTGTCCTTTAGTGACCCATCTTTGCATGAAATGTTCCCTTGGTATCTCTAATTTTCTTCAAGAGATCTCTAGTCTTTCCCATTCTGTTGTTTTCCTCTATTTCTTTGCACTGATCGCTGAGGAAGGCTTTCTTATCTCTTCTTGCTATTCTTTGGAACTCTGCATTCAGATGCTTATATCTTTCCTTTTCTCCTTTGCTTTTCACTTCCCTTCTTTTCATAGCTATTTGTAAGGCCTCCCCAGACAGCCATTTTGCTTTTTTGCATTTCTTTTCCATGGGGATGGTCTTGATCCCTGTCTCCTGTACAATGTCACAAACCTACGTCCATAGTTCATCAGGCATTCTGTCTATCAGATCTAGTCCCTTAAATCTATTTCTCACTTCCACTGTATAATCATAAGGGATTTGATTTAGGTCATACCTGAATGGTCGAGTGGTTTTCCCCACTTTCTTCAATTTCAGTCTGAATTTGGCAATAAGGAGTTCATGATCTGAGCCACAGTAAGCTCCCGGTCTTGTTTTTGCTGACTGTATAGAGCTTCTCCATCTTTGGCTGCAAAGAATATAATCAATCTGATTTCGGTGTTGACCATCTGGTGATGTCCATGTGGCTGCACGGGCGCAGGAGGGTCGAGAGGAGCCACTCCACGTTCATGATCAGGAGGGGTGGTGGTGAGGAGATACCCCTCATCCAAGGTAAGGAGCAGCGGCTGCGCTTTGCTGGAGCAGCCTTGAAGAAATACCCTACGTCCAAGGTAAGAGAAACCCAAGTAAGACGGCAAGTGTTGTGAGAGGGTATCAGAGAGCAGACACACTGAAACCATAATCACAGAAAACTAGTCAATCTAATCACAGGGACCACAGCCTTGTCTAACTCAATGAAACTAAGCCATGCCCTGTGGGGCCACCCAAGACGGGTGGGTCATGGTGGAGAGGTCTGACAGAATGTGGTCCACTGGAGAAGGGAATGGCAAACCACTTCAGTATTCTTGCCTTGAGAACCCCATGAACAGTATGAAAAGGCAAAATGATAGGATACTGAAAGAGGAACTCCCCAGGTACAAGTATTTGTGTGGACAAATGTTTTTCTGTTTCTTTTTCTCTTGAGTGACTAGCAGGAATGGAATGGATGATTCATATGTTAGGTGTATGCTGAATTTTTAAGAACCACTTTGTAAGAACCTGTTATCTAAAGTGTGTGCATGCGTGCTCAGTTGCTTCAGTCGTGTCCGACTCTTTGCAACTCTATGGACTGTAGCCCACCAGGCTCCTCTGTCCAGGGGATTCTCCAGGCAAGAGTACTGGAGTGGGTTGCTGTGCCCTTCTTCAGGGGATCTTCCTGACCCAAGGACTGAATCCACATCTCCTGTGTCTTCTGCATTGCAGGTGGATTCTTTACCGCTGAGCCACCAGGGAGGCCCATTATCCAAAGTGGCTTCTTATAGTTCCACCAACAATGCATGACGTTACAGTTTCACCACATCCTTATGAACACTTTTTATTATTTTTCTGTTTTGATTATATTCATTGTGGCATTTATCATTTGTATAATTGTAAAACCACGTGGTGGTGGTTTAGTTGCTAAGTTGTTTACAACTCTTGCAACCCCATGGACTGTAGCCTACCAGGCTCCTCTGTCCAAGGAATTCCCAGGCAGGAATACTGAAGTGGGTGGCCATTTCCTCCTGGGGGGGGATCTTCCTGATCCAGGGATCGAAACCTGGTCTCCTGCATTGCAGGTAGATTCTTTACCAACTGAGCTACCAGGGAAGCCCCATGTAGTAAACGACAAATTAAAGCGACATTGAAAATCAACTCTACCTCAGTTCAAAAAAAAATAAAATTAATCAATTATTTAATTAAAACCATTTAAATCAGTTTATGAAATCTGTGTATATACTATGTCATCATCGTTAAGAAATAAAGGTCAAGCCTTAATAGAAAATAACATACCAAATACTAAACTTGGTTGTTTCTTAGCGATAGTTTCTTTCTTCACCCCTTCCTTTATTTAGTAATGAAGATATATTTACTGGGCTTCCCTGATGGCTCAGATGGTAAAGAATTCACTTGTAGTGTAGGAGACTTGGGGTTCTATCCTGGGTTGTGAAGATCCCCTGGAGAAGGCAGGGCAACCCACTCTAGTATTCTTGCTTGGAAAATTCCATGGACAGAAGAGCCTGGCAGGGTACAGTCCACGCGGTCACAAAGAGTCAGACACAACTGAGCGACTAACACACTTTCACACTATATATTTACTATCATCGGGGAAAACAACTTCAAAAAGCCAAAAAGTATGTCCATGTGTTTTACTGCTAATACGACCAAAGTTTACCCAACTTAACGTTTCCCAATAGTTATATTAGATACTGAAGTTTCTCCTCCAGTTTCCATAATAACAAGCAAGTAACTGTTCATTTAATTAGGCTCCAGGAAGAACTGCGCCTCCCTGATACCTCAGTTGGTAAAAAATCCACCTGCAATGCAGGAGACCCTGGTTCAATTCCTAGGTTGGAAAGATCTGTTGGAGAAGGGATAGGCAACTCTCTCCAGTATTCTTGGGCTTCCCTGGTGGCTCAGCTGGTAAAGAATCCACCTGCAATGTGGGAGACCTTGGTCCAATCCTTGGTTTGGGAAAATCCCTTGGAGAAGGGAAAGGCTACCCACTCCAGTATTCTGGCCTGGAGAATTCCATGGACTGTATTGTCCATGGGTTCACAAAGAGTTGGATATGACTGAGCAAATTTCACTTTCAGGGAAGAACTAAAGACAATCTTGGGCACCCTCTTAAACCAGCAGGATATCAGGACACACAACCATTAATGCCATCTGCTATGGACTGAATGTCTGTGTCCTCCCCAAAAGGTATACTTTGAAATTCTAACTCTCAAGATGATGTTACAGTGAGGAGGGTATTTGAGAAGAAGATTAGGGCATTAGAGGGCAGACCCCTCATGACTACAATTAGTGCTTCTTTATAAAAGAGACTCCAGAGACCTAGCTTGCCCCTTCTGCCATGTAAGTTTACAATAAAAATGCTTTCAACCAAAACCAAATGTGCAATCATCTTGATCTTTGACTTCTCAGCCTCCAGAATTGTGAAAAATAAATGCTTGTTGTTTACAAACTACTCTATTCATGGTATTTATATGTTATGTGACTTTCTTAATAATTATCTTTATATTCTAGAAATAAATTTCACTCAGCCATTTTAAAAATTATATATTATTCTAATATTTTAATAAAATATTTGATTACTATGCCAAAGTCATTAGTTCTGTAATATTAGCATTATGTTTAAGCTTAAGTGTTATAGTTGTTTCAGAAAAATAGGAAGATTTCCTTCATTATTCTCTGTCAGGAACTATTTTTATATCATTGGGCTTTTCTGATTTTGTCAATTTAGTAGAATTCTTTTTTGAAACAATTTGAGCTGAGTAATTTCACCGGCTCAATTGACATGAGTTTGATGAAACTCTGGGAGATAGTGAAGGACAGGGAAGCCTGGTGTGCTGCAGTCCATGGGGTCACAAAGAGGTGGACACAACTTAATGATGGAACAACAACTATTTTTTTTTTCATGGGATTTTTCATTAATGTTTATATCTTTTAATGGTCTCTTTAAGCTTTTCCTTACTCATCTGTTTTCCTAAAAGATGAATATACTTCTTTAAATGCAAACTTATTTGAAAAGTGGTATGCAATGTGGTCTTTATAATTTATACTAATTTCTTCTCTTTCAGTGGTTCTTCCCCCCTTGTATTTTCATATATTATCCACATTTGCTGTGTTTCTATTCTGTTTTTATTTTTCTTATTATCTTCCTAATATTAAAGGTTGAATTGGGTTTTTGTTCTTTTTCTAGCTTTATAAATTGAAGGTTTAATTCATTTTTTCATTTTCATAAACAGTATTATTCTTTGTCCACCTGACTAGTCATATACTGAGAGTGATGCCATATATGTTCCCATTATTAAGTTTCTATTCTTTTTTTCCTGTCCTCTCCATTGTTTCTCTTGAGCATACCTGCTTTCTCAGTTACTTATAACATTTAATGATATCTGGCTTTAACTCTGCTTTGTCATAAGTGGCAATACAGCCAATGCTTTCTAAGGACTTTTTTAATTCCTATATATCTTTGCTTTTCTCTTTATTCTCAGATGATGAATCACTTTGTTATGTAAGTATCTCTTAGATGCAGCATATAGTTGAATCTTACTTGAAAGCCATATTAAATTTTTGTTAAAATTTTTTAATTATTGAGTTAAGTCTATTTCCATAAATCAATATGACTAATACTAGTCTCAAAATGCAGTAAATTTTTGGTTAAAATTATTTTTATTATATTTCCTACTCATCTTTTTATTCATAATTTATTTTGCTTTTATGCTTTAAAATACTTTTAACATTTAAGATACATCTTTTCTTCTAACAACTACCTTTATATTATACTTTCTTAGAAAATTTTCTGTTCCTTGATTTCTTATTTAACTGATTAGTATCTGACCTACAAGGTTTTCATGCTACCATTTATTCTCACTTTTTTCTAATGAACTCACTGTAGTCTTCTCTTTCCTTTCTCCTCTTTATGAAATTTATTATCTTTTTTGTCATAGCATGTAGCATAACATTTTTACATAAAATTTTCACTTTATGTCAACCTTTTAGTATAAAATGTTTTAAAATACATTAAATGCTCATAATCAGCCCCTTACCAAACTTCTCCATTAGTCACTTGGTTGAATCAAGTCCATCCATCAGAAAACTGCTCGAGAAGGGCTCACAAATACAAGTAAAGCTTAAGTTATTTTGCACTTAAAGACCCTTTTTCTCTTGGCTTTACCCTAGAATAATATCTGAATTCTGGATTCCCTTATATTTCTTTGAGATTTTTGACAATGCTTTTCTATATTTATCTTGCTTTGCATGTTCCTATTGAGGTATTTGAAACACACAAGTATCTGTTTCCTGTCTTGTTAATTATTTGGACTTTTAGCCAGAAGGTCTTGAAAATTTTTCTTTATGGCACTTGGAAATTTATCTTTCATCTGAAAAGATGACTTGCTTTAAGGCAAGTATAGCCTTGTGCCTAGTTGAAATGACAAAATACTGCCTACAATATAAATGAATCTGATTTTCAGATATGTATTCAGATTTGCAATTTAGATAATGTCATATATCTTCCAACATGAGATGTTCTAAGCCTGTCTGTCTTTGACTTCTTTAGGGATAGGATCCATTTGTTGGCCCACATTCTTCCAGTTATACACAGGAAATATGATAACATGCCTACGTCCAGTTTTGGCTTCTTTGATTTTCCAGATCATTGGAATTACCTGCCTACACTGAATAACATGGTCAGTTTTTATGCTTTTATTGTACCCCATAAATTTGACTCTTTGTCTTCAATTTCTAAAACACTTTCCTAAGCATCACAGATTTCAGAGTATTGGAGATGCTATCTTAATGATCATTTACTCCACTGTTTTCAAGCCAGCATTGTTTTAGAGACTTCTAAATTGAAGTAATAGGCTGGGTGTGAAGAGTTCCCTCTTCACCTCTTGAAACAAGCTCTTTCATCTTCTCTCTCTCTTCCTTGGTTCCACATAGTATTAAACTTGAAAAGGTAGGTTTTATGTTACCACATTTTGTAAATCACCTTTTACTCCAAAGTTTTCATTTTGCAGAAGTCTTATGAATTAATTTAATAAGACAGCAATAACTTCTTCATATTGAGAACTTGAAAGAAATAGAGAGATACAACTATATTTTTAGATGGAAAAACTTAAAAGCACAAAAGACAGAAAATGTGCATCTATTAACTTGTTTGAGCAACTGTATTTTGACTAGTAATGGATAAATCTTATAACTAAACAAAATTGCTCTAAGGTGACATAAAAAATATGACAATTTCCTAGAGTTTTGATCATAGAAACAGCATGATTCTATGTAGGATTTACATTATTATAGAGTACATATCTATAAACACTTTAAAAACTTCATTTAAATATATAATTATCTGATAAAATAAGGTTAAAATGTAAAAGCCAAATAACAGTCTGATGTGCTTCTAGTACAGACAACTTCCAAGGCATCATGCCTGTATCTAATTATCACTACCCAAACTCTTCCTTTTCTTGCTTTAATTTTCTCACTCCTTTCTAGGCCACTTGCTTACAAAACTTGTTCATCTTAAAATCTGTAGCCACACATTACCTTTTCCCCTCCCCATATTTCTGGGTGTATTAGACCAAATTGTCCTCAAACTGTCTCCAACCTCGCATGAATGACTTTAAAACCTTTAGGTAGAACACAGAATGACTTTGTGTCTTATTTGCCCTAGGCCATCTGTTTTACCCCATCAAACTTCTGATAAATTAAAGAATGCAGTCTGATCTATGTGACCAAGGAGAAAAGGCAAACAAGATAATCAATCTCCAGTGCTGTTAATCTTTGTCTTCTCTACTTCCTTTGTGTAAGGTAGGTCATGTGGGAAATCTAGGGAGGTAGCCCTGGTGTATAGTATTCTTTCCAGAAATAATAGTCCCTATTTTCCTGAGGAAAACACTGAGATTCAAAAGTATGTTTTCTGTAAATGTAGCAACACTTTTTGTAGGCTTACCAAAGCACTGGAAGAGGAAGCAGCTCCTTTTAATGTGTGCATAAGGGACGTTCTACCTGCACTTTCTCTCGCTTATTTAAGCCTTCTGTTCATATGCTGTGTTTTATTGATCTTAGGGTTGGGTAAGAGAGAGAGATTTGTTGGCCTTAACTACAGTTCTAGGTGGTTGAAACAGTACCTCTGCAAGTAGTGAACTTTAGAAAAGTGGATCCAGATTCTGTCCACTGGAAATATGTAGTACATTCACATCTATTTCTCTGCTCTGTCAGCTGAAAGACTCTAGAAACAATGATACTCCTATAACAAAGAGCGTACCTAACACTTAGATTTTGGTGTCTAATCATATTCTCTAATAAAAGGAAGTAGAAGTCCTTGGAGAAATGACTGATTTTAGAAGCAGGGCAGCGAATAAACAAGTTGAGCCTAGGGCATCTTGTGGTGCCAGAAAGTAAGGAAGTGCTCAGATAACAAAACAATGATGCTATGTCAGAGACCTTGTTGCCAAATGAAAGAGATCCCAATAGCCAAAGCTGGGGGGAAAAAAAGTGTGCTTATGAGGAAAAACATACATTTTAGGATAGAGACAGTGTCCAAATAAACAATATGAGTTCACATAGATTTTTTGGAATAATATCTATGGAATAAGTGCAACTTGCTTGAGGCAAATGATCTTATCTGCTTTGCCTACCACTCTATCCTTACTGTTTTTATCACCTAGGCCAATATATAATAGGCATTTAATTGTATACACTGAATTTTTAAAAAGAGATTTAATGCAGACATTAACAAATATTAGTTCTTGCCCATCTACACCTAAAGCAAGAAAAAAAAAATACTGCACAGCTTAATGGTAGAATTTTTAGAAGTACTGGAAACATTTTGGTCACACTGTTTTGAACTGCCTACCTTAAGGACAGGGTAGATGAATAGAAGGATACCAATATGTCTGTGTTTCATTTATGTATACATTCATTGAACAACCTCAATAACTAATCTTGCTAATAACTGTCTTCCCAATACCAGATGTCTCACAGAATATCTATTTCGATACCACACTTAATCCGATAAAAACACACATACTATGTTCTAAAGTTCCTTGATCACGAGGTTTATGCAGTAGGTTTGTTAATCCACTGTAATTTAGTGACCCTTTCCTGGAAATTCTAATCTACTTTAATGGTGTGATCCCAGGAATCTATCATGTAAAAGCACCCATAATATTCTTGTGACTGTGCGTATTTGAAATACACTTCCATATGTGAAATCTTTTTTTGTGTTAAGCATCTTCCTGGCTTCCATTTCAAAAATGAAAACTAAGAACATTCTCTAATACCATACAGAAAAATAAACTCAAAATGGATCAAAGACCTAAACATAAGGTCAGACACTTTTAAACTCTTAGAGGAAAACATAGGCAGAACACTCTGACATAAATCACAGCAATATCTTTTTGGATCCACCTCCTAGTGTAATGAAAACAAAGACAAAATAAACAAATGGAGCCTAATTAAACTTAAAAGTTTCTGCACAGCAAAGGAAACCATAAACAAAATGAAAAGACAACCCACAGAATAAGAGAAAATGTCTGCAAACAAAGCAACCAACAAGGGATTAATCTCCAAAATAAACAAATAGCTCATGCAGCTCTATGTAAAAAAATAAGTCCAATCAAAAAACAGGCAGAAGATCTAAACAGACATTTCTCCAAAGAAGACATACAGAAGGCCAAAAAGCGCATGAAAAAGATGCTCAATATCACTAATTGTCAGAGAAATGCAAAGCAAAACTACAATGAGGTATCACCTCACACTGGTCAGAATGGCTATCATCAAAAAATCTAAAGACAATAAATGCTGGAGAGGGTGTGGAGAAAAAGGAATGCTCCTACACTGTTGATGGGAATATAAATTGGTACAACCACTATGGAGAACAGTATGGAGGGTCCCTAAAAAAACTAAACATAGAACTACCATATGATTGAACAATCCCTCTCCTGGGAATATATCTGGAGAAAACCACAATTTGAAAAGCTATATGTACCCCAATGTTCACTGCAGCACTGCTGACAACAGCCAAGACATGGAGGCAACCTAAATAACCACTGACAGAATGGATATAGAAGATGTGGTGTTTATATATATAATGGAATATTAGTCACAGAAAAGAATGAAATAACGCCATTTGCAGCAACATGGATAAACCAAGAGATTATCATACTAAGTGAAGCCAGACAGAGAATGACAAATATCATATCATTCATATATGAACATAACTTTAAAAAATGATACAAATTAAGTTATTTACAACCCATACAATATTGTAAAGCAATTAGCCTCTAATTAAAATAAATAAATTTAATCTAAAATAGAAAGAGACTTACAAATATTGAAAACAGTATAATGAGCAAATCTAAGTAGACCCTCCACTTTCTCTAAAGAGAAAACTTTGCATTCAGCTTTAACACACTGGTTTTTATCAAAACAAACTCTTTCTCTGAAAATTAGACTTAAAAATACATGTTATCTGATCAGATCAGTCGTCCAGTCATGTCCGACCCTCTGCGACCCCATGAATCACAGCACGCCAGGCCTCCCTGTCCATCACCAACTCCCGGAGTTCACTCAGACTCATGTCCATCAAGTCAGTGATGCCATCCAGCCATCTCATCTTCTGTCGTCCCCTTCTTCTCTTGCCCCCAATCCCTCCCAACATCAGAGTCTTTTCCAATGAGTCAACTCTTCGCATGAGGTGGCCAAAGTACTGGAGTTTCAGCTTTAGCATCATTATTACATAAAATTATATAATATACACACATATGTGTGTGTATGTATAATTTCTGATATTATCTGAAAATGACCAAAGAAGCCAGAATCCTAGATAACAGAGGAATATATTGAAATCACTCCAGCATTCTATGTGACTTTCATCCTTGAGATACTAGCCTGTATGTAACAGGCAAGGGGTCTAGAGACTGAGAAGATGAGTGGGAATTTGACAACTGCAGAGAAAGGGGAATTAAATAATAACAAAAAATAATTCAAAGTTACAAAGGGATGATGAAAGATATGAATTACTTTTATCCCATTGTAAGTTAAGACTACCTGCCACAGTTTCTCTTTCAAAACCAGCAAGAGCTGAAATTCTGAAATACCCTACAGTGATACACATGATATGACCACCAATGGCCATTCTAACTTCTACTACTATTCTCAGTTCACTCCAGTTCAGTCGCTCAGTCATGTCCGACTCTTTGGCACCCCATGGACTGCAGCACGCCAGGCCTCCCTGTCCATCACCAAATCCCGGAGTTTACCCAAACTCATGTCCATTGAGTCGGTGATGCCATCCAACCATCTTATCCTCTGTCATCCCCTTCTTCTCCTGCATTCAGTTTCCCAGTATCGGGTCTTTTCAAATGAGTAAATTCTTTTCATCAGGTGGCCAAAGTACTGGAGTTTCAGCTTCAACATCACCCTTCAAATGAATATTCAGGACTGATCTCCGTTAGGACGGACTGGTTGGATCTCCTTGCAGTGCAAGGGATTCTTAAGAGTCTTCTTCAACACCACAGTTCAAAAGCATCAATTCTTCAGCACTCACCTTTCTTTATAGTCCAACTCTCACATCCACACATGACTACTGGAAAAACAATAGCCTTGACTAGATGGACCTTTGTTGGCAAAGTAATGTCTCTGCTTTTTAATATGATGTCTAGGTTGGTCAGAACTTTTCTTCTAAGAAGCAACTGTCTTTTACTTTCATGGCTGCAGTCATCATCTGCAGTGATTCTGGAGCCCAAGAAAATAAAGTCTGTTACTATTTCCACTGTTTCCCCATTTATTTGCCATGAAGTGATGGGACCAGATGCCATGATCTTAGTTTTCTGAATGGTGAGCTTTAAGCCAACTTCTTCACTCTCCTCTTTTACTTTCATCGAGAAGCTCTGTAGTTCTTCTTCACTTTCTGCCATAAGGGTGGTGTCATCTGCATATCTGAGGTTATTGATATTTCTCCCAGAAATCTTGATTCCAATTTGTGTTTCATGCAGCCCAGCATTTTCATGATGTACTCTGCATATAAGTGAAATATGCAGGATGACAACATACAGCCTTGATGTATTCCTTTCCCTATTTGGAACCAGTCTGTTGTTCCATGTCCAGTTCTAACTGTTGCTTCGTAATCTGCATATGGATTTCTCAAAAGGCAGGTCAGGTGGTCTGGTATTCCCATCTCTTTCAGAATTTTCCATAGTTTATTGTGATCCACACAGTCAAAGGCTTTGGCATAGTCAATAAAGCAGAAGTAGATGTTTTTCTGGAACTCTCTTGCTTTTTCAATAATCCAACAAATGTGGGCAATTTGATCTCTGGTTCCTCTGCCTTTTCTAATTCCAACTTGAACATCTGGAAGTTCACGGTTCATGTACTGCTGAAGCCTGACTTGGAGAATTTTGAGCATTACTTTACTAGTGTGGGAGATGACTGCAATTGTGCAATAGTTTGAGCATTCTTTGGCATTGCCTTTTTTGGGGACTGGAATGAAAACTGACCTTTTCCAGTCCTGTGGCCACTGCTGAGTTTTCCAAATTTGCTGGCATATTGAGTACAGCACTTTCACAGCATCATCTTTTAAGATTTGAAATAGCCCAACTGGGATTCCATCACCTCCACTAGCTTTGTTTGTAGTGATGCTTCCTAAGGCCCATGTGACTTTGCATTCCAGGATGTCTGGCTTTAGGTGAGTGATCATACCATCATGACTATTTGAGTCGTGAAGAACTTTTTTGTATAGATCTTCTGTGTATTCTTGCACCTCTTCTCAATTATCTTCTGCTTCTGTTAGGTCCACGCCCTTTCTGTCCTTTATTGTATCCATCTTTGCATGAAATGTTCCTTTGGTATCTCTAATTTTCTTCAAGAGATCTCTAGTCTTTCCCATTCTATTGTTTTCCTCTATTTCTTTGCACTGGTCACTTAGGAAGGCTTTCTTATCTCTCCTTGCTATTCTTTGGAACTCTGCATTCAAATGGATATATCTTTCCTTTTCTCCTTTGCCTTTCACTTCTCTTCATTTCATAGCTGTTTGTAAGGCCTCCTCAGACAGCCATTTTGATTTTTTTGCATTTCTTTTTCTTGTAGATGGTCTTGATCCCTGGCTTCTGTACAGTGTCACAGATCTCAGCCCATAGTTCTTCAGGCACTCTATCAGATTTAATCCCTTGAATCTATTTCTCACTTCCACTGTATAATTGTAAGGGATTTGATTTAGGTCATACCTGAATGGTCTAGTGATTTCCTTACTTTCTTCAACTTAAGTCTAAATTTTCATAAGGAATTCATGATTTGATCCACAGTCAGCTCCCAGTCTTATTTTTGCTGACTGTATAGATCTTGTCCATCTTTGGCTGCAAAGAATACAAACAATCTGATTCTGGTATTGACCATCTGGTGATGTCCATGTGTAGAGTCTTCTCTTGTGTTATTGGAAGAGGGTGTTTGCTATGACCAGTGTGTTCTCTTTGCAAAACTCTATTAGCCTTTGCCCTGCTTCATTCTGTACTCTGACGCCAAATTTTCCTGTTACTCCAGGTGTTTCTTGACTTCCTACTTTTACATTCCAGTCCCCTATAATGAAAAGGACATTTTTGGGGGGTGTTAGTTCTAGAAGGTCTTGTAGGTCTTCGTAGAACTGTTCAACTTCAGTTCCTTCAGCATTACTGGTCGGGTCACAGATTTGGATTACTGTGATATTGAATGGTTTGCCTTGGAAACGAACAGAGATCATTCTGTCATTTTTGAGATTGCATCCAAGTACTGCATTTCAGACTCCTTTGTTAACCATGATGGCTACTCCATTTCTTCTAAAGGATTCTTGCCCTCAGTAGTAGATATAATGATCATCTGAGTTAAATTCAACCATCCCAGTCCATTTTAGTTTGCTGCTTCCTAAAATGTCGATGTTCATTCTTGCCATCTCTTGTTTGACCACTTCCAATTTGCCTTGATTCATGGACCTAACAGTCCATGTTCTTATGCAACATTGTTCTTTACAGCACTGGACTTTGCTTCTATCATCAGTCATATCCACAGCTGGGTGTTGTTTTTGCTTTGGCTCCATCTCTTCCTTCTTTCTGGAGTTATTTCTCCACTGATCTCCAGTAGCATATTGGGTACCTACTGACCTGCGGTCATCTTTCAGTGTTCTGTATTTTTGCCTTTTCATACTCTTCATGGGGTTCTCAGGGCAAGAATACTGAAGTGGTTTGCCATTCTCTTCTCCAGTGGACCACATTCTGTCAGAACTCTCAACCATGACCCATCCATCTTGGGTGGCCCTACATGGCATGGCTCATAGTTTCACTGAATTATACAAGGCTGTGGTCCATATGATCAGATTAGTTAGATTTCTGTGATTGTGGTTTTCAGTCTGTCTGCTCTCTAATGCCAAAGGATAAGAGGCTTATGGAAATTCTGGAATGGAGAAACTGAACAAGGGAGCAACTGGGTCTTGTTCCGATGGGCAGGGCTATGCTCAGTAAATCTTTAATACAATTTTCTATTGATGGGTGGAGCTTTGTACCCTTCTTGTTATTTGAACGTGAATGTGAAGTCGCTCAGTCATGTCACATTGGACTCCGTGCAACCCCAATAGATGGCCTCCTACCAGGCTCCTCTGTCCATGGGATTTTCCAGGCAATAGTACTGGAGTGGATTGCCATTTCCTTCTCCAAGGGATCTTCCCAACCCAGGGATCGAATCCGGGTCTCCCGCATCATAGACAGACACTTTACCGTCTGAGCCACCAGGGAAGTGTATTGTTATTTACCAGGGGCCAAACTATGGTGGAGGTAATGAAGATAATGGCAACCTCCTTCAAAAGGTCCCATGTATGCACAGCTACACTCAGAGTTCCCAATTGAGAGAGTCAGTTCCTAGGCAGATTGATAAGAAGTCCATGGTCCCCAAGGAGAGAAGGGTCTGGGGCTCTCAAAGTGGAGATAGGAGTCTGGAATTCTCAAGGAGGAGAAAAGGACAAACATTTTTATTTTCCTCTACATTCCTTAGTCTTAGTCAATTACACAATTCAGTTTAAACTCAGTACTAGTGATTATACAAGAACAATGTATCCTGCTGGAGGACAGTTTCTCCTTCCTGAAAACCTTCTGACTAATCCTGATATCTTACAATGTATATTATGGGAGTAGGTCTGGTAGGATCTTTCTATTGTTCAATTCTAACCTTGTTATCCTAAAATGTAAATTGTGAGAGTGGGTCTGGTAAAATTTTCACAAACCTGAGACATTCTTTTGATTCATTGCAATAACTAATTAAAAGGTATATAACTCCATTGCTAACACCAGTAAGTGGGTACTCTTTCTCCCCCCTTCTGATGTCTATGTCAGAAGCTTTCTCTTATCTCTTTTATACTATATTACACAAAAGCTCCGAGCGATCAAGCCTCATTTTTGGACCTGGATTTAATTCTTCTCCTCCGGAGGTCAAGAATCCTGGTGTCTTTTGTGGCTCAGCAACAACCTTTCACAACCCTGCAGCAGGCCACCACTGACCCATGCCTCCACCACAGACTCCTGGACAGTCCCGGGCAAGTCTGGGTCAGTCTCTTATGGGGTCACTGATCCTTTCTTCTGGGTCCTGGTGTGCACAAGGTTATGTTTGTGTCCTCCAAGAGTCTATTTCCCCAGTCCTGTGTAAGTTCTGGCAGCTCTATGGTGGGGTTAATGGCGACCTCCTCCAAGAGGGCTTATGCCATCCCCAAGTGTGCTGCACCCAGCCATACCCAAATCTGCTGCACCTAGAGCCCCTGCCCCTGTGGCAGTCCACTGCTCACCCGTACCTCCACAGGAGACACTCAGACACAGTTCTATCTCAGTCTGTGTGGGGTCTCTGGGTCCTGGTGCACACAAGGTTTGTTTCAGCCCTCTGAGCATCTCTGGTAGGAATAGGGTTTGAGTCTAAATGTGAATTCGCCCCTTCTACAGTTCTGCTGGGGCTTCTCCTTTGCCCTTGGACGTGGGCTATCTCCTCAAAGTCGCTCCAGCTCCACGCAGCTGCTGCTCAAGTGCCTACCGTCCTACTGGGGCTTCTCTGTCCTTGGACGTGGGGCATCTCCTCACAGCCCCTCCAGAACCGCACAGCTGCCTCTCCTTCAGCCAATCTAATACACAAGTCTCTTTGCTGTTACTTAATCATGCCATGCACTAGATCCCAGCCTAAGGACTTTTACTCTAGCTCTTCCCTTTGCTTAGAATCCTCTTCTAGCAGGTAAATGTCTGGCTAAATCCCTTACCTCTTTTAGGTCTTTGTTCAAATGCAAGGTCCTCAGATTATCCTGATTATCTTATTTGTTACTACACACATTCCTGTTTCAACACTCCATTTAAGCTTACTTTTTTAGAAATTATTATTTTCTAATATTCTATAAAATTTTACTTCCTTATTAGGCCTTTACCTACTATGTGTTTCTTCTAGTGACATGTAAGTTTTACAAGGACAGGGATCATTGCTTAAATATAGATTATAGTCCCCTTGAATAAGGCTAAATGCATAAGTAGGCATTTAAAGTATTGCTGAGTAAACTGCATTATGTCAATTTATGTGCAGAGTGGAGAAATTACTTGCTCAAGACCCAAATATTTTGAACATAAAAAACAGGAAATAAATTCATAACTTCTTGATCCAATTCCCCTTCTCTTTGCACTATTACACATTTGATTTCTGTTAACAATCATGGACAACGATTTGGGTTTCCCTGGTGGTTCAGATGTAAAGAATCTACCTGCAATGCAGGGGATCTGGGTTCAATCCCTGGGTTGGGAAGATCCCCTGGAGAAGGCAACAGCTACCCTCTCCAGCATTCTGGCCTGGAGAATCCCATGGACTGTATAGTTCATGGGGTCACAAAGAGTCAGGCATGACTGAGCAACTTTCAGGTTGTTTGTCACTAGGGACATCAGAGTTTCTAACACAGTCTTTCCTGGACTGGAGTTGGTTTGCATTAGAGAGTCAATGGTGACCAGAACTGAGGAGATCAAAGAGTTCAGCTTTACCACATGAAAGCCAGTTCTGAAAAGGACACAGGCACATTCTGTCTGGATAAAAGACGTGCATCCTTTTCATACTTTTCACATATTCCCGACAGAGAGAAGATTGGATTTCATTTTATCGGTCAACTTCTTCAAGGAGCCTGCAATGAAGCCGTCAATTTACCTCAAACTCTCTCCCTCCACCCCACAAATACTCAAGGAAAATAAAACATTGATGGAAATAAAGAAAGAAAACCTTCTCTCATAATTACTAGAAGAGAAACTGGAACATGACATTTGTATTCGCTTTTTAAGGTGTAATCACCTTCCTAGATATACAGTCACTCCTGATGGACTGTGGATTGACTGACTGCCTTATACACCACATGTCCTCTGCTCTGTCTTATCAAAAAAGCACATTTTTTTAAAGACTGGAAAGTAATAACCCATGAAAGATCACCTCAGAAGAAGGTGAGCATAGAGAAATAATAAATCTCCAAGTGGAGGCACTTTTCTAAGTGCACTTTGTGAGAAGGATTGGCACAGTGTGACCCTGGAAAATGAATCACACTGACTCCATCAAAGCAAATTCCACAGGCAACAGAGCAAAGGGAAAACACAGCCCCTGAGGGCAGAGATGGGGAACACTGTGTCCAAGAAAGAGGACAGTGGGAAGAACATTAAAAGCGGGGAAATCATAGGAAGGATACATGGTGGTCTGCCAGGTTGTTCCTGGAGCTTTTAGAATAATGAATATTGTGTTTCCATTTTTTTCATAGTGTCCTGGTATAACAACTTAGCATTTAGAAGGTTTATGGTAGTTGAACTTCTTGAATGAGTAGTAAAATTGCAGTCTAGTACAATTACATATCTAGCAGACATGTACATAGAACAATGATAGGCTCTGAACATATCATTCTATCTGAACATAGAACAATGTGGCGTATACCTCTCCCCTCACAGGAGAGGGAGATTTTTATAAAGCAATAAAGAAATGAGAATCAATCACAGCCTACTTAGAGAATAAATATCCCTTAGATTTTATGGGACAAGAATCATTTAGGTAAAACATAAAGATTTTTTTAAGTCTGTATCAGTCAGGTGTACTAGCGCATAGAAAAGTGCTAAGTCTCTCACACACAATTCCCTTTATTAGAGAGAAGGGAGAGTTTGGCAGGCTTAAGAATTCTATAGTGCTTATATAAATACAAAGAAACTGTTTTCACCAATGATTTCATAATGAGCAAATTTTTCACAGTATTTTAAATATTGTACTTTGTTTTGTAACCAGAGGTCCCCAGAAAATATAGGCCATGGAAAATCAGAGATTACAGAATAAAATCAGTTGGTTTATATAGCTACTGACATAAAAGCTGTGGAGCAAATACGAATCACTTCAATGAGTACTCCATTAATTATCAACAGGGTGCTATCATGTCCTATGTATTTTTTTTTTTAATTGAGGTATGACTGACATATTAGTTCCAGAGGTACAACATAAAGACTCAATGTTTATACATATTGAGAAATGATTACCACAATAAGTCTAGTTAACATCAGTCACCACACATAATTATTTTATTTTCATGTGATGAGCATTTTTAAGATCCATTCTTTTAGTAACTTTCAAATATGCAATACAGCATTATTAACTACAGTCACCATGCTGTGCATTGCATTTTATTTTATTCATAACTCAAAGTTTATACCTTTTGACCCTTTCACCCATTTTCCCACCCCCAGCTGAGCTCTTTTTGTTTGTTTTTAGATTCCATATATAAATGATATCATAAAGTATTTGTTATTCTGAGTCTGACATTTCACATAGCATCATGCCATCAAAGTCCATCCATGTCGCATCAAACAATAGGATTTCCTTCTTTTTTATAGCTAAATAACAGTCCACTTACATATACATCTTCTTTACCCATTCACCCGTTGATGAGTACTTACACTGTTTCCGAATCTTGGCTACTGTGAATAATTCCACAGTGAACAAGGGAACGCAGAGGTCTTCAAGATGTTGCTCTCATTTCCTTTAGATACATACAGAAATGGGACTGCTGGATCCTACGGTAGTTATATTTTAAAGATACCTCCATTATATTTTCCATAGTGGCTGTGACAATTTACCACCAGCAGTGCACAAGAGTTCCCATTTCTCCACTTCTTGACCAACACCTGTTAGTTTTTGTCTTTCTATTGATAGCCATTGTAACAAGTGTGAGGTGACTGTGAGGTGACCTCTCACTGTGGTTTTGATTTGCAGTTCCCTGATGATTAATGATGTTGAGCACCTTCTCAAGTACCTATTGGTCATTTTATGTCTTCCTTGGAAAAACATCTATTCAGATGCTCTGTCCATTTTTTAATTGGATTGTGTGTTATTTCTGTTGTGAAGCTGAATGAGTATACATATACATACACAGGATATTAACTCCTAATCAGATACATGATTTGCAAACATTTCCTCCCCTTCCATAAGCTGCCCTTTCATTTGTTGGTTTCCTTTGCTATGCAGAAACTAGTTTGATGTAATCTCATTTATTTTTCCTTTTGTTGCTTTTGCTTTTGATGTCAAATCCAAAAAAGTCATCACCAACACGTTAATTCTAGCAGTTTTATAGTTTCAGTTATGTTCAACTCTTTAATCAATTTTGACTTAATGATGTCCTTAATGATGTTTTTATATTTGAGCGCTTCCAAACCCATACCACATCCTATATTTAAAATTATTTTTAATAATTTGGAATACTTATTGAGGTATCTTAAATTAATATTAATTTTAAATCAGCAAATGCTCATTTAGTTTTCTTACCTTACATTATAGTGACTGGTTTTTATTCTGCAAATACTTTAAATAATTTTCCAGGGCAGGAATGTTTAGAACTCTGTAATCTTACTGTTTCTGATAAACGTAAGTGCTTGATTGGGGGGAAAGTTGGATTATTTTATGATGTTTGATGAAAATTTCTATGTTTGATAAAACATAATGATGGTTCAAAGAATGATAGGTTTTATGCACAACGAATTTTTTTCTCGATGTTTTTGTCTCTTTGAGCAAGTACATTTGAAAGAATCCTTGTGTCCGTATAATAGCTATTTGCAGGAGTCCAAACAAATAAACATTCTTCATATTACATTTAGAAGAGACCCACTTTGGGGAAACAAAAATGTGTAGATCGTTTTGTGATATTTTGAAAAAAAAAAGTAATGTTTGAGCCTTAGGGCAAATCAATCCAGATGTATATTGACTCTTAAAGTTAAAAACTAATAAATCTAGACTATTTGGCTATAGTCAGTTCAGTTCAGAGCTCAGTTGCATCTAACTCTTTGTGACCCCATGGACTTCAGCACACCAGGCTTCCCTGTCCATCACCAACTCCCGGAGTTGCTCAAACTCATATCCATTGAGTCAGGGATGCCATCCAACCATCTCATCCTCTGTCATCACTTTTTCCTCCTGCCTTCAATCCTTCACAGCACCAGGGTCTTTTCCAATGAGTCAGTTCTTCACATCAGGTGGCCAAAGTACTGGACCTTCAGCTTCAGCATCAGTCCTTCCAGTGAATATTCAGGACTGATTTCCTTTAAGATGGACTGGTTGGATCTCCGTGTTGTCCAAGGGACTCTCAAGAGTCTTCAACACCACAGTTCAACAGCATCAATTCTTCAGTGCTCAGCTACCTTATGGTCCAACTCTCACATCCATACATGACTACTGGAAATACCATAGCTTTGACTACATGGAACGTTGTTGGCAAAGTAATGTCTCTGCTTGATAATATGCTATCTAGATTGATCATAACTTTTCTTTCAAGGAGCATCTTTTAATTTCATGGCTGCATTCACCATCTGCAGCGATTTTAGAGCCCCCCAAAATAAAGTTTATCACTGTTTCCACTGTTTCTGCATCTATTTGCCATGAAGTGATGGGACCAGATGCCATGATCTTAGTTTTTTGAATGTAGATTTTTAAGCCAGCTTTTTCACTCTTCTCTTTTACTTTCATCAAAAGGCTCTTCAGTTCCTCTTCGCTTTTTGACATAAGGGTGGTGTCATCTGCATATCTGAGGTTATTGATATTTCTCCCAGCAATCTTGATTCCAGGTTGTGCTTCATCCAACCTGGGGTTTCACATGATGTACTCTGCATATAAGTTAAATAAGCAAGGTGAAAATATACAGCCTTGACATACTCCTTTCTCAATTTGGAACCATTCTCTTGTTCCATGTCCGGTTCTAACTGTTGCTTCTTGATCTGCATACAGATTTCTCAGGAAGCAGGTTAGGTGGTCTGGTATTCCCATCTCTCTAAGAATTTTCCACAGTTTGTTGTTTTCCACATAGTCAAAGGCTTTAGCATAGTCAATAAAGCACAAGTAAATGTTTTTCTGGAACTCTCTTGCTTTCTCTATGATCCTAAGATGTTGGCAATTTGATCTCTGGTTATTCTGCCTTTTCTAAATCCATATTAAACATCTGGAAGTTCTCGGTTCATGTACTGCGGAAGCCTAGCTTGGAGAATTTTCAGCATTACTTTGCTAAGGTGTGAGATGACTGCAATTGTGTGGTAGTTTGAACATTCCTTGTCATTGCCTTTCTTTGTGACTGGAATGAAAACTGACCTTTTCCAGACCTGTGGCCATTGCAGAGATTTCCAAATTTGCTGGCATACTGAGTGCAGAACTTTTACAGCATTATCTTTTAGGATATGAAATAGCTCAACTGGAATTCCATCACCTTCACTAACTTTGTTCATAGTGATGCTTCCTAAGGTCCATTTGACTTCACACTCCAGTCTGGCTCTAGGTGAGTGATCACACTCTCATGGTTATCTTGGTCATTAAGATATTTTTGGTATAGTTCTTCTATGTATTCTTGCCACAGCTTCTTAATATCTTCTGCTTCTGTTAGGTCCATACCATTTCTGTAATTTATTGTGCCCATCTTTGCATGAAATGTTCCCTTGGTATCTCTAATTTTCTTCAAGAGATCTCTAGTCTTTCCCATGCTATTGTTTTCCTCTATTTCTTTGCCTTGATCACTTAGGAAGGCTTTCTTAACTCTCCTTGCTATTCTTTGGAACTCTGCATTCAGATAGTATATCTTTCTGCTTCTCCTTTGCCTTGCTTCTCTTCTTTTCTCAGCTATTTGTAAGGCCTCCTCAGACAACCATTTTGCCTTTTGTATTTCTTCTTCTTGGGGATGGTTTTGATCACCATCTCTTGTACAACGTTACAAACCTCTGTCCATAGTTCTTCAGGCACTCTACCAGGTCTAAGATCCCTTGAATCTATTTGTCATTTCCATTGTATAATTGTAAGGCATTTGATTTAGGTCATATCTGAATTGTCTAGTGGTTTTCCCTTCTTTCTCCAATTTAACTCTGAATTTGGCAATAAGAAGTTCATGATCTGAGCCACAGTCAGCTCCCAGTCTTGTTTTTGCTGACTTTATAGAGCTTCTCCATCTACGGCTGCAAAGAATATAATCAATCTGATTTCAGTATTGACCATCTGGTGATGTCCATGTGTAGAGTCGTCTCTTGTGTTGTTTGGAGAGGGTGTTTGCAATGACCAGTGCAGTCTCTTGGCAAAACTCTATTAGCCTTTGCCCTGCTTCATTCCATACTCCAAGGCCAAACTTGCCTATTATTCCAGGTATCTCTTGACTTCCTACTTTTGCATTCCAGTCCCCTATAATGAAAATGACATCTTCTTTTGGTGTTAGTTCTAGAAGGTCTTGTAGGTCTTCATAGAACCGTTAAACTTCTGCTTTTTTGGCATTAGTGGTTGGAGCATAGATTTGGGTTACTGTGATAACTTAATGCTTTGCCTTGGTAATGAACAGAGATCATTCTGACATTTTGGAGATTGCACCCAACTACTGCATTTCAGACTCTATTATTGACTCTGAGGTTAAGGGATTCTTGCCCACATTAGATAGAATGGTCATCTGAATTAAATTTGCCCATTCCTATATTAGTCACCCAAAATGAGACAGAGCAGAGTTTCACTTCTGTGTAAGGGAACTTTCTGAAATATTTGAGGCTGGTCTGGTGGCAGGATTAGAAACAAAAGGGAAGACATATATTACAAATGTACTAATTTCCCTTAGATTCTGATTGAGTCAGTCCATACATATGGCTATATGACTGGGCCTTTAAATTGCCTAAAGAAAATACAAAAAGCTTGAACTTAGTTTTAGATGTCAGGGCAAGTTGGAAGTGAAAGACAGCTGCATTACAGCTATACTAAGATGCAGCCGTAAAAACCTTCAGTGGACAGAATCTACTGTCAACCTTGTATGAAAGAAGTAGCTTATAATGAGAAGGAAAAAAGTATATGTGCAGACCTTGGAAAAGAATGGAAAGACTGGAGTAGAGGCATATGGATGAACACATTGGAGTATGCATGAGTATGAAGATCTTTAAATCACATATTAATGTCAAACAGAAAGTATCCATCATGAAAGAGGCAGTGAATAATACATACATGTGACAGACACTGACCAAATGTCTTATCCATTTGATGTCTGTTTTGTCTTCAGACACAGCAGTGCAGATACAATGGGATCATTAATAAAGTAGCCTCTGTGGCAGAGATGGAGGCTATGCATGGGTCTCAACATGAGTCTCATTTACTAAAGACTATCTAGTGACTTCTATCTCCAAATGTCCATCCAGTCAGAAATAAAGATCAGTAACATGTCCTGGATAGGCATGTGGTGTGGTTTAGTCACAAAGTTGTGTCCAACTCTTGTGACCCGATGGACCATAGCCCACCAGGCTTCTCTGTCCATGGGATTTCCCAGCAAGAATATTGGAGTGGGTTGCCATTTCCTTCTCCAAGAAAGTGAAAGTGAAAGCCGCTCAGTTGTGTCCAACTCTTTGTGACCCCAAGGACTTCTCCACGGAATTCTCTAGGCCCGAATACTGGAGTGGGTAGCCTTTCCCTTCTTCAAGGGATCTTCCTAACCCAGGGATCAAACCCACATCTCCCGCATTGCAGGCAGACTCTTTACCAGCTGAGCCACAAGGGAAACCCTGAATAGGCATATTGAGATCCAGTTATCAACCAATTGTCAACTTGATGACAATTTGACTACATTAAATTTCTTCTAGTCCCCCACTCTTGAGAGGCTAGTGGTTAATTCTCACAGGAACAGATATTTACTTCAGATGTGGTTTTATAATTACAGCTTGCAAAACTTCAATCAAAACTACTATCCAGGAGCTTACAGGGTACCAGGTTCACAATCTTGGGACTCTACACAACATATTAGCCACTCACATTCATAGCAAATGTGTCACTGGAATGGGTTCATGACTATGGGTTACAATTGCAGCATCACAAACAGTACCAACCAGAAGCTGCTGACCTTCTTGAGCACTAGAATAACCTGCTGAAAGCACAGCCTAAGCACCAGGTTGTAGGCAATGGATCCTTCAGAATATAGCATACGCTGAATTAAGAGACCACTATACATTACTGCATCCTCAATAAAAAGAATACATCAATCTTCTGATAGGTGTCCCACAAATCATCTCTCCCAGTGAACCACTGGGGACTTTATACTTCTCAGTCCTTGTAACTCTGGACACTGTGCTTACAAGAGGTACTGGCCTACAAACAAAGCACATTCTCACAGAGTCCCATTGAACAAAAAACTAAAATTATCACTTGAAACAAAGGACTCTGTGTGTCCAAGAAACAGTAATCAATAAGAAGAGTCATTTATTTTGGTTTCAGTAATTGACCCTAATCAACTGGAAGATGTGTAAATTTACAGAAAACAGGGACAAGAAATATGTATGAATCTCAGTTAATTCACATGGATGTCACTTGCTACTACCTCTCCCAATTGTGACTGTAAGTGGTAAGTTTGAATCTCTAGCTTGGAAAATCTATGTTTACCAGAAGCTCCAATACCTTAGGAATAATGGCTTGACTTACGCCAGCAAATAAGCCATTGAGACCATCAAAACTGGTCATAGCATAGCTGAGATAAGTGGAATTAATATGGATTATAAAAAAAGGTGACACTGACCTATGTAACAGAAACAGGGAATCATGGCAGCCAAAGTCGGATACACAATTTGGATCTTCCTTTAAGAGAGAACTTGGATCAGCTGAGGAGTGCCCATACTTGGCAGTCATCAGATTCAATGACTTTCAGATCCACCACAGGGGCTGGGTTGAAACAATGCTCTTCCATGGTTCACTGAGGCTTTCTTAGAGGTGCACTGAAGTCTAGAGTCTCTTTACCCTATATTTCTCACTTTGCCATCTCCTTTCATATATGTCAGATGTCCATCAGAGCATAGCATCTTTCCTTAGCTACTTGTACTCACTCTTCATTTTATCTTTCAAGGCTGCCCACCAGCAAATAACTTGCATTTTTAATCTCTGTCTTGATGCCTGCTTCTCTAAGTACCCAACCCATACATTAATTATTAAGTTACAAGATCAACATATATAGAAAATTCAACTTATCTTTATAGGGAAAAAAACTAATACATAAAAATAAAAATCTAATATGAAACCATATCCAACAACACAATAAACAAAAATATTTATGAATAAGTTTCTCAAAACATAGGAAATATTTCTCTACTGAAAGCTATAAAATGGTTTTAAACAAAATTAAAGAAAATCTAAATAAGATCAGAAATATTCCAAATTCATGATTGGAAGACACTGTTATGAAGACATCAGTTCTCTTCAAATAGATCTATGAACTGAATGCAATCCCAATCAAAATCTCTGGAATTTCTTTTCCTGGGTGTTCATAATGGATTCTAAATTTTATATAGAAATTTGAAGGACTTATAAAGTGAGAACTTTACAACAGTGTATTTTTATTCCCCCAACCCCAGTTGTTCTTTGTGCTCTTGTCAGAAACCTTACTTGTATGTATTATAAGAATTATAATACAGTATTAGTTTTGATTTAGACAATTCTAAACACGGTGTATGGGCTTCCCTGGTGGCTTCCCTGTTTGTAAATACTGGGATTTAACAAACAAGGAAATGAATAATGGACAGTGGGAACCAGGTTTCTCATTGATAAAGTGTTAAGGTGCATACATACGAGGGGAGAAACTTAAAAAAATACAGTGTCACATGGTACTGGATGAGAGCTGGTGATATTAGCAGATATTCAAGTTATATATATATATAGAGAGAGAGAGAGACAGAGAGACAGAAAGACAGAGAGAGAGTGTTCTATCCTCACAAAAACTTATAATCCCATGTAATTAGAAAAACACTGCTGCTGCTGCAGCTAAGTCACTTCAGTCGTATCTGACTCTGTGCGACCCCATAGATGGCAGCCCACCAGGCTTCCCCGTCCCTGGGATTTGCCAGGCAAGAACACTGGAGTGGGTTGCCATTTCCTTCTCCAATGCATGAAAGTGAAGTCGCTCAGTCGTGTCCGACTCTTAGCGACCCCATGGACTGCAGCCTACCAGGCTCCTTCATCCATGGGAGACATATCCAAATTGAAGAGATGAAATATAAGATGGTCATCTCAATAGATGCAGAAAGAGCATATGACAAAATTCAACATTCATTCCTAATTAAAACGCTCAAAAAACTGGGTACTGAGGTACTTTATTACTTACTTCCACACAATAAAGGCCATATAGGACAAGCCCACAGCTAATATCGTGCTCAATGGTGAAACTGGACATTTTTTCTTTAATACTGGTAACAAAGTTACCTACTTTTACCACTTTTACTCAAAACAGTACTGGCAGTCCTAGCCAGAGCAATTAGGCCAGAAAAAGAAATAAAAATCATCCAAACCGGAAAGGAAGAAGTAGAACTGTTTCTATTTGCAGATGGCATGTTGTTATATATTGAAAAACTTAAAGAACACACCAAAACAAAAACAAAAACTGTTAAAATTAATAAATTTATTTAGTAAAATTTCAGGAAAAACTACGAATATACAAAAATCAGTTGCATTTCTATACTCTTAACAACAAACTATCAGAATGAGAAATTAAAAAAAAAAAGAAATCCCAATACAATTGCATAAAAAGAAAAAATCTAGGAATAAATGTAACTAAGGAGGTGAAAGACTTCTACACTAGACACAATAAAATACTGATGAAAAAAACTGAAGACACAAATAAATGAAAAGATATTTCATGTTCTTGGAAAGGAAGACTTAATATTGTTAAAATGTCCATACTACCCAAAGGAAGCCCTACATATTCTACATATTCAATGAAATCCCTCTCAAAATTCCAATGGCATTTTTAAGATACAAAAAAAAAAAAAAACTAAAATTCATATGCAACCACAAAAGACTCCAACGAGTCAGAGCAATCTTGAGAAAGAACAAAGCTGGAAGCATCACACTTCCTGATTTCAACCTATCAATATATTCCAAAGCTATAGTAATCAAAACAGTATGGTTATTGGCATAAAAAAGACACATAGACTAACAGAATAGAGAGGTCAGAAATAAACTCATTCATACATGGTCAATTAATTTATGACAAAGGAGCCAAGAATACTTGGGCCTGTCTCCTAGTGACAACTGTCATATCTGTGGGTTTTTACAGAGTCATATCCTTCATCAGAGTCATCATGTAATTTACTCTTGATATTGGATGACATGGAATTTATAATCAATAAATCAGATTATCAGGGTTTAACTGAGCTAAGAAAGATCACTCAGTCTAGCTATAAAAGTTTATAAAAAAACTTTTATATGAAGTTATATGAAAAAAAATTTCAAAGTCATAAAATGAAAGAAAAGTCAGTCAAATTGCTTAATTACAGAAATGTCAAGAGTACCCAGATCTCTAGCCTCTAAATACAATGGTGTTTTCAAGTCTCATGCTCTAAGTAATGAGGAAGACTCAAATATCCTGGGGTGAGAAAGGTCATTACAAGCAGGAACTAGAAAAAAGTTACAAACTCAGGGATCACAAAGTTGACAAAAAAAAAAAAATTCTGAAATGGAGCAGGACCCTATGGTCCTTGCCCACCCCAACCCCCCCATTCCTCTGTCTGTCTTGTGTCTGTGGAAAGCTTTAGTCAAAGAATAAGTTTAATCAGAGAAATGAAAAGTGCAGAAACAAAGGAAACAGTCAAAGGAGACCAAATAATAATAATGTAGTCATTAAGCATAGTCAAGGACCATTAGTTATTTTTCAAGGGCTATAGATTACATTCTGAGCCACCTCTGTGAGCTGTCTTGTAGACACTAAAACATCAGGGTGAAGAAATTAACTACATGATGACCGGACTGTACCCACAACATAAGCAGCCATAATTCTGAGAACTGGCCTCAAAGAAATGGGCACAGACAGACCCTGGAACTGAAGATCAACTGTACCTAAAATAACCCCAAGATGATGTTGGTCAGATCATCAGCGACCAATTTGAAGATGACTGTCAGAGCTGACTGTGCTATTTCTGCATGTAACCCCCTCCAAACTGTCTATAAAAGCTTCTGCAGTGATGGGGGTGGTGGTGGCAGGGGGGACGCAGGGAGGCAGTTGGCCTTTGGACAGACATCTGCCCTCCCCTGCAGTTGCCAGCATCTGAAATAAAGCAAATTTTCTTTTCCACCAATTTGGCCTGTTTATTGGCTTTAGAGCAGCAAGCAGCCCAACCTCACTCATCATTCGATAACAATTCTAGTGATTAATTTCACTGTTTTCAACATCCTCTGGTAACTCAAAGGATTAACACAAGGTCCAGTAAAACTATTTACCAGAGAAACTGGAAAATCAAAAGTAAAAAGGACATATTTATTATTAATGAGATGCCATCACTGACTGTTGGGAAATAAAACAAAAATATCAAGGACATCCAATTCTACCAATAACACTTGGGTCATTCATTCCCTAGCAGATGAATCAACAGAGCTCCAGGAATTACCTTCTTTAGAGAGTCCCATCTTCAGCAGATTGACTTCCAGCTCCACCTGACACATTTGGAAGGCCTAGTCTTCTTGACCTCATTAATCCCTCAAGAACAGCAGGAATCAATTTAGAAATAACAGGACTAGAGAGTTTAACAGACGAGTTCCCAGTAACTGAAGCATGGCCCTCAGAAAAAGACTCAGTGCACAGTACTTCAGCAAAATGACAGCTAGGAATTATGCCCCCTGCCACTCAGCAGCCTCAGCCAAGAAATGTCAATTTTAACAACAATCTGCACATGAAAAATAACCCTCCCAAGAGTTTAGAATTCCAGGTGAGGGATGACCAGTACCTTGGTGAAGCACAGTGATAAGAAAGGACGCACTGAGGAGAGTAAGAAAGACAAATTCGTAGTAGCCCCATACTCTTCTCTCAAGCCCATGCAGCTCATGGGAGAAGTAAAGTGAGCACTGGAATCCACTAAGGATTCCAGAGCTGGCTCGCCCCAGCATCTGATCCACTCCTGAAGCCTTACGTGTCTCCCCGCTAGTGCCAGGAACTCAAGCCCTTCCAACCTTATGCCAGCGCCCCAGGCAGCTCCTGCAGCCTCAAAGGCGTACCTTGTCACCAGTTTGCCAGTGGGTTCCCCGTGAACCAAAAAAGCCAGTTCACTCACCACTTCCCTACTCCGGGTCCTCCCCCTGACCCACCACCTGTTACCAACCTCCTCCAGCGGCCCAAGGCGTCCTCCTCAGCACCAAGTTCCCAGAAGCCTCCACTGGAAACTGGAAACCCACTCATCGGGAAGTCGGTCTTTTCCAGCGACCCAGGCCCCGCCCATGGCTGCGCCCCCTAGAGGTTCCTGGGAATACAGGTCCCTGTTGCACCCAAGCTCCAAGCACACGGGCTCCTGTGAACACAGGTCCTAAGTTACCCTCGTGTCCAGTGGCTCCAGTGACTGCAGGTGGCATCCTTGGCACCAGGCACCTGGAAAGCTGCACTGAATTCAGGCCCCAGGTTCACCCAGCCACCTGCTGGCTCCAGTTCCCCATCCTTCCTCCCACAGCTCTCAAGGTCCAGGCAGCTTCCTCAGCTTGCAGAAGGCTGTGTGAACTCAGGTTTCTGGCCCACTCTGATGGCTGTGGTCACTGGTGGCTTCTTGGCTCCAGGAAGCTCCCATGAACTCAGGTTCTCAATCCACTCCAGGAACTTCAGGCTTCCAAAATCTCAGACAGCTCCAGCAACTCCAGGCTTTCGGCCCACCCTGTGGCTCTCACATGGGAACAGACCCCTAGAGGACACCTATGAATCCACATCCTAGCTTGACTCAGCACTGCCTAGCTCATGTGACACTGGTCAGCTCCCGATGGGTTCCAGCAAATTCAGGCTCCTGGCATTTCCCATGGTTCTGAGGTCTCAGGCTCCCAGACAACAAACACCAGGGAACTCAAGCTGGGAGGTGGGGAGCAGGGCGGGGGAGGTTGGGGGGGAGGAACCTGAGGAACACAAAATGAAAATCCACAAAATGAATGAAAAGGCAATCTGTGTAATGTGAGAAAATATTTGCATACCATATGTCAGATAAGGGGTTAATTTCCAAAATATGTAAAAATCAATAAACCTAATAACAACAATAAATAATGAAACAACTTGATTAACAAATGTGCAGGGGAACTGAATAGACAGCTTTCCAAAGATACTGATGGCCAACAGGTACATGAAAAGGTGCTCAACATCACTAATCATCAGAGAAATGCAAATCAAAGCCACAATTAGATATCACCTGACACCTGTCAGAATGGCTATCAATAAAAATACAAGAGATAACAAGCGTTGGTAAGGATGTAAAAGAAAGGGTAAACTTGTGCACTGTTGGTGGGAGTGTAAATTGGAGCAGCCACTATGGAAAACAGGATGGAAATTCCTCAAAAAATTAAAAATAAAATTACCATGTATGTGCGTGCTTATTTGCGCAGCTGTGTTTGACTCTTGGCTATACCATGGATTATAGCCTGCCAGGCTCCTCCGTCCATGAGATTCTCCAGGCAAGAATACTGGCCTAGGCAGCCATTCCCTTCATCAGGACTTCTTCCCAACTCAGGGTTCAAATCCAGATCTCCTGCATTGCAGGCAGATTCTTTACCATCTGAGCCACCAGGGAAGCCCCAAACTACCACATGAGCCAGCAGTCTCTCTTCTGGGTATAAACCCAAAAGAAATGAAGAGATAGATGAACCACCTTGTTCTTTGCAGCATTAGTCACAATATTCAAGATTTGGAAACAATGTATTATATATGTGAATACATTGAATATACATATATTTGAATGTTATTCAGCTATAAAAAGAATAAAATTCTGTTATTTGCTATTTGATATAACATGGATGGATTTTGAAGGCATTACACTAAGTGAAATGAGTCAGACACAGAAAAACAAATACTGTTTGACATCATTTATGTGTGGATCCCAAAAAAAGTTGAACTGGAAGAAACAGAATAGAATGGCAGTTTCCAGGAACTGGGAGGTTTGGGAAATAAAGAGATACGCGTCAAAGGATACAAACTTCTAGTTATTAAGATGAATCTGTTCTGGAGATCAAATGTATAGCATGGTAAGCATAGTTAACAGTACTGTCTTGTGTATTTGAAAGTTGCTAAGAGTGTAGAGCTTAAATGTTTTCATCACAAAAATGAAATGGCAATTGTATTAAGTGGCGAATATATTGATGAACCCTATGGTGATAGTTTTTTTACAATATATAAAGGTATTGAGTCACCATATCATATACCTACAAAATAGTACATGTCAATTATATTTCAAAAAAGCTGGAATTTTTTTTAAATAAAGAAGAAATGCATGAATTCCTTAAATAACATGCAATACCAAGGTTTTTTCACAAATAGACAACCTGAAGAGTCCTATACCTACTAAATGAATTGACTTTCTTTTCTAAGAAAATTAGTTACCTAGAAAACTTTATTAGAAAATTTTACCTAACTTATTACAAAGAAATAGTATCAATTCAAAACAAAATCATGCAGAATACTGAAATGGGAGGAATGTTTTCCATATCTTTCTGTGAAGCCAGTTAGATAATAATCTAACCACACAGACATTACAAGAAAAGAAAACTACATGCTGATATGCTTTATGATCATTGATTACAAAATTTAAACAAAATTTTGAAAAACTTAAGAATATATAAAGTGACACAGTGAAGTTTGTAAATACAAATTGTATTTAACATTTGAAAATCAGTTATTCAACATAGTAACAAACATCAAACTAACCAAAAAAAAGTATGATTATCTCAGAAGATGAAAAAAAAATGAACAAAATTCAAAAGCTATTCTTGATTTTAATGAGAAAAAACAGATAACTAGGGGTAGAAGGGAATTTCCTCAACCTGAGAAACAGCTACAAAAAATCTACAACTTTACATTTAATAGTAAAATTCAAAATGTTCCCTCAAAATATTAAAAAGGAGAAAAGATAACAAATGTTCAGCTCTACTTTTTATTCAACATTGTTATGAAAGATCTAGCCAGTAATCCAGCAAGAAAAAAAGATAAAGTTTATCCAGATTGAAAGGAAAATGCAGTTTGGCCATTATTCAAGTATAACACATCTATAGAAAATACAATAAAATGTACCAAAAAATCCCACCATATGATGGTTGAACATCTGGATATTCATATACAAAAAAGTGAACTTCAATTCACACTCCATACTATATATAAAATTCACATGAAAAGTTTCTTAGATCTAGATGTAAAACAGAAAACTAAGTTTTAATGAGGAAAAATCTTTATGAATTTTTACTTAAGAAAAAATGTCTTAGCTATGACATCAAAAGCATGATACAGGAAAGTAAATTGTTTTATTGGACTTCATTAAAATAAAAACTTCTTTATAAAAGTTTGATAGTTTCTTAAAAAACAAACCATAGACCCATTATATGATTCAACTATCCAATTCCCAGTTAATTACTTGAGGGAAAAATATAAATGTCACACACAGCTATGTACAGAATGTTATAGCACCTTGGTTTATAATAGCCACAAACTGGAAACAACTCAAATAGGGTTAATCCCACTTTGGTAAGTGATTGGATAAGCATGCTATGGTATATTCATTAAAGAATGGGATAGTATTCTGTGATTTAAAAAATAATTTCCTATCCATACATGTAACAACATACATGAATCTCAAAAATAATGATTGTAAATGAATGAAGTCAGAATGAAGAATATATTCTAATCTACAATGACAAAGAGCAGAGCAGTGATTGATTGATGGTATCTTTCCATCCTCCTTTTATACCATTTTTTAAAAGTAGCTGCATATATACTCCTGCTTTTTGATAAATGGTTATGTTGTATGAAAAATTTTCAGTAAATTATTTTTATTCTTCCTGAAGTGTTCATGAAGATTGAGCCAAATGACCTTTCTAATTGGGAGTGCAGGGATGGATAGAGAGCAGAGGTATTCTTTTGAAGTGAGGATCCTTCAAGGAAGTAACCTTTGCCATTCTTCTTCAACTGAATACAATCACCAAGATATGTGTCTTTTCAAACTACTATTTGAACTCATTTCTTTTCCCAGAGCCTCACTGCCAGTTCACTGAAAAGACAAAATGGCTTACTTTCAAATGATAAGGTCTATTTCATTCTTCATTTTGGCATCTTCCATTTTCTCTGGTGAGTAATTTTTCTCTTAGTGAGAAACTTTTAATCATTCAGTATTTGTCAAAACTTGGGCCAACTATGGATAGAGACCTCACTGATGAGACTGATGATAATTTTTTTTTTATATACCAATGCTCAATGGATGATGTAGGAGGTGCTTTTAAAGCATACTAGCCTGGTGGGCTACAGTCCATGGGGTCGCTAAGAGTCGGACACGATTGAGCGACTTCACTTTCACTTTTCACTTTCATGCATTGGAGAAGGAAATGGCGACCCACTCCAGTGTTCTTGCCTGGAGAATCCCAGGGACGGGGGAGCCTGGTTGGCTGCTGTCTATGGGGTCCCACAGAGTCGGACGCAACTGAAGCGATTTAGCAGCAGCAGACTAAGATTGGTCTTCCGTGGTGGCTCAGGCGGTAAACAGTCTGCCTGCAATGCAGGAAATCCAGGTTTGATCCCTGGGTCAGGAATATCCCCTACAGAAGGGAATGGCTACCCACTGCAGTATTCTTGACTGGAGAATTCCATGGACAGAGGAGCCTGGCAGGCTAGATGAGATATAATGAATTTGTTTGCAGATCCTATTCCTTGAATATGGAATGCTTTCATGTAAGTTCAGGCTCTTACTATATTTCAAGGTTCTCATATACAAAGTGGGGTACTACCTATTTTTGACAGAGTTACTGTTAGCTGGAGTTATATAAACTACTATGGAAGAGTATGTGCAATGTAGTCAGATTCAAAGCAGACGTAAATGAATGCATATTGACTGAGATTTAATTTTTGGATTTTTCTTGTATTCTAGTATCTAATCTCAGAAACAGAAAGGCATCATCACAAATATATATTGAGTTTTTTTTTTTTTTACAAAGAATAATATTCTTTATTCTGTTTTTAGATAATAACTTGTCAAAGAACATCAAAGAGTGACATATTATTAATCTATGCTCTGGTTGCAGGTATTCCCTTCGGAATTTCAACACGTTTTGAAATACATCTGGTAAACTATCATTTGGATCTTTAAATTAAAACTTAGAGTTTGTTATACCGCCATCGATATTTAATTTCATAGGCAATTAAGGATTTGAATGTTGATCCTAAGAAAAGTGGGCATTGTTTTTAGCAAAGATACAAGGATTCAATACAAATATTTGGGAACTTTAAAAGTGGCTGTAGTCAACTACAGTCATTCAGACAGACAGACAATACAATTGACCTGAAGGAGGTGATGGTAGCTCAGAATAGGAGAGTGGAAAAGAAAATAGACATGAATAGAATGTGCCCTATTTTCACATATTCAAAACCATCACAGAGCTTGTTCCATGTGCCAAGAAATATTCTAATATTACAATTACAGTATTTAAATTTGAATTCAAATTGAATATTCAAATATTAAGTCAAGAAAGAACTAAGTTTAGGACATCAGTAGGCTCACAGTGTGTGGAAGATGCTATTCATATTGTTATTGTAGCTAGTATTAATATCTTTATAGCCTGACTGTGACAAGTTTGAAGATACAACGGGTTGCACCAATGAATACTTTCCTGTCTGTGCATCAGATGGCAACACATATAGCAATGCATGTGCCTTCTGCAATGAAGTTAGGTAAGAAACAAAATTTGTATGTTTATCTTCATACTAATACTTATTTTTAATATTAATGCCTCTTTTAAGAACTCTAGGACAGAGACTTACCTGGTAGCTCAGTGATGAAGAGTTTGCTGCCAGTGCAGGGGATACAGGTTCTACCCCTGGTCTAGGAGGATCCCACATGCTGCGGAGCAACTGGGCCTGTGTGCCATAACTACTGAGCATTAGCTCAGAGTCCGTGCTCCACAACAAGGGAAGCCATGAAATGAGAAGCCGGTGCACTCTCCACAACTAGAGAAAAGCCCACGCAGCAACAAAAATAAATAAATAAATAAAATTATAAAAGAAAAAGAACTCTAGTTAGTACTGGCATTAATTCAAATACACTAAGGCACAATTGCTATACCTTTGAATTTATCATTTCTAAGAATTTTGTTGTGGGGTTATCTTTATAATTACTCTCATTTGCAGTGCAACACCCAAATTAATTAAATGAATGAAATATAATTAAACAATTAAAATGTTAACAACAGTAGAAATAGATGAATTACTTCACCTAAAACAATTTTTAACTTTTACTTTAATGACATAGAGATAATATATTCATTATAAAGATATATTTTCATTATCTGCATTGTAGATTTTTTAACTTTTCCCTACACTTTAGTTCATTTATAATTACAAACCATGCAGGAACAATGAAGTGACCCTTTATAGAATGAAACAGTATAAAGAAGGGACTGTATCTTAAATACTGTTCTTTGAACTAAATTTCCAAAATTCTGTTATTCACTTAACTTTTAATTAGGCTAGATTTTAATGCACTTACTTGATCACAATGTAAGTATTTGATTATGTCTTAAAGAGAGAAGCTACTAAACAATCAAGCAATAGAAAACAATAGAAGAAGAAATAGAAGAAAACACAAATTTTCCTTCCTATGAAGATAGATCAAAATAGTGTGGCTTTCAGAGGTTGGGTCAACATGCTTTTGTTGCTCAGGGATGGAGAGATGGGTAAGAAGGAAGACAACACTAGAGAGAAGCCTCAGGAAAGTTAAGTTCAGCAGGAGGATTATCACAACTGGAGAAGCATCAGTAGATAAACAGCCTAGCAAGCAGTATGTCCATCCTCCTTTTCCACAGGAGGGAGAAGAGGCAAGAGGGACATCTACATAGGGAATTGAGGGTCAGAAAACATTCAAAACCTGGTTAGATGATAAGCCAGCCTCTGAGATGTGCCTCAATAGGATCTGCCCCAAGGTGCAGTTTTTCAGTGCAAATTGGAATTAACAAAGCCATTGGAATCTGCACAGAGAGCCAGGCCAGTCCATAAGAGAAAACTCTCATTCTCTTCAGAAATTAAACAGGCAATGATGTCAATTTATTCTGAAGCAGAGAAGGCTGATTCTCATTCTTAAAACACTCTTTGCATACTTTTATAGAGCAAGTAAGCGTGGTTTCACTGGCATAGAGAAGACAAAGGATGGCTACAGAGTTTGGCTATGGTCACTAGACAGCTCCTGGCCCTTCAGAAAATAGATTCAACCAATGCTGAGTCTTTTAGTCAAAAGTCCTAACTCAGGGGAAACACAGTGAGTCTCATACAGAATTTATAACGTAATTATGTTTTCTTTTTCTTTTTAGGAAACGTGGTGATCAACTTAAATTTATTAGTTATTTTCAATGCTGATTCCTTGATGTAACTTTCTATATGAAATGATTCCTCTTATCCTTTCTGTTTTACTGAAGGGGATTTCCATGGTTTTTACAAAGAGTAAGGAAACTCAGGACATATTCTATATGATTGATCTATACATTCTTTTTCATAATAAAGTTTGAAAATTCTTGAATTCAGTATTTCTGACTCTATATGATTTAATGACTTTCCTGTTTTAGAAAACATAAGGCATACATAATTTCCTATGACAATCATGATTGCCTAAATAAAAAAGATTAACCATGCAAAAAATATAACATCTCTTGTGGGTTCTTGTTCTCTGTCACTCTCATATCCCTAAGTGGTTGAAAGAACACAGTGGATACTTAAAAGATTTATTCACAATTAAATGAGAAACAATCCCGTGTAAATCTCTTTTGAGAAAATTGGTATTAGAAAATTATTTATATTTCTAGGAACATAACAGTGGTTCAGAAAGTTATATAATTGAGTTTGTAGTATCGATCTACTCCTGTGGACTATTTAAGTTCCATCTTATTCCAAATCATTGAAATAAATGCCACTGAGTCACTATCTCAATCTACTGAAGCCTTACCTTTGTTCTATTCTATTCTATTGCTTTAAAAAAGGTTGATAGAAAAAAATAGTTTGAAATGCTCTTAAAGTTTGTGTGTGTGTGTGTTTCTTTAACCAAGGAAGGAATCTGATACTAATAGAGATGTTCTATTATCAAAACTGTGGTAAGGCTTCACAGACTTACTTGCTTTAGTCCTCACAGATACGTGGTTCAAGTGTGGTGGGAGTTGCTCAGTCGTGTCCGACTCTTTGAGAACCCATGGACCGTAGCCCATCAGGCTTCTCTGTCCATGGAATTCTCCAGGCAAGAATACTGGAATAGGTTGCCATTCCCTTCTCCAGAGATAGGTGTAATTAATTATCTAAAATTATAGATTTTGAAGTTCTGTCTTAAATCATGAAAGGAAAGCCCATGAACCATCTTACCTCAGCTTATTTAAACATTACCTTTGTTGTAGCCTTATATATTTTGCTTTCAGGTTGGGGCAGTATGAAAAAGGATTGTTGACATTTCATTAAAGATTTTTTTTAACAGAAGATGAGAACTTCCCATTTATTTGGTATTTCAAGAAGTATGTTAAGGCTCTGCACATTTCTTAGTCTTCATGTAAAAGTGAGTTAGCTGTAACGAAGTCCATTTTTTGACAATAAGGAACTAAGATGTATGATTTAAAATATACTAAAATATGCTATTATGGTAATAAAGATAAATTTTACTAAACTGCATTACTCTTTTATTAAGTCAGGAAGAGGTTGCCCCAGATGAGTTTCTGTGATGATGAGTTGAATACCTTTGCCTAAATAGGGAGATATGAATCAGTGTACATACAACCTCAATGTCCAGTTGGATAGAAGAATCAGAAATAGCCCTGAAGGGTCTCATGAATAAGTAGTTCTATTGAAGTCATTTTGAATTTTCATTATTTGGATAAATGCATCAATGATTTCTTCCTCTTTATAGCCATAGCCATGGCAAGGTTCATTTATATCTGTCCTATCTTAACCTGGCAAGGGATTTTTTTCTTCGGAATGCTGACAGTTCCATCCATACCAGAAGCATAATCACCAAACCTGCCTTTAGATGTCACACATACTGACTCTAACTTTCCAGGAAGTGTTCTTATCTTCCTTCCTTAGGCCAATAGATGGCCTTGTTGGATTCCTGAGTTTCATCCTCCTTTGCTGTACCTTTTAGGGAGTAATATAGCAAAAAATTTTACTGTATTAAAGAGTTACAGAAAGAAAAGAAAAGTTATAGATATTTAGTCTATTACTTTTCCTATCTTATATGGTAGAAATATTACAGAGATGATCTGAGTATGTGTGTACAGGGATGGCAAGTGAGAGACTGAAGCTTCCTTAGTACAAATTCACTGTACATTTTTTTTTTAAACACTGATCATGTTGTGTGGTTTCTAAAGTTGGATGCCTGGAGATGTTCCAATATGAATTTTTACATTCTTTTTAATTTCTGTTTTTGGTTATGTTCTATACTGATCAAAAGACATTCCTGTCAATGTATGTAAGAATATGAAAAAGAATAAATATATATGTATAACTGAGTCACTTTCTGTACAGTAGAAATATAACAGTGTAAATCAACTATACTTTAATATAATTTTAAAAAATACATTATAGTAATGACATATATAATTAAATATATATTATAAAACATTTTACCTATGAGGGTATAATATCAAAAATGCTTGCAGACAACTAATCCCTGCTTTAATCCAATGTCTTATTGTATAAGCAAGGTTAAATGAAAGCCACAGAGAAGAACTTGCCTGAATGACAGGTACAACAGAATAAGATCTAGATAAACATCCTAATATTCAGGATTATCAGTTTTCTACCTTTCTCTTACTTCAAATGATTTTTTTATATATTTATATCTGGTATAAAGCCTAAATTAAGATACCATATTGGACTTTCCTGGTGGTACAGTGGATGAGAATCCACCTGCCTATGCAGGAGACACGGGTTCGATCCCTGGCCCAGGAAGATTCCACAAAGCCCATGCGCCACAGCTACTGAGCCCATGTGCTACAACTACTGAAGACTGTGCTCTGCAGGAAGAGAAGCCACTGCAATGAGAAGCCCACGCACCACAGCAAAGAAGCCCATGCCGTAGCTTGCCCGAAGGCCTGCGCCAAGCAACAAAGACCCAGTACAACCAAATAAATAAATAAACTTTAAAAAAAATCTATAAACAAAAAAGATGTCATTAAAAAAATCACATTAAGTCCTGCCTTGATATCTGAGCCTTGTGTGTGCTTAGTTGCTCAGTCGTGTTTGACTCTTTAGGACCCCAAAAACTATAATAGCCCACCAGGCTCCTCTGTCCATGGGATTCTCCAGGAAAAAAATACTGGAGTGCATTGCCTTTCTCTTCTCCAGGGGATCTTCCAGAGCCTCAAATGCCTAACCATGAGTTTCCATGCTCTCACCAGGGACAAATCCCAATGAATGACAATGGCTGCCCACAGGATAGTACCTCTGTCAGCAGGATCAACTATATTCCAGTTGGTCTTCAACCTGATGGGTTTCACTTCCATGCCAGTCTGAACATTATTGAAACAAGCAAGTGACATCATTCCATAGCAAAGAGAGGTCACTGTATTTCTTGTTACTACAAAACATGCTTCACTTGTTCAACCTAATTATTCAATTGAATGATTTTGTTGGATAGGGCATCTTTGTAAATACATTATACAAAGTAAAAGAAGTCAAAGGAGTAGACACAAGGGACAACATAGTGTTTCATTGTATTTATATAAAACTTCCAGAAAAGGCAAAGCAATCAAATAAGATGGAGATTGGTGGTTGCCTGGTGCTGAGGGTTGGAAGTGGGAGTGACATCTAAAATATAAGAAAGATTATACTGGATGATCTGAAAGGAAAGGAAAGTGAAGTGGCTCAGTCGTGTCCAACTCTTTGCAACCCCATGGACTGTAGCCTACCACGCTTCTCCGTCCATGGGATTTTCCAGGCAAGACTACTGGAGTGGGTTGCCATTTCCTTCTCCAGGGGATCTTGCCGACCCAGGGATCGAACCCGGGTCTCCCGCATTGTAGGCATACGCTTTACCGTCCGTGGCTCAGACTGAAGTCACTGGATGCTGTAAATGTTCTTAAATTGTTGTGATGGTTATATATCTAGGTATATTTACAATAATCATTGCATTATACCTAAAAATGACTATGTTATTAGTATATAAATATAAAAATAAACATGTTTAAAAGTAATAAAATACAAGTTGCATATTAAAAGTGCCTTTTATTACCAAAGTTTCAAGTTTTAACTATTATCAAATCCCAAGTTTTTTATTTTCATTATTGAGTAAAATATAAGATTCTTTTAAGAACTAAGTTAGATTACATATGGGAAGCTGCTTCATAGAGCTTTGGTAGACAATAGTGACTCAATAAGAAATGGTTTCCACTCTTAGTGGACAATAATTTTAAATAGTATACTGAAAGTTCTGAGAAAATAGTATTATATCTATTTTTGCTTAACAGCTTTTCCCTATAATATTACTTAGGGCTTGATACATAATAGGTTTTTATACAATATTTTTAATAAAAATAAAAAGAATACATATATGAATACATCAGGGTTAACGGAATAACTTTCAGAATTTTAATTGTGGTAAAATACATATAAATTTTATTGTCTTAACAATTTCTAAGCATACAGTTTATTAGCATTAAATATATTGACACTGTTGAACAATCAATCTTTAAAATTCTTTCCATCTCACAGAACTAAAATTCTCTACACGTTAAACAACTACCCAATTACCCATCTCCCTCCCCCTGAGCCCAGGAAACCACCATTCTACTTTATGTGTCTATGGCTTTGCTACTACTCTAGTAGTACTTCATATAAGTGGAATTATAGAGTATTTGCCTTTTGTTAAAATATGTCAGAATTTTTTCTTTCAATGCTGAATAATATCCTATTGTATGTATATACTGTATTTTACTTATCTGTTTATTTGATGATGGTCATAGGTGTTACTTCCATTTCTTGGCTACTCTGCTGTTAGGAATATTGGCATAGAAATATTTCTTCAAGATCTTGGTTTCAAGTCTTTTGAGTATATGTCCAGGAGTAGAATTACTGGATTATACAGTAATTCTATTTTTAAATTTTAAAGGAATTGCCAAACTGTTTTCTATAGTAGCTGCACCATTTTACACTCTTCCAACAGTGCACAAGAATTCCAATTTTTCTGCATCTTTGCCAACATCTGGGTTTTTTTTCTGCTTTTTTAATAGCAGACTTTCTAATGGGTGTGAGGTAGTACCTCACTTTGATTTTGATTTACTCTTTGAAGAGTTATTTTCTACACAACCTATGTTGGGAAAAGGTTATGAAACAAACTGAATGCTTTTTTTTTTTTTTTTAACAATGTGACTCCAAAACTGTATACTCCATTAAACAATTTCACTAAGAATTAATATTGGAGAATTTAAACAAAGAAAATCCACCATGTAGATCACAAAAATGAAATCACAAAATTTCAATAAAAATGTGAAAATTTTTACCAATAAAATGAGCATGGCTTTTTAATGGCAAATTGTACTTGTCTTTCAGTATATATGAAATTCTACTCCTAGGTATATATCCACAGACATGAAAATATATGGTCACACAAAAACGTGTACAGGACTGTTAATAGCTACAGTGTTATTATACACATCAAGGATATTCAGTCCACTGATAAATGGATAAAGAAAATGTGTTCTATCTATAAGATGGATTATTATTTTGTCATAAAAAGCAAAGAAGTATGATAGCAAGCTACAACATGGATGAACCTTGAAAACATTTTGCTAAGTAAAAGAAACTAGAAACAAGATACCTTCCATATATACTGATATATAGGCATACCTTGGAGATTTTGTGGGTTTGGTTCCAGACCACCAATTAAGTAAACATTTCAATAGTGAGTCACATGAATTTTTTGCTTTCCCAGTGCACAGAAAAGCAATGCTACAATATACTGCAGTCTATTAAGCATGCAATAGCACTATGTCTAAAGCAACCATGTACACGTCCCTTGATTTTAAAATGCTTTATTGCAAAAGAAATGCTGACCATCAAATGATTCTTAATGAGTCATGGTAGTAAATATCAAAGATTACTTATCACAAATCACTATAGCAAATATAACAATAATGAAAAAGTGTGAACCATTACAAGAACTACCAAAAAGTGACACAGGGACTCAAAGGGAGCAAATGCTGTTGGAAGAATGGCACTGATACACTTGCTTTATATGAGGTTGCCACATACCTTCAATCAGTAAAAAGTGTAGTGTCCATGAAGTGCAATAAAGCAAAATGCAGTAAAACAAAGAATTACTGTAGATATAGACCTATATATTCCATTTATAAGAAAATCTCACATGTTATATGATTCCATTGATGTGAAATGTCCCAAAGAGGCAGAGAGACCAGAAGCAGTTTAGTGGTTGCCAAGAATTATAGGTGGGGTCTTGGGAAGTACCTGGGTTTATCTGTTTGGTTTTTTCTTGGAATGGGTGAGATGATGTTCTGTAAGAAGACAGTGGTGATGGTTGCACAACATTGTGAATATATACTTAAAAAACAAAGTTTGTTTTTAAATGGGACATGTTAAGTTTTATGATACTGTAAATCAAGTGTTCTTCAATTAATTTTTAACATTTTTTATAATGGAAAAGAATACACACATAAATTTACCAGCAATTCACTGACTAATATTTCTTATACATGTCTTTTACAATGAAAAGGAACACTGAAGTGGTTGAATGCATTTTAATAATGTGACTCTAAATTTATGTATTTTAATGGATACTTTCATTAGGAATTACTATTAAAAAATGTAAATGAATAAGTAACTCCCATATAGATTATCTTTTAGAGGTAAAAATGTTTACTGAAAAGCCGAGCAGGTCTGATATCACATATGTAGCAGCTTGAAACTTGCTTTCTAGTAGTCAGTCTACAATTCTGTCTGGACCAAGCTTTAAATGAAAACTGACCACTCAAATAAAGCCATTTCTTGCTGGTTGGGAGATAAATAGAGAAGCATCAGACATGGAGCACAAATGAATATTCTAAATCAATAAAGGCAAATTTGGCTGGTCTGCTACTGAACCACTTGGCTAGCATTTATGATCAGAAGATTGACGTGTAATATTTGTTAGAATTCAAGTTCCCATATTCCTCTTCTTGAGGTTTTGACCTTTTAGAATAAAGAGAAGCCCAACTGTTTGCACTTTTAGTAAACTTCCAAGTGATGGATTATTCACCTTTGAGATTATTTCTTTAATTATAGTTACCAAAAGTATTCAGGTGTTTTAACACACTAATCAAAAGCAGAGACATTACTTTGCCAACAAAGGTCCGTCTAGTCCAGGCTATGGTTTTTCCTGTGGTCATGTATGGATGTGAGAGTTGGACTGTGAAGAAGGCTGAGCGCCGAAGAATTGATGCTTTTGAACTGTGGTGTTGGAGAAGACTCTTGAGAGTCCCTTGGACTGCAAGGAGATCCAACCAGTCCATTCTGAAGGAGATCAGCCCTGGGATTTCTTTGGAAGGAATGATGCTGAAGCTGAAACTCCAGTACTTTGGCCACCTCATGCAAAGAGTTGATTCATTGGAAAAGACTCTAATGCTGGGAGGGATTGGGGGCAGGAGGAGAAAGGGACGACAGAGGATGAGATGGCTGGATGGCATCACTGACTCGATGGACGTGAGTCTGGGTGAACTCCGGGAGTTGGTGATGGACAGGGAGGCCTGGCGTGCTGTGATTCAGGGGGTCGCAAAGAGTCAGACACGACTGAGCGACTGAACTGACTGACTGACTGAACCCACTAATCAACCAAAAACAGAAAGGGTATTTTAATAAAGATAATATTACTTAACATTTTTTTGACTGAAATATTTATGGTTACAAACCATATTAGGTTTTCTATTATCGAACACACAATTAAGGTAGGTTTTCAATTGTCAATGTTTAATTGAAGAAAGAAAAAAGGAATCTTTTTCATTGGTGGGTTCTTAGAGTTGGAAAAATTCTCCAACAATCTACATTCTGTCTTGTGTATTACTGAAGGCTTAGTCTGGTCATCTAGGAATTTAAAGCCCTGTTTTAGAAGACTAATTGGTTGTAGAATCCATAGAAAAACAGGATTACAATAAAAGCCATAGGAATTTGTGGCTGAGGCAGAGTCAGCAACGACCCCAATGACTAAAATCAAATCTTCCATCTTCTCTGTAAAGAAAGAAAGAGAAAGAAAAATTATTTTAAAAAGTATTTAAAATTGCCTGACTATTGCACTAAGTGCTTCTCCATGAGGAGACTGACTGTGACAGAGCTAGGAGGGCTGTGCTCCGTAAGCAGCAGGGCCCCTTCCAGGCCCCTACTCTGCACAGGTCCTCCTGACCCTCTGGGGCTACTTGACTCTTCCTACATGTTCTCTCCTGACTCAGCCTTGGAACCCACCCAGACCTCAGGAAGAGGATTAGAGATTGTATTCCTGGTTCTCTAAAAGTAGAAGCCCATCTGGGGATTCAGTGAGTAGAAATACCAGTGAGAGAAACTGAGGCAGGAAGTAGGATGGCTGGCTGAACCTTTAGACTGGGAACACCTGCAAAGGGAAGGAGGCAGGAAGGGAGGTTAGGCTGAAGTGTCCTAGATTGCCCTGTTCTCTGAGGAAAGTTTGGAGTCTTGTCATGGAGTTCAGGGGACAAAGTGAACCATCAGAGGAGTTCCTTTCTGACATAAATTGTAATGGATTTAAATTTCTAAAGGCAGTAGAGTTTCTTGCTCAGTTATACTCCCTGTAGCTTGGAGCTACATCATAGAGGTTATTATTCAACCTCTGGAGTTAAGAATTACACTATACTGGCCATCAGACTGCCAGTATTAAGTCAAGCAATTAAATCAAGTAAATGTAGTTGGTTTATACATGTAGGAAACATCCAGCAGGAATATACTTCAAGGTCAAATAAAAACTATTTTTATGAATGAGACTTCAGGCAAAGATACCAGTGTGTTTCTGTGGCTTTTACAGGAAAGAACAGTTATTTTCCATGTTTACTGTGCCTTGGCTATCAGAAACATGGATGTTCCTATTATTTTCTGATTTTGTCTTCATTGTTTTTGAAGAGGCAATAGTGAGTTTTTTGTTCTTACATTTTTTCACTGCAGAAAACGCATTTATTGGAGTACGTTTTGCCATTTGTTGCACAGACTGGATCCATTTCTCTGCTACAAAAATGTAATTGACGAATATATATACTACACTCTGGCTGTTAAACATAAACAGACAACATAATATTTTTCAGGTAACGAATTTCTTGAATAAAATGTTCTTTGTTCTTAATACATCATGGTATATATCAAAATGAAATATAGTCTATATTGAAGTTTAAAAATAGACACAAGTTACTCACATATAAAAAATGCTGTACAGTAGAAACCAACACAACACTGGAATGCAACTATCCCAACTATAAAAAAGTGAATTTGTTATAATTCTCCTGTTTTTCTCAATAGTTTCACTATTAGATAATCTGATACTCCCAGATTACTACTGTATATGTATTCTTTCATATATATTAGTGTTTATAAATGTGTACTTAACCATATACATATATATATATATAATTTGGTTAGTAATGGCAGTGTTGGTAATTTACATAAATAAATAGAAGTGTGTGTATACTGACATAACCTGCTTTTTTTTTTTTAATATATAATACCTAAATTCTTATTGGAACATAGGAATGCTCATTCACTTACTTACTGCTATATGAGCTGACTTTTAGGCATGTTTAAATATATTCATCTGTTTAGTTGCTCAGAAATGTAGTTGATTTTCTTCACCTCTGTATAATATTTCACTCTGAGGTTTTATGAAAATTATTATTTTATATTCCTCCTATAAGTGGAAATTTTTTTTTAGCTACTTTAATTTTAGCCTTTCTCTTTTCTAGGGTAAACAACTCTACTTTAAACACCACTTAACTGCTTTCAGATGATGGTATATAACAAAGTTTATGCCCAATAATAAAATTTTGAGTAAGGGATATTTTTACCTTGTCTGAAATGACAGATGGTTTGACTGGCTGGCAAGATTCTATTTCTTGAACTTAGTGTAATAAGGACACTTTATCTTACTTTCTGAAGAATTATTATGTGGTATTTTTTTTTTGTAAAATTACCTTTTAAACTAAATAATGAAAAGTTTACCTTTTTCAATTCCCACATTAATCAATATAAACTTACAGCTTCACGCATTTCACGCATTTTTCTTGAAGATGCAAAAGAAGTTTCTGCAATCAACATACAAAAGGAAGATTAAAAACAAGATGACGAAGAGGGAAAAACAGTCTTTGATAGGATATACCCACAGCTACACACATCACCTACACAAACACAGCAAGAAATGAGGTGAGGCTACTGTGGCAGTATCAGAATAATAATTTCACAAAATAACTCCGAACCTGGAAACAGAATTCTAAATTCACCTCTCTGTGAAAAAATAACTTTAAGTATGGTTTAATAATCACCAAAACTTCCTATGGAGATACCTTTTTTCCTCATTTTTATAAATAAGATATTCTAGTCAGAGAAAAAACACCTTGCTTAGTGCAACTTAATATGCTTGTATGAAGTCACTTAATATGAATAAGTTACTTACTACTTAATTTCTTCAAACTCAGCTCGAGTATCATGAATCACTTTAATACCTCACAGCTACTCTACTCTGAAATTCATGGGTCACCTTGTGCTTTATGAAAGATAATTGGTCAGCATATGGATCAATCAGTTCTCTCCTAACACAAATTTTGACTTTAGTACACTCAGAGCTGGCAAGCAATGAGTAGGATTGTTGAGGAATACCAGATCTAGAGGACAGTATTACTTCCCACACTCTGCATTTAGCAACCATGAAATCCAACCTCCAAAAATGGGGAAAATAAGATAAATATTTTTAGTCCTAAATGAACAAACCTCTAAATTCTACTATTCATTCTAACCACCCTTTCTGTCTCTACCTTTCTAAGGAGGAAAATGAGAAACCAATCAACTGACGCAATTTGTGAAAAGATATTTGTAACATATCCCGTTTCATTTTGCCAGTTTAAGTATTACACACCCAGGACATCAAGCGCCTCCCTTCCTAAATGATGGTAGTTGTTTCCTGCATTTTCTATGATGTGTGAACGGCTTCATCTAGGATTGAAAAATTTACTCACCACAATAAAGAGGAAATGCCAAGCCAATGATTAAAATAGCTTTGATCCATGATGAGAAGAAAGACATTTTATCAAGTCTGTAGAAGAAATGCATAGGAATGCTCATAACACACCGGCACAGGAACAAATTGCCCATTTCCAAATGAAAGTTTCTTACTTCTAAAGGAACTGACCCACTCTCCTAGATTTGTATTTATGGTGGGAATCTTGCGGCAATCCACAGGACATACAGGTGAACAGAAGGCCTCGCAGAGGCTTGAGAGAAACACTAGGACAGGTCCTCTTTGCCCACTTTAAGAAAGAGAAGTTCACTCTCCAAACCCTTGGCTCAGCCCACAAGGAGCCTGGCTGCATTTAAAGAAATATGCACTTTGGACGTTTAGTTTTTCCTCAGAAAATAAATAGTTGTTTCAGAAAGGACTGACCTGGAGCAGTCTTCTCCAGCGTGACACGCCAGGGCTGCCTCCAGAGCATCCCCACCTCACCTACCTGACACAGAGAAGGTGGCAGAGTGTGAGGGCTGCAGCTCCAGGGACTGCGCCCGTAGGATCTCCTCTCAATTTCCCCCAGCTGAGGAGTCTCCTTTAATGGACTATAGGTGAGGAGCCTGGTGCAGGGACACAGATGACCCTGAGCAGACAAGACCCTGAGGTTTTTTGTGTTCTTCCTCGTAAAGATCTCACACAGATCATCTCTCAGCAGGAGTTTGGGGCAATTTTAATCGGATGAACATGTATGAGGAAGGGAGAAGGTGACAACAATGCTTTGAAACCCTAAGGTATAGAAGAGATGGAGAGCTTTCCAAGCTCCTGAGTTGAAAACAAAGGCTCATCAAACCACAAAGAGAAGAATGAGTTTCGGGAGCTATAATTAGATACATACCTACACCCTTAGTATTTTGAAGGACACTAGAAGCCCATTAGACCCAACTGGAGATTTGATTTTCATTATACTTTTTTTTTTTTGTAGTTAAATGGAAATTTTCATAAAGCCGTAAGCACTAACATAGAGAGGTACTGTGTTCCTTTAATCAATTTTCCCCAATGAGAACATCTTGTAGGATTATAGTACAAATTCACGACCAGGAATGTTCAAAAAGCTCCCAGGTGACAGCCAGAGTAGCCAGCTTTGGGAAGTTGAGCTGGAGGACAGCATGTGAATACCAAGGAGAGCAAGAAGGCGTGGGAATACAATTGAGATCACAAGGGACAACACCCTAAACTATATGATGAATATAGTTTACAATCTTTAGTCAAGTAGGAAACCACACCGAGTTTGAAGTAGTAGGAAAAGATGTAGTATAAACTATGAAATCTGCTTCACAGCCTGAAAGTCCAGAATTCAAATGCCGTCTACCACTCAGCAACCTCGAGATAATACTCAGACTTTATAATTTACTATTTGCTAATTTTAAATGTGAGAATAATAATTTCTGTCTCAAAGATTTGTCATAAATATTAGTGATAAAATATTAAAACAGGATGAACTTGAAGTTGTGTTAGGCTTACATTTGTTACCCTACTCTAACCTGACTTTTTTCCACTGAAGAAAGCTAAGACTTAGAAAAGAACCTTTGAATACCACTATTCAAAACCCACTTAATGGGTTTTGAACAAAATCTTCTAAGTACAAAAATCTGCTAAGTACAAAATTTTTTCCTTTATTATAGTGAAGTTATGACAATGCTTCCACTAGATTTTTGAGATATTACAGAGATACCATCAGACACGTCTATGCAGATAATCCTGGCACATGACATTAGAGGAGAAATTAAACAAGTTTAGAGTTGAAGTGAATGTAAAGGCCTTGTACTGGCTTTTTTTCTCTATGTCCATTTGTTATTGGAGATTAAGAGCTGGAGACACTGCCTGTGAAACAGAACAGGTCACAAGTTTTCTAAATTATCCACTAAAGGAGTGTTAGATATATGGGTTATTTGATGCATATCTTTTCTGAAAATGCTTACATACATAAGTATATTTATATGCATAAAGGTACAGGTGGCACCCCACTCCAGTACTCTTGCCTGGAAAATCCCATGGATGGAGGAGCCTGGTGGGCTGCAGTCCACGGGGTCGCGAAGAGTCGGACACGACTGAACGACTTCACTTTCACTTTTCACTTTCATGCACTGGAGAAGGAAATGGCAACCCACTCCAGTGTTCTTGCCTGGAGAATCCCAGGGACGGGAGAGCCTGGTGGGCTGCCGTCTATGGGGTCGCACAGAGTCGGACACAACTCAAGCGACTTAGCAGCAGCAGCAGCATACTAAAATCATACATAAATATATGCATGTGTATATATGGATATATTCATAAATGTATATATAGTTCTATATACATCTATATATTTACAAATATACTAACATATATATATATAATAAAACATATATGTAATAGCATTATCATTAGATACAGAGACATCTATATACACATAGTATATAAATATACACATATATACACACACATATATATAAACATAAGTTATCTAAGTGAGCCCTAAATATCATCACAAGTATTCTTAAAAAAGGGAGACTGAAGGAAATTTGATGCAGACTCACTAATAAGGTCAAAATGAAGATGGAACTAAGAGAAATTTGAAGATGCTGGCCTTAAATATGATTGATGATAGATAAGAATAGAGACAAAAATAAAATCAAGATACTTCCTTGTAATTAGTTTTTAATTTGAAAATCAACAGTATATCTTCACATAACCATATACAAATACAAATTCCTTTTAAGTTATTCTTGTTAAATACTTTTGCCAGCAATCTTGTAAGTTGTGCAGGTCACCACATGTTCATTCACCTAATTCTACATTTTAGTAGTTGCATTGTTGAGTCAAATAATCTGTGCAGATTAAATTTTAAAGATAAGACCAATTTTCTCTTCAAAACTCTTACATCATCTTTCTATGGAAAAGACAGACTACAAGCATGCCTGTTTCTCTGTACCTCATTAAATGAATGCCATCTGAAGTATTTATGTTTTCACATACACATTTAAACATATATACAAGTAGAAAATGTTCATATTTGGAAGATTTTGTTTAGGAACAAAATTTCTCCATTTGGGAATAAATTAAATCTGTTTACTAATTAAGTTAATGAAGTAATAATTTCCACTTTTTTATTTTTAAGAATTTTCATCTACAAACATGGTTTAACTTCCTATTTATTTAAGTCCAGAGTATGTGAAGAAATTAATTATTCCTCTCTAATTAACACAATTCATATCTATGATCTGCAAAATGAGAAATTTGGAGATCTTTGGTGAAATCATGTTATATATAACACACAGAAATGTATCAGCTTATGTGAAATGGTGATGCGTGAACTTTGGATACCTGTCTGTTTTGTATATTTAGAGTTAACTCTAGCTGGAGAATGCTGAAATATGTGCTTCTTCTCTAATATACCAAGGTTTATGGTGCTTAAGAGATCCTGTTAGATGTTCACTGATACAAGATAGTTTAGTCTGTCTACATGGTCATAAGATCCCCCCATTCCTGCTAGAAGAAATATATATATGCATATATTCCAGGTTTATTGAATATGACAAAATAGACTACTTTGGAGATATGGCAGAATTTGGTTCCAGACTATTGCATGAAGTAAATATTGCAATGAAGTAAGTAACACAAATTTACTGGCTTCCCAATGCATGTAAAAGTTATGTTTACAGAGCCTGGCAGGCAACAGTTAAAGAGTTGGACACAACTGAAGGGATTTAGCACACACATATACATGTAACCTATAAAGTATACGGTAGCATTACGTCTTAAAAACAATGTACATACCTTAATTTAAAAATACTTTACTCAGCCATTAAAAAGAATACATTTGAATCAGTTCTAATGAGGTGGATGAAACTGGAGCCTATTATACAGAGTGAAGTAAGCCAGAAGGACAAACACCAATACAGTATACTAACGCATATATATGGAATTTAGAAAGATGGTAACGATAACCCTGTATACGAGACAGCAAAAGAGACACTGATGTATAGAACAGGCTTATGGACTCTGTGGGAGAGGGAGAGGGTGGGAAGATTTGGGAGAATGGCATTGAAACATGTGAAATGTCATGTATGAAACGAGATGCCAGTCCAGGTTCAATGCACGATGCTGGATGCTTGGGGCTGGTGCACTGGGACGACCCAGAGGGATGGTATGGGGAGGGAGGAGGGAGGAGGGTTCAGGATGGGGAACACATGTATAATTTTTTTAAATTAAAATTGAAAAAAAAAAAAAGAAAAAAAGAAAATAAAAAATGTTTCCACCTGTTGAAAAAAAAAATAAAAATACTTTATTGCTAAAAAATGCTAACCATCAACTGACAAAACAGGGCTGCAACAAACCTTCAATTATCAAAAAAACACAGTATCTGCAAAGTACAATAAAGTAAAGCTTGGCAAAGCACTAATGAACATAGATGAAACAGTCCCCAGCAAATATTAGTGTACATAATTCAGCAGTATGTTAAAAGGATCATACAACATGATCAAGTGAGATTCATCCCAGGGATACAAGGATGATGCAATTTCTACAAATCAATCAATGTGATACACTAGGGCCTCTCTGGTAGCTTAGTTGGCAAAGAATCCGCCTACAATGCAGGAGACCCCAGTTTGATTCCTGGTCTGGGAAGAGCCACTGGAGAAGGGATACGCTACCCACTCCAGTATTCTTTGGCTTCCCTGATGGCTCAGCTGGTAAAGAATCTGTCTGCAATGTGGGAGACCTGGGTTTGATCCCTGGGTTGGGAAGATCCCCTGGAGAAGGGAAAGGTTACCCACTCCAGTATTCTGGCCTGGAGAATTCCATGAACTATATATTCAATTTCCACAAATCAATCAGTATGATACACTACAGTAAGAAATCAAGGAACAAAAGTGATAAATGATTTTATCAATAAATGAAGAAAAAGCTTTTGGCAACATTCAACATTCATTTATGATTAAAAAAAAAACTCTCAAAAGTGACTATACAGGGAACACAATCAACATAATAAAATCAATGTATGACAGTTCAGTTCAGTTCAGCCGCTCAGTTGTATCCCACTCTTTGCGACACCATGAATAGCAGCACGCCAGGCCTCCCTGTCCATCACCAACCCATGTCCATCGAGTTGGTGATGCCATCCAACCATCTCATCCTCTGTTGTCCCCTTCTCCTCCTGCCCTCAATCTTTCCCAACATCAGGGTCTTTTCCAATGAGTCAGCTCTTCGCATCAGGTGGCCAAAGTACTGGAGTTTCAGCTTTAGCATCATTCCTTCCAAAGAAATCCCAGGGCTGATCTCCTTCAGAATGGACTGGTTGGATCTCCTTGCAGTCCAAGAGACTCTCAAGAGTCTTCTCCAACACCACAGTTCAAAAGCATTAATTCTTCAGCACTCAGCTTTCTTTAGAGTCCAACTCTCACATACATACATGACTACTGGAAAAACCATAGCCTTGACTAGACGGACCTTTGTTGAAAAAGTAATGTCTCTGCTTTTTAATATTCTATCTAGGTTGGTCATAACTTTCCTTCCAAGGGGTAAGTGTCTTTTAATTTCATGGCTGCAATCATCATCTGCAGTGATTTTGGAGCCCAGAAAAATAAAGTCTGACACTGTTTCCACTGTTTCCCCATCTATTTCCCATGAAGTGATGGGACCGGATGCCATGATCTTCGTTTTCTGAATGTTGAGCTTTAAGCCAACTTTTTCACTCTCCTCTTTCACTTTCATCAAGAGGCTCTTTAGTTCTTCTTCACTTTCTGCTATAAGGGTGGTGTCATATGCATATCTGAGGTTATTGATATTTCTCCTGGCAATCTTGATTCCAGCTAATGCTTCCTCCAGCCCAGCGTTTCTCATGATGTACTCTGCATATAAGTTAAATAAGCAGGCTGACAATATGCAACCTTGACATACTCCTTTTCCTATTTGGAACCAGTCTGTTGTTCCATGTCCAGTTCTAACTGTTGCTTCCTGACCTGCATACAGGTTTCTCAAGAGGGAGGTCAGGTGCTCTGGTATTCCCATATCTTTCAGATCCACATAGTCAAAGGCTTTGGTGTAGTCAATAAAGCAGAAATAGATGTTTTTCTGGAACTCTCTTGATTTTTTGATGATCCAGTGGATGTTGGCAATTTGATCTCTGGTTCCTCTGCCTTTTCTAAAACCAGCTTGAACATCTGGAAGTTCATGGTTCACGTATTGCTGAAGCCTGGCTTGGAGAATTTTGAGCATTACTTTACTATCATGTGAGATGAGTGCAATTGTGTGGTAGCTTGAGCATTCTTTGGCATTGCCTTCTTAGGGATTGGAATGAAAACTGACATTTTCCATTCCTGTGGCCACTGCTGAGTTTTCCAAATTTGCTGGCATATTGAGTGCAGCTCTTTCACAGCATCATCTTTTAGGATTTGAAGTAGCTCAACTGGAATTCCATCACCTCTACTAGCTTTGTTCGTAGTGATGCTTCCTAAGGCCCACTATGACAAGTCCACAGCTAATACTATACTCAATGATCAAAAGTAAAAAGCATTTTCTCTAAGATGAGGGAAAAGTCAAAGATACCCACTCTTGTTGTAACAGAGCAGGATGAACATAGCCCTTAGCAGGCAGCCATTGGTGTGCCTCATTATTCCATATGCTGTTACTAGGCAATGGATCTTGCCCAGCCATTGGTCACTGCCTCAGTGGGTCCTAACCACAAGCAACCAACTGTCAATGAGTGACCATTAGTTATCCTACTCAGCTGTGGTGGGCCCTACCCAGTAGTAACTGCCAATGAGGGACCATTAGGGAAGTGATTCAGCCAGGGGTGAGTGGTGTGGTAGTCAGGTGGAGAATGAGATAAGAGGCAGATTCAGGGCTTCTCCTAGAGGCCCACTAACTTACCCAGCCTTGATCCAGTGGATGAGCTGAGGACCCAAGGAACAGACTGGGGACTACATCCTGCAGGCTCCAGAGGCCTTAGTAAGGCCCTCTACTAGCCTTGGCCCAGGCCTTGAGGCAGTGGTGAGCCTCTCCTCCATCCCCATCTCTGCGACCTCACAGCAGTAGTCATCTGCCTGGGTCGCGTCTGTAAGACCTGGTCTCCCCGATTTGGACAGCCTGAGGAGACTGAGGGCCAGTTGGGTTGGGTCCCTGGCTCCCTCAGGGATCACAGCTGAGCAGGATGTAGGAACCTGGCTCTGAAGGAGCTGCCAACTGAGATCTGCCTCCTCTTAGCCAGGACTGGGACCTCTGAGGGAGAAAGTTGCGCCTTAGTACCTTGCCCTTTCTTGTCAGGACAGAGAATAACATTCATTTGATAGTTTTACAGGAATATCATTAACTGTCTATGACCTGACCTCAAGAACAAAGGATCTGACACCAAGAAGTTTGCAACAACTAACCACACCCCTCCCTCACCTTTTGCCTTTAAAGGGGCTTGCTGAAAGCTTTCAATCGTTTTGGGGTTCTTAGGGCATGAGCCACCCATCTCCATGTATGAATCTGTAGTAAACCTTTCTCTGTTGTAAATCTAATGTTTTAGTATTGATTGACCTCACTGTGTGTTGGGCACACAGACTTGTAATTCAGTAACACTGCCACTTTTATTCCACATATTATTGGAAGTCTAGCCCCAGCCATCAGAAAATAAATAATAGGAGTCAAAATTGGAAAGGAAGAAGTAAAAGTGTCACTAACTGTAGATGACAGGATATTACACATAGAATACTTCAAAGATGCCACCAAAAAAACTACTAGAGCTCATCAATGAATTCAGCAAATGGTGTAGGATACAAAATTAATATACAGAAATCAATAAATTTCTATATACTAGCAATGAACTATCAGAAAAGGAAATTAAGAAATGAATATCATTAAGAAACTAAAAAAACTTTTCATTAAAAGCAATAAAATACCCAAGAATAAAAAGACATGTACTCAGAAAATATAAGGCACTGGATGAAAAAAGTTGAACATTACAAAAACAGATGGAAAGATTTCCCATGACAGAAAGATTAACCATGCTCATGGATTGGAAGAATTAATGTTATATCAAAATACCAATGGCATTTTTTCACAGAACGAGAATAATCCTAGATTTTGTATGGAAACACAAAAGACCTCTAATAACAAAACAGTCTTGAGAAAAAGGAACAGGCTTGGAGGTATCACACGCTATGATTTCAAACTATACTACAAAGCCATCATGATTAAAATAGTATGGTTCTGACACAAAAACTGACATGTAGATTAGTGGAGCACAATAAATGCCCAGAAATGAACCTACACTTACATGGGCAAATTAATCTGCAATAAAAGAGGCAAGAATATACAATGCAGAAAAGACAGCTTTTTCAATAAATGTTAGGAAAGGTGGACACCTACACACATAAGGAACTGTTCTCATACACCAGGCACAAAAATAAATTCAAAATAGATTTTTTTACATGTAATAGACTTACATGTAAGGCCTGAAACCATAAACCTTTCAGAAGAAAACTAAAAGACAGTACACTCTGTGACATCAGTGTCAGCATTTTTTTTAAATATGTCTCTCAGGCAAGGAAAACACAATTAAAAAAAAACCCAAATGGGACTGTATCAAACTAAAAAGCTTTTGGAGAATGAAGGAAACTATTAACACATCTCAAAGGATGTGTACTGAATGTGGGAAAACACATGACAAGGGATTAAAGTCCAAAATACACAAAGAAATCATAGAACTCAATATGAACAAAAAAAAAGGGGCAGAGGATCTGAAGAGACATGTTTCCAAAGAAGACATACAGATGGTTAATAGGCATGCGAAAAGATGCTTCGCATTGCTATTCATCAGGTAAATACAAATCAAAACCACAATAATAAACTACTTCTCATCCGTCAAAATGGCTACTATCAAAAAGACAACAAATAACGAATGTTAGCAAGGATGTGCACAAATGAGGACTCTCATGCACTGTTGCTGAGAATGTAAATTGGTAAAGGCTCAATGGAAAACTTTATGGAGATTCCTCAAAATTAAAAATAGAACTAACATATGATCCATGAATTCTACATCTGGGTATTTATCAAAGAAAAAATCCACTAAGTCAAAAAGATATATTCACTCCTATGTTCACTAAACATTATTTACAGTAACCAATATACAGAAAGAATTTAAGTGCCCAATCAACAGATGAATGATAAAGAAGATGTGATATCGATAAAAATATTTACATACAAAATATACACACATACATAATGAAATATTGCTTAGCAAAATCAAAGAATGAAATCTTGCCTTTTGTGGCAACATGGATAAACTAAGAGGGTATTATGCTAATTGAAATAAATCAGACAGACAGAGAAATACTATATTATTTCACATATGGGGAATCTGAGAAGCAAAAACAAATGATAATAAACACAATATAAAGAGAAAGAGAGTCACAGGTACAGAGAACAAATAGGTAGTTGTCAGTTGTCAGAGGGGAGTGGGCTAGGGGCTGAAGAGAAATAAGGTGAGGGAGCTTAAGAGGTATAAACTATCAGTTACAAAATAAAACGATCACAGGTATGAAATGTACACTGTGGAGAATATAGTCAATAATCATGCAATATCTTTGTATGGTGACAGGTAACAGCTAAATTTATCATGGTTATCATTTTAAAATATATAGAAATATTCAATCACTATGGTTTCACCAGGAACCAACATACTGTTTGTTGTAGTCATTTATATTTCAAAAACAAAGTCGTAGAAAGAGAGATCAGATTTGCAGTTACCAGGGAGAGGTGGGTGCATGAGCATAGTTGAAAGGTAAAACTTCCAATTATAAGGTAAATAATTGTACCATGGTTGTAATGAACAACATGTTAAATATTATTAACACATAGATGTGAAAAATTTTCAGAGAGTAAATTCTATAGAAGTTCTCATCAGAAGGAAAAACTTTTTTTCGTTTCTCTAATTTTGAATTCTATAGGATGAGGGATGTTCAGTAAACTTATTGTAAATATTTCATGATATATGTAAGTCAGATCACAGTGCTGTATGTAAATTATACCTCAGCGAAACTAGAAAAGAAAAAAGAGATATTTAATAACGATTGTTGGTGAGGGTGTGGAGGAAATGGATCCTCATTCATTCCTGGTGGAACTGTAAGAAAATACAACCACTGTGAAAAATACAGGGTTAAGTTCTTGAAAAGTGCAAGATAACTACCACAGGAGGTATTCATTCCACTATTAGGTGTTTAACCAAGAAGAAAAAGACTTGTACAGTAATGGTCATAGCACCACTTTTCTTAATAACCCCAAAATGGTAACAATTCCAGAGTCCATAAACATGTTAACAAAACAAAGCATGGTATACGAATACAAAATGGAAGACCATTAAACATTAAAAAGTAATGAACTACTGATGTATCTGCTATAGTGTGAATGAACCACAAAAATATGCTAAGTGAAAGAAGCATAAATAAAACCACATATTGTTTCATTCTCTTTACATAAAATGTCTAGAAAAGGCAAAAAAGAGAAATACAATGTAGATGAGTAGTTGCCTTGGTTTGGGGGTAGTAAGAAGGCATGACCTCCAAAGGATGAGAGAATTTTGTGGGAGTGATGTAAACACTCTAACGTTGAATTGTGGTGATGGTTGCTTATCCTTCTCTTTCTCTGTCCCTGTGTCTCTCTCTCTCTCTATACACACACACACACACACACACACACACACATATATGTATACTTTTTCTTCTGTAGAAGGACATGGCAACCCACTCCAGTATTCTTGCTTAGAGAATCCCATTAATAGAGTGCCTGGTGGGCTACAATCCACAGGGCCACAAAGAGTTGGACATGATTAAAGTGACTTAACATGTATGCATGCATATAAGTATTTTAACTATTCCATCATGTCTAAAAATGATTAATTTAGGGTATATAAAAGCAACAAGAACTGGTTATTAAAAAGGATAAAATTTCAAGTTTTGTATTCAAACTCTCTTTCATTTTCAAAATATTAGGTTTAAAATATACTGCTAAGTCACTTCAGTCGTGTCCGACTCTGTGCGACCCCATAGACGGCAGCCCATCAGGCTCCCCATCCCTGGGATTCTCCAGGCAAGAACACTGGAGTGGGTTGCCATTTCCTTCTCCAATGCATGAAAGTGAAAAGTGGAAGTGAAGTCGCTCAGTCGTGTCCGACTCTTAGCGACCCCATGGACTGCAGCCTACTAGGCTCCTCCATCCATGGGATTTTTTTCCTCTATCTCATTTTCATTATGTGCAAAATATAGAGCTGATATGTACATAACATGATTTTTCAAAGACCTAAATTGGATAAATGTGGAAAACTGTTTCACAGAACTTTTGAGAACAGTCACACAAAAAAGATGCATTTCCATTCCTTCAGTTCAGTTCAGTTGCTCAGTAGTGTCCGACTCTTTGTGGCCCCATGAATCACAGCACGTCAGGCCTCCCTGTCCATCACCAACTCCCAGAGTTCACTCAAACTCATATCCATCAAATTGGTGATGTGATCCAGCCATTTCATCATCTGTCATCCCCTTCTCCTCCTGCCTCCAATCCCTCCCAGCAACAGGGTCTTTTCCAATGAGTCAACTCTTTGCATGAGGGGGCCAAAGTATTGGAGTTTCAGCTTTAGCATCACTCCTTCCAATGCATATCCAGGACTGATCTCCTTTAGAATGAATTGGTTGGATCTCCTTGCAGTCCAGGGGACTCTCAAGAGTCTTCTCCAACACCACAGTTCAAAAGCATCAATTCTTCAGTGCTCAGCTTTCTTCACAGTCCAACTCTCATATCCACACATGAGGACTGGAAAAACTATAGCCTTGACTAGACAGACCTTTGTGGACAAAGTAATGTCTCTGCTTTTTAATATGCTATCTAGGTTGGTCATAACTTTCTTTCCAAGGAGTAAGCATCTTTTAATTTCAATACTTCAATCACCATCTGCAGTGATTTTGGAGACCAAAAAAATAAAGTCTGACACTGTTTCCACTGTTTTCCCATCTATTTGCCATGAAGTGATGGGACCAGATGCGATGATCTTAGTTTTCTGAATGTTGAGCTTTAAGCCAACTTTTTCACATTCCTCTTTCACTTTCATCAAGAGGCTCTTTGGTTCCTCTTCACTTTCTGCCATACGGGTGGTGTCATTTGCATATCTGAGGTTATTGCTATTTCTCCCGGCAATCTTGATTCCAGCTAGTGCTTCTTCCAGCCCAGTGTTTCTCATGATGTACTCTGAATAGAAGTTAAATAAGCAGGGTGACAATATACAGCCTTGACGTACTCCTTTTCCTATTTGGAACCAGTCTGTTGTTCCATGTCCAGTTCTAACTGTTGCTTCCTGACCTGCATACAGGTTTCTCAAGAGGGAGGTCAGATGGTCTGGTATTCCCATCTCTTTCAGAATTTCCCACAGTTTATTGTGATCCACACAGTCAAAGATTTTGGCGTAGTCAATAAAGCAGAAATAATGTTTTTCTGGAACTCTCTTCCTTTTTCCATGATCCAGCGGATGTTGGCAATTTGATCTCTGGTTCCTCTGCCTTCTCTAAAACCAGCTTGAACATGTGGAAGTTCATGGTTCACGTATTGCTGAAGCCTGGCTTGGAGAATTTTGAGCATTTCTTTATTAGCGTGTGAGATGAGTGTAATTGTGTGGTAGTTTGAGCATTCTTTGGCATTGCCTTTCTTTGGGATTGCAATGAAAACTGACCTTTTCCAGTCCTGTGGCCACTGCTGAGTTTTCCAAATTGGCTGGCATATTGAGTGCAGCACTTTCACAGCATCATCTGTCAGTATTTGAAAGAGCTCAACTGGAATTCCATCACCTCCACCAGCTTTGTTCGTAGTGATGCTTTCTAAGGCCCACTTGACTTCACATTCCAGGATGTCTGGCTCTAGGTCAGTGATCACACCATTGTGATTATCTGCATTGTGAAGATCTTTTTTGTACAGTTCTTCTGTGTATTCTTGCCACCTCTTCTTAATATCTTCTGCTTCTATTAGGTCCATACCATTTCTGTCCTTTATCGAGCCCATCTTTGCATGAAATCTTCCCTTGGTATATCTAATTCTCTTCAAGAAATCTCTAGTCTTTCCCATTCTGTTTTTCCTCTATTTCTTTGCACTGATCACTGGGGAAGGCTTTCTTATCTCTCCTTGCTATTCTTTGGAACTCTGCATTTAGATGCTTATATCTTTCCTTTTCCCCTTTGCTTTTTGTTTCTCTTCTTTTCACAGCTATAATAACTTTAATCAATATATTTAAATATCTACATAATAATCATCTGTGCTTTTGCTTATTATCTTGTTTCTCACATCTGACATAACTTTATATATATGGAATTAAAAAAATACATAAATGAAACATACATGTTTCCTAAATAATTTTTTCACAAAGTCTTCTACAAAGAAAAAGTGATGCAACTGGCTGAAAACATTTTTCTAATGTTGCTCTACAAAGTAATATTCTAATGTATACTTTCCTTAAGAGGGATATTATAGATTTAAATGATCTAATAGCTCCCACAGTAATTACTCTGAAATTTAAAAGTATCCATTGAGAAGAAAGAAGACCAAAATGCCTAGTATAGCATATTATACTATACTAGTATATGTATCAGAGAAGGCAATAGCACCCCACTCCAGTACTCTTGCCTGGAAAATCCTATGGACAGAGGAGCCTGGTAGGCTGCAGTCCATGGGGTCGCTAAGAGTCAGACATGACTGAGCGACTTCACTTTTACTTTTCACTTTCATGCATTGGAGAAGGAAATGGCAACCCACTCCAGTGTTCTTGCCTAGAGAATCCCAGGGACGGGGGAGCCTGGTGGGCTGCCATCTATGGGGTCACACAGAGTTGGCCACGACTGAAGTGACTTAGCAGCAGCAGTATATATATAGATTTCTAGTTGTCATTTGTATATATAGATTTCTAGTTGTCATTCAACAGTCAATCTACATTTCTCTCAAGGTATGAATTATACTCGAGGTATGAATAATCCTTTCTCACACAGCTAAAGCCTGCTTCTTGTGGCTGAAGATGGAGACAAATGGAGAAACATCTGACTGAGACCTAATATAGCAAGTACTAAGTCAATAAAGGCCATATTACCTCCCATGTCAGGAGCACCCACTTACCTCTCAACTGACTTGTGGGACCAAGAATGAAAAACATGATAAATTTTTCCCAAGCATCATTAATCTTTTATTATCTATAGACTTTTAAATTCATTCAGTTATAGCCATAATGTAGGTCTTAGAGTCAGTATTAACTAAGATCCATGACCACATTGTTAATCTGGGTTGCTTCTTAGATTTCAATTCAGACACCTCTCCTACAAGTTCCAAGTCTTTAGTACAGAGAGAATCCATGTTATCTGTACTTTTTATAAACACCCTTAGGACTTCCCCGGTGGCTCAGATGGTAAAGTGTCTGTCTACAATGCAGGAGACCTGGGTTCGATCCCTGCGTTGGGAAGATTCCCTGGAGAAGGAAATGGCAACCCACTCCAGTACTCTTGCCTAGAAAATCCCATGGACGGAGGAGCCTGGCGCAGGCTACTGCCCATGAGGTCGCAAAGAGTCGGACATGACTGAGTGAGTTCGCTTTCACTTTCAATCTAATATTTGGTCATCTTTGGAAAATACCTTTCCGACTATAGGTGTGAAAAATATGTTTGTCTTAACTAATTAGCCAACCAAATAAACAAGGGGCATGTTAAAAAATATATATAACACCATTCAACATTTTATGGAGCAAACATTTAATATTTTAAATTGCATGAGGTTGTACATTATCAAACATATGACTAAGATACTACTTTTTCAAACTCTCATTGAAGAACTAAACACAGTAACAATGCTGAAACCAAAGGATCTTAAAGTTAGAAAGAACTTGGAATATCCTACATTCCACCTTGAATTCTGCAGGGTTCACCTGATCATCTAAGAATGGAAGACACTGAGTGTGCAACTCTAAATGTCTGTAGAATCCACTGCAAAATGGAATCACAGTAAAAGATGTAGGAATGTGTAGCTCCAGCAAAACCTCAACATTTACCATAATGAGCAACATAAATTTGCCAAAACTTTTTTATAAAAAGAATCAGAGAGGAAGGGGGGAAAATGATTAAAGAACTCAGAAAATTAAACACTCTGGCAATACATAAAATGTTCCTAAATGAGGAGATTTGAACTATGAGACATGACAGAAAGGCTGTGTTCTATTTCCATAAGGAGCAGGACCCCTGTTGCTTCTGTCTTACACTGTTCTGTCCCTACCATGGGACTTTTTAATCCTTCCTATTTGCTTAATCTCACAGAAAACTAAGATCAATCTGATCACATGGACCACAGCCTTGTCTAATTCAATGAAACTATGAGCCATGCCATGTAGGGCCATCCAAGACGGATGGGTCATGTTGGAGAGTTCTGACAAAACGTGGTCTGCTGGAGAAGGGAATGGTAAGCCACTTCAGTATTCGTGCCCTGAGAACCCCATGAAGAGTATGAAAGGCCCAAAAGATAGGACACTGAAAGATGAACTCCCCAGGTCAGTAGGTACCCAATATGCTACTGGAGATCAGTGGAGAAATAACTCCAGAAAGAATGAAGAGATGGAGCCAAAGCAAAAACAACACCCAGTTGTGGATGTGACTGGTGATAGAAGCAAAGTCTGATGCAGTAAAGAGCAATATTGCATAGGAACCTGGAATGTTAGGTCCATGAATCAAGGCAAATTAGAAGTGGTCAAACAGGAGATGGTAAGAGTGAATGTGGACATTTTAGGAATCAGGGAACTAAAATGGACTGGAATGGGTGAATTTAGCTCAGATGACCATTATACCTACTATTGTGTGGAAGAATCCCTTAGAAGAAATGGAGTAGCCATCATAGTCAACAAAAGAGTCCAAAATGCAGTACTTGGATGCAATCTCAAAATGACAGAATGATCTCTGTTCATTTCCAAGGCAAACCATTCAATATCACAGTAATCCAAATCTATGCTCCGACCAGTAATGCTGAAGGAGTTGAGGTTGAATGGTTCTATGAAGACCTACAAGATCTTCTATAACTAACCCCCAAAAAAGATATCCTTTTCATTATAGGGGCCTGGAATGTAAAAGTAGGAAGTCAAGAAATACCTGAAGTAACAGGCAAGATTGCCCTTGGAGTACAGAATGGAGCAGGACAAAGGCTAATAGAGTTTTGTCAAGAGAACGCACTGGTCATAGCAAACACCCTCTTCCAACAACACAAGAGAAGACTCTACACATGGACATCACCAGATGGTCAATACCGAAATCAGATTAATTATATTCTTTGCAGCCAAAGATGGACAAGCTCTATAGAGTCAGCAAAGAACAAGACTGGGAGATGACTGTGGCTCAGATCATGAACTTATTGACAAAATCAGACTTAAATTGGAGAAAGTAGGGAAAATCACTAGACCATTCAGGTATGACGTAAATCAAATCCCTTACAATTATACAGTGAAAGTGAGAAAGAGATTCAAAGGATTAGATCTGATACACAGAGTGCCTGTAGAACTGTGGATAGAGGTTCGTGAAATTGTACAGGAGGCAGGGATCAAGACCATACCCAAGAAAAAGAAATGCAAAAAGGCAAAATGGTTGTCTGAGGAGGTCTTACAAATAGCTGAGAAAAGAAGACAAGTGAAAGGCAAAGGAGAAAAGGGAAGATATACCCATATGAATGCAGAGTTCCAAAGAATAGCAAGGAGAGATAAGAAAGCCTTCCTCAGTGATCAGTGCAAAGAAATAGTAGAAAACGACAGAATAGGAAAGACTAGAGATACCAAGGGAACATTTCATGCAATGGGTACAATAAAGGACAGAAATGGTATGGACCTAACAGAAACACAAGATATTAAGAACAGGTGCAAGAATACACAGAATAACTATATAAAATAGATCATCACAACCCAGATAATCACAATGGTATGATCACTCACCTAAAGCCAGGCATCCTGGAGTCCCAAATTCAAATGGGCCTTAGGAAGCATCACTGCAAACAAAGCTAGTGGAGGCGAAGAAATTCCAGTTGAGCTATGTCAAATCCTAAAAGATGATGCTGTGAAAGTGCTGCACTCAATATGCTAGCAAATTTGGAAAACTCAGCAGTGGCCACAGGACTGGAAATATCAATTTTAATTCCAATCCCAAAGAAAGGCAATGCCAAAGAATGTTTAAACTACCACACAATTGCACTCATCTCACACGCTAGTAAAGTAATGCCCCAAATTCTCCAAGCCAGGCTTCGACATTACATGAACTGTGAACTTCCATATGCTTAATATGGATTTAGAAATGGCAGAGGAATCAGAGATTAAGTTGCCAACATCTGTTAGAGCATTGAAAAAACAGGATGTTCCAGAAAAACATCTATTTCTGCTTTATTGACTATGCCAAAGCCTTTGACTGTGTAGATCACAACAAACTGTGGAAAATTCTGAAAGAGATGGGAATACCAGACCACCTGACCTTCCTCTTGAGAAACCTGTATGCAGGTCAGGAAGCAACAGTTAGAACTGGACATGGAACAACAGACTGGTTCCAAATAGGAAAAGGAGTATGTCAAGGTTGCATATTGTCAGCCTGCTTATTTAACTTATATGCAGAGTACATCATGAGAAACGCTGGGATGGAAGAAGCACTAGCTGGAATCAAGATTGCCAAGAGAAATATCAATAATCTTAGATATGCAGATGACACCACCCTTATGGCAGAAAGTGAAGAGAAGCTAAAAAGCCTCTTGATGAAAGTGAAAGAGGAGAGTGAAAAGGTTGGCTTAAAGCTCAACATTCAGAAAAGTGAGATCATGGCACCTGGTCCCATCACTTCATGGGAAGTAGATGGGGAAATAGTGGAAACAGTGGCTGACTTTATTTTGGGGGGCTCCAAAATCACTGCAGATGGTGATTGCAGCCATGAAATTAAAAGATGCTTACTCCTTGGAAGGAAAGTTATGACCAATCTAGACAGCATATTAAAAAGCAGAGACGTTACTTTGCCATCAAAGGTCCATCTAGTCAAGACTATGGTTTTTCCAGTGGTCATGTATGGATGTGAGAGTTGGACTGTGAAGAAAGCTGAGCACCGAAGAATTGATGCCTTTGAACTGTAGTGTTGGAGAAGACTCTTGAGAGTCCCTTGGACTGCAAGGAGATCCAACCAGTGCATCCTGAAGGAGATCAGTCCTGGGTGTTCATTGGAAGGACTGATGCTAAAGCTGAAACTCCAATACTTTGGCCACCTCATGTGAAGAGTTGACTCGTTGGAAAAGACTCTGATGCTGGGAAGGATTGGGGGCAGGAGAAGAAGGGGACGACAGAGGATGAGATGGCTGGTTGGCATCACCGACTCGATGGACGTGGGTCTGAGTGGACTCTGGCAGTTGGTGATGGACAGGGAGGCCTGGCGTGCTGCGATTCATGGGGTTGCAAAGAGTCGGACATGACTGAGTGACTGAATGAACTGAACTGAAGAGACATTCACAGGAGAAAATCAAATTTAATTATGTAACTATGTAATTTCTCATGGGAAATCCAAACATGAGAAATTCCAAAGATGGACAAGATGATACACACATACACACACACACACACACACACACACCAATTCACAGAGAGATATTTGCTAGGTTCTGAGCTGTCTAACACACCAAGTTTATATTATATACTCTAGGTATCTCTGGTGAAACTCCCTTCCTAGAACAGGTCCTGAATCTAGATTCTTTTAGGCAACTGGGGGAAGGTCAAAGGTTCTTCCTGAGTCTTTTGTGTGTTAAATACAATCAAGCTGAAATAATCCTTATGCCAAAGAGATCCCTTTAGAAGTGGCAAATTCTGCTTCCCTACAAAAGCAAGTCTATTAGAGGCTCACTTAATGTTGTTCAGTAAATTTTCATTCTAATGAATACATAAAATAAAGAACAGACACTTGAGATGTCAAGTAAAAAGTAATTATGCTATCACCCTTTCATTTGCAAAAATATTTATAAAGTCATTACCATGAACCTGACATTATATTGATGGTATATTATTGTTTTCAAATATTAATTCTACGGTTCATTAGAAAACATAAATTTTAAATGAGCATGTGGCCTTACAGTTATGCATAACTCTTATCAGTCCAGAGGTGGATAAAAATGGATCACCATCCATCATCTACCCCAAACTGCAAGACTTTGGTTGTGTATGTTAGGGTCTCCTCCAGTCCAGATCTACCCATCAACTTTGGAACCATTACATGGAAAGAAAAACAGTCATGAATGAGGATGCTAACTCTTTTATGGCTGTTATATTAGTTTAGCCTATATCCTAAGAAATACAGTGAACTTCAACCAACCTTTTGTATGGAGCTGCGTATCTTTGAATATTAAGTGTATTTAATATGTCAGTCTCAATCTAATGATGCAGATGACTATTGCTAGGAATGACTAGGAATACCTGAGGCCTGAAGTACTGTGGCAGCCCCATTTTTCCCAGCGAGCCAGTACTGTATGGGTCAGGCCCTTGTGGTTCTTATTATGATTGAAGGACACAATTTAGGAATGCAAAGTGGATAATATTGTCAGTTATGCTCCAGACATACATAGGCCATGTGCAATTTTATGTGGTCTCTAAATTAATCTGTATTTGGGGGTAGGGGAAAGATGGATGAGGAGATCTGACTTAACTAGGTGTCACTTTCTAATAGGGATCAGGAAATCATCTTAATCTTAATATTAGCGCCTTTTTTCCACCTGGCAAAACTAAAACTATGCTAGTACACAAAGTATCACTTAGGTTCTTGAGAACAAAGGAAAAGGAGCCCAAGAGAAGCAACAGGCAATTAGAAGGGAAAGACCTCTGAATCTTTAATAGACAAAACTCTTTTTAGTTGGAAGGTGCAGGCAGCTTTCTTTCTTATATAAATTTAATTTCTAAAGTGCCTCTAATGACACTGAAAAGGTGGACAATAGTGCTGAGCATATTTAAAGACTTTCAAACTTATCTACCTTTCTTTTTTCTCTTTTTCTTGTGACCCATACCTGAATTCAATCTCCATCTCCTGACCCAGAAGCCACAGGTCCAAACATACTTTTTGTCTTATCAGGTAGACTGGCTCATGGATATTCATGAACAAGATTATTTCAGTTTCACAAAATAAAATCTTATACTTCTTCATATTCAAGTTTTACTATAAATAATAACCTCATAATACAAACAATGAAGAGTCAATGGAAGACTTCAGTAAGGAAATAAGAATAGATTTGTATTTTAGAAACAGTATTCTTGAAATCTATCTGAAAGGATAGATAAATTTCCCTGCAAGTCAAAAATAAGGCATATCACATTCATTTATGAAAGGACTATATTAGAGAGGGGTACATCAGCATATCCAACCTGTGGCTGCTCTGGGAATTTTTGCTACTCAATGTACAAAGGCTCTGCTCGACCTTTTCAACTGTTATTTTAAACTTGCCAGAACTTGATATGGGAAATTCCTTCACTTAAGAAGAAGAATAAATAGGAAGACTGGCTGCAAACCTATGAAATTATTGATAATGAAACTAATTAGGAGAAATTTAAAAATGTATACAAATATGAATGTATACAACTAAGTGGAGAAACTGACATTAAAACTCAGCTCTACAGCCCCATCCATCAGCAGACAGGGTGCCTAAAGCCATACTGAGCTCACAGCTACCCCTAAACATATACCTTGACATGGTCCTGCTCATCAGTGGGACAAGACCCAGCACTACCCACCATTGGGCAGGCATCACTTCCTCTTACTGGGAAAACTGCATAAGGCTTAGGACCAAACTTACCCACCAGATGACAAAAACCAAAAGCAACAGGAGCTATGATCCTCCAGCCAACAGAAGAGAGACCACAAACACAGAAAGGCAGACAAAATGAAAGTGCAGAGAAAAATGTTCTGGATGAAGGAAAAAGTAAAAACCCACAAAAACAACTAAGTAAAGTGAAGATAGGGAACCCATCTGAAAATGACTTTACAGTAATGATAGTAAAGATGATCCAAGATCTCATAAAAAGAATAGAGGCACAGACTAAGAAGTTACAAGAAATGTTTAATGAAGAGTTAGAAGATTTAAAGAACAAAAGAGCAGACATAAACAACACAATAGATGGAATGAAAAATACACTAGAAGGAACTGATAGCAAAATAACTGAAGTAGAAGAACAAATACGTGAACTGGAAGACAAAATCATGGAAATCACCAATGTGGAACAGAATAAAGAAAAAAGAATGAAAAGAAATGAGGACGGTCTCAGAGACCTCTGTTGCTGTTGTTCAGTTGCTAAGTCATGTCCAATTCATTGGGGCATAATTCAATGCATGGACATTCACATGACAGTGGTCCCAAAAGGATAATAAACAGAGGAAGAGCCTGAAAAAATATTTGAACAGATCGTAGCTAAAAATTCCCTAATATGAGAAAGGAAACACTCAAGTAGAGGAAGCACAAAAATCCTACACAAGATAAACCTAAGGAGGAACACACTGAGACACATATAAATCAACGTGACAAGAATTAAAGACAAATAAAAATATTAAAAGCAACAAGGGAAAGCAACAAACAACTTGCAAAGGAATCCCTGTAATGTTATCAGCTGATTTTTCAGCAGAATTCTGTAGGCCAGAAGAGAGTGGCACAATATATTTACAGTGATGAAAGGGGAAACCCTGCAACAAGAATACTCTGCTCAGCAAGGTTCTCATTCAGATTCAAAGGTGAAATCAAAAGTTTTGCAGACAAGCAAAAACTAAGAAAATTCAGCACCATCAAACCAGCCTTATAACAAATCCTAAGGGAACTTCTCTATGCAGAAAAAGAAAAGGCCACAACTAGAATCAAGAAAATTATGAATAGGAAAGCTCACTGATAAAGGCAAACATAAAGTAAATGTAGGAAATCATCTACACCCAAATATGATACAAAAACCAGCAATCACAAGAAGACGACAGTACTAGTACATGATAATTGAAAAGGCACTGGAAATTAAGAGACCAGCAACTTAAAACAGTCTTGTACATATATACACTGTTATATCAAAACCACATGAGAAACCACAAACCAAAAATCTACAGCAGATACACAAAAAAAGAAAAGTAATCCATACACAACACTAACAATAGACATTGATAACAAGAGAACACAAAAGTAAGGGAAAATAAAAGACCTTTCAAAAAGTCCAAAACAATTAGACAAATGGCAATAAAACATGCATATTGATAATACTCATATAAGACAAAATAGACTTTAAAATAATGTTACAGGAGTGAAAGAAGGGCACTACACAATGATCAAGGAATTAATCCAAGAAGATATAACAATTATAAATACACATGCAACACAGGTACACCTCAATATATAAGGCAAATGCTAATACCCATTAAAGGAGAAGTCTACACTAGCACAATAATACTAGGGCACTTAAATCAGTGGATAGATCATCCAGATGGTCAGTAATGTAAAACAGGCCTTAAATGACACATTAGACCAAATGAATTTGGTATTTCCATCTGAAAGGAGCAGAAATCACTTTTTCTCAAGTGCACATGGAACATTCTCCAGAATGGATCACATCTTGGGCCACAAATCAAGCCTTGGTAAACTTAACAAAATGGAAAGCATATCAAACATCTTTTCCAACTACAATGTTATGAAATTACAAATCAATTACAGGAAAAAATTGTAAAAAAATGCAAACACACAGAGGCTAAACTATGCTGCTAAACAATGAATCACTGAAGAAATCAAATAGGAAATAAATAAATATCTAGGCCAAATGACAACAAAAAACATTGATCCAAAACCTATGGGATGTAGCAAAAGCAATTTTAAGAGAGAAGATTGTACCAATACAAACTTACCTCAGGATACAAACAAAATCTCAATAAATAGTCTAACCTTACATCTAAAGCAACTAGAGAAAGAAGAACAAACAAAACCTGAAGTTAGTAGAAGGAATAAAATCAGAAAAACCAGGGCAGAAATAAATGAGAGATGAGGAAAACAACAGAAAAAAAATCAATGAAAGTAAAAGCTGATTCTTTGAAAAGATAAACAAAATTGATAAACTCTTAGCCAGATTCAACATGAAGAAAAAGAGAGAGGATTAAAAAAAATTAGAAATAGAAAAGGAAAAGTTTAAACTGGCACCACAGAAATATAAAGAATCATAAGACTACTACAAACAATTATATGCCAATGAAATGGACAACCTAGAAAAAAATGGATAAATTCTTAGAAATATACAACCTTCCCAGACTTAACCATGAATAAATAGAAAATATGAACAGATCAATCACAAGTACTGGAATTTAAAGAGTGTTTAAAAACTTCCAAAAAATTAAAGTCCAGGACCAGATGGCTTTATGGGCAAATTCTATCAAACACATAGAGAAGAGTTAATAATATTCTTCTGAAACTCCTTCAAAAAATTACAGAGTAATGAACACTCCCAAGCTCATTCTATGAGGCCATCATAACCCTGATAAGAAAATCAAACAAAGCTACCACAAAAAATGAAAATTATAGGCCAATATTACTAATGATATGGGCTTCCCTGGTGGCTCAGATGGTAAAGAATCCATCTGCAATGTAGGAGATCTGGGTTCAATCCCTGGGTTGGGAAAATCCCCCTGGAGGAGGGCATGGCAACCTACTCCAGTATTCTTGCCTGGAGAATTCCATGGACAGAGGAGCCTGGCGGGCTACAGTCCATGGGGTCGCAAAGAGTTGGACATGACTGAGCAACTAAGCACAGCACATCACTGATGAACACAGGCAAAATAATTCTCAACAAAAAAATTAACAAACTGCAGCCACAATGCATTAAAAGGATCAAGTAGAATTTATCCCAGGGGTGCAAGAATTTTTTAATACCTGCAGATCAACCAGTGTGATATAACACACTAACAAATTGAAGAATAAAAACCATATGATCACCTCAATAAATACAGAAAAAGCTTTTGATAAAATTTGACATTCACATATGAAAAAAACCCTCCAGAAAGTGGAAACAGAGGGAATTTACCTCAACACAATAAAGGCCATATATGACAAACCCACAGTTATTATCATTCTCAAAGGTGAAAAGAAAGCTGAAAGCATTCTAAGACCAGGAAAAAGGCAAGTATATTCACTGTCATCAATTTTACTCAACACAGTTTTGGAAGTCCTCACCATGGCAATCACAGAAGAAAAGAAATAAAAAGAATCCAAACTGGAAAAGAAGTAAAAATGTTCCTGTTTGTAGATGACATGATAGTACACATAGGAAACCCTAAAGATGCTACAGAAAACTACCAGAGCTCATCAATGAGTTCAGTCAAGTTGCACTATGCAAAATTAATGTACAAGAATCTTTCATAGTCCTATACACTAACAACAAAATATTAGAAAGAGAAATTAATGAAATAATCCCATCAAAATACTAGAAAGAGAAATTAAGGAAATAAGTCCATTTACTGTTGTAGTAAAAAGAATAAAATACCTAGGAATAGACCTGCTTAAGGAGACAAAAGACTGGTACTCTGAAAACAATACAATGCTCATGAAAGAAATCTAAGATGACTCAACAGATGGAATGATATACCATGTTCCTGGATTAAAAGAATCAATATTGTCAAAATGATTATACTACCTAAGTCAATCTATAGATCCAGTGCAATCTCCATCAAATTACCAATGACATTTTTCAGTGAACTAAGACAAAAAAACTATAATTTGTATGGAGACACAAGACTCTGACTTCCTGGCTTCAGAATATACTACAAAGCTACAGTAATAAAACAGCATGGTACTGGCACACAAACAGAAATATAGATCAGTGGGACAGGATAGGAAGCCCAGAAACAAATCCATGCACTTATGGTCAATTAATCTATGACAAAGGAGGCAAGAATATACAATATATAAAAAACAGTCTCTTCAATAAGGGGTGCTGGGAAAACTGGACAGCTACATGTAAAAGAATGAAACTAGAAAATTTTCTAACACCATTCACAAAAATAAACTCAAAAAGAATGAAAGACCAAAATGTAAGATCAGATGCTATAAAACTCTTACAGAAAAACATAGGCAGAACACTCTTATTTTTAAATTTATTTATTTTTTATTGAAGGATAATTGCTTTACAGAATTTTGCTGTTTTCTGACAAACCTCAACATGAATCAGCCATAGGTATATGTATATCCCCTCCCTTTTGAACCTCCCTCCCATCTCCCTCCCTATCCACCCTTTTGGGTTGATACAGGGTCCCTGTTTGAGTTTCCTGAGCCATACAGCAAATTCCCATTGGCTATTTATTTTACATATGGTATTCTTTGATATAAATCTTAGCAATATCTTTTTTGATCTACCTCCTAGATTAATGAAAATAAAAACAAAAATTAACAAAGGGGGTCAAATTAAACCTAAAAGCTTCTGCACAGCAAATGAAACCATACAGAAGTGCAAAGACAATCACAGAATGGGAGAAAATATTTGCAAATGAAACAAGTAACAAGGGATTAATGTCCAAAATATACAAACAGCTTATGTAGCTCAATATCTCCCCTTCCAAAAAAATTTTTTTAATGGGCAGAAGGTCTAAACAGACATTTCTCCAAAGAAGACATATAAATGGCCAAAATAGGACATAAAAAAAAAAAAAGCTCAACATCACTAGTTATCAGAGAAATGCAAATCAAAACTAGAATGAGGTATCACTTCACACCAATCAGAATGACCATCATCAAAAAGTCTACAAAACAACAAATGCACGGTTGGTGGGAACGTGAATCAGTACAATCACTGTGGAGAACAAACGGAGGCTGCTTAAAAACCTAAAAATAGAACTCCAAATTCTCCAGCAATCTTACTCCTGGGCATACATCTGGAGAAAACCATAATTTGAAAAGATAAATGTACCCTGAGATGTTCAAGATGTTCATTGCAGCACTATTTACAATAGCCAAGACATGGAAACAACCTAAATATCCATCAACAGAGTAATGAATAAAGTCCAGTACATATGAGAAAGTTACAGTTAGGCAGTTTGGTAGGGAGTCCAGGGACCCACAAGAAGGAAGAGGAGGCAAACACTTTTCTTCATTTCTTTTGTCTTAGTCACCTAGGCCCTGTAATTGCTCAGTTCAGCTCAGTTCAGTTCAGTCGTGTCCAAATCCTTGCGAACCCATGAACCTCAGCACGTCAGGCCTCCCTGTCCATCATCAACTCCATCATCATCCAAACTCATGTCCATTGAGTCTGTGATGCCATCCAACCATTTCATCCTCTGTCATCCCCCTCTCTTCCTGCCTTCAATCTTTCCCAACATCAGGGTCTTTTCATATGAGTCAGCTCTTCTCATCAGGTGGCCAAAATACTGGAGTTTCAGCTTCAACATCAGTCCTTCCAATGACACCCAGGACAGATCTCCTTTAGGATGGACTGGTTGGATCTACTTGCTGTCCAAGGGATTCTCAAGAGTCTTCTCCAACACCACAGTTCAGAAGCATCAATTCTTTTGTGCTCAGCTTTCTTTACAGTCCAACTCTCACATCTACACATGAATATTGGAAAAACCATAGCCTTGACTAGATGGACCTTTGTGGACAAAGTAATGCCTCTGCTTTTTAATATGTTGTCTAGGTTAGTCATAACTTTCCTTCCAAGGAGTTCAGTTCAGTGGCTCAGGCATGCCCGACTCTTTGTGACCCCATGAACCACTGCACGCCAGACCTCCCTGTCCATCACCAACTGAGGAGTTCACCCAAACCCATGTCCATTGAGTTGGTGATGCCATCCAACCATCTCTCTCTGTCATCCCCTTCTCCCCCTGCCCTCAACCTGACGCAGCATCAGGATCTTTTCAAATGAGTCAGCCCTTCGCATCAGGTAGCCAAAGAATTGGGAGTTTCAGCTTCAACATCACTCCTACCAATGAACACCCAGGACTGATCTCCTTTAGGATGCACTGGTTGGATCTCCTTGCAGTCCAAGGGACTCTCAAGAGTCTTCTCCAACATCACAGTTCAAAAGCATCAATACTTCTGCGCTCAGCTTTCTTTATAGTCCAACTCTCACATCTATGCATGACCACTGGAAAAACATAGCCTTGACTAGACGGACCTTTGTTGGCAAAGTAATGTCTCTGCTTTTCAATATGCTGTCTAGGTTGGTCATAACTTTCCTTCCAAGGAGTAAGCATCTTTTAATTTCATGGCTGCATCACCATCTGCAGTGATTTTGGAGCCCAGAAAAATAAAACAGCCACTGTTTCCACTGTTTTCCCATCTATTTGCCATGAAGTGATGGGACCGGATGCCACGATCTTAGTTTTCTGAATGTTGAGTTTTAAGCCAACTTTTTCACAATCCTCTTTCACGTTCATCAAGAGGCTCTTAGTTCTTCACTTTCTGCCATAAGCTTGGTGTCATCTGCATATCTGAGGTTATTGATATTTCTCCTGGCAATCTTGATTCCAGCTTGTGCTTCTTCCAGCCCAGCAATTCTCATGATGTACTCTGCATAGAAGTTAAATAAGCAGGGTGACAATATAAAGCCTTGATGTGCTCCTTTTCCTATTTGGAACCAGTCTGTTGTTCCATGTCCAGTTCTAACTGTTGCTTCCTGACCTGCATACAAGTTTCTCAAGAGGCACATCAGGTGGTCTGGTACTCCCATCTCTTGAAGAATTTTCCACAGTTTATTGTGATCCACACAGTCAAAGGCTTTGGCATAGTCAATAAAGCAGAAATAGATGTTTTTCTGGAATTCTCTTGCTTTTTTGATGATTCAGTGTTGGCAATTTAATCTCTGGTTCCTCTACCTTTTCTAAAACCAGCTTGAACATCTGGAAGTTCACGGTTCATGTATTGCTGAAGCCTGGCCTGGAGAATTTTAAGCATTACTTTGCTAGCATGTGAGATGAGTGCAATTGTGCGATAGTTTGAGCATTCTTTGGCATTGCCTTTATTTGGAATTGGAATGAAAACTGACCTTTTCCAGTCCTGTGGCCACTGCTGAGTTTTTCAAATTTGCTTGCATATTGAGTGCAGCACTTTCACAACACAGCATCATCTTTCAGGACTGGAAAAAGCTCAAATGGAATTCCATCACCTCCACTACCTTTGTTTGATAGGACCAAATGCCATGATCTGAGTTTTCTGAATGTTGAGCTTTAAGTCAACATTTTCACTCTCCTCTTTCATTTTCATCAAGAGGCTCTTTAGTTCTTCTTCACTTTCTGCCATAATCATGGTATCATCTGCATATCTGAGGTTATTGATATTTCTCCCGGCAATCATGATTCCAGCTTGTGCTTCTTCCAGTCCAGCGTTTCTCATGATGTACTCTGCATATAAGTTAAATAAGCAGGCTGACAATATACAGCTTTAACATACTCTTTTTCTATTTGGAACCAGTATGTTGTTCCATGTCCAGTTCTAACTGTTGCTTCCTAACCTGCATACAGGTTTCTTAAGAGGCAGGTCAGGTGGTCTGGTATTCCCATCTCTTTCAGAATTTTCCACAGTTTGTTGTGATCCACACAGTCAAAGGCTTTGGCATAGTCAATAAAACAGAAATGGATGTTTTTCTGGAACTCTCTTGCTCAAGGACATGCTTATTTAAAAGAAAAAAAAAAAAGCTCTGTGTAAATTTTGTAACAATATATTTCATTTGAAAACTGGCCTTTCTTTAAGTATAATATATCTTGCTTGTGGGAATGCTTTTTTTAGGCTCTATGTCTCTATGTTAATGATTATAATTGTATCAAATCTTGCCTGGGAATCTGTTTCTCAAGACTTGTACCCCTAATTACACAGCAACAGTACATCTTGTCCAGAGAAGTTGCCTGGAACCTGTTATCCCTGGCTAATATGTGTCAAAGTTATCTCAGGATGTATGCCGTGGGAAAGGGTCTAGTGGAACTTTAACAACCTTGAGGCATTCTTTTTATCTGTCCTCAGCAGCCAGTTGAAAAGCATATAATGCCCTGTTTAAACTAGTGAGGTAGGTACTCTCTTACCCACTGCCAGTGTCTTTTGCTGGAGGCTTCCTCTATACTTTTCACTCTACTACTGCTACTGCTAAGTCACTTCAGTCGTGTCTGACTTTGTGTGACCCCATAGATGGCAGCCCACCAGGGTCCGCCATCCCTGGGACTCTCCAGGCAAGAACCCTAGAGTGGGCTGCCATTTCCTTCTCCAATGCATGAAAGTGAAAAGTGAAACTGAAGTCGCTCAATCGTGTTCGACTCTTATCGACCCCATGGACTGCAGCCTACCAGGCTCCTCCGCCCATGGGATTTTCCAGGCAAGAGTACTGGAGTGGGGTGCCACTGCCTTCTCCGACTTTTCACTCTAATAAAAGCTTATTACACAAAGCTCTGAGTTACTGAGACCACATATTTTGGATACTGGAGTGAAATTTTCTCCTTCAGAGACCACAGATACTGGCACCATTCACTGTAAGCTAAGCTATTACAAATATACTATGGAGTATTACTCAGTCATAAAAAAGAATGAACTAATGCCATTTGCAGCAACATGGATGGACCAACATATTATTAGCTAAATGAATGGCAGAAAGTGAAGAGGAACTGAAAAGCCTCTTGACGAAAGTGAAAGAAGAGAGTGAAAAAGTTGGCTTAAAGCTCAACATTCAGAAAACTAAGATCATGGCATCTGGTCCCACCACTTCATGGGAAATAGATGTGGAAACAGTGGAAACAGTGTCAGACTTTATTTTTCTGGGCTCCAAAATCACTGCAGATGGTGATTGCAGCCATGAAATTAAAAGACGCTTACTCCTTGGACGAAAAGTTATAACCAACCTAGCTAAGTCACTTCAGTCGTGTCTGACTCTGTGCAACCCCATAGACGGCAGCCCACCAGGCTCCCCCGTTCCTGGGATTCTCCAGGCAAGAACACTGGAGTGGGTTGTCATTTCCTTCTCCAATGCATGAAGCTGAAAAGTGAAAGTGAAGTTGCTCAGTCATGTCCGACTCCTAGCGACTCCATGCACCACAAGCCACCAGGCTTCTCCATCCATGGGACTTTCCAGGCAAGAGTACTGGAGTGGGGTGCCATTGCCTTCTCCAAACCAACCTAGATAGCATATTAAAAAGCAGAGACATTACTTTGCCAACAAAGATCCGTCTAGTCAAGGCTATGGTTTTTCCAGTCGTCATGTATGGATGTGAGAGTTGGACTGTGAAGAAAGCTGAGTGCTGAAGAATTGATGCTTTTGAACTGTGGTGTTGGAGAAGACTCTTGAGAGTCCCTTGGACTGCAAGGAGATCCAACCAGTCCATTCTAAAGGAGATCAGTCCTGGGTGTTCATTGGAAGGACTGATGCTAAAGCTGAAACTCCAATACTCTGGCCACCTCATGCGAAGAGTTGACTCATTGGTAAAGACTCTGATGCTGGGAGGGATTGGGGGCAGGAGGAGAAGGGGATGACAGAGGATGAGATGGCTGGATGGTATTACCAACTCAATGGACGTGAGTTTGAGTGAACTCCAGGAGATGGTGATAGACAGGGAGGCCTGGCATGCTGCGATTCATGGTGTCGCAAAGAGTCGGACACAACTGAGTGGCTGAACTGAAAGACATATCACTCACATGTGAAATCTAATTTTTAAAGAATCATACAAATGAACTTCTTTACAAACCAGAAACAGACTCACAAATTTCAAAACAGACTTATATCTACCAGAGGGGCAACATGGATGGACAGGGATAAATTAGGATGTTGGGATTAACACATACAGACTACTATATATAAGATGGATAACCAACAGGGACTTACTGTATAGCACAGTGAAGTCTACTCAATAGTCTGTAAAAAGCCTATATAAGAAAAGAATTTGGAAAAGAATAAATACATGTATATGTATAACTGAATCACTTTGTTATGCATCTGAAACTTAGCACAACATTGTAAATCAACTAAAATCCAATAATGTTTTTTAAATTTTAGTTCTGCTCATCCGAGAAAAATAAAGCTTATGTTCACCCCAAGAAATTCCCTAACTTATTCATCTTGTTCAAGAAAGGCATTTACAAGTAGAAAACTGACAATTCAGAAGTGTATTTTGATACAGAGGAAGAGTTAAAAAATATCACAGGGAAGCTAAGTGGCAAATGCAAAATGTGTGTCTATGAAAATAACTGACTCAGTTCAAACAAGTCAAGGGCACAGAGAAACAAGAAGAGAAGGAAACTGCTCTGCATTAAGAGTTGTAAGGGACAAGTGTCAAGTGGACCTCCTTTGGATTTTTACTCAAACTCTAAACAAGTTTGAGGTAATAGGGCAATGTGACTACAAAAAGGCATTATTTCAGATGATATGAAAGAGTTACTCAATGTAAAATTGTTAAATGTGTGAATCTCAGTAAGATTATTTGAGAAAATAATTCTCTGTATGAGAGATGCCAGTTGAAGTTGTAGGGAAGAAATGACAAAGCCTGGAACACTTTATAATGTTTTAGAATTTTTCTAAAAAATGGAATAGGTAAACAAAAGTGCCGATCTTGAGAATTACTGAATCTATATGATAGGTATATATGAGCTCATTATGTTATTTTCTATATTTTTGTGTCTGTTTGAACCTTTTGTAATAAAACATATTAGTGTAAAAAAAAACTATTATAAAGATGTTACTTTTACCAAATTTAAGTGATTAATAAAAATTCCAGTAAGATTATGTCTTTGTGGACTAGATACAGTGTGTCTAAAATATATCTGTGATGATATTCCCAAGAATATCTAAGAACACAGTTTAAAAAAATGGATGGATTTCTTTCTTCCTTCCTTCTGTACATATTACTGTGTATTTATTAATTGATTTAAAAAATAAAACCCTGCAATATACTGCAGTTACAAGGTAAAAATTGGGTAAAGATAGAATTTTTCCATCCCAGAGCATGCAAACTAATTACTTGGGGAGGGTGGTGTTGGGGACGGATAGTATTGTGGAGAGATTAAGAGTACTGACTGTGGAAAGAGGAAGTTAGAAGCAAAGATACTGCCAAGAAAGGCACAGGGTGTCACACAAGATGTTCATGGTACTGGTCTCAGTAAATTAAAGGGGAAATTCATTCTCTAAAATGAAAGAAAACTTAAAAGTAGTGGAACATGGACTTTGGAGTCAAAGGTACCTGTGCTTGAATCCCATCTCTGTCCGTTCATAACTTTGTTAGTAGTTAGTTTCAGCACATGAATTTAGTCCTTTCAGCCTCAGTTTCCTTTTCCCTTATAAGTTGCAGAACTATGTAAACCTCATGTGATTACTGTGAGGAATAAATATGATGGAAAATGTAAAACACATAGCCAGGTACTGGCAAAAAGAAAGGAATGGATGAATGCGTAAGTCCCTAGGTAAGCTGATGTGGGAAGAAGGATAAATACAGAAATGTAGATGATAAATTACCAGAATTATAAGGCAGGGGCTGGGGGTGGGGGGAGGGGGAAGTGGAGCTAGTTCATCCTGCGTTTTCCCTATTCTGTAAAGAAGAGGTGAAATTTACTATTCAAAGTAGTGTGGAGGTGTGTTTTGCTGAAAAAAAAAATTAGATAAAAAAAGGAAATCGTATGGATATGGGTGGCATAGGTAGCAATCTGACATTAAATAAGAGGCCTCTTTAGGAGTTTAGAGGGCCTAGATGAGTAATAATGATAGCAGGATTGTAGAGTTCATTGTATGGAATTTTTTCTACTTGCTCCACAGCCAAGGTCTGGGACAGGAAAACAGGATGCTAAATTTATCCCAGCTTGGAAGAAGGAGGGAAATATCAAGAGTAGGATGTCAAGAAAATATGGTCATGCCAAGGGGCTAATATAAATGTCAGTTTATGGGACTCAGGCTGAGAAGGGAAGACAAACAGCAGAAGGTACACTGACTACTCTAGGAGAGCTTAAAGTGTGTGAGAGAGAAATTTTCCACAAAATGGCAAATTTTCATGCTTGCCAACATTAAGGTGGAGTGGAGGGAAACAAATGAAAACATCAGAAGACTAAGGTTTTGCAGAGATTATTAATTGTGATACTGGACTTTCCCTGGCTGATGTCAGAAATCTTGTCCTAGAAAGAACAAAACAGATAAACCTTCTGAGAAGCAGGATGGGCTAAGCGACCTCTGGAGGCAGACACCAGGAAAAAGAACCAGACTTGTATCTAGTAAAATGTAAACCAGATTGTCTGGAATGAGGTAGGTAATTAATCTGCTTTGCAAATGTCATCTTGTCCTCATGATCCACAATCAAAAACCACAAGTACAGAACATCCATGTGTGTTCCTGCCTGCTGGAGCCTGAAACATCAGAGGAGGTGGTTCTTGCCAAACAATTGGTTGCTCAACTGAGCAGGGAGCCAGCCTCCTCTGCTCAACACGCCCCTGGCCATGGACTCACGGAACAGTAACTTTGCTCAAGGCTAGCTGTAACCTCAGGGTAACTACAGTAGACTTTTGCAGCAAGCCCATTCAGGTAAACAGCTCTTCAGATTCCTAGTCTAAGTCAGTGATGGTTTCTCTCTCTCTTCTCTGTCATTATGTTTGTTTTCCTCCAGCATCCGCTTTTGTTTCCTCTGTAAGGCTAATATAGACCTCCCTTACTTCCCTATGTGCCCACTAACTGCAATTTGGAGAAGAGACAGAATGAATAGAGTAGGGCATAAGGAAGTTGAGTGTAAATAACTTGGAAATTATCTTCTCTCTGGGCTACATATGTCCATTCTTACAAAAGAAACTCCATGTATATTGATACTAGTATCAGTTGATATTCTCAATATCCTATGATGTTCACACTTTTTCTGAGGCTCACACTTCTAAAAACTGCTGAAGCTAGAATTTGAACTTGGATCTCACTGATAGACAGATGTCATCAAAATCATGTGTACCTATATATGAATCAAAAAAAATGATAATATCAACTATCTTGATTCATCTATCAGGAAAGGTATACACAATTTTTATGATCCCCAGATCAACAATTCCATTTTCAATCTATTCTTTGTATTTGAGCACATGTAAATGGCCTGGATGAAGAAACTTAGCTAGGAAACGGAGCATTTCAGTGTGGGAAAAACTGGAAGGAATTAAACAATGTGCATTATAAAGTGACATAGTCCTGATTGTACAAGATAGTCCTCAGATCATACCTCTTTTCTCAGAATTCTTAAAGTATCCATATTCATTAACCTTACTTTATGTTGTAGGATAAATTCATTTATATGTAACATGCCTGGGGTCAGTCCTGGTGATAGCCTTGAGGCTAATTTCTCTTCCAAGTCAAAACAGATTATAATAACACAATGCTTGCTGGCTGGGGGGAAAAAGTTATTTTAATGGTTTTCTTTCCCTCTTCAGGGCAGAAGAACCTTCTTAGGTCTGAATCCTTAGAGACTAGGCCAGTTTGAGACCACCATGATCAAGTTCAGTTCAGAGTAGTGGGTTATCTTAGGTTTGGAAAGACAGCTGTGCAAGAAATGATGAATAAACTGTCTTGAGCATTTCCACAGGCCTCTCCAAGCAGGGCATTAGGTGAGATCAAATGACTGCCTTTCCCTGTATGACCATATTTTTCCTGGAATCCTCTACTTTGGCACATATTGTTTTTTCAGGTAAGCAAAATTAGAAGAGAAACACCTGTTTTTTTCTTTTCATTGTAAAAAAGAAAAAGTCATTTGTGACTGGATGGGGAAAGTTTTGCTGAAACACAGGCCTTTAGGCTTGATAATACAAATTGGGTATCAATTGGGTATCACTATCGGAAAGGGGGGCTTCCCTGGTGGCTCAGACGGTAAAGACTCCGCCTGCAATATGGGAGACCTGGGTTCGATTCCTAGGTTGGGAAGATCCCCTGAAGAAGGGCATGGCAACCCATTCCAGTATTTTTGCTTGGAGAATCCTTATGGACAGAGGAGCCTGGCAGGCTAAAGTCCATGGGGCCACACAGAATCAGACATGATTGAGTGACTTAGCACAGCACTATGGAAAGGGAGAGCTTCCCTGGTAGCTCAGCAGTAAAAGAATCTGCTGCCAAAGCAGGAGATGCAGGAGACACAGGTTCAATCCCTGTGTTGGGAAGATCCTCTAAAGTAGCAAATGGCAACTTGCCTGGATGATCCCATGAACAGAGGAGCCCGACAGGCTACAGTCCATGGTGGTCACAGAGTCAGACATGACTGAGTGACTGAGCACACACACACACATTAGAAAAGGAGTTACTATGGAAAATCCTCCATTATTTTGAAATCAAATAAATAACACATTTCTATATATAACCCATGGGTCAAGAAAAATCGAAATGCAATTTAAAATTATTTTGAACATGAGAAAAATGAAACAAAATGAACAAAAGTTTAGATTCAAAGAGTGTCATTACCTTCAAACCCTTCAGCTTCTACTGAAATTCCATCCTTATTCTTTATGTAACCAATCTTATTAGTCTCTAGTTTATTTTTTCTGTTTCTTCTTGCTCAAATATACATATGTATATTTTATAATTCTTCCTACTTTCTTACATAAAAGATAGCATAGTATAGGTACCTACTTGCATCCTGCTTTTCCCAGTTTAAGAATGTCTTGAAAACCAGTGCATATCAGTTTACAGGGATTTCCTCATTCTTTTATGCAATTGCATAAAACTTTATTGGATGAATATACCAAGGTTTATTCAGTCAGTCTTTAGGTGTACGGGAATTAGTGTGTGTCCGATATTTTGCAATAAAAACAATGCTGCAATAAATAATCTTATGCATATATATTTTTCTATTGTTGGAAGGTTATCTTCAGGGTAAATTCCCTGAATCATGATCAGATATGAATGCAAAGTAGTTTTGTTCAACATTGCCAAATTTCACTTCATAAAAGTTGTGCCAATCTGCATTCCCACCAGTAATAGATGGCATTTCAATATAGTTTTATAGCATTTTTCTTATCATACTGCATTTGAATATCTTTTACAAATTTAAGTGTCATTTCCCTATCTTCAGGGTTTCTGTGTATATACGATCCCTTTATGATAGGTGTTGCAAATATTTTTTCCAGTTTATCAGAATTTTTTAGTTTATATGTTGTCATGAAAAAATTATTTTTATTTGAATGTCATAAAGTGTACCAGTTCTTTCTGTTATTGGACAGAGATCAATGAACCATTACCAGAAAGTCTTTCCTATGTTAAGATTAAAGAGCAATTCAGTTGTGTTATATTTTGATCTTTGAATATTTATTTTTAATGTTCAGATCATATAACCCCAAATAGTTTTTACTCTTTCTTCAATGACATAGCACATTTATAAATGAAGTCAGGACTGTGAAAAAGAATTAGAGAATAAATAAATGGATGAAGTAATTAACAAAGGCAGACCACCTACAAATTTTATTGCCATAAATTATTTTCTACACTTTGTGCAAATAAGTAATTACATTAGATTTCTTTATTCAATCAGTAACTTCAGTGAGTGAAATCAAATTCCATGGAGAACTACTAACCTATTGTGTCTGTTCTTTATTTGCAGAATTCTTCAAACCACATGATTACTCTGAATGGCCTGCGGTAAATTTAAATTCCTATCAGTTTTGAATTTTGATTTTAATCTGATCACTCTCTTGGAGGGATCTCAAACTGCATAGTGGTAAAGTAGAATGGAAGTTTTCTGTGTGACTTTGGGCATGTATCTTAACCTCGTCAGGCTTAAATTTACCCCCATGTAGCATAAGCATTATAATAATAAAATGCATCTCTGAATATTAAATGAAATAATCCCTGTCACTTAACCAAGGCCAAAAAGTTTAACAGTGGTACAATAGCTCAGGGGGTCAAGAATCTACCTGCAATGCAGGAGACAAAGGAGACGCGGTTTGATCCTTGAATTGGGAAGATCCCCGGGAGAATGAAATGGTAACCCTCTCCAATATTCTTGTCTGGGAAATCCCATGGACAAAAGAATCTGGCTGGCTACAGTACAAAGGGTCGCAAAGAGTTGGATACAACTGAGAAGCTAAGCACATGTTCAGAATTTAATCCCAGTCTCAATACAGAACCCTCACTCTTAAGAACTACATTTAAACCCCTGTATTCTAGGAGTTCACATACCTATCTCTACTTACAAACTTCTGAGTTATTGGCATGGGGACTCCATGTTTAAAGAAAAACTTTTCATTTGGGGTTTAAACTGAGTTATTACACTGTTTATGGCTTCAACAGATGATGAATGGGTGAGGACTTTGTAGTCAGAAAAGGAACTTGCCTAACTAAAGCCCAAAGGAGATGAAATCTTGAAAAAGATCCATTAATAAGTAACATCTGATATTACTTTTATGTGGGGCAGAAGTGACAGGCCAGAAATGGATGAGGTAAAATCGATCAGTTATTCATATGATATTTTATGATGTTTGCAGCCCCCGTGTAAAATATATTACCCACTGGATCCTCTTTATGATGCAGACTGTCCTGAAGTGACAGCATATGTTTGTGGGACAAATGGCCTCACTTACAAGAATGAGTGTTTCCTTTGTGTTGATCAGTGGTAAGTTCAAAATAAGATACCATTATTTTCTCTCTATATTTCTTCACAGAAATTTCCAATAATTTTAGCAAGGAACTGGATTTGCTGATTCATGGATTTTTTCTTCTTTAATAGCCTCCATTGGCTCACAAAAGACTGGAATACTGGAGATAGACTACACATATAGTAAAGAGAAAAGTCTTTTTAAAAAAATGTAGTTAGCATTCAAAGTTGACTCATTTAAAAACAAAAGATAAAAAGCTTACACAATGTTTTGGCAGAATTGTACAGAGATTATATTAGTAGATAGTCTATAGATTGCATAAATAGAAATTCATTTTTAAAAAAATCAAATTTTCTTTAACAACTTACAGTGACATACCTATGAATAGCACCCATACCTTAGCTTGGAAGAAATAAATACAGGTACTGATACAGACATAGATACAGACATAGACAAAAACACAGGTGTAGATATACACATGAGTAACAAAGTGGTTATGTGGTCTTACATGGATAAAAATTGACAGTCAACTTTTAAAACTTTTTTTGCCTTTCAAATAAATTCAATGGGAAATTTAGATTAAAAATAATATTCCTTGTAATATGTTTTAGCTCTATTTGAAATTGTTTTTACAAATCAGTCTTGTTGTGTCTTGTAAGTAACTCTTTCATAACCTACGAGATCCTCTCTGTTGGGAGTTTCCAAGACTACCCTCAAGTTTGATGGTTCCCTAGTAGGACTTATAGAAGTCAGAAAAGCCATTATATGCATGGTAACAGTTTATTACAATGAAAGGATATGGAGTAAAATCAGCAAAGGCAGAAAACTCATTGGGTAGAGTCTGGGAGATCAAGCACCATCTTCCAGTTGTCCTCTACCAGGGGAGTCACAAAGGTAGTGCTTAAATTCTCCCAGCTATGATGTGTCATAACTTGTATAAAGTAATGCCAACCTAGGAAACCCACAAAAGCTTTGGTGTCTAGGCTTTTTAATGGGGACAGGCAACACCTACCTGACTGACAACTACTAGTCTCCAGCCCCCTCCCCTCAGGAGTTAAACTGATACAAAGTGACTTAGCACCACAGGTAAATAAAAACATTCACCTGAGGGTAAACTATCTGGCATGGCCTACGGCCCTAGGTTACAAAGTCATTCTTAGGCAGAATATCCCAAGGGTTTATAGGACTTCCTGGTGGCTCAGACAGCAAAGCGTCTGCCTATAGTGTGGGAGACCTGGGTTCAATCCCTGTATCAGGAAGATCCTCTGGAGAAGGAAATGGCAACCCACTCCAGTATTCTTGCTTGGAAAATCCCATGGACGGAAAAGCCTGGTGGGCTACAGTCTGTGGGGTCACAAAGAGTCGGACATGACTGAGTGACTTCACTTTCCTTTGATTTGAGCATCTTGAGTCTGCTGAGCTTACTTCTTTATCCGTATCTTTCTTTGAGAAGAAACTTCATGGATTTCTGGCATCATGTTACCATGCCAAGAGAATTATTTCTGAGCACTGAAGGAAACAAGGTGTAGAAATTAGTCCAATAACAGTAATACTGGCTCATCTTCACAGCAAGTAGTAGCCTCAGAGGATGACTTTAAAGGAAAGAATTGGAAACTGAAAAATGTGAATTAAACAAGTATCTACCACTGATTTCTAAGAAAGAAGAATGAGAGTTCGTGAATATTATCGGACTATGTAGAAGATTAAATTACATAATGTGGTGGTTGTCACTTTCTCAGGCAGGGCTAATTAGGCAAGAAACTTGGAAGTGTCTTCTTAGTTCTTACACATAAGCTTTTTTCATACTGGCTGGTATTTGGGTGCACACCACTACAATGACCAGCATAAGAAGGACCTACCCAGAATGGCCTGGGCTTTTGGAAATTAGAATAGGTTGACACAGAATTACATTGTGGGCTTGATTCTAATGACTACATTACATTAGGTTGTGGGCTACAACCTAATGACTTCTCAAAGATGGTTTTGAGATTTTCTTCAGCCTCAACTAGGAGACTTGAGAAAGTTTTAGAAGTTCTAAGATCATGCCTCCGATCTATTCTGGCTCTTTCTCTCTTTGTTTCCTCCCTTCTTTCATTCTTTCCTTCCCCCTCTCTTTTTCATTTTTCTTTCTTTTCCATTTTATAAGTGTGCCAGAGAATATTGATGCCAATGGCAGGGATGGTACAGGAGACTGTGTATTTGTTTTAATTCTCACTGTGACTTGCATGTATAAACTTGGCCTTTATGCCATTTCTGTATTCAGGGCAAAAAGAACAGTCCTGATGTTCTTTGAGTGAGGTCAAAACACTAAGGCTGTCTTTGCCCTTAGCTAGTGTTTTGAAGAAAAATTCTGATAAATTGGAATCATAATCCTGAGAGATATCCACCATTTAAGAACAATGTAAATCCCTCAGAAAAAGAAAAGAAAAAAGAAAACTGGAGAATACAAGCCTACTCAGTGTAGGGCCCTAATAATAACTACCAAGAAAACACAATTGTATGAAACACATCCCCAACTCTTCATAAATTTGTGGTCTTATGTGCCAAGAAGAAAATATTGCATAAGAAAATTCATGGCAATAGAAAACAGTATTGCTTCTGTTTAACTGGAACAGTGTATCACTAAATTTTTATGGTTGACAGTATTTTTAAAATCAGATTTTACCGAAAAATACATATTTCTAATTTATTTTAAAAAATACAAAGTGAAGCTAGGACTTCACTTGCAAGAAAAGCAACAGTTATCTAGTAGCAACTCTCCGTCCAAATGGAGTCCAGGCATTTCAGAAAGCCACAGTCCCACCTCTCTCTATTGTGGGAAGGTGGCCCAATTCACTTACTTATATTATCAGCTTGGCTCCTACAAACAATTGTTTGCAACCCCTGAACCAGGAGATAAAATCAAATATATATCAAATGTAAGCCTAATATGGGGATTAGGATGGAGAGTCATTTGATGGAAGAGGCAGTTACAGGATAGAATTTCTTTTTTTTTCCAAAGATATTTTTCTCCCCTCCTTTCTTTCTCTGCTCCCTCCCACTCCCCATATGTGTGTGTGTATGTGTGTGTGTGTTTTCAGATTCCTTTCTATTATGTGAAAGTGAAAGCCACTCAGTCGTGTCCAACTCTATGCGACCCCATGGACTATACCAGTCCATGGAATTCTCTAGGCCAGATACTGTGTTTAGTTACCAGTGCTAAACAGTAGGTCCTTGTTTATCTATTTTCTATATCAGTTCAATTCAGTCACTCAGTCGTGTGTGACTCTTTGTGATCCCATGGACTGCAGCACACCAGGCTTCCCTGTCCATCACCAAGTCTCAGAGCTTGCTCAAAATCATGTCCATTGAGTCGGTGATGTCATCCAACCATCTCATCCTCTGCCGTACCCTTCTCCTCCTGCCTTCTATCTTTCCCAGCATCAGGGTCTTTCTAGTGAGTCAGTTCTCCACATCAGGTGCCCAAAGTATTGGAGTTTCAGCTTCAACACCAGTTCTTCCAATTAATATTCAGGACTGATTTCCTTTAGGATGGACTGATTGGATCTCCTTGCAGTCCAAGGGACTCTCAAGAGTCTTCTCCAACACCACAGTTCAAAAGAATCAATTCTTCACTGCTCAGCTTTCTGTATAGTTCAATTCACATCCATACATGACTACTGGAAAAACCATAGCTTTGACTAGACAAACCACTGTTGGCAAAGTAACGTCTCTGCTTTTCAATATGCTGTCTAGATTGGTCATAGTTCTTCTTCCAAGGAGCAAGCATCTTTTAATTTCATGGCTGTAGTCATCATCTGCAGTTATTTTGGAGATCAAGAAAATAGTCTGTCACTGTTTTTATTGTTTCCCCATCTATTTGCCATGGAGTGATGGAACCGGATACCATGATCTTACTTTTTTGAATCTTGAGTTTTAAGCCAGCTTTTTCACTCTCCTCTTTCACTTTCATCAAGAGGCTCTTTAGCTCCTCTTCACTTTCTGCCATAAGGATGGTGTCATCTGCGTATCTGAGGTTATTGTATTTCTCCCGGTAATCTTGATTCCAGCTTGTGCTTCATCAGCCCAGCATTTCACATGATGTACTCAGCATATAAGTTAAATAAGTAGGGTGACCATATAGAGCCTTGATGTACTCCTTTCCCAATTTGGAACCAATCCAAAATTAATAATTATTATTATATAATTATATTATATACTATAATAAATATTATTAAAAGTATTATAAAATAATAATTATATATATATTAGTATGTATATGTTAATCCTAAACTCCTAATTTATTCCCCAAACCTCCTATCCCTTTTGGTAACCTTAAGCTTTTTCTATGTCTGTGAGTCTATTTCTATTTTGTAAATAAATGTATTTGCATTATTTTTAAGATTCCACATATCAGTTCAGTCGCTCAGTCGTGTCCGACTCTTTGCAACCCCATGAACCACAGCACACCAGGCCTCCCTGTCCATCACCAACTCCCAGAGTTCACCCAAACCCATGTCCATGGAGTCAATGATGCCATCCAACCATCTCATCTTCTGTCATCCCCTTCTCCTCCTGCCCTCAATCTTTTCCAGCATCAGGGTCTTTTAAAGTGAGTCAGCTCAGTCCTTCCAATGAAAACCCAGATCTGATCTCCTTTAGGATGGACTGGTTGGATCTCCTTGCAGTCCAAGGGACTCTCAAGAGTCTTCTCCAACACCACAGTTCAAAAGCATCAATTATTCTTCTATGAGTCTATTTCTGTTTTGTAAATAAGTTTATTTGTATCATTTTTAAGATTCCACATATAAGTGATATCATATGATATTTGTCTTTTTCTGATTTACTTAATATGATCATCTCCAGGTCCATCCATGTTGCTACAAATGGCATTATTTCATTATTTGCTATGGTTGAGTAATAGTCCCGTTGTGTGTGTGTGTGTGTGTGTGTGTACATACACACACGACATCTTCTTTATCCACTTATCTGTTGATAGACATTTAGGTTACCTCCATGTCTTGGCTACTGTAAATAGTGCTGCAGTGAAACTTGGGGTATTTGGGTCTCTTCAAATTAGTTATATCCAGATATATGCCCAGGAGTGGGATTGTAGGATCATATGGTAACTCTATTTTTAGTTTTTTAAGGAACCTCTATATTAGTCTCCATAGAGGCTCTACCAATTTACTTTCCCACCAATGGTGTAGAATGGTTTCTTTTTCTCCACAGCCTCTCTAGCATTTATTATTTGTAGATTTTTAATAATAGCCATTCTATCTGATGTAAGGTGATAATTCATAGTTTTGATTTGTATTTCTATTTTAACTAGGAATGTTGAGTATTTTTTCTTCTGTATATAGACTATCTGCATGTCTTCTTTGGAGAAATATCTATTTAGATTTTCTGCCCAGATTGGGTTCCTTGTTTGTTTTTATATTAAGCTGATGAGCTGTTTTTATATTTTGGAAATTAATCCCTTGTTGGTCTCAATGTTTGCAAATATTTTCTCCCAGCCTTTAGGTTGCCTTTTTGTTTTCATTATGGTTTCTTTTGCTGTGTAAAACCTTTTAAGTTTAATTAGGTCCCATTTGTTTGTTTTTGTTTTTCTTTCCATTATAAGACAGATCCAAAACCTTACTGGTACGATTTATGTCATTGACTGTCCTACCTATATTTTGCTCTAGAAGCTTTGTAGTTTTATGGTATCTGGGCTTACATTTAGGTCTTTAACCCATTTTTGAATATAGTTATTAGAGAATGTTCTAATTTCATTCTTTTACATGTAGCTGTCCAGTTTTTCCAGCACCATTTATGAAGAGGCTATCTTTGCCCCACTTATATTCTTGCCTCCTTTGTCAAAATTAAGGTACCTATGTGTGCATGGGCTTATTTCTTGTTTATATCTAGTTCCATAGGTCTATATTTCTGTTTTTGTGCCAGGACCATACTGTCTTGATGACTGTAGCTTTGCCGTATAATTTGAAGTCAGGAAGGTTGATTCTTCCAGCTCCATTCGTCTTTTTCAAGACTGCTCTGGCTATTCAGGGTATTTTGTGTTTCCATATGAATTGTGAAATTTTTTGTTCTAGTTCTGTGAAAAATGCCTATGTTAATTTGATAGGGATTGCATTGAATCTGTAGATGGCATTTGATAGTACAGTCATTTTCACAGTATTGATTCTTCTTACCCAGGAACATGGAATATCTCTCCATCTGTTTATGTCATCTTTGATTTCTTTGATTATTGTCTTATAATTTTCTGTGTACAGTTCTTTTGTCTCCTGAGGTAAGTTTATTCCTAGATATTTTATTCTTTTTGTTGCAATGGTGAATGGGGTTGATTACTTAATTTCTCTTTCTGCTTTTTCATTGTTATTATATAGAAATGCAAGTGATTTCTTTGTATTGATTTTGTATTCTGCAACTTTGCTAAATTCACTGATGAGCTCTAGTAATTTTCTGATACTATCTTTAGGGTTTTCTATGTACAGTATCATGTCATCTGCAAACAGTGAGAGCTTTACTTATTTTCCAATCTGGATTCCATTTCTTTCTTTTTATTCTCTGATTGCTGTAGCTAGGACTTCCAGAACTACATTGAATAACAGTGGTGAAAGTGGACACCCTTGTCTTGTTCCTGATCTTAGGGGGAATGCTTTCAGTTTTTCACCACTGAGAATAATGTTTGCTGTAGGCTTATCTTATATGGCCTTTACTATGTTGAGGTAGGTTCCTTCTATGCCCATTTTTGGAAGAGTTTCAATCATAAATGGGTGCTGAATTTTGTCAAAGGCTTTTTCTGCATCTATTGAGATGATCATATGGTATTTATCTTTCAATTTGTTAATATGGTGTATCTCATTGATTGATTTGCATATATTGAAGAATCCTTGCATCCATGGAATAAACCCAACTTGATCATGATGTATGAGCTTTTTGACGTGTTGCTGAATACCGTTTGCTAAAATACTGTTGAAGATTTTTGTATCTATGTTCATCAGTGATGTTGGCCTGTACTTTTCTTTTTTGTGTGTTGTTTTTGTCTAGTTTTGGTATGAGGGTGATGAGTTTGGAAGTATTCCTTCCTCTGCAATTTTTTGAAAGAGTTTTAGAAGGATAGGCAAGAGCTCTGCATTGTCTGTTGTAACCTCTCCTTTTTAATTTCTAATTTTGTTGATTTGATTCTTCTCTCTCTTTTTTTGGATGAGTCTGGTTAAAGGTTTGTCAATTTTATCTTCTCAAAGAACCAGCTTTTAGTTTTATTAATCTTTACTATTGTTTCTTTCATTTCTTTTTCATTTATTTCTGCTCTGATTTTTATGAATTCTTCCCTCCTACTAATTTTTTGGGGTTTTGTTGTTGTTGTTCTTTTTCCAGTTGTTTTAGGTGTAAAGTTAGGTTGTCTATTTGATGTTTTTCTTGTTTCTTGAGGTAGGACTGTATTGCTATTAACTTCCCTCTGGGACTGCTTTTGCTGCATCCCATAGGTTTCAAGTTGTCATGTTTTCATTGTCATTTGTTTCTAGAAATTTTTTAAATTTCCCTTTTGATTTCTTCAGTAATCTGTTGGTTATTCAGAAACATATGGTTTACTCTCCATGTGTTTGTGTTTCTTACAGTTTTTTTTTTCCTTGTAATTGATATCTAATCTCATAGCATTGTGTTCAGAGAAGATGCTTGATATGATTTCAATTTTCTTAAATTTACTGAGGTTTGATTTGTGACCCAAGATGTGGTCTATCCTGGAGAATGTTCCATGTGAACTTGAGAAGAAGGTGTATTCTTCTGCATTTGGATGGAATGTCTTGAAGATATCAATGAGATCCATCTCATCTAATGTATCATTTAAGACTTGTGTTTCATCTAATGTATCATTTAAGACTTGTGTTTCCTTATTAATATTCTGTTTTGATTATCTGTCCATTGGTGTGAGTGGGGTGTTAAAATCTCCTACTATTATTGTGTTATTGTCAATTTCTCCTTTTATGTCTGTTAATGTTTCCCTTATGTATTAAGGTGCTCCTATATTGGGTGAATAGATATTTACAATTGTTATGTTTTCCTCTTGGACTGATTCCTTGATCATTATGTAGTATTCTTTCTTATCTCTTGTAATCTTTACTTTAAGATCTATTTTGTCTGATATGAGGATTGTTACTCCAGCTTTCTTTTGCTTCCCATTTGCATGGGATATATTTTTCCATCCTCTCACTTTCAGTCTATATGTGGCTTTAGGTCTGTAGTGGGTTTCCTGTAGATAGCATATATATGGGTCTTCTTTTTGTATCCATTCAGCCAGTCTGTGTCTTTCGGTTGGGCATTTAATCCACTTATATTTAGAGTAATTATTGATATATATGTTCCTATTGTCATTTTCTTAATTGTTTGGGGTTGATTTTGTAGATCTTTTTCTTCTCTTGTATTTCTTGAATATTTAAGTCCCTTTAACATTTGCTGTAAAGCTGGTTTGGTGGTACTGACTTCTCTTAACTTTTGCTTGTCTGAAAAGCTTTCTATTCCTCCATCAATTTTGAATGAGATCCTTGCCAGGTACAGTAATCTTGGTTGTAGATTTTTCCCTTTCAGTATTTTAAATATATCCTGCCATTCCCTTCTGGCCTGCAGAGTTTCTGCTGAAAGATCAGCTGTTAAACATATGGGGTTTCCCTTGTATGTTACTTGTTGCTTTTCCCTTGCTGCTTTTAATATTCTTTCTTTGTGTTTAGTCATTGTTACTTTGATTAGTAGGTGTCTTGGTGTGCTTCTCCTTTGGTTTATCCTGTATGGGACTCTCTGCACCTCTTGGACTTGATTGACCATTCCTTTTTCCATGTTGGGGAAATTTTCAATTATAACCTCTTCAAAAATTTTCTCATACACTTTCTTTTTCTCCCCTTCTTCTGGAACCCCTATAATTCGAATGCTGGTGCATTTGATATTGTCCCAGAGGTCTCTGACACTATCCTCAGTTCTTTTCATTCTTTTTACTTTATTCTGCTCTTCAGAAGTTATTTCCACCATTTTATCTTCCAGCTCACTGATTTGTTCTTCTGCTTCAGATATTCTGCTTTTGACTCCTTCTAGAGTACTCTTGCCTGGAAAATCCCATGGATGGAGGAGCCTGGTAGGCTGCAGTCCATGGGGTTGCTAAGAGTCAGACACGACTGAGCGACTTCATTTTCACTTTTCACTTTCATGCATTGGAGAAGGAAATGGCAACCCACTCCAGTGTTCTTGCCTGGAGAATCCCAGGGATGGGGGAGCCTGATGGGCTGCCGTCTATGGGGTCGCATAGAGTCAGACATGACTGAAGCGACTTAGCAGCAGCAGCAGCAGAGTATTTTTAATTCCAGTAATTGCGTTGTTTGTCTCTGTATGTTTATTCTTTAATTCTTCTAGGTCTTTGTTAATTAATTCTCTCATTTTCTCCATTCTGTTTTCAAGGTTTTTGATCATCTTTACTATCATTATTCTGAATTCTTTTTCAGGTAGTTTACCTATTTCCTCTTCGTTTATTTGGACTTCTGTGTTTCTAGTTTGTTCCTTCATTTGTGTAGTATTTCTCTGCCTTTTCACTTTTTTTTAAGTGATTGTGTTTGAGGTCTCCTTTTCCCAGGATTCAAGGTAGAAGTCTTTCTTCCTTTTGGTTTCTGCCCTCCTAAGGTTGGTCCAATGGTTTGTGTAAGCTTCATATAGGGTGAGATTTGTACTAGTTTTTGTTTGTTTGTTTGTTTGTTTTTCCTCTGATGGGCAAGGCTGAGGGAGGTGGTAATCCTGCCTGCTGATGATTGGATTTGTATTTTTGGTTTGTTTGTTGTTTAGATGAGGCATTATGCACAGGGTGCTACTGGTGGTTGGGTGATGCTGGGTCTTTTATTCAAGTGGTTTCCTTTGTGTGAGTTATCACTATTTGATCCTCCCTAGGGTTAGTTCTCTGGTAGTCTAGGGTCTTTGAGTCAGTGGTCTCATTCCAAAAGCTCAGGGCTTGATCTTGAGTTTTGCGTGGTTCTATGTATTTGTTTCCACTGGTCAGGTACTCCTGTCCACTCTCAGCTTGTGTTCTGCATACACTCCTGTGTCTGAAGGTGCATTGCTGATGTATCTGTGGGGAGAGATGTACTCCACATCCACCTACTCCTCCGTCAACTTCAGAACATTTTTTGAATAATTAAGACATGGGTGGGGAATGTGCCAACTGTGGTGATCATGAACAGAAATGGAAAAGAGATGGGGTAAAGGGAATTATAGAAGCAGCTTTCCTTCTCAGGACTTCATTTGGAAGAGAAAGGAATGTGAAGCAAAGCCCTCTTTCTTTATGATACTAATCTCTATTTTTTTCTCTTTCCTTTAGGGAATTTGGTCCTCATATTAAATTTGAAAAGTATGGAAAATGTGATTAATGGATAACCGAATGTTATACTTGCTTATTCTTTTCATGACTTCTGAAAATTATTTCTTTTGAAATTTGAAGATGTATATTAAATAAGTAACAGAACTCTATGCTTCATCCAAATTTGGAACAAAATTGGAAACAAAAGAAAACTAATGGAGAACTGAGTATCACATTGATTACAAATAAACACAATACTGAAAAGGGGGGTATTCAACTCTGGGTACTGATTGTTTCAAGTCACCTTTCATTTTGCTTGGGTCTGTTATCAAATATGTTTATGAACACTCCCTTGAGTCAATTTATCCAAAATTGCTGGTTTATCTGCAAGGTCAGTCCCTGTCCTGCTAATCTCACTTAAAGACATGAACAAAACAGAAAATATTCCCCCTACACTTGAATACAATTGTTTAAGAATTTCTACCTCAAATTCATGAATGAAGCCCACCTTCAGTAGTGTAGAAAAGAAGGGAATATTAATAGAAGGAAAGAAAAAGAGTTAAGAGCTTTGGGGAACAAGCATGTTTTTGAGAGAAAGGGAAAGAGTGCTTATCATTTGACCCTCAACTCAGGCATGCCTAATTCTCACTCCATCCCATCATTCATATTACACTGGTCAATAAATTCTCTTTTCTTTTTTTACTTAACCTGGTCTATAATCTCTCACTTATGGCTGAAAGATCTCAACTAATACAGAGAGATGAAATCACTATATTGAATCTGGAGAAATGAAAAATGAGGAGCTCTCTTCTTAGACTTTTGTGCTCTGTTCCTAGTACCTGTTGCTTCCACTAGATGCCAGCCTCACTGTTCTAACTCACTCTGAGGAACTGAGTCAGCAAAGTTCAGAAAAGAGCACACAAGTCTCTTCATCACCATTTCAGTATATACACAGTCCGTCTCTGCTAATAGGCGAGACCTTTATCCTCTTATACCTTTCTCCCTCCTGTCTCCAGTGCCCTGGTCAGTAGGGTCCATCTGGGTGGCTCTCTGGAGCTGGGGTGATAAAGTTTCAGCTCTCTTGGGCCCCTCAAAGTAAAGAGGCTCTTAAAATACTGACCTTCTCTTATTAATTTTTATCATCTTTTATAGTTGAAGACTACTGCATTATTTCATCTTTCCATCTCTACCTCACAAAAAATAACAAAAGCAGAATCTTTTCCCCAAAAAGGAGGTGAAAGGTACAACTTGTGCTGCTATAGAATAAAAAAGAGAGAACCAGAAAAATTCTTTAATTTTCCCCCTCTTCAAAAAAGAGAGTCCACAATTATTCTAGTTTAGTAGGGAAATAAACAGGAATAGTTAGAAATCTCTGACTTATAAGTAGCTTCTCTGTAGTATGAAAATACTGGGCTGACTAGGACATGAAAAACACATGGTACCTAAGCTCATATGAAAAGTAAACTGAGAATGGAAATACCCATCTGAAGCTTTAGATGAGAATACAAGTATTCCAGAAAAGGAAGGGGAACACTTACACCTTGGCCCAGTCTTATAAGCAGAGGTAAGTACTGACAATAACTAGCCCGTGTTCAGTGAGGACATGCTCCATGCCAAGTACTGTGTTTTATTTAGTCTCAGTGAATCCTCTCCACAGTCCTATGAGCCTGCTACCATTGTCATCACCATTTTATAAATGAGGTAATTAGACAAGGTAAACTATGCAACCTTGTAGTTTACAAAGGAGGGTTGCAATTTAGACTCAATGACCCTGCTCCTAACCACAACCTTATGTTGTCTACAAACCCAGAAGGGACTAGAAATAACAGAGCCTAGAAGCATTCATGGACAAATAATGTATCAAAATAAAATTTTATTTGCAAAATTAGAAAACGATTCCTCAAATGGGAGCCAATTTTCCTGCTTATTTTTTCAGATGTTTAAATTAGCTGATACTCACTTTGTATCAACCTTTTAGATATAATCTGGCAATTCTCTGTTTTCTGATCTCCAGATCTACTTATTGTCTATAAAACAGTAAGATTTTTTTTTTCAGAGCACAGGCAAATAAAACCTATTGATTTGTACAACAAACATTTATTGGGTGCCTATACTATGCCAGAGGAGAAGGCAATGGCACCCCACTCCTGTACTTTTGCCTAGAAAATCCCATGGGCAGAGGAGCCTGATAGGCTGCAGTCCACGGGGTTGCTAGAGTCGGACACGACTGAGCGACTTCACTTTCACTTTTCACTTTCATGCATTGGAGAAGGAAATGGCAACCCACTCCAGTGTTCTTGCCTGGAGAATCCCAGGGATGGGAAGCCTGGTTGGCTGCCATCTATGGGGTCGCACAGAGTCGGACACGAAGCGACACAGCAGCAGCATACTATGCCAGACACCGTTCCAGGTACTAGGCAGATAAAGCCTCTATTCTCAAGGAGTTCACATTCAGATGGCCTTGTGCAGGAGTACAGAGCTGGAGGGAGAATAGTCGTTCAGTTGCTCAGTCATGTCTCTTTGTGAATCCATGAACTGCAGCATGCCAGGCTTCCCTGTCCTTCGCTATCTCCTGGAGTTTGGGCAAATTCATGTCCAATGAGCTGGTGATGCTATCTAACCATCTCATCCTCTGCCACCCCCTCCTCCTTTCACTTTCAATCTTTCCCATTATCAGGGTCTTTTCCAATGAGTCAGCTCTTTGCATCAGGTGGCCAAAGTATTGGAGCTTCAGCTTCAGCATCAGTCCTTCCAATAAATATTCAGGGCTATTTTCCTTAGGATCAACTGATTTGATCTTGCAGTCCAAGGGACTCTCAGGAGACTTCAGAACCACCATCCAAAAACATCAATTCTTTAGTGCTTAGCACTTCTTTATGGTCCAACTCTCACATCCATACATGACTACTGGAAAAACCATAGCTTTGACTATACAGATCTTTGGCAGCAAAGTGATGTCTCTTCTTTTTAATACACTGTCGAAGTTTTTCATAGTTTTCCTTCCAAGGAGCAAGTGTCTTTTACTTTAACGACTGCACTCACTGTTCATAGTGATTTTGGAGACTAAGAAAATGAAATCTATCACTGCTTCAACTTTTCCCCCTTCTATATGCCATGAAATGATGGGACTGGATGCCATGATCTTCATTTTTTTCATGCTGAGTTTCAAGCCAGGTTTTTCACTCTCTTCTTTCAGCTCCAGCAAGAGGCTCTTAAGTTTCTCTCTACTTTCTGCCATTAGAGTAGTATCATCTGCATATCTAAGGTTGCTGATATTTTTCCTGGCAATCTTGATTCCAGCTTGTGGTTCATTTAGCCCCACATTTCACATGATGTACTCTTCATAGAAATTAAATAAGCAGGGTGACAATATACAGCCTTGTCAGACTCCTTTCTCAATTTTGAACCAGTCCATTGTTCCATGTCCGATTCTAACTGTTGCTTCTTTACCTGCCTACAGGTTTCTTAGGAGACAAGTAAGATATTCTGGTACTTCCATCTTTAAGAATTTTCCAGTTTGTTGTGATCCACATAGTCAAAGACTTTAGCATAGTCAATGAAGCAGAAGTAGATGTTTTTCTGGAATTTCCTTACTTTCTCTATGATCCAATGAATGTTGGCATTTTGACCTCTAGTTCCTTTCTTTTCTAAGCCCAGCTCTTTAGAAAACTTTAAATCAGTTTGGAAAATAACAACATTTGTGAAAAGTGTGAACCAATTTTATTGAAAGTCACTCTGTGATAAAATCTGCATGCTCAGTTTTCATAGGATATTCATTCTTTTAAATGTCTTGTCATTTTCATGACCCAACTACAATATCTGTGCAAATGATTTCTTGTGCTTTTCCATGACCTGAGCTTCAGTCCCTTCTCTCCAATCTCCTGCTAGACCCTGTATCTGAATTTTCTATCATCTTACAATCGAAAGGTCCAAATTCAACCAAGCACCTCTCCACACAAGCCAACTCCTCTTCCTGATGGCCCAGTTTTAGTCCAAGGAGATTTATTTTGTTATGAGGCTCAACAATGCTATTCTTCCTTTATCTCCCTAGTGACTCCACCTTTAGCCATAAAGTCACCAAACTCTCAAGTGGAGTTCTTTAACCACTTTTATCTAAAGACCAATTATTTTTTTAATGTTCAACCCTTCAAAGATCAATAATTTTATAAAATGAAAAATGCATTACTAGAAAATTAAATGATAAAAATTTCTCATAAAATTAATTTTAATAAATTAAGTAAATGCAAATACAACATAAAAAAGAAAAAATTAGAAAACTGTACTTGTTTATTGAAATTGAGCAAATAGGTGATTAATATAGTTAATTGTTATTTTTTCACTCACAAGGTATTGTTTTTGCAATTATAATTGAGTAAAATAACAATTCCCAGTAAGAAACACCTACCTGATTATTTTGAAAGAATTGTGTTCCTATAGTTTTATAGGTTTTAATATGCCCCTTGCCGGTTAACTCATCTAATCTTGTCTCCAGAGGATAAAGCTGCCTCAGAGGATAATGTATGTTTAAAACTTTTTCTGTTGTTTTATTTAAATAAAAAACAACCCAAACAATATTTACTTAAGTTTCTTAAGAAGCTATTTAAAGCAATTTCAACAAAGCTCAGGATATTCACTCTTAACTTTTATAGGATATAAAGAAAGTGATGTTGTATTTTTAAAACTGACATTTAATTTTTCATCAGTAACCAGTTCTAAAATGAGTTGTGTAAAATTACAGTTAAATTGAAATTAGATCTGATGAAAGAAACAGATCTGGATCCATTTCATGCATAAGTTTCCTATGCACGAAAGAAATAGATCTGGATCCATTCTATGCATGAAACAGAATCCAACAACATATTAAAAAGATCATACATCATCATACATCATGACCAAGTGGGCTTTATCCCAGGGATGCAAGGATTCTTCAATATTTGCAAGTCAATCAATGTGATATACCACATTAACAAATTGAAAGATTAAAAACCATACAATTATCTCAATAGATGCAGAGAAAGCCTTTGACAAAATTCAACAGCTATTTATAATAAAAACCCTCCAGAAAGCAAGCAAAGAAGGAACATACCTCAATATAATAAAAGCCATATATGATAAACCCACAGCAAACATTATTCTCAATGGAAAAAAACTGAAAGCATTTCCCCTAAATTCAGGAACAAGACAAGGGTGCCCACTCTCACCACTACTATTCAACATAGTTTTGGAAGTTTTAGCCACAGCAATAAGAGAAGAAAAAGAAATAAGAGAAATCCAGATTGGAAAAGAAGAAGTAAAACTCTCACTGTTGCAGATGATATGATCCTCTGCATATAAAACCCTAAAGGTACCACTAGAAAAATACTAGAGTTAATCAATGAATATAGTAAAGTTGCAGGATATAAAATTAACACACAGAAATCCCTTGCATTCCTATACACTAACAATGAGAAAACAGAAAGAGAAATTAAGGAAACAATTCCATTCACCATTGCAAGGAAAAGAATAAAATACTTAGGAATAAATCTACCTAAGGAAACAAAAGACCTATATATAGAAAACTAGAAAACATTGATGAAATAAATCAAAGATGACACAAATAGATGGAGAAATATACCCTGTTCGTGGGTCAGAAGAATCAATATAGTGAAAATGAGTATACTACTCAAAGCGATCTATAGATTCAATGCAAGTCCTATCAAGCTTCCAACAGTATTTTTCACAGAACTAGAAAAAATAATTTCACAATTTGTATGGAAATACAAAAACCCTCAAACAGCCAAAGCAATCTTGAGAAAGTAGAGTGAAACTGGAGGAATCAACCTGCCTGACTTCAGACTTTACTAACAAAGCTACAGTCATCAAGACAGTATGGTACTGGCACAAAGACAGAAATATAGATCAATGGAACAAAATAGAAAGCCCAGAGATAAATCCATGCACCTATGGACACCTTATCTTTGACAAAGGAGGCAAGAATATACAATGGAATAAAGACAATCTCTTTAACAAGTGGTGCTTAGATAACTGGTCAACCACCTGTAAAAGAATGAAACTAGAACACTTTCTAACACCATTCACAAAAATAAACTCAAAACGGATTAAAGATCTAAATGTAAGACCAAAAACTATAAAACTCTTTGAGGAAAAATAGGAAAAACACTCTCTGACAAAAATCATATCAGGATCCTCTATGACCCACCTCCCAGAGTAGTTATAAAAGCAAAAATAAACAGACCTAATTAAATTTAAAAGCTTTTGCACAATGAAGGGAACTATAAGCAAGGTGAAAAGACAGAGTTCAGAATGGGAGAAAATAACAGCAAACAAAGCAACTGACAAAGATTTATCTCAAAAGTATACAAGCAGCCCATGCAGCTCAATACCAGAAAAATAAATGACCCAATCAAACAGACATTTCTCCAAAGAAGACATATAAATGGCTAACAAACACATGAAAAGATGCTCAACATCACTCATTATCAGAGAAATGAAAATCAAAACCACAATGAGGTACTATCTCATGCCAGTCAGAATGGCTGCTATCAAAAAGTCTACTAACAATAAATGCTGGAGAGAGTGTGGAAAAAAAGGGAACCCTCTTACACCATTGGTGAGAATGCAAACTAGTATAGCCACTATGGAGAACAGTGTGGAGATTCCTTTAAAAACTGGAAATAGAACTGCCATACTGTCAGGGGACATTCAACTTTAAGGGATCCAATATGTTGCATTGTCCTTTGTGTGCCATTTCTCAAGGACTCTGTGTTCCTTAGCAGTTCCTGGAATACAGGAACGAGTAGAGCTGCACGCAGTTCTCAGGACTGAGACCATGGGAAAGGGCACCTGCTTGGATTCCTTTTAGTCACTCCCTTCAGTGACTCTCTTCAGTGACCTTGTGTTTATTAGATTTTGTTGCAACTGGTGGAATTTCATTCTTTGTAATGGCTGAATAATTATTTTACTGAAGATATATAAGCATGCATTTCTGCTAATGAAATACCCTTGTTCCACTAGAGACTTGGGTCCCCTGCGTCCTTCTTTCTGTCTTCATTTTACAACCTGCAGTAAAGGGGTTGGGTATATAAGCCCAATAAGTATGATTAATTAATTCAGCTTGAGCAGGGGGAGCAAAAGCAAGCAAAGCAAGCATAGCGACAAAAATATTTTCTGGATTCTGAGGCATTTCCTGTTGAGAAACCAGATTTTCAGCTTGATTAGCAAGGGTTTTTAATCTGTTTCCAAGCAGGGAGATCATGAGGTAGATGACGCTGAGTGCGGTGTTTTTTGGAAATCTCTAAAGCCACTATGGCTTGTATCGGAACCTCTTCTTTCTGGGGATTTTGCCTTTTCCTATCTTGAATGCCGGTAGTTCCCTGGGGGCAGATCTTTTGAAGAAGGAGCCAACTGACTTTGTTGGATCCATCTGGAGAAATATAAGCATATCTTTTTCTCTGTAATATTAATTTTTCAGATTTCCATTGTTTAGTCAACCCATCTTGATACCAAATGGGCAGAGGAAGGGAGGTATCTTTCAATGTCTCAAAATGTTTTTCTGCTGTTGTCAAAATATCTCCTTGTGGTAAGTTTAAAAAATTTAAAACAAATAAAGCTGTATTAACAATAGTTATAGCTGTAGAAAATAACTTATGTTGGAATCTAGTAAAGTCTGCTTTAGATAAGGAAGATAGTAGTGTTCCTGTGTATTCCCCCTTTTTAAATTTTGATTATTATTTTTAGTTTCAGTGTGTGATGTGTCCGTTTGACTATGTTTTGTGTCTGTGGATTATAAGGAATACCTGTAACATGTTTAATAGAAAATGAGTGTAAAAATTGTTTGAAGTGTCTAGAAATACAGGCAGGGCCATTGTCTGTTTTTATAGAACTAGGAGTTTTCATTACTGTAAAGCAAGTTAACAGGTGGGTTATAATATGTTGTGTAGTTTCACCTCGGAGAGGTGTGGCCCATATAAAAGAAGAATTTGTATCAGTTGAGACATGTAGGAAGGAAGAGGGAGAAAGTTCAGGGCAGTGAGTTACATTCATCTGTCATAGTTCATTGGGTTGTAGTCCTCAAGGATTGATACCTTGTGTAATGGGTTAAAGATGTAGGGGCCTACAAGTAGAGACATTTTTAATGATTTTTTTTTTTTTTTTTGGTATGGCAGTATGGAATTTTTCAAATTTGGTGTAAGGACCCAGGACTATTGTGTAATAAAGCATATTGTTTCTTGGGAGTAGCAAAAGTAAAAAGTAAAAAGTTTATCAGCTTGTTTATTCCATGAGTCATAGGGCCAGGAAGGCAGGAATGTGTTCGAATATGGGTAATATAAATGGAAAGAGTGTGGTTTCTAATAATAGATTGTAGTTTGAAAAAAAGTTATTGAATAATAGGTTGATTGGAGTTTATAGTGGAAGTTTCTATATTTTATAATACAAAAACAATATAAGGAGTCAGAGACTATATTAATAGATTAAGGATGTAGGCGAATAACTTGAATAAGACCATATAATTTGTTTTGTTGAGCAGAATGAAATTTAGTATAAAAGACTTCATATTTTTTGAGAGACCAGAATGATGCTTTGGCGTTTTTACTCTCATCTATATAGAAAACATCAGCTTGAGGTATAGGCTGTGAGTTGACGATGCGGGAGATAATAAACTCAGTATCTTTGAAGAAATTCCAGAGCTTGTTAGAAGGATAATGAAACGAAATTTCTCCAAAATATTCCAGAAAAGTTATTTGGAAATCAGTAGAAGTTTGTAATGTGTCCTCAAGATTTATTAATAGGTATTACAATTTTATAAGGATCGGAGCCAATTAAAGTTTTAGTTTTATTTCTTTTATTGATAATGATTAGAATGATTAAATTAAGATAGGATGTAAGTGATTTTATCCCTCTAAAATGGGTATAGATCCATTTTATTGGGTGTTTTTGTTGGGCAAGAAGTCCTGTGGGAGAATGAAGAGAGGGGAGTATAAATAATTTTAGAGGTAAATTAAGTCTAATATGTGTAAGAAATCACTTTTGCAATTTATTTTGTATTAAATAGAGTTTTTCTCGTGTTTCTTGTGAAAGTGAACGAGAGCTATTTAAATTGAGATCTCCTTTCAAAGTATTAAATAGATTAGTCAGTTGATAATTAGCAATGTCTAAAGAAGATCTAACCCAATTTATATCATCTAAAATTGAAAATCATTTAAGGTTGATAATTTATCAGTACGAATCTGTGTTAGTAATATGTTGTCTATTAACAACAAATCTTAAGTAATGGTAAGGTGTAGAGGTTTGAATATTTTCAGGGGCAATGATTAATCCAGTCTTTCAAGCATTGTTGAGCTATATTAAACATGTATTGAGTTTCTAAAACAGATGGAGCTGAAAACAATATATCATCCATGTAATGAATAACAAGAAAGTCAAGAAATTGTATTCTTACAGGTTTAAGGGCTTTGGCTATATAGTATTGGCACATGGTGGGAGAATTTATCATTTTTTGAGGTAGTACAGTCTATTGGTACCTTTTATGAGGCCCGGTGTGATTAGGATAAAGAAGAGAGAAAGCAAATCTCTCTTGGTCTAGAGGGTGCAAAGGTATATTTAAAAAACAATCTTGTAAATCTATAATAATAATATGCCAGTTTTGAGGAATAATGGTAGGTGATGGGATTTCTGGCTGTAATGTACCCATAGGTATTATAGATGCATTAACTTTTTTAAGGTCTGGTAAGAGATGGAGAAGACTCTTGAGAGTCTCTTGGACTGCAAGGAGATCCAACCAGTCCCTTCTAAAAGAGATTAGTCCTGGGTGTTCTTTGGAAGCAATGATGCTAAAGCTGAAACTCCAGTACTGTGGCCACCTCATGCGAAGAGCTGACTCATTGGAAAAGACTCTGATGCTGGGAGGGATTGGGGGCAGGAGGAGAAGGGGACGACAGAGGATGAGATGGCTGGATGGCATCACCGACTCGATGGACGTGAGTTTGAGTGAACTCCGGGAGTTGGTGATGGACAGGGAGGCCTGGTGTGCTGCGATTCATGGGGTCGCAAAGAGTCGGACATGACTGAGCGACTGAACTGAACTGAAGAGATGCCATTTGCCAGATTTCTTTTTTATAACAAAAATGGGAGAGTTCCAAAGGGAATAAGATTTCTCAATATGTTTTCATTTCAATTGTGTATCTATAAGTTCTTTAGCAGTTTGTAATTTTTCTTTTGTAAGGGGCCACTGCTCTGTCCAAATAGGCTCGTCATTTTTCCAAGTTATTTTAATAATTGCATTGTTTGTTAAATGAGCAGTGGCCTCTAAGAAAAATGTGGAATGTATATCTGAGTTTGCCATTGCATAAGTAAATCCCTTCCTATTAGATTAAGGGGTGCATCTATCACATAAGGTTCTAATGTTGTAGGCTGGCCTTTTGGTCTCTCACAAGGATAAATTTGAATACTTTGATAGGCTTCTTGTATTTTGGTTTGAGAAACTCCTGTAATTTGGCAAGAAATTTTTTGTATAGTCCAAGATTTGGGCCACAAGTGTTTGGAAATAATAGTGATATCAGATCCAGTATCTAGGAGACCAGAAAATCTTTTACCATTAATTTTGATATTTATATTTGGTCAGGTATATTCAGATACCAATGATGTCCATAAGGATTGTTTTTGATCTGTATTTTCTAATTCATTTGTCTGTATATCATTAGAGGAGTTAATAGAAATGTAAGGTAAAAGAAGTAATTGGGCAATTACTGGTGCTGGGCATATACACCAAGGAAATCAGAATTTAAAGAGACACATGTACTGTGCTGTGTTCATCACAGCACAGTTTACCATAGCTAGGACATGGAAGCAACCTAGATGTCCATCAGTAGATAAATGGATAAGAATGCTGTGGTAAATATACACAATGGAATACTACTCAGCTATTAAAAATAACCCATTTGAATCAGTTCTAATGAGGTGGATGAAACTGGAGCCTATTATACAGAGTGAAGTAAGTCAGAAAGAAAAACACCAATACAGTATACTAGCACATATATATGGAATTTAGAAAGATGGTAATAATGACCCTTTATGCAAGACAGTGAAAGAGTCATAGATATAAAGAACAGACTTTTGGACTCTGTGGGAGAAGACAAGGGTAGGATGATTTGAGAGAATAGCACTGAAATATGTATATTACCATATGTGAAATAGATCACCAGTCCAAGTCTGATGCATGAAACAGAGCACTCAAAGCTGATGCACTGGGACAATCCTGAGGGATGAGATGGGAAGGGAGGGTGATGGGGGTTCAGGATGGGGGACGCATATACACCTATGACTGATTCATGTCAATGTATGGCAAAACCCACTACAATACTGTAAAATAATTAGCCTCCAATTAAAATAAATTAATTAATTTAAAAATTTCCTATGCATGAATATTCTTTTGAAGGAAAATTTAAATTAGATACAAATATGTAAGATTTTGGTCTTAACTTTTCACAGACATTCAACACCAAATTTATCACTGCTGCTGCTGCTAAGTCGCTTCAGTCATGTCTGACTCTGTGCGATCCCATAGATGGCAGCCCACCAGGCTCCCCTGTCCCTGGGATTCTCCAGGCAAGAGCACTGGAGTGGGTTGCCATTTCCTTCTCCAATGCATGAAAGTGAAAAGTGAAAGTGAAGTCGCTCTGTCGTGCCTGACTCTTAGCAACCCCATGGACTGCAGCCTACCTTACTGCTGCTGCTGCTGCTAAGTCACTTCAGTCGTGTCTGACCCTGCGTGACCCCATAGACGGCAGCCCACCAGGCTCCCCCATCCCTGGGATTCTCCAGGCAAGAACACTGGAGTGGGTTGCCATTTCCTTCTCCAATGCATGCAAGTGAAAAGTGAAAGTGAAGTCGCTCAGTCATGTCCGACTCTTAGCGACCCCATGGACTGCAGCCCACCAGGCTCCTCCATCCATGGGATTTTCCAGGCAAGAGTACCAGAGTGGGGTGCCATTGCTTTCTCCGACCTTACTAGCTATTGATAATTGTTAAATCATCATATATGTCATAATAATTTGTAGATACTCTTTTCATCCAAACATCTAACTTTTGTTTTTCACCTTTGCTCATTAAAAAAAAAAATTTTACACTCCTTCTTTGAATTGATATATTAAAATCATTAAAAATACTCAACATATCAGACAAATAAGTCTGGCTTATTCATATCTTTAAAATTTGAGATCAAACTGGTTTCAGGTCTTGCAGAAACAGTGGGAGTATATTCTGTGGTAAAATATTCAACAGATCATTTCTTTCTGACAACCACAGAGAACAACCATGGTTAAGATCAACATCCATATTATCATATAAAAAAAGACAATAATATCCAAGTGGTAGTGCATTAGCCATATATAATTCACAATTCTTACGATGTCATTAAGAATATTTAGTTCAACTACTAAGAGTATTTTTCATAGTGAAACTTTCTCCATAAAGGGTAGAGCGATTTATATTCTAGTTCAACCTCTTTAATCTAGAGAATCATTAAGCATGCTTTCTTGTCATTAGAGGTTTGCTGCTGCTGCTGCTGCTGCTGCTGCTGCTAAGTCACTTCAGTCGTGTCCGACTCTGTGCGACCCCATAGATGGAAGCGCACCAGGTTCCCCCGTCCCTGGGATTCTCCAGGCAAGAACACTGGAGTGGGTTGCCATTTCCTTCTCCAATGCATGAAAGTGAAAAGTGAAAGTGAAGTCGCTCAGTCATGTCCGACTCTTAGCGACTCCATGGACTACAGCCTACCAGGCTCCTCCATCCATGAGATTTTCCAGGTAGGAGCATTGGAGTGGGGTGCCATTGCCTTCTCTGCATTAGAGGTTTAGTATCAGAAAATACAACTAGGCAAAACCTTAGTTTAAGATCACATCTGTTGACAATGTAATGTTTCAGAATTTTGTGTAGATCAGAATTTTTCATATTTTAGAATTACTCTTTCATATTCTTATTCACTACAGGTCATTATAAGATATTGAATATATCTGCCTATGCTATACAGTCAAATCTTGCTGTTTGTCTATTTTTTTATATATAGTAGCTTGTATTTGCTAATCCCAAGCTACCAATCTATTCTTCCACTCAACCATTTCCCCTTTCATAACCACAGGTCTTTTTTTATGTATGTTCCTATTTTGTAAATAAGTATATTTGTATCATAGATCCATAGATTCCACATGTAAGTGATATCATATGATACTTGTTTTTCTTTGACTTACTTCACTTACATGATAATCTCTAGGTCTATCCATGTTGCTGCAAATGGCATAATTTCATTTGTTTTTATGAGTAATATTCCATTTCATGCATATGTATATGAATATACATATGTATATATACATATATATGTATGAAAAGTGTAAGTGCTAGTTACTCAGTCGTGTCCAATTCTCTGTGACCCCATGGACTGTAGCCCTCCAGGCTCCTCTGTTCATGGGACTTTCCAGGCAAGAATACTGGAGTGGGTTGCCATTTCCTTCTCCAGGGGATCGTCCTGACCCAGGGATCAAACCTGGGTTTCCCACATTGTGGGCAGATTTTTTACCATTTGAGCCACCAGGGAAGATATATATACAATTCTATGTTTTATATATTTATATCTTAATATTTATATATTATATATAATTATATATATATATATATCTTCTTTATCCATTCATTTGTCAATGGACATTTAGGTTGCTTCCCTGTCTTGGCTATTGTATATAGTGCTGCAGTGAACACTGGGGTACATGTATCTTTCAAATTATGGTTTCCTTCAGATATATGCCCAAGAGCAGGATTACAGGATCATATGGTAACTCTATTTTCAGTTTTTTAAGGAACCTCCTTAAGTGTTCTCCACAGTGGCTGCACCAATTTACAGTCCCACCAATGGTGTAAAAGGGCTCCTTTTCTCCATGCTCTCTCCAGTATTTATTTCTCGTAGATTTTTTTTAATGATGGGCACTCTGACTGGTATGAGGTGATAACTTCACTGTAGTTTTGACTTGCATTTATCTAATAATTGACAATGTGGAGCATCTTTTTGTGCACCTGTTGGCCATCTGTATGTCTTCTTTGGAGAAATGTCTATTTAGTTCTGTCCATTTTCTGATTGGGTTGTTTTTTTTTGTTTTTTTTTTTTTTATATTAAGCTGATGAAATGTTTGAATATTTTGGAAATTAACCTGTTGTGGGTTTCATAATTTGCAAATATTTTCTCCCAGTTCTCACATTGTCTTTTTGTTTCCTTTGCTGTGCAAAAGCTTTTAAGTTTGATTAGATCCCATTTGTTTATATTTGCTTTCATTTCTATTCCCTTGGGAGACTGCCCAAGAAACTATTGCTACAATTTGTGTCAGAGAATGTTCTGCCCATGTTCTCTTCTAGGAATTTTATGGTGTCCTATCTTATATTTAAGTCTTTAAGTCATTTTGAGTTTATTTTTGTGTGGTTTAAAGGAGTGTTCTAACTTCACTGATTTCCATGTGGCTATCCAGCTTGCCCAACACCATTTGCCAAAGAGATCATCTTTTCTCCATTGTATATTCTTGCCTCCTTTGTTGAAGATTAATTAACTCTAAGTGTGTGGTTTTATTTCTGTACCCTCTATTCAGTTTTGTTGATGTATTTTCTGTTTTTGTGCCAATACCATGCTGTTTTGATTACTTTGTTCTTTTTCTTCAGGATTTCTTTGGTAATTCTGAATCTTTTATGGTTCCTTAAAAATTTTAGGATTATTTGTTCTAATTCTGTGAAAAATGCCATGGGTAATTTGATAGGGGTTACACTAAAAAAAACTTTTAAATTCTTTCACTGTTCAAGTTACTGTCACTTAGAAACAATAAGTGGTATCCCTTCTACTTTCCCTCTTCATAACTTGATACTTTCTAATTTTTATCTCCTAGCTCTTTCCTTCTAAATCAATAGCTTCTCAAATTTTGGCTACTGATCACTCCTAGCCCCTGCTAAACCTCCTCTCATCCTCAGTGCTCTTCCAGATTGGGTCTCTTTACAATGCTAACACTTTTCATCTTCTTCCTTTAGAGTCTCCATTATAAAACTTGGTATTATTCTTCTCTTCTGGTTCCAAAACTCTTTCTCATTGTAGTTAATTTTCCCAACTGGGAAAAAAAGGAATCATAGAAAATTCCTGTGTGATTTCCTGTTTCTTTTCTCCTCTTCCTAGATTTCAACTTCTAACCCTCTATTTTACTGCCTAGCCACTCCTCTGAAAACTCCTTTTCTCCAGTTTTGTCATCTTCTCTAAGCCTTAATTCCTACACTCTCCTCTCACACACCTGCCTCAGGCACTCTTTCCTAATTTCTGGGCCCCTTCACTGTACAATTCAACCCACTCTAATGTCTTCACATTCCAATCTCCTTACCTAAGGACCTGGAGTTTTTCCCTTTACCATCGTTTTGAGGGCATACCATCGGAGGTAGCCTGAGGGTTCTCTTTCACAGACTGGGAAAATAGAAGGCACTAGCCATGATTTCTCCCCATTTGCTTCTTTCTTGCAATGCTGGCATGCCTATTCACACTTATGCTCATGATCTGTCCAAATTATGACTCTGGATGATAGCTGTGCCCACCTACATTATCTCCATTCAAAACTTGAGAAAAGCGATGTGTGAGAAAGAATTCTAAGAAGCTGCGGGCCAAATCCTCTGCCAAGCATGCGCAGAGATTGAATCTAACAAAGAGGAGCTAGGGAAGCTTGTGATGTCATCAGCCATTCAACATGATGTAGGGGAGGAAAACATTTCTTCTACCAGTCTTACATCTTGACTAGGACTCTGTTACAAAAGACATATTAATAAGAAAAAAGCACACTAATATATTTGGTATAAGGTTTACTTACGAAATGGGAGGAAGTAAAGAATCAAAGAAGACCTAAATGTTTTTATACTTGGCTAAACAAAGGGAGGCAATTGTGGAAAAGTAACTGAAATATATGAGGGGCAAAGGAAGATACGAGTTATTTTAATAAGGTCTGTTTGCATACAATTCTCTTGGCATTGACTCTTGTTTCCGGTGATGTGTGTCTTTTCTCCTGGTATAGAGAGGACATCTTTCACATGAGAGTGTTAACTCATGTTTTCATATACTATTCAGTATACCTTTCTTGCACCTGCTGTTTTATAAGTGTCTTTAGCTCAAAATAGTCATTATGCCAAAGTGGCATATTTGGGGGTGGCACATTCTTGCCAAATTTCACTGGCAATCACACCACTTGGGAGGAAAATACATGCAACTGCCTGAGTGATGGGTTCACTTTTCCTGGAGATCAGGGTTAAATAGCTCTGTCCTTTATATCCCAGAGCCATTGTTACCCTTTTCCCACTGATGCCATGTTCTCTCCACGTAGAACTTAAAACATTCTGCACATTTCTCACTCCTTACCATTCTCATTTCCATTCTCACCCCAAGCTGGTGAGATGAAAGAACAACTGACAAGGAAATTCAGGGTAATAAAAAAATATAAGACCTTATAAGAGGGAGATAAGTTTATAAAAATATTTCAGGTTTACTGCTATGTTGGCTGAAAAAATTAGTTCAAAGGACTATATTTTGAAAAACTGTTCTTCTTATCATTTACTAATACTTATTATGTGCAGAGACCTGTGCTGAAAAAACTTTAAAAACTCGACTTTCTGGCATCTTAGAGTCTAGGACATACTCTAGAATTAAAGAGATGCCCCTTTGACATTCTAACATAAAGACAAAATTATATATGTGCTCATATAGATTCCAAATGATGTATAAAATTTCAGGGAATCTATATAATCTCTAATGCTTGTCCCTCAATTTTAATTAAGACATTTTAGTCTTGACATAAAATTTATGGAGATACATATATATATATATATATATATATACACATACTCTGACCCAAAAATTTCACCATCATTGATGTATCCTACTAATACAATGGCTTCCCAGGTGGCACAATGGTAAAGAATCTACCTGCGAATGCAGGAGAAAGAAGAGAAGCAGCTCCAAGCCCTGGGTCAGGAAGATCTCCAAGAGGAGGAAATGGCAACCCACTACATTATTCTTGCCTGGGAAATCCCATGGAGAGAGGAGCTTGGTGGGCTACAGTTCACGGGGTCACCAAGAGTTGGTCACGACTTATCAACTAAACAACAAAAAATACAAAATCGCTTGTAAAAAAGACTGAAAGGAAAATCTCTATTTTGAGGCAGATATAATTGGGGGGTTTTGTGAAGGTGAGGGCAAATGCCATAGGAGTACAGATAGAAAATTGAATATACTATCAGAGAGTGCATCACTGCATCCAGGGAAATTTCTATTGGACCTCCTAATCTTCTTTCTAACAAGACTAAGTCTAAATACATTCTGCTTTTCATCAAGCTTTTGAGACCAGATTTTGATCCATTGTTTAAACTTTGACAAGCACATCTAACAGTTCTGACTGTGTCAAATTGTTTTTTCCCCACTTAGAGGTTATGAATTAATCATTGTCCAAGATAAGAAAGCCAGGCACTAGTTAGAGGTAAGGGTAAATTTTGTTCAGCAATACTACTGCAATAGGGAAAAGAGCCCAGACTGATCTGAACTCAACTTTGATTTGTTCAGAGATGACTAGGCATTTTAAAAAGAGAATGAGGGAGTAGGGGGATGGGTAAGGTGGAAGTTAAGCAGAGTCAGGGAAGTAGAAATTTGTACAAAGGCAGAGAGTAGGGGTTAGTCCTTGGGCTTCCCAGGTGGCACAGTGCTAAAGACTCTGATTGCAATTCAGGAGATGCAGGTTCAATCCCTGGGTCGGGAAGACCCCCTGGAGGGGGAAATGGCAACTCACTCCAGTATACTTACCTGGAAAATCCCATGGACTATAGGCTGCCAGGCTCCTTTATCCATGGGATCACTAAGAGTGGGACATGTCTGAGCAACTAACAAATTCACTTTCAGGGGTTAGTTAACGTGACCAGGCCGTGTAGATTTGCTAATTGGTGCTTCTCCAGGGGAGAAACAAACTTCTTTTATCTCAGTGTCAGGAGGCAATGATGACAGAGCAAGATACCAAAGTTAAGACCATTATACTCCCAAAGAAGGGGCTTCCCTGGTAACTCAGCTGGTAAAGAATCCAGCTGCAATGCAGGAGACCCCCATTCGATTCCTGGGTTGGGAAGATTCCCCTGGAGAAGGAATAGGCTACCCACTCCAGTATTCTTGGGCTTCCCTGATATCTCAGATGGTAAAGAACCTGCCTGCAATGTGGGAGACCTGGGTTTGATCCCTGGGTTCGGAAGACTGCCGGGAGGAGGACACAGCAACCTACTCCAGTAGTCTTCCCTGGAGAATCCCCATGCATAGAGGAGTCTGGCAGGCTACAGTCCATGGGGTCACAAAGACTCGGACATGAATGAGCAACTAAGCACAGCACAGCACTCCCAAAGGAACTGGGAGTAAAAGGGAGAGTTATCTCCCAGAAAGGCTGCATTTCAAAGGGCCAGCTCTTAGGTCCTAGAGGAAACTGTTTGGGTGGTAGACTTATAACTCAAATGGTAGATAAAAGATGTAAAATTGCATTAACCATTCTAACCTTTTAAAGAACATGCTCTAAGTGCTCTAAGAGGGGTTTAAGGGTCTGTCTGCTTATCCCATTGTGGCTATATCAAATGCTAAATTCTTCTTGCCACATTGGGCTTTCTCAAGCAGGCATTTTAAATGGGGCTGGGTCATCCTAAGAATGATTTTGAGCTATTTCAAACTATGTTCAAGTCTCTCAGAGGTGTTTGTGTGTGTGTATGTGTGTGTGTTAGGGGTGGGGGTAAAACTATTTGTGTTGAGAATCTACAGTTTTTATAGGTCAAAGTTGAAGCCAAGTTGAGAAGAGGGCTCAGAGGAGCCTGACTACAGCATAATCAAGGAGAGTCTGTCATTGTATCAAACATGGGTAAAGTCAATTAAACCCAAGATGCATTGACAGAGAACCTAATTTTAGTATAGTCATAGGCTTTCAGAGTTGGATTGAGGACTCAGAAACCACTGAAACAATCTCTGACTTCCTCTATAATATTCCTAATGAGCTAGCATCAACCAGAACTTCCCACTGATAGAAAATTCACCTCATGATGAATTATGAACATTGTTGTACTGGTTTGATTGTTAGGAGCATTGCTTACCTTGAGTCCAAACCTACATTCATGGTGCTTTCAACCATCAGAAACTTTCATGACAAAACAGAAGGAGCTTACTCTCTCCCAATTAGCAGCAGAAGATAAATAACCTGTCTTCTACTCATCTGTCATCATTGTTCAGTCCTGTAAGACTCTTTGTGACCCCATGGACTGCAGTATGACAGGCTACCCTGTCCTTCACCATCTTCGGGAGTTTGCTTAAATTCACAGCCATCAGGTCGGTGATGCTATCCAACCATCTCATCCTCTGTTGTCCCCTTCTCCTCTTGTCTTCAATCTTTCCCAGCATTAGGGTCTTTTCCAATGAGTTAGCTTTTCGCATCAGGTGGCCAAAGTATTAGAGCTTCAGTATCAGTCCCTCCAATGAATATTCATTACATACTTAATTTTCTACTCATTACATACTTAATTTTCTTTTTCTGGGGGAATGGGTGTGGCTCCAGTTACTTTATTTCGCACATTCTGTTTCCATTGTTTCTTTGTAGGTATTACCTTAATTAACACAGCCTTTAGGTTAGTGGGTAAATTTTTAATTATGTGTGAACACTTACATGGGCACATGGGGTAGCAGCTAAGGAGAAGCAGGCGGTGGTTCTTTTTCACCTCTATTCTGTAGTGAAAGAAGCCCTAGTCACTCAGATAACACAGTGATTTCAACTTAAAGATGATTTTGAGTCATATCGGAAAAAAAAGTGGAGAATGTGTTAAATGTTTCACAGTTTGCTATTCTTATTAAAGTTAAATTCAATCTAAAATTATTGAACTCTTATAAGTTCCAGTGAGACAGGCTTTATTTATTTTATTTGGCCACACCTCACAGCTTGTAGAATCTTAGTTCTCTGACTAGGGATTGATTCTGGGCCCTTGGCAGTAACAGTGTGGAGTGCTAACCATCAGGGAATTTCTGGCTTTATTTATTTTTAAATTAATTGATGCAAAAGACTATTTCTGCCAAATACTGAGTGAATTCTGTGTTACTCTAGTGTAGTGTAGTATTAGTCACTCAATTCTGTCCAGCTCTTTGCGATCCCATGGACTGTAGCCCACTCAGCTTCTCTGTCCATGGGATTCCCCAGGCAAGAATACTGGAGTGGATAGACATTCCCTTCTCCAGTGTTACTCTACCTTTTGACTAATAATGTGGAATCTTAGGACTATTCATTTATTTAGTAATTACTTAGTAACTAATTTTTACTCTGTGCAGTGCACTGTGCTAGGGGCTGATAATAGGCAAGTAAACAAGATAGGCAAGATCTGCTTCTTGTGGAACCTGCATTCTAGGGGTGAAAGATGAACAATACACAAATAAAGGAAGAGACAGGGCTATGTTGTAATGAATGTTGTGATGAAAATGAGTGAAACATGTTCATATAATAACAAGTGAGACATATCTTATGAGTTAAATAAACAAAGGCTAAATGAATATTTGCAACCATAAACTCCTAGACCCAGATGCCAATTAAAATCATAAAGAAAATTTGCCATATAAAATAAGAAGAGATAAAGAAGGAAAAAGGCAATTAAAAAATATAGATTATAGAATTCTTCAGTGCAGTCTCAGATAGAATTCAGTATAAAACATTTAGCCTAATCACAGAAGACACAGGCTATAGCTTGTCAGATTTACAAGTTGAAAGTTTTCAGGAAAAACTAGCCATTGCCTATGGAACTGGAGAAAAGTGAACCACTCAAGAGGCTTATGTTCCTGTGGCCATTGCACCTCCTATTCCTTCTGTACTGTCTGATTCCCCAGCTCTCCTAGAGTGGCTCCTTCCAATCATTCAGGTGTCTGTTCAAATAGCTCCTCTGATAAAACTTTTCTGATCAAACAGTCAAACCTGGCCCCCACATCCATGTTATTCTCTATCCCAATACCATGATATATATATTTTTAAATACTTGTCAGAACCTGAAATCATCTCAATATTATGTTATTTTTGATCAATTCTTTTTCTACAAGAAAGTAAAGTCCAAGAAGTAAAGCCCTCATCTGTCTTATTTATCTCTGTGACAATAACACTACCTGGGACAGATAAAGGAAATGGTGAGGTTGATTATTACCTGTGTTTTAATAGTAAAGTGATGTTGATATGTCAGGGTAGGGAGGACTTACAGGATTATATGCTGCAATAAGTATTAAAGAAGCTGATCTGTATCATCTGGAGAAAAAAGACCTTGATTAGGCACTTTAGAGCTAGCTGCCTTTGCACATTTGGAATGAGAGAGCAGACACATTCTCTTGATCTCCACTATAAAGAACCAGAATGTATGAAAGCCAGATAGAGGTGCAGTTCTATTGAATATGGTAAAGAACTTCTGAGCAGTCCAAACAGACCAGAAATCCAGTGACCTTCCTTGGTAACTAGTCCAGATACTGATCATTATGACTTTATGTGAAATTGGAGTAAATCCTTATTTCTTAATGTCCAGGAAAACACCAACATCTCACTGCTGCTGCTGCTGCTGCTAAGTCGTTTCAGTCATGTCCAACTCTGTGCGACCCCATAGACGGCAGCCCACCAGGCTCCCCCGTCCCTGGGATTCTCTAGGCAAGAACACTGGAGTGGGTTGCCGTTTCCTTCTCCAATGCATGAAAGTGAAAAGTGAAAGTGAAGTCGCTCAGTTGTGTCCGACTCCTAGCAACCCCATGGACTGCAGCCCACCAGGCCCCTCCATCCATGGGATTTTCCAGGCAAGAGTACTGGAGTGGGTTGCCATTGCCTTCTCCAATGTTATTAAGTATTCTATAACATAATAAGTTAGACTGTGGCAAATTAATTTGGGGGGAAATTAAGTTAAAGTAAAAAAAAAATCTGTACTGTATAAAATTTAATAGAGCCTTTAATAAAATAAAGTGCATTATGACTCTCTCCATCTCTCCAAATGAAATAGTATCTCGGGTTTCCCAAATCTAAGTGACCAGAGAGCTCCTTTTTCAAGAAATACTAGATAACATTTCATGGGATACCAGTGTCTTAAAGATCAAAGGTCTATGGTTCTCTTTACCGAAGAAGGGCATGAATTGGTGGGGCTGGGGGTACAGAGGGGTAAATGTTATGGATTGATTGGTGTCCTTTCCAAAATCCATGTGATAAAGTCCCAACCCCTAATGTAACTGTATTTGGAAAAGTGCTTTCAAAGAAGTAATTGAGGTATGACTGGTATAATAAAGGTGTGGCCCTAGTTAATAGGACTTGTACCTTTATTAGAAGAGTAAGAGTCACCAGGGCTCATATACCCGGAGTGAAGTCCCTGTGAAGACACAGTGCAAAGGTGGCTGTCTACAAGCCAAAGAGAAAGGCCTCAGGAGAAACCAGCCATGCTGGCTCATTGATCTTGTTCTAGTCGCCGAAACTGTGAAAAATGAATTCCTGTTGTTTAAATCATCCAGTCTTTGGTATTTTGTTATGGCAGCTCTAGCAGACTAACACATTCTCTAATGTTGGCTAATTCTGGGGTTACAGATATTCCCTTCAGCACTGAGCACAGTAGATGTGATTTTACTAACAGGAGCCAGGAGGTGCATGTGTGTGTATATAATCTAGATCCAGATAGTGTCAGCTTACTTAGAAGAAACATGAACCAACAAGACAAAATAGTCCTTACTGTTAATTAACATCATCTTGTCCCATTATTGAAACTATTAAGCCTTGGTGATGCAATTAAACTGAATAGAACCAAAGTATAGAATTACTAGATATACTAACTTCCTGTTCCCATGAAAAGTAGGGTATAAGGTCCCATCAGAGGCAAGATCAAAATGCAAATATTCAGATCTCTGGGTCACTGTGCCCAGTGCATGGAGGCATGATCACAATGGAAAAAAGGAAGGGAAAGGAAAAAGAGTTGGAGCAGAATACCCAGTCAGTCCAGTGGTTAGGATTCCATGCTTCCATGTAGGGGATGCAGGTTTGATCCCCCAGTCAGGGAGCTAGGATCCCACATGCCACAACAACAACAACAAAAGCTGAAGCATGCAGGGGCCACATAGGGAAGGGAAAAGAGGACAGATGAAAGGTTACAGTTAGTTCAGCCAGATCTAGGTCACTGATTGCAAACTCCACAAGAAGGCCTTGAAAGTGACGGGTGCCAGTAAGAAAGGCACTGGGCGTTGAGGGCGAGCTGGTGAAGTAATTAGGAGAGAAAAATAGAATCAAGTAGTAGACTTCTGACTTCTTCCCAGCCACTCCCAATCCACAGCCTTATTTATCACTTGAAAACATTAGGGTTCCTTGGAGGGGTTTTAACCTGAAAACTTGAAGCACCAGTCTAATCTCTCTAGTTGTGGCCGAAGCAGAAAGTACCAAATGGTGAAAGGACTGTCACAGCATTGCATGTTTGACAGATGAAGGTGGGGGACAGAGAAGGAGGCTTTGTCCCCTGGTTCTCAATCATCCCCTCTCCCACTGGAATCCTCTTCCTTTCCAGATGATCCTCACACATGAAAATGCCATGCACCATGACCTGGTGCTCAGCCCCCTCTGCCTGCTCACTTGAGACATCAGCTATCCCTCCTGACTAGTCTGATTTGGCCAGTTTTACTCCTATTACTCCAATTTCCAACATGTCTTCAAGGCTACCTCTTAGATTTAAAGGCAATATACCAGTGATTAAAAACATGGACTCTTAACCTTAACCATAAACTCACTTCTCTAAGTCCCTGTTGCCTCAGCTAAGTAACAGGGCAAATAGCAACACCCATCTCATGAGATGGTCTTAAACTATTTCAAGCACACAGAAGGTATAGCACAGTTCCAGCACAAGTAAGTGCTTAGTGTTTGGTGGGTTTTCTTATTTTAAGGTTCCCTTCCTACAGCCAATCTTCCACACCTAATTACTGCCCAGCTGAGATACTGGCTTCCCTCTTTCCCTCCAGCTAACTGAACAAAACCATCCCAAAGAAAGAGAAATGCAAGAAGGCAAAATGGTTGTCTGAGGAGGCTTTACAAATAGCTGAGGAAAGAAGAAAAGCAAACGGCAAGGGAGAAAGGGAAACATATACCCAACTGAATGCAGAATTCCCGTAAATAGCAAGAAGAGGTAGGAAGACCTTCTTAAACGAACAATGCAAAGAAGTAGAGGAAAACAACAGAATGGGAAAGACTAGAAATCTCTTCAAGAAAATTAGAGATACCAAGGGAACAGTTCATGGAAGGATGGGCATGGAAAAAAAAAATGGCAAGGACCTAATAGAAGTAAAAGAGATTAAGAAGAGGTGAGGGAAAAAAAATACACAAAAGAACTATACAAAAGGTCTTAATGACCCAGATAACCATGATGGTGTGATCACTCACCTAGAGCCATACATCCTGGAGTGGGATGTCAAGTGGGCCTTAATAAGCATTACTACAGACAAAGCTAGTGGAGGTGATGGAATTTCAGCTGAGCTGCTTCAAATCCTTAAAGATGATGCTATTAAAATGCTGCACTCAACATGCCAGCAAATTTGGAAAACTCAGCAGTGGCCACAGGACTGGAAAAGTTCAGTTTTCATTCCAATCCCAAAGAAAGTCAATGCCAAAGAATGTTCAAACTACCATGCAATTGTACTCATTTCACATGCTAGTAAGGTTATCCTCCAAATCCTTCAAGCTAGGCTTCAACAGTATATGAACCAAAAAATTCCACATGTACAAGCTGGATTTTGAAAAGGCAGAGGAACAAGAGATCAAATTACTAACATCCCTTGGATCATAGTAAAAGCAAAGGAATTCCATAAAAAATTCTACTTCTGCTTCATTGACTATGTTCAAGCCTTTGACTGGATCACAGCAAACTATGGAAAATTCTTAAAGAGATGGGAGTACCAGACCAGCTTACCTGTTGCCTGAGAAACCTGTATGCAGGACAAGAAGCAACAGTTAGAATCAGACATGGAACAAATGACTGGTTCAAAATTGGGAAAGGAATACATCAAGGCTGTATATTGTCACCCTGCTCATTAACTTCTAGGCAGAGTACATCACGCAAAATGCCAGGCTATATGAATCACAAGCTAGAATCAAGATTGTCAGGAGAAATATCAACAATCTTAGGTATGCAGATAACACCATGCTAATGGCAGAAAGTAAAGAGGAACCAAAGAACCTCTTGATGAGGGTGAAAGAGGAGAGTGAAAAAGCTGGCTTAAAACTCAACATTCAAAAAACTAAGACCATGACACCCAGTCCCATTTCTTCATGGCAAATAGATAGAGAAAAACTGGAAACAGAGACAGATTTTGTTTTCTTGGGCTCCAAAATCACTGCAGACAGTGACTGCAGCCATTAAATTAAGAGACGCTTGCTCCTTGGAAGAAAAGCTATGACAAACCTAGACAGCATATTCAAAAGCCGAGACATCATTGTGCTGACAAAGGCCTATATAGTCAAAGCTATGGTTTTTCCAGTAGTCATGTACGGATATGAGAGTTGGACCATTAGGAAGGCTGAGTGTTTTTGAACTGTGGTGTTGGAGAAGACTCTTGAGAGTCCCTTGGACTACAAGGAGATCAAACCAGTCAGTTCTAAAGGAAATCAACCCTGAATATGTATTGGAAGGACTGATGCTGAAGCTGAAGCTCCAGTACTTTGGCCATGTGATCTGAAGAGCCAACTCATTGGAAAAGCCCCTGATGCTGGGAAAGATTGAAGGCAAAAGAAGAAAGAGGAGACAGAGGATGAGATGGTTAGATAGCATCAGCGATTCAGTTGACATGAATCTGAACAAACTCGAGGAGATAGTGGAGGACTAGGAGCCTGGCACACTATAGTGCATGAGTCATGAAGAGTCAGACGACCTAGTGACAGCAACAACTGTCCCAGGAACTCTTCACTCAGGCCCAGTTCCAATTTAATCCTCTCGCCCTTCTCTAAATTACTAATAGGTTGCCTTTCCCCTCCCTATGACATCTAAAATCCACTAGGGAAGGAATCCTCATACTCAATCTTTTCTCTCATTTCATTTTTATATTTTTCTTCACTAATTCTATCTTGCCTTCCCTAGAATGGAAGGATGGGCATCATGATCCTCTGTGAGACTTCAAGTTTCCACTCCTCCCAGGACTATGGGAATGAACAAGCAAACTGCCTTCAGCCTAAAATGCACTGACTACTTTTTTTTTTTTTAATCTTCAGAGCCTTCATCTTTCACCCCCAAAGAAGTCTCCATAATCTGTGGCTCACTGTGCAGCTTGAAATTTTCTTCTCCATGTATACAGTTACCAAAAGTCAAAGCAACCCTACACTGATCCCCTGAACTTACTTTTTCCTGACCTTTTTGACTCTACAGACATTTACCTCCACCCGATCTTCATCTACTTTATCTTTGTACACAGCTTGAAGGTCATTATCTCGGCCCCAGCCCTGAGCAATTAAATAGGACACTTTGCTTATCAGCTACAGCTTCCATAAACAATTGTTCCTATTCAACACACCTACTGAGTGCAAACTTTGCCTGAACCTTGACCTCTAAACCTACACTGCTCATACCTTGCATAGTTCATCAACACCTTGTGAAATAGTTGACTCCCTTGCAAATCTACTATAGTCTTTATGGCCACCCTCAAGTCTCTGATGTACACACTCCCTATCCATAACATCATTTTTTCCCAGTGATTCAGTGTCATATTTGGGGAGAAATATTAAGCATGGTACTGATTGGGTCTGCTAAAAAATAGTACTAATTTTGTCTAGTGGCCACCAATTTTATATCCTTTGTTGATTCTCTGACTTGTTCCCATCAATTTCTATGCCAAGCCTTCTTCATTCTACTCCAGCTTTCAGACAAACTTGATTCTTCCACTGCAAAAGGCAATCCCAGAATATAACAGTCAGAGTCAAGCTTACAATAGGTTCCCCTTCATCTTTTTTTCTCTCTTTTCACATCTGTCTCTACACTCATCTGCTTTTCTCTGCCTTCCTGTCACAGGGAATGGTGTTACACCTGTGCTCTTAGTCTTATTTCTTATTTTTCTAGACTCCTCTAATTAGCCCCTTTCCATCAAGTAATCTTAAATTTCTTCATCTTCCCTTTGACTTTAAAACATGCTTAGTCCATCTGAGACCTTGCTGCCTTCGCTTCTTCCATTCTCCTCCTTTGACCATCAAACATCTAAAAAAATAACCCTATCTTTCCACTTCATCCTAATCACTCTTTGATTCCATTCCCAATCCTTTTAGTTAATATTGCATTTTAAACTGCAACAAAACACTTTCTTGAAATATAATGGCTTTTTCTTAGTATTCATTCTCTTCAAACAAACATAGCAAACAATAAAGCTTATAATTAACTCTATTAGAACATTCACTCCCCCTTTTTTCCATGACTGAACTTAATGGTTTCCTAAATTAATTGGCATTATAATCTTGGGAAGATCACTTAAATCCTCTGAGCCTCGACTTACTCACTGATAAAATTAGGGTAATAAAAATTCCTCCCTCAATGAGTTGTGATTAATATCACATTCCCTATAATTAGTTACTATATATCAAGCTCTAATTATGATACTGATATCTGATACATGCACACACACACACCCCAGAGATTTTACATGTATATATATATATATATATATATATAGACTATATGTATGCATATATATATACGTATAATTGCATTTCACACTCAAAACCACTCTGAGGTAAATATTGTTTCTACGTTACAGATGAGGAAACTAAATATCCAGAACTTAATCTACTCACTCAAAGTCACACAACCAATATTTATTCGAAACAAAAGATCCATGGGACTCAATGCATACGTTCTGTTTTAAAATTTAAAAAAAAATTTTTTTAGGCTGCACTGTGCAGTATGTGGAATCTTAGTGCCTTGACCAGGGATCAAACCTGTGTCCCATGTAATGGGAGTATGGAGCCTTAGCCACTAGACCACCAGGGAAGTCCCAAAGCACATATTCTTAACTAAGATTATATTGCTTCCCAAACAAATATGAGTCAATATTTGGAGAGGCATGCAATGTCATTTATTATTATCTTTTGTAAGTGCTATGCTTTGGAATGGACTATAATACATCTGAAAGCAAAGCACTGGTGGAACAGTCTACTGCCTTCCCCCGGGGTTTTCATACCTATGTCTCCAGGCCCAAAAGACGAAAACAATGGTCATTTGGACAACTGTACCTGGACAATACGGTTTACAATCTAATGTCAGCAACCCTAGCAGATACTTTTGGCCTGTCAATAATAATAAGACTTATAGCAACAATTACATGCACTGCACTTTAGAACAGACTTTCATGTAAAAGACTTCAATTATGTGAACTGTACTGGGGCTAGTAACAGGTCCCACTTGACATGACATGAAACTAATGCTCGGGGTGGGGGGGTGGGGCTCTGCATCATTTGCCAATTATTTCTAGTTCTCCCCATTCTGGTTTTCAAGAGACAAGGTAACACTGTATTCCGTAATCTCTATGGTTCAAATCAGATCAGTCGCTCAGTCGTGTCCGACCCTTTGCGACCCATGAATCGCAGCACGCCAGGCCTATGGTTGCACACGGGTAAACGATGGCGAGGCAAAGTGACATAGGTGCCAATTCTGAGCTGGAATATTCAATTGCTGTAAATGCAAATCCTTAGGAATACATCTTTACTTCACTTCACCTTGACAGTTAACAACATTCCAAATGGTGACTATCCTGTATCCTGTATACTTAGAACCCACTGAAGCAATGGTGCACCATCAGCTGACCACCATTCATGTATAGCTTGTATGTATGAATAAAAATAAACATGTATTGCTTTAAGTAACAGAAATGTTGGGGCTGTATGTTCAGTCAGTCAGTTAGTCAGTTCAATCGCTCAGTCGTGTCCGACTCTTCGCGACCCCATGAATCTCAGCACGCCAGGCCTCCCTGTCCATCACCAACTCCCGGAGTTCACTCAGACTCACGTCCAACAAGTCAGTGATGCCATCCAGCCATCTCATCCTCTGTCATCCCTTCTCCTCCTGCCCCCAATCCCTCCCAGCATCAGAATTTTTCCAATGAGTCAACTCTTCGCATGAGGTGGCCAAAGTACTGGAGTTTCAGCTTTAGCATCATTCCTTCCAAAGAAATCCCAGGGCTGATCTCCTTCAGAATGGACTGGTTGGATCTCCTTGCAGTCCAAGGGACTCTCAAGAGTCTTCTCCAACACCACAGTTTAAAAGCATCAATTCTTCGGTGCTCAACCAACTCTCACATCCATACATGACGACTGGAAAAACCATAGCCTTGACTAGACAGACCTTTGTTGGCAAAGTAATGTCTCTGTTTTTGAATATGCTATCTAGGTTGGTCATAACTTTTATTCCAAGGAGTAAGCGTCTTTTAATTTCATGGCTGCAGTCAACATCTGCAGTGATTTTGGAGCCCAGAAAAATAAAGTCTGACACTGTTTCCACTGTTTCCCCATCTATTTCCCACGAAGTGATGGGACCAGATACCTTGATCTTCGTTTTCTGAATGTTGAGCGTTAAGCCAACTTTTTCACTCTCAACTTTCACTTTCATCAAGAGGCTTTTGAGTTCCTCTTCACTTTCTGCCATAAGGGTGGTGTCATTTGCATATCTGAGGGTATTGATATTTCTCCCAGCAATCCTGATTCCAGCTTGTGCTTCTTCCAGTCCAGCGTTTCTCATGATGTACTCTGCATAGAAGTTAAATAAGCAGGGTGACAATATACAGCCTTCACATACTCCTTTTCCTATTTGGAACAAGTCTGTTGTTCCATGTCCAGTTCTAACTGTTGCTTCCTGATCTGCATACAAATTTATCAAGAGGCAGGTCAGGTGTTCTGGTATTCCAATCTCTTGAAGAATTTTCCACAGTTTATTGTGATCCACACAGTCAAAGGCTTTGGCATAGTCAATAAAGCAGAAATAGATGTTTTTCTGGAACTCTCTTGTTTTTTCGATGATCCAATAGATGCCAGCAATTTGATCTCTGGTTCCTCTGCCTTTTCTAAAACCAGCTTGAACATCTGGAAGTTCACGGTTCACGTATTGCTGAAGCCCGGCTTGGAGAATTTTGAGTATTACTTTACTAGCGTGTGAGATGAGTGCAATGGTGCAGTAGCTTGAGCACTCTTTGGCATTGCCTTTCTTTGGGATTGGAATGAAAACTGACCTCTTCCAGTCCTGTGGTCACTGCTGAGTTTTCCAAATTTGCTGGCATGTTGAGTGCAACACTTTCACAGCATCATCTTTCAGAATTTGAAATAGCTCAACTGGAATTTCATCACCTCCGTTAGCTTTGTTCATAGTGATGCTTTCTAAGGCCCACTTGACTTCACATTCCAGGATGTCTGGCTCTAGGTCAGTGATCACATCATCGTGATTATCTTGGTCATTAAGATCTTTTTTGTACAGTTCTTCTGTGTATTCTTGCCATCTCTTCTTACTATCTTCTGCTTCTGTTAGGTCCATACCATTTCTGTCCTTTATCAAGCCTATCTTTGCATGAAATGTCCCCTTGGTATCTCTGATTTTCTTGAAGAGATCTCTAGTCTTTCCCATTCTGTTGTTTTCTCTATTTCTTTGCATTGATCACTGAGGAAGGCTTTCTTATCTCTTCTTGCTATTCTTTGGAACTCTGCATTCAGATGCTTATATCTTTCCTTTTCTCCTTTGCTTTTCGCTTCTCTTCTTTTCACAGCTATTTGTAAGGCCTCCCCAGACAGCCATTTTGCTTTTTTGTGTTTCTTTTCCATGAGGATGGTCTTGATCCCTGTCTCCTGTACAATGTCACAAACCTCAGTCCATAGTCATCAGGTACTCTATCTATCAGATCTAGGCTCTTAAATCTATTTTTCACTTCCACTGTATAATCATAAGGGATTTGATTTAGGTCATACCTGAATGGTCTAGTGGTTTTCCCTACTTTTTCAATTTCAGTCTGAATTTGGCAATAAGGAGTTCATGATCTAAGCCACACTCAGCTCCTGGTCTTGTTTTTGTTGACTGTATAGAGCTTCTCTATCTTTGGCTGCAAAGAACATAATCAATCTGATTTCAGTGTTGACCATCTGGTGATGTCCATGTGTAGAGTCTTCTCTTGTGTTGTTGGAAGAGGTGTTTGTTATGACCAGTGCATTTTCTTGGGAAAACTCTATTAGTCTTTGCCCTGCTTCATTTCATATTCCAAGGCCAAATTTGCCTGTTACTCCAGGTGTTTCTTGACTTCCTACTTTTGCATTCCAGTCCCCTATAATGAAAAGGACATCTTTTTTGGGTGTTAGTTCTAAAAGGTCTTGTAGGTCTTCATAGAACCATTCAACTTCAGCTTCTTCAGCATTACTGGTTGGGGCATAGACTTGGATTACTGTGATATTGAATGGTTTGCGTTGGAAACGAACAGAGATCATTCTGTCATTTTTGAGATTGCATCCAAGTACTGCATTATGGACTCTTTTGTTGACTATGATGGCTACTCCATTTCTTCTGAGGGATTCCTGTCTGCAATAGTAGATATAATGGTCATCTGAGTTAATTTCACCCATTCCAGTCCATTTGAGTTCACTGATTCCTAGAATGTTGACATTCACTCTTGCCATCTCCTGTTTGACCACTTCCAATTTGCCTTCATTCATGGACCTGACATTCCAGGTTCCTATGTAGTATTGCTCTTTACAGCATCAGACCTTGCTTCTATCACCAGTCACATCCACAGCTGGGTATTGTTTTTGCTTTGGCTCCATCCCTTCATTCTTTCTGGAGTTATTTCTCCAGTGATCTCCAGTAGCATATTGGGCACCTACTGACTTGGGGAGTTCCTCTTTCAGTATCCTATCATTTTGCCTTTGCATACTGTTCATGGGGTTCTCAAGGCAAAAAAACTGAAGTGGTTTGCCATTCCCTTCTCCAGCGGACCACATTCTGTCAGAAAACGTCAATGCCTTTCTCCAAGCCTCAAAAGGGCTAAGGTCACTATTCCTTTCACTATTATTTTTCTTTGATTCATGGACTTTTTGCCTCGAAAGTAAAACAACATTTTCCCAGGAGCCAAAATATAAACCTAAGTGTAACCTGTTGATTACTAGGTCAGGAAGATCCCCTGCAGAAGGGACAGGCTACCCACTCCAGTATTCTTGGGCTTCCTTGGTGGCTCAAATGGTAAAGATTCCACCTGCAATGCAGGAGACCTGGGTTTGATCCCCAGGTTGGGAAGATCCCCTGTAGGAGAGCATGGCAACCCACTCCAGTATTCTTGCCTGGTGAATCCCCATGGACAGAGGAGCCTGGCGTGCTACAGCCCATGGGGTTGCAAAGAGTTGGACATGACTGAGCAACACAGCACAAGTACAAAGTGTAATCTGACTGATCTGAGTGTAATAATCTCTATTTTGGTGAAATACAGAAAGTTTGATATTTTCATTTATTCTATAACTGTGTCAAGTAGCCTATACTTAATCTCTTCTACTCTGAATTTTAGAATTTAAAGGAACAACATTCCCCACCCCTAGAGCAGGCAGAAAAATACTTCTCACCTTGAATAATCAATTTGTTGATCAAACAGGAAGTAGCAATTAAGTGGCAAGGACTGTAACACCACCCAGGGTGTGACATTGTGCTTTGAGAGCCTCTCAGAGCCAACCCTGACTTTGCATGACCTCACAGGAAAGGCGGAGAAATCAAACATTGCCTTATAAACATGACCCTTTCCTAGAGTATGGCTGATGCAGTTGTTGTGACCATCCTGAGTAACCTCTGCATCACAGCAGTCTCCATCATGAAGACCACTGGGGGTCTCCTTCTGCTCTGTGTAGTGGCCCATCTCTGCTCTTGCTCAGGTGAGTTAAGGGTAGATAGTGCCCTTAATAGCCATAAGCTTGTTCTCTGACATAGCCCCTCCTAGGATATGAACATCTCAGAGAAATGTCTGGTCATGTGGATTTAAAGGATACTAGTTTGTAATAGCGGAGAAGGCAATGGCAAGCCACTCCAGTACTCTTGCCTAGAAAATCCCATGGATGGAGGAGCCTGGTGGGCTGCAGTCCATGGGGTGGCTACGAGTCGGTCGCGACTGAGTGACTTCACTTTCACTTTTCACTTTCACACAATGGAGAAGGCAATGGCAACCCACTCCAGTGTTCTTGCCTGGAGAATCCCAAGGATGGCAGAGCCTGGTGGGCTGCTGTCTATGGGGTCGCACAGAGTCGGACATGACTGAAGCGATTTAGCAGCAGCAGCAGCAGCAGCAGTTTGTAATAGAAACAGCCCTGGCCTGGAAAGGGAGAATCTTAAGTCCCACTTGGAGTTGAAGGGTTTGAATCTAGAACATTCCCTTTCAAGGATTTTTATTTCCATTCATGGGACCAAAACCAAAAACACACACTCATTACTTTTTTCATAAGTCTACCATCTTATTGTGTGTGTTAGTCGCTTAGTCATATCTGACTCTTTGTGACCCTGTGGACTGTATCCCACCACATTCCTCTGGCCATGAAATTCTCCAGGCAAGAATACTGGAGTGGGTTGCCATTCCCTTCTTCAGGGGATCTTCACAACCCAGGGATTGAACCTGAGTCTCCTGCATTGCAGGCAGATTCTTTACCATGTGAGCCACTGGGGAAGCCCATTTTATTAGGACCTGGAAACTGCCGGTGTTATGAGATACTACTTCTCATCACAAAGATGCAGAAAAACTTGAATCTCTCTCCAAATTAATCCAGGAAAATAGGAAAAAAAATTATCCAAAACCCAGGAGTCAACAATTAAACTTTTATATAGTGAAAAATTACTTAAATAAAATTATAATACCTTAGAGATATTCTACTACTTTTCTTCATATCAATTAGGAGGGGGAGACTATCAAAGATGGTGCTTCAGGCTCTTAGAAATAGTGAGTGCAATACTTTTATTGCTATCTGATTTAAAACATTATCAGAGACACAATGAGCTCCAGAAAACATCCCGTGGTATATAAAGGGAGGAAATTTGGATAATTCTCTTACTTGAACCAAGGATTACCTAACACAGTGGCCATCTGGCTTCTTCAGAATACAGTTGGGTTTTGTGAAGGGACAGGGTAGGTGCTGAAACTAATTACCAGAGGAACCACAGAGTCTTATTCGACAGACTGACTTTACATTAATTAATGAGACCTCACAACTCTGCTTTATTTTTAACATTTCCAACTGAATCTCTCTTTCAGAAGCTGCTAGCCTGCCTTTGAAAACAGTGAGTATACTGAACCACAATTTAATTTGTTTAATTTCCTACTTAGTTTAATTTTATATTTACTGTATTTACTCAAAAACACTTGAGAAATACATATGAAAGGTTAATTCAGTATGCCTGTGGTGGGGTGAGTGGACAGGTGAAAGGCAAGGCAGCTGTAGGTAAGTTGCCTCTACTTTTCAGAAGGCAGCTGTAGAAATGTGATATACATATAAGCAAATAATCTAAGTGTAAAGAAAATGTTCCAGAATTTAAAAAAAGAGAGAGGGTACTTCTAGCTGAGAAGCTGGTGATGTCTCCATGGAAAAGGCAACATGTGAGAGGCAAAAGACAGTTACCTTGGTTAACAGCACAGATTCTGGATTCAAATCCCAGCCCTACCACTAGCTAGCTTTTATATTATACAAATTCCCTCTTTTTTTAAGCCCAGATCTCTCTCATCTATAAATAGGGGTAATAGTAGAACCTATCCACTTCAGTTTTCTGAAGATTAAACAAACAAACAAAAAATCCATGTAAGATTTAAGTTTAATGCCTGGCAAGGAAATACGCAGGAGCTGTTAACTGTGTGTACTAGTAGTAATAGAAGTGATACTGGTGGTACTAGCTTTTGTCAGTGTGTTCACAATATTATCAATAGAAGTAGCACACCAGTTTCAGAGTATAAGAGCTGGAACTTCCGGATGGTACTGTGCTTCCTGTCAGATAGAGGCCAGGGTAGCCTAGCTTAAGGATGAGGAGAAAAGCAGGACATTCTCTTGCGTATGTTGCAGGTGAACTGCAGCATTTACAAGAAGTACCCAGTGGTGGCCATCCCCTGCCCCATCACATACCTGCCTGTTTGTGGTTCTGACTACATCACCTATGGGAATGAATGCCACTTGTGTATTGAGAATTTGTGAGTATCTCATGGGAAGGAAAAAAAGCTAGGGCACCGTCCTTCACTGCAATCTTCTCCTCTTTCCACTAGAATGCTCAGCTCTCTAAAAACTGTACTTACGCACCAAGAGCGTCTGGGAGAGAGAAAACTTGCTGCCTCACAGTCGGATTAAGGATGAGCCACCTGCTCTGCCAGCTTGGACTGGTCCCTCCATGACAGAGCCTTTAATTCCCATCTGTCAGCTGAAAGTCTAACAAGACCAGAAGCCTTCAAATTACTGTCTCTAGAGCCCAGAGGTTCTGTAGAGGGAAGTTAGGAGTCACCCAAGAGGTTACAGAGTTCATTTGGGGAGGTCTCCAATTCGAACCAGCTTTGGACTCTTTTAAGTAGTGGAGCTCCACATAATTTCTTATTGGAAGAAATGTTTCTGAATCCCACACTAAAAAATAATTGAAAACTACTATCCTATCATGTAGAATAGAAGCCTTTTATCCTACTTCTCAGAGACTTAATGGCCAATAGATTATTCTTAGATAAACTGTGACCAGAAGGTCTTTATCCTCCTCAATTTCCTGGTGGCTGTAAATATCTGTAGCCTGAGGCAGTAGGGAGGATAAGGCTACCACAAAGATTTTTTTCTTCAATCTGAAATAAGGAATACAATAAAGTCCAAGCTGTCAGGACTTGGGCTAGAATCCTCATGGACATGCTTTAACTATTTTATTTGGCTTACTCAATGTTTTGGAAGGCAATATAATCAGGCAGAAGACACTTCTTTCATGCAAAATAGGCAACTCAGGAGTGGTAACAACCAGTTCCCTTTGCTCACTGTTAACTCTCTTTTAGACCCCTGGGTTTTGGCCACTTAGCTCTTGTGTTTTTCTTTTTTTTTTTTTCCCCATCTTTGTGATTATCTTAACAAGTTAAAATATCACATTAGGGCCTGAGCCCAGAATGATATGTCTACACACTGATTCCTACTCAGGGGCTTTTATTTCACAGAAGGGAAGATTCTCTAATGTGCACAGACACTGGGCCCTCAACCTAGAAAACAGCTTGCATCCAAGGACACTGAAGAGGACGCGTGGTGGATGTTCCCCTTACTAGCGCAGGGCCCAGCCTCACCACGGGCCCTGCGGACCAGGAAAGCCCGAGGGGCCGGCCACCCCAACTTCCCTTGCCAGAGGTTCTCCTTCTTTGCTGGTTTAAGACACTGGGTGATTAGTCTGGGCTCTAGGATCGGTAGAGGGAGCAGGTGGGATGAAAATATCACTGGACTAGGGACATTCTGCTACTCGCTCTGTCAGAAACTGCCTGTAGCAAGGACACTCCTTTTTAAGGACTCATTTTCCTCATGTGTAAAATTAGGCTATGGCTGCAATCTCTGTAGTTCCTTTCAGCTCTAAGATAATGTAAATTTTCCTCCTGTGTTAATGATCCTCTTAATTGTGTCTTCCCATAGGAAGAGTTATGGAAAAGTTCAGTTTCTTCATGAAGGAGTATGTTAACTTCCCTACAGATGTGGATACAGAGCAAGGATATCATCATTGCCATCATCATCATTCCTGGTTCCAGGAGGGGGGAACTGGTAGGGAGGGGGCAGAGACAGACCCAGAGTCATCTTTGTTGGGTGGGGAAAGTTGTGCTCTCCTTCAGACTTCTGTCTCACTGACTGACAAATACATGTCAAAATAAACTAAAAAGTACAACGAAATTGTAACAGCTCATTGTTGAGTTCTAAGCATCAAAATAATTACACTTATTAAAAACTTTGCAGAACTACTATCTACCTAGTAACTTCAATAGATCAAAAGATAAAAACCTACTTTAAATGGAACATAAGGAGCAACATATGTGCAATGCCTACTGTGGTTGTTCAGTCACTGAGTCAAGTCCGAATCTTTGTGTCCCCATGGACTACACCCCACCAGTCTTCTCTGCCCATGGGGTTCCCCAGGCGAGAATACTGGAGTGGGCTGCCATTTCCTTCTCCAGGAGATCTTCCCAGACCAGGGATCAACCTCACATCTCTTGCACTGGCAGGTGGATTCTTTACCACTGAGCCACCAAGGAAGCCCTTTGTAATGCCTATAGCACAGTCATAAATATTTTCAGGAATGACATGGCTTCACAACTACAAATTTATTTCATAAACACATTTTATAGCAAAAATTATCAAAATAAACCACTGAACTCTCTGACATAGCTTAAACAATCTAACTTATTCCTAAGGTTTTTAAAAAGTATATGTTTAAAATAAATTGACAAAAATTTTTAATTTGCAATAGGGACCCTATTTCGGCAATTAATTTCCTAATTGTTCTAATGAAACTCTAATTCCTAATTGAGTCTTCTTTACTTGACATACCAGTCTGTTTTAACAAGGATGCTGTGTGATTCTACTCAGAGAGGAAGGAACAGTTGCAAATCCTACTTCAAATTTAACACAGCTCTGAACCATCTTTATCATTTTAACTATCAATCTAATTGTGCCACAAACATCAGCTATTCCATATTAATAAATCCTGACCCATGATTTTAGATTCTCAATCCCCTAATTCTAATGTTAAATGCCTAATTTATCCATAATCCTAGATAGTTCATAGTGCTTAATTCAAATCTAATATTTCTCAGTCTTTGATCTTCGTGACACACCTTCTCAACCAAATTGTAAACATGAAGAACCAGTGTCTAAATGCACAAAAGAGAAGAAACCCTGGTCCAGAAATGCTGAGTAGTGAATAAAAACAAAACCTCATCATTTCTCCTTTCTTTTCATTTCCCTTTTCCTCTCTCTCAAATAGTTTTCCTTTTCTCTATACTATTTTTTTCTTTTTCTATATAGTCCTTCCCTGTTATCTCTTATTGCAAACTTTTCCTAACTTTTCCTTAAATTCATTACCTTTTCCTCACTTTCTATAGTTTCTATAAGCATCTTTTATTTATTCAAAGCCTTCCAGCCTCCATATCTCAAGGTCTGACTATACATCCCTTTGTAGCAATCGTCAGATAAGCACATATGCCCGTATAAACACTTGGGGAAATTTTAAGTTATTAGACATTTGTCTCAAAATGAAGAGACCTGGGGACTCACTTCCAAAATGTCTACCACGTATATTATTCTACAGTCAAATCCTTATCTAGGCTTATAGCCTAATTGATAGCTTACACCTCAACATTTAAAAATAAATTCTAATTTCATATAAACCCAAAATTCACCTTACATCTAAATCCCAATTTTTACCTTTCACAACTGCTCTATAGCATAAGGCTTAACCACTCCCTTCAAAGGCCAACTCTTTATTCTATCATTTAAATCAAAATTCAAAACAAATCTTTAACATTAATCTTCATGCAATTCATTTCATATAAATGAATCTGAGAACCAACACCGAACTCAGTCCTAAACTTTAAAAACTGTAATCCTAATGTTTTGCTGTCTCTGGGTCTTACTTCTATTCATCGATTGAACTGAAATGCCTATGTTTATATGCATGTTGCACTCTGCGTATGTGTGATTACGTCATGGGAAACTACAATCTCACTGTATGCTAGTAACTACATAGGTGTATGTTCACATGTGACTCTCTTTATAGATGACCAGGTCATGACTGGTGGCCCCAGTAACCTGACCTTAAGAACTGTGTTTGAAAGTCAATATGTACAAAAATATAGTGAGTTAACTCATTTTCAGTTAATAAACATGTAGATTGTTTCATTTAGTATCTTATTGTTGACTATTTACACTATGACAAATCAGTTCCTGTTGTTGGTTTCCCCAAGTAATGAAAGGCTAAAACTGAATTAAAGTAAAAAGCTAAACCACAAACTAACAGAAAAAATAAAACATGGCTAAGGAATTTATAACACTTGTTATAAATGTTTTGTCATAATCATTTATAACAAAATAATTTTTCAGCCTGAACTGTTGTTTTGATCCAGTTGCTTTGAGTTAAATGATTTCAAACCAGTTCTGTGCCTCTGTGACAAGCTGCTTCTATTGAGGCTTAATTGAGTTTGCCCAATGGCACCCCACTCCAGTACTCTTGCCTGGAAAATCCCATAGACAGAGGAGCTTCGTGGGATGTAGTCCAAGGGGTCACTACTAGTCGGATATGACTGAGTGACTTCACTTTCACTTTTCACTTTCATGCATTGGAGAAGGAAATGGCAACCCACTCCAGTGTTCTTGCCTGAAGAATCCCAGGGATGGGGGAGCCTGGTGGGCTGCTGTCTATGGGATAGCACAGAGTTGGACACAACTGAAGCAACTTAGCAGCAGCAGCAACTCACTGCATGTCTCAGTCTGGATCTCCTTTTGGTTATTAGTTTGTGGCTATAAAGCTGACAATAGTATCCTTCCTAACAATCTTATTTGTTTCCTACCATGTCTACAAGCAGTCTCACAGAGTTGCCTGAGAGGTGGGGCAAGCAAATGGGTTCTTCATGTTCCACAGTTATTCTGCCTGTACCAGTGAAGACACGATGCACTTGACTTCCTTAAGCCAATGACCTGGACCTCTTTGTTCTTTGGAAACTTTGTGGAAGAATGGATCAGTCTTGCCCCCATACTTGGGGCTCTGGATTATCTCTGGTTCAGGAAAGCCAGACATCCAATCATAAATGTAAACGTCAAATCAGTTCAGTTCAGTCACTCAGTCGTGCCCGACTCTGTGACCCCATGAACCGCAGCACACCAGGCCTCCCTGTCCATCACCAACTGCCAGAGTCTACCCAAACCCATGTCCATTGAGTTGGTGATGCCATCCAACCATCTCATCCTCTGTCATCCCCTTCCCCTCCTGCCCTCAATCCCTCCCAGCATCAGGGTCTTTTAAAATGAGTCAGCTCTTGCATCAGGTGGCCAAAGTATTGCAGTTTCAGCTTTAGCATCAGTCCTTCCAATGAACACCCAGGACTGATCTACTTTAGGATGAACTGGTTGGATCTCCTTGCAGTCCAAGGGACTCTCAAGAGTCTTCTCCAACACCACAGTTCAAAAGGATCAATTCTTCGGCGCTCAGCTTTCTTTATAGTCCAACTCTCACATCCATACATGACCAGTGGAAAAACCACAGCCTTGCCTAGACGAAACTTTGCGGAAGTTTTTAATATGCTTTTTAATATGCTGTCTAGGTTGGTCATAACTTTCCCTCCAAGGAGTAAGCGTCTTTTAATTTCATGGCTGCAATCACCATCTACAGTGATTTTGCAGCCCCCCAAAATAAACTTTGTCACTGTTTCCATTGTTTCCCCATCTATTTGCCATGAAGTGATGGGACCAGATACCATGATCTTAGTTTTCTGAATGTTGAACTTTAAACCAACTTTTTCACTCTCCTCTTTCACGTTCATCAAGAGGCTCTTTAGTTCTTCTTCACTTTCTGCCATAAGGGTGGTGTCATCTGCATATCTGAGGTTCTTGATATTTCTCCCGGCAATCTTGATTCCAGCTTGTGCTTCCTCCAGCCCAGCATTTCTCATGATGTAGTCTGCATATAAGTTAAGTAAGCAGGGTGACAATATACAGCCTTGACATACTGCTTTTCCTATTTTAAATTTATTTAAAAAATTTTAAATTTCCAAGTTTAGGCCTTGGCAAAGACATAATTTTATTTAGTTTTACTCGCTTCTCTGTACTTGTCAACATTTGCGTCACTGAGGTCTTTATCATCCTCATCATCACTGTCTTCATTATAAAACTCCACCAAGCAACTCAGGAGAACACAAGGAAACTTTAAACAGAAGACTGTGTGTTTACCCCAACGTGAACTTTTACCAGGTGTGTAGCTGTGGGTAGGTACTCCAGGTGTGCAGTATCTTTTCCTTTACTGTTTAACATATATTGTGAGAATCAGATGAGATATGCATGTGAACATGTTTTGTAAATTATAAAGTCTTATAGAAGTGAAAATGGATGATTATAATGTGTATCCCCATTCTTCTCCATCACTTACAAAGGCATAAAAATATATACTACATTCTTTTGGAATACGCTTGCCATGTTAAATACTCATGACCAGTAAATGCTCATGTATTTTTCTTGGTTTGAGAAATGGTAACATTTCTGTTCATTAGAAATTGATACTAGGAAGAGAAAAGGAGAATGTGTAGTTTAAACATGTAAGATTGCACACATTTACTTATATAGTTTGCCCCATTTGAACATGGCCTCACTTAAAACAATAGCATGAGCAAAACCGCAATAAAAATGATATTTGCATAATCTCAAGGAATATCACTACAAAATATTTATTAATTTTTAAACTAAAAAGAGTAACTTAATAGTGGATAACCTGGAAGTTATTACCAGCTTACTCAAGTGATTAAAGTTAGCATTGTTAGTGATGAGGCAAATCAACATCATGTATGTGCACATCAGGGGTGGGTCCCAGTGTCCAGCACCTGGGAAGGAGTACTCAGAGGTCCCTTTCTAGGCAGGAGCACTCAAGTTCCACCCAACTAATACCACATTTTGGAGCCAGATCTAGGGTCAAGAGATCCTGGGGGAGCTCTAAACAAAGGCATGCCAGGTCCGAAGAAGAAGCAAAACCATCTTCATTCCTGGAGCTACAATGCCGAGCAGTAGTCTGGGACAAACACAATGGAGAAAGGGACACAAACTTTGGTTGCATCTGGACAGAACCACAAATGCAGTCCATAAGTTCACTTTGACCACGTGGGCCTCACTCGCTTCAGTGTTCACCTCCTTGGCGACAGAACACACAAAGGCAACAGATCCTTAGTGAACCTGACCCTCAGGGCTTCTACTCTAAAAACTGGGGAGGAGATATCACCATCAACAGGGCTGTGACAGCCATGGAGCAAAGAGGAGACCCCTTCCATTATCCAGTTCAGGTTCTGGTTACTGTACCATCACACCTTTTATAAAGGAGATAAAAACCAGCACATGCTGAGGAAAGAAGGGGGTGGCATCCATACCAAAACAGCCCTGGCACTGAAAACACCAGACTCACACAGTCTACACAGGGATAGTCCCACATTAAAACATCCCTTGAAGACCACAGTAGATAACTGTTTCCCATAAACTCAAGGAGACAACGAACGTTAAGTAACATGAAAAAGTAGAGAAACTATTTCCAATTAAAAGAATAGAGAAATCCCTTGAAAGAACAAATGGTTAAACAGACCTCTCAAGTCTACCAGACCCCAAGTTCAAAAAGGAGGTAGTAAAAATGATGAAAAAATAAGAAAGATTATCAATAACAATGCAGATCAGTGTAACAAGGAACTAGAAACTATAAAGGAACCAATCATAATTACACAAGTCAGTTGCAAAGATAAAAACCAAAATAAAAGGAATGAATATCAGACTAACATAGAAGAATAAATAAGTGATCTGGAAGACAGAATAATGGAAATACTTCATCAGAGCACCAGACAGAAAAACAAATAAAAAGAAAATAAAAGCAACATATGAGATGTATGGGATAATATAAAGGTGTGTGAACCTATGTAAAATTAAGATTCCAGAAGAAGGAGAAGAGAGTATCAAAAATATATTTGGAGAAATTATGGTTGAAAACTTTCCAAACCTAAAAGAAAACAGATATCCAGGTACAAGAATCAGAGGGTCCCAAACAAGATGAACAGACCCACACCAAAACATAATTGAAGTGGGAAAACTCAGAGAGATAATTCTAAAGGCACCAAGAGGAAAACAAAGAGTAAGTTACAAGGGAAGCTTCATAAGGTTATCAGCTGATTTCTCTGCAGAAAATGTGTAGGCCAGAAGGGAGAGGTATGACCAATTGAAGTGCTGAAAGGGAAAAATCTGTAACCTAGAATACTCTATTCAGTAAAATTATCATTTATAACAAAAGAGAGATAAAAAATTTCTTAGAGAAGCAAAAACTAAAAGAATACAACAGTACTAAACCTAACAGCAAGTATTTAAAGGTCTTCTCTAAATGGAGAAGAAACAAAAAATTATAGGAAAGGAAAAAATACAACAGGAGAGGCAAATATATGAAAGGATTGAAGATTATTACATAACCCAGTAGATTAGGAAACCATCAAAAATTTTATAAAAGCAATTTTAAATTATAAAACTATAATCAATAGCAAAAGGATAAACAAGAACATGTAAAATAGAACATCAAAATTGTAATGTGAAGATGGGAGAAAAAAATGCAGATCTTTTAGAATGTGTCTGAACCTATATGACTATCAAGCTAAAACAAGCAGATATAGTTATGAGTTAACATACTTGAAAACCAGGGTACTGTTAGCCGCTTACTCGTTAGTCGCTCAGTCTGACTCTTTGTGACCTCATGGAATGTAGCCCTAGGCTACTCTATACACAGGATTTCTCAGGCAAGAATACTGGAGTGGGTTGCCAGAAGTTAAGTAAACAGGGTGACAAAATACAGCCTTGATGTACTCTTTTCCTGATTTGGAACCAGTGCATTATTCCATGTCCAGTTCTAACTGTTGTTTCTTGACCTGCATACAGATTTCTCAGGAGGCAGGTTAGGTGGTCTGGTATTCCCATCTCTTTAAATTTTTCAGAGTTTGTTGTGATCCATACAGTCAAAGGCCTTGGTATAGTCAATAAAGCAGAAGTAGATGCTGAAACCAATACTTTAGCCACCTCGTGCGAAGAGCTGACTCATTGGAAAAGACTCTTTTGCTGGGAGGGATTGGGGGCAGGAGGAGAAGGGGACGACAGAGGATGAGATGGTTGGATGGCATCACCGACTCAATGGACATGAGTTTGTGTGAACTCCAGGATTTGGTGATGGACAGGGAGGCCTGGCGTGCTGCAATTCATGGGGTCACAAAGAGTCGGACACACCTGAGTGACTGAACTGAGATGTTTTTCTGGAACTCTCTTGTTTTTTCGATGATCCAATAGATGCTGGCAGTTTGATCTCTGATTCCTCTGCCTTTTCGAAATCCAGTTTGAACATCTGGAAATTCTCAGTTCACATACTGGTTGAAGCCTCAATAGGAGAATTTTGAGCATTACTTTGCTAGCGTGAGAGGTGAGTGCAATTGTGCAGTAGTTTGAGCACTCTTTGGCATTGCCTTTCTGAAAGGCAACTGAAAACTGACCTTTTCCAGTCCTGTGGCCACTGCCAAGTTTTCCAAATTTGCTGGCATATTGAGTGCAGCACTTTCAGAGCATCATTTTTTAGGATTTGAAATAGTCAGCTGGAATTCCATCGCCTCCACTAGCTTTGTTCATAGAGATGCTTCCTAAGGCCCATTTGACTTTGGGACTCCAGGATGTCTGGCTCTAGGTGAGTGATCATACCATTGTGGTCATCTGGGTCATGAAGATCTTTTTTGTATAGTTTTTCTGTGTATTGTGCCACCTCTTCTTAATATCTTCTGCTTCTCTTAGGTTCATACCATTTCTGTCCTTTATTGTGCCCATCTTTGCATGAAATGTTCCCTTGGTATCTTTAATTTTCTTCAAGAGATCTCTAGTGTTTCCCATTCTATTGTTTTCCTCTATTTCTTTGCATTGATCACTGAGGAAGGCTTTCTTTTCTCTCCTTGCTATTCTTTGGGACTCTGCATTCAAATGGGTGTATCTTTGCTTTTCTCCTTTGCCTTTCATATCTCTTCTTTTCTCAGCTATTTGTAAGGCCTCCTCAGACAACCATTTTGCCTTTTTGCATTTCTTTTTCTTGGGGATGGTCTTGATCACTGCCTCCTGTACAATGTCAGGAATCTCTGTCCATAGATCTTCAGGCACTCTGTCTATCAGATCTAATCCCTTGAATCTGTTTGTCACTTCCACTGTATAACTGTGAGGGATTCCCTGGTAGCTCAGAGGTTAAAGCGTCTGCCTGGAATGTGGGAGACCCGGGTTTGATCCCTGGGTCGGGAAGATCCCCTGGAGAAGGAAATGGCAACCCACTCCAGTACTCTTGCCTGGAGAATCCCATGGAGGGAGTGTATGTGTGCTACAGTCCCTGGTGTGCTACAGTCCATGGGGTCGCAAAGAGTAGGACACAACTTAGCAACTTCACTTTAATAGTCTAGTGGTTTTCCTTTCTTTCTTCAATTTAAGTCTGAATTTTGCAATAAGGAGTTCATGATCTGAGCCACAGTTGTTTTTGCTGACTTTACAGGGCTTCTCCATCTTGGAAGCTTTTCTTTCAGTGCTTATTCTTTTGCCTTTTCATACTGTTCATGGTGTTCTCAAGGCAAAAATACTAAAGTAGTTTGCCAATCTCTTCTCCAGCGGACCCCGTTTTGTCAGAACTCTCCACTTTGACCTGTCCATCTTGGGTGGCCCCATATAGCATGGCTCATAGTTTCACTGAATTAGACAAGGCTGTGATCCATGTGATCAGTTTGGTTGTTTTTCTGTGATTGTGGTTTCCATTCTGTCTGCCCTCTGATGAATAAGGATAAGAGGCTTATGGAAGCTTTCTGATGGGAGAGACTGTGGGAGAAACTGGGTGCTCAGTAAAATTTTAATCCAATTTTCTATTGATGGGCTGTGTCCCCTCCCTGTTGTTTGGCCTGAGGCCAAACTGTCGACCCATACCTCCACTGGAGACTCCTGGACACTCACAGGCAAGTCTGGCTCAGTCTCCCACTGTCCTCCAAAGTCAAATTCCTTGCGGGTTCTCAGTCCCTTTGCCAGATCCCCAGGTTGGGAGATCTGTTGTGGGTCCTAGAAGTTTCTTAACAGTCCAAGAATTTCTTTGGTATAATTGTTCTGCAGTTTGTGGGTCGTCTGCTCTGTGGCTCTATGGTGGGGCTAATGGCGACCTCCTCCAAGAGAGCTTATGCCACACACTTGGTGACCCAGGTCTGCTGCACACAGAGTCCCATCCCTGCAACAGGCCACTGCTGACCTGTGCTGCCACAGGAGACACTCAAACACTCAAAGGCAGTCTCTCTGGGGTCTCTAGGCCCTGGTGCACATGTTTTGTTTGAGCCTTCTGAACACTCTGATGGGTATGGGGTTTGATTCTAAATGTCATTTCGCCCCTCCTATCATCTTGTTGCGGCTTCTCCTTTGCCTTTGGACACGGGGTATCTTTTTTTGGTGGGATCCAACAGTCTCCCATCAACGGCTGTTCAGCAGCGAGTTGCAGTTTTGGAGTTCTCACAGGAGAAGATGAGCGCACGATCCTAATACTCTGCCATCTTGTTGGTGCTATGAAGGAAGCTCTATCTTTGTAGCCCCTGGCAATCATTAACCTGACTTTTCTCTATAGATTCACTATTCTTGACATTATACTAAAACAGAATCATAAAGTATGTGACCTTTTGTCTATAAGATTATTCCATGGTATAGCATGTATCAGGACCTTATCCTTTTTACTGAATAATATTATATTCTACAGATGTAGTGCATTTAATCATCCATCAGTTGATGACTAGTTGGATTATTTCCAATTTGGGGCCTTTATGTATAAAGCTGCTATGAACATTAATGTCTTTAGTGGATATATGTTTTTAATTCTCTTGGGAAAATACCTAGGAATGGAACTGTTAAGTCATATGGTAACTCTACATTTAACTTTTTGAGGAATTACCAAACTATTTCACAAAGCAGCTACAACATTTTATAATATATTCCCACCAGCAATGTATGAGAGTTCCAACATTTTCACATCCATACCAACAACTTGTCTGTCTGTTTTCTTAATTTTAGTCATCTTAATGGATAGGACATAGTATCTCTTTTTGGTTTTGATTTGTCTTTACCTAATAACTAATGACAATGAGCATATTTTCATGTTTTGTTTTGGAAAATATCTATTCAAACCCTCTGCTTTGTTTTTAAATAAATTATTTGGTCATTGTAAGCTGCAAATGTAATTTTTTAAAATATACTCTAGATACTATTTCCTTATCAGATATATAATTTTCAACTATTTTCTCCCATTCTGTGGTCTCTCCTTTTAAATGCAAAAGTCTTTAATTTTTATGATATCCAAATTATCTATTTCCTCTTTTGTTTCTTATAATTTAGTGTCATATCTAAAAAACCATCACCTAATCAAAGGTCACAAAGATGAACACCTATATTTTCTTCTAAGAATTCTATAGTTTTAGCTCTCACATTTATGTATTTAAAGTTAATTTATGTTATGATTTTTAACACAAAATGAGGTGGGGGTCCAATCTCATTTGTTTTGTATGTGAATATCCAGTTGTCCCAAAGTTTTTAAAAGATTATTTTCTTCACTGAATTGTTTTGTCACTCTAGTCCAAAAATCAATTAAGCATACATATTAGAAGTTATTTTTGAATTCCCAATTCTATTAAACACTGTTTTGATTACTATAAGCTTACAGTAAAATTTTAAAATGTTTAGTGTGAACCCTCCACCTTTTTTCTTTTTGAAGACTCTTTTAGCTAACTTGTATTTCCCATAAGAATTTTAGGATTAGCTCATCCATTTTCCAAAAAGGGCAGCTTGATAGACAGCACTGCCATCTTAACAATATAAAAACTTGTTGGATTGGATCATTTTGTTGATTGGATCATCCAATCTTTGTTGATTGGATCATCAACAAAGGCACTGTTGGCACAGATGGTAAAATTTAAATTAGAGTCTTGAGGTGAAGAGCACACAATAAGTTACTTGTTCTATTCTTGCAACAATTATTTCAAAATAAAAAGTTAAAATTTAAAAATGTGTGCTTCCTAACTGCTATGAAAAGCAGGTACTAGTAATCTGATAAAATTGTTCTTACAAGAATTAAAAGTCAAAGCACAGTAGTGACTTCAAAATGTTAAATATCAAGAGAATATGGAAAGGATATGCTATCTACGCTGAGTTTTTAAGTAAATTTTCAAATAAATCATAAGATTCTATCTCCTCCACCTCTAATATACGCTAAAAACATTTTAGAATTCCTTCAGTTTAGTTCAGTTCAGTCGCTCAGTCGTGTCTGACTCTTTGTGAATCACAGCACACCAGGCCTCCCTGTCCATCACCAACTCCTGGAGTTCACTCAGACTCATGTCCATCGAGTCAGTGATGCCATCCAGCCATCTCATCCTCTGTCGTCCCCTTCTCCTCCTGCCCCCAATCCTTCCCAGCATCAGAGTCTTTTCCAATGAGTCAACTCTTCGCATGAAGTGGCCAAAGTACTGGAGTTTCAGCTTTAGCATCATTCCTTCCAAAGAAATCCCAGGGCTGATCTCCTTCAGAATGGACTGGTTGGATCTCCTTGCAGTCCAAGGGACTCTCAAGAGTCTTCTCCAACACCACAGTTCAAAAGCATCAATTCTTTGGTGCTCAGCTTTATTCACAGTCCAACTCTCACATCCATATATGACCACTGGAAAAACCATAGCCTTGACTAGATGGACCTTTGTTGGCAAAGTAATGTCTCTGCTTTTGAATACACTATCTAGGTTGGTCATAACTTTTCTTCCAAGGGGTAAGTGTCTTTTAATTTCACAGCTGCAGTCACCATCTGCAGTGATTTTGGAGCCCAAAAAACCCAAAGTCTGACACTGTTTCCACTGTTTCCCCATCTATTTCCCACGAAGTGATGGGACCAGATGCCATGATCTTCGTTTTCTGAATGTTGAGTTTTAAGCCAACTTTTTCACTCTCCACTTTCACTTTCATCAAGAGGCTTTTGAGTTCCTCTTCACTTTCTGCCATAAGGGTGGTGTCATCTGCATATCTGAGGGTACTGATATTTCTCCCAGCAATCTTGGTTCCAGCTTGTGCTTCTTCCAGCCCAGCGTTTCTCATGATGTACTCTGCATAGAAGTTAAATAAGCAGGGTGACAATATACAGCCTTGATGTACTCCTTTTCCTATTTGGAACCAGTCTGTTGTTCCATGTCCAGTTCTAACTGTTGCTTCCTGACCTGCATACAAATTTCTCAAAAGGCAGGTCAGGTGGTCTGGTATTCCCATCTCTTTCAGAATTGTCCACAGTTTATTGTGATCCACACAGTCAAAGGCTTTAGCATAGTCAATAAAGCAGAAATAGATGTTTTTCTGAAACTCTCTTGCTTTTTCGATGATCCAGCGGATGTTGGCAATTTGGTCTCTGGTTCCTCTGCCTTTTCTAAAACCAGCTTGAACATCTGGAAGTTCACAGTTCACGTATTGCTGAAGCCTGGTTTGGAGAATTTTGAGCATTACTTTACTAGCATGTGAGATGAGTGCAATTGTGCAGAAATCTCAATTTCATAGTGACATTTTAAATCGTTTTTCAGTATAAATCAGAGTTGCCTAAAAGATCTTGTTTACATAAGAAGAAAGGACTGCCATTGCTTTGAAAGAGATTTCTGAGATATTCAAGGGACTTTCTGTCCAGGATTTCCTGGTTCCCAGATTCTGCAACATTATTCTTTTCAGAGGTGAACACTTAACACATATGCACACACTAATAGGCTCCAAACTGGTGACAGCCTTCATCAGAAGCAGAGTAAGTTTCAGAAACTGGATGCACATCACTCTTCTCTTTCACCCTCATTAACAGGATGTATATGCGTGCTTTTACAATCTCATTTGAAAATCATAATCAGCTTGTGCTATGGTGCCATAATTAACTGTATTCTGAAAGCTTGTTAAAGAAAAGTTATTTGACACTTGTCAAAATGGTAAGGAAAGCATTATTCAAGGTATAGTCTTGAATATCCCTACTGTAATACGCCTATGGCAATGGGGAAAAGATTGGGCTTAACTCTAAATACAACAAATGGATATTTTAGCCAAGGAGCTGGGTTAAGTACTCAGTAGATGGAAAATTACTAATAAGAGATACTAAGGGGATTCTTGTTAAAAGTCAGGCCAAGGACTTATATATTAAAAGTGGGGTATGAAAAACTTGATCAAATATAAACAGTGATCAGACATGAAAAGTAGGGAGATGACTTAGCAGAATTCTATGCTAAGACATGCCTGGAAAGGCCAAAGACATGAAGTAGAGGGGAGGCCGAGAGAAGGGAGGTGTAGGGAAGTCAAGGTCCATTTGACAAGAGAACTCAGAGAAGCCTAACTCAAGATTGATAAAGAAGAGAATCTTTGTCAAGCTACAATGAAGACACTGGCAATAGTTTCTCATTATTCATGGTATACCCAAGTTGTATTATAGTCTCTAAGACAGAGTGAATCTTCATTAATAGTCACTTAGTAAGCAAATGAAAATAAAGAAACTAAGGCTTCTACGAGTTCAATAATTTGCACAAGGTCACACAGGGAATGGTGGAAAGTGAAAGTGAAAGTGAAGTCACTCAGTCGTGTCCGACTCTTTGGGACCCCATGGACTGTAGCCTACCAGGCTCCTCCGTCCATGGGATTTTCCAGGCGCAAGAATACTGGAGCAGGTTCCCATTTCCTTCTCCAGGGGATCTTCCCAACCGAGGGACAGAACCCGGGTCTCCGGCATTGTAGGCAGACACTTTACCGTCTGAGCCACCAGGAAAGTCAGGAATGGTGGAGGTGGCAATGAATTCATATAACATTATGATGCCTGCCCTCCAAACCATCTCAGCACAGTTTCCAGTTGTTTTATCCTTCTGAAGGGAAACAAATATGAATTTTAGTCTCTCAGCCTTTGGCACTACCTCCATTAGTGGTATAGACCATGTCTTCCAACACTTATCTACCAAAACTGCAAGAATTGCTTCTGAGGTCTTCTCACAGGGGCACTTTATTCAAAAATGGCACATTCCAAAAAGTGTTCTTGTAGGCTTTATCAAAGACTTCAAGTGAAGCATGGTTTGATGAAAGCACAATTAAGCTTATTTAAATCATGATTAAATGGCTGGTGGCTTATCTATTGAAAGTTATTTTATTAGCAGGGCTTCCCTCACAGTTCAATTGGTAAAGAATCAGCCTGCAATCACCAGGAGACCCAGGTTCAATTCCTGGGTCAGGAAGATCCCATGGAGAAGGAAATGGCAACCTATTCCAGTATTCTTGCCTGGAGAATCCCATAGACAGAGGAATCTGGAAGTCTACAGTTCATGAGTTCGCAAGAGTTGGACATGACTTAGCAACTAAACCACCATCACTGTGTAACTACATGCCAGGGCAAGTTAACATCTCATTTTTGAACCATCAGCCTGCATTTGGGGACCGGATAATCATGGCCAGAGTTTCAGGGAAAGTCTAGCTACTGCATCCACTAGCTCTGTTCTTCGCTACGATCGTTATATACCTCTTTATTATCGGCTCTGGGGAAATCCTCCTCCTAAGGGCTCTTGATAAAGAAGCTTTCACCAGAGATCTGATGGGTAAATGAAGTGTGAGTGCTCACCAGCTCCACCCATTATACCATCTCCCCAAAATGGGATTTGGGGGGAAATTACCCTCTTCCTAAAAGTCAGGAATTATTGCCTGTCTGTGCTGAATCAAGACTTGGATGCTGATACCTTTTCTCTGTTCCCAGTCCAGGGTCTCAACTGCCAACATTTCCCCCTTTGGTTCTAGAGGATAGAAGAGGAAAGAGGGGAACCTGAGAAAATGTTAAAACCTATAAAGCTGCCATACTGATGACTCTTCCTAGAAAAAGCAGTACACCAAAGAATATGTAGTAAACCCAGTGAAATTACTTAACTTCCTTGTGACTTCATTCCCTTATCTGTAGAACAAAGAAAACGGTAGTTACTATCTGTTATGAAAATCAGACTGTGTAACAGGTGTAAAAGCACACAAACTTAAAGAGGTGAGGAAACAATGCCAACTTTATTGGGTCCTATGATCTATTAAAATGTCATATATAATCATCTGTCTTTCACAACAAAAAAAACATTCCTCTTTAGCAGATGTTTCTGCCCTCTTCCCAGGCTTGTTTCTGGAAATAGCTATTTCACAACTGAGACAGAACTCTTGACAATATATAAGGCAGAACCCATTTGGGCTGTGCAGACACCAGAAAGTGACTTCTTTTTCCTCCACTGGACTGCCCTTGGCCACCTCAGCAGCATGAGAACAACAGCCTTTGTCCTGCTCTCAGCCCTGACGCTTGCAACCATCCTCAGTGAGTATCTCCCTCATAACCCTGCCCCTGCCCTGATATTGAGAGTTCATGTTATCTTCTATCCATATAATTCTGAAATATATACAACACATATAATAAAGGAAAATTTCTGAAATGCACTTTTTTCTTTGTACCAATAAATGACCAAATTATATCATCAGGGTGCAAGTGGACCTAAATGGTCAACCAAGGCCAAATTGCCATCCATATAAACATTGAGCATAACTTCTTTGGGAAATGTCTACCCAATGCATCCTTGGACTTAATATCACTTTTTATTGGGATCTCATTTAATCATAAAACAATTCGATCCATGACTGGCAATCTACAGTTGGCAGCATGGACTACTTTAATTCTTCTTCCATTACTGAGTTGAAATCTGCCTCCCTAGAATTTTCAACTGCTAGTCCGATTTCTGCCTCTAGGCTTGTTACATAACAGCAGACACTTTCAAAATATAAAACTTGTGGATTTTTTTCCCTAAATTCAGATTATGAAGTAGGAAAGAACAGCACAAACTCATTATTATAATAGTTATATCATCTTTTGGGCTACACTCTAAACCTACTTCAAAAAAGAAAATGAAAAGTTCTGTGTGAAGAGCTTCAACCTTTAATATTATGCTATACAGCTTTGAAGTGAATCTTATATTTTGATGACAGTCTGAGAGCTGAAACAAATCAAAGATTAGTTTTCTAATAAGATTAATGCTTCCAGAATTTAAATTTCTTTGTCTTTATCTTACAGATGTAGACTGCGTCAAACACCATGAACAGGTCTGTATGCTCATCTTGACATGAAAGTACTACTTTTGTATAATTTTAAAGGCCAGTATCAGTAAAGAAATACTCAACACTATATATTAATTAAATTTCTACATGTTTAAAGGTTTATTTTTTAAGTTTCAAAAATTGTTTCTTTTAAAAACTGTAGGTAGACCTTTCTAAAATGGAAGGGGCAGAACAGAGTGGTTAGACACCTAGCATGAGAATGAATAGGTGCTGATTAAATTCTAGCTGTTTGATAGTGTGCCCATGCGAAACAATACTTGCCTCATATTTCACAATAGTGTGAAATTTAAAGCTGTAATATTTAAAAAGGGCTTAGCACAGTACCTGACACATAGTAAAGCTCAGGAAGGACAAGTCATGACTTAAAATGTTTAAATGGGTCACATACATCTTTGTTCTCTATCTTAAAGAATGAAGATTTTAACTTAACCTTTTTTTCATTACTCATTAAATAATGACTACTGTTGAGAAAATCTAGGTGTGGTAGTAAAAACTTAAGCTAGCTACCAGGCAATTTGGGCTTTAGACTAGCTTTACTGCTTTCTAGCTGCATGACCCTTTGGCCCAGGCAGTCCCTTCCACTTCTTTGAGTCAAAAATTTTGGTTTCCCTGTTAAAGAAAATAAGACATTAAGACTGTAAATTTTGGAGTCAGGATTGAGTTCAAGCCATCCTTCATGATTTTTTAGATGTGTGAGAATGAAAAGGTTCAGTTCACTTCAGTTCAGTTGCTCAGTCATGTCCGAATCTTTGCAACCCCATGAATTGCAGCATGCCAGGCCTCCCTGTCCATCACCAACTCCCGGAGTTCTCTCAAACTCACGTCCATCGAGTCAGTGATGCCATCCAGCCATCTCATCATCTGTCGTCCCCTTCTCCTCCTGCCCCCAATCGTCCCAGCATCAGAGTCTTTTCCAATGACTCAGCTCTTCGCATCAGGTGGCCAAAGTATTGGAGTTTCAGCTTTAGCATCAGTCCTTCCAATGAACACCCAGAACTAATCTCCTTTAGAATGGACTGGTTGGATGTCCTTGCAGTCCAAGGGACTCTCAAGAGTCTCCTCCAACACCATAGTTCAAAAGCATCAATTCTTCAGCACTCAGCTTTCTTCACAGTCCAACTCTCACATCCATATATGACCACTGGAAAAACCATAGCCTTGACTAGATGGACCTTTGTTGGCAAAGTAATGTCTCTGCTTTTTAATGTGCTATCTAGGTTGGTCACAACTTTTCTTCCAAGAGGTAAGTGTCTTTTAATTCCATGGCTGAAATCACCATCTACAGTGATTTTGCAGCCCCCCAAAATAAAGTCTGACACTGTTTCCACTGTTTCCCCATCTATTTCCCATGAAGTGACGGGACCAGATACCTTGATCTTCGTTTTCTGAATGTTGAGTTTTAAGCCAACTTTTTCACTCTCCTCTTTCACTTTCATTAAGAGGCTTTTGAGTTCTTCTTCACTTTCTGCCATAAGGGTGGTGTCATCTGCATATCTGAGGTTATTGATATTTCTCCTAGCAATCTTGATTCCAGCTTGTGTTTCTTCCAGTCCAGCGTTTCTCATGATGTACTCTGCATAGAAGTTAAATAAGCAGGGTGACAATATACAGCCTTGACGTACTTCTTTTCCTATTTGGAACCAGCCTGTTGTTCCATGTCCAGTTCTAACTGTTGTTTCTTGACCTGCATATAGGTTTCTCAAGAGGCAGATGAGGTGTTCTGGTATTCCCATCTCTTTCAGAATTTTCCACAGTTTATTGTGATCCATAAAGTTAAAGGCTTTGGCATAGTCACTAAAGCAGAAATAGATGTTTTTCTGGCACTCTCTTGCTTTTTCGATGATCCAGCGGATGTTGGCAATTTGGTCTCTGGTTCCTCTGACTTTTCTAAAACCAGCTTGAACATCTGGAAGTTCACGGTTCACGTATTGCTGAAGCCTGGCTTGGAGAATTTTGAGCATTACTTTACTAGCGTGTGAGATGACTGCAATTGTGTGGTAGTTTGAGCATTCTTTGGCATTGCCCTTCTTTGGGATTGGAATGAAAACTGACCTTTTCCAGTCCTGTGGCCACTGCTGAGTTTTCCAAATTTGCTGGCATATTGAGTACAGCTCTTTCACAGCATCATCTTTCAGGATTTGACATAGCTCAACTGGAATTCTATCACCTCCACTAGCTTTGTTCGTAGTGATGCTTTCTAATGCCCACTTGACTTCACATTCCAGGATGTATGGCTCTCGGTGAGTGATCACACCATCGTGATTATCTGGGTTGTGAAAATCTTTTTTGTACAGTTCTTCTGTGTATTCTTGCCACCTCTTCTTAATATCTTCTGCTTCTCTTAGGTCCATACCATTTCTGTCTTTTATTGAGCCCATCTTTGCATGAAATGTTCCCTTGGTATCTCTAATTTTCTTGAAGAGATCTCCAGTCTTTCCCATTCTGTTGTTTTCCTCTATTTCTTCGCATTGATCGCTGAGGAAGGCTTTCTTTTCTCTCCTTGCTATTCCTTGGAACTCTGCATTCAGACGCTTATATCTTTCCTTTTCTCCTTTGCTTTTCGCTTCTCTTCTTTTCACAGCTATTTGTAAGACCTCCCCAGACAGCCATTTTGCTTTTTTGTGTTTCTTTTCCATGGGGATGGTCTTGATCCCTCTCTCCTGTACAATGTCATGAACCTCAGTCCGTAGTTCATCAGGCACTAAAGGTTAATTAATATTAAACCTTAGGAGTTTCCTGCTTACACTACATATGATATAAATTCTGGCACTGTGGTTTGAACAGGCAAGAAGTGAAATCATGCTGGCATATACTTGACATCAGTTCAGTTCAGTTCAGTCACTCAGTCGTGTCCAACTCTTTGTGACCCCATGGACTGCAGCATGCCAGGCCTCCTTGTCCATCACCAACTCTCAGAGCTTATGCAAACTCATGTCCATTGAGTTAGTGATACAATCCAACCATCTCATCCTCTGTTACCTTCTTCTCCTCCCGCCTTCAATCTTTCCCAGCATCAGGGTCTTTTCAAATGAGTCAGTTCTTCACAACAGGTAGCCAAAGTATTAGAGTTTCAGCTTCAGTATCAGTTCTTCCAATTAATATTCAGGACTGATTTCCTTTAGGATAGACTGGTTGGATCACCTTGCAGTCCAATGGACTCTCAAGAGTCTTCTCCAACACCACAGTTCAAAAGCACTAATTTTTTGGCACTCAGCTTTCTTTATAGTCCAACTCTCACATCCATACATGACTACTGGAAAAACCATAGTGTTGACTAGATGAACCTTTGTCGGCAAAATAATCTCTGTCCTTTTTAATATGCTGTCTAGGTTGGTCATAGCTTTTCTTCCAAGGAGCAAGTGTCTTTTAATTTCATGGCTGCAGTCATCATCTGCAGTGATTCTGGAGCTCAGAAAAATAAGGTCTGTCACTGTTTCCCCTGTTTCCCCGTCTATTTGCCATGAAGTGCTGGGATTGAATGCCACGATCTTAGTTTTCTGAATGTTGAGCTTTAAGCCAACTTTTTCACTCTCCTCTTTCATGTTCATCAAGAGGCTCTTTAGTTCTTCTTCACTTTCTGTCATAAGGTGGTGTCATCTGCATATCTGAGGGTACTGATATTTCTCCCAGCAATCTTGATTCCAGCTTGTGCTTCATCCAGCCCAGCATTTCTCATGATGTACTCTGCATGTAAGTTAAATAAGCAGGGTGACAATATACAGCCTTGATTCACTCCTTTCCCAATTTGGAACCAGTCTGTTGTTTCATGTACAGTTTTAACTGTTGTTTCCTGACCTGCATAGATTTCTCAGGAGGCAGGTCAGGTGGTCAGGTATTCCCATCTCTTGAAGAATTTTCTCGAGTTTGTTGTGGTCCACACAGTCAAAGGCTTTGGCATAGTCAGTAAAGCAGAAGTAGATTTTTTTGGAACTCTCTTGCTTTTTCAATGATCCAGCAGATGTTGGCAATTTGATCTCTGGTTCCTCTACCTTTTCTAAAACCAGCTGGAACATCTGGAATTTCACAGCTCACATACTGCTGAAGCCTGGCTTGGAGAATTTTGAGCATTGCTTTTCTAGCATGTGAGATGAGTACAATTGTGTGGTAGTTTGAGCATTCTTTGGCATTGCCTTTCTTTGGGATTGGAATGAAAACTAACCTTTTCCAGTCCTGTGGCCACTGCTGAGTTTTCCAAATTTGCTGGCATATTGAGTACAGCTCTTTCACAGCATCATCTTTCAGGATTTGAAATAGCTCAACGGGAATTCTATCACCTCCACTAGCTTTGTTCATAGTGATGCTTCGTAAGGCCCATTTGACTTCACATTCCAGGATGTCTGGCTCTAGGTGAGTGATCATACCATCATGATTATCTGGGTCATGAAGATCTTTTTTGTACAGTTCTTCTGTGTATTCTTGCCACCTTTTCTTAACATCTTCTGCTTCTCTTAGGTCCATACCATTTCTGTCTTTTATTGTGCCCATCTTTGCATGAAATGTTCCCTCGGTATCTCTGATTTTCTTGAAGAGATCTCTAGTCTTTCCCATTCTATTGTTTTCCTCTATTTCTTTGTACTGTTCACTGAGGAAGGCTTTCTTATCTCTCCTTCCCATTCTTTGGAACTCTGCATTCAAATGGCTATATCTTTCCTTTTCTCCTTTGCCTTTCATGTCTCTTCTTTTCTCAGCTATTTGTCCTCAGACAACCATTTGCCTTTTTGCATTTCTTTTTCTTGGGGATAGTCTTGATCCCTGCCTCCTGTACAATGTCATGAACCTCTGTCAATAGTTTTTCAGGCACTGTTTATCAGATCTAATCCCTTAAATCTATTTGTCACTTCCACCGTATAAGTGTGAGGGATTTGATTCAGGTCATACCTGAATGTTCTAGTGGTCTTCTCTACTTTCTTCAATTTAAGTTTGAATTTGGCAATAAGGAGTTCAGGATCTGAGCCACAGTCAGCTCCTGCTCTTGTTTTTGCTGACTATATAGAACTTCTCCATCTTTGGCTGCAAAGAATATAATCAATCTGATTTCGGTATTGACAATCTAGTGATGTCCATGTGTAGAGTCATTTCTTGTGTTGTTGGAAGAGGGTGTTGGCTATGACCAGTGCGTTCTCTTGGCAAAACTGTTAGCCTTTCCCTGCTTAATTTTGTACTCCAAGGCCAAATTTTCCTATTACTCCAGGTATATCTTGACTTCCTACTTTTGCATTCCAGTCCCTTGTAATGAAAAGGAAATTTGTTTTTGTCCCAGGACAAACCACAGGGCAGCCATACCTGACATGGGACACTGCAGTTCCATTTTCCACCAAGCTGTACTAGCCCCTGAAGTCCTCTCCCATCATGTCATGCTTAGTAATCTTTGTATTGGCAGCTCTCACCTCAGCTCTAAAGTTTAGAAGGTTCATAAAGTATAGTAACTGAAGGAGTGGATGAATTAATGAAACATATCTGAAGGGGAACATGAACTTAAGCATATTTTGAGTTATCCAAGTGGAGATATTCAAACATTAGAAAAATATCATGTCTGCAAGTGAACTTATTTTTGAAACCAAATAAGAGTCACAGACATAGAGAACAGACAGGTTTCCAGGGGTGGGGGGCAGATTACTAGATACAAACTAATATATATAGAATGAGTATACAATAAGGTCTTACTGTACACTACAGCGAACTATATTCAATGTCTATATAACTTAAAGTTTACTGTATACCAGAAACTAACACAACATTGCAAATTGTAAATCAGCTATACTTCAATAAAAATAAATTAAAAAAAAAAAAGAAAAATATGATGTCTGAAACTCTGGGACAGAAGGAGCTGGAAATGTAGAGTCTTTGGTAAAGAACTGGAGTTAGTGTAGAATTAGAAGTAAAGCCACAGAACAAAATTAATAGCTATCATGTATTCACTATTTACCATGCCATGTACTGCTAAGTATTTCATACATATCTTCTCAGTTATGTATGTTTTACTTTAATATTACAATACAGTTATTACTGCCTTCATTTTGCAGATAAATAAATTAAGGCTTAGAGAGGGAAAATAATTGTCCCAGGGTTATATAGTCAGGATCTGAATTCCAACATATTTGACTTTAATGTCCACACTCCACAATTTGCTCAAAGATTAAAAACCTAGAAAATTCTTTCTTGGTAATTGCCTACTTGCTCCTGCAGGCAACTTATCACCTTGGCTTTGGCTCCAGAAACTGAGATTAGTGGATCTCAACTACAATGTTAAAATACATCTGTTTGCCTATGCGCTAGTGAAGTGTATATCAAGTACCTTGCTACCAATAATTAATGGCAAATGTTGCTATGATACAGTAGTTCTTATAACTATAGTAGTTATAATAATATATCTCATACTTACAATCAGGCAGAACTTTTGAAGTGAAAGAAAGAAGTAGCAAACTGTACTACATGAGACATGTAGAAAACTGATCCCATGGGAATGGTTGTACTTGTGAATATGCTACATGTGTTGAGAACAGATGCATCAACCAGTATGGTGGAAAAGATTCTATTTTAAAATAAATAATGATTCAGTTACCAGTTATTATAAAGAAGTTTATCATGAGTGATTATATATACGATATAATTTTTTTTTTTTTACTTACTGTATCTTGGGGTTAGATGAGAAAAGACAATTGGAATAAGATACAAATGCACTGAGAGCTTTCTGAACTTGCTTGGAAAATCCTAAATCCTGAGAATAAAAATTTTGCTTAAGGAATTCAAGGCTTTTTATATGTATTTCCAGATTGACTGTAGTAAATATAAAATGTTACCATCAGAAGAAAGATTTTGTTATGAAATATATGCACCAATTTGTGGATCTGATGGCAAAACTTATGACAATGATTGCTACTTTTGTTATGAAGTTGAGTAAGTATTGAAATAGTTTCCTACATTTAAGGGTTAATAATTACGTGTTAAGACCAATGTACTTGAAACAGAAGGAGTTGTTTATGGTATAGAATATGTGAGTCATCCATGCTGACTCTGATTAATAGAATTCTCATAATTTACAGGATTTGGGCGTCACTGGTATTACTGTGTCACTACATATTGGCAGTAAGAGCAGAGAAGCTTAGACAGAAGGAATCTTGGAAAGAAATTTAAAGGTCATCCAGTTCAACTTCCACCTATTAATCTATTGCTTAAACTCTTCCCATGAAAAATTCACCAGTTTGGCTCTCAGCCAATGCTTTGTTTATTTTCAGGGAAAAAGAAATATCCCTCCATCTAGGCATGCCAGTCCACAACTGCTAGGATGAGCTGTATTTATTGTTCAGCTTCAACAACTAAGTCTGGATATGTTAGAGCTCCTTAACAAGAAAAACCTAAAGAACTTGTTCTGAGTATGATTTCTAAAAAAAAAAAAAAAAATTGTATGCTGGAAGTATAATAAACTTAAATTTAGAAAATCACATAACCAAAAGCAGTTTAAAGATTACAAAGTAATCATCCAAAAGATATATTAGTATCAGCTCAAAAAGCACGAAATGATGACTAATATACTAGAGTGTATTTAGAAACTTACAGTTCCCTTTAAGTACTTTTAAAACAAACATGAATGAAAACTAGCATCTAGTATATATGGTATATTGTTCTGATTCTGTTTTATTAAGAAAAAATTATGAACTCTTATAAAAAAAGGTTTACATGTATCTTCTTTAAATAAAAAATCCATTAAAATATATTTTTAGGGACATAAACTGACTATGATGTATTATGAGCCTCATCCTTATGTAATCAGCACCAGCTGCTAAAAAATCCCTAAACTGCTGTCACTCCTTTTAAAAGCATCAATAAATGGAGAGACTTGGCTACATTTTGAGGGGCTCACTGGTGAAATTCGGATGCTAATGAAATGCCTATGGCCTCAGCATTTCTCATTTGTTGCTATTTTTGTCTCCACAGGAAAACTAACAACAAACTTAAATTTGTACACTTTGGAAAATGTTGAATCAGTCTTATGATTACAAACACAAGAGACACATTTCTTCTCCCATATAATCTATACCATATTACCTAATCTTGTCACTATTATGTCTTGATTTGCTTGTAAAATAAAGAAAGTGAAATAAATATATGTCTGACTTTTTGTTTAGGAGTTGAATCTTCTAGATTTGTTTCACTTTTGTGTAATCTCTATAAGACAACTTTAGGGCCACATCCTGGGGGAAAGGGGCCAATTAAGACTAGTAGTACCCACTCCAGTGTGCTTGCCTGGAGAATCCCAGGGACGGGGAAGCCTGGTGGGCTACTGTCTATGGGGTCGCACAGAGTCAGACACGACTGAAGCAACTTAGCAGCAGCAACAGCAGCAGTGAAGCTCCAATATTTTGGCCACCTGATGCGAAGAGCTGACTCACTGGAAAAGACCCTGATGCTGGGAAAGATTGAAGGCAGGAGGAGAAGGGGATGACAGAGGATGAGATGGTTGGATGGCATCCTGAGTCGATGGACATGAGTTTGAGCAAACGCTGGGAGACGGTTAAGGACAGGGAAGTCTAGCATGCTGCAATCCATGGGATCGCAAAGAGTCAGACATGACTGAGAGACTGAATGGCAACAAATACTCCAATAAAAATTAAAGAATAAAATAAAAATAAAGAATGCCAGTCCGCACTGCCCCCCACAACTAAGCATAACAACAATATTAAATTAAAATCAGCATGTTGTTATTTCGCTCTGTTGCTCAGTCATGTCAGACTGAACAACAACAAAGTAGGAACCAGAAAAATCAAAGGAGCTAAAGCTGGTGCCTTCTCTTGCCCAGGCCAGGAAAACATTCTCTGTGCATAACTTAGTTCTGGCCTATTCCTGAAAAATTCCTTAACACATAAAGAGGAAGACTTCAAGCACAACAATCAGGAAATACTGTTTTGCTATATGTCTCTTGTGTTTAAGACACTGAAAGCAACCCTGGGTTGAGACTGCTACTTCTTCCCAGAGAATATGTCTGTAAAACATTTCAAGTAAACACATCCAGGAAAGTTGTGCAAGTTCCCATGAATTAGTTGATGTCTCCCATGTTTTTCTTTCTTTAAAGTCTGATCTCAGGCCCAGGACCTGAAACTTGAAATCCTACTAATACATTATGTATCCCCCAAATTATATTATTATTTATTTCAAAGATCATATTATTTGTTCCCCAAAACAGAGTGTGCCTTGCAAAACTTTTAAATCTATCTGTACATCTATTCAATGAACACATATCTATTAATGCCTATCTATTATACTTTGAGTCTGTGTTAGACTTGGTAGCATATAATAGTGAATAGAATTGATTTGGTCTTATCCTCTTGGAGCTTACATTCTGTGGAAAAATTATTTTCCATGCTTAGTACAGCATCCTGTACAAAAGTGATATTATACAAATATGTTTAGTAACACTGAATCAAAATTAAGCAACATTTCAATTGTATTATAACAGAGTCACATTATATAAGTATATAACATATGAAAATCTAACTATGTGATCTCTGCAAAGAGGGAAAAGGAGAAATCTCTGCAAAGAGGGAGAAAAAGTTAAACTCTTTTGAACTGTGGTCTGATTTCACAAATCCATCAGAAATTTAGGGACTGAGACTGTCCACCACGATGGCATGAAGTAGGAACTCAAGTAGGATACTGTTTGTTGTAGTGGTTATTTTCTTGTTTTCCTGAGTGTTTTGAAAAAAACACTCCTTAGAGAAACTCTTTAAAGAAATTGAAAATACTGACTTGAATGTCATTTATCTTTTCACCAAATACTGATTAAATATCCACATTTTGTTAGATGCTAGAAATGCATCAATAAGCAAATATAAAAATTCATTCTTTTTTTTGAAGCTTTAAGATTACATAGGAATAATAATATTAATAAGATACCAGTCAAATATGTGTGTGTTTGAGTATATGGCGAATCTTGAGACTAGTTAAGCAGAAAATGATCTCTGGTGCAGGAGTGGAGTTGAGGGTAGAGTGGGAGGCAATAGTCATGGTGCTAAGAAGCAAGAAGCATCACTACAAGCAGAGAGAACAAAGTAACTAACACCAACAATTGGTGAGTTCATATTTTTAAACCACTCTTCCTCCCAAGCCCCTTCTATAATCCACTCCCCACAATCTATTTTCCAATTACTTCCAAAGTGGTATTTCTGAAACACCAATCTCATCTTGTCATCTTCCTGCAAAAACTGTTTTAGTGAGTATCACTGCCTAGTCCTCCATTAGTACTGGCCACCTCGCTCTCCATCTGCATTCCTCTCCACTCCACATTTTGATACGAACTGCTTACCACTCTTAGAACCTTGCATGAACTCTGCAATTTTCTACATGCTGCTCCCTCTTCCAGTACTTCTCTTTCTCAATTTCCAATACCAATTTCACTCATTAAAGATTCAGCCCCAGGGTTATCTTCTCTAAAAATCTCCTCCTATGTATTCAGTCCTGCTAGATCAGCATGTTTCACATTATATTCTCATTAGCTTAATAAATATCTATCTCTTTTGTTACATTGTGAGCTCACAGCTGGCACACTGCAGGTGTTCAAATAATGCTTTATAAATTAATTTAATTAAACTAAAATTAACTGAATTTTACTTCTATCAACAAGTAAGGAAACAAACCATGGTGTCTTATCCCAGATAACCCTGAAGTCAGATGTCACTTCCTGATTCACCTGAAATTTTTGCATCTGTTTGCATTCTATATCAACCGAAGCTCTGAATGGTTAGTCAAGTACCTACAAACAGAATCCACAGACACACAAATAATAGCAAATGACTGTTTTCCTAGAGACTGCCACATAAAGACAGAGATGGTGGTTACCTTGCACACCCACAGCCTAAAACTCTCCATTATGTTCCTGTTCTCTATATTCATATCTTGCAACACTGTCTTGTAAGTCAATCTTTATGATTTATAGCGTGAAAACTGCCATCAAATTTTAAAGATTACCAAATAAAATAAAGTAAAAATTAAATACATTGTCAAAACATGTTCCCTATTCAAATTCTAAGAAATCTCATTCTGCTTCTTTTTCTTCCTCATATTTAAGCAAAGCAGGTATTACTACATCCAATAAACCTGTCCTCCTGGAACAAGTAACTCCTGTCTCTCTCCGAAAACTAAGCTAAGTGGAAGCACTGACTTTGACTTTGGAATTTTAATTAACAATAATAGTACAGATCAAGGAAATGTAAGCCAGAGCCAGAAAAACACACCTCAACAAAATATCTACATGGACACACACTGAAAACTTTTCAGAATTTCTGAAGAAAAGAAACTTTGAGTTCACAGAAAATTAAGCTTTTTAAGAGTGCCTAATAAAACTCTACAAACGAACTACTAGAGTATTGAAAAATGCTTCTGGAGAGATCTGAAAGCTACTGGATCCTTACCAGTTGCCAGACTCCTAGGCACTTCCTTCCTGGGATGTAAGGCATTTAACACTCAAAAATAGGTTCTGAGGTTAAAAGAACTACGGCCAGGCCCAGCCAAGTCCTCCATGGCTCATCCATCAACAAGCCCAGTTTTGGGGTTTCACGCTCCCTAATCCCAGTTCCTGAATCTCATTCTTCATGTGGGAGATCCCACCTGAAGCCCCACCTCTATAACTGGCCCAGCAGCCAGACCGTTTGGCTCTCTGCCCTTCCACGTTGTGCTCCCTGTTTCTCTCTTCCTCTCTGCTTTACTGCTCCTAGAAATGAAGCCCAGTGGCTGACACCCCCAATATATTGGCAGACTTCTGCTGTGGTGCTCACCTCCCTTGTCTGCCTGTTTTTAGACTGCTTGTCTGGGCTCCAGTTTATCTATGAGGCCTACACATTGCCTGGACTACCATCTGCTTGCTGCCGCTCTTTAGATATGAACATGTCCCCCAGTCAGACTGAAATTATCTGTGATACAATGGATAAGGTGGTGGTCATTTTGCAAAATGGTATATATACATGTCTAATCATTATGTTGTATACATTAACTAATATTATACATCAATTACATCTCAATTTTAAAGAAAACACAGATTAAAAAACTCTAAGAAAGCTGAAAAAAAAGACGAGGGATTTTGAAGAAAGAGAACTTTGGGGTCAAATTTACATTTGCTACTTCTGAGAAACCTTGAGTTAGTGATTTAACCTCTGAGTTTCAGTTCTTGCATTTCAAAATGGGGGCAAAAGCAGCTGCTCATGAACTGGTATGAACCACTATACATACAGCATATACTATTGTGCCTGGCATATAATTAGCCAAAAAATTAATAAATGATTTAAAAATAACAGAACAAAAACTTGTGGTTGCCCTAAATTTGTATCCTAAACACAATGGATGGTTCTATTTCAGGTTCTGGCCCCTCCCTGTCTTCTTTCCAGCCCCACCCTGTTACCCATGTCTGACCCCACCCTAAGAGACAGAACTATGAACCTCCTGTCAGAGCAGAGCCACAGAAGTCAGCAGAGTAGTTTGACTGCAATGAAATAAAAACACACAGTCTTCTATCAGGAACTTTAAAAAGACTTCTGAAAAGATGGTCCTCATGTTTGGTTTAAAATATATATATCTATATCTATATATATCTATACCTATATATATATCTATATCTGTATATATATCTTCTGGTTTTGAGGCTCAAGAGCAAGAACTTTGGTCCTGTTTATATTTGTATCTAAAATGGGTATTGGTCTATCTGTTTCTGCACTGCCTGAAAAATAGTAGGCAATGCCTGACAAACATCATATATATAATTTTTTAACTGTCAAAAAAGAAAACATCAGAATAAACAGGGTGAATATAATCAAGGCCATGTTTTCAACATCCTAATGGCATCAGGGGTCCCACACTAAATTCTGCATTGCCAGAAAATAACAAAAGAAACCAATATTTAGCAAAGGGCAGAGAACAAGAGAACTGAATTCCTCCACAGACAGAAAAACGTTTCCAGAGTCTGTGGTTGCATAAGTGTCTTTGCCGGAGGAGAGGAAGACTGGTTGAATTAGGTGGGAGCTGGCAGCAGGAGATGCAGTAAAGAATGAGAATTAGGGGCTTCCAGTACTCTTGCCTGGAAAATCCCATGGATGGAGGAGCCTGATAGGCTGCGGTCCATGGGGTTGCTAAGAGTCGGACACGACTGAGCAACTTCACTTGCACTTTTCACTTTCATGCATTGGAGGAGGAAATGGCAGCCAACTCCAGTGTTCTTGCCTGGAGAATCCCAGGGATGGCGGGGCCTGGTGGGCTGCCACCTATGGGGTCGCACAGAGTTGGACACGACTGAAGCGACTTAGCAGCAGCAGCAGTGGCAAACTCAAAAGGTAAAAACCTCACTCAGACAACTTTCTAGAAAATTAACTGACTGAATACTTGCCTGAAGAACACTCTGCTTGGAGGTCAGGACAAAAAGACTACCACCAGAAAAGCTAAGTTAGCTGTACAGTGATGATCAGAAGGTCTGATCCTAATTGCAGAATATCCCTGATTATAGGGATGGGTTGTGTCTTGGGTTGTGTCTCCCACCTCATCTCTCCAGACCACACCAGAAGATCTGTAAGATTCTACCTGTGAAAACACCAGGAGTTCTTAGAAGGGAAAGAAGAAAGAGGATTACTGGGTAGAATGAAAACAGGGTGGAATGAGCTTGGGAAAGCAGGGTGTTTAAACCTGTGGATGACAATATGCAAAACATAACTTTCAAAAATCAACTAGAAGCAACGGGCATAGAAGATGAGAGGGGTCTTTTCAGGAAAGAAGACAGCTGGTCCCCAGCAGAAGAATCTGAAGAAGCACTCCCAGGCAGATGGGGGTGGGGGTGTTGTTGCTCTGCAGAGAACCCCCCTTCAAGATCCATGAAGAAGACAAGAATGAACAAACAGAAGCCTTGTGGAAATGGAGATGGTGGCAACACTAGTGAAGCACTTCAACCACCTTGGAAGAAAAGGGCTCACTGTTGAAAGTTAGGAGGCATTTAACAGTAGAACGGAAAATAAAGATTCCAGAAGAGTTAAAATCATGGCTTGTTGAGGACTCAGTTCAGTTCAGTTCAGTTCAGTCGCTCAGTCGTGTCCGACTCTTTGTGACCCCATGAATCGCAGCACGCCAGGCCTCCCTGTCCATCACCAACTCCCGGAATTCCCTGAGACTCACATCCATTGAGTCAGTGATGCCATCCAGCCATCTCATCCTCTGTCGTCCCCTTCTCCTCCTGCCCCCAATCCCTCCCAGCATCAGAGTCTTTTCCACTGAGTCAACTCTTCGCATGAGGTGGCCAAAGTACTGGAGTTTCAGCTTTAGCATCAGTCCTTCCAAAAGTTACTAGGCAGAAGCAGCTGTTTCAACTCTCTGCTAAGAAAAATGTAGATGTTATTCTACACAGCATTTACAAAAGCTATAAAGAGTATTAAAATTGCAAGAAATTGCTGGGAAATGTTGGTGATAAGGAGTATGTGGTTAATAAAGTTGTGACAGGAATAGAAGAGTATTTCAATGTGATACTGGGCACTCAGCTGCTCTCCACATTTTAGAGACTCCAATATGCCAAAATCCTCTTGGCTCACCCTGATGTGCCAGTGTCCCAGGTTTAGGCAGCACCACACCTACTGAGATTATTTGTAAGAACTGCAGCAATGTTGGCACATACGCCCTTTGATGAGAAGAGTCTTGCATGACATCTGGGCTGTTTGCATGGTTTCCTAAAATACCTGGTGAAAGATGCTGTCTCTGTTTACTGCCAGTGGTTACAAAGTGGCTTCTGCTGAGAACCGCCACAAAGCCCTGAGAGGGTCTACTGAATACTCACTGCTATGTCTGGTATCTGTAAACACTCTTTTTGTTCTTAGTCTTTCTCTTGCATAACTGATGTTCTTTAAAATTGCTAATGTATAACAGGGCTTATGCTTCAGTTAGTTTTCTGTTTTGTTCTAAACAGAAAATAAAAGCAGTACAGGCTCCTTTTCTCATTTCAAAGTTCCTACCAGTGCAGGCAGTAATTAGACAAAGAAGAAACACTGACTAGAACATTTTATTGCCTACTTGACAACATTGCTTGAATGCTTGTGGTTCTACCTCTTTGACACTACACAATTTTCTGTGTTAAAACTGTGTGCAAAAAATGCCCTGATTCCTAGTTCCAAAGGTTCAACTTAATATATATATATACCTGAAAACCCAAGCATTTGTGCTTTTTTAAATAGTGCTTGAAGTAAAAGAGCCCATCCTCTGAAAGTTCATTTGTGTTGCTTGAACATTCTGCTAATATCGTTCAAATTGTTGAAGGATGGTAGTTTGGTCCATAGTTTTTGCATTTGAGTCTAATGCACGTTCTAACATGAGAGAGGCGATGCACTATTGTATAGCCACAGTTTTCTGGAGAAGTTGATGTTTTAGGAATTGTATTTCAGATTTTAAACAAAATTTGTCTCTAAATTTCAAAGCAATTAAAAAAAGAATGGGAATTAGGGAAGGGGCATATAAAATTTATATGATTTTATATAAGACATAAAAGATATCAAAGATACAGCTTGTGCTATTCTTATATTGTGTGATAGGTATATGAGCATTTGTGCTGTGGTTATTGATGATTATTGTTTAAACTGTACCTGTGTATTATTAATACATATACTCTTGCATGTACGATACATGATGAAATAGAGAAAAGACAAGGAGGAAAAAGTGGGAAAAAAAAGTAGATGGTCTCAGGTATAAATTGGCCCTGAATTTGAGAGGATTTGCTAAGTGCAAAGCATCAGTATGTTTACTTTTAAGGCATCCTGTCTTCTCCAATATCCACAGGTCTCTTTGACACCTTTTTCCTCAAGGACAGAGACTTACTCCTTTCCAAAAATAGTCCTAAGTAGACTAGGAAACTAACCCAATACAGAGGCCCACGTTATGGAGAAAGGGATGCAGACTGGCACAGTGCATTACACTAGTAATGCACTAATGTAATAGTGCATTACATTATGCAATGGCCTGAATATCTCTATGAAAGTTCCCATGAAAAGCAAAGCAAAGAGTTAAGGACATTTTGTGACAGAAATTGTTGGTCAAAAAAAGGACCTCAAATATTGATCCAGTGATACAGAGATTTCTGGGTTTCACAGACCAGTTAAATTTTTTTTCATAATTATTTATTGCAAATTAAAGTAAAAAGCACAATATAAATCTAAGACAAAAAAATCACCCACAATATTTAGAAAACATCATTTTTATCACTTATCTGGATATAGAGTTTCCTATATCAGTAATAATATCCTAAATACAGTTTTGTTTGTATTCTATTTTGCTTAATGTTATATCATAAGAATATTTTTTTAATTTTTCTTGTTTCTTTTTTCTTTCCTAACTTCCTAAAATAACCAGTATAAACAGTAACTTAAAAAAAATATATAACTGGGAAAAAAATGGGTAATCCAATGTAGCATTGCCAATTTTGTTCTATAAAGACATTGATAAAAATTACAATGTACTTTCATAACTGTTTCTTAATATCAAATAATAGTTGTAATTTTGCATTCTTTTTATTACTTACTGGTTCTTATTTTTTTCTCATTTTGCCTTGGAATGGCCAAAAGTCTCCTATGAATCAGGTACTAGCATTTAAGAACCACTCATGAAAACCAAGGGTCCTCAAACATCATTCTAAGGAACTCTTGGAAGTCCCCGGCATGGCCTGAACAGTGCGGTAAAGAAAAAGCCGGCCCAGTGATTTGGAATCCTCTACTCTGACGTCAATTCTGATACATTTGCCTTTTATTTATCTATATTGAAGTACAGTTGACTTACAATGTTGTGTCAGTTTCAGGTATACAGCACAGCAATTCAGTTATGTGTACACATACACACACACACACACACACACACACACACACACACATATATATTTTAGATTCTTTTCCCTTACAGGTTCCCTGATAGCTCAGTTGGTAAAGAATCCTTCCTGCAAAGCAGGAGACCCCAGTTTGATTCCTGGGTCAGGAAGATCCACTGGAGAAGGGATAGGCTACCCACTCCAGTAATTTTGGGCTTTCCTTGTGGCTCAGCTGATAAAGGATCCACTTGCAATGCAGGGGACCTGGGTTCGATCCCTGGGTTGGGAAGATCCCCTGAAGAAGGGAAAGGCTACCCACTCTAGCAACCTGGCCTGGAGAATTCCATGGACTGTATAGTCCGTGGGGTTGCAAAGAGTTGGTTATGACTGAGCAACTTGCACTCTCACAGGTTACAAAATATTGAGATATTTAGTTCCCTGTGATATATAATAGGTCCTTGCTGGTTACCTATTTTATATATAGTAGTGTGTATATTTTAATCCCAACGTCCTAGTTTATTCCTCACACCACCCTCCCCACTCCTCTTTCTTTTTTTATTGGGTTATAGAGGATTTTTCTTTTTCTAAGAATATGGGTAGTAAGCAAAAAGCAGGAGTCAAGAATTTTGATGAAGGACTCAGAAGACTATGTGTGGCTTCAATTTTTTTCAAAAATATACCAATGTGTGTCTGTGCAGAAGAGCAGGTGAAACTTTAGCAAGTTGGTGGCAGAAGTTAAGGGGTAAAGAAGTAAGTCTCAGTTAAGATTCTAAAATGTTGTACTAGGGCTTAGTTTTGGGAGAGCAATGAAATAATAATAGATACTTAATTAGAATGCATATTCCTCTTGGGAAGAAATGTCATCTTCATGGAAAAGGGCCATATATTTCCTAATCTCTTCTTCATAATGATCTTTAGCTGGAGCAGACTTGAAGCCATACAGCATTGGAGGCCAGTGATGGAGCTGTTCCATGATGCACATAACAATGTATAACATCTTGAAGACAAAGATGCCAATTGTAACACATACCTCTGTAAGATTTGCAATAAGCTTAAACATATTCTTTTTCTCAGGGAAAAGGTCTCTTTAGGAAATATAGACTCCAGAATGTAGTCTTTAAGCTAGCTGTTATCACTTCTCCCAAAGAGAAGGGGCTACAGGTGAATCATGGATGCATGCTAAGTTGCTTTAGTTGTGACCAACTCTTTGTGACCCTATGGACTACAGCCCACCAGGTTCCTCAGTCCATAGGATTCTCCAGGTAAGAATACTGGAGTGGGTTGCCATTTCCTCCTCCAGGGGATCCTCCTGACCCAGGGATCGAATCCAGGTCTCCTGTATTGGCAGGTGGATACTTTACCACTGAGCCACATGGGAAGGTCCCTCTCCCCCTACCCACACTGAGCACACTAGTTCCTAAAGAGTTTTCCTAAACTTTATGCCATGCTACTGAAATATATGTCATTATTGAGTATCTTATAGCTTATGAAAAATGCATTTGGGGGAATGCAATTCAATGGGGAAGGCAATTCTGTACTTGGAGAAAAGTACAGATGCATGTGGGAAAGAAAAGTCATTTCTTTGCCAAAAAAGGACTTCAGTTATAGCTAGAATATCCTTCATCTGTGCCATTTCAGAAGGCAAGAACCATCTTCATACTTTTCCATCTAAGCAATGTGTTTTTTTGTTTTTTTTTTTAACTTAGACTCAGAAACAAGGTATGAGATTAAAAATCCCCAAGGAGATTAATGTAAGTGCTCAACCTGAGGGTTTGGTATTTTTCCACATGAAAAATACCCATGAAGCAGAGGCTTATTTCCCATTAAAAAACCTGATAAAACTGGCTTAAGGTACCTGGCTAATAGGAAATCACTAGTAGGCACGCATCAGCTTGCTGACTCTTCAGGTAAGCTAAATACCAAAGGAGTGACATGAAAGCAAATCCTTAAAGAATGCTAGTAGAATGCCTGAGGCGACTATAGGATAGGGACTGAGTTTCTGCTTCTGAAGTATCATGTATTTTACCAACTGGACACAAAATGAAGCCTTATATCAGAGAGTGAGCAAAAGGAGCACGGCGAGAAAGTTACAGAAATATTTTCTAACTCTATCACTGGAACGCTGTTTGAATTTTGGCATGTTTTTTATTTCTATGACTCAACTTCCTTTCTCATTAGTTATGTTGGCATTCTGTTTGTACCCTTTTCATGTAATTTTTGTAGGGATTAAATGAATTCATGAATGATAAGTGCTTAGAATATTCATAGCATGGTATAAACACTCAATAATAAGTATTGTTACTGTTTAAAATGTATAATATATGAAAAAGAATACAATACAATCATCACGACTCAATGCAGGAATTGCCATTATAAGATTCTTAACAGATATTCATGCAGTTTCTTCTGGGCTGGGTCCCCCTGAGTGAGAAGGAACTCCCACCTTTCTGAGACAATCATTAATGGGCAACTCTTACTATCAAAACTTCTTATTTTTATCATGCTTAGATTTACTGTATATTATTTACCTTCTCACTTGTCCCTTGGAGCCACAAATAAAAAGTCTAACTGGGAAACTTTTTAGTATTTTAAAGATAGCTCTTTTGTACTTCCTGAGTTTAATATTATCACTTGAAGAAAACCTTCAAACAGGTCTTATGCTAAATGCTGTACATAGCGACCTCCTTTAATTCACAAAACTCTGATAATAAATTTATATAAATAAAAGTTTATAATATTTATCATGGTAAGTCTAGCTTCTAATCTAGTTCTGAAGCATGACAGGAGCTAAAAAGAACAATAAGTTAATGAATAAATCTGCTTTTTATTTCACTTAAGAAAAGTAAGGTTTACAGATGACAGATACACTGTCCAACATAAACGGGAAATGGTAGGGTTATGATCGACAAGAGTTCTGCTTGACCCCAGAGCTCAAGCTCTTAAACACTGCCACACCATGTTCTCTAGTCAACATCATAATCCCCATTCCTATAGCAGCTCATATCACCAGATTCTGGAATCGTTATTCATTTCTGGGAAGACAAACTTGAGTTCTATTTGGCACAGCGCTTCCACGCCAAAGAAACCATGTCCATTAATGTTATGCAGAATACTTTCTAGTTCCTGAACTCAAAAGGCAAGAGCAGCTACCAGTCCTTTCCACTTACCAGTGGTCTTGCCATAGAGCCATGCAACAGCTCTTTGAAATCGTCATTTTCCACTGTCAAGAGTTTTCTTGTAGCACTTAGCAAACATCATAAATGAAGAATGTTTTGTTGAAATATTGGTCAAGATAAGTAAGTTACTTCCTAATATTTGGCATAGTGAGAAGTGCAAATGCTTCTCTTCCTTTGGAAAATGTCAGTGCAGTTGATGATATTACTAGCTAAGTAAGACTAAGACTAAGACTTCCCTGGTGGCTCAGATGGTAAAAGCATCTGTCTACAAAGTGGGAGACCCAGGTTCAATCCCTGGGTCAGGAAGATCCTCTGGAGAAGGAAATGGCAACCCACTCCAGTATTCTTGCCTGGAAAACCCCATGGACAGAGGAGCCTGGCAGGCTACAGTCTATAGGGTTGCAAAGAGTCGGACATGACTGAGCAACTTCACAACAACAACAAGCTAAGTAAACCCCTGGTTACTGGGTGCGAAGAGTTCTTGATACATTAAACTATACTTGATTTCTTCAGGTCAGCCCTATTTGGAGACAAAGCAGTCATGGTCAAAACATGAGGGAGAGCCCAGCTTACGCACCATGGGATTCTTAAAGACATCCACATTGACCCTTATACTGGTGCTTGAAGATGCCAGTGATCTTCTCCTTTAGAAACTTGAATAAATAACTTCCAAAAAAGAGTAACTATATCCCCAATAGTTATTCAGCTAGTTCCATCATTAGCACCACTTCCACCACAAAATATGGGGCTCTCGAGAAAGCCATTTTCTACTGTAGGGCATGCATCTCTACTTTAGCCTAATCAACAAAGACAACGACTGAATTTCTTTGCTTTGCATCCAGTATGGAACAGACCTGCAGGCTTCCAGTTGATGAGGACTCTGTGTAAAGGGCCAAGACGGCTGGTCTTAATAGCTGCACTAATCACTTTATCAATGAACGAAAATGGCACTGTTGCAGAAAATGAGGAACCCAGGAAGCTGTCTTTAAGACTTATTTCAGACATTTACTAGTTCTAATATCTTAAGTGAGTTAACTTATTTAAAACCCAATTTCCTCTTCTATAAAGTGGAGATGACAGTAATAGCCAACTCGGTCTTACACGTGAATCAAATAAAATATATGTGAAAGCACTGAAGAATTGTTTATACACCATCCAATTGCATAAGCCAATTGTTTATGCACCAAATGTAAAGTAGAATCTGGGTCATATTATGTAATCATATTTTACAAGGAAATATTTCCCATGATTCATTAAGTCTTTTGAACCTGTTCCAGGGTCCTGTTCTGGGAAGCAGCTATTTCTTAATAGAGATGACACATCCGGCTAGGATATAATGAAAACCTCAAATGGGCTAGGCTGATAATAGCAGTTCACTCCTCTTGACTCCACCTTACTGCCCTATGGCACTTTCAGCATCGTGAGAGCAACAGTCTCTCTTGGTACTAGAACATTCATTTATTATCAGAATCTCAACTAAGAACCTGTGTCCAGGAAATTGAGATTCTTTCATCTCAAAAGAGAGCAAGTTTTTTGTTTTTTGTTTTTTTTCTTTTCATTTTTCTTTTAAAGCATTTTTCTCTCTCCATCAGGAAATCACTGAATCATATAATCTTAGCTTGGGAGTAGACCATAAAATTCATATAAACCAACTTCCTGACTATATAAGAAATACCAGGAGATCCCTGAGAAGTGAAAATCATCTATCTGGCTTCTGATTTGATGGAAAAAAAAAATCTCTATTCAAAAGGGGAAAAAAAACAGCCCAAACCAGCCCATTCATGACCTGAGTCAATATTCTCACCTTATTCAGTAGAATTCAATTGACTCAGTCACCCATAACTGATATAAAATTTTAAGAATTTAAAAATATATCACTTATTTATCTACTCCATATTTATTGAATACCGAATATGACCTGGCATCACTTACTAGAAAAACCACTCGTGAGTCTCTGTTCAGGGTCCTTTTCCTCATACTCCATTCCTAATCCAAAAGAGCGATCATAGTATTCAAACCTCTGCTGAGTAATGGAACCTGAGTATTATACTGATTCAAAGCCTTGATGAGAACTTCATGTCACCTGGCACACACTAAAAACTGAAGTAAAACTCATATTTTTCCAAAAATAATCGATTTTCATTATAGAAAGTGGTCAGTTCACAACATGTGCTATAGAACTACTACTTTTATGTTATCTCAAAATTGGGATGAATTTTTCTATCTCAAAAATCAAAAGGTCTTCCATGTATCTTGACATGTTTTAGCATAATTTTTCTAGAATCAGAGATAAATCTGATATAATATAGTTTTGCTATGAAGCTGAGTATTTACCCCTTCAAGTGTCAAACCTGGTTCTATTAAAAGAATTTTAAATTCAAACCATTATTAAGTGGAGTCAATAGAGAACAGTGGTCAAGTGTACTGGCTTTAGAGTCAGACAGAATTCTGTTGGTTCCCAGCCTTGTCACTATATGACTAGGACAGATCACTTTAATTTTCTGGACCTCAGCTTTCTCATTTATACTGTAAGAAGTGTTATAGTACCTACCTATTTGAATTTCTATGTGCTTAAATGCTATAATTTTTGTAAAGGGCTAAACATAGTCCTTCCTATATAATAAGAATTCTAGGATGTTTAGCAAGTATTATTATAAAATGCCATGTTTCTCTACTTACTCATTAGAGGATGAAGAATGTGATTTAAATTTTCATTTTGATTCAGAGTGAAAATTATTAATATATTTTAGAGTATACATGTATGTGGTAATAAAAAGTATTTTCCTTAACTCTCTTTGAGGTTAAGCCTTATAAGTAGAGAATAATACATTAGCATAGAAGTTAAGAATATGTTCTTTGAAGTCACAAACTTTGGTTCAAGTAATATATTCATCAATTACTAGCTGTATGGTCTTAGAAATTTTATTTAACTTTCTCTGTTTGGGTCTCCCTTTCTGAAGGACATATTGATGATTACTTCTCAGCCACAGTCTTCTATAAAACCAGGTGCAAAATTGGTTGTTCTCAGCGTACCTCAACCCTTTGAACTTAATGTTATATTTTTCAAGAAATACTGTAATTCTTGTCTCGAGCAGAGTCTGTAGCTCTCCTTGGCCAGCATAATGTTTTACTTAACTCCAGCATCCATCCTAAGACCTAAAAAACTATAGAGACACAACATGTGGCAGCAGAATAAATAAATGCTAGAAGCAGATCAACAGGAAGAAGATGAGTTTAATTTTGGATACGTGATAAGTTGAAGGTACTGCAGAATATTCAGGTAGAGGTGTTCAAAAATTAATTACAAATTCAGAATGGAAACCCTGGGATAGTAGGAGATACTGATGAATATTTTATGTCATCTGGATGTATAACTGAAGTCACAGCTAAACATAATCCCTAAAATTATCCCCAAACTATTTGTAATAATTATGAAAAGGGAAAGTGAAAGTTGGTCAGTCGTGTCCAGCTCTTTGCAACCCCATGGACTATACAGTGCATGGAATTCACCAGGCCAGAATACTGGAGAGGATAGCCGTTCCCTTCTCCAGAGGATCTTCCCAACCCCAGGGATCAAACCCAGGTCTCCCACATTGCAGGCAGATTCTTTACCAGCTGAGCCACAAGGGAAGCCCAAGAATATTGGAACGGGTAGCCTATCCCTTCTCGAGCAGCTTTTCCTGACCCAGGAATTGAACCAGGGTCTCCTGCATTGCAGATGGATTCTTTACCAACTGAGCTATCAGGGAAAGCCCATAATACATTATACTATAAACTAAACATGGATGATTGCTTTAATCTTTCATCACTGCAGATGCAGAGTTTGTGTGATTGTCTCCGGTTTACAGGCAATGAATAGAGCTATGTGCAATTCTATAATTCAGAGGTCCATTTCCTTCTTATATTTCACAGAAGACAGACACGGACCAGGTTTTTGTATTTAGAATCTATCAGACTTAACTGAAAAAGCCAAAGGCATGAAATCAGGAATAGCTCACAAAAGTTAATATTAATATATTATAATATTAATAACACTAGTATATTATTTAAAATATAAAAATATCTTTCTTATAAGAAACAGCCACCAGGAGTAATTATATTTCAAAGTGATGAACCTGTAGGCAAAACCTGTTCCAAAAATTAACATTTTAATTCCAAATTTAAATATATAAACAGCTTTCCTTTATAACTGAAAGGTGTTTCAGGGGATTTAAAGTGTTACACATTTGCTCTAAAGAACAGTATTCTGCTGATGTATAGGATTTTCAGATCTATTATGTTCTTTTTCTCACAGTATAAGCTGTGCCAGAGAATCATAAAATATCCCATCCACACAGCCACTGCTTAACTTCTCTCACCAGGAAGCCCACCAGGTGACCCACCCAGCCATGCTGAATACTTCTATTGGCAGGAAACTCACTCCCTGTTAGTTTATACAACACATTCTAGGACAATGCTAACAGCTAAAAAAAGATTGTGCTTTTTGTTCTATATTTGCCATTTAAAACTGGCAAATGGCACAAATGTTTTGCTAAACCTAAAACAGTTCTGTTGTTCTATAAACCTCAAAGGAGATTTGAAGAATAAATTATATGGACTAAAACAGTCTAATAATTTCAAAGTGATCATCTTACAGAACCTATTAGTACTACTGAAAGAAACAGAACAGAATTACAATTGACCTTAAGATATACATATGTTTCATTTTAATTATTTCCAAAATGTATTGTTTATGAAGGAAAGAAGCATAAAATGTTTCTGGATGTTTATTTAGGTTTCCTCATCCTCTGCCACTTTTTTAAAGTAATAAATCCAGAATGAAAGAACATTTACAAGCTATTTGACACTTTCGAAAACAAAAATTAATAATAACTTGAAATGGTGGTTTTCTTCACTGCATTACATCAGTCACTAAGGTATCCTTGGACTGCAGCCTTCCCTTTAAAATTGTTGACAAATAGGAATAAGTTTCTTCAATCATTATGGTGAAGTCTGATGCTAAGAAAATACTTACACATTTAATATGAATCATTTGTCTTTATAACCTCTCCATGAAGTAAGTAATAATAAATCTGAATTTTTACAGTTGGGAAAGTTCTAAAATAGTTTATAGTGCATTCTAAGCACAGAGGTCATTTATTTGCCAGGAAAAGGATGCCATGCCTTGGGCACCACAATAAATTTAATTGCTTTTAAGTAAAATAGACCTACAGTAAATTCTTTCCAAAACTTCTGGTATAGAATTTAAATCTTTAGGGTTTACTTAAGTCACAATTAATAGCTAATAGATCATTACAGAGTCTCTTTGTACTAGAGTTTTTTTCCTTGCCAACAATGGAAATTAACAGCTCAAAGAATTTAAGACACATGCTTTTTTCTAACCCACACCAAGTAAATAAACCCTAAGTTTTGCTTGATTCATGTGGATTCAACACTAAAACCTGAAAACATGAAAGAATTCATGGGAAGACTACAGCCTTGACTTCTGATACCTGTAAAGTGTACTTTTACCAGGAGCTGCAGGTATCCCCTCAAATATAACATGGAGAACCGCCCTGGATTAGGATTCTCTCTCAGTGTTCCCTTCATCCCTAGTAGATTGGGATGAAGCATCTAGGAAATGAATCCATATAAAGTTATGCATATTCTAGTGGGTCAGCTTCTGTCCTTCCATTACTGTATTTGATCCCTAAGACCCTATCTGAAGTATCTTATACCCTTATTTGATCTTATACCCTTATTTGGTCTTTGGAGGTTTTTCTCTGGACAATCTGGATTGTTAATGTTGAAGTGAAATAGTCATCACCAAATGAAAGGCTAAATTTTACTTCTCATAATTATGACCACAGCCATCAGTGTCATCTGTGAGCAATGCATTGGTTCAATTGTTTCTGGCTAGCTTAGTAACCACAGGAGGATGCCTTGATCATCTTTGAAACTCTTTCATCTATCATTAATCAACCAATCAACCACTAAATTCCTAGACGCATGGTATTGTGCTAGGCTCTGGGGCAACAGAGGATAAGATGGTTGGATGGCTTCACTGGCTCAACTGACATGAATTTGAGCAAACTCCAGGAGATAGTGGAGGACAGAGGAGCCTGGCATGCTGCAGTTCACAGGGTTGCAAAGAGTCAGACACGACTTAGTGATTAAACAACAAAAACTGGGAAAATAATCATAAATGGAATTGACTTTGTTATTGACTTTGTCCCTGCTCTTACAGGTGGACCTTATTATTATTATTTTTTGAAGTTGGGGAGATATGATATACTTAATGCAGTACTTTAAATGTAAGAGCCACTCAATAAATAACTTTTGTTTAAACAGTAACTGGGTTTAGGCAGCATCAGCATTTTCATTGTGCTATTCAACACTTAAAAATTTCCAACGGAACTACATAAGATTTTTATCATTCCATACAATTGGTTAGATTGATTGCCAATTAAATAAAATATTATCATCTTCAAAAAAAAATTACCTCCATGAAAAAGAGAAAAAAAAAATTTCCAACGGATACTCTGAGAATTTAAAGAAATGAGAAATGGTTCCTAACTTTATGGAGCTTGCATCTGGACTTGGGAGACAAGTATATAGAGGGTACTTGCTAAAACAAATAAATAATGCAAGAATCCACAGGATAAATACAAAAGAACAGACACTCGGTACCACAGGTGATCAGAGTATGAAATGATTACTAGGCTGGACCACTGTGAGAATGCTTTTGAAGGACCTGGGCCTTATCCTGTAAATCTGACTAAGGACTTCCTAGTCAGCTTTCATCTAGAGTCTCTTCTTTGATGATTTCTTGGGTGACTCTCCTCCAGCAATATCTATTGTCTCCATTTTTGATGCTACTGTTTACATATTACATATATTTCTATGTTATTTGCCACATTGAACTCAGCTATGCATTCGATATCTTGATAAAATGATTTCTACCTCTACCCATAATGGGTTCTTAAATGCTGGATTGGGTTAAAGGAATAAGCATTAGTTGCTAAAAATGACTGAGAGTTTGATGTTTTTATTTGATTTCCCCACAGTCAAGAAACTGATACTAGAGTCTGTGATAAGGTAAGGTATCCAGAACTACAGTAGGACTAATAAAAAATAGCTAATATTATTTAATTCTTAACATGTTTTAGGTACTATGCATATAAACACTTCTCACCCATTAAATTATTTAATTTGTACAGCAATTCCAGGAGATATTATCCCTATTTTTAGATGAGGAAAATGAGTTTCAGAGAAGAGATTTACCCATAGTTACAACACCAGCAAGTGACCCAGTCAGGGTTTTACTTAAGGGAGTCAGACTCCAGAACCCACATTCTTAACCAGCTAAGTCTGTGCATAAACTTGAGAATGGGCAATATTTACCATAGCTGCATCTGGTATATAAGGGGGAAACACTTCTGAAGTGTCAAATATATACACTTACCTATAGCAACTGCCAGCTTTCTGATGGGCTGTTTCCTTTCTCAGGCTTTCTCCTCCTCCTTCAATACCCTAGAGGGTTTTGGCCCTCCTTTTTAGGAGGGTCCTATATATTGACACACAGGTTCTGTGGTTGTTCTATATTGACAACAACCAAGATTTCCCCTTAGCAAAAAAGTAGTCACCTCAGGCTTACTGAATCACATGGGGTCGAGCAGGTAAGAACACATTCAAATTGCTCACTTTGAGAAGAGCCGATTAGGGGACAGTTTACTAAATTGTGGGAATAGTGTACAGAAATCACTGGGAGTACTCCAGTGGCTTGCAGCCAGGGACAGCAAAAGTGCACATTACCATTCCTAGGCCTGCAGGGGAAACAGGAAGAAACCTGGAAAGAAGAAGGCCGTGTTCTGTGGAGAAAATGGCCTGACACACTGAATGAAAAGTAGTCTGTGGAGACCCTACAGGGAGGGCATCTCCTTCCTCCGTCTCCTGCTTGCACTGCTCATTAGATGAATTCACCAGTAGCTACAGGGCAAAGAGCCCTGTGATGAAGTCCACAGCAGTTCGCATCCTAGGGCACAGAGCAGGGTGAGGAAGGGAGAGGTGAATGGAAGATACCAGGTACAGGCCCTCAGGCTGCTTGGATTTTTCCACCTATCCTGGAGATGGTTTTCAACTGAAGACCATTTGACTATGGAATCAGAGTACTGGAATTTGGAATCTCTAGAAAGGACTTCAGAGAACATCAGAGGCATCCAGATAACGAATACAGAAATCCTACTTACAACATCCCTGACAGCTTCTGCTTAGACACCTCTAGCAATGGAGAGTTCATCAACTTAACATGGACACAACTGAAAGATTCTAATGGTTGGAAAGTTCTTCCTTATACTGAACCCCTATATCTTCCTTTAGTTTCTATCCATGGGTTTTAGTTCTGTCTGGTAGTGCCTACACAGACCAAGTCTGTTTCTTTTCAGAGACAGACTATCATAGGTTTTAAATGACTTTTATGGATCATGCTCGGTCTTCTCTTTTCCAAGTTAAACATTCTTGGAAAATATTCTCATCATCTAATACTTACCAATGATACTTACCAATTTGAGTCAAAAGATGGGTTAAGGACTGGCTGTATCATGGGACCTTGGATCAGTCATTTTTGCTGAGTCAGAGTCCACATCAGCTGACAAAAGTGGAGACAGAAGTAACCCCACTTCATACAGTTAAAGTGAGGACTGTCAGAATATATGTGAGAGGAAACATGTGGTGGAAATGGCACAGGCATTCATATTAAAGAGTGCTGGTCTCAAATCTAGTCTCACTTCATGATTATAAGCCAGTCACTTGTCTTCTCAGAGTTGTTAACGCATTTTTTTAAATGGGAGTAATATCTAGGCCCATGCATTACATTTGGGAGCTGAAGGCAAAAATTAAAATGGAAGCCCATATACCGTATGTATATAATGCGACCCCATGGACTGTAACCCCTCAGGCTCCTGTGACCATGGGATTCTCCAGGCAAGAATACTGGAGTGGATTGCCATTTCCTTCTCCAATGATCTTCCCGACCCAGAGATCGAACCCAGGTCTCCTGTATTGCTGACTCATTCTTTACCATCTGAGCCACTAGGGAAGCCATAATTTACTCAGCCCGGCTATTTAAAACTTATAGCTAAGACACATTTAAATAAAATTATATCCTTCTACCTTGGCAAATAATAGCATTACTGCAATATGAAAACCCAGGTTGAAATGTAAAATTCTCAAACTCCTTAGAATTCTTTCCTGGAATATGGTGGCATGGGAGAAATTGGTCATTGGTCCCTCTCCTGACCTGTAGAAGTTCTCTTCTCTCCACTCCCATCCTGTCATGCCTCATGAAGAGCCCTGTGCACACACACTTGCACACCAAAGCCTGTGTGTCCAAACTTCACTCAAACCCTGGCAAACAGTCACACCTAGGTGACATTTTAAGGTGAAGGGTTTGTATCCCAAGAACACAAGCTGCCTTGGAGAGTGGAGTTGAAGAAGACATCTACGTAGTTCCTGTTAGCAGGATAAAGTCCTCTTGGGATGGGAATTCAGGAGATTACAAGTGTTTCCAGGGCATGCCTTTGATCTACAAGCTCCTATTCCTGTTGGGAGAGGCAAAGAAGTCCTTTTTACAAAGGTTTGGGGCTTCCCTGGTGGCTCAGATGGGAAAGAATCTGCCTGTCATGCAGGAAACCCAGGTTCCATCCCTGGATGGGGAAGATCCCCTAGAGAAGGGAATGGCTACCCATTCCATCATTCTTGCCTGGAGAATTCCATGGACAGAGGAGTCTGGCAGGCTACAGTCCATGGGGTTGCAAAGAGTCAGACATGACAAGTGACTTTCACACACACTAAGATGGTACCAATGATACTTAATTTTCAAAACTATCATAAGAATTAGCAGTTAATGCACAGAAGGGAAGTACTTAGAACATAAAAATGCTATCAATGCTAAAATATATAAACATTGTTGTAGCTATGATTCCTATTGTTATTAGAATATGCTTGAAAAACCATTAGGTGCTACAGGAACACATGGAACATACTGGTAATGCTGACTCCTTTGGACTCTATAGGACCTTGTCATTAATTAAAATATCAAGGAGAATCTACACTTGTCATAGTTTGAACTATGAACTATGTTGAACTAACAATCTACACTTGTTATTCTGAAGAAACTCTTCTGCTCTGAAGTACTTTAAAGTCCAGACCAGCAGTATAGGTAGTATCCCTGAGGAGTTTGAGTCTTGTATCCCATTTCTACTTTCTGGCTCTAAGCTTTCTTTTCCTAAGTGAGAAGAAAACTTCTCCCAGCTCAGCAAAAACTTCTAGCATGCTTTTACCATCTCAAATCACTAAGAGATGATTTAATAATCAAGATGAGCTATCCTGATGAAAATATTACAGGTACAGAGGCTTGGCTGGCACTGCAAGCCCATCTGTCTTGCCGCTCCCTCACTGCCCTTGGTCACCTCAGCAAATGAGAATAGAACTTGCTTCCTGGTCTTTTGCTTTTGCTTTCCATCCATCTTCAGTGTGTATTTCCCTTTCAGCACTGCCCTATGCGTGCCCGAGACAAGAGCAGCCCCATGACTATCTTCTGCCCAAAGAATTCTCAGACACTGTCACCTTACAGCAGAAAATTGTCTTCTTGTAATATTTTAACTACTCATATTGATGTATCATATCCAGGCACTGGGCTAGGGGCCCAAGATGCAATGGTGAGTAAGATCGTCCTTGTCATTAATGAACTCTTTTTTTTTTTTTAATTTATTTTATTTTTAAACTTTACAATATTGTATTGGTTTTGCCAAATATCGAAATGAATCCGCCACAGGTATACATGTGTTCCCCATCCTGAACCCTCCTCCCTCCTCCCTCCCCATACCATCCCTCTGGGTCGTCCCAGTGCACCAGCCCCAAGCATCCAGTATCATGCATCGAACCTGGACTGGCAACTCGTTTCATACATGATAGTATACATGTTTCAATGCCATTCTCCCACATTTTCCCACCCTCTCCCTCTCCCACAGACTCCATAAGACTGTTCCATACATCAGTGTCTCTTTTGCTGTCTCATATACAGGGTTATTGTTACCATCTTTCTAAATTCCATATATATGTGTTAGTATACTGTATTGGTGTTTTTCTTTCTGGCTCACTTCACTCTGTATAATAGGCTCCAGTTTCATCCATAACATTAGAACTGATTCAAATGAGTTCTTTTTAATGGCTGAGTAATACTCCATTGTGTATATGTACCACTACTTTCTTATCCATTCATCTGCTGATGGACATCTAGGTTGCTTCCATGTCCTGGCTATTATAAACAGTGCTGCGATGAACATTGGGGTACACGTGTCTCTTTCCCTTCTGGTTTCCTCAGTGTGTATGCCCAGCAGTGGGATTGCTGGATCATAAGGCAGTTCTATTTCCAGTTTTTTAAGGAATCTCCACACTGTTCTCCATAGTGGCTGTACTAGTTTGCATTCCCACCAACCGTGTAAGAGGGTTCCCTTTTCTCCACACCCTCTCCAGCATTTATTGCTTGTAGACTTTTGGATCGTGGCCATTCTGACTGGCATGAAATGGTACCTCATAGTGGTTTTGATTTGCATTTCACTGATAATGAGTGATGTTGAGCATCTTTTCATGTGTTTGTTAGCCATCTGTATGAACTCTTTTATGTTGAACCAAAATGCTAAATAATACAGTGGTTAAGTTGATGAGCTCTGGAGTCAAATTTCCCAATGGGGTGTCCTGGGTAAATCTGAGAACTGATGGCATTTTAAAAATAAGACTTCTTTCCTTAAGAAATAGGCCTGATTTTTCTCATATGTTTGTTCTGGTTACAATATGAATTAAGCCCCATTGCGCTTGGCCATAACACAACCTTCAGCACAGAATTACTGCTTCTTCATGAACTCCAGGACGCTGCCTTGTTATGCAAGCTACATATTATAATAGAAATCACACATAAAGGACCTGAGTTTTCATGCGTGCACCCTGGTTATTTATTTAATATGTCTTATGTCAAATATGAGATAGCACATGGTATGAGTAGTGAAGTAGGAATGGGTCTGGAAATAATAAAGGGTAAAGAGATCACTCTAGGAAATGATCAAGATGGCGGAGTAGGAGGACGTGGAGCTCATCTTCCCCCAACAAACACATCAAAAATATATCTACATATTCAACAGCTCTCACAGAAAACTAGAGGCAGAAGATCTGTTATATAATCAAACCTGCAAGAAAGATCCCTATTTAACAGGGTATAAGGGAGGGAAAAGGGGCATCAGGATGGGACCAGTGTCTCTGGGAGGAATCTATAAAGGGTGGAAGGTTCTCACAAGTGACCCCTCAGCCTGGGAGGCCCCCTTGCTTGCTGGGAGGTCCACCAAGACAGAAAGAGAGGGTGGAGGGGTCTGGCCTCCACTCATTAGGAGTGTGCATTGTTGGCTTGCTAACAATCAAGGTGGGGAGAAAACAGCACTTATGGCTGCCTCTTCACTATACTTCCCTGTCCAAAATATGCACTAGACGAGGCTGCTGGTATGAATTGCACGTAGGCCCTGAATCTTTGAGAGATGGGCCCTGGGAGAAAATTCAGTCCAGTTGTGCAAGACTGCCAAGAGGGCACCCAAAAGGGCTGTGACAGGCACAGGGCAAAAAGGACGCCCCACTGAACATCCAGTGCAGCTTTTGGACACCACAATATCATTACACTCCCTGTTAAGGTGGTAACAGACAGCACACTCTGAGGAAAGACATGGCTGGCATCCATTCCAAAAATAGCCCTGGCACCAAAAATATTGGACTTACACAGTCTACGCGGGAACAATCTCATGTAAAATCACCCCTTCAAGGGCACAGTAGATAACAGTTTCTCATAAACTCATCGAATCAGAAAAAGCTAAATAAAATAAAAAAGCAGAGGAACTATTCCCAATTAAGGGTATAAGAGAAATCACCTGAAAGAACAAAGAATGAAGCAGACCTCACAGTTTACTAGACAGTGAGTTCAAGATGGAGGTAATAAAAATGCTAAAGGAATTAAGAAAGATTATCACTGTAACAAAGAACTAGAAACTATGAAGAGGAATCAATCAAAATTGGATAACTCATTTGCCAAGATTAAACACAAGCTAAATACAATGAATAGCAGATTAAATAATGCAGAAGAATGAATAAGTGATCTAGGAGAGAGAATAATGGAAATCATCCAATCAGAACAGCATATAGACAAAAAAGAAGCAAACTATGAGAGCTATGGGGTAATATAAAGTGTGTTAACCTATGCATAATAGGGGCCCCAGAAGGAAAATAAAAAAGGAATTGAAAATGTATTTGAAGAAATTATAGCTGAAAACTTCATAAATCTAAAAAGAAACAGATATCCATGTACAAGAAGCATAGAGGGTCCCAAACCAGACCCACACAAAGATATAATTAAAAACAACAAAAGTTAAAGACAGAATTTTAAATGCTGCAAGAGAAAAAACAGAGTCAATAGCAAGGGAACCCCCATAAGGCTATCAGTTTATCTCTCTACATAAACTTTATAGGCCAGAAGAGAGAGGTATGATATATCCCAAATCCGGAAAGGAAAAACCTGCAACCTAGTATACTCTATCCAGCAAGATTATCATTTTACAATGCATGTATGTGTGTGTGTATGTGTGTGTGTGTGTGCGTGCACGCGCGCGCGCGCGTGTGTGTGTGTGTGTGTGTGTGTGTACGTGCACGCATGTTCTGCTGTGTCCAACTCTCTGCAACCCCATGGACTGTAGCCCACCAGGATCCTCTGTTCATGGGATTTCCCAGGGAATAATATCAGAGTAGATTGCCATTTCCCACTCCAGGGGATCTTCCTGACCCAGGAATGGAACCCACGTCTTCTGCATCTCCTTCTTGGCAGGTGAATTCTTTACCACTGCACCACCTAGGAAGGCCAGAGAAAATGGAACCCTCCTACATTATTAGTGAGAATGTAAACTGGCACAGCCTCTAGGTAAAACATTAGGGAATTTCCTTAAAAAACTAAAAATAAAGCAACCATATGATCCAGCAAACCCACTTTTGGGCATATACCAGAAAATATGTAATTAATTCAAAAACAAACATGTACCTCAATACTAATAACAGCACCACTTACAGTAAAATAGCCAAGACATGGAACTCAAGTGCCCATCAAATAATAACATATACACACACACACACACACACACACACACACACATATACACACACTTTCTTAAACCAATCATCTGTGTATATACGTATCACATGTGTGTGTGTGTATATATACACAATGGAATATTCCTCAGTTATAAAAGAGAATAAAATATTGCCATTTGTAGCAACAAGGATGGATCTAGAGAATATAGGACCTAGACCTAGAGAATATAGTTAGAAAAATATAATATATATGTTAGAAAAATATTTCTAACTGAAGTCAGAAAGACATATATGATATCAATTATATGTGGAATCTAAAAAAAAATACAAATGAATGTATCTACAAAACAGAAACAGATTCACAGACATAGAAAATAAATTTATGGTTACCAAAGGGAAAGTGAGGTGAAGAGGGATAAATTAGGAGTATGGGATTAACAGATACAAACTAGAATACATAAAATAGATAAGCAAAGAGAATTTACTGTATAATACAGTGAAACATATCCAATATTTTGTATTAACCTATAATGGAAAATAATCTGAAATATATATATATATAAATATATATATATATAAAACTGATTAACTTTGATGCATACCTAAAAATAACAAAATAGTACAAGTCAACCATATTTCAATTTTTTTTTTTAAAAAGGAGATTGTTCTAACAAAACAGACAACTGCCTTTAGGAAGTAAGAGAGGAAAGCTCCCCCAAAATCAACCCTTAGTAGAATATTATAGTCTCCTAATCCATTGGTTCCACAAAGAGACTAATCAGATTCTACTATGCAATTCAAATGTATGTGTATCATATGTCTGAGTCACACTCTATACCTACTGAATTAGAATCTTTGAGTTGAGGGGACCAAGTGTCGAAGGAAGACATGTAAATTTTTAAAAAGTTTCCCCAAATTACTCATTCCAAGTTCATCTTTTTTTCACATCTGTTTCTTCTTGCTAGTTAAAAAAAGAATATACTTCTATGGAACTGAATAATTTAATAATCACAATAATGTTAAGTCATGCTGTCAGAACCTTAGCTCCACAGACTGTTAGAAGAAACATTTTCTCTGGAAGTCTTGTTCTTTAGTAACCTGATGACTTTATCCTTGATGTCACATGTAAACGGGTTATTTGCTAAGTGACTTCATAATGGGAATCTAAGGTTCTCATAATGGGGCCACTGCTCTCAAATCATCAAGAGAATTGAGGCTTTGAGGATTTGCAATGAAACTTTCAACAGAAGGAACTCCCGTGGATGAATTACATTGTTCTTTATGGAAAAGATGAAAACTTTCTTTGTGGCTCTCATGATTATTGGCTATTTCTCATGTAAGGATTTATCAAAGAACCTCAGGGAGGGAGTAAACAATTGATCTTCTAAGGGAAGTAACAAGCCAATGATAATCGTTTTCTAGATGAAGGAATTTCTGAAATTTTGCATTTCTCTTGGATTTAAAAAATTCACTACCTTGACTAAAATAATTAATGGTGGTTGAATCCATTTTTTAGTATCCCAAGAATTCACCCATAGACAGGTTTAGACTCAAGATATTTTAAGGGATGATCCTAAGAAGTATAACCAACGTTTGACAAGTAATTGATCTTCGACTTTATAATCAGTTTCATCTCTCCTCCCTCTTCTTCCTAATACTTGCACACCAGCCAGAAACCTCCACAAACTTGTACTTTTTGTGTGCACACACACAAATGCCTTCTGCACAAAGCCGTGTCAGTTTCTGATGTGGCTTACTCTTAGAGCACAAGCCAATGATACCAATGTCACCAATAAGGGAAGTCCATGATGGGAAAGTGAATCTGCTGGCAGGATGGCTCAGATAGAGGGGGAGGCAAGGAGGAGCTTCCGTCTCAGCAGCTGAAAGAAGTCAAGGGTGTGAAGTAGACATGAAGGATGAAGGTAATAGGAACCATTAAAAGTTTGGGTAAGCAGTTGCTGACACAGAGGCCAAACAATGGAAGATGTTTCCTTGGAAGCAGATAGAGTTTGGAAAGAGTATATTCAGAAGGACAGGAAATGATTTTTTTAAATGGAGGCAGGTATGTAAGAGTTCTGTCAGCAGGTAGCCAGGATGACTATCAAGAATTAGACTCTGAAATGGATCTAGCAATGTGTGAACTGCCCAGTAGTGGAGGATATGCTGAGTCCAAGATTCAAATCTCTCCTGCTTAAGGTCAGCATTAGAGCTAGGTATGGGCTAAGACTGAGTTCTCAAGTGGCACATTGTGTCTCAGGCACGAGGAGAGGAAGGGAGCAGTGTTCAGGGATCAGGCCTGACCAGACAAACCTTGCGTGAAGAAGCCACATATTTTTCTGTGAGTTTCATGGCTATGAATTTCCATGGGATTACTTAATGGGTGAATTAGCTGTTTACATCTCAACATTACATTTCTTGATCCTTTTCTGAATATTTTGTTTCAGATATTTTTGCTAACATCGGAGATAAGGTAAGTTTGCTACTTCCTGCATAAGAATGATTTTTACAATCTTAAGCTTGTAGCATTTCCATTAGATTGAACCATATTAACCCATATGAAACTGCTAATATTTGATCATTGTTTATCTATAGAATTGCAGATCAGTGGTTCAAGCTAAACATCTCTGTCAAAATAAATGCTGAGGAAAACCAGGGCTCATCCCTGTCTCTTACTGCTTCTTCACCTTTTTATCGACCACTAGATATTAAAGCTCCTCATTTTAATTTTTTAAATATCTTTCTTCCTTCTAAGTGCTTCCCTGACAGCTCAGTTGGTAAAGAATCTGCTTTCAATGCAGGAGACCACGGTTCGACTCCTGGGTCGGGAAGATCCTCTGGAGAAGGGATAGGCTACCCACTCCACAATTCTTGGGCTTCCCTTGTGGCTCAGCTGATAAAGAATCTGCCTACGATGTGGGAGACCTGGATTCGACCCCTGGGCTGGGAAGATCCCGTGGAGAAGGGAAAGGCTACCCACTCCAGTATTGTGGCCTGGAGAATTTCATGGACTATATAGAGTTGCAAAGTTCCATGGACTGTATATGGGTTGCAAAGAGTCAGACACAACTGAGCGACTTTCACTTTTTCCTTCTAAAGTCATTGCTGATTCTTTCATTCAAGTCCTTCTCACTTTTTGCTCATATTATTACAAGAGCCGTCTAATGATCTCCTTGCACTTAGTTAGACCCAAGGGTTTTAGAAAATAGAGTTTTATTGGAACACAGGCATACTCATTTGTTTACATCTTGTCTCTAGCTGCTTTCAACAACAAAGCAAGGAAGATGTAGTATGGCTTTTAAATAGGAAAATATTTACCACCTCGATCTTAATAGGAAGTTTGCCAATCTGTGCACTAATCTCCACAACCATAAGAATGGGCCTTCTAAAATGCAAATCTGATTAAGATGCCACCTTCCTTAAAGAAAGGCTCCTACTACCCTTAGAGTAAACTTTTTGCATATCCTCCTTATCCTAGCCTCTTTATCCCTAAAAGGAGAACTTCCCTTCTCTCACTTTAGATTCTAGCTAACTTTAACTATTTGGGGGTCCTTGCTATTTCAGTGTGTCTTTGTATTATAATTCCTTCTAATTAAATTATCCTTCTTTTTTATACTTATATTCAACTTCAGAAATCCCTTTCATTCTTCAGTTCAGTTCAGTTCAGTCGCTCAGTCGTGTCCAACTCTTTGCGACCCCATGAATAGCAGCACACCAGGCCTCCCTGTCCATCACCAACTCCTGGAGTTCACCCAGACTCACGTCCATCGAGTCAGTGATGCCATCCAGCCATCTCATCCTCTGTCGTCCCCATCTCCTCCTCTGTCGTCCCCATCTCCTCCTGCCCCCAATCCCTCCCAGCATCAGAGTCTTTTCCAAAGAGTCAACTCTTCACATGAGGTGGCCAAAGTACTGGAGTTTCCGCTTTAGCATCATTCCTTCCAAAGAAATCCCAGGGCTGATCTCCTTCAGAATGGACTGGTTGGATTTCCTTGAAGTCCAAGGGACTCTCAAGAGTCTTCTCCAACACCACAGTTCAAAAGCATCAATTCTTCGGCGCTCAGCCTTCTTCACAGTCCAGCTCTCACATCCATACATGACCACAGGAAAAACCATAGCCTTGACTAGACGAACCTTTGTTGGCAAAGTAATGTCTCTGCTTTTGAATATGCTATCTAGGTTGGTCATAACTTTCCTTCCAAGGAGTAAGCGTCTTTTAATTTCATGGCTGCAGTCACCATCTGCAGTGATTTTGGAGCCCCAAAAAATAAAGTCTGACAGGAACCCAATAAAGAATCAATTCTTTGGTAAATTTTTCCCAAACATACTATATGGGCTTAATCATTAAAAGAAGAGCCAGAAGACATAAACATTGTTTCCCACAGTGATTTGAGTATTAGTGATGATTTTAGTTAATATCTAATGACTATCATGTATTACAATAATTATAGCTTTTTTAATGTGTTAGAATATAATAACAACTTCAAATTCAAGACAGCATGGATATTCATACTTAGGACAAATCTAAGGTGAATAGTCAAGTTTAAAAAGGCAGCCAATTCAAGGAAACTTAAAAAAATGGCACCTGAATTCAGAAGGAGTCATGAACCAAATGACTGAAATTTGGGAAACATTACTGTAAGTAATGGGAGCGACGGAAGTTTTGTACACAGAGCAGTAGCCGGAAAAACTGGATGTATGGATAGACTGTGACCTGAACCTATGGAGTAGGGAATTGGGACAGCTCATTCCTAATCTGCTCGTTACAGAATTCTCATGAACTTTTCAAGTCTCTCTGTTGCCTGCAGACAAATTGTTCTGTCACTCAAGTTCCTCTATGCATACTCCAACTCTGGTAATATTGAAGAAATCAAAATAAAATGGGGGAGATACTGGTAAAATTTGAACCTGGTAACTTCTTCCCTCACTATTCCAGCTTCCAAATCTCCAAAAGACTGAACTATAGCCAGTGCCAGAGTGGGACCACTCAGGGTGTCCCAATCTAGGCATAAGAGTTAATGGACAGTGGGTTTGGATGAACTAAAATAACTCCGGAGTCACGTGAACAGTGGTTGTAGTCAGTTATTCCCAGAGAGTGGGTACAGTCATTATTGCTACTCCTCAAAATAATCTACTTCTCCAAGAAGTTACAGATATCAGACAGTCAAGGACCAGGGCTGCAAAGCCTCAACTGCCTTTCAGAGTAAAAACTGCAGACTCTGACTGCTAAATTTAAGATAAGAAAGTTTTCATGTTTGAATTTTAAAAGAAGACATATTTTATCATTATCTCCTCTGTGCACCAAGTTAAACACCCAAGTACTTATAGTAGAAGCCGTTAAGAGAACTTGTTGGGTAGAGAGTTTGACCTGTGAGTTTTGTTTTAGGACATTTCGTGCAGTTATTATCAAAAGAAGACTGTACAACAGAAACACACATGTTCCATAAGAGTCAGCCCAATATGTGCCTCTAATAATGTTACATATTCTAACTCCTGCGTGTACTGCTTTGCTAAAATGTAAGTGAAAACACCAACCCCCAAACAGAACCCTCTTTTGAAAATCTATTGTGTAGCTAACTGATAACACTTCTACATATTTTGGAAAATGTGTGTGAACTCCTTAAGATGTGATTCTCTAAACTAAAAACAATGTTACTGGAATTTCTGTTGTACTTATTGAACCCAAGGCGTGTGGGGTAACTGAGATTAACTGAGATTTTTGAGTCCCACCTCCAACTCTAGCAGAGAACCTTTCCTTTATCAGCGTTGAACATTGGGTTTCAATATGATTTTATGGGGAAAAGGTTTTGTTCCTAAAATGTTTGAAAACCATAGTTGTAAGACAAATCACTCTTTTCAAGATAACAAATCAACAAGTCTGAGGACCTTGGATTGAGTCCCGCCCCTGTGGTTAAGTGATACTGAGAAATCTCGTAACTACTCCAAACCTTGAGCTCCTGTTTAAAATCTGAGATTGTATTTATGATATTTACTGCTTCACTTGCTAAATATCGTTTGACTACAGTGACCTTCTTTCCTGATATTTTCAAACGTACAAAGCTCTTTCCTGCTTCAAGACCCTAGGACAAACTATCCTCTCCTATAAGAATGTTTGCCCCTTGATTTTCATAGAACTAGTTCTCCCTCATGATTTAAGCTTCAGCTTAAGTATTTCTTTCTTACAGATGCCTTCCCTGACCATCCTACCTAACATAGATTTATCTCTGACATTTTCCATATTAATATGCCTCTGTCTATAATTCTTATAACACCCAGATTTTCTATTTATTTCCTAATTTTAAGTTCCATTAAGTCAGAAGGCAGGTTTTTTTATTTATTCATAATACTTAGCACAGTGTCTAGCACCACATAAGCACTGTAAGTATATACTTATTGAATGAATGAGTTCTTGAGGAGAATGAACATAATGGGTATAAAAAGCATTTTTAAACTTAACCCTTTACAGGTTATGTATTTTTAAGTTTTATCACTTGTTGTATTGGCTCAATCTTTCAGACTTGAGCATGTGGTTAAGAGTAAAGACTAATCCTTATAGCCTTGAATTGGAATTTCACCTCTTCTATTTAAACTATGATCTAGGACAGATAATTAACCTCCGTAATTACCTGAGAGGCTGGTCATGAGAATTAAAAGGCATAATGCATAAAGGGAGCCTAGCATAATGCCTGTCGTACAGTAGGCCATTAGTGTTCTTGTTATGTCGTTTCTAACTAGAGGACCAACCATCCCAGTTTGCCTGAGACTGATGGTTTTCCTGGGATGGAAAACTTTGAGTGCTAAAACAGGACAGTCTTGACCAAAACAGTCATCTTACCATCAACATGCTTTCATACCAACCCCTTGTTCTCCTTCTACATTTCCCAACTCTTTTCTTCACTCAGACCATAAAAACTATATCACAGTCATCTTCGGCTAGTACAACAATATCTTTCAGACAATCTCAACCCTCATCTTACAGGCCTCCAAGGTATTGATCACAATAATTCCATGGAACACACTGAGACGCCTTAGAGGGAAGAGAAACTGTATAGATGATTGCTATCTCTTCTCTCAAATTTATTAATAGCTCTTCACTTCCATCTTTTCTTCAAATTTACTATCTATCCACTTTCCTAGGATCTCAAGGTTTCAGGGAATTGAAAAATAACTTCTCAGCACTAAGACTTTACCCTTAGGATTTTAGTTTAAAAGCAGGGTGAATATTAAATTTACTTTGTTAAAGTATACAATTGTCTTTAGTATAGTCACAGAGTTATGAAACCATCATAGCTATCTAAAGGTCAGAATAGTTTTCATCAAATATAAACCTGTATCCATTCTACCATTCCCCTTAGTATCTGGCAATCACTACTTTACTTTCTACCTTTATGTATTTGCCTATTCTAGACTATCAGTAAAAATGGAAGGAATTTAGGGACTCATTCAAAATATCACAGCTTGTTAGGGGAGAAGCCAAGAAACAATTCCAGGAATCTAACATCCAGAGCCCTCAAGCTTAACTTTGAATTACTTTGATTAGAATCTTATGTTTGACCAGAGTTTTAGAATATTTAAAAACAATCTTTCACACTTACCTGTTTCATGAATCTTTAATAAATGCTTAGTAAGTTCTACACACTGTGCTAGGTGCAGGGAAAGAGTGGGGAAGAATAAGATACTATTATTCTCAGGCTATTACTATATGTCACACAGATATATAACTAATAGTCTGCTATAGTTTAGAAAGTATTTTCCTAAACAGGGCACCTATGAAAGCCATACCAATACTGGATGGTAGGCAAGGATGAGATTATTCCCTTTTTATACATAATAAGAAAAGACTCCAAAGTTAATTCCTTTGCTCAAGTCAAATTGGAAGGATTTACGGAAGATGAACAATGTTTTTTTGTTTCCTATGAGGCTATTGTTACTTTTTTTAAATGGACCACTTTTTTATGAAAAATGCAATAACAAAAGTCCATTGACTATAATTTATCGCAAAATGTAGTAATTGGCTTGCTGTTGTTATTACATTTCTGCTAATGATGACTAATATTTTCACTTGTGTTTTCTGCACTGCTGTATTTATCTTTTTCTTGACAATTATGCTCTTTGCCCCCCACAATAAGAATCCTCCCTGTTTGTAGTTCATAGAGCCCTTTCACAAGGATCCTCAAAGAGCCTTTCTCGTTAGGTACCCATAATTATGGTCATTTTACAAATAAATAATTCTGGTTCAGAATACTGAAAAGATTTTCCCATGGTTCTTCAGGGAGTCACTGTTTTTCCCTCTCCCTACTTAAAATACAAGTTTATACATCTGTTAAAAGCCCTAATAATTCACCATGATTACAATGTACAGTGGTTTCCAGAGTGAAGGGAGTATTGAGAGGAGAGGCAAATCTTTGTAGCTATAGGTTATTTGTAAGTTAAGAGTTTACAAATCAAGACTTGTCTTCGCTTAAAATCCCCAAAACAGTAAAGCTAGAGGAGGAGAAATAAAGGTTGTATTTCATATGAATTGTCACTAAATACTTATATCAATTTCTCTTAGAGCTTTGGAATTCACTCTTTCAGTTCAACATTTTGGAAAATGTCAGAAGTTCAAAAAATCTTGACTGTGAAGTGACTTTTCTTTATTCGTCATAAGTGAACCAACCATCATCTTTCCTTCAAAAAGCAAAATTCATTATATTTTCTTATTAAAAAATCAATAAATCTTATGCTATGGAAAGTTCCTCTTTAATTCAAGATATATTTAATGAGACACACCAGAATTGTGTTTGTTTCTAGAAGTACAGAGCTGAGTAGGAAGTGACCTCTGCCTTTGAGTAACTCAGTCTGATAGGCTAATTGGACAATTCATTTATTCAGTAAATATTCTTTAAGAACTTATGAACTGACAGACTTGGCTACGTTTGGGTCCTTAATAGTAATCAAAATAAGTCTGTTCCTTGTGCAGTTTACAATCCAGGGAGGGAGCAAGAAAACAAGATTATAAAAGATATAATACAATGTGAAAAGAGGAAAACAACCCATGACATCCAGGAGCTAACCTTGGCATTGCCATAGCACTCATGGGTCCAAATGAAAAATAAAAAACAAGTGGCCTTGATGTTCTCCTGTTTAGCAAACAACTTTGCAGAATATTAACATCCAACAAAGTTGGTCTGCAACCGTGATGAATCAAGACGAAGACAATACTACTCTATAATTAAGCCTGAACTCAGGCAAAACAAACATCATGCAAACTAGCAAACATCCCCTATTTTAGGTTAATATGAGTGACTGTTGCTTCTTTACCAATTACAACTTTAGCCTATTATTTCCTCCTTCTAAATAAGACTTTTCAAGATGTCAATCATAGAATTACCATGTCCTGAGGGTACCCAATCCAGGGCAAAGCCATTAAAATTTCCCCAAATCAACCTAATAACCCCAAATGTGGACAATAAATCCTTCCTAATATCCTTTTACTGAGGTACCCTATGGCTTCCATTGTTTTCTCTCTCACAGAGATGAATAATACATCCGACCTGTCCAACTAAGGTGCTGCTCATGTGTGGTCTTGGGCAAATGCAAAACTTGAAAGTGGCAACAATACCATGCCTGTTGTTCAAACCCTCTTTCTGGCCTTTCTCTTCAGGGGCATAAGAAACATGAAAGAGGTACTACTGAACTCTTAAACGAAGGGGTAAGGAATATTTTATTCATCTATTTATTCACTCATTGGCTTATATGCTAACTTGTTCCAAAAAATAATTTAAGGAGGCCGATATTATTCAGTGGATTCAGAGGTATAGAGGGGGGCAGCTCCCTGATAACTGTTATATAAAGACAACACTCTGACCTAACAGAACACCTAGAGACAATGGAACCCTAAGGTGGGATGAAAGTACCCCAATGACCCTGATGTTTAATAGGATACCCCTTCCCCAAAAGCTGAAGCTCCCTCTATCCTTTCCTCAACCATATTAATCACCTGCTGCCAGTTGATAGCTGACTCCCTGTCCTTATAAGCATTTTCTTCCCTTTACTGGACACTCTTCATTCCCATCTCCATTGTCGATTCTTATTCACTACTGGTGGAAAATTGGTTCTCAGGTTTTATAAGAAAAACCCTCATTCTTTTTTCCTGTTAGTCTTCAAAAACATAAGAAGCTCTAGAGCAATCTTCAAGTAAGTCTACGTCAAGTCACTCTCAGCCAAACATAATGATTTTCAAGTGACTGCTCTCATAAGACGCTTTTAAAAATATGTTGCGATTTTATTTTTGTTTGTCACAGTGACTGGAGTGGTACTATTGCTATTCAGTGGATAAATACTCTTCAATGCACTACACAATAAAGAAGTGACCCATCCAAAATGCCAAGAGTTGACTTCCCTGATGGTCCAGTGGTTAAGAATCCACTTGCCAATGCAGAGTACGTGGGTTCAATCCCTGCTCCAGGAGGATTCCACATTCTGCAGGGCAGTGGAGCCCATGCACCACAACTACTGAACCAGTGTGCCCTAGACCCCATATTCCACAACAAGAGAAGCCACTGCAAGAGAAGCCTGTGGACCGCAACCAGAGAGTAGCCACCACTTGCCACTACTGGTGAAAGCAGTCAAGACCCAGCACAGCCATCAATAAATAACTAGAATTTAAAAATTTTAAAAACATCTGCTTTAACAATGAACAAACAAAAAACCCAAAATGCCAAACCCAAAATGCCTACTGAGAAACATCTCACCCATAGAGGCAAAGTATTTATTGCATCCAACCCTGCTGCTTCTTCCCATGCCTACCCCAGGTATTGGTAATCAATGAGAGTACACTCCACTGAGTTGGACATGGTTTCAAAATCTTTCTCAACATAGCAATCAAAACATGTTGTGTCCATCAGATTTGGCATGGAAGACAAAATCCATTTGCCATTCTGGCCCTTACTTTTTTAACACAAAGGAAGCCTCACTGTTCTTGAGATGAAGTCTCCATGTGGCACCTGGGTCCTCTTCCATTTCCTTGCCTTGATCATCTATCTGTAACAGAGAAGAAAAAACCTGAAACATATGATAAGCCCATTATCAAGGCTCTACCCCTCAAGTTTGACCTTTAAAGGTAGAACATTTTTCATTCATATAGAAATAAAAATTTGCAGAGTAGAGAGTAACAGTTGGCTTGTTAGAAGTTTACAGGAATGTCATGACCTAGAGCGTCATGACAGCTAGAAGCACAAATGATTCTGGCACCGAGAAGGTTGCAATAACTGATCACACTCCCTCCCCTTTTAATATAAAAGAAGCCTGAATTTTAATTCTGGATACACTAGCTCCACCATCTTCATGATTTCCTGGCTTTCCAAATAAAGTGGTTATTCCTTGTCCAAACACTTTATCTCTTGATTTATTGTTCTGTCATGCAGTGAGCAGTATGAGCTTGGACTTGGCAATATGACCGTTCTCCCAGGTCTTCTAAGGGCACCATCAGCGATGTGAACTCTGTGGCTGGGACTCTGCACCATCCCAACAGATCTGACTGAAGCATCTACAGTTTTGCTCCTTATGCAGTGAGTGAGCTACACCCTCTAGTGGGGAAAACACATGTAGTATATTGAACTTCTTTCGAAGAATAACACCCAAAAGAAAACTCATCTCAGATACTGAATTAAAAAAAAAAAAAAATGGGGTGGGGGGAGGTGGGAGCAAAGTATGGGAGGTGGGGAGGATTTCCATGGCACTTGTACTTGAAAAATCCAGAGAGATCTCTGAATTCAGGCATGGCTCAACCCAGTCTCAAAAATTGTTGCCAGGTGTTTTTTTGGGTCTCCTTTTTTCGATCCATCCATGTTTTCCTTGACATTGTCTTCATTCTCAGGCTTTGACCACTTCACCCATCCCAGAGGTAAACCCTGGCAGCTCCAGAGTTACAATTTCAGTAGAAGAGAACTTTCCTTTCTTAAGACTTCTAGTAAAACATTTGAAGCTTATACATTAGTTGGGATAAGATTGCTGAATCAGATTTTAGGGCCACAAGTGTGCTTTAACTTTTATTGAAATAGACTAAATTACAAGGCACTGCAGGAGCCAGGGGTGAAGCAGCCCTCCTGAATGGACGAGATGAGGATAAAGAACTGTTCTCCAAAGGAACATTAAGGCACTGCTGCTGCTGCTAAGTCGCTTCAGTCATGTCTGACTTTATGCGACCCCATAGACGGCAGCCCACCAGGCTACCCCGTCCCTGGGATTCTCCAGGTAACACTGGAGTGGGTTGCCATTTCCTTCTCCAATGCATGAAAGTGAAAAGTCAAAGTGAAGTCGCTCAGTCGTGTCCGACTCTTCGCGACCCCATGGACTGCAGCCCACCAGGCCCCTCCATCCATGGGATTTTCCAGGCAAGAGTACTGGAGTGGGGTGCCATCGCCTTCTCCACATTAAGGCACTATTGCCAGGAAAATGAAAAAAGTAATTACTTCTGTAAAATTACTTCTGTAAAGAAGTGTACTTCTTTATACTTCTTTACAATTACATGTTGATACTACCCTTTTGGGATTCCACTTTTCCCTCCTCTGAATCTGAGGTTGTCCTCAGGCCTGCCCAAATTTCAATTCCCTGCTATTTTCCTGCCTTTACCACACTTATCTGTATCATAAGTTATGGTACTGCCAGGACCTGAAACACTTTACTATCTTAGTAGAAGGCAAGGAAATATCACCCAGAGAGCTAAACCTTCTGGAAAATACACTTTCATACCCATACAAAATCATTTGATGTGCTGGCCCACAACCATGGGCAGTCTGGTGGCCTCTCAACTTCAAAGAACCCCAGGGCACTTCTGTTCTCACGGTTACTTCTTGCTCCATATCCCTAATTTTGCAGACTTCTTGACATCAGCCCCTCATTTGACCTTTTAATATTATCCACCACTTTGGTGCAGCACTTTGGTGCTTCATTCCTCAAGCATGTTCAAGGCTACTCAGAGTAACATGTTTTCTGAAGGTTTAGGATAATAATCAAGGTTATGGTTTTTCCAGTGATCATGTATGGATGTGAGAGTTGGAGTATAAAGAAAGCTGAGCACCAAAGAATTGATGCTTTTGAACTGTGGTGTTGGAGAAGAGTCTTGAGAGTCCCTTGGACTTCGAGGAGATCCAACCAGTCCCTCCTAAAGGAGATCAGTCCTGGGTGTTCATTGGAAGGACTGACGTTGAAGCTGAAACTCCAGTACTTTGGCCACCTCATGCGAAGAGTTGACTCATTTGAAAAGACCCTGATGTTGGGAAAGGTTGAGGGCAGGAGGAGAAGGGGGCAACTGAGGATGAATTGGTTGTATGGCATCACCGACTCGATGGACATGGGTTTGGGTGAACTCCAGGAGTTGGTGATGGACAGGGAGGCCTGGCGTGCTGCGGTTCATGGGGTCACAAAGAGTCACACACAACTGAGCAACTGAACTGAACTGAGGATAATAGAGGAGGTTAATGGGTAACACAGCGTAGGAAATACTATCAGGAATATTTTTGGTAAAAGTGATGAAATCTAACTGAAACTTATTTTTCTGGGCTCCAAAATCACTGCAGATGGTGACTGCAACCATGAAATTAAAAGATGCTTACTCCTTGGAAGGAAAGTTATGACCAACCTAGATACCATATTCAAAAGCAGAGACATTACTTTGCCAACAAAGGTCCGTCTAGTCAAGGCTATGGTTTTTCCTGTGGTCATGTATGGATGTGAGAGCTGGACTGTGAAGAAGGCTGAGCGCCGAAGAATTGATGCTTTTGAACTGTGGTGTTGGAGAAGACTCTTGAGAGTCCCTTGGACTTCAAGGAAATCCAACCAGTCCATTCTGAAGGAGATCAGCCCTGGGATTTCTTTGGAAGGAATGATGCTAAAGCGGAAACTCCAGTACTTTGGCCACCTCATGTGAAGAGTTGACTCATTGGAAAAGACTCTGATGCTGGGAGGGATTGGGGGCAGGAGGAGAAGGGGACGACAGAGGATGAGATGGCTGGATGGCATCACTGACTCGATGGATGTGAGTCTCAGTGAACTCCGGGAGTTGGTGATGGACAGGGAGGCCTGGCGTGCTGCGATTCATGGGGTCGCAAAGAGTCGGACACAACTGAGGGACTGAACTGAACTGAGCCTAAGTCAAACAAGAAATGGGTGGATTCATGCAATTAAGAGGACCCATGGTCTTAATTCAAGATCAGCAGTATCCCCTGACTTAAGTAACGCAAGGAGTCTTACTGTCCACCTCTGACCTCTGCTAGTCTATGAATTGCACAGAATGCTGGTTTTGTCATCTCCCATACAGATTCCATCTACATGATGATTTAATGCTGTTACCACCCTAGTCATGTGTCCTCATAGCTTGAGAGCCAAAAGGAAAAGGGTTGGGGTGGGAAGAAGGGAAATCATGGGGCTTAGCTACTCCCCATCAATATGCAACTACAATCTGCCAATATGGGGAGTTGAAATTTTTAAGTAATTATAACCACAAAAATATTAAATTTAAGCATAGAAATGAGGAATAAATCACATCTATATTGTAGTTTGGGTTAAGAAATAGTCTACAAATAATTATAATTTAAAATATAGATATTTTAAGAAAATATAACAGTAAAGAATATGATGGATGAATTGTGTGATTCCAATTTGAAATCTTTAACTATTGATTTAAATTTATAATTTTAAGAGAATAAAAATTTTATTAAGTCTGTATTATTTGGCGCTTTGAGAAGTTGTCATTTGCCACATTTATGTTTAACCGAATAGAGCTGTAACATTTGGAAAGAATTTTGTTATAACTGAAGTACTTAAAAGCAAAAATTGAGTACAATTATCCTTTCATTAATTCCTTCATCAACTAAGCTTAACTGTATACCCACCCCCCTATCTGTTTATGTTTGAGAAATTGATTCATCTGGATGTTTGCCTGACTCCCTTGACCAAACTGCAGGAAGAAATATATCCACTTATCATTGTTTGTTTCTTTGCGACTAGTCCAGTGCCTCCCCTGAGAGCAAGCACTCAGAAAATATTTGTTGAATGAATTAATGAACCATGTCAGATTCAAAATACAACCAGCGTTCGAAAACTACACCTGCTTTCTACCTGTTACTTTTGGAATGTAAGGACCATCAGTTTCCATCCCAGTATGAGGCTCATTTGGGTGGGCCCAGTCCTTCAGCACTTTTCATTTCTTTCCTTGTGACAGCTGAATGAGGTTAATTCACCTTCTACTAATCGGGGGGCAACTTGCTCATTTAGTCAAGGTCAGGAGAGTCATAGAGTATGTGAGGGGAAACTGATTCCCGTGTGTCCTATATGCAGCAAAAGGAGACTGAAATGCTAGACTGCAACCAAGGCATACTGGGCCTTGGAATTCCGATCAACAAGAAATAAATGTATGCTTTAAGGTTTAAAGTTTAAGAAAAAATGAGCCATTGACACATTCCTTGTGTGCTTTAAGAAAATTAATCAGATTGTTATTTGGAGGAAAAATTACAAGACTGCACAGGAGGAATATGGATTTTGAAGTAAGATAGCTAAAATTTCACAGTGATTCTCTTTATTTGCTAGCTGTGTGAACTTTAGCAAAATACTTAACCTCTCTGAACCTGAGTTACGTTACCTGTAAGATGGGGTAAACAACACTTACCTCACAGAATTCATAGGGATTAAACATAATGATGTATTTAAAATGACTGGTAGAGAGACATTGAGATTAAACAATGAAAAAACAAAACATTAAGAATTTGCAAGTGAGATACTAGAGCCAGGATGATGAGACAGAGAGACCTAATTAAGAAGTAGTTTGGACTCTATGGGAGAGGGAGTGGGTGGGAAGATTTGGGAGAATGGCATTGAAACATGTAAAATATCATGTATGAAACGAGAAGCCAGTCCAGGTTCGATGCAGGATACTGGCTGCTTGGGGCTAGTGCACTGGGACGACCCAGAGGGATGGTATGGGGAGGGAGGAGGGAGGAGGGTTCAGGATGGGGAACACATGTATACCTGTGGCGGATGCATTTTGATATTTGGCAAAACTAATACAATTATGTAAAGTTTAAAAATAAAATAAAATTTAAAAAAAAGAAAAAGAAGTAGTGACACAAGCTTGTGGGGGAAGGAAAAGTGAGCTGAACTGGGTGTTTGTAATTACTATTTCAAGCACAGCTGCACAGAGCCTGGACTCTGTTCTCTGTACTGCTCGGGTATCCTGACATTCCACTGGGCCAGGGGTTCCCAAACTTCACTTAAGTGTTCTTTGTAGATGTCTCCCAGATTGCTTAGGAGCAGAAACTGCTACATAGTCATCTCTGCAGCCCTAACAGTCTAACAATATTCTCAGGCCCCACACAGCCTTTTAGTAAATGCTGGCTCACGGTAAATAGTTCTTGGCATTTCAAACATCTCTTGTTATAAAAAATATCTTCTTTACTCTCACATCTCTAGAGAGCTGGCTAAAAGATCAGCACTCAATGCAGTTGACAGGGAAAACACAGTAAGACTTTATTACTTAAACTTTTTGAGCTTCTGAAGTTTCTAAATCTATTCACTTTCTTGAGATGTAACCTTGAACAGTATGGTCCAAATTAAAAATGAAATAAACGGCCTTATTTATTTATGCTCACTTAGGCCTCATGTTGGGAGAAGGCAATGGCACCCCACTCCAGTTCTGTTGCCCGGAAAATCCCATGGATGGAGGAGCCTGGTAGGTTGCAGTCCATGGGGTCGCTAAGAGTCAGACTTGACTGAGCGACTTCACTTTCACTTTCCACTTTCATGCATTGGAGAAGGAAATGGCAACCCACTCCAGTGTTCTTGCCTGGAGAATCCCAGGGATGGAGAATCCTGGTAGGCTGCAGTCCATGGGGTCGCACAGAGTCAGACACGACTGAAGCGACTTAGCAGCAGTAGCAGGCCTTATGTTTATAAAAGCTACCCATGAAACTTTTTCTTTTCTCCTTTTGTGTATGTGTGTGTCCCCGCATGTGCACACGCCTAATCTACCACCTTGTGTTTGGTTTTGATAGTGCAATTCACTAAGCATACACCTACTTACAACATCCTTTCACAGTATTTCCTTATGTAACTTGGAAAATTTTAAGATGCTTTGAAAGTGAACTTCAGAAAAACCACATGCTAAGAATTCAGTCCTTGAAACTTCAAACACTGCTGAGAAAAAAGGGAAAAGAAGAGCCTCTGAACAATCAAATAGTAACAGCTAACTTTTTCATAATATTTGCTATGTGCTTATTTAACTTATATGCAGAGTACATCATGAGAAATGTTGGGCTGGAAGAAGCACAAGCTGGAATCAAGATTGCCAGGAGAAATATCAATAACCTCAGATATGCAGATGACACCACCCTTATGGCAGAAAGTGAAGAGGAACTAAAAAGCCTCTTGATGAAAGTGAAAGTGGAGAGTGAAAAAGTTGGCTTAAAGCTCAACATTCAGAAAACGAAGATCATGGCATCTGGTCCCATCACTTCACGGGAAATAGATGGGGAAACAGTGGAAACAGTGTCAGACTTCATCTTTGTGGGCTCCAAAATCACTGCAGATGGTGATTGCAGCCATGAAATTAAAAGACGCTTACTCCTTGGCAGGAAAGTTATGACCAACCTAGATAATATATTGAAAAGCAGAGACATTTCTTTGCCAACAAAGGTCCGTTTAGTCAAGGCTATGGTTTTTCCAGTGGTCATATATGGATGTGAGAGTTGGACTGTGAAGAAAGCTGAGTGCCAAAGAATTGATGCTTTTGAACTGTGGTGTTGGAGAAGACTCTTGAGAGTCCCTTGGACTGCAAGAAGATCCAACCAGTCCATTCTGAAGGAGATCGGTCCTGGGATTTCTTTGGAAGGAATGATGCTAAAGCTGAAACTCCAGTACTTTGGCCACCTCACACAAAGAGTTGACTCATTGGAAAAGACCCTGATACTGGGAGGGATTGGGGGCAGGAGGAAAAGGGGATGACAGAGGATGAGATGGCTGGATGGCATCACCGACTCGATGCACATGAGTTTGGGTGAACTCCAGGAGTTGGTGATGGACAGGGAGGCCTGTCATGCTGCGATTCATGGGGTCACAAAGAGTTGGACATGACTGTGTGACTGAACTGAACTGAGGCACTCTTCTTAGTGGATTACGAACATTATCTCACAAAAAAAAAGAAAGAAAGGCCGTTGAGAAATTGGAACCCTTGTGCACTGTTGCTGAGAATGTAAAATGGTGTAACTACTATGGAAAAATTAAAAATGGAATTTCTATATGATATAACCATCCCACTTTGGGATATATATCAAAATAATGGAAAGAAAGAAAAGACACCTGCACACTAATATTCATTGAAGAATTATTCACAATGTCTATTTACAACAGACATGTGGGAAGCAATCCAAATGTCAGTTGATGGATGAATGAACAAGCAAAATATGATATATGCATACAACGTAATATAACTCAGTCTTAAAAAGGAAAAAAAATCTGACACATGCTGCAGCATAGCTGAACCTTGAAAATATTATGCTAAGTGGAAAAAAACAAACAAAAAGGACATACTGTATGAGCCTACTTATATGGGTACAGAGAGAGAGTAGAATGGTGGTTGCCAGGGGCTGGGCTGCAGCAGGTGGGAATTGTTTAGGACAAATGGAAGGGAAGATGAAAAAAATCTGGTGGTGGATGGTGATGTAGTCACATAACAATGTAAATAGTCTTAATGCCAATGAATTAATGCCACTGTACACTCAAAATTGGTTAAAAACACTAAATTTTTTTACATATATTTTGGTGGTGGTGATCTAGTTCCTGAGTCGTGTCTGACTCTGGGGACCCCATGGACTGAATGGAGCCCACCAGGTTCCTCTGTCCATAGGATTTCCCAGGCAAGAATATTAGAGTGGGTTGCCATTTCCTTCCCTAAGGGATCTTCCAGATCCAGGGGTGGAACCTGTGACTCCCGCATTGGCTGGTGCATTCTTTACCACTCAGTCACCAGGGAAGCCATGTATATTTTACAATTAAAAATAAATCATGTAAGGAATCACTAAGGTACACCCTCAAGACTGTACTGGTGGGGCTACTAGCCTTCCTTTTTGAAGCCTGTGCTAATAAAATCTACATCTCTCTCCCCCACCAAAAAACAGTTAAAGATGGACCCTCAATCTTTAGCTACTCATTAAATTAAGAGGTGGAATCTTACCCTTCTCATTTTGAATCTGGGTGGCTTCCTTGACCAACAGAATGTGACAGAAATGACTTCTGGGACTCCCAAGGCTGAATCATTTGAAGTCCTGTCCTTGAGTTTCCTCCTGTACTGCTTGGAACAGCTCACTTTCTACTCTATTTCTGAGTGCTCGCTATCATAACCCAGCGCTCTGCTGTGAGAAATCCAAACCAGAAGGATAAAGCATGTGTAGGTACTCTGACAGATAGTTTAAGCTGAGGCCCTAGAGGGCTTGCAGACTAAATTGTCCATGATGCAACTTCCATTTGAATTTGCAGTGAAAAGTCTCAGCCGACATTTAACATCAAATGCATGTAACCCCAATTTACAACTGCCCAACTGAACCCAGTCAACTCCCAGAATCCTAACAAATTATGGTTAGCCACTAAATTCTGCGGTGGTTTTGTATGTACTTACCATAACGACATCCCTTTTTTCCTAACAAACCCGAAGCTTAGAGTTGACATCTCAAGGTCACAGAATGAGTACTCACTCTGTGGTTGCTTGAACCCACAGATGTGGACTGCAGTAGGGAAGGCCTACTGTAAACTTATACTCAAATTTTTGACCCCTAACCCCAGAGTTGATCAAGGGTCACCCATATTTAGGGGCAAGGCATTTGGAAGGCAAAAAAATTTGGTTTCAGTCTAGCTGTGTGACACTGCGCAGTTATCTCTGCAGACATACAATGGTTCGTGTCATTTCGGTTAAAGACTGTTGCGGTCATGGAGCCATCAGTCACTGCAGCTGTGCCTAAAGGTGCATCCTACTGAGATTCAGTTCGGAGAAAAACAGGATTATAGACCCTAGAAACCTAAGGTACATATCAAGAGAATGACTTCATAAAGCCCAGATTCACATATTACCTCATACATAAAAAAGAGCTAAATTCATTAATTTGACATTTTGTTTCTTTAACGAGAAGTAATATTTTCACGTTCAACTACCTGCTTTTTTTCTTTTTCAAACTCCTACACATCTGCATGCCTTACCTCTTCACAACAGTCACTCGCAGACATCTGAGAGGCCATCTCCACAGCTAGCTTAAGTCCTCAGCCAGTGCGCTGAATAAAAAGTAATTCCCTAATTCTAGGCTGTGGGGTTTTTTTGGTTTGTTTTCTTTTTTTTCAGTCCACACCCTCTCTGAAGGTAGTTTTTGTAAGGAAAAAAACGGGTCAAATTAACTCCTACCAATACGTCACGGTCGTGGCGAGTGTTTAATTAGACAAAGATGAGGAAATCCTTTGGAAACTATAAAATACTGTAAAGTACGTACATACACAATGTCCCAAATGTAGAGAAAAGCAGACTTAACATTGACGTTTTTACCCCACCTCACCCTCGCCAAAAAAAGTTTTTCTGTTTTTCAGGTAAGTAAGTTTTGGAAAAAAGTCTCTACCGAAATTTAGCTACTTTGCAACCGAAAAACGCGAAACCCTGAAAAGTGCACCAAAGCCACCTAGAAGCAAACCGCAGAACCTGGACTATTTATCCGGCGGCAGACGCTACACACTTCGGGCGTGGTAACGCTGTCACGTGAATGAAGGACTTGCCGCGAGTTTACCCAAAAGCCACGCTTAACATGGCTGCCAGGCCTGGACGCCCGAGCCTCACACCCAACATGGGCACAGGGAATGGGCCAAGCCCCGGATGCCAACATTCCGGAAGTGCCCGAGGGGCGGCGGAAGCGGAAGTGTCCCGGCGGTGGGGTCCGCGGGAAGTGTTTGTCGCGTTTCTCCCTCCCCTTTCACCAGTACAACAAACGGAGGGCTGGCATAGGTGAGGCGGCGGCCGGGTTGGCATGGGGCGGGCGGCGAACTACAGAGCCCGGGGTGCGTACAGCGGGTGGAGGCGGCTGGATCGGGCTCTAGGGCCCTCGACCGGTTGGGCTCTCGGTCTCCGGCCCTTTTCGGGCCTAGAGCTCCTCGAAAAGCCGGGATTGGGTTTGTAGTAGATTGGGTTTGTAGTGGTTGGTCTTCGAGGCCCTGGTGGCGGCGTTTGCCACCTTGCCTGAACTTTGCCCAAGATCCCGGCATATAGCACTCTCTATGAATCTCGATTTCCTGAACAAAATGAGAGTTTTGGCCCGGCTACCTTCTGGGACCCCGTCGTACTCTGGGCGTCACAAATTCCACGATTTTAATGTTAAGTCAGTGTTTTAACCTGTGAATTAAAGCCTGTAGTCAGCTTACTGAGGGGATTATCCGAGCAGGAGGCGGTGAATACATCTGTGAGAGGCGGCCAACCGGGGGATAGGGAGCCCGGAGTTCTAGTGTTACCTCGTCCACCGACTCACTCTGACCTTGCCCATTTCCATTACCCTCTCTGTGGCACGGCTTACATATCTGTAAAATGAGGGTGTTGGGTGCGTTTCATGCCCCTCCGAACTCAAAAGTCAGAATCTCAACTCTCTTTTAAGGACACTTTCCTTAGAAACACGCCTGAAAGCATCTCTTTTTTGCTTTTTTGGGTAACCAGAAGATGATTTATCAGAGGTGTCTACCATATTTGTTTCCAGACACCAAGCCAACCAAGGGCACCTGGGCAGTTAGGAAGCTTGCTGTGTTTCCTGTGCTCTGAAAAGCTCTGTCCTGAAGACTGTTTTTTGAACCTATATCAGCAGTGTAAAACACGCAAATGTGAAAAACAGACCTTTGTCTTAAAACTGCTCTTAAATTGCTGATTTACTTACTTTGGGCAAATACCTTCCTTTCTCTCGACTGGAGATTTCTCATCAGACAAATGAATTAGTTAGATTAGGTCACAGGTTCTTAATCCCTTTTCTCATACTCTGCAGGCTGAGCGGTAAAGAACGCTCCTGCCAATGCAGGAAACGCAGATTGGATCCCTTGGTCAGAAATATCCCTAGGAGAAGGAAATGGCAACCCACTGCAGTATTCTTTCTTGCCTGGGAAATCCCATGGACAGAGGAGCATTGCAGGCTACAGTCCATGGGGTCACAAAGAGTCCGGCAGGACTTAGTGACTAAACAACAAAACAACAACTGCACAAATGAATAAAATAATAACTATAGATCCATGGTTTTCTGGGGGAGGGGAAAGGTGAGATATGGAGGGTACATATTATGTAGCCATATAGATAGAAAAATCTGTGTTTCTAATTTTTAAATCTCATTTTTGACAATTACTGGTCTAGGTTGTTATCACCAGGGCTCTTTCTCTTTAAAATTTGTCATGCTGTGATTCGTATGTCCTCTTTGCGTAAACTTTTGTGTGTGTTTGTTTAAATGACTGTGTCCCTGGAGGTATACTCTTTAGTTAAAAAAAAGATACTAAGATATAGAAAAGAAGAAAAAGGAAAAGCCAGATTATAGTAAAGTGACATAGTGAAATAAAACTGGACTTGAGTTAAAGATACAGACAGCACCGGTACTGGTACCTTGTTACAGCACTGATACTTTCTGGCAAGCCAGCTTACCTCTCTGGTTCTCACTTTCCTTATTTGGAAAATGAAAGATTCGACTGGATGATTCCTAGATATTTTCAGCACTGTAATTCTGTTTTTCTTATTTGTTTGTTTTTTATCTGAGCAGCTTGGTGGATATGGTGCAGCATTTCTTTAGGCAGGAGAGGCTGTTCTAGGTGGTAGACGGAAGATCTGTGAGGAATGGTGTCAGATTAAGTGACATACAATATTACTTTGATATGAGCAAACTGAAGCAAAACAACAACTAAAGAAAGGTGTTAGAAACCTAAGGGGCAGAGGAGCCCTTGACGGTGGAGCTTCGTGGGAGGAAAGGCTTTGCCGTCTATGGGGTCACATAGAGTCGGACACAACTGAAGCGACTTAGCAGCAGCAGCAGCACCTAGTAGGCAATAAAAAAATAATCAAGTGAGGGGATGGTTGGATGGATGGACAGATTGATAATAGCAAGTTTTAAAAAAGGAGTTTCTCCAAAAAATTGTTATTAATTAGATACAGAATGGGAAATTGATTCAGTATTGTGAAAGTCTGAAAAAGCAGAGGTCCCTAAGTTTTCTAATTAATTGTAAGATAAGTCAGTTTATCTCTTCCTTATAAAGTACGTTAGTAAGAGACAAACATGTACCTTGGAGGGTCCAGTGTGACCTGAGGAAGAGAGTAATTAGAATAAGAGAGATGGAAGAGGATGTTGACAAGATGGAACAGGTATAAGAAGATTTCTAAATTGGACATTTAGGGAGTAAAGGAGTGGACTTATGTAGGACTTTTTATAGGTATCAATGATAGAATTGTGTACAATAAGTGTTAAAACTTCTCTAATGGGAATAGAGAATAAAAAGGGAAATGATGTTTGCAAGCAAGGAAATGTTGGTGCTCCTCAGCAAGTGGTAGAAATAGCCTTGAGGGTTAAGGTTTAAAAGAGAGGGATAAACTTGGGAGCAACCAGAGTGAATTAAATTAGTAGAGGATAGGTAGTCTAGTTTGGGATAGAGGGAAACTTGAACTGGCAGGTTGCAAGGAATGAAGCAGCCTAAGAAACTGTGTTAATGAAAAGGACCTTCCTTCCCTTGTCGAGTTTCTCAAATTTAAAGAATACTCAGAAACAACTCAGACTTATCGTTAGTTAGAATGTACTTGGATCACTAGAACAAAAACGACGCTTCCTTCGGCTAAAGTCTGCTACACAGCTTTTACAGGATGACTGTAGAGACCCAGGGCTTCTGTAGGCTATTGTGTAGGAATCAAATTAGATGGACCACGGGCTCTAATTTGTGAAGGAGGGTGTGGTCAGCAGTTTTATCACAGCATCAAGAAGTGCGTCTCCAAGCACTGGGGCATAGTTCTGGAATGCGGCAGGCAGCTGAGGTGCAGAGGACTGCCTTGATGACAGGTTTTACAGTGTAGGCTGAAAAATCTGAATCCCAGCATAAACTCTGACGCTTAATATATGCCCTTGGAAAGTGACTTATACCCGCTGGTTCTGTTTGTCCATCTAAAAATTGAGGAACCAAGTTTGGATAGCATCCTGTTAAAGAGCTTGCGTGTCGCTGTGAAGCCCCTGAAAGTATTTGAGTCTCAAAGTGTTTTGTTTTTTTCTTTGGGGGATGTACAACTGTTGTCATAGTCCCGAATGGGTTTATGATCCACAAAAAATTAAGAACTGTGTGACTAATCTCTGAGGGACCCTTCACCTTTTAACTTTCCTTGAAAATGAGTTTTGTCATTCGGAATGACATTTCTTAGAGGTTTAGAGTCTTAGCCTCCAGAACTTGTGTGCGTGTGCTCAGTTGTGACTGACTCTTCCACCTAGGGGTGCATGCGACCCCATGGACTGCAGCCTGCCAGACTCCTCTGTCCATGGGATTTTCCAGGCAAGAATACAAGAGCGGGTTGCCATTTCCTACTCCGGGGATCTTCCCGGCCCACAGATCAAACCCGAATCTCTTGTGTCTCCTGCATTAGCAGGTAGATTCTTTACCACTGTGCCACCTGGGAATCCTCCCCAAATAACACCTGTTGCTGCAAATAATAGTCTCTATATATTTGTACTCGTTATTTATACTCACCTTTTCTTACCCTCCATAACTCCTCTGCTAAACTTTTCCTATGTGTCATCTTTATCTACTGCTGATAACTGGAATTTCCCTCTTTTCCCCTTTCAGCCTATTGCTGTTTTGGACCGCTCCTACGTTGCTGAGTTTCTCAAGTGACAAGTGGTGATATTTTGGAGAGAAGGGTAGGAGGAAACCAAGACATAGAAGGCTAGTCATCGTAGTTTTCTGCTGTCACCTGCTTTTATCCTTCATTCCACTGAAAGACAAGCAGCAGAGAGAGAGAGTGCACATATAAGAGACTTCATCATCACTAGGTCTCTATGTCTTTCATAGTGTTTTCTTCTCAAACAGGGATACCAGACCCATGTACTCAGTGCTTAGGATTAAATGCTCTCAGCATAGTCTAGTCATGTATTTCACTCAAGTGATGATGAAGCCAGCTTCAGTTGAAACAGTTGTGTGGGGTGTTTTGGTTGTTGTTGTTTGTTTTCAGTAAAGTTTGAGTGGTGGTGAGGGAAAAGAATTGAGTCTTTGAAGAAGTCTTTAATGTCCTTAAACTGCCAGGAGCACTACTGGGACTGGAGAGGACTTGGCAATTTCCCCTAGGTATGGGTCCTGAGCTTTAAGCCCCTAGGTGGAGGATGGTAGTCTTATCCTTTACCCCAGTGTTCATCTCCACCAGTCCCTTCCCCACTGAAGGTTTGTAGCAGGGGCATCACTACTCCACTTGCTGACAAATAAGTAGCTCTGTGACCAAGTTTTCAATTCTAGACTTGATATGGGAACTATATATACAATTTCACCTAAAGTTTTGTTACAGTCCTACTAACTTAGGATCTTTGGTAGTTAGTGTTAATGCATATTAGGTTAAATGGATCTTTGTGGGCTTGCTGGAGACCTAACCTGACCTTTCTATAATGTATAATGTCATATCTGAGTAAATATTTTTCTGAGTTCTAAACGAGGGAAATTATATAAACTCTGTGATATTTAAGGAGCAGTCTATTTGTTTAAAACTTCAAGTGTATGTTGTGCACTGGAGCTACCAAATCTGATTCACACAAAACCTCAGTATTGCAAAATAAGGAGCGATAAAAAGTGGAATCATAAGATGAGGGTAGCAGATCTACACCACTTAGTAAAAGGAGGATGAAGAGCCAAGAAAGATTTTTACTTAAAGGATGAAGTCAAGAACATGGTATCCATGCATGATTAGAGTTAGCAAAGGTGAGGGTGTAAAGGGTGATCAGATCAGATCAGTCGCTCAGTCGTGTCAGACTCTTTGCAACCCCATGAATCAGCACGCCAGGCCTCCCTGTCCATCACCAACTCCCGGAGTTCACTCAGACTCAACGTCCATCGAGTCAGTGATGCCATCCAGCCATCTCATCCTCTGTCGTCCGCTTCTCCTCCTGCCCCCAATCCCTCCCAGCATCAGAGTCTTTTCCAATGAGTCAAGTCTTCGCATGAGGTGGCCAAAGTACTGGAGTTTCAGCTTTAGCATCATTCCTTCCAAAGAAATCCCAGGGCTGATCTTCAGAATGGACTGGTTGAATCTCCTTGCAGTCCAAGGGACTCTCAAGAGTCTTCTCCAATACCACAGTTCAAAAGCATCAATTCTTCAGTGCTCAGCCTTCTTCACAGTCCAACTCTCACATCCATACATGCAGGTGCTAAATAACATAACTGGAGAATTAATCCATGGTTGGATGGGTCTGTACTGATTAATAGTCTTGTCACCGTGTTTGAATGCCTCAGGGGTAGCTATTTTGTGTTCTTACTGGAGTGTGATTATATTTTTGCCAGGGTTACAGGCTTGTTGCTGAGATCGTTGAGTGCTGTGGTGGCAAATAGAATGCTCATAGGAGCATGAAATGGTTCTTAGCAGCTTTGCTGCTGAACACATATGGAAGAATGGAAAGATGATGGATAGTTACACATTAGATGTATGATTTACTACGAACGAGGACTTGTCATCACCCAGTGGCAGGAGATTGAGATTCTTTTCCTTTTCCTGGCAGAGACATAATCAGTAAAATACTATCCAAGTTGCTATGGGAGAAGCATATGTTAGTGAAGTATTACAGGGACCTCAGAAGAGAAGTTTTAGTAGGAGACGTTTTCTCAGAGAACCTAACGTTTAAACTAGATTTTGAATAATGCCTTTAGAATAATGCCTTTCTAGCAAAAAGAAAAAGAAAGGGGAAGGAAGGACTTTATAGCTGGAGTTAGTGCTTATTAGGAATAAAAGATGAATGTTAAATAAATGCATGAACTGAGATTGGTGTGGCTGGAATGAGCAAGTGGTAAAAAGTGAAAGATGAGATTGGAAAGGTGCTTGATCAGATTGGAAAGACTTTATACTCTGGAAACTAGGATTTCTTGTAGGCTGATTTGGTTTCTGTTTGATCATGTGTATATATTTCTTTAAAAACAAATTCAGTGAACTGTAGCTCATGTACCTACTCTGTAGAATTCCTTCAAGCCATAGTACTAAGTTCATTTTAATATTAATCCATCCACAATTCTAAAAATTTATTTCTTTGGTTTTCCAGGCCATAGCTGATTAGAAGCAGCAAATTAAGAGGTTTGTGTGTGTGCTTGGGTGGAGTGCAGAGAGAAGCAAGCATGCTGACACCTGCCATAATTCACAGTGCATAGCCATTCAGTGAGAGAAGAAGAGACCAGAGCATACACACACATGCACACACAAAAATACAAGAATTCACTTAGCCTTGTAGCTTTCTCCCATTGCTGAAGCAAAGGAACCCCAGGAACTCCATATGGTTCACTAATCCCTGAGAATATATTGCAGAATATCATGTATATTCATATTGATCACTTCAGGTCATCAAGAAAAGGGGATGCTTTTATTGACTCATCTCTGTAAGAAAATGGAAGCACGTGGTCCACTTCAGAAACTTTTGGTATACCAATATAATTAAGAAAAAACACTGGTGCATAAAAGGGAGCAATCCCTGTAAATGAGAGACTGACAGATTTGCAGCAGCAATTCTTTGCATCACTGTAACATGATTAAGTTTAAGCTCTGAACTCTAGAGTTCTCTCACTTTGAGTGCAGCTAATTTTTCAGAATTTTACCAGAGATAATTCATAATACTATTTAAATGACACTATTATTCTTGTCCGGGGGGTTCTATGGACAGAGAAGTCTGGTGGGCTGCAGTCCAGCGGGGTCACAAGAGACCACATGGACGTGACTGAGCACAGCACAGTCAATATTCAGTAATAGAAGAACAGTTCAGTAAATTTTGCTATATATTCACTTTCTATTCAAATTCAGTTACTAAAAAATAGGATTTTAATAGCACAGGAAATTTTTCTCATGTTGAGTGATTATTTTACATGAACAGGTAAGTGAAGTGAAGTTGCTCAGTCGTGTCTGACTCTTTGCGACTCCATGGACGGTAGTCTGCACCAGGCTCCTCCGTCCATGGGATTTTCTAGGCAAGAGTACTGGAGTGGGTTGCCATTTCCTTCTCCAGGGAATCTTCCGACCCAGGGATCGAACCCAGGCCTCCCGCATTGTAGACAGACGCTTTACCGTCTGAGTCACCAGGGAACAAGTAAAACTATATATATATATGAGCTCAACCAGGTTAAAACATGCACAGAAAAAACGATTAGAAGGAAATACACCAGTTGCCTTGAGTGGTGTAACTTTTCTACATCTTTATACTTTTCTGTACTTTACAGACTTTCTATAATGAGCACACAGTAACTTTATAATCAGAAAATAATAAAGATTTTATATATTAAAAAAAAGGACACTTTTCACATAGTTCTCTCTTAACCTAACCTACAAAATAAAACAAACCTCTAGGCGGAAGTTCACTCATCTGACTTTTCTCTTTTCCCCCACTGTGTTCTTCCTCCTTTGTCCCTTGCATCACCTCCTCCTTCCCTCAAACAAACCATACATGCATTTAATACAAAAGTGAATTAACTTCTGCTCCTTAATATTTATGGGAGAGAGAGAGGAGAAGGGTAGTTTTATTCTTCTTCTGAAGTTGCATATAAAATTAAGCAGTTTTTTTGGGGTTTTGTTTTTTGTGGAAAAGGTTATTATTTTTTAATTAAGTTCTTAAAGGGATATGTGACCCGCTGGTGGAATTGGATCCCCTCACTGTTACTGGTGGGAGAATTTAAACAGTGGTTCCAAGTTCATAGAAATAATCTGGGCTGACCCAGGACTAGAATCTAAGAGTCTTCTACTTTCTGCTGTTAAGGGCAATCCTAGAATCATAAGCACCTGTATCTAGTTTAATGATCTTACCTTACACATGTGGAGAAATTGAGTGAATTAGCTAGGAAGCAACAGTACAAATAGAATTCAAGACTCCCTACTCTTTGGATTTTTGCTCATTCTAAATAATTAGTTTTTAACCTTTACTTCTCTTCAGAAAAAAAGATACTCTGTGCCTTTTGTGTAATATTTTTGTTAATTTGAATGTAGCCTGTATCATTGTAATAGCACCACTGTCGTGTGTCTGTATTCTAGAATAGACATTGTTTTATCTGTGTTTTATAAGGATAATTTCTGTCTGGGTTTGGCATGTTTTAGTCTCCTCTAATCACTGGTTGCTTTCAGGTGCTTTGAAATCAAGTAACCAAGAGGGGAGATTTGCTCTTTGATCCTGGAGATAACACAGCAATGGGTCCACGAAAGAAAAGTGTTAAAACGTGTCTCGTGAATAATGAAATTCCTGAGGAAGCAGTATCCGATGAAACAAAGGACTATATGAATCAACTTTCACATGAAGTGCTTTGCCATATTTTTAGGTAAGGTTTTGTTTGGTTGATTTTCACCTACCTGGAATTTATAGGTAGAAGCAAATCCTAGAGCTGTCTGTCCAGTATGGTAGTCACTACCTACATGTGGTGTTTAAATTACAGATCTGGTGTGGCTAGTGGCTACTGTATAGGATGGCACAGACAGTGAAGAACGTTCCTTTGTTGCAGAAAGTTCTGTTGGGCAGAAATTATCTAGATGGTTAACATTCCAGGCTTCTTAGAATTCCTATTGACTGATAGACTTGTTGACTTTTATTATTACAGTACCATTTGTGTACAGCATAAGACAGTGTTTCTGACTTTTTGATTACAGTCCACAGTAAGAAACAACATTTTGCTCAGTGTGCACATATATGTAAGTAAATGGAAAAAAAAGTTTTGTGAAATAATAACCACTATATGCAGTGTACACATTAAGATTGTTTTGACAAATTTTTTTCCAAACCTTTTTTAAAAATTATATTTTTATCTAAACTGTACTTAACAACTGTTACAAAAACCAGAAACAAATCCAAAAAGACAACCAAAAAACTCTGTCATCATAATTTCTCCTGCTCTGTTCTTCTTAACATATTTTGTCTCTGGAATGAGAGACCAAAGTTTGACTCTTGAGTCTCATTTGCTAGCTGTGGACCAATGATAGATATAAAGATGTTATTATGAGGATTCAGTGAGATAATTATTTTTTTTAATTTGTTTATTTTTTAATTGAAGGATAATTGCTTTACAGAATTTTGTTTTCTGTCAAACATCAACATGAATCAGCCGTGGATATATGTATGTCCCCTCTCTCTTGAACCTCCGTCCCATCTGAGATAATTTTTTAAAGCACTTTATACACTGCATGACACAAATACTTGGCAAATGTTAGTGATTATGACTGTGTTGTTCCTTTTTTTCATATTACTACATGGCCTTTATCATTTCAGTCACTGCTTTCTATTCTACTATGATATAATTACCTTTATTCTTATATTTCATCTGGATTACTTCTAATTTTTCTCTTAAATAATGCAATTAACTTCTCTAAACATTTGAATTTTCGATTATTTTAGATTATTTACTTAGGGGAAATTTCCACATATGAAATTCCTAGAAAGGTTTTCAATTTATAAAAAATTATTAAATATTTGCAGATTATATAAAATAGTGATAGAGTTACTTTGGGGAACCATTAGGCACTTTATTTTTTTTTTTCAGTATAAATTTGCCTCAGTCTTTGTCTTCTGCAGTTTGTTATTCTGTCAGTGTAGTTTTTGTTCAGTTCTGTCTGGTAATAGAAGGCCCAATTAATAAACCTTTAAAAAAAAAAAAGAAAATAGCAAGATGATACTAAAGTTAATCTGGCAGGAAAAATCCTGTAGCCAAAATTTTCCAGAAATAGCCTGACCCTGACAGATGTTCAAATGTATTCTAAATTATAAAATAATTAAAGATTTGGTATGGGAGAAGATAGCCAGCCAGTTGGGTAAAACAGACTCCATATATGGGCTCCATATGTGGATTCAAATATATGTGGGGATCCAGTTTATGACAGACTAGGTATTCACGTCAGTGAAGAAAAGCTGAGTGGATTATTCAGTGATGATGTCACAGCCTAAAAACTATTTGAAGAAAATAATAAAACATGTTCTTATCTCTCTGACAACTGTATTCTTTTTTAAAAAATTAATTTATTTATTTTAATTGGAAGCTAATTACTTTACAATATTGTGGTTTTTGCTATACATTGACATGAATCAGCCATGGGTGTACGTGCTGACAACTGTATTCTAAATGTTTCACTGAATTAAACAATGAAACTATTAAAATTCTAGAGGAGAGCATAGGTAAATAGGGATTTGTGTTTGTTGTTTGTTGACTAATGGTAGGACATATTATGAACAAATTTGATCATATTTTAAATTGATAGTGGATTCGATTTTAAAGTTCAAACACAAAATGGCAGTAGAAGGAGTGGAATCAAGGATGTACCCTAGTTATTTGATCATATTATAAATTGATAGTGGATTTGATTTTGCAGTTCAAACAGGATATGGCAGTAGAAGGAGTGGAATCAAGTAGAAGGATGTACCCTAGTTTTTATGAAAAAAACATGCAGCAGATTGGCAGAATGTAGTGATAACTGTGAACTAAGCTGAGTGCTTGAATTTGGTCTGAGATGTTTATTCTAAAAATAAACATTTATTTTTTTAGGCTTCTAAAGTTTTTATTTGAAGATTCTTTTTGTAGCCCTGTACTAACTGTTTAGTATATTTTCATGAAATAAGAAAAAACTATGGTTTCCTTAAAAGAAACCCAATCTTTGCTGTACCTGCCATGTTAAACACATCTTTTCTAAAACATGTTTGATCCGTCTTTTGAACTCCAGCTTTTTAACCATGTATCTGTGGAGTAAAAATACATTGTTTATCTAATCTTCATAAAATTGCTAATGTTTCTATTTCAAGGGAGTGTAATATTAAATAATATTAACTAAGGCAAATACTTTGGGTAAAAATTAGTGATATGGGGGAAGATTTTAGTGGCAAAAGTTGATTTAGAAAACAAATTCAATTTTTCATTGTTTATAAAATGCATGGTAATGTAGTTTCTGAAAATTATTTGCATATCTGAGAAATAGAAACTGTAGATTAAGTTGGCAATAATTTTTTTTTGGTAGAAAATTTGACTTTATTTTATTCGCTTTATTTAAATAGTTACAAAGGAGAAAGCAAAGGGGCCAGGTATAGGTGGGGGGAAATAGAGCAGAGAAATATTCAGCAGGCATACTTGGATTTTCCTTTAGAATTAGCTTAATTTTTAGGAAATAGATGTACCTGTTGACATCCATGCTCTTCCACTCTCTTATCTAACTGTTGACATTTTTTTCTGGTTAGCTTTTTGATGAATTTCACTACTTGTAAAGTGGAATAATGGTAGCACCTAGTATATCAATGAGAGTTTTAGCAGAAAGCAAGGTATACTTGGCTGGAATTTGAAGATAATGAAGGAATCATTCAGAGAAGTGTAGGTAGGGTTAAGGGAACACGTAAGAGATGTTAAAGGATTCATTCAGCTAGGGGATTAACAATAGCATAAAGCTTTTGCCCTGCCTTCCACTGGCCAGTCAATTCATAAAGGGATGGGTGGGGGGCTGGGGAACACGGCAGAACAGAGAAGGGAAGAAAAAGGATTGCGGGAGGGCTGTGTTGCAAACAGGAAAAGAACGTAGCTTGCAAAGTTGTGAAATGAAACAGTGGCTATAGTACAGTGTCTGTGATGCAACACCAGGTCAATAAAGAGGAGCTTTGCCTTTTTTCTTTTCCCTTAAATTAACCTGGGTCTGTTGAGAAAGAGACATGAGATTTTTCTGATCTTTCAAAATATATAATATACTCATATTACTGGAAACAGAACAAAAGTAGAGGTTAGTTGAAAAGTTTCATGAAGGAACCAGATAACAGGGGAGGTTGGAAAAAGAAAATTGTAATTCAGATGAGTTTATGCTTATGCAGTACTTAAAGAATATGGGATTAAAAGGTAAAAGATCTAGGGAAAAAGGTACACTGTAAACTTAGTATACAGATCTGTTGATGAAGAAGATAGTAGAGATTCTTTGAGGTGGTGAACGGGAGCAGAAAGGAATATTTTTAGCCACGTTAGGAAATGGATTCTATAAAACTATAAAATAATATAGGTTAGGTTTAAATTAATCATTTCTCTCTAATCTTTTTAATATTCCCATATCACCATACCTTGAAATGTACTGACTTTTTTTTTTCCTTTTAGATTTTCTTTGTTCTTATAAGGAGAAAGGCAGGATTTATACAATGCTATATGGAGGGAGCTCAACAGTTTTTTTGTATGCTTAAGTATTTGCTAATTTTTTTCTTTTTTTTTTTTTTTTCAGTAAAATCCTATGTATTTAATCTTAAAACCTGGTAAATATTCCTAGGGTTGTATTTTACTTGAGGCAGGAGAATGGAGGAAGGAAGAAAATAGCCTGTCAGTTAGATGAAGTAATTACCCACTTGATAAATCCAGGTTTCTTTCTCTTACAAAGGTACCTCCCCCTGCAGGATATCATGTGTATGGAGTGTCTTTCCCGGAAGCTAAAGGAAGCAGTCACCCTGTATCTGAGAGTTGTGAGGGTTGTAGATCTCTGTGCAGGGCGATGGTGGGAATACATGCCAAGTGGTAAGTAAATTTAGCCTGTAATGTACAGTGAGTGGAGCCCCACTGGAAACTAATAATAGTGTTCATATCAAAAGTTACTTGTTGCTTTGGGATAGTCTAACACTTTTAGAAGGTCTATATTAGGTCTTGGAATTTTCTCAAATTATGCCTTGGCCTTGCACGTGAAGAACTCAAAAAAGTTAGTAGCCTAACCATAAAAAATGGACCTCAGGTAAAGAGACCACTGGAAAAAGTCAATGACTTTAGTTAAGCGGAGCACACCTAAAAGGGAAGAATTAATATTAAGAGCTAATCAGGCTTCTTTTCAGTTAACAGCGGTCCTTTAAGTACTCCACTTTAATGCTTAGCAATTTTGAATGTCTTTTTAAACTACCTTTGATCAACAATATTCATATCTTGATATTTTGAAAATGTGCTAAAGCCATGGTGCTGGGCAAATTGGAGTGGTGGGGAGCTTAATAGAAGTGAAGGGCTGAGGAGATTATTGTCTTGCTCTGTTCTGTTATGAGGAACAGAACAGACTGCCTCTGAAATACTGAGATGTTGTTCAGTTTGGGTTGCTACAAGGCCTTTTAAGAGTTCATCAGTCAACTGATAATTTTGTCACTTGATCAGAGTTATCACTATATCTTTTTCTGAAGAACACTGCAAAGACTTGGTGTGATGTTTATCTTCAGATACTTTAAAGAAGCTCTTGTAAGGGAAGAGGATTTATCATATTGCAGAGATAGAGAAAAGAAAAAATTAGGGGCAATGTGAAAAGGGCTGTTATTTGTTTTATTATTTTGCTTTAACAGAGGTTAGGCCAGTAGGATGGAGAAGGAAATGGCAACCCACTCCAGTGTTCTTGCCTGGAGAATCCCAGGGACGGGGGAGCCTGGTGGGCTGCTGTCTATGGGGTCACACAGAGTCGGACACGACTGAAGTGACTTAGCAGCAGCAGCAGCAGGCCAATAGGAATTGTGGAGATGGGGTTAATGCACTAAAGAGACAGGATAGCAGAGCTCCCATGTGGTGCCGTCTTCCAATGAAAATCTCTGCCCCTTATCAAACTAGAGAAGAATGTGTTTTTACATTGCTGGCTTCTTTTAGACTGTGATAAATACCTGTGAGCCCAAGGCTTCCCATCAGTGTAACAAATGTAAAAAAGTGAAATCAAAAGTCTCTAGCCTAAAATAAGATCTCACTAACCCTGCTTTGCTAGTGCCACTTGGGTCTAGTCTCTGGAGTTTATACCCTGATTCTCTATATAATAATACTAAATAAGGTTTTTATAAAGCATTTTATGGTTTACCTATGTGATATTCTTGGACTCTCCCACCAAATGTGTAAATGTGGAACTTTACCCATTCTTGGGTGGGAGGCAATGTGTAATACACAACAAAAGAGGATGGCCATTGGCAAAGGTAATTTCATTTTTCATATTTTTTAATGGGGTGATAAACTTTTTTATTGGGTTGTGAGAGTAGATATGTGAAATGATTAACACATTGAATGGCTTAATCAGTAGAGTTACTATACAGAACAATAATGAGGACTATTGTTATAATTAGAGAGACCAGGTAATCTCTGAGGTCTCTTCTTAATCTTCATTATTTGTAAATTTGGAGTTTACACAACATCTTGACTAGCCCTGTACAACTAGAACAACTTTTGAAAACTGTAGTAAGACTTAATGGTTTGGAACTTTTATTCTTGAAAATTATTATTTTTATTTATTATTAGTGAATAAACAGTTGCCTTACTGATGGCCTCCATTAAAAACAAAAATTAAGATACTTATCTCTTTACTTACCAGGCACTAGCAGCTCGTACTATGGAAGTATTTCTCTCTTCCCAATCTGGTGGATTCCCACAATGGCGCACAACTGGCCTTTGAGATAGTTTTCTGTCAGCTCAGCATCCTCATAGTTTGGATCGCTTATGTTCTCTTAGCTAATTTGCATCTGTCTTGTTCAAAAGAATGAATTGTCTAAAATATCCTGGGAATGATGTTAAACACAGGATAGAGCAATTGTCGTGACATGGGTACCTAAGAGAACCCAGTTTGAGAGGGGATTTCAGTTAGAACTGTGAGCTTCCTGAAAATGGGGATCCTGTCTGTCTTATTTTTTGGTTGTGTGCTCTGTAGAGCATAAAGGTTTTATGGACCAGAAAGTGCCTTTGGGGAAGGAGAGTGGTGGTCAGGTAGGTTGTCCTTCGTCACCACCAGGTCCAAGTCATCTGTGTTGAAAGTATGGTGTTCCTAGTTGAAGATGTCTGTTCTTTAAAAGCAGCAGCAGCAACAACAACAAGAAAATAAAAAGCCTCAACTGTGAAGTATCAACTCAAAATAGGTGGTGTTTCTAATATATTTTCTGTTCCTAAGGGAAATATTTTCTGTTTAACTGTTTGTTCAGCTGTAATGTTAGCCTTATGAAAATTTAAAAAGGAAATCTTTTTGTTGTTGTTAACATTTGATAAAAATTACAAGTGGCGATAAACTTGGCTCTAAATAGTTGTGAACTTCTTAGGCTTCACAGATTCCAGTTTTCTGACACTACTAAAGAAGATGCCAGATGTCGAACAGCTATATGGCCTTCACCCTCGATACCTTGAGAGGCGAAGGGTACGGGGCCATGAGGCTTTTAGCATTCCAGGAGTTCTGGAAGCTTTGCAGGCATGCCCAAACTTAGTGGTGAGTGCACTTGGTTGAACATTTGACATCAACTGATGAATGAAGCACTAAATTAAAAGAATGGTAGAACATGTTCATGCAAATTTCATTCATAACGAACTTTTAAGTTCCACTCCATACTTAGGATCTTATGATATAGAAATAGAAGCTTTGGATGCTAAATAAAAGCCTTTCTTATGCTTGCTTTGGCATTATTTTGTAGGGTGTGGAAACTTCTCACTTGGAATTAGTAGAATCCATTTGGACATACATGCCACATGTTCATATTTTGGGGAAATTTCGTAACCGTAATGGAGCATTTCCAATTCCTCCTGAAAATAAACTGAAAATTCCTATAGGAGCCAAAATTCAAACTTTACATTTAGTTGGTGAGTACATGTTTCTTGGGTTGCTTGTGACTCCTTTAAATGCCATACAGCTGAATATTAGTGGAAAGGGAATAATGGGGATTTTAGAAATAGCTTGGTGATTGCTGATGGCAACCGAGAGGGGTAGGATGGGGTGGGTGGTGGGAGGGAGGTTCAAGAGGGAGGGGACATATGTATACCTATGGCTGATTCATGTTGATGTGTGGCAGAAACAATATTGTAAAGCAGTTATCCTCCAATTAAATTTTTCTTTAATTTTTAATTAAATATTTTTATTTTAAAGTACATATATGAAAAAGAAAAAGAAATGCTTGTGAGACTTGCATAAAAATTTAGATTTCCCACTAAAGAGCCTTTGGGGCCAGGGGCCTGGTGGGTAGGTAAGAAAACTACTATTTCAGAATCAGTCTATTTTCATTTTAATAGACAGTTTGAGTAGTTTGGAAAGTTGTTGGGCTTTTTGTGTTTTTGATTTTTTGAATGAGCTGGAAGCTTGCCCCTGTTTTCTGATACCCACCCTTTGCTCCTAGTTCTACCCTTTAGAGGAGAGTTTAGAGAATAGTTCTCTAGTACAACTTACTGTGATGATGGAAATGTCCTGTGTTTGTAGTATCACATATGGTACCCACTGTGGCCAGTGAAACAGAAGAACTGAATTTTTTAATTTTATTGTAGTGTATCAGATAGCCACATGTAGCTAGTGGCTACTTTATTATCCTCTTCAGTTCTAGAACATGACAGAATAAAAAATCTTAGGTAAAACTCTTAAATTTACTTGTATCTTCTCTAAGCAGAAAACTCCCCCATTTCTTTAACCCAGAGCTTCTGGAAAACTGCCACTTCTCTTTTTCTTTGAGAAATAAGGAGGGAGTGGTCTTTTTCCAAAGATACCTTATTTGCAGTCATCATGGTGTACATTCTTCATCTGAATATTCTCTGAAATTGTATCCCAATAATTTCAAACCTAAGTAAATGATAAGGACAGATATTTTACAAATTTAATTTGTTGTCTTTGGCTTAGATTGCTGAAAGGAATTTCAGGGTGGTTGGGGAGGACTCCTGTTACTATAGTCTGACCTTTAATACTGATTAAGTATTTTATTTAACTTGTACATATTGAGTATCTGCTGTGTTCCAAGCATTCTTCCAGATATTGGGGATGGTCCTGAAGAACTGAATATTTCTGAAACTGGGAAGGGAGAGCAGCAAGAATGATAAAGAGTAGGTCTTAAAAACTATTTAGATGCAGTTATGGGAGACATGCAAAGCTCTCTAGCAGTCCTTCCTTTACAAGATGAATGAGTGGTTCTGATGAAAGACTTGGATATCTAGTTTGAATTTGGATTTTTAGATAATAAAGGAATTCTATAATATCTGAAGTTTATAATATAAGCTCTCTAAAGTCAGAGACTGTGGTTTTATATCTATATTTTCCATGTTTCCAGTTCATTGCAAATATAAATACTTGGTAAATTTTGTTGAAATGCATTAATTCATTTGATTAATTCAACAGTTTAACACTGTGATGGTGATACAAACGTGTATAGTAAATTAATGAACATGCTGGGGAAGACAGGTAATTGTGTCCTTTGTTTATAGAATGGATTTGGGATAAAATGTGAATTGGGCGTAGAATATAACTGTCTTGTCTGGGTCTGTCTCACCCTTGCTGCCCTTGGGTTTCCTAATCAGAACTACCACCATAATGGTAGATGCTAAATATACCTTTGTGAGTTTTGCGTCTTGAGTCTCAGTCTGTACCTTACTTCTGCTTTTCTTCCTTTGGACTAATCACCAGTGAGTCCAGTGTTTACGCATAGTGCAAAGCTAAAGCTATCTATGCTTTTTTGGGTGGACCAGGTTAAGGAGTAATGCTTACAGTAGAATGTGTAGAATTTAGCTTTCAAAGAACCACCGATTTAAGTACTCCCAATTTTGCTTTCTCTAGTTGCTGTTGCTAGCAGGGCTTCTACTGACTCAAGGTTAAAAATTATATTAAACTGATTTTGCCAGCTGTTGCTTTTTAAATGTCATCACTCTGGATCCTTGAATTTCTTTCTGAGAATTTGTCACTTCTTTGCTGTTCCCTAATCTACAGTGTTTAGACTTTGGGGCAAGTTCCTCAAACTGCGTCCTTCCATAAGAATTTTCAAGTTACCCATATTCTCTCTTCTTCCATATCTCTTGACTTATCCTCCTACAGTACATCCCCTTTTCTTTCAGAAATGGTCCTCTGCAAGTATGATTCTTGGTAACTCTTGAAGAGTTACAGAGTTAAGAGAAAAGCTTGTGTGTATAAAATGTTGAAATACTTTATAAATCCCATCTTTCCATTTTCCTTTTCTAAAGAAATTACAAAGTAGTCTGTTTATTGTTTGTTTAAATTGTTCTTTACAAGCCTGTTTTATATAAGCTTATCTTCATAGGAGCTAACTAGGTAATTTGTTCTGATGAAAATATCCAGGAAGGATATATTGTCAACTTGAAAAATAGACTGTTGGACCTGTACACAGCAAACAGTGTTTTAGTGGTTTTCTTGGTTTTTTTCTTTTTGTGTGTATATGCTTTAGGGGTGAATGTTCCTGAAATTCCTTGTATCCCAATGCTAAGGCACCTTTACATGAAGTGGGTAAGACTCACTAAACCACAACCGTTCAAAGATTTTCTTTGCATCAGTTTACGAACTTTTGTCATGAGGAACTGTGCAGGTAAGGGTCTATAATTGTAGTGGAAATATACATGTACCATTCTAAAAATATCCTAAAGCAAACTGCATAGATATGATACATTGTAAGTGAAATTATATTATGCTGTTACTATTTATGTTTGTAACTTACCTTATATAAATGTACTTTTTTTTGTTTTAAAGACAGTAGACATATGATTTATCTTTGACCCTTCACAAAGTGTCAAAAATGTCTCTACATATTTCTTATGGACACTTTTTATATAGGTTTGTTTTAATAAATTGTTGTATATTTTCTTTGTCTCTGGTCTCTTGATCTTTTTGCATGTAAATGTTGTCTGACTTAATATACCTTAAAGTATAAAACATTGCTTTTATGATACTACATTTTTGTTTCAAAACCTTAAGTATTTCTTCTGTCCTAGTGTGTCAAGTGGGAACTGTTCTGCTTCAGAGTTCATAACAATCAGAGCTGTTCTTGATACCTTATTTCAGAGTCCTTTCCAAAGTACCCCTTTTATTGTCAGGCTTGCCTACTCACTGTTCCCAAACAGCCATACCAGCTCTCACCTGAGTGTCTTCTTATTCTTGTTTTCTTGTCCTGAGGTTTAACACTTCCTTCCTCCTCTTTACTTGTATGCATCTTTTATGCAAGTTTTGCCTCATCAACTTACTTCCTTCTCTTTTTTATGTAGTACACCAGATTTGATTTTTGTTCTTGATATGTTCTGCCTTTTTATCTTTTTATCATTATTCATGTTTTATGTCCATGTCAGTTACAAACTCTTTGATGGATAGGCTCCTATCTTGTGATCTTCCATAACACCTAATATAATACTGGTCACATAGAGAGATGTTTAAGTCATTGAGCTATTTATTTTAATGAAAGATCAAATTTTCAACTTGCCTTTTCCCCCCTCAGTTATTTTCAGCTCAAAACTATTGAGATTCCAGGGAATTTAAAAAAATACTATATCTCCAATGTTACTGAAAAATCCATATGCTGAATCAGTATGTGGTTGACTTACTAATGGTTTTGTTTCCAATGATAAATTGTAGAGAGCCAGCCACTCAGCTATCATTTTCAGACATAGAATTTATAAGTTATTCATTTCTGTTGCTGATTTGAAAAATCATCTTGGCAATTTACATTGTTCCATTGAAATTGTTTTTCTTCAGGACCCACAAACTCCTTGAAATATGTCCCTTTAGTAACAGGCCTAGCCTCTGCCCGCAACTTGGAACATTTAGAAATGGTTCGAGTTCCTTTCCTTGGAGGTCTTATTCAGCATGTAGTTGAAGACAGTTGGAGATCAGGTATTCATTTTCCTTTAGTTACTAAATATTTTAAAAATCTGTTAAAAAAATTATTAAGCTTTTATTTAGCTTTTCTACAGAGTCTTTATAAAAGAAATGCTTGTTAGTAATTTTACTTTCTATCTGGTATATTTGATGAAGAATAAGTAACTATGAGTGTGGCTAGTATTCATTTCCTTTTTATGCAGTGTTAAACCTTCTCAAAATGATAAGTCATATTTTCTGGCTTGTTAATACTTATCAGTTAGTTAATGATTCATGGTATATTTGAAATCTTTCTGAGAAATGTTAACAGAAATATCCTAGTGTCTATTGCTGAGAAGAGATATTTTTTGACTTAGACAAATTAGGTCTACAAAAGAACTCAGGCATTAGAAATGTTAACCTAATGTTTGTCTGATACTTTATAGTATATAAAATGTTTTAAAGTTTGTCAGTTGGATACTAGATCACCCATACCCATCAGATGATGGCTTTTAAAAGAAAAAAAGATTTTACTGCCTAGCACCCATAATTATATTTTAAATGATCATGTGTAAGTAGAATGTGCTCCATGTAAACTATCTCCTCATTGTAAGAAAAAGACCAAGAAGTATAGTTATATAGATAATTAATAGTTGGGAACAGAAAATGTAACCTTGAATGTCCAAAATGTAAATGGAAAATCATAGAGTATCATTGGTAACAAATAGATGTTATCATTAATACTGTTAAAATGAGTAAGCAGTGCATTTTTAACATTTTGTCAGTTAATCAAGTCTGGTGCAAGTGTAGTTCATTACATTTTGTGAAGGGAATGGAGACTCCCTCAAAATGAACAGCGCAATTTTTACTCCATGTCTATAGCTAACAAGATTAAAGTCAGAAAGGAAAAGAAGACCACAGTGGAATCGTTCATTAGAAGACCTAGAGAGAGGTGCCAAAAGCCAAGAATTTGCATAAACGGCCTAAAAGAGCAACAGAGACTCTTCTTCCCTAATAAGTGTTTAAGAACAACTCTAATTTTACTTAAGGAGCCAGAATATCTCACACAATAGTTAATTTCAGAAAAATCATAGATCCAAATATAAAAAATAAACTTTTTAAAGGAAAAGTTTGGAGAATGTTTTCTTTAACATTGTTGGGCAGAGATTCGTACATCAAAAAGCATTTACCATAAAGAAAAAAATTGGTAAACTGTGCTAAATTAAAGAGTTTTTTTTGTTGTTCATCAAAAGGCATAAGTGAGAGCTTGAGTAAAAAAGTCAAGCTACAGACTGGGAGAAGCTATTTGCAGTACAGCTATCAGATAAATATTTAGAATACAAAGTAATGCTCAAAATTCTCTAAGCCAGACTTCAACAATATGTGATCCGTGAATGTTGTTCAATCTTCCAGATGTTCAATCTGGTTTTAGAAAAGGCAAAGGAACCAGAGATCAAATTGCCAACATCCCCTTGATCATTGAAAAAGCAAGGGAGTTCCAGAAAAACATCTATTTCTGCTTTACTGACTATGCCAAAACCTTTGACTGTATGGATCACAATAAACTGGAAAATTCTGACAGAGATGGGAATACCAGACTACCTGACCTGCCTCTTGAGAAATCTGTATACAGGTCAGGAAGCAACAGTTAGAACTAGACATGGAACAATAGACTGGTTCCAAATAGGAAAAGGAGTACGTCAAGGCTGTATATTGTCAGCCTGCTTTATTTAACTTATACGCAGAATACATCATGAGAAATACTGGGCTGGCTGAAGCACAAGCTGGAATCAAGATTGCCGGGAGAAATATCAATAACCTCAGATATGCAGATGACACCCCCCCTTATGGCAGAAAGTGAAGAAAAACTAAAGAGCCTCTTGATGAAAGTGAAAGAGGAGTGTAAAGAAGTTGCTTTAAAGCTCAACATTCAGAAAACTAAGATTATGGCATCCAGTCCATCACTTCATGGGAAAGAGATGGGGAAACAGTGGCTGACTTTATTTTTCAGGCTCCAAAATCACTGCAGATGGTAACTACAGCCATGAAATTGAAAAACACTTGCTCCTTGTAAGAAAAGTTATGACCAACCTAGACAACGTATTAAAAAGCAGAGACATTACTGTGCCAACAAAGGTCCGTCTAGTCAAAGCTATGGTTTTTTCCAGTAGTCATGTATGGATGTGAGAGTTAGACTGTAAAGAAAGTTGAGCACTGAAGAATTGATGCTTTTGAACTGTGGTGTTGGAGAAGACTCTTGAGAGTCCCTTGGACTGCAAGGAGATCCAACCAGTCCATTCTGAAGGAGATCAGCCCTGGGATTTCTTTGAAAGGAATGATGCTAAAGCTGAAACTCCAGTAATTGGCCACCTCATGCGAAGAGTTGACTCATTTGAAAAGACCCTGATGCTGGGAAAGATTGAAGGCGGGAGAAGGGGATGACAGAGGATGAGATGGTTGGATGGCATCGCCAACTCAATGGACATGAGTTTGAGTAAACTCTGGGAATTGGTGATGGACAGGGAGGCCTGGTGTGCTACCGTCCAGGGGATCGCAAAGAGTTGCACACAACTGAACAACTGAACTGAACTGAAAGAATTTAAAATACATATATTCTAATTTATGTATTTAGAATACAAAAAGAACTAATACTAGTGAGAAAAAGTCAGAAACAAGAGGAAAAATAGGAAAAAATTTTGAGTAGAAAAGATCTTAATGAAAGAGGATATCTGAACGGCCAGCAAACATGAAAATATGGTAAATTTCACTGATCGTAGAGAAATGAAAATTAAAACCACAGTGTTATATACAAGCACTAAAATGATTATACCTAAACAGTTATCACTGAAAGTGTATATAAATGCTTTACTGAAAGTGCTATGGTCAAATGGGATAATCGTTTTTGTTCCTCTTTTCCTTTAACTAGGTGGTTTCCGAAATTTGCACACTATTGTTTTGGGAGCTTGTAAAAATGCACTTGAAGTAGATCTTGGTTACCTCATCATCACTGCTGCCCGTAGGTATGTTTTCTCTTCACATTGGGTCAGAATTATGTTTTTATCTGTGCTATAAAAATTGGCAGAATATGTATATGACGTTTGATCATGCCTTTTTCAGATTTAAAATACAGAGAAGTTGTTTAAATAGCAGTAGGTTATCATTTAGGGGAAGTCTATACAACTGATGACCAACTGAGCTGCAGTCCAGACCCAGCAAGTGTTAAAATGCGCATGATCTCATCAGAAAAAAGCTGTCAGTTATCTGGAAGTGCCTGAGATTCCAACAGAAGTCAGTACTGATACTTGCTCAGGAGCCATTGTTTCGTCCTCTGGACAGTTTTCTGAATTGTTTTAGTTGGTGATACTTGCTATTTAGAAATCACTGTTTTAAGTCAGCTTTTTCAGCATCCTGACCTTTAACACTTAAATTTTTAACCTATCTTCACATCACTTTATGCCACATTTACTATTTCCTACATATCAAAAGTCTACCTCTGCTTTTACTTTTATAATATTTAAATTGAATTTTAAAAAAGGAAACTTCCTTTCCATCATAGAATATGAAGAGTATAAATAAAACTGTATTTAAGTGAATAGATATTGTTACCTACTATATAGGACTATACTCTGTTAAAAACAGGACTTAATATTCACCTCTAAAAGGTATTGAAGAAATACCAGATTCTTGCCTTGACTTAATCAGGTTCAGGAAAGTACCAAAAAGGATATAAGATTATTATAATTTGTTCTTACTGTGACTTTAGTGTACACATTAGATGTGCCCACACTTTTATAAAATGCTCTTTTAAAGGAAGCATCTCTGATATTTTTTTGTGGAGGAGGCAGTGTTTTTGCATTTGACACTTCAGTACGATAAACTTCTTTCAGAGCGTTACATTAGGAAGAACCTTTTTTGATGGCTTTCATTTTATTCCTTTATGTGTCTCTCATTCGTAGGTTACATGAAGTTCGGATCCAGCCTTCCCTAACCAAAGATGGCGTCTTTTCCGCCCTAAAGATGGCAGAGTTGGAATTCCCCCAGTTTGAAACCCTTCATCTGGGATATGTAGATGAGTTTTTGCTGCAGAGTAAGAATTAGCTCATTTACTGCCCTAAAATTATTGTTGGAAAGTTACCTGACAAAGTAAACCCTAAATTTGGATGTGCCATTATTTTCCTAGACATAAAAATACTTCAAATCTCAGGTGCTCTCACTTCTTGAAAAATTTGAACTTGAAGAGCCAGTGATTTTTTTGTTTTCTACATTGCCTCTGATTTTAGCATATTACAGAAAATGAAGTGATTGTCTACCCCAAAAAAGATCCTTACCTACATTTGATCTTGTCTCCACTTTGCTCCCCAAGTTTCTCTCCCATTCTGCCTCATTGTTTTCACAGGATGTCATCCTTGCTTCTGTTTGCTGAATTTGACCTACCACACTTCTTGAAGCTTTTGCTGGTCCTCTCAGATGAGGTCCCAGCCCCTACCCCTGCTCTTCATTTCTGTAATAAGCCTGCTGGGGGTTCTGGATTTTCTGATAGTGTTAGCATATTTTGGTCAGTATTCATTTAATAATAACTGCTGTTGGAAGGCTTGTTCACACCATTTTCTGGAATGTATTTAAAATTGGGAATTCAATCCTTTGGGTTTGAATGCATGTCAGTTCACTATTCAAACTTTTTCCCACATGACAGTAGTCAGACATGCAAGAACATTTACACCATCAGCATGTTTTTATTTTTGCAAGAATTAGTTTCTTACTCATGTAATTTATAATAAGTCTTTCTTAAACTCTGGGTGTCATACCAGGTGGTGTTTTTTTTTTTTCTTTGGATCTAATTTGCATTGTAAAAGAATGTAAGAAAGCTTTGTTGTTTATGTTGTTCAGTCGCTCAGTCATGGCCAACTCTTTGCAACCCCATGGCGTGCAGCATGCCAGGCTCCTCTGTCCTCCACTGTCTCCTGGAGTTTGGCCAAATTCATGTCCTGGAGTTTTGCTGAAATTCATTGATGCTGTCTAACCATCTGATCCTCTGCTGCCCCCTTCTTTTGCCTCAGTTTTTCCCAGCATCAGGGTCTTTTCCAGTGAGTCGACACTTTGCATCAGGTGGCCAAAATTATTAGAGCTTTAGCATCAGTCCTTTCAGTTACTATTCAGAGTTGATTTTCTTTGGGATTGACTGGTTTGACCTCTTTGTAGTCCAAGGGACTCTCAAGAGTCTACTCCTGCACCACAGTTCAAAAGCATCAGTTCTTCAGTGCTTAGCCTTCTTCATGGTCCACCTCTCATGTCTGTACATGACCACTGGGAAAACCATAGTTTTGACTATATGGACCTTTGTTGGCAAAGTGATGTCTCTGCTTTTGAATACACTCTCTAGGTTTGTCATTGCTTTTCTTCCACGGAGCAAAGATATTTTAATTTTGGGGCTGCAGTCAACATCCACAGTGATTTTGGAGCCCAAGAAAATAAAATCTGTCACTGCTTCCACTTTTTCCCTTTCTATTTGCCATGAAATGATGAGACTAGATGCCATGATCTTAGTTTTTTTAACGTTTGAGTTTGAAGTCAGCTTTTTCACTCTCTTTAACCCTCATTAAGAGGCTCTTTAGTTCCTCTTCACCTTTTTACCATTAGAGTGGTATCATCTGCATATCTGAGGTTATTTCTCCCAGCAACCTTGATTTCTTAAGACAGTCCAGATCAAACAATATGACTGTTGTTTTTCCTTTTTCAGTGAAATTGCTAACATTCTCTGTTTCTACAGTATCTATATAGTAACTTAAAATTATTAGCTTTAGCTTAATTTTATTAAGCTAATAATTTTAAGTTTACTGTATAGTAACTGAAAATATGTTATATATATTACTATATAATAACTTAAAATTTTAAGTTAATAGTAATAGTTAAAATTATTATTGGTAATTTGGTGCTTTTTCTGCAGTCTTGTTTTTTGTTCTTCCTAAGAGCTAAAAACTTAATGGATTTGTATATTCATGATGACTATATTTTAGGTCCACTGAGAATTGTCTTTATAACCAACTATTTCTCAATAGTGTTTGTTTCCCCTCAACACACATTTTCATTTGAAAACACTTTACCTTTTGACTACCATTATCTTATGTTTGCAACATAGCTTATTTCATAGTCTTCTTTATACTTAATAATCTATTAGTTGTCTTTTTATAAGTCATTCTTCATATTTGCTACAGTTCACCCATTTCTCTTATATATGTACTTTCCTCCGTTACTCCAAAGATAAGTCTGGGATTCTCTGTATGGGAATAGGTGCCAATTGCCTCTGACAAACATGGAGAGATTACAGGTCACTGCTTATACTCTGTCACTAATCTCTTGCCTCTTAGCCATTTAGATTTTGAAATATCTTTCCAGGAGGTTGGGGTGGCTCCTGGTAAAACTCGCATCAGTTCTTTGTTCCAGAGATTCTGGCAAAATATAGAAATATCACCTTTGTCCCCATACACTTATGGTAAAAGTGGCAGTGCCAGGTTGGGGAAATGGATGTGCTGAAAAGTAGATGCTGTGTACTAGGAATGTAAGAAAAGTGATCCAAGGATGAACACTCAGAGGGGTTCTTTGTTTACGTGGATTCATGATTTCAGAGCTTTGTGGGAAAGTGCTAGGGGTGTAAAACTCATTCAGATTCAGGAGAAGTATAGAGTAGTCTTTAGTGTTGGGACTTTGGAAAGAAGGAGTGAGATGGAATTTTATTAATCATGGGACCTGGGGAAAATCATTTCTTGGCTTCAAATCACCCAATAAAAAAGTAGAAAACGGTCTTATATCCATTTGACAAGTGAGAAAACATGGACTTTTATAATCTCTTACACTTAGAAAGCATTCAGTAGGGCTTCCCTGGTGGCTCAGTGGTAAAGAGCCAACGCAGGGGATGTCAATCCCTGGTCCAGGAAGATCCCACATGCCTCTAAGCAACTAAGTCTGTGTGCCACAACTACTGAGCCAGCATTCTGGAGCCCTCGAGCCACAAGTGCCAGAGTCCAAGTGCCCTGGAGCCTGTGCTCTACGGGAAGCTACCGCGATGAGAAGCCCGTGCACCACAACAGAGAGGAGCCCCCACTCAGAGTAGCTCAAAACACTATAACAGAGTAGCTCACCACAGTTAGAGAAAGCCTGTGTGCAGCAAGAAGACCCAGTGCAGCCATAAGTAAAATAAATCTCAAACGAAAAAAAAAAAATTCAGTAAATGGTAGCTTTTATTCTAGCTGACCTCTGGGCTGAAGGAAAAAGAAACAATCTAAGTCCTAGGTGATGTAATCAGGGTTCTGAAGAAGTGTGACAATCAGGAGACCCTAAAAATAGGAACAGATATCAAAGGAATGAATGTAAGACATGGATTTATCATGCTAGGCTGCAGCAGTAATGCTGGAAACACCCACTCAGGTTCAAGATGATCATAAGCGAGAAGGCAAATTATACTTCACAGAGCAAAAACAAAGTTTTTACCAGGAGATTAAAGAGTATTTCTCAGCAAAATTATGAAGAATTAGTTAAGGTAAAATGTCCAAGAATGCCAGTAAATACAAAAAACAGGGACCCTAGGAGCGAGACCATGAATTGTATGGAAAGAAATTTAAAGAGGTGGGAGTAAATCCCAGTAATGGGCAGGACAGCTTCACCAGAGCAACAGTGTTTTCTTTGTAGTTTGTGTCAGTTTTGATCGCTGGGATTGTGAGAGACATTTATTGGGTTCCTATATCCCAGTATTATGCTGGACATTGAAAATGTAACTGTAAACTAGGCAGAGTCTAGTTTTTCTTCAAATTGCTCATAGTAAAGTGGACCATCCTATAGAGTAAAGGTCAGGCAGGTAGCAGGAATAATAATAGGAAGCAGGAGACACAGTGTGATATCCAGTGGCATAATCTAGACTGGCTGATCACTAAACCCAGCCCCTACTTTCTGACAAGACAGTAGACCCTAAAGCCCAGACAGAGAGAACAGGAGTGTCTGAGTTAAAAGTCCACTCTCTAAGGTATAAATATTTACTAACCAATACCATAGTTCTAAAAATGGATCCAGATTCTCAAAGTTCACTCTTCTCTACACATGGCCACACCTGACTTGAAAAACAGTATCCTTATACAGCAAAAGAGTTACATTTTAAATAAATAATTAATTAATTTGGCTGTATCGGGTCTAAATTGTTGTTCATCGTGTCATGCGAGATCTTTTAGTGCATCACACAGACTTTGCAGTTGTGGTGTGTGGGTTTAGTTGCTCCATGGCATGTAGGATCTTATTTCCCCAAGCAGGGATCAAACCCACATCCCTTGCATTGCAGGGTAGATTCTTTACCACTGGGCCACCAGGCAAGTCCCAGAGAGTTGTATTTTTAAGATTTTATTTTTCTTTTTAAAAGCTAATAAAACTTTACCATAAATGTAAACCAGTACAATGTATCCGTCAGTTTTGCTTTAAGACTTCACATTCTTTTTTCCTTTTCTAGACAACTGAAAATAATCTGCTAGCTGTCTCTTAACTTTTAACATAAATTTTTATTTTGCAAAATAAAGGCTACCATTTGTACAGAATACCTAACCCAAGATTGTATCTGAACCTGACAATGGACAGATGAAGCAGGACGGTCATAAGAGAGTAATCATCAGATCAGATCAGATCAGATCAGTTGCTCAGTCATGTCCGACTCTTTGCGACCCCATGAATTGCAGCACGCCAGGCCTCCCTGTCCATCACCAACTCCTGGAGTTCACTCAGACTCACGTCCATCGAGTCAGTGATGCCATCCAGCCATCTCATCCTCTGTTGTCCCCTTCTCCTCTTGCCCCCAATCCCTCCCAGCATCAGAGTCTTTTCCAGTCAGTCAACTCTTCGCATGAGGTGGCCAAAGTACTAGAGTTTCAGCTTTAGCATCATTCCTCCCAAAGAAATCCCAGGGCTGATCTCCTTCAGAATGGACTGGTTGGATCTCCTTGCAGTCCAAGGGACTCTCAAGAGTCTTCTCCAACACCACAGTTCAAAAGCATCAATTCTTTGGCGCTTAGCCTTCTTCACAGTCCAACTCTCACATCCATACATGAACACAGGAAAAACCATAGCCTTGACTAGACGAACCTTTGTTGGCAAAGTAGTGTCTCTGCTTTTGAATATGCTATCTAGGTTGGTCATAACTTTCCTTCAAAGGAGTAAGCGTCTTTTAATTTTATGGCTACAGTCACCATCTGCAGTGATTTTGGAACCCAAAAAGATAAAGTCTGACACTGTTTCCACTGTTTCCTCATCTATTTGCCATGAAGTGATGGGACCAGATGCCATGATCTTCGTTTTCTGAATGTTGAGCTTTAAGCCAACCTTTTCACTCTCCACTTTCACTTTCATCAAGAGGCTTTTTAGTTCCTCTTCACTTTCTGCCATAAGGGTGGTGTCATCTGCATATCTGAGGATATTGATATTTCTCCCGGCAATCTTGATTCCAGCTTGTGTTTCTTCCAGTCCAGCGTTTCTCATGATGTACTCTGCATATAAGTTAAATAAACAGGGTGACAATATACAGCCTTGACGTACTCCTTTTCCTATTTGGAACCAGTCTGTTGTTCCATGTCCAGTTCTAACTGTTGCTTCCTGACCTGCATACAAATTTCTCAAGAGGCAGATCAGGAGGTCTGGTATTCCTATCTCTTTCAGAATTTTTCACAGTTTATTGTGATCCACACAGTCAAAGGCTTTGGCATAGTCAATAAAGCAGAAATAGATGTTTTTCTAGAACTCTCTTGCTTTTTCCATGATTCAGCAGATGTTGGCAATTTGATCTCTGGTTCCTCTACCTTTTCTAAAACCAGCTTGAACATCAGGAAGTTCACGGTTCACGTATTGCTGAAGCCTGGCTTGGAGAATTTTGAGCATTACTTTACTAGCGTGTGAGATGAGTGCAATAGTGCGGTAGTTTGAGCATTCTTTGGCATTGCCTTTCTTTGGGATTGGAATGAAAACTGACCTTTTTCAGTCCTGTGGCCACTGCTGAGTTTTCCAAATTTGCTGGCATATTGAGTGCAGCACTTTCACAGCATCATCTTTCAGGATTTGAAATAGCTCAACTGGAATTCCATCACCTCCACTAGCTTTGTTCGTAGTGATGCTTTCTAAGGCCCATTTGACTTCACATTCCAGGATGTCTAGCTCTAGGTCAGTGATCACACCATCGTGATTATCTGGGTTGTGAAGCTCTTTTTTGTACAGTTCTTCTGTGTATTCTTGCCACCTCTTAATACCTTCTGCTTCTGTTAGGTCCATACCATTTCTGTCCTTTATCAAGCCCATCTTTGCATGAAATGTTCCCTTGGTATCTCTGATTTTCTTGAAGAGATCTCTAGTCTTTCCCATTCTGTTGTGTTCCTCTATTTCTTTGCATTGATCACTGAGGAAGGCTTTCTTATCTCTTCTTGCTATTCTTTGGAACTCTGCATTCAGATGTTTATATCTTTCCTTTTCTCCTTTGCTTTTCACTTCTCTTCTTTTCACAGCTATTTGTAAGGCCTTCCCAAACAGCCATTTTGCTTTTTTGCATTTCTTTTCCATGGCGATGGTCTTGATCTCTATCTCCTGTACAATGTCACGAACCTCATTCCATAGTTCATCAGGCACTCTATCTATCAGATCTAGGCCCTTAAATCTATTTCTCACTTCCACTGTATAATCATAAGGGATTTGATTTAGGTCATACCTGAATGGTCTAGTGGTTTTCCCTACTTTCTTCAATACTGGATGTTAAATAGTTGACAGCTTAAGTTGTCAAGATTCCATGACACTAAAGAATCTTTTGTTTTTTAAATCTTTTTCTAGGCAGAATGGCTAATGCAGATCTGGTGAAATATGGTTTGGCTGATGTGGTGGAAAATCCTGGTATTATCACTGATATAGGGATGAAGGCAGTCAATGAAGTTTTCTCCTGTATCAAATATCTGGCAATTTATAATTGCCCCCATCTACATAACCCATACAATTGGATCTCAGGTACTATATCTTAAGTACAGGTATATTTTATTGATGTCAAAATAATACATATCTTTGTTTTCTGTATGGCATTAATTAACATTCCTCATGTAAAATGTAGATTTTTATATAGATTGTTCATAGAAGCTCTGGGAGCCTTTGATAACTGAGTTAGAAATACTTTCAGTGCCTCTTTGAACTCCTGAGATTCTCTGCCTAGAAATTTGCACTTGTCGAGATTATAGATTCAGTCGTACTAATTGTTATGTGTTTTTCTTTGGGCCGGGCATGTAAAATTAAGCTTAGGAATTGTTGCCTGGGATATTATGGTTGTTTTCTCTGTGTTACCTTAAAATGGCATATCATCTGAACAGACAAAGTAGGTATGTATGTATTTTAAAAACTTCAATTAAATGACATATTAAACACGTAGTGAAATTTTCTATTACCTTAAAATTTTAGGCTACTTCACATGATATCTCCCTGCCTGATACCTTGGGTACAGAAGTGTGACTTTTGCACTTGGTATTTTCCCTTATGAGAGGAGTTTTATTCCGCGCGCCCCGCCCCCGCCCCAACCCCAAGAGAGTAATGCTATTTATTTTTTTTAAGGCACTTCTTAGATACCTAAATTCACAAGCCTTTAATAAAGTCAGAGCTAGAGACTTTTCATTTTGACATCCTCGTACCAAACAGGCCCTCTCACTGACAGCTGCAAACCAACACTGACAGCTGTCTGAGCCACCACACAGGGATACTACAGCTCCACACAAAACCTATCTCCAGGCCTATTGCAGGGCTCCTGAGCCTCTGCTAAGATCAGTTGTTAGAATGGCCATGTCTCACCCATGGGAAGAGAAGTTCTACCCCTTGCCCAGCTGCACCAGGAAGCTATTGGAAAGTACAAGCTTTAGGTTGTAGCTGGCATAGATCACTTTTAAAAAATAACATTTATTGGGTTTTTGGTTTGTTTGTTTTCTTAAATACAGAAGAGTATAAAGAAGAAAATAAAAAATGGCCTATAATCCCATCACTCAGAACTCCTGTTAACACTTAAAAACTAAAAGTAATACATGCACTTGATAAACAGTATCAAACAGTACAGAAAGGTACAAAATGAAAGGCCTCCTCTTCTCAAAGGTAACCACCATCAATGGTTTCTTGTATATTTTTCTGGACAGGTTATTTTGTGCATTTGCAGCCTATACATGTATAGCATTTAAAAATGATTTATGTATACTGAAGGACCTTACTATGTATATACATTGTCCTGTAACTTGTATTTTGCATTGAGAATATTTTGGAGAGCTCTCCATATTAGCAGGCTTATTCGGTTCTTCATTCTTTTAGTAGCTGCATAATGTTTTATTAAAGGAATACACCAACATTTCTTTTAACTAGTGTCCTGTTGTTAAATAGGCATGTAGGTTTTAAGTGAATCACATTTAAACAAAGACAGACTTACTTTCAAGTTAACGATTTCCAGTCCATCTGGTTCTCATGAAATTGGGTAAGGAGACATCATAGTTCAGAGTCATTAAGTATTAGAGATCATGAAATAAGATAAAATTTACACAAAGAAAATGGGTTTGAAAGTCTTTGTGACCTATAGCAAAATTCATGAGTAATGGAGAAAGTGTTAGTTAATATTTTCTCTGGCCATGTCATTTCTTCAACAGACCACTCAAGGTGGACTCGATTGGTTGATATCAACTTAGTGCGTTGCCATGCTTTGAAGCTGGACTCCTTCGGCCAGTTTATTGAATTGTTGCCCAGCCTGGAGTTTATTTCACTGGACCAAATGTTTCGTGAACCACCCAAAGTAAGTCACATTTGAGAGAGTTTTGTACTCAAGAAAACAACCTAAGTAACTTTTTTCCCTAATGATATGCCTTTACAAATGATATAATATGACTTTTTACTGCCAGCCTCAGTGAAGGAAGGCATAAAGGTTATAATAATGGATGGCCATATGTTCTTGTGAGTGAATACTAAGGGGTTTCCAGATAAATAAAAAAGTAAGTGGAAAGCTGTCTCCATCAGGTTTATAAAGTTAAGGTAAGAGCAAAGGTGGAAATTTGAGCTAAAGCAAAAATTATTACTTAGAGTAGTTAGTTGAAAGATTAGATCTCTAATTAGCAACCCAAAATATAAGTAAGGATTAGGAACTTATTTTGGATGTTTTGCTGCTACTTTTTCTACTCACTTGCGTATCTGGGGAAATCTGAAGTTGCCCAGTTGTACAAAATGTTATTTTAAAACTTCTTAATGTATACAGAAACTTAACTTATTGTAATAAAAACTTAATGTTTCAATGAATTAAGTTCTCTCTTGTCAATTCTTAATGGTTATACCCTCACTGTTAAAGCAGTGCCATATAGTAGGGAAAGCTCAGCGGTGCTGCATAGTAGGGAAAGCTCAGGGTTTGAGGACAAATTATTTGGTTTCAAGTCTCAGGTGTAACACATACTGGCCATGCACTGTTGGGCAGATCCCTTCCCATTGTACATGTCATCATCTGTAAATAAAGACTAATAACTTTGTCTTGCTTGAGGTGTTATGGGCCTTAAATGAGGTTCTTTATGAATAGATGAAAGTATTTCTTAAAGTGCTATATAAGTATTCTATGTAAAGATGAAATGAAGGAATATTAAAACTGCAGTGTTTAATTCTAACCCAAATTAATAAACATGTGGTTTTGTCTTGCTTCAGGGCTGTGCTCGGGTTGGTCTGAGTGCAGGCACGGGAATTGGGGTTTCCTCGGCCCTTGTTAGCAATCAGAACTCCAACAATGACAATGATAATAATGCCCAGAATAATGCCAACATCCACGACAACAATCACCATCACCCAGATGACTCAGATGAAGAGAATGACTTCCGGCAAGACTTGCAGCCAGGAGAGCAGCAGTTTGCAGCCGACGGTAACCCAGATCTTTTGTGAGCTCCAGATAGAGATGATTTTTACTTTGGGTCATGTTTCTCTGACTTTCCTGTTTCCCTCTCCTCCATTTCAGTTTGTCACTTTATACATTGAGGAACCTTGCTAACAAAGCAGCTGATGGGTGGATGGAGTTTGCCTGTCTACTTGCTTGTTTTAAAGTTGTCTTTGCGACGTCTCTTGTCCATAGAATCTATTGGAGGTACTTACAGAAAGGGAAGGACTCAGATGCCATGAGAATTAGGGTGCAGTGAGCCTTAGAAGCCTGGCTTAATGGAGATTTAGCTGTCAGGATTTGGGTGAAGAAGCATCTTTCGGTATCTTGCTAAACAGTAGATATTCTCTCTCACCATTGAACTTGAGTGTGGAGATCATTTTTGGATGTACCAAGAATTGGAAAAATGAATATCAGATATGTGTAGAGATTGTGTTGGATACCCTTCACACACCTCTCGCCATTAAGTCTTCAAAGCCACCGAGAAAATTAAGCACATAAGCTAATAAGGACCTATGGGATTTCACTTATGTAACTATCCATCCAGTTCTTTGATACTGACTGAGCTCCTGCTCTCTGCCACCCCAGCTATTATTAGGCTTCATCTGCCCATATTGATGAGTGAGAATGGAGTGAAATTGTTTCCTTACAGATGTTCCAGTTTCTCAGTTGACACTTAAGAACTGGAAAAGGAATCTCTTCTAGCCACTTTTTTGGTTGTTGCCCCTTCACTTATTCTCTTGGGCAGAGTAATTAATGAAAATAGGGTGCCCTGGTGTATTCATTACTTTCATAATGAAAGTATTCTGTGTATAATTTCCTTTAAGATCACTCTGTATATGCAGGGCCTGACCTAAGAATCATTTGTAGGCATTGTCTTCACTTCCCTGCCCTACATGTTCTCTCTATAGAGAACTCTCCATTTTGGCTTTTGGCAAAGTCACCAGTGGCTCTTTTATAAAGGTTAGTGATATTTTCTCCACTTGTATCTTCTCTGACATCTCATCTTAGCTGCATTTGTCACTGTTGTCCACTTCTATCTTCCTGAGGTATTTGCTTCTCTTGGCCTTTCTGAAACCATTTTCCTGATTTTTCCTCCTATCTCACTGGACACACCTCCTCAGGTTCCTTCACTTGTACCATCTCCTGTCCTCCACTCTTGTCCTTGCTCTCCCTTTTTCTTTCTATAAGCTTATCCAGTCTCATGGCTTCAGTGCCAACTATATACAGTTGAATTCTAAACCTTTATTTTCAGCTTTGATATTTCTGTTTTTTTAAAGTAATTGCAGTTATATCCAACTTCATACTTCTGATTTCCACAGGAGTACTTTTAGGCATTTCAAACTTCTGGCTAAATCTCTCCTCCTAAAACACAAAAACAAAAGTGCAGAGCCAGCAAGTGCTAGGGGTTAAGGGGTGGAGTGTGGAGTCTGCTGTTTCTTTGCCTTCTTGTCCTTGTGTGCCATCACAAAGATCTGGACTTCAGAGAACACTGACCATCTGTAGGAAACTGGTGCAGCACTTGAAGTGCAGCACTCCACAAATCCTCCGAACGCAGTTGTGTTTGGAGTTGATGTGCTAGACAGAGTATAGACTCCACTAGAAAGTTACATGGCCATTGGCTTCTCGGTATAGAATGGGGGGTGCCCTTCATTGTTAAGTCATATATTGATGCAGCACGAACCAAAACATATGCAAGAATACTGTATTCGATTTAAGAGAGAACAATGAAACTTACATCCACTAACATTTGAAATTAAGGTTCAGTAGATGTGAGATATAATTACAAAACAAATAACTTGAGGTACCGAATTTGTCAGATGTGTTATCTTCAAATGCTGAGAAGTAAAGGAGGTTAGTGACAAAATGCCAAGATTGAGGAACTAAACAGCCTCAACAAGAGGAAACCTAAGAATACCAAAGATGGTGGCAGCATTTTAGAGAAGTGAATATTGGCATGAAACATTAGGCTCCATGGGTCTTTCCAACTTCATGCTATATTTTTGTGTATTTTTATTATTACATACATGTCAGGTTAATTCTTTTAAATAAAAAATAAGGACATGGGGAATTCCCTGGCGCTCTAGTGGTTAGGACTCGGCACTTTCACTGCCATGGCCCAGGTTCCATCCCTTGATGGCACCCACAAGCCACAAGGCACAGCCAAAAAAAAAAGATCTGGAGAAAGGGCATGTGACTGTTGATCAAAATTCAAAGTACAAAGAATTCAAGTAAAAGAAACAACAGGAAAAAAAAAACAAAACAAAGAATGGTATAGGGATTAAAAATAAAAGGGATCATGAAGAATGAATGTTAGCTGAAATGACTAATATTAATGCTTGTACTCCTTAAGTACCAACATAACAATATTTTAAACAGTTTGAAATTGATATTCACATGTCTACTTTACTTACTGTAGAATTTTAGAACTTTTCATAAATGTACTTTTGGATTAGTGCTAGAATGAAGTAGATTTCACTCTGTTGCCCTGTTTAACTTAATCAGCTTGCATGAAGTAATTGCCTGTCAAAGAAGGGCATTGTAAAATTTTAAAGACCATTTAATTTATATAAGTTAAGTGTCTTTGCTAATAAACCACTGAAATAAAATTTGGTGTTTTTTTAGTGAACATTATCATGAAAGTAATAGATGACTCTAACAAAAATATGTTTTCATTGTTATACAGAGTACTATTTAATTTACCAAGATTCAATAATTTGGTTACGGATATTATCTTAGATTTGCACTTCCAAAACTGTTAAGATTTAGAATGCTTTATTGTGAACTACTTATGTTAACTGAAAATCTCAGTTCATTACCTTCATTTTGCAGCACTGTAAAACAGGAGGAGATAGCCATATTTTTTAACAATTCTCATTGTCTAACAATATTACCATCTGTCAAAATCATGCTTCTGTAATTGCTAAAGCATTTTGCCAAGTTATTTAGATATGATTACTTTTGAAGTAATTATAACTGTAAAGCATAGTTTTATTTATATATCATTAACTGTTTTTCTATCTGGATTTAAAATAAATCCCATGTACTTACTGCTTTCAAAAGTGGGGTGCCACTCCATTCCCTCACCACCACCCCTGCAAATTAACCACTAAGTGAAACTGCTCTGCAGCATTTATTTTAGACAGTGGTTCTCAAATTTATATATAAAAGAGACCAGTTAGTGTATATGTAAAATCGCTCAGCTCCATCAAGGTTTATGATTATATTAGGTAACAGGATTTTTTTTATAACTGAAACAACATTTCACCTGAACAGAATGTTTGTTAAGCATTGATATTTGATTAAAAGATAGCTTACATAGTTTCTGTAAGTTAAAATTGTTCTGAAAAATATGTACTTCCTAATGATAAAATACTTTGAAACAAAAAAATCAAAACCAAGAATCACTTAGAACTTCCCTAGCCCCAAAGTACCATCATCTCATTTAATTACCAAAGACATCTATTGAGATATTATCCTTTCTTTTTTTTTTTTAATTATTTAATTGGAAGCTAATTACATTACAGTATTGTAGTGGTTTTTGCCATACATTGATTGACATGACTCAGTCACGGGTGTACATGTGTCCCCCATACTGAAACCTTCTCCCACCTCCCTCCCTCCCCATCCCATCCCTCAAGGTTGTCCCAGTGCACCGGCATTGAGTGCCCTGTTTCATGCATCGAACTTGGACTGGTGATCTGTTTCACATATGGTAATAGACATGTTTCAGTACTATTCTCTCAAATCATCCTGCCCTCACCCTCTCCCACAGAGTCCAAAAGACTGTTCAGTACATTTGTATCTCTTTTGCTGTCTCGCATATAGGGTTATTGTTATCATCTTTCTAAATTCCATATATATGTGTTAGTATACTGTATTGGTGTTTTTCTTTCTGGCTTACTTCACTCTGTATAATAGGCTCCAGTTTCATCCACCTCATTAGAACTGATTCAAATGTATTCTTTTTAATGGCTGAGTAATACTCCATTGTGTATATGTACCACAGCATTCTTATCCATTCTCTGCCAGTGGACATCTAGATTGCTTCCATGTCCTAGCTATTATAAACAGTGCTGCGATGAACATTGGGGTACATGTGTCTCTTTAAGTTCTGGTTTCCTCAGTGTGTATGCCCAGCAATGGGATTGTTGGGTTGTATGGCAGTTCTGTTGCCAGTTTTTTAAGGAATCTCCATACTGTTCTCCATAGTGGCTGTACTAGTTTGCATTCCCAGCAACAGTATAAGAGAGTTCCCTTTTCTCCACACCTTCTCCGGCATTTATTGTTTGTAGACTTTGATGGCAACGATTCACACTGGTGTGAGATGATACCTCTTGTGGTTTTGATTTGCATTTTTCTGATAATGAGTGATGTTGAGCATCTTTTCATGTGTTGGCTAGCCATCTGTATGTCTTCTTTGGAGAAATGTCTGTTTGGTTCTTTGGCCCATTTTTTGTTTGGGTTGTTTATTTTTCTGGTATTGAGCTGCATGAGCTGCTTGTATATTTTTTGAGATTAAATCTTGGTTAGTTGCTTGGTTTACTGTTATTTTCTCCCATTCTGAAGGCTGTCTTTTCACCTTGCTTATAGTTTCCTTTGTTGTGCAGAAGCTTTTAATTTCAATTAGGTCCCATTTATTTTTGCTTTTATTTCCAATATTCTGGGAAGTGGGTCATAGAGGATCCTGCTGTGATTTATGTCAGAGAGTGTTTTGCCTATGTTCTCCTCTGGGAGTTTTATAGTTTCTGGTCTTATATTTAGATCTTTAATCCATTTTGAGTTTATTTTTGTGTATGGTGTTAGAAAGTGTTCTAGTTTCATTCTTTTACAAGTGGTTGACCAGTTTTCCCAACACCACTTGTTAAAGAAATTGTTTTTACTCCACTGTATATTCTTGCCTCCTTTGTCAAAGATAAGGTGTCCATAGGTGCATGGATTTATCTCTGGGCTTTCTATTTTGTTCCATTGATCTATATTTCTGTCTTTGTGCCAGTACCATACTGTCTTGATGACTGTAGCTTTGTAGTACAGTCTGAAGTCAGGCAGATTTATTCCTCCAGTTGCATTGTTCTTTCTCAAGATTGCTTTGGCTATTTGAAGTTTTTTGCATTTCCATACAAATTGTGAAATTACTTTTTCTAGTTCTGTGAAAAATACTGTTGGTAGCTCGATAGGGATTGCATTGAATCTATAGATTGCTTTGGGTTTATACTTATTTTCACTACATTGATTCTTCTGACCCATCAACATGGTATATTTCTTCAACTATTTGTGTCATCTTTGATTTCTTTCATCAGTGTTTTATAGTTTTCTATATATAGGTCTTTTTTGTTTCTTTAGGTAGATTGATTCCTAAGTATTTTATTATTTTCCTTGCAATGGTGAATGGAATTGTTTCCTTAATTTCTGTTTCTATTTTCTCTGTTAGTGTATAGGAATGCAAGGGATTTCTGTGTATTAATTTTACATCCTACAACTTTACTAAATTCATTGATTAGCTCTAGTAATTTTCTGGTGGTGTATTTAGGGTTTTCTATGTAGAGGATAATGTCATCTGCAAACAGTGAGAGTTTTACTTCTTCTTTTCCAATCTGGATTCCTCTTATTTCTTTTTCTTCTCTGATTGCTGTGGCTAACACTTCAAAACCATGTTGAATAATAGTGGTAAGAGTGGGCACCCTTGTCTTGTTCCTGACTTTAGGGGGAATGCTTTCAGTTTTTCTCCATTGAGGATAATGTTTGCTCTGGTTTTATCATATATGGCTTTTATTATGTTGAGGTACTTTCCTTCTGTGCCTGCTTTCTGGAGGGTTTTTATCTGCATCTATTGAAATAATCATACGGTTTTTATCTTTCAATTTGTTGATGTGTATCACATTGATTGATTTGTGAATATTGAAGAATCCTTGCATCCCTGGGATAAAGCCCACTTGGTCATAACGTATGAACTTTTTAATATGTTGTTGGATTCTGTCTGCTAGAAGTTTTTGAGGATTTTTGCATCTATGTTCATCTGTGATATTGGCCTGTAGTTTTCTTTTTTTGTGGCATCTTTGTCTAGTTTTGGTATTAGGGTGATGTTGGCCTCATAGAATGAGTTTGGCAGTTTGCTTTCCTCTGCAGTTTTCTTGAAGAGTTTGAGTAGGATAGGTGTTAGCTCTTATCTAAATTTTTGGTAGACTTCACCTGTGAAGCCATCTGACCCTGGGCTTTTGTTTATTGGAAGATTTTTGATTATAGTTTCGATTTCCATGCTTGTGATTGGTCTGTTAAGATTTTCTGTTTCTTCCTGGTTCAGTTTTGGAAGGTTATACTTTTCTAAGAATTCATCCATTTCTTCCAAGTTGTCCTTTTAATTGTCATGTAGTTGCTGATAGTAATCTCTTATGGTCCTTTGTATTTGTGTTGTCTGTTGTGATTTCTCCATTTTCATTTCTAATTTTGTTGATTTGATTCTTCTCCTTTTTTTCTTGATGAGTTTGGCTAATGGTTTGTCTATTTTATTTATCTTCTCAAAGAACCCGCTTTTAGTTTTGTTGATTTTTGCTATAGCCTCTTTTGTTTCTTTTTCATTTATTTCTGCCCTAATTTTTATTATTTCTTTCCTTCTGCTAACTCTGGGGTTCCTCATTTCTTCTTTTTCTAGTTGCTGTAGGTGTAAAGTTAGGTTATTTATTTGATTTTTCTCTTGTTTCTTAAGGTAAGCTTGTATTGCTATGAACCTTCCCCTTAGTACTGCTTTTACTGAATCCCACAGGTTTTGGGTTGTCATGTTTTCATTTTCATTCGTTTCTATGCATAGTTTGATTTCTTTTCTTATTTCTTCTGTGATTTGTTGATTATTCAGAAGCGTGTTGTTTAGCCTCCATATGTTTGTATTTTTAATAGTTTTTTTCCTGTAGTTGACATCTAATCTTACTGCATTGGGATCAGAAAAGATGCTTGAAATTATTTCAATGTTTTTGAATTTACCAAGGCTAGATTTGTGCCCCAGGATGTGATCTGTCCTGGAGAATGTTCTGTGTGCACTTCAGAAGAAGGTAAAATTCATTGTTTGGGGGTGAAATGTCTTACAGATATCAATTAGGTCTAACTGGTCCACTGTATCATTTAAAGTTTGTGTTTCCTTCCTAATTTTCTGTTTAGTTGATCTATCCATAGGTGTGAGTGGGGTATTAAAGTCTCCCACTATTAACATGTTACTGTTAATTTCCCCTTTCATACTTGTTAGCATTTGCCTTACATGTTGCGGTGCACCTATGTTGGGTGCATATATATTTATAATTGTTATATCTTCTTCTCAGATTGATCCTTTGATCATTATGTAGTGTCCTTCTTTGTCTCTTTTCATGGCCTTTATTTCAAAGTTTATTTTATCTGATACGAGTATTACTACTCCTGCTTTCTTTTGGTCTCCATTTGCATGAAATATCTTTTTCTAGCCCTTCACTTTCAGTCTGTTTGTGTCCCTTGTTTTGAGGTGGGTCTCTTGTAGACAGAATATATAGGGGTCTTGTTTTTGTATCTGTTCAGCCAGTCCTTGTCTTTTGGTTGGGGCATTCAGTCCATTTACATTTAAAGTTATTATTTGTATGATCCCATTGCCATTTACTTTGTTGTTTTGGGTTTGAATTTATAATAAACCTTTTCTGTGTTTCCTGTCTAGAGAAGATCCTTTAGCATTTGTTGAAGAGCTGGTTTGGTGGTGTTGAATTCTCTCAGCTTTTGCTTGTCTGTAAAGCTTTTGGTTTCTCCTTCATATTTGAATCCGATCCTTGCTGAGTATAGTAATCTGGGTTGTAGATTTTTCTCTTTCATGACTTTAAGTATGTCCTGCCATTCCCTTCTGGCCTGAAGAGTTTCTATTGAAAGATCAGCTGTTATCCTTATGGGGATCCTCTTGTGTGTTATTTGTTGCTTTTCCCTTGCTGCTTTTAATATTGGCTTTTTGTGTTTGATCTTCGTTAATTTGATTAATATGTGTCTTGGGGTGTTTCACCTTAGGTTTATCCTGTTTGGGACTCCCTGGGTTTCTTGGGCTTGGGTGGCTATTTCCTTCCCCATTTTAGGGAAGTTTTCAACTATTATCTCCCCAAGTTTTTTCTCATGCCCTTTCTTTTTGTCTTCTTCTCGGACACCTGATTTGAATGTTAGGGTGTTTAACATTGTCCCAGAGGTCTCTGAGGTTGTCCTCATTTCTTTTAAGTCTTTTTTTCTTTTTTCCTCTCTGCTTCATTTATTTCCATCAATCTATCTTCCACCTCACTTATCCTGTCTTCTGCCTCAGTTATTCTACTGTTGGGTCCCTCCAGAGTGCTTTTGATCTCAGTTATTGCATTATTCATTAATGATTGACTCTTTTTTATTTCTTCTAGGTCCTTGTTAAACATTTCTTGTATCTTCTCAATCCTTGTCTCTAGTCTATTTATCTGTAACTCCATTTTGTTTTCAAGATGTTGGATCATCTTTACTATCATTATTCTGAATTCTTTTTCAGGTAGACTCCCTATTTCCTCCTCTTTAGTTTGGTGGGCGTTTATCATGTTCCTTTACCTGTTGAATATTTCTCTGCCTTTTCATTTTGCTTAGATTGCTATGTTTGGGGTGGCCTTTCCGTAGGCTGGAAGTTTACGATTCCTCTTTATTGTGGATCTTGCTCCCTGTGGGTGGGATTGGACTAGTGGCTTGTCAAGCTTTCCTGGTTAAGGGAGCTTGCGTCTGTGTTCTGGTGGGCAGAGCTGGATCTCTTTTCTCTAGAGTGCAGTGAAGTGTCCAGTAGTAAATTTTGAAGTGTCTGGGGATTTGGCTAGGCTTTGGGCAGCCTATATTTTAATGCTCAGGGCTATGTTCCTGTGTTGCTAGAGAATTAGTGTGGCATGTCTTACTCTGGAACTTGTTGGCTCTTGGGTGGAGCTTGGTTTTTAATGTAGGTATGGAGGCTTTTGAATGAGCTCTTGTCTATTAATGTTCCCTGGAATCAGGAGTTCTCTAGTGTTCTCAAGTTTTGGATGTAAGCCTCCTACCTCTGGCTTTCAGTCTTGTTCTTACAGTAGCCTCAAGACTTCTCCATCCATACAGCACAGATGATAAAACATCTAAGTTAATGGTGAAATAATTTTCCACAGTGAGGGACACCCAAGAGGTTCAGAGTTACATGGAGAAGAAAAGAGGGAGGAAGGAGGTAGATGTGACCAGGAGGAGAAGACAGGGAGTCAAAAGGGGAGAGAGCAGTCTAGCCAGTAATCAGTTCCCTAAGTGTTCCAGCCTGGAGCACCCAGAGAGATTCACAGAGTTAAGTAGAGAAGAGAAGGGGGAGGGAGGAAATAGAGGTGACCTGGAGGAGAAAAGGGAGAGTCAAAGTGGAGAGAGCAATCAAGCCAGTAATCACACCCCCAAGTGGAAATGGATACTGAAGATTAGATTCTTAAAAGTACAAAATTGATAACAAATACCAAAAAAGCAAAGATTAAGAATCTAGATAGAGGTTAAACTCTCAAAAATACAATATTTAGAAAAAACAAATCAGTCACAAAAGTTAAAAATATATATATATGAAATTTGCTTTAAAAATAAGGTCCTTTTTTTTTTTTTTTTGCAAGGTAATAGTAGGTTATAAAAATGAAAATTAAAGGAATAGTAAAGAACTTTAAAAAAATTTTTTTTTGATGATAAAAATATTTATAGGATTTTCTCTGGAGCTGTTGTGGGCAGTGTGGAGTCAGTTCGGTTTCAGATAGTTCCTTGTTCCACCTTGTACTTCTCAAGGTCTCTATAAGCCCCTTCCAATGCTTTATTGATATTTACTACAGGGTTTTAATCTTTTGCATCTGTCACTTCCAGAGTCACTTCCACCTCTTTATTTATTTTGGCTTCCTGTTTGTAAGTCTCTTGAGTGTCTAATTTCTGTCCTGACACAAGGGGGCAAAGGTGTTCACTTATTTAGGCTCACTTGTTCGGAGGAGGAACACTGCAAACAAGTATCACTGGCATGTGTGGGGAGTGCTCACAGTGTATGGACCACACTGGGTTTGCCCCAGCTCACTGTGGCCTGTGCTTTCCAGGTCTACACTGCTCAGACTCCAGGTTGCTCTGCAGGAATACTATCCAAAGCTGGCCCTAAGTTGTATGCACTTCCTAGGTCTGAGCTGCTCAGGTTCAGGTTCTCGGGTACTCCGCAAAGGCACAGACTCACTTTGGCATGCGTTTTATGCCCTTCCCAGGTCCCAACAGCTCAGGTGACCAGGTGCTTGGTGAGCGCACTGTCCCAGGTGGACTGTGCATCTTAATCACCTCCTTGGTCCCCCCCACTCAGTTTCCCAGGGGTGCTGCGAGAGCACTGTCTCAGATGTGCTTTGTATCTCCTCTGGGGAGCTGATCTCAGGCTGTGACCCTACTGGCAGATGTCAGTCCTCCAGGATCCTAGGAAGACGTGGTTAGCAACTGGGAGCCTGCTCACAGTTTGGTGGAGGATGCATATCTGGGGTCGAGATTGCCCCTTGCCTTCCAGCTCTGGCTGTTGCATACCTGCCTCTCTGCTTCTGGCAAGGGGGCGGGTCTGTATGCAGCCAGCTAGCTCTCCTTTGGTAGTCATTCAATCCTTTGTTCTGTGAGAGGGCCAGGTTAGAGATGTTCATGGGGAAGTTCTTTTTTTTTTCTTGTCTCTCTCTCTCTGGCTATCCCACAGTTTGGGTTGCTGTCTCACATTAGTTCCCTCAGATTGTCCTCAGGGCATTCAGGCCTGGTCCTTACCCTAAGCATGCAGCCCAAGCCTCCCTGTGTAGCCCCCCGCTCACTGGTAGCAGACACAAGCGTCTGGGCTACTTCTCCACTGGGAGTTGCATTTAGGCGCATATTCTGTGGGTTGTTTTTTTTTATCCTCCTGGTTATATTGCCCTGTGAGATTCCAAAACTGTCCACAGACCCTCCGGTGAGAGGGATTCCTGCTGTTTGGAAACTTCTCCTTCACTACAACTCCCTCCCCAGGACGGGTCTCCATCCCTAACTCTTTGGACTCTCTTTTTTCTTTTATATTTTGTCCTATCTCCTTTCAAAGAGAATGGGCAGCCTCTCTGGGTGCCTGGTGTCCTCCACCAGCGTTCAGAAGTTGTGTTGTGGAAGTTGCTCAGCATTCAAATGATCTTTTGATGATTTTGTTGGGGAGAAAGTGGTCTCCCCATCCGATTCCTCTGCCATCTTGCCTGTCTTTCCCAAGATATTATCCTTTCTTTGCTTTATACCACCACCTATCTGCTCTCTCCAACAAGGAATCTTCAGTAAGTTCTGTTGACTGTCTCTAAAACATCTCCCCAGTCTATCTACATTCTTCTTCCTCATTGTACCAGACCTTTTTTACCTAAATGTTTTAATAGCTTTTATAGCAAAATTAGTTCTTAGAGTAGGCAGGGCAATTTTTAAAAAACAAAAACAGGCAATGTTACTTCCTTTTGTAAAACTTTCTGACAGCTCCCCTCTGCCTTAGAATAAATCTAGTTTCTTGATTTGGGCCATAAAGTGCTACATAATCTGGCTTGTTCTCACCTTGTACTACTCCCCACCTCACACGCTGTGCTTGAATGTGCCAAACTGGCACCAACTGTTGTACTAACTGCTGCCTCTTAATAGAATGTCCTCCCCTCCATCTTTGCATGGCTGGCTGCTTCTTGATATATAGGTCTTAGCTTAAATAGTAATTTCAGAGCTGTCTTTCCTTACCACGTTAGTCGTCTTTTTTTTTCACTTGAGGTATAATTGACACTGTACATATTGCAAAATGATCACAATAAGTTTAGTAAACATCAATCACCATACATAATTAGTTTTTTACTGTGATGAGAAATTTTAAGATCTTCTCTCAGTAATTTTCAAATATGCAATAGGGTATTAATAAATATAGTCTGCATGCTGTGTGTTACATTTCCATGACTTATTGAACCTTTTGATCACCTTACCACTTTCAGTTCAGTTCAGTCACTCAGTCATGTCCGACTCTTTGCGACCCCATGAATCTCAGCATGCCAGGCCTCCCTGTCCATCACCAACTCCCGGAGTTTACTCAGACGCACGTCCATCAAGTCAGTGATGCCATCCAGCCATCTCAGCCTCTGTCGTCCCCTTCTCCTCCTGCCCCCAATCCCTCCCAGCATCAGAGTCTTTTCCAATGAGTCAACTCTTCGCAAGAGGTGGCCAAAGTACTGAAGTTTCAGCTTTAGCATCATTCCTTCCAAAGAAATCCCAGGACCGATCTCCTTCAGAATGGACTGGTTGGATCTCTTTGCAGTCCAAGGGACTCTCAAGAGTCTTCTCCAACACCACAGTTCAAAGGCTGATCAATTCTTTGGCACTCAGCTTTCTTCATAGTCCAACTCTCACATCCATACATGACCACTGGAAAAACCATAGCCTTGACTAGACGGACCTTCGTTGGCAAAGTAATGTCTCTGCTTTTGAATATGCTATCTAGGTTGGTCATAACTTTGCTTCCAAGGAGTAAGCGTCTTTTAATTTCCCACTTTAAGTGCCACTAATTCGTTCTCTTTTATATCACCCTCTTTTAATTTTATTTTCTGATGTTTTTATTGTTGACTAAAAAATAATTTTACTAAAATTTTTTTTCTTCCCCAACTAAACTCCATGAGATTAGAGATACTGACTATAACCACTGTCTTTTAGCACCTAGGAACAGTAACACATTGTAGTAAGCTCTAGATAAATATTCAGTGAATGAATGCAATTAAAGAAGTTTAAAATAACCTTGGGGTATTTATAGTATTTCCACAGGTTATTGTGGCAACCTAAAAAGCAATTGCTGAACAGCTTTGGAAATCTTACCACATAGATAGAAGAATGTAGTTCTGTCCTAGTGGTTTTCTTCGGCCCATAAGAGGCAGTTTTAAGCTTTTCACAGTCTGGGACCCAGGCTACCTTTTTAACTTCCTTTCCTCTTTCACACCCTTACTGCAACTCAAACTCTTATTCTTTTTATCACTGACCTACTTACTCTTCTGGAAAATGTTACATGCTTCCTAGGATATATGAAATATCACTCCATCTCAGCGAAACCTTCTCTGTCCAACAGGAGACTTAACAACTGCTTTTTTGTCCATGTTCCCTTTACTCGGACTGTTCTAGCACTTAATGAGTATGTATTGTGCTGTGCTTAGTCGCTCTGTCGTGTCCAACTCTCTGCAACTCCATGGACTGCAGCCCACCAACCTCCTCAGTCCATAGGATTCTCCAGGCAAGAATACTGGAGTAGGTTGCCTTGCCTTGACCTTATTTTATACATCTTGACATTTCTGCTAGAAGGTGTGTGTTGTCTGAGAGCAGGGACTATAAATTTTCTACCTACTCATCGTCCGTGTTTTTCATCAGTCTTTGGAAATGGACCTCATTTCAAATCCCCTTAAATTGCTAACCCTTCTAAGCCTCAGTTTCCTCAACTGCAAAAATGAGACTAGTAATAATACCCTCATAAGATTGCTGTAAGAAATAACTAACGTATTTGAGGGCATTTAACACAGAGCCAGACATAGTATATGTACACAGTAATTACTAGCTGCTATTTATAATTGCTCTTGAGAATTGAATGAAAGAAGCAAATTGATTGACGTTTATCATATAGTATTTCTTGACAAGGTCAGTCCTTTTTTTTGGCCCTAAATGAAGTGTAGAAGCTAGAGTTGGGCAAGAGTTTGGGATGGGAGGCTAAACATGAGGGGAAATGTGCTGTTGTGTATTTTCAAAACCAAAGCAAACCCCAGTGTCCCTCTGAAATCTCAGACCTCTCTGCTGTATATTCCAGTAGCATTTATCTAAATAGTATGTTTCTGGCATACTCATATTTTACCTTGTTTCTTTGTTGACTGTATGAATTTTTCTTGTCTCCTTAAATAGATTCTTTAGTTCTTTCAGGAACAGTATCTTGTTTTCTTCTGTGTTGGTGTCTTCATTTCATTCAAATGGTTGTTTGATTGGATAGCAGTAGTGTTGTACACCCATAGGTGTTGAGTGGTTCACAGGGTAGACACAGCCTGCCGCCACGTGGGTCCTGGCCATGCTGTAAACGTAAAGGACACTACCGGTATTGTCCTGATTCAGACTGAGAGCAGGCACCTAGCTTAGGGGTCGGGAGTAAGAGGGTACTGGGGTGAGTGCTTTGAATACAGACTTGAGGGATTTGAATTTAATCTTTTAAAATCTTGAAGCTTATCAGTCTGAAATTATTCAATGTGCTTATCATCCGGAAAAATATAAACATTCCCATTTACTGATAGGCACTAATAGCCTTAGAAGACTCAGATGCAGATTAAACATTTGAATGATGCTAAAATGTTAAAAATGTACTTCCTGTGTTTAATAATCCGTGCTACACATGAGCTGAAAATATGACCATATTCTCTAGAGAGCAGCAAAAGAAACAATTTGAGCTTGCCTGCTCAGTGCATCCTGGTTCAGGTGGCAGATACAAGACTAACTGCTTACAAGATGATCATGAGATCTTGCAGTAGCTGGCTATCACTGCCATCAAACAAATAGCTTAGAAGGAGACAAACAGTTGCCTCATATAGCCATCCCTGGTAACATCTTCAGGAATGAATAAGTGCTTTCTTCTTTCCGCTCTTCCTTTCCCCATCCTTTCACCTTAAAATGGTGGGCTTTCTCTACCAAGTAATGCTTTTCCCATCTGTGGTCTCCCCTCCTATAGAATGGGACACTTCTTGTTGATGTCGATAGAATGAAGCACATTCACATGACATTCTTTTAGAATGGGCCTAGTGCTCATGAGACTGCTCATTTCTTAATGGTGCCACAGTTTTGCCTGCCATTGTGGTTTTCTTAGACATCTCCTGGTTTTGCTTTGACTGTGGTTATTTTTGTTTAAGCACTGAATGAGATGGAAGACATGGTGCAAGAAGATGGAGAGGTGATGGCCGAGAGTGGACATGAGACTCCAGCTCATAGTCAGGCAGTTGTTCCTGTGGATGTTGACGAGGAACAAGCAGGTAATCTTGTGACTTCCCACATTCAGGGTTCTAAAAACTAGGGCCTGACTTTAATGAAGAAAGGAAAACACTGAGAATGATGTTTTTTTTTGACATGACAGCTAATGATATGTTACATGCTATTTATTTTTGACTAGACTTGTGTTATTTCTTTCTCTGTGTATGTGTGTATTTATCTTATTAGTTTGTTTTTTATTTTTTTGTAACTGTGGCAGCAGTTCCTCTTTATTGGTATACACACACGTGTGTGTGTGTAGAGAAAAAAAAACACTCAAGTTATAAGTAAGAAAATAACCTGATTAAATGTTCTGCTTATTCTCTCCCTTCATTTTGGTGGGGAGAAGAAGCAGTGGAGAGGTTGATTTGGTATAATAAACAGAACAAGATCTAGTCTCAGTTTGGCACTGGGTCATTTATAGCAGTCATATAATCCAAAAGATTACCTGATATAATCTTTCATCTTTACAGATAGGGAAACTAATATTCTTTCAAAAGTTTGAATGGTTTACTCAAGACCACTCAGCCATTGATCAAGGAACAGAACTGAGATGAGAACTAAAATTTTCTCACTCCTGGTCTGTTCAAATGCTACCTTGCCTTTGAATTGAAAAAATCTTTAACTACCCTTGTTTTAAGTGTCTTACAGATGCAGTCGCTCACTCAACAAATACTTGAGTGCCTACCTTGTGCCAGGCATTATACAGTATGACAGGAAAAAGACAGGAAAGTTCCCTCACTTGTCAGAGAAAAGTGGGTTGTGAGAGCTGAAGGTTTACAATGTGTAATGCCAAGCAGACAAAAAATTTTTTGTTGTTGTTTAGTCACCAAGTCGTGTCTGACTATTTGTAACCTCATGGACTGCCAGGCTCCACTGTCCCTGGGATTTCTCGGGCAAGAATACTGCACTGGGTGCCATTTCCTCCTCCAGGGGATCCTCCCAACCCAGGGATCGAATCCACGTCTCCTGCATTGGCAGGTGAACTCTTTACCACTGAGCCGCCAGGGAAGCCCAAAACATTTTTTACATAAATAATCAAAGACCCAAAGTGTAGCATGCATCCAGCCTTTCAAGAGCATATCTGTGACATCCAGTGCATTAGACCTGTAGTTAAAGAATGCAGAATTCTCACCAGTCTATAAGTGTCAGAGGCTTGCTTTCATTCAGACATTTGCAAAATTAGGAAAATATCTAGCCTATTTTTCAAATCATTATAATGAGTATTATTTTTAGGATAATTATGTGACTCTTTCCAGCAGTGAAGATCTTAAAGGGAGATGCCATATGCTCTTCTACTTTAATTTTCCTTTATAATGTTGGGTGGTATATTAGTCATACTTAATGTTTACATAATGCTTTAGAGTTAAAGTGTTTTCACAGTGTCTCATCCAAGTATATGTGCATGAAAATGAGTGATCAGGGAGGTTTCATAGAGCCAAAGCATCTCTCTGATCCCAAAATACTGGAACAATATTTTGAGTGAAAGCCTTTCTTGGGCAAAAATTGACTGTTAAGCCTTTGCTGTTTGTTTTAGGACCCAGTGGTCTTCAGCGTGTAGTGAAACCAACCCCAATTACTGTTCATGACTCAGAGAGTGATGATGAAGAAGACAGTCTAGAACTCCAAGAAGTCTGGATTCCTAAGAATGGTGCCCGGCGTTTCTCTGAGCGTGAAGAAAAAACCGGAGAGTCTGTGCAGTCTAGGGAATTATCAGGTGAGAGACTGTGTCTTACTCTGACCTGTTAGGGAGTCACCATGAGAACGGACACACTGGTCTTTACATACTGTGTCCCTACCACAGCTTGTGGTACAGTTGACATAACCTTATGAAATGTGACAGGGGGCAAGAAAAGCAGCAGAGCAAGCAAGAGAGGAAAATCTGGGTGGCACTGCCAGGGGCGAGTGCAGCACAAGAATATTGTGGAATTGGGGCTCAGGGAAGAGAAGATGTGAGGTTGTCAGTCCCATAGTGGAGGCTTTAGGAAGGTGTGGCATCAGAGTATCAGGGATTAGTGAGGGGCCTGTGCCTCACGTAAAAGATGACAACCGAGTCATCTAGAGCAGTGAAGAACAACCATTCCCTAGGTGGTCATCTGTCCACTTGTGCTTATTTAGCAAATGTTGGTGGTTAGTTTGGTGCTTGAGGAACTCCTGAAGTATGTTCTTATAATCCCTTGTCTCCCTTTAAATCAGTCTACAACCTTCTGCCATTTGCCTCACCAAGAAACTTTAATTCTGTTAACTTTTAGGTTTATACTTCTTTCCTTGGTCTTCCCTTCTATTTCTTAAAACCATATGCTTACCATTTTCTGCAAAGGATGAGGTTTTTTTAAATTGTCCACTCATTTTTCCTTGAAGACCCTATTCCTTAATGTATCTGAATGTTTAGTATATATGTGTATACATTTAACACCGAATCTGAAATATACACACATTTCTGTGTATGGTAAGCTCAGTTCTTTAGACTTGGAATAACTTACTAACCACTAACTGATTACTCACTTTTTACTTTATTCCTTTTAAGAAATTCAGATTTATCTTTACACTTATTTAAAGGAGTTTTATGGACACTGACATTTAGGAAAAGTCATGTGACCAGCTGACTAATCTAATGTTTCCTAGAAAGTTTAATTTCTGAATTTAGAAACCAGATTTTGTGTCAGCCAGACAAAACCTAATATAAGTATGCTTTTGTATATTCATTCAGCCTTACTGTGCCCACAAGGTACTGTGTTAGGTGTTGTGAGGGGTGAGATGAATAAGTCTTGACCTCTCTGTATTTCCCTCCCACTGTCGGGAACCTCTAGTCTGGTTGAAGAGTCAGGTCAGAAACAGATTATATTTTAGGGCATGTACTATGGTGGCTCTGGGGTGGGAGTGCTGAAGAGACTGAACAGATGTCCAAAGCCCCCCTCAAAAAAAAAAACTGGTGAGAATAAAGGCTCCTAGGTAATAAAACAGGGGTATATTCAAAGAAAAGTTTGGGTGGGGGTATAGAATGTTTATAGAGGGGACAAGAATGGAAGGTTAGTTTGCAGTTAGGTCATGACAAGCCTTGACAGCTGATCTCAAGAGTGTTAATCAGGTAGGCACTAGAGAGCCATAAAGAACTCTTGAGCAGCTGAGTGATGTGGTCACCATTATGCCTTAGGAAAATTAGTGTACATTGTTTCCTGTTCCAGATTTACTCTTACCTTTTGTCCAGAATTTGTACTGAAATCTTTTCTTTTCCTCGGGCCATTCTTCTTTTTCTGTAAGCAGTAAGTGGAAAAGGCAAGACTCCACTTCGAAAGAGGTACAACTCCCATCAGATGGGCCAGTCGAAGCAGTTTCCTCTCGAGGAAAGCAGCTGTGAGAAAGGCTGTCAGGTCACCAGTGAGCAGATCAAAGCCGATATGAAAGCAGCTAGGGATATACCTGAAAAGAAAAAAAACAAGGATGTTTATCCCAGCTGCAGCAGCACCACCGCCAGCACAGTGGGAAACTCCAGCTCACACAGCACTGCTTCTCAAAGCCCCGACTTTGTAAGGACGGTGAACAGCAGCGGCTCTTCCGAGCCTAGCCCTACAGAAGTGGATGTGTCCAGGCAGTGTGTCTGCTCCCCCGGTGGGTCAGAGGACTCTGAGGCCATGGAGGAGGGAGATGCAGAGAGTTCTGTCTGCCCCAGATGCTGCTGTCACAGGCCCCAGGAATCCCAAAGGAGAACTAGCAGGTGTTCTGATGAGGAACGTCCTTCAACCAGCCGAGCCTGTGTTGTGAATGGCCCGGATGGTACGAGATCCGCCTTTTCCTTTAGGACTCTGCCACAAGGGGGGTCTTCAGGCCCAGCACATGATGAGAGGACTAATGGGAGTGGCTCTGGGGCTACAGGTGAGGACAGGAGGGGGAGCTCCCAGCCTGAGCGCTGTGACGTGCAGTCTAATGAAGACTACCCTCGGAGGCCCCTAACAAGGGCCAGGAGCAGACTCTCCCATGTACCGCTGGTATCTGAGTCAGGTATGACAATGCTGCCAGGATTAGCTACTGCAGGTTAGCACCAGAGAAGAGCATCTGCTCATTCTAAAGGTTTTCTTATATAAAGCCAGTTTGGCAAATTGATTTCTGTGTTTGGGTTCTATGATCATATAGATCTTGAGCTAATTTTCAGTAGTGGGATGGGAGTGGGGAGTGGGGGTGGCATGTAAAACAGCTTGTAAGATATCCAGGCACGAAAAGCTTAGATAGTTATGCTTCTAAAAAAAGTATAATTGTGTATATGTATTGACCTTAAATACTGTACTGATTCTGATGTGTTATTCCCAATATATAAACTCTGCTCCCATTCCACATTCAGAAGTCTTAACTTTTAAGACTTAACTAGTTAAGTTTTAAAACCTTAGCCAAAAGGTAAGGACTGTAAGTTGTTGGAGCTGGGGGAGCACAGCATATGGGTATACCCCTATATCTGCTTCTGCAGTATTTAGTAATTTTTTCCAAAGTCTAGTTTGTTTCCAGTCAGGTTTGCCAGGAGATAAGCAGGTAAGTAAGTGGTTTAGCTGAGAATTATTTTGATGAAGAAATACTCAAGATGTACATATGTATACAGTTTCATTAATATTTATTTGTATGCCAAGGCATTGAATTTGGTAGGGGTAAAGCACATTTCTTAATTATAGTTCTGTTTATATTTCTGATCTTATTTTTAAATACTCTCTGCTGCCTTTATTAAGTTGTATATAGCTGTCAATGAATAATAATACATTTTATTATCTCTAAGTCTCACTCAATTTTAAAATTTTTACATCAACACCCAGCACAAAGTACCTTTTTATATACTAAGTAGAGTTGATTAAATCATGTGGAGTTAAACTAACAAAAGCAAGCTTTCGTAAGATAAATATGAGACCTTACTTATGTACTGTTATCAGTCATAAACTCAAAGTATATGAGTTTTATTTGAAGATTTTATTATGCTTTGTAAACATTAGTTCGGCCATGATGAAAATACTTTTCCCAGCTTGAATTTTAAATGCTTTTTATCTTTTTTAATACATAACATGGATTTACCATTTTAATCATTTTGTAGTATATAGCTTATTAGCATTAGGTATATTCACATTGTTACGCATCCATCACCACCATCCAGCTCAACTTTTTCATCGTCCCACATTGAAAGTCTGTGCCTGTTAAACAGAAGCACCTCATTAGGACACTCTTTGTTGTATGGTTTTTCATATTTGTAAAGTCAGATCTACATGTTTAGTTTTGTGATATCTTTATTTTTATGCTGTGGAAAGCCTTCCGTACACCTGGCTCAGATAATTGTTCACATCTCCTCATTCTTTTATTCATGTATTTGTTTATTTTAGTTTAAATCTTTATTATAATCTTTGGGAACTGTTTTTTAATTACAAATTGTCACCTAATTGTCTCAGCACTACTTATTGACATCCATCCTCATCATTTTTTTGAAATACTCTTTTATCATGTACTTTGCCTCTGTTGCAGTTTACCTCTTGGCATGAGGTCCTATTCCAGTGTTCTGTCCTCTTTCATACTCTTTGCAAAATTTCCTTGGTTAGTCATGCATTTATCACTTATTTTTATAGTTTTATAATTTGTCAAGTTGCAGAAACAAACATTCCTATGTTTTGTTTGTAATTCCTTTACATTGATGGACAAAAGATAATGATCAGTTTTTGAGTCTTCCTATTTAGGGACTATTTTTGTCTCCTGTGCCTTGGTAAAGTTTTAAGAGTTGTTACTGTTTTTGGCGGGGGTGGCGGGGGGTGTTGCCTGTGTTTTTAATATGGGTCCTTCACATTAACCATCTTAGGGGAGGGGGTTTGACTTCTTTGCCTTATGTTCTGTTATTCCCTTTGCCACTTTCTTCTGACTTGTTTCGTGACTAGAACTTTTTCTTAGGTTAAATAATTTACTAGAATTAAATTATATAGTGCTTTTTACTTTTTAGGTAAATTATATCTATTGTCTTATTGATTTTTTTAAATTCCAATTTGGGAAGACTTATAATGTCTATATTTAATGTGTATAATGTATATGGTAGGTAAATTACTTTTTAATATTTTTAAACACAATACAAATGTTCATTTTCTTTCAATAACAGCTTTTCTGGGGAAATTTCAAACTGCTGATTTTTAAATTATCCATATCTCTTTTGGGAAGAACAAGTTATGTGGGTGACTTTCAGTTTGCTATTTTTAATCTAGCATGTTTTTTTTATATCTGTTGGCCATTCTGCTTTAAAAGTTTTAAGGAGAAAAGTCCAAACCAGTAAAGGAACAAACATGACTGAGTGTTACAGATATTTTTAAAATCACTTCAAAGAAAATATTTGAGTTTTTAATTTGGTTTTTTATTTATGGCCCTATGTAGTGTTAAAACCATGTTAGAAGTAGTATTTGTCGTGTGATTTCCTATATTAGGAATAAATGCCTGTAAGTTGTTCTTTTTCTCCTCATTGTATAATGCTTTATAAAATAAATATCATAAAAATAACTAACTGGATTGTCAAAGAATGGCATTTAAGATGAGTATGATACAGTTCTCATGAATACTAACCTCTTCCTTAACACCCATAACCGCATTGGTCTGCTTTTCTGTGCTTCTGTAGCATCTCAACTAATGTCGATTACACTGTGTATTGTAATTCCGTGTTTTACTGTCTATTTTTCCAATAGACTATGAGCTCCAAGAGGGCAGGGACAGTGCCTGCTTGCTCACCATAATATTCCCAGCTTCTAGCACATGTCTTACATGGTATGGGTCTTGAGTGAATAATTGTGAACTTAATAAGTGGTAGGAGCCATCATCTGAGGTATGTTGATGCTGGTGGATGTATAAAATCACTAAAGATTGTCCCTAAACAAAGAAGGAGGCATAAGGAAAAAGCACAATGAACTCTGTTTTCTTTTTACATTGGGAAGCATTTGTTTTTCAAAATTATCTACATATAAAATGTGACTTAGTTTTATAATTTTTCTTAGAAAACAAACTGCCAATTTGGGTACTCAGGAGAATAGGAAATTTAACTTTGAGCACCATATTCTGATCAGTTGAAGAGTAGGGGAGGGAAACAATCCATGATGGTGAGAGGCTGAAGACTGGAGCGTGAAAGGAGAGTGCTGATAGAAGAGCCTTATTTGGACGCTGTGATGAAGGAGTGAAAGCAACCCTGTTTTGCTTTTGTGGTGCTGGGAGAGGGAACCAGGACTTACTATTGGTTGAAACAGGTGTGTGAAACTTGGCTGTTGTATGAAATGGTGCTGCTGTTAGATTCCCTGTCAGTGAAGATGATTAGATTATTCATGCAGCTCCTTCAGGAGTACTGTGTAAGTCGGCCTTCAGTGTATCAGTAGTTTTCTTTTCCAGAAACCCGGGGTTTTTTGCTTGGGTTCAAAGTCCTTGGAGGAAGTTTGATAGGTAAAAACTCTTGGACTCCCTTCTAGGCTTCAACCAAAGTAGCTGTCTTCAGTTGTTTTGCGTAATATTTCACAAAGATTTTGAGTGGTAGAGGGAAGAGTTCTGGTATATTGAAAAGAGAAAAAAACCACTTGAACTGGTTGTATAGAGTTCCTATATAACCCCAGGCCTTTGGGAATTTTCGGTATTTGTACCTTGTTTCCCTTTCTTTGTGGTCTTTCAGGTTAGAAGTGAGAGAGTTACCAAGTGGAATGTTTATAATCTAGTAGTAGTATGCAATATGGTGGGATTTAATTAATTAATGTCAACCTTCATTCAGTATATGCTCTGCTACAGAATGACTCTAAATGAAGACAGTGATTTAGTGTCTTGTCTTGGAAAATATATGTGCTTGTTAAGTTTTTGAGATGAATTTCGAACTTGTACTTAAATAATATCAACATGATATTTGATGATTATATAACGAAACAATAATGTTTTAGAACAATACTAGTAAATGAATTAGAGCCTTACTAGGCAGGGTTTGAAAGTGAAAGTGAAGCATTGGAGAAGGAAATGGCAACCCACTCCAATGTTCTTGCCTGGAGAATCCCAGGGATGGGGGAGCCTGGTGGGCTGCCATCTATGGGGTTGCACAGAGTCGGACACAACTGAAGCAACTTAGCAGCAGCAGCAGGCAGGCTTTGGCAGATGAGTAATTGCAGGTTTTCTAGCACAGTCGTAAATACCTTGGTAAACTGTTTTCTTTTTCCATGTCTGAGTTTACTTATTTGTAAAGCAAGGTGAATAATCTATCTCAGAGGGCTGTTAACAGGATTAAATTAGTTAATGTAAGTAAAACCCTGAGAAAAGTGCCTGACACACAGTAAGCGCTCAGTAAATATTTTCTATTATTGTTGCTCCATTGATGTATCTCTGATGCTGTCAGTCATTCAGTGAATGCTGATTGCCATTTCATTCAATAAATGTTCATTTTAGCTCATCGTTAGCAGCTGACATTGATACGAAGATGAAATAAGACAATGTTGTTGTCTTCAAGGAGCTTTTAGTTAAATGGAGACATAAAACATATACAGGGAATTATAGAACCAGATGTTTGGGGATCCAGGTGACTTATTAGAGCAGGTAGCATTTAAGCTGGACCTTTCAGGGATGGATAGTATTTCATAAATTGAAGTCAGGAAAGGTGGGCAGGAAAAGCTAAAATGATCAATGACTTCAGAGCCATTGGCAATAGGAGATGACTAGGATATGGTATGGGGTAAAATTGAGAAAGGTTGGGGCTAAAGTATAGCTCCAAATGTCAGGCATCAATATGTATTCCCTAAGCAGCAGTCAATGATTTAAAATTGTTTAGCAGGAAATCAGTGAGTTTAATCTTACCAGTAGTATTTAGGATGGGTTGAGTGTCTAGAGACGAGAATGTTGATTAGACTGTTGGAATGGCCCAGGTGTGAAGAGCACGGTGTATATTTGATGTTGGTATGTTTGAGACAGTGGAAGGTTATCTTATTTTGGAAGTCATTTGGAAATGGCAGTCTGTTTGTATTCCTTTGAGAATCAAGTAGTAGAACTGAGAGTTGCCTTAATGGAGTTTATACCTATGCATTTGAATGTGCTCTCTTTGAAGGAAAGACAACAAAGCTAAAACTTTAATTTCCTCTCACCTTTTTTAGAAGTTGCCAAAACAAAGCCACGTCATGCCATGAAGCGGAAGCGGACAGCGGATAAGTCCACCAGTACCAGTGATCCTGTGATTGAGGATGACCATGTGCAGGTGAAGGGGAACACCTTCACTCACCTTTCAGTCCTGCCAAGTCCTGAATAAAGTGTCCGTCTTTACATATTTTCTTTGCCCTATAGAGAAGAGATTGGTAGTAGTTGCTTCTCAGTTGTGCCAGTGAAAACATTTTAGTTTTGTTTTTTTAAAGAAAAAGTACATACTCTAGAAGGTACATCTTTTAAATTTTTTTCCTTGTAGGTCCTTGTATTAAAATCCAAAAATCTTGTTGGAGTCACTATGACCAACTGTGGAATCACAGATCTAGTGCTGAAAGACTGTCCCAAGATGATGTTCATCCATGGTATGTACTTAGGCCCATGTCATACTACAGCATCTGACTGAGCTTCAAGGATTAAAGTCTCATAAATGCTATGATAACATTACTGTATTGCTTTTTCAAAAGAATCAGTTAGATTTTTCTAATTCTGTCCTCATTCTGTAGTTCTCAACTCTGTAGTATTTGCAAGGGGTCCTGTGTGGAGACTTAGTTTCTCTTTTAATATAGACTCTCCTCCAGTTTCCTCCTCAAGATAATTGCAACTTGATCTGACAGAGGTTAAGTCAACAGCATTTTTGGGCTTTGGAGTCAAGTAGGCCTCACCTTGAATCCTTCTTTGCTATTTTCTAGCTGTGGTGTTGGACATGTCTTTACGTGTGTGTTTACAGAGGGAGTGGTGACTGGGCCTTAAGTGCTTGACTGCTCTGGATGTGATACCATCAATCATAACCTCAGTTCGAGGCACATCACCCTTAGTCCAGGCCCTACTTTTCTTTCCAGTCCCATGTGTCCCTCACTGCCAGTCCCTTTGGCTCCCATTACCTCTGGTTGTGTATTTAATATAGATCCTTCCAGTACATTTCTCATGTCTTTTTAATATACATATTTATCTCTGAGCAAATAAGTGAGTTATTAAAAGTTTAAAATTTTTAAATTGAAAATGTATGAGTTAAAAGCTTCAGATACATAGTATGCCTCGTGCATTATCTGTTTATTTTTCCATTATACTCAAAATTGTTTTTGATACTATCCATGAAAAATCATTAAGAACTGACTTGTTTCTTGCTTTGTGCAACTTATGTATTCTGCATTGATTTTTTTCGGTCTGTAAAGTGTACATAATTATACTTCATAAAGCATTTGCCAAGGTTTAATGGAGTGATTGATACATGCTTACATATATGTATATGATATGTGAGATTAAAAAAAAGGAAGGGGGTATTTTTCTGAAATTGGTATCTTACTGTAGTTAAATGTGTCACATTTACTTTTCTCTATAACCTCGGATTCATTTTGATATTTGGCAAAACTAATACAATTATGTAAAGTTTAAAAATAAAATTTAAAAAAAAATGGGAAGAATATTTAATCATGTTTCAGAGCAGCACTTTAAGTAGTACTTTCTGCAGTGATGGAATATTCTGTATCTCTATTGTTTTATATGTAACCACTGGCTACTTGTGACTTTTGAACATTTGAATTGTGACTAGTGTCTGAAGAACTAAATTGTTTTATTACATTGTAGTTAATTTAAATTTAAATAGCTCCAGGTATCTCGTGACTACCATACTGGACTGTACAACTTTAGACCAAAGTATCCAAATATTTCTGAGTTGTTTTTTTTTTTTTTTTAAAGGTTCTGGTTTTATACTGTGATAAGAATTGAAATGAGCACTGCTTATTCCCTATGGGCAAATGAAAGATAACATGTGAACCATTACTCATAAAGTTGTATAGGTCAATAGTTGCTATCATTCATCCTCTTCAATAAACATTTCCTAAACAATTCCTGTATTTAAGCAAGTCATTCTCTGAGACTTGAATTTCTTGTCAGTAACATCTTAGATAGGAAAAGGTACCTTCACCTCCCTTCTAGCATGAGGGTGACAGTCCTCCTTTGAATGGGACAGAATCATATTTTCAAGTTATTTTGATGACAGTCACTTGTCCTGTATAATAATACTTGGCCTGTGTTAAATATGTTTTTATCTGCAGTATTTTATGCTAATGAAAGATGTGCCAGTCCTCCAAAGAGGATTCCAAATAGGCTATATTCGTTGCTCTGTTATTTTGTATGAATTATTTGTAGATCTTACCTTTGTTTTCATTTTGTAGCTACAAGATGCAGGGTACTGAAACATTTAAAAGTAGAAAATGCACCAATCGTAAACCGATTTGATTATGCACAGTGCAAGAAACTGAATATGGATCAGGTACTAGACCAGATACTAAGGATGCCTCCTGAGAGAAACCGTATCATATACCTACGCCCCATGCAGCAGGTAACGAGCTCTGCTTCTTTTTGGTGATGACATATTGCACTCATCCTTTTTTTAGTCTTCAGCCTTTTTAAAATTGGCTTTTATTCATTTGCTGAATCCACAGTAATGTTTCTTTGGATTCTCTAGTTTTTTAACCAACCTAGACTATCTTGCAGTTTTCTGCATCAGGGCTTCTCTAATAGATCATTGTGAGGCTTTTAGCAAGTTATATGATGAAGAGAGTTGTTTTTCAACAAGTTTTTATACTTACTAAAAGTTGCCTGTGATAAAGAGCAGACTCTGGTTTCAGACTTCCTGGTTCCAGCTCTGGTTCACTGATCTGTAGCAGATTGCTTGACTTCTGTGTTTTAGTTTCTTCATCTCTAAAATTAGAAGAATAAAAACCTGCAGTTCCTGTAATGGTTAAATTAATACATGTTAAGTGCTAGCATAGTTTCTGGCATATACCAAACAATCAAATGATAGTTGCTGTTATTACCATTATCATTATTAAGAGTAAACATTTTATAGTATCCATATGAGATGATGGCTGTTAGCTGAACCTTTTGTGGTAAAATTTCACAGTGTATATATTACTAAATCATCATGCTATATACCTTAAGTGTATACAGTGATGTGTGTCAATTATTTCTCAGTAAAACTGGGGGAAAAAGAGTAGCATTACATGTAAAACTGCTTGATGTCAAAAGAACGTTTAAAGGAAATAGTAACCTTTAAACAATCAGTGTTTTCAGTCAGTGTTTGAACCTGGCCTGGAAAGAGTCATTTCAGTACACAGATTGCTTGTTGAGTGTTTATAATTTGCTGGGGCTGAAAAATACCCAGATCATCATCCTTCCCTTGAGAAGTTTGCCTTTCCATGAAGGAGGTAGACATGGATGTCATTAAGATGGCAAAGTGGGATTTCATAAGTATAATAGGGATGCAGTGTGAACAAAAGCTACAAGGAAGCAAGGAAATGTGTTCTGTCTTTAGGAATGGACAGTAGTCCAGTTAGAATGAGGTGTATGGTTCTACACTCACAGTTCTATAATATATTGTCTTTAAACCTCTAAAGGACATACTCAGAAGTGAATTGCTGGGATCAGTTACCTAAATCCAGATTCTCTGGTTTAATGTGCGTTTATACAACAGTGAGATGTAAATTGTTGAGCTTGCTAGACAGATGAATTTGCTTAGCCTTATTCCTAGCATGGCAAGTTGTGTTCAGGGCAGAATGTGACTATTTGATTTTCAAATCAGCCAAAGATTCAAAAACTGAGGTCCCAAGGAAAGATTGTTCAAGCCGAGGAGATAGATTGCTAAGGCATTCTCTTCCTTGGTTCCAAATCCTCTCTGGTATTTTCCACAGGTGGACACACTAACATTGGAGCAGAAGCTGTTTAGTGGTCCCTACCCCTATCATATCTGTATTATCCATGAATTCAGTAACCCTCCCAATGTCCGGAACAAGGTGCGCATTCGCAGCTGGATGGACACAATAGCAAACATTAACCAGTAAGTAATCTGCAGCCCTGACAGCCTTCTGTATCATTCTGTGGAGCAAGGACACCCAGAAACAAATTCTAATTGTTTTTTATTTTAAATGATTTCATCCAGGCTTTTCAGGCACTGACACACATGAAATATGTGAAAATAATAAGGGAAATAAGACTTAAAACTAAAATGCATACATGTGTGTTTGTAACATTTTATTTCCAAGCTTAAAAACCACAAGAACAGGCTGTGCATGTACCTTTAGTTTCACGCCTTTAGCCTACAGCATGTTTGGTTGGTTGTGGTGGTTTAGTCGCTAAGTCGTGTCCAACTCTTGAGACCCCATGGACTGTAGCCTGCCAGGCTCCTCTGTCCACGGGATTCTCCAGGCAAGAATACTGGAGTGGGTTGCCATTTCCTTCTCCAGGGGATCTTCCTGACCCAGGTGTCAAACCCAGGTCTCCTGCATTGTAGGCAGACTCTTTAACAACTGAGCTACAAGGGAAGCCCCACAACATGTTTAAAAGAGGTCAAATTAAAGATCTTAAAAAACTCGCATTTAAAAACAAAAAAAAATGATTTATTTTTGGCTCCACTAGGTCTTTGTTGCTGTGCATGGGCTTTCTCTAGTTGCAGTGAGCAGGGGCTACCCTTCACTGTGGTGCACAGCCTTCTTCTAAGGGTGGCTTCTTTCGCTCTGGAGCACGGGCTCCAGAGCATGTCGGCTCCAGTAGTTGGGGCCCACCAGCTTGGTTGCCTTATGATATGTGGAATCTTCTTGGAACAGGGATTGAACCCGTGTCTTCTGCATTAGCAGACGGATTCTTAACCACTAGACTGCCAACCCACTCCAGTATTCTTGCCTGGAAAATCCTATAGACAGAGGAGCCTGATGGGTTACTGTCCATGGGGTAGCAAACAGACACAACTTAGCAACTTAGCATGGACCACCAGGCAAGTCCAAAACTGTGATGTTTTATATCATCAGAATATATCCATCAGTCTTTATGCATTTGTTATTTTAATATTTTGTTTGAGGTCTTCATTAGAATCGAGGCAAGACACATTTTGATATTTCCTTTCTAACTTATATCCCAACTTTTTTTTCAGTTTTATAGTTTTTTAATTTTTCTTGTTGCCTCCAGAGAGCTCATTAAGTATGAATTCTTCCCTGAAGCCACACGAAGTGAAGATGACTTAAAGAAGTACCCTAAGTATCCCTGGGGTAGAGAAATCTATACATTAGAAGGTGAGCATTTGTTTGTAAATGGTTGGAAAGCTAAATAGCTGTTAACTAACTAGATGGAGAGACATGTCTTAGGGAAGATAGGAGTAGGAGCCTTACAGTTTGTCAAAATAATGGGAATATTAAATATCTGCAGGTAGCAGGGCTGAGATAAATATTGCTCTCCCTGTATGAGTCTTTGCCATCTCTAAAATAATCAACAGTATTGAAACAAAAAGTAAAAGAAATTGGAACTTGATACAGCTTGAGTTGCAGTGACTTGAGGGAACCTGTGTTAGCCTCTTTATTTGTGTATAAACATATACACACACACATAAAGGGAGAGAAACTGAGGCTTAATGAAAGCCAAGGATGATCAAAATCACATGACCAAGTAGTAGCAGAGCTAGAATTGGAATCCATAGCTCTGGTGCTGCTTTCGAAATGCACAGCATTTGGCCCTGTCCTTACTTCCCCACCAGTAGCACTGTTGATCTGTCTTCTAGGTGTTGTGGATGGAGCACCGTATTCCATGATTTCAGACTTCCCTTGGTTGAGATCACTACGGGCAGCAGAACCTAACAGCTTTGCCAGATACGATTTTGAGGATGATGAAGAAAGTAATTATGACCTGACTTGATTTTTATTCTCTAGTTTGAGAGTTAGATCCTGAGTATTTTGTTTGCATTATAAGCAGTGCAGCTTTTAATCACTTCCCATATGAATGTTTTTGCTTTTTATTATTATTTGGTTCTCCCCTTGCTCAAAAAACAGAATAGCTCTAAATGTGTACAATAGGGAATCATTGACTTAACTAGGGATGTGTAGGAAGGAGCCCTTCAGACAGATTTTCCTGCCTAGTTTTTTTTTTTTTTTTTTTTTAACCTAAATGTTGATGATCTTGTTACTCTTTTATTAAAGAATTGGTCAATTATATTGTTTCAAAATTGTTCCACTTATACTAATTATTCTGCTAATTATGAGCTGCTGCTTGTTGGGTAGCTTGTGGGAACTTAACAGTTTAGGTGTAGATTTTGGAGGAAATAGATTTCATAAACTAAATGTACATATTTAGTTTATGTACATATTTTACGTCTCTGGTGCATTTTCTCCTTGGGCCTTTAACCATATGCACTGTTTTTGGCATCAAAAATAGTATTATAACCACACTGATGGGAACCTATTCCATGAGCTAAACATACATCAGTACGCTGCATGAGAGTATACAGGCATATCTCATGGACCAGCTTAATCAGAGTAGCTTCCCAAATGATTTTGATAATCTTGTTTCCCCTTTGCTTTCTACTTTCCAAGGCACCATCTATGCTCCTCGAAGGAAAGGGCAGCTGTCTGCAGACATCTGTATGGAAACAATAGGAGAGGAAATTTCAGAGATGCGTCAGATGAAGAAGGGTGTGTTTCAGCGAGTAGTGGCGATCTTTATCCACTATTGTGACGTCAATGGAGAGCCTGTTGAAGATGACTACATTTAACTGGCCCTCTTCTCTCTAGCTGGCCTGGGAGTGCTGCTGGGGCCGTCCAGCTGCCAACAAGCCCCACAGAGACTTGGGGGTGTTCAATTGGGAGGCCTGGGCTCATTTTGGTGTATAGAAAATGTATCAGGAACATTGAAGTTGTATACAAAGATATGTACATAGAGGAGATATACAAAGATACTTCCTAAGTACCAGCTTTATATCATATGTTTATACAATTTAATTTAAAAGTTCATTTTAATGAAGGCAGGTAATTGGAAAGAGTTCATTTTGTTCATTTTTCCAGACTTAGTTCATAAAGTATCACTCTTTGGCTGAGCCCCCATTTACTATATTCTTAATAATCACTGTCATCCCCTTAAATCTGTGCCTTTTTCTTCTCGAGCAAAGCTGTTTGAGTAAATCTGTTGAAGAGTCTTTTTGTCTTGTGCTCTTTTGTGTTTATTAAAACTCCAGCTAAACCTTATAGTCAGAGGCGGCTATATGTTTCTGTACAAAGTTGTGGTTCTTTTTTCTCTTGGTATTATAGTTGCCGTATTTCTTAAAATGAAGTTAAAAAAAGACTCATGAGTTTGAGGGGGAAATGGAAAAGTTTCCAAAGCATTTCTAGTTATTTATTTCCATATTCAGTTGTGTATATGCTTTATCTTGAATATAAAAATAAAAGCTTATTAAAACTTTTTTTCTTGCCTTGGAACTGAATCGCTCATTTTAAAGAAGAGGAGCAAATACTATGCAGCAAAGGAATGTGTAGAGTTGTGTCTAAGTAACATTTTAGTGTAATCCAATTTCTGATCGCTTTTTTAAAAGTTCTGTGGCTGCAAAATGTTGAACTCACAGACCTCTTTTTGATAGAACACAGAGCAGCAGAATTTCCCCAGATGCCTTGTCTTCGGGAAATATCCTTTCTCGAGGAGAGAAATTTACCTGATACACAGCAGTGATAAATGCAGTAGTATCACAGTGTCCAGGATGAAGGCAAAAAAAGCTTTAGAGCAACACCTGCATTTGGGTGCTGGCTTTGCCAGTTTCTAGCTGAGTAACCGCAACAAACTACATAAACTGAAGGTCTGTGGGAATATTTTATAATCTCTTTCCAAATAGAATACGTAATTACAGTCTGTATGAGGTGTTAAGTGTCCAACCCCTTCATTTACAGGGGATTAATTGAAGCCTAGAGGGAAAATGGCTTCCCATGGTCAGGGGCGGATTAAGGTCAAGCTGGACAAGAATTCTAGTGTCTGATTCCTACCAGGCTGCCTCTGTCTTCATCATTAATACTTAAAGACAAGGTGTTGGCAAGTATTTACTAACACTGTTAAATCAGTTTCTTAAGACTGTAATTAAATTTGCCTATTTATATTACAAGAATGGTGTGGCATTCAGTCATCTCTTCATTACCTTGTTTTTAACTCATCTACCTCTCTTCTAAGAGTGTATTCCACTCTCCAGGTGAGACCTGTGACCACTAAAATGTGGGAAACAAATAACAGGACGTTCTAAAGATTTCAAAGTAATACAGAGCCCCCAACTCAGCCAAGACTCATCTAAACCTGTTTTTTCACTGTGACCATAACATGTGTATGTGTATGTTAGTTTCTCAGGCATTTCCAACTCTTTGCAACCATCTTGACTGTAGCCCACCAGGCTTCTGTCCATGGAATTTCTCCAGGCAAGAATACTGGAGTGGGTAGCATTCTCTTCTCTAGGGGATCTTCCTGACCCAGGGATCGAACCCAGGTCTCCTACATTGTAGGCGAATTCTTTTACTATCTAAGCAACCAGTGAAAGTTGCTCAGTCGTGTCTTGACTCTTTGCAACCCCATGGTCTATACAGTCCATGGAATTTTCCAGGCCAGAATACTGAATGGGTAGCCTTTCCTTTCTCCAGGGGATCTTCCAAACCCAGGAATCAAACCCAGGTCTCCCGCATTGTGGGTGGATTCTTGACCAGCTGAGCCACAAGGGAAGCCCCAAGAGCCACCAGGGAAGCATAAACATAACCAAATCTAAGTAATGCTTTTGGCTTAAAACTCAACATTCAGAAAACTTAAGATCATGGCATCTGGTCCCATCACTTCATGGCAAATAGATGGGGAAACAATGGAAACAGTGACAGACTTTATTTTGGGGGGCTCCAAAATCACAGCAGATGGTGACTGAAACCATGAAATTAAAAGACACTTGCTCAAAAGACACTTGCTCTTTGGAAGAAAAGTTACGACCAACCTAGATAGCATATTAAAAAGCAGAGACATTATTTTGCCAACAAATATTCATCTAGTCAAAGCTTTGGTTTTTCCAGTAGTCATGTATGGATGTGAGATTTGGAGTATAAAGAATAGCTGAGTGCTGAAGAATTAATGCTTTTTAACTGTGGCGTTGGAGAAGACTCTTGAGAGTGCCTTGGCCTGCAGGATCCAACCAGTCCTTCCTAAAGGAAATCAGTCCTGAATATTCATTGGAAGGATTGATGCTGAAGCTGAAACTCCAATATTCTGGCCACCTGATGCAATGAACTGACTTCGTTTGCGAAGACCCTGATGCTAGGAAAGACTGAAGGCGGGAGGAGAAGGGTTCAACAGAAGATGAGACAGTTGGATGGCATCACCGACTCAGTGGACATGAGTTTGAGTAAGCTCCGGAAGCTGGTGATGGACAGGGAAGCCTGGCGTGCTGCAATCCATGGGGTCACAAAGAGTTGGACACGACTGAGGGACTGAACTGAAGTAAAATGCTTAGATTTAAAGCCACTAGAGGCCGCTGCTCTCTAACTTTTGTTGGTTTACTGTTGTCTCAATGTCTCACCTGATCCACTCTTAGAACAAGCAGACGTACAGCAGGGAGCGCTTAAATCATTCAAGATCCCCAGACTGGAACAACTGAAAAATGAAACTTGGAAGATGCCTACCATCGAAGGCAAATTGTCTGTAGAATGAAAGGCTGGATAGTGATTGCCCTAAAGCAGCTGTCAGCACACTTTTTCTGTTCAGGGCCAGAGAGTAAATATTTTAGGTTCAACTATGACAACCACTCTGGTGGCTCAGTGGTAAAGAACTAGCCTGCTAATGCAGGATACCTGGGTTCAATCCCTGGGTTGGGAAGATCCCCTGGAGAAGGAAATGGCAACCCACTCCAGTGTTCTAGCCTGGAGAATCCCATGGACAGGATCCTGGCAGGCTACAATCCATGGGGTTGCAAAGAGTCAGAAACAACTTAGCAACTGAACGACAAACAATATGACAACCACTCAGTTTTGCTGTTGTGTGAAAACAGCCATAGAGGAAACCTCAAGGAACGGGTATGGCTGTGTTACAATACAACTTTATTTTTGGAAACAAATCTGAATTTCACATAATTTTCACAAAAGTGTCACAAAATATCTTGTTTTCCAATCACTTTAAACAGTAAAAACCAGTCTTGGTTTGCAGGCTGGAGGATTTAGTCCCTAAGTTCTTTGCCTGTACCTACCTGCGATAGCAGAGTTGCCTGTTGGTCCATTCAGTTGTGCGTAACCAGCCCTTGGTGCAGTGTCTGGCAGATATTTTAAAGACCTTAAGAAATGTTTCATGAATGAGTCGCCAGTCCAGGTTCGATGCACGATACTGGATGCTTGGGGCTGGTGCACTGGGACGACCCAGAGGGATGGTATGGGGAGGGAGGAGGGAGGAGGGTTGAGGATGGGAAACACATGTATACCTGTGGCGGATTCATTTCGATATTTGGCAAAACCAATACAATATTATAAAGTTTAAAAATAAAATTTATTAAAAAAAAATTTTCATGGATGGATTACTGAATTAATGTCACTTTTAGAGAATCAGGCCAGGTGTGTGAGTCCTAACAATCTCCAAATAATAGCTGATGCCACAGTTCTTCCAGGAACTTCATATTGGAATCAAAAAACTCAGGCTCATATTCTGACTCCATCAGATGACTGCTGGGTGCTGTGGCTGGTCAAAACCCTTAGATTGGAGCTTCAGTTTCCTCGTGTAGAAAGGACTAACACCCATGCCACACGGCAGATGTGAAGGTCCAATGAGAGCTTTCAGTAAACTGGACAATGTGATGCAAGTGGAAGTAATGCTTCCACCATAATCCCCTTTATTGTGAAAGGGTTATCTTTTTTTTTTTTTTAACCTAATCATACTATAACCTGTTCCTTAGACCAGATCCCAGGATGATAAGAAGCAGAGATAGAACTGGTGAGGCCATTATGAAGAAGCAATGATACCAAGAGGATATCCCTAGTGACTCAGTGTCTCCACCTGCCAATGCAGGAGACACAGGTTTGACCCCTGGGTTGGAAAGATACCCTGGAGGAGGAAGTGGTAACCCACTCCAGTATTCTTGTCTGCGAAAATCCCACGGGCAGAGGAGCCTGGCAGGCTACAGTCCATGGGATCATAAAAGAGTTTGATGCGACTTAGCGACTAAACAATAACAACAATATGATGAAAACATTTTTAAAATGTTTTACCAAGTGCTGACCATATATATCCTTATACCAACACTTTAAAATATGTATGATCATTAGTTCCCTACTTACTGCTGGGGAAACATGTTCAATAGGTTTAATATCTTGCTTACAAACAGACTGCTAAGAAGTGATGGAAGCAATCTGACTCTAAAGCCCATGCAACTGAGCAAAGTGGCTTAGTTCCTCAAAGGGAAGGAGACCAGGAGAGGCCCATCTGAGACAGCCCCATCCCCACCCTCCACCCCCGCCCAGGGAAGATGCCTATCAGAGTTCCTGCTGCCACTTAAACCTGAAGCAATTTCTTGACCTTCATATGTTAGCACAGCCCCAGAAGAATAGAGGCTGCTGATTTTCTGATGCAGGCCTCAAACGCCCCACTCAGATGTGAGATGCAGTAAGAACATAAACAACACTGCAAACTAGACAATGTCTATCGTATGAGATACAGCAACTCAAAGATGAGGAATCACGTATTGCTGTGACATGAAGCTATACCTTAGCAAAGGTAAGTTGCAGTTATACACTGCATCATCTTATATATAACAACAAACCAAAACCATGCATTTGTATATGTACATTTTGACACATATAAATACACAGAATATGTTCTTAAATTATATAAGCCAGATGAGGAGGGCAGTAACTTCTTGGGAGGGGAGTGGAACTGAGTTGGTATCAAGTGGTATTTTGTGGTATCTTTATTATTTGATTATTTTTACTTATTAGATTTTTATTATTTTATTATTATTAGATGGGGATGGCATGCATAAATACATTATCTGTACAACCCATCATTTATGTAGTCAAACATAATTTGCATATTTAGAAATAAATGTTAAGAAGAGGAGGAAGAAAGCACTGAGCTAGGATGGAGTGACCTGGCATATTTTCAGCCCCCATTTCTGCCCCATTTATATGCTTATGCTGTGTTCTTGGGCAAATCAATTTCCGTGACAAAGTCTGCTTCCTTTTCTAGAAAATGAATCCCTTTCCCCAAGCTGCTGGGAGAGGCTCAGAGATCCCACTGTGAAAGTGCAGAGAAGCTGTAAAGGGCCTGCGGTGCTGAGCTAACGGGACGAATGGGAACCTGTCTGCGTGGTGTTTCAGGTTCCAGCTAGAAACGTGAGGAAGTCAAACTGCCTACCACTGGGGCCACTCCCGCTGTGGGGCCACCCCTGCTGATGGTCAGGAACAAGAGACTAATCTCTTTGGCTCACACACCTGATCCCCAAGGTCCATTGCTGGTTATTCAGTGACTCCCGGCTGTTGAATACTGAGAAGACAGACATCAGTAGGGAAAGGTCTTTCCTTCTGATTAATCTTCAGTCTGAATCCCTGCAATGTTTAAAGATGGAAATTGAGGCTCAGAAAGTGAATGGGAGCAGAAGATACAGCAAGTGCGTGGCAGAGTTTCACTCTGGAATAGACATGTCCCTAGCTGCTATCCAGGCCCCAGGCCTACAGGGAGGGACACTCTCAGGCAGCATAGGACAGGGGCCAGCCTCGGCTTGCTCACGGCTCTGTCCTGGAACGGGGCTCAACATGGGGATGTGGAGTCAGTCAGTCCCAACAAGGGACTGTGTCACACACATGTAGGGCCGTGGGGTTTAGAGTCAGACTGACTGCCAGCATTCCCACTCCAAATCCACAGTTCCCAGGTCTATCACCGTGGACTAGTCACCAGACCTCCCAGTGGAGGTGTGCTCATCTGGAAAGCAGGGCAAAATCTGGTACTTATCTTGTAAGGACTTTATGAGGGTTATAGATGATCCATGTAAAGCACTCACCACAGTGCCTAGCAGAAAGGAGCTCATTAGATGTTCCTTCTCGTATTATTGATACATTATATTACTATTATTATTATCATTTTATTATTACCTAAGACATGTTCTGGGGTGAGCTGAAAAAGAAATGGAAAGAAGAAACCTAATCTGAACCTAGTATAACGGTTAAGCAGAAAATATAAGCAGTTTCACTTCCCTTCCATGTTGCCAAACTGTAGGAATGCAGCTTGTCATGAAACCACATTAACTCAAAGTTTGGAAGCTCCTCTCGGGTAAGACCCCTTTCAACTCTTCTTAGCTTAAAGACACCTCATGGGAGGCGGGTGCCCTAACAGCTCTCTGGTACTCACTGTTTCCCCTTCAAACTGGGAAGCAGAGAGCAGGCTCTATTAAATCTTAATAACCTTGTTTTGTTTTCATTTATTTCTCTCTATGGCTGCTTTCTATTTATGGCAATACTGGTTTTCTATTTGGGGTACTGACAGAATGTTTCTTTCTAAAATAAATCTATGTAAAAAACTTGAATTGACTTAAATAAAAATATAAAATAAATTACAGGCAGGACACATGTTTGGTAAAAATCCTTGGGTGACACATGTTAGAACACTCAACAATCCTACCAGCTCAGAGACTTTCTGCATTTTGTAAATGAGATATGTGAGGCAAGCGCTGGTTAAGGAAGGCCCCAAGTGACACGGTGTCTCAAACTCGAGCCTTCACATCCATCCCTGATTTGTTTACATTCAAATCAAATATTCGGCCTCAGTTTTCTAGATTGAATGGAGAAGAGATTGCATGTTATGGCTAGAAGAAGTAAATGCAGTAGTCTTTTTCCCCCCACTCTAGACCAGCTATTACAGTAAGGATTTTAACCAGAGGAAACCAGAGTCATACAGAAAAAGAGAAAAGCAATATTGATCAAAGCAAATATCTCAAAGAGAGATAGAACACCAAAGAGAAAAACGGATAGACAACAAGGCACCAAAAAGACATTATTTTGTTTCTTACTTGAAGAAAATAATGAAGGAATTTAGTTATAGCCACTCCCCAGCAGCCCACCCCCTTTCCCTCCCTCATCCACCCCATGCCCACCCCCCAACCCTCAGCTAGACAGCAATTTGCTACAGCACAGAGCAAGTTAGCAGCATGAAGAGGAAACGGTGAGATGAAAGGTGAAGTCTCAGAAAGGATTTTTTTGCAGACACATACTTGAGTGTTAACTGAAGTTGGTGTTTTATCATTTTTACTTCCTAGCTGCTGATCATAAGCTGGATGGGGAGTGTCAGGGCCTCTACCTGGACAGCCCTGTGGGCTGGAGAGTCAAGGTGCAGAGCAGCACAGGTGAACCCCCTTTATCCCAAGCATGGGGCGGTCTGGCTGTCAAGGCTAATCTGGCAGATGTGGCTGGGGTCGTGTGCCCTCCTCCCTGGGAGCATCCCTTAATGATGTTGCAGGCTTTCTGGAAGAGGATGACCTCAGAGAAGACAGCAAAATACCTCTTCCTTGAAAAGCTCCAGTTCTTCTCCTTCTGACTCTTCCACACACATGCCATATTACCTAGATTCCCAGAAGCCAGAGATTTAAGTAATACCATGCCAGCAGCTGTCCAGATAGAGCAAGTGTGCCTCTGTTTTGTGAGGCTCCAATGTGAGCATTTGGTGTATCACCCACATCATCCCAGCCCTCCTCCAAAGAGACAGCAAAAGATGCTTGTGAGACTCTCGCTGCAAAAGGGACCATCTTCCTGACAATGGCAAGGGCTCCTGTTCCTGCAGTTACTGTTCTTTCCCTGACCCGGGGTGCATGTGACCTCTACAGACCCCACTCATGGGCTGGCCCACATAAGCATATCCAGAGAGTCCAGAAGATACGGACCCGTGACATGGTAGGGTCTCATTTTCCCATCTATGTTGTAATCTTTGGATCCCTGATGAGTTCAAGTTGCCACTTAATATGGGAGACCACCACTGAGAAATAATATTTTGCATAAGCAGATATGCTTGCTATGCTCCTGGGAAAAGAAACATTTCATAGGGAAGAAATCCTACTGTATTTGTGTATGCATGTATCACATATGTATTATATAGTAAAAATTATTTACTTTGGGAGGCATTAAAGTGTACCAGCTGCCTCAAAGCTAGGATTGTCTTAGTCTTTTCCTAAGAAGTCCTTTATCCTTTGAGGAGAACAAAGACCACATTTAGATAGCATGTGGAAAAGTCTGGACTCCCAAATTCACTTATTTCTGCCTTTTCCATGAAAAAGTGAAAATAAAGGACGTGCAATTCTGAGGAGGCATATTAACCCTCAGCACAGGGAGGTTCCCATCAACGGGGTGACCGTTCAGCCTAGTTTATGTGAGATTGAAAAGTTTCCTAGAATGTGGGGCTTTGGGTGCTAAAACCAGGGTGTAGTTCACCCAGGTCTTATGTTGCATCTGACCACCCTCCCCCAATCTGATGGGTCCTTCCCTTGTGGATGAAACGGCTGATAAGGAGGCAACTGTGGCTTCTGGGATCACTTAGGAAGGAAAGTGGGGACAACAGACAAGTAAAAGGGCAAGGAGAACTGGTGAGGTTAGGAACTTCTGGCGCTTCTTTATCTTGTAGTTCGCATTCTATACACTCCCAACTACCCGCCACGTTGCCCCTTCCCTAGGCATCCCCATAAGGACCAGCAGTGAACACTCTCAGTGGGGTTTTTATCAGCAACCAAAAGAGAAGCAACTGAAAAACCACAGAGCCTCCAGCTGAGGGGATAATTCAGTCCAACGTAAAGTCGTTTGGTGTTGGCTTTGACATCAGGGAAGCATCTCCTTAGGAGCTTGGAGGAAATAGGATACCTAAAAAGATGTAGAAAATGGTAGCCCAGGAACTTCACGGGAAGGAGGCCAATGAAGTTTCCCAAGAAAGTAAGCCCCTAAGAAGGGCTTATAGGAGCAACTGAGTTTCCCTCCCAAAATCCGAATTGTAGGACAATTCTCAGTCAACATTCTTGGTAAAAGTGTAAGTCCTTTTCCCACTGTCACGGAAGGGGAGTGAATCAAGATTTATTTCCAATGACTTCACAGCAAGTCTGCCAATGAGAAAATATCTTTAAACACACACACATATACATACACACATCAGACCAGCTGTAAAGAGGCCTTTTGACAATGGATCCAAACCAAAACCTAAGCACAGTTTCCAAAGTGTATCCCCAAGGAAAAAAAAAAGAAAGAAAAATGTTCATGTCTATGAACCAATAAACACTGATGCTTCACTTAAGAAAATTCAGTGCTTCTGGACAGACATCTTGGCACCGACATCAACCTACTTTCTTTGTGAGAGCCTTGATTAATTCACCCACCAATGCACATCCAGAAGAAGATGGCCAGAATGGAATTGTTGAGTTCAGAAAGAAGACTTTAAAAGGTGGCAGATCATGGTCTTCCAATATTTAAGAGCTCTCAGTGGAAGAAGGGGGCCAATTGCTTGGTCCCAGATGCAAGCTACAACAGAGACAAATTTGTGTCCCAACAAAGGAAAGAGCTTCCTTATAACTAAATCTTCTCCGCAATAGAAGGAGCTGTGTTAGGAGGGAGTGAGCTCCTGTCCCTGGAGGTTTACAAGCAGAGCCTGACCAGCCTCCAGGATGCAATGGAGGACGCCGCTTCTGTGTTGGCTGGGAGCCTGCATCTGATGGCACCTGAGGCCTCTTCTCAGCTCTGAGGTCCTCCATGCTCGGCCCTTGGGTCCCATCCAACCCGGTCACCCACATGCCTTCCCTGGGCCCTCGGCCCCATGGCCCCATGGCCCCATGCCTCACAGGTGGTGATGAGGATCAGGAGAAATGCCAGGGTGTCCTGTTCATGCAGACATGAATGGGAATGAATGGCTTAGTTGTGAGCCATGTCCTCAATCAGAAGCATGATTCCAGGGATTCCGGGTCATTGTGTATGGGCAGTTTCTCGAGTTCCTGGTGTCCACTGTGCAGAACTGTGTACCTAAGGAGGAAAAAAAGAAGGCTTGAGAATCTGACAGGCATTCTTCAAGTGTACCAAAGAGAGCATTCCCATCACTCTTGATGTCCTTTCCCTGCACGCTTCTGAGAGCTTGGCGAGGGCTGGGCAAGGGCTGGCACTTCAGCAAGAGGGAAGAGCATCTGAACTGCTCCTTTTAACTGAAGTCCCAGAGGAAAGGACAGATCCAGGGTTATATAGAGTGAGGGTAGAACTGGCATTGGTACTCAGATTTCTTTCCCTGCAACAAAACCTGGAGTTCTCGTGTTACTCATCAAAATGGACCCTATGTGCCACTTCAAGCAGTGTCTATTATAAATAGCTTAGCAGGGGTGGTTCTGGGTTCAGCAATACCCAAGTTCTGAACTGAGATTCATAAACCACTCAGAGCCTGAAAGACAATGTAGCTATACTTTTTAGTTGGATTTCTTCTGGTGACACTGGGGACAGTAACTCAATTAGATGGATCCAACAGCAAGTTGACTCCAAGCATCAGAGTGAACTTTACTATTTTACAAGTGTTTATTATTTTTCTGCAGTATCACACACTTGCACTCAATATGTTAATTGCATTTAAATCAGTCTCAATCACAAGTGGGTCTTGTCATCAGTAATCCAGTTTACAGCATCTGGCAGTGATTCTTTTTGACATTTCTACAGTTTAGAAGGACTATTACCTCTCATTCTCACAGCCAGTGTCAAGTCCATTCAATAAACACACACAAGTTACTTGGCATCATATGTTGACAACCAACTTGGTGGTGGTTTCTCAAGATTTATACTGATGCTTTCCTTTGAATTATATTAATTTATCGTTGACTTGTGTTGACCGGTTGGTATACAGCAGGTACCGTACTAAACTCTCTCCACTCTATATAATCTGTACAACAACCCCATGAAATAAGATTATCTCTATTTTTCATTTAAGCCAAATTACACATAGCCTCAGTGACTTGCCCAAAGGAGTACAAGTAATATGTGAAGATATAACCTATCAGACCTGGTCTATTTGATGCCAGCACCCATGTGCTTAACTGGTTCACACACAAGTCATGGACCAGCTATAAATTTAGAATATTGAGTCTCAACAGAAACAATCTGGAGGCACTTTTGCTTGTCATGGCAGGGGTGATGCTAATGGTATCTAGTGGGTAGAGATCAAAAATGCTGCTAAATATTGTTCGGTGCACAGAATCTACTCCCACAACAAAGAATTAACTGGCCCAAAATGTCCATGGTGCCCTGATCTAGAGTAAAATGTCCTCCTAGCTGGACAGAAGCAGGTGTTAGCTGAGGAACACAAGATGAAGGGCATGAGTCTGCTCGGTGACAGAACTGTCACTGCAGATGGTGCTAACGGAGAGGTGAGCAGCAGAGCTGTGACCTGAAGAGCCACAAGCACCTGCTAGGTGAGTGCTGAGGAGAAAAACGAAGTGGAAAGAGTTATAGAGAGGGTTGGACCACACAGTCTTCATGAGGGTGGCCAGGACAGGTCCCAGTGAGATATGTGAGTAAAGGCTTTAGGGTGGTCAGCATTCCAGCTATAGAGTCCTAATCTCTCCGCCTCAACACCACTCTTCTAAGCTTGGCTTTGTGGTTCTGCAAATCAAATGCTGGCTTGTGAGCTGGCTCCTCCCATGCTCCTCCAGCAGAGGGCTGGAGGCCTGGATGGAAGAGAAGAGCCTCACTCCTCCTGTGAGCTTCCTACCCACTCCTGCTTCTCGTGAGCATCACCCACCCATGCTTCCTCGGCAGCAGCGCTGCCTTGTAGCAGCAGCGCTGCCTTGTAGCAGCAGCGGAAAGTCTTGTTTAGTCTTTCCAACTCTTACATAACCAGCTTCATAACAGCCCCTCAGAGATAGCACCTCCTTTTCCTCAGAGGTCCAAGTTTCTGCTCTGTGGGATATAAGTTTCTACGTTTTTTTTTGGGGGGGGGGGAAGTGGTTACTCCTTTTGTTCTCTCAGCCCTAGAGGGAGCAGTTGCTTCTTACAGTTGCTACCTATTAAAATATTGTTTAAATAGCTGGTGTGGTTTCTGTCTTCTGACTAAATTCTATGAAATATAATGAAGAATGGAGACAGGTGCATATCAGGGAGAAAAACATTCCAGGTAGAGAGAACAGCAGGTTCAAAGGTCCTGAGGTTAGATTCTGTCTGGAAGGTCTGAAGAAAAGCAAAAATGCTGGGTACCAAGGCAGAAAGAGTGAGGGGAAGAGTGGAAGGAGTTGAGAGTTGAGGTCAGTGAGGTAGCTGGGGCCAGAGTGGAGGTGGGAGGGCCAGGGCTTGCAGATTTCTGCAAAGCTTTGACTTTTACTACATGTGAGAGGTTTGAGCAGTCCCCTGACATAATCTGAATGACTTCTTAGCTGGCTCTCTCTGGTTGCTTTATGGAGAGTATAGATGGAATGGAGTTGACCATGAGCACAGGGATTCAGGGGGTTACAGCAATAATCTGAGTGAGAGAGTAGTTTGCTATTATACTTAATTCTACAAGAAGATCCAGCCTCTACAACTGTTCTCAGACTCTGTATGTGTGCTGGTGTTTCCCTGGCCTTGTCTCACCAACTAGAGGCTGTGTTATGCAGCACAGTGATAAAAACTGTGACTTGAGTTAGCAGACCTTTTCCCAAACCAGGCTCTACCACTTACCAGCTTTGTGATATTTAGCAAGTTGTTCAATGTCACTATGCCTCATTTTCCTCCAGTGTGACAGAGTGACAGAGACACCTCACAGTCCTGGTGTATGGACCAAATTACATCATGCATGAAAAACAGGAGCACAGAGTCTGACACAAAACAAAATCTCAAAATATTGAAGCTAAATTATTCTATTTACTTCTTTCCCTCAATATCTCATTTAGATGTGAGTATATAATAATGACAATAATTATATATGCACAGCATATATAATTTAGGCTTAAAAATATTTTCCTCCTTTATTTCCTTTACAGGCAAAACTTAAAAGAACTCAAGATATTGAAGGCTCCCAGATCTTGTTCTTTCTCCCTTATCAGAAACACAAGCTCTCATTTGGCAAGCATGGGCACCAAAGCAGCACTAATTGATTTTCCCACCCATGACCTCATAAGTAGCTTTTCAGGCCAGGCAAGGTAGGCAATAAGACCAACATTATATGGAGAAAAAAGTGAAACTTTGTGCATCCGAGTGAGTAATGAGCATTGTGGTAAGTGAGTGGCAGAGCCTGACCAGGATCACAGTCAGATGCCCACCTTTTCGCTCAAATTCACATCCACTGAGTCGGTGATGCTATCTAACCATCTCATCCTTTGTCGTCCCCTTCTCCTCCTGCCTTCAATCTTTCCCAGCCGCAGGGTCTTTTTCAATGAGTTGGCTCCTCGCATCAGGTGGCCAAAGTATTGGAGCTTCAGCATCAGTCCTTCCAATGAATATTCAGGGTTGATTTCCTTTAGGACTGACAGGTTTGATCTCCCTGCTGTCCAAGGGACCCTCAAGAATCTTCTCCAGCACTGCAGTTTGAAAGCATCAATTCTTTGGCACTCAGCCTTCATTATCGTCTAACTCTCACATGTATACATGACAACTGGAAAAATCATAGCTTTGACTATTCAGACCTTTATTGGCAAAATGATGTCTCTGCTTTATAAAACACTATCTAGGTTTGTCATAGCTTTCCTTCCAAGGAGCAAGGGTCTCTTAATTTTGTGGCTGCAGTCATCATCCACAGTGGCTTTGGAACCCAAGTAGAAACTATACTAGAACATATTTTACAGATGAGAAAACTAAGACTCAGAGAAGTCAAGCAATTTATTTAAGGCCACAGTGTCCATGACACCCACACTCTTAACCTCAAAACACATTCCCAAACCTTTGCCCTTTTCATGGCCAATAGCCTTGCTCATTGGCAATCAATCAAGTCCACATGAAGAGGGTGTCCTGCTTGAGGCATCTTTTCATATTTATATAAAAAGATATGCTGCCATGGAATCGGGCACACCTCCACAGCAGCCTTTAACATGTCTCTCCTGAGTATCTGTTTCTCGTGTGCTAATGAGTGAGTTCTTTAGGAATAACAAGTGGAGGCTCCAGAGTTCCGTGGAAAGGCAAAAGCTCCTATTATACATGGGTGTGTGTCCTGTTAGAACATTTGGATGGTCCTGTCACCATCGTGGGTGATACACCCAGGAAGGAGAGGCCAGTCTGAGGTATCCTCAGTAGGACTCTAGCAGAGGGCGGTGTGTCTTACATGGTTGTCTGACGTGCAGAGGTTTCTCCAAATCTCATGAGACCTCTTTTCAATTTGGTATTTTCACTTTGATAGTAAATAAGTAACCTGAGCAGATTTGGGATGGTATGGTAAGTTATCTTATGAATTCATACTGCTTTGTGAGTTTAGGTCCGCCTGATGTGGTGACAGTGACTGGCTTTGGGCAGCATTTCTCTAACGAGGGTGCATGAAAGCACACGATGCTGCCAAACAGCATTCAGACCCCGACTCTCCCATTTACTAGGTGTGTTACCTGATCAAGTAGCTTAGATCTACCTACCTCACAGCTTTGTTGTGATAAAATCAACAACTGTAAAGACCTTCGCAAAAGGCTGGACATGTAGTGGGTGCAGAAATCTTCACTGGTAAGGAAACCAAGGTGCAAAAAATATGACACTCCTAGGGTTAGAGTAGTTATGTATGAGGCAGTTAGGAATATAGGCTTTTGAGTCAGAATGCCTAAGTTTAATCCTACCTCTAGCACTGACTAGCTCTGTGATTTACTCAAAATGTTCTGAGTCACTGTGGGCATTCAGTGAAATAACACACATAAAATGCTTATTAGAACAGTGCCAGTCAGCTGGTAAGCACTCCATAAGTGTTTATCAGAACTGTTGCTATTTGATGATAGAAGTAAGACCTGAACCCAGTAATTGATGGCTGATTTGCAGAAATCCATTCTTTAATAATTAATCAAATATTTGTTCACTTAGTCACTGATCATAGGGCTGAAGGAAACCTTCAAGATGGATTTACAGATAAAGAAACAGCCCCAGAGAGAGGTTGTTCTGAGTGACAAAAGTCTCCGGCTCAGTTTGGTGTAAGATATGTTTGATGTAAGAGCTGCAATCTTGCAGCTGAGTTGTGGAGAGCAGACCCCATATGTGTGAGTGTACCTGGACAGCTCTGAGTCCAGATGAAAAAACTCGACTGCTGTCTCCCAAGCAACAGGAAGGCAGGAGGCAGCTCCCTTCAAGCTGGATTGCTTTCCCTCTCTGCATTAATTTACTCAAACATGACTGAAGCTACATTAGTTTTGGTAATTACCTGAGTCTACAATTTATTCACTGAGCAATTAGCATCGCACTTAGAGCAGCCTGGATGCAATAATTAGTTGCATGATAATAGCCCCCTCTGCCTGCCCAACTTAGTATTATAAGGAAATGATTAGACTTTATTACACATTCGGCCCTCCCCCTCATGGCAGTGCTCACATGGGGGCACTTGGGAGAAGATGATTTAATTAAAAATGCAAGGTGCATGAGTTTAAAGAGATTCAACCCTAAGGCAAAGTTTCATGGAAGCCAGAGCACCATCACCTGGAAACAAAGATCTCATACTGGGTGCTTGTTTGATGTTCAGGGGAATATGAGATTTTAAAGTTCTTAGGTATTTATTCATTCGGCCACTTATTTGTTTAAAAACATATTGTGAGTGCTTACCACTGTGTCATGCCCTGAAGGTAACAGGGCAGTGAGGAAAAGCTACAGTCCCTGACCGCAAGGAGCTCGCAGGGCAGTGTGGGAGACCCACAGCAAGATGGAAAATGGCCAGCCTGAGAAGAGTTAGGGATGAGAGGTACTTGGTGGTGCCGAGAACATGTCATAGGGGATGGGGCCGAGGTGAGTGTGTCAGGGTAGCATGACTGAGGAGGTGAGGGAGATGAGAGCTGAAAGATGGGTAAGGGTTAAACAGGCAAAGAGGAGGAAGATGTTGGCTAAGGGCCAGCAAGAGTAGAGGACCACAGTCCTGAGGCAGGTGTGACCGCAGAACAGGGTGCTCAGCAGTCTAGCAGGAGGGTGAAGGCCCAAGGCTCACCTTGCCAAAGGCTGTTTTGCTCATCCTCAGAGCAGTGGGAAGCTGGCCAAGGGACCGAGAGTGGGCTCATGAGGACTTTATGATTTGGAAGACTATTCTAGCTGTGATGTGTAGAGTGGGAAGAGGTGGGCTTGCAGAGGGGGCCAGAGGCAAATCAGGAGTTATCTCAGCTTCCCATTGATTCTATAATAAATTACTATAAACCTACTGGCTCAAAAGAATGCTAATTTATTATCTTCCAGTTCTGGAAGTCAGAAGTTCAAAATGGAAGTCAGTGGGCTAAAGTCAAGGTTCTGGGTAGAGCTGCACTCTTTCTGGAGACCCCAGGAGAGAACACCATTCCTCACCTTCTCCAGCATCTAGAGGCTGCCCTCATCCCCTGGTCCGTGGCCTCACTGCTCTGAACTCTGCTTCCACCATCACATCTCTTCCTCCGACCCTGATCCTTATAAGGATGCTTATGATTACAGAGGGCCCATCCAGATAATCCAGGAAAATCTCTACTATGGTAGTGATACCATAGCTTAATCACATCCACAAAGTCCCTTAGCCATCTAAGGTAATAGATTCATCGGTTTTGAGGATTAGGATGTGAACCTCTTCGGACACTATTTTGCCTGTTACAGGTGATTTTCTTTCTTTTCTTTTTTGTAAGATGGTATACACTGAAGCAACTTTGCACACATGCACATGCTGATTTTAGGGGCTTCCCGGGTGATAAAGAATCCACCTGCCAATGCAGGAGACACAGGTTTTATCCCAGGGTCAGGAAGATCCCCTGGAGTAGAAAATGGCAGCTCACTCCAGTTTTTTTTTGCCTGGAAAATTCCATGGACAGAGGCACCTGGCATGTTACAGCCCATGGGGTAACATGGGCTGTTAGAGTAACATGTTAGGGTAACACGTCAGAGTCTGACACGACTGAACAACTGAGCACAGCAACATGCTGACTTCAGTTTAACATCGTTGTTATGCTTATGTTGGGGGAGTAGGCAGTGTGGACTGGCACTCTTTATTTTTAGTCATTTCTTAATTTTTATTGTGGTATAGTTCATTTAAAATGTTTGGGATTTTCCAGGCAAGAGTACTGGAGTGGGGTGCCATTGCCTTCTCCATAAAGAAAGCTAAGCTCCTATAAAGAATTGATGCTTTTGAACTGTGGTGTTGGAGAAGACTTTTAAGAGTCCCTTGGACTGAAAGGAGATCCAACCAGTCAATCCTAAAGGAAATCAGTCCTGAATATTCATTGGAAGGACTGATGCTGAAGCTGAAACTCCAATACTTTGGCTACTTGATGGGAAGAACTGACTCATTTGAAAAGACCCTAATGCAGGGAAAGACTAAAGGCAGGAGGAGAAGGGGACAACAGAGGATGAGATGGTTGGATGAGATATCAGTGATCAGAGATTTGGGATGGTAGCAGTGGAGGTGTTGGGAAGTAGTCAGATTCAGGTTCTGCCTTGAAGGTAGGGCTCACAGGACTGGTGGTGCACTGGACATGGGCACGATGAGGGCTTTCAAGGTTTGGCATGGGCTAGGTGAAGGGCGGAGGCAGGAAAGAGCTTAGAGTGGCATCCTTAGTTTGTGGAATGCTGATTGTTCTAAAAGCATCCTACATGGTAGGGATGAGGTTGCTGGGACATGAGGCTTAGAGGAAGTTGAGGCTCCATGACTGGGGGTAAGGAAGTTGGACTGAATCTTGCGGTAAAGGAGAATGAAATGAATACAGGCTGCACTGCGGGAAATACCTGGGACAATGGGGACACTGAGACCAGTGTGCAGGCTCGTTCCTCAGGAAGAGATAAGACAGGTCATAAGAACATGTAGGAGCAGTAAGTGGGAGGAGAGAGAAGGACATTGTAGAGAGCGGGGAGCAGGGCACCCTCACTGGTCCCACCGATTGAGAAGAGTATCTGGTCTGAATTTAGCCTGCAAACCTAATGGGATTCCAATGTCATTAATGATGGAGCTCTCAATCACCTGTGCTGAGACTTTTCTTCTCTAGGAGAAACACCTCCAAGTCCTTCAGGATTCCTCATAGACCAGGGTTCCTATTCTCCCTTGGCTCCCTGGTTGTTCCCCTCTGCACTAGCTTATTTCTGCAATTAGAACACAGATATTCTTGCTAAGGGACCCTGGCCTCAGGTCCTCTCTTTGATTATCAGTGGAGCCGGGATTAAAGTCCACACCTATAATTCAGCTGTTTGTTTTTACACAGGAATTTATAACTACTCCAAAACAGGAAATGTTTCCTTTAACTGTGTTCCTCTCTTGGTCTCCCCACCCCATGCTATCACAGGCTCATGGTTTCTTACACGTGCTTCTTTACCACAGCACAGAGCTGTGGCAGTGGTCTCCAGCCATTTCTTCCATAATCTAAGGACCAGTCCCCCCCCCTGCAGGAGGCTCTACCTCCTAGCCATGTGTTAGTCAGGAGGCTCTACCTCTTGGTCATGTGTTAGTCTTGCCATTTCCTTGCCATTCCTGACCCAGGGATCGAACCTAGGTCTCCTGCATTGCAGGCAGATTCTTTACCATCTGAGCTATAGGAAAGTCCACCTCCAGGTCATAGCAGAATCCAAAGTTAACTCTGCTTCTATCTCCAGGAAATATGTGACTGGGGAACGTGGATATATCATGGTCTTAGTGCTTGAACTGAGAATGGGAAGGGCTGCCTAGGGGAGCCAGGTTTGACTCATGTGTTCATAGAAGCAAAGAAAGGTGATCTAGAAAGAGAAAAGAATAAAGCTGATATTCAGTGAAAAATAGAAATAGATTATGGTCTCAGAGAGATGGAAAGAGGAACTTAATCCTTAAAAGCACCCATGTTCCTTATTTGTCACCAGGAAGGCCAGTGAGTTTGCTATTCTGGGGACCCATGAGACATCTCTTTTCAATAAATCTCCCTGTTTTTCTTCAGGAAGGATAAATGGGTTTACAGTCTGTAGTAAACATTGTGAGCTATTTAAAGCAAAGTCTCACACATTCTTTTTTCTTTCTAACAGAGCCTGTCTCTGAGTATAGGCAAAAATACCAGGTGCATTACAGCTAAGGGCTTGGCCTGTGATCGTCTTCCGATTAACAAGACTTGAAGGTCTGCTGCTGCTAAGTCGCTTCAGTCGTGTCCGACTCTGTGCGACCCCATAGACGGCAGCCAACCAGGCTCCACCGTCCCTGGGATTCTCCAGGCAAGAACACTGGAGTGGGTTGCCATTTCCTTCTCCAAGGCAGGAAAGTGAAAAGTTAAAGTGAAGTTGCTCAGTCGTGCCTGACTCTTCGCGACCCCATGGACTGCAGCCTACCAGGCTCCTCTGTCCATGGGGTTTTCCAGGCAAGAGTGCTGGAGTGGGGTGCCATTGCTTGGCGGATGGAAAATGTTTCCTCCTGAATAACAGACAAGTACAGTAAGAGTCTACCTTGTCTTCTAGCACTTGGTTATGATTATGTGAGGAAGATGCAATGTTTGGAACTGTTGCAGCTAGTTTGTGACCACAAAAGTATCATTTAGAATGAAAACTAACAGGCTGAAAAGAGCAGAGGAAAAGCATCTGGGTCCTTCACAGTGCTGTTCAATCACTGAAATAACCAATCCTAAAATACCAAACTCTACCAAACCAGGCTTTTTATCATGTAAATGGATAATCTTATTTTTTAAGTTAATTTTAGTTAGGAATTCTAGCACTTACAGGCCAAAGTATTCTGAATGACACAATGCCCACAGTCCCTGTATCCCATGTCTACAATGACTTCCAAATTCTACCCAGTCTTTAAGATCCATTCAATACCACCTACTTCCAGAAGCCTTCTACACCACCCATGAGCATTTATTATCTGTAGGAACACAAATTATCTGCTAATGTGAAGTATCTGATTGGACATATGTCTGGCCTCCTGACACTCCTGGAAGGCAGAGCCGGCATCTTTTTAAAAGAAGAATCATTCTTTCAGCCCTCTGTACCAGACCCTGCACTGAGTACTTTAAAATGTTATTGCATTTAATACTAACAATGAGTCTATGATGTTAGCACTGTTATTTTACATATTTCCATTTCACAGATGAGAACACTGAAACTCAGAGAGGTTAAGATTTGCCAGAGGTTACTCAACTAGCAATGGCAAAGCCAGGATTCAAACCCAGGCATGCTAGAATCCCAAGCCCTTTTTGCTATTAGTACTTGCAGCCTTATTCTTTTTAATACTTGCTACATAGCTCACAATATATAGTGCAGAATATCATATAATATACAGAAATGTTTACTGACTGGATTACAGAATGAGACAATCCTCCTCCACATTGCCTGGAATTTATACTGATTACAAAGTATGTTGGCAACTGTTCTCCCACTGATCTTCGCAGTAGCCCTGTGTGTTCACCACTCAGATTACCTCTGCAATAGTGATGGCACTTTCCATTCTTTCACGTACTACGCCAGATCTTCCAGAGGATGGAGTGGGGAGATGTAATCCCCTCCACACATTCCTCTTTTGGAAAAAAACAGGCTGAGGGTATTTCTGGCTGTGGGTATTTCATGTCAGGAGGCCAGACATATGTCCAATCAGACACCTCACATTAGCAGATAATTTATGTTCCTACAGATTATAAATGCTCATGGGTGGTGTAGAAGGCTCTGGAAGGAGGTGGCATTGAATGGATCTTAAAGGGTGCGTAAGATTTGTACATGGTAGAATGTGGGAAGTCATTGTAGACATGGAATACAGGGATTGTGGGCGCTGTGTCATTCAATCCTTCCATGAGGAGGATACTGAGAAAGACAAAACTCACATCATGGGTTGGGTCACCTCCATGGAAACCCCCTGGCAAAGAAGCTAGGAGTCTGAAGATTGAAAAAGGAATATCTCTCAGCTGGTACAGGATGGAAAGGTATTATAAACCGAATGTTTTTATTTTTTCAAAAATTAATATGTTAAAGGTCTAAACCCAAATATGATGGTATTTGGAGGTGGAACCTCTGGGAGATAATTAGGTTTAGAAGAGATCATGAGGGTAGGGCATCCATGATGGGGTTAGTACCCTTATAAGAAGAGGAAGAAAGAGCTGAGTCCTCTCTCTCCATCCCCCACCTCCACACCATCTGTCTCTGTCTCTCTGCCATGTGAGGAGAGTCACAAGACATCTGTCTTTAAGATAGGGAGAGGATTCTCACTGGGAACCAAAGTTGCCTTTACCTGAATCTTGGACTCCCCAGCTTCCAATATTGTGAGAAATAAATGTCTGGTGTTTAAGTTACCTGGTCTATGATATTTTGTTATGGCAGACTGAGCAGGCTAATACAGGAGGTCTCAAGGAGTCAAAGAAAGAATGTGGATAGAGAGAAAAGAAAACAACAGTATATGTTGTAGAGACAGGACTTTTCACTGCTAGCCATTAATTCAGGAAAACCTAAGGCATCAAGAGAAAATGAACCATCAGGGAGACATCTGTATGTATGTGTTCCTGTGAATCTTTTACTGCTGCTGCTGCTAAGTCGCTTCAGTCGTGTCCGATTCTGTGCGACCCCATAGATGGCAGCCCACCAGGCTTCCCCATCCCTGGGATTCTCCAGGCAAGAACACTGGAGTGGGTTGCCATTTCCTTCTCCAATGCGTGAAAGTGAAAATGAAGTCGCTCAGTCGTCCAACCCTCAGCGACCCCATGGACTGCAGCCTTCCAGGCTCCTCCGTCCATGGGATATTCCAGGCAAGAGTACTGGAATAGGGTGCCATTGCCTTCACTTCATTTATCCAAAGGTCAGTATCCAGTGACCTTAATTATCCAGAAACCTACAACTTTGGTTTGTTTGTTCTTTTCAAAGGTCTCTGAATAATCAGAGTAGCTGTCCCAAACGTGTGGACTTTTCTTGCAGTCTTCCTCATTTTTCACTCAGAGAATATGTAAGTTTGCATACAATTCTAGAAAGCTCCACCCTTCTACACACAGCAGAGCAAAGACTGGAAACCAGGATGAGAAGGGAAATATGTGATGCTACTGTAGATACACTGATTACAGGAAACAAGGATAGGCAACATGGGCAGAGAGAACAGAAACACAAGAATGTCTACAAAAATCAACACAGCAGAACCAACTGGGACCATACAGGCCAGAAGAAAACATTTCAAACATCCCTCAAGACCATTACAGTAGTGTAAAATAACTTAATGATGGAAATTCACAATAATGACTTTGAACAAAGTTACTCAAAATCTGATTTGATACTAGGGGAATCCAAATAAAGTCTGTGTTTCACTTAATTGTATTGGATAAATGCTAATTTTCTAGCTTTTGATGAATGTCCCGAGGTTATATAAACTGTTAGCATGAGGGGAAGCTGCGCGCAAGGTGTATATGCACACCATGTACTATCACTGCACTATTCGTTTTAAGTAACATATTTCTATGACTGTGGTGGGTCTTAGTTGTGCCATATGCGGGATCTTGGTTGCGTCATGCAGGGTCTTTCACTGTGGCACACAAACTCTCTAGATGTGGTTCGTGACCTTAGTTGGTCTGCAGCATGTGGGGCCTCAGTTCTGTGGCCAGGGATCAAACCCACATCTCCTACACTCCAGTATTCTGGCCTGAAAAATCCCATGGACAGAGGAGCCTGGCAGGCTACAGTTCATGAGGTTGCAAAGAGTCGGACATGACTGAGCATGCACGCATGCGTGCTACTGCATTGCAACGCAGTTTCTTAACCACTGGACCACCAGGGATGACCCTCTACTATTCTTCTACAGATACAAAAGTATTTCAAAACAAAAGGATTTTTTAAAAACTGAAAGAAAAAAAAATTAATCACAATCATTTGTTTGAGAAAGATGGAGTTCACCACTTACAGCCAAGGAGACAGACACAGGATGAACTGGGGCCTGGGAAAAGCCTCCGAGGACCACAGTTAACACTGGTGGAATTCAGTTCGGTCAAGTGCTCATCTCCTAGAGGGCTTGAGAAGACTGTGCGCCCAGAACAGGGAAGAAGCCCAAAACAATATTTAAAATTACATAATAGAAAATAAAATAAAGCTCTCAAACCATGTGAATCTTTGGCCTTCAGGTCAACAGCAATCAACGTCCAGAAGGACCTCTGCACAGGCTTCAGCCAACAACTGTGACATTTCCATGATATGTGATGTGTCCACTGGACTCAACGTGGCCCAATGAGGGCCGAAGAATAAGAAAAATCAAGGACCTTTTGTGGGAAGAAGTGAATGAACAGATGCAGGCATACTCACAACACAGACAGTGACAGACTTACAGAGTACGTTCAGAGCTATACAGGAACTGGTCTATTGCAGAAGAGCAGGAAAAAGCTGGAGACAGAGGAGCAGCCACTTTTAGTTGAAACAGAAAACAGCCACAGAAGTTGGGGGAAAAAAAAAATGCAGAGGTTAGTGTACAGGTGATCTTAGCCCAAGTGAACATTCTACTAGAATCAAAGTGCCTTTAGGGGAGGGTAAGGAAGGGAGCATAATTATTGCACAACACGGTTATACCACGCTGTACCTCTGAAAAGCACTTTAATAGCTAGAATCTCATTTGAGTCACAGAAATGCTTGGGAGGTTTACATTGTAGGTTTCTATCTTAATTAGCCAAGTCAGAAAACAGGCACCGGGAGGAAAGTTACCTGTCCGAGGGCACCCGGTAGTTAGCATCTGAGGCAGAAGCAAGGCCCAGTACCCTAAATTACCTGTTATGGTATTATGGCCAAGCTATGTACAGAAAGCCACCCTCTTTCCTTCCCCTTCCTCTTCCTCATCACTAGCCAGGCCTCGTCTTGTATTCCATACCTGAATCATCCCATGTAGTATTCCCATATACAACATCCCCATATATAATGTTGCACATAATACTCAAACCAACCTTGTGAAGTAGACACTATTAACTCTCATTTCCTAATGTGGAACCTGAGGCTTGGAAGCAGGATTGAATGTGACCAAAATAATCTGGTTAGTAAGAGAGATGGGGGGTTCAGTTCTATGATCTTTGAAAACAGTTCAAGGAGAAAGACTTAACCAAGAGAAGACTGAGAAAACACTGGAAGTCATGTTGATTGTTGTGTAATGTTGAGTAAAGTTAAAATGGTTTTGTGGGGGGAAAACCACAAGAGGGAAAACCCTGATCTGACCTCAAGGCCCTCTGACAAAACCACACACATTTAAAGCGAGCATCTTGATCACAGAGCCTCCCTTCTAAAGGCTAGAGCAATCTATTCCCCATCCCCATCCAGCTAGCCCCCAGTAGATTCTGGATCAGGCAAGGAATGAAGCTCCTCTTGAGCTCTGGGTCCCATTCCAAGAAAGAAAAGCCATGCATGGCTTTCTTATATTTCCCAGAGCTACCCTAATCCCTGCATTAGGAAACCCCATCCAAATATTCCTTCATACCTTCAGGGCCCCAGGTTCTAAAAGGCTCTCCTAGCTTTGCCCACTTCTTCCCTCAACAAGACATCAAATTTCACTTTTTCATGAGGCAAGAGACCAGGTGGAAAGCCGGGATCCTGGAGTCAGAATTGTTAAGGGCAAGCTGATTAAAACAATTCCCTTTCCCTTCTCCAGGGGATCTTCCCAACCCAGGGATCAAACACAGGTCTCCCGCATTGCAGGCAAATTCTTTACCAGCTGAGCCACAAGGGGAGCCCAAGAATATTGGAGTGGGTAGCCTAACCCTTCTCCAGCGGATCTTCCCGACCCAGGAACTGCACCAGGGTCTCCTGCATTACAAGCGGATTCTTTACCAACTGAGCTATCAGGGAAGCCCAAAATAATTCATCATAAGGATGAAAAAGCACAGACCATACCCTCTTTGCCCTTCTTCCCTCTTCTTTAGCTAACTTCCTATGGTATGTCCGTGCTGAGGAATCTTTGAAAATGTTGTTGGGTAGGGCCACTTGCTCCTTTCAGCCATCTCTGGCCATTTCAACATGATATTCCCTTTCCCTCTTTTATTTTTTATTTTTATTTTTTTTATTTTATTTTATTTTTAAACTTTACAATATTGATTGGTTCTGCCATATATAGAAATGAATCCACCACAGGCATACACGTGTTCCCCATCCTGAACCCTCCTCCCTCCTCCCTCCCCATACCATCCCTCTGGGTCGTCCCAGTGCACCAGCCCCAAGCATCCAGTATCATGCATCGAACCTGGACTGGCGACTCGTTTCATATATGATATTATACATATTTCAATGCCATTCTCCCAAATCATCTCACCCTCTCCCTCTCCCACAGAGTCCAAAAGACTGGAACTGGAGGAATCAACCTGCCTGACTTCAGGCTCTACTACAAAGCCACAGTCATCAAGACAGTATGGTACTGGCACAAAGACAGAAATATAGATCAATGGAACAAAATAGAAAGCCCAGAGATAAATCCACGCACATATGGACACCTTATCTTTGACAAAGGAGGCAAGAATATACAATGGATTAAAGACAATCTCTTTAACAAGTGGTGCTGGGAAAACTGGTCAACCGCTTGTAAAAGAATGAAACTAGACCACTTCCTAACACCTTTCCCTCTTTTAAACAAACATAGCCCTTTCTGCCTCTATAATTTACTTAACAATATAAACTGCCTGTGTGATAGCCCTTACTGTGTCTTGTTAAATACAGCTGTATATACACTTAGCGTGTTTCCAGATAAATTACAAGCCTCTTGTGGGAAGGAACTATGACTCATTCATCTAGTGGTGTTTACTTTATTGACCATTAGCCAAACAATGGTGGTTGAGAGTCAAATGTTCAGAATTCTAATCACAACTTCATTACTTAGAAGCCTCACAACCTCAGACCTCCCTATACCACGGTTTCCTCATCTGCCACAGAGATAAAAACAGTATCTCCCTCAGCTAGCTATGGTGAGACATGATCATATTGCTCATCGTGCCTGGCATGGTGCTCATGAACTATTAGCCAGTATTGTGCTGCTGCTGCTGCTAAGTCGCTTCAGTCATGTCCAACTCTCTGTGACCCCAGAGACGGCAGCCCACCAGGCTCCTCTGTCCCTGGGATTCTCCAGGCAAGAATACTGGAGTGGGTTGCCATGTCCTTCTCCAATGCATGAAAATGAAAAGTGAAAGTGAAGTCGCTCAGTTGTGTCCGACTCTTTGCGACCCCATGGACTGTAGCCTACCAGGCTCCTCCATCCATGGAATTTTCCAGGCAAGAGTACTGGAGTGGGTTGACATTTCCTTCTCCAGTATTGCACTAGTCAAATATTAACTACAAGATTTCACAGTGACATGGACCCACATCTTTTTTCTTCCTTCAATTGGTTCTCTCTGGCCCTTCATTAGCCTGATGACATGCTTTTAATATCCTTCACAATCAAGGCTCTCCTAAGGGTTGCCATAACAAATACTATGTCGATTCTATGAAAAGTTTCAATTTCAATAACTCATATATGGTATGAAAATTTAAGAAAGAAGCTCAGAAACTTTCAGTGAGCTATAAACCATCAGCCGAAGATTTAAATATCTGAGTGTCTGTTTGTATGATATGCTTTCCTGGAAATCAGACAATTAGTTCTTGGCTACTCAAACAGTAGGAGCCAGGATGTTTCTGAGTGCAAGAGGAGCTGAGACACTCCATGGCTCTGAGCTTCCACAGTTCAATAGTTTCCAGTATTTGTGTGGGGCTGAGATTACACATAGGATAATACAAACTACTATAAATAACTAATACTACAAATATATGTAAGACCTTAATAATTACTTAATTAAAAATTTAATTACTCTTACATAACTCTTACTCCTTTTAATTACTGTAATTACTCTTACATCCTTTTAAATGTGAGTAACAATATTGTTTTTCTTGGATATAACCCTTAACGAGTTCAATGAGCAAATTTTGGGAGTGCAATGTATAGGTAAGTTATAGACATGTCTGAAATAGTGAGCAATTCTAGGGGAAAAAAAACTTTCCTTATAAAAATCTCAGAAGAAGATATAACCTTACAAACACTTTTTTTGTGCTGCACTATACTTAAACATGGGGGATGAGATTAAAATTACACATTGCAGAAATGTTAAGATGAAATTTAAAATATTTGTATAAAATAAAAATTTAGATTTTCATAAATTTTATAAAATGTTTTAAAGACCTTATTCCCTATCACTTGTCCATGTCAGCCTTGCTGAATAGTTTTCCTGTGACCTCTGGCTGTTTGAATTTTTACTGGCTGGAGTGTTAATGTAAGATTTCTCCCAGCTGAATCTATGTTTTTATATACAACGATTTTCCCTTACATTTGTACTGTAGACCATGATCTTACAAAGCCTTTGACATCCATCATTTTACTTTTTACCCACCATGAACCCAAGAGGTTGGTATTGTGAAAGTATGAGCAGAAAAGAAATCACACATCCCTTCCCTTGCCCAGACAAGACATGTAGAAGACCATGCTAACTGATCAGCCTTACCTTTCTTAAATTCAGACATGTTTGGTCCAGGCAGAGCCTTGGCCTGGCAGCTTGGGACAGAGCTGGGGCAGGTCACAAAGCCAGGAAACAGCACTGTACAGGCTGCCTTGGCTACAGTTTGGATATGGATGTGACAGGCTGGGGATTGGTTGGTGGTTAGCCAACAGCCTGACAGCAGGTGTTAGATAAACTCATACCCCAAAAGACAATGTTTGGTGGCAGATAGAGGGAAGAGGTCAGACAGAGAGCTGGCATCCTAGATAATGGCTGGGAGTGCTTCGAACACCTGGATAGCTCCTGCCACCTGCTGTGACTAAGTACCTTGGCTTTCCCGATTAGCTCAATCCCTGTTACGCTTGGAGGAATTCTTTGCTACTAGACAGGGTCTTATCCACAAATACTGAGTTAATACCTTAAAATCATTTGCCATAAGCTCAGAGGAGAAGCCTGTATCTGGCCCGAGGTAGGGACCCACAGCAGTATCCTCCCTGGGAAGGGAGGTCATATCATCCTCTTCCTTAGACTGAGGGCTTTATGTCTCCTGGACAACAGTTGAGGACCAAGTCTCAAGGCTGTTTTTAAGCAAAGCTTAATGCCATAACCAAAGACAGCTTCCCCTAGCATGGCAAATCCCTACAAAGTGTACTTTTATATATTCTGCCCTATACATCAGGGACAACGATGAAATTTCTTAAGGGTAATTTTCATTATTTTTGCAGTAACAATATCAGGAAACACAACTTTACATACTGCCCAACAACAGTGTGTGTTTTTAATCTACTGCCTTAGAAACATCTGACCTGAAGTTGTTCTAAGCTAAAGCTGATTGGAAATGACTGGCACTCCTTCCATAAGCTAACTTTGAAATATCACCTATTTTTATAGTCATTAACTCACTCTGAGGCTCCACTACTAACGATCTTAACAACTTGCTGTGACATCACTCTGAGGGCACACTTTGCTCAAATCAAGTTTAGCCAAAGCCAAATAAAATATAGTTCTGATGTGACTACATCAGCCCTGCTGTCAAAAATGTCCTGGCTCCTTACCTCACTCTTCCCTGTGCTAGGGACCTCTGCTTGTCCCTAGTGGGAGGCTAAGTTCTGGCACATTCTGAAGCCACCTCTGCCCTTGATAGGAACTATTAGATGGGATCTGGTTGCTGTTGATGAATTTCACTCTCTGTAGCATTAACAATGAGGTCCTGCAGGGGGGTTGTGTTTGTTTGGTCAGGGCTTTTTCCATTAGGTTTGGTCATCAGCAGTTGGCTGGTTACAAATGCAGCCCTAAGATTGGAAGGCTGGAATCCAATTATCCCAGCTTCCTGTCTGCTGAGCCCTGCCAGGGAAGAACACAGTCATGTTTGCCTGCCTTGTCAGGCTCCCAAGACTCAAAGTATATCATTTGCAGAAAACTAATAAACAACAGACCCTCAGATGTTTTGATGGAAAGGCAACATGGTGAGGAAAGAGGATGCACTGGTCCAGAACACAAAATCTAACGTGATTCCATATTTTGCCTCTTTCTGGCTCAGTGTCTCTCCTTTCATTTCTTTGCGCTTTCATTTCTCATTTATTAGAGTAAGATCACAGCACCAACCACTGGGCTGTTGGAAGATTTTAATGAGATGTTGTATGTGAAAGAGCTTTGAAAACTATAATACTGCTGCTGCTGCTGCTGATGATAATAACAAAGTTAGCTGACATTTACTGAGAGCCTATCATGAAAGGGCACCCTCAGTTTAGTTCAGTTCAGTCACTCAGTTGTGTCTGACTCTTTGCAACTCCATGGATTGCAGCACGCCAGGCCTCCTTGTCCATCACCAACTCCCAGAGTTTACTCAAACTCATGCCTATTGAGTCGGTGACGCCATCCAACCATCTCATCCTCTGTTGTCCCCTTCTTCTCCCACCTTCAATCTTTCCCAGCATCAGGGTCTTTTCAAATGAGTCAGCTCTTCACATCAGGAGGCCAAAGTATTGGAGTTTCAGCTTTAACATCAGTCCTTCCAATGAATATTCAGGACTGGTTTCCTTTAGGATCAGTCTATCAGTTCAGTTCAGTTCAGTTCAGTCACTCAGTCATGTCTAACTCTTTGCAACCCCATGAATCGCAGCACGCCAGGCCTCCCTGTCCATCACCAACTCCCGGAGTTCACCCAAACTCACGTCTATCAAGTCGGTGATGCCATGACTATGGATTTTCCAGTAGTCATGTATGGATGTGAGAGTTGGACTGTGAAGAAAGCTGAGTGCTGAAGAATTGATGCTTTTGAACTGTGGTGTTGGAGAAGACTCTTGAGAGTCCCTTGGACTGCAAGGAGATCCAACCAGTCCATTCTAAAGGAGATCAGTCCTGGGTGTTCATTGGAAGGACTGATGCTAAAGCTGAAACTCCAGTAATTTGGCCACCTCATGCGAAGAGTTGACTTATTGGAAAGGGCACCCTAGTGGGTATTTAATAGACACCATTTCATTTAATACCTACAAAAATCTTTTGAAAAATTGATGATGGTGGTAATAATGATGTTAATAATAATAGCTAACATTTCTTAAGTGTTTACCATATACTGGCCTCCAGTGTCAGCATTTTATAGATGTTACATCATGTTAAATAGGTACTTATTATCATCTCTAATTGACACATGTATAGTCAAAGTTATGGTTTTTCCAGTAGTCATGTATGAATGTGTGAGTTGGACCATAAAGAAGGCTGAGTGCCAAAGAATTGATGCTTTTGAACTGTGGTGTTGGAGGATTCTTGAGAGTTCCTTGGACTACAAGGAGATCAAACCAGTCCATCCTAAAGGAAATCAGTCCTGAATATTCACTGGAAAGCCTAATGCTAAAGCTGAAACTCTAATACTTTGGCCACCTGATGCAAAGAGCCAACTCATTAGAAAAGACCCTGAAGCTGGGAAAGATTGAGGGCAGGAGGAGAAGGGGATGACAGAGGATGAGATGGTTGGATGGCATCACCAACTCGATGGACACGAGTTTGATATAGCTCTGGGAGATGGTGAAGGACAGGGGAGCCTGGCATGCTGCAGTCCATGGGGCCGCAAAGAGTTGGACATGGCTGAGCGACTGAACCACAACAAACTGACACATATGAGAAAAACTGGATACGTCAGTTGGGTGATCTGCTCAAGATTAAGCTGGTGGAAAGAGGCCACAGGATCCAAACATAGGCATTCTGATTCAACAGGAGTTGGCAAACTTTTTCTATAAAGGGCTTGATGTAAGAATTTTAGGTTTGGGGACCACATGCCATTTCTGTTGCATATTCTTCCTTTTTGTTTTTTTCTAAGAGGGAAGTCTATTTAGTTCTTGTTATTGTTGAGTTTTCACACCCCTTTACCAATGTAAAATCATTCTTATCTTAAGAGTTACACAGAAATAGGCCTATGGCTGGACGTGGCCCACCATAACTTGATGACCTTTGCTCTAGAGATAATTTCAATTTTACAGATAAGGAAACTAATGCTCAAATACTCAAGTACTTAAGTCATTGAAATCAGGATTCTAATTCATTTTTATTGGCTTTCATAAAGTGTGTTAACCCACACTCTATTGCTTTCACTGCTAAGTCACTTCAGTTGTGTCCGACTCTGTGCTACCCCATAGATGGCAGCCTACCAGGCTTCCCCGTCCCTAGGATTCTCCAGGCAAGAACACTGGAGTGGGTTGCCATTTCCTTCTCCAATGCATGAAAGTGAAAAGTGAAAGTGAAGTCGCTCAGTCATGTCCGACTCTTAGCAACCCCATGGACTGCAGCCTAACAGGCTCCTCCGCCCATGGGATTTTCCAGGCAAGAGTACTGGAGTGGGGTGCCATTGCCTTCTCCAATTGCTTTCACATATGCTGTTAAAGTGTAAGATATTATCGCTGAGTTAGGGACACTATACTCATCCCAGTCAATTTCCAAAAAGAACAGGCTTTTCCCTATTTGAACAAATTCCCTGTATCTTGTCTTGGGGACAAGAAAACAGTCTGAGGTTTAGCAGACCCAATGCTGTGTACAATGCCTGACACAGAGTAGGCATGCCATAAATCTCTATTGAGTGAAAGATTTCTGATTAGATTCAGCAATTAACCAAGATCTCAACCATTTGCTCAATTCTCTAGACCTTGTGTTTGAGTCTGTAAATGAAGGCAATGACATATTCTTTGGTCTAGCTCATAGGAAATCTATAACAATTTATGGGATCATTTCCATAGAACTATTTGGCAGAAAAATAGTATGTAAAGAAATATGATCTTCACAATGAATTGTTCTATTGACAACAATGGCACTTGAAGACTCTATTTATGACTTTGAGATACATACATCAATAGCTAGAAATAGGACAATAAGGATGAGTCTGTGACTTCATCAAGTTAATACTGTCGTATCCACCAATACAGTCTTATAACAAAGCAGCGATTTTTATTTTAACCTTGGGTTCTCACTTCAAGGAACAAGTGAACTTCTTGGAAATGTATTCAAAATTCTTTCCAGATTTCTAAGGGAAAGGCTATAGAATTTGTCAGACTCTCAAAAGAGTTTTATTATACCCTGTTAGAACTACAATAAAATTGATGCAGTGTAGTTTCCACCTGATGAGGAAAAGGGAAAGATAGAACCTGCCAGTGCATAGTGATCAGTGCTAGGTTTTCCAGATGTCCCTGACAGTATGATGCTTTGTTATACTCTCAAGATACCCACTTAGGGTCCTACAGCAGCTCCCCAGTTCCCCTCTAGCACAGGTGTCTGGGTCTGGAATCCATCCAGAAGATTAATCAACCATCCATGCTGGGTGAGTGACCAACACTCAGGGAAACCAGCAGGGTAAAAACAGCTACAAAATGCAGCAGCAGGGTCTCTTCCATTTTTACCTTTGCCCCTGAGATCAGGGCCACAGAGGGTGTCATAACAAGCCTGAAGCTCTTTTTCTCCCCCCATTGCTAGAACTTAGCTAGCACTTAGTACTGGATTAGTAATAATAATACTACTTTGCATTTGTTGTCCATTCCTATATATTTTAGATAGAATATTGTGTCTTAATTAACCTCACCAAACATCACTTTTTGCCTGGCTTTCTAGTTTTTGTAACTGTATCTTTCCCTGACTACTAATATTATAGCCATTAAAGGCCCATGCCCCCACCCCCAAAAAATAGACTTATTTCTCTCTCCTCCAGCAGCACAAAAACCTTTGCCCAGTGAATAAATAAAGTTTGGTATCTGTGAGGTGGGCTACGGAATCTGTTTCATGAGAAATTTGGGACCCAGAAGGGAAGTGGCTTGCCAGAAGTCACCCAGCTGGTGACTCACAGTGGGATCAGAATTCATGCTTTTTTTTTTTTTTTTTCCATATAGGCTATCACAAGTGAAACCATCAGTTACAAAGGAAGGTTTAAATAGAAAATAAATGCCAGGAAATTAGAAAATAAACAGAGACTGCTCCCCACTGAGAGGGCTTCTATTAGATGAGACAGAATTCTGGAATGACTTTGGCATTTTACTTTTATAACTCAATGTTTCCGGAAGGCTCTGCATTGAGATGAGGAGATGCACTAATAAGAGTAACCCTGATAAAACCACTCTTTCCTGGTTCCTTCCATTGACTCACATCCCCTTGACCAACTGCCCACTCTCTGGCCAGCTGGTACAAAAGGTTCACTAGAAATGGTGCCTTGGCTCAGTCATCCAGGGGCTTTTCACTGGAAATTATGAATCCCTGGCTTGACTTCCCTTTCACAAAGCCTTAGTAACGGATGACTCACAGTCTTCTCCATGGCAAGTTCCTGAGGATGATAAAGAGAGATTGCTATAAGGCTTCAGAGAATGAATATGGGGTATGGGGTGGGGGGTGGTTCTGTGTTCTGGCCAAGAATTTCATCATCAAGCAATGGCGTATGGGCCCCCATTTGGACCCGGTTGACAAGAAGACCATACCCTAATGATTACCATGCTAATTCAGGGGACCAATGCTGGAATGAAATAATATAATCCTTCAATGACATTCAGTACTGAGAAAGATTCAACTGAAATTGAATTATGTGATCTCCACCAAGTATTCTAAAAACACGGATAATGTCTGAGCTTTTATCGAAGGCTCTAGACCAATTTAAAAGACTATCCATCCAGGCTACCAAGATATCCAGACATATTATAAAACGTCTTCTAATTTTGGAAGGAGTGCCTCTTTAAAGTTTGATGACATTGTTTCTACACAGGCAAAAAAACAGAGTGTGAACTCTGAACTCTTAGGATAGACACCTCTACACTTGTATCCTGGTTTTGCTCATTTATTACTTGTATAACCTAGGTTCAGAAACTTAGTCACCCTCAGCCTCATTTCACTTATCCATAAAATGGATTATTATATAAAATGACAATGAAAATAATAATAAAATACCAATTATCTGCCTGGTGGTATTATAATTGCTATCATATACAAATTTAATTTAAATTATATAACCTCATAAGTCAGGTAGCATTAACACTTCTATTTTACTCATGAAGAAACTGAGACTCAGAGAAGTTAATTAACTTGCCCAAGGCAACTTAGCTGGCAACTTGAGAAAGAGTCAATATAGTCAATACTATTTTTGAGAATTAAATGATACAATACATGTAAAGCCTCAAAGTAGTATTGACATATCTTAGGTGCTCAATAAAGTTGTGTCCCTTTACCATCTTAAAAGGTAAAGTGCAGCTACTGCTTAGGAAACTCATGAACTGGAGAAAATGAAGAGACATTTTAGGCTTTCCATAATAAGACACTGAATCAACTCAACTCTGTTTCTTGCCTACGCACATCATATAAATCTTCTCTGATTCTGTAACCAAATATCTTACCATCTCCAGCTTCCCCTGAATAGTGTTCACAGCCTGCCCTTTTCTGGATTAGACACCTGGCGTAGAAATAACCACTGCTTGCCACTTTCACCACTTCCCCATCCCTGGTTTCTCAATTTCCTTTCCATATGTCTCTAAACGCAGCTTCAGAATTTCAAATGTCATAGAATCAGAGCACTAATAGTAACAGGTACACTTCAGTGAGTGTGTATGCCAGGGACTATGCTCCTCTGTTTGTGAACTTTAACCCACTGAATCTCACAACAACACTCTACAGGATGGGCTATGATTATCCCTCCACTAAGAAGAAACAGTGATGTCAAAGTGACGCACAGTCAGTAACTGGAGAAGTCTGAACCTAAACCCATGTCTATCTAATGACAAAGCCCAAGCTCTTAACCATGAAATGCTTCTCAATTTGTATATGCAAAACTGAAGGCAGAGAGAGGCAGGGATATGTGGAGAGTCATACAGTAAGTTAGGATGCTGGGGGAAAAGGACACATTTCCTGACATCTCTTGAGCATGCTGTATCATACCCTAGCCTGGGCAACTCCTACATCCTTGGCCTGGACCATCCAACATTCACTCCATTCTCTGTGCTGTGTCAATAACGCCATTACAGGTGAAACGGTAGCCAATACTCTCTAGGATTATACAATGTCAAGTAACTCACACATCAGTCTGATTCACCACCATGTTCTATAAATACAAAACTTTATTTAAGCTTAAGTTCTTTTTCGACAGGCAGACATGAACCAAAAAAGGGGGGGGAAAGCTTGGCATAAACCATGGAAATAATGGTATTTTAAAACTCTAATCTTTTGCTACTTGCAATAAATATGATAAAATCTTGATTTTATTCAAAATGGTCACAGGAAAATTTTCTTCTTATCAGAAAGCTGCAGCTACTGCAGTGGATGGAGAATTAAATAGCAGAGGAGCAGTGAGATTTGAGGGTTGAAAGAGCTAAGCAGGATGTGCAGTGCAGATGCTATAAACAAAAACAAGTTCTTCCAAATAAGTAAATTCAATGAATTTATTGAAAAGCTTCAGTGCATAAAAACCTGTGTTGGGCACAAGAAAAAGGCAAAAAAATGATGATTGATAAGAATTGGCTCTTGTCCTCAAGGAGCACAAAATCTGAGCTCTGGAAGGGCTCAGTATTTTGCCCTAGAGAATTCCATGGACAGTCCATTGGAGTAGTCCTTTGGAGGTTTTGATCTGAGAAATGGCATGCTCAAAATTGTGTTTATAGCCTAACTCCCCAGGCCAGGAATCATTAACGAACCATGAGGGCTTCCCTGGTGGCTCAGATGGTAAAGGGTCTGCCTGCAATGCGGGAGACCCAGGTTTGATCCCTGGGTATGGAAGATCCCCTGGAGAAGGAAATGGCAACCCACTCCAGTACTCTTGCCTGGGAAATCCCATGGACAGAGGAGCCCGGTGGGTTACTGTCCATGGATTCAGAAAGAGTAGGACACAACTGAGCACCTAACAATACAAACCACACTGAAAAGCACAGGAAAAAGTTTTAGGAGAACAAATAAAGTGCTTCAGGGACTGAAATAGATTAAAAAACCTCACACTGTCTTGGAGGCTGGAAGAGACTTCAGGTAGAAGGTGGTATTTGAGATAGACCATATAAGAGATGCTAGGAGATGTATGCCCAAGGGAAAGAATGGAGGAATCAGTAAACTGAGGATGAAAATGTGAAGAGCATGTTAGGGAAACACAGAGCAGATGGCTTGCTTTGTAGGGATATAATTATGTATAAAGAGAAATAACTGGAGGCAAAACTCTGGTAGATGTAGAAAATTATGGGCAGCCCAGATTTGGTTAACAATGAGGAGTCCTTTGGGCTTCCCTTGTGGCTTAGCTGGTAAAGAATCCGCCCGCAATGCAGGAGACCTGGGTTCGATCCCTGGGTCAGGAAGATCCCCTGGAGAAGGGAAAGGCTACCCACTCCAGTATTTTGCCCTAGAGAATTCCATGGACAGTCCATTGAAGGAGTCCTTTGGAGGTTTTGATCTGAGAAATGGCATGCTCAAAATTGTGTTTATAGCCTAACTCCCCAGGCCAGAAGGTGACAGCATCAGTTGTAGAAGGATGATGTCAAGTAGGATGTAGATTTTAAAAACTGCATGAGAAAAAATTTACTGATTACATAACCAATTTCAATTTCCATTTATTTCTGATGAAATGAATAGTTTTATAGGAAATCACTTCCTGGCTAGATAATAATTGGGTTTTTTACTTCCAAGAGACCTAAGAGAAGCAGAAGATATTAAGAAGAGGTGGCAATAATACACAGAAGAACTGTACAAAAAAGAGCTTCACGACCCAGATAATCACAATGGTGTGATCACTCACCTAGAGCCAGACATTCTGGAATGTGAAGTCAAATGGGCCTTAGAAAGCATCACTACAAACAAAGCTAGTGGAGGTGATGGAACTCCACTGGAGCTATTTCAAATCCTGAAAGATGATGCTGTGAAAGTGCTGCACTCAATATGCCAGCAAATTTGGAAAACTCAGCAGTGGCCACAGGACTGGAAAAGGTCAGTTTTCATTCCAATACCAAAGAAAGGCAATGCCAAAGAATGCTCAAACTACTGCACAGTTGCACTCATCTCACACGCTAGTAAAGTAATGCTCAAAATTCTCCAAGCCAGGCTTCAGCAATACATGAACCGTGAACTTCCAGATGTTCAAGCTGGTTTTAGAAAGGCAGAGGAACCAGAGATCAAATTGCCAACACCCGCTGGATCATCGAAAAAGCAAGAGAGTTCCAGAAAAACATCTATTTCTGCTTTATTGACTATGCCAAAGCCTTTGACTGTGTGGATCACAATAAACTGTGGAAAATTCTTCAAGAGATGGGAATACCAGAACACCTGACCTGCCTCTTGAGAAACCTGTATGCAGGTTAGGAAGCAACAGTTAGAACTGGACATGGAACAACAGACTGGTTCCAAATAGGAAAAGGAGTATGTCAAGGTTGTATACTGTCACCCTGCTTATTTAACTTCTATGCAGAGTACATCATGAGAAACGCTGGGCTGGAAGAAGCACAATCTGGGATCAAGATTGCCAGGAGAAATATCAATAACTTCAGATATGCAGATGACACCACTCTTATGGCAGAAAGTGAAGAAGAACTAAAAAGCCTCTTAATGAAAGTGAAAGAGGAAAGTGAAAAGTTGGCCTAAAGCTCAACATTCGGAAAACTAAGATCATGGCATCTGGTCCCATCACTTCATGGCAAATAGATGGGGAAACAGTCGAAACAGTGTCAGACTTTACTTTTTTGGGTTCCAAAATCACTGCAGATGGTAACTGGAGCCATGAAATTAAAAGATGCTTATTCCTTGGAAGGAAAGTTATGACCAACCTAGACAGCATATTCAAAAGCAGAGATATTACTTTGCCAATAAAGGTCTGTCTAGTCAAGGCTATGGTTTTTCCAGTGGTCATGTATGAATGTGAGAGTTGGACTGTGAAGAAAGCTGAGTGCCGAAGAATTGATGCTGTTGAACTGTCGTGCTGGAGAAGACTCTTGAGAGACCCTTGGACTGCAAGGAGATCCAACCAGTCCATCCTAAAGGAGATCAGTCCTGAGTGTTCATTGGAAGGACTGATGCTGAAGCTGAAACTCCAATCCTTTGGCCGCCTCATGCGAAGAGTTGACTCATGGAAAAGACTCTGATGCTAAAAGGAGAAGGGGACGACAGAGGATGAGATGGTTGGAAGGAATCACCGACTCGATGGACGTGAGTTTGAGTAAACTCTGGTAGTTGGTGATGGACAGGGAGGCCTGGTGTGCTGCGGTTCATGGGGTTGCAAAGAGTCAGACACAACTGAGCAACTGAACTGAACTGAACTTCCAGTTATGTGCTATTTGGGATTAGCACGGCTTCCCTGGTGGCTCAGATAGTAAAGAATCTTCCTGCAATGCGGGAGACCCAGGTTCAATCCATGGGTCAGGAAGATTCCCTAGAGAAGAGATTCTTGCCTAGAGAATCCCATAGCTAGAGGAGCCTGGCAGGCTACAGTCCATGGGGTTACAAAGAGTCAGACAGGACTGCGTGACTCACACTTTCACTTTCACTGGAATTAGCATATGTAAAATAAATGAAGGATCGTTACAAATGTAAGCAACACTTCATGGAGAAATAAGGGAGACAAGAGGAAAAAGACAAGAAGAGGATTATCTGTGTTAAGGATGGTTCTTGTTGCTAAAGAGAACAGGTATCAGGTGGATCAAGTCCCCTCAGCTAGTGACACTGGGGAGAAAGGCTACACTTGGCAGGGTCAGGGTTCCATTTCCCCATTTCTGGATCCAAATAATCTCTTTGTTCTTGGGGAAATTCCAGGTTAACTTCTATGTGATGGAAAAATGATACCTACCTGGTAGAGTTTCAGTTAAAATACTTCCCATAAAGCCTGGCCCATAGTAACTAACTGATGAATGGTAACTAAAATGTCCTTGTTATTGTCAGTTTTTACTTACTTCTGTGATCCCATCTCCAACCACTTTCCCCACATTTACTCAGTGCCATGTACACTTACCAGGCTCATTATTGCTTCAGATTCTTTGCCGTTGCAGTTTCCTTTGCCTGACATAATATTCCCCCAGATTAACACACGCAGACTCCTTCCTCTTCAATATTCTTTTCCCAGGTCATAGGGGGCTGATCTCTTGATGTTTTCTGAATACCTCAAACAATGTCCACACCCCTGCTTCATCTCATTTTTTTTTTTTTTTTTTTGCTCTTCATAGCACTTGTGTGTATATAAACTTGTCTCATTCATGTTTTATATGACTCCTTTCTTATTTCCTGGCTCCCAATGAGGGAATCTCATCAGTATTATTTTTTAATGGATCTTTGACAACAGGCCCTAGCACATGAAGTGAAGTGAAGAAAAATCGCTCAGTCTGACTCTTTACGACCCCATGGACTGTAGCTCACCACATTAGATCAGATCAGATCAGTCACTCAGTCGTGTCCGACTCTTTGTGACCCCATGAATCGCAGCACACCAGGCCTCCCTGTCCATCACCAACTCCCGGAGTTCACTCAGACTCACGTCCATCGAGTCAGTGATGCCATCCAGCCATCTCATCCTCTGTCGTCCCCTTCTCCTCCTGCCCCCAATCCCTCCCAGCATCAGAGTCTTTCCCAATGAGTCAACTCTTCGCATGAGGTGGCCAAAGTACTGGAGTTTCAGCTTTAGCATCATTCCTTCCAAAGAAATCCCAGGGCTGATCTCCTTCAGAATGGACTGGTTGGATCTCCTTGCAGTCCAAGGGACTCTCAAGAGTCTTCTCCAACACCACAGTTCAAAAGCATCAATTCTTCGGCGCTCAGCCTTCTTCATAGTCCAACTCTCACATCCATACATGACCACAGGAAAAACCATAGCCTTGACTAGACGAACCTTTGTTGGCAAAGTAATCTCTCTGCTTTTGAATATGCTATCTAGGTTGGTCATAACTTTCCTTCCAAGGAGTAAGCGTCTTTTAATTTCATGGCTGCAGTCACCATCTGTAGTGATTTTGGAGCCCAGAAAAATAAAGTCTGACACTGTTTCCACTGTTTCCCCATCTATTTCCCATGAGGTGATGGGACCGGATAGTAGATGTTTAAAATATGTTTCTCTGACTATTGACAGAAACTATGTAACACACAGAAACTACCCAGAACACGGCGACTATTAAATCAATGTTAGTTCCCACCCCCGTGCATGGGTCCAGAGAATGGCTGCTCCAAAGTGAAGAAAGACAAGATGAAAGGAAACCAAAAGAGGGTAGATTTGTCCAAGGTTAGGTCAGCCCAGGTTTTGAGGTCTAGTTCTCTGCCTTGACACAGCAGATGCTTCACAGGAGGTGAAGGCTCAGGTGGTCATTCTAGATGGATGTTTCAGGAGATGAGGCTTTTTCTTTATGGAGGAAGAGGTTCTGTAAATAAGTGGACAAGTGTGATTCTGAGGAAAATCATCAGGAAAAATGGCTTGCAGGAATCTTACAAATGCTTTAGAAAAATAAAGAAGGAAGGAAAAGCCACGCACCATCACAGACTTTCAGTGGAGAGTGACTTTTCCAGCTGCTTAAGGTTTTTAGATGTCAAGAAATCTCCTTCCAGCGATGGATCATAATGAGTAGAGATGAGGGAACCCAGATATACCTGTTCTCCATCCTACTTGAACCTACTGCAATGGAGTTCCAGGTAAATCTTGTGTATGAAGAAAGAGCTTTGATTTGAAAACCTAATTCTTGCCCACCCGCTGCATGTCATATGTGAGATGATGGTGGCCCAAGGATTAAACAGAAGAACTGGGTGAGCACACTGCCCCCGCCTGCTGATGGGGGTCTTTCCATCACCCCATTCTCAGAAGACCTGGGACTTGAATTTCACTGACATGTATTCTGGGCCTCAAATTCCAGGAACTCCAGAATCCTGAGTTGTTTATGACACAAAAAGAGGAGGCACATGATTAGCAACCTCAATTCAAGACCAGTGAGTATATAGTACAAGCGCCATGCTGACTTGAATGACGCCTATGTCGTATGCCCTGAGAGTGGCTGGGCTGAAGCCTTCCCTATGCCCTTCCTGGGATGACCCATGTAAGAGAGAGATGTCTAGTACTTGAGGCTGACAAAGGTAACAGGAAGACAGGCAAAATCACATTATTTAGGAGTCCTGAGCTTCTGTCTTTACCTTGAAGAGAGCCTGATGCTGGAGACAGAAAATTCTCCAGCATCAAACACCCAAAGCTTCTGAGGGGTGAGTTGGGCTATGAGATAACAGAGAAGCTGCAGAGAACTGAGGCACAGGATTGACTTTGGCATTTTATTGTATAGTCAAAATTCTCCTAATAGTTTTAAGACATTAGATTTCCCTCCATATATAATTTCTATAACATGTAAAGAATGCACAAATATAAACATATGTATTTTATTAATGTTTATCAATAAATAGAATTTATCAATAAAGAAAACAAGGCTCCTGTTTTTCCTAGAACACATTCTTGGGACCTGTGTCAAAAAGTGGATTGCATCATAAAGCCAAGGGTATAGAAACAAATTAGAATCAGGGGTCCTAGTACTTCAAAACTTTAGCTTCAAATAAATCATATGTATAACTAACAATTTCATAAAACCAAAATATAACCATCATTAAAACTTGCAAGCCTTTGAAGATATATATTTAAATCCCATGTTGTGTATAATGGGCACACATGTACTTTATATGTTCATTACACAAGGGGATTTAGTTTGCTAGAAAATTCATGAGTGGCCCCACTTGTAATTCTGCTTTATTAAAAATGTAAACAAAATGAAGGTGCTATCTAGACAACACTAAGTGACAATTAACAATAATTTACATAAACTATCAGATTTTTTAAAATCTCAAATTATTTGCTTCAGTATCTCAATAGACTCTATATAACTATTAGCTTATCATTCATGATCTAATTCATGTTGGAGGGTTCTTTTCATATATATATATAGAGAGAGAGAGAGAGAGAGAATTAACAAGGTGGGGACAATTTCGATGACCCAAGTCTTTGTCTAAATAAATGTTTTCATGGCAAAAAGGTATTTGAATTTATTCCATGTGACTTTGAGGTTACATGAAAAATTAGGCTCATTATCACAAAATGTAGACTGTAGTCCTCATCTCTCTCTACCTACCTCTTTACTTTGAGAACAACAAAATCCCTTCAAATGAGAGTGTTTGTAATGTACAAATTTGCAGTGTTGGTGTGTTTTGGGTAGCTTAGAATAATCAAATGCAGAGGGGGTAAATTTGGGAGAATGGACTCCCCAAAAGATGATCCCTTGGTATTGTTTTTCAGTATAGGAAGCTCACTCTCTAAACTGGTCCACTTTTTAGTGAAGAAATTCTTAGCCTTTGACTACCCAGGAGCACTCAAAGTAATTCAAAGTCATAGTAAACAAAATGGCATTTTATGATTTACAGAACATCTTCACAAAAATTATCTAATTTATCTCCACAACAGCTTCATGAAGTAGGCAGGAGAGATTCTTTCTGAGGCCGGAGAGGTCCAGTTACTAGTTCACAGTCACACAGTAAGTCACAGCAATTGATTCAGGGCCCTTGAAGCTTCTCTTCTCCCTCATCCTTACTGCACATTCATGGAAGCTGTGGACAATGTGGGCAGCAGCCCAACAGATATAGTGTGAGTCTCACTGCCAGGATCAGGGCCTTGCAGTTCAAAACTTTGCTGATCTCTCCTTTGTATTAGAGGAGGATCATCCTCATAAAGGTGGTTGTCTCCTAAGCTCCAATCTTGTTAATGGCACAGGGACAGTGACTCAAAAAAGCACAGGCAGTTGGTCCATCCAGAGTCAATATACAAGACAGGACTTAGATAAACTTTCTTCATATATGATGAGAATAGGTCCCCAGACGAATCTGCTCCCGTTGATCAGTGACAACCCCAGGCTACACCAGGAGCATTTCAGCATGGTGCATCTTTCTCAACAACATTTGGGAGTTCCAAGTCACATTTCTCATTAGAGTCTTTTCCCGTTCCCTAACAAGTGATTTTCTCCACAAAAAAATTGTAAGCCTTAGCAGGACTCAGAATTTTTCTTTTCTTTTTCTTTTTTTTTTTTTGGCATTTGGATTGTCTGACGGCAATCTTTTCTTTCTCATTCCAAAGTCTCTTCCAGGCTGGTGCAATTCCAGAAATAAAGTAAACATCAGTGGAAATGACATCTGACTTCTTAAACAGCAGGAACAAGGACAGTATGATGAAGTCCTGAGATGCTATCAAACCACGGCCAAGACCAAAGTGGAAACCTCACAGGGCTCTGGGATGTGGCAGTGTTTACTTCCCTGGGACCTTCACTCTGGGACATGTGCAAGAGCTGTGAACTTGGTTTTGAATGAAAGACATCCAGGTTTATCTGAAGGGCAAAGCTGGCAAAGTCAAAAGTCTAGAAGGCCCAGATGAAGTGGCTATGAAGTGGCTAGTTCCTTTGAAACAAAGTCAAAAGGCAGGCAGGTCACACCTTTTCGAGGTAGCTGATGGCTATAGCAGCATCCTGTTGTCATAGAAACAGAAAGGAATCTTAGAGATCCCCTGGTCCAAACTTCAGTTGATAGATGAAGAAAGTAAGGTACAGGGAAGGAAGGGCATGGGTCACGATCTCACATCATGTTAGAAGTGGAGCCAGGGCTGGAATCCAGGTCCTCTGGCTTTGAGTGAAGTGCTATTTTTCCACCCTGAGCACTGCTTGGTCCTGCTCCTCCACCTGGGGAAACTGCAGTGAGTGACAAGTCTTGGCAGCGTGAGCCTCCAACAGTTCTCTCCTTTGGGAGCAGCAAGGTCAGATTCAAGGGTTATAAATTGGTACCATGGACTTTGCCACAACCTCATGGGAAAGATTCCAAAATCTTTCAATAAACACGATGATGCCGCTGGTCCTGCCCAAGGCTCTCGAGGAAATTATTTGTTCTAGGAAAGTGAGCATCTCAGAGCAGGAGGGCTTGAGGTCATGGCACTGGTTGGGAGCTGTCTGTCTTCTGCTTCCCTCCGAGGTTGCTGCAGACATGGTTTTCCTCTGAAAGATCGTTGCCCTGTTTCTTCCATGGTGAATAAATGGAGCATGTCCTGAAGAGAAGGACTGACAAGGACATAAGGAAGAGCAAGTAGAAGTCTGTGATGGACACGGGAGGACGCACAGTTGGACCCAGACTCTGGGTGGAAAGTGTATTAGTGTCTGGCACAGAGCAGGACAGAGATGAGCCAGTGAGCAGTCTGAACATGGCTGTGACAGACACGAACAAGCAAGAGATGAGTGCTTTTGGAACAGAACTCTGACCAAGGCAGGCGCAGGGAGGATATATTTTGGCAGTGATGTGAGCAGGCACAGCAAAGAAGGAATATTTGGAAACGTCTATGATTGAGATAGGACACAATGAGCGATCCTGTTTGGAACATGAGCAAGACAAACCAGGCATAGTAAGGGTATAAACTGGGGACAACAGAGACTATGAGGCCAGAAAGAGGGAGTGCTAGGAGATAAAAAGATCCCTTCCAGGGGGATCTCTGGCGAAGAACCTCCCAGTGAACAAGGGGACCACCCTGTCCCCTGCCACCTGCTGGAATCCTGGAAGAAAAGCTCGACGAGCACAGGGTGCCTGCACCAACAGACGGAATGCTGGGTGAAGAGAACACCGGGTGCAGTCATGCACAAGCAGCAGTTTAGGACCTGGCCCTCTCTCGGAGGGATGGCTGTCTTCAGGGTCACTGCCCCAGGGGCCTAAGTGTCACTGGGCTGTGCAGCCACCAAAGGAGAACTTGCTGGGGGGTGGGACTGACTCTCCCATTGGCCACCACATTCCACTGCATCCCTAGAGAGGGGAGAAGATCACAGAACCTCAGAGTTGGAATGGACAGAGAGTCTGGTGCAAAAACCCACCCACTGCAGGAAAGCCCCTGTGCCATGCAGACAGGTGGTTGTTTGGCCCCTGCTTAGAAATCTCCACTGACTCACCAGGCCATAGTATTTTTGATCAGCTTTAGTTATTGGAAATAGCTTATTAATATTCTGCCAAAATGAGCCTTCCTACAGCTTCTATCCAGTGGAACTACTATGCCCTCCAGGCCCACTCAAAATTCTTCTCTCTGCTAATTATATCCTCCAAGTTTTCTCTTCTCCAGGCTACACATTTCCATTTTCTTTAATAGTTCATTATATATTATGGTTTCCAGATGATTGCCCATAATGGTCACTGTCCTCTAAACACAATCCTTATTAAAATTATCTCTTATGGAATACAGAACCAGGAAAGAGCCCAAATCTACATAGTGAATCTAATTTATGTCACAAACTTTTCATCATCAATTTAGTTTACTTCTATGGATGTGATTAAGTTCATTTCCGACAATGATAATATTCTATTGGCTACGTGTTCAGTTAATTGCCAGGTTTTATCTTTTTTCATACAAATAGCTGTCAATTCCTGTGGTTCTTTACTACACTGGTGCAATTTTTATTTATATGTATATTTATTTATTTACTCATTCACTTATTTTGCCAAAATATAAGATATTACATTTGTCTCAGTTTAATTTCATTTTATTGATTTGGTATCATTTTAGTCAATTGAAATCATTCTAAATCATAACAATTTCAACATTCAAGATAGGATTATTTAGCACTGACTCAAGTCAGACTTTAAGGCTTCTACAAGCACATAAGAAGATCAGCTATTCGGGACAGGGGGACACATGTACACCCGTGGCTGATTCATTTCAACGTATGGCAAAATCCACCACAATATTTTAAAGTAATTAGCCTCCAATTATAATAAATAAATTAATTTTTAAAAACATGAAAAAAGAAGATCAGATAACTATTGCTACCTAGATCTTTCAGTTTAGTATCATTTGCCTTTTAGATCTTCAATTTTCAGTCAAGAGAAAAAAAAACTATTGATCAAACAGGGATAAACCAGAACCTATGGTACCCCAACACAGACTAGCCTCCCAGCAAATGGGTAATCATCAGTGTGCCTGAGAATGGACCCACCCATGGAAGGCTTTGTGCAATGCCTTGCTGAAATGTCCTGTCAAGCAGTAAGTCTGTCCTAATAGACAATGAAATGAGTTGACATCAATTTTTTGTTGTTGTTGTTTTAATGAAACAACACTGACTCTTGCATACATACCATTTGTGTAATAACTGTTTTCGATTTTTGGTAAGGTCTATTTCAAGTTGTGAGGCTACAGTTTCTGGAGTCTACTTTATTCTTTCTTTAAGAACTAGGGCAATATTTACTGATCTCCAGGCTGCTATAAAACCCTGAGTCCACAAAAGAGCACCAGTCAGAGGTCTCATCAACCAGTTCCTTTAATCCCCTGAGAAATATTAATAATACATCTTGGCTCAGAGACAGTTAAAAGCTTTCCATAAATCTCAGGCAGCAACTTTCTCCCTGTGATGTTCTCTTCTTTCCAGTTGGAAGACTATTCTTACTGAAGCAGAATATGTAAGATTTCTTCCCTAAATAATGAGAGCTAACTATTTTTGGGTTTTCTACTTGCTCTGAACATAGCTATTGATTCATCCTTAGTTATATTTTCCTTCGTTGAGATTTTTCACGTGCCATTTTCAAGCATGAGCTCCCTAGAAAAACTCAAAATGCAACCTCATGTCTTTACATACCCCTTGTATTTTCCTCTGTTTTTATTCACTGAACATATCTATTAAAAGAATGACTGAATAGAAAGGAAGAAAGAAAAGGAGAGAAGGAAAGAAGAAGGGGAGAGAGGAAGGAGGGAAAGGAGGAGAAAGAGGAGAAGGAAAGGTTTCTCATTTCTCACTGGCCAAATTCCCTTTGTATCATACTTTTTATTATCATTAGCAACAATAAAAACAATCACTCATTAGGGTAGCGCCTGTGTGTCAGGGCCTGGGATAAGTGTGTTATGTGCATTAATTAGTATAGTTTAAACCCACTTAACAGACAAGGAAACTGAGTTTCAGAGTTAAATAATTTGCCCAAATTTATTCAGTTAATAAGTAAATCAGACCTTAAAAATTCTGGTCAGTTTTGATTCCAAAATCTGGACCCTGAATTGTCCTGATACACTGTCACTCGTCATCTTAGGAACCATTACTGCTAAGTTCAGTATTCAGGTTCTGTGTCCCCAGCATTTCCATGTCCCGTTATGATGGACTCTAGGGCAAAAGGCATATGTACATGGGTGTATATTACATCTACTCCTCCTATGGGAAGCCTACAGTATGATGTGTCTTCTTCTTTTACTGAAACACAGTGTGACTGGGACACTAGCATGGAACTCTTTCCTCTTGCCCACTAAAGGAGCATCTTTGCCAAGAGGTGCACATATTTTCTGTGATGCAGAACCAGGGAGACTAGGTGGAAAAAGGAAAAGAAAGTGTGAAGTCAGGATAGCAGAGAAAGTAGAGGAAGGGGTTAAGTGAGTAAACACAACAAAGAATGAGCAGAGGGGATGGAAGACAGAGCAGGAAGACCTGGGATAAACAGAACCACTGAGTTGGGTGTGTGGAAGGCTCCAGAGCAGTTGCAGAGCTTGGGAGGAGGTTCTTTGAGAAGTATCTCCAAGAGGTTACACTGGTTCTCTCATATAATCCTTCCAGATAGTCAACTAATGATTGAGACTTCTGCAGAATTGCTGGTACCACTCCTTTTTATCCAGACAATATCAATATAGCTCTTGTCGAGGAGAGAAGAAAGGAAAATATCCCAGTCTCCTAACTCCATGGAGAACTCACAACCAACTCCCTCTCAGCAGGAGAAAAGGAGACCTGAGAATAACGATGGGGTGATCTTGCATCCTGGTTGGCCTGTCAGTCTCAGTTGACACTATTGTATGAATCACAATTAACAGTTTAATGTCTTCTTTTTAGGTCTTCGTTCAAGATACAGAATCATGGTGCAGTGTGCTGTGCCCCAAGAGATATTGTTCCCACATCTGTCCATAGAATTTTCCAAGCAAGAATATTGAGGTGGGTTGTCATTTCCTACTTCAGGGGATCTTGCCAATCCAGGGATTGAACCCACATCTCCTGCATCTCCTGCATAGGCAGGTGAATTCTTTACCACTGAGCCACTGGAAAGCCTCATACAATGGGAACATGACTTTAACATTCAGTGAGTACCTTTTGCTTTCAACTGCAAGGCCACCCTATTAACTAAGCAATGCAAACAGTAAACCAGGAGACAGGAACCTGGACTCTGATGTCTTTTTAGCCTTCGATCATGGCATGCCTCTGATGACTGAGTCCCTTTCCTGTACCTCATTTTCCTCATGCGTTAAACCAGAGAGATAATCTATGAGATCCTTTGCAGCTTTGACATTCTGGTTCTATGAGTAGCAGAGATGGTGGGTGACAGATACAGACCTTCTGACTGGGCACCAGCTGTGTGTGGGACTGTTCTCCAAAGCTGTGGGTATTTGAATTTGGCTTTTAATATTCTATTGTTAGTATCTGATACTTTATATTCTGTGTGGAGGGAGGAGGTTTCTCTGGAAACACAGGAAGATAATTTTGGGATTTGTATTCAAGAATCTGAAATACCTCAATTTTTGAATCTGTGAAGTCACATTGCAAAGCTGTTAAATGTATCTGGCTAGGATAGGACAGGGAGGGGTGGAGATGCTGCAACTTAAAATGCAGTGAGATCACAACTGTCATTCCTCAAACATATGCTTAATCAGAAACATTGGCAGAGCCACTCAAAACCCCTGGTGCAAAACACGATTAAAAAAGAATCTCTGATATTTTAACAGATGAATTTTTTAAATGCAATTTCTTGTTTTAATAGTTTTAGTAAAATCCTCTACAATTCATGAAACATTCTTATATCATTCCACATATAACCTTCAACGTAACTCTGTAAGGAAGGCAGGTAGGTACAATGTAGGGGCATGGATTGACTGATAGGTAATAGTGGATCTAGTGCTATAAATCAGGTGGCCTGCCTTCCAAATTAGGAATTCTGTCCACTGGGAAACATGGAAATCATTGTACGGTGGGAAGAGTTTTGTGATGAAGTTTAATATAATCGGTTGATGAGACAGAGTTAAAATTACATTTGTTCCAGAAGAAGGGGGAGAAGGAGGAAGAGAAGGAAAAAGAGGAAAAGAGGAGAAAGATCACTAAGTCATCTTTTACAAAACTGTCCAGAGACTACGTGCATCAGAGTTATCTTGAATACCCATAACAAATCCAGATTCTTAGGACCCACACACCAGACCTCTAATGACAGTGTGGGAGTAGGGAGAGGGCAGAGGTGAGGAGGGGAGAGCAGAAATCTGCATTTTTAAAAGGTGCTTTCACATTATTCTTGGGCACATGGAAGCATGATTCCCCGAGGAGGTGAATGTCCCTTTATTCTACTTACACCTGAAGCAGAGTTTAGCAACAGAAACATAGGGAAGAGAAAAGACATGTGAATAGGAAGAACTAGAGTTTGAGGCATTCAGTGATTCTTCATAAAGGATCAGAAAGAAAGCACTGAATTGCATGCAAACAGTTCATTTTAGCTGGGTGGACAAGTGGTATTTGTTGGCTTTTATGACATTGATGATGAAATGAGGAAAGATTTGGTGATGAATCATAAAAATGAGATAGCAAAAAATGTAAATGCACAAAAAATGAGTTGCACAAAGCAATATTTTTTAAGGTGTTTTTTATGTGATGAAAAAAACAATGACTGGGTACAACAACTGATAAAAACTACTAGAACTGTTTATAAACGGTGAGCATATAAACTTGTACTGAGTTATTAGTAAGTTTAATGGCTCAGAAGGTGACAGACTAGTGTCTTTAGAGCACTATCAACCAGAACAGAATATTGATGCTGGAAGATCCAGTATTTCCCAAATATGCAGTGCTTTCCACAGATGATATACCAAACAAAGAGGCATAGCATTAAACAACCTGAATTGCAGTAAGGAGATTCAATACTTCTTTCACTCATTCTGCTTATTCTAAACAGAAATACTTAGTTTGGCCCCACTCTGGCTTTAACAAGTCTCTAGTACCTAATAAAATGGAGAGTAGGCCTTTGCTCAGAGTTTTTGGCAAGCAATATTATTAAATTTTAATACTAATAAAAATTTATGCAAATAACAATAATTTGTTTTGTTTTCATTGTATTTGTTTTTTAAATCATCTTCTGTATGTGACTTTGCATTTAAGGTCATGATAGAGTTTCCAATTTCCAGAGATCAAATTGCCAACATCCGCTGGATCACTGAAAAAGCAAGAGAGTTCCAGAAAAACATCTATTTCTGCTTTATTGACTATGCCAAAGCCTTTGACTGTGTGGATCACAATAAACTGTGGAAAATTCTTCAAGAGAGGGAATACCAGAACACCTGACCTGCCTCTTGATAAACCTGTATGCAGGTCAAGAAGCAACAGTTAGAACTGGACATGGAACAACAGACTGGTTCCAAATAGGAAAAGGAGTATGTCAAGGCTGTATACTGTCACCCTGCTTATTTAACTTCTATGCAGAGTACATCATGAGAAATGCTGGGCTGGAAGAAGCACAAGCTGGAATCAAGATTGCTGGGAGAAAGATCAATAACCTCAGATATGCAGATGACACCACCTTTATGGCAGAAAGTGAAGAGGAACTAAAAAGCCTCTTGATGAAAGTGAAAGAGAAGAGTGAAAAAGTTGGCTTAAAGCTCAACTTTCAGAAAACTAAGATCATGGCATCTGGTCCCATCACTTCATGGGAAATAGATGGGAAACAGTGGCTGACTTTATTTTTTTGGGTTCCAAAATCACTGCAGATGGTGACTGGAGCCATGAAATTAAAAGAAGCTTACTCCTTGGAAGGAAAGTTATGACCAACCTAGACAGCATATTAAAAGGCAGAGACATTACTTTGTCCACAAAGGTCCGTCTGGTCAAGGCTATGGTTTTTCCAGTAGTCATGTATGGATGTGAGAGTTGGACTACAAAAAAAACTGAGTGCCAAAGAATTGATGCTTTTGAACTGTGGTGTTGGAGAAGACTCTTGAGAGTCCCCTGGACTGTAAGGAGATCCAACCAGTCCATCCTTAAGGAGATCAGTCCTGGGTGTTCATTGGAAGGACTGATGTTAAAGCTGAATCTCCAATACTTTGGCCACCTGATGCGAAGAGCTGACTCATTTGAAAAGACCCTGATGCTGGGAAACACTGAGGGCAGGAGGAGACGAGGGCAACAGAGGATGAGATGCTTGGATAGCATCACTGACTCAATGGACATGAGTTTGGGTAAGGGAGTTGGTGATGGACAGGGAGGCCTGGCATGCTGTAGTTCATGGGGTCGCAAAGAGTTGGACATGACTGAGCGACTGAACTGAACTGAACTGAGAGTTTCCTTTACAAATAGATCTATTCAAATTTCAAAAAATGTATTTAAACATAGATAGCAAACAGCATGGGCAGAATGCTGATATGGGTAAAAATTGTGAAAATAGCAGGCAAATGACCAAAAAAAACCCTATCAGACAGTTGTGAAAACCTAATTGCAGAGAGTAGAGTCTTGACAAGGACATAAAGCAATGCATCCTCAGGGTAGAAACTCTGGGCTCTTAGGACAGCACTCTTTTTATTATTTTGTGCTGCTTGCAGAAAGGACCCCAGTTAGCTGAATTTGCAGTTCGGAACACCTAACCTTGTAGCTTGGGCAAAATATATTCTAAGGGGTTCTTTAGTTTCATCACCAGTGTCAGATATGTCCACGTTTCAACATGCCAAAGTACAAGATCAAATCAGTACACACAGCTTACTCTGTTTATCCATATGCACATATAATTAAAGTCAAACCAAGTTGCTTGTGAGACTTTTTTCCATTGCCTATCATAGTTCTTGAAAGACAAATAAAAGACTAGAACTTTTAATCTTTGGGGGATCAGACTGTCTGCCTGCTTCTTCTGCTAAACTATTTTGATATGAAAGAACCTAAAAATCTGCAGGAGAAAAATGTCTTAGGTATGGATCCATGATAAAATCAGCCAGTATAAATTTAAGTGAATGCTTATTATGTGTCAGTGATTGTGCTAGGCTAATCATGGATTATCTCATGTAATTTTCACAACAATCCTATCACAGAGCTTTTTTTACAGTATCTAGTTGAGTGAGGCTTAGCAACTCGTCCAAGTCAAAGGGCTAGGGAGAGATGGAGCCACAATCTGAACCAGGCAAATTCAACAGCAGCAACGGCTAAATGTGCACCTTCACTCAGTAAGTACCCTTGACTCTTAGACACTGCAGGCAGGAAATGTCCTGCTTTCTAGAAGCTGCCCAGGTGAGCAGAGAGTGTTTTAAATACGTAAAAGTACTTAAGATCCCACAGGATAAGCTGAGTCTCCAAGAAAAAGAGAAGCAGGTGGTGTGAGGGCCCAGAGGAGGAAGTGATTAGCTCAAAGATTGGGGGAGTAGAGATCAGGAAAGTTTAGAGCTCATGTTGGAACCATGCCTCAAGAAATGAGTAGGCTTGTACCAGGAAAGAAAGTGAGAAAGAGCATTTGGGGCAGCAGAAGTAACTCAGAGGCTGGAGAATTCACTGTTTACCTAAAGAAAACTGATCAATCTTGCATGCTTATTGCATGGGGAGTTAGGTCAGGGGAGAGTTGGGAGAAATGAGTTGGGAAACCAGATTGGGTCAGGCAAGAAGGACTTTACATGCCCTTCACTATCTGCCCACTGCAAATCACACTGTATTGCTCAAGGTTATTCTATTACAGCTCAATCCAGTTGGCATTTACAGTTTAAAATCCCACATGCCTGAATGGCCTTAACATCCTCTTAAATGATACATGTGAAATAGCTTCTCTCTCTATGGTGATATTATACACATAGTCCCAAAAGAAAACCAGAGGCAAAAAAATTATAATTTGAAACCCTGCCAATGTCTTGCCTTGGGTAATAGTAAGTTACCCCTCACTGGGAGGAGAGACAGACAACTACCTACCAGATAAGTTATAGAGGAGATCACTGCACTGGTTGGGATATTTGACCATATTGCTTCTGAAGCCCAGCCCCTGTCTAAGAACCAAATGTCCTCCATTATTTCAAGAGTTTTCAATTAACTAGCAAGGAGCATAGCTTAGTGGTTAACAGCAAGAGTCTGAAATCAGATGAATATCTGTTAGAATCCTGGCCCACCACTTGCCAGCTATAGGATAGTAGCCAAGTAATTTAACCTCTCAGAGTCTCAATTTTCCCATCAGTAAAATAGGGATAATAATACTTGCTCCATGGGTTATATTAAGAACTCCATGAGATGACATATGTAATGCACTTAGCTTAATCCCTGGCAAATAAAACCAACTCTCAGTAAATGGCCGATGCTAAGATAATGATAATAAAGATGGTGATGTCTGGACCAGGAACCAAAGTATTCATAGGCAACTCGTTGGTATACATGACAATCATACACACACACACACATACCTTCCCCCACAGTCAGAAACTCAAAGCAGGCAATGCCAATTCATAAATAGAAGAAAAATTCCATTATAACACCAGCAAAGGAAATAAAAGTCTGAGAAGAATAAAAGGAACATGAGTAGGCACCAAATATGTTTGTTTGTCAGGGTTATCAAAATACAGATTCACCCATTTCTTAGAGAACAAAAACCTCTCCAAGAATAATTCTAACTGTGAAATATTTCGAAGAATCTTATAAAAAACAAGGATGAGAAAATAATTCGGAAATCATCTTGTGGAAAGCAGGTTCTTGGCTCTTTGGTTGAACACAACCTGGAGCACAGTCAGATGTCTGTTTACATAACCAGAAGCCGTTCACCAGGTTTCTTCCCCTAAAGGTTAGGGGTGATTTCACAGCGCTTCTTGGAGGACAGAAGCTAGAACTTTCTGCCTCACTCCCTTCCCCACAGTTCCCCTTTCCTTGCAGTTGAAGTAATTTTCCTTCTCCTTCTGAATTTCTTGCTCAGGAACTATCCTATACCTTATGAAAAGGATATTATGTGATTTGATCCCAAACCATTTCCCCTCAGACCCAGTTCTGACAACAAACCAGTTTCAGAAATAGGAGCCTTGTCTTCCCAACTTAGAGTTCCTCCTTTTTTCTCCTACTAAGATCATGATTATGAGAACACAATTCATCAATAACTTACTTATTCCAGGCTCCATCTGTATAATATCTCATATCGGCATCATAATAATGTTATGAGGCAAGAATCATCTTCACTCCCACTTTTTCATAGAAAGAAACAGGGGCACCAACAGGTCAAGGAACTTGCCAGGATCACACAGCTTCAAAGTGGCAGGACCTGAATTCAGACAGGTTCATCAAATGCCAAGTCCTATTCCTTTAGCCACAATACCAAACTGCTTCACCAGTGTTCTGATTTCCTCTGGATTGGGATCCTGCCTTATTACTTTCAGACCAGTGAAGTCCTAACAGTCTTAACTGTTCACATGTTAAAAAGGAAGAACATGAAAACCAGGATGAGGGGATGTTTCTTGAATCTCAATCCCTCTCCTTAAAAATCTTTATCAGCAATTCCTTTCATATCAAAGCCTCAAACAATAGAAATTTATCTTGATGGGTGGATATGACAACATTTTTCTCAGACACAATGTCAGGCATAAAACCAGCTGCAGCTCTGATCACCTACAGAGGCTGGGAATGGATTCCTTTCTTGCACGCATGCGTGCTCAGTTGCTTCAGGTATGTCTGACTGTGTGCGACCCTATGGACTCCTACTCCCCGCCAGGCTCCTCTGTCCATGGGATTCTCCAGGCAAGAATACTGGAGTGGGTTGCCATGCCCTTCTGCAGGGAATCTTCCCGACCCAGGGACTGAACCTGCATCTCCTCCATTGTAGACGGATTCTTTACCATTGAGCCACCAGGGAAGCCCAGATTCCTGCCTCAGATGCGTCTAAATTTCCTACCAGCCAGAAGAATCATAAAGAAAAGAGAATTGACAGCATCACTCTGGCACATCTCTTCCCACAAGTAACCTTTTCAGAAGGTCTCCAGCTTCAACCAAAGAAAATGCTATGCTGGTTGAAGGTTTGCTCTCTTTTGTGTTTAACTGCACTGTGGGAGGATTTTGTGGATCTGTAACTCACACAATCACAAATGAAGGGTCTGAGAACATCTCCTTTGACCCCCCACCCTTTCCTTGACTAAGCTGACTAACAATCCATCAATGCTTCCAGTGACTGGTGATCATCCAATTTTATCCTTCTACTTAATTAGGAACATCTTAGTAAGCAGTCCGTTCCATTTTGTGTTGAACTATGTATCCTTAAAACTTCAATCCTTTATAACTACCTCTTTTCTTTGTTGTTGTTTAGTTGCTAAGTTGTGTCTGACTCTTTATGATCCCATGGACTGTAGCCTGCCAGGCTCCTCTGTCCATGGGATTTCCCAATCAAGAATACTGGAGTGGGTTGCCATTTCCTTCTCCAGTGGATCTTCCCAACCCAGGGACTGAACCCATGTCTCCTGCACTGGGAGATGGATTCTTCACCACTGAACTACCAGGGAAGCCCACCTCTTTTCCTTGGGATCCTTCAAAACAAATTGGTTCCCTCTTTCCAAAACAGCCCTCAGATATATTAAAAACAACACTTATGACCTGAATCATCTTTGAAACCTAAGCTCATCATCCCCCATTCCTTACATTGTTCTTCACATGGCATAAATATTGCAACAACAACAAAAAAAATCATGATGTTTATCTTCTCCTGGAGACACTCCTGTTTGTGGACACCCAGAATAAGATGAAGCTTTACCACTGCTATGGACCAGGGCCGAGTGTCACTACAGAGAGGACTAAGCACACATTTCGGAGAAGGCAATGGCACCCCACTCCAGTACTCTTGCCTGGAAAATCCCATGGACAGAGGAGCCTGATAGGCTACAGTCCATAGGGTCACTAAGAGTCGGACACGACTGAGCGCCTTTACTTTCACTTTCATGCATTGGAGAAGGAAATGGCAACCCACTCCAGTGTTCTTGCCTGGAGAATCTCAGGGATTCCCAGCCCAGGGGAGCCTGGTGGGCTGCCGTCTATGGGGTCGCACAGAGTCGGACACGACTGAAGCGACTTAGCAGCAGTAGCAGCAAGCACACATTTACACGGTGGTATGCTTTTCTAGTGGGTCTCTTAGTGTGCTTTGGAAGCGATTCCTTCCTGAACAGCTGCTCTGACTAAATCGGGAGGGCTATGTCTCTGCCAAGTACACGCTGTAAGGGAACAAGCTTGTAGAGCCTGCCTTATAGAAAGGGCTTATCTGCAAGCTTACTGCCAGCACTCTAACCACGGACATTCAGAGCCCTTCCTCTCACAAACACCTGGCTTTTACAGGGGTTTCCACTCTATTGTCCTATCTTGGGAGTGGGTGTGGATTAAGAGGAGTCAAATGATGCAGAGGCTGCACTGTACTAGGCAGATAAGAGTACACACAACTCTTGGCTCCTGCTATCCCCTGGCAGAGGTAAGGAGTTTCTTTGTTGCAAAGCTCAGAGGATTACTTTAAAGCAGGGTTTCTCAACCTCAGATTTATTTTGAAATTTGGGACCAGACAGTTCTTGGGAGGAGTGGGATATCTCATGCATTCTTGGATGTTTAGTAGCATCTCTTGCCTCTATCTACTGGCTGCCAGTAGCATCCACTAGTTTGTTTGTTTGTTTTCTCTTTTTTTGGCCATACCATGCAGCATGTGTAACTTCCCGACCAGAGATAGAACCCACACCCCCTGCAATGGAAGCACAGAGTCTTAACCACTGGACTGCCACGGAAGTCCAACATCCACCAGTTGTGAAAACCAAAAATGCCTTCAGACATTGCTAAATGTCCCCTGGCAAACAAAACTGCCCCTAATTGAGAATTGCCAGTTTAAATCCAAACTATCTCAATAGTTTAAGACATGGTGTTAGTTGCTCAGTTACGCCTGACTCTTTGCAACTGTAGCCTCTGTACATGGAATTCTCTGGGAAAGAATATTGGGGTGGGTAAGCCATTCCATTCTCCAGGGCATCTTCCTGACCCAGGGATCAAACCTGGGTCTCCTGCATTGTGGGCAGATTCTTTACTGTCTGAGCCACCAAGGAAGCCCCTTAAGACATGGAGCTAGATCTAAACTTGAAGCATTATCTACATCTACTTTCTCATTTTATTGCTGCAGAGAGAAATGATAGCAATCAGTAAGAAATTAGAAGACAAGCTTCACCTGTTCCAGTATACTAATGGTTCTCAATCCTGCTATATACATTAGAGCTCCTAAAACATATGCATTTCTGGTCCCTAACCAGACCAATTAAAATAGAATCTCTACATGTGGAAGCCAGGAGTTCCCAGTGCCTCTAGTGTGCAGCCAGGGTCCAGGGTCAGAGACTCACATCACACTGCCTCTGTTCTTGCCACCAATAAACCACCTTGAGCACCTCTGGAGTTGGGTGTGGTTTGGGGTTTGCCCTGCAGGGTGACATGCACAGTGGGGCACCAATCTCAGACGCCTGGTACACGGGACCCTAATACCCTAGAAACAAGAGCACTTGCAGAGCAAAAGGGGGAAAACAAATACACATAGTGTGTAACCAATTTGTTCAACAAGGTAGCATGTTTTGCACTAGATCAAAGAAACGCCTACAGGTAATTTAAAAGCCAGAAGTCATATTCAAAATAACAGTCCCAACTGTTCAGCACAGGGCATCATGTACTCAGGAAACAAGTCTTGTCTCATGTTGTTTAAACAATTATTTATAAACAGTGTGAGTAATTTCATTTCATTCATTTCTGGCTTTTCTCGTAACAGAGGAAGCTCAACCTTCCTTGTTTAAGCAGTGTTTATAACATAGAGATTTCTATTGACTCATTCGTCAAGAAATGCTTATTAGGAAGCTGAGAAAATAACTGGATAAGTTGTTTGTTTTAACCAAGACATGAGCAACATTATATCTACAATTATAGTAACAATGGTTATGGCAGCTTCCACTCATGGAGCACTTTTCTATGTAACAGGAGCTGGGCTCAGCTCTGCATATATGTCATCATATTTAATCTTAACAAAAGTCCTATGAGATGGGTTCTAATATTATCCCTGTTTTCAGTTCAGTTCAGTCGCTCAGTCGTGTCCGACTCTTTGTGACCCCATGAACCGTAGCACGCCAGGTCTCCCTGTCCATCACCAGCTCCCAGAGTTTACTCAAACTCATGTCCATTGAGTCGGTGATGCCATCCAACCATCTCATCCTCTGTCACCCCCTTCTCCTCCTACCCTCACTCTTTCCCATCATCAGGGTCTTTTCAAATGAGTCAGCTCTTCGCATCAGGTGGCCAAAGTATTGGTGTTTTTACAGGTGAGAAAATAGAAGCCTAAAGATGTTTGGCCACATTGCTAAAGATTATATAGATGGTAAATGACAGATCTGAGACAGGACTGACAGCCAGGTGTGACAGACTTCAGCCCCTACAGCCATTATGCTACATTGGGTCGAATGCCTGTTTGGTTACAGACCAAAGCTCATCTTTCTCTGAGTCAGAGACTGGAACTTATCCTTGACAATACGTGTCAGTGGAAGGGAAAATGTTTAGGTCTCAGCACTTTAGCCCAGAAGTGGGCATCCTGGAGGAAAGCTTAAGCCACTTGATTACCAAACTTTTGCAGGTACACTCTTCAAACACCACTAACTTTTCTAACCCTGAGTATTCGATGAGGCAAGTGGAGCTCTTGTAATGTTACTCTGACTATGTTCCAGTGTGATATCAACAAGAACCATGTTCTGTGAGAGCTGCCTCAGGTAGGGATGGGACAAAACTGAGGACAGGGCCAGCTTCATGGCTGTGTGATCAGAGCAATCACATAGGAACTCAGAGCTTGCTGTACTGCGCTGCTTGTCCACATCTTGGAATTTGCAATAACTTTATCTTTGAACTTATGAACCCTGAGGGACAATGAGGCATGCACGTGAGCAGAGACATGAGCGATGTGCATGCACACAGTAGTTCCTTGCTGCCCGTCACATTAGTGATGCCCCGTGAGCACAGAATTCTGGTAGACTCACCAAACATATGGAGTTTAGTCAGATTCAAAGCAAGCTCAATGTGAACATATAATTTATATGAAGTATTTTCCATTCTCAAATTGTCTTTCTGTCAGCAGCTTCTTTAACATGCTTTACCCTGTGTTTGCTGTCTCACTGAATTTCCACAGAACATGGTTCCACTACAGTTCTGCACCCATGTTTCCTATCAACCCTCTACCAACACCAGCAGATGACTGGTGGCCCTGAGAGTACATGTTTTCCATCTGAACCAGAACTTGCCGGATGCAGAAAGAGGCAGAGATTGTCTAAGAAAAAGAAACTATCAAGGAACCCTACCATGTCTTTTTCACAGTGTTACTCTCCTGTATTAGCCAAGCATTTATGTTTAAAGTACTGACATAGAAAGAAAGGATATGATAGAGCAAGTCGTGGTTCTTTTCTCTGCAGTCCTCCTTTACTCCTCAGTAAGCTGAGGGGAGAATGTTAGTAGAATATGTATGCATCAAGAAGTAAAATAAAAATAATTGCATTAGTTTTATGCACTGTCTGGTAAAAATAAAATACATAAGCACGTCTGAATTTCAAAATACAATTTGTGTAATTTTGGTTATTCCACATACAAGTTAAACGCTCTTATTTTTGTATTTAACACGGCCATTGCACAGCATAAAGATAGATGGTAAACTTTCTGCTAATAATTTAAAAATGCATTTTGTTTTTCTACTAGAGAACAGGTACGTAGCAAATAAAATATATATGACAAATTAAGAGAAAGACTGAGGAGGAAAGAAAATGGCTTTACATTTTAATACTTTTAAGAGAAATTTGTTCCTGCCCTTTGAACCAGAAGCCCCACATTTTCATTTTTCACTGGGGCTACAAATTATGTAGCCAGTTCTGGAGGTGATCGAGGAAGAGAAGGCGAGGTCATTCTCATCCATCCTTTACTGTCCGAGCTATCAGGGAAGCACCTCTCATCCATCTTTGACCTGCCTGGAGTAAATCTGCATTGGCTCAAAACAATGAGATAAATGTTGAATCCAATTGTAGCCTCCAAAGTTCAAGGTAAAGGCCAAAAAAAAAAAAAAAAAAAAGGCTTTTAAATGCCAAACAGCTTTTCAACATTAGCAGAAACCTCTAGGGATCTAAAGTAAATCAAACCTAAATTATTTCCTCGTCTGTGGGTAATCTTCCAATCTACTAAATGAAAACCTTTATTTAAATACAGAATTCTGACGGGATGAAACTAAAGGATAAGAAAGCTATGGTACATATACACAATGGAGTATTACTCAGCCATTAAAAAGAATATATTTGAATCAGTTCTAATGAGGTGGATGAAACTGGAGCCTATTATACAGAGTGAAGTAAGCCAGAAAGAAAAACACCAATACAGTATACTAACGCATATATATGGAATTTAGAAAGATGGTAACAATAACCCTGTGTACAAGACAGCAAAAGAGACACTGATGTATAGAACAGTCTTATGGACTCTGTTGGAGAGGGAGAGGGTGGGAAGATTTGGGAGAATGGCATTGAAACATGTATAATATCATGTATGAAACGAGTTTCCAGTCCAGGTTCGATGCACGATACTGGCTGCTTGGGGCTGGTGCACTGGGACGACCCAGAGGGATGGTATGGGGAGGGAGGAAGGAGGAGGGTTCAGGATGGGGAACACATGTATACCTGTGGCGGATTCATTTCGATATTTGGCAAAACTAATATTGTAAAGTTTAAAAATTAAATTAAATTAAAAAAAAAATAAAGGTTGGCAAGTGGCTTCACCATGAATAAAGCAACTATTCCAGTTAAGAGTTAACCAAAAAAAATTTCTTTTTGTGGTGAAAATTTATTTGAGTACACAGTCCTGGTAAATGATAGGGTCTAGGTAGGGTCTGATAAGGGTATCCATCTATTCATTAGACAAATGTATTAACTTAACAATGAGCTACACCCTGTGGGAACTTTTGAGAATAAAATGGACATTATCAGCCCTCAGGGACTGACAGTGTGCTTGCAGATAATAAAGAAGTAAATGAAACATAAATATAATTAAAAATTCTGATAACAGGAAGTAATAATGAACCTGAAGAACTTTTTCCTCCTAGTGTTTTTTGGGGGAAACTCATTCTCTTTCTTAGTTTTACTTTTTCCTATTTTCACATTTCTTTTAATTGCTTCTACATATAAATCTGAATATAATAATCTTGTGCATGGAAATGTCAAAGATCATACAGTCCATCCATTAGAATAATTTTATTTATTATTAAGCTCTAGTGGATAGTAAGAGTTAATAATATGAGGAAAAATATATATTGCTTCCTTCCAGAGAGAAGGATCAAATTGCTTTGGAGCAGTTTTGTCCATTGGGACTTTTTACGATAAATGAAATAGTCTTTGTTTGCACTATCTAACCTTGCTGTATGTAACCACCGAGCTCTTGGAATGTGGCTACTAGACAGGGCAAGTCTGGAGACCTCCAGGTCAATGGAAAGACTTCATCAAAGAGATTGAGGGTGGAGAACAGAAGATGATAGCCAAGTCAGATATGTAAGAAGTTCTTTGGGAAGTACTGAAGGAATGTTCAGCTTTCTTAGGAATTAGGATCTAATCTTGCAGAATGTCAGGGAAGATACTGAAACCTGGCATGAGCAGAGAAACCCACCCCCGAAGCTAAACTTTCCATGCAAATTCTGCTTGTGTTCCCTAACTTATAAATAGTCTGCTCTTATAATTATCTCCCCCATGAGGACAGAGCTTTGCAGTTAGCAAAGCAATTTCACATACATTATCTTGTTTGATTTTCACAGCGAGTTAGGCAAGAAAGGAATTATGTACCCAAGAAGCCCAAACTGGAATTCTCAGTGGATTTCAGGTAGAGAAAGATTTCTGTTCTGAAGTTACTGTTAGCACCCCAAGTCCCTACTTTGCCAGGGATCATCTGAACTAATCAACATAAATAGAAGAGAAGCTAGACCAAGGGAGAAGAAACAGAACCATCCTTCATTGCCTTGTCAAATCACACAATGTTCCGGGCACTTTACTAGGCTCAGAAAACACAGTAGTGAACAAGACTGGCAAAATCCTTGGCATTTACCCAATGCACAAAGAACTCCAGAATCAGATCCCTATATAACCCCACATCAAATCAACATGGCTTATTCCTGTCATCTGTCACCCATGCATGGTCTCAGTCTATGGGTCCATTCTATGCCTCCCAAGTGTGGAACATCCCTTGACTTAAAGAATGACTGAGCTGGGGCAAGCTTCCTAAGGAATATTCTCTCATATTTTACTGGTTAATATCAGATAAAATTATCATGTTTCTTCCTTTTGTCATTTGAATTTTGTATACACAATGTTGACCAGCAGAGGTGAAAAGGCATCATTGTCTTTTTCCTGACTTGAGTAGGAAAGCAGCCAATGTTTTCTCATTAAGTTATTTCTTCCTTTCTCTGCCATTATATTTGATGTGAGTTTCCTATAAAGCAACTTCTAGAAGACTAAGAGAGAGATTGGCAGATGGGGAAAACCTAGCTATAGAATCAGGTTAAAGACGTGACAAGGAGAGAGAAGCTGGCTCCAGATTCACTAATAATCAGTTTACACACAGGATGAACCTGTTAGAATCCATTGCTCGCATGCTACTAGCATTATGCCTCTTTCTTATATATGTGCGCATATAAATTCAAACTGCCCCAGGAAACATTCATATGATACAATTCATGTTTGGAAACTGTTTTTTAAAAAGACTATGCAACCTACATGTCTGGACAAACTATTTCATTAGTTAACCAAATGGTATCTTCACTTCTATTTTGATTGTGGGCTGGATAGTCCCAAAGAAGATAATTATCCAACAGAAAACAACCAAACACAAGTGCAGACTATTCTGCTAGTATGGGCACATTAGTCAGTACAAGCTGAGTGACCAAAGCCCTCGAAAAATGTCTTGCAAAAATGTATTATTTCACTGGCTACCCAACTGCTTGTTTAACAATAAAATGTCATGTACGTCAAAGGGCTGTGAAGATAGGACCAAGTATGGGAAATCTACTATTCTAAACCACTGAGGCCAGATTGGCTTGTTTTTAATTCAACCTGGAAAAGTAAAATTCCATTTTTTCAAAAAGATTTTAAGAGGAAAAAAGGTCAGAGTCTCAGAGTGCTGCCATTAACTGGCTCTCCTCAGTGTGAGTCTTGGATTGTAGACTAAGTCCTCTACATTAAGAGTCTCAAAGAAGATTAAAAAAAAAAAAAGTAACTTTCAGTTTTGAGCATGTGAATCTTTCATAAACCTGAAGATAAGCATGAAGATATTTCATCAGCAAAAATGTACTGATCATTTGGTTATATACTATTTTGCAGACACTGTGTGAGGGGCTAAATGGTATACAGAGAAAAGAAAGCCATGGTTTCTACCCTCGAGGAATAACTGGCCTTATAGGGGTTAACTAAGGAACTCTATAATCTCAAGCAGTACAAATGCGAGAAAGAGTACTGTAAACACGTCACTGCCATTCAGAGGAAGAAGAGAACAAACAATCCAATTGAAAAAAACACAAAAAGGGTGTTTTCTATAGAAAAGGTTAGTATCTATCCTGAGATCAGTTTCTATTAAGTATATTATTTCTTTGAATAGTCAGTGTGTGCCCAGGCAAGAAGTCAATATGAGATTATAAAGAATAGACTTATCTGATATAACCTTAGTTCCTTTTTAGAAAAAAGATGGAAAAAAGGCCTGGATTTGAACAAGTTACTAATCTTCTACTGCAAACTACTACAGTTTGCAGACAAGATAGAGAAACATGAGCATGATGGCAGAGTTGACAGACTGATAAATGTCTCACCTAATTTATGCAGAGAGTCAAGATGAACATGAGAAGTGGTAACCCTATTCCTGACTCTAAGTGGGCTGGACAAGACTGAACTCTGGAGTCAGGAAGAGTAGGATCTGGATTCCAGCTTCAAGCTTCATCATTTACTATTACTTGTATGAGTTTGGGCCAGTTACTTACCCTCTCTAAACCTTGGTTTACTCATCGTTAAAATGACAATAATTATAACACCAAGTTCTTTTGGTGTTGTGAAAATTAAATGCAACAATGATTTCAAAGTTCTTAAATACAGTTCTTAAAAACTGGCACACTTTTCTGGAATTATGTTAGGCATCATGATCATAATCATAATTATTAATGATATGGAAGGAGGTCTCTGGTGGGCTGCCCCATACTTTGTCAATAGATGCCTTGGAAGAGGAAACTGACACACAGTTCCAAATTTGACACAGAAAGCTATAAATTTGTTCAGGCATCATGCTACATTTCTGTGACTTATATTTTGCTTGTATGATTAAATTTTGCATTTATTTAGATTTAACTCCATATTTCCAACATTGGCTGATTGCTTTTCCTTTCTAAAACCTTTAAGTCTGCCTTCTAAAATGTTAGCTGTCCCTCAGGGCCATTTATTAATATGGTAGATGATAGCTCTACTTATGGAGATAGGGAAGACTCAGGAAATTTGTGGTTGGGGTATGAGAAATAGAAGAATTCTATTCTGGATGCATGAAGTTTGATATTCCAAAGAAACATATAAATGGGGTTGTCAAGGAAGCAAATTGGATCTTGTGGTCTGGAGTTCAAAGGGCAGCTATGACCTGGAGATATAAATTAATGAGAGGGCTGACAGCATGATGATTGCATTTAAAGCCATGGATGCTTAAATCACATAAAGTGAGAATGTAGTTTGAGGAGAGTATTAGGAACCAAGTGCTGAAGAATTCCAACATTTAGAGGCCAGATAGAAAAGGAAGAACCTGTTAAGGATTCTCAGAAGGTATTGCTAGTGAGTTAAGAGGAAAACCAGATAAATATGGTGTTTAAGAAAATTAATTGAGGAAATTTTTCAAGAAAAAAGCTGAATCAACTGCAAGAGGTCAAATAAGAGTTTTTTCAAAATTTGAAACTTCTGTAAGAAAAAAGTTAACCAAAGTTCAAAATCAAGCAGAACATGGGAGTATGTTTTTGCAAATTATCTAACAAAGGATTAGTATTTGGAATATAATAAAGAACATCCAGAAATTAATCAGAAAAATAGAAAATAGTTTTCAGACAAAGTACCAAATATAGGAAGGTACATTTAATAACTAATTTTGAAAAGGGCCAATCTATCAAATCATCTGGGAAATGCAAATAAAATGAAAGAGCATATTTCAAGTAGTATATTAATAAAAGATGCATAATATCCATTGGGGGGAAAGAGTAGCAGATACTCTCATGGCCTGCTGATGGAAATGCAAGGTACTATGGTGCTCCGGGGGGTCAGTTTTATGGTAAGCATAACGTTCTTAAATGCACATAATTGTCAATAGTGCAGTTTCACTTTCAGTAGTTATCTGAAAGGAATACTGGCACATGCACAAAGAAATGTGTTTCAGGACATTAAAAATAGTACAGTTTGTAATAGCAAAAGATTGGAGACACCTACATATCCATTAATGGGAAATAATTAAATAAAATGTAATATGTATTTTTAGTACAGAATATTATGTAACAGTTAAAAATAATGAGTTAGATCTATATGTCTGAGTGGGATGATCTCTAAAATGCATTGTTAAAAAATAAAAAGCAAGGTCCAGAAAAGTATACACTGAATGGCTCCATTTATGTAAAATGAAGGGAGAAAAATCTGAGACTCTGTATGTTTTTATGAAGGTTTGTAAATGCATTGAAAAGATTATAGACTAGTGGTAATTGTTGTCTAGGGGCTGGGTTAGTAGGATAAAAGCTGACTTTACTTTTCATTGCTATAGGCTTTATATTTCATTCATTCACCTGAATTTGTTGACATCCTACTTGTGGGATTTTTAGGAAAAACACATATTTTTCTTAGATTGAATTAAAATAGTCAATCTGGAGAATTAATTTGATGATTTGTTAAATTATCCATCAAGCACCATATTGTGCATTTGTTATGTCATAGGAAATAAAACAGGCAGGATTCCTGTCCTTGTAAGGCTTACACTCCAGTGGATTCAAGTTTCAAATAGTTTTCTCTTCCCTATATAGGCTACCTCCACTCTTACAAGATTCTTCACCTCCACAGTGAAATACCTGATACCAATTTCCTGTACTTTTCATGGCCTCAGGAAGAAATAAATCTAAGGAACAAAGTGTGAAGAATAAACACATAAGCCATCTCTAAACTGCTCTCTCTGCTTAACAATCATGCTGCAGATTTCCAAAATCAGGAGGGATAAAATAATACAGTATTAGTAAAATAGGTTTCCTGGGCTGCCCTAGAAACCCTAAACTCTATGACTGTTACTGTGGGGAAAGGCATCAGTTCTAAACAACTGTCTTAATAAAGGCAGTACTAGAACAGACTAAGTAGGAGGCTGCTGCTGCTGCTAAGTCGCTTCAGTCGTGTCCGACTCTGTGCGACCTCATAGACGGCAGCCCACCAGGCTCCCCTGTCCCTGGGATTCTCCAGGCAAGAACACTGGAGTGGGTTGCCATTTCCTTCTCCAATGCAGGAAAGTGAAAAGTGAAAATAAAGTTGCTCAGTCGTGTCTGACTCTTCACGACCCCATGGACTGCAGCCTACCAGGCTCCTCTGCCCATGGGATTTTCCAGGCAAGAGTACTGGAGTGGGGTGCCAAGTAGTAGGCAATTAAGCTTAAATAACTAAAAGGTCTCTGGCACCCACACAGAAGTTCTTATACACAAACTTCACTTTACTGTAAGATCCTTTCTGCGACACTCATGAAGGCGCAATAATTATTAATAAATAAGAATGCCAGCCTATAGGAGTATCGTTTGAGGCCTTTCCACCAGCTGGAATCTCAACATCATACTAGGATTTAACTACAAGTCTGTTCACACCGGTAGCAGAAAATTGAATTTATGTTTCTGAGAAATCTCTGAAGCAAAGTATTGATATTTCATAGAAATTCCTATGTTTTCTTCTTTTCTTACACATGCAAATGAAAAGTCCCCAATTTTCAGCTGCCAAAACAGCTAAATACTGTCATCATCAGAAAAATTAAATGCTTGTCTCAAAGAAGGAACTGCTCTGTGGAAATTCCTGTGCATCTCAGGACAAAGGAAAAAAAATGTTGATGATTCATCTTTGCTAAAGGATAAATGTACTTATCATACATGGCTTTTCACAGCTAAGAACAACTGTAAGCCAGGGTAGCAAGAAAATTATCAGAGTTTGGAAAGAGGCATCATGCCTAGTCACTGAAATTCAACTCCAAATTTTCGCCTACCTCCATCAACCTATGTGACCTTGGGTAAATCACCTGACCTTTCCCCACTCTTTCATATTCCAATACCTTCCTCATGCTGCTCATTCTATCTGGAATGCTTTCTTTGACAGCTCCTCTAATTCTAAAATTCTTAAAAAATGCTGTTCTGTGAAGTTTTCCCTCATTCCCTTAACCAAATCAGTTTCTTTCTCACTCATATCCCCAGTCTACATTGTCCATACTTCCATTATCATTTATCATATGGCATTACTACTGCAATTTATCACTTTGTTTATTTTATTTTAGCTTATCATGTTATTTTATAGCCATCTTATGGTATCAGGTTATATGCTATTAGTTCTACTCCTACTAATATTTACAATATTATTAGTAGTATTATGAGCACTTTCTATGTGTCAGGCCATATATGACTACATTACCCCTGTCATAAAAGTCCTATATGATGGTGTTATAATTATTACCATTTTTTACAGTTGAAAAAAGTAAAAATCAAGAAAGATTACGCAAATGATTAGTAGTGGCTCTGAGGATCAAAATAAAGACTATTTTACTATGGCTTTAATTACTACCCTAAAATAGTACCTGTAAATAGGAGTAGATAATATACACTCTATTCTTACTAGGTGTCAGATTCTGTACTATGTGCTTTATACAAAATAGCTAATATGATTCTCAAAAAAACACTGTGATGTAGAAATTGTGATTATGATTTTCATTTTTTAAATGAAATCAAAGGTTCAGAATGGTTAAATGACTTGCCTGAAGTCCAAGAACTCTGGAGGCTGGATTTGAATACAGGTCATTGTGCCCCAGTGCCTAAGCACTTATTCACTACTCTATTCCATTAACAGATGGGAGAAGTTTATTTTAATCTTTGAAAATAGTATACAGATTTTTAAGAATAATCCATCTGGAAACAGAAAACTTGAAAGTTACCTCTTCTGAGTCATGCAAGTGATCAAAATCTAACAAGCCCCAGAGCACTCACCTTAGCACATGTGTGGATCCATTAATGGTTGTGGTTGAACAGGGGACAGTCTGGCCCAGAATGGAAGGTCTTCGGTAGCGTTCATCATCACAGCAGAGGATGATGAGGAAGGCACGTCTAAAAGATTTATTCAAGAAGGCGTAGAGAAAGGGGTTCAACCCAGAATTGATGTAGCCAAGCCAGAGGAAAGCGGTCCACACCTGCCCGGGAACAGTATAGTCTACAAATGGATCCACAATATTGGTAACAAAGAATGGAGCCCAGCAAAGGCAGAAGCAACCCATGATGATGCACAGAGTCTTGGCTGCTTTGGTCTCTGTCCTCATGCGGTGAGTGCTATGCTGGTCTGTTGGCTGGAACCTGCCCTCTGTGGGGGCTCCTGCCCGTTGTAGCATCTGGATCTGGTGAGCATGCTCCTTAGCTGTGACATAGATGCGATAATAGGCCAGCACCATGAGGAGAAATGGGATGTAGAAGGCTACCACGGAGCAGGTGATGGCGTAGGGCTTGTTGACCATGAAGATACAGTACGTAGAGTTAGAGTTCTGATTGAACTTCCTTTTTTCTATCTGAGAGTTAGAGGGAAAGAGGAAGTGAAGAAGCAGGGTGGGTGGAAAGGAATAAAAAAGTGAATAGGAAGAAGCAGGAGAAGAATGAGAAAAATTGTAAGAAAACACAAAGGATAAAAAAGAAGAAGAGAAAAGGAGGATTTGGAAGGTCGAAAGAAAGAGGAAAGGGATAAAGAATGAAAGGGAGGGACAGATAAAAGAAAAGGGTGAAGGGAAAGAAAATAAAAAAGGTTTATCAGCAAAGCTTTTGTTTTTCTTCTAATAAGCCTACAGCATATAGAACCATGACGGTAGAAAAGGAATACGCTTTTGGCTGCTTTGGGTCTTCTTATATCTCAGTATTTCCATAAAAATCTTCTAGAATTTTGATAGGAATTAGAATAGTGTGACTGAGGAAAAATGACATTTTTTCAATGTTAAGATTTCCAATTCACAAGCATGATAATTCTTTCTCTTTATGTAAGTCTTTCAGAATTTATTTCCATAATATTTTATATTTTTGTATAAACATCTTTTGCCAGATTTAACCTAAATATTTGCATTTTTATTCTAATGCAAATAGTACTATGCTAAATTCATATTCCAAACTGTCCACTGCTAATATGTAGAACTCTGAAAATTTTTGTATATTGGCTATGTATTCAACTATTTTGTTAAATTAGTAACTAATATTTCATCTTTAGAGTCTTCTGAATGTTTTCCATGAATAATCATGTGATCTACAAATAATGACAATTTCATTTCTATCTTTATAGTCTTAATACCATTTTTCCTTGCATGTTGAACTTAATAAGATCTCTAGTACAATACTGAATAAGAATGGTAACAGTGAACACCATTTTTCCAGTCCCAGTTTTAGGAGGGGAGATTTCAATATTTTACTATCAAGTATGACATTTGCTGTCAGTTTTTTGTCAATGTCCTCTGTTTGAGAAAGCTCCCTTCTATTCCTACTGTGATGAAAAAATTTTTAAATTATGATTGTATATTGAATTTTGTCAATGCATTTTTGATAGTAATAAGATGATCGTGTGGGTTTTCTCTTCTTTCTTTAATTCAGACAGTGGCATATAGTGTTATATACTGGTGTAAATCTCACTCGCCTTGAATACTGTGATATATTAGATTCATCTTAGGAACTGAAAGACTTTTTCCACCTATAAACTCTGCATGCTGATGGCTCTTAGTTATCAGTCTTCTCTAGGAATAGATCTTGGTTGAAGAGAGCTGTGTAACCCAATGACACTTCCCTTCCTGAGGTCAGCCTGCATCCAGTGTGAACATACACATGAATAGAGATGTGAATAAAAATATGTATGATAAATAATATGCTATTTCATTCACTGTGTACACATTTAGTATTTTGTCTTATAGTATATTGTAAGGTTATAGTATACCTTCTTATTGAATTGACATTTTTATCATAATAAAATCTCTTTTTATCTCAGTATTACTTGCCTCAAGTCACAGGAACCTAATCCTATATTTCACCTAGGAACAAAGATTCATGATTTGCTAATTCAGTATTTGCAGCAACTTTATTACCATGAATAACAAGGATCAACTACACATGTATAATGAACACCTGGGTTACACTAGTTTCTCTCTAGGCCAATTCAATGTGCAAATGAGTGAAAGATATGAAATGCAATTACAATATCATGGAGCAAACACTAAGCATGTTAATAGTAAGGAGATGCCCCTTTCCCCAGTTACATGAATTAAACAGGGGATGCTTCTATCTCACTGTCACAAAAGAACACAGCTCACTAGGTTATTTCTCTTGGAAGTTCTACGTCAGAAGGTTAGTGTGCTGAGTCCTTGTTACAAATTTTGATGCACAGAAGTTTCATTAGGGATTAAGTTTAGCACAAACATAAGGACATAGGCTCTTGGGTCCAGTCAGCTTGGGCTTAGCTCTAGTCACCACCACTCCCTACCAATGTGACTTAACCTCATTGACCTTCAGTTTCCTGAGGATGATGACAGGATTACTTCACAGCACTGTTGTGAGTCCTGAGTGAGACAATGATTAAATTAACACAGGGCTCGGCACACAGTAAGTGTTCAACATTTGCTGGCCATTATTATATTTATCTACTCATTATTAGAAATTTGAATTTCATTTCCCCCAAGAACGATAAAACTGAAAGCTTGAAAGAAAAGGGATAGGATTTTTAAAAAATATCCATACAGTCTCCCTTGTACGGATCCCCTTTCATTTTTCCACTCCTCTGTCCCCAGCATTTCTTTCAGAAGCCCAAGGAACTCTTGTTCTGACATACCACATGCAAATCCTGGCCCAGTCTTGGCTTGGATATCCTTTCCTGGACAAAGAATAAGGCAAGATTAGGGGCTAGGAATGAGATGGAGAGAGGAAGGGGCAGCTCCTATTCTGACTGGTCCTCTTGGGTCAGAGTTCACTCTCACTCTCTCCTCCCCATTCCCTGGTCAGAGTCCTGGGATCCATCTTAAAGTGACTACCTGACAACTTCCTTAGGCGGGGAAAAAAAAAAAAAAAAAAATATATATATATATATATATATATATCCCTGCTAATGGATCCAGATTATAGCTTTCAATCTTCAATGCAAGTTTGATATTGAAAACAAAGTATGTCAGAGTTGGAAACTCTCCAAGAGCATCTAGACAGGAGTTGACAGATAATGCCTGCAACCTGTGTTTTCCTACACTGCTCAAAGACACTGTTCCCAATGAGGACCCAAAGATCTCGTCACAGCCCTTCAGGAAGTGGCTCAATGACAGAGCTGGGCTCAGGGTCCAGTTCTCTGGACTCCGGGCCCATACATTCTCTGGAAACCTCCACCCCCCCGACAGGTTTTCCGTGAGTCACCATAAGCCTCAAAGGGTCTCAGCATGAAATGAGATGAAGGCCTTTTGGGATACATCACATCCCTCAGGCTCTGGAGTTTGTCTGCGAAGCTTTGAATACCTGTTCCGCTATTCACTAGCTGTGAATTCACAGGCATATTACTTCACCATTTTTGAACCTGAGTTTTCTCATCTGTGAAATGGGGGGAAATTATTATAATTTTCCCAAAGGGATGCTGCTGTCAGGATCACATGTATTTACTGTACTACTTTTTGGCATACAGTAAACTTTGAAATGGAGAAGGCAATGGCACCCTGCTCCAGTACTCTTGCCTGGAAAATCCCATGGACGGAGGAGCCTGGTAGGCTGCAGTCCAGGGGGTCGCTAAGAGTCGGACACAACTGAGCGACTTCACTTTCAATTTTCACTTTCATGCATTGGAGAAGGAAATGGCAACCCACTCCAGTGTTCTTGCCTGGAGAATCCCAGGGACAGGGGAGCCTGGTGGGCTGCCATCTATGGGGTCGCACAGAGTCGGACACGACTGAAGTGACTTAGCAGCAAACTTTGAAAAATGTTAGCCTGCTTTTTGTTGTTGTTATTGTTGTTACTCTGTCAGGATCTTTCTTAGGATACCCACTTAACCTGACATTGTTTGTTTATTTAGAATCCCAAGCAAACAAAGTTAGTCAGACAGTAAATCCATACGGTCTGCATGAGTACTCACCAAATCAATTATTCCAATGTTATTCCAGCCTTGCATTATAGGGAGAAAAGAGATAAACATGGGGATGACCCAGCAGCCTCCCAGCATTAATGCGATGCGCAGAGGGGTCATCTTGTTCCTATAGACCAAAGGCTGGCAGCAGATGGCATAATACCTGGAGAGAGAATAGAGGGGGTGGGTGCCAAGGGAAAGGATAGATGAGAGGGAGAAGGAGGACACATAATTCATGAGAGAGAAGTACAGAGGAGAAGGGAAATAAGAAGAGGAAATAGTGGGAAAGGGGCAAATTAGAGGGGGAAGTAGAGAATAAAAATAAAGAAGGAAGAGAAAAGAAAGAGAACGGGGAAATTGGATGAGTAAGTAGTAGAGGAAGGGAGAGAGAAGTGGGAGAAGAACAGAGAAAATAAAAAGCAATTGTACAATAAAATATTGTATTGTCCATGAGTTTCTGCTACTATAAATACAAACTTTAGATCACACATATGAGAACCATTACCAGACATTGGTCCCATATCCCTCTTCCTCTCCTGATACCTGAGAAACTCATCATATACCTGAGAGTTTGCTCTGTCTCAGGCACAGACCTAACACTACCCTCATGCCTAGGAATTTTAAAGGCTACTGCCCAGCTCTCTGGGCGTCTGCATCCAGATATACGCAGTCCTTTTAACATGAGGTAACCCAGAGTTGGCCCTACATCTGAGCTCTAAGAACAGCATCTCAAACTTGCTCTCATCCTCTTGATACCTACCTATACCGAGTTGATGCTCTAAGTCAGTGTTCTTTAAATTTTGGTCCAGGGATTCTGCCCTTCTTCTCTATATTAGACTCACCTGAGGAGATCTGCTTAAAATGCAGAATTCAAATATCTCCTGAAATAGAGCCTGAGGGGGAGGAACCTGGAGTTTGCATTCTGACAAGTGGAAATCATCACTGCTGTTTGCTACATATGTCCAGTTCCTGGCCTCCTTGTGGCTGAGTGGGGCCAATTGACTATTTTGGCCTGAGTTATGAATAAAATCAACATGTGTTATTTCTGGACTGAAGCATTTAATTGTTTCTCTGAGGCCAAGAAAGTAAAGTTTCAAATATTTCCTGCTCCATCATTTCCTACCTACTGGTAGAGACCATCTTATTTCCATTTATCAGGGTTTTATCTTTTTCCGGGGACTCTCTGCTCATGGTTTCCAGAGCTCAGATTCTGCCTATGTTACTGAAAGTGAAAGTGAAGTCGTTCAGTCATGTCTGACTCTTTGCGACCCCACAGACTGTAGCCTATCAGGCTCTTCCATCCATGGGATTTTCCAGGCAATTGTACTGGAGTGGGTTGCCATTTCCATCTCCAGGGGATCTTCCCAACCCATGGATTGAACCTGGGTCTCCTGCATTGTAGACAGACGCTTTACCATCTGTGCCACCAAGGAAGTCCCGCCTATGGTACTAGCTTTCTTCTTATCTCCAGAGAGAGGTACAACTTGCCCCACTCGATGATCGGGCCTCTAACTCCTAGATTGCTTCTTGTATGTTGTTCCAATCTTGGAGACCATTACTTCCATGCCCAGACAGTTCACTGAATCTGACAACAAGTAAAATATCATGGTAAGCTTATCAGCCATTTGTCTTTGGAAAAGTCAAAGAAAAAAATGCAAAAAGACAGCCTGGAGGCTAAGTCTATTCTTTAAGATTTTATACCATTTAATGATAAGCCACCCCCTTATACCCTTCATTTTATGCAATTCACTTTGTTAATTTTTACCACCTCTTCCTTTCTTTTCTTAATTCAAAGCCTAACTAATAGAACAAAGGCTATATTCTTTGAAAAGCTGGTGGTAGGATGAGTTGGGAGAGAGGGTGAAATGAGAAGGAGAGCCCAGTGTTGGAGCATGAGAAGAGAGTGCCATAGGATCTGGGAGGGGAGAATTATACCCTTCCCTCTAAGGCATCAAAGAGTAGCTGACCACATTGTGTCAGGGAACTCCCTGTGCCAAGCAAGACAGTGGAGTGTCCTGATCTGGACCAAAGTGCAAAGAACAACAAACCAAAGAATGGGAGAGGGAATTACTCAGGAACTCATTTTCTTTATCTATAAAACTGACATGGTAGCCAAATCTAACTAAGGCTAACTCAGTAATGGAAAGAATAACAATTAAGTGGAATTCTCTTCACACTCTTGACTTATATAAGAAAGGCAAATTTTTCTGAATGGCTGTTATTAATAATCATCAGAGGTTTACTTACAAAAAGTTGATGAATTTGGAGTACATGAAAACATAATTTTTTTTTTTCAAAATTTGCTCCCTTCCTCACTTCCTGCTAGAGGGCCTAGATTAGCTAGATTATATGTTGGTTTTGTACATTTACCATCTTCCCTCTTTTTCCTTGGTAATAGCATCCAAAGTCCTTTGGGAATTCTCTTTTCACTTGTTGTTGTATAGTTGGGAAAATAAATGATGTGACTATGACTTTTCCAGCCAGGGTGTGATCTAATCAGACATTTTCCTGGAACTCTGAATGTCATGCAGAGTGATGCGAAGATGGGAAAGTCAGCAAAGGTCCCTCTATTCCCACAGCTGCCTCCCGCTCTGAGCAGGACTGAGAGCAGCTCCTGCCCCTTAGATATTTGGGCAGTCATGCTCTTGCCCCTTTAGGTTCTCAATTCTTTAGTTCTTCCTTCAATTAAACAAGCCACCTCATATCTTTCCACTAAATTCCTTTTTGCGCAGTTGATGTTATAGGTTGACATGTGCTTCCCTCTCCCAAAAGGTATGCTGAAATACAAACCTTCAGTGCCTTGGAATATGGACTTACTTGCAAGCAGGTTCTTTAAAGAAGAAATAAAATTAAAATGAGGTGATTAGGATGGGCCTTAATCCAACATGACTGAAATCCTTATAAAAATGGAAAGTTAGACAAGACAGACACACTCAGAGACAAAATGGCAATGTGAAGACAGAAGATTGAACTGATGCTTCAGCAAGCCAAAAAAATACCAAAGAGTGCCAGCAAAACACTTGAAGCTAGGAAGAGGCAAGGAAGAATCTTTTCCCTACAGGTTCAGAGGGAGCAGGGGCCTGTAAACACCTTGATTTCGGACATCTAGTCTCTAGAACTTAGATAATAAATATCCTGTTGTTCCAAGCCACTCAGTTTGTGGTACTTTGTTATGTCAGCTCTAGCAAAACCTAATAAAGTTGGCTAAAAGAGGTTTCTGCTACTTGTAACCAAAGTACCCTGCCTCAGTGAAAATGGTTCTGAATGCCAGATATGTCCTTCATAGAAACTTTGTTCTAAGTAAGAATGCTTTCAATTTTATTCACTACACCTCCAGGTCAAAGCTCAAATTATAGCATCTCTTCATCCACCAACCCAAAGAAGGCAATCAAAAGATAACTGGAAAAGGGTGTGTTCCTATCTTTGCTGAATAATTTATGATTTTTGAGGTTTGGAACAGGTACCAAGATACTGGATAAAGACAAGAGACTTTAGGAATTTGGTTGGATCTCCATTGTTTACGTAGATCCAAAAATTCAAAAAGACAAAACAAAATCAAGTATTTTATAGGACAAAAGGTATGTTTGAAGGGGCAAGATGAAGATTCTTCTGATTTCCATAAGTAGATATGTATGTTTAGAGGATTATGTTGGGAAGACAATAGAATTTACAGAAAAGGACTATAACCATATGGTTATACTCATGCTCATTCATAGCTCAGTTAGTAAAGAATCCACCCACAATGCGGAAGACCTGGGTTCCATCCCTGGGTTGGGAAGATCCCCTGGAGAAGGGACAGGCTACCCACTCCAGTATTCTGGCCTGGAGAATTCCATGGACTGTATAGTCCATGGGGTCGCAGAGTCAGACACAACTGAGTGACTTTCACTTTCACTTTCTTTTCTAAGCCCAGTTTGGCCAAGGTGATTGTCTGATTTCATAGCATGATGAATATCATGTGGATAATAAGATCTCCCCAAGTTCTGCTGTCCAAACGTTCGATACATTAATTTGCATTGTTGTTGCTTAGTCACTAAGTCGTATCTGACTCTTTTGTGACTTCATGGACCGTAGCCTGCCAGGTTCCTCTGTCCATGAGATTTCCCAGGCAAGAATACTGGAGTGGGTTGCTATTTCCTTCTCCATGGAAATCTTCCCACCCCAGGGATCGGACCTGTACCTGCTGCATTGACAGGTGGATTCTTGACCACTTAACTTGCATTGCCCTTGGCTACTTGGAGCTGCTGTTAAAGAAATAAAGGTGAAAGGTTCTTTTTTGAAATTCAACTTTAAGAGGTATCCTGTGGATGCAGTACACATCCTACCTATCCCTTACACATTTACATACACGGTCTGTGCCCTGAACACTGAGGGCCTGGAATAAAGTTGCTTGGAATGTTCATTTCCCAGAGAGATAAGGTAGGACATAGTGATGGTTTCAAGCACAGACAGCTGTAGAAAGTTACTCTTGCAGGATGTGAGGTGGGGCTTCCCTGGTGACTCAGATGGTAAAGAATCTGCCCACAATGTAGGAGACCAAGATTAAATCCTTGGGTTGGGAAGATCCCCTGGAGAAGGGAATGGCTACCCACTCCAGTATTCTTGCCTAGAGAATCCCATGGTCAGAGGAGTCTGATGGGGTACAGTCCATAGGGTCGAAAAGAGTCACATGATTGAGCAACTAATATACACACACACACAAACTGATGTTAGGTGGTGGAGCAAGCCTAGGAAAAATCCTTTATTTCCTACTATAAAAACTAACATTAAGTAAAGGGGAAAAAAGAATTTTATTTTATTTTCTCTAAACTATATTGCTGCTGCTGCTACTGCTAAGTTGCTTCAGTCATGTCCGACTCTGTGCGACCCCATAGACAGCAGCCCACCAGGCTCCCCCATCCCTGGGATTCTCCAGGCAAGAACACTGGAGTGGGTTGCCATTCCCTTCTCCAATGCATGAAAGTGAAAAGTGAAGGTGAAGTCACTCAGTTGTGTCCGACTCTTCGTGACCCCATGGCCTGCAGTGTACCCGGCTCCTCCGTCCATGGGATTTTCCAGGCAAGAGTACTGGAGTGGGGTGCCATTGCCTTCTCCAAACTATATTGAAATTGTGAATTACAGGTAAGGATGAGTAAGAAAAATACTAAATTGTGTCTATGTATGTGTTTTACTTAAATATTCTCCTCTACACTTTCAATCTGGTGTCATGTCCTACAATAAAAATAATATGATTTTTAAGTGACATGGAATAGAGACTTTAAGACTAAAAACTATAAGGTTTTTATTTGGAGCTCAAATTAGAGTGCTCACTTGACTTTGTGGGCCCAAGATTCTTACCAAGGCCTTGACACCCTTGAGACAGCTGTTAAGCCACCTCATATCCTTCTAATTTCTTTACTCATATCTCTCCAATATTTGCTTTCTAGCAAAGGATCCAGAAAAATAAACATCCTCTTGAAGGATGTAAATTAAGTATGTGAAAATCAATATCACCAAAAAAAATGATGAGTAAAAATTGAGTTCCACTATTAACTGACTAATGGAGGGAGCTTCTTTAACATTCTAGCTTTGTTTGTAGATCAAGGACCAGATAGATATAAAAAAACTTTTTACCTATCATGGTTGCTTTTAATACTTACTTTTGGATTATATTACCAGTGTTAATAACAAACATATTTTTCCTATAATGACCTGCCCCCTAAACACATGTGCAACATTGACAGAAATAGCTACTTAAATTTGCAATTTATTTGGAATTTACGAAAAGCATGCTGAGTTAATAATAAGAGCTACTCTTCATTTCCTTAACAAGGAAAGTTCCTACTTGTATAATCTCATTTGGTCCTCCTCACAACTACTTTTGAGAAAGGAACTATAAATGCACCCATTTCACATATGAGGAAACAGAGAAGTGTCAAGATTTGTCCAAGGTCCCACTGGTGGTAAGAACCAAGCTGGGATCCAGCCCAGGCAGCCTGACACAGTTGACCTCATTACTATCACTTCAGTCTGTCACACCCCTGAAACCCCCAAGGGATTATTCTAATTCTTTACTAGCCATTTTAAAAAACAATCAAAACATAAAAAACGTTGAATCTCAAAACTTGAAGGATCCTCAAAATCCCCAGGTCCCCAAATCTCTTCTAAAATGAAGCATATCCAAGCCTGCATGAAAGCACGAAGGACTGGGAATTCACCAAGTCCTACAACAGTACACTGTAAACTTAAGACTATCCCGAAGTTAAAAAGGTCTCCTTCAAAAGTGGTTTTCTGTAACTTCCAGTTTTACCCTCTGTCTCAAATTAAAATTTCTATCTCTGATTCTCCTTCTGCACAGTGGTCCTAGATATCTAAGGAGAGGTTTTACGTTTCTCTTGAGTTTTATTTTCTGGTAAAAATATTCCCAGTTGCATGCAACCCAGGTTGATTTTTCATACCAAAGTATATTTTGCAATGTATGGAGACATATTTTGTTGTCATAATTGGAAAGGATGATGCTATTGACATCCAGGGAACAGGGGTCAGAAATGCTGCCAGATGTCTTACAATGCACAAGACAGCCCGCTACCACAAAGAGTCGTCTGATCTACAATGACAGTAGTGCTGCAGTTGAAAACCTTTGGTCCAGGGGAGGTGATTTTCACCAACAGCAGGGACTCTGTGTCCTCTGCATGTGTTAGAGTGCCAGTCCCTGTTAAGAATGGTAGCTATAAGGGCAGCATAATTCTCTGGTGTATTCTATACAGATCAGAGAAGCCTAGAATATTACCTTCCGCTCTACCCACCATAACTTAATACAAGCTACAGGACACCCAGCAGTACAGTATAAGAGACCTGCACCTTCTCAGAGCTATGATCTAGGACAGGCTGTGAGAAAGTCCACCCCTAACTGGTTTATACGTTTCACAGATGTTTGCCAGTTCTCAATGGTATCCTCAATGCCTAGTACAATGCTGTATATAGAGTTATACTCACAAAAGGGCTGAATAAATAGTAAACCCTTGATCACTACCAATTAAAATAAATAACACTAAAATGTGGGACCAGGTTTTGAGAATGTGAAAAGCTGTGTCTATCAGAGGGATGAGGAAAGGTTGTCTCCAATAAGTGTCTTTTAAGTTGGATTTTGGGCTTTCCCAGTGGCTCAGAGGTAAAGATTCTGCCTGGAGTGCAGGAGCCACAGGCTCAGTCCCTGGATTGGGAAGATCCCCTGGAGGAGGGCATGGCAACCCACTCCAGTATTCTTGCCTGGAGAATCCCATGGACAGAGGAGCCTGGTGGGCTACAGTTCACATGGCTGCAAAGAGTGGGATTGAAGCGACTTAGCACAACACAGCACAAGGACAGTGGAGGAGAAAATATGATCCAAGTGTTATAAAGAGCATGGACAAGGACCCGGAACAGAAATTTTATATATATACACATCCATCTATAAATATACATCCATGATTCCACATACACATATAAATATAACAGAGTACAATTAGCTGGATGGGAGAGTGTTTATATGGAAGCAGAAGGAAGTAAGCCTAAAAAAGCTGATTGAGGGGAAGATCTCAGTGCAATGGTTCTCCAATGATGATGTGCTTCAGAATCACCTGGAGAGTTTACTGAAACACAAGTACAGGTAACTGAATGGGGCCTAAGAATTTGCATTTCTGATACATTCCCAAATGATCTGTTGATGGTCATCTGGTGACCACACTTTGAGACAATTGTCTTAGAGGTTTTTGAATGCTATGCTAGGAAGAGTCACCAAAAGTTTTTTTGAACTGGGAAATGTCCATCACAATCAAACACTGCTCTACCAAAGAAACTGAATTACAACAAATTCAAGAAAAAGAATGGTTGGTTCACAGGCTAGCTGGATAGTATTCATCAGAAAAAGCAATTCTGTCTCATCTGCTGCTGCTGCCACTGCTGCTAAGTCACTTCAGTCGTGTCCGACTCTGTGCGACCCCATAGACAGCAGCCCACCAGGCTCCCCCATCCCTGGGATTCTCCAGGCAAGAACACTGGAGTGGGCTGCCATTTCCCTCTCCAATGCATGAAAGTGAAAAGTGAAAGTGAGGTCGATCAGTCGGGTCTGACTCTTAGCAACCCCATGGACTGCAGCCTACCAGGCTCCTCCATCCATGGGGTTTTCCAGGCAAGAGTACTGAAGTGGGTTAATCCACTGGATTAATCTAGGTCTGTTCTCTAGTCTTCCACTGGACAATTCACACTCTTTTTTTTTAACTAGAATACTTTTACAAAGTGGTTAAGTAAATGTTTAAATGACAAATGAGGTTCCAGATGGCCAGGATTAACTAAAATGTAACAAGGATATTTACAAAGTAATATATTATGCAAAACATTTCCAAGTATTGCTCACAAAACTCCATTAAAATCCCCTTTGGTAGACCAGTCACTAGCTTCCCCAACTATGCCTGCCTGCCTGCCAAGTCGCTTCAGTCGTGTCCGACTCTGTGCGACCCCATGGACTGCAGCCTACCAGGCTTCTCCATCCCTGGGATTCTCCACGCAAGAACACTGGAGTGGATTGCCATTTCCTTCTCCAATGCATGAAAGTGGAAAGTGAAAGTGAAGTCGCTCAGTCGTGTCCGACTCTTAGTGACCCCATGGACTGCAGCCTACCAGGCTCCTCCATCCATGGGATTTTCCGGGCAACAGTACTGGAGTGGGGTGCCATTGCCTTCTCCCTCCCCAACTATAGCCATGTGTAAATGTGTAATCAACTTGCTTTTAAATGTCTCTGGAGACACAACTTACTTTGACAACTTTTAGAAGGCAGTCATGTATTTTTATGTTCCATGCTAATCTTTCCCACTCCTCTTGCAATTAAGGAAAATTCTTCCTCCTCACTTACTGCCCTTCCAACCACAGTGAAGGCAGAAAGAGCGAAAAGAACTTGGAGCCCTACACTTTCAGAATCAGAGGAGATTTTAGCAGTCATCTTACATTTTTGCATCTGGGTACCACCAACTCTGTGGTCTTAGAATCAGTTACTTAACCTCTCCAAGACTCAGTTTCCTCATCTGGGACTGTTATGTCCAGCTAATTGACTGGCTGTGAGAATTGATGACCAACATGTTTAAAACTTTTTTAAAGTTTTTTTGTTAAAAGTTTTTTTTGTTTAAAAGAAAGTTCCTGACACATAAAGCTTAAGAAAGAGTTCAGTTCAGTTCAGATCAGTCGCTCAGTCGTGTTCGACTCTTTGCGACCCCATGAACCGCAGCACGCCAGGCCTCCCTATCCATCACCAACTCCCAGAGTTCACTCAAACTTATGTGCATCAAGTTGGTGATGCCATCCAGCCATCTCATCCTCTGTTGTCCCCTTCTCTTCCTGCCCCCAATCCCTCCCAGTATCAGAGTCTTTTCCAATGAGTCAGCTCGTCGCATCAGGTGGCCAAAGTACTGGAGTTTCATCTTTAGCATCAGTCCTTTCAATGAACACCCAGGACTGATCTCCTTTAGAATGGACTGGTTGGATCTCCTTGCAGTCCAAGGGACTCTCAAGAATCTTCTCCAACACCACAGTTCAAAAGCATCAATTCTTTGGCACTCAGCTTTCTTCACAGTTCAACTCTCACATCCATACATGACCACTGGAAAAACCATAGCCTTGACTAGATGGACTTTTGTTGGCAAAGTAATGTCTCTGCTTTTGAATATGCTATCTAGGTTGGTCATAACTTTCTTTCCAAGGAGTAAGTGTCTTTTAATTTCATGGCTGCAATCATCATCTGCAGTGATTTTGGAGCCCCCCGAAAATAAAGTCTGACACTATTTCCACTGTTTCCCCATCTATTTGCCATGAAGTGATGGGACCAGATACCATGATCTTAGCTTTCTGAATGTTGAGCTTTCAGCCAACATTTTCACTCTCCTCTTTCACTTTCATCAAGAGGCTTTTTAGTTCCTCTTCACTTTCTGCCATAAAGGTGGTGTCATCTGCATATCTGAGGTTATTGATCTTTCTCCCAGCAATCTTGATTCCAGCTTGTGCTTCTTCCAGCCCAGCATTTCTCATGATGTACTCTGCATAGAAGTTAAATAAGTAGGGTGACAATATACAGCCTTGACGTACTCCTTTCCCTATTTGGAATCAGTCTGTTGTTCCATGTCCAGTTCTAACTGTTGCTTCCTGATCTGTATACATACTTCTCAAGAGGTAGGTCAGGTGGTCTGGTATTCCCATCTCTTTCAGAATTCTCCACACTTTATTGTGATCCACACAGTCAAAGGCTTTGGCATAGTCAATAAAGCAGAAATAGATGTTTTTCTGGAACTCTCTTCCTTTTTCCATGATCCAGCAGATGTTGGCAATTTGATCTCTGGTTCCTCTGCCTTTTCTAAAACCAGCTTGAGTATCTGGAAGTTCACGGTTCACGTATTGCTGAAGCCTGGCTTGGAGAATTTTGAGCATTACTTTACTAGCACGTGAGATGAGTGCAATTGTGTGGTAGTTTGAGCATTCTTTGGCATTGCCTTTCTTTGGGATTGGAATGAAAACTGACCTTTTCCAGTCCTGTGGCCACTGCTGAGTTTTCCAAATTTGCTGGCATATTGAGTGCATCACTTTCACAGCATCATCGTTCAGGATTTGAAATAGCTCAACTGGAATTCCATCACCTCCACTAGCTTTGTTCGTAGTGATGCTTTTTATTCCAAGCCCCTCTGATATATGTATGCATGCATGTGTTCTAAGTCAATTCAGTTGTGTCAAACTCTGTGTGACTGCATGGTTACAGCCCACCAGGCTCCTCTTTTCATGGGGATTCTCTGGGCAAGAGTACAGGCATGGGTTGCCATGCCCTCCTCCAGGGGATCTTCCCAACCCAGGGATCAAACCTACATCTTTTACATCCTCTTCATTTGCAGGCAGGTTCTTTACCACTGGTGCCACCTGGGAAGCTCCAATCTTATATGTATATATGTATATGTATATATATCATAAATATTATTGTAAACTAATTTAAATACGTTTTGGAACAGGGACTCTAAATCATTTAACAAATAACATAGAAGCCATTGAGTTCAACCTCTTTCCTGGTCCTTGATTATAAGAAACAAAAGGCAAATGAGTTGATCCCTCAAGTTGAATGGAAACAATGAGACCATACTGGCTACAAGCAGTGAGGTTGATTAGATGCAGCATCCTCTCATAGACTTAATCCAGGCCCAGCTTTTCTACCTGGGATGGCTGAAGATCACATCTTGAATGATCCACAGAAATAAAATCTCCAATTAAGATAAGCTAAAGAAAAAAATGTCAATCACTGTAGAGAAGAGATGAAGTATCAGGTGGCTGATAAGATCTGGATTTTGGAATGGAATAAGAAAACAGAAACCTTTCACCACAAATATTTTCACAATTCCTAATCAATAAACCACAGTCATCTTTAAAATTTAGGAGTAAAGTGTTAAAGATCTTCATTGAACCAGCAAACTTAGGATTTACAAGTGCATTTTGCCTTTAGCAAGAAAATCGGTAAGTTCTAGTCCCAAACATTTGATGCGTGTTCCTTTTGACTTTGGACATATCTTTGGACACTACACATCTTGTGTCTCTGTTTTCTTATGTGTAAACAGGGTATTGACTTACATCTGAGTTTTTATAAGAGGTTGTAATTGTAATGAATTAAAGATGGCCACATCTCCCATCCAGGGATAGGGGATTTGCATCCTTCCCACAGGGCTGCCCTGTGACTGATTTGACCAACAGAGTACATTGGAAGTGTTGTATGACAGTCCCAGGTTCAATTTTTAATAAGACTCTTGCTTTCTTGGAGTCAGGAGCTGTCATGTAAAAAATCTAGCATGCATCAACATGAGATCATGAATAGGGGTCACATGGGCAGAGAGAAGAGCCTGGCTGAGCCTAGCCTTCCAGATGACCCCACCAAGATGCCAGGTATGTAACTAAATGACCTTGGGCCCTCCAGGCCAGTTCAGTCTCCAGTTAAAAGCCACCAAGTGACTTCAGCCAAGCCGAAACTCCTGATGAACAGAACTGTGACATCTAATAATAATGCATGGTTGTATAAGGCATTAAGTTTTGGGGTAGATGTTACACCCAACCACAGAGGTAATCAGGTAGCATACAGTCGGAGGTAACTGTGGGGTTTACCAGCTGGGCAGTAATTCTCCTTCCAGGAGGTGATCCATATTTTGGGGGCAGAATTTTAGAGAAAGAGACCAATCTTTCTGCTCTTGATTTTGTTATATTTTAGTTCCTCCAGTTATCTTTTAAGGAGGTGGAGAAGACAGAAAAGCACCAGTAGCTCAAGAAGAAACTAAAGCCCTTTTTCTTGGCATCCAAAGAGGGTCAGCAAGCTGCCAGTCACCTGGGGGATCTATGGGGAAGACCTCACAGTGATGTTCCCCAGGAGCCAGGCACAAGAAGGGGCTGAGAATGCAGCCATGAGCAGAGATAAAACTGTGGGTTCCAGTAAGGAAAAACTATAGGGGTGGAAGGACAGGGAAAGACTGCTTCCTGTCAGAGATGCAGAGGGCATCAGATCGAGTCTTTGCACATAATCCCACATGCAATGTGAAGATTTAAAGTTTACTATGTTCTTCTTGGTTAAATATTCTTCTGTACACTCATGATAAGAAAACTTGCAAGAAGGGGAATATCAGTTGTCTAGGAAGGTGTCTCCTGAGTTATCACTGACTGAAAGAAAAAGGATAATCCACTAAAAATATAATCTGCAAAAATCTTAGAAGGGTTTACTGAACACACACAAAGGATTCCAAGGTATACTTTGATATATACGAACTGATCAATCTGTTAGTAGACACTGGATGATTATCCCACTGACCCTTCCAGACTAAGCCCAAGGGTCACATTCCCTGGAAAGCTCTTCTGGCCCCAAAAAGCTCAGGGGAGACTCTCTCCTGTCAGAGATGTGGATTGGTTCTTCATCTCTGCATTTTTTTTGGGGGGGGGCAGGTGGGACGGGGCATGCCACATGACTTGTGGGCTTCCCTGGTTCCTCAGTGGTGAAGAATCCGCCAGCAGTGCAATAGACACAGGAGATGTGGGTTGAATCCCTGGATCGGGAAGACCCACTGGAGAAGGAAATGGCAACCCATTCCAGTATTCTTGCCTGGGAATTCCCATGGACAGAGGAGCCTGGAGGGATACAGTCTTGTGCTTAGTCACTCAGTAGTGTCTGATTCTTTGCAACCCTTTGGACTGTAGCCTGCCAGATTCCTCTGCCCATGAGGATTCTCCAGGCCAGAATACTGGAGGGGGTTGCCATGCCCTCCTCCAGGGGATCTTCCCGACTCAGGAATCAACCTCAGGTCTCCTGCATCGTAGGCGAATTCTTTACCATCTGAGCCGCCAGGGAAGCCCAGGCTACAGTCTATGGGGTTGCAAAGAGTTGGACATGACTGAGCAACTAAAGAGCAGCAGCAGCACATGACTTGCAGGATCTTAGTTCCCTGACCAGGGATTAAACCCGTGCCCCAGCAGTGAAAGTGCTGAGTCCTAACCACTGGACAACCCGGGAAATCCCTCTGCCCTGGTGCTTTACAGTACCTCGTATATATGGGTGACACAGCGTTTCTCTAGCTATATTATAATTGTTCACTTATTTCTCTGCTACAATTACTACTATTCAAATCATGTTGCTGTTGTTTAGTTGCCAAGTTGTGTCTGACTCTTGTACAACCCCCTGGACTGCAGTCCCCCAGACTCCTCTGTCCATGGAATTTCCCAGGCAAGAATACTGGAGTGGGTTGCCATTTCTTTCTCCAGGGGGTCTTTGTTACCCAGAGGTCAAACCTGCATCTCCTGCATTGGCAAGTGGATTCTTTACCACTAAACCACCAAGGAAGCCCATTCCTACTATACACACCACCTATTTTTTTAGGACACACTTTGTGTCAGAGTATTCTATGTTATTTTTAATTCCTACAGCAACTCTGCAAGGCAGCATTCAACATCCACACTTTAAATATAAAGAGGCTGAAGCCCATAGAATTTAATACACTTGCTGAACATCACACAGCCAGATATGGTAGAACTGGGACTGAATCCCACATTTGCCAAAGTTCATACCCTGGTAATGCTAACAAAAGGGCAAGGCTTGACACAAGCCTTCATATCTAGACATAGGAAGGACTGTATGCAATGTCCTATAAGCTTTCTGAGCTAAGGACACAAGAAAAAAGACATATTTAAAGATGAAACTGACAGATAATACACAGGAATAATAACGAAGAAGCTACTGCAATAACCTAGAAACAAGATGAAAAAACTTTAAGACGGGGAAGATAGATTTGAAAGATATTTATGAAAATATAGCTAAGACTCGGCATTTGGCTGGTCATGGTAGATAAGTAAAAGATGCCCTCAAAGAATTACCTTTAAATGATGAAAAGTTAACTAATAAATGCACCTTTGATGTACAAAGTGGAAAAGGATAATATTTATGATGGAAATTTCCACTTTGGGATTAAGAAGACGTAAAGGTGCTTAAGGCAAGATGTTGAACAGGCAGCTGCCTGTTCTACAGAGACCAGAGGCATGGGACATGGAACATAGGACAAGACAGCAGGAGAGATGAAGGCAGAGGTGCTGATAAAGCCACAGGATGGCTGATCCCTCCAAAAAAAGAGAAAGAAGATATCCAGGGCTGGAAGGCTGAGGGTCTAACCTTGAAGGACACTCAACTATGCAACAGGAAGAAAAAGATGACTATCAGTGTCAGAGAGGGCACTCACAATAGCCACCAGGAATTCGCACTGGGACAGGGAAGCAATAATGGAATAATAATTGTGGCTAACTTTTACTGAGCATTTACTAGTTGCCACACACTAGTATACCTTTTTTTGGCATATACTCAGTAATTTAATCTTCAGAACCTCCAAACGGAATATGGGACTTCTCAAGTGGCTCAGTGGTAAAGAATCCACCTGCCAATGCAGAAGACACAGAAGATGTGGGTTTGATCCTTGGGTTGGGGAGATCCCCTGGAGGAGGAAATGGCAACTCACTGCTGTATTCAAGGACCCTTATTCAACGGACATGAATCTGAGTAAACTCTGGGAGAGAGTGGAGGACAGAGGAGCCTGGCATGCGGCAGTCCATGGGATGGCAAAGAGTCGGACACAACTTAGCAACTGAACAACAACAAAATGGAATACACTATTAATATTATCAGACTTCCCTTGTGGCTTAGCTGGTAAAGAATCCGTCTGCAATGCAGGAGACCTGGGTTCGATCCCTGGGTAGGGAAGATCCCTACCCACTCCAGTATTCTGGCCTGGACAATTCCGTGGACTGTATAGTCCATGGGGTTGCAAAGAGTTGGACATGACTGAGCAACTTTTATTCATTCACTCATTAATATTATTAATGCAATTTTGCTGATGAGAAGACAAAAACCAGAGAATTTAAGTAACTTACTTAAGACCATATAATTGGTAATTAGTCAAAGCTGGGTTTGAATTTAGGAAACCTAGGATCCTAGGTCTCATTCTTCTACATGTATACATCAAGACTTCTAAAAGGGTAGAAAAACTAACACTAAAGTCATATCAAACCACAAGTCACATTTCAGAGCATTCTGTGCTCAGCTAAACATGCCTGGAGCAGCTACTATTGATCTGTAAGAACACAGAAACAGACGAGATAAAGACTGACTCTTAAGGAGCTGGTGAGAGACAGATAAATAAACCAATTATTTAAAAAGTGATAACTGCTGTGTTAATATTTAACATTCTCTCTCTTTTTTTAACATTCTATGGGAGCTCAGAGAAAGAAATAACAAATCTTCTTTGGGAATGAAGCTCAGCCAGTTAGTGGAGAAGGTGAGTACTGAAGAAGGGTGGATATTCACCTGGAAGTGAAGAGGAACTCAAGACACAGGTGCAATGTGGAATTATGAGGAATCACACCACACTCAGGAAATGATAACATACCACTCCCGGGTGGGAACAGAGACAGGAACACATAGACTGAGGATAATTCTGAGGAAAAGGACTGAAATACAAGCTAAGAATTTAGCCTATATTTAATAATGTGTCACCAAAAAACCTCTGGGGCTTTGCACACGCTGTTTCCTAGAACTGCTGCTCCCCACACCTCACCTTCTCCCTCTTCACCTACTGGCACCTACCTCACCTACAGACCCCAGCTTCAGCATCACTTCTTCTGATACCTGTCCCTGCATAGGAGGTCACATGCTCCAACAACTCCTTTGACTTCCCCTTATTCTATTTCAATAACCACCAATTTTACTGTAATTATCTACCTACTATCTGTATTTTTCACTAAAATCTCTGTAATTCAGAGCTATTCTGATTGTTCACCATTGTACTCCCAGTGCTCTACTCAACTCAAAGCAATTAGTAAGCACTCAATAAATAGCTGATAAAATGAATATAAAAATAAGATTTCATATCCTCTAGCATGAACTTCAACTCAACAAATATTACTATTATATAAAAGCATGAACTTCAGAGAGTATGTGAGAAGCGGAAACTTGTAATCCCCACTCCTTGCAGAAATGCATTTCAATCCTGTTGGGAAAACAAATTAATTGTGTGACACAAGCTCACAGTGACAGACACTTTTCATTTATACACTGCAAAACTGAGTTATGCTCCAGGGAGATCATTAAGAAATGCCAGCACATTTATCTCCAGCACAGGATGAAATATACAATCTTTGACTCAGAATTGTATGTTTCAGAAGCAAAACTGTTTTAAAAGAAAATGTGTGACTGAGTATCTGCTGGAGGAATTTTGCAGATAAAACACATCAAATTCCTGGGCTGCCAAGAGAAAGGATGGCAATTCAGATGGACACATAAAAGAGAAGCTCATGCGGTGCTACAGATAATGGTATCCTCAATGAAGAGAAAGGGAACTACATTTGAGCTAAATACAGGGCAATACACAGCATGATCAGAGAAAGAGCATCAGTGGCAAAAAGTCAAGAAGTACAGTATGCGAAGCCAGTGGAAGGACCTATCGATATATGCCTTAGTGTAAAGAAGACTTGGGGATGACACACCTCTGTCGTGTTGTGGAGACTCCATAAAGATACCTGTCAGTCTTCAGGTCAGCTTAAGAGAAGTTGATAGCTGCTATTCATGTCGCCCAACATCCCTCTTTCCAGAGGGAAATGAAATGTCATTTTCATGTGATGGATGCTTCTGGTAAAGGTGGCAGTCACAGGGCCTCATCTCTGCCCAGCAACCATATGTGTCAGCCCCACACCATGATGATTAGTCAAGAGGAGAGTGTCTGGCTCAGGCACAGTCAATAGTCTTCAATGAGAAATAGCATTTAGGTTTATCTTCTTTGGATTCATGAGGTAAGGATGCTTTAAGACTCATGCTGCCTACAGCTATTCTTCAACCCAGCCTGAGAATGAATCCAACAAGTAAACAGCATAGGGACAGAGAGGGACAGACACAGAGAAATAGAGACACAGAGAGAAGGACAGAGAGAAAGAGAAGGAAAGAGGAGACAAAGGAGAGCGAGCAGAGATACCGGGAGAGAGCTAGACTAGATGATAATGGTCAAACCCTGCAGAGCCATGTCTGAAGCCTGACTTTTCAGCTACAAATCAATCAGTTTATTTTCTGTCACACAATAATGAAAAAGACCTTACTAAAATATCACCCAAGAAGCAGGTTGGTAAAAACACTACCCTCAGGCAATTCATTAGGACATATAAAGAGAAAGCCCTCTTCAAGGTCTTATTTAAAACATAAAACCATTGAGTAAACTAAAAATATATTCACATAACAAGTATGCTTATTGCATTTGAAATGATCGGCATTTAGAGGGGACTATTATTTACAGTTGTTAACTCTAGAGTATACAGTTGTGGAGGTGGAGAGGAAGAAATGGGGACATTTTTATGTTTTACTTGTGAAATAATGACTTTTTTACAATGCTCAGATAGTATTGTTATGATATTTTAAAACTATAATGATTAGAAAGGACCTTGGTGAACGAAATCAAACACAAGGTCATGAACTGGAGTTGGACGAATGAAGATGAAGGTGAGGGTCATCGTGAGGAAGAATCTGCTAATAGGAGATGGTGAGGGCTCCCCTGGGGGGAGACTTTAGGGCATTTTGTGAGCAAGCAGAGAACTCTTTGGTCAGAAAGATGTCCATGCTCCCCACCTTGTTCTGACCCCAGAAGGAACTTCTCACACCTATGTCAGAATGTTCTCAGAGATTTGAGGAATGTGCTATCCAAGGAGCATGTCCAGCTAAAAGCCCTCTGTGGACACACTTACAGTCAAGAAGTGTTAACTTCCAATAAAGAGAAAACTGAGTGCATATTTCAGAAATTAGTAAAAATGACCAAGATCCAAATGACCATCCAGCCTAGCCAACACTACTCTCTACTGCTCCCAGATAACCATTTTAATAGTTTGGTACAATTTCATTCCTACTTTGTCTCATACACACTAACTCATGTACACCCAGATACAAACATCTACATATTTATTTTCCAAAAGTGAAATTACTCTAAACATTAAAGTCTGAAACTTTCTTCCCCCCCCTACACATAATATACCAGTGATATCTTTCTAGGACATCACACATAACTCTTTCTTATGGTTTTAATGGTTGCATTATATTTCACTTTAAAAATTAGCATTTTATTACAAATACTTGGTTGGTTTTAATTTTCACAGTAAACCTTAGATTTAAAACAACCAATTATATGTAAAGCTTTAATGCTGTTTTTGACCTCCCATGACCCATATTATGTGATGCATGTATTTTAATCATATTTTGGAAATTATTTCTAATAAGTCAATAAACTTTCATTAACAGGTTTCAGTCCTCAAAGCACTAGGAAGCACAGTGGATAGAGAAAGATAGCTAGAGTAATGCATTATATGTGTATATATATATATATATATAATTTTAACTTTTTATTTTATATTGGAGTATAGCCAATTAACAATGCTGTGATGGTTGCAAGTGCACAGCAGAGCAACTCAGCCATACATAGGCATTTAATAATATATTAATGGAGTCTTGCATTTTGCTTTGATACAGAGGTCTACCATCTGGGTGGAATTAGGAATTAAGGTGAGCATTCTTGGTCGAGAGGCACTACCTACATCAGTCACCCCAAAGACTCAGAGCAGCTTTAGAGAGGACAAGACATCCTGCTAGATATCACTTGGTGAGCAGTAATATCACACTTCGCTGAGACATTCATTCTGTACTTCAGCCCAGCCTGCCCCAGCCCAGTTGTAATGGCTGGGAGGAGCACAGCAAAATAGAAGCTAGATACAAATAAGATCCCACTCTTTCAGGCTAAACTGTCCTGTAACATCTAGAGTGAACCTTCCAGCTCAATGAGAATGTCACTCTTGGGACAGAAAATGATGGGAGATAAATGGCAAGTTTCCAAGACTCTCAGAAGAAAACAAAATCATTTGACTTCATTTATTAATAACTTATGGTATTGGAGTTTCTGACGTCCACTCTCAGAGAAAGAAATGGAATTATTGGCAGCACTGTTCAAAAAGAGAAATGTGCTGAACATTCCATTTGTTCAACGGTATTTATAAAATTCCTAAATCAGTATTTATGTAATTACTGGTTAACTGACAGTCTCCCAAATAAAACGTAAGTTCTGTGAGGGCAAGAGCTTTGTCCTTACTCATACTCTTGCACTTTTTCCCATGGCAGGGGGACAGAGACATTTAAGAGAAAAAAATGAAAGAAAAATCAGTTGTGGTTTTAATCACAATTGCACTAAGTTTTTAAAGGAGAAGACTGGATCTGACCAGCTCAGAGAGGACTTCTGCAAGAAGGAGAGGATTGAGCTAAAATGTGAAACATATGCGAGACAGGAGGGAGCAAAGGAGCTTTGTGGGCAGAGGGATGAGCCAAGGCCCTGAGGTGGCTGAGTACAGAGCACTAGAAAGGTCAAGAGTGAGGCTGGTGAAGGGCATCAGGAGCATAAAGTGGGGCTGGACATATAGGTAGCAAATAGATGATGCAAAACTCTACAAGCCAAGGAGTTTGGTCTTATTTTTGGTGCAATGAATAGCCATTGAAGGGTTTTAAGCAAAAGAACAACAGGATAAGAGCTGCAGTATTAGAAGAGAGCTTGTAAACACTGAGTGGATTAGAGGGGATAAAAGGAATGTGGGGAAAATAATTAGGAGGTTGTTGCAGTGATATCCAAAAGACAATAATAGTCTGGACTAGAATGACAGAGATGGGAAGAAATAGACTCAGATCTGTGATGGAAGGAAAGTAAATAGGACTTGTCATTACTTAAATGCAGTGGATAAGGAAAGACCACATTAAGAGTAACTACCTGGTTTCTAGGTGTGGCAGCTGCTGGAAAAGCTACTCACTGAGAAGGAGGTCCAAGTTTGGTAAGAAAGACCATGGGTTGTATGGACAGAAACTGAAATTAGCATCCACTAACATTGAGGGCTGTGCCAAGCTGGGTCAATGCTATGCTTTAAATGGATCATCTAATTCATCCTAACTGCCATCCTATAAAATAGGTGCTGCTGCTCCCATTTTTAGAGATGAGAAAACTGAGATTTGGAAAGGCTTAGTAATTTATTGCCATTCTCAGAGCTAAAAATTGGCTGAGCTGGGATGTGAACCTGGATTTCCTTGGCTCTAAAGCAGATGGTTCTTAATTACCAGCCCATACTGCTTCATGACAACTGAGGTCTACTTAGGAAAAATTTCATGGTTTCAAAAGGGCATGATACTTACCCTAGAACTCTGAAGCCAAACCTTCCTCGGAAACCTTCAGTTTTCCTCTCCAGGCCTCCCAGAACAACTGTCCACATCAGCAAGATGATTCTACACTTTCTCCCATCCTTCACTCCCCACCCACTCAGGCTTTTGGCCAACCTTCAAGGTTACCTCCAGTTGCCCTCATCTCCTCAATTTTGCCTTCTCTGAATTAATATGATATTTTCAGTCTCACCACTTAGTTTGGCAACACTTACATGAGGGCTACCCTGCAGGATGTCCATATATTCTCAACTTCCTCACATTTTATTTTTCCTATTGTAGATTTTTTTTTTAACAGTATGTACTGACTGTCTTATAAAGCCTTTCAAGCACTGAAGTCAGATTGTCGTAAATAAGCTAATAAACACAAAAACTGTGACACTCTGGTTCTGGCGGCCAAACAACAGCTCTGCTTTACCAATGTTATTATCTCTAGTTGTCGAGTGGAATCTCATTGCATTTAAATTACACACATTCATCTATATATTCTTGGCAGAGCAAGAGACAGAGAACATGCACATTTTAAACAGAGCAGGCCATTATGCATGCCATTCTAATCCATAAACACGTGTCCCATAAAATAGATGAATTAACTGATTTGAGTCCCTAAGGATCTTTTCCAGTATGGATAATTATCTGGACAAACTCTGATTTTAGTGTATAAAGGTACATATTTTAGATAAACCACAATCTAATTTTAAGTCAACTATTCTTCCTATTGCTCTATTAAGGAACCTATCCTAGTGACCTATCCCAAGATTAGGGGGAAAGTTGGGTCTCCTGGACTAATAAAGAGACAGTAAGAGATTGTCCCTGGCAATTCTGATAACACAAGACTTTCACACCATACTTTCTTTTGGGATCTACCCCTAAGATATGACTACAGTGATGGCAGTATATGTTCGGTTAATCATCTGACTTTTAAATTGTATTCTCCCTTTATTATTGAAAATAAATAAGCAGGAACTAGAAAATGAAAAGTGCTGATACAACTGATAAACACATGTCTCCAACAAATGAGGCAAAGATCGAAATCATTAGGCCTCCTGAAGTCAAATGTGAAAAAAGAAGAACCCAGCTATGCAAAAGGAATGGAATTCTAACTTGGGCCCAAAAAGCAAACAATTATTAGGGATTTTATAATCACCTTTGATTTTTTGGAAAAGAGCCTCCCCGGTCACAGGCACAAATCTAAATATGCACATAAAATTATGATACAGGTGCATTATCAGAAGGTTGTATTCAAACAGAACATTATCACTCTGAACTACCCTGCTGCCTACTTGGCAGATAGGTTAATTCTTGCTTCTCAGCATCCTCAGGATTTTCTTCGTGCCATCAGCATACAATTTCAGGCTTACCTATGGGAAACATGGTTGCCGGTACCTATCACTATTTAGACTGTAAGCTCCTTGCAGGCAGCTTCTAGGCCTTACTCATCTCTGTGTCTGCAGTGCCTTAGAGAATGCCTGACTAAAAGAGGGTGCTGTACAAAAGCCGGAGAGTGAATAAATAAGTGAACAGCCAGATTTACCTCTCTGAGATTCATTTCCTCTTATGAATCAAAGAAGAAAAAAGACACAGCCCAATGGCCATCAGGTTGTTGTCTCCAGTACGGAGCTACACTTTGTACACAGTTCTGGCCTTACCTATCCAGAGAAATGCAGCACAGGTGAAAAATCGATGCTGTTGTGAGCAGGACATCCAGAGATGTCCGGACAAGGCAGAACATCTCCCCGTAAATCCAGATGTCTTGAACCAGCTCAATGGCACCAAAGGGCATCACCAGCACTGACACCAGCAGATCCGCAAAGGCAAGAGACACAATGAAATAATTGGTTTTTATTTTCCTGTGGGTGAAAAAGTGTAAGGGAGGAGGCAATGGGAAGGATGAAGGAAAGAGGTTAGGGGAAAAGGAGCAGGGAAGAAAAGAGAAGGAAAAGGAAGCAAAGAAATAAGGGAAGAAGGGAGGAAAGAAAAGGAGAGAAAAGTCAGATGTGCAACATATGCTGTGAGATTCAGTTTCCCCATCTGTCTTGTGTGTGGTCCAGTCACTTTGGACTTCTCCAGACCCCTGGCACCATAAGTCCTCTCTTGCCCTCGTCTGTGACCACACTGGCCTGACTTGAGCTCCCCCATGCACAGAGACCCTCCCGAGGGTCTTTATGGGGTGTTTTCTCTCCCTACTGTTGGCCTAGCTATACCCTACCAACTCGTTGAGCCTGGTTTAGTCATTCCCAGGAATCCCTCCCAAGGTGCCCCCCTCACAAAGAGAGTCAAATTCCACCATCTTCTACTTTTAGACTGACTACCATGTGCCTCACATTTGTCACAGTGCTTAGAATTTCGTTTTTATGTTTTCTTGATTAGAGCATGTCTTACTTTAAGAGGAAGATAGCAACAGATGGGACAGAACTGAACCTTTCATCCCCTTTTGTGGCCTGGTGGATCTTAATCTAGGCTGCACAATAGAATCACCTAGTAAATGTGTCTAAATATCAATGCCCAGGTCTTGCCCTGGATCTATTACTTAAGGGACTCTGTGTGATGAACCCACTTACCCACCCCTAAGTTCACCAAATAAAATATACGGCACTCAGTTAAATGTGAACCTCAGATACACAACAAATAATTTTCTAATATAAGTATATTCCAGATATCATGTCAGACACACTCCTGCAATACATTAGTAATTTTAAAAGAGTCTTTAGGTGGTTCTAATTGCAGCCAAGGATGAAGTGGAAAGAGCAGAAGACCAAGGTTTAAATCCTAGATCAGCCACTAGTCAGCTATCCTTTTGGGGCTTCCCTGGTGGCTTAGATGGTAAAGAATCTGCCTACAATGCAGAAGACCCAGGTTCAATCCCTGAGTAAGGAAGATCCCCTGGAGAAGGGAATGGCAACCCACTCCAGTATTCTAGCCTGGAGAATCCCATGGACAGAGGAGCCTGGTGGGTTATAGTCCATGAAGTCACAAAGAGTTGGACATGACTGAGCGACTAAGCACACACACAGCTATCCTTTCTTTGAATCAGTTAATAAAGTGAGGAGGTTAGATATGCTCTCAGACATTACATATAGTGATCACAACTATTGCAGAAAAAACAACATAGGAAAAAAGTCAGGATGGAAATGCACTTACATGCTTATACTTGTTATGTCAGAACTGTGAGATTATATGTGATTTTTTTCCCCTGCTCCATCTTCCAAACATCATTGCCATGTATCTTTTTCCCTTCATAGCTATAAATTCTAGTGGAAATTATAAATTCAGACTCCAGTTCTCCATGGAGAGCCCCAAACTCCACCCAGGTTTTCTCATGAGGTTGCCTCACATGACTCACCTGAGCTGCCTGTCCCTGCACACAGCCACCATCACCAGCAGGTTCCCCAAGATAGCCATCAGGATAACTGCTGAGAGAAATGTGAGCAGCACGACCTTCTCCACTGACCTGAAACCCGCCTTGGAACTGGAAGACACACAAACACGAAGAACTGAAGGAAACTCTTAAGACACAAAAAGAAAATTAGTTTTTTCCTTCATTCATTTTCAGAAAAGTAACTTCACTGTCGAAGCTGCAAACACACATGTATTGTACACCTAATACATGCCAATGTTTGCACTTGTCACTTTACATGTTATTCTGGTTAACTCCTACATAATGAGAAGGAGGAGGCTCAGAGAGGTGTTAACTACCCTGAGATTGCACAGTAATTCTCTATGAGAGAACTTGAGGCTTTCCTTCAAGAGCACTGAGCTTAGCTTGTGCTCAGAAAGCTTATTTGGTTGATTCTTGTTTGGCACACCAACACAGCTAGGTTGTAAGCTCCATGATGCAGGGACATTGCCTGTTTTCTCCATTGACAATTCAATTTCAATACATCATTCATATTTAGTGAAAGAAGGAATGATGGCATCAAATGAGCAAATGAAGGTAACTTGAACCAGTAATATGTGTGAACACAAAGGCCATCTGTGTTCAGTACCTCATCCCAGTCCACATAGAAGCTTCTGTGTGCAGGTGGGCTGTCCAAGGACTAGGTCACGGCTTGAAGGTTGTTTGTTCCTAAATGGCTGACTTGGACAAACTGTTCTTGGATTATGTGAAGCCCACTGGAAATACAGAATCCATCAATAAACCCAGGGATTCCTTTCACTGCCTTGAACTACATTTCTTTTTGTGCCCAATACAACAGTTCAAATTTGAGCACTTGTGAATTTTAGCAACTGATTCATTTCTATAAACCCAGCCCTCCTAATGTCAATTCAACATTCTGTCTTACTAACTTGGAAGTGAGTGTCCCCTGTCGATAAAAGCACAATAAATGCAGATTGTTCAGAAGCTGCAGGGAAATGTTTGCTTTTTAATATGTTTTTTAAAATGTTCTTTTTAAATGAAGTTTCAAAGGATCTTAAAACTTTTAGACCCAAACACACATTTCAATATGGAGAAACTAAGACTCAGTGAGAGGAACTGAGTTGCCAGAGTGTGTTAGCATCTAGACCAGGAGAAGCTAACTCTGTTAGCCAGTAATCCAAGTCTATGCCCTGACCAATAATGCTGAAGAAGCTGAAGCTGAACGATTCTATGAAGACCTACAAGACCTTCTAGAACGAACACCCAAAAAAGATGTCCTTTTCATCATAGGGGACTGGAATGCAAAAGTACAAAGTCAAGAAATACCTGGAGTAACAGGCAAATTTGGCCTTGGAGTACAGAATGCAGCAGGGCAAAGGCTAATAGAGTTTTGCCAAGAGAATGCACTGGTCATAGCAACACCTTCCAACAATACAAGAGAAGACTCTACACATGAACAACACCAGATGGTCAATACCAAAATCAGATTGATTATATTCTTTGCAGCTAAAGATGGAGAAGCTCTATACAGTCAGCAAAAACAAGACTCAGGGCTGACTGTGGCTCAGATCATGAACTCCTTATTGCCAAATTCAGACTTAAATTGAAGAAAGTAGGGAAAACCACTAGACCATTCGGGTATGACCTAAATCAAACCCCTAATGATTATACAGTGGAAGTGAGAAATAGATTCAAGGGATTAGATCTGATAGACAGAGTGCCTGAAGAACTATGGACGGAGATTTGTGACATTGTACAGGAGGCAGGGATCAAGACCATCTTCAAGGAAAAGAAATGCAAAAAGGCAAAATGGTTGTCTAAGGAGGCTTTACAAATAGCTGAGAAAAGACGAGAAGTGAAAGGCAAAGGAGAAAAGGATAGATATACCCATTAGAATGTAGAGTTCCAAAGAATAGCAAGGAGAGATAAGAAAGCCTTCCTCAGTAAACAGTGCAAAGAAATAGAGGAAAACAATAGGATGGGAAAGACCAGAGACCTCTTCAAGAAAATTAGAGATACCAAGGGAAATTTTCATGCAAAGGTGGGCACAATAAAGGTCAGAAATGGTATGGACCTAAGAGAAGCAGAAGATATTAAGAAGAGGTGGCAAGAATACACAGAAGAACTATACAAAAAAGATCTTCATGACCAAGATAATCATGATGGTGTGATCACTCACCTAGACCCAGACATTCTGGAATGTGAAGTCAGGGGGGCCTTGGGAAACATCACTAGGAACAAAGCTAGTGGAGGTGATAGAATTCCAGTTGGGCTACTGAAAATCCTAAAAGATGATGCTGTGAAAGTGATGCACTCAATATGCCAGCAAATTTGGAAAACTCAGCAGTGGCCACAGGACCAGAAAGGGTCAGTTTTCATTCCAATCCCAAAGAAAGGCAATGCCAAAGAATGCTCAAACTGCCGCACAGTTGCACTCATCTCACACACTAGTAAAATGATGCTCAAAATTCTCCAAGCCAGGCTTCAACAGTACATGCACCATGAATTTCCAGATGTTCAAGCTGGATCTAGAAAAGGCAGAGGAACCAAATATCAAATTGCCAACATCTGTTAGATCATTGAACAAGCAAGAGAATTCCAGAAAAACATCTACTATTGCTTTATTGACTATACCAAAGCCTTTGACTGTGTGGATTACAACAAACTCTGGGAAATTCTTCAAGAGATGGGAATACCAGACCACCTGACCTACCTCTTGAGAAATCTGTATACAGATCAGGAAGCAACAGTTAGAACTGGACATGGAACAACAGACTGGTTCTAAATAGGGAAAGGAGTACATCAAGGCTGTATATTGTCACCTGCTTATTTAACTTATATGCAGAGTGCATCATGAGAAACACGGGGCTGGATGAAGCACAAACTGGAATCAAGATTGCTGGGAGAAATATCAGTAACCTCAGATATGCAGATGACACCACCCTTATGGCAGAAAGTGAAGAAGAACTAAAGAGCCTCTTGATGAGAGTGAAAGAGGAGAGTGAAAATGTTGGCTTAAAGCTCAACATTCAGAAAACTAAGATCATGGCATCTGATCCCATTACTTCATGGCAAATAGATGGGGAAACAATGGAAGCAGTGAGAGACTCTATTTTTGGGGCTCCAAAATCACTGCAGATGGTGACTGCAGCCATGAAATTGAAAGACACTTGCTCCTTGGAAGAAAAGTTATGACCAACCTAGACAGCATATTAAAAAGCAGAGGCATGACTTTGCCAACAAAGATCCGTCTAGTCAAAGCTATGGTTTTTCCAGTAGTCATGTATGGATGTGAGAGTTGGACTATAAAGAAAGCTGAGCACTGAAGAATTGATGCTTTTGAAATGTGGTGTTGGAGAAGACTCTTGAGAGTCCCTTAAACAGCAAGAAGATCCAACCAGTCCATCCTAAGGGGGATCAGTCCTGACTATTCATTGGAAGGACTGATGCTGAAGCTGAATCTCCAATACTTTGGCCACCTGATGTGAACTGACTCATTTAAAAAGACCCTGATGCTGGGAAAGATTGAAGGCGGGAGGAGAAGGGGATGACAGAGGATGAGATGGTTGGGTGGCATCACAGACTCAGTGGACATGAGTTTGAGTAAGCTCCCAAGTTGGTGATGGACAGGGAGGCCTGGAGTGCTGCAGTCCATGGGGTCACAAAGAGTCAGACATGACTGAGTGACTAAACTGAATGAACTGGGCACACAGGTCCCAACAAGAAAGAATATCTTCACTGAGCTCTTTTGATTGGAAACCAAGATAGCTTCTAGTTTGAAATGGCAGCAGCCCGCCAAGTCTGGGCTCTGGCTTTGTCTGAAACCTTTTTGTTAAACCTGGCATGGAAGACAAGATGACAACTGGAATAAAGAATCAGAAATTTCCACTCAGCTCACAAGTAGCTTTGTTGCTTCACTGAAGTCCTTATGGCTGGATTCAAATGAAAAGAATTTTAGGTTATGTCCATCTAAATCACCCTTCTGCACCTAAATTCCAACTGTTGCTGGTACAAATCATAGACAGGTGAGATTTAACTCAATGAGGAAAGACTTCAGTAGGCTGTTTAGCCCACCCCAAACTATTTCGATTTTAGGCCATGTTAATTGAGGTAAAGTGTCTAATAAAGGAGGTAATAATGCTTTTTGTCTTGTCTTCTTGGAGGCTCTGACTCAGAACCCTTGTGAAATTTGTTCCCCTTTCTAGGTCAAGGCTATGGTTTTTCCAGTGGTCATGTATGGATGTGAGAGTTGGACTGTGAAGAAAGCTGAGCGCCAAACAATTGATGCTTTTGAACTGTGGTGTTGGAGAAGACTCTTGAGAGTCCCTTGGACTGCAAGGAGGTCCAACCAGTCCATCCTAAAGGAGATCAGTCCTGGGTGTTCATTGGAAGGACTGATGTTGAAGCTGAAACTTCAGTACTTTGGCCACCTCATGGGAAGAGTTGACTCATTGGAAAAGACTCTGATGCTGGGGGTGGATTGGGGGTGGGAGGAAAAGGGGACGACAGAGGACAAGATAGCTGGATGGCATCATCGACTTGATGGACGTGAGTCTGAGTGAACTCCGGGAGATGGTGATGGACAGGGAGGCCTGGCGTGCAGTGATTCATGGGGTCACAAAGAGTCAGACATGACTGAGCGACTGAACTGAACTGAACTAGGTCTCTAAACTTGTGCCTTCTTCCTGGAATGCTTCTTCTCAATATTCATGTCTCAGATTAAAGTTCACCCCATTTAATTGCTACACTCAAACATTTTTCATTTTCTTATAACCTTTATTGTTATCCAGAATAATAACTTCTGCTATTACTGTCTGTGCCCTACCTCCACAGGCTGACTTTTGGTTATCTTTTTCACCACAATTCCTAGTGCCTGGCACAGTGTCTAACCTATACTGTGTGCAGTGTAAAGGTAGATGCAGTATATAGGAAGTGCATGATCACTTGCTGAGAGAAAGATATTGAATCATAATGGTGAGGTTTATTCTTCAATGTCTTTGGACAGGTTGCAGGTATAGAAAAGGTTTTACCTAGACAAGAGGAGACCCAGGGATGAAACATAAAAGCTATTTTTAACTCTCTGAGGACTGTCCTTTGAAATAAGAGTAGATTTATGCATTGATTCATTCAACAATACTTTCTAAGCACCTGCCCTGCATTAGGCATTGTTGTAGCCTTAGAGCAGCAGAAATAAGCAAAACGGAGAGCAATAAATAGATAAGCAAGAATATAGATACATTTAGTTAGTAATATGAACTGCAAGTGGGGGCTGAAAGCCTGGTTATTAAATGGGGGTTGTCAGTGAAGCTCAGCGATAGGATTGTCACAGCTTATGACCTCCAGGTTATGTAACTATGTGGGACCAGTGAACAGTCTCTAAACAGTGGCTCTCTACGTTGGCTGCATATGGAAATCACCTGAAGAGCCTTAGAAAATGCTGATACTAGAACCCGATTCTCAAAGACTCTGATTTAGTTACTCTGGGTCGCAGCCTGAATATTAGAATTTTTAAAAACTCCCAAGTGATTCTGATGTGCAACCAAAGTTAAGAATCACTGCTAAAAGGAGGGAAGGGCTTCCCTGGTGGCTCAGAGGTTAAAGCGTCTGCCTGAAATGAGGGAGACCTAGGTTTGATCCCTGGGTCAGGAAGATCCCCTGGAGAAGGAAATGGCAACCCACTCCAGTATTCTTGCCTGGAGAATCCCATGGATGGAGGAGCCTGGTGGGCTACAGTTCACGGGGTTGCAAAGAGTTGGACACGACTGAGCGTGGGCACAATATCTTTCTAATAACTAAGGATGATCCACAGTAGCTTCCCAGTGTCGTTCTGAGTGCCCTGGCTCAGGAAGTGTTTAAGAATATCTAGGTGTCAATTAGATACGACTTCACATATTAGGATAGTTATTATAAAAACAAAACAAAACTGAAAAATAACAAGTGTTGGTGAGAATGACAATAAGCTGGAACTTCAGTGCATTTCTGATAGAAATGTAAAATGGTACAACTGCTATGGAAAATAGTTTGGTGCTTTCTCAAAATGCTAAATATAGAATAACTATGTGATTCAGCAGTATCAGTCCTAGGTGTACACTCTGAAGAATCAAAAGCATGGACATGAATAGAGATATTCACTCCAATGTTCATAATAGCATTATTCACAATAGCCAAAAGGTAGAAACAACTCAAGAGTCAATCAACAGGTGAAAGAATAAAAAGAATGCAGCACATACATACTATGGAATTTTTGTTCAGTCATAAAAAGATATTAAGTTCTCATCCATGCTACAATATGGATAAACCGTCAAAACATTATGCTCTGTGAAATTAACCAGACACAAAAAGACAAACATTGTATAATTCCATTTATACGAACAGCCTAAAACAGGCAAATTCTTAGAGAAACAAAGTAGAATAGTGTTTACCAGGGGCTGGGATAGGTAGAGGAGAGGGGAATGGGGATTTATTTAATGAGTATAGAATCTCTATTTGGGGTGATGAAAAATTCTGGAAATGGATAATGGTAATGGCTGCACACCACTGTGAGTGATCATCTTGCCACTCAATTGTACATGTAAAATGGTTCCTGTATATATTAACTAAGTTTTATGTCGTGTACGTTTTATCACAATAAAAAAGAATACATCAGTTCAGTTCAGTTGCTCAGTCATGTCCAACTCTTTACAACCCCATGGATGCAGCACGCCAGGCCTCCCTGTCCATCACCAACTCCTGGAGCTTACTCAAATTCATGTCCAATGAGTTGGTGATGCCATCCAACCATCTCATCCTCTGTCATCCCCTTCTCCTCCCGCCTTCAATCTTTCCCAGCATCAGGGTCTTTTTAAATGAGTCAGTTCACATCAGGTGGCCAAAATATTGGAGATTCAGCTTCAGCATCAGTCCTTCCAACGAATATTCGGGACTACTTTTCTTTAGGATGGACTGGTTGGGTCTCCTTGCTGTTTAAGGGACTCTCAAGAGTCTTCTCCAACACCACAGTTGAAAAGCATCAATGCTTTGGTGCTCAGCTTTCTTTGTAGTCCAGCTCTCACATCCATACATGACCACTGGAAGAACCATAGCTTTGACTAGACGGATCTTTGTTGACAAAGTCACGTCTCTGGGTTGGTCATAACTTTTCTTCCAAGGAGCAAGCGTCTTTCAATTTCATGGCTGCAGTCACCATCTGCAGTGATTTTGGAGCCCCAAAAAATAAAGTCTGACACTGTTTCCATTGTTTCCCCGTCTATTTGCCATGAAGTAATGGGACCAGATGCCATGATCTTAGTTTTCTGAATGTTGAGCTTTAAGCCAACATTTTCACTCTCCTCTTTCACTCTCATCAAGAGGTTCTTTAGTTCTTCTTCACTTTCTGCCATAAGGGTGGTTCATCTGCATATTTGAGGTTATTGATATTTATCCTGGCAATCTTGATTCCAGCTTGTGCTTCTTCCAGCCCAGCATTTCTCATGATGTACTTTGCATATAAGTTAAATAAGCAGGTGACAGTATACAGCCTTGATGTACTCCTTTCCCTATTTGGTACCAGTCTGTTGTTCCATGTCCAGATCTAACCGTTGCTTCCTGATCTGTATACAGATTTCTCAAGAGGTAAGTCAGGTGGTCTGGTATTCCCATCTCTTTCAGAATTTTCCAGAGTTTGTTGTGATCCACACAATCAAAGGCTTTGGAATAGTCAATAAAGCAATAGTAGATGTTTTTCTGGAACTCTCTTGCTTGTTCAATGATCTAACGGATGTTGGCAATTTGATATTTGGTTCCTCTGCCTTTTCTAAATCCAGCTTGAACATCTGGAAATTCATGGTTCGCGTACTGTTGAAGCCTCGCTTGGAGAACTTTGAGCATTACTTTACTAGCGTGTGAGATGAGTGCAATTGCGCAGTAGTTTGAGCATTCTTTGGCATTGCCTTTCTTTGGGATTGGAATGAAAACTGACCCTTTCCGGTCCTGTGACCACTGCTGAGTTTTCCAAATTTACTGGCATATTGAGTGCATCACTTTCACAGCATCATCTTTTAGGTTTTGAAATAGCCCAACTGGAATTCTATCACCTCCACTAGCTTTGTTCCTAGTGAATACATGGATGACCCTATATCAGGATGCTATATGGTTTCTTGTACTTGAGGCAGGTAGGGCTAACTGATTTTAGGTCCCTCTCTTGTCTATGGACAGTATTTGAACATATCCTCAGAACATAGATTGTCCATCAACCACACCCTCACCATAAGAACCATCTCCCCTGAACTGCCTTTCCTCTTGCAGAAGAAAAGAACAGATTCAGAGTCTGAAGTGAACACCTTTGGCTCCAGAGAATGTATATTTCAAATTAAGTGGGAATGTCAGGGTCAGAGATCCCCAAGTTCAATGTTATGGTTCATTTATGGCATGCCAATTAGGAGCTAGATACAGTGAAACTTTGCAAGGGCAAGGCAAAATGTAACCACAGAATTTTTAATTAGGCAGAATTGTCCTTTGAACTAAACTTAAGTCCAGTCAAGATAATTAAAATAAGTTAGGAACTATGTCTACTAACTTCATGGTAGGTCCTTGGATTACCTCTGACACCCTTCAAGATTACTTTCAACCACCACCAGACAATTCTCATCTGGCCAAAGGGCTGGCCACTCCACTAAATCGGTTCTTTGACAGTTATTCTTATGAGAAATTTTACTTTCTCTCCCTCTCTTCTTTTGCTTTTCCAGTGATCTCTTGACCCATGAATAAGGAAATTCCATGAATTTGCTGGCTCTGTTTACCACTTTCTCTGTTCTTAACAAATGAATATCTATGACAATAATTCCGGGTAAATTTTTACATAGGTTATTATACATGAAAATGGATTGTAAATGACAAAATGTAATATAAACAAGCAATCACTGTTATTAATGCCAGAAGCCCATATAGGGACAATAGCTAAGGAAATTTTAGGTTATGCTCTGATATATCATCCAGAATAATTGGTCTCAAGGGCATACACAGACATCTCTCTTCCCCCCACTCCTGCACTCCCACTGGCTTTGTTAAAATAGCTATGTAATTTCAAAATTTTCTGAGCCTCAGTTTCATTCTGGGTCAATTGAGGAAGTCAGAGTAAATCTCTTATTTATCAGATATATATTTATTGCCAACCATATGCCAAAATCTATGCCAAGCACTAGGATTCAGCAGTAAAGAAGGTGGATAGTGTCCCCACCTTCACGGAGTTCACCACTGATGAAAGTACATAACTAACAAAGAAATACAGTTTGTGATCAGTGTTTCAAAGTTACACTCTTAAACCTTAGTGCTCATATGTTTCTTTTGGGAATATTGTTAGGCTGCAGATTCTGCTTATTTTAGCCTAACATGGGGTCTGGGGTTCTGCGTTCCTCACAAGCCCACATACAGGCTCATGAAGAGCATCAGTGATGCTCTTGCCACTAGTTCATGAATCACACGTGGGGCTGTAAGACTCTCAAGGGCATTGGTATGATGGTGATAGAGAACAACTGGATTAAAGGGAACATTTAAGCAATCAGGGAACACTGGATTTAGTTGTTCCGATACACACAAAGGATCCAAGAGTTAGGGTTAGGGGAACCAGGAGAAGAGCAAATACAAAGGCCTTGAGACAGGAAAGATGTTTTTTGTGTTCACTATCATACAGGAATGAACAAGGAATAAAAAAATCCAGATGAACTTCAAAAAGCAGTCAGGAGTCAGATCCAGAGGGTTTTGGATGGGCTGGTAAGAAGTTCATGCTTTATTAGCCAATAAATGAGAATACAGGAATACAGTAAAGTGATTTAAGGAGAAAAATGACATTGGGGATCTAAATGTGAGAGAAAGTAAGTAAACCCTGGACCTTGCCAGGGTCCAGGTAAGGGAAGACAATGGCTTGGAGTAGGGAGGTGGCCCTGGAGATGCAGAAGAAGTGGGTGGAATAAAGATATATTTGAGAAATAGAGGGATAGGTAAGAACAATATATTCCATGAGTGGATAGAAAGAAGCAGATATGAATGTTATAATTCTGATTTGCTTCTCTGAGTAAATGATGGTACCATTAAATGAGATGGGAAACCCATTAAGTGTGAGATATGTATAAAACATTCAAGTGGAGATATCAAGCAGGCAATTGGAGCTCAGAAAGGATGACTGGGTCTGAGATACACACTTGGGATTTCCAGCATTTCTATTCAATTTAGAGCCTTGAGGAAGGATGAAATCATTCAAGAAGAGGGCCAGAGTCCTGATGAATTCTGATACTGAGATATGCAGTAGAGAAGGAAGAGCCAGCAGAGGAAACTGAGAAAGAAAGCAGAGGAGAGATCACTGGGGAACACCAGGTAAGTGTGCTGCTATAAAAGTCAAGTGCAAAGAAAATATCAAGTGAAGGGAAAAAATGTGTTTCTTGACAGTTCCCTGGGAATCACCGCAGGGCCCCTTCTGGGAAGGAAGGGAAACAAGGAGACAGGGTAATAACAGTAGTTCTTTTTCTTTTTACGTATTGCACTTTGCAATAAAATTATGTTTGACCACAGAGCTTCATCACTGGACCAACGACCTCTGCAGAAGGCTCTCCTCTGCCACCGCTGTGCATGCCAACCACACAAAAAACACTCTTCTTGAAAATACACATAGCACATCCATTAAGCATTCCAAACAGTTCAAAATACTCCCTAACCAAGTGCTTTCTTTACCCATCCTGCCCACCACTGCGAAGTCCTTTGTCAAATAATTGCAAGTAAATTAGAGAAAACAGTGTTCATTTTCTTACCAATCAACAGTCAGTACAAAGAATGCAAAAGCACTCTGAATTAAATGGGAGAGCCTGACTAAAACTGGATGGTTTCTTCCCAGTGTGAATTTTATTAACCTTAAGTGTAAGGTCCATGATGTTTCCTATTGTGATAAAAGACTGGATGTTGAACAAGAAGGCCTTAACTTTTTCACTCAGTTTGACTAAACTTTAGATAGACTTCTTATTCCAGACTCTGGCCTCCTTTTTCTTACAGCATTTTACTTCAGAAAACTTGTAAATTATTTCTCTGCCCTTTGGGATGTAAGTCTTTTTAAAAGCCTCTTGCCAGTTTTTCAAGCAAGGATGTCTTCTGCAAAGATATGGTAGCCATCCCTTTGAAGTGCAATCAAGGTAGAGAAAGCCCCCATCTCCCAGTCTCTGTGAGAAAATAGAAACCTATGGTCCTATCTTCTGTGGGCACATTGCTCCAAGTTGTAAAACTACTTTGTCTTTCCTTTGTTGTCGTTCAGTTGCTAAGTCATGTCTGACTGTGACCCCATCAACTGCAGCATGTCAGCCTTCCCTATCCTTCATTACCTCCTGGAGTTTGCTCAAACTCATGCCCATTGAGTAAGTGATGCCATCTAACCATCTCATCCTCTGTCAATCCCTTCTCCTCTTTCCCTCAATCATTTCCAACATCAGGGGCTTTTCTGTTGAGTCAGTACTTCGCATCAGGTGGCCAAAGTACTGGAGCTTCAACTTCAGCATCAGTCCTTCCAATGAATATTCAGGGTTGATTTCCTTTAGAATTGACTGGTTTGATCTCCTTGCAGTCTAAGGAACTCTCAAGAGTCTTCTCCAGCACCACAGTTCAAAAGCATCAATTCTTTGGCACTCAGCCTTCTTTATGGTCCAACTCTCACATCTGTACACAGCTACTGAAAAATCATAACTTTGACTAAACTGACCTTTGTCAGCATTCCTTTAAATTTATGCCATTTTCTTTCTAGATTTCTTGGGAGATTGACATACAAACAATAGCCAGACCCTATATAGCAATAAAACTCTGGCAGTGTCTGTGGCACCGGCCCCAGAAAGGTTAGGACTTGTTCAGTGACTGCTAGCTTCCATATTTTTCCCTTCTTACTTTTAGGGGACACACTGACAAAAACCACCCACCCTACCTGCTTCCAACTCAAGACTTACCACAGAAAGCCAAATGCACTCCCCAAAGCAATTACATTAGATGCCCCACTTCTTGTTTGTGCACTTTCTGCTTTCCTAGGTCAACAATCTCTGATCAGAGCACAGCTAAAGTTCTGTTTCATGATGAGCTTTTCTACCCCCCATCCTGACTTTAAGTCTTTGCTAAATGCAAGTGATGATGACTGACTCCCTTGTTACAGCAAGTGCTGAAGAAACAGCCTCTGTTCTTATCCATGTGATCTTTCTTTCCACATTTTTAGATATACACCTACCCAGAATCCTATATTTTCAAACCAGGTAGAATCTTTTCTGGGGAAGAAAAAATTTTTTATATTTTGGTTTATGTTACTTCGGGTTTTTAATGGTAACTTTTCAGGTGGCTCAGTTAACTTCTTTTTTTAACAGTGTGCTTTTATTCTTAAAAATGCTTTAAAAAAACAGAAGGACTAAAATAACTCATATGAAATATTTTCATAAGAGTATCAGAGCAGTGGTACTCCAGGATCACAAGACAGCATCAAAATTACCAGGAAAGTTTGTTTCAAACACATGGCTGGATTCACCAACAGAGTTTCAGTACATCTGGAATGAGGCCCCAAACCTGCATTTCTAACAAGTTTCTAGGTGATGCTGCCGTGGCTGGTCTGGGGACCACATTTTGAAGACCAGCTGACCAAGAGCACCGTGAAAGATGCCCTCACCCTCACATCTCCACTGCAAATTGCTTTCTTTGTTCCTAGATTTAGAACTTCCTGCTTGGAAGTGGGGAGACTGTGACATTGATTAAACTCCTATCACATGGCAAGCGACACACTAAGGACAGTTTTAGCATTGGCTCATTTCATCTTCACAGTAACTATATAATCTATACCATGATGCCCTTTTTTCAGAACAGACTGGTGCTCAGCATGGTAAGGAGAATTAAGATCCTACTTAAGATCAAGTAATAGACCTGGGATTTTAAACCTACACCTTCTGATTCCAAGATCAATGCTTTACCCACTAAATGTTAAATGTGCTCATTTGAAATTGAATAAATTTCCTTTTAAGAGAAAAAAGACAAGCTAAAGTTTTACTGTGTATCTAGAAACCTAGAATCAAACATGTTGATGATGACAGCTTAATATGCCTTTTAAAAATATGCTGGCTATAGAAAATGCCAGGGAAAAAATTCACACAGATGGAAATTATGCTTAATGGATTTTCTATGCAATTCTAAAAGAACTCCTTTTGATTGTTTTTGAAGACCTAATACAGGAAGGTGGGAGGGTGAGGGTGGGGGTTAGTACATAAGGGAAGTAGGCTAGGTACCTTTCAAATGCCAACACGTAGAGGAAAATTCTTATGGCAAGCTCTTAATAGACTTTTCCAGAGCCTCAAAGATCACACACATTGGGAATGAGAAAAACTTCAAAGCCCAAAGAGGATCTGTCTGTATAGCGTATAATAGAGTTCAAAGCTGCAAGGAATACAAAAGATATCAGGATCAAAGACACGGTGCTCCAAGGCCATGTCTGGATGTAAGGCCAAGCCAGAACTGATGTGACAAGATTCTCGCTGCTGCACAGTGTGTTAACTACCAGGGCTTCCATTCTTCCAGGAAATAAAATGCTAGATGACAGTTGCCAGTAAGTTATACCTTAGAGGTGAGTTTCACTTTAAGAAAACCTATTCTTCCAAAACTGGAACTCAGCAAACAGTTCCAGAGACAGCTCTTTTTTTCTTTCCCATATGTTATTTCTTCTCTGGTTTGTTTTACAAAAGTTTCTTTGCCCGTATTTGCTCAGCGTATAGAAATATTCATCAGGTACAGAAAGGTCTTCCTTTGGAGTAAAACACATGGCATGTTTTTAGTATTTAGCTGATCATTTACTTCCTTGAAATTATTCTTATGGTTATGAGAAATCCAGCCCAGGGAAAATATAGGCCACATGGAGTCTCTCTACTATGGTCAATCATTTACCAGAAAGATAAGGCCTCAAGGAAAAGCGGAATTTCCCCTCCTCGGATAACATCTTGCTCCCCATTGCTCTGTCATTGGGCCTCACTGCTAATGAATCCAGCTCTGCACATTTTGCCATGGTTCTGGCTTGTATGGTAAATGTTATGATTTCCTGTCTCACCTCTGCTTCTGAAAATATAAAAATCTTATGTTCCGATGAAAGAAGAAATTGCTTAGCGTTACTCTAGTGCAGAAGTAGCCAAACGATGGCCAATGGACCAAATTCAGCGCACTGTCAGTTTTTGTGAATAAAAGTTCATTGAAACACAGGCACACTCAACTGCTTATGTATTTTCTATGACTGCTTTCCACTACAAAGGCAGGGTTGAGTGATTACAGCAGCAACAGTACGGCCTACAAAAGGTGAAAGTACGTTTTGACCCTTTATGAAACAAGTGTGATGACTCCGCTCTTTTGGAACCAGAGATATGTTAGGTCTAGGAGAGACACTGAGACTTTCTATTTAATTGGGGGTGATTCATTCCTCTGGATTTTCTCACTAAGTGAGAAACAATATCATTTCAGTTGACCAAGCCAGAAGCTAGGCACCTTTCCCCATTTCTTCTCCTTTACCTAAGTTGTTATCTACTTTGAGAACCTCCCCTTTTTTTTCTTTTGGCTCTGTGGCAGGTGAGATCCCAGGTGCCCCCCCAGAAAGGACTGAACCCACCCCCTCTGCAGTGCGGATGCACAGTCTTAACCACTGGACCACCAGGGTGGTCCGCTGAGTATCTGTTAAGCCTCTTCACTTCTCTCAGTCCACTGTCAATACTCTAAGCTCCACCTATTTTGCACCAGGGTCCAGTTTCACGGAAGACAATTTGTCCACAGACCGCATGGTGGAGGTGGATGGTTTCGGGGTGACTCCAGCACATTACATTAGCTGTGCACTTTATTTCCAGCACCAGCTTCACCTCAGATCATCATGCTTTAGGTCCCTGAGGCTGGGGACCCCTGCGCTAATGGAAGCCTTCCTGTCATCTTCATTTGCCTAGACTACTACAAGCAGTACTGTCTGCTCTGTCCTCAGCTACCAGTCTATTAGACACGTTCAAAACTGAACTCTTGATTTCCCTCACCTCAAACCTGCTTCCTGTCTCAATAAGCAGCAAGTATATTGTTGCTCAGGCCAAACCTTGGAGGAATCCCTAACAAGTTTCTCTCTGAGACCTCACATATGTCAACAAATCCTATTAGCTCTAATTTAAAAATGTTTTCTGATTCTGGCTCTTTTCCAGCTCTTCTGCCACCCTAATTTAAACTACATCATGCCTTACCTGGGTGATGGCAAAGGCTCCCAACTGGGTTCCTGTTTCCACCATTTTCTGTGTATAATCTTCTCTTCAAGCAGTAGACAGATCGAGCTTTGCAATATGTTTAGGGTGGAACATATCACTGTCCTACTCACCACCCTTGAGATGCCTTGTCATCACACTCAGAATAATACCTTTGCCCTTTACCTTTGCCTTTTATCTTTGCCCAAATGGCTCCATAAGGTTGGATCTTGGCTGCTTCTATGATCTCAGCTCTTGCCACTCTCTCCTTTTCCCAGGCTGCTCCTGCCATGAAGGCTTCCTCATCATTCCCTAAAGGAGCCAACCAGGCTTCCCTTTTAGGGTCTCTCATTTGATGCTGCCTCCATCTGGATCTCTTTATCCCAAGGGATCACTTCATTCAGGTCCATGCTCAGACTCACTTCTAAAGAAAGGGTTTTCCTGACTCCCATATTCAAAACAGGACCTCTCACTCTATTCCTGTATCTTGTAGTTTTGATTTTCACAGCTGTTACTTAGTATGCCCTCCCACACACTAGAATGGCTTGATTGAAATCTCATTGAAAGCAGGAACTTAGTCTGTTATGTCTACAGATGTAGACGTATTTCTAGTACCTAAAACAGTGCCTTGCACATACAAGTACTAGAAAAGTATTTGTGGAATAAATGAATGAATGGAGTCACCTTTCACTGGTCATCTCTGCCTTGACTCTTCCTCTTCCCACCCATTGTCAGCACTGAAGTCAAAGTTTTTTTTCTGTATTTTTGGGCTAAAAAGGAATTAGGCCATCACCCCTAGCCTGTCCAAAATTCTTAAAGTAGTCTCATTGTAATTTTGGTAAAGTATCAAATTTGACTTCGTTTAACCCAGTCCCTACTTAGTTCTCCAGCTTTATTCCTGACATGAGTGCATGCATGCTCAGTTGCTCAGTCATGTCTAACTCTTTGAAACCCTATGAACTTATAGCCTGCCAGGTTCTTCTGTTCATGGGATTTTCCTGGCAAGAATACTGGAGTAGATTGCCATTACCTGCTCCAGAGGATCTTCCCATCCCAGGGATCAAACCTATGTCTCCTGTATCTCCTGCATTGCAGGATTATTTCTGACACTGCTCCATAACTCTACCAGAGGGAAGTACTCAAACGCCCACACAGGGAGCTGGGACACACTTGTTAAGCCCCACCTCTCTTTCCCCTCCTTTACCTGGAAGGCTCTTTCATGTCCACTGATACTCAAGTAAACGTATTCTCTGGGAAGTCATCCCACCCCTGACTCCAAGAACTTGTTCTTTCTACATGCTTTACAGCACATCATGGCTTTTATCACATTATACTTTAATTATTCATTTAAATGTATGTCAGCACAACCATACTATCTTACTCATTTTGGTATCCATGTTGCCTAGCACAACAAATATTTACCAAACAAGTTAAAAAAATACATATGTTAGCCCTTACTTGAAAGAAATTTAAGCTCCAGCAATCGCTATAAATTTAAACTCCGCAGCCATACTGTTGCTGCTGTAATTACGCACCCCTGCCTTTATAGTGGAAAGTATTTATAGAAAATACATAAGCAGTTGAGTGTGCCTGTGTTTCAATGAACTTTTATTTACAAAACTGACAATTGGCTGAATTTGGTCCATTGGCCATTGTTTGGCTACTTCTCAGTAGAGTAATGCTAACCAATTTCTTCTTTCATCTGAAAGAAGTTTTTTTTTTATTCCGTTCTTATTTATTTAATCTATTAAATCTATTTAATCCTACATCTAAACCACTCCCTGAGTCAGGAGTATTAGGGTCATCAATCATCTCTTTGAATTACAACTTACAATTGCTAACATTACAGATTACCAAATAGTTTGCTAGTTTCTCCAGTGAATAATTGAAGCCTTTCCCACAATTTGCTCTGAAGGCTAACAATACTTCCAAACCTATTTCCTAGAACAACACTTCTAAATATATTTTCTAGTCATTTCCTAGGCACTGAAGCTATTATAAGCAGTAATTAAGAAAATACACGTAAAACACTTGAGATATCGCATAGCATATACTACATGCCCAATATATGTTAGCTATCAGTATTCCTCTTTTCTGTTCATTTTGAAAATGCACAAATGGCATTTACATTTTTCCTGGTCCTCGAGCTCATAGAACTGCAAGAAAGTCTGGTCGATGACTGATCACTATGACAGCATGTTGTAATTTGGCTGGAGGCTGTTGAAATAACAAGTAAAAATAGAGTCCAGAGATGAGAGATAGTAAGAATGCACTGGAGTTCTTCCAGACAGAGCTAGTAGAAAAGCAAATGTGATTGAACAGAGAAGGAAAAAAATGTGCTGAAAGTTCACAGACGTGGAGACAGAGTTTGGAAGTTTCCTTGGTCGCTCAGTGGTAAAGAATCTGCCTGCCAATGTAGGAGACATAGGTTCAATCCCTGGGTCAGGAAGATCCCCTGGAGAAGGAAATAGAAACCCACTCCAGTATTCTTGCCTAGAGAATCCCATGGACAGAGGAGCCTGGTGGGTTATATTCCATGGAGTTGCAAAAGAGTCAGACATGACTTGGTGACTAAAGAACAATGACAGACAAATGTAAGGAGTAAGAATTTGGGAGCATACAGAGCTGCCATAAGCATAAAATAAGTGGGGGATATCTAACATCTTGATAGGCATGAGGATTTTGAAGAGAAAGATTCTGCGTTCAAGTTCACCATCACACAAGCACACTCATTCACACCTCCATGAACACAACCCAAAAGAGTAGGCTGGGCAGTGACGGGGATAAAGGAAGGCAGGTAGAGAGTAACTGTGGTGTCGGTCAAGGATAGACAGATCAGAGTTAGCCTCTCCAGCTGGATACTCATAGACATTCTAGAGCTTATAAAGTAAGATCATTTAAAAATGACTGCTGGGATTTCTCACTTGTCAAACCTAAGAACGTACTGTATTACAATTCATAAATGCATGTCCAGATTATGCTTATGACAAATTTAAAAAGAATCTTAAAGACATTCATGCTCCAATTATTCCACTTCTAAGAATTTAACCTTAAGAAAGTTTTAGAACTGCTATTAAAGATTTATGTATAAGTCATAACCATATTGCTTATAATTAGGAAAATTGGAGACAACCTAAATCTAAATTTGAGCATCAGTTACATTAACAATTTCATATGTATTTAATATTTACAAAGCCATTAAAATCCAGGATTGAAAATAATATTTAACAACAGGGGAAAGTTTTCATTAATATTCGGAGAAGGCGATGGCACCCCACTCCAGTACTCTTGCCTGGAAAATCCCATGGGTGGAGGAGCCTGGTAGGCTGCAGTCCATGGGGTCACTAAGAGTCGGACACGACTGAGTGACTTCACTTTTCACTTTTCACTTTCATGCATTGGAGAAGGAAATGGCAACCCACTCCAGTGTTCTTGCCTGGAGAATCCCAGGGATGGGGGAGCCTGATGAGCTGCCGTCTATGGGGTTGCACAGAGTCATTAATATTATTCAGTGCTAAAAGCAAGTACATTTTTTTTTTAATAAAAATGTGTCTTTACATAAAGGTCCGGAAAGATAACATTGAGAGATTGATTTGTGACCTTTTTCTTAATAACACAAAAGAAGACTAGAAGGAATGAGTAGTTATCTTTCTCCTCTGTCCCAAGAAGAAAACTAAAATTTGTGTTTTGAATCACTAGCAACGTTGGCTATGGGTTTTTTAAGTTGCAGAGTTGACGGCAGTTGTTTCTAGTACGAGAGCACAGCCACCTGACCTAAAGGCAGAAGTATCCAACTACGGGGGAAGGAAGGTTTGAAGAGCTATAACAAGGAGAAAGCAGGGATTTGTAGATCCCAAGAAGAGCTAGAAGGAACACCATACTCCTTCTCGGCCTCCATGGAGACCAACGTCTGTAATCAATGTCAACTTGACATGGAAGCAGCAAAACCACCGTTCTTCTGGGGACTAGGTAACAGTGGACAAGTAGCCTGGTGTGGTAATCAGAGGGGACTAGAAAGTAAAAGGCCCAGCTTGTCCCATCAACTGGAAGAAGTCCACCAAAGGTCTGAGATTAAATTTCTCCCTGAAACCCACTTGAGGGCTTCATTTAAAAATTAACCAATTTAGAGATTACAAGAAATGAGGCATTTCTTATACTTGAATTTTGTAAAATTCCTTTCAATAGTTTATTTTCCTTCATAACATCTATCTCACATATTGCCTGTTTCTTTGCTTGGCTGTATAATGCTGCTGAATGTGTCTCCCCTGCTCCCCCCAGCCCTCAGAAGACTGTAAGCAGCATGGAAGCAGAGCCCTTGTTTTCCTGGCGCATAGTGGGTACTCAGCAAATATTTAAGTTAAGGAATAAACGATGCTATAAGATTACCTTGGAAATCATGGTTATATCACTTGCTACAATAATGCCTTAGTTCACTCAGGCTTCCATAACAAAATACCACAGGCTGAATGGACTAAACAACAAAAATTGATTCTATCATAGTTCTGGAGGCTGAGAAGTCCAAGATCCAGGTACCCGCAGATCAGTTTCTGGTGAAAACTCTCTTATAAACTTGCAAAAGGCTGCCTTCTCCGTGTGTCTTTACACAGTGAAGAGACAGCAAGGTATCTGGTTTCTCTTCTTAAAAGGGCACTAACCCCACCATGAGGGACTCTTCTAAATCTAATTATCATTATTTCCCAAAGGTGTCATCACCAAATACCACCACACTCAGAGGTTAGGGCTTCAACATATGAGTGGGAGGAAACAAAATTCAATCTGTAACAAGTAACATGTAGTTCTTTATTTTGACCAAACTACTGCTTTCACATACGTTAATAATCTACTTACAAATCAAACATGCTATCTTTTCCACAAAGGCTTTACATATTTTATGTCTGAACAAAATTATATTTGAACGAAAATAAAAACAGGGAGAGAAGGAGAGCTATGTAAGCATATAAATACATTAAATTCAGAGGTTATGGCCATTTGAATATATAACCAATTGTCAATCATAAATGTTTTGGGTGGAGGACTAGAAGATAATGGGAGACTTTTTCCTTTGGGACATTATTGGAATTTGAAATGACAAGAATAGATTTATGTATTACTTGTTCAACTGAAGAATAAGGAAGTACTATCCCCTCTGCTGTGAATCTCATCTTGTACTTCTCAACCACAACACTTCTTACTTTACACTAGAACATATTGTTCTTGCCAAATAAGTCAAACATGACAGCATTAATTTCTCTAAGCAGTTGGGTGTGAGCTCTGCTATGATTAGAAAACAAATAAATTCATTGACTCAACTAGACTTGGCCCAGGAATGTTAGCTTAGCTATAGGCGTATGTTTGCTCGTTTGTTAATTCAGCCATCCCTTTGTCTACTCAGTTATTTGTGTATGCATTCAACAGAATATGTGAGGGGCTTTGCTATTTCAGTCACTGAGAAGAGAGAGCAGGCATGGTTCCTTCCTTCAGAAAGCTCAGAGACTATCAGAGCAGACAGACATGAATCCAACTATGTGTATACGTAAAACTGCAGCTGCTATAAAAGTGGAGGCTATGAGAAGAGATGTACGTGGTGGCGCTAACTTTGTTTCCAGATCAGCAAACACTTCCCTGAAGGTGTGGTCATTGAGCTGCAATTTAAAGTGGGAACAGGAGTTAACTGAAAACAGGTAGGAAATGTTAGGGAGTTTTCCCTGGTGGCTCAGTTGATAAAGAATGTGCCTGCAATGCAGGAGACCTGGGTCTGATCCCTGAGTTGGGAAGATTCCCTGGAGCAGGGCATGGTAGCCCACTCCAGTATTCTTGCCTGGAGAATCCCCATGGACAGAGGAGCCTGGCAGGCTACATGGGGTCGCAAAGAGTGGGACATGACTGAGTGACTCAGCACAGCACAAGGTTGGAAGTGTAGCAGTGAAAGCAATATGATGTATTCTAGCAGGTGAAAGAAGACCACCGTAACTGGAGTGCTGGGATCCAGGGGAGCCACCAGCAGCTGGGGTCAACAAGGGTCAGATCAGAAGGGGACCACAGACTGGGCTAAGTATTTAGGTCTTCATTATGAGTTCTGTGGAGTCACAAACTGTCTAAAGAAAGTTGGCATAAAGGATGGCATGATCAGGACTTCCTGGTGGTACAGTGGGTGGAAATCCTCCTGCCAATGCAAGGAACATGGGTTCAATCCCTGGTCTGGGAAGATTCCACACACCTTGGAGCAGCTAAAGCCCATGTGCTACAAATATTGAGTCTGTGTGTTGCAACTACTGAAGCTCGTGTGCCTAGAGCCTACGCTCCATAATAAGAGAAGTCACCCCAATGAGAAGCCCATGTATCGCAACAAAGAGTAGTCACCGCTCACCACAACTACAGAAAACCCTTGTGCAGCAATGAAGCTCCAGCACAAGCCAAAAAAAAAAAAAAAAAAACAAATGGATGACAGGATCAGATTTACACTTTGACATATCTGGAATGTAGAGTGTAAAGGGACAATTGTAGGGTTATTTTTGGAGGCCTTTGGCCTTAGTAATTTTTAAAACTTATAAGTACTCCAGTCAACATATCTAGAACATGGTTCTCAGTAGAAGTGTTAATACCCCCAAAGCACTTTAAGATCCTTGTGGGGCCTAGGTTTGCGGTTATGACTGGGGAACACCATAGGCATTTAAGCCTTCCCTGGTGGCTCAGCTGTAAATAAACTGCCTGCAAGACAGGAAACACAAGAGATGTGGGTTCAATCCCTGGGTCAGGAAGATCCCCTGAAGGAGGGCATGGCCCACTCCAGTATTATTGCCTGGACAAGAATGGACAGAGGAACCTGGCAGGCTACAGTCCATAGGGTTGCAAAGTGTCAGACAGGACTGAAGAGACTTAGCACACACACACATGGGCATTTAGGAAGAGGACAGGTGACATTATAATATGAGGGACAATCTCATTAAAGAGGTTACATCCCACATTCTTCATGATAGAATGATCCCACATTCTATCATGAGTAAAAATTTATTTATAATCACTCAACTTAAAACTTAACCCCTTTTACATAGAAACACTAATAATTTTTTGCATGGTAATTTATATACACTAAACAAAGGGGAAATTATGCTTTCCTTTTGTTCAGAACAGGGATTCTCTAAATGTCACCGACAGTGATCCCACCTGTGGTAACAGAGTCGACAATCCAGCACACGTGTGCTGACTGTCATTCGTAGGGTGCATTCACAGTGATTTAATGTGCAGACATGTATCTGACTGCTTTATTATATTTTATACTGTAGACAAATCTGAGCATTTATATAATGAAACATATATTATTTTATTATAAATAACTTTTGCTTTATTGCTTTTTTGTATTATAGTTAAGGAAATATGTGCATAATTTAATTATGAGTAGATAGGTTATATTACCCTTGGATTTCATTTCCGTATAGTCAAGGGTTATTACAAAATATTTGTTTAAAATAGGGCAGGGTAGTGGCTGACCTGATTATGGTCAAGAATCACTAGTCGAGCAAAGTGTAATGACTTTCAAGAGCCTGGCTTTTCTTCTCCTGAACTTCAGGTGTCTTGTCTAAAATGAAAGCACTGAAATTTTCCTGATTTATCAGTCCTGGAAAAAAGCAGTTAAAGAAGATCAGTGAATGTCAAAGGTTGGAAATAAAAGAGCAGGGGCAGAGACAGCACACTACTTATCTACCAAGAAAATCAGAAAGATCTACTCTAGCTTTAAGTTTCTCTCATTCACAACCCTGAAGGGTTTTTAACAGCTATAATACACATCTTCTGTAAAAAGCTGTATTTCATTATCTTATGAATATCTAATTTGACAAAGCAAGTTTGTGGCATTCTGGTATGTGTGTGTGTGTGTGTGTGTGTGTGTGTGTGTGTGTGTGTGTGTGTGTTAGTCATTCTCAGTAATTTATGGGGTAGAAATGTTTCTCTGTTCCTAGAAACTGCTGAGCTGGAAAAATTAATTTTTTTATTAACTTCAAAACAAATGCTAGGCTGCAATATGTAATGTAACATAATGTGATGTAATATAATTAGGATATTCCCTGAGGGTTGACCGTGGCAATTTTCCAACACCTCAGGCCTCTTTGGCCTCTCTACTTTAATAATAATGGGATAAAGAATATTAGTTGTTATCATTACCTTAGTGCCACCACATGCCAGCAGAAGGCATCAACTCATTCCTTTGTCACAACAAGATGGCTGTTCCAAATCTATCCAATTTTCAGATGAAGAAACTGATACTCAAAGATTCGAACTGACGTGCCCAAAGCCATACAACCAGTAAACAGTAAATTCAAGGTTTGAACCTAGATCTCCCTAATTCCAGAACCTATGATGTACTAGGATAAATGTTCCAACATGTTAGAGAAAATTCAATAATCAGTGGTATAATTTATGAAGATAATCTAAAAGCTAAGATACATAATCTGGAATACAGATGAGTATAAATGCTACGTCTTAAAAATGTTCTAACTTCCTGGAAACTCCTTTGAGAACCATTAATACCAGTTTCTGAACCTGCTCTCCTACAGTAAGCTGTGTTCCATACTTCCTCAGTTACTCCAATGTTCAAACCTTAAATTTATTATCAATAGTTGTAACTCCCAACTACTCAATTTCAAATATTTCACTCTCCAACCATTATTTCCTATCTTAAGAACCCATTCCTTCAGCAGTGTAACTCTAGAAACTCCTAGACTCTCCCAGGATAGTCAACCCATTGATCCTAACACTTTTTCACTAGCCCTCACTCTTCTTACCTTAGAACATCACATACCACCGATAGGTTATGGGATCTTAAATACAGGAATGATAAAGATGCTAGAAGTCTAAGGCTATCCCGAGAATTGTCTTGGATAATGATTATCCAGGGATGTAAAAAATATCTAGAGAAAGTTAACCAGAATTTTAAAAAGCCCTTTGAATTATTCCTTGCATCACAAATAGAGCAGCTGGGGAAATGGGGATTTCAGCCTAAAGGCCAAAAGGCTCAGAGGTGCTGGGATGGCAAACTGCAGTCTCTGAAACACTGTCAAATAGCTCTGAAAAGTGTGATGGGATCCAGTCAGGGAAAATACTGACAGGTAGAATTCAACTCAACCAAAGAGAAAATGACAAATACTTTTTTTCTCATATTACAAGCTTAATCCACTTATATAGCTGAAACGCTACATTGGGAAGGTTACTGAGAAAGGGCCCTCGGTCAACATTGTGTCAGCCTGAATAGGCTAGATTCTGTCTGGTAACGAGCAACTCCCAATCATCAGTAGTTTCAAAGAACAAAGGTTTAGGGAATTCCCTAGAGGTCCAATGGTTAAGACTCCAAATTTTCAATGCAGGGGGTGTGGGTTCAATTCCTGGTCAGGAAACTAAGATCGGCATGCTACATAGCATGACCAAAAAAAATTAATAATAATAATAAAATAACAAAGGGTTATTTTTTCACTCAGTGTACATGTTCATGGCGGTTGGTCAGGGAGGCCCTGCCCATCACTTCACTCATGGACCCAGATTGATAGAGTAGGCACCATCTAAAATGCTGCTTGAAAGCTGGACTTCCCTGGTGGCTCAGTCGGTAAATCATCTGTTTATCAATGCAGGAGACCTGGGTTCTTCTCCAGGAAGATTCCCTGGAGAAGGAAATGGCAACCCACTCCAGGACTCTTGCCTAGAAAATCCCATGGACAGAGGAGCCTGGTGCAGGCTACTGTCCATGGGGTCGCGAAGAGTTGGACACAACTGAGCGATTTCACTCACTTCACTCAAAATGCTGCTAGCTGCCATGAGAGAGGGAAAGAACTCAGGCAGTGGGGGGGGTGCATGTGTGTATCACAAACTGGCAGTGAAATACTCCTGCCTGGAACTGGTTCACGTCACTTCCACTCAACAACTGGCCAGAACTAGACACATGTCCCCACACATCCATGAGGGGGATATGATATTCACACCCACAATGTGCCCAGGAGAGACCAGTGAGTAGTGTGATGAGCACCCCAAGCAGCACAGTGAGCAGTGGTGTACCTCATGGGTCCAGTTAAGACATTCTGGCATTTAAGTCTGATACTTTTCATTCCTACCCTAAGCACCAGAGCTACCCTGCAAAACTTCTCACTACAAAACTTCTCACTACAAAAATGTAGTGAGCTATTCAACACCACAGGGTGCCAGAAAAGCTTAGAGAACTGTAAGTCCGTAACACCGCAACGCCTACCTCCTATCTAATAGGCTGTGTGCGTGTGTGCTCAGTTGCTCAGTTGTGTCTGACTCTTTGCAACCCTGTGGACTGTAGCCCGCCAGGCTCCTGTGTCCACAGGATTCTCCAGGCAAGAACATTGGAGTGTCATGCCCTCCCCCAGGGTTGTCATGCCCTCCTCTGGGGGATCTTCCAGATGAAGACACCTCTCCTGCGTCTCCTGCATTGCAGGCAGATTCTTTACTGCTGAGCCACCAGGAAAGCCCCATCTATTATAAAAGATTAGAGGAACAATAAGGAAGCCCATGGTAAATAAAATAAAATAATAAAATAAATACAATACCACAATAAAATAAAACAAATTGGGCATTGTGGAACCCTGTACTAAATGCAGCCAGATCTTTAGAGAGAAATAAGTAGCTCTGGAACCAGCTACATGGCCAAGCACTGGCATGAATTTTACTCAGTTGAAACAGACGAAAACGTGGGCTGACCATCACTGTTGTGTCATTGCCTCTCTTCTTCACAAGAGAATCAATCATATTACCTCTCTCCTTGGGGAGAGATGATGATCAGAAAAATCAAACAAAAACAAGGCAGAAGACTTCCGCTGGAAGAAACCCCTATAGCAAGATTTGTAGCTCTACCAAATTTCCTTATAAAAACCAGAACCTTACTAGAAGCCTCCCTATTCAGCTACAGATAGGACAGCAAGTGGTTAGGTGAGGAAACAACTGGCTGTTCACCCAAGCCCATTAGCAGCCAGTCAGACTAAGTAGTGACAGATAAAATATGCGAGAAACTGCGTCAAAGGCTGTCACACACACACACAAAAGATTTTTAAAATTAGCATCTGAATTCAGCCTTCAGTTAGCAAAACTTCCCTGGATATTCCTGTTTAATGTACATGCTTCAGAGAGGTTAGGATTGTTATTATAATTGATATTTCAGATAAGGAAACTCAGCTTCAAAAAGATGAACTTTATTCCTTCACTCTTATCTAAGTATCTCTCTCTCTCTCTATGGGTGTATATGTAGTGCACAAGAAAGCCTCTGAATGGGTGTGTGCCAAAAACAGACTTCCTAATGTGTCAAAGTTGACATGTTGACATAAGGGAAAAAGAACCATCTCATCACCCCACTAACACCTCCCCATTGTCAGAGTCAGTGATGGAAGATTGGGCTTGAGGCACCATGAGTCCTGTACTATAAGGTACCTTCTTATGTTCTCAGGGAAATTATTTATCTCTGACATTCTACATTAAGTCAAATTTCCATCCACCACGGAATTCATTTTACTTTTCATAAATCGCCAAGTGACATAAAGTAATTTCCTCTGGTTATGCTGTTAAAATGTCCTCATAGTGAAGCTGATTATTGTATCCCAAGAGAAGCCAGCATTATAGGATAATTAATGACTCTGTCTGCATGAGAGTTAACCACCAAGCACCCTGAAAATGAGCCACATCATCTGTAGATAAAAGGGCTGACTGTCTATGGTCCAGTCAGAGAAAAGCTTCTGAGTGCATCTCCTCTTTGTCTACCTGTTTCTGCCTGTCTCTTCTCACCAACCTGGAACCACTACAGGCTCCTCTCTCTTCTCACAAACTTGGAACCACTACCGGCTCCTCTCAACCTCCAGTTCTGAGGCTAGTATGGGCTTCCCTGGTGGCTCAAACGGTAAAGAATCTGCCTGCTATGCAAGAGACTGGGGTTCAATCCCTGAGTCAGGAAGATCCTCTGAAGAAGGGAATGGCAGCCCACTCCAGTATTCTTGCCTGGAGAACTCCATGGGCAGGGGAACCTGGTGGGCTACAGTCCATGGGGTTGCAAGGAGTCAGATACAACTGAGCGACTGACACTTTCACAAAACATAGCCTTTAATAAAAGGAGAGGTAAGCAGCCCTGGTCAGTTACCAAGAGGTCTCAACCTCAGCTCAGCCTGCTTGGGGCTCCAGTTTGGCCCTATTCAAACACCAAAGCTGCACTCTGGTTCAGCAACGGGATTCCTTTCCTGTGCCTCTTGCCTGATTTCCTTTTTCTCTTTCTCTCTCTCTCTGCCTCTATCTCTCTGTCTCCCTCTATCCTCCCCTTTTCCTTTCTTTGTAAGTACATGGGTACATGTAATTACTAAAGAAGACATGTACATTCTTTAGTAAAAAAAAGTTGGATTTGTAATAATTAATATGTGTCGTGGCCAAGTGTTAACAGAGATCTGAAACAATGGAGTTTCTTTTGACCTGCTGGTAGAAGTACAGTCACATGGGAGAGGATATGGGCACTGCCTAATAAAGTCAAGATGTATATACCCTACAAACACCTCCTAGACAGAGAATCTACAGAAATGCACACATATACCCAGTGACATGATAATATAATTTTCTGTAACAGCAGAACACTAGAAATTATCTAAATGCTTGTCAACAGAACCAAAAAGCAGAGTATAGCTGACTACACAGGAGGGAAAAAAATTAAACTAAAGTAGATAAACATATCAATATCAATATATTTTGCACATATGATGCTGAGTTTAAAAAACTAAGTTGTAGAATAACACATACACCATATTATTACATAAAGTTAAAAACATGAAACATGGCTATTTCGTTAACCTATTAATAATTTATTTTTTAATACATTTTTAAATACATGCTTTATATACTAAAAAGTATAAGGAAATACAACAGAACAACAGACTCCAAATTCTCGGGTACAACTGCCTCTGTTGGGGGAAGTAAGGAAATGCAAACATGAGGGACTCAACCATATTCATCATGTCTCATTTCCTAAACTGGATGATGCTGTATGGGAATTTTTTCTATTATACTATGTGCCACTTTGTTCATTTGAGCTATATCAAATGATATAGATAAATAAATTGCAATGCTAATTATTGTAATAATTAGTAATAACTTGTAAATACTCGAAAAAAAATCAAACATTTTAAATAATCTTAAACCTCATTTTGACTATTATCCAATGTCCATTCAGGGCATACTCCAAAGATATATACTGTTACTAATTATTAGTTCTTCTCTACTCAATATATATAGCATGGCTTGAGCAGTGTCTTTCCTTTTTATGTGATAATGTAACATATACTTTCATTTAACATTATCTCTTAATCATATAAGTACACTTTCCTCATTAACAAAAATACATTTTCCTAGAACTTTAACATTTTTTCCAGGGAGAAGGATCCAGCAACTAATAAAATAGACTTTGGAGACATGCCTGAGTTCCAGTTAATGCTTAATATTTACCTAGGGTAAATTTTCAAGTTTCCCATCTTAGGCTTCTCATCTTTAAAACAGAGATAATTACAAGTACTAACCACTCAGGATTGCTTAAGGATTGGATGAGGAAATTCATGAAAAGCATTTAGAGAAATGCCTGGCACACAGGGAGCCCTTGATAAACACTACTATCATTATTTACAGCTACTGTCTATTATACATTATGGGGAAGGGTTCTCCCAACAACACCCTTACACTAAGCCCAACGACCACTCCATAGGACAATTGTGATGTTCCTTTGTCTACCTCTTCTACTTGTGCTAGACTTTGGAAATCAGTTACCATTCAAAACACCACAGAACCCGTGGCAATGTTCAGTCTCTGGGTTTCTGCACACCAAGTTCTATTTGTCCAAATTCCAGCCATTCTTTTCTTACAGAAGAATTTCTTCAGCTCGCTCATAGCTGTCAGATACTGCCAAGTTAATTTGGCAACTAGAAAAATACACTTAAGTATTTATATGTCACCATTCCTTTTTTTTTTTTAATTAAGCCTGGTGTCATGGCCAACTTTCCTCTCTCACATTCATTTTAATAATATTTTAGGTTGAGTTACTCATAGAACATGTTAACTTTCAGGCAATCTATTGTCCTTATAGTTCAGAGTGTTTACTCAAATCAACCACATCATTTATTAATACTTGTTTAAACTTGCACTCAGAGAAGGCAATGGCACCCCACTCCAGTACTCTTGCCGGGAAAATCCCATGGACGGGGGAGCCTGGTAGGCTGCAGTCCATGGGGTTGCAAAGAGTCAGACATGGCTGAAGCGACTTAGCAGCAGCAAACTTGCACGAACAACTTAAAATATATAATATAAAATTTGGAATTTGCATCATTCCCCAATATAACAGAGATTTAGAACAAAAGCTTTAGAGTCAGCCAGGCCTGAATTCAAATTCTTGCTCGTCATTGGCCAGTCAGGTTTCTCAGGGTAAGCACCACAGTTTTCTATAGCTATATAACACATTACCTCACATTTAACAGCCTAAAACAACACTCACTCTTTAGTTTATTTTTGTAGGTCAAAAGTCTAAGCACAGTATGACTGAATTCTCTCCTCAGTATCTCATAGGCTGAAATCAAGATGTAGGCAGATCAGGGTCTCATGGGAAGCTCAGGGTCCTCTTTCAAGATCCTGTGCTTGTTGGCAGAATTCAAATCCTTGCTGTTGAAGGACTGAAGCCCCCATTCTGTGCTGCTGACAGCTGGGGCCACACGCAGTTCCTGGGGACTGCCCACCTTCCATGCCATGGGGCCTCCTCCTTCATCTTCAAAGCCAGTAGGCATTTTCCTTCACATCAACTCCCTCTCCAACTTCCTTGACTTTTATTTCCAGCCCTAGATTTAAAGGGCTCGTGTGATTGGCTCAGGCCTACCTGGATGATCTCCCTATTTTAAGGTCAGCTGACCTGGGGCCTTAATTTCATCTGCAAAATGCCTTCACTGCAGTACCTAGATTAGTGTTCCATTGAGTACACAGAAGAAGGAATGAGCACTGCAGGGAGCAGGAAATCTTGGGGGGCATCTACAAGTTCTGACACTCATGGAAAGCCACTTTGGCCCCATAAGCTTCAGGCATACAATAGGGACAATGGGTCTCACTACACAGAAAAAAATCAGTGGGATACAAAGAAACAATGACAAATGCTTCCAGGCACTGAATACGCTTGGGATTAGTTTCTCTGTTTTCAATATTTTATCTTCTGAGCAGATGTTTGAAACAAACCTAGTATAGAAGCTCTTTGGATGATGCTGCTGATTAGGTCCCTAATAATTATTCATTCTACAAAAGAATGAGGCAGAGACTAATACACCTACATTTTAAAGATGAATAAATTGAGGCTTAGAGATAATATTTATAAAGTGGTTATCACAGCCTCTGGCATATACTATTAATGCTCATAAATTTATATTAGTTACCACCACCATCACCATCATAACTCTTATATTAGAAAGCGAAAGTGAAGTAGCTCAGTCGTGTCCAACTCTTTGCGACGCCGTGGAGTGTATAGCCTACCAGGCTCCTCTGTCCATAGGATTCTCCAGGCAAGAATACTGGAGTGGGTTGCCATTTCCATTTCCAAGGGATCTTCCTGACCCAGGGATTGAACCTGGGTCTCCCGCATTGCAGGCAGATGCTTTACTGTCTGAGCCACCAGGGAAGCCCCTTATATTAGAAAGGAGAACCTAAAAAGCCTAGAGAAGCACCTACCAAACACCTATTCCTCACACAAGCCAGGAAAAGACCCTGGAGATGGTGAGCACTTTGTAAGGCATTTCTATGGAGCAGCTGTTCTCTGGGAAGATGCTTGGTCATTTTTTTTGGCTGGTTCTTTAATACCCGAACTGACCACATCAGAATCCAGAAGTTTCCAGTTTCTTAATATCAACTTGATGGTGAAATTTGCATTGTGAAGTGAAAAATCCAATCCTCTTGGCATTTTCATTTGATCTTTGTTTCTTGGTTATACAACTTCCTTTGTCTAATTTTACCTGTTATTTATTTTTAAGCTTTTCACCCCCTCTCACTCAGCTTTCAGTAGAGACAAGTGGTATTCAAAAGCTCTCTCACATCTTATAAAAGAATATAAAACATTTTGTGCCTATTAAACTAACGCCCTTCATTCTTTCAACTGTCATTCCATAATCGACATAAATCAGGTCAGCAAAGCATGGTACTCAGAGACGCTTTCGATTTCATATTTAGCTTTGTAGAATATAAGATTCAGAAGAGATCTTGGAACAAAGTTACTTCAACCTTTCATGTGGAACAGGAAGGAAGTGAAGCCCAGGACTTGCCTCAAGATCCAACTAACTTACTGATTATTAGAGAAATGCAAACCAAAACTACAATGAGGTGTCACCTCACACCAGTCAAAATGGCCATGACTGAAAAATCTACAAACAATAAATGCTAGAAAGGGTGTAGACAAAAGGGAACCCTCTTACATTGCTGGAAATGTAAATTGATACAGCAACTAAGGAGAACGGTGTGGAAGTTCTTTAAAAAATTAAAAAAGGAACTACCATATGACCCAGCAATCCCACTATTGGGCATATTCCCAGAGAAAATAATTCAAAAAGATATATGCATCCTAATATTCATTGCAACACTATTAACAATAGCCAAGACACAGAATTTAAATGTCCAACAACAGAGGTATAGATAAAGAAGATTTGGTACATGTATACAACAGAAAATCACTGAGTCACAAAAAGGAATGTAACTGTGTCATTTGCAGAGACATGGAGGGACCTAGGGACTGACATACAGAGTGAAATAAATCAGAAAGAGAAAACCAAATATTGTACAGTAATGCATATATGTAGAATCTAGAAAAATGGTATAAATGACCTTGTTTGTAAAGTAGAAATAAAGACACGATGTAGAAAAGAAACATATGGAACCAAGGGGGAAGGGGGTGGAATTAATTGAGAGATTGAGATTGAATTTATACACTGCTGTGTATACTGTACAGCACAGGGAGCCCTACTCAGTACTCTGTGGTTACCTAAATGAGAAGGAAATCCAAAAAAGGGGATCTATGTATACATATAGCTGATTCATTTTGTTATACAGCAAAAACTGACACAGTACTGTAAAGCAGCTGTAAAGTGAAAGTGAAAGTGAAGTCGTGTCCGACTCTTTGAGACCTCATGGACTGTAGCCCACCAGGCTCCTCTATTCATGCAATTTTCTAGGCAAGAGTACTGGAGTGGGTTGCCATTTCCATCTCCAGGGGATCTTCCCCACCGGGGGATCGAACCCAGGTCTCCCGCATTGCAGGCAGACACTTTACCATCTGAGCCATCTTAAAAAAAAAAAAAAAAACATTCAACTGACTAAATTCAACTAAGGTGTAATAGAGGATGAGGTTGGGGGTGAAATCTATCACAGGCTAACTGCCTAAAGAGTTAGATAAATGCTGGATGAGACAGCAAAAGATGACTGACTATAATATGCCCTTACATCTCTCATCTCTTCACTCCCTGCTGCCCCCGGTCCTCTTAAACCTCCTGTGATCGATGCCAAAAATTCCATCAGAGTTTCCTTTTCTTTTAATCAGAGGCTGCACACTAGTGGCTTTTGGCCCAAACCCAGCCCCAGAAAACTGTTTGTTCAGCACAGTGTTTATGAAACATTTGCACGTGAATGCCTTTCGGTAAGCAGACACTCTCCAGTTCCCCAACACCCACACTGCCCCCTACTATGTCACACCTGTCTACTTCAGAAATTTATATTACCTCCCTGGTTCCTGAAGACATCTTGGTATCAGGGCCAAAATGTAATTTCCCCAACTCTTAGCAGTAGATAAAACATGACCAAGAGTAAAGGATTCAGGGCTAATTTTGTGGCATGGAGAGAAATATCTTAAAGATATTTACAGTTGCATAAATAGTCGGACACGACTGAGTGACTGAACTGAACTGAACTGAAAATATCAGAGGTAGGAAAAAATGTAGAAGTGGTCTGATTCCACTTCTTCATTTGAGAATGGGGAACGTGAAGCTTAGAAAGGCAGATTGCATGCTTAAATCACAGAGCAACATACTGGCAGATCTGGGATGGGAACTCAAACTTGCTTATATCACACCAAACTGGTCTGGTACAGGGTAGGGGTACTTTGAGGCCCTGGAGGTGAGAGGAAGCTGGGTGATGGGAGCGTGGGCTTTCAGAACATCATCAAGATTCTGTCTTGGCTGAGCCCACCTTTTACAAGCTTTTCTTCCCAGCCGCACTCTGAAAGGTAGGTTGATTGCTCCTCCCACATAATGATACATGTGTGCTTTCATCCTCCTTCACTAATTTGTGTCTGTATCTTTTCTGTCACTTTATATAACTAATTACTGTTTACTCTTTCCAAGCTGGTTATGTGGGGATCCAAACTGTGGGAGAGAATGATGTTCCTTTAACCAAACCTCTGAGGAAACAAGACAGTCCTGAGTAGAGGGCTCTCCTCTTTTCTTGCCTATCCTCCCACCTGGGTTCCAGAGAAAGTCCTACCAAGAAGTGAGAGTCAGTAAATTAGACTCAACACCTCTCAGAAGACATCAAAGCTGCGCATCGAAGGATCTCCTGCTACCTGTTTTGGATTCTTTGCCAACTGAGCTATCAGGGAAGCCCTATCACAGCTGACTACAGGTTAAACTTTAGGATAGCACTGGGCTTTGACGACAGGAAAAACCAAGTATAGCTAAAGCTTCCATTCTCCTATGAGGGACAGAGAATTTGTTTCCACTGTCTTGTCATAAGCTAACTGCTATAAACATTCCTGTGCACAAGTTCAGTTTCTCTAATGAGAAAACCTAGAAGGCAGATTGCTAAGTTACTGGGTGTGGGTTCTTTAATTATAATGCTCTTCAAAATAGTTATATTAAAACTTTGCAAAATATATAGATGAAAATTTTGCCAAATGGCTCTTTAAAATAATTATATTTTTTAATTATCCCATTAATAAGAGCTCTTGTTTCTCTACATTATGTGTCAACACTTGGTATCTCTGCCTTATTGATTTGGTATCTTGTGTGTGGTAGTAAGTATCAGATGGTATCAGATGGTATCTTGTGTGTGGTAGTAAGTATTTCCTACTGAGATCATATGGACTTTCATTTATTTATTGGTCATTCAGTTTCCTTTTTCAAAAAAATTCCCTATTTCTCATTTTCTGGTTGTTAGTTTTTTTTCTCTTGCTTTGTAGGGACTGTATATTCCATGCACTAATTCTTTGTTGGTTATATGGTTTACAAATAATTTCTCTAGTTTGGCTCGTTTTTTTGTAATTTTGTTTTAGTATATTTGCCATATAGAAGCTTTAATTTTAATGTAATCAAACATAGCAACCTTTTATTATAGGTTATGATTTTATGTCTCATTAAAGATGTTTTTTTCCTATTCCAATATCATTTTTTTCTATTTTTCATCATGTTTTTCCTATTCCAATATCTAGATCTTTGAAATATCCTTAGTTCCACCTTGTTCTATTTCATCAAATCGTTACTATTATTATTTTATTTTCATACAACAGCATAACAGATACTTGCTTAGTATTATCCATATGTTCATCAAATTCTTTGCTTAATATTGCTTTTTGCATTGTATTTCTACTTTCTGGCTCAGTTTCCTTCTTCCTAAATTCCACCCTTAATACTTAAGTGAGGACAGAAATATAATTGCTCTTAGTCAATCAGTTCAGTCGCTCAGTTGTGTCTGACTCTTTGTGACCCCATGAATCATAGCACGCCAGGCTTCCCTGTCCATCACCAACTCCCAGAGTTCACTCAAACTCATGTCCATAGAGTCAGTGATGCCATCCAGCCATCTCATCCTCTGTCATCCCTTCTCCTCCTGCCCCCAATCCCTCCAAGTATCAGAGTCTTTTCCAATGAGTCAACTCTTCGCATGAGGTGGCCAAAGTACTGGAGTTTCAGCTTTAGCATCATTCCTTCCAAAGAACACCCAGGGCTGATCTCCTTTAGAATGGACTGGTTGGATCTCCTTGCAGTCCAAGGGACTCTCAAGAGTCTCCTCCAACACCACAGTTCAAAAGCATCAATTCTTCAGCACTCAGCCTTCCTCACAGTCCAACTCTCACATCCATACATGACTACTGGAAAAACCATAGCCTTTGTTTGCTGGAAGATTTTTGATTACAGTTTCAATTTCCATGCTTGTGATGGGTCTGTTAAGATTTTCTATTTCTTCCTGGTCTAGTTTTGGAAAGTTGTACTTTTCTAAGAATTTGTCCATTTCTTCCACGTTGTCCATTTTATTGGCATATAATTGTTGATAGTAGTCTCTTATGATCCTTTGTATTTCTGTGTTGTCTGTTGTGATCTCTCCATTTTCGTTTCTAATTTTGTTGATTTGATTTTTTTCCCTTTGTTTCTTGATGAGTCTGGCTAATGGTTTGTCAATTTTATTTATCCTTTCAAAGAACCAGCTTTTGGTTTTGTTGATTTTTGCTATGGTCTCTTTTGTTTCTTTTGCATTTATTTCTGCTCTAATTTTTAAGATTTCTTTCCTTCTACTAACCCTGGGGTTCTTCATTTCTTCCTTTTCTAGTTGCTTTAGGTGTAGAGTTAGGTTATTTATTTGACTTTTTTCTTGTTTCTTGAGGTGTGCCTGTATTGCTATGAACTTTCCCCTTAGGACTGCTTTTACCGTGTCCCACAGGTTTTGGGTTGTTGTGTTTTCATTTTCATTCGTTTCTATGCAAATTTTGATTTCTTTTTTGATTTCTTCTGTGATTTGTTGGTTATTCAGCAGCGTGTTGTTCAGCCTCCATATGTTGGAATTTTTAATAGTTTTTCTCCTGTAATTGAGATCTAATCTTACTGCATTGTGGTCAGAAAAAATGCTTGGGATGATTTCTATTTTTTTGAATTTACCAAGGCTAGCTTTATGGCCCAGGATGTGATCTATCCTGGAGAAGGTTCCATGTGCGCTTGAGAAAAAGGTGAAATTCATTGTTTTGGGATAAAATGTCCTATATATATCAATTAGGTCTAACTGGTCTATTGTATCGTTTAAAGTTTGTGTTTCCTTGTTAATTTTCTGTTTAGTTGATCTATCCATAGGTGTGAGTGGGGTATTAAAGTCTCCCACTATTATTGTGTTATTGTTAATTTCTCCTTTCATACTTGTTAGCATTTGTCTTACGTACTGTGGTGCTCCCGTGTTGGGTGCATATATATTTATAATTGTTATATCTTCTTCTTGGATTGATCCTTTGATCATTATGTAGTGACCTTCTTTGTCTCTTTTCACAGCCTTTGTTTTAAAGTCTATTTTATCTGATATCTTCCAGCAAACAAAAGCCCTGGTCCAGACGGCTTCACAGCTGAATTCTACCAAAAATTTAGAGAAGAGCTGACACCTATCCTGCTCAAACTCTTCCAAAAAATTGCAGAGGAAGGTAAACTTCCAAACTCATTCTATGAGGCCACCATCACCCTAATACCAAAACCTGACAAAGATGCCACAAAAAAAGAAAACTACAGGCCAATATCACTGATGAACATAGATGCAAAAATCCTTAACAAAATTCTAGCAATCAGAATCCAACAACACATTAAAAAGATCATACACCATGATCAAGTGGGCTTTATCCCAGGGATGCAAGGATTCTTCAATATCTGCAAATCAATCAATGTAATACACCACATTAACAAATTGAAAAATAAAAACCATATGATTATCTCAATAGATGCAGAGAAAGCCTTTGACAAAATTCAACATCCATTTATGATAAAAACTCTCCAGAAAGCAGGAATAGAAGGAACATACTTCAACATAATAAAAGCTATATATGACAAACCCACAGCAAACATTATCCTCAATGGTGAAAAATTGAAAGCATTTCCTCTAAAGTCAGGAACAAGACAAGGGTGCCCACTTTCACCATTACTATTCAACATAGTTTTGGAAGTTTTGGCCACAGCAATCAGAGCAGAAAAAGAAATAAAAGGAATCCAAATTGGAAAAGAAGAAGTAAAACTCTCACTATTTGCAGATGACATGATCCTCTACATAGAAAACCCTAAAGATTCCACCAGAAAATTACTAGAAATAATCAATGACTATAGTAAAGTTGCAGGATATAAAATCAACACACAGAAATCCCTTGCATTCCTATACACTAATAATGAGAAAACAGAGAGAGAAATTAAGGAAACAATTCCATTCACCATTGCAACGGAAAGAATAAAATACTTAGGAATATATCTACCTAAAGAAACTAAAGACCTATATATAAAAAACTATAAAACACTGGTGAAAGAAATCAAAGAGGACACTAATAGATGGAGAAATATACCATGTTCATGGATTGGAAGAATCAATATAGTGAAAATGAGTATACTACCCAAAGCAATTTATAGATTCAACGCAATCCCTATCAAGCTACCAACAGTATTCTTCACAGAGCTGGAACAAATAATTTCACAATTTGTATGGAAAAACAAAAAACCTCGAATAGCCAAAGCGATCTTGAGAAAGAAGAATGGAACTGGAGGAATCAACCTACCTGACTTCAGGCTCTACTACAAAGCCACAGTTATCAAGACAGTATGGTACTGGCACAAAGACAGATATATAGATCAATGGAATAAAATAGAAAGCCCAGAGATAAATCCACGCACATATGGACACCTTATCTTTGACAAAGGAGGCAAGAATATACAATGGATTAAAGACAATCTCTTTAACAAGTGGTGCTGGGAAATCTGGTCAACCACGTGTAAAAGAATGAAACTAGACCACTTTCTAACACCATACACAAAAATAAACTCAAAATGGATTAAAGATCTAAACGTAAGACCAGAAACTATAAAACTCCTAGAGGAGAACATAGGCAAAACACTCTCTGACATACATCACAGCAGGATCCTCTATGACCCACCTCCCAGAATATTGGAAATAAAAGCAAAAATAAACAAATGGGACCTAATTAACCTTAAAAGCTTCTGCACATCAAAGGAAACTATCAGCAAGGTGAAAAGACAGCCTTCAGAATGGGAGAAAATAATAGCAAATGAAGCAACCAACAAACAACTAATCTCAAAAATATACAAGCAACTCCTACAGCTCAACTCCAGAAAAATAAATGACCCAATCAAAAAATGGGCCAAAGAACTAAATAGACATTTCTCCAAAGAAGACATACAGATGGCTAACAAACACATGAAAAGATGCTCAACATCACTCATTATCAGAGAAATGCAAATCAAAACCACTATGAGGTACCATTTCACACCAGTCAGAATGGCTGCGATCCAAAAGTCTACAAATAATAAGTGCTGGAGAGGGTGTGGAGAAAAGGGAACCCTCTTACACTGTTGGTGGGAATGCAAACTAGTACAGCCACTATGGAGAACAGTGTGGAGATTCCTTAAAAAACTGGAAATAGAACTGCCTTATGATCCAGCAATCCCACTGCTGGGCATACACACTGAGGAAACCAGAAGGGAAAGAGACACGTGTACCCCAATGTTCATCGCAGCACTGTTTATAATAGCCAGGACATGGAAGCAACCTAGATGTCCATCAGCAGATGAATGGATAAGAAAGCTGTGGTACATATACACAATGGAGTATTACTCAGCCATTAAAAAGAATACATTTGAATCAGTTCTAATGAGGTGGATGAAACTGGAGCCTATTATACAGAGTGAAGTAAGCCAGAAGGAAAAACAGAAATACAGTATACTAACGCATATATATGGAATTTAGAAAGATGGTAACAATAACCTGGTGTACGAGACAGCAAAAGAGACACTGATGTATAGAACAGTCTTATGGACTCTGTGGGAGAGGGAGAGGGTGGGAAGATTTGGGAGAGTGACATTGAAACATGTAGAATATCATGTAAGAAACGAGTTGCCAGTCCAGGTTCGATGCGCGATACTGGATGCTTGGGGCTGGTGCACTGGGACGACCCAGAGGGATGGTGTGGGGAGGGAGGAGGGAGGAGGGTTCAGGATGGGGAACACATGTATGCCTGTGGCGGATTCATTTTGATATTTGGCAAAACTAATACAATTATGTAAAGTTTAAAAATAAAATAAAATTTAAAAAAAAATAAATAAATTAATTAAAATACTAAAAAAAAAAAGAAAAACCATAGCCTTGACTAGACGGAACTTTATTGGTAAAGTAATGTCTCTGCTTTTCAGTATGCTATCTAGGTTGGTCATAACTTTTCTTCCAAGGAGTGTCTTTTAATTTCATGGCTGCAGTCACCATCTGCAGTGATTTTGGAGCCCCCAAAAATAAAGTCTGACACTGTTTCTCCATCTATTTCCCATGAAGTGATGGGACCAGATGCCATGATCTTCATTTTCTAAATGTTGAGCTTTAAGTCAATTTTTTCACTCTTCTCTTTCACTTTCATCAAGAGGCTTTTTAGTTCCTCTTCACTTTCTGCCATAAGGGTGGTGTCATCTGCATATCTGAGGTTATTGATATTTCTCCTGGCAATCTTGATTCCAGCTTGTGCTTCTTCCAGCCCAGCGTTTCTCATGATGTACTCTGCATAGAAGTTAAATAATCAGGGTGACAATATACAGCCTTGATGTACTCCTTTTCCTATTTGGAACCAGTCTGTTGTTCCATGTCCAGTTCTAACTGTTGCTTCCTGACCTGCATATAAATTTCTCAAGAGGCAGGTCAGGTGGTCTGGTATTCCCATCTCTTTCAGAATTCTCCACACTTTATTGTGATCCACACAGTCAAAGGCTTTGGCATAGTCAATAAAGCAGAAATAGATGTTTTTCTGGAACTCTCTTCCTTTTTCCATGATCCAGCAGATGTTGGCAATTTGATCTCTGGTTCCTTTGCCTTTCTAAAACCAGCTTGAACATCTGGAAGTTCACGGTTCACATAGTGCTGAAGCCTGGCTTGGAGAATTTTGAGCATTACTTTACTAGTGTGTGAGATGAGTGCAATTGTGCGGTAGTTTGAGCATTCTTTGGCATTGCCTTTCTTTGGGATTGGAATGAAAATTGACCTTTTCCAGTCCTGTGGCCACTGCTGAGTTTTCCAAATTTGCTGGCATATTGAGTGTAGCACTTTCACAGCATCATCTTTCAGGATTTGAAAGAGCTCAACTGGAATGCCATCGCCTCCACTAGCTTTGTTCGTAGTGATGCTTTCCAAGGCCCACTTGACTTCACATTCCAGGATATCTGGCTCTAGGTCAGTGATCACACCATTGTGATTATCTTGGTCGTGAAGCTCTTTTTTGTACAGTTCTTCTGTGCATTCTTGCCACCTCTTCTTAATATCTTCTGCTTCTGTTAGTCCATACCATTTCTGTCCTTTATTGAGCCCATCTTTGCATGAAATGTTCCCTTGGTATCTCTAATTTTCTTGAAGAGATCTCTAGTCTTTCCCATTCTGTTGTTTTCCTCTATTTCTTTGCATTGATCACTGAGGAAGCCTTTCTTATCTCTTCTTGCTATTCTTTGGAACTCTGCATTCAGATGTTTATATCTTTCCTTTTCTCCTTTGCTTTTTGCTTCTCTTCTTTTCACAGCTATTCGTAAGGCCTCCCCAGACAGCCATTTTTGCTTTTTTGCATTTCTTTTCCATGGGGATGGTCTTGATCCCTGTCTCCTGTACAGTGTCATGAACCTCTGTCCATAGTTCATCAGGCACTCTATCTATCAGATCTAGTCCCTTAAATATATTTCTCACTTCCACTGTATAATCATAAGGGATTTGATTAGGCCATCACTGAATGGTCTAGTGGTTTTCCCTACTTTCTTCAATTTCAGTCTGAATTTGGCAATAAGGAGTTCATGATCTGAGCCATAGTCAGCTCCTGGTCTTGTTTTTGTTGGCTGTATAGAGCTTCTCCATCTTTGGCTGCAAAGAATATAATCAATCTGATTTCGGTGTTGACCATCTGGTGATGTCCATGTGTACAGTCTTCTCTTGTGTTGTTGGAAGAGGGTGTTTGCTATGACCAGTGCATTTTCTTGGCAAAACTCTATTAGTCTTTGCCCTGCTTCATTCTGTATCCCAAGGCCAAATTTGCCTGTTATTCCAGGTGTTTCTTGACTTCCTACTTTTGCATTCCAGTCCCCTATAATGAAAAGGACATCTTTTTTGGGTGTTAGTTCTAAAAGGTCTTGTAGGTCTTCATAGAACCATTCAACTTCAGCTTCTTCAGCTTTACTGGTTGGGGCATAGACTTGGATTACTGTGATATTGAATGGTTTGCCTTGGAAACGAACAGAGATCATTCTGTCATTTTTGAGATTGCATCCAAGTACTGCATTTCAGACTCTTTTGTTGACCATGATGACTATTCCATTTCTTCTAAGGGATTTCTGCCCACAGTAGTAGATATAATGGTCATCTGAGTTAAATTCACCCATTCCAGTCCATTTTAGTTCGTTGATTCCTAGAATGTCGACATTCACTCTTGCCATCTCTTGTTTGACCACTTCCAATTTGCCTTGATTCATGGACCTGACATTCCAGGTTCCTATGCAATATTGCTCTTTACAGCATTGGACCTTGCTTCTATCACCAGTCATATCCACAACTGGGTATTGTTTTTGCTTTGGCTCCATCCCTTCATTCTTTCTGGAGTTATTTCTCTACTGATCTCCAGTAGCATATTGGGCACCTACTGACCTGGGGAGTTCCTCTTTCAGTATCCTATCATTTTGCCTTTCCATACTGTTCATGGGGTTCATACTGTTCATAATTGCTCTTAGTCTTGCCTGAAATGTCTTTTTTTTAATTAAAATCAAAAGATTTTTGATTGGATACAGATATCTAAATTAATAATTATTTCCTCTCAGCTCTTTGAAAGTCCTTTGTCTTTTGGCCTTTATTGTTGCTGAAAGTTTGCTGCTGCTCTGCACTTAAACTTATTCTTCCCTCTGATAACTTTTATTAATAGTCTTCTATACATCTTTAATGTTGTACAAGTTCACTAAAATGTGTTTACAAATGTATTTACTCTTCATTTATTCTGGTTAGGATATGTTATGGTTCTTATACATTAATACTGATCTCCAACAATTTTGGAAAATTTTCAGTCATAATTTCTTTGAATATTACTTCATGACTGTCTTACGGTTTTGATATCTTCTTTTATAGTTTTATGCATTGTAAGCAATTATTTTGTAGCTTCTATTACATTGGTCTATTATCTCAAGTTCTCTAAGTTAAAATCCCATTGATTTGGGGGTCTGTTGACTGGCAACCCACTCCAGTGTTCTTCCCTGGAGAATCCAGTGGACAGAGGAGCCTGGGTGGGCTGCTGTCCATGGGGTCGCACAGAGTTGGACGTAACTAAAGCGACTTAGTATGCATGCATAGCATAGCATGACTCACTGAAAGCAGTGTTTTCCCTCATATACTTTGAAGTTTTGGACTAAGTTCATCTTTGGTGGGACTTTGTGAGAATTTTAGACAACCTAGGTTCAGCATGTGTCTCTCCAGAAGATATCTGAATTTTCTTCAGGTAGGAGACCTTCCAGGTCCAATTTTATGATATTTTCTTGGCTTGCCAGTTACTGGACTAGTAAAGTAGCAGAAATTCAAACCTCACATCTACCTTACAAAATAGGAGTTTTCATCATTTGCTCCAAAATTACTCTTCCTTCTGACTTGATTCCATTAAACTAAGAAAATAATACAACATCCTCCTTAATATGTCTCTTATTTCTTTACTCCCTCATCAGGAATATGTCTTGGAAGGAAAGTTATGACCAACATAGATAGCATATTCAAAAGCAGAGACATTACTATGCCAACAAAGGTCCGTCTAGTCAAGGCTATGGTTTTTCCAGTAGTCATGTATGGATGTGAGAGTTAAACTGTGAAGAAATCTGAGCACCAAAGAATTGATGCTTTTGAACTGGGGTGTTGGAGAAGACTCTTGAGAGTCCCTTGGACTGCAAGGAGATCCAACCAGTCCACTCTAAAGGAGATCAGTCCTGGGTGTTCTTTGGAAGGAATGATGCTAAAGCTGAAACTCCAGTACTTTGGCCACCTCATGCGAAGAGTTGACTCATTGGAAAAGACTCTGATGCTGGGAGGGATTGGGGGCAGGAAGAGAAAGGAACAACAGAGAATGAGATGGCTGGATGGCATCACTGACTCTATGGACATGAGTTTGAGTGAACTCTGGGAGTTGGTGATGGACAGGGAGGCCTGGCGTGCTGCGATTCATGGGGTCGCAAAGAGTCAGACACGACTGAACCACTGAACTGACTGACTGATAGCTTCTCTTACCATTTTTTTCTGGAATGCATTTACTTTCCTCCACCTCTAATGCAACTAATTTAGTTTTTAAATCTCATATCTAGAATACTGTTGCTGTTCAGTCGGCAAGTTGTGTCTGACTCTGCTACGCCATGGACTGCAGCACACCAGGCTTCCCGGTCCCTCATTATCTCCCAGAGTTTACCCAAGTTCACATCCACAGAATCGGTGATGACATCCAACAATCTCATCCTCTGTCGTCCTCTTTTCCTTCTGCCTTCAATCTTTCCCAGCATCAGGGTCCTTTCCAATGAATCAGCTGTTCGCATCAGGAGGCTGAAGTATTGGAGCTTCAGCTTCAGCATCAGTCCTTCCAAAGAGTATTCAGGGTTGATTTCCTTTAAGACTGACTGGTTATACCTTCTAGTTATTCCCTCTGCCACAAGACTTGACTTCTTCTAACTTATTATCTGTACTGCAGCCAGACTGATCTTTCTAAAACTCAAATCTAACTATATCACTTTTCTATTTAAAAACCTTTACAATCCCTCTATTGCCTTCAAGCTAAAACCCAAAATCTAAGATGAAATTCAAGGCCATGGATAATCTGAACTCTCTTTTAAGCTTTCATCTCTTAAACAAATTTCTTCTCAATGCCTCCAAATGACCAATGCCTCAACCATCCTAAATTTTTAATCTACTTCAGTTCCCCAGAATATAGTATTTTGAATATACTAAAAAATCAACGAACTGATCCATAAAGTCCAGGTGCAAGCTTCTCAGCATGAATTTTTGTCATATCTTTCCTGACAATGAGACTGTTATTCTTCATTATGCTTAACAGTGAAAGGATATTAAATTGTTGTAGTCAGCAACAATAGTCTACTTTTTAGGTAATTCTGGTGGAATTATGTTCATTTGTTCATATTCTAGTCATAGCATAATATATAATAATAATAATGTATTTTATGTTCTATAAATATACTGTCAATGGCAAATATAATGATAGATTCTTCATAAACAGATAAATGCTTTTCTTAAGACAAGTGAACTCTTAAAAGGGAACTTCTTCTTAGATATGATCACAAACTATTAGAGTAAAAATGTGAGGTTCTTTCAGCATTCTGTACTTTAGTGTTATGTGTGTGTGTGTGTGTGTAAAGTTACCTAGTATTATAATAAAGGAAATTCAGTGGGAAAAGTAATAAATCATAGAATATCAGGACAAAAAGTGACCTTAGAGATAATTTAGGTCCATAGTTTCTCAAATCTGTTACAAGTCAGGAAACTTTAAAAAAAAAAACTTTGAAATTCAACATACAAGACAAATGCATGTCAATCTTTTCTCGTTTAATTTAAAGCATAGGGCACTGCAGCCCTTGGCACATGTAATCCTTTTATCCTTTGCCAGAAACACAGAGGCTATACAGAGCCAAATTTAAAAATCATTCATCTACCCCAACTCAGTCACTGTGCAAATGAAAGAACATAAACCCAAAAAGACGATGATGTACTCAAGATTACACAGTTAGTCAAAGATAATGCTGGCAATGAATGCCATCCCCTAAATCTTCACGAACTGCTATGGCTATGACTCCTATTTTTTAAAAAAACAATAATATCAACCTAATCTCAGAAAATCAATAGAATTTCTCATTTCTCATTGTCCATAAATGGATTAATGCTATAAAATAACATATTTCCCCATATATTTACTATCCAGAAGCTTTGACATAAGAAATAACTTCTATTCATTGTAGAAAATTTCAAAACTGAAGACAAGCAAATACATAAAAGATTGAGATCTCCAGAAATTCCACCTGGCAGAAATAATAACCAAGATTTTTTTTTCTATGCAAACATAATTTCTTTTACCCAAATAGTATCATACAAGGGTTATTAGCTAGCATTTATAGTTGCAAATAGCAAAATACAGCTAATTTAGACAGAGAAGACATTTATTAAAAGACATTAGGAAGTTTCAGAATCTCTAGGAAGATAAAAGAGTTAGGGTTGGAGTCCAGTTGACCAGAAAGCCACAAACAACATTATGAGACTACTTCAGGGGAAATTTCAACATTGCTACCACCTCTGGAAGGAAAGTTATGACCAACCTAGGCAGCATATTAAAAAGCAGAGATATTACTTTGTCAACAAAGGTCCATCTAGTCAAGGCTATAGTTTTTCCAGTGGCCATGTATGGATGTGAGAGTTGGACTATAAAGAAAGCTGAGCACTGAAGAATTGATGCTTTTGAACTGTGGTGTTGGAGAAGACTTGAGAGTCCCATGGACTGCAAGGAGATCCAACCAGTCCATCCTAAAGGAGATCAGTCCTGGGTGTTCATTGGAAGGACTGATGCTGAAGCTGAAACTCCAATACTTTGGCCACCTGATGCGAAGAGCTGACTCATTGGAAAAGACCCTGATGTTGGGAAAGATTGAGGGCACAAGGAGAAGAGGATGACAGAGGATGAGATGGTTGGACGGCATCACCGACTCAATGGACATGGGTTTGGCTGTACTCCAGGAGTGATGGACAGGGAGGCCTGGTGTTCTGCGGTTCATGGGGTTGCAAAGTGTCGGACATGACTGAGTGACTGAACTCACTGACTGACCACCTCTGGGCACAGAAGCCACAGTTCACATTCTGGTCTTGGGTAGGCATTAGAACCAATATCACCTGTACTGACCTCCCGCCAAAGCCAGGTCCTCCACTGCCTCCCAAAGCCAGAAAATGGATTTCCCATGGCATCTGCATCCTCATACTCTTCTCTTCCAAATACTTCACTAAAGTGGATTTGACTAACAGCATCCAGGACACCGGACATACTCAACTCACAAAGACCAAAAAATGCCCCAAACAGGAGAGCTGTTTAGAGATCTTACAATAGAGTGATATAACATTGGTTGTTGTTATTGTTTAGTCACCAAGTCGTGTCCAACTCGATGACCCCATGAACTGCAGCACACCAGGTCTTCACCATCTCCCAGAGTTTCCTCATGCCCATTGAGTTGCTGATGACATCCAACCATCTCATCCTCTGTCACCCCCTTCTCCTGCCCTCAATTTTTCCCAGCATCAGAGTCTTTTCCAATAAGTCGGCTCTTTGCATCAGGTGGCCAAAGTACTGGAGCTTCAGTTTCAGCATCAGTCTTTCCAATGAATAGACAGGGTTGATTTCCTTTAGGACTGACTGGTTTGATCTCCTTGCTATCCAAGGGATTCTCAAGAGTCTTCTCCAGCAACATAATTCGAAAGCATCAGTTCTTCAGTGCTCAGCCTTCTTTATGCTCCAACTCACACATCCATACATGACTACTGGAAGAATCAGTTTTAAGATCTTTGTCAGCAAAATGATGTCTCTGCTTTTCAAAAATATTCTGTCTAGGTTTGTCATAGCTTTTCTTCCAAGGAGTAAGTGTCTTTTAGTTTCAAGGCTGCTGTCAGCATCTGCAGTAATTTTGGAGCCCAAGATGACAAAATCTGTCATTGTTTCCACTTTTCCCCCATCTATATGCCATGAAGAAATGGGACCAAATGCCATGATCTTAGTTTTTTGATGCTGAGATTTTTAAAAATTTATTTTTAATTGAAGGATAATTGCTGTGAAGGATAACTGCTTTACAGTATTGTGTTGGTTTCTACCAAACATCAACATGAATCAGCCATAGGTTTACTCATGTCCCCTCCCACTTGAATACCTCTCCCACTTCCCTCCCCATGAATGTTGAGTTTTAAACCAGATTTTTCACTCTCCTCTTTCACTTGCATAACATTTGTAGCAGGAGAAATTTTCATATATTTCTGTTGCTTTAATTTATCTTGTTATTGTTTAGTCACTAAGTCATGTCTGACTCTTTGTGACCCCATGGACTGCAGTATACCAGGCTTCCTTGTCCTTCACTGAATCTCAGAGTTTGCTCAAATTCATGTTCATTGAGTCAATGATTACATCCAACCATCTCATCCTTTGTTGCCCCTTTGTCCTTCTGCCCTCAATCTTTCCCAGCATCAGGGCTTTTTCTGAATTGGCTCATCACATCAAGTGGTTAAAATATTGGAGCTTCAGCTTCAACATCAGTCCTTCCAATTAATATTCAGGGTTGATTTCCTTTAGGATTGACTGGTCTCTTTGCTGTCCAAGGGACTCTCAAGAGTCTTCTCCAGCACCACACTTCAAAAGTCTCGATTCTTCAGTGCTCAGCTTTCTTATGGTCCAACTCTCACATTCATACATGACTACTGGAAAAACCATAACTTTGACTATACTGACCTTTGTCAGCAAAGTGATGTCTCTGATTTTTAATATGCTGCCTAGGTTTGTCATAGCTTTTCTGCCAAGGAGCAAGCATCTTTTAATTTCATGGCTGCTTTAATTTATACTGACATCATTATATTATTAACCTGATGAGACTGACACATTGACCTATAAAATCACCTTGCTGAAAGCAATTAAAATTGATTCCAAATGTAGTAAATAACTCATTTGTCCTGTGGTCTTAAAAAATATTCACAACCTAACAGTTGAGAGCTGTGTTTTATTTGGTGGAGATGTTTAGGACTCCAAGCCTGGGAGACAGCATCTCAAGTAATCCTGAGAGAACTGCTCTGAGGAGGTGAAGGGAGGAGCCAGGTTATGAAGTTTTGCAACAAAAGGCAGGTAGTCTATTGTTAATAAACAAAACCAAATATCTCAAGTTAAGGAATTTAGCAATTGTTTTATGTATTGGAAGATGCAGGAGGCTTGGCTTACTGAAATCATTCCTCTGATATGCACCTTAGCTCTCTGGGGCCAATATTCTGTTTTCAAGTTCTGAGTTTCCTGAGTGCTCACCATAGGGAGTGGCTGCAGTCTGATGGCTGCTAGATAACAGGTGTTCTTTCCTTCCTGAGTTCCCTCAGAGCTCATCAGCTCACCATCCATGGTGGCTGCAATTGCTGGTGACTGTGACATCCCTGTTCACTGATACAGCAGGAAATATTCCACTTAATCCTTTCCTATTCATTTATGCCAGATGTGAGAGATAATTTCTAAATTTTCTTTGGACTTTACTTACTCCATCCTCCAGCATTTTCAAAAAAAAAATTATAAGCTCTTTCCAATTTAAATGATATAAATTCTAAAAATGATACCAATGATTTACAGGGATGAAATCCATAAAACTGTGGGCTGCATGAGTTAGAGTAGTGACACATTTATTTATTGCTATGACTAATAATCATTGCAACATTATGCTTTTATCTTTCCAAGTTAGTTAAAAATATAGCACAAAAGATCAGTTACTTCAGACACCAATCAGCAGCCCACAGACTTCCGATCAAAGTGTGGCTGGCAATCAAACACAGTGTATGGCATTTCTGCTTCTATTACAACCTAGAGCAGCAAATAAGGACATGGTAATTAAGCAAATGCTAATGGGCTGTCTTACAACCCAAAAATGTATGGATTATGGTTATTTGACATCCTTTTTGACAAGCACCACACGTGTGACAATGTGCTTGTGAAAGCTTTAGGGCATGGTGACATGGCCTATTAGTAGTCTCTGAATGTATCCCAGCAAACTTTTTTTTTCCATTGAAATGGTACAATTACCCCTAACTCATTAACAAATAATCCTAACTCAGTATCCTAAAACAAAAAGCTTCAATTCAGTCATTCCCTTATGTCAACCCTAGATTGGGTCTCCCTGTGCACCGTTCAAAGTTCAGTTCTTACCGAGGCATTCAAAGCTCTTGACTAAATGTTATTGGAGGCAGAGAAAGGTTTATTTGAGATTACTTAAGTATCTGTCAAGCTTGAATCCAGTGAACTCTGAGATTCTGAGATTAAGAGTAAACATATAGTAAAAATATAGGTGGAATAGAACAGTCAGAAGCAGTGAGAAAATGAGAGAAAAATAGATTCGGGTGGGAAGGGAAGGGGGGTGAAGAATTGGAATACGAAGGTGGTGCTCAGAAGGCTGGAGTTGAGATCAGAGTAAGTGAAATTAGTGAAGGTTAGTGGTCAATGAGATCATCAAGCCATGTAACTTAGCATTCTAAAAAAGTGATGTGGCACATGGCGGGTACTAAATAAACATTTGTTTAATAGTTTCTAACCAAATCTCCTTCTACTTAAAATAAACCTACTATTCAGCAGTATGGCTAATGTCCTTGGGCCTGCCTGCCTATTAGCTTTCCTTCTGGTAACAAAATTCATGTTGAATCGCACAATGAATAACTGGTAGAATTACTGGTGGGTGATCCAGACCTTGAACTTTAAAAAAGATGAAGACTGTAAAATAACTATAATTAATACATCCAAGAAAATAGATGACAAGATGGACAGGATTTCATGGTAAAAAACTTTATTTCTTTAAATTGAAATGGAAATTCTACATCATTAAAATTCAATTATTGAAATTAAGAATGTAATAGATGGGTTTGGGACTTCCCTGGTGGCTCAGTCAGTAAAGAATCTGCCTATGGGAGAACCAGGTTTGATCCCTGGGTCAGGAAAATCCCGTGGAGAAGGGAATGCTACCCACTCCAGTATTCTTGCCTGGAGGATTCCACTGACAAGGAGCGTGGTGGGCTACAGTCCACGCAGTCACAAAGTCAGACACGACTGAGTGACTAACACTAGAAGAGTTTAATAGCAGATTTTATGTGTATGAAGAGAACTTTAAAAATCAGGATGATAGGTAAATAGAAAAACGCTGACTGAATCTTGCAGGCACCCAAAGCTGGTGTTCTGTGACAAACTGGAAGGATGGGGTGAAGAGGGAGGTGGGAAGGGGGTTCAGGAGGAAGGGGACACATGTACACCTATGACTGATTCATGTTGATGTACGGCAAAAACCATCACAATATTATATAATTATCTTACAATTAAAATAAATTTTAAAGAGTTTAAAAATACTGAATAAAAACATAGCATGGAAATAGGATACTTTGAAAAGGCCTAATATAAATGAAATCAATATTTGAGGAAAAAGTGAAGAGAATGAAGAGGTAAAAGCATTATTTGAAGACATTTTAAAAACTACTCAAATAGATCAAACTCCAGATTCAAGAAATACTAGCAACAAGATTTATACCAAACTTCTCAACAGTAAGTATACAAACCAAAAGACAATAAAATATTTTTGCAGTGCTGAAAGAAAACAAGTGTCAACCTAAGCATTTTGTATCCAGTGAAAGTATTCTTAAAAAGTGAAAGAAAAATAAAAGCACTTTCATGCAAGTAAAATTAAGAGAATCTGTCATCATTAGTCCTTCACTAAAGGCAATCTTAAAGAGAGTTCTCCTTATGAATGAAAATGACCACAGAGAAAAACAAGGGAATATGGATAAGAATAAAGAAAAATGGGAAGGTTAAATATACGCATAAATCTAAATTACTTTTTACTATACAAACAGTACATAATGCGATGTTTATGTAGATAATATGCAAAACATAAAACAAGGAATAAATATATGGGAAAATATTTAAAAATTTAGAGTTGTCTGAGAAGTGGTAAAAGTACAAATTTATGACTTACAAATTTAATAATGTGTTATTAAACTCTAATAACACATTAATGCATATTTTAATCTCTAGGGTAATGACTAAAAGGATGTACATCTAACAAGCTAATAAAGAAGATAATGCAATAATTAAAAATAAAGTGTTATTGCAAAATAAGGCAGGCAAGCAAAGAAAATAATAAAATAGAACAACTAGAAAATAAAAGTTAATTTGATAGTTAATATAATAATAAAAGTTAATATAATAGTAAATATAATAAACAAGTTACAATATTAATCATAATATGTTATAATTACAGTTTTAATATAATAATATAATAAATAGTTAATATATTTTTCAAGTATATTGGAAAATAAATAGTTTAAATACACCAATACAAAGGAAAAGATAGATGATTAAAAATACAGGCTGCTTATAATATAGTTTAAGAACACAAGTAAAATATAAACATAAATATAAATACAGTTGACCCTTGAATAACAGAGCAAGAACTGTATGTTTCCACTTATATGTGAATTTCTTTCAATATGATCCACAGTTGGCTCAATCCACAGATGTGGAATGGGAGATGCAGACAAACCAAGTATACCAAGGGCCAACTATAAATTATACACAGATTTTCATTTACAGGGAGGGTCAGCATTCCTAACCTCCACATTGTTCTAGGGTCAAATTGTATTTACATTAATACATACATACATATGCACATATATACATGACATTACCTAAAAGAAAACTGTAACATCAGAACAGATAAACTTAAGGCTAAAAGTATTTCAGAGGTAAAAATAAATATTTCAAAATTGTAAAACTGTCAATTCATCAAGAAGATATATTTATTCCATATTTTTATGTATTTAATATCATATCTTCAAAACATATACAGTAAAGAAAAAAGAGACAAAATTAAAAGGTAAAATAGATATATCCACAATCAGAGTAGGAGACATTAATGACCTCTTCTCATGAACTAGTAGCAAAAAAACAGATTTTAAAAAAATCAATAAGGACAGAGAATCTGAATTAACAGATGTGGCCTGACTGACACATACAACACCGTACCCAACAATGACAGTTTTTTTCCAAGTACACATGGAAATTTATCAGACTGACCATATGCTGATCAGAAGCATATCTCAAGAAATTTTTTGAAAAATTAGAACAGAGTAATCCACTGACCACAGTGGAATTAAACTAGAAATCAATATCAAAACAATTAGAAGATTTTAAAAAATATTTGGAAATCAAGCAGTATGTCTTTAAATAAACCATGGGCCACAGAAGGAATCAGAATGGGAATTGAAAGTATTTTGAACTAAATAAAAATTAAAATATGACATATTAATACTTGTGAGACATAAACAAAGAGGTGCTTAGAGGTAAAGTTATAATCGTAAATTCACATGTTGAGAAAAGCATTTATTCAGAACATAATAAAAACTTAAGTAATTTAAATGTTCATCTAAGAAGTTAGAAAAACAAAAACAAGGTAAAGAAAGTAGAATCCCAAAAAAAAGTAGAATGAAGAAAATTGAAAAACCTAAAGTAGAAATTAGTTAAATTAAAACAAACAATGCAGAAAATTAACAAACCCAAACTTCCTTCTTTGAAAAGACTAATAAAATTGATCCAAGACAGACGACAGACATTATTTTAAAAATTTTTTTAAAGAGAGAGATAAGGCACCAGTTATTAGTGTTAGAAATAAAATATGGAACATATCAGAGACACATGTTGTGTGTGTGTGCTCAGTCACTCAGTCGTGTCCAACTCTGCGACCCCATGGACTTAGCCCACCAGGCTCCTCTGTCCATGGGATTCTTCAGGCAAGAATACTGGAGTGTGTTGCCATTTCCTCCTCCAGGGGATCTTCCCAACTCAGGGATCGAACCCACATCTCTTATGTCTTTTGCAGGTGGGTTCTTTACCCCTACCGCTACCTGGGAAACCTATGTAGGCAAGTCTTTCAACCTCAACTAGCAAACTAGGGGTGGAGAAGGCAATGGCAACCCACTCCAGTACTCTTGCCTGGAAAATCCCATGGACAGAGGAGCCTAGTAGGCTGCAGTCCATGGGGTCGCAAAGAGTCGGACGTGACTGAGCGACTTCACTTTCACTTTTCACTTTTATGCATTGGAGAAGGAAATGGCAACCCACTCCAGTGTTCTTGCCTGGAGAATCCCAGGAATGGCGGAGCCTGGTGGGCTGCCATCTATGGGGTCGCACAGAGTCGGACATGACTGAAGCGACTTAGCAGCAGCAGCAGCAGCAGCAAACTAGGGGTAGAGGGAAATTTCCTTAATCTCAAAGAATAACCTATAATGATATTGTATACCAAATATCATATTTAATAGGGAGATAGTGAAATCGTTTCTATAAGATGAAACCCTGGACTTCCCTGGTGGCTCAGACAGGAAAGTGTCTGCCTGCAATGCAGGAGACCCAGGTTCGATCCCTGGGTCAGGAAGATCCCGGAAATGGCAACACACTCCACTACTCTTGTCTGGAAAACCCCACAGATGGAGAAGCCTGGTAGGCTACAGTCCATGGGGTCACAAAGAGTCAGACACAACTGAGTGACCTCACCTCACCTTTTCTATAAGATCAAAAAGGCAAAGATGTTCACTTTCACCATGTCTATTCAACAGTGTGTTGGAGGTCCTAGCCAGTATAATAAGGCAAGAAAATAAAACACAAAGATAGGAATGAAAAAACAAAACTGTCATTGTTTTCAAAGAAATCTGGTTTTATATATAGAGAAAATCAAAATAATATGAAACAAGTTAATCAAAGAATTTAGCAAATTTGCTAGATACGAGGTCAATTTAAAAGCAAATTTTATTTCTATATATGAGCAACAAAATAATTAGCATGGGAAATTTCAAATGATGCTATTAACAGATGCACAATCATACATTAGATATCTTGAACTACAGTAATTAAGCCTCTGGTGTTGGCATAAGAATAGACCAACAAAAGACTAACAAAAGAACACAACGGACTCCCGAAACAGACCCCCATCACTGACTTAGAATACAGAGTGCAATGGGCGAAAATGACTTTTTTAATGAGTAGTGCTGGGTCAATTAAATATCTATACTGAAAAAAATTCATTTTAATTGTTGCTATATACCATATAAAAAAATCAATCCCACGTGGATTATAAACTGAATATGAATAATAAGATAACAAATTTCTAAAAAGTATCTTGAGGTATATCTTTCTGACCTTGAGGTAATCAAAGATTTTAAAAAGTACTAACCATAAAAAATGCTATTGATAGCTGGACTGCATTTTTAAGAACTTCTGTTCATTGAAAGTCACCCTTTAGAGAATGGCAGAAGATATTTATAATACATATATCAAGAGGAAAAAAAAGTTTAATCCAGAATTGTAGAAAGAGTCCTTAACAGTCAACAAGGAAAAGGCAGTCAATTCAACAGTAAAATGGGCAACAGATTTGAACAAAAATTTCATGAGAAATACCACCACTGGCAAGGATATGAAGCAATTAGAACTCTCATATACTTTTATAGGAAACTGATGGTTTCTTCTGAGGCTAAACACACTTATATCCGTGGCCCAAGCAATCTCACTGCTAATTCATGCACAGTACAAATGGGTATGCATATCCACTAAAATAAAAAGTCTGTAGAGCATTAAACATGATAGCCTACATTTGTAAACAAAGAGTCAACAGTAAAATGAATAAATGAATTGTGGTACACTCAACACAACGAAATACTTAACAGCCTTGAGAATGGACTAACAACTTCTACAAGCAGCGAAAGGAATAAACATTATAAAGATATTTCAAAGATAAAATGAGTAAATACAGGACCTACAATTCCATTTATATGAAATTCAAAACTAATTTAAGATGTCAGATGGTGGGAAAATGGATACCTTTGATGGGGAGGGATAGTAACTGGGTGTTCTGGTGTAGGAAACACATTTCTTGATCTGAGTGTAGGTTACATAAGTCTTTTCATTTGAGAAGATTTATCAAGGTGTACCCTTATCTCGGTACATTTCTAGGTACATTTTATAATTCAATAAAAATTTTACTTAAAAATAATTAGCCATATTTGCTTTTCTCATCAGGCTCTTCCTCAATCTGTTTTCTCTTATGCAAGTCATTTCCTAGTCCTCCTGATTTCTTCCTTTGACTTTATAATCCAATTTTCATTTGAAAAGATTCCAGAAACACCTTTATCAAAACTGACATCTTAACAAGATAATAATGCCACTTACATAATATAGAAGGTTACAAATGCAGAATACTTCATCCCTAATATAGCTGTAACTGTTGTAAAAACAGTAAAATCACAGGCGCAGATGTTCCAAGAGTAATACATTTTTCTACCACTTCCCCAGGCCAGCTGGGTAGGAAGATGGAGAAGATGGCTGGCTATCTAGTACATTAAATGAGATGAGGAAGGAAAGCATTTTGCAAACTGTAAACCACTAAGCAAAGTAAGATATTACTATACCCATTCTATTTCATAGCTCAGGCAATATAGAAACTCACTGAAATATCTCACATAGCCACAATAAAGGGTGTTGGTTCAGCTGAGTATTAGGACCAACTGGACCCAACGGATCTAACATGACCAGGACATGTTCCTGTGTGTTCTCTTGGGGTCTCTATTTTTCTCCAAATGTTTGAGTCTTTCTCTGCTACTGCAAACTAGATTTCCCTAGATAAATAAAACAAGTATCTGACAGCTCCTGATCCTCATACTCCACAGCTACCACTACGAAGGAGGGTAACATACATTCTCAAGCCTGTACATAATGATGCTTAAAAATCAGCTTTTGAAGTATTGTAAATTTTATTATAATTTGTGTATGTGATGCTATAGGTTAAGTCTGTAGATAATATACAGTGGTGGGAACCTATTTTTAAATATATATATATATACACTGTGTTATGCTAAGTCACTTTAGTCATGTCCTACTCTTTGTGACCTTATGGACTGTAGCCCGCCAGGCTCCTCTGTCCATGGAATTCTCTAGGGAAGAATACTGGAGTGGGTTGCCATTTCCTTCTCCAATATATATATATATAAGAGAGCTCCAATATATATATATAAGAGAGGTATATAACTCAGTTGTCACCTTCATGGATTCAGTTCAGTTCAGTCCAGTCGCTCAGTCATGTCCGACTCTTTGTGACCCCATGAATCGCAGAACGCCAGGCCTCCCTGTCCATTAGCCTCATATAAAAAATAATAGAATGTTGGAAGTATGCAAGTTTTAGTTGAAGGATGTGGATACTCTAGCTATAAAGCCTACCTGTTAATGTTTCCAGGCCCCTCTCATTTGAGCAGGGCTCCAGTAAACCATTTCTGAAGAATAAAGCCGGTCCTGTCTCAGTTCAGTTCAGTTCAGTTCAGTCGCTCAGTCGTGTCCGACTCTTTGCGACCCCATGAATCGCAGCACACCAGGCCTCCCTGTCCATCATCAACTCCTGGAGTTCACTCAGACTCATGTCCATCGAGTCAGTGATGCCATCCAGCCATCTCATCCTCTGTCGTCCCCTTCTCCTCTTGCCCCAATCCCTCCCAGCATCAGAGTCTTTTCCAATGAGTCAACTCTTTGCATGAGGTGGCCAAAGTACTGTCTCAGTTAAACCTTAATCATCATGGGAGAAATAAAAAGGTATTCTTGGGAAAAGCACTAACTCTGAAATCAGCTTGATCTGGACTAGTGTATAATTCTGTTCCTTTCTCTTCAAAGAAGTTGATTCATCTCTCAGGCAGTCAATTCCTCATTTGTAAACTGAAATAAAATACCTGTGTTTTTAACACAGTACTGAGGCATATGCTATTTATTCCTTTTCCATTTTCTCAGAGCACCACATAAACAAAAACTGTAGTGGGGCACAGATTGGACCAGACAACCTGAGATAGTTTCAACACTGACCTAGCCTGTCCAATTCTCCACCATCAGAAGTAATAATGAATGTTGTACAAGGGCTATAATTGATTGAAGATATTAATAGTTGAAGGAAATAAAATTAGTCATTTTCGATGGGTCTTTGTTATTTTTATACCCTTCTATCCAGTATCCTTTCCCCATTTTTCTCCTAACAGGGCCTTAAATCGTTTTGACAAATTTCTCCACTCCCCCATTCAGTCCAAGTGGCTTGGGGGAGGGAGGGGCACCACTTGCCTTCAGAGATAAAGCATGTGACTCAGGCCCAGTCAGAGAACCAAATTTCTCTGGCAACAGTGATGAAGTGAAAATGATAAAGGAAAATGATGATGAAACAAAAAATTAAAAGTATGATTTTGATTCAATGGTTCATCATTGTGCAGATGATCTAAGTCGGTCCATTCATAAGAATAAGGATACATATGTAGGAGCTACCAAGAGAAGACTATTTTTCTCCTTACTGTGTTTGAATACTTAGAACATAAAACATAATTAAGTTCTATGGTTTAAATTCTACCTTACTCAATGACTAGTTTCTAGGTGAGCTAAAGTAGAAGTGAAAAAAAAAATAAACTTATTTCTTTAGACTTCCAAAGTTAACTTGACAAAGTTTCACACTGCCAAGTCCCTGATCACTGGATTCATCAGAACATTGGAGAGTAACAGCTAAGATTATGAATGGTTGAGAAGCCTATACACTTACTCTGTAATAACTACAACTAGAAACTTAGGTAGTCTGGATCACACTCCAAGATCTGAACTTCACCCAAAAATACAGTCTATATAGTCTTGTCTGGACGAAGAGCTATCTTATCAAGAAGCAACTATGGCTATTTTGGAACCCAACGTGTAAACCTGGTTTACCTTTGCACTTACTCAACTAGTATTTATTGGGCATAAACTGCGCTAAGAATTCGGCTAAAACAAAACAGTTTCTGCCTTCATAGATCTTAAGACCCTGTAGAGAAAACAAACAGGCAATTATCATATAAAATCGTAAATATTATAATGAAGCATTAGGGGGATACCTTGGAAGGTTATCTAACCACCCAGGCTTGGGTGGTCCACAAAAGCTTTCTGGTAAAACCGACATGTAAGCTGAGACCTGGAGGATGTGATATAACTTACTCAGGTAAAGAAACGGAGAAGAATGCTCTCAGTAGCAATAGAATGCAATATATGAGAAAACAGAAGTACTTCACTGGGACTGAATGCAATCTGTAAAGGGGAGAGTGGTATGATGCGAGAGAGACAGACCAGGGGCCAAATTGCAGAAATCCTTAAAAGCCATGTTAAGAAACTTGGATCTAATCTGAGAACTGATAAAGGTTTTTAAGTAAGGAAGCAGTATAACAAGATTCATGGTTTAGAAATGTCACTCCAGATGCAGTGACAGAATGGAATGAAGGGAGATGAGAGGAAAACATTTCCATCAGTCCTCTGTGTGACCAACGAAGAGGCTTTTGCAGTAAGCCAGAAGAGAGTCGATAATGTTCTAAAAGACAGAAACAGTAGGACTTAATATTTTATTAGTTTTTGAGCCTGCCTGATCTTCAGCTATCAACTCCTAGGTGGCTAATCAAGATGATATATTTTATTAAAGGTTTAAATACAGAAGAGATTCTTATGTCAGGTAGGGGGCTGGTTCACATCACTCAGGATCCCTTTCAAGTCTGCAATACTTTGACTTTGTGCTGGCAACAGGGATTAAGAGTAAATAATTCCTTATTCACTAATTTCTTGGATAATAGAAGTAGGGATCCCCTTATTGCCTGAAAATTGGAAAACTATTGGACATAAAAATAAAGCACACTACTTATAATGAAGTTGCACTGTGCACTCATTTAACTAACTCTGAGAGAAAGGGAGGGGCCATTGAATTCTACAGGCATTCTGCTCACTGCTCCACTGAATGACCACTGCCCCGAAACAAGCATGAGAAGGGAGCCAGGTAATCAGCTGTTCATTCAATCAATTTGACTCCCACTGTTCCACACTGGGTACAAAACTTGCCACTCTGGTTTCTGGTTGTAATTTTGATAATCAAAAATACACAGTTTTGAATTTCTAAGAACATGCTTTCCCAAAATATAAGACAATTGCTTCATATTGTTCTCAAGGGAAGAAAAATGGTGATGTAGGTTTACTGAAAGAGGGCATTTGGTCTCTTTTGTATACTGTACTCTAACTTTTATAGCTTAAGGAATTTTTAAAGATGATTTTTTTTACTATGAAAATACAACTTAGGCACTGATCTTAAAAACCCTTGAGTGAAATTCAACTTCAAGGAAAAGTAATAATGGAATTCACTATCCTAAAAGTTGTAGAACCTAAAAATTCCAATTGATAGCAATTTTATAAGTTCCAGAAAGGTTATGAAAAAAACTAGAAAGGTTTCAGAACAATGCTAATATGATATTATCCTTCCAAAAAAAAGAAAACATCGCTCGTCACAACTATCCAAGAAAAAGAATCAATAGGATTTTTTCGCAGCCCTCCTGACCTTGCAGATGGATATTCCGGAAGAAATGAGTTCTATGACTGCTTTTCTTTTCAGCTGCTCAGGTAAAATGTGACTCAGGACTTTCATTTGTCAATCAATCCCTCAGGTGAAACCAAAAATATTTTTGTAAAATGTTCCCCTGCCTAAATCTACTCAGATCATATGATTTAATTTGCAGTTGAGAGATACAGTCTGGGCATTTCCTTTTTCATTTTGTTTCCCATAGTTTTCCTTTCCCTTTCTTCTATTTTTTGATATAAAATAAAGGACAAGACTTTATAGTGATTAAGAAGCAAACATGCAATTCTACTCATGTTGCTAGGCAACAAGGGCCATGTATGAGCTCAATGAATGGATTCTGAGCATCTGCGCAAAGGAGAAATAGAAGAAGCCTATGAGTGAACTGTCTTGATAACTGCAAGGGTTATTACTTTTTGACATACATGCTCCTGCTTTGCCTGAGAATGGAGAAGGCACACTTATTTTAATCCTTTCTGGTGGTTTATTTTTCTAAGATATGTTAAAAATTGTCTTCAATGGAAAGTTGGCACAGTATGCTATAATGATTATCAGCTCAAATGGAGAAAGTAGGTAAAAATGATCTCTGTCTCTATTTGCCAAGTTCAAGTATGCATTCCCGATAACTGGCTATTCCAATAGCCTTCAGCCTGATCCCTACTTGTTTTCTCCCCATCCACACAAGTTCATCTCACCTAACTTATTAATTACAAGGACGTTTTCTATCTCCTTACAAGCAATTCCCATCCCCTATGATCAGCATTTACCCTATTCAGTTGTGGTGAAAAAATAACACTGTTGACTATAATTAACTCTGATTTATTTTATTCTTATTATAAAGTAGTACATAATAATTAACAAAAAGCAGAAAAATAGAGACACATAAATGAACATCAACATCCATTATCTCATTCACGAGAGACAAGCAACATAAATATCTCAGTGTGTATCAAACTAGATTATTTTCTGTGCCTATACACACAGAATTTTTCTTACATAATTGCATCACCTGTATACATGAAATCATAAAATCAAGAGCCAGCATAGTATTTAATGGCTTCTATACTATGTTGGGCTTCCCTGGTAGCTCAGCTGGTAAAGAATCTGCCTGCAATGCAGGAGACTCCAGTTTGACTCCTTGGTCTAGAGAAGGGATAGGCTACCCACTCCAGTATTCTTGGGCTTCCCTGGTAGCTCAGATGGTAAAGAATTCACCTGCAATGCAGGAGACCTGGGCTTGATCCCTGGGTTGGGAAGATCCCCTGGAAGAAGGCATGGAAACCCACTCCAGTATTCTTGTCTGGAGAATCCCTATGGACAGAGGAGCCTGGTGGGCTACAGTCCACGAGGTCTCAGAGTCAGACGCAACTGAGCAACTAAGCACAGCACACATCACATACTATGCCATAATAATATAACCGTTTCCATAAAACGTGGGATAATTAACAGCATAAATGACCAGTTGCAGATACTTTTACTAATCTTATTGCATTGTTTTGTTCATCTCCTGAATATAACCACAGCTAGCTTTATTAATTCCCCAGTCTCACATCATTACTTCCTTTCCATTTTTACTAGTATTAACCTAGTACAAGTCTCTTACCTGGCTTCTTACAATTATGAATTATTTAGGACTCTTTTTGGTATTCTGGCCTAGAGAATTCCATGGAATGTATAGTCCATGGAGTTGCAAAGAGTCAGACACGACTGAGCAACTTTTTCCACTCGCTTTGGTCCTAAATGTCAGAAACCCCAACTCAAAGCAGCTGAAGCAAAAATAAATGAATAGCTATACAGTTGAAAGTTTCACTAGCAGGAACTAGCTGAATGCATAGTGAGATCCATGAACTTAAATAAAATCAATGGGACAAGGCCTCACTCCCTCTACCTCCTGGCAATTCCATCTTTTGTAAAGGCTTAATTCTTGGAAAGGCTTCCCCCAATAGTGACCAGATGGCTAATCGACATCTCTAGGCTTCTACATTCTTAGGAATTCCAAGGGAAAGAGCATTCCTCTGATTTAGTCCTAGAAGTTACTCTGATTGTACCCACCTGAACCAAACACTCTGGCCAGAGGCCAGGTGCTCTGATGAGGGCCAGGCCTAGAGGACACGCCCATTCTGGAGCCTGGGGACAAAGTCTACCACATCCAATAACCACAAAGCCCAAGAGTCAAGGAAGGGTCAAAGCAAAATCAGGGTGCCATTACCAGGGAAAGTGGGCACAGATACTGGGCATTTAGGAACAACAACTGTTCACTGCCATTTTCCTCTGTGCCCCATTTGCTCCTTCAGATCCACTCACCACCTTTCTCCAACTGGGCCCTGTGTAGGGACCATATCAATCAGCTCCCTTTCCCCTGGCTTCTGGTTGGGATTAGTCAACAGGAGAGTCAGGTCAGAGAATATCTCCACCTCCCTCCTTGCTAGTCTCCAGTTGGCAGTAGCTGTACCCCCATACTAAAGATCACAGCTCCTCTTGGATTAACTTCTACAACCCGCTACAGATCCTCTTTGGGTTCTGTTAATAACTCTTCCTTTGCTTCTCAAACACATGGGTGGTAACAGCTCCGTGTTGTGTGAGCTCCAGGGTACTCCACTACCCCCTGTTCTTTTAACCCTGCACGACTTTACCTCACTCACATTCTCTTTCCTGGGGAACCTTGGCAGGTGCAGCCTCCAATCAGGTTGCACAACTTATCATTGCTCCTTCAGATCAACCATAAATCCGGTTAACCATTAAAATCCTCATTCAAGAAATAAATGTGAACATTGAAAGTTCAAGGCTAAGGACTACAGTCAATTTAATACAATTAACTGTCACTGTCATCTAAGCTTTGGCAACCACAGAAATACACTGAAGATTATAACACATACTAATCATTCCACCTGCTTTCATATTTGTTGGAGGCGCTACTGGCAAAGAACCCACTTGACAATGCAGGAGAAGTAAGAGACGTGGGCCAACCTGGGTCCAGAAGATCCCTTGGGGAGGGCATGGCAACCCACTCCAGTATTCTTGCATGGAGAATTCTATGGACAGAGGAACCTCGTGGGCTACAGTCCATAGAGTCGCAGAGTCAGACACCAGTGAAGCAAGTTAGCACAGCACATCTAGAATACAACTTGTGAAGGTTATACTTCAATGCTGTTGATCCAGCTTTCCTAATAAAAACTGAAAGGAAGGAAGGAAAGAAGGAAAAGAAAGAAAAATATAGGGATAAAGAGTTCTGACTTTGGAGTCAGTAAACCTGAAAACTCAACCCAACTTTGCCTATAACAAAGATGTTTGGGTCTTTCACTGGATTTCATTGTCCTGATCTGTCAAATACTGGAATTTTAATAATATTGTAGTTATTGTAATTATTGTAGTTTGTTAAATCCTAACAAACTACAATAAATAATGTCTGCAAAACAAATGCACTTACAAACACTGCCAATTCAAAGAAAATAAAGATACTTTACTAAGTTGGATAAAAATGTCTCTCCTGACCAAGAAAAGTAAATTATTTTTGAAAACCAGGCATTCATTTAAGTCAATAATGGAATGGAAATCTGAGGCACTGACCTCAATTCAAAACAAAATTGTTTTTGTTCGGCTTCTTGCCTCAGACCAAATTTTATGTAGAGACAATGTGGGACTATCAATAGGAATCTGCAGTGAAGCCCAAGAAAAGCACTAATGAAGCCAGCAGGAGCCCACACAGCCTGACCATGGACGCAAAGCAAGATTAGAAATACAGCTGCAAGTCTGCAAAGAAAGGAGTCTCTGCACTACTTTGTGTAGTTCCCCTGGTCCAGCCAAGACCATAGAAGCTGTAGGAGGAAGATCAAAAAAAGGCTGAAGCAGGAAATGAGCTGTAACTTGACAGAGTCACACACACACACACACACACACACAATAGAAAAACATGAAACATATCAGGTCTGAAGAAGGAGCATGGAAAATGTAGCCTGTTTATTCAAGAATGAGGCAGTTGATATTATTAAAAAGGATTTTAAAAAAAACCTTTTAAGCTCTGAGATATTTCATGGTAGAAATATCCATTATAGTCAGATATAAGAACAGGCAATAGACAGACTGAGTGTGGGAATCTAAGCTTGTGAGTATATTGGGGGAAAACAGAGGGGAAGATTTAGATGTTTACTCAGGAAAAGGTCAAGCAAGGACAGGATACCTGTAGCAGAATCCAGTGAGAAGAATAGAAGAAATCAGAGGCTGAACTATGTGCATTGGCAAAATGGTTTCAAATCACTTGTCCAGTAACTGGTCATTTGGTAGTGTCTGCCTTAAAACCTGTCCAGAAGGATGGTAAGGTCACAAGACCATAACACAGGAACACAGAGCAATAAACTGGTCTCTAGCATTTGCAGTTAGGGCGAGGGGTGGGGTAAGAATGGAGAGTGGTGGCTCATTTGAGTAATTTGCTGACCTTGGAACATGAGTTCAAGGGCTGCATTATCCATTATGGTAGCCACTAGCCACACATAGCTATTGAACCTTTGAAATGTGGCTGGTCTAAATTCAGATGTGCTGTAAGTGAAAAATACATACCAAAATTTGAAGACTAAGTATGAAAACAAAATGTGAATGATCTCAATAATTTTTATATTGATTACATGCAGATACAATGTTTTGGACACACTGAGTTAAAATAAATTATTAAAATTAACTTGTCTCATTTTACTTATTTTAATACAGTTACCGTGTGTTAGTCACTCAGTCGTGTCTGACTCTTTGCAACCCCATGGACTATAGCCTGCCAGGCTCTTCAATCCATGGAATTCTCCAGGCAAGAATACTAGAATGGGTAGCCCTTCCCATCTCCAGGGGATCTTCCTGACCCAGGGATGGAACCCAGGTCTCTTGCATTGCAGGCAGATTCTTTACTGTCTGAACCACAAGGGGAGCCTAGAAAATTTTAAACCACTTATGTAGCATGTATTTGTGGTCCTCATTATAATTTCAACTGGACAGAGCTGTTGTGTAAAGTTCTTTCCTCTCTCTACAGGCTTCTGTGATATTATGTTGGAGAAGACAAACTTAACCCTCACTGTCTTTCCTATCTCAAGCAGAGCCTAATTTCAGTCTAAGTAAAAGAAAACCACATTGAGATTAGACAGCTGCTGTATCCACACAACAACTCACATCCACTCAGGAATATACACTTAGAAAAACAGTCACCACCACCTCCTCACGTGTACACCCACTTACCATATATGTATACAACCATACTTACATGTGTCAGAATAATATTCATAAATAGGGAAGGAATGTTAGCAGAATCATTAGTTACAGTGAGATTTACATTTCTACTGTTGACAGAAATCTTTTGTTTGAATGAAAGAGAGTCATTAGTGCTTATTGATAAGAAGAGATTCTTTAAAATTCAAAAGAATGTTTGAACTTTGTGTTTTCCATTTCCTAACAAGAAACCAGTTCACTGAGGAGGCAATTCTAGCATAAATCTTCTACCTATTATCCAGAGTTCCAGGGCTGCTCACACATAACTGAGTGTGAAAACCAAGCTTCTGTCTTATAATGAAAACCTCTCGCGTGATTTACCAGCCAGCACAACTGGATCCCACTCTCTTAGTTGTCTTCTCTGGACTTCTGCTCTTCGTGAATCCTAAGAGCCACCTGATTCTTACAGCCTTGTCAATTTCACTGGAACCTATCACCTGGCACACCCATCTCTCAGTACCTGCCAACTGCATCAAACTCTTGATCTAAATTCTGTTTGGTCCACCATGGTGACACAATAATTTAACATAATGATACAATTATACAAAAATTTGCATAATGATACACTAAAGGATTTCTTTCACAAAGGAACCTCAAAGAACTCTGACCATTGAGCTTAGTCTCCTCTAAGTAAGGATTTGGGCCCATATATTGAACATCTGCACTTTTAAGTGGTCCAGCACTCATCTCCTCTTCATTTGGTAACAAAATTTCATTTTCCTTGGAGGAAGCATCTTGCTCCTACTCTGGTCCATGTGCTTTGGGCAGGACTGAGCCTGTTCTCCCCACTCTCATCTCCAGGGACAGACCAGAATCTAGGACTAGCCAACTGCCATATTTAGTTCCTCTAGAAATTCAATAGAAATACAGTACAAGCCACAGTGGTTAAGAGATGGCAACATGGATGGAAGGGCTTCTCCCTGGTAGCTCGGTGGTAAAGAATCCGCCTGCCAATGCAGGAGACACAGGTTCGGTCCCTGGGTTGGGAAGATCCCCTGGAGAAGGAAATGGCAACCCACTCCAGTATTCTTGCCTGGAACATTCCATGACGGGGGGCCTGGTGGGCTACAGTCCATGGGGTCACAAAAGAGTTGGACACAACTTAGTGACTAAAACAATACAACAGCACATGGATGCAAACTGGTCCAAGGGACTTAACTGTGGGATTCTGTTAGGAAGGAATACCTTTATTTTATCCATATTAGAAGGTAGTAGGATGTAAGCCTAAATATCAAGGCAGCGCTACATTGAAAGGCCCTGCTTTAGCAGGATACCCAGTACTTGTGCCTAGAAAATCCCATGGACAGAGGAGCCTGGTGGGCTGCAGTCCATGGGGTCACTAAGAGTCGGACACGACTGAAGCGATTCAGCAGCAGCAGCAGCAGAGCACAGAGACCAATTCTAAGGATCTTGTTTAAGGCCCTGTCCAGCAAGTTGCACTCCTGAAGTTCTCAGCTTGGGAAGCTAATGAATTCTCATTGCTGCTGAAATAACTTTGAATTGGCCTGAAACTGCAAGAATTCTAACAGCACTCTTCAAATATTTAGCCACTACATGGATAATCTATATTTTTCCTATATTTCAAAAGCAACTTCTTATTAAGTCTCTCCTGTTGATGTAAGCTCATCCTGAATTTCCTTTTTATTTTATCCTTTCCAATAAATCATCTGTAGGGTACACTCAGAGAAGGCAATGGCACCCCACTCCAGTACTCTTGCCTGGAAAATCCCATGGATGGAGGAGCCTGGTGGGCTACAGTCCATGGGGTCGCTAAGAGTCAGACACGACTGAGCGACTTCACTTTCACTTTTCACTTTCATGGATTGGAGAAGGAAATGGCAACCCACTCCAGTGTTCTTGCCTGGAGAGTCCCAGGGATAGGGGAGCCTGGTGGGCTGCCGTCTATGGGGCCGCACAGAGTCAGACACAACTGAAGCGACTTAGCAGCAGCAGCAGCAGCAGCAGGGTACACTATCTTTATTAGAACCTGCCATGGAGAGCTGGTTCATTTATAAAGAAGAGAATTCAAAGGTCACTTCAATATTTCATGCTGAGTTACCGACAGTGCTTGACATCAAGTCATCCTTACTGCTCATTTGGATTATATCCCAGCTCTGGGCTCTTGGCTTCAATATAGAGACTGAGACCCAGCTGCCAATTTACATTCCAGCTTTGCTGGTATCCAAATGCACCCCTATGTTTCTGAAAGCCTCTTGCAATAACCTCCCCCAAAACTCAGTCACTTCACCATCAGAGGTCTCCCTCACCAGTCTTCCCACCAGTCCATAGTACATCTTGTGAAACCTCCCTAAGGACAATGATCTATCTATATGATTTTAAATGGTTGACTTCCAGATTCCCCAGTGCTGGGTATGAATATTACCATTTGCTGGATTTGTCTGATGCCAGTTGCTCGTTAAAACATCATTTTATGGACTGACCTTTCTATCATGCACCTGTTATGTTTCTCCATAAACAAATCTATCCTGATGGATAATTTGTCTTTAGTTATCAGCTATTTCTCACCAAACTTCAGTTAACCTTTCCACATGTCCTGGCCTAGGACAAATACCTAGGTTTTACACCATGCCTCTAGTTATACATTATAACATTACTGTTATCATGCTGATATGATATTCTTGTGTGCACTTACTGCCCAATGTATAGTTTAAAAATAATCTGGGACTGAGAACAAAAACATCTGAGTTCTAATCTTGGTTCTGTCATACACCAGTGGTATGACTTTAAGCACTAAAAATATCTTTCATAACCTCTCAAATTTTTATTTCTTTTATCTGTAAGTTAGGTTAATAATAGTTGCCCTATTTTGCTGGATGCTGTGAGAATTAGATAACAATGGATGTGAAACCACAATGTAAACTCTGAAATACCATGTAAATAAACTGTAAATATGAGGTCTTATCATTAGCCAGAACTACTATCTCATGTTGCTTTTCAACTACAAATAGCCACACATATTGTGGATAGTTGGTGAATACTTGTCAATTTACAAATATGTATGTAAGTATTCCTGAAAATTCATTTGTAAAACAAAAGGGAAACGTTTGCCAATGACCTATGAGGGGTTGGGGAGATAAAAACATTGAGGTAGAAAGTGATGGGCTGTGAAGGAGAGTAGAAGTCCTAGTCAGAGTGGAAAGGCGAGAGAAAAGGAAACTAGAGGAGACAGAGCCAGAGGCATGCAAGATGACCTGCCAGTAACTCACTATAGAAGAGGAAGCGGAGGAGAGGAAAAGACAGCAGGGAGCAGGGAAAGGTGACAGAAGAGAAAAGGTATCAGTTAGTCTTAAACTAGAGTCATCTGCTTGGGAAACCCAGGGACTGAGTGGAAAAGGGTTCCTGGCTCCCCAGTGGCTTCCAACTGCCTGCCTGACTTTGTCTTAAGGAAAGCCGTCCAGTCCAGCGAACTCGTCCCCGTGAGGCAGATGCAGACAATGTTTGCTCTGTGGGAAGAGATGGAGACAGCAATTGCGCAAACAAAAAAGTAGGATGTTGAACTATGGCACAGAAATGAGAAAAAGAGTAAAGGGACAGAGGCCACATGCTTAACAGTCTATAAAATGAAACCTATCGCCAGACTTGACTATCAAAATATTGTGCAATTTGACACAGTCTCACCATGGTTACCTTTCTTCACTGAAATATAAAACAATCTGGATTGAATGGATGATTAAGTCTAATTTAGCCAATTACCTGGACATATTTAAAAAGAGGATTTGAATTTTCAAGCAGAAGCAGGTGTCCACTTTCCAGGACACCACAGTGGGAATTCTGATATATGGGAGAAACTTCAACTCTCTTAAGGTCCCTGAAGGACCATAATTATGCTAATATTCCAGGTCCTCCAGTCTCCTCTGAGTATGGAAAAAAGAAAAACAGAAGTAATGCATCTAACAAACTTATTAGAGGTGAGGAAGAATTCTACAGAATGAGGCACTCATAGAGAAATAGAATGCCCATTGAAAAGGACCTAACTTCCTCTGATCACAGAGCACACAAGGTTCTCTCTCTGGGGTGACACAGCCTTTCGCAGAGCTGCCCATTTGTGTTGTTCCCCAGTGATACAAGGCATTGCCCATAAAGCACTTAGCATAGTATTCAGAACAAAGAAAGTATTAGAAACTCAAAGCTGTGGTAGTACAAACAGTAGAAATAATAGAATTACAAGTAATAGTTGAAGTAGTAGTACAAGCTGTAGAAGTAAATGACAAATGGTGGTCTTAGGACTTAATGTAATAATACTGGCTTAATATGTTTCAGGGGCTTCCCTGGTGGCTCAGTGGTAAAGAATCCGCCTGCCAATGCAGGAGATGCAGGTTCGATCCCTGGGTCAGGAAGATACCCTGGAGTAGGATATGGCTACCCACTGCAGTTTTGGATAAGGCAATGGCAACCCATTCCAATACTCTTGCCTGGAGAATTCCATGGAGGGAGGAGCCTGGTAGGCTGCAGTCCATAGGGCTGCTAAGAGTCAGACACTACTGAGCGACTTCACTTTCATTTTCCACTTTCATGCATTAGAGAAGGAAATGGCAACCCACTCCAGTATTCTTGCCTGGAGAATCCCAGGGACAGAGGAGCCTGTTGGGCTGCTGTCTATGGGGTCGCACAGAGTCAGACACAACTGACGCGACTTAGCAAGCAAGCAACAAGCAAGCAAATATGTTTCAATGTTACCATCTATTAAATGCAGATGATAAGAGCACCCCCTTCATAGAACTATTATATGGGATGAATGAAAAAGAACTTATAAAGGGTTTAGCATAGCAGCTACAATATTTTTTAAATTTTATTTATTTAATTTACTTTATTTTTGGCTGTGCTGGGTCTTCGCTGCTGTGTGGATTTTCTCTAATTGTGGTAAGTGGGAACTACTCTCTAGTTGCGGTGGCTTTTCTTGTTGTGGTACTTGGACTCTAGGGCATGCAGGCTTCAATGGTTGAGGCTCCTGGGCACAAGAGCATAGGCTCAATAGTTGTGGTGCCTGGGCTTAGTTCCTCCTCGGCATGTGGGATCTTCTTAGACCAGGAATTGAACCCATGTCTCCTGCATTGGCAGGTGGATTCTTTACTACTAAGCCACCAGGGAAGCCCCACACCTACATTATTGAGTGCTTGATACCTATTAGTGAGACACAGAAGGAATGGTGGTGGTGATGGCAACACTGCAGGAGTCCATCCCAGGTAAAGGGACATGAGCCCTGTCACTAGACATCCCATGCCATGAAATCTGTAAAGAGCCGCACCAGAGAGGCCTTTCCAACTTCAAATAGGAACTGGTATTCTGTCCATCCTCCTATCTCCTCTCAAAATCTCATAGCTTCAGAATCCATAACTGCAAGTGAAATTCAGTGTTTAGGGGGTGGGCGGGTAGAGATTGTTAATATCTACTGGGTGTAAACCTGTCTAAGATAGGCCTTCAGTGATGATGAGATCTTGTCTAAAGAGTTGTAAGGTGAAACATAAAGACTTTCTCAATTTCAGCTAAATTCTTACCTCCAACACTATAATATGCTAGACAATGTACTAAATGCTGGCTATATGAAATCCAGGCTTCCCAGGTGGTTCAGTGGTAAAGAATTCACCTGCCAATGCAGGAGACACAGGTTCGAGCCCTGGGTCAGGAAGATCCCTGGTGAAGGAAATAGCAATCCAACCCATATTCTTGCCTGGAGAAATCCCATGGACAGAGGAGCCTGGCAGGCTACAGTCCATGGGGAGGCAAAAGAGTCAGATACGACTTAGTGACTAAAGAACAACAAGAACATGAAATCCAGCAAAGGAGGCAGACCTATTAAACAAATAACTACAATCAACTCTGACAATTAAAAACAATTGATAACAGCAATTCACATACAGAGCTCTGGGAGCATAGAGGGCAGGGTGGGAAGGCTTGTGGGTCTGTAGAAGAGGAGTTTCAATTTGAAGTGTGAATAGGAAGTTTACAAAAGACAGGGGATAGGCATGATCAAACTTAAGCTATAGAAGATGGCCCGTCTGGAACTGCTAAATGAATTGGAGGTAGGACAGCCATAGTCAAGAAAGGTGTTTGGTGATGACGCCAATCACTTTAGAAAAGAAACGGTGAGGTCTAATGACAGAAATGACAGGAAGGGAAGAAGAGGGTTGCAGAGTCAAGGTTACATAATTCTAAATGAAGTAGTTTTAAAATTAAGCTGGTGTAAAAAGGTTACTAGTTGTTTTTTTTTTTTTTCCCACAGAGTTAAACCTCATCAGTTCAGCATAATTGGACAGAAGCATGTCACAATTAATCAAATATGAATTACAAATTTTTAAAAAATATGACTAACTGCTTAAGGTTTTTTGACTAGGTGAGATACTTTAAATACCTTTCAACTTCCCTGATTTTAATTAGCAGCATCAATGTTCCTGCAAACAATTTAAATAAGGTTCTTTGAAGCAAAATTCTTCTCTGAAGTGGATTGAATCTTTTTCTCTTCTGCTCTTCTTCCCACAAATGTGCTTCCCAGATTCCAAAGCTGATCTTTGCCCACAACCAATTCCTCTTTTGCTAGTGTAAAAAGTCACAACCCTGACCTCAGGCTGATTGCCCAGAGAACTGTTCTGGGACGCCTATAAAATCTTTCAACAAGCTAGACTAGTTGGCTGGTACTTCTTCCCATCAATTAGGAGTGTCAAACTGGATAACCGTCAACAACACCACAGAAAATAACAAGTTTGTAGTTAAAAACAGAAACCTGCCAAATTTTCCTGATTCTTGGGATTCTTTGGGGGCAATTCAATTTATTTTCAAAAACTTCTATCAGTGATACAATGACAAAATTCAGTTCAATTCCACAAGAAGCCATCAAAAAAATCCCTTTTAAGGAGGGAATTTTATCCTATCTTCTACTAAAGTACTACATTTGTTGAAATCCTTAATTATAATAGCTTGTATAAAGCTCACACTAAATCAATGAACTGTTTATTTTCCAAATACTTGTGCATTTCTTACATCATAACCCTCATGAGTCACTAATTTATTTACCATGAAAAATATTTGACTCAATTCTCACAATTACAGTGACTAGAAATGAAAGTACAAATGAAATAACTCAGTACTTCCAGATGTACAGCAGGTAGCTTTTACCATAAACTTTCTGAGTTTAGAAATTCAATAGGGTCATAGTTGTAACTTTTACACACATATAATTGTGCAAAACTTCTTTATTACTTGTAAGTTAGAGTATGAAATAATTCCTGAAGCCTCATGTAAGAAGTTGTTTCATATATAGGCAGTCTCTCTAGAGAGCTACATTCATTTTTCCCATGTCTAGAAGATCACTGAAGCTTTGGGGATCAATATCTATTCCATTCAATCCATCATGCATCATATGGGACGAGAATCTTTCCCCAAACATTTCCCCTCTGAGCTCCACACTAATTTAGCCAACTTTCTATTAGCTGTTTATCACCAGAATGTCTCACAGTTTCTCCCATCTCTACCAGCTCCAAACTATACTCGATTTCTCCATACACCCTACTCCTCCATGTCACCTTCTAAATGTCTTCCTCTTCTTGTTCATTCAATTTTCTACTGGAAATTCTACTGCTTAACTTCCTCTAGAATCTATGTCTTCTTCTTCTATCCCTGCTCCCTCAATCTTAGTTCTGGTCCTCATCCACTGTTCTCTGGACAAGTCTCTGGAGTCCCTGAGCCCCTAGCTCCTGTCATCCACCCTAATTCAGCCTGCACTCAGCCATCCTCCCACAATACCTGACATGACTTTTCCCTCTTCTGTGCACACTGATCACATTTATGGACCTTCCATATATAGTTTTATTCATTTACTATTACCAATATTTTTCAAATATTGAGAAGTAGTTTGTTTTTTTTTTTTCATATTTAAGAAGCAACTTAGGAGTTGTATTGGTTCCTGGACAGTGGATTGGATCTATGGTGACAGAATGGGAAAGACTAAAGATACCTTTTAAAAAACTGGAGATACCAAGGGAACATTTCATACAAAGATAGGCACAATAAAGGACAAAAATGGCAAGGACCTAACAGAAGCAGAGAGATCAAGAAAAGGTGCAAGAATACACATTCAAGAAGAACTGTATACAAAAAAGCTCTTAGTGACCCAGTTAACCATGATGATGTGATCACTCATCTAGAGCCAGACATTCTGGAGCATAAAGTCAAGTGAGTCAGGAAACATCACTACTAACAAACCTAGTGGAGGTAATGGAATTCCAGCTGGGCTATTTCAAATCTTAAAAGATGATGCTGTTAAACCACTGCACTCATTTTATCAACAAATTTGGTAAACTCAGCAGTGGCCTCAGGACTGGAAAAGATCAGTTTTCATTTCAATCCCAAAGAAAGGCAAGGTCAAAGAATGTTCAAAGTAGTGTATAATTGCACTCATTTCACACTCCAGCAAGATTATGCTCAAAATTCTTTAAGCTAGGCTTCAGCAGTACATGAACCGAGAACTTCCAGGTGTTCAAGCTGGATTTAGAAAAGGCAGAGAAACCAGAAATCAATTGCCAACATATGCTGGATCATAGAAAAAGCAAGGTAATTAAAAAAAAAATCTACATATGCTTCATTGACCATGCTAAAGCCTTTGACTGTATGGATCACAACAAACTGTGGCATATTCTTAAAGAGATGGGAATACCGACCACCTTACCTGCCTCCTGAGAAACCTATAAGCACAACGAGAAGCAACAGTTAGAACTGGACATGGAACAACAGACTGGTTTAAAATTGGGAAAGGAGAGAGTCAAGGCTGTATACTATCACCCTGCTTATTTAACTTATATGCAGAGTACATCATGTAAAATGCTGGGCTGGATGAATCACAAGCTGGAATCAAGATTGCTGGGAGAAGTATCAACAACCTCAGATATACAGATGACACCACTTTAATGGCAGAAAGTAAAGAGGAAATAAAGAGCCTCTTGATGAAGGTGAAAGAAGAGTGAAAAAGCTGGCTTAAAACTCAGAATTCAAAAAACTAAGATCATGGCATCCAGTCCCATCACTTTATGGCAAATAGATGGAGAAAATATGGACAGTGTCAAATTTCATTTTCTTGGGCTCCCAAATCACTTTGGACAGTGACTGCAGCCACAAAATTAAAAGACGATTTTTCCTTGGAAGAATAGCTATGACAAACATAGTGTATTAAAAAGCAGAGACATCACTTTGCTGAGAAAGGTCCATATGATCAAAGTTATGGTTTTTCCAGTAGTCATGTATGGATGTGAGAGTTGGACTATAAAGAGGCTGACACCGAAGAATCGATGCTTTCAAACTGTGGTGCTGGGGAAAACTCTTGACAGTCCCTTGGACAGTAAGGAGATCAAACCACTTAACACTAAAGCAAATTAGTCCTGAATATTCATTGGAATATTCTGTGGAATAAAGAATAAAATAAAATGAATAAAATAATACTCCGTAAATAAAATAATAGATAAATAAAATAATATTCTGTGGAAAATTCTGAAAGAGATGGGAATACCAGACCACCTGATCTGCCTCTTGAGAAACCTGTATGCAGATCAGGAAGCAACAGTTAGAACTGGACATGGAACAACAGACTGGTACCAAATAGGAAAAGAAGTACATCAAGGCTGTATATTGTCACCCTGCTTATTTAACTTATATGCAGAGTACATCATGAGAAATGCTGGGCTGGAAGAAGCACAAGCTGGAATCAAGATTGCCAGGAGAAATATCAATAACCTCAGATATGCAGATGACACCACCCTTATGGCAGAAAGTGAAGAAGAACTAAAGAGTCTCTTGATGAAAGTGACAGAGGAGAGTGAAAAAGCTGGCTTAAAGCTCAACATTCAGAAAACTAAGATCATGGCATCTTGTCCCATCACTTCATGGGAAATAGATGGGGAAACAGTGGAAACAGTGGCTGACTATTTTGGGGGGTTCCAAAATCACTACAGATGGTGATTGCAGCCATGAAATTAAAAGATGCTTACTCCTTAGAAGGAAAGTTATGACCAACCAAGACAGCATATTCAAAAGCAGAGACATTACTTTGTCAACAAATGTCTGTCTAGTCAAGGCTATGGTTTTTTCCAGTAGTCATGTATGGATGTGAGAGTTGGACTATAAAGAAAGCTGAATGCAGAAGAATTGATGCTTTTGAACTGTGGTGTTGGAGAAGACTCTTGAGAGTCCCTTGGACTACAAGGAGATCCAATCAGTCCATCCTAAAGGAGATCAGTTCTGGGTGTTCATTGGAAGGACTGATGCTAAAGCTGAAACTGCAATACTTTGGCCACCTGATGTGAAGAGCTGACTCATTTCAAAAGACCCTGATGCTGGGAAAGATTGAAGGCAGGAGGAGAAGGGGATGACAGAGGATGAGATGGTTGGATGGCATCACCGACTCAAAGGACATGAGTTTGGGTAAACTCTGATATTTGGTGATGGACAGGGAGGCCTGGAATCCTGTGGTTCATGGTGTCGCAGAGTCGGACATGACTGAGTGACTGAACTGAACTGAATTCATTGGAAGGATTGATGCTAAAGCTGAAGCTCCAATATTTTAGCCACCTGATGCGAAGAGTCGACTCATTGAAAAGACATCTATGCTAGCAAAGATTGAAGGCAGGAAGAGAAGGGGAAGACAGAAGATGAGATGGTTGGATGGCATCACTGAGTCAATGGACATAAATTTGAGCAAACTCAGGGATATAGTGATGGACAGAGAAGCCTGGCGTGCTGCAGTTCATGGTGTTGGAAAGAGTTGGACACAACTTAGTGACTGACCACCACCAACAAAGGAGTGCTATATTACCTACACATACACTTTTTCTAGAACTCAACTTTGAGGGTTTGGATTGCAATAATTATACATAATGAACAATGGTGACATTTGAGATATGGTGAGGCTAAAAAAGCCAGTTACACTGTAGACAGGGAGATCTTACAATAAATATGCATCTATATCTGTTAAGCAAAATACATGGTAGTACTGAACATTCAAGGATGAGTACTTTCTATAATACTTTTTTCAAGCACTGAAATTAATAAAGCCATTATAAGTTCAGGAGCAAGTGAGTGGGCAGAGGAGAATGGGGAAAAAGAAAGATTATTCTTACAGTTCTTTAGAAATGCAAATAAGAACATTGCCTGCACATCATTACCTGACTGATAAAATGGTAATCACTTAACAGATATTTAGTTAGAAACCTGTTTCAATTCCTTAATTGAAAAAGTTCTTTAATTCAACACAACCCTATTTGCTAACTGATAATAAAAGAAATTTCCAGGGAGAAAAATAGCAGGTACTAAATGTCATAATATGGTCTATAAAAATTTAAATGGTTCTTACCCCACTTTCAAAATTTAATTAATAAAATAAAAAGCCTTTGAGGATGTGGTAGGCAGATTGAACTCCCTGACCAACTGAATGCTATGGCTAGGTAGGGGTAACAAAATGGTTGTTTGCAGATAATATAATTCATTGTTACTCTGGTAAACTGGAGAGTGCCCAGGCTCCCCACAGGCGCTTCAGTCATTTTTTAAAAACTGAAACAGGACAAACAAATGTATGTGCCAGGCCTTTAGTTTGGAAACCCAAGTCTTAAAATTAACAGAACAGATACTCTACAACACAGAAATCTCAGCACAAGCAAACTGTGAAACTTAGAGTCTGATATCAAGCAAACCCCAGTAAAAATACTGGCTTCACCTCTTATAGAAATGTGGCTCCCAATCAGAGAGGGAAGAAATCTAAAAACTCTACTTTCCTTACTTCTTACTAGATAGCTTCTGCTTATGTTCTCTAAATAAGAGGTCAAGAATGGGAAACTGGATTTTGAGAGGAAAAAAGAAACATTTCTCTCCAGTATCTGGAAGTGCCATCAGCAGTGATAGCAGTAGCAAATGAGTCCGTAAGCAACAAATGTGATGACAGCAGGGCTTGGGGCAGTTCCCCGAAGCTTCATGACCTCTGGTTCACACCCCCTCCTTCCTGTCCTTTCAGGGAGCTTTGTGACCAATGCCCTGCATTAAACCTACCTTTGTTTGAAATTTATTAAACAGCCTCTATTTTCCCAACAGGACACTGATACACATAGAAACAGAAAGAAAAAAGTCAGAGATGCTTGCCTCTAAACAAAAAATCATCAGTTAAGGGATGCATTGCATATAATAGAGAGATGGCTTTATTGAACAGAGCATAAGACTGAGTCAACAAGACATAGGATTGAATCTTAGATCCTCCAATTCCCAAACAGGAATGGATCCATGTTCACGGAAGATGCAGAGTAAAGAGAAAACAGTGCTGAATAGGGTAGAGAAGAGTATCCCAATTATGCCACTTGTGAGACCCAGCACTGAAGGTTTTCTATCACCTTTCAGAGAGCCTCAGTTTTCTCAGCAGAGAATTGGCACAATCAAGGACAAACAGCCAAAAAATTGAACAAGTGATTAATAAGCTCAGCCAATTAAATGGATACCAAATTTAAGCAATCAATAAACTTATATAGCAATTAATCAGCAGTCCTCGGGGGTAATAAAAGCCTATATCTCATGATTATTGTGATCACTAAAGACAACATTCACCATTTGTTTGATGTATGTATGTGTGAGACACTATGTTAAGAGTATTACCTACATTATTTATAATCCTTACAAAAACCCCATTTTCAAGATGCCAAAACTAAAGGATCTGAGAATGAAATAACTAGTTCAAAGTCATATAGCTAGTAAATAAGAAAGCCAAGACTTGAACCCATGCCGTTTTATTTCCCAAAACCCCACTCTTTCAGCTTCCTGTGATGGTTCCAGTTGACATCATAGAGTGACATCATGTAGAGGACTGCTAGCTTCAAGCCACAACCAGCAAATTTCACACACTGCAAGAGACTACTGTTTTAGGACCATAAATGTCATCCTACCCTTTAAGGTCCCCTGTGACCCCATGAGGAACAAGGTAAGTTCCAGTTTGTAGGTTTCTGATATAATCAGAAAACTGACTGAACAATCACCATTGTATCAGTCAAGTAATAACGTTGAGTATGATTCTCATTTACATTTCTAAAGCAACATAAAAATAACCCCTTTTAAATGGTACCCACTCACTTTCTCCTTATATGCTAATGCATGTCATAATTTCAAAGCCTGAAGACAGATTTCCTGCAAAACATTTCACTGACTTAAAGTTGCACATGCTCACAGTTGCAATTGCCAGGTTACAAATATGAATTAACTCTGCTTCCAAATCAATTACATATTGATAAGTCTTCAGGGCTGACAACTTGTACACCTTGATTTTAAACTCTAGAAGTTATTTCAAGGCTTTAGGATATTTAGCATTAAAAATTCTAACTTCATCCTGAGTCTTTAGTGAAATCTAAGCATTGTCACCTGGAGAAGGAAATGGCAACCCATTCCAGTATTCTTGCCTGGGAAATTCCAAGGACAGAGAAGCTTGGCAAGCTATAATCCAAGGGTTGCAGAGTCAGACATGACTTGGTGACTAAACACACGCATACAAGTAAGTACTGTCACCAGTACTAATAATCAAACCAGAAATCAACTCCCTTATTTTTTTTACTTAAAATTTATTTTTATTTATCTTTTAAAATTTATTTTTATTGGAGGATAATTACTTTGCAATGGTGTATTGGTTTCTGCCATACAACAATGTGAATCAGTCATAAGTATACATATATCCCCTCCCTCCCACCCTATCTCCTCATCCCACCCCTCTAGGTCATCACAGAGCACCAGCTTAAACTTCCCTGTGTTATACAACACTCTCTAATTTGTAAAATTGCTATTTTTTTCTCTGCTAAAATTGGATCATTTCAATTAATTCCTGTAGTCACATTGATTTCCAATGAATTTTATTTACTGATTTGAAGTAGTAAATTGCAACTTAGTGCCATGACAGAATTAAGGCAATTGGGTAATTAGAGTTAACCTTTGAATAACTCAGGGGTAAGGGGTACTGACTCTCTGAGCAGTTGAAAATCTATGTATAACTTATAGTTGGCCCTCCGTACCAACAGTTACACATCCATGGATTCAACCAACCTTAAACCATGCAATAATGTAGTATTTCCTATTGAAAAAATCTGCACATAAGTGGATTCAATCAGCTCAAATCCATGTTGTTCAAGGGTCAACCAAATACTTATCATGTCATGGTTTTTAATTAATGTTATGACATGTGTACAGCAGGTGACTGCATTTACATTGTGTATATATTTTATATTTTTAAGTATTCAGCTTTTGGTATGTATTCAGATTTATTTGTGCTCTATATAAAAGCTTGCCATTTTGATCTTCTGTTCAGTGATGCTAAGTGCTCCCTGTCACATGGCAAGCCCTACCAAAGAAAGAAGAAAGATTCTCTCTTGGGAAAAAAATGCTTCTTGAGTTTTTTCTCCCTCTCTTCCTTCTTCCCTTCATTTCTTAAAGTGGTTTACAAAAATAAACAATATAAGTTGTAGTTAAAAAAAATCAAAAGAAACAAGATGAAGTGGCAAAAAGAATTGGAAAAATAAAATAAAGGCATGTTAGAGCCACAATAAGGGCCTAGAGATCTTCTATACTTGCTAATGGTAGTTACAAATGCAGTTCTGACTGCTAGAAACCATAGCAAAAAGGAGGGAAATGCTACCATTTACACGATTCATCATTCCTGTATGATGCTGTTTTGGTTGCTAATGAGAAACATTACTGAGTAAGCATAACAGTTACTCTTTGGAGGAGAAACAGAGTATTAAACCAAGGTGTTCTTACTGAGTAGAGGCAGTGCACCAGCAAAGTGTACTGGAGCAGGGAGATGAGTCAAGGCTGGGAGGAAGCCACAGCTGAAAGAACAGACCTGTGGCTACCCACGGGGGCGGGAGAGGAAGAGCGCAGGACAAATTGAGACAGTAGCACTGAAACGCATGCATTGTCATATGTAAAATTAGATAGCCAGTGCAAATTTACTGTATGACGCAGAGAGCTCAAATCTGGTGCTCTGCGACACCAGAGCAGAGCACCAGATTTGAGGTATGAATGGGGTGGGAGGTAGGAGAGAGGTTCAAGATGGAGAGGACATATGTATACCTATAGTTGATTCATGGGGATGTATGCCAACACAACATTGTAAAGCGATTATCCTCCAGTTAAAAATAAATAAAATTTAAAAAAATATTCTTGGGTAAATAATATATTTGAAGGGAAAATAATAGGAAAATGATTCAAGGTGAGCTTTAAGTATTTTGAACTCCAGGACTTTGTCAAAGACAAATTACAGCTGTAGAATAATCTGTAAATGATAAACCTCAACAATACAGAATTAAAATGATTAGACAGAAGCCAAGAGAGGAAGTTGGACAGAAGGTGGAATGGAACCGCATATATGAATATGCTACTTTCCAATTAATCTATATTTTGTGCTCAGAAAGAGTATTTAAAATCAATAAATCAAGTCATAGAGATGAAAATGTATATTTAAGGATATAAAGATAAACACTGAGGAAAATAATATATTCAATTAAAATTAGATAATTTTGAAGGGCAGAGGGAAAGGAGGAAGAACCAAATACTGAAAAATTTTATTATCATTCAAATTAAGGAATAAATAAGTAACGAAATAGACGATTGTATTAGACAATGCAATTAAGAGAGCAACCAACAGAATAAAAAATAAAAACCATCACAAAAAATACAAAAATAAAGCGATAAAAAAAACCTGAAAAATAAAATAAAAAGAATCAAGATTTAAAAATAAATTTTCTCTCCATTCAATATCTGAGCTCTTTATTTTGAGAAATCTTCAAAGAGCAAATTTGTGAATATTTGAACTTTTCTGCTCTTACTTAACTGCTGCCTGAACCCTATACTTTGTGGAATCATAAACTATTAGGGAAAAAATTATTGGAAAGCAGAAACTGTTTATGTGCAATAAGCAGCAGGAAGAAAAGGATACAGACCTGGGTCACCTTTAGGACTCACACATGAGCTGAGGAGAGACACATGTCAGTGGGGAGAATCTAGTAGTTAAAACAAAAAACATGGGTTAAAAAGCTTCCAGCCTTTAGGATATAAAAATCTCCAGTTATAGTCAATCACTATCCATGTTGTACAACAGATACCTTCTATTTTAGTTGCTAATAAAGGGCTACACAACTTGGAGGAAAAAAAGCATGGGTTATGTCTGAAGTCAGGCAGTAACTATTTCGGAGCCACATCAAGTAGCCACAGCAGCTCAGGGGTGAGCAGGGGGGTTAGGGACTGCCAGGTTCACCGCCCAAACGCGGGCCAGGGATATCCTCAAGAAGAATCTGCTGCAAAGTCACCAAAGCTACTCTTTCCATTTTCCTTTCTTCAACCCTACAAAAAGAATGCTGTTGTCTTACAGAGCCCCAACAAGAAGCAAGGAGACCAGAAACTGACATCAAGTGTGTGTCAGATTGTCTGGAAAGAGATGGCTGCAAGATTTGAGACACTACTTATCAAAGGTTAGGACTCATCAGGAACTTGCCCCTCCAGGCAGGGCCTGATTCACTGCTGGCTTTTCATCCTGAGTAAATCCATCCTACATCAACTGCTCTCTGCAATGAAAGCTCTTAAGGGAAAAATGCTTGTAATGCTTCTCCTATTTCTAAAATCCACACCTAGTATTTCTTTCTTCTTTTTTTTTTTGTTGTTGTTGTTGTTCAGTCATCCAGTTGTGTTAGACTTGGCAACCCCATGGACAGCAGCACGCCAGGCCTCCCTGTCTCTCACTATCTCCCAGAGTTTACCCAAGTTCATGTTCATTGCATCAGTGATGCTGTCCAGCCATATCATCCTGATGCCCTCTTCTCCTTCTGCTCTCAATCTTTCCCAGCATCAGGGACTTCTCTAATGAGTCATCTGTTTGCATCAGATGACCAGAATACTACAGCTTCAGCTTCAGTCCTTCCAGTGAATATTCGGAGTTGGTCTCCTTTAATATTGACTGATCTCCTTGCCGTCCAAGGGGCTTTCAGGAGTCTTCTCCAGCACCACAGTTAGAAGGCATCAATTCTTTGGCATCTGTCTTCTTTATGGTCCAGCTCTCAGAACTGTACGTGAGCACTGGGAAGACCATAACCTTGACTATGTGGACCTTTGTTGGCAAACTAATGTCTCTGCTTTTCAGCACACTGTCTAGGTTTGCCATCGCTTTCCTGCCAAGAAGCAATTGTCTTCTGATTTCATGGCTGCAGTCACCATCAGCAGTGATTTTGGAGTCCAAGAAGAGGAAATCTGTCACTACTTCCAATTTTTTCCCTTCTATTTGCCATGCAGTAATGGGGGAGGATGCCATGATCTTAATTTTTTAAATCTTTAGTCTTAAACTGGCTCTTTTACTCTTCTCCTTCACCCTCATCAAGAGGCTCTTTAGCTCCTCTTAGCTTTCTGCCATTAAAGTGGTATCATCTGCATATCTGAAGTTGCTGATGTTTTCTCCTATCTATCTTGATTCCAGCTTGTACCTTATAGTTAGTTCACAGAGAATACAGCTCATTGTATATAGCTCACTATTCAGGCTCTCTTGTCATTTTACTAAGTTCTATTTGTGTAACAGTCTTCTAGCTTGAGATCTTTAAGAACAGGCACTTATGTTAACTCTTCCTGGCACATCTTTTAGGTGCTTAATTATATTAAACTAATAAAGGAACCCTTACATATTTTTATTTACCCACGGAGCAACTAACTTATAAATAACATAGATAAATCCAACTGCAACAAAACAAATGGAGTTTGACATTAAGATATTTTGGCTGCTGCTGCTGCTGCTGCTGCTGCTGCTGCTGCTGCTAAGTCACTTCAGTCGTGTCTGACTCTGTGTGACCCCATAGACGGCAGCCCACCAGGCTCCCCCGTCCCTGGGATTCTCCAGGCAAGAACACTGGAGTGGGTTGCCATTTCCTTCTCCAATGCATAAAAGTGAAAAGTGAAAGTGAAGTCGCTCAGTCGTGTCCAACTCTTTGCGACCCCATGGACTGCAGCCCACCAGCCTCCTCCGCCCATGGGATTTTCCAGGCAAGAGTACTGGAGTGGGGTGCCATTGCCTTCTCCGCATATTTTGGCTACCAAGCCTCAATTCCCCTTTCCTAAAAAGCACCAATTTCTTCAGGGGATTTAACTTTCCTCCATTGCATGCCATCTTCCTGATTGATATTCACCTCCCATTATGAATGCTGGACAACAAATTGTCACATGACTTAGCCTGGTCAATCAGACGTCTGATTCTGATTCTTGAACAGCATATATTGATAGAGCAAAGAGTTGGACATCATCCATGATGCAGAAATGTACTGATCACTTCTTCCTATGGTTGGCTATTGTTCCACTTTTTACCTCTACTAGAATTCTCAAAGTTCTTTTTATTTACAAGCCAAGACCCCCAGAATTTTCACCTTAATTATTTGAACCTATATATTATGGCTTCCCCAAAATTACCTTTGAATATATTAGCAAGTTAGTTTCTGATGCTTACAGTCAATAACAGTAGATATACAATAGCAAGGGTCAAAATGAAATAAGAAACTCAATTAAATGAAACCAAACAAACCAAAAATCAGGTGTTCAGTATGGCCTGTCAAAATACTTAAATGCTAGACATTTTTATTTAGCCCTAAGTGTCATCCTAGGACCTCTCTGTTCTTTGATATCTGGGAAAAACTGGATGGAGTCTCTCAATTCTATATCCCACAGTAATCTTTCTCTCAGATTTCTGAAATTTCCCCAGGCATTTATATTCTTCTCCCATCCTGTGCTTTTTGGGGTGTTCATTCTCACATATTCATTCTCTCTTCCAAACTACATTTACCAAGACAGGAATGTCAGCCATCTCACCAACTTACACACACACACACTCATAAAATATCTGTAGTATAGTAGGAGGCAATGTGATTTTATGACCTTAAGCAAGTTACTTAACCCCTTTGTACCTTAGTTACCACACACTGTAAAATGGAAGATTGTTTTAAAAATTAAACGAGATAATACATGTTAAGTTTATAGTTTATGATGACCTCATACATAGTAAATATTCAACACTGATTTCCTAGCCAAGCTAGAAAATTCTGCTATAGAACTCAGTGCTGGGAGAGGTCAGCACACACATCATGAATTTTAAACAAACAAACAAAAAATATGCCACCTAACTCCTCTCAACATTTTACAGCCACCACACGACTACATACTTCACCTTCTGCTAAGCAGAATCCAGACTGTCCTTCTTCTTGGAATTTACTTTTTTCCTACCTCTCCCTCCTCTGCCCACTCATTTTCCTGTCTTCAGAGCAACTTAAAAAATTCCTCTCCTGTGCCAGGAACCCAGGCCCTTTGGCTTTCACTCTATATGGACACTTTACCAAGTGAAGACATTTCCTTACCAAAGTAAGAATTTCTGATTTCTATTCTTCCAATAACAAAATGTATTCTATCTAGTTATACCTAGAATATGGGCTTTTGGACCCTAGTTGTCTTCATAGGACCCATCTGGATTTTTCACATTTATTTTTAATGAATAGTTTAAACATACGTAATATTCTTTTTCAGCTTTATTGAGATATAATTGACTTATAGCACTGTATAAGTTTAAGGTATACAGCATACTGAGCTGACTTACATATATCGTGAAATGAATACCACAATAAGTTTAGTGAACATCCACCATCGCATATGGGCTTCCCTATGGCTCAGGTGGTTAAGAATCCACCTGCAATGTGTGAGACCTGAGTTCAGTCTCTGAGTTGGGAAGATCCCCTGGAGAAGGGAACAGCTACCCATTCCAGTATTCTGGCCTGGAGAACTTTATGGACTGTACAGTCCATGGGGTCACAAAGAGCTGGACACAACTGAGTGACTTTCACTTTCACCATCTCATATAGATAAAAAATTAAAGAAATAGAAAAAAATACTTTTCTTTGGCATGAAAGTTATTAGGATTTACTCTCAATAAGAATGAAGGCAGTTAAAAGATGCTAACCCCCAATTACAGGATAAGTTTAACTACAACATGATAAATATAATTAATACAGTTGTATAAAACTTTTCTTTTAGTAAAACTTACTTTTAAATTTTAACTAAATGTATTTTAGAAGAAAATTCTATTTCACTACTATCAGTGGCAAAATAGTATTAAGTTTAAATGTTAGTCTCTCAGTCATGTCAGACTCTTTGTGACCCCATGGACTGTAGCCTGCCAGGCTCCTCTGTCCATAGACTTTCCCAGGCGAGAATACTGGAATGAGTAGCCATTCTCTTCTCCAGGGGATCCTCCCAATTCAGGGATGGCAGATTCTTTACTGTCTGAGCCACCATTACTTGCCCCTATAAGATTACCTTAAAATACCTACTTTAAAATAAAACAGATGTTCATGTGCCACCTAAAATCATCATGCATTACTAGTGATCCATACATCACAATTTGGTAAATTAATGTCCTTTCATGGACACCAAGAGTGTGGGCTGGGAAGGAAATGGGTGGAAAGTCTGTTGCATTTGCATATTACTAATACTGTGGGTAGGAAGGGGGAGTGGGTAAGGGTGAGTATATATTGATGGGATCAGTTTAGAAATCAGACAAAGAAGATGGTCCAGAGACAAGATTCTGAGGACTGATACCATCTTGTATCCTGCATAACACTTCTACAGCACCCAAAAGAAAGGCTAATGTTAATTTAATTGAATTGTATCCTGCTATTAGAATTCAAGGCCACTGTAAATAAATGTTGAAAATCTAGAAATGTCGGAGATCATGCTATCTGAATTACCCAAAAAGAAGTACATTTTAACCAACTGATCCACTTTAATACAGTGTCTGAAACTTAAAACAACTTGATAAACTTACAGCCATTGACATTGCTCACTTTGGCCTTTTATTATTCATGAGACATATTTGACCCTTAAGGAATCCCTGGGTTACGGTGATAGTACATCTTTGCAACTCCAGTCACATTACATTAGAGTTTCTGTCAAGATGTTTGACAGCTTCATTTTGTAACAGGGTTCTCCTACATCAAACACAGAGGCACGGTGCCCCTGATCTATACCTGAAATATGCTTTCCTACAGATCTCAAATGAAAGAAAAACTGCTCCTGTGCTTGCACCAAGACTGTATTTTTTGAGCATGTCTTCCAGCTATTGATATCAATGATATCTTCAGCCTCAAATGCCAATTCATAACATTTAAATCTTATTGAACACATTTTTTCACATTATTTGGTTGTACTGAATAAAACGCAGCAAGCCTTTAAGAAAAAAATTTCCCTAGAAGCCATCCTATTGTTTGATCTCCAAGAGTTGCGGGAAATTATAGGAAAAGAAAACAAAAGTAATTCAGCTTTATGTAACTATACCATGCAACCATTATGCCATACAATAAAATGACCTGGTTGATAAAAGAATTAGCAAACTAGCACTTGTCACAAAAAGCTATTTAAGTATGTATCTCAAGTTTAGAAACACACATAAATATTCTTAAGGTATTTTTGCCCCCATTTAAATAGATTTCTTCCTTCCTGTTACAGAGATGAATATTTTCATGCAACAGCATCTCTTGTAACACTAACTTTTAGCACAGGCATCTGGAATCATTTACAGCTATATTATACTTACCATTTAAGCATAAATGAAATTAAAAAATTAATAAACAGTACCACATTCACGATTATATTGATATATGAAATGTTGTAGAAAATACACATTTATTAACTTTGTAACTCTACCCAAACAGATTTTTCAGAAGTCTGAGAGTTCAAATAACCACAATTTATAGCACAACATATATAAAAATGCAACATACCTCACATTAGCATCAAGTTCGTCCATTACAGGAAATAGGCATAGGTGAGTTGGATGTCAGCGCCCACTGGGTACTATAATGGGGAAATAATAAAAAAGGGATTAGACAAGAAGGCAATGTAGAAAAATAAAAGTCATTAAGGGAAAAAATGTCAAATAATCATTGCTTCCTAATAACTAAGACTTCTGCACAGTATTGGAAAAGTAATAAACAATATTACATTAAAAAGTTATTGGCATTCTGAGATATGGCATAGATGAGTGCTGCATCAAAGAAACTCACAAATGAGTTTCTTTGCATTTGATTAATCTCCTAGAGATTAGAACATAAAGGCATTTCTTTTTACTCCACGTTTAATCTATTTACTTATTATTTTTTGCTCTTCCCAGAAACATAGCTTATTTATATGATCTGCATTAGGACACCAGCTGGTGGAAACTTAAAACAGAACACTGTCTAAGATGGTCAGCCATCTTGCTTCCTATGAGAATTTTTCAGGTTGCTATTTTTAAAACCCTTTTTGAGGGTGGATAATCATATCTCTTTAAGACTCTATAATAGTAAACTCTTGAGAACTGTCTTCCTAGGAAAAAAGAAATAGGTGTGCATACACACACATACACCTTTTCTGGGGAGCCCACAATTCCCTGAGGCCTTTCCATGAACCCCAGGCTAAGGACTCACAATCAAAGAGGAGGTCAACTTTCAAACTACTGATAGTTCCTCTAGCACAGACCTTAAGAAGACCTTACTCTCTTTAATGGACAGACACTCACTGATATCCACCAAGTCAGTTCTCTGACCTGGCTGTGTAGTTTTGGTTCACAGAAAAATTTCTGTATTTCTCACCACATTTATTCCAAAACATGGTGAGTCAGAGAACATAGGGGCAGAGGTCAGTCTGTTTCTTTTGAGGTTACCCTAAGCAAGACCCTTTTTCTTCTAATGACATCATCTATTCAATACTTCTCAATAAACAGAAGGGATGGGAAGAGATGATCGCTGGGTTTACTTCTAGCTCTGATATTCTATAATTCCATCTGCTGGCTTTCCAGTAAAATTTTACAGGGAAGAAACTGTAAATCTGTTTATGTACATAACAGAACCATGAAACTCAGCCTGAGCCCTGGGATTCCTTGGTCAGCATGAACCAAACATATATGCCTGGCAGCCAGGAAAAAAATGACAGGCCACCAGAGCTGGAAAGGACATAGATTTCTGTGTGTGTTTTTATTCTTTGAAACCTGTAAGATTAACATGGGCACCCATGTACATTTGTGCATCTATGACAGGTGTGAGGAAGGCTGAGCCTACACGGCTCAATCCTCTACTCTGACCTCAAGCAAAACACCTCTGTCTACCTCTATCTCTTTTACATTCTGAATCTGGAATAATCTTTTATTTGAAATACATTAAGTACAAAGCCCTAACTACTGAAGTGGTGGGATTCCATCCTTTGTACAAGTCTATCTAGAATCATTCCTGAAGTGAAATGATGTGTGTGCATATCTACTTTTTTCTAGGCAGACAATCATCAAGGGTTGATTACCCACTTCAAAGAAAGAAAGAAAGTGAAGTTGCTCAGTCGTGTCCAACTCTTTGCTATCCCATGGACTGTAACCCATCAGGCTCCTCCGTCCATGGGGGTTCTCCAGGAAACAATACTGGAGTGGATTGCCATTTCCTTCTCCAGGGGATCTTCCAGACCCAGGGATTGAATCCAGGTCTCCCACATTGCAGGCAGACGCTTTTATTGTCTGAGCCACCAGGGATAAACCACCCACTTCAAAAAGAGCTTAAAAAACTGAAAATACTCATATTATTTTAATCATAATAATACAGTAACCTATTTATAGTAGTTAGTCCTAACGCAGATAATATAAATAACTTATGTCTTTGAAGAGCAAAAAATAACAGATTACCATTCATCCCCATGTCTTAAAATACAGTCTATTTGCTAAAGATTCTCAAAGTTACAGCTTCATCCTAGGCCCTTCCCAGACTCATATCACCTACCTGACATCTCAACTTGGATGATTAAAAAAGCATTTCAAACTAAACTCATTTCCCACTCCAGCACAATAACCTGCTCCTCCCCTAGCATCCTCTATCACAGTAAATGACTCCACCATTTATCCAGTTACACTTTTTTTTTTTCACACCCTACAATCAAACTATTAGCAAACTCCCTCCTCTACTTTGAAAATGATTCCTCAACCTGACTTTTTCTTTCATTACCTCCAAAACCACACCTGGTCCAAGCCACCATCTCCTTTCCCACCTGGTGTCCTAACCACTCTCCTAACTTTTGTAACTGGTCTCCTGCTGGCTCCACCATCATCTCTTCTCCCCACAGTAGCATTTTTGAAATGGAAGTCAGATCACTTCTTGCATATATAAAATACTAGTGGCTTCCTGACACACTTAGAATAAAGTTTAAACCCCTTATCATTTTGGATTTTGCTTAATAGGTAAAATTCAAACTGATCACATGGGTCACAACTTTGTCTAACTCAATGAAACTATGAGCCATACAGATAGGGCCACCCAAGATGGACGGGTCATGGTGGCGAGTTCTGGTAAAACGTGGTCCACTGGAAAAGGGAATGGCAAACCACTTCAGCATTCTTGCCTTGAGAACCCCGTGAACAGTATGAAAAGGCAAAAAGATATGACACTGAAAGATGAACTCCCCAGCTCGGTAGGTGCCCAATATGCTACTGGAGAACAACGGAGAAATAGCTCCAGAAGGAATGAAGAGGCTGAGCCAAAGCAGAAACAACTCCCAGTGGTGTATGTCTGGTGGTGAAAGTAATGTCTCATGCTGTAAAGAACAATAGTGCATAGGAACCTGAAATGTTAGCTCCATAAAACAAGGTAAATTGGAAGTGATCAAACAGGGAGTGGTAAGAATAAACATCGACATTTTAGGTATCTGTGAACTAAAATGGACTGAAATGGGCAAATTTAACTCAGATGACCATTATATCTACTACTGTGGGAAAGAATCCCTTAGAAGAAATGGAGAAGCCCTCATAGTCAACAAAAGAGTCCAAGAAATGCAATACTTGGGTGCAGTCTCAAAAGCGACAGAATGATCTCTGTCCGTTTCCAAGGCAAATCATTCAATATCACAGTAATCCAAGTCCACGTCCTAATCCACTAATGCTGAAGAAACTGAAGTTGAACGGCTCTATGAAGACCTACAAGACCTTCTAGAACTAACATCAAAAAAAGATGTCTTTTTTATCACGCCACTGCTGCTAAGTCACTTCAATCGTGTCTGACTCTCTGCAATCCCATAGACGGCAGCCCACCAGGTTCCACCGTCCCTGGGATTCTCTAGGCAAGAACACTGGAGTGGGTTGCCATTTCCTTCTCCAATGCATCAAAGTGAAAAGTGAAAGTGAAGTCGCTCAGTCATGTCGGACTCTTAGCGATCCCATGGACTGCAGCCTACCAGGCTCCTCCATCCATGGGATTTTCCAGGCAAGAGTACTGGAGTGGGATGCCATTGCCTTCTCCCTTTTTTTATCATAGGGGACTGTAATGCAAAAGTAGGAAGTCAAGAGATAACCAAAGTAAGTTTGACCCCGGAATAAAAATGAAGCAGGGCAAAGGCTAACAGAGTTTTGCCAAGAGAACGCCCTGGTCATAGAAAACATCTTCATCCAACAACACAAGAGACGACTCCTACACATGGGTATCACCAGGTGGTCAATACCGAAATCAGATTGATTATATTTTTTGCAGTTGAAGATGGAGAAGCACTATACAGTCATGAAAAACAAGACCAGGAGCCGACTGTGGTTCAGATCATGAACTCTGTATTGAAAAATTCAGACTTAAATTGAATAAAGTAGGGAAAACCACGAGGCCATTAAGGTAAGATCTAAATACAAATCCCTTACGATTATACATTGGAAATGACAGATTCAAGGGATTAGATCTGATAGACAGAATGGCTGAAGAACTATGGATGGAGGCTCATGATAATGGACAGGAGGCAGTAATCAAAACTATCTCCAAGAAAAAGAAATGCAAAAAGGTAAAATGGCTGTCTGAGGAGGCCTTACAAATAGCTGAGAAAAGACAGAAAACAACAAAATTCTGTAAAACAATTATCCTTCAATTAAAAAATGAATAAATTTCTAAAAATTAAAAAAAGAAGAGAAGTAAAGGCCAAAGGAGAAAAGGATTGTTATACCCATCTGAATGCAGAGTTCCAAAGAATAGCAAGGAAAGATAAGAAAGCCTTCCTAAGTGAACAATGCAAAGAAATAGAGGAAAACAATAGAATAGAAAGACTAGAGATCTCTTCAAGAAAATTAGAGATATCAAAGGAACATTTCATGCAAAGATGGGCACAATAAAGGACAGAAATGGTATGGACCTAATAGAAGCAAAAGATATTAAGAAAATGTGACAAGAATACACAGAAGAACTACACAAAAAAGATCTTAATGACCTAGATAAACATGATGGTGTGATCGATCACTCACCTAGAGCCAGACATCTAGGAGTGTGAAGTCACGTGGGCCTTAGGAAGCATCACTACGAACAAAGCTAGTGGAGGTGATAGAATTCCAGCTGAACTATTTCAAATCCTAAAAGATGATGCTGTGAAAGTGCTGCATTCAATAGGCCAGCAAATTTGGAAAACTCAGCATTGGCCACAAGACTGGAAAAGATCAGTTTTCATTCCAATCCCAAAGAAGAGCAATGCCAAAGAATGTTCAAACTACTGCACAATTGCACTCATTTCACATGCTAGCAAAGTAATGCTCAAAATTCTCCAAGCCCAGGCTTCAACAGTATGTGAACCGAGAATTTCCAAACGTTCAAACTGGATTTAGAAAAGGCAGAGAAATCAGAGATCAAATTGCCAACGTGTGTCAGATCATAGAAAAAGCAAGAGAATTCCAGAAAAACAGCTACTTCTGCTTCATTGACTATGCTAAAGCCTTTGACTATGTGGATCACAACAAACAGTGGAAAATTCTTAGAGATGGGAATACCTTACCTGCCTCCTGTAAAATCTGTATGCTGGTCAAGAAGCAACAGTTAGAACCAGACATGTAACGCCTGGTTCCAAATTGGGAAAGGAGTACATCAAGGCTGTATACTGTCACCCTGCTTATTTAACTTATATGCAGAGTACATCATGCAAAATGCTGGGCTGGATGAAGCACAAGCTGGAATCGAGACTGCTGGGAGAAATATCCACAACCTCAGATATGCAGATGATACCATCCTTATGGCAGAAAGCAAAGAGGAACTAAAGAGCCTTGTGATGAAGGTGAAACAGGAGAGTGAAAAAGCTGCCTTAAAACTCAACATTCAGAAAACTAAGATCATGGCATCCAGTTCCATCATTTTATGGCAAATAAACAGGGAAACAACGGAAACAATGAGAGACTTTATTTTGGGAGGCTCCCAAATCATTGCAGATGGTGACTGCAGCCATGAAATTCAAAGACACTTGCTCCTTGTAAGAAAAGCTATGACCAACCTAGACAACATATTAAAAAGCAGAGACATTACTTTGCCAACAACGTCCATATAGTCAAAAGTATGACTTTTCCAGTAGTCAAATATGGAGGTGAGAGTTGGACCATAAAGCTGAACACCAAAGAATTGATGCTTTTGAACTGTGGTATTGGAGAAGACTCTTGAGAGTCCCTTAGACTGCAAGGAGATCAAACCAGTCAATCCTAAAGGAGATCAGTCCTGAATACTCACTGGAAGGACTGATGCTGAAGCTTAAGTTCCAATACTTTAGTGAACTGATGTGAAGAGTTGACTCATTAGCAAAGACCCTGATGCTGGGAAAGACTGAAGGCAGGAGGAGAAGGGAACAACAGAGGATGAGATAGTTGAATGGCAACACTGACTCAATGGACATGAGTTTGAACATGTTCTAGGAGATGATGAAGGACAGGGAAGCCTAGTGTGCTGCAGTCTATGGAGTCACAAAGAGTTGGACATGACTGAGTGACTGAACAACAACAACCATATCATAATCTGACCCCAGCTCCTCTCCAATGTCCCATCCACTCACTGCCTTTGTATTCACTGGTTTTGCTTTTTTCATTGACCATCAGTGTAGGCTCTCACCTCAGGGCCTTTTCACTTGTTTCCTCTCCCTGGAATGCTACTATGTAGATCACTCCATTACTTCCTTAGGGACACAGCCCAAATGCCATTTTCCTGATGACTTAAGTAAAATTTCAGGCCTCATTTTCTGAAAATTTCTGTAATCCACTCTATTTTTTCCTTCTTAGTACATACATTATATATACTCCTTTGCTTCTTTATTAGTGATCTATCTCTCTTACCAGAATGTAAGTTTCAAGAGGGCATAGTTATATCTTGATCACTATTATAACATCAGTGCCTATAAAAATGCCTAACATACTGTATCCCCTTCATAGATATTTCTTGAGTCAACTAAGTAGTTAATTTGTTTTGCAAATGAGGAAAGTGAGGTTTGAGAGTTTGTGACTTTCCCTCAGGGAGGTAGTATATGAACCACTCCAGAATAAATATAATTTTTAAAAATATTAAAAATCAGTTCATCTTATTTATTCACTCTTTAGTATTAACAAGTGCCAAATACTGTCCTTTTCTTTCTCCTCCAACCTCTGAGAATTTATTGTTAGATGGAGAGACTAAAAATCAAAGAGGTCAACTGACTTGCCAAAGTCACATAGCTAATACTTAACCAAACTAGGAATTGAATTCAGGACTGGGAATTCTGAAACTCAAGCTTTATCTTTTTTTTTTTTAATTTATTTTATTTTTAAACTTTACAAATTGTATTAGTTTTGCCAAATATCCTCAAGCTTTATCTTGCATAGTTCTTTTCATCCTATCACTCTTGCCCCCGCTGTTAAAAAGGGAAACTCCTCATGAAAGGGAACATTTTACTTTAATTTTCTGCTAACCATTTATTTCCTCTTTCTCTGAGAATAATGCCTTGATTTTCCTTTGTGGAACCCCTCCCCTGCCTCAAGCCCACTGATGAGCACATGACCAGGACTGGCCCATCAGAACAGTTCATTCTCTGGCCCCAAGGATTCATTAATTCACTGGCTAGACTGTAAAGCCAGCCCTGAGATATTTGCTAGAGTCTGTCTGTCTTTCTCCTGGTGTTGCTAAACTTTCAATTTAAAGCTGCTGGTGGCCATTGATGCCACTATGTGGGAAGAGTTTGTCTGAGAATGAAGTTAATACCAATGGAAAGCAGAGTTGTAACACAGAGATTGCCATATCCTGATGAAACAATTTGAGACTTAAGGTCTAGCAGTGTCTTATGACAGTTTTGTACTTGAACTTCCCAATTATACTGAGCCAACAAATTCTCTTTCTTCGTGTGTAAGCCAATTTGAGTTCGGTTCCAACCGTTATTTGAAACAAAAAAATTTCTTAGAGATATACAGGAAAATCAATATTGTATTTGTATATAGATTAGAAGGAAGAAAAGCTGGAACTAAAAATAAAAAAAAAAAAAAACAGTTAAAAGCTAGCTAAATTTGAGTCACTGAAACTGCATTTGGAAAATGTTACAACATGGGGGAAACTATATATTCATAGCAATGTACATTATTATATTTTGCTCATGGAAACTCAATGAGCAAATTTTAAATGACTGCCATTTAACAAACCAGTATGAACATGCATTTTGTTAGAGATAAAGGATGAATAACAAAAGAGAAAATGGTGATCAGTACCTATCCTAAATTGATTCATTGATTACAGTCCACTATTTTTTGTCGTGCGTACCAGGAATATCTAATCAGAGCTGTGATTATAGGGACACCAGCTGCTGGGAAGAATGCTCAGAGTGACAGGTGTGTGTAAGGAACCATGCTTCTATCTTGCATACTTTGCATATCTTGCATGTTTCTGACACCTTAACAAAATACTACCTAGTTAATTAAAAGCACAGTCAACTGACTATCTCGCATGCTCAGATATAAGCTATGTCACTTCTAAAATTTCTAATTTAAATTCAATTAGACCATGTATGTCTGTGGCACACATGCATGTGTATATTTGTGTTTTAATGACAGTCATACTGTATCCTCATCTCCTTCAGAAAAACAGTCTTAGATTGTCATAACCAGGGGAAAAAAGCACAGCAAGTCCTCGGAAACAAGAGAAAGAGGGAGTCAAATAAACCTTTCTACCATGTGAGGTATAAATGAAGGTCTCAGTATTATCTCAGCAGTAGGAAAAGCTCAAGCCACTAATTATTCAAAACACTTTGTCATAAAAGTAAAGATACAGAAACATGCAACTCCATCAGATTCCTTGAAGCTTCTTTTCTTTGTTGTATACATTGAGACTTATCTTTCCTTAAAAGGGAAGGAGAAGGAGAAGAAAGAGGTGATATTCTTCTTGCCAGCAAATGCTGATTCCAACCCTTAGTTTTCTGACTTACAAATTTTATATAACTAAAGGGCAAACCCTGAAGGTAAGCACATCTCATCTTTACCTGTGCTCATTTACTGAGAATACTCTGAAAGATTACTGTGGAACAGTTGTTAATGGTTAACACAAGGTGTGTAGTTGCATCTCTATTATGAGAAGTGTGAGCACAGGGCTCACCTGTAAATAGTCCTCACCTATTGGAGTGAAATATCGATGTAGTCTGGTGCAGTGCCAACATCTGCCAACTTGGAGCAATGTCATAACTCAGCCTGCTTTGTTGCACTTTAGTTTTTTTCCTTTGGTTTTGGCTGCATGAGCATATATTCATGCATAACTGTGCAAGGATTGACCACATTTCTTTATAGAGTATGCTTCCATGGACTAAATTTCTACATCAAAGGGCATATTCCAATACCTTTGTTTTGGACAAGTGTCAGGAATAAGTAAAACATTATTTATCTTAATTGCCAAGTTGAGAGGGGGAGCTTGGCACAATGGAAAGAACACTAGACCAGGAATCACTCAGCCTGATCCACTACTAACTCACTGTTCCTATTCTTAAGCAAGTTTGTTCATCAGTCTGGGTCTCAATTTTCCCAATGATAGAATCAACTGGGCCAGAGAGTACTGGACAGGGTGAGCAAAGGAAGAAATTTCAAGTAATTAGAACTTCTCAGAAGTTAAAGGAAATTTTGAAAAGGTGAGTTGCTTGCCATTGGAGGCATTTAGGCAGCATATGGGTAATTAAGGATATCTAAATGAAGGATTTATTCATGGAACAACAGACTGGTTCCAAATAGGAAAAGGAGTACGTCAAGGCTGTATATTGTTACCTTGCTTATTTAACTTATATGCAGAGTACATCATGAGAAATGCTGGGCTGGAAGAAGCACAACCTGGAATCAAGATTGACGGGAGAAAGATCAATAACCTCAGATATGCAGATGACACCACCCTTATGGCAGAAAGTGAAGAGGAACTAAAAAGCCTCTTGATGAAGGTAAAAGAGGACAATGAAAAATTTGGCTTAAAACTCAACATTCAGAAAACGAAGATCATGGCATCTTGTCCCATCACTTCATGGGAAATAGATGGGGAAACAGTGGAAACAGTGTCAGACTTTATCTTTTTGGGCTCCAAAATCATGAAATTAAAAGACACTTACTCCTTGGAATAAAAGTTATAACCAACCTAGATAGCATATTCAAAAGCAGAGACATTACTTTGCCAACAAAGGTCCATTTAGTCAAGGCTATGGTTTTTCCAGTGGTCAAGTATGGATGTGAGAGTTGGACTGTGAAGAAAGCTGAGTGCTGAAGAATTGATGCTTTTGAACTGTGGTGTTGGAGAAGACTCTGGAGAGTCCCTTGGACAGCAAGGAGATCCAACCAGTCCATGCTAAAGGAGATCAGCCCTGGGTATTCTTTGGAAGGAATGATGCTGAAGCTGAAACTCCAGTACTTTGGCCACTTCATGCAAAGAGCTGACTCATTGGAAAAGACTCTGATGCGGGGAGGGATCGGGGGCAGGAGGAGAAGGGGACGACAGAGGATGAGATGGCTGGATGGCATCACTGACTCGATGGACATGAGTTTGAGTGAACTCCGGGAGATGGTGATGGACAGGGAGGCCTGGCGTGCTGTGATTCATGGGGTCACAAAGAGTTGGACACTACTGAGCGACTGAACTGAACTGAAATGAAGGATATGATCCTGATGACTGGTAAGGTTTCTCGCAGTGCTAAAACTGTAGCACTGTGATAGTCTATGTTCTGCTTGAATCCCCAGCAAGAGACCAAGTGTTTTGAATAATTTTCCAATTAAAACAAACGCATGCTCAATTCACCTATACTGTCTCAAACAGATTCCATCTCCTGAGCATTATCCCAGTCATTTCTGAACATGTAGGACTAAAAGAAGAGCACAGAAATGTACAATTAACTAAAGCCAGATATTTGCTAAGAGTTAGCTGTCAAATGCTTGTTGTTAGCCTCATTACCTCATTACCCTAACCCACTACCAGCCACATATACCAAAACAGTCAATCTCACCAGGATCAAACAAACAAGCATTTTCCCCAAAGTCTTCTGCATCCCATGATGATCATGATTTCCTAGTTACCTTCACTGTGAAAGAGACTCAGGGATAATCTCAAAGATTGCAACTGTGTAAATTCTCACTAAATGGAAGAAAAAAGTCCTCTCCTTGACTATTTACTAAGATTTTGTTTTCTGGAAAATGTTTGGAATCTATAGGATGCTGGCTCAGAAATTTACTTCAATCAGCTGATCATACTCTCTAAAAGAATTTTGCTATAAATTAGTTTAGTAAAAATTCACATTACTTGTTTATCTAGATGTTTGCTCATTGGAAGAAAAGTTATGACTAACCTAGACAGTATATTAAAAATCAGGGACATTACTTTACCAACAAATGTCTGTCTTGTCAAAGCTATGGTTTTCCCAGTAGTCATGTATGGATGTGAGAGTTGGACTATAAAGAAAGCTGAGAGCCAAAAAATTGATGCTTTTGAACTGTGGTGTTGGAGAAGACTCTTGAGAGTCCCTTGGACTGCAAGGAGATCCAACCAGTCCATCCTAAAGGAAATCAGTCCTGAATATTCATTGGAAGGACTGATGCTGAAGCTGAAACTCCAATACTTTGGCCATCTGATGCGAAGAACTGACTCATTGGAAAAGACCCTAATGCTGGGAAAGATTGAAGGCAGGAGGAGAAGAGGATGACAGAGGATGAAACAGTTGGATGGCATCACTGACACGATAGACATGAGTTTGAGTAGGCTCCAGGAGTTGGTGATGGACAGGGAAGCCTGGTATGCTGCAGTCCATAGGGTCACAAAGAGTCAGACACGACTGAATGACTGAACTGACTGAGACATGTAAGTGATGGTAGTTCACAAGTGCAAATGTGTATAAACCATGAAAAAAAGGTCTGTATTCTAGAAGCTGGACTTTCATTGCAAGTGTTTTTTTCTAGGACTTGATGTCAAAATGCTATTTGTGCTAAGTCATCTAGAAAGATTTGGTCTAAATAAAAAGCTGTCTCATTTCCATAGCTGAAAATCCATACAGATGCTGATTCAGTTACACTTAAGGGACTACCATGCTGATATATACAATTAGCATAAAAAATGGCTTTTAATTTTTTTCAAAATAACTAAAAAAATATTCTTCCTAGATAAGTAAACATTTCTTAGCTGGAAACTTTAGTCTTTTTATTAAAAAACTAAAACTGAAAACAGCCCTTAACCAATGAAAGACTATTTAAGAGGCATACTCATTCTATCCTTGGGGGAAAAAATGAATTACAGAAAATGAAAAGGAGGAACATGAACATCCATTTCATGTAAAACTGAATGAAGTATATATAAAGCAGTTCAAGAAATCATATTTTTTATACAGCACATATTCTCTACCACCACCAAAGAATATGATAAAGACACTGATATTACAAGAAACCCGATCCCAGTAAATGTGGATCTGGGTATTTCATAAAGAAAAAGATTCACGGGTCATTTATTTACATATTTACTTTTCTGATCACTTGATTAATGTCCCACTCCCAACACAGTCACAGGTTCTACAAGGAAAGACACAGTGCATGATTAGTATTTCTTGAATGAATGGCATGACATGATATGAAACTTCCACTTGATAATTAGAAAGGAATTAGACTTGTCTTTGAGTTGCCAAAGGGGAATCAGTGGGAGTCTCAAGAGAAGTTTGAGCCACACTGTGAGGTAGGTCATTTAGCACCAGAGCTGTCCAATTATTGACCTGTATGCTTTGGCAAGCAACAAGGTCCATCTCAGTGGGAGGCTCAACAGAAGCCAGAAAACCATCTGTCAGTCACGTTTGAGGGGAAGAGCAAGTCTTGGATGATTCTGAATTCTGATGAAATCCGGGAATGCAATGAAAGCAGAACTAAATAAGAGATTGTTTACTGTACAGCAGTGGTTCTCATGTTTAAGCATGCACAGGAATCACCTGAAGCCTTGTTAAAACACAATGGTTGAGCACGAGCCTCAAGTTTCTGATTCAGTAGGTTTAAAGTGAACAATCTGCATTTCTAATAAGTTCCCAGGTGTTGCTGATGCTACTGTTCTTAGATGACTCCTTAAGGTAGAAAATAGATTTTGCAAGTATGGTTCTCATATCTCCTGGAAAAAGGACAGAAGTACCATTGGATCATGTGGTAAACAATGTGGGGTTTTTTTTGTTTTCTATTTTATTTACTTTTACTTACATTGAAGAAAAGGATTCACAGACAGCTTATTGTTGAGTCCTTCCTGATATTTGGTAATCTTTCTTTTATAATTACAAAAAAAAAAAACAGATCAGAGTCTCACAGTCTTTCGTTTGAAGCACTGCTGTCTTCTGGGGTCCTCCTAAGAAGCAGATCTTGAAGTGGGGGTTAAAGAGATGCACATGCTTGATCTGGCAGTTGCAGGTACACTGGCAGGGAAGTAATGATACAGGAGAGAGGATGAAAGGCAGCTTATTAAGCTACTGAAGCTTAATCCCACTGGGAAGTTCTGGGAAACAATATAAAACATATGCCTGAGAACTATCCTGAACAAGTGGGGAGGGAACTGGTGTCCCGATACTCCCACAGCCATTAGGTATTGCTTACAAGCCATCCACAGGGGGACATGGATTCCTAGGCACCTTCAGTCATTGTGCTAGTAAAAAAGGTTAATTTCAGCAGACCGAGGGCAGCCCTCCAAATATTATGCTGGTTCGTCATTGTAAGTCAGGATGGTATACACAGAAATGGTGAGAGGATCTGCAGGAAAATGGGAGCAAGAGTTGATAGTATCTGCTCCAACTATTTAGCTGAATTTAATACATTGCTTTGTGTGTTTTTTGCATTGTTTTTACAGTTACCTTCTATTTCTTTCAACTTCATACTGGTTTGCACTTATACTTGTTTTTCTTTGTAAAATAAATTTATCTAAGGAAAACTAATTGATCTAAAGAAAAGTGCTATGCATATAATACTCTAAATGCTTGCAAGAGAAGTAATCACAACAGTAGTTATTCCCAAATAACTGAAGTTTGGGAAATGCTAGCATAGCAGTTTAAAGCAGAAATTGGCAGCTTTTTGTTTGTTTGTTTGCTTGTTTTGTTTTCTGTAAAGGGCCATTTAGCAAAGATTTTAGGCTTCTTCAAGCATAAGGTCATCATCACAACTACTCAACTCTGGTGCTACAATGCAAAATCTGCCACAGACAATACATAAATAAATGAGCATAACTGCTTTCCAGTAAAATTTATTTATGGACACTGAATTTGAACCTTTAACAATTTTCATGTGTCACAAAATTATCCTTCTTTAGAATTTTTTCAACAATTACAAAATGTAAAAAAACATTCTGAACTTGTAGGCCAGTCAAAAAACAGGCAGCCAGTCACATAGTTTGCAAGCCCCTGACTCAAGGCATCAATTACCACTACCTCTTTGAATTGCTTACTTTCCTTAGCTTCAGTGGCTTCATCTGTATAATAGGGGCAAGGGTAATACCAATGTCACAAAGTTACTGCAAAAAACAAGTAAAGATGAATACTTAAAAAGCAGGTGCCCAGAGATTTCACAATATAATGTTAGCCAGCTACTCCAGTTTGGCAGTGCCTCAGTCATTGGAGTCTGAATGTTTCATACTCTGCTTCTCCACAAAGGCAGCTAAGCATCTGGGGGCTGATCTTCCCTACTTTGGGATATGGTTACATAAATTATTCCTCTTCTCTATAAAATAGGCCCCTGAAATCTGAGCCTGGAAATGCCCAAAAGGTTTTGTCACCACTGATTTCAGAGGCCTGGAATTGGGAGCAGGTCAAGCTAAAATTTGCATTCCATCAAAATTAAGCTTCCAAATTAGTGTTTTAGATCTTGCAGTATTATGTCGCTGATGGTTGCTGCTGCTAAGTCGCTTCAGTCGTGTCCGGCTCTGTGGGACCCCATAGATGGCAGCCCACTAGGCTCCTCTGTCCCTGGGATTCTCCAGGCAAGAATACTGGAGTGGGTTGCCATTTCCTTCTCCAATGCATGAAAGTGAAAAGTGAAAGTGAAGTCGCTCAGTCGAGCCCGAGTCTTAGCGACCACATGGACTGGAGCCTACCAGGCTCCTCCATCCATGGGATTTTCTAGGCAAGAGTACCGGAGTGGGGTGCCATTGCCTTCTCCTGGTTCTCAAACATTAGAATACTTAAAATCACTTGCAAAACTGAAGGTTTGGGTGCCTCATTCAAAGCATTTCTGAATCAGTAGGTCCAGGAATCTGCATTTTAACAAATGTCTCAGTGATTCTGGTGCAAATGATTCATGGAGAGCAGTTTGGAAAACACATCAAGGTTGGACTGCAATCCACCAGGTGAGCACATCCTTCTGAAATCCTCTTTCATTGTTTTCCTATATCTGTTTAAATACCTCATCAGCTGAGAAACCAAGATTACAGTATTTGCTACGCACACCAAAAGAAAGATCTCTGCCAGCATGTTTATCTCTTCTGTCCCCACTCTTTTCTAATTCTTCTAAACATCTTGGAGTAGAAAACAGTATATACAGAACTCTCTACTCCAGATATCATGTGCTGATTAGCATATATAATTAAGCATGCCAGTGCAATCTCAAAGGACATGTGCTATTTAGAGCTTAGATGTAAATTCTTGAGCAGAATCTGCATCTTTACTGGACTGATAAGATGTTACCTCCCAAAAGGCTGCTGCCCACAGTTTTCTACCAGTAGTTTGCAAACAAACCTCTTGGAAAATGTAAAATTAAACTGTATATTTTAAAGGGGCCCACTTAACACAGATAAGACTTCTAGGGTAAGAAGCAGGAGAAGAATAATGTTTCTGTAACTGATACTTGTTTAACACATACTAAGGACCAAATTCTTCACAAGCATTACCTCATTTCATCTTCATATCATGCTACAAAGGAGTACTACAATTATCCTATTTCACAGATGAGAAAATTGAGGCACAGAAAGAAGATATTATCCAAGGCCACAGCATAGCCCAGACCTTTCAACCATGAAGTTATCCCATGAAGGATCCAGATCTCAGTAGTTCCCCGCCTCAACTTTTGCACCTCAATTTTATTAATTAATTATTTGTGTAGCTTATTAAAACCTACAAGAAAGTCTACTGACACTTGAAGGGAATGCTTTTTTTTAAAACAAAGCCCAACTTTGCTCATAGCAGTATGTGACACTGAGTTCCTCATTTTGCTTCCACAATCTCCAGGTCTCCAGCTGTTCAAGGTAGTTTAGATATCCAGCCCACCTGTCTTGCAGATCTGCTATTACTCATGAAGTTCAAATAAGATAACATATGTGAAAGTCCTCTGAACACTGTAAAAAGTTATCTAAAATGATAATTTCCCAGCCTGTTGTTTCCACAAATTATTTTTAAATGTTGAGAAGGAATAAAAAGTGTATTAGTTCTGCAAAATCATCTGTGTCAAAAATCAGATTTTCCAGAGATTTTGTAGAGCACCAAATCTGCAGATATTTGTGGAGCAGAAGAAACCCTGCTTCTACATGGAAAGTAGGCTGTTTATCACGGTTCAATGCAATGGAAATTTTGGGAGCTTGAGAATCAGATGACCTGGTGCTAGTCATTGCCCTGACACTAAGCAATCTTGAGTGAGTCTTTCTTTCTGCCCTTCCAGGAAATACAATACTGCTTGGTGGTTAAGAAAATGGCTTGGGGGAGTCAGAGCTCCAGTGACAATCGACTGCCTCCTCCTGAATGACTTCAGGTAAGTCACGTCACCTGTCTTGGTCTCAGTTTCCCAGTGATAAAAATGAGAATTAGAAACAACAGCTTACTTTGAAATCATCGAAAAAAATTAATTGCTGAATGGACAGAGGAATGAAGATAGAAATGTGATAGTTTTTAAAAAGAAGTCAGTAAAATGATATTACAGAACCTACTTGGTAAGTATTTGGTATTCACTATACAAGTCTTTCAACTTTTCTCTTAAATATTTTTTTACAATAAAATATTGGGAAATAAACCCCCCAAAAGGCAACAACAGGATTGTTAGAAGAGTTGAATGAGATATAGAGCTCTCAGCAATGCTCATGGTAAGTGCCTGGCATACTTTAGAAATGATTTACTATACAGGTAGAAGATGGGACAAGACAATAGATTCCTTCAGCTCATACAATCTGTGAGCTAGAGCTGTTCTAGGTGAGCCAGAGACACGACATGCCTGAGCAGAATGAGAAACCAGGCCACATGGTACAGAAACCAGATGGACAGAGAGTGGCCAGGATGCAGTCACAGAAGTATCAGAAACCAGGGTAGAGACAGAGGGAAAGCGTAAGTTGCTCACATATATCCAACTCTTTGTGAGTCCATGGACTGTAGCTGGCCAGGCTCCTCTGTCCATGGAATTTTGCAAGAATACTAGAGTGGGTAGCCATTCCCTTCTCCAGGAGATCTTCCCAACGTAGGGATTGAACCCAGGTCTCCTGCATTGCAGGCAGATTCTTTACCATCTGAGCCACCCAGGGAAGCCCAAGAGGCATGCACAAATGAAAGCTATAAGACCCTACACAGGGAAGGTCTAACATGGGCGAACCTTGAAAATAAAGGCAAGCGGCCATTACTACATGCCAAATTAACGTGCTTCTCTCTCAGCTATCCCTTTGGTAGGAGAAATGCATCGGATTTAGAGTCAAACCAGAGTTCAAATCCAGTCTCTGCCAACTAGTTATGTGACAACAGGAGATATTCACTCAAGCATCTTCTAGATCACTTTTACTAGGAATACTTACCACAGTACAAGAGTGAGCCCTGGCAACCACTTTTCTGCTATAACTTTGGGCCATCAGATCCTTTCTCTTGAGAATTTGAACCAAGAGACACAATCGTGGGAATGTGTCACATTAACTGAAGAGCAATGAGGAAAAGATTGTGAATGCCTGGAACTGAGTTCTCTGGAGATGACCCTCTTCGCATCTTTCCTGGGGTCTAGTTCCTTGATCTACAAGAAGCCCCAGTATCCTTCCAATAAATTTCACTTTTTGTTTAAGCAAACTAATGTGGCCTTTATTATATACAAGAAAATTATATATATTTACTAATACAATTGGGAGCTTCCCTGGTGGCTCAGAGGTTAAAGCGTCTGCCTGAAATGCAGGAGGCCCGGGTTTGATCCCTGGGTTGAGAAGATTCCCTGGAGAAGGCAATGGCACCCCACTCCAGTACTCTTGCCTGGAAAATCCCATGGACGGAGGAGCCTGGTAGGCTGCAGTCCATGGGGTCGCTAAGAGTCAGGCATGACTGAGTGACTTTACTTTCACTTTTCACTTTCATGCATTGGAGAAGGAAATGGCAACCCACTCCAGTGTTCTTGCCTGGAGAATCCCAGGGACGGGGAACCTGGTGGGCTGCTGTCTATGGGGTCGCACAGAATCAGACACGACTGAAGCGACTTAGCAGCAACACAAACAAAACCTCATCTCTCTGTGACTGATGGAAAAATAAAAAATGATAAGTGTAACAACTCCACAGCACAGAGTAAATATCCAATAAACATTATTTAAATTGCATCTGAGCTTCAGAATCACTGAATCTTTCTAAGTATTTGGAAACACCTTGTTTAGGTGGAGGATGTGTGATCCTGCAAAAAGAAACACTTGCTGGCAGTCAAAAAGAAGGAAGGGGTTGACTGAGTTTGAAATTTGGTTTTAAAGAAAGTTCTCTGATTGAAATTTAAAACAAATTAATCAGTTACCTATTACTGTTTTGACTTGAATTTCTGTTGGGTTTCTTCACTGGGCTGGTACTGATTTAAAAGGGAAAAGAAGTATAAAGCAACAGGAAACAAAAACTGGATGCAGAAGTAACATCTTTCTTAATCTCAGAAGGACTGGTCAGAATTTATCTGGCAATAGATAAGATTTTAACGTACTTTTTATTTGGATTATCCTGTGAATAATGAGGATTTCTGTCACCCAAATTGAGCAGTAAGTGGAAGGAGGGAACAAGAAAAGATCTAAGATCAGAAATATTAACCCAGAAATACCACAGCTGGAAAAAAAAAAAAAAAGGCTTTTCTGAAATTCAAAATAAAATGCTAAGTGAGAGATGTCAATTAGTCCCTATTTTAATCTTGCTGTATTGATTCTCATAAATCCAAATATTTAGTTATCTTAAAAATAAGATAACTTTTTGTTTAAAAAGTCTCAGATAGGTGGGTCATGAGCTTTATTTGGTTATTAGGTCTTAACTACGTTGTTCCCAAATTGTGGTCCTTGGACTAGCAGCATCAGCATCTTCTGGGAACCTGTAAGAAATGCACATCCTCAGACCCTAGCCTAGAAACACTGAATTAGAAACTCTAGGAGCAGGGACCAGCAATCTATGTACTGATATAGGATCTTAGAGGAAAGACCCTCTAAGACCCTCAAAATTGTTAGGACTTGCCTTGGATCTTCAATTGGTAAAGTAATTGGTAATTGTTAAAGTAATCATTCTTACTCTGACTGTATTTAAGGTTAGCCCTATCGATAAGCCTCTTAGTGGCTATTTATATCACATTTATATTTCCATCTTTCCAAATGTATACCACTTTCTACTGCCCCGTAGTATAAAAACAGTAAGCAGAATGGACGAATGAAAGGGCAGGCCAAGAAGAAAACAGAAGGAGGGAACTGATAAAAGTATGGAGACTTTATCTGGGTGATAAAATAGATATCTAAAGTTTAGATAATAGTAAGGACTTAATGTGGAGAAGGCAATGGCACCCCACTCCAGTACTCCTGCCTGGAAAATCCCATGGACAGAGGAGCCTGGTGGGCTGCAGTCCATAGGGTCGCTAAGAGTCAGACCCGACGAGCGACTTCCCTTTCACTTTTCACTTTCATGCACTGGAGAAGGAAATGGCAACCCACTCCAGTGTTCTTGCCTGGAGAATCCCAGGGACAGGGGAGCCTGGTGGGCTGCCGTCTACGGGGTCGCACAGAGTCGGACACGACTGAAGCGACTTAGCAGCAGCAAGGACTTAATGGGAAAAGAAATGTTTCATCCATTGTTTGCTCCCTCCTGCCATTCTTCCTTTCCTCTGAGCCCTTCTCCCCTAATTTAACCAAGGCTGCCACCACCTCTGTCACTCTGCATATGCCTTAGAGCTATTTCTGAATACCCTCAATTTCAAAGAGACAGGAGAAGACATAACAGGGAAGAAGTCAAAATACATCAACCGAACACAAATATCAACCTCACAGTTTCTAACTTACCTAGAATCAGACTTGATTCTACAATTGAACTACACCATGTTTAAGATCCTTTCTACCCTGTGACATCAAGATCTCATTCTCAAAAGGCAGTTTCATATGGAGGTTCAGAAGAAAGACTCTGGAGCAAACAGCCTAACCCCAGGTTCACCGCTTTACAGCTGAGAGAACTTGGGCATGCTATTCCACCTCTCCATTTGAGTTACCTCATCTCTAAGATGGAGGAAATAAAGTATCTCTCTTAAAGGATTCTTAATGTAGATTAAATGAGATTATCCATGTAAAGCATTTAGAGCTGTGTCTGGCACATAATAAGGGCTGGATTAATGTGCGCTATTAGGATTATTACTATGTTGTCTCTAAAACGTTTCTCAGCCTTTAGCAGCATCTTGAGCATTTCCAGACATAGCAACAAGGCAGTGAGAAACCAGGAGGTATAAAGGTAAACTGTGATGGTGGCTAAGTTGGAAGTGCGTGGGAAAGCAGCTAACAACACAGCATTCCTCTGTCTATTAAAATACTTTGTTGTAAGGTCTTTCTGTTCAAAGTCCCAAGACTTGTGTTTGAATTACAACAATTGTTTTCAATAGGTGCTGGAGGGGGAACTTTGTCCCCAAAGGAGGTACTAGTAATATCTGTAGATGTTTTTGGTTGTCACAACAGGCAGTTGCTATTGGCACCTAATGATAGCAGAGATGCTGCTAAATATCCTACTATGGGCAAGCTAGTCCCTCCTGACAAAAATTACCTAGCCCACAACATTAATAGTACAAGAGGTTTGAGAAACCCTGAATTACAAAGTTGTTTGAAGTTACTTTAATAAGACTTGGCACTTTTTTAAAATTTTCAAACAGGCAATAGTATGGAAGATTCTGGCACTTGATGGGAGGCGGGGATAGGTGACCTATAAGGCCTTTTCATCTCTAAGACTTGATGTGTGCGGTGGACTCTCAACCACAAAACGAAGGCAACAGTGCGTTTTCATTGTTTTCTCTTTGCCTAGTTCTTTTCCCCGAAGATAACCTGAATTTTTTTTTTTTAGAGATGGTTGGATACTGGAAGGTAACCATAAGGTATTAAAAGTTTCTCACAAAAACAAAGAACATCAATGATAAGCAGAGAATTTTAGAGCTGGGAAAAACCTTGGATATGATTTAACAAATAAATTCTACTTGAAATCTTCCATTTCATTTCATGGATAAAGAAAGTGAGATTTAAAAAGACCAAGAGATTTGATCTAGATCACATAACACTACAATCATCAAAAGGTCCAGATTCTTCCAAAGAATTTATTTATTAGTCACTGATAATATCAAGGTACTCCTCTATATGCATTTATTTTGCATTTTTTCAACGATTACAGCCTGTATCAGTCTCTATCTCTGGAAATCCCTGAACATGGGTTTCACCTGATTAGGTGCTGGCAGTGAGATTAAAAAACAAACAAACAAAAAAATAGGCTCAATAGGTATTGAGGAAAAATGAATAAGACCTGCCTATTAATTAAGCGATGGCTGCTACTGGTGAATAAAGAGGAGAAATAAAGAAGTGACTTTGGTTCCAGTCACAGTGACTTGGAGGATGGTGATGGTTCAATAAAAGATAGGAAAGTCAGGAAGAGGTCTGGGCTGCAGGTCATTTACATTGTGTTTTAGGTGCTGTTCTTCAGTCTGTGAAGCTGAAGAAAGAGATGAGGGGATGAACAGTGTTAGGGAGGTTTGGAAGAACTCAAGTGGAAGAAAAGTATTCAGTTTGGCGGTTACAAGGCCACCATGGCCCCTAGAAGGGGCAGCTTCACGGACAAAATCCAGATAACTCAGAGGAACCAAGAGCATCACTGTCCTCTGGGCCTCAGCAAGTGCTGAACTGAACACTCCCTGAGGCCCCCGCTTGTCTGATGCACTACAGTTCTCCTGGAGTTTAAGTGATGACCCATTCAGCTGTACAATAATAATTATAATAAAGACATTTCCAAGGTGGAAAATGATACAAACACAGGAGTGAGTTTAGGGTAAGGGTGGCATGGAAAAAATATACATAAGACAGAAAAATGACGCGAGAATGATGCAAATACTTTTTACTCTTTTTTTCCCACACTCATCATTTCTTACTGGAGAGCTGCTCCTCAGAACTCCATGAGTCTCATCCCATGTCCTGACTTATTCCTTGTTTCTAGGGCGCTGCATCCATCATCAGTGTCCTTTCCCTTCATCACCTGGGCTTACCAGCAGCACATAGCAACTTCTCCTACCTCATCAGTGAGGCTGGGGTTTCACACAGGAGCCTAGGCAAACACCACCCACCACCCTCAGAGTCACCCACAGCTTTCTGACCCATGGACTCCGTCGCAGTAATATTAAGACAAGAAGAGCAAACTAGCCTAAGGGTCTTTCCATCAAAAGCCATTGTTTGAAGAAAAAAAAAAAAAAGCCATTGTTTGGGTCATGCTGAACCTGTACCTTAAACATTTTTTATCCATTTTAACGAACCAATAGGAAGCCAAGCCAATGTTTTCTCAACATTGAACTCTAGGAACATGAGTTCATGCCATGATTTCTCCACCTCTGCCAGCCACCACTTCCCTGTATCAACAGCCACTTCTTCCAAAGGGGACTAACAGCACAGTGCCAGACACTGGGTAGCAAGCTGAACAGAAAGGCATCTTAAATTGCGATTGGGATTCTGTGAAAGACAATTGCAGGAAGCTAACTCTGGCAGCCACCACCAATATTTCATGCAGTACAACGTGCCCACACACTCATGGTCACTCACATACACAGCCACACAGCCAGTTATACACGCTGGATATGCGTATCTTGTTATGCACAGAGAGAGTTAGACAGAGCCCACTCTCTCCGTTATGCATCCAGTATCATCCATACTGTCCCCACATGTACCCTGTCACACACACACACGGTTAGACGCACAGCCTATGCTATGTCTCTCTCTCTCACACACACACACATACATACACACACACGCACACGTTATACTACCTTACAGAGTCAGCAAAGACACAAGCAGTTTCTCAAGTACTTACGTACCCAAGTGCAGGGCATGAGCCCCAACCCTAGTGGTCCCATGCTGAAGGCATGTACTACACAACCAGCCAGCCCACCTACAGTCTGAGTCGCCACGCAGCCCATCCCTGAGCTAAAGCCAGGTCCCAGGAATCCAGAGTCCCCAACCCGTCCCCGCCGCGCCGCCGCGTCCCCGCGCACGCTTGGGCTCGCAGGGTTGTGACCCGAGGGCCCTCGCCGCACCTACCCTCGGCAGAGGCTAGGGAGCGAGGCGCCCGGCGGACGGGAACGGCCACCCCTCGCCGCGGAGCCGAGCTTCTGCCGCCGCCGCCGCCGCGCTCCCAGCCGCTGCCTGCGCCCTCCTCGCCGCCCCCTCGGGTGCGGGCTCCAGCCCCCGCGCTGGGAGGCCGGCGAGCGAGAGGCACCGGCCCGCATGGGGCTGCGGCGGAGAGCCCCCAGCCCCGGCTCACCTGAGCGCGCCGAGCATCGTCGTCCTCTCGGCTGACCGACGGTGGCTGCGCGGGCTCAGCAGCCCCCAGCCCGCATCCTCCCTGCGACCGCCCCCTCCGGAGGCCAGGGACGGCGGGGGCGCGGCCGGGAGCGCACGGGAGTGGGCGCGGCGAGGGCCAGAGGGACCTCACTCCTCGGGGACGAGCCTGCGGGCGCCTTCCCCGGAGACCGCTGCCCAACCGAGGAAGGTAGTCCTGGGCTCACTGCTGGCTCCTGGGTGACCTTGGGCAAGTTGATTAACCTCTCTGAGTACTCACTCCTCTAGCGAAAGATAATAAACGTGAAAAGGGTAGGTGCCTGTGGTGTCCGTTCCAGGGGAAATCTACAGTCTACTTCCTTCTCAGCCTCTGACTCCGCCAGGGCAAGGTTAGTTGGGAGCAGAGTTCAGCGTGAGACCCGTAGTCCCTTAGATATAAGGCATCCAAGTTTTCCGGTCAGTGTTTCAACTGACTAGTCTTCCCAAGTGACCCTGCCAATACTAGTTTTGCTTCCATAATCTGGAGGAAGCCTATTCTGGCTTTATCAGTTTGTGACCTTGAGCGAGGGGTTAGACAGAAGACTAGCCCCTCTGCTCCCATACGTAAAATGGGGACCATAAACTCCCAGTTGTGTTGAGACTTACCAAAGCTCCTGTGCGTCACTAGTGCATAGTAATATCTGTGAGGAATCGTGACAGAATGAGAAACATTTTTCCTCAACACGTCTTTCCAAGGCCTCCAATTCCAGGGACAAACCATTTCAAGAATTAAGTCATTTAGGAAGGGAAGGGGAAAGTCTTCCTTTAGTGAGACAGGTTGGGGTGGAGGGGTGGGGTGGGAGCTGGGGAGGATAGGGGGAGGGAAGTGGCAAGGGCTATTGCTAAGATAATTCACCCCACTCCTCCACTTCCTGGACCACACAGTCTTCGGGGAAGCTTGACAAAACAGAGGAGCTGTGATAGTAATTAACCTCCGAAAGCAAATAAATCTTTCCAGACAATCTTAAAAATTATTAACTTACAATTGTGAGCACACCCCAAGTGAACGGGAAATTTAAATTGACCAACAAACTCATGCCAGAAACCTTTGAGCTGGTCCCTTTCTAAGATTCTCTCTGTTGATACTCCTGTCTCTTACTTCCTCCCTTTGCCAACCTGGCCCATCTTAATGGTATTTCTTCCCCATCTTACTTGTACACTTTCTCTCACTTGTATCTCTCTCTTCCCATCTCCCCCTCTCCCCACCCCAGGTGTCTCTTCTCTACCTTCTTTGTGCCCTGTCTCTATCTCAACAGATCTCACTCTCAGTCATTCCCATCCATGGTTTCTCTCCCTGGCTTGTATGTCTTGAATATTTATTGACTATACATCCCCCATTCAAAATTTGAAAGTGGAAAAGTTGTCAGTTTTTTCTCTAAAGATCGAAACTTAAATTTACCACTATGTCACTTCCCTAAACCAAATATTCCTGATGAATGACACCATGATCCTCACACTCATGAGAGTGCAAAGCCTGATTCATTTCTCACAACTCTACTTCCCTCCCCTTTTCCCCAGTTTCTGGTCAATCTCTTCCCATTTCCTAGGGAGTCTCTCCTTACTCTGCCACAGGCAACTGTTCTTTCCTCCTCTTCCCATTGGACCAAATCAAGTGTAAGTTAAGGATCTTGAGATGAGAAATTGTCCTGGTTGCAAAGGTGGGCCTTTAGAAGGCTCCATGAAAGTAGAAGTGAGAGACAGAAGAGGAGGTCAAGAGTGATGCAGTGTGAGAAGGACTTGACCAGCTGTTGCTAGCCTTGAAGGAAGAAGAAGGGGTCCCATGCCAAGGAATGCAGAAGCTGAGACATGGGGCAAAGAGATTCTCCCTGAGAGTCTCCAGAAAGGAAGGTAGCTTTGAAGATACGTTGATCTTAGTGCAATAAGACTCATGTCAGATCTCTGCTCTAGAGAGTTGTACAATAATAAATTTGGGTTGTTTTAAACCAATAAGTAATTTTTTGGTATAGGTAACAATACAACAGGAATAGGTAACTAATACAACACTGCTCTTTTAGTTATGGTGTGTGTGTTAGTCGCTCAGTCGTATCTGACTCTTTGCAAACCCATGGATTGTAGCCCGCTAGGCTGCTCTGTCCATGGAATTCTCCAAGCAAGAATACGAGAGTGGGTTGCCATTCCCTTCTCCAGGAGATCTTCTTGACCCAGGGATGGAACCCGGGTCTCCTGCATTGCAGGCAGATTCTTTACTGTCTGAGCCACCAGGGAAGCCCTTTTTAGTTATGGAGAAACACACAAATGCCTTGTCTTATTATTAACAGCAACCCAAGATAGCACCTCTTTTCAGTCATCTTGGCATACCCAAACCTTGTGTTTCAAGCAATCTGTCCCCTGAACATTTGTTTTTCTTTTCGTGTCTGTACCAGTGCCCACAGTGTTGTTTCCAGAGTGCCCTCCTCCAGATGCTGCCTGACCTACCTCTCTTCAGTGCTCATGGATTCCATGGAGCTGTTTGTGATCTCTCCCTTCTCTGATTCTCCAGAACTCTGATTTTTCAAGGTATATTCCATTTCAATTGGTGCTTTCTAAGCGGAGAGAAGGGAACAAGAGAGAAGAATGGAGTTTACATGGAGGTTGAAACTGCTCCAGGTTCTCTCTTCCCACAAAGCTGTTTTCCTCTCTCTGCTGCAGCAGTTACCACCACACTGTGTTACTATGAGTTATTTATCTGTTTGGCCACTGGATGACGAGTGCCTCCAAGGTGGACACCACGTCTTACCTCTGTTTCTGGGTCTTAGCCCCTAGATCTATGCTTTGGCCACTGGATGGTGAGTGACTCCAAGGTGGACACATCTTACCTCTCTTTCTGTGTCTCAGCCCCTAGATCCATGCCAGGTACACAGTAGGGATTCAATGACTATTTCTTGAATGAACAGATGATGAGAACAAGTGCAATGTCTGGTTGTGTTGAACAGACAGTACTATCAATAATTTTTTCTTGCACCATTTGTCTCTATTTAGTTGGGCTGGTCAATTGAAGCACCTCAGTTAATGCGCTATGGTTTTAAATGGCACTGCTTTGATGCATAGCTTAAAACATAGACTTTTCTTTCCTTTTCTTTATTTGTTTTTGTTTTGCTTTTTCTAAATAAGACTTCCACCATTAAAGTTTCTTTTTATCAGCTTTATTTAAAAGGTGCTACTATTATAAGTAAAATTATTATAATCATGCAGGCTCTTTGCCCCAACAATTCTACTACTAAAAAGGTATCATAAGGATAATAAGCCTATTACATATTACATATGTAATATTACATATTACAATAATGTTTACCTAAGAGCATGTTTAGTGTGGGATCTTCTATAAGATTAAGAAATAGCCCAAATATAATGGTACTGTAGTAATGCGTAGTCACCCAGTAGGGTCCGACTCTTTGCTACCCTATGGACTGTAGCTCTCCTGGCTCTTCTGTCCATGGGATTTTCTAGACAATAATACTGGAGTGGGTGGCCATTCCCTTCTCCAGGGGATCTCCCCAACCCAGGGATCGAACCCGGGTCTCTTGCATTGCAGGCAGATTCTTTATCATCTGAGTCACAAGGAAGTCCCCAAAATGTGATGGGGGGTTATCTAAATAAATTATCTCCACCATGAGATACCATTCAATTATCAAACATGATTTTGTCAACTGATATTTATTATATAGAAAGATGTTTGTGAATATTTTTATATTCTTTTCTATGTTTATTTTTATTTTCTAGCCACCATATAATAAGCTTATATTTAAAACTTAGGTTTAAGCAAAACTAATACAATTATGTAAAGTTTTAAAATAAAAAAAAATAAAATAAAATAGTTTTGCCTCCAAAAGAAAAATTGCATAAAACTTCAATATGTTTTCAAATTCCAAGAAAACTCATCTACAGATGAGATTCAAATTCTCTGACTATGACAAAAGCAGGGGAAAATCACAAAGGCTTGAAATATAACTCATTCCATTAATTCATTCACTCTAGGAACATTTATCATACCATCTCAATTAATGTCAGCAAGCAACAGAAAAGGACTCTAGAAAAGTTAAGCAAAAGGGAAATTATTGGAATGTTATTTAGGGATGCAGAATTGCTGAGATTCTGGAAGCCAGGCTTAGAGAAGCAGGCACCAGGAGAGCTCCAGAGAACCAAAAAAGAAGAAAGTTAAGCCCCTGGTTCACAGAGGAACTCCATCAGGACCATGTGCCATCCCTCATGAAGCGGTGAATGGCCTCTACCAGTTCTCCATCCTTGACTCACTCAACCAAATCCAAAGTTACTGGTAAACACACCACACAGGCACAAGTTATCTTTGCATCTGCTCCTTCCCCTGTTCTGAGTCAGAGAATGAGGAAGGAAATATCCAGTCCCTCCACAAAGACTACAAACAGTAGGGGAAATTTCATATCCCTGGTAATTTGGGGGTATTGTTAGGAAGGCAGAATGGAAGTTGACAGCCCCCAAATAGTAAATGATCACTCCAAGCCCCTGAGATGTGCCAGGCATCCTTCTAGACTCACTTTCCCTGCTAGGAACCTCTGATACAGAAATACCACTAGGGGGAGATTTAAGAAAGCTTTGATTTATTATTTCACTTATAAACTTGAAAATGTGAAGATTTTCTATTGTTAATTTCTTCTAGTCTGCAGGAAAAAAAAATACTATTTTCTTCTTCTAGTTCTCCACACTTTGCTTGGCTGGTACAAAAGTCCTTTTATGTATTTACCCCGTAGGAGCCTACCACGGATTGAAGTATCTTCTCAGCAACACAACATGAGGGTTATCTTCAAAGTTTCAAAGCTTGTTTTAAGTTTATTTGGCTCTGGGTTCCTTAGCTGCAAGGTGTAGGGGTGTGTGTGTGTGTGAGAGAGAGAGAGAAGGAGGGAGGGACAGAAAGGGAGAAAGAAAGTAGGCAGAGAACAAAGAGAAAGGAACAAAGAAGATAGAAATCAAATTCCAAACCTAAATTACTGAAATAAATCAATGCTTCTCTTGAACTCACAAACTCGAAGTCTGCATACCTTCCATCCACTTAAGAGCTTCTAAAAATTTAAACAGTTGAACAAAGAGTTTTAATGCAGCTGCAAAAGAATGGAAACCAAACTGTGAATACCTTTCCCGTAATGAAGCCAGGGTTTTTGCCTTCATTTTAATAAACACCACAGAATAAATAAGACCCTAGAACAAGACACTGTGGCATCATCCTATGTCAAGAAACAACTTCTAACAAAATCTCCTCTAAATTCAGTTGAAAGTGGAGAAACATTTGCAATTTGTTGTTGGTAAGAATCAAATCTCCCAACAGAGGGTTATGTTTATTCTTACTTTGCTACACACCCTGGAGTGTATGATTATCTCCTAGATCCCCTAACCCAAAGCAGACCTGTTGAGAAGGGTTTGTTGCTCAGGCTCCTCAACTCAGTCTCCAGGAAGGTTTTGTCTTAGCTTGCTTCCACTTCTAGCCCAACTCACACGCTCTGCTCTCCCACTGTATTCTAGCCATCCTGGGCTATTGTGTCTAGTCACGCATGGCTCTCTGGCCTGGGCACCTTTGCATTGACTGTTTAATAAACCTGAAATGCTTCTCCTCTGGTCCGGCCTTTTACAGAGAGGCTTCCCCTTGACTGGCTGTCCCCATCCCATTATTTTCTGTTGTGGCACTCTGCGTATGTCACCTACAGTCCTCGTCTCACTCTGTAACTAATTCATTGGCATATTTTTTACTTGCTTACTCTCTGCCTCTCCAATAAAACATAAGCTACTAGAGGTAAAAGACTCTGAACTTCAGGAAGAGCCTGGGTTAGAGTGGATACTCCTTGGTATCCACTCCCGAAATATGAACGGGACACTAGAATTTGAGACTGTGCTTTCCTGTGAGTCAGAGTTGCCCAAGAACGAAGGAGACCAAAAGAACCCATAACTCTGTGGATGAAAGGATGATCACTCACTCCTGTGAGAGGATGTGGCTTTGGGAGATAGAGACTCGTGTGTGGGAGGGGCTGTTAAATGGAAAAGGTGATTTAGATGCTCTGACATTATGCCTGCAACTGAAAGCAGATGACGATCCAAAGAAGGAGGTGAGAAGCTTCAGGTTGCTTCTAACTAGGAAAAGCTGCCCAGAAGTCAGTCTATTCCAAAAGGGATTAACAATATTAAGTAAGAGAGTATGAGACCACAAAAATTCAAAGACAGGCTATTCTTAGTAACTTGCTACATGTCAAAGTCTGTTATGAACCTGCTTTGAACACTGAAAAGCTGGGTGCCTGAATTAGCAGAGAACAGAGGCAAATAAAAGTAGCCAAGCAGAGTTATCATGTCCAGATAAGAGGCTCCTGGCCCTTTTTTGTGCTTTGCTGTTCTTTGTCCTCCAGTCATTCTGATATTGTTGGGTTTAATCTATTTATGGCCATTAACTAATCCATGTTTTATTATTGATAAAAATCAAATAAATGAATATTTAGTCTTTGGGAAGGAAAACTGGAAAATAAAACTTTCCAAGAACAGCCAAGTCATAAGAAAAACATCATAAGTGTGATCTGCCAGGTAAAACTCTGATGCAACTGAAATTGTACAACTTATTTGAAAATTTCTATGTAGTAAAAATTTACTGGGATTTTTTTTTTTTGGTGTGTAGTTCTGTGAATTTTAACAAATTTATAGAGTTCTGTAACCACATTCAGGATATGGCAAAACTAAATTTTAATATGGACAAGGGTAAATTTTAAATATTATATTTAGTGGGATATTTTTAACTAGCTTTGGCTAATGTGAACAAATCTCTTCCCCCTCCACACTGCTCATCCTTCCCTGCCTTATATTAGTTTGTCCCATTCATGAATTTGGAAGCTTTTCCTCTGTAGCTAGAAGATGGGGCTCTGATGAGGGCAGAAGCTACAGTGAAAAGAAGAGAAAAATGGAGGATATGGAGTGGCCTCTCACCCCACCAGATTCCTTGGACTGGTTTGAGTTGTAGCAAGAAGGGATTGATTAGAAGCAGAAACCAACAGGAGCCCTCAGGAAGGATTTGAGAGAGGCTGGGCACAAGTCAAGACCCTGTGTTTAGGATTCAACTAGTAAAGCAGAGCTCAGACCCAGGGAGGAAGCCTGTCTGTCCTTGTACCTGAAGAGGCAGGTCATTCAGAACCAGACCCCTTGGCACAGACGCTGGCAGTCCCAGGAAGGGTAGAGGCAGCAAGGACCTGTCACCAAGAAGCGTAGAAGGCTATAGAAGTGGTCAGAGCAAAGAGGGACAAGGTGAGTATGGATGAGATCACTGGATTCTAGGTATTTGTGTGGAATCATTTTGGGGTCTCCCACAGATAATAAGGTGGCACTTACAATATGATGGTTGGGCTTCACTGGTGGCTCAGATGGTAAAGAATTCACCTGCAATGCAGAAAACCTGGGTTCGATCTCTTGGGTTCGGAAGATCCCTTGGAGGAGGGCATGGCAACCCACTCCAGTATTCTTTCCTAGAGAATTCCCATGGACAGAGGAGCCTGGTGGGCTACAGTCTATGGAACTGCAAAGAGTCGAACATGACTGAGCAACTAAGAACAGCACAGCACAGCACATAACAGGATGGTTAGTGAAGGATTTCAACTCTCATTTTATGTTTAAAGAAGGGCTACCTGCGTAACTAGGGGGTTGGCTAGGTGTCCCAAATATCTGTTTCACAAATGATTTACTAGTTTTCTATGTGGTAGGCCCTATGCTCAACTATGAGAATATGGTGAATAAGATAAGAGGATGGATCCTTCTTTTCAAAGCACCCAGAGCCAATCAGAGGAGACAGGGTTGGGCACAGATAATTTCAACACATTGTAAATGTTAATAAGGTAAGCATAGGTGGTAAATAGAGCTCATTGTATTTATTATTGCTATTATTTTATTATTACATAACAAATACTTATTAAGTGCCTACTATTTGCTAGTCAATCACTATGAAAGTTTAAGGAACTTGGTATTAAGATGACATGACATGGCTGGAAAGTGTCAGAGTCAAGGTTAGAATTAAGGCTGTCTGAATTTAAAGACTTTGCCAAATCAACTGTGAAAAAAAAAATCATAACAATAATAGCAATGATATATAAACAATGTTAATTGTTGATGTGTTATATGTATTGGGCATTTATCTATGTCAATGTGCATTAGTCACTCCATCGTGTCCAACTCTGTATGACCCCATGGACTATAGCCCTCCAGATTCCTCTGTTCTTGGAATTCTCTAGGAAAGAATCCTGGAGTGGGTTTCCATTCCCTTTTCCAGGGGATCTTCCCAACTCAGGAATCAAACCCAGGTCTCCAGCATTGTAGACCTGGAATCTGTAGGCAGATTCTTTACCATCTGAGCCACCAGGGAAGCCCAAAGTATGTGTTAGTCACTTCAGTCCTGTGTCACTCTTTGTGACCCCATGGACTATAGCCGTCCAGGCTCCTCTGTCCATGGAATAGTCCAGGCAAGAATACTGGAGTGGGTTGCCATTCCCTCCTTCAGAGGATCTTCTTGACTCAAGGATTAAACCTGGGTCTTCCATATTGTAGGGGAGTCTTCACTATCTGAGCTACCAAGGAAGCCCAAAGTGTGTGTTTGTCATGTGTGACTCTTTCTGACACCATGATTATAACCCACCAACCTCCTCTGTCCATGGAATATTCCAGGCTAGAATCAGACTGAGTTGCCATTTTATTCTCCAAGGGACCTTCCCAACCCAGGGATCGAACCTGAATCTCCAAATTAAAGGACACTTGCTCCTTGGAATAAAAGCAATGACAAAACTAGACAGTGTATTAAAAAGCAGAGACATCACTTTGTCAACAAAGGTCCATATAGTCAAAGCTTTGGTTTTTCCAGTATTCATGTATGGATGTGAGAATTGGACCATAATGAAAGCTGCGTGCCAAAGAATTGATGCTTTTGAATTGTGGTGCTAGAGGACTCTTGAGAGTCCCTTGGTCAGCAAGGAGATCAAACCGGTCAATCCTAAAGGAAATCAACCTTCAATATTCATTGGAATGACTGAAGCTGAAGTTGAAGCTTTGGGGATCAGATGTGAAGAGCTGACTCATTGGAAAAGATCCTGATGCTAGGAAAGATTGAAGGCAGGAGAAGAACAAGGCATCAGAGAATGTGATGACTGGATGACATCACCAACTCAATGGACATGAGTTTGAGCAAATTTCAGGAGACAGTGAAGGACAGGGAAACCTGGTGTGCTGCAGTCCACGGGGTCACAAAGAGTTGGACATGACTTAGCAACTGAACAACAGCAACACTTAAACTATCTCATACTATTCCAAGAACTATTATTCAGAGAGAAACAATAAAATCAGGCTGAATTTTTGATGCATGAGAAAGCAAAACAGGGCCAGGATATTATGGAGAAACAATCCAGCTTGATGTTAAGACTGTCTCAACATTTGGAGCCGTCTAGCACTATAGGTACCAAAGCACAGGTTGAATGCCATCTTCCAGGAATGCTGAAACAAGAACTCCTGTTCCAGATGCAAGGTTCAACATCACCTCTGCTACTTCCCCAGCTCACTGATTTTCTTATGTTGAAGTTTGAAAAGCTCAGTCTCTTTTGCCAGTACCTTCTCTGGCTAACACTTAAATGTCAAAACTTTTACTCTTCTTTCACTCTCTGTAGGCCCCTATACTATTCTATCCACTGTGTTTGTTTTATAATTATCATCTGTATGCTAACAGGTACCAAACTCCAGCCCAGAATTCTTTTCAGAGCTCCAGTTATATCTCTTGAATGTAAGATATCCAGGCTGCTGGTCTTGGGAATACTTGGTCTAATTTGGCCTAGATGACCATGAAAGAGATCTCTCTGTGGAAAAACATAAAAAGAGGTGAATCGGTTTAAACAAGATCTTAGAAAACGTACAGAAATGTAACAGTGTTTGGTGGTATTTAAAAACAGAAGGATTTGGGGACTTCCCTGGCAGTCAGTGGTTAAGACTCCACACTTCTTAGAATTTGATCCCTGATCAGGGAACTAAGATCCCGCGTGCCTTGTGGTATGGAAAAACAAAACAACAAAAACAAAAGGAGGGATTTGAACTTGAGTGGCACAGACTTGCTTCTTTGACCACCTGGAAAGAAGCATAATGTAAGCATACCATTTGAATGTTCACGGACAAAATAATATCACAGTGATTTTAGTGTTATTTTCAGCCTGGAGATAGTTAAGAACGCTTAACTAAGATGGTCAGATTGTGTATTTCTCAACCTCAACATTGTATGAATAACAGTACAACTGACAAAGTTTGAGAGGTAAAAGTGAGAAGGTGTGGTAAATGAAAGCAGGTGTGGTAAATGTCCTTATCATACAGCTTGGGAATCAAGAGAATCCCTGTGATTAACGGAATGAGAAATGAAGGTTTAATTGTGTTATTTAAAGTTGTAGAGGTGACCACAGAAGGAATCAAGACTATGATATTGGGAGGTCAATAACCACAAATGAAGAAATTAAAAAGTGCCCTTCTCTGACAGTGAAGTATGGATTACAAAATCATGAAATGCTCCAGCCATCTCTGTCATTCTAGGCAGAGCCAGTCTAGGGGTAAAAACAATGCATGAGGACGATGAGCCAGAGAAATGAACAAAAGTCCAAATGATGCCATCATCAGTGGTATCAAACTGTACATGGGGCCATAGATAAACCTTGACTTATTTAGTTATGTAAAGCAATATATTTCCTGATTGCCTACACAGTATTCTTCATCTATTTCTATGGGCAATAAAATCTCAGTTTTATTCAGTGGGGCACTGATCCCATATAAATATTCTCAACCCCCAGCACTGGCCAATGAAATTTAAACAGATGTGCTGTAAGGAACTTCCAGGAAGACTCCTTCAAGGTTCTTAATGTAGCTAGAGCATGCTGTGTTTCTCTTGCTCCTTCCTCCTTCCTGGTGTGTGGATGGAGGAGTTTCAGCAGCAAGCATTTTGAAACCTTGAAAATGGAAGGCATGAGGAAGTAGGAAAATAACAGAGCCCAGGTCCCTGATGAATGTAGAGCGTACATAGCAAAGACTGAGTGTGTATCTTTAGGCTTCCTTTTACCCAAGAAAATAAATGATAAAGTGTTAAAGTTTCTATTAATTTGTATTTTCCACTATATTCAGTAAATCTTTTCCTAACCAATATAGCTGGTGTTTCTATAATTTGAAAAATTGAACAATCCTGAAAGATTAACTGAAACAAAAAATCCTCTTCTCTGGAGACCACTGATTCTCAGATAGTTGAAAAAGTAGCCAGATGACTATCACTTTTCCTATAAGCACTACATTATTTTATTTTTGAAACTTTGACATAAAAAATTAAAAAAGGAAGACAATATAACAAGTCATGGAAAGGCCACAGAGTAAGAAGTAAACACTAAAATACATGATTTAAGGGAGCTCTAGGGCTACCACTTATGAAAATTAATGTTATATAGAACCCAGGATAATTCTCCATCTAAGGGAAATTTTAAATTATGGAAGAAATAACTAGAAAGCATTGTGTTCATGTATATACACACACATAAATATATTCAAACAGGTCTCATAGGCTATTAAATGATATGTAAAAATGTTCACAAAATAATATGGAGAGAAAAAAGTGGAATGCCTAACAGCACATTTAATAGCATCCTACTTGTAGAAATGACTGTGATACAGGACTAAAAATCTATGAGGAATTTTCTGGTATTTCCCAAAATATTAGCAGTGGTTGTCTCTGGGTGGCAGAATCATAATTCATGCTTGCCTTTTTGTCTTACACGTTTCAGTATTTGTCAAATTTTCTACATTGAGTATATCTTATTTGATAATCAGAAAAAAGCAACATATAATACTTTTTTCCAAATGTGTTTAAAAATAATTTTTAATTAAAAGGAGTCCTGAGCATTGATAACATAGCTATTTTGGAATACCAGCTGGTATCAGTTGTATCGAGGGAGATTAAAGCAGGGGATATGACCACACCTGGTCTCAGAGTGATGGGAAATGAAGCGTCCTGGCCCCAAAGGCTAACTCGCTGTCCTCATAGTCATGCCAAGGGCCGCACTCTGAGGGTTCAGAGCAGCAGGTATAGCCTGAGACAAAGCTGCTTAAGCAGGGAGTGCAGCCCACATACTCTAAACAGCAACTCACCTCCATGTAGGGAAAGATAGACCCAGGCAGCCAGGTTTTACTGTGGCTTCTTTCATCTTCTGGCCAGGAGTGGACCCGAGAAAGTGGAGTCAGGAAGACGGAGGAGCACGTGACAGGGGCATGAAGTGGCACATGCTTAGGGCTGGTGTCCTTCTGCACACACAGGTGATAACAAAGCCTGGCTTTGTGTGTTTTATGGCTTCTAGTATCTTTCTGATCCAGAAGGCAGCCTGGGTCATAAAGCACCCTGGGGAGAGAACATGAAAGAAAGTACAAAGTTGATAAAGATATTCTCTCATGTTGGCACCAGTAAGTACAATAAACTCCAGATTAAGAACACAGAGTCAAAGAGGAGCCTTTGACATGAATTAGCCAATTGACTTTTAAATACAAAGCAAAATCATCATAATCTTAAGAGGAAAATGAAGTAAATTTTTTAAAAGGTAAATATTTAATTTGAAGTCCCTTCTCTAGCTTCATTTTATAGTCTAAAAAATGAGATAATTAGGTAAGATCAACCTTTTTACACTTTTTGGTAAGTTACACAGTAAAATTACTGGAAAGGCATGATTCCAGTGTAAGATTGACACCAGTTCATTAACATTAATCCTCTTGTGTGCACTTGTCATGAATAGTTTAAAGCAAAAATAAACAAATGGGGCCTAACTAAACTTAAAAGCTTTTGCACAACAAAGGAAAGCATAAACAAAATGAAAAGACAACCTATAGCATGGGAGAAAATATTTGCAAATGATGCTACCAACAAGGGATTAATCTCCAAAATATACAAACAGCTCATACAGCTCTATATTAAAAAAAAAAAAAAATCAAACAACGGACAGAAAACCTAAATAGAAATTTCTCCAAAGAAGGCATACAGATGGCCAAAATGCACATGAAAAGACGCTCAACATTACTAATTATTAGAGAACTGGAAATCAAAACTACAATGATGCATCACTTCACACCAGTCAGAATGGTCATCATTAAAAAGTCTACAAATAATAAATGCTTGAAAGGGTGAGAAGAGAAAGAAATCCTCCTACACTGTGTGTAGGCATTTAAACTGGTGCAGCCACTATGGAGAACAGTATGACGGCTCTTTCAAAAGCCAAAAATAAACTACCATATGATCTGCAATCCCCCTCCTGGGAATATATCCAGAGAAAAACATGGTCCAAAAGGATACATGCATCCCAGTGTTCATAGCAGCACTACTTCAGTAGCCAAGACATGGAAGCAATCTAAATGCCCATTGACAGAGGAAGGGATAAAGAAGACATGGTACATATATACTATGGAATATTACTCAACCATCAAAAAGAATGAAATAATGCCATTGGCAGCAACATGGAGGCAGTTAGAAATTATTACACTAAGTTAGCCAGACAGAGATAGACAAACATCATATGATATTATTTATATGTGAAATCTAGAGAAATAATGCAAATGAACTTATATACAAAACAGAAATATACTCAGATACAGAAAACAAACTTATGGTTACCAAAAGAGGGAGGAAGGATAAGAAGGATAAAATAGGAGTTTGGGATTAACATAAACACACTACAATATGTAAAATAGATAATGAACAAGGACCTACTGTATAGCCCAGGGAACTATACTCAATATTTTGTAGTAATCTATACAGGGAAAAGATGTAAAAGAGAATATATATATTATATATATAATATATATGTGGCTGAATCACCTTGCTATGCATCTAAAATTAAAAACATTGTAAAGCCACTATACTTCAATTTTAAACAGCAAAATATGTCCTCTGTTTTCTACTCAAATTCTCACAAGGTTTATGTCATGCCTTCTCCTAAGCACAAATGTTTTCCCACTCTTACCACACAGCCTTCCTCAATAAGACCTCTCAGGTGCCAGGACCTTTTCCCAATATTCCTTTTCCTTCTAGCTTCTGCCTCCTCCTTTTTCTAATAATAATGACAGTAATGACAATAAATAAATTGTGAACAATTCATCTGACTCCTTGGGAACAAAACCCAGAATGCTTCTGATTTTTTTTTTTTTAAAGAGCAAATCTTTTAAAATTTCTTAGTGGCTAAGGACAAAGATGGTCTCTTAATTCACCACTGACTCCTAGGACCTGGTACAGCATCAGGCAGACAGAGGACACTCAATCATCTTGTAAAAATAGTGAATGAGCTCATGAATTCTTCAAGCCCACTAAAGATAAGTACTTTATCCCTGCTCTCACAGAATTCCCCTCCTTGAGGACTTTTATGCATCATGGACTCATCAGAAGCCAATATTATTTACCAGAGGCCTGTGAGGTAATATGCATGTTCATTTAAATTGCACAAATTCAATTTTATATGTTTGTCAAAAATAGAGAAAAACAATTTAAATACATTAAGGCAATTCTGCCCTCCATTTCCTTCAAGAACTGTGTGTCTTAGACTTAACACGAGATGAGAGAAATGAATTTCATTTCCCTCATTTGATCTCAGTTTTCCTGCACATTTGTCGAAATGAACATCTCATTGTGCTAAGTGTGATTTTACTGTCTAAAGTGATACATTTTTTATATAACATATCCCCTAAATACAAACAACCAGTCATCTGATACTCATTTAAGGAGCTACAATTGATTTTCAGCTGGAGAAGAAATCAGTTGAGTTAGGTTTATTCTGAGATAGAAGGTTGCTTTCCAATGTTGTCCCTTACAAGGATTCTATCGACACTGCAATTTTTGCCCATATATATTATTTTCACATTTCAACTAACTTTGGAGACCAAGTCTAAGATACAACTGCATTGTAAAATGTCTACAATATCTGGAAAGAGTGATTTTCAATGTGTGTGAATATGTGTATGAGTGTTCCTGTGTGTTCCAGGACACGTGGGTGTATATTGCTGTGACAGGTAAGATGGTTTAGGCAGAATGGAAACTCACTTTCCATCACAGAGCGTAACATTTTGTCACCTTCCTTTGGTAGTTAATAAAGTCAATTTTGCAATAATTGTAGAGATCCTTGTTGCAAGAGAATGACTTTTTCCTTAAACTGGGTGTATGTTTTTACAAAGAGAAAATGAGATCAGAATTGGAGGTAAAGTTAGTTGAGGAGTTATTTCATGATACAGTGGCTACCAGAGAAAGGTAGATTCAGTGAGAGAGAACCACAGAAGTATACCCATGGCATCTATGTCTTGAAAAGTTCTTGTATTCCATCATTCATAGGAATTGAAGCTACACAGAGAGCATCCAAGTTACAAACTTTGTAACACTGAACAAGCTACTTCCCCTGCATGCACTTCATCTCTAAAATGAGCATAACTATGGTACCTACCTCTTGGTGTTACAGTAAAGATTAAATGAGATAATATATGTAAGTGCTAAGGTATTAATTCATTATCAGGCATGAAAAACTTACTCAGTAATGAGTTATTGTTATCACTCTTCTATCATAAAATGAAGGACAAGATTAGACTGTCCCTCCCAGTTTTGATATTTTAGCATATCACTGTCCAATAGAAATACATAAGCTACATAATTTTAAATTTTCTAATAGCCATATTTTAAAAAGAAGAAACAGGCAAAAGTAATTTAAAATATGTTTTATTTAATTATATATATATATGTAAGATCATTTCAGCCTGTAATCAATATAAAACCCATTAATGAGATACTTTGCATTCTTTTTGTTGTACTCAGTATTTGAAGTTGAGTGTGGATGTCACTTAGAGCTGAGTGGTAAAGAATCCACCTACCAATGCAATAGATGTGGGTTCGATCCCTGGGTTGGGAAGAGCCTCTGGAAAAAGAAATAGTAACCCACTCCTGTATTCTTGCCTGGAAAATTTCATGGACAGAGGAGCCTGGTGGGACTACATTCCACGGGGTTGCAAGAGTCAAACACAACTTAGCAAGTAAATGACAACAATGTGGGCATTAGGAAGTTCTACAGAGGAAATAGAGAGCTTCCCTTAATTCAGTGACTCAAGTAAGTGAAGGTCAACTATAAAAATACCTGTAGCAACTGAGATGTAGATGTTCTGTGTTGTTGGTTGATAGATAACATGATGACACTTAGTGTGCACGCATGCTAAGTTGCTTCAGTTGTATCTGACTCTTTGCGACCCTAACGACTGTAGCCCATCAGGTTCCTCTGTCCATGGGATTCTCCTGGCATGAATACTGGAGTGGGTTGCCATGCCCTTCTCCAGGGGATCTTGTCAACCCAGGGATCAAACCTGCATCTCTTAAGTCTCCTACATTGGCAGGCAAGATCTTAACCACCAGCACCACCAGGGAAGCCTGATGACACTTAGAGCAGACCTCAATTCAAACGAGTTGCATTTCATGTGCCCAATAGCCACACTTTGCACGTTGAACAGCACAGTTCTAGAATAACAATGAGTTCAGTTTTAAACTTACTCAATTTGCTTTGCCTAAAGGACATGTAGAAAGCAATGCCTCCAAGTTACTTGAAGATTAAGCATTGAGACCTTGGATGAGAAATTAGGCTAGAAATGGAAATGAAGAAGTTATTCACACTGTTAATGTCATAAATATGGATGACCACCACCAAGCTTGAAATCCTTCCTAGGGGATCATCCATTAGGTTAAGGCATTATTAGTTATATCCACAAAAAGTTACAGGAAAATACATTACCTTGAATAATGGCTGCTACGACTACTTGGATTTCTCCATGGGTTGGTGAGAGAGCAAGAGAAATTACATTATGCTTGCATTCCTGATCAAAGCTCAGTTACTTAACAGTGACTGTGTCCTATTTATTTTTAATAAAAATTAAAAGTTAATAGGCAAGCAGAATTGTAGCAAGCATCAAAGGAATGTAAAAATAGTTTTATGTTAGTACTTGAACCAGAAAACACTGACAATGAATTGTGAAGCAAAAGAGACAAACATGATGTGTGCGTGTGTGTATGTGTGTGTGTATGCGCATGCACGCAAGCATGTGCATATATGACCAGTGGGGCCACATGATCTGCTCAGGAAGCACTGACTTTGCTGTTGACCCAGGAATCCAGAAAGATTTCTAGGAGACACACACTGGAAGCCCAGGATGTAACAGGCAGACAGAATTTCAGATCAGGAACTGAGAAGATATCAAAACTGTCACCAGTGATACTCCGGTTGGTCTGCCCTAAAGGGGCTGTCTAACGAGCCTTCTCACAGCCCATGCAAAAGAGTCCCCTGAAATTAAACCCTTTTCAGGGCTCTACACACAGTGGAAACTGCTTATTCTCATGGCATCCATCTATGACAACTAGATTGTGGAATGTAAAATGATCACACCTTTGAATCAATTTATTTTGTCTTCTGATTGTAAAATGGACAGATTAAGTTACCAGATGCTGATTTTACCATACCTAGGCTTGGAGTCTGGCTCTACCATCTGACCTGGAAGCTAAACTCTCTAAACCTCAGTTTACTAAAATGAAAACATGACAGCCTGTCATTTACAGGGATGTTGCAATGTAAGGCTTGCACGAGGTATCCAAACCCCTAGGCTCAGAGCCAGGCATCTTGTTGTTATTACACTTTGCTCTAAACTCCCTCTTTGCAAGGTTTTGATTTGGCAGATCATAACCAAGAATAAGCATTTGGATCATTCTATACATTTTGCTCCATATTATGCATTTAATTATTTTGGGTGGTTGAGGGGAAAGAATCAATAAAAATGCCAACAAGGAGGACAATTTTTAAAAACGTTATAACCAAATTCAAACATAAAAATAGAAGGGGAAAAATGTATTCTAGCTTCATGAGGAGAATCTTTAAGGTAACATTATGAACCCACTGGGACACAAGAGAATCTTCTGGGGATGGGAATTCAACAGAAGGAAATTAAGTTCTGAGCCTCATTCAAGGGAGTTTAGCTATTAAAATATGAACATATGGCCTCACGTATCAGATAGCTCCTGGCCCTGAGAAACTATTCTGGCTTCCCCTTCTGAAGTACGTAGAAGAGAAGCCAGAATAGTTTTTCAGGGCCAGGAACTGTCTGATACGTGAGGCCATATGTTCATATTTTAATAGCTAAAAGAGCTCCCATTTCCTTCTGGCTCTCACATCTTAGGATTCTAGGTCTGTGGCAGGATTGAGATCTGCAGATTCAATTAATGAGCATTTGACAAAATGACAATAATTATCTTCTGAAGGTCCTTCTCTGCCTAGGAAGAGAATCCTCCCTATCATTCTTGGGATTATAGGATCCAGGATCAAAAGGAAACCATGTGGGGTGAGGGTAACAGGAAGAATGTGAGGATTTGGGGACAGAGAGGGCAGAGAAACTGGAAAGGGGAATCTGCAGTTTGACAGGTGGCTGGGAGAAAGCAGGAAAAGGGGGAATTTGAAAGTCCCTAGGGTTTATGTTTCCGCTTCAGTTACTGAGACAAATTTACAAATTTGTTTTTAAATGATTGTAGACAACTGGGTGTGTTTTGATAAAATGCCAGCCCTAGACCAACCAGGGCACCACCCCACTCCATCCCACCCTCTAACCTGTGGCACTATCAGCTTTCCCATTGGCTGCAGAGAGGCCAGGAGTCACCTGGGCAGGTTCACCCCCTTTCAGATGGATACACCCCTCCCAACCCTACATGCACTCTAAAGTAGTCTCTTAAATGGGATTATTGAAGATATCCCAAAAGTGGCTTTTTGGTCTGGGAAAAACCTAAAATGACAAAAGTTTAGTTATTTCCTTTTCTTATATAGTTCACAGTTTTCTTGGCCTAGACTCATGTCCATCCTTTGCAGAGGACATAACCAATGGGCAGAATATATTTTTTTATTTTGGGGAGATCTGATTCCTTTCATTATTTTTCCTTATGTGTTTCAACTCTTCTTAATGCTTTTATGTTGAAATGGGAAAATAACTGATAAATGATGACAGATTTCCTCCCACTCTTCTCTCCTCTCCATTTTTCGGGGTAACTTCAGGACAATATTCAAACAATTTAAGCATTGTCTCTTTAGAAGCTCTCTTGACATCTCTGTTTAACACACAGCACCTTGTGCAAAGATTATCACATCACTTATTACACTGTGTTGAGATGTACAATGCACCCCAGATCTCTCTGGTAAGCAGAACGAGATAGCTCATTCACCTCCTTTTCCACAATGCCAGGCACAGCATCTGGCACTTAGCAAGTCCCAGCAAATACTTGTTGTTCTCAACCACCTGTTGAACAATGAATTTTGAAGGAGCTCTTGAAGAATCCCTTATGGTCCAATTTCCTTTACTGAAGCCCAAAGGGGTGTGGAAAATAAGGAAAGTACCTCTCTATGTTCCTATGGCAATCAAAATAAACACAGCAACAATTAGAAATGACAGCTTATAAAATTATGGCTTTTTGTTACTTACAGAGCTTACTTCTTTTATCTTAATTGTACAATTTATTGCATGGTGCTATGGGCCACATACTTATGCCCCCCTACCCCGAAATTTATTTGTTGAAATCCTAACTCCCAATATGACAGTGGGACCTTTGGGGATGTAATTAGGTCATGAGGATGGAGCTACCCTGAAAGGGATTTGTGTCCTTCTGAGAACAGACAGAAGCTAAAAGATTGTTCTCTCAGCCACGTGAAGATGAATGAGAAGACGGCAGTCTGCCAGCTAGGAAGAGGACTCTTGTCAGACACCAGAACTTCAGGGACCTTAATCTTGGACTTCCCAGCCTCCAGAACTGTGAGAAGGCAATTTCTGTTATTTAAGCCTCCTACCCTATGATATTCTGCTATAGCAGCCCGTGGTGACTGTAACAGAAAATATATACATATGTGTATAAACAGGTCCCTGCAGGGTCTGTATCTATGCCCATCTCTCTTCTTTTTGTTTATTCATTCAGACATGTTTAAACAAGTGCTAATAATAATGTTCCAGACACCATGATCAGCTCTGGGGACAGAACCCTGACCAAGAGAAATTCTTCCTTCAACAAGTTCACAGTCAACAGAAGAAACAGATAACTTAAAAAGCAAGCAAACAAAACACATTCTTGCCGACTGCCCAGGGGAGGTAGAGAAACTACAAGGAGCTCTCATGGAAACTGACGGAGGGAGAGTGCGGATGGGCCTCTCTCAGGAAGAGGCTTCTAGGATGCCAAGGGTCTGGTCTATGAAGAGCTGGTTGTTGTTGTTTACTCCTAAGTGAGTCATGTTATGCTCGACTCTTTGTGACCCCATAGACTGTAGCCTGCCAGGCTCCTCTGTCCATTGAATTTCCCAGGCAAGAATACTGGAGTGGCTTGCCATTTCCTTCTCCTGGGCATCTTCCCCACCTAGAGATTGAACTTGCATCTCCTGCCCTGGCAAGCAGATTCTTTATCACTGAGCCACTAGGGAAGCCCCTGTGAAGAGCTGGGAGAGGACTGTTCCAGGCAGGTGCAAAGAGCTACAAGCAAAGTCATGGGGTTGAGGAATGCAAAGAAGTTTCATGGGTCCCTTAGCAGAGTACAAAAGAAGGAAATTGACTAGTGTGGTGGAGAGAAATTCAGTCACCGAAGTGTTATTAGCAGGAGTGTGTTATAATCCAGTATATATTTCAAAGATTCTGTGGTTGCTCCATAGAGAACAGTTTTGACAGGATGAATAACAAAATGTGAAAGTCAGGCATGAGATTTTCAAGAATTTCAACAAGAGATGGTGGTTTAGACAAGTATAGTGGCAGGAGAGACAGGAAGATGTGAATGTGCTTGGGGAATATTTTGAAAGGACTTCTTGTGTCATGCCTCTATTCAAAACCCTTTGATAGCTCTTCTTATGACTCAGAGTGTAGGGCAAGGGTCCTGCAGGATGTCCCTCTCCTCACCTCTCTGCTCTCATCTCCCGCTCATTTGCTCCATTCCAACCACACTCACCTCCTTGCTGTTTCTTGAACATTAAAGCCATGTTATCAGTTCTTCTGTTCCCTCTGCTTGAAATAATTTTCTCCAGGATGTCACCATTTTCCTCTCATGGTTCACTCTCTCAAATCTTTCCACCTTTGCACAAATGAATCTCATCAAATCCCTCACTGACCATGTTCTTTGAGATTACATGTCCCTACACTGTCAGTCCTTATAACCCTTCTGTCTTAATGTTCTTCTTGGCACTTGCCACCTTCTAACATGTTGTCTTATTTTGTTTTTTATCTTGTTCATTGTCAAACTCCTTGCAATAATGTGGAACAAAGTCTGCTACATGATAGGGACTCAGTAAATTTTGCTTTATAAATGTAGGGGGTCAGGGAAGGAATCAAGAATGACTCCCAGGTTTTGGGTATAAACAATTGGGTTATGCTTTTTAGCAAGATGTGAAAAACTAGGGGGAGGATTGTTTTTATTTTATGATAGAATGAAAACAAATTCAACACCATTTTATCCTATGATAAAGTTAGTGTTTAGAATAAAATGGGTTTGAACTCATTTTCTTCCAGAAAGTGGGAAATACTAATTTTGAAGAAACTTAGAAATCTCAATAGAACAGCTAAGGAGAGAGTTGAATTCTCCATCTCTCACCCTCTATCTATTCTCCCTCCTTCCCTCCACTACTTGCTCCCTTCCTACACACATCACTGGGCCTTCCTTATCCTGAACCAACCTCCTCTTTTTTTTCCAGAACAGGCTCTATATCCTAATTCTTTCCATGGGTGCCTACTAGCACTTCCTATATCTGTCACTTTCAACCACTCATAATCTGGTTTCTGAGACCCCTACACACAAACACAATGACTTCATCATAGAAGAAATCCTTCTACTAATTTTCCTTGATTCACTCTTCCAAACTACTCTTCCAGTTATAACTGCATGAAATATCCTCTGGGCTAATAAATCTAGAACAAACATACATTCCCCATCCACCTACTTGTTCAGGCTTTTTCTCTTCAGTAGGCTCACCTCATTCCTCTTTATTATCTTTTACAATTAACCATGGGATTTAAGCTACAGTGACATGAGATGACTAGTGGTTTTGGACCAAGAAGACTGCTAGAAAGCCTTTAGTGAGTAAACACTGGCAATTCACAGCAGAGCCATGAATTCATAGAAATGCACTCTTAATTGCTCCCTTAACACTCTCATCATGATGCTAAGCATCCTGCTCCTTGCTGTACTGTTAGAAGAGAACTCTTTCAATTTTCTGTTTGAATGACATACGGTTGCAGAGAGGATTAAATAGGGGTGTGCATGCATGTGTGCTAAGATGCTTCAGTCACGTCCAACTCTTTGTGACCCTGTGTATGGACTGTGGCCTGCCAGCCTCCCTGTGCATGGAATGCTCCAGGCAAGAATATTGGAGTGGTTGTTAGCCATCTGTATGTCTTCTTTGGAGAAATGTCTGCTTAGGTCTTTGGCCCATTTTTTGATCGGGTTGTTTATTTTTCTGGAATTAAGCTGCAGGAGTTGCTTGTATATTTTTTAGATTAATTCTTTGTCCATTGCTTCATTTGCTATAATTTTCTCCCATTCTGAAGGCTGTCTATTCACCTTGCTTATAGTTTCCTTTGTTGTGCAGAAGCTTTTAATTTCAATTAGGTCCCATTTATTTTTGCTTTTATTTCCAATATTCTGGGAAGTGGGTCATAGAGGATCCTGCTGTGATTTATGTCAGAGAGTGTTTTGCCTATGTTCTCCTCTAGGAGTTTTATAGTTTCTGGTCTTAGGTTTAGATCTTTAATCCATTTTGAGTTTATTTTTGTGTATGGTGTTAGTAAGTGTTCTAGTTTCATTCTTTTGCAAGTGGTTGACCAGTTTTCCCAGCACTGCTTGTTAAAGAGATTGTCTTTTCTCCATTGTATATTCTTGCCTCCTTTGTCAAAGATAAGGTGTTCATCACAGCACTGTTTATAATAGCCAGGACATGGAAGCAACCTAGATGTCCATCAGCAGACGAATGGATAAGAAAGCTGTAGTACATATACACAATGGAGTATTACTCAGCCATTAAAAAGAATACATTTGAATTAGTTCTGATGAGGTGGATGAAACTGGAGCCTATTTTACAGAGTGAAGTAAGCCAGAAAGAAAAACACCAATACAGTATACTAACACACAGATGTATAGAACAGTCTTTTGGACTCTGTGGGAGAGGGAGAGGGTGGGATGATTTGGGAGAATGGCAATGAAACATGTATAATTTCATATGTGAGACGAATCGCCAGTCCAGGTTTGATGCATGATACAGGATGCTCGGGGATGGTGCACTGGGATGACCCAGAGGGATGGTATGGGGAGGGAGGTGGGAGAGGGGTTCAGGATGGGGAACACGTGTACACTCATGGTGGATTCATGTTGATGTATGGCAAAACCAATACAATATTGTAAAGTAATTAGCCTCCAATTAAAATAAATAAATTTATATTTTTAAAAAGTTAAAAAAAAAAAAGAATATTGGAGTGGGTTGCCATGCCCTTCTCCAGGGAATCTTCCGGACCCAGTGATTGAATTTGTGTCTCTTATGTCTCCTGCCTTGGCGGATGGGTTCTTTACCACTAGCACCACCTCGGAAACCCAAATAGGGGTAATACGTGCAAAGCAATTAGGACTGTACCTGGCATCTAACAGATGCTCGATAAATGTTAAGTGTTCTGAACTATAAAAACCCTCTCCCTCTGCTTGCTATCAGACTGGGGCTCATCTAAAGAGAAGTCGCCCAAAAGGATTCTCAAGATCAAATGAAGCTTTCTCCTTCCTGCAAAATTTCAATTGCAACTTTATATGATAAAGCCTGTTAATCTTCATCTGCTTTCAGCCAGAAACATGATAAAGTAGTTGAACTTGATTTTTTTTTTCTATCGACCCTGAAAAATTAAGTTGAACAAAACAAGATGGTTAGTAAACTAAGAACCATGCATCTCAGACTTGGTTGTGGTCTCTCCACTACAGGAGTACAATGATAAGTATAAAGTGAGAATGTGAGCCCTGAATAACATCTTAGAGGTCATTTGTCTAATCTTTCATTTTCTTGTTCTTACAGGAAATTGAAGTCCAGAGGGAGAAAAGTAATTTGCCTAGGGTTATGTCGTGAGTTTGTGGAGGAAACAACGATGAAACCAAAGTTTCCAAATTGCCATGCAATACCCTTCAGACTTCCTTCTTTCACTGGCAGGAAATTCCCCACAGAGTTGTGGCCAAATTTCATTGTTGGGGTCTCATTCCACATAGGGACAAAGAAAGGGGATCCTCTGGCTGTGGAGGTTCCAAGACACTGACAGTACCCCCTCACTCATGCTAACGTCTTGGGAGCAGAGAGACAGCCAGAAACCAGAGCAAACTTTCTTGTTGGTCGGGGATTAATCCAGATTTGAACTGAGCCAAATGCCAATTTATAGAATCAAGAACAAGCCAAGGATGGGATAGGAATGGGGAAGGGAAGTGGTATGCACATTTCATGTTGTGCCTCCTTAAATCAAGGAACATATTTTTGTAATCTTGCATTTCTCAATATTCATTGAATGAATGAATAAATTCTCAGCCTTTCTTTGCTATTACCCTAAAACAATATGTTAAACACACTCTAAAACCCATCAGAGCATCAGACAGAGTTATATTAACCTGACAATGTAAAAAGTAGACAAAATTAAAAGCTGAAAAATGAAGTTGACCAAAAATTGTGTTTTTGACCAAAATAAAAGTATCTAATGAGCTCATTCTCCAGCTCATTTATCTTATCCAATGCAATTTCCCAGTTCCATGTTTGTCTTAAAAGTCTTCCTATTTTAACAATTTTTAGACAAACTGTACATAGTCCCTCCAGTCATGGAGGGAAAACAGTAATAAGATGATCACACAAATAAATGTATAATTAAAGCAATGTCAACCCACTCCAGTACTCTTGCCTGAGAAATACCATGGACGGCAGAGCCTGGTAGGCTACAGTCCATGGGGTCGCAAAGAGTTGGACACAACTGAGCAAATTCACTTTCACTTTTCACTTTCTTGCACTGGAGAAGGAAATGGCAACCCACTCCAGTATTCTTGCCTGGAGAATCCCAGGGATGGGAGCCTGGTGGGCTGCTGTCTTTGGGGTCACACAGAATCAGACACAACAGACGTGACTTAGCAGTAGCAGTAGCAGGAACAACAATGACCTGATTAACAGAGGTCAAGCTTTCAGAATGCGGGAAGTGATTGCCTGTTGCAACTCAGACTCTTTTTTATGTTCAGTTCCAACGGCTTTCACTTTAAGACCCAACCAAGACATTCTCCTATTGCCTCCACAGTTGGTCTGACTTTTCAAGTGCCATTTTTAGGGGGCCTGCTTCACTTCAAAGCAGGAACAAAAACAGACAAAAGGAAACTATATTTCATTCATTCATCAAACATTTATGAGGTCCCTGCTATGTTTCAAGCACTTTGACAGAGCTTAGGATACAGTGGGTGGCGAAAAGGATGAGTATGGTTTCTCTTCTGATGCTTTACAGTTTTGTAGGAGATCAAGTGCAATCACCTGCTCTCACAAATAAAGACATAAATGCAAATTATAAGTGGCCAAAAGTATAAGAACATATGAGAAAACATAATTGAATTCCCATTATGATTCTTGAAAGACTTTTCTAAGAACTGAAGTTCACAACCACTTCGTGAACTTCCAGATGTTCAAGCTGGTTTTAGAAATGGCAGAGGAACCAGAGATCAAATTGCCAACAGCCAATGGATCATCGAAGAAACAAGAGAGTACCAGAAAAACATTTATTTCTGCTTTATTGACTATGCCAAAGCCTTTGACTGTGTGGATCACAATAAACTCTGGAAAATTCTGGAAGAGATGGGAATACCAGACACCTGACCTGCCTCTTGAGAAATATGTAGGCAGGTCAGGAAGCAACAGTCAGAACTGGACATGGACAGCAGACTGGTTCCAAATAGGAAAAGGAGTATGTCAAGGCTGTATATTGTCACCCTGCTTATTTAACTTATATGCAGAGAACGTCATGAGAAATACTGGGCTGGAAGAAACACAGGCTGGAATCAAGATTGCCGTGAGAAATATCAATAACCTCAGATACGCAGATGACACCACCCTTATGGCAGAAAGTGAAGAAGAACTAAAGAGCCTCTTGATGAAAGTGAAAGACGAGAATGAAAAAGTTGGCTTAAAGCTCAACATTCAGAAAATGAAGATCATGGCATCCGGTCCCATCACTTCATGAGAAATAGATGGGGAAACAGTGACTGACTTTATTTTTCTGGACTCCAAAATCACTGCAGATGGTGATTGCAGCCATGAGATTAAAAGACGCTTACTCCTTGGAAGGAAAGTTACGACCAACCTAGCATATTGAAAAGCAGAGACATTACTTTGTCAACAAAGGTCTGTCTAGTCAAGGCTATGGTTTTTCCAGTAGTCATGTATGGATGTGAGAGTTGGACTATAAAGAAAGCTGAGCGCTGAAGAATTGATGCTTTTGAACTGTGGTGTTGGAAAAGACCCTTGAGAGTCGCTTGGACTGCAAGGAGATCCAACCAGTCCATCCTAAAGGAGATCAGTCCTGAATATTCATTGGAAGGACTGATGTTGAAGCTGAAACTCCAATACTTTGGCCACCTGATGCAAAGAGCTGACTCATTTGAAAAGACCCTGATGCTTGGAAAGATTGAGGGCAGGAGGAGAAGGGGACGACAGAGGATGAGATGCTTGGATGGCATCACTGACTCAATGGACATGGGTTTGGGTGAACTCCAGGAGTTGGTGATGGACAGGGAGGCCTGACGTGCTGCGGTTCATGGGGTCACAAAGAGTTGGACATGACAGAGCGACTGAACTGAACTGATTAAGGTATTATTGACATGTTAAAAAGCTTTACATATTTAGTATAAACAGCTTCAGTTCAGTTCAGTTCAGTCCCTCAGTTGTGTGCAACTCCTTGTTTTCCCCCTGTTCTTTGTATGTGTGTGTGTGTGTGTGTGTGTGTGTGTGTGTAGTAAGAATATTTAACATAAATATCTACCCTCTTACAGATTTATGCAATACAGTAATGCTAGCTACAGGCACCATACTGAAAACTGGATCTCTAGAACTTATCTTGCTTAACTGCAACTTTGTATCCTCTGGCCATCACCTCCCCATTTTTCCCTTCCCTTGGAACTCACCATTCTACTCTTTGCTTCTTTGAATTTGATTATTTTAGATACTGGATGTAAGAGAGATTATACAGTATTTGTCTTTCTCTGCTTGACTTATTTCAGTTAGCATAACATCCCCCAGATCTACCCATGTTGTTGCAAAGGACAGGGTTTCCTTCTTTTCCAAAGCTAAAAAACAACCACGTGTAAAAGAATGAAACAGGACCACTATCTCACACCATACACAAAATCAGCCAAAATGTAACACGTGCAACCATAAGACGCCTAGAAGAAAACATAGGTAGTAAGCAACTTGACATAAATCTTAGAGATAATTTTTGAATTTGACACCAAAAGCACAGAAAACAAAAGCAAAAATATACAAGTGGGTATACATCAAACTTAAAAGCTCCAGCACAGCAAAGGAAACCATTAACAAAAATAAAAAGGCAACCTATACAGTAGGAGAAAATATTTGCCATGTATCGTATAGGCTATATATCTCATAGGGGATAAATATTAAAAATATGTAAAGAACTCAAGCAATTTGATAGCAGATAAAGCAATAATATGATTTTTAAATGGACAAAGGACCTGAATAGACATTTCTCCAAAGAAGACAAACACATGGCTAATAAGTATTTGAAAAGGTGTCAAATCACTAATCCCCAGGGAAATGTAAATCAAAACTCAATGAGGTTATCACCTTACACCTGTCAGAATGGCTATTACTGAAAATACAAGACGTAACAAGCATTGGCAAGTGTATAGAGAAGAGGGAACCCTTCTGCACTATTGGTGGGAAAGCAAATTGGTACAGATGTTATGGAAAGCAGTATGGAGGTCCCTTGAAAAAAGTAAAACTACCAAATTGAAATTGAAAGAATGTGTAATAGTTAACAAAGCAGAGAAGAACAATGCCATGATATAAATACTGAGAAGACATTACCATCAAGCCAGGTTGTTCCTGGCAAATAATTTGACTTCATAATTTAAACTTAAATTGGAGAGAACTGAGTATTCCAGCATAATAAGTTAAATTGCTAGGACCAGTGAGCCAAATATGGCACTACTGCCTGTTTTTTCACAGCTCATGAGATAAGATTGGTTTTTCTTAAGTGATTGAAAAAAATCAAAAGAAGAATCGTTCATAACATATGAAAATTATATGAAATGTAAATTTCTGTCCCATAAATAAACTCTCATTGCAACATGGCCACACCCCTTCTTTTACACACTGTCTACAACTCCTTTCATGCTACAGCAGCAGAACTGAGTAGCTGTGACAGAGACTATATGGCCTGCAAAGCTTAAAATATTTGCTATCTGGCCCTTTACAGAAAAAGTTTGCCATAACTTTTTTTGTGGATTATAAGAAAGTGTTTCTTTTCAGAAGACAAAATTGCCAGTATTGAAGTTGCTGCTTGAGGGAAGGATTTAAGTGTTTACAGCAGTGGAATTATATTGGTTCCAGGAAAAGTACCTTCACCATGTGAAAAGTGACTTGCCTGTTCTCTGGCCCCAGGTGTCCCTAAGAGATAACTGAGGCTTCAGCTGAAGCCTTCACTCCCATATCATAAGCCACTTTGCCCCTGCTAGGATGAGGCAGTTACTTTCAGAGGCTGGGGCATGTGAGTTCCATTAGCAGTGCCATATCTGGAAAAAGAAAAAATCCCTGTGGGACTTGTCATCACCCATGTCAGAAGCAGACAGCCAGCATCTGGTGACACCAAGGCTGCCAGGGCTTAGGATCCTCACTTCTTTCATCCTTCTGCTCAGACACAGGAAGAGTATAAAGAAGGTTGCATTTTTCTTTTTTGGAGTGCTAACATTCTCCACACCCCTCTGTTAGGGTCAGGTAGAGGATGTGAATAAAAAAAAAGCATACATGTTTGGTGCCATGTGAATTGGAGAATTTGCAGAAACAGGGCCAAGAAGTTCAAAACAGAAAATAATCCTGCTATCGTCCCTTCCTTGGGAAGGAACATTGTAATGAGGGGAAGAGTGTACCAAGAAGAGGGAACAGCATGCTTGTTGGTTCTCAAGTAAGAAAGAGCTTATGTAGTGAAGAACAGCAAGGAGCCTGGGATAGCAGGAGTTCAAAGACCAAGGTAGAGAGTATAGGAAATGAGGTCAGAGAGAGGTTGGAGTCAGATTTTGTGGGGTTTTCTTAGGATATTGAACTTCATCATATGTGTCATCAGAAATCATGGAAGGGTTTTAAGCTCTGGAATTGATTGAAGGTATTGAAATGTATGGCTTATTATACTTTCCAGAAATGGTCACAGCAAATATCCCATTCCACTTGCTCATCTTTCAGTGTAAAGTAGATATCCCTCCAGAGAGAGATGGGGTCTGTCTTTCCTCCCCTTGAATCTTGGCAAGACTGTGACTGTAAGTGACCTTACATGAATTCCTCGGTAGGTCATAAAAAGGGTTGCAGCTTCCACCTGGTCCTCTGAGATTGCTATGAGGAAGCAGGAAGACCACGTGGAAAGACCACAAGACATGTTCCTGCTGACAGCCCCCACTGAGGCCCCAGTGGACAGCTAACCTCTAGATATATAAGTGAATAAGCCTTGAGATGATTCCAACCCTCAACTGTTGTGTCACTAGAGGCCTTTCAGTGTTTCCAGCTCAAGTCCTAAACACTGTGAAGCAGAGGCAAGTTTCCCTCGACTTCTTGACTCCCCAAATCAGAAACAATAAACTGGTGTTATTTTGTACCACTAGCTTACAAAGGGGAAGAATTAGGCTACATGGCAAGAGATGATCAGAACAAGAGACTAAAAACTTAAAGTCTAGGTTTCTTAAAAACCACTTTTGTTAATTCCCTTGCTTTTTCAGTTTGTAGAATTATCTACTGGTAATATTTCCCTGTTGGTGTTTAACCTAACTACGTTGGATGACAAAGAACTCTAGTCAGGGCTTAAGTAAGGCTGTTCCTACTAATTCTGTTCCAGTGACTGCAACTCACAAGTTCACTTCTTAATCAGAATATAAAAACCCATAGTATAACCTGAGAGAGCATTTGAAAAAAAAATATTTTAACAGAATTTGAAATTTTATCTTTCTTCTCTTCAGAAGTATCGGTCCTTGAAGGGAGAAAGAAAACTGTTAAGCAAAACACTGTTAGTAGCTACTGAAGATTAGAAAAGACGTGAATATTGTAGGCAAATCTAGTTTCACCTCACCACAAAACAACTTGGGCGAAACAAACACCTGCTCACAAGTTGTCACCTTTCTCACAAATCTTGGCACAATTCACTATTTAATCTGCAGGCATATTTGATCAGAACACTGGTTTCTTACTCATCACAGCCTGTTTTCTTGGAATCAGACCCTTCCTAGGATTGCAGGAAGTTTGACGTCAACTCTCAGGTTTCCCCAAGTACTGGCAGAGAACTGCTGCTCTGTGGGTATCTCATGCCAGCCACAGCCTTTCTGGCCTACCACCTGCCTGTCCATCTTCTTGCCCTGATACTACAAGGAAGAGGCTTCTAGATAACAGGAAGGAAGAAGAAAGCAACTAGCCATCTCTCTGCTCTGGTTCCTGGCTTTGCAGCCTCTCTTCATTCACAAAAAGGAGCAGGTACATAGTGGCTCCCTGGCTGATTGCTGTTTTCCTGCCAGAAAGGAGTCATAACCCTCAAAGGGAAGGGAATCTTCCTCTGCTTTTGATAGATTTTCTACTGCTTCTTCAAGCACTGTTTGATTTAAATATAATAGTAAACCCCTGGATCAAACACTTTTCATTTCTAAGAGCAGATCAATTCCAATTTACTTCTGAAATTCTACTTTCATGAAAAAACCTCTTTTGTGCTCTTATGGGATTCCAGCTTTTGTGAGAGATCTTATTGGGTTGCTGAAGATTGATGAGGTGTGTATGTGTGAAAAGGTTTTGCAAAGCCTAAAATCCACGCTAAAGGAAGAAGAATCCAGTGGGCTGTACTGCTAAGATTTGGGGGCACTTATGCCAGGCCATGATGATAAATATAATCCACAAAGGATTTTGTTGAATTCTCCAACAACCTTGTGATTTGAAAGTAAAGTTGTCAGAATTTTAAGATGAAGAAACTGAGGCTTGGAGAGCTTAAGCAACCTTCACATGGTCAAACAGCTGGGTAGACACAAAGCTGGGATCCAACCCAGGTCAAACAGCTCCAAAGCCAGGACTTACGGAAATCCACACTTGATTTTGACATGAAGCCAAGTCATGTGGCTACTCCATTTCTTCTAACTGACAGATAAAGGTTTCCAGGTTTCATCCAGTTCTAATCAGGCAACAGATCAACCACACACAACACAGTTTTGCAGGATGTCTGATCTCAGTTGATGAATGATAATCACTTCCCACAATGTTTTCAATTTTTCTTCTTGAGTGTTTGGATATGGTTGTTTTTTTAAAATCCTTGAAAAAGTGCTTAGCACCTAAAAACACCCCTAGTAAATTATGTAATATAGCTTCTAATTTGAATGTACTTAGGATGGAATGCACAATAATCATAGTATCAAAAGCAGGGGCTGCCCAGGGTTCAAGTTGGAAAGTCTAGACTGTGATTTCTGTTCTGCCCAGTTTTGCTGCTGGGTGGGGGGTGGGGGTGGCAACTTGGGCCGAAGATAAGTGTCCCCAATCCCACTTTGCATGGTCTCGTGGGGTGTTAGTCAAGGGCCCCTAACCTCTACAGACTTAGGGTGGTTCCATGCCCATATCAGAGGACAGAGTCTCTGGGAAAGTAAGTTTAACACATGGAATTCAAGGAAAGTACAAAAAAGTGGAACATATTAATCTTCAAGAGAAGACTGAAAAGACGGCTTCAGAGCTTTGCACCTTGGAGGTCCAGACCTGCTCTTTCTAAGGTCTGGTATGTCAACTTCCCTTGGAATCTGTGACTTACCCCAGATCCTCTCAATAAATTCCTCATTGGCATATACTAGGCAGAGTGGGTTTCCATTGTTTAAAACCTGAGTGGGTTTCTGTTGTTAATAACCTAGCACAGAGCTTATTAGAAGAGAAAAAAGTCAAAACCACAACCTAGATGACCCCTAAAATCTCCTCCAATCCTAGCACCTCATGGTTTTAAATTACTGTCTTCCTAGGACTTAAATTGTTTCTCAACCAGAATATCTACCCTTCTGATAAAGTCTGAAAAGGAAGGGAAAAAAATCAAGCAATTTGGTGTTTCCCCACAAGTTTTCAAATAGCTAAAAAGCTGAAAATCTGGGAAAGTCTGCCTGAAATTTCCAGTCTTTGTATATGCTGTAAAAATGTGATTATGGTTAAGTCTGAGGAAATTAGAATGAGCTTTGGGGCTAGAGAGATCAGGATTTAAAATTATCATGCCACTTACTAGTGCTTAAACTTGTATGAGCTGCTTCATCTCTCAGAATCTATTTCCTCATCTATAAAGTGAGTGTGGCAAAGTGATTTATTAAATAGTAAATTGTGTTTCACTCTCACTCTATTGTGACCAACCCCCCACATACACATGCATCAGTGTAAACGCATGTTGTTCTTGATGTTTACTTGCTCAGTCATGTTCAGCTCTTTTGCAACCCCATGGACTGTAGCTCACCAGGCCCCTCTGTCCATTGGGTTTCCTAGGCAAGAATATTGGAGTGAGTTGCCATTTCCTTCCCCAGGGAATCTTCCTGATCCAGAGATTGAATCCACATCTCCTGCACCGGCAGGTGGATTCTTGACCACTAAGCCACCAGGGAAGCCTATACATGTGCATTTAGACAAATGAATACGCACAAATCCTTACATACAAGTACACACACAAAACTCTGAGAAGTGTTCCAAGAATTCCAGGCCTTTTGTGTCTCTTTGACTTAGAGCCAAAAGAAGATGCCTACAAATGAAACCTGCTTCTGGACCTTGAACTTATGGAGTGATTTGTGCTAAAATTAGGAGTACTAGAAATACGACAATCCTCAAGACAGGCAAGAGGACACAGATCTTTGCATTCCAAAAGCAATAGGAACTTAGGCTACAATTTCCAGGGCCACTCTCAAGGGGAGACCAGGACCTCAGAGGGTTTTCTCAGAGGGAAAGTCTAGTCTCAGTATAGATTTTCCTCCAAGCTTGGCATGTAAAACAACTTATTGCCCAATCAAGGACCCATGCAAACATGGACAAAATAGGTAGCAGTGGCCACAATAGGAGAGTGGGACCAGGTAATTTGTATGTGACTCTAAGAAGAAGGCAAAACACCCTGAAAATCATGAGGACTGAATATCTTGTCCTCCTGACAAAATGAGGACTCAGATTTCATTTGATTCAAATATATGTATGTATGTGGGAGAAGGCAATGGCACCCCACTCCAGTACTCCTGCCTGGAAAATCCCATGGATGGAGGAGCCTGGAAAGCTGCGGTCCATGGGGTCACTGAGCGTCGGACACGACTGAGCCACTTTACTTTCACTTTTCACTTTCATGCCTTGGAGAAGGAAATGGCAACCCACTCCAGTGTTCTTGTCTGGAGAATCCCAGGGACAGGGGAGCCTGGTGGGCTGCCGTCTATGAGGTCGCACAGAGTAGGACACGGCTGAAGCGACTTAGCAGCAGCTAGCATGTATGTATACATACATACATATAAGATTAAACATTAATATACATATAAATAAAGACTGTGGAAAATATATGCACATATATATATATATTTGTTCACAAGAATGGAATTAATTAATATACAATATTTGCACTTACTTTTTTCAATTTGCAATATATTTTGTATCCTTTTCATAGTAATAATATCAGTCAGTTATAATATCAGTTCACTTCAGTTACTCAGCTGTGTCTGACTCTTTGCGACCCCATGGAGAGCAGCACAACAGGCCTCCCTGTCCATCATCAACTACTGGAGTTTACTCAAACTCATGCCCATTGAATTGTACAGAAGAACTGTACAAAAAGATCTTCATGACCCAGATAATCCGATGGCATAATCACTCACCTAGAGCCAGATACCCTGGAATGTGAAGTCAAGTGGGCCTTAGAAAGCATCACTACGAACAAAGTAGTGGAGGTGACGGAATTCCAGTTGAGCTATTTCAAATTCTGAAAGATGACACTGTGAAAGTGCTGCACTCAATATGCCAGCAAATTTGGAAAACTCAGCAGTGGCCACAGGACTGGAAAAGGTCAGTTTTCATTCCAATCCCAAAGAAAGGCAATGCCAAAGAATGCTCAAACTACCCCACAATTGCACTCATCTCACACATCAGCAAAGTAATGCTCAAAATTCTCCAAGCCAGGCTTCAGCAATACATGAACCATGAACTTATAAATGTTCAAGCTGGTTTTCAAAAAGGCAGAGGAATCAGAGATCAAATTGCCAACATCCGCTGGATCATCGGAGAAGGCAATGGCAAGCCATTCTAGTACTCTTGCCTGGAAAATCCCATGGATGGAGGAGCCTGATAGGCTTCAGTCCATGGGGTCACTAAAAGTCGGACTCGACTGAGCGACTTCACTTTCACTTTTCACTTACACGCATTGGAGAAGGAAATGGCAACCCACTTCATTGTTCTTGCCTGGAGAATCCCAGGGATGGGGGAGCCTAGTGGGCTGCCGTCTATGGGGTTGCACAGAGTCAGACACGACTGAAGCGACTTAGCAGCAGCAGCAGCAGCAGCTGGATCATCAAAAAAGCAAGAGAATTCCAGAAAAACTATTTCTGCTTTATTGACTATGCCAAAGCCTTTGACTGTGTGGATCACAATAAACTCTGGAAAATTCTGAAAGACATGGGACTACCAGACCACCTGACCAGCCTCTTGAGAAACCTGTATGCAGGTCAGGAAGCAACAGTCAGAACTGGACATGGAACAACAGACTGGTTCCAAATAGGAAAAGGACATCAAGGTTGTATATTGTCACCCTGCTTATTTAACTTATATGCAGAGTACATCATGAGAAATGCTGGGCTGGAGGAAGCACAAGCTGGAATCAAGATTGCCGGAAGAAATATCAATAACCTCAGATATACAGAGGACACCACCCTTATGGCAGAAAGTGAAGAACTAAAGAGCCTCTTGATGAAAGTGAAAGACGAGAGTGAAAAAGTTGGCTTAAAGCTCAACATTCAGAAAACGAAGATCATGGCATCTGGTCCCATCACTTCATGGCAAATAGATGGGGAAACAGTGGAAACTGTGTCAGACTTTATTTTTGGGGGTTCCAAAATCACTGCAGATGGTGATTGCAGCCATGAAATTAAAAGACTTACTCCTTGGAAGGAAAGTTATGACCAACATAGATAGCATATTAAAAAGCAGAGACATTACTTTGTCAACAAAGTCCACCTAGTCAAGGCTATGGTTTTTCCAGTGGTCATGTATGGATGTGAGAGTTGGACTATAAAGAAAACTGAGTGCCGAAGAATTGATGCTTTTGAACTGTGGTGTTGGAGAAGACTCTTGAGAGTCCCTTGGCCTGCAAGGAGATCCAACCAGTCCATCCTAAAGGAAATCAGTCCTGGGTGTTCATTGGTAGGACTGATGTTGAAGCTGAAACTCCAATACTTTGGCCACCTGGTTTGAAGAGCTGACTCATTGGAAAAGACCCTGATGCTGGGAAAGATTGAGGGCAGGAGGCGAAGGGGATGAGAAAGGATGAGATGGTTGAATGGCATCACTGACTCAATGGACATGGGTTTGCATGGACTCTGGGAGTTGGTGATGGACAGGGAGGCCTGGTGTGCTGCGGTTCATGGGGTTGCAAAGAGTCAGACACAACTGAGCGGCTGAAGTGAACTGAACTGATGCCCGTTGAGTCAGTGATGCTATACAACTATCTCATCCTGTCATCCCCTTCTCCTCCTGCCTTCAGTCTTTCCCAGCATCAGGGTCTTTTCAAATGAGTCAGTTCTTCGCATCAGGTGCCCAAAGTATTAGAGTTTCAGCTTCTGCATCAGTCCTTCCAATGAATGTTCAGGACTGATTTCCTTTAGGATGGACTGGTTGGATCTCCTTGCTGTCCAAGGGACTCTTAAGAGTCTTCTCCAACACCACAGTTCAAAGGCATCAATTCTTCAGCACTCAGCTTTCTTTATAGTCCAACTTTCACATCCATACATGACTACTGGAAAAAACCATAGCTTTGACTAGACGGACCTTTGTTGGCAAAGTAATGTCTCTGCTTCTTGATAAGCTGTCTAGGTGTCATAACTTTTCTTCCAAGGTAGAGCATCTTTTAATTTCATGGCTGCAATCACCATCTGCAGTGATTTTGGAGCCTAAAAAAATAGTCTGTCACTGTTTCCATTTTTCCCCATCTATATGCCATGAAGTTATGGGACCAGATGCTATGATCTTAGTTTTATGAATGTGAGTTTTAAGCCAACTTTTTCACTCTCCTCTTTCATGTTCATCAAGAGGCTCTTTAGTTCTTCTTTGCTTTCTGCCATAAGGGTGGTGTCTTCTGCATATCTGTAATAATATAAATGTGTAATTATTTTTCATGGTTAAGCAAATCCTATAAGGTGTAAAATACAAAGTAAAAATGCATCACTCAGTTGCAGAAGGAACCTCTGTTCATCACTCCATGTGTAATCCAATTGGATATTTTAAGCATATGTGAGTATGTATTGTCCACTTTTGATTATTCTTAACCAAGATCAGCCATTGCAGTTCCCATTTCTTCTCTCAATGTGTCTATCTGAACTGTCCATCACCCAGAAGGCCCTACAATGTAATTTCCAGGTCTGTCCCTAAATGGAAGAGTGGTTAGAAAAAGGTGCCTCACCAAAAAAGTTTCTAAGAGGAATATTTTGTTTTCTAAATCTTTTTAAGCCGCAAATCAGAGACAGTGATTAAAATAAGAATATACAGGCAAAATAAACAATATACATATAAATTTTGAGTGTGATCCATTGTTAAAAACAAGCCATAAGTGGCTTTCTTCAATAAACCTCACTCACTTATTCTCAATAATGATGGCCCCAAGTTCGGTTTTCATGCCTACTAACCTGTAATGGAAAAGACTTTCTAGTCTGTTTATTTAATACCTCCCTCATTTATCACATCTCTGTTAGTCCTAGTTATCCAGGCCAAAAATGATTCAGGGACCTACACAGCTGCTAATGACCAGTGGAATTTTCAGAAAGCACAATTTTAAAAACAATCTGGATCACATATCCGTGCTTCTCTGTATTCCCTACAATTTCTTGTCTGTTGAAGAATCTTGATCATACCAAGAGCTTAGCTCAAGACCACACTGCATTAAGCCCCACTTGATACTACAGTTGCTTGTTTGGTCATATAGTTCCCAGTATTGCCCCTAAAAGGAACTCATTCAAATGCCATAGAAAAGAGTGTGTACTTCTGTAACAGGGAGTCATCAAATACTTTTAAGTAAGGAAAAAGCACACATTGGTCTACCTTTTGGAAAGGTAGATTTAGCCTTTTCATGAAGAGGTAGTAAAGTGACTGAAAAATAGAGGTGAGACCTAAATCCATGGTCCAGGTAAGACATGCCGAAGGTCTGAACTTGAAAAGTCCCAGGAAGATACAATCAGTAGGATTTTTTGACATTATACTAGGTAAGAGAATGACAAGGATCAAAATAACTTTTTGTTACTTAAGTGGTTCAATAGTGGAGGAAATTCTAATGCTGGGGAGAAACACTCTTAAGGGTGAGAATGGACAATACGGAGTTCCACTAAGGAAAGTTGAATTTGGAATATTTATTAGGTATCTTCCTTTCAGGTATAAAGTGAGCAAGGAAATAATACATCATGGAAATCATGAATGTGACAGAAGTATTCATGGCAAACAAGGGGATCATATGAGAGACGTTGCAGAGATTCAAAGGGATACATTGAGAACTTTTCACAGTTTTCATTCCCAGGGTCACAAGACTCATTTTTACACAACTTGTTATACTCAACAAAGAAGCTGACAATGGAACCCATCAGCTGAGCCCAGGGACTCCCAGGGCTTATGCTACTAAACTTCATCTACTTACAAATATCCAAATGATGCCAAGGTCAAAGGCTTCCCCTTCTGAAAGGAAACCTAAGAGCCAGCTTTCTCCCTCTGCCTTCCAGATGGCATTATACATGTCGATTAGAAATGTTCAGGAAGTGCTTTCCTCTTCGTAACCAAAAGAAATAGTTTCCTTCTTTGGAGCCTGCTCCCACTTTCTCTCCTTCCTTAAATGGAATCTGATGTGTGTTTTATCCCCAAATTATCCATGACCAGTCCCTTGCACTGTTTGTGCTCTTGGTAGATACTATGCAGTGGGCAGATAAGGATGGGGCTCAGTGACGTACATTTCTCTGCTGGTTTCCTTAGCAATGCCCCAGCAGGCTTCCAGCTCCCCTACAAACCTGCTTCTGAGTCAGCCTGCTTTCGGCTACAGTCCAGGTTCTGTTAGAACATCACTTTAAAAATAATAATTACTCTTTTTCCTTCATGGCACTTTACAGTTTATAAAGATCTTTAATGATCTTTACTTCATTTTGCCTTCACAGTACAATCTTACAGAGAAAACATTATCAATATCACCATTTTATGGATAAAGAAATCGAGGCTCATAACAGCTTACTGACTTGCCTAGATTGCACATCAATAAGTCAACAGAAGAGGATGAGCTTTTAGGGGTTCATGGAGTTTGTTTGCCTTGGGCCTCAATGTCCACTGAGTCACAGTCAGATTTTGCCTTGTCTTCTGAAGACTTCAGATAAGAGGCTATTCCAGCCCACAATTAAATAAGGGGCAGATCTTCCCTTTGAATTAGGATATGTTCATGATTTACTGGTGACACCTAAATCATGGGCAGTAATGGTAAAAGGCTTAATTCAGCCACCAGTTTGTACCCCATGCAACATTAGTGCTCAAAATACAACCGTTTCTATCATGCTCATCATATAGCAATTGTTCTATAGTTTCATCACAGGTGTGCTCCTACAGTTACTCAATGTGTAAACTTAATTTTACTTAACCTGTTGGTTCACACTGTTATGGCTGTTTGTCAGGTATAAAAATGAGTTGAATAGTTTTTTGAAATAGTGTAGAGATGGTAGAATTTGTTTTGAATAATTGATACAGTTTGGTATCTAGCTGGCGTCTAAGAAAGGATGCATATATGCTGGCACATGGCTGTGTGTATAGGAGGAGCAGGAGAGAGCAACAAAAGGCTGTCCCCTAGGAGCTCCCTAATGGTGCTGGGTGATAAAGTTACAAAGCACAAACTAGGGTGCTTCTACAGATTCTCTGAGGCACTGGTATGTGGAATTAGTATTTACATTGCAATCACTGTTGACTTGTTTAGCCTTCTTTTGAATCACCTGATCCCTTGAGGGGAGCTCTACATTTCTAGTGTTTGAATGTAAGCCACATACTCAAAAACCTGAAAACTGCTGTTATAACTTCTCTTTCTGGCAAAATCAGACTTAGTGGTTAAGATATTTGATTTCAGAAAAAATTAAAAGGCCATTGAATTAAATTATCCATCCAAACTTAGACTCTATTTCTACACTCTTGCATTTACCCCACCTGATTCATTGGCAGGGGTCTCACTACCTCACGAGACAGTCTGATTTTTCTACCACATATTATCCTATTTCTTACAATTATTGTAGAGTATTTTTCACGGTCAGTACCACTGTGGCCTGTAGGTAACAGGTTCCCTCTTATTTTTGTGGTCAGAGGATCACAAGCCTCTGCTTGGATCTTTCCAGAAATGAAAGCTCCATCACCCCCTGAAGTAGCACATTATTAATATTTTCCTTTATATTGATTACAATTCTGCCTTCTTACAGCTTCCAGGAGAGACAATTAAGCAAAAAAAAATAAGGTTTAAGATTTTGGAGGCAGATAACCTGAATTTAATTGCCAGTTGTGTCACTTCCTGGTTCTGCAACTTGGGATGAATTTCTTAATACTTTGGAGTGGTAATATCCCAATCTGTAAATAAGGAATCTATAATAAGGAAGAATCTATAAACAAGGAATAGTAATAATAACACCTACCTCTTGGGACTGTGATAAGGACTAATTGACATAATGCATGTAATATTCTTATAGTACAATGCTTGGCACATAGTAGTTATTTAATTAACTGGAGCTATCATGCAACTAGTGTTTTACACCTTGTTCTACTTAGCTTGGTCTTTTGGGGTCTTGTGAAATAGATAAGTGAGCTCTTCCACATGTAAGCTTTCTCCTATATTTGAAAACTCTTCCCATTGACACCCTTGTCTTCTCTTAGGGTAACACATCTTAAGTAACACTGCAAAGTAAACACAACCCATGTCTGTCACCACAAAGGAAATTAAAAGATAACAATGTTCACTATTGACAGTGTGGAGAATAAGACTTGGCTTAAGAATAAACCTGTGAGAGATTTATAATGGAGTGACAGGACATAGCAGTGCAGAGAATGTCTAATCAGGATTCCTGATGAATGAATTATACTTGCTCTGTGCTCTTGGGCAAGTCATTTGACTACTTCAGTATCTTCAGTTGCAGAAAAGAAGAAGTGAAATAAGTGTCACAACACTTGTGATAATTAAGGAGCTATGCAAAACCGTTATGAGGAGAAGTGTTCAGCACATAATTGGCATTCAGCTGATATTGGATGATTTTATTACTAAGCCCCAGATATTCTGCCACCCAACGACATCCCCAGTCTAGATAGTGGGCTAAGGCCTCCCAGCTCACAGTTGTGATAGCCTCTTTAACTAGTCCCTACTTTTAGTCCATCCTTGAACGTCTAGTTCTAATCACATCCTCAGAATCCAGCTGCAGAATATAAAGAGAATAATAATTATGAATCAAAATCTATGGGAAGTGGTCAAAACAATATGTAGAGAGAGTTTGTAACTTTACTTGTCTTTATTCTTTAAAAATAAAGGAAAATCAGCTAACTTCTCACCTATTATATAAAATGAGGAAAAGAGTAAAAAAGAGGATAGGAAGTCATAAATGTGATAAAATGAACAATAACTTAGTTTAATAGTAAGTAAAATGTAAAGAAGTGATTGATATAGCCAAAGCCAACTTGTTGGAAAACACTAACAAATGGCCAACAAACAGCAAATCTAATTTGAAAACTAATAAAATTAGAAATGAGGCAGGAAATAGAGCATCCAGGATAAGAAAAAAATTATCAGCAAATATTTTGCACAGTTAAATGCTAATTATTTTAAATTCTATGTGAAATGAATTATTTTCTCAAAAGCAAGGGAATTATCACTTACTGAATACTGATCAGTAAGTAAGCACCCAATCATAGCACTGAATGTTTTATGTTCATTCCATCTTTTTGTCACTGCGATAACCCCAAGAAATAAATATTTGTCCTCCTTTTAAGGACAAGAACTGACGCTTTGAGAGATGAAGCTATGTATCCAAGATCACCCAACTGCTAGGACATGCAGCTGGAATTCAAATTCAGATCTGCAAGGCCTATATGCTATTAATACTTTCCCATGTTTTCATTCCTAAAAATGTTAAATATCAGAATAGTCACAATAAGGAAGAGGAAATTTTCATATCTAGTAACTAAATATGTTCAAAAATTGTTCACACATCACACACACATAACTGGATAAGCTTGTTCAGATCTAAACTTTCAAATAGCAAATAGTAACCTAACTACCAATTTCATTCCTCAAGAAGAAAATAACAGCATATTACTATAAAAGGAAAAATCGTTTTTATTCCCAACTGTGATTAGAGTATCCACATACACATGCACCAATGGTGAGATTTCCCCTTATAGATGCAAACTGTTCAATAAAAAAGAAAATTGAATAAAGCAATAAATTATGACATGCTAGAAGATGCCAGAAGAATACATGTATCAGATCAGATCAGTCGCTCAGTCGTGTCCGACTCTTTGCGACTGCATGAATCGCAGCACGCCAGGCCTCCCTGTCCATCACCAATTCCTGGAGTTCACTGAGACTCACGTCCATCGAGTCAGTGATGCCATCCAGCCATCTCCTCCTCTGTCGTCCCCTTCTCCTCCTGCCCCCAATCCCTCCCAGCATCAGAGTCTTTTCCAATGAGTCAACTCTTCACATGAGGTGGCCAAAGTACTGGAGTTTCAGCTTTAGAATCATTCCTTCCAAAGAAATCCCAGGGCTGATCTCCTTCAGAATACATGTATCCTAGAAGAAAAAAACAAAAAAGAAATATATTCTAATTGCTATTTTCATTTCAAAAGCTTCTTCACAAAAAATCACATTGATAGGGCCAACAATACATTTGACAGAACCTTAGACCCACTCCTGATTTTTGGATGGTTTAAAAATAGTAAAGGGCAGTATGACAACATGACAAGCTCCATAGACTTGCTCTCCAATGAAACTGGTGAAGATTTTATAAAAACAAAAACAACAATTTAAAGTCTCTGGAAATGGTCCCAAGGAAACACAGCAAATGAAATTTACTGAAAATCTATTAAAGTTTGATAATAATAGCAATCTGGCATTTCAAAGAGACATACTCTCTTCTCCCTCTGAAATCATGAGATGGAAACTCTGCTCCAGACTGGCACAGACAGAAAAAAGGGGCTCCCTTTCCCTTGGCTCCTGGTCAAAGGGCTATCTTCCCAGAAGGAGCAGCATGTTGGCACTTTTCATTCTGCCTGCGGCTACCTGTTGGTAGGGCTAAGTTCCAGGAAAATGTCACTGAGAGGTGGGGGCTCCTTCCTCCACTCACCCTCCATTGGTGGTATGAAGCCTTTATGTTGGGTATGTTGCCTCTGAGAATAGTGGAGCCCCAACAGTCCTTGCCCTAAGGGGGTAGGTCCATGCAGGAGAGGCAAGCTGAGAAGACCGGGGCTACTGCTCCTACCTCCACCAGGAGTTCAGCTAAAAAGTGGTGGTATCGCTCAGGGTAAAAAGGTGCATTATCCCCACCCTCAGGTCCAGAACCACCTCAGATATTTTGCTTGAGGAAAGAAGCAGGCCACAAAGTAGATAGATCCTAATCACTTTCCAAAAGAACTGACTTCACTTGGAATACAACGTAGAGAAGTTCAAGCCTAAGGACGTTCTCAAGAACAGTGAAACTAGTTAAAGGCAATTGGGAAGAGATTGGGGATTCCTTCGATTTATAACCTGAACTGTAAACCAGCTAGTTGTCCCAGAGAACCAGGGAAAGGCACAGCCGGAGACATGTAGGGACAGAACAAATCACAAATTATCTCTTCAAAAGAGACAATTTGGATGGTTTCATCTGTAGAGTAATTTATATCCCAGGGCATTTTTTTTAAACCACACAGTGATCAATCTGTAGTTAATGGAGTTTAGTGGTTGTGGACAGAGAAAACGATAGTCAAAAAAGCCCTGCCAAAATCTCTATCAGCCCTAGATGACAGCAGACATGTACACGGCTTCAGCCCCCAAGAAGCACAACCAGAGGCTTAACACTGTGCGTAAGGGAAACAGAACTCACCAAATAATCAAGCCAGTCAATTAGCAAGCAGCAATGAAAAGAAACAGGGGAGAAGGCAGTGCTGAGTGGCTACAGTATTACCTATAATATTTGGTTTCCAACAAAACTGCAAAGATGTCCAAAGAAACAGAGAAATACAGCACATACACTGAGGAAAAAAGCAGATAGAATAAATTGCCTGTGAGATAATCAACTGTCAGATTTAATAGACACAGCATTCAAAGTAGCCATCAAAAATATGTTCAAAGAACTAAAGAAAACCATGATTAAAGAGGTAAAATATGACGACAATGCTGCATTGACTAGAGAATATTAGTAAGGAGAAAGACATTATTTTTAAAAGCAATTAAATGGACATTCTAGAGTTGAAAGTATAATAGTGGAAATGAAAATTTCACTAGAGATGTTCAACAGCAGAATGAACTGCAAAATAAAGAATTAGCATACATGAAGATGTAAAGTATAGATCAGGCCAAGGCAGAAAAAGAGAGACCACCTCAACGGAAGTAGGTTACCTTAATTCAGGCAAGGAGGGGTGACAGTCTGCCTAACGACCAGGCTGAACGTGAGAGGGATCAGGGAAACCATATTTAAAGGGAGGTTTGTGGAAGCGATAAGGGAAATGTTAGTCAGGCAGGATGTTTTGGGTATTCTTTAGTTGAGATGGCATTTGTAGTTGAACAGGGAGTGGGAGGTTTGGGGAAGGGGGTGATAAGTCCTCTGGGCAGGGGGTGATAAGTCCCAGGCAGATGTAGGGGGTGGAAGGTTTCTGGGTAGTGGGGTAATAAGTCCCAGGTAGATGCAACTGGCCGGGAGCATCAGGGTGGGACCTAAAGTTCTGTTTTGTTTTCTCTGAAGTTAGATAATTCAGCAAGGGCCTTTGAGACTGTTGTTTTCTTTTCTAGGCCCAAAGACTCCTTCAGAAGGAATCTATAGACATTATATAATCCAAAGAACACAGAGAAAAAAAAACAATGTCAATGGTATTTGCAATGAACAATCTAAAATGAAATTGAGAAAATAATTCAATTACAATAGCATCAAAAGAATAAAATACTGAAAAATAAGTTTAACAAAAGACATGCAAACTTGTACTCTGAAAACTATAAAACAATATTGAAAGAAATATGAAGGAGTCTGCTGCTGCTGCTGCTAAGTCGCTTCAGTCATGTCCAACTCTGTGCGACCCCATAGACAGCAGCCCACCAGGCTCTCCGGTCCCTGGGATTCTCCAGGCAAGAACAATGGAGTGGGTTGCCACTTCCTTCTCCAATGAATGAAAGTGAAAGGTGAAAATGAAGTCACTCAGTCATGTCTGACTCTTCGCGACCCCATAAACTGCAGCCTACCAGGCTCCTCCATCCATCGGATTTTCCAGGCAAGAGTACTGGAGTGGGGTGCCATTGCCTTCTCCATGAAAGAGTCTAAATAAATGGTAAACATCCCATGTTCATTATCACAAGACTTAATATTTCAAGCCAGCAATATTCTCCAAATTTAGCTACTGAAGCAACACAATTCCTGTCAGAATCCCACTGGACTTCTTTGTAGAAATTGATAATCTGATGCTAAAATTCATATGGAGGGCTTTCTCCATGACTCAGTGGTTAAGAATCCACCTTGCTATGCAAGGGACACCAGTTCAGTAGCTGGCCTGAGAAGATCCCACACGCCACGGAGCAACTAAGCCCATGAACCACAACTATCGAGCCAGTGCTCTAGAGACCACAAGCCACAACTACTGAGCCCACACGCAGCAACTGCTTAAGCCTGTGTGCCTAGAAACCATGCTCTGCAACAAGAGAAGCCACTGCAGTGAGAAGCCTGCGCACTGCAGCTAGAGAGTGGCTCCCACTCACCGCAACTAGAGAAAGCCCGCAGGCCAGAAAGGAGAACCCACCACAGACAAAAACAAATTAAAAGTTTCTTTAAAAAAGATCATATAGAATTGCAACAGACACAGAATATTCACAGCCCTCTTGAACAAGAACAAACTAGGAGGAATTAAAACTTCCCAACTTTAAAATTTAATAGAAAACAATAATAATCAAGACAGTCCAGTACTAGCATAAGGATAGACATATAGATCAACGGAAAGAACTGAAAGCCAAAAACAACTCATATGTCTATGGTCAACTGATTTTAGGTAAGGATGCCAAGACCATTCAATGTAAAAAGACTAGTCTTTTTTTAAACAAGTAGCATTGTAACAACTGAATACTCACCTGCAAAAGAATGAAATTGGATTCCTACCTCACATCACATACAAAAATTAACTCAAAATGGATTAAAGGCTTAAATCTAAAAGCTGAAACTACAAAATTCTTAGAAAAAAACATAGGCATAAATCTTTATGAACTCAGATTTGGAAATGGATGCTTAAATACAACACCAAAATCATAAGTAACAAAGGAAAAATAGGCAAGCTGGAGTTCTGCAAAATTAAAGACTTTTGTGTTGCAAAAGACACTACCAAGAAAGTGAAAAGACAATCCATAGAATGGAATAAAATATTTGCAAAACATATATCTGATTAGGAATTTGTTTCTAGAAAATGTAAAGAAGTCTTTCAACTCAATAAGAAGTTGAATGACTCAATTTAAAAATAGATAAAAGACTTGAACAGACATTTCTCCAACAAGATATACAAATGGCCAATAAGCACATAAAAACATACATGACAGCATTCAGTTCAGCTCAGTTCAGTTCAGTCGCTCAGTCGTGTCCGACCCTTTGCGACCCCATGAACCGCAGCACACCAGGCTTCCCTGTCCATCACCAACTCCTGGAGTCCACCCAAACCCATGTCCATTGAGTCAGTGATGCCATCCAACCATCTCATCCTCTGTTGTCCCCTTCTCCTCCTGCCCTCAATCTTTCCAAGCATCAGGGTCTTTTCCAATGAGTCAGCTCTTCACAACAGGTGGCCAAAGTATTGGAGTTTCGGCTTCAACATCAGTCCTTCCAATGAACACCCAGGACTGATCTCCTTTAGGATGGACTGGTTGGATCTCCTTGCAGTCCAAGGGACTCTCAAGAGTCTTCTCCAACACCACAGTTCAAAAGCATACATGACAGCATTAGCCATCAGAGAAAGGCAAATCAAAACCACAAAGAGATTCTACTTCACCCTTAATAAAATAGTTACAATAAAAAAGTCAGATAATGACAGGTGTTGGTGAGAATGTGGCAAAATTGGAACACTCATATACTGCCAGTGGGAATGTAAAATAGTACAGCCACTTTGGAAAGCAGTCTGATAGTTCCTCAAACAGTTCATCATAGAGGTACCTTCAGATCAGATCAGTCGCTCAGTCGTGTCCGACTCTTTGCGACCCCATGAATCGCAGCACACCAGGCCTCCCTGTCCATCACCAACTCCCGGAGTTTACTGAGACTCACGTCCATTGAGTCAGTGATGCCATCCAGCCATCTCCTCCTCTGTCATCCCCTTCTCCTCCTGCCCCCAGTCCCTCCCAGCATCAGAGTCTTTTCCAATGAGTCAACTCTTCTCATGAGGTGGCCAAAGTACTGGAGTTTCAGCTTTAGCATCATTCCTTCCAAAGAAATCCCAGGGCTGATCTCCTTCAGAATGGACTGGTTGGATCTCCTTGCAGTCCAAGGGACTCTCAAGAGTCTTCTCCAACACTACAGTTCAAAAGCATCAATTCTTCGGTGCTCAGCCTTCTTCACAGTCCAACTCTCACATCCATACATGACCACTGGAAAAACCATAGCCTTGACTAGATGAACCGTTGTTGGCAAAGTAATGTCTCTGCTTTTGAATATGCTAGACCCTGCAATTCCATTCTTCGGTATATACCCAAGAAAGTAAAAACAAATGTCCACACAAAGGTTTGTACACAGGTTTATAGGAGGGTTATTCATAATAGCCAAAAGGTGGAAACAACCAAAGTATCCATCAATTGGTGAATGGATAAACAAAAAGTGATATATCCATACAAAGAATAGCGTTAGGCCACACACACAAAAATGAAGTACTTTTACATGTTACAACATGGATGAACCTTAAAGACATGCTGGGTGAAAGAAGTCAGTCACAAAAGACCACAAATTATATAATATCTACAATACGAAATTTTGGAATAGATACAAAGTGGATTAGTGGTTGCCCAAGTCTAGAGCAGACAGAAAAGGCAGAAGGTGATGATAGCTAAAGGGTATTCTTTTTGAAGTCATGAAACTGTTCTAAAGTTAACAACTGTGGTGATGGGTACACCTACTTGTGAACATACCAAAGAAACACCTGTATTAATTTTCTAAGTCTGCCATAACAAAATATCACAGACTGGCTGAATTAAGCAACAGAAATGTATATAGGCTAGAAGTTCACAAACAAGGTGCTGGCAGGATTGGTCTTCTCTGAGACCTCTCTCCTTAGCTGGCAGGTGGCCACCCTCGAGCTTCTTTGTCCACATATGGTCATCCTTCTGTGCATCTGCACTTCTGTTGTCTCTCTTTTTTATAAAGACCCCAGCCATAGTGAATTAGGATCCCACCCTAGTGGCCTCACTTTAAACAGTTGTCTCCTTGAACACTTTACCTCCAAATATGGCTACATTCTGAGGTCTTGCAAGTTGGGACTTCAAAATATAAAATTTGGAGGGACATAATTCTTCCATAACATCATCAAACTGTAGACTTTAAAGGAATTGATTGTATGATCCATGAATTATATCTTTAAAAAGCTGTTTTAAAATAGCATAAGAATGCTCTCTTAACAGGATAAAAAAAAATCTTTCACCAAAGACAAAATTATACTTTATTAGAGAAACATTAATTATTCTCCTTAAAAGTGAAACTTTGATATTATAAAATATTTCAATGAAAACTGGAGTGAATGAGTAACATATGGGATAAGAGAAGAAAAGGGTAGTTATAAACTCTTGGATAAAAAGAAAGTTATGTAAGAAAAGTGATGACCTCCCCATGGTACTATACCTGGCATTGCCTTGTGTCACATTTAATCATAATATTGATTCATTCATTTATCCAATTCTTTGAGCAGTTACTAGGTGCTAGGCACTCTTCTAGCTATATGGCATACACTTGTAAACAAAATGATCCTTGTTGCCCCAGACCTTACACTCTAGCAAGGAGTAGGAATATAGAAACAAACTGAGACATAAAGTAAAATAAACTCAGTAGGTTAGAAGGTAATAAGTGCTATTGAGAAATTAAAAGGCTTAACAGAATGAAGGGACCTAAAAATGCTAGAAGAGTCAGGAGAGGGGCAGGTTGAAAGGGTGTTGGCTATAGAAACATTTAGGAGAAGAGTGTTACATTCTGATGCCACAGCCCTTGTGAAGACTCTAAGGTAAGAATGAGTCTGAGATGCTTGGCAAATAGACCAACATGGCAGGAAAGGTGTAGACAAAGCAGAGAATAGTAGGGGACTAGATCAGAAGGTATTGAGAATCAGATCCTACCAGGCTCTGAAGGGCATTATAAGGACTTGAGCTTTGTTCTCCAAGTAAGTTGAGAAACCACCGCAAGGTTGTGAGCAGAGACTTGACAAGATCTTTCTTGCATTTCAGAAGGAGCTCTCTGGTTGCTCTTAAGATTAGAATGAAGGAGGCAAGAGTAGAAACAAGGGGACTTTGAGGAGCTATTTCAGGCAAAAGTAACAAAGAGTGGATGTAGATTTTGTTTTTAAAATAACAGTGTTTACATATGGAGAGGATGAGGAGACAAAGTAGAAGCGGGGTGATGTGAGTTGAGTCACCATCTTCTTTAACAAGGAGTCAAGTATATAATATCTAAAATAAATAAAGAAAAGCAGTAAAGGCAAGCCTTTCAAAATATTAAGTTAGTTAAAATAAGAGATAACTAAAAATAGTTTCAAATGATTGCTACTAGAGAGAGACTCTGAGGAGGAGGGACAGGGGACAGCTGCTTCTTATTCTGAGCCTTCCACTTCATCTTTACCCATATGAATGTATTACTTTGATGACTTTTTTAAGAAAGGACCAGGACAAAGTTGGCATTTGACTTCAGAATTAATGTTGGATTGGGGAATTGTACAAATGCAATGGTTACAAAGGAAGAAATCTAGCTGTTGGGTAAGTGTATATACAATATCATTATTTGCAGAAGGCAGAATGCTTAGTTGAAGTAAGAATCAACTAAAATATTTCAGCAATGTGATCAGATAAAGAAGCCTTTTGTTTTGTGTTGTTTTTACTTTCTGGCTAGAATAATGTCTTGTTTAATAACTGTTTCTCTTAAGTGAACTAGAATTGTCTTCAATGCCAATTAAGGCTAAATTCGACACTCAGCTATATTCAGTGCTAATATCCTAGAGACTCGTTCTTTTTAATTCTTAAAAACTAAATGACCATACAGCTTTATCTGTGATTTAATAATATTTACTGCTCTGAGTTCCTCTGGCAAGAAAAAGGCATCGTATTCTTTCCTTCTGGATATTTTTGGTTTAGAAGCAATTGCTGACCCGACCAACATGCAGTTCAAGCACATACTATGCTCTGATCAAAAGTCAAGGGCAGGTCACTACCAATGGCTTTTAATATTCACCTCCCCTACTCTGGACAGGAGAGTAGAAAGTAGTTCTGGTCAATAAATCATGCATTCATCCATACATCCACTTATTCATTCATCCACTCATTCAAATCCTTACTGGGAAAGCTGGGCCTCAAGATTCAGGGGGAAAGACTTTATGTTACTCTCAGCTGCCCGTGAGCTGTGTGAACAACAGCATTTAAGGACAATAACAGTACACCACAGGCTTCCCTGGTGGCTCAGTGGTCAAGAATCCCCATGCCAATACAGGAGATGCAGGAGAAGCAGGCTCAATCCCCAGGTTGGGAAGATCCCCTGCTGAAGGAAATGGCAACTCACTCCAGTATTCTTGCCTGGGAAATCTCATGGACAGAGGAGTGTGGCAGGATACAGTCCGTGGGGTCGCAAAAGAGTTGGATGTAACTTAGCAACTAAACAACAATAGCAACAACCGTACACTATAGTAGGACAAAGAGAGAGGACTGCCCAGAGTGCTCAGAGAGGCATCTGTTAGTAGGGGTGAAGAGTGTTGGGAAGCGGGAGTGATAAAAGAGTCAGGAAAGGAATTTGATTGTATTGCTGAGTTAAAGTGATGGGACATTGAGCAGTTGTAAAGGAGGGGAAGGGCAAACTAGAGTGCTTTGGAGGAGCTACAGAGAGAGGGTATGTGTGTTATTCAGTGTTCTAACCTCAAACGGCCATAGTAATATGAATGAGTGGACTTAGTTGGGTTCTGAGAAAGACAAGGGGGAGTACTGCAGACTGTGGAAACTGAGGAGGGTGTGCTGCACTCAAAGAGAACAGCCCTCCATGGCTCCAGTGATCAGTGCCAGGCAGGACCTCGTGTTCCTGCAAATCTTCACTTTTCAACAGAAACACAAATCTGTATTGTGGTGCATGTGTGAAATTAATTGTTAGTCTATTAAAATGCCTTAAAATTATAATAATGATGTCTACTGTGCCTTCTCTTTTTTCTCTGGCAAAATCTATGACTGAGTGCAACCTGAGAACTATTAGTGCACTCCCTCTTGTATCAATACATTGGCTGAGTTGTTCTGCTCTATGTCACCTTAAACACATCAATGAGGCTGTTCTAAGCCTCAGTTTCCACATCTTTAATAATAATAGTACTTAATCTAAGTTATTAAAATCACAGGTTTTTGTGAGAACTAAATGAAAAAACATGTACAGCTAGGCCCTATTGAAAATGCTGTTTTGTTATAAAGTCATCTTTGATATATTTTTATTAAAATGTACTGCATATTGATATAAATCCTCATAGTAAATTACATATAATGAATCATCACAGTGCTCTCTATACACACACTTTTGTCCTCCACCAATGAGAGCTCAAGAACAGCCTGCATAGAAGGTATTGATCAAGATATAGAGTTTACTCTGCTGTTAATTTCCTCTGTGCCATTATTTCACATTCTGGCAAGCAACATTGACCCGTAACAGCTGACCAAGACTGGGTAGTAACAGGGTTGGGCACCCCTAAGCGTAACAAAGGACAGGTGTCAATCTACATGCTGAAATGCAAATGTCACAGCTGCCCAGGAGGTCTCAAGGGAATGGCTGCTCCTCAGAGGATGCAGATAAGCCAGCATCTGCATTCACGGCAGACCTGGGGAAGCAGGAAGAATGGCCCTGCAGCCCAGGAGCATCAGCCAGGAACTGAATTAAAGGACACTGGTAGAAACTGTGATGAAAGACACATGATGGTTTCAGAGAACTTGCAAAGACCAGAACATCAATCAACAATGAACAATGTATACAAGCATCTCTAAGGGGCATAACCCTGAGATCTTAATTTACTCAGCAATCCCATTTCCAGAAATTCCTACTTTGAGCTAAATGAGGTGTGTATGTTAAGTGTTCAGCATAGATGATGGCCCTAGAAATGTGAGCTTTTATTATTATCTGCTTGATATGGCTAGATAATGAAGTACATATTAAAAGGTGGTTAAAACATGAGACTGAAAAGACAGATGGCCAAAGACCAGATCACAAAAGGTTGTAGAGACTATGCTAGAGAGTTCAGGCTTTCATCAAAGAGTTGGAATGCACTGGAGGATTTTAAGCAGTATATCAACCACCTCTGTTAAATGTGATATATAACAAATAACTCACTACTTTCACTCAAATATAGAATGATTGACAGGAAGCTTAAATACATTTAGTCGATTTTTCAGTTCTCTCCTGTGTGACAATGCATACGCCGACTACAATCTTTAGAATCTGCCTTTAATTAACAGCATATGTCCCAGGGGAGAAGTGAAATTCAGATTCCATATGCTCTTTCAAAACAATGACAATGCTTCTGAACTTTGCATACTGATGGCTGCTCTAACATAGCATCAGCAGAAGACAACACAAAGAGATCTCATAGGAAAAATGACATCCTCACATACTTGAACCACACCTCGTCAGTAGACACCAGAAATGAATCAAAGGGAGTATTAGTTCTGCTTTCTGCTCTCTGAAAACAACAGCTGGCGGAGGCAGGACAGGGCAAGAAGTGGGTGGTGGGACAGAAGAAAGCTGCATTTTGCTGACAGAAATAGCTTCTAGGTAAGGTCTAACATACAAATACTAAATGATCCCAAAAAAGTGGTGGAGGAAATTCTAACCCTTGGTCTGAATAAGATCTCAGCATTTTGGCCTCAGTTTCTCTCATTATTTCTGGATGATAGCACAAGATGAGATGAAACGCCAACTTATGTTCGTGAGATCATCTCCCTGGCAGTTCTTAAACTTCCTAGTCCCAAAACCACAAAGAGCCCAGGAAACTAACACTGAGTGAGCACCTGTTATCTTGCTATCTGCTGGGTATTTTCCTAACATCAAACTCAGAAGATTGTCCAATCTTTTTCTACTTGTCTCTTCTCTGTACTGCCCCTACTGCCCACCCCTTCGCAACCATCTGTCTTTATCTGTAGGGCAGAACAGTTCTGAAAATGGTCAGTGGTCAGATAGTTGCACAATGAGTATCTTTTGTTGTTGCCCCAAGTCTAGAATTCTGCAATGACCTCCTGCATCCCGAGCTGGGATACATTCCAGTTGATGCCTAACACATTAAATAACTCACTTTGAAAACACACTGTTGGATATTGGAAATGACATAAATCCAAGCAGAAGAGCAAGAGATTGAACAGGGCTCCTGCAGAGGAAGCACTAGAACCTCATATTCTGTCCCTTTTGCTCCAGAGTAATTATAGGTAAAACTACTGGGAGGTGTCTGGGGAAGTCAGTATAATGTTTGAGTTTATTAAAATCTTTGAGAAGGTTTCTCCCTCTGCTTCTTTTTTAGACAGGTTATGGCTGAGTACCATGTAGCAAACAAAATTTCTTGTGTTCTTCCAGATAAAATGATCTCTGTGTTCTTTTAAATCACCCAGGACCCCAAGAAGTCATAACCATTGAAGGGTTTAATTTTGACAACCTAACACACTGTACACACATTAGTAATTATTACTGAGGTAAGGTTTATTACTTAAGACATACTTCAGGAATGTGGTGTGATAGAAGCTGATAATTACCAATTGTTACTTCTCCCTTAATAATGAAACCTGATCTTATCGGGAGCATCAGCATGCACTGATGCAAAACTACTTTTTCCAGCATCACCTTAAAACAGCAGTAGCCAGGTAACTACTAAGATAAGGCTTTCAGGATGGCTGCTAAATTAGGTAGGAGGCTCTTTTGCATTTTCCTCATTCCTCCTTCTTCCTGCCTGGAATATAGACTTGATGTCTGGAGTTACAGTAGCCACCTTGCACCTTGAAGTTGGAAGCCACATGCGAATGATGATAGAACAAAATGTTAGAAGCTTAGGGCACAGATTGTGTCACAGAACTGTAATAACTATAGAAATTCAGCCCCCAGACTGCCTATGGATGACAGAAAATAAACCTCTCCATCTTGTTAAACCATGTTATTTCAGGTTTCTGTTATTAGCCCTCAAATACAGTTCCTAACTGATTCATCTTCCATGTTGTAAAAAAAAAGAAAAACAGAGCAAAAAACAAATTTAATAAGGACGTTAAAAACGGAGAACATTGTAAAATTCTCTAGTTTTCAGAGGATGGTCCATTTCTGGGGAGGGAATTACTAGACGAATACCAAGGGATAACTATAATGTCCAAGCTGACTAGTGGATGGGTTTCTTATAAGAGAAAGCTGCAAGATCCAGCAGGTTTTGCCTGTGGCTTTCAAACACTCTGCCCTTTATGACGATTTTAAGCTGCATTATTTATCAATGTTGAATTTGCCTGGTCTATAGGAGAAATGACTGATCCTTGGACAGTGTATCCCACATGGGGCCTGGGAGATTTCTGAATTTATTTAATGAAAAATGAAATGACATAGCATAACAAGTTCAAGTTCATTCAAGTCAACATCAATGCCAGTCTCTCCAGAAGAGGCAGGAAAAGAGACCAGCAGAGAGGAAGATAATAAAAGCTCTTGGCTCTGCTTTCCTAATTACCCATAATCCGCTAAAGAGCTGAAACATCTTACAAATGCTAATTAATTAAGCCCCCTACCAGTTTAGTGATGAATACAGGAAGAGGGCTCTCTGCTAAAAGTATGGACCGTGACAAAACAGGGTAGGGTGGAAATTAATATCCAGTTAAGCAGGCAGTGTTTGCAGTCCTGTAGGTTAGCTAAGGGGCTTCCCAGGTGGCACAGTGGTAAAGAATCCACCTGCCAATACAGAAGATGCAAGAGACATCGGTTCTATCCCTGGGTCAGGAAGGTCCTCTGGAGGAGGAAATGGTAACCTGCTCCAGGATTCTTACATGAAAGATTCCCTTGACAGAGAAGCCTGGCAGGTTACAGTCCATGGAGTCGCAAAGAGTCAGATAGAACTGAGTGAACACACACCGTTTAGCTAAAGCAGAGAGAAGCACTACCAGCACTGTAGGAACAGGAAGGTACAGAATCAGCATATGTGAAAGAACAGACCATCTCTTCTTCATCCTATCCTCCACTCAGTTTTTGCCTACCATCTCACAGTGGAAAACCTAATCTCAAGAGTTGCTCATCTTCTGGAAATGTTCTGAGTTTTACCTTTGTCCTTTTTCAGCCACAATTTTCCTGACCCAGGGATAGAACACAGGTCTCCCGCATTGTAAACAGACACTTTACCATCTGAGCCACCAGGGAAGTCCATTAGTTCATATACTTATCAGAAATTATCATCTCATGTTAATGTCCTGTTTTCAAGCTTCTCAAATTCTATTCTTCTGAATGGATACTGTGAAAGAAATTTGAATCAGCCACTATCAATGCTTTTGGTTGCAAATAAAAGAAAATTCAACTGAAATTATCTTAAACTATAAAAATTTATTGTTTCTGGTTCATTTAACTGAGGAGTTCAAAGGTAGGTCAGCTTCAGGCATTAATTTAAGATTAGGGCTCTTGTTCCCTTTCTCGGCAGTTCTCTTTGTGTTGTTCTCTCTGTCTGTTCTTTCCTCTGACTGATATCTACTATAATAACAAAATACTACAGCAGTTCCTGGTGACACAACAATATAGCACAGCATCTGAAGAAAGAGACAGCCTCTTCTCCCAGATGTTCATTCCTAAAGGACAAAATCAGGTTAGGTCCCCACTCTTGGAAAATGCTCATTCTGGCCCAAAAAATAATGTATGAGCCAGCCTTGGCTAAGTTATGCTGTGGTAACAAATAACCACCAGACCTTGTGTTTTACAAGGCAATAAAAGTTTGCTTCTCATCCAACTTGCATATTGGCAGTTGTGGAAGAGCTGAGACTCCATCCTTGTCCTCTTTATTCTGGGACTAACACTGAAGGAACAACCAGTTTCTAGGGTATATTACTCTTGTGGCAGAGGGAAGAGAGACAGCTGAACTACAAGCTGGCCCTCAAAACTTCCACTTGGAAATGACATATGAAAGTTCCACCCACATTTTATGGGGCAAAGAAAATCACTGCCTAAGTATATCGTCAGTTGGATGAGAATAAGATCTTTTGGTAGGATCATTAGTAGATGGGATGAGCTTGATATATTTTGAACATAACAAAATCTATTTCAAATGCTATGCTGATTGGGATAAATTGGGTTGTTCATCTCTGAACCATTTGCCAGGTAAGGGACACAGGACTATACTTTTGGGCTTCTATCAGTCAAAATCTACCCCCTAAGTGGGAATGGAATCAATCACACCGAGACCACATGGTCTTCATTTCACCTATAAATAGGGTCAATTGGATGGTCATTGTACAGATGAGAACACTGAAGCTTATAGCAATTGTACTGGTTTAAGACCTCAAAGCATCAATATGAACAAAGCTAGTGGAGGTGATGGAATTCCAATTGAGCTATTTCAAATCCTGAAAGATGATGCTGTGAAAGTGCTACACTCAATATGCCAGCAAATTTGGAAAACTCAGCAGTGGCCACAGGACTGGAAAAGGTCAGTTTTCATTCCAATCCCAAAGAAAGGCAATGCCAAAGAATGCTCAAACTACTGCACAATTGCACTCATCTCACACGCTAGTAAAGTAATGCTCAAAATTCTCCAAGCCAAGCTTCAGCAATACGTGAACCATGAACTTCCAGATGTTCAAGCTGGTTTTAGAAAAGGCAGAGGAACCTGAGATCAAATTGCCAACATCTGCTGGATCATCGAAAAAGCAAGACAATTCCTGAAAAACATCTATTTCTGCTTTATTGACTATGCCAAAGCCTTTGACTGTGTGGATCACAATAAACTGTGGAAAATTCTGGAAGAGATGGGAATACCAGACCACCTAACCTGTCTCTTGAGAAACCTGTATGCAGGTCAGGAAGCAACAGTTAGAACTGGACATGGAACAACAGACTGGTTCCAAATAGGAAAAGGAGTACGTCAAGGCTGTATATTGTCACCCTGCTTATTTAACTTCTATGCAGAGTACATCATGAGAAACGCTGGGCTGGAGGAAACACAAGCTGGAATCAAGATTTCCGGGAGAAATATCAATAACCTCAGATATGCAGATGACACCACCCTTATGGCAGAAAGTGAAGAGGAACTAAAAAGCCTTCTTGATGAAAGTGAAAGTGGGGAGTGAAAAAAGTTGGCTTAAAGCTCAACATTCAGAAAAAGAAGATCATGGCATCTGGTCCCACCACTTCATGGGAAATAGATGGGGAAACAGTGGAAACAGTGTCAGACTTTATTTTTCTGGGCTCCAAAATCACTACAGATGGTGACTGCAGCCATGAAATTAAAAGACGCTTACTCCTTGGATGGAAAGTTATGACCAACCTAGATAGCATATTCAAAAGCAGAGACATTACTTTGCCAACAAAGGTCTGTCTAGTCAAGGCTATGGTTTTTCCAGTGGTCATGTATGGATGTGAAAGTTGGACTGTGAAGAAAGCTGAGCGCTGAAGAATTGATGCTTTTAAACTGCGGTGTTGGAGAAGACTCTTGAGAGTCCCTTGGACTGCAAGGAGATCCAACCAGTCCATTCTAAAGGAGATCAGTCTTGGGATTTCCTTGGAAGGGCTGATGCTAAAGCTGAAACTCCAATACTTTGGCCACCTGATGTGAAGAGTTGACTCATTGGAAAAGACTCTGATGCTGGGAGGGATTGGGGGCAGGAGGAGAAGGGGATGACAGAGGATGAGATGGCTGGATGGCATCACCGACTTGATGGACATGAGTTTGGGTGAACTCCGGGAGTTGGTAATGGACAGGGAGGCCTGGCGTGGTGCAACTCATGGGGTTCCAAAGGGTCAGACACGACTGAGCGAATGAACTGAACTGAAGACCTCAAAGTGAGAATTCAAGTCATGTCACTTACTTTGATATTCAATCCTTTCCATTGTACTAAAGACTTTGAATTTGGTACTACTATATCTAAAAACAATTTTCTTCATTTTTTTTAGCAAATGTAACAAACATCAGCAGGAATCATAGTGGAAATTCATTATTTTTCCCTCACAGTCATCATCTACAACATAATTTATAGGTTCCAAATTTGAAAACCCCCTAATTTGGAGACAAAGTCAAAAGGGACACATTTGATCTAGGAAAACAAGCATCCTCAAACAATGCAGTTCAGAATATACATTATACAACCTTCTAAGAGAGCAGTTTGACCATATCTAGCAAAAACCTTAAGAAGTAGATGTAGACCGACCAAGCACTTCTACATGCAAAAACTTCTCATGAAAATAACCATGGCTGAGTGGAAAAGTTAACAAAAATAAAATTAGACTATAAGAATGTTTGATGCAGCACAACATTTAACCTAATATATTTAACTTAAATATACAACAACATGTATAAGTAAACCAGAGAATATTCACTCGACAAAATACTATATAGTTATTAAAAAAGAATCTCATAAAGAAAGGGGACCTAATTAGGCTTAAAAGCTTTTGCATAGAAAAAGAAACCATAAACAAAACAAAAAGACAACTTAAGAACTGGGAGAAAATATTTGCAAACAATGCTACTGATAAGGGATTGAGTTCCAAAATACACAAACAAGTCATACAGCTGTTTAAGTGAAGTAAGAGAACGTCAAGGCTGTATATTGTCACCGTGCTTATTTAACTTATATGCAGAGTACATCATGAGAAACGCTGGGCTGGAGGAAACACAAGCTGGAATCAAGATTGCCAGGAGAAATATCAATGACCTCAGATAATGCACATGACACCACCCTTATGGCAGAAAGCGAAGAAGAACTAAAAAGCCTCTTGATGAAAGTGACAGAGAAGAATGAAAAAGTTGGCTTAAAGCTCAACATTCAGAAAACGAACATCATGGCATCTAGTCCCATCACTTCATGGCAAATAGATGGGGAAACAGTGGAAACAGTGTCAGACTTTATTTTGGGGGGCTCCAAAATCACTGCAGATGGTGATTGCAGCCGTGAAATTAAAAGACGCTTACCTCTTGGAAGGAAAGTTACGACCAACCTAGACAGCATATTCAAAAGCAGAGACATTACTTTGCCAACAAAGGTCCGTCCAGTCAAGGCTATGGTTTTTCCAGTAGTCATGTATGGATGTGAGAATTGGACTATAAAGAAAGCTGAGTGCCAAAGAATTGATGCTTTTGAACTGTGGTGTTGGAGAAGATTCTTGAGAGTCCCTTGGACTGCAAGGAGATCCAACCAGTCCATCCTAAAGGAGATCAGTCCTGGGTGTTCATTGGAAGGACTGATGCTGAAGCTGAAACTGTAATACTTTGGGCACCTGATGCAAAGAGCTGACTCATTTGAAAAGACCCTGATGCTGGGAAAGATTGAGGGCAGGAGGAGAAGGGGACGACAGAGGATGAGATGGCTGGATGGCATCATTGACTCGATGGACATGGGTTTGAGTGGACTCCAGGAATTGGTGATGGACAGGGAGGCTGCAGTCCATGGGATCGCAAAGAGTTGGACATGACTGAGTGACTGAACTAAACTGAACTGAAGACAGAGAAAAACAAGTATCATATGATATCACTTATATGTGGAATCTAAAAAGAATATGATACAAATAAACTCATATACAAAGTAGAAATAAACCCAGGGACCTAGAAAACAAACTTATACCTCACACCAATCAGATGGCCATCATCAAAAAGTCTACAAACAAATGCTAGAGAGGGTGTGTGTGGAGAAAGGGGAACTCTCTTACACTGCTGGTGATACAGCCACTATGGAAGATGATATGGAGATTCCTTAAGGAACTAGGAATAAAGGCACCACATGGCCCAGCAATCCCACTACTAGGCATAGTGGGATTGCCTAGTAGTGGGATTGAGGAAACCAAAACTGAAAAAGACACATGTACCCCAGTGTGCAATGTAGCACTATTTACAATAGCTAGAACATGTAAGCAACCTAAATGTCCATCAACAGATGAATGGATAAAGAGGCAGGTGTACATATATACAATGGAATACTACTCAGCCATAAAAAGGAAAGCATTTGAGTCAGTTCTAATGAGGTAGATGAACCTAGTACCTACAATACAGAGTGAAGTAAGTCAGAAAGAAAAATATAAATATTGTATACTGATGCATATATATAGAATCTAGAAAGATGGCACTGATTAATCTATTTCCAGGACAGCAATGGAGAAACAGACATAGAGAACAGATCTATGGACATGGGGGGAGGGGAGGAGGGAGAGGGTGAGATGTATGGAGACAGTAACAGGGAAATGTACAATACCATATGTAAAATAGATCAGATCAGATCAGATCAGTCGCTCAGTAGTGTCCGACTCTTTGCGACCCCATGAATCGCAGCACACCAGGCCTCCCTGTCCATCACCAGCTCCCGGAGTTCACTCAGACTCACGTCCATTGAATCAGTGATGCCATCCAGCCATCTCATCCTCTGTCGTCCCCTTCTCCTCCTGCCCCCAATCCCTCCCAGCATCAGGGTCTTTTCCAATGAATCAACTCTTCTCATGAGGTGGCCAAAGTACTGGAGTTCCAGTTTTAGCATCATTCCTTCCAAAGAAATCCCAGGGCTGATCTCCTTCAGAACAGACTGGTTGGATCTCCTCGCAGTCCAAGGGACTCTCAAGAGTCTTCTCCAACACCACAGTTCAAAAGCATCAATTCTTCAGTGCTCAGACTTCTTCACAGTCCAACTCTCACATCCATACATGACCACTGGAAAAACCATAGCCTTGACTAGATGAACCTTTGTTGGCAAAGTAATGTCTCTGCTTTTGAATATGCTATCTAGGTTGGTCATAACTTTCCATCCAAGGAGTAAGCGTCTTTTAATTTCATGGCTGCAGTCACCATCTGTAGTGATTTTGGAGCCCAGAAAAATAAAGTCTGACACTGTTTCCACTGTTTCCCCATCTATTTCCCATGAAGTGGTGGGACCAGATGCCATGATCTTCTTTTTCTGAATGTTGAGCTTTAAGCCAACTTTTTCACTCTCCACTTTCACTTTCATCAAGAGGCTTTTTAGTTCCTCTTCACTTTCTGCCATAAGGGTGGTGTCATCTGCATATCTGAGGTTATTGTTATTTCTCCCGGCAATCTTGATTTCAGCTTGTGTTTCTTCCAATCCAGCGTTTCTCATGATGTACTCTGCATAGAAGTTAAATAAACAGGGTGACAATATACAGCCTTGATGAACTCCTTTTCCTATTTGGAACCAGTCTGTTGTTCTATGTTCAGTTCTAACTGTTGCTTCCTGACCTGCATACAAATTTCTCAAGAGGCAGGTCAGGTAGTGTGGTATTCCCATCTCTTTCAGAATTTTCCACAATTTATTGTGATCCACACAGTCAAAGACTTTGGCATAGTCAATAAAGCAGAAATAGATGTTTTTCTGGAACTTTCTTGCTTTTTCTACGATCCAGCAGATGTTGGCGATTTGATCTCTGGTTCCTGTGCCTTTTCTAAAACCAGCTTGAACATCAGGAAGTTGACGGTTCACATATTGCTGAAGCCTGGCTTGGAGAATTTTGAGCATTACTTTGCTAGCATGTGAGATGAGTGCAATTATGTGGTAGTTTGAGCATTCTTTGGCATTGCCTTTCTTTGGGATTGGAATGAAAACTGACCATTTCCAGTCCTGTGGCCACTGCTAAGTTTTCCAAATTTGCTGGCATATTGAGTGCAGCACTTTCACAGCATCATCTTTCAGGATTTGGAATAGCTCAACTGGAATTCCATCACCTCCACTAGCTTCGTTCGTATACATAGCCAATGGTAATTTGCTGTATGACTCAGGGAACTCAAACAGGGGCTCTGTGACAATCTAGAAATGTGGGACAGGGAGCAGGATGGGAGGGAATTTTGGGAGGGAGGGAACATGTGTGTACCTATGGCTGATTCTTGTTGATGTATGACAGAAAAACCACAAAATTCTGTAAAACAATTATTCTTTAATTCAAAAAAAAATAGAGTGACAAAAATGATTTAAAAAAAGAAAGAAAACAAACTTACAATTACCAAAGGGGATAGTGGGGGTGGGAGGAGGGGTGGGGTGGGGAATGGATGAGAGAGAAATCAGGAGTTCAGGATTAACATACACACACTATTGTACATAATACAAGTAAACAGTAGGTAAAAGGACCTACTTATAGCACAGGGAACTATACTCAATATCTTGTAATAATCTATAATGGAAAAAAAATCTGGAAAAGAATGTGTGTGTGTGTGTAACTGAATCACTTTTTTGTACACTTGAAACAAACACAACACTATAAATTAATTATACTTCAACAAAAGGAAAAGACTCTCATACCTGGATATTTAATTACACAGAAAGATTTTTTAACTGTTTAGCAAAAGCAAATTATCAAATGCTATCTACAATATGTTTCCTTTTGTATGTATGGAATTATAGAAGATTTGAGCTTTTTCCTTTTGTTTATGTTTATATTCAAAATTCCTACATCAAATGTGTATGACTTTTATACTAAGAAAATAAGCAATGAAATTTTCTTTTTTAATGAGGCACCACTCTCCAAAAGAAGCCATGTGAAGCAGATGAGATTACCATCTGCAGCAGCAATAAGATCTAAGAATGTGTTGCTGATTAGACAGGGATGCCTCTCATATATGATGGAGGAGATTAAAATGTAACTCAAACAATATAATCCCTGACATATAGTTCTCTCATAGCCCAAGAAAACAGGTCTAGAAAAATGACAAATTCTGGTTAAGAATGGTCAGTGTGACTGACCATTGCCCACTGGAAAGGCTTGTAATTCATCAGAGAGTGAGACAGGATTTGTTCCAGAGAGATGATGACAACTTATCAAAATGTTCCAGCATGGAGCTTAAAATTTTCAGCTTTCTTTCATTTTAATTCTATACTGACCAACTATCTGAAATTACTCTTTAATCAAGAATCAATGCTACATGTCAATGACAAGTTACTTTTCCTGACTGGTGGAACTCCTATTGAGCATGGCTAGGTAAAAATTCTGGCCATGCCAGTTTTGAGTGGGAATTTAATCAGTACCATTGTGTTTCCCAAGGTCATTTTAACCCAGGGTGAGTTAAATCCATCAAATGGAAGACCAGCCAATCAGTTTCCTTCTTTCTATTAACATTTCCACTTTTTTCTTCTCTACCTGAAAAATCCTCAATGCAATCAAATGTTTTGGCCAACACCTCCAAATTTTGATCCCTGGGATACTTAAAAACTTATATGTGGGAGTTACCCATACTCAGTGACTTATTTAAAACATTAGATTTAGCATTATATAAATGAAATTTCACCATTGCAATGAAAAGAATAAAATACATAGGAATATATTTACCTAAAGAAACAAAAGACCTATATATAGAAACCTATAAAACACTGGTGAAAGAAATCAAAGAGGACACTAATAATGGAGAAATATACCGTGCTCATGGATCAGAAGAATCAATATAGTGAAAATGAGTATACTACCCAAAGCAATCTATAGATTCAATGCAATCCCTATCAAGCTACCAACGGTATTTTTCACAGAGCTAGAACATATAATTTCACAATTTGTGCTGCTAAATCACTTCAGTCATGTCCGACTCTGTGCGACTCCATAGATGGCAGCCCACTAGGCTCCTCTGTCCCTGGGATTCTCCAGGCAAGAATATTGGAGTGGGTTGCCATTTCCTTCTCCAATGCATGAAAGTGAAAAGTGAAAGTGAAGTCGCTCAATCGTGCCCAACTCAGGACCCCATGGACTGGAGCCTATCAGGCCCCTCCGTCCATGGGATTTTCCAGGCAAGAATACTGGAGTGGGGTGCCATTGCCTTCTCCATCACAATTTGTATGGAAATACAAAAAATCTCGAGTAGTCAAAGCAATCTTGAGAAAGAAGAATGGAACTGGAGGAATCAGCCTGCCTGACTTCAGGCTCTACTACAAAGCCACAGTCATCAAAACATAAATACAGTATACTAACGCATATATATGGAATTTAGAAAGATGGTAACAATAACCCGGTGTACGAGACAGCAAAAGAGACACTGATGTATAGAACAGTCTTATGGACTCTGTGGGAGAGGGAGAGGGTGGGAAGATTTGGGAGAATGGCATTGAAACATGTAAAATATCATGTAGGAAACGAGTTGCCAGTCCAGGTTCGATGCACGATGCTGGATGCTTGGGGCTGGTGCACTGGGACGGCCCAGAGGGATGGTATGGGGAGGGAGGAGGGAGGAGGGTTCAGGATGGGGAACACATGTATACCTGTGATGGATTCATTTTGAATTTGGCAAAACTAATACAATTATGTAAAGTTTAAAAATAAAATTAGAAAAAAAAAAAAGACAGTATGGTACTGGCACAAAGACAGAAATATAGATCAATGGAACAAAATAGAAAGCCCAGAGATAAATCCACGCACCTATGGACACCTTATCTTTGACAAAGGAGGCAAGGATATACAATGGAGAAAAGACAATCTCTTTAACAAGCAGTGCTGGGAAAACTGGTCAACCACTTGTAAAAGAATGAAATTAGAACACTTTCTAACACCATACACAAAAATAAACTCAAAATGGATTAAAGATCTAAACATAAGACCAGAAACTATAAAACTCCTAAAGGAGAACATAGGCAAAACACTCTGCGACATAAATCACAGCAGGATCCTCTATGACCCACCTCACAGAATATTGGAAATAAAAGCAAAAATAAACAAATGGGACCTAATTAACCTTAAAAGCTTCTGCACAACAAAGGAAACTATAAGCAAGGTGAAAAGACAGCCTTCAGAATGGGAGAAAATAATAGCAAATGAAGCAATGGACAAACAACTAATCTCAAAAATATACAAGCAACTCCTGCAGCTCAATTCCAGAAAAATAAATGACCCAATCAAAAAATGGGCCAAAGAACTAAACAGACATTTCTCCAAAGAAGACATACAGATAGCTAACAAACACATGAAAAGATGCTCAACATCACTCATTATCAGAGAAAGGCAAATCAAAATCACAATGAGGTACCATTTCACAGCAGTCAGAATGGCTGCTATCTAAAAGTCTACAAGCAATAAATGCTGGAGAGGGTGTGGAGAAAAGGGAACCCTCCTACACTGTTGTTGGGAATACAAGCTAGTACAGCTGCTATGGAGAACTGTGTGGAGATTTCTTTAAAAACTGGAAATAGAACTGCCATACGACCCAGCAATCCCATTTCTGGGCATACACACCGAGGAAACCAGAATTGAAAGAGACACATGTTTATCGCAGCACTGTTTATAATAGCCAGGACATGGAAGCAACCTAAATGTCCATCAGCAGATGAATGAATAAGAAAGCTGTGGTATACACAATGGAGTATTACTCAGCCATTAAAAAGAATCCATTTGAATCAGTTCTAATGAGGAGGATGAAACTGAAGCCTACTATACAGAGTGAAGTAAGCCAGAAAGAAAAACACCAATAGAGTATACTAACTCATATATATGGAATTTGGAAAGATGGTAATGATAACCCTGTATGCGAAACAGCAAAAGAGACACAGATGTATAGAACAGTCTTTTGGACTCTGTGGGAGTGGGTGAGGGTGGGATGATTAGGGAGAATGATATTGAAACATGTATATTATCATATGTGAAATGAGTCGCCAGTCCAGGTTCAATGCATGATACAGGATGCTTGGGGCTGGTGGACTGGGATGACCCAGAGGGATGGTATGGGGAGGGAGGTAGGAGGGGGGTTTTCAGGATGGGGAACACATGTACACCGTTGGCAGATTCATGTCAATGTATGGCAAAACCAATACAATATTGTAAAGTAACTAGCCCCAATTAAAATAAATAAATTTATATTATAAAAAAATACAATAAAATTTTTTAATTTAAAAAAAGAAATGAAAATTAAGTGTATTCCATATAATGTGTCCATTCTTCCATTTACTATTGCAGTAAAATTTCTTACTATAGCCATAAGTTTCTGTGTACATCTTGTATATTACAGTACGCTTGTTCAGACTCTTAAGTCTTGAACCATTCTACATCATATGTCAAAATTCTTCTCAACCACCAATTCACAGGTGGAAAAAAAAATTCTCTTTCTCTGAATTCTTTAACTCAAAATTCTTTTAAGTAAGAATAAAATAAGATCCTATTAAGTAAGAATGTAAGTTCTGTAAGGGTAGATACTTTATTTTGTTCATTTCTCTATCTCCATTACTTGTTGAAAAGTGTCTTGTGTTAGTAGGCAATGCAAATTTCATGAATTAGTGTAACTGTCTTATTCCTAGCTTCTCTCCTCACCAGACTGCATGTTCACTGAGAGCAGAGAATTGTAATATTAATATGAATCACTCATGCACTGCCCAACCTGCATGTTTAACTTTTTATGCTAATAATTTTCAAACATATACCTAAATAGAGATAATAACTCTGACCCAAATAACCCAGTTTTATTATAGCTAGTTTTTCTACATCTAGCAATAAAAGTCAAGCAATTCAAAAGTGCACTCATGCACAAGCTAAAGATAGAGTGATTTCAAGGTACAAAATCAAATTTGTATTCTAAGTGTTACATTCCTCACTCAAAAGTCAAAATTTTCAGTGGTTTCATGTCCAGATCTTAATTTAATGGATCAATTCAATGAAACCTTCTAAAATGTCCCTTGGAAGATGAAATTAGCAAGTAACATTTTTCCCTGAAGCATAATAGAAATAGATTTGTACTGGTTCTCCACATTTGTTTCATAAATGCCACATCCTAAAGCTCTTCATTATGATAGTTGAGTTTGTTGCATTTTTTCCCAAGAAGAGTTAAAAAAAAAAAAAAACTCACAGAGAGAAGTCCCAAGATTCTGCTAGGTGCCAGCAGATATTCAGCAAAAAATGTTTTTTAAATAAAGATGAAATGAATGAAAAATCTAAATCTATGTCTCCAGATACCTCTACATTATTGAGCTTCAAAGGAAATTCTGACCCAAGATCATCTGTATCTTGGACATATGCTCTTTTTCTACAACACAGGGGCTTATTTGTGAAATTAGTATATGCTTCTGGAGTTCAACAAGGGGTAACAACCTCATAATTGAAAGTATCATGAACACTGTTGAACTGGGACCAGGAAGACAGGAAACATAAGACAAAAATATCAAGAGAAGCATCCTAGGCTAAGTAAGGAGTTGGTCCCCTAGAGGTGGGCAGCACGCTTGTCAACAATTCCACCCAGTCTCAGCAGGCTCAGATATTGAAGGTGGCTGATACAGAGAGTTGGGCTCTGTAGCAAGTATCCATGCCCAGAGAATTTTCTGCATCACATGAGTGGTAGCATCACAGTCCCAGCTTGTTTGAAATAGGACCCCAGTAGGAGAAGGCAATGGCACCCCACTCCAGTACTCTTGCCTGAAAAATCCCACGGACGGAGGAGCCTGGTAGGCTGCGGTCCATGGGGTCACTAAGAGTCGGACACGACTGAGCGACTTCACTTTCACTTTTCACTTTGATGCATTGGAGAAGGAAATGGCAACCCACTCCAGTGTTCTTGCCTGGAGAATCCCAGGGATGGGGGAGCCTGGTGGGCTGCCATCTATGGGTTCGCATAGAGTCGGACACGGCTGAAGTGACTTAGCAGCAGCAGCAGCAGGATAAAACAAGGCAAGCAAAGGATAAATCAGGTTACTGGACAGACTGGAATTCACTGCCAGGTTTTGGATGTAGCAGAGACATAGTAATAAACTCAGAAAACCAGGCACAAGTACAGTCCTGAGAGCTTGAAAATCAGAGCTATGATAAATAAGAAGTTCCCATTCATATCACCACCACCCCCTTCCCAAAGAGTATCAAACTACTCTCAGTCCACACCTGCTGGTAGGGATGGAGTTCCTGTTACAGGAAAGGCTAGAACTGGAACAGGACTTGGGGGCAGACACAGCTGTGAGCAGGTCTTGAAGGCAGGAGAAGCAGGAGTGATAATAGATACTACCTAATTAAGGCTTATTATGTACCAGACTTTGCACATGTTTTCATATGCCTTACCTTTTACTACTAACATTACCACAACTACTCCATGAAACATTTACTGAACAATTACTACGGGCCAAACTATTGTTCTCTGTGTTTTACACAGATCATCCCATTTGTCCTCACAACAACAGTATGTGCTCAATATATTTTATCCCTGTTTCTTAGATACAGAAATTAGAATAAATAACTGATTGGAATCCTTGCCTCCAGATCACATAGAGAGCAAGTAGTATAGCTGGGATTATGACCCTGGCTCTCTGAATCTAGAGTTCCAATCACTGGCTCATGATTTCATTTAACTCTTAAGAGTAGCTTTTTCTAAGAGAAATTTATAGGTAGTGAAGTAGACTCATTTGAGGTACCATAACTGGCCAAAGGTATGCAGGGCTTTCTGTAGTCTTCATTTTACAGGTACAGAAAGACATGTGGGTCACCCATTACACAAACAGCAAGAGCACAGTGAAGATTTACATCCCCATCTGAATGCTGCAGATGGGCTACTTATACCAGGAATTTTCTTCAACTCCTGCTCTAAAGAGCTGTCCTTACCTCTTTCATTCCCTAGTCACCTCTCATAAATCTGGAATACAACTTTTTCTATTGTCCTTCCTTTCTTCTGTTTTCATTCCTGGAAACTGACTCTCATCACAAATAAATCCTGGCCGAAGAAGACACACCCAGAAACTGGAAGAAGTCAGCCTGAAAGGTTTCTGGAATCCAGTAGTGGCAAATGAATCTCTAAATTACTGGTATTAACCAAATGCCTCCCAAATCACCCCACTTCATTGCTTTCTCACATGACCACATCCACTCAGAGCCAACTCTTTCCTTGGCATGGTTCTTGATACCTGCTGTTCTTATAGTTGCCTGATCTAAGACATAAAAAGTTACTAGTCCCACTGTCCAAGAGGTAGCATTTAACTAGTGGTGAAAAGGGGTGGGCAGTAGTGAGCCAGAATGAAATCATGAAGCCCCAAGTTGGACTAGATGTGGGTGGAGGAAGGCAGGAAGGAAAGAATGCAGAAGTCAGAAAGCAAGAGTCACCATAAACTTCAGGGTTTAAATAAATATTAGACCAATTCCCTGAGAAAACAGATGATTATTTTTGTCATTGCTTAGTGTATGGGCCATCGGGTACCAGAACAGGAACAAGGTTTCCCATAGGAAATAAATGTTAGCATAAATAAACGCAGTGGAAATAAACGATACCACCATTTTACCATGATCTGCTTTTAGAGTTTATTGCTATAAAGGAGGGCTTCCCTGATAGCTCAGTTGGTAAAGAATCTGCCCGCAATGCACAAGACCCCAGTTAGATTCCTGGGTCAGGAAGATCTGCTGGAGAAGGGATAGGCTGCCCACTCCAGTATTTTGGGGGTTCCATTGTGGCTCAGCTGGTAAAGAATCTTCCTGCAATGCGAAGACCTGGGTTCGATTCCTGGGTTGGGAAGATCCCCTGGAGAAAGGAAAGGCTACCCCCTCCAGTATTCTGGCCTGGAGAATTCCATGGACTGTATAATCCACAGGGTTGCAAAGAGTTGGACACGACTGAGCAACTTTCACTTCACTTCACGGAGTGTGCTGTACCTGCATTGTACCTGCATGACCACATTTTATCCTCAGAACAGCCCTGCAAGGGAGGTTATTTAAGTGCTTATTTCACTCACAAGGTTCCTAACTAAAATGATACAAAAAGCTATAACTGAGAAATAATCCCCTCACTAATCTTTGCTGCCATTTACCCCACTTCTAGTCTCATCCTTATAGGTAATCACTTTGATTTGTCTCTGTTTACCTCTGTTTTCTTTAGTTTCTGCAGACATACAGAAAAATGAAATTATATATTCTTATTTCAATGAAGGGGGTAGTATTATTCACACTACCTTACACACAAGGAATCCAAAGTCTGAAGAAGTTGACCGAGTCTTTCTCTGGGCTGGTCAAGAATCCACCTACTCCCACAGTCATTTTAGATTACAGGATCCAGCCTGAGAGTCAAGAATCAAGGGACTCTGCTGAGAGAGACCCTAGCTTCTGAATTAAAGGTCCCTGATTGAGTAATCAGATTTGAAAGTTTGAAAAGTGTCACGCCCTTGCTCTGTGGGTCTAAGGAACTAAGGTACCACTAAGGCCTGGAGCTGGACGTTTTCATGCACTGTTCAATGGGGGTCCTTTTGCAAGCTTCTTAAGATGAAAGAATGGGATATGCATGCCTAGAATAAGTTTGTCAGATAAAATGCAGAGTGTTCAGTTAAAGTTGAATTTCAGATAAACAATGAATGATTTTTTGGTATAAGTATATCCTGCACAGTATTTAAATGCATGTTCTATAATTTTTATTGCTAAGTTTTGCTAAACCTGGCAGCCCTAACACAGAATAGTTTTGGAACTTTGGCCTTTATGTCTTTAAAGGACAAGTGGCCTTAGGTTAGAAGGACTGAAGGGACTCCAGAAGTTGGGATGAGCTGGGACTTATTCCTTTATATAGATCCTTTATAGATCTTGCCAACCCAGGGATTGAACCCAGGTGTCCCACATTGCAGGTGGATTCTTTACCAGCTGAGCCACAAGGAAAGCCCTTCTCTATAGCAATAAATTATAAAAGCAGATCATGTTCTAGGTTTCATGGACCTCAAAAATAGAGAACACCTTGGTCATTTCTGGGAATATAGCTTTGTAAGAGTTTCCTCAACTCCAATTAAACTGCCACCAACAGGGCATGAGAATGACAGTTGTGGCCTCACCTAGCCAGTTCATTATTGGCATTTCTTTGAATTTTTTGTCATCATTAATGTAGCAGATGTAAAATAATAATTATGTTGCTTTGGTTTCATTTTCTTGATTATTTTAAAAGATTCTTTTGTCATTCTTTACTTTTTGTGCTTTCCTTCATGTAAAAGAAAAAACTTTAATACATCAATGTTAAAAGTTTGAGAGCTTATCAGAAATTATTGTAGCTATTAGACTGCTGTCTGTCATATCTGACAAAAACATTTTCTGCTTTGCTTCTTATCCTTTACTTTAATTTTTAATTTACAGATATTTCAATGTTTATTCCCATGAGTCTAACAATATGTTTTCCTTTGTAGTTATCTCTATTACTTCAAAGCAATAGGAAGAAAGTTGCCATTACTGTATGGTTGTCATAAATATTTTATTTCCTGTTTGTCTTCCTATGTTTAAAAACATTAATTGACTTTTAAATCTAATGAATCTCAAAGAGCAGTTTGAAAATCATCTGCAAAAGATTATTTATTTTGTTTGCTTAATTACTGTAAGATCCATGACAAACCTAATTAATTAAAATTTCTCTAGAAGGATCATAGAAATGTGTGTTTTTAACTGTCCTCTAGGTGATTCTTCTATACCTGATGCTTGAAAATCACTTATTTAAACCATATGAAATTTATTTTGCATTTATGCTCATAGGTAATAAATTGACTCAGAATAATTTAAGCCAAAAGAGAATTTGTTGGAAAGATTGGGGAGATTTTACAGAACTGAAGTGAGAGCTGAGGAGGTTGGCTTGGAGAGAGAATAACCAGGCAGCTCTGGGAATCTTGGCAGAAAAAACTACTCATCAGACATAAAAGGAATATGACAGCGAAAGAAAGGAGCTGTCCCCTTCTCATCCACCAAAACACCAGCACCATGGGGGCAGGGACCTCTCCTGGTACATGGGAGGTTCTCAATACATTTTCCCCCTTTGCTCCATTCACAGTTTCTTGAGACAGACTCCGATTATTCTTACTTGGGTGACAGCCACCTCTTGACCAGAAAAAGGCAAAGAACCTTGATTTATAGTCCCACCCACACTGCACACACAAAGAAGAGAGGTTTCCCCCAAGTGAGGTTAAGATTTATTATCACAGGAAGGAGAAATAGATTCTAGGTGATTTAAAAACAATTTTCCAGTATATCATGGTAAAAGGTATCGTGCTAAGATAATTTTTTCCCAAATTGTTCTTCAGTTATTCCCAGTATCACTTTAAAAATAAATTTTTTTTTGATGTGGATCATTTTTTTAAAAGCATTTATTGAGTTTGTAGCAATATTGCTTCTTTTTTTTTAATGTTTTGGGTTTTTTTGGCCAATAGTTCCAAATTTTGATCCTTGGGGTACTTAAAACTTATATGTAGGAGTTATCTCTGACATGTGGGATTGTAGCTCCCTGACCAGGGATCAAACTCATACACCTTGCATTGGAAAGCAAAGTCTTAACTACTAGACCCCCAGGGAAGTCCCCCAGTATCACTTATTATTCATCAGTGTTTCCAATCTTCCTTATATAGAATACTTTATTTAAACATAGGATACATTGCTACACCTAACCACATCTTTAAAGAGATTCGATTTTCATGCCGTTGATTTGTAATTGTTTCTCTAAAACACTAAATTCACTCCTACTTAAGACACAAGATTGCCCATCACTTTTCAGAACTATAAAGTAATTAAATAAACTTCCCCATTGCACTACCTACATAGCTCCATTCTCTACAAATATGCTCCTATTTTTAATGATCTTATTTTTGGCATTGTAAACATCTTTCACTTCCCTCTAGGGCTAAACTGTATGTTTACTTAGCAATGAACTCCACTCTGTTTTTCCTTTAGGTACTCTCCAGTCGAAGACTGATCCTAAGATATATACATTTTCTTCTTTGAACTTCTTTATAAAGGTGATCCCTGCCTTTTTTATTTGAGTTTATTTTAGGACAAAAGAAAGTTGCGGAAGTTCAAATAAGAAAGCTCTAACAATATGTACCTATAATTTCTCAAGTTTTTCTAGCGTTCAAGGCAGCCCCGCCCCCATGCTTAATATCCAACTAATTTTGTCTCAGCCTTATCCTATATTTTATTTATTGTTTATGAAATATCCATATTTATTGGGTGTGGGCTTCTCCTCGTTATTCTTGAGAATCCTCAGGGAGTATTTCCACACTGTAACAAATCCACCTTGATCTTCATTTATCATCTCTCACTTGGGGCATGTCTGCTGGTCACCTCTTACCATCTCACAGGTGTTTTACAAGCTCTCACTATAAGACTTTGTTAAAGGGCACAACCTCAAGGACATGGTCCTTGTCTTGGTCCTGTCTTGTTATAGCCCATACCAAGAGGGTTCAAGCCCGGTCCTAATTCTCTATATTCCAGCACATGCCAGCTCTGATATATGATAATATACTATTGAAATCTTGAGAATAATACAAGGAAAAGGAAAATTTTAAACTGGATAGCAGACAGCACAACTTCTAGGATCTACAGGTCTAAAGTTTATTTCCTTGCCCAGTACACAGAACTATAGTCCAAGGACTGGGTCACCTGCTTCAAGAGAGCTTTGTTTATTTTTCTCTTTTGCCCTCTGAGTCCAGGCTTTTACCTACTCCCTTCAGCCCCAGAGAAAGGAGGAAGCAGAGCCACCCCCTCCTCTAATCCCAGGCTCTATTCATTTCTTCATTCAAAGAATCAAAATAAAAGCATGTTTATTTTGATTCAAAGAATCAAAATAATAGCATGTTTCCACCATGCTAGCGCCCAAAAAGAGCAATTCTAGTGGTATAAAGTGTCATGCTCTCCATGTTTATCCAGCTTTAAAAGATGGGGGGGTGAGGGTGGAGAGGGGGTACGGAACACTTTAACCCATAATGAACTGCACCACAGCAGCTATTGCACCACAGCAGCTATATAGCCCATGCTTACACCTCATCCTGAAGGAACGATCAGACCTGACTGCTACCTGTTGGGAGAAATCTAGTTTTGTGAAAACCTAACAATAGTATTTAAGCAGACAAATTCCCTAAGGTGGGGGCGTGTGTGTGTGTGTGTGTGTGTGTGTGATTTTCTGGGACAGACCAAATTAAATCTACATAAGAAATAAAATGCCTCTTCTCTGTAAGGCCATAGTCCTATTGAAGATACTCGCAATTTTTGTTATGATAGAGTACCTTATATCTTTGTCCGATGAAGAGTTGGGACATGACTGAGCAATTGAACTGGACTGACCTTATATCCCAACCTGAAATCTTAAGCATGATTTGAGTGATTTAGTGGGTTCAGAGTTTCCTTGAGTAATGAGTGGGTGTTTGTCTTACACGTATATGATTAACATGTACCCACTAAAGACTCATGGCTAAGTATGCAGACCAAGAAGGAAAAACTAATCCTTAAATTTCCTGCCGAAGAATTGCAAGGTTTATAAGGAGGAATTTGGTGAACTACAAGCTGAAAGTTCATGCTGGCAACTGGTACTTTCAGCAACAAGATCTAGTCTAAGAAACAAATATTACACTGCTGCCAGCAAAGGCAGGTTCCCATCATATTTGTTGTACAGATGCTTATCCTTGGGCCACAAAAGACTCAGTCAGAAGTAACAATGCAGAATGCCATAGGGAGCTACTGACAACTGAGACTGAAGGGAGGACTTTGATTTATTTCTTACTTGTGCTGGTTTTCTTTAGGATGCAATCCTGAACACAAAATATCAGAAGTAAGAGTTTGCTCTGCTGGAGACACCTGCAGAAGACCCAGGAGCCTGGGATGTGGGGGCACTCCACTTCAGAACTTTACAATTTACAAACTAGGTGGCTGTAACTCTGGGCAAGTCACTTCACCTCTGTACACTAGATGGAAAACAGTGCAGTTGACTGAGAATTGGAGTGTGGTTTAATAGTTTGCAAGCCTGGAAGACTGAGGAGACTGACAGAAGTGAGCTCCTAACAGGGGTTGGATTTAGATGCACAGAGAAAGAAACATGGGCTCCATCTTACAAGTGAGTAGCTTCTGCCTGCCAGATAATCCTAGCTCTATGCCTCTTCCTGTTTTTCCTTTTCACACTTTTTACAAAAGTTGACAGGAAACCCAGTAGAGAATTCTTTCGACAACAGTTACTATGCTACGGAACTACTTCACGTTGTGGCCAAGTCCTGCCCTCTAGCGGTCTAAAAATGGCTATGCCTCATCATTAAATTATTTTTTAACTTTATGACAATTTTTAATGGTTGGGTGACCTCTGCTGTTATATTAGTCATGTCTTAGATTCGGGAACTAAGTGGGACTTTAAAATTCATCTAGTCGGTTCCATTTCATAATTTAACCCTTCCAAAATTATACTCAGTTCCTGCTTCATCAACCACTTCCATGTAAAGATAGCAGACTAAAACAAGATCACAAAAACTTCTTTGCATTTATGATGAAATGGTTATTTCTTTAAGGCCAATAATTAATTAATCAGCAATAACCAGAGAGGAAAGGAGTAGCACTTGTGACAGGACAACTCCTAAGGCCACACCCATCTCCCCAAAACAGAATTAGTCAACAAAATACTAGGAATTCAAAACAGCATTGTCTCATTGAACCCGTGGCAGATTCATGATGTACGGCAAAACCAATACAATATTGTAAAGTAATTAGCCTCTAGTTAAAATACATAAATTTAAAAAAAGAAAAAAGAAAAGGAAAGGAAAAGCTGGACTCAGCTCTTCAACCATCCTGTGAAGGAAGGTAGGCAAGTTGGTCCCAGGTAAAGTGGGAAGGGTGTGAAGGAGGATTCGTCTATACCACACCAGAAAAGCTATAAGCAAAGTTACTTATTGCTAAACACGAACAAAATGAAAAGAATTAGTTTAGAAATTACAAAAGCCTACCACAAGGAAAATGATTAATATATCAGGCAAGACCGATAAACAAAAATGCTCAGGAAGAAAATAAAACCCAAAAGAGAAATGCTGATTCCCTTTCAGTGCTTCATTACAGAGAATTCATTAAACTATGAATTCAATAAGACAAGACCCCAAGGAAAAATCATAAAATAATTTACTAAGATGGAAGAAGAGACTATAGAGCTAAGAAAAAACAGAGAAATGAAACAACTTTGTTATAGATTTAATAAGTTATAATTGGCAGAAAAGAAAAGTGGAACTGAAAATGTCATAGAGAGGCAGCTGGGTGCAATCACAGAAAGTTCAGAGAGAAAAAATGTGATTAAAGGAAAGGTGAAAAGGATAGAGAGAAAAAAATCATCCAACATGACAATTTGCATCCTTAGAGTATAAAGATAAACAAAAATGAATTCCAAGATATAACCTAGAATTTCCTAAAATGAAGAACTGTATTCACAGATAGGAAGGGAACACCTTAGGTCAAGAAAATTTGATACTAATCAAAATTGACATCTTTCCTGGTTACATAATTAAATGTTAAAGATAAAGAAAAAAATCCATCAGACATTCAGGGAGACAAAGGCAAAGTTTTCTTACTGTTTTGTCACTTTGCTTTCAAAGAATTTTATTGTACAGTTTGCCCCTCTCTCTCTCATAACTAGAGAAACTGCATATCAACCTACCATCCCAGGTAAGTGGTTTTTTAAAAACTGTTTACAATGTTTCCAATACTGCATTATGAATATGACTGGAATGCTGCATGCCATAAAAATTTTATAACATTATACATTAGTGTATAAGCTAGGCTACCATAAAGCAATTAAATTGCTACTTCTCTGTTATCAATGCATGGGTTGTTATACTTGTAAATAAAAATGCATTTCTTTTTGTATTATCTTTTCATTGTTTTAAAATTTTATTTGTGTTTTAACTGAAGAATAATTGCTTTACAGAATTTTGTTGTTTACTGTCAAACATCAGCATGAATCAGCCATAGGTAAACATATGTCCCCTGCCTTTTGAAACTCACTCCCATTTTTGATGGGAGTAATATGTATAACATCTACAGTGTTTTGTATCATATAAGACAATAGTAATGTTGGTGCTGACAGACAGACTATTCATCTTGTAAATAGATGATGTAAACTTATGGTAAATACAATACTGATAAAAAATGCAGTATGGTAAATATATTTTATCTCCTTATGACTTTTTTTAACAGCATTTTCTTTTCTCTAGTTTGCTTTATTGTGAGAATATGTTAATCAACTATTGATGCTACTGGTAAGGCTTCTGGTCATCAGTAGGCTATTAGTAGTTAAGTTTAAGTACAGTCAAAAGTTACACAAAGATTTTCAACTGCACAGGGTTCAGCACCCTTTACCACCACATTGTTCAATAATCAACTGTAATCCCAGCTGAACAATAATAAAGAACTCATGAGTGAAAAAACTATGAAAAAGAGAACTATTGTGAAATGCTGCTATAGCCTAATACTTGTGTCCACCCAAAATTCATATGTTGAAATCCTAATGCCCAAGGCGATGGTATTAGAAGACAGGGCCTTTGGGAGGACATTAGGTCATGAGGGTGGTGCTCTCATAAATGGGATTCATGCCCTTACAAAAGAGACCTCAGAGTGATCCTTCGCTCCTACCATTATGTGTGAATATAGCAAAAAGATGGCCATGTAGGAAGTGGGCACTCATTAGGCATCTAACAAGGCCAGCACCTTGGATTTCATAGCCTCCAGAATTGTTACACATAAATACTTGTCTATAAGCCAGCCAGCTGTGAGTATTATAACAGCCCAAATGGACTAAGATAAACATCAAGGTTACTTAATTTCAGAGCTAAAGCTAATCATGTATTGACATGAAGGAAGCATAAAAAGAAAATAAGCCTTAACAAGGTGAAACTATTATAAGTAAAATCTGGAAAAGTGAGGTGTGAGGAAAAGTAAGCATAGCACTTCTCTTCTCTTTAGTAGTAGGGGTTTAACCAACTACAGCCTCAGGCCAAACCCAGCCCACCACCTGCTAATAGGTAAAGATTTATTGGAACACTGTCACACTCAGTCATTAAGTATTCTCTGACTGCTTTCTTGTTACAATGGCAGAGCAGAATGGTTGTGCTGTTGTTGTTTAGCCTCCAAGTCATGTCTGATTCTTTTGTGACCCTGTAGCTCACAAGGCTACTCTGTCCATGGAACTTCCCAGGCAAGAATACTGGAGTGCGTTGCCATTTCTTTCTCCAGGAGATCTTTCCAGAGTAGAGACTGAGCCCATCTCCTGAATTGGCAGGCAGATTCTTTACCAATGACCCACGAGGGAGGCCCCAAAAAGATTGTAACCCTTTGCAAAAAAAAATGTTTGCTGACTTGTTTTATAACACAGATAATATCAATATATAAATAAGTTATATAGATATATTCATATAACTACAATCAAAACATGTAACTTTAAAAATGACTGTGTCTTTCAAGCTGCTATAGTAACTGTTTTAACTGTGGAGGGATCTTTATTGAGCACATTTTTATCCAACCTGTGTAGCTGAATACATGCACATGTCTAAAATAATGTTCACTGAATGTTAATTCTTGTTACTTCTAAGTGGTAAGATCTGGAGTAATTTTCTACTTTTTTACCTTTGTACATTGCTTGAATTATTTTGTAATGAGCATGTGCAATTAAAAACCAAACAGTAAAGTGATTAATTACTCCTAAAAAATAAAGGTTTCCTTGGAAGGAAAGTTATGACCAACCTAGATAGCATATTCAAAAGCAGAGACATCACTTTGCCAACAAAGGTCCATCTAGTCAAGGCTATGGTTTTTCCAGTATTCATGTATGTATGTGAAAGTTGGACTGTGAAGAAAGCTGAGTGCTAAAGAATTGATGCTTTTGAGATGTGGTGTTGGAGAAGACTCTTGAGAGTCCCATGGCTGCAAGGAGATCCAACCAGTCCGTTCTGAAGGAGATCAGCCCTGGGATTTCTTTGGAAGGAATGATGCTAAAGCTGAAACTCCAGTACTTTGGCCACCTCATGCGAAGTGTTGACTCATTGGAAAAGACTCTGATGCTGGGAGGGACTGGGGGCAGGAGGAGAAGGGGACGACAGAGGATGAGATGGCTGGATGGCATCACCGACTCGATGGACATGAGTTTGAGTAAACTCCAGGAGTTGGTGATGGATGGGGTGGCCTGGCGTGCTGCGATTCATGGGGTCACGAAGAGTCAGACACGACTGAGCGACTGAACTGAACTGAACTGACTGAAAAAATAAAAGGGCCACCTCATTCCATTTCCAACCCTGCTTTACTTAGAAGGTTGAACCTACTGGATGGTAGCTTCTTCACCCCCTTTTTCTCTTCACTTAAAAATGTTGATATGTCTGTTTTGAAAATGTGATTGGAGAATTTCATAATCAACAGTAGGGAGATTCCTTTCTTCAGTTCCTAGATCTGCCTTCAAATCAAATGAGAATTAAAGAGTACTTGGAACAGCAGAGGGCACCCTTCTCCACATTTATGGGATTGTATAACACTTCCCAGAAGCTACAGCAGTTCAAACGAGAATGTGTACCTGCCTCGCCCTGCCTTTCAGAAGTAGTGTGAATGGCAGTCACTGAACACCTCTGGGACTCAGTTTCTCTACCTCCCACTCCTGCCCGCCACAAAGCCATCCTCCACACTGCAGAGCAGGCCAGGCCACTGTCCTGGCAGCAACCCTGCTGCACTTGGAATCAATCTTACACTCCCAAACCGAGGCTGAGCAGAGCCCTGCCTCTTCCCACTCCTGCCACGTCATTGCACCACCACATATACCCTATGCTCCAGCACACTGGCGTTTTGTCAATACCTAGAACCTATTAAGCTCTTTCCCACCTGTGCACCTTTACACTCGCTGTTTCCCCTGCTGATCTCTTTCCTCTCCTGAGCTCGTTCGCATTAAAGAATCCTTCTCAGTGTTTAAACCTGATTAACTGTCACCTCCTCAGAGAAGCCCTCCCTGATGACTTTATCAAAAATCTCAACCACTTTATTTTCTTTTTTTTTTTAATTTTATTTTATTTTTAAACTTTACATAATTGTATTAGTTTTGCCAAATATCAAAATGAATCCACCACAGGTATACATGTGTTCCCCATCCTGAACCCTCCTCCCTCCTCCCTCCCCATACCATCCCTCTGGGTCGCCCCAGTGCACTAGCCCCAAGCATCCAGTAGCGTGCATCGAACCTGGACTGGCAACTCGTTTCTTACATGATATTTTACGTTTCAATGTCATTCTCCCAAATCTTCCCACCCTCTCCCTCTCCCACAGAGTCCATAAGACTGTTCTATACATCAGTGTCTCTTTTGCTGTCTCGTACACCGGGTTATTGTTACCATTTTTCTAAATTCCATATATATGCATTAGTATACTGTATTCTCCAAAGAAGACATACAGATGGCTAACAAACACATGAAAAGATGCTCAACATCACTTATTATCAGAGAAATGCAAATCAAAACCACTATGAGGTACCATTTCACACCAGTCAGAATGGCTGCGATCCAAAAGTCTACAAATAATAAATGCTGGAGAGGGTGTGGAGAAAAGGGAACCCTCTTACACTGTTGTTGGGAATGCAAACTAGTACAGCCACTATGGAGAACAGTGTGGAGATTCCTTAAAAAACTGGAAATAGAACTGCCTTATGATCCAGCAATCCCACTGCTGGGCATACACACTGAGGAAACCAGAAGGGAAAGAGACACGTGTACCCCAATGTTCATCGCAGCACTGTTTATAATAGCCAGGACATGGAAGCAACCTAGATGTCCATCAGCAGATGAATGGATAAGAAAGCTATGGTACATATACACAATGGAGTATTACTCAGCCATTAAAAAGAATACATTTGAATCAGTTCTAATGAGGTGGATGAAACTGGAGCCTATTATACAGAGTGAAGTAAGCCAGAAGGAAAAACATCAATACAGTATACCACTTTATTTTCTATCACTGAACTGTATGTGTGGTCTTACTTGTACTTATCACTATCTGCAACTGTGTTACTTACTTAATTGTTTTTGCCCATCTCCCACTGGAGCTTAATTTACATGAGAGCAAGTATCTGCCTGTCTTCTCTGGTATCTTTAGCAGCTTACCAGAGCTTGGCAATTAGTAAGCTAATATGTGTATTGACTGCTCCCTCAAGGTTATTATAAGAAGAAATAGTGTAAAGGCCCTTGTAATGGGCTGAATTGTGTTCCCCCAAATCCACATGCTGAACATGTATCTTTGTGGTTCACACATTTCCTTCTTACCTGAACAATGGAAATGCTACAGAAATACTAACTCAACTTTTATTTCACTTCTTTTTACCTGTATATTCTATCAACACTGCCTATCTTCATCTTACCTATGAGTAAGGAAGGACTAAGAAGAAAGGAATTATAGGAAGGAAACGTCCTTTCTTCCTATGTCCTAATTTTCAGCCTAAGTGTTGTCTAATACAGAGAAGTAACATGAATAAGAAAGGATATGATGGGGACCCTTGGCCACTTGTGGTTCTTAGAATGCCACCGTCTTCCTTCTGTTTTCAAAGCAAGTTCTGATTTGAACAAAGACATAGCCTCTCAGTGGTACATATAGCACACTTGCCTGGTACTCACGTGAGTCTTGATGAACTTCCATGCATCATGGGTGCTGCTGAATTCTGTGTTCATGGGACATCATGAATGTCATATGCAAACTGGGCTTCAAGGATCATCAGTGGACATGTATATTACATGTGTATCTCCTCTGCTCACATGCATGATCACTCCATTGTCCCATTGGACTTTACCTACAAAACACAAATTCAAAGATAAAATGATTAAGAATTTCAAGATAGCCACAACAGAGCATTAAACTAAACACAAGACCTGCTGAGTGTGGGCCCCTGTGCAACTAACTACACAGATTGCAAACCCTTGAAGCCAGCTCTGAGAAAGAAGGGAAGCCATCATTCAAGAGCGAAAAATTAAGTGGGTCCCAGACTAACTGGACTGGACTAACTGGAATTCCACCCAGGATTTCCCTGGTGGCTCAGACGGTAAAGCGTCTGCCTACAATGTGGGAGACCTGGGTTCGATCCCTGGTTCAAGAAGATCCCCTGGAGAAGGAAATGGCAACCCACTTCCAGTACTCTTGCCTGGAGAATTCCATGGATGGAGGAATCTGGTAGGCTACAGTTCATGGGGTTGCAAAGAGTTGGACACAACTGAGTGACTTCACTACTACAGACTAACTGAAAACAAACTGGCAAAGAATCAGCACCCTGTGGAGTCCCTAAAGCCTTCCTAAAAAGAAGTCCCAAAGTGAAGTTTAATATCCAGTTATTAAGAGTAGAAATAGGAATTAACTAATTTTCACTATTGGTCTATGGTATCTCAGGTCCAGTGGATTTTGTGAGACTGTGTTGGTGTGTGCTAAGTCGCTTCAGTTGTATCCAACTCTTTGCGATCCCATGGGCTGTAGCCCACCAGGCTCCTCTGTCCGTGGATTCTCCAGGCAAGAATACTGGAGTGGGTTGCCATGCCCTCTTCCAGGGGATCTTCCCAACCCAGGGATCGAACCTGTATCTCTTATGTCTCCCTCATTGGCAGGTGGGTTCTTTACCACTAGTGACACCTGGGAAGCCCAATTTTGTGAGACTGAGAACCTATAAAACAAAATCCCTTTTTTAGGAGGACTGTGCCTGAGTTCTCAAAAATCAGTGTGCAAATCTTCAAGAACCCATTCTACTTCTAAGATAAAAGTGACCTGGATCTGTCAGTGCTGGGACAACATTCGGCCCTTTAATAAGGCAAAGCCCAGTTGGGGACCTTGCTGAGACCACAAAAAGGAAGCAACCAGGTCCATGGAACCCAGGGGCGGGAAGCCTGGAGACCCCGGTAGGGCGACCAACTCTGATAGGAAGTGCGTGACCTTAATAACTCAGAAACACTGAGTCTCATTTCTCTCTTTTACAAAACAAGAGAGTTGGATCTGGTGATCCCCAAGGGCCATACTGAGCTAAAAATAACCAGAACCAGCAAAACTTTGTGAGACTGGAGAAGGCAGAGAGAAAAGAGTGACAAAGTCACGTGGAGTAACTTGACAGTGAATAATGAACTGGAGACGGTTTTAGAAACTACTGTGACCTGGTCCTAAACAGCTCTTTGCAGGCCTTGAAAGTTTCCTGGCTGCTTGTGGTCTGACTTCTTCCAGGCCGAGGGACTGTGGGCGGGGGCAGTGGTTAGCAGTAGCTTTTCTCTCCAGCCTGCTTTCCTGCCTGCCATCTGGGGCGGTGTCTTCCTTCTTGTTACTCTCAAGACAACTTTGACCAATTTGTTACCCTGGGCCAGAGAAAGATCCTGAAGGACTTGTGACTTCCTCTAATGCTTTTCAGTACCACTGTTTTTCTTATTGAGGCTTCCCAGGGGCCTCAATGGTAAAGAATCCGCCTGCCAGTGTAGGAGGTGCAAGATACATGGGTTCAATCCCTGGATCAGAAAGATTTGCTGGAGAAGGAAATGGCAACCCACTCCAGTATTCTTGCTTGGAAAATGCCATGGACAGAGGAGCCTAGCGGGCTATAATCCATGGGGTTGCAAAAGCACTGGACACCACTGAGTGACTGAGCATACACACACACGTTTTTCTTATTAACCCATTCCTGACTTTTGATCACCGTACGTCTTTGGGAACACTGGTGGAAACAAAGTTTTCAAGAGGCAGGAGAGTTTGAAGAAAGTAAGATAGGGTGAAAACCTGAGCCCCAGCTATGATGCTGACAAGGTGAGTGACCTCAAACAGGTCCTTCTTCCTGTGATTATTTTTTTGTCCCCTCTCCAGCATCTCTTCGCAGGTGGAAGCACCCTGTTCACTTGTGGACACATTCCTATTATGAAATCCTAGTGTGTACGGGGGACTGACACTTCTCCCAGCTCTCAAGTAAGCTCATAAGGCCTCAATCCAGTTGGGATATCCTATCCCTCTGGCCACAGTGACGGAGCAGGGCTAAGAACAGGACCTGGTTAGAGCCAATGAGAAGATCTGAGACCTGTAAAAGGGCTTCTGGAAGAGATAGGTTTGGTATCTGTTCACTGGATTTAAAGGCATGAGCTTGTGAGGCTTGGAGCCGCAATTGCCATCTCGCTATTATGAATCTGAGCCAGTCTGAATGAAGCCAACAAATGCATGACGAAAAGCAGAATAGAAAAGTACAGACACTGTGCCTCAGTGACATTTTCTGAGCCTCTAGATCAAACTGTGAAGTGAAAGTGAAGTTTGCTCAGTCATGTCCGACTCTTTGCAACCTCATGGACTACATACTCTATGGAATTCTCCAGGCCAGAATATTTGAGTGGGTAGCCTTTCTGTTCTCCAGAGGATCCTCCCAACCCAGGGATCGAACCCAGGTCTCCCACATTGCAGGCGAGTTCTTCACCAGTTGAGCCACAAGAATACTGGACAAGGTAACCTATCCCTTCTCCAGTGGATCTTCCCAACCCAGGAATCAAACCAGGATCTTCTACATTGCAGGCAGATTCTTTACCAACTGAGATCAAACTGTGCTTGTAGTCAAAAAGCACCCCTGGATCTGGGCCAATAAATCTGCCTATTTAAGCTGCTTTAACCTGAGATTTTGCTAACTTGCAAGAATAGTAACTCTAACTACTATACTTCATTTCTCTGGGAATAATTCCTTCTACTGTAAAATAGCCATTTTATGGATAATAATTAGCATAGGCCAGCATAATGGTATTACCTTTCCAGGTGTGGCCGTAATTCCAGGGTGGTAGCAAAAACAACTTTTCAAAATGCCAAGAACTGATTTCTTCACCTAGTAAGCATCAAATTTCATGTTCTCATGAACATGTTGCACAGAAGCCTCTAATAGATGTAATTACAATTGTTCACACATAGTATAATTTTGTATTTCTAGCTGAGGTCTCTTCTGAAACTCAGATGCCATATCCAACTGAATACTGGATACCTCCATCTAGACGTTCTAGTCATCACAACCTACAGGTCCCAAACAAAATGTTGATCCTCCATGTTCCAATCCCCACCTTGTTCCCAGTCAGAATTAACAGCACCATCATTCACCCAGTTGCCCAAACCTGAAACCTGTAAATTTCCCTTTCCCCTCTCCTCCTTCCTTCACAATCCATTCCATCTGCAAGCCTCCTGAAGTCTGTCTTCCAAACAGCTCTCATATTTTCACCTTTCTCTTTAGCACTCCCGGGGGCCATCAATATCCTAACCAGCCATTGAAGAGATCTCTAACTGATCTGAGGAGGTTTCTCTCCTTTCGGGTTCTGGTTTCAGTCCCTTCTCCTAATTTCTTTGTGCCTAGAAGTGGCGAGAGCTCTGCTGCTCCCACCCCCGCTGGACCACGTGAGCCTTTGCGGTTCCTTTCCATAGATAAACCTTCCCTAGATTGTCATAATGTGAGGTCCTGTCTGTTTCTCCCTGGGACCCTAATCCTCACACACCTCATGAGCACGTCACTCCCAATGAAAATGACCCTGTAGGCACCTTCCTTTTCTGTCCTCCTCTTCTAGACTTCTATTATGTCACCTGGAGGGGAGGACAGAGGATGGTAGCAAGGCTGGCTTTGGCTTTTAGGAAGCCCTGAAGATCTGTGGGCAGAGGGCTGTCCTGGCTGGCCCCAGCTGTTCAAAACTCTTTTTAGAATAAGGAACTAACTCCTTTGTCCATTGTTTGGGCCCTGTTTGTCAATGCTGGAGCAATAGGCAAAATATGGCCAACCATCCTCTTACAACATCTGGTACAGGACTTAATCAAGCTTCCAAACACACACCAGGTTTGTCACCAAAGATCTTTCAATTGCTAGCTGATATCTTCTGTTTATTGTCTCTTGCTAAAGCTTTGCCATGAATGCTTATGGATGGGCTGTACTTGGGTAGCTAGCGGTTGCTTCTACGTGGAGCAAGACAGATGAGGGAAGTAGAACAAACACACCCAGTCCAACCCAGTTGGTAGTGAACTCTTGCATCTGAGAATGTCATATTTGTGTAGCATGTCGCATTTTAACAAGAGCTTTCATGCCCCATCAGCCGGCACATGGCTGAGTAATCAATAAATGTTTTGTATGTGATTGAATGATCTGTAGTCATTTTCTCCTCTTCAAAATGACTATATGAAGTAAGCAGAACAGGGACTACCCTTCCCGTTTTACAGACAAGGAAACTTGAACACAAGGTGGTGGAATAAATTTCCTGAAATGACACGGCCAGCAGCTACAGCAGTTCAAACCAGAATGTGGGTGTGTTGGGCGCCTACACCAGTTCATTTTGAAAGAAGACCGGCCCACTGTCAGAAAGGGAAGGGCTCCTGGATGAGGTAGGGGGTTGGATCACGTTCCAGCTCCACAGGCACCACTACAGCCCAGTTGGGAGCTGCCATGGGGATCTGCTGAGTAGGCAGAAGTTCAGGCTGCTAACCGACAGCGAATTGAGCAAAAGGAAAAAGAAAAAGACCTTCCGGTGCCAAGACTCCAGGGAAATATTTGTTGACTTTTTGCTTCATATCAACAACTTCCAACTAGGCTTTGAAGCTAACTTTTTGATATAAGGGCTCCCTGGGGTGAGTGGGGAGTTCAGGACCTTGTTGCTGTGGTTCAGGCAACCACAAACCCACAGCAGCTCCAGGAAGATGCCTGAATTACATGGAAAGTGGCAAGGAACTACGGAGAAAACAGAGAACTCCCAGGAAAGTGGAGACTGAAAAACAAGAGTTCAAAAGGCGAAACAAGAGCTGCCCAGGGATGGGACGGTAGCCACTAGTGCTGTGCCCGCAGGGTGCCAGGGGTGCTCCTCCGAGTCCTTCACCACCAGACTGTCCAGTACGAAACTGAACGGGAGGGGTCCAAGAGAACCAGCAGTCCTAGCTCTCAGCCAAGTCTCTTAAAATGGATTTCTGGGTGGAGGGATCTTCTGAAAGCACAGATGTGAACATGTACATACAGCCCCTGACTGTGGGTTCTTATTGCTCCCTATCTCCCACAGAATGAAGTCTGTGCTTCTCCACAGACCTCACAGGTACTACGAAATGTATCTCTCCACATCCAACAGTTTTCTTGAATCTGGGCCTCTGTGAAGGTTTTCTTTTCCCTTGCTAATTCCTGTTGACCCTAAAGGTTGAGGTTCAATGTTACTTTCTCCAGGGACACTCTCCAATCCCATTTCCACCCCTACATTAGGTCCAGAGTTCCTTTTATACATTCCCATGGCATCGTGGACCTTTTTATGAAGGCCACACTGCCACTCCAATAAGTGCCTGTGTTGCATCCTCGGCTACATCTTCCACATGAAGTAGAGGCCCTGGCCCTTAGGAAATGTCCATTAAGTCTCTGTTGAACAAAGAAGTGGGAGAAAAATTCAACATCTTCACAACAATCTTCTACCTCGCCAAGCAAGGTAGGAAAGGGAAATAACCAAGTATGGCGGCGGGGTAGGGGGCAGGATCTGAGCAAAGAGGTTTTTTTCTAAGGACAGAAACCCAGAAAACTAAATGGTCCTTAATCTAGGGGTCATCAAGAAGCATATTATCTCCTTGATAATTGTTCAGTTATAATTGCCTTTGCTGGAAAGAGGGGCCTTCTTGGAAGTACTGTAGAGATTCGGAGATGTCCTTCTGTAAGAATAAAAGAGAATACAAATCTACCAAGCATCTGAATGTCCAAAAAGAGATCACACACAACTGAGTAAGTGAACAAGAGAGCCAGTGTGGGGCTGATGGAGTCACCCCAGCCAGAAGGACAAGCTGCTTCTCAGTTCCAGCCAATTGTTGAAACGCAAGAAAGCAAGGCACTGTTTGCCAGAGAAGCAAGAAGTACATGTAGTCTCTCTGTGTACGTAAGCCTCTCCAACTTGTTTATATTTTTAAAAATCAACTTGTGTGAGCCCTGAGGTGCCAACGTTTGACCTTTGTACCAACAAACCTGGCCTCCCTATTTATCTAAACAGGTTGACACCAAAGCTCCAAAAAACATGACTCACGGTCCAAAGAAAGTGATCACTACATGAGCGACTAAATAAGGACAGAGACTTGTCTGCATCAATTATTGGCACATAATAAGTGGTCAGTAAACAGCTGCTGAGTGGGAGAAAGGATAAATGAGTGACAAATGTATGTCTGTAGTTCATGATTTCTACCACTAGGTGGTAAAGTTTCGTTTTTTTGTTTTTGTTCTTTTCTGCAGATGGAAGCATCATGTTGGAGATTTCTGAGTGGGAGGATTTACCTAAAACAAAAACAATTCTCTAAAGAAATAGCACCTTTTATTAAGATGTTTTATGGGCATTTCTACAAGCCATGCATACTTAGCTTGAACATCCCACAAACACCAAGAATGTTTTCTCATTGTCTTTGTTCTCCCTCCTCACTTTCCACCCCAGTCAGTTCTAGACACAATGTCATTAGAAGGAGATGGTTTCCCTTGGTGTTAGTAGCACCACAGTTAGAAACAGAGGATGAATACTAGATGGTGGGGCCAGGAGAGAGGTATTGTGTATTCAAGAAGCTCACAGTCTTTTTGGGTAAATAGACCTTTAACTCAGTTACAATGTGTTTGATACTATAATGATCATGTGGAGATGATGCTTTGTGAACCCAGAGAAGAGAGAAACTATTCTGTCTTGGTAGAGAAGGGTGCAGAAGTCCTCGGGTGAGTAGTTCATGAATTAGATGGACCTTGAATGATGAGAAGGAATTCACCAAGGTACAAAGGCAAGAAGAACATCTGCACATTCATCAGATATCTACTGAGAAACTATCTATGTTTGCCTGGCACTCTGCTGGCTGTTAGGGATGCAGCAGTGAGTAGGATGTGAGGGCCCTGTCCTCAAGGAACTCATAATGCAGTGGGAGAGACTTTTAATAGCTAGGAGAGGAAATAAGTTTTTTTTTAATAGTTTTTATAAAGAACTAGGAAGGAAAGAAGTAGGATGCTATGAAGAAAATAGGAAGCAAGGCCTGTATTATATAGGCTGGTCCAGCAAGACTCTGGAGGGGGCTGCACTGCAGCTGCAAATGAAGGCTGAAAAGCATCAGTCACAGGAACAAGATGGTGAGGCTGGAGTGGGGGTCCAGCAGATGCCTTTAGCAGAGCGAATACCCTGTGCTTTCCAGGAAGAAAACCTTTAGCCATCGTGACACCATTTCTGAAAGGTGGGGAAACCTCCCAATATATTTGAGGAACAGTAAAAAGTTCCTGTTCCATTAGGATGTACAGTAGAAAAGGGAGAAAGAAATTAGTGGGAGCTGAGGCCAAAGAGATGGGCAGCATCCTGTTGTGGAAGACTTCAGACTTTATCTTAAAAGTTAATTTTTCCCGAACAAGTGTCAAAGCCATAGCAAACTTATCATTTCTGTGACAGCCTCATTCCATCAGAACTATTATTTCTTTATTTTTCTTTCAACAAACTTAACTTTTATGTAAAATATTTTAAAGGAAAGCTTAACAATAATGTCAATATTATATAAAGAAAAACAGTATCATTTGCCATTAAGAATAGGTAAAAATGAGCACAAGACCAATAAAACTGTAAAATTATCACGTCTCCTAATATTTTGTCAAGTTGTTCATATCCTACATAAGACATGGGAAGGGAATGAGGAATTTTAATTATAGAGCTAAAGAGATGAGATTGCACTTCCGAAACAATTGCTGAAAGCACTATTTTATTTATATCTCCCAAAAACCATGATAATGATCCTGGAAGCCATAAAAAAAGGATATTCCTGGGCAAGAACTGCTCAGCCCAAAGGGATTCCCAGTGGAGAGAAATATGAAGCCAATTTTGAAAACCCTGATAAATAGCAGGCTACCACACAAAAATCCAGGGAGAGACCTGGTGAGAACAACCTGCTCACTCAAATTCACATGCTTAGTATCAATTTCCTCTAGCTTGAGAAAGACTGCTTAGCTGCTTGGCAGCTGATAAGTAAAGAGATTTAGATAAAGCTCCTGAAAATGAGGAACCAGCTCCTGATTCTTTACTGGGGAAAGCCACAATACAAAATCTAATATAATACACTATTTTGTTCTTCTTATGAACTCATATCTGCAGCTCAGAGAAGGAATCCCACTTAAGCACCCATCCCCCTGGAGCAGTTTATGCTTTCATTTTGCCATTGAACAAATATTTACAAAGCACCTAAAAAAGTCAGATACTGTGAAGAAATCAGAATTGCTTAATGGGGTTGGTGTTGTTGTTTAGTTGCTAAGTCATGTCCAACTCTTTTAAGACCCCATGGACGGTAGACTGCCAGGCTGCTTCTGTCCATGGGATTTCCCAGGCAAGAATACTGGAATGGATTGCCATTTCCTTCACCAGGAGATCTTCCCAACCCAGGGATTGAACCTGCATCTCCTGCATTGACAGGTGGGTTCTTTACCAATGAGCCACCAGGGAAGCCTTTAATGGGGTTACAAATTCGAATACTTAACTGGTGCCAGGTGAGAAAGGTAATGAAAGAAGCAGTCTAGTGTAAGATGACTAGGAGTGGTGGGGACTGCGGCGAACTGAAGGGGGTGACTCCCAATTGAAAGGGGATACGTACTCAGCTCCAGTTAATGATGCAAGAATGTGGAGCCTATGTTGACAGGACTTCAGATATTGCAACAGAAAAATTGTTGCACAATGGTCATCATATTTAGGGGGAAATTCAGGGTTTGGAGGAAAGCCTCCATGATTTTAAAAGCTGGCAAGTAATTGAAAAAAAGTTTTAAATACTCTAAGGGCCAAGGAAAACATATTGATAGATGGCATGCGACCCAAGGGCCCCAGTGCGTGACCTGTGGGTGTCACAGAGTCTTAGCCTTTTCAGGGTTTGTATGTTAGGATATAAGACATGTCCATAGATAACTCCAATACAGAACATGGTGATAAGTGTTGTGTGAGCAAGACAAAGCACTGAAGGAGTTCAGAGGAGGCAGGAATGACTACATAGCAAAGCTGTACGCAGGGAGTAGGGGTTTCTCATAGGGCTATTTCTGGCCACATATTAAGGACCCCCTGAACTGAATGAGGAGAAGAAAGAGAGCCTCCAGTAATTCCAAAGAGAAATAATTGATAGTGTCAGGACTGAGCATCAGAATATTCCAGGAAGTCTTCTCAAGATGCATATGTCTAGGGCTTCCCTGGTGGTCCAGTGGTTAAGAATCCACCTTCCAATGCAGGGAACATGGGTTCTATCCCTGGTCCGGGAAGATCCCACATGCTGTGGGGCAACTAAGCCAGTAGGCCACAACTACTGAGGCCCATGCTCTACAACAAGAGTGGCCACCACAATTGAGAAGCCCGTGCAAAGCACCTAGAGAGTAGCCCCTGCTTGGTACAACTAGAAAAAGTCGGCATGCAGAAATGAAGACCCAGGGCGGCCAAAAAAAATTTTAATTAAAAAAAAAAAAAAGATGCACATATCTAGTCCTTAATCCACTCATCCTAAATAGGAATTTCTTGGGTTGAGAACTACACACCCAAATTTTAAAACATATCTTCAGTTAATTTTTATCAAGATCCTTCCTTAAGAACCTCTGCTCCAAGGAAGCACCCCAGAAATGCTAACTAAAACAACAAATATGACTTTTGCCCCTCCTATTCCCTCTAATTCTAACAAACTAGGATTCATACTTTGCCAGGTGTTCTCCCTGGGAGTGTATAACCTGTGCCTGCTCACAGGACGCCGGCCAAGGGGCTGCCAGGGCCAGCCATGGGCCTTGGGAAAGCACTGTGTTTATTAGCACAGAGGAGAAAGAGCTTTCCTGTTCTTGGTCCATTTGGAGCAGACGCCATTTTGTTATTCATACAAAGACACTCTGTGCCAGAGTGGCCTGAAAACTGCAGAGTAATTGCTGTATTTCCAAGCCATCTTCCTCCAATGTTACCTAGTAACAAATTCTATAGCCCTTATGTTGACAGGTTATACAGAAAATGCAGCCAAAAGTACATATTGAATTTTCTTGGAATTGATGATGGGATTTGTATTCAACACAGTGATGTGAATTCAAGAAGTTCACCTACATTTTTCCAATTTAGAAGACAAAGTCCTATTAGAATTGTTCCATCTATGCCTTATTTTACAGCTTCTTTAAGGCATATCTGGGCTCAGTTTTCTAATCAAAGAAACCCAGCAAGTAGGTCCTGTTGATTAGCTCTCATTGTTGCCGCATGAGAGTATTTTCTGGGCTCCAAATCTGTTGCCCCTCTCGTCAATGGCCATCCCTCGGGAGGGGTTGCTTATCTAAATACCAAACTACCCTAACAACTCTTGCATCAAACTGTGCACTGTCCCAAAGAATACACACAAAGAATGTAATATTCTTTGGCTCTCTGAATCACGTACATTTCAAAATCAAGGAAGCGTTTAATATGCAGAAGCTGTCATCTTTCTTAGAGTGCCCTTCCTCTTTGGAGCTACGACCATTGTCTGCCAGCCCAAACTCCAGTAAAAATGAAAGTAGTACATGTCTTCTAAGCTGTGAAGTGAACGACTCTGGATAATGAGAAAACCTTCAGACTATTAAAATTAATGACTCTATAAAACTCTGTGCTGTGCTGTGCTGTGCTTAGTCGCTCAGTCATATCCAACTCTCTGTGACCCCATGGACTGTAGCCCACCAGGCTCCTCTGTCCATGGGGATTCTCCAGGCAAGAATACTGGAGTGGGTTGCCAAGCCCTCCTCCAGGGGATCTTTCTGACCAGGGGATTGAACCCAGGTCTCCCGCATTGCAGGCAGATTCTTTACCATCTGAGCCACGAGGGAAGTCCTATAAACCTCTAGCAGCTGCCATTAAAATAGCAATATTTGCATATTATGACACACAAATGCTGCCCAAAATAAAATAAGGGGAATATCCCGGAATTCTGCTAGAGGAACTGGTCCCAGAAAAATTGAATCTGCTGTCAATAGGGTGGGGAGTACCCAGGAAGCTTGATTATGTTCTTGTGTATTTGACAAGTTCAGCTCAGTTCAGTCACTAAGTTGTGTCCGACAATTTGTGACCCCATGGACTACAGCACGACAGGCCTCCCTGTCCATCACCAACTCCAGGAGTTTACCCAAACTCATGTCCATTGAGTTGATGATGCCATCCAACCATCTTATCCTCTGTCATCCACTTCTCCTCCTGCCTTCAATCTTTCCCAGCAACAGGGTTTTTTAAAATGAGTCAGCCCTTCACATCAGGTGGCCAGAGTATTGGAGTTTCAGTTTCAACATCAGTCCTTCCAATGAACACTCAGGAGTGATCTCCTTTAGGATGGACTGGTTGGATCTCCTTGCAGTCTAAGGGACTCTCAAGAGTCTTCTCCAACACCACAGTTCAAAAGCATCAATTCTTTGGCACTCAGCTTTCTTTATAATCCAACTTTCACATCTATACATGACTACTGGAAAAACCATAGCCTTGACTAGCTGGACCTTTATTGGCAAAGTGATGTCTCTGCTTTTTGATATGCTGTCTAGGTTGGTCATAACTTTCTTTCCAAGGAGTAAGTATATTTTAATTTCATGGCTGCAATCACCATCTGCAGTGATTTTGGAGCCCAGAAAAATAAAGTCTGACACTGTTTCCACTGTTTCCCATCTATTTGCCATGAAGTGATGGGACCAGATGCCATGATCTTCATTTTCTGAATGTTGAGCTTTAAGCCAACTTTTTCACTCTCCACTTTCACTTTCATTGAGAGGCTTTTTAGTTCTTCACTTTCTGTCATAAGGGTGGTGTCGTCTGCATATCTGAGGTTATTGATCTTTCTCCCAGCAATCTTGATTCCAGCTTGTGCTTCTTCCAGCCCAGTGTTTCTCATGATGTACTCTGCATAGAAGTTAAATAAGCAGGGTGACAATATACAGCCTTGATGTACTCCTTTTCCTATTTGGAACCAGTCTGTTGTTCCATGTCCAGTTCTAACTGTGGCTTCCTGACCTGCATACAAATTTCTCAAGAGACAGGTCAGGTGGTCTGATATTCCCGTCTCTTTCAGAATTTTACACAGTTTATTGTGATCCACACAATCAAAGGCTTTGGCATAGTCAGTAAAGCAGAAATAGATGTTTTTCTGGAACTCTCTTGCTTTTTCAATGATCCAGCACATGTTGGCAAGGGGGGATAAAAATCCTTTAAAGAAATATTACTTCATGTTGTATGTATTTTATAGTTGACAAATGTGTTTACACACACTGCCTCACTTTATTTTCACAACTGCCTTGAGTGGAGGGCAGAGCAGGATTCCTATCACCATTTTACAAAGAAACTGGGTGCAGAGAAAGGATGTGTAGTGGATAAGTAATGTTGTTCTTAAACTTACCTCCACCCTTCTAGTTCTCCTCTGGAAAACATGCTGTTTTCAGTCCATGTACTTCAAGAAGATCTGACAACACCATTCATCACTCTTAGGATGGGGCATGTGAATCACAATACTAGGTCCCATTAATTTCTTCAGGGATGGACCTATAGATTTGGTTAGAGTTAATGAAATACAAGAAGACTTTTCTTATTTGGTGGAGAGGTATATCCACTTTCCTTCTTACCATCACACAGTATCAGGAAATGAAGCAATCATAGAGGAAAGGAGAACTCCTGGGAGGAGAAAAACTTGGTCCAAGTGAAATGATTGACTTTCCTACCTTGGAGCAATACATTTCCTTTTTTGCTTAACCTAACTTGTGCTGGATATATTGATGTTGGAAATTGAGGAGTGATTCAAAATACTCATGATATCCATTTCTCCATAACTACACATTGTTCATGGGCAACAGAGGTCTCTAGTCCTGTTTTGACATCACCTTTCTGTATTTATATGTGTTCTCAACTGGCAAATTCTCTCCATATTTCGGGGAGAGAAGTGGGAGGGAGGAAATGCAGCCAACTCTCTTTTTGCTGTCTAAAACTTTCTGGCTACTGACCAGCCAGTGGATTGCATATCCTTGGCTCAAGTGCACCCTCCCTTCCTGACCCAACCCACAGTGGCCAGAGAGGGTGCGGGTGGAGAAAGGCAAATGGGTGATAAGGCACAGGACATGGTCACTTAAGCAGCAGAGGTTTAGAAAAGGCAGCTCCCTTAGAAAGAGGCTGTAGGCCCAGGAGACCTTTCTACAGGTTTTCTACTTCTCAGTGGAGTTTCAGAGATCCACACATTCTTTGGCATCCTATGATAAAATTAAAATTTTTCATTTGACTTTTATAACCATTCAAACACTTTTAATACTTGGGTCACCTGTATTACTACCTTATGAGATTTAAATGCCTATATTTGTTGTGTTTATAAGCAAATTGGCATTGGCTCCAAAGTAATACAATGCGTCCCCGGTGGCTCAGATGATAAGAAATCAGCAGGAGACCCAGGTTCAATCCCTGGGTTGGGAAGATCTCTGGTGAAGGGAATGGTTACCCGCTCCAGTATTCTTATATGGAGGATTCCATGGACGGAGGAGCCTGATATAGTTAGTTGTCATGGCTAATGAAAAAAAAATGAGAAATCTTAATAAATAAGTGATTTGTTCACAGCAAATGAAAGTCTAACGACATCACAGAACTTCATACAACAAAAGTTTTGCAACAGTGCAAATGGAAAACCTGTGATGGGAGATCTGAGACTCAAGTGAGTACAGACAAGTCAAACTTCAAAGGACCTTGTCAGAGCAGGTGTAAATAGAGAATTATTTTCAGTTAAACAGAACTTCCCTTTACACCTAATTAAATTTGTCTTCCCAAACTGTAGTTATTTTGTAATTTTATTTGCATTTAGTTTATAACTTTGTTTTGCTGTTTCCAAGCCATGAAAGAAACAATTTATTCCTACATTTATGTTAGTGTACACGTAGACAACATTATACTAAAAGATACATGTCAACACTGGGAACCATAATACTTCTCTTTTCCCTTAAAGGGCTTGGTCAGCATCTCAAGCTTAAAAATCATCCTGGTAGTATCTCTTATAGAACTACCTGCCCACTCTTTTGTGGTCACAGCCCTAAAATACCTTCCAATCCTTCCTGCTTTTGGTCTGTCTACTTCTTAATCTACCCAACACAGAGTTAATCTTCCTTACATACTTTCTTCGTGTCAGTCCTAGACTCAAGAACTTCCAATAGCTTCCCCGTGGCTAATCAAACATCTCTCCTTAACATGCAAGTTCTGAGCCTGGCCCATTATGCCTGCTTTGCTTTCCTCTCTCATGGTCTGTACTCCAGCAATTGGAATTCCTTTACTGGGTCCCAAGCACATCCTGTACCTTTCTGTCTTTCCTGGTGCTCTTGACTCTGCCTCCCCATTATTATTTTTCTTTATGAACTCTTCTCAACTACTCCAAATCCTATTAATATTTTCATTGCCAATAGTTCCAGTCCATAGCCATCCTAATTCCATTCCCATTATTCATAACACCTATTGGAATTTGTCTATATTTCCATACTTGATAGTTTTCAAATTATGTGCTATCTCCTAATGCTATCCAAATGTTTCCACTGTAAGCTCTGCCCAAAATATTCTCAGGATATCTCTTGGGTATTTCATCCAAGGGCAAGGTAAGTGGTGATGCATTGGCTTCAATTTCATTGTCCAGATGGACAGAGTTCCTGATGGTGTAGGTAACCAAAAATGAGAATAACATGCTTTGGAAAATTTACTAAAATGGCATAACCATTAAAAATGAAATGAATGTTCTTGAGAATCCAAATGCTAAATAAAATACCTATATGAGGCACACTTTTTATTTCTCTCACCTTAACTATTATCAATCTCTGCTTAAAAATGATTTCATCTGCTGATGGACATCTAGGTTGTTTCCATGTCCTGGCTATTATAAACAGTGCTGCGATGAACATTGGGGTACATGTGTCTCTTTCAATTCTGGTTTCCTCAGTGTGTATGCCCAGAAGTGGGATTGCTGGGTCGTATGACAGTTCTATTTCCAGTTTCTTAAGGAATCTCCACACTGTTCTCCATAGTGGCTGTACTAGTTTGCATTCCCAACAACAGTGTAAGAGGGTTCCCTTTTCTCCACACCCTCTCCAGCATTTATTGCTTGTAGACTTTTGGATCGCAGCCATTCTGACTGGCGTGAAATGGTACCTCATTGTGGTTTTGATTTGCATTTCTCTGATAATGAGTGATGTTGAGCGTCTTTTCATGTGTTTGTTAGCCATCTGTATGTCTTCTTTGGAGAAATGTCTATTTAGTTCTTTGGCCCATTTTTTGATTGGGTCATTTATTTTTCTGGAATTGAGCTGCAGGAGTTACAGCAGATGAATGGATAAGAAAGCTGTGGTACATATACACAATGGAGTATTACTCAGACATTAAAAAGAATACATTTGAATCAGTTCTAATGAGCCAGATGAAACTGGAGCTGATTATACAGAGTGAAGTAAGCCAGAAAGAAAAACACTAATACAGTATACTAACGCATATATATGGAATTTAGAAAGATGGTAATGATAACCCTGTATGCGAGACAGCAGAAGAGACACAGATGTATAGAACAGTCTTTTGGACTCTGTGGGAGAGGGAGGGGGGGATGATTTGGGAGAATGGCATTGAAACATGTATAATATCATATAAGAAACAAATCTCCAATCTAGGTTTGATGCAGGATACAGGAAGCTTGGGGCTGGTGCACTGGGATGACCCAGAGGGATGGTATGGGGAAGGAGGTGGGAGGGGGGTTCAGGATTGGGAACACATGTACACCCATGGCAGATTCATGTTGATGTATGGCAAAACCAATACAATATTGTAAAGTAATTAGCCTCTAATTAAAATAAATTTAAATTAAAAAAATTATTTCAGTCTTTATAGTTTGGTTGTTTGATAAGACTACCCATGAATCTTAGCATCAAAAGTTTCACATTAAAGTCAAAAGATTTTCATTGAGCATCTAACCTTGTATGTTGCTAGACCAGTTCCCTTCATGCCTACCTCCTTCCCTTTCTTCTTTCTTTTCTTCCCTTCCTTCCTTCTTTGCCCCAACAAATATTCATTGAGCAACTACTATATCCCAAGCTATGTACCAGGTTCTGGGGCACAACAGCAAGCCTGTCAAATATGATCCATCTCTTAATGAACTCATCAAATAGGTGCCTCTGTTGAAAACCCTGATTTGGACCAAAGTCCAGGTTTTTATTTTTAGCCAATATAAGGAAGAAGCTATTAAGAGAGAAAAAAAGATAGTGGTCCTCTTTATTTCTCAACACATACCAATTGACCTTCATGAAAAGAATTGTGAGTTCGCATTTACCATGTTATATCTATAAGGAATGGCTTGTAACCTAATCAACAGTGCTGAAAAATGCTCAATAGGTCCACTTGAATGGAACCATTGTAAGAAAATATGTGATTTGAATTATGTGATTCTGGCGGCCCTACTAGTCATGGTAGTCTTTGTCAACAGCCCAGAGTCTGCAGTACCTCGCCCCTGTCTGTCCAACTTCAACTGGATCAATCCAAGTCCATGCCTGAGATCTTCTACTTTGGAACAGAATGAGAGTTTACTTCACCTTCTAGTTTCAAGGAGTAAAACAATGTGAACCCAAGTTTGCTTACAGCCTATAGCCCCACAGATGAAAGATGCCCACCTGCTGTATTTGGAAAGAATGAAATCAAACCGTGGAAAAAAAAGAGAGCTGAAAGAAGGGGAGAAAAGTCATGCTTTGATGACATCATTTGAGCCTCTCAATATGGCTGTGCATAAAGCAAGACCTATAAATACCCTCTTTTGCATAGGATAGTTTGGTTTTAGCTTATGTCATTTACAGTTGGAAAAGTCTTGATTTCTAGAAGGTCCATTGATTGTTAATTGTTACTTATAGAAATTCATTAGCAGATATATTCCCTCATGTTTATTCATCATTTAAAGGAAAGCATATACAAATGTGTGTGTGTGTGAGGATTCTTCTGAACACACTAAAAACTAATAAAGAGGAATTCTGAGAGATTTAAGCCTTGAAAAGCATGGCTTCCTCAAAGGCAGCCAGAGCCTATTATGTCATAGATTAAAGCAAATGAATTAATCCATTTAAAGAACATTTGTTGAGTAGCTGCCTTTTAATTCCTTTGAGATTACTAATATAAATATGCAAAAATGTTTTTTTTCTTTATAACCCAAAGGGCAAAATACTATACCTGTTGTTTAGGATTTTGCTCTAATCTCATCACAATATATCTTAGAGCTATAATAAAGCTCTAATTCAGTCTTCCTTTCTGGATTCACACTTTTCCACTATACAGATGTTCCATAAATTTTTAATTATTCCCTACTAATGAACAATCAAGGTATTTTTTCAGTTTCTTGTTACTAAAAAAATATTATCGTAAATGATCATGTATAGATATCTTTGCTGTCTAAGGGAAGGGAAAGTAGAAGTTTGGCAGATTTTGTCAAATGTTGTTCAAAGAAGTTGCACCAAACTGACTCTCACACATAGCATATGAAGGTGAATCTCCGCGTCACTTCCATTCTTTTCAATATCTGTCAACCTTATGAGTGGGAAAACTGTGTTTCCATTTGTTTCCATTTACATTTCTTTAATAATGAATGAGGTTGAACATATTTATACATTTAGAATCCATTTTATTTATTTTCTGTGGATTTCCTGTTCATATCATTTATCCAATTTCATTGTTTTTCTTCCAAACTTGTTATAGCTCTTTAACAGAAAGAAAAAAAGCATCTCTTCTTTCTTATGTGTTGCAATGTATTTTTCTGTGTAGCAGGTTTTTGTATGAGTAAATGAATCACACATTTTATAGCTGCTAGGTTTTGTTGTCTTTCTTTGAAAAAATTTCCTCACTCCAAGCAAGATATATATCAACGTTTTCATTTAGTATTTTTATGATTTCATTTTTAAATTTAAATTTTATATGCTTATAGAATTTATATGGGCAAGAATTGAACTTTATATCTCCCCAAACTGTGCACTGAATAATCCTTTTTTCTACTGATTTTAAATACTACCTTTATTGAATATTTAGTTCCCTATGCATCTGGGTGTATTACTGACTGGTTTGCTGTTTAACATGGCACTATCACTAACAAAAGCATATGGAAGATATCAAAATGAAACATGTAAACCATTTAGTGTTGCGTCAAACTCCATAAAAGTAAAAAGAGCAAATAAATTTTAAAGGTAATTCTTTTCCTTTACATTTTTCTTCTTGGTTGTGATTATTCTCATACTCACTTAGCACTACACTGTTTCACATCTAATTTCTCATTTCTTCTTAGGTCTGTGGAAAAGGTCATTTTTCTGTAGAAAATTAAGTTATAAAAATTACTTTTCCACTTTACAGAGAAGAAAGCCCAGCCTCAGAAAAGCTACGCGGCTTGTTTCAGGGGAACATGCTGCTAAGTGGCAGTTGTCGTTCAGTCGCTCAGTCGTGTCTGACTCTTAGTGACCCCACGAACTGTAGCCCGCCAGCCTCCTCTGTCCGTGGGATTTCCCAAGCAAGAATATTGGAGTCAGTTGCCATTTGCTTCTCCAGGGGATCTTCCTGACCTAGGGATTGAACCTTTGTCTCCGGCATTAGCAATCTTCCTGACCTAGGGACTTACCCTTTGTCTCCGGCATTAGCAAGCAATCTTTACCACTGACCCACCAGGGAAGTCACAGAGCGGGAGTTGAAATGAGGTTTCATGACCGCAGGTCTCCTGTTGAATTCCAAAATTCCTTTGAGAAAGCAGACATTACATAAATAACTGGTGAATAAGGACCCTCTTCCCATTTCCAATCTGTTCCTCTCTATACGTAGCTTCTATTAAAGTGAGTCCCCCCATTTGTCATATTTTTTCAGTTGATAAAAAAATTAAAATATTAAGTGGCCACAATCAATATTCAATAAATAGTTGTAAAATATATTAGTCATTCATTCTACTCCTACACCACTTCTGATGGGAAAACTATCCTCAGTGGAAACTCATCAAATAGGCGTTATCCTCAAAATAAGAGTCCCTTAGAGTACTAAAAAAAAAATCTTGAAGTATCAATATTTAAATGTCATAAATTTTAAAAATTTAAACTCAGAAATTTAAAAATTCAGAAATATTTAGACTATCTCAGTCTTTAGAAGGATCCCTACTTCTCATTTTCACTCTATGAAATCCTTGAACTTGATTGGAGTCTTTCTACTTTTCCCTACAGTTGGAATCCCCACCAAATCAAAATTGGTCATATAGTCAAATTATTTGTTTTTAGTTTTTCAACAGTTATGTCTCACATCAAAAGCAAAAGTAACCCACCAAACCCTGGTGGACCGCCTTAGGCAACACCCTTTCTACAGCAAGTTCCCATGTAGAGAAATCCCACGTAGAGAAATGGGACTGATTTCAACATGAAGGATTATCCAATTCAAGTTTCAGCCCATGTCTTTCCACACATTTCAAAGACTTACTCAAAAAGTCACACACTGAAACTTGTTGAAAACTTTCTGGTGAATAGAACATCAACAAATGCCCTGTTTATCACAAGAAGTCATAGAGGAGACCCCGGGATGGGAGGAGTTGTTCAGAGCATATGGTTTTTCACTCACTCCCTCACCTACTCATTCAGATAAATCATGAACAAAAATGAACATGGTCTTCGCCTCTCTGGAGTCGACATGCTGATGGGGAATTAGGCTTACTGTTTTACTATTTACTCTCTATTTGTTTCATTTGTCTTTTATTCTTCTGTTTTTCCCTTCCTGCTTTTCTTAGGGCTAGTTTATATATTTTTTTAAGAATTCCATTCTATCTGTTGACTTTTTAGCTATATGTGTTTGCATTATTATTATTTTATTTTCATTATTCAGGTGATAGCTCTAGGGGTTTGCAACATATATTTTGTTTTGTTGTCTTGTTTCATTTTTGGACATGGACTTTTTTTTTTAAAGTCTTTATCAGATTTGTTACAATACTGCTTCTGCTTTATGTTTTGGTTTTTTGGTCCTGAGGCATGTGGGATCTTAGCTCCCTGATCAGGGATCGAACTGGTACCCCTTGCATTGGAAGGCGAAGCCATCAGAGGAGTCCTACGACATCTATTTTTAACATTTCAGTTTGCTTAGAGGTAATATTGTGTTGTTGTTGTTGCTGTTGTTGCTAAGTCACTTCATATTGTGTTACTTTATGTTAAATGAAAGAAATTTGCAACCATATACAGTTAATTACCCATCTCCAAAATTGGTTGCTATAGTTATCATAGATTTTACAATATAAGTGTTTTCCATCCCACAATTCACTAAAATATTTACTTTAAATAGTCATATGTAATTTTAGGTAGAAGGAAAATAATTTTTAAAAAATATTTACCTACATGTTTATCATTTCTGATATACTTCTTTTCTTACTGAAAGAACAATGTTTTAGTCTGGTATGATTTCCCTTCAGCCTGGAAAACATTTTTTGGTTTTCTTTGAAGTGTAGGTCTGCTGGTGATAAATTATCTAGTTTTCTTTTTTCTGAAAACATCTTAATTTCACCTTAATTTTTGAAGGATGTTTTTAGTGATATAGAATTCCAAGTTGAGAAGTTTATATTTTATTTTTCTCCCAAACCACCTTCCCACCCTTGCTTTTAGCACTTTCAGATGTAGTTTCACTCTTTTTTGAAATCCATCGTTATTAGTGAGAAGTCTGAGATGAATCGTACTGTTATTCTCTTATGGAATGTGCCACTTTTCTCAGACATATTTCATGTCTTGTTTTCAGTATTTTGATTATGATGTATCTACTTATGGTCTTATTTATATTTATCCTACTTGGGATTACTGTTTTTCTGGAATCTGTACATTTATTTCTTCAAAGATTATTTTGTTTTATTTCCTTAATTCTTTCCTTCTAAGATTCCACTTATATATTTGTTCATCTTTTTGATGTGATCCTGAAAAATCACAAAGGTCGTATTATTTTTAGTCCTTTTCTATGTTCTTCATATTGAGTTATTTCTATTGCTCTGTCTTCAAGTTCATTGACTCCCCCTTCTGTCATCTCTCATCAGCTGTTAAATCAATTCAGCAAATGTTTTATTTCAGGTACTGCATTTTTCTGCAAGCTCCCTCCCAGTTACAGAAAACTTCTCACCTGGAAACCTGGGGATTATCTCTGATTTGTGCACACATGAAAGACATGAATCATTTAAGATTCTAGCTGTGCCCTGCATTGAGTTGAATTCCAGAGAATAGCAAGGAGAGATAAGTAAGCCTTCTTAAGTGAACAATGCAAAGAAACAGAGGAAAAATAGAATGGGAAAGACAAGAGAACAATTCAATAAAATTGGATATATCAAAGGAACATTTTGTGCAAGGATGGGCATGATAAAGGACAAAACAGTAAGAAGTGGTAACAGAAACAAAAGAGATTAAGAAGAGGTGGCAAGAATGCACAGAACTGTAAATAAAAGGTTTTAATTACCTGGATAACCATGATGGTGTGGTCACTCAGTTAGACCCAGACATCCTAGAGTGTGAAGTCAAGTGGGCCTTAGAAAGCATTACTATGAACAAAGCTAGTGGGACTGACAGAATTTCAGCTGAGCTATTTAAAATCCTAAAAGATTATGCTGTTAAAGTGCTGCACTCAGTATGACAGCAAATTTGGGGAAACTCAGCAGTGGCCACAGAACTGGAAAAGGTCAGTTTTCATTGCAATCCCAAAGTAGGGCAATGCCAAAGAATATTCAAACTACCATACAATTGTGCTCATTTCAGCAAGGAAATGCTCAAAATCCTTTAAGCTGGGCTTCAGCTGTACATGAACGGAGAAATTCCAGATGTACAAGCTGGGTTTAGAAAAGGCAGAGGAATCATAGATCAAACTGTCAACATTCATTGGATCATAGAGAAAGCAAGGGAATTCCAGAAAAACATCTACTTCTGCTTCATTGACTATGCTAAAGTCTTTGGCTGTATGGATCACAACAAACTATGGAAAACTCTTAAAGAGATGGGAGTACCAGACCACCAGGCACCCTCAGGTTTGTGTCCGAGAAACCTGTATGCAAGTCAAGAAGCAACAGTTAGAACTGTACATGGAACAATGAACTGGTTCAAAATTGGGAAAGGAGTACATTGAGGCTGTATATTGTCCCCCTGCTTATTTAACTTCTATGCAGAATGCATCATGTGAAATTCCAGACTGGAACACAAAGACTAAGGCAGTGACTTTCCTAATGGTATACAGAAAATAATTGGTGATGTGTCTGAACTCCATATGCCTTTCTTTACTATTTCCACCTCTAGAACATGAGTAAGTCAGAAACACAGGTAAGTTAATTTGCAATTTACTGAAAGTATCTGAAATCTACTGAATTTGCTGAGATGTAAATTACTAGGTCACCAAATAAAAAGAATCTTAACTGTCATTGGCTGCTTTTAGGTACATTAGAAGCTCAGGGTTGAACATGTTCCTAGGTCATCAGACCCACTATTCCTCTTCTCTGTTCACCACTTCCACCCTCTAATTTTTGAGACACTCCAATTGGGTGGTGGCCTAGCCTTCCAGGGTGTCCTTCTTTTATCTCTGTGCAGCTTTGAAAGTTATTAATTAACCTTCTTTATTTAATAAATCGTGTCTCCTGACATCATCACCCATTGGTCCTCACTCAGCCTTTTGTTCTTTCTAGAAACCCCTTGAATAATTGATTCCAGGTCTCATCCACTTTGATTCTTTTCATTTCCTCATCTGGGCCTCAGTTTCCTCATCTATAAAATGGGTAGATGAACTGGTCTTGTCAGATCTCCATAAAGTTTTCATTCTATGATCCTCTGATATTTTAAATGTCCAAATAACAGTACCCCAAAACAGAAAAACTTGCTTGCTGCCAGGAACTCTAAAAGGAAAGTGTTTCCTAACATTTTGCCCATTGTGTCTTTTCCTTCCTTCCATTCTGTTTGTGTTTTTCTGGAGATGGAGAAGATAGTCCAGAGAAGGTGGGGTAGGTGCCTGCCTCATTGTTGATGTTGCCATGCACTCAAGCTGGGAAGAGATGTGAAGTACTTAGGGTTGCTGAAATCCCAGAGCAGTCCCACCCCTTCCCACCTTGGTTTCCAGATTCATTTCCAAATTATAGGGAGGTTTCCAGATTAAAATCATGATTGACTGGCATTCATCCAGAGTCCCACAGAGCCTCCTCTCTGGCACCTTCTAACGAATTTCTCACATACCCCAGTGCATCTGCGACCTCTACCCCAAGATCTCCCCTGATAAAAGGACCAAGCCTTTCTGTAACATTTCTGAAAATATAGAGAGGGCCAAATATTTAGAAAAACTGATCAGACCCATATACTGATTAATGTGTGAAACAATACTAACAATAAAATGACAAATTTTATTGAATAGTAAGTATGTTCCTGGAGAAGGAAATGGAAACCCACTCCAGTATTCTTGCCTGGAAAAATCCCATGGACAGAGGAGCATGGCAGGCTACAGTCCAGGGGGTTGCAAAGAGTAACACACAACTGAGCACACAGGCACACACAAATATGTTCCAGAAACTAGATTAAAGAACTGTACGTACTTTATGTTACTTAATTTTCACAATAAAAAATGAGGTCAGTTCTATTTTCATCACTGTTTTATAGATAATGAAGCAAAACTTTAAATTAATGTGTATATCACCTGCCTGGCATCATAGAATTGACAAATGGTAAAGCCAAGAATGCCAGCTCAAGTTTATATATTATAGTTTTAATAACTCTGATGTCTAAACATTTCATGCTATACAAAAATGCCTTATTTTTAAATGATGTTTTAAAACTTTTGCACCTAATCACCACTTCTTCCACGAAGCTTCCAAGATGTTCCGCGAGCCTAATTTAGAGGTCTTCACTGTCTCGTTGCATCTGGGCATATTTCACACCGATGCTTAGCCCACTGTTTAGAGTCTTCCATTGGTCTTTCTTCTATGCTAGACAGTAAACTAGGAAGGAAATAACTGTGTCTCTGTGTTTGTATTCCTTGCTCTGCCAACACATATTTCTTCTCACAGACAGGATTTTAGGGCATTCTTGCTCTAGAGGGTTTTCAGTAGCTCTCGGTTTTACAGTCAAAATCAAAAGTTGTTGGATTAGGAGATGAAAAAACACCCAGCCCTTTCTAGGCATGTAGGGGATCCTTTTCAGTGTTTCCAGAAGGGATGGGAGCTCAGGCTTAGCATTAAAGAGAAGGAAAGTTCTACCTGAGAGATAGCCTATCTGAGATTAAGTAGTATTATGGCAGTTCAGAAGTTTTTTTACAGAGAACTTTCTGAAATACTGACTGTTAAATGTCTGTGGATCATAGACTGTTGCTGAGAGAAGCCGGGAGGGTCTCTGCAGCTAAGCCTGGCTCAATACAGAGAAACGGGATGAGGGCCCCCTCCGAGTCCATCTGGAGAATCAGTGCTGGCCAGCAGCATGGAGCAGTTGCAGCAGGAGTCACAAGTGGGCACCTGCAATGTTATTAGGACCCAGCCTCCCCTACTTTCCATACCTTTTAAGCTCCTAAGAGTCTCACACCACCCTAAGGAAGGCAAATCTCTCAAGCAATACAGATTTCATTTACTACAGATCTTCATATTGGGCAACTAAGATACTTGTTATACCAAAATAATGGAACAAACCCAGGCCTGTTCCAATTACACATGTACATTAGAATATTTACATAAAACATTTCTGGAAGAACATTCAAGAAACTGCTGAAGGCAGTTGCTTCGAGGCAGTGAGACTGAGGACCTAGGGAGAGGGTGAGGTCCATTTTTCTTTGGAAATGTTTTTGTATTGCCTAAGTATCATGTGCTTGTACCATTTGTATAATCATATAAACAAATAAGATAATTTATGTAATAAGTGAAATAAAATTCATTTTAAAATACATAACTGAACTTTTAAATGACTGTAATTTAATCCATTCTTTGCAGACACACCGTTGGAGCCCAAGTTGTGTTTTCTTTAGGATTTGAGGGAAAGAACTGTACAACAGGTCTGCTGGAAAGTTACTTACATGGAACACTAAAAAGTCTCATGAGAAGTGGTCTGGAGAAGGATGGAGAAAGTGAATTAAAATCACAGTAGTAATAAGAGAAATAAGTAACATATAAGGAAGGCAAAGTACTAAACTCTATATGATCATCTCATTTAAACAGTCCAGTCCAGCAGGTATCATTGTTTTCCCCATGGAAACTGACATCTGAGAAGTTGGATAACCACCAAAGCAAAACTAGGATTTGGTTCTAGACACTCTGAAGCTAGAGCCCAAGTTCTGTACTTGTGTATGTGACTCTGTGTGAGGAGAACCCAGTATCTGATATGCAGATGTTCTTTCCGCTCCAGCCCTGTTGGTAACATAACTGCCTCCAACAGGTTCAGCAGCAACCAGACATCAACTCAGCAAGAGAAATGGCAGACTCTACTCGGCCATCTAAAGAGTCAGTCTTGGGGACTCCTAAAACAATACAGAAAAGTTGAAAAGAACTGATGTTTCCATAAAAAAGGACAGAGGGGCAGAGCCAGAGACACACTGTCCTCTGTTGTTATCATGACCCCAGTTTTATGCCCTGTGGCCTAGGAGATACAGTTTTATATAATGATGTTTAAAAGGAAATGTGAAATGTCAAAGAAGTCATGAGATTAAGATTATCTCAGTCTCATAAAGCCATGTTATCTGAGTAATTAACTGTGGAGGAAGGACCTTGATATTCTGCACACGTCTTCAGTCTGTTGGTACTGATGACCCCCGGGATCAAAAGAAGTAGGAAGCCAAACGACAATGCTCGTCATTTCACCTCCTTGATGGTAAAGCAGAAAGTTGGCTTGCTGTTTCCTGAGACTTTGCATACAGTGATGTAAATCACTGCTCTTTCGTTCATTTATGAATCTCCAGACTGAGCCCCGCAGACTGACTATACTGAATGTCAGACTGAGCTAGAGGAGAAAAGAACTTGAAGTTCATCTTGTGAGGTTTTCATCTTTATTTGTTATCTTTGTAATCCTCCTCTTTTCTTCCCTCAAATGAGATCTCAGGAAAAAACCTACCGTATAAAAGCACAACTGTTCCATGTGAAACGGGGACTCCTGAGCAGCACCTGCTCAGTTCCCTGGTGCCCAGCCCTGGACCACAGCTTGGAGTGCTTCGAGTTGACACCAAGTAAAGGGGCCGTATGATACTTTGCCAAACCAGGACACTTTAAAGCACAAAAAGAAACTCCATTAATAACTGTGGTGTGACAACAGATGTAAACTGGGACTGCCCTGGGCAAATTGGGAAGCACGGAACCCTAGTTTTAAGAAGTACAGTCTCAAAACTGTTGACTCAGTCCAAACTCTGCATCTAAGAAATGAGGATTCTAGCCCCTTAACTTGCTCCAACATGAATTACCCTCTGATGAGAACCAGGAAATTCCAAAGCAGGCAATCCACCCCTTCTGTCTAATCCACCTCAAAATAAGTCAACTGGGAAATAACTGAATTTTTTAATAAAAACTGTTAATGTTGTGTATGCCAAAGCTCTGTGATCTCAGTACTAACGATGTGCTTTTTGCCATAACTATACCACCTGTCGGATAAGGCAATGGCACCCCACCCCAGTACTCTTGCTTGGAAAATCCCATGGCTGGAGGAGCCTGGGTGGGCTGCAGTCCATGGGGTTGCTAAGAGTCGGACACGACTGAGCAACTTCACTTTTATTTTCACTTTCATGCATTGGAGAAGGAAATGGCAACCCACTCCAGTGTTCTTGCCTGGAGAATCCCAGGGATGGGGGAGCCTGGTGGGCTGCCGTCTATGGGGTCGCACAGAGTTGGACACGACTGAAGCGACTTAGCAGCAGCAGCAGCAGCATACCACCTGTACTCTTCTTTACTTCATGTGTGTGTATGCTCAGTCACTCAGTGGTGTCTCTACATTGTTCCTCAAATCAGCTCACCTCTTACACTCAGATATTACTTCACCCAAAGCAAAAAGATGTGTTCCACCAGCTGTTTGCCTACTGTATTTTGTAAAGCACTTATATTTAGCAAACAGAACTTCTGAATTTTAATAATTAGATATTTTATGCTTGCTAGTTCCGACAATTCTGGTCTATATTAAAATCTAGTATCAGATGACATCTGGCTTAACACAGCTTAAATGCTTTTTTCAAGTTTAACGTAGCAGTATGCAATCTTGTTCTATTAAAAGCACTCTGATTTCTAGAAACTTCACTGCTCACCCAAGATGGTCACTTTGCTCCATTCATTCCAGCCTTTCTCAAATAGGCCTCTGGTTTAATTTTAATGTATTTGTTTACAGATGCTTTTGTGTACAGTTAGACCATGCAAAAGATTCCTAACAGTTATTTTAGAAAAAGCACATTTCATGTGTCAAAAATAAAACCAGTTATGCTAAATGACTGTACAAATATTTATTGAGCACCTGTCATATACCAAGTTCTATCCAAACTGGTGAAAATGAACAGCATACAGTTCTGGCCTCAGGTTCCTTCATGTTAGTAGGGAGACAGGCAAGTAAGCAAAAAAGATGCTATGTGCTATACTAATGAAGGGTTTGGATGTCCTCTTCCTGCTGATCAGCTTAGAAGGGATGAAGTCCTGTGTTTGGATCAGGTACAAAAATCGTACTCAAAAAATCAAATGTCCAGGAATGGATATTTCTTTATTTTTCTAACAGAATTTAATTTTCTTTCTAAATCATCCTCCTCTCTAAAAAATATTTTCAGAAATTTAGTTAAATTTGAACTTCAGTCAGTTCAGTTCAGTTCAGTCCCTCAGTCGTGTCCGACTTTTTGTGACCCCATGAATCGCAGCACGTCTAGGTGGCAGGGGTTTGGCTGAGAAGGTCGTAGATCTTATCTCATGATCAGATCCATAGTCAACGGACATCTATAGTGGATGCCAGTGTCTTGCCCTCAAATCCAGTTTGAGGAATCACCTTCAGCTGAAAGCAGCGGAGGGTGCCCAGAATCCCTATCCCTCACCAACTCCCAGAGTTCACTCAGACTCACGTCCATCGAGTCAGTGATGCCATCCAGCCATCTCATCCTCTGGCGTCCCCTTCTCCTCCTGCCCCCAATCCCTCCCAGCATCAGAGTCTTTTCCAATGAGTCAACTTTTCGCATGAGGTGGCCAAAGTACTGGAGTTTCAGCTTTAGCATCAGTCCTTCCAAAGAACACCCAGGACTGATCTCCTTCAGAATGGACTGGTTGGATCTCCTTGCAGTCCAAGGGACTCTCAAGAGTCTTCTCCAACACCACAGTTCAAAAGCATCAATTCTTCTTCACAGTCCAACTCTCACATCCATACATGACCACAGGAAAAACCATAGCCTTGACTAGATGGACCTTTGTTGGCAAAGTAATGTCTCTGCTTTTGAAAGCTGAAACAATGTATCAATATAATTCAATTTCCATACCAGGACTATTTCACCCCACTCAAGGTTCTCCACTTGCCTTCTGTCCTGAAGTGGCATCTTGGAGGCATCGGCAGTGCATGGGGAAGGGGAGCAAGCATAGCATCTTAGGGTTAGGGAGTGAGGAATATCAAAACTGGAGGCTGGAATCCAGAACTTAAGTGATCTTTTTGACCCAGATTCTGGGCACCCTCCACTGCTTTCAGCTGAACGTGATTCCTCAAACTGGATTTGAGGGCAAGGCACTGGCATCCACTATAGATGTCCGTTGACTACGGATCTGATCATGAGATAAGATCTACGACCTTCTCAGCCAAACCCCTGCCACCTAGGACCCTGGCTGGCTTGTAGAGAGAGTTATAACTGACATCCTGGCAATTGAGTCATGAGAGTTACCAGGGGTGAGGGATGTCAAGTAAACTGTTCAACCACAGTCCCTCTGGTCTGTCAAAGCACTCAGCTGTTTAACGCTTCTCTCTGGGGCTCCAGGAAACACTCACCAAGTTGAAATCATCAGGGTTCCTCCCATACCCAACCCCCTCATCTAGGCATCTCCATTTGGCATTGCTTCTCTATACTCTTCTGCCACCTGGATAGAAGTGCCATGCATCTTGCCAAATATGAAGGTTATATCCTTCCCATGCTACTTCCTTGCATCTATTACCTGTTTCAGGGTATCCCCCAAATCTTCTGGGGTGTTTCCATATGTCTCCCACCCTCAATCCAGGTTTTAATATACCACTCATCCCCAGGAGTTGCTCTTATTTCTCATCTTCATTCTTCTAATTCATGGTTGACATAAAATCTATGCGGTGATTTTCCTGGCTTAGCTCTTTACATGTAAAACCCATATTTAAGAAATATTTTCCCTCTCATAAGGAAATTAACAGTTTTTTCCTTTGTGCAAATCAACAGTTTCCTATCATATTTTGTATTATTTAATCATAGGCTATACAAAGTCTAGAAACTAGTAGGGGTAGCTTGAAATAAAAAAACAACTGGCTTAGTATGTTTCAAACTATTTTTCCCACAACATTCAAAATTATCAAAGTAGTTTATGTCAGAGATCTGAGTCATTCAAACTATCTTCCAGATCTTCTATATTTGAAAAATTAAGGGAAAATGCAGACTTAAGCAAATTAATATTTGTTGAATGTCAACAATATTAGGCACTATGATAGGTGTTTTATGTTCTTTACTTTCTTTAATCTTCATAATATGCCTTCAATGCAGAAATCATTCCCAGTATACAGAAGAAGAAAAGAAGTCTCAGAAGACAGTATGTAACTTTTCCAAGTGATCTGGCTAGAAGTTGCTGCTACTGCTGCTAAGTCACTTCAGTCGTGTCCGACTCTGTGCGAACCCATAGATGGCAGCCCACCAGGCTCCCCCATCCCTGGGATTCTCCAGGCAAGAACACTGGAGTGGGTTGCCATTTCCTTCTCCAATGCATTAAAGTGAAAAGTGAAAGTGAAGTTGCTCAGTCGTGTCCGACCCTCAGCGACCCCATGGACCTCAGCTTTCCAGGCTCTTCCATCCATGGGATTTTCCAGGCAAGAGTACTGGAGTGGAGTGCCATTGCCTTCTCCGGGCTAGAAGTTAATAAAGCCAAAATTCATACTCAATACACCTGGTCTCAAAATTCATTTGCTTTCTGCCTTTCCACAGTAAGAAAAATATTGTCAGCCTAATGACTGGTTCCAAATAGGAAAAGGAGTACGTCAAGGCTGTATATTGTTACCCTGCTTATTTAACTTCTATGCAGAGTACATCATGAGAAACGCTGGACTGGAAGAATCACAAGCTGGAATCAAGATTGCTGGGAGAAAGATCAATAACCTCAGATATGCAGATGACACCACCCTTATGGCAGAAAGCGAAAAGGAACTCAAAAGCCTCTTGATGAAAGTGAAAGAGGAGAGTGAAAAAGTTGACCTAAAGCTCAACATTCAGAAAACGAAGATCATGGCATCTAGTCCCATCACTACATGGGAAATAGATGAGGAAACAGTGGAAACAGTGTCAGACTTTATTTTGGGGGGCTCCAAAATCACTGCAGATGGTGACTGCAGCCATGAAATTAAAAGACGCTTACTCCTTGGAAGGAAAGTTATGACCAACCTAGATAGCATATTGAAAAACAGAGACACTATGTAGCCAACAAAGGTCCATCTAGTCAAGGCTATGGTTTTTCCAGTGGTCATGTATGGATGTGAGAGTTGGACTGTGAAGAAAGCTGAGCGCCGAAGAATTGATGCTTTTGAACTGTGGTGTTGGAGAAGACTCTTGAGAGTCCCTTGGCCTGCAAGGAGATCCAACCAGTCCATTCTAAAGGAGATCAGCCCTGGGATTTCTTTGGAAGGAATGATGCTAAAGCTGAAACTCCAGTACTTTGGCCACCTCATGCAAAGAGTTGACTCATTGGAAAAGACTCTGATGCTGGAAGGAATTGGGGGCAGGAGGAAAAGGGGATGACAGAGTATGAAATGGCTGGATGGCATCACCGACTCGATGGACATGAGTTTGAATTAACTCCAGGAGATGGTGATGGACAGGGAGGCCTGTCATGCTGCAGTCCATGGAGTCGCAAAGAGTCAGACATGACTGAGCAACTGAACTGAACTGAACTGAATGACATAGGTAAAATTTCATGTCCAGCATATATTATTTATAGCAAAAGATGTCCCAGGTAATAATCAACGGACACAATGTATTTATGACTTCTTTCCTAGATTTGAAAGTAAGCATAACATTCTAGTGGTGATGAATAGCTGTATCTTTGCTTTTTAGACCTACTGTTGGTCCTTCTCTTGACTGGTTTGATGTAGAAACCTTGTTTAGCAACAAAGAATCAGTGATAACATTATTGGGAAAATTAAGCCTGCTGTTTTGCAATCTTCTTTTCAACACGGTATCCAGGAGGGCATGATAGTGAAGAGAATGCACTGTCTGTACACATAAACATGGATTTCCCGAGTGGCCCCAACTCAGAGGAGAGGCTGCAAATGCTACTGAGAGCTACCTCGTTGCTGAGCATGAGGAGGCCCTGGCTGGCCTGTGGAGAGTCTTAACTGATATCCCGGCAATTGAGTCATGTGAGTTACCAAGGGTGAGGGATGTCAAGTAAATAAAACATTCTCACCACAAAAATCCTCTCCAGCTCTACAGGGAAGCCTGTGACACAGACATCCCCAACAACAGTAACAGCATCAATGAAGCATTTCCTAAAGGCTCAGGAGCTGAGAATCCCCATGCCACAAATGAAAGAAACACTCTATAGTTAATGATATATAACTCATCCATTTCTAGGAAGAATCTGGGTAACCTATGACAATATAGGTAAAGAGCTGGGATTGGGACTTCCCTGGCAGTCCAGTGGTTAAGACTCCATGCTTCTGCTGCATGGGGCATGGGTTCAATCCCTGGTTGGGGAATAAAGATCTTGCATGTCACACAGTGTAGCTAAAAAATAATAAAAATTATTTTAAGAAAGAGCTGGGATTATATACAATGTTTTCTTCATGTATGGGTGCAATCCAAAATTTAAATTCACTCACATTTCACAAATTTTACTTTTTAATAACATAAATTATACATCATATATGTGTATATAGAGACATAGATATAGATTCACACTTGCATGTGTGCATGTATGTGTGTGTGTGTGTGTGAGTATTTTATGGGAGTTAGTATAGTATAGAGAAGAACACTAACTAGGAATGAAATATAAATTATAATCCTAGCTTTTCTAACAACACATTGCAAATCGCTAAACTTTTCTGGGCCTAAGTTTCTTCAGCTTTAAAGCAAAAATGTTAGATTTCTTTTAGTATCAGCTGGTACATCTTAACTACATGCTCTCATGACAAAGCTACTTCATTTAGTTCCCCCAGAAAATTAGGCGAGGTTGGCCTTGTTTCAGCTTCCTAGGTGGCTCAGTGGTAAAGAATCTGCCTGCCAATGCAGGAGACATGGGTTCAGTCCCTGGGTTGTGAAGATCCCCTGGGGAAGGAAATGGTAATCCACTTCAGTGTTCTTGCCTGGGAAATCCCATGGTCAGAGAAGCCTGGTGGCTACAGTCCATAGGGCTGCAAAGAGCAAGACATGACTGAGAACAGTCTTTCGTATGTTTCCAACACACTTTCCTTCATAACACTTGCTGCAGGTGAAATAAAACAATACTTTCCATAATTTTATTGGTTAATACTTATTTCTTTGAATGCAATTTAAGCTCCAAGAGGACAGAGACCATGTCCTCTTGTTTCTCACTGTACCCCTGTACTGGAGCAATATTGGCTTAGGTTTTGGGCAATGAATTAACAGATAATAAAAGACAATAACCTGTGAGGAAGATATTAGTTCTGAGATTTCAGATAAATGACACTTTAACACATTAAAGGCCCTTACCATTCTTTTAAGTCATCTATGACCTCAACTGTCTAATCCAAAATGCTTCCCAATTCAAATGGCTCCTTCTGCAGTTTCCACCACCAACCATTCCCCTCCTGGCCTCAGTGATAAAGATCCATCAATTTCCCTCTGTGTCCCCAAAGACTCCTCTGTTTCCTTCCTCAACTCTTCTTTCAGTCTTGCCCTCATTATGGTATTTCCTAAGACTCACCATCTCATCTTTTTGCCTTTCATCGCATCTTTTTGCCCTTCTCAACCTGGGCATCTCAGGATGTGAGTATACTGTTATACATACACGCACACACACACAAACACACACACATGATTTATCCCAGTATTTAGAAGATATACACCAAAGAGGAGTTCAAATCTTTAGGGAGTAAATATTTTTTGAATGACTGAAACTACAAATTACCTTGACTTTAAACGCCATCCCTCAGTGTTTCCATACAGTGCCAGCTCTTTGTTTTTGTTTAGTCGCTAAGTCATTTCCAACTCATTTGCCAGCCCATGGATTTTAGCCCTCCAAGCTCCTCTGTCAATGGGATTTCCCAGCCAGGAATACTGGAGTGGGTTGTCATTTCTTTTGCCAAGGGATCTTCCCAACCCAGGGATTGAGCCCACATCTCCTGCATTGGCAGGCAGATTTTTTACCACTAAGCCACTAGGGAAACCCAGCTCTATATTCTAAATAAGAATTTACTCATTTTCTTGGGCTGCCATAACAAGCTACCACAAACGGGGTGGCTTAAAGTAACATAACTTTATTCTTTCATAGCTCAAGAGGGCAGAAGTCTAAAATATCAAGGTGCTGGCAGGATTGACTTCTCCTGGGGTCTAAGGGTAGTGTTCCATACCACTTTCCTAGCTTCTGGTGATTGTCAGCAATCTTTGGTGTCCCATGACTTACAGATGCAACACTCCAAGCTCTGCGTCCATTTTCACATCACTTTCTTCTCTGTGTCTCCTTTTCTATCTCTTGGAGACATGGAGTTCAATCCCTGGGTTGGATTTGGGGCTTACTTTAATCCAGTATGATCTCATTTCAACCTTCACCTTAATTACCTCTGAAAAGACCCTTATTCCAAATAAAGTCATATTCTGAGGTTCCAGGTGGACATGAATCTGGGAGAGACACTATTCAACCCATCGCAATCTACCTTCTGGCTCCTCAAAATTCATGTCCATCACATGTGCAAGATATAGTCACACCATCCCAACATCTTCTAAAGTCTTAATCCATTCCATCAACTCATCTCAAATCTCATCCAAATACTATCAACTCAAAAAGCTCTAAATCTCATGACCTAAATTATTTAAATCAACCATGACTGAGACTCTGGGTTTCATCCATCCAGGGACAAAATTTCTGTCTATCTGTAATCTTATGCAACTAGATCCGCTCCCAAAATGCAGGGATGAGTTTAGGATAGACATTCCCATTCCCATAGCGGGAAATGGGAGAAATAAAATGGCCTCTGGTACCCAACACATCTAAAACCCAAGATGCAAATTCCACTGGGTTTCACGGTCTATAAAAAATCCTTTGTGGCTTGGTATTTGAACAATTTGACTACATAAAACTTAAAAATGTCTAGACAGCAAAATAAACTATGAACAAAATTAAAAGACAAATGACACATTGGGAAAATGTAATTCATATGATCAATCACATTTCCCTAACATATATATGATAAATGATAAAGAACAACACTCCTTACAAAAGTAGGGAAAGAATAGATGAAATATTCACAGAAAAGGAAATTCAAAAGCTCTTGATTATATGAAAAGATGATCCACATTACCCACAGTGAAAGAAAGTGAAAGTGTTAGTTGTTCCATCATGCCTGACTCTTTGTGACCCCATGAACTGCAGCCTGCCAGGCTCTTCTGCCCATGAAATTCTCTAGGCAAGAATACTGGAGTGGGTAGCCATTCCCTTCTCCAGGGAATCTTCCCAACCCAGGGATTGAACCGGGATCTCCTGCATTGCTGGCAGATTCTTTATTGTCTGAGCCACCACTTTGCCAAGATGAACAGCGTGAGTTGAACAATTTATTTGGAGGGATATTTAGCAGATTCTAACAAAGTGACAAATGGGTTTATTTTGACACAGCAACTACATTTCTGGGAATTTATCCTACAAATCAAATAACATACTTACAAAATGACCAAAAAAACAAGGTAAATTACTGCAGCATTGGTCATGAGGGCAAAATATTAGAAAATATATGAGTGAACATTAACAGAGGAACTACTTAAATAAATCATGGTATATTATGTAGCCACTAAAAAATGAAAAAGCTGTTTATATAATGATTAAAAATATTCTCCAAGACATATTGCTAAGTGAAGGTAACAAAACAGTGTGCAGAATTCTGTGTATAGAGGGATTAAATAAACATAACCACATGTGTATATTTGCACAATACATGCATAATGTATCTCTGAAGGCTGTCCAAGAAACCACTGATATTGGTTGCAGAGAATTGGTTGGCCAGAGGCAATGGTAAAAGGAATGCTTTCACTCTAAAATTTTTTATACCTTTTGAATTTTGAGCACTGAGACTAGTTTATCTATCATAATTAACTAACTTATCAGTTAACTGAATTCTTTGAAAAGTTAATAGAGACTACTAGTTAAGCATGGCAGGTTGTAAATACCATTTATCTCTATTTCCTCCTGACATCTACTACAGAGATAGAACAAGACATTTTTTTTTAAAGTAGTAAGTCAACAAAGAAAGTCAAAAAGAAGAGACAAGAAGACAGTCTCCAACATAAAATGCCAACAAAATCTTGGAAGGAGAGGGCAGCGGTAAAGCCAGCCACCCAGGAACTAGGCCCCAGGATTTGTGAGAGTGAGAATAGGGTGAAACCAAAACACATTTTGTTTTTATTGTTTAGTGTCTAAGTCGTCTCTGACTCTTTTTCGACCTCATGGACTGCAGCTCATGGACAGAGTAGCCTGGTAGGCTATAGTCCATGGAATCACAAAGAATTGGACACAACTCAGCAACTGAGTGTACACACACACACACACACGCACAAAACACATGTAAATTACTTGAAAAACTAATTGCAGCATAACTAGGTTATTCAGAAATATTGAGAAAGATAATAGAGGTTACAGTTAAAAGGGTTGAAAGTGGTTGGCTCTGGGAGTTGAAGCTATTAATAAGATACAAATATGTGGGGCAGAGGATTTTTTCTCATTAAAAACTAATAGCTTGAATTTTAAAAATACATACATTTTTGTATGTATATATGCATTATGTATGTACATATGTATGTACATATGCATTACTACTATTATCTCCCTACTTCTTAAGGAAAAAGGAAAAAGTACCTTAAGAAGTTAGTATTATTCAGTGTCATGCTAATATATTTGAATTTTGAATTGTCAGTGGCACATTTGAGCCTTTACAAAACTAAAAATGACAGAAAATGATCAAAAAGAAACAACAAGGTGTAAATTTACTAAAGAACCAAGAGAAAATTGGGGAAAAAACGGAATGAACTGTTAGTGATATTACAGACAGACAGTTGGTATTACAGGATATTTTTCAAATTTTCATTTAAAAAATTCTCTGTTCATAAGTAACAGAAAACTTTTATAAACATTTTGTTTTATTATGAAACTATTTTAAATTGAATCTATGCAAGTAAAATTCATCCATATAGTAAAAAAAATTATTCTCTGTGGTTAAATACAATTTATCTTACCAAAACAAATCTGGAAAAATTCAAAGAAATCTACTAGCATAGTAAAGAAGAACAGAAGCCATCAAAAATACTTTTGATAAAATTCTCTATCAAACTTTGACAGAAAGCATCCTGGTATTAGGAATAAACAGAAAAATAAGATGTGTTTTCTGTCCTCCAGGAATTTAATGTGATATTTTTAAATTAAAAAAAGGTAAAAGGTAATTCTGAAGGCAATCAGCCCTGGGATTTCTTTGGAAGGAATGATGCTAAAGCTGAAACTCCAGTACTTTGGCCACCTCATGCAAAGAGTTGACTCATTGGAAAAGACTCTGATGCTGGGAGGGATTGGGGGCAGGAGGAGAAGGGGACGCCAGAGGATGAGATGGCTGGATGGCATCACTGACTCGATGGACGTGAGTCTGAGTGAACTCCGGGAGTTGGTGACGGACAGGGAGGCCTGGCGTGCTGCGATTCATGGGGTCGCAAAGAGTAGGACACGACTGAGCGACTGAACTGAACTGAACTGAAAAGGTAAAATGAATTGTTATTTAACATGTGGAAGAACATTCGATAAAAAATAACATTAAAATCATTCATTCATTGAGCAAATAACTTTGGGATGATGTCTATGAGTCAGATACTTTTAGGTAGTGAATTGGATAATGATGAATAAGACACTGACCCTGAATTCAATAATCATAATTATCATCATAGTCATTACTATAATAGCTGTCATTTCTTGAGCAATCCTTACATACTAAAGTGAAAAGCCTTAAATAGCAATAGAGAACAGAGAGAATTTGTAGTCAGGGAAAGGAGTTTCAGAGCCAGGAATTCTCGAGGTGGGGCAGTTACAGGTGAGGGTGAGTACCAGATGGTACATGGCAACACAACGCACCATGACAAAATGGAAGCCACTCAAATGCATAACGACAAATTAGAGTCAGATAAAGTCTACTATGGGACATTAAAACAAAGAAGTACCTCACAACCATTAAAGAAAGAACTACAAGGCCATAAAGATGCATATATAAAATAATGCCAAGTGGAAAAAAATAAAACAATAGATTGCATAAACCCATGTGGAGCCAAATAAAATCTCCATGTGCACCTTGATAATGACACGAAGAAAACAGAGATAAGAAAGACAAGGAGTCAATAGCTTAATAGTTTAAAAAGAGGGTTTTGTTTTTGTTTTTGTTTTTAATTTCCTAGTATTACATAAGCATAAACTTTTTTTAAAGATGGAAAATTATCTTTGGCCATTTCCAAATTATCCCCTCTGCTAAATCAGAAGATTTAGCATACCTCTACAACTTCCAAATGTAACTCATTTTTTTACTCTTGTGCCCACATTAGCTGTGCTATATGCAAGGCTAAGGAAACATTCATAAATAACACAGATCTAACAAACTTCTTTTAACCAAATAAACCTCAGTTCAGAAATGCCTGAAAATATCTGAAACAGTAAAGAACAAAAAGCAAAGATATTGCTTTATTTTACCTTGAATATCCATGGGCTCAATGAGTTTTTAGAGCTGGAAGAGAGTCGACAATTTTAGACTCAGTTCAGTTCAGTTACTCAGTTATGTCCAACTCTTTGTGACCCCATGGACAGCAGCACGCCAGGCTTCCTTGTCCATCACTAATGCCCGGGTCTTGCTCAAACACATGTCCATTGAGTCAGTGAGCCATCCAACCATCTCATCCTCGGTCGTCCCCTTCTTCTCCTGCCTTCAATCTTTCCCAGCATCAGAGTCTTTTCACATGAGTCAGTTCTTCATATCAGGTGGCCCAAGTATTGGGGTTTCAGCTTCAGCATCAGTCCTCCCAATGAATATTCAGGACTGATTTCCTTTAGGATGGACTGGTTGGATCTCCTTGCAGTCCAAGGGACTCTCAAGAGTCTTCTCTACCACCACAGTTCAAAAGCATCAAGTCTTCAGCACTCAGCTTTCTTTACAGTCCAACTCTCACATCCATACATGACTACTAGAAAATTCATAGCCTTGACTAGACAGAACTTTGTCAACTAAGTAATGTCTCTGCTTTTTAATATGCTGTCTAGGCTTCCCTGGTGGCTCAGAGGGTAAAGCATCTGCCTACAATGTGAGAGACCCAGGTTCGATCCCTGGGTCAGGAAGATGCCCTAGAGAAGGCAATGGCAACCCACTCCAGTACTCTTGCCTGGAAAATCCCATGGATGGAGGAGCCTGGTAGGCTGCAGTCCATGGGGTCACAAAGAGTCAGACATGATTGAGTGATTTCATTTTCACTAGGTTTGTCACAGCTTTTCTTCCAAGGAGCAAGTGTCTTTTAATTTCACGGCTGCAATCACCATCTGCAGTGATTTTGGAGCTCAAGAAAATAAACTCTGTCACTGTTTTCATTGTTTCCCCATCTATTTGCCTTGAAGTGATGGGACTGGATGACATGATTTTTGTTTTCTGAATGTTGAGCTTTAAGCCAACTGTTTCACTCTCCTCTTTCACTTTCACCATGAGGCTCTTCAGTTCCTCTTCTCTTTCTGCCATAAGGGTGGTGTCAACTGCACATCTGAGGTTATTGATATTTCTCCCAGCAATCTTGATTCCAGCTTATGCTTCATCCAGCCTGGAATTTAACATGATGTATTCTACATATAAGTTAAATAAGCAGGGTGGCAATATACAGGCTTGATGTACTTCTTTCCCTATTTGGAAGCAGTCCATTGTTCCATGTCTGGTTTTAACTGTTGTTTCTTGACCTGCATACAGATTTCTCAGGAGGTGGGTAAGGTGGTCTGGTATTCCCATCTCTTTAAGAATTTTCCACTGTTTGTTGTGATCCACACAGTCAGAGGTTTTGTTGTAGTCAATAAAGCAGAAGTAGATGTTTTTCTGGAACTCTCTTGCTTTTTCTATGATCCAACGGATGTTGGCAGTTTGATTTCTGGTTCCTCTGCCTTTTCTAAAACCAGCTTGAACATCTGGAATTTCTCAGTTCACATACTGTTGAAGCCTGACTTGGATAATTTTGAGCATTACTTTGCTAGCGTGTGAGATGAGTGCAACTGTGTGGTAGTTTGAGCATTCTTTGGCATTTCCTTTTTTGGGGTTGGAATGAAAAATGACCTTTTCCAGTCTTGTGGCCACTGCTGAGTTTTTCAAATTTGCTGGCATATTGGGTGCATCACTTTCACAGCATCATCTTTCAGGATTTGAAACAGCTCAGCTGGAATTCCATCACCTCCACTAGCTTTGTTCGTAGTGATGCTTTCTAAGGCCCACTTGACTTCAGACTCCAGGATGTCTGACTCTAGGTGAGTGTTCACACCATCATGGTTATCTGGGTCATTAAGACCTTTTTTGACTAAGATCATTTTAGACTAGTGGATTTTAAATTCTGTCCCACATAGCTGGCTTAGCTACCACCTTTATGAGAATACGGTAACAGGGTGAATAAGCAAACTCAGTTTATTTGTTTCTACCTGCCTCCCACATCTTCCTCTGGTGCTTCAACTACACAAACAATTCAACCAGAGCAGGTTTGTTAATATCTGCTTCATATCTCAGATTTCCAAACCTGGCAGCATATGAAAATCAAATAGGCAGATTTTAAAACTTAAGAGTCCTGGAATGGAGTCTTCACTCCGGACATACTGAATCAGAACTTCTAATAACAGAGTCCAACAATTAGTATCATTTTAAGGGTCTTCATTTAATTCTGATATGATCCAAATACAAAAAAATAAAATAAAAATTCTACAGAATAGTAGAAAGAGACATAAAGCTTTGCTGGAATGTTTCTAGTTATGGGCCCACAGATAAAGCTCAGTTCCCTTGACCAGGGATTGAACCCAGGCCCTCAGCAGTGAAAGCATGAAGTCCTAACCATTGGACAGCTGGGAAATTCCCAAGAGAACATGTTTAGTTACTAACAGAGAATTGGGGATGTCCCTGTAGCTCAGATGGTAAAGAATCTGCTTGCAACCCAGATCGAATCCTGGGTTCGATCCCTGGGTCAGGAAGATCCCCTGGAGAAGGAAATGGCAGCCCACTCTAGTATTTTTGCCTGCAGAATTCCATGTATAGAGGAGCCTGGTGGACTACAGTCCTTTGGGTTGCAGAGTCTGACATGACTAGGCGACTAACACACACACACAACAGAGAATTAACTTTCCGTCTAATCCTATGCAGAACCAATGAGCTCCCTCCTTCTGGACAAGCAACGTGACAAAGCTGACTGCTCCCACAGTATGCTGTCACTCTTCCTTTTGCTAACCAGTTCCATCCACTTTGCCACAATGGTCAACCACGTTCAAAAATCAGTCATAATTCCTCAACTACTGGCCACAGCTGGTGACTCAAGCCAATCCATTCAGGGTACTTCTCCAAGACTTTTAAAAGCTAAAGCCAAGATTGAGACTATTTTCTCTGAAGTCACAGGGCTTATGTTGTTCAGTCACTAAGACATGTCCGACTCTGCAACTCCTTGGACTGTAGCATACCAGGCTCCTCTGTCCCCCACTAGATCCAAGAGTTTATTCAAATTCATGCCCATTGAGTCAGTGATGCTATCTAATCATCTCTTCTTCTACCCCCTTCTGCTCCCTTTTGCCCCCTTCTCCTTTTGCCTTCAATCTTTCCCAGATTCAGGGTCTTTTCCAGTGAGTTAGCTCTTCACATCGAGTGGCCAATGTATCAGCATCAGTCCTTCCAATGAATATTCAGGATTTATTTCCTTTAGTTTTGACTGATTTTATCTCTTTGCAGTCCAAGGGACTCTCAAGAGTCTTCTCCAGCACCACAATTCAAAAGCATCCATTCTTTGGCAATCAGTCTTTTTTAGGGTCCAACTCTCACACCTGTACATGACAACTGGAAAAATCATAGCTTTTACTATATAGACCTTTGTTGGCAAAGTGATGTTTCTGTTTTTAAATATGCTGTCTAGGTCTGTCATAGCTTTGTGAAAATATAAATCTAGGGCTACTGGTGGCCACGTGTTTGGCCTCATTGTAGTGGATGCTGTGATGGCCCAGCAGACATGCTACCAGATTTAGGGTTGACACATTGCATTTACTTCCCCTAATGCTGTGAGAGTTACCTGCTGGAGGCTTACAGCTGAGCATTTCCTCTGAGCTAAGGGAACTCAGGATATGTCCTCTTAAGCGTGATACACCCTCTCCAAGTGCAACCAGCCTATATCCAGTGACTGGCTAATACAGAGTATAAAGACTTGGCTCCTGTGCTTCAATCCTGACAACCCTAAAGAACTTCCCCAGCTTTCGGAGCCCCTAAGTGGTAAGTGGGCTAAGGCCTTTGCTGTGAAAGCACTGCAGCCCAACTTTTCCCTTAACCCAGCCCCACTTCCTTCATTTTTGCAGAGCTGTTGTTTTGAAAAACACTACAAACAAATCTCCATCTTAGAGTCTGTTTTCCCAGAAAACCTGGCCTATGTCACTATGGAGGAACCCTAACTGTAGAAGGAGGAAATGAGGCTGAGCAGTGACAGCTGAGATGGGAGACACCCAGAGGGAACCCAAATAAAACTCTGGTTCCCCAGTTCTCTGTGACTTTCTAATTGTGTGTAATCACAGCTGGTATCTTACCATCCTGATCATGGGATGCTCAGGTGTGAATGTAATTGTCCATATGTAGACCTGTTAGGCAGAGAAGGCGATGGCAGCCCACTCCAGTACTCTTGCCTGGAAAATCCCATGGACGGAGGAGCCTGGTAGGCTGCAGTCCATGGGGTCGCTGAGGGTCGGACATGACTGAGCGACTTCACTTTCACTTTTCCCTTTCATGCATTGGAGAAGGAAATGGCAACCCACTCCAGTGTTCTTGCCTGGAGAATCCCAGGGACAGGGGAGCCTGGTGGGCTGCTGTCTCTGAGGTCGCACAGAGTCGGACACGACTGAAGCGACTTAGCAGCAGCAGCAGCAGACCTGTTAGGCTAGAGTATGAGACATTTTACACTGATTGTACTTCTATTAATTTAGCTTAAGGTTAGCTCAGCTTTTTAGCAGCCCAAAAATCTAGTTGGTTTATTAGAGCTTGTGTTTACCAAAGACTCCTACATCACTTTCTGTCAAGCCAGCAACTGCACTCTGCATCCAAACATCATTTACTCTTCTCAAAAAGCTGCCTCAGCTTTACGACTGGCAATATTTCTTACCCCTTCTAAACACATGCCCCAAATATGAGTCAAGATGTGAAAGGGGTGTCAGGGAAGAGGAGGTGGTAAGGTTGCTTTTTTGAGGTTTATAATACTAAACAGTAAATATTGAGAACACACTTCTGAATTTCTGAAACTGCACACACTGTTCACCCATTCTATGCTCAGTCATCTTGAGAATTAGAGAGGACTTTTTATAATGACTTGAAATTCTTATAGTTCTTATTTAGAATCAAATCTAACGTGTGTTGTGTATTTAACAAAAATCCCAGAACACTGACTTTTCCTATAATGTAGCTATATTTGACAATTAGATGCGCTGGTGATCAAGTCCCACTGAGAAAATTGAAGTGGTGACAGATTTAGGACAAGTTTATTTTCTTTAGTTTCTAATTATGAAGTGTTTGGAGCTAAAGGGAACTTTAGAGACCATCTAGTACCTGAATGACAAACACCCGCCTTCCCTGACACTCTTGTTCCTAGAACCAGACGTGAACATTGTTAACTGAATTCATCTATCTGCACACAGAGCCCGAGTGCTCAGAGTCTTCTACCCTGGAGCCCAAATCATGCCACATAGTTCTTAGCATGCCACATCAGACAACAACAATCAATTAACTGTTTCTGGCAAACTAGACAAACTTTATTTTCTCCGTCTGTCCCAATCACTCTGCTCTCTTAAAGCCATGAAATCATTGACCATGATTTATACAATGGTTAATAATTGAGCTTGAACTCCTGGTTCTCTATTCAATGTTCTCTCCATTTTCCCCATTCTGAAAATTATCCAATCTTTTCAATTATTATAACCCTGCAAACTTGCCAGGTATGCAGAATTCTGGCCTAACTTCAACAGGCGTGTCTTCCAGTACTGAATGTCTACATAGCTATTCCTCATCACACTCGTGATGCATATGGGAACATGAAGACCATCTGGAGAAGTGGTGGAGCTAGGGCTCAGTACCCACGGGGCCTCACACAATTCAATAATAATAATAAAACACTAAGGCAAATAAGAACATGCCCTGTACCCAGTGACTCACAGCTCTAAGCTAATCCCACGATAGCCCCACCTCACTATTAAAAACTTGAGAGAGAGAGGGGAAAAATACAATTCCATGTATGTCCATCTGTTTGGTAACCACAACAACCAGCCATAAATGGAAAGTGGCTCCTGATGAACGGTTTTGTTTGCTGTTGAAGCCATCCCTGTGGCTCCTGAGCTATTACCTGGGGGCTTAAAGAAGCAAGTGGGCCTTGAGGTATTTGGTCCCCTTAAAATTCTACATGTCTCTAGCACCAGCACCATTTTCCTCATGTCAGAGAATGGCAGAGTTGTAGGGAGGATGGAAAATAACTGTCTGGCATGAGGCGCCCTGGGAGCCAGTCAGAAATTACAGGATGTGTCAGGGTCCAGGAAAATATGGGTGTGCTGATGGTGTCATGCTTTCTCCTTGGCACAGGAAGAACACACCTGAGTCTCCAACCCCCTACCCCAGAGGGTCTGAATGCAACAGAGGAATGAATCTTAGGGGTATCAAACACAATCCCATCACTTAACAGATGAGAGTGAGGCACAGAGAGGAAAAGAGACTGGCCAAGGGGCACATAGCAAGTACAACTGATGTTTTTCCAAGGGCAAGTTTTTGCGAAGTAACAAGAAAGGAGCTAGGAACATGGAAACAATGGAAGCAATGATAAACTGAAATAATTTGTCCAGTGAAACACCACTTGGTCTTTACAGAGCTGCTCTCTATGGAGAGCAGAAGTCCCATCCCTAACCCCTACCCCACTGATGGGTCTCCTTTCCTCCCCAGCTGACTCTTACTGAGGCAAAACGCTAGCTACAAAGTGACTCACTTTGGAAATGGACTTTGTGACTCAGACTCTGCTTTCTAAACACTAGATCCAGCTCCTAAAGATTTTAGGGATTTTACTAGATCTACAACAAGCTGGCAAGAGGTCGTCCTTGCCAATGCAAGGACATTGTCCTTGCATTAAAGATAAACAGTTGGTTTGTGAACCAGAAAGACTATATGATACAAAAGAAGGAATTCATAATTAATTCACTGATCTTAAGCTAGGATCAACCTAAATAAAATTCCTTATGATTATACAGTGGAAGTGAGAAATAGACTTAAGGGACTAGATCTGATAGATAGAGTGCCTGATGAACTATGGACGGAGGTTCGTGACATTGTACAGGAGACAGGGATCAAGACCATCCCCAGGGAAAAGAAATGCAAAAAAGCAAAAATGGCTGTCTGGGGAGGCCTTACAAATAGCTGTGAAAAGAAGAAAAGTGAAAAGCAAAGGAGAAAAGGAAAGATATAAGCATCTGAATGCATAGTTCCAAAGAATAGCAAGGAGAGATAAGAAAGCCTTCCTCAGAGATCAATGAAAAGAAATAGAGGAAAACAACAGAATGGGAAAGACTAGAGATGTCTTCCAGAAAATTAGAGATACCAAGGGAACATTTCATGCAAAGATGGGCTCGATAAAGGACAGAAATGGTATGGACCTAACAGAAGCAGAAGATATTAAGAGGTGGCAAAAATACACAGAAGAACTGTACAAAAAAGAGCTTCACGACCAAGTAATCATGATGGTGTGATCACTCACCTAGAGCCAGACATCCTGGAATATGAAGTCAAGTGGGCCTTAGAAAGCATCACTACAAACAAAGCTAGTGGAGGTGATGGCATTCCAGTTGAGCTATCTCAAATCCTGAAAGATGAAGCTGTGAAAGTGCTGCACTCATATGCCAGCAAATTTGGAAAACTCAGCAGTGGCCACAGGACTGGAAAAGATCAGTTTTCATTCCAATCCCAAAGAAAGGCAATGCCAAAGAATGCTCAAACTACTGCACAATTGCACTCATCTCACACGCTAGTAAAGTAATGCTCAAAATTCTCCAAGCCAGGCTTCAGCAATACGTGAACCATGAACTTCCTGATGTTCAAGCTGGTTTTAGAAAAGGCAGAGGAACCAGAGATCAAATTGCCAACATCCACTGGATCATAGAAAAAGCAAGAGAGTTCCAGAAAAACATCTATTTCTGCTTTATTGACTATGCCAAAGCCTTTGACTGTGTGGATCACAATAAATTGTGGAAAATTCTGAAAGAAATGGGAATACCAGACCACCTGACCTGACTCTTGAGAAACCTGTATGCAGGTCAGGAAGCAACAGTTAGAACTGGACATGGAACAACAGATTGGTTCCAAATAGGAAAAGGAGTATGTCAAGGCTGTATATTGTCACCCTGCTTATTTAACTTCTATGCAGAGTACATCATGAGAAATGCTGGGCTGGAAGAAGCACAAGCTGGAATCAAGATTGCCGGGAGAAATATCAATAACCTCAGATATGCAGATGACACCACCCTTATGGCAGAAAGTGAAGAGGAATTAAAAAGCCTCTTGATGAAAGTGAAAGAGGAGAATGAAAAGGTTGGCTTAAAGCTCAACATTCAGAAAACTAAGATCATGGCATCTGGTCCCATCATTTCATGGGAAATAGATGGGGAAACAGTGGAAACAGTGTCAGACGTTATTTTTGGGGGCTCCAAAATCACTGCAGATGGTGATTGCAGCCATGAAATTAAAAGAAGCTTACTCCTTGGAAGGAAAGTTATGACCAACCTAGATAGCATATTCAAAAGCAGAGACATTACTTTGCCAACAAAGGTCCGTCTAGTCAAGGCTATGGTTTTTCCTGTGGTCATGTATGGATGTGAGAGTTGGACTGTGAAGAAAGCTGAGCACCGAAGAATTGATGCTTTTGAACTGTGATGTTGTAGAAGACTCTTGAGAGTCCCTTGGACTGCAAGGAGATCCCACCAGTCCATTCTAAAGAAGATCAGTCCTGGGTGTTCTTCGGAAGGACTGATGCTAAAGCTGAAACTCCAATACTTTGGCCACTTCATGCGAAGAGTTGACTCATTGGAAAAGACTCTGATGCTGGGAGGGATTGGGGGCAGGAGGAGAAGGGGACGACAGAGGATGAGACGGCTGGATGGCATCACTGACTCGATAGACATGAGTTTGGATGAACTCTGGGAGTTGGTGATGGACAGGGAGGCCTGGCGTGCTGCAATTCACGGGGTTGCAAAGAGTCAGACACAACTGAGTGACTGAACTGAACTGAAGCTAGGATCAGTGCTCAGATGCACAACATATTTTAATTCTCATAACAACTCCATGAGTTAAAATGATTCTTCTATGTTTTCAGAAGCTAAGGGGCAGAGATTATAAGTAACCGGAAATGGAGTTTTGAAGAGGTTAGGTGAGTTGCCCAAGTGAGTAGAGTCAGGATTCCAAGACTTGTCATCCTGGTTTCCTCTGTCCTCCACCCTTGCTTCCCAAACCCCACACCCTACTATAGCACTTTCACATGATCAAGGCATAATCACCTCTCTTATTTTATCAACACAGCAGTTCTTTGATGGGTGTTAGCAGACTATATTTCACATAAAAAAGATTTTGGAGATAGAAAACCCATGTGGCCTTGAACATATTACCTCTTTTATGTGGTTGAAGTTTTCCTCATCTATAATATAGGAGTAATAAACTCATCTACTTGATGGGTTTGCTTTAAAAATGAAATAATGTAAGCAAAAAGCACTTTGTATAAATTGCTAAGTGTCATTCAGTGAAAAGTGAATAAGAGAATGACAGAGATGGGAAAAGAACAAGCCAAAAGCTAACCTAATGAGCTGGGTCTAGTATTAATTTAAAATCATTCATTGGCTCATAGCAAGTAATAATACTAATAAACTATCTACATAATGCTAAAGTTCTATGGCTTATATCAAGTTTTTGGAACATAATTCTGTTTAAACCAATAACAAGTAGCCATGGTTTGTCATTTTCTCTTTATTTTGTATAGCTATTTATAGTTTTCAGGATGCTAATGTATATGTTAGGGAAATTGCAGCAGCCCTACATTAGAAACTTTACTTAATTCTAACAATGCTCTTCTGAAGTGGGTGCTGGTTGTTATAGAAACTGAGGCATGAGGATTCCTGGCCCCTGGCTCCACAGCCAGTAAGGGGAGGAGCTGAGTTTGAACCTGTATCTCTTCTGCCTCTCAGGTCCACTGAGGACCCTGCTTTCATGGAGTCACAACCTTACTGAACCCTAAGCAGATCCAGATCTCAGAGTTCCCCACTCAGGAAAGAGCAATGCTCAGTCTACAGAAGAGAGTCTGAAAACCCCTTTCCCAAACTCTAAAAGACTGCCCTAGAGATGAGGATAAAAGCCTTCCTGTGTGTCTCCAGGCTTCATCTCAAATGTGCTGCTCTGAGTTAGGTCTCCTTTTTCTTTCTCATTTTTCTACTCCATATATTTTCCCACAGTGCTTTTTATGGACCTCTATCCTTCAAACCACAACTCACCCTGCAGTACTCTGCTCTCTCCTTTACCCCCAAACCCACTTTCCAGTTCTTCTCTCAGCTTATGACTTATTCCTCAGTTAACTCCAGCCTCACCCCTGCATGTATCACAGCCCTCCCTGTCCTTGGACAGCCTTCAGCAAAAGGTTTGGCGAGTGGGTTCTAGAGTCTGATCCTGAACCAAAATTTAGACTTTGTTCTTAGGTGTTGTGTGACCCTGGACAAGCAAACTTTATTACTTGGTTTTTATGTAAACCTCAAAGAATCTGTCTTACAGAACCATTATGAACATTAAAGGAGATAATACTTGACAAGGGCACATAATCTGATAACTAGTATCAATGTACTTTTATGCATATCTAACTCAATCATTGGTATTACTCTTCCCCCATCCTTCTTTCAGTCTCTGGAGAAGCATTCTCTCTCTTTTTCTTTTCTCAAGCCAAACCATCCATTTCTTCAATCCTTTCCACCTTCCTGAAGGAACCTAGTCCCAGTTCTACTCTCCTTCTTCTCAGCATCATTTACTTCCTCTCCTACTCACACTCACTCCTCCTTTTGGACCCCCATCTCTGTTACAGACACCACGACCCCCTGCTGGTAGCCCAGGCTGAACCCTGACAATCCATCTTTGTCCTTTGCCTCTACTTTACACATTCATGGTCACCAAGTCCCCATGATTCTTCCCATGTTGCCTCCCTGGCTTTTCTCTCCTTGAACATCTCACAATCCTCCTGGCTATCAATCTCCTTTCTTTCATCACCACATCGCTCCCTTTTTGATCTTGCCCCTTTTCTCTCCATATTCTCCATCCTTGGAGAGCCCTCTCCTCTCCCTGTATGTCAGGTAGTATTTATCCTTCAGAGCAAGACTTGTCCAGGTGTCTCATCATTTAGAGTCCATGTTCAAGTCTTCCCAGTTTTCAAATGATATGATTATACATTTATGCTTATTCACTGACTTAAAATCATCTCAAGTACATATCTCATATGTCTACATACCCTCTGACAATGCCTTATAGAGTGCCAAACACAGGAAAAGTTTCTTAAAATATGCACTGATTGATTGGTAAAGGATCTATCTGCAAGCTTTAGGAAAAAGGAAGCATCTGAATAATAGCTAACGTTTTCTCCATCCTTATTATGTGCTAGGCAATGGAATAAGTGCAGGAAAAATAAAATAAAATGAAAGAATAGTATCTATGTGCCCAACATCTTATGTGCATTGTTCATTTAATCTTCATAATAGCCATATGCAGCAAGTATACACCCATTATATCCATTTTGTAAACGTGGTTCACTATCACAGCAGAAATGAATATTAGGGCTGGGCACATTTCAATCTACCAATTAATTCAACTCAGTGTTTATTAAGGCCTCTCATCTCCTTTTTTCCCCCAAGACTCACTCAAGATCAACAGAATCCTAAAAATGACTGCAGATGCTTCAGTAAGTCAAGTGACTATGTAGTCTATGGTTTTCTAGCCTCAGTACCTTTGTCCCACTGCCTGCAAACCAGAAAATGCCTAAAATTCAATACAAACAACAGTAAAGAACACCTACACCTATATTTAGGAGCCATGGAGACTATAGATTCTTCATAAGGAACAAAGTTGGCATGCTGAAGGTTAAAATAGCATTTCACCTTTAAAAATAATAATAGTAAACATAATAAAGCTTTCATTACTATCAAACTGAAATACTCCAAAGAAAGTTAAGTACCTCAAAGTTTTAGTGAGTTGTGCTAATCAGAACTAGGAGGAATCAAGTTTATGTGCCTTTGCTTTGTGTCAGTGGGCTATGGAATGATAAATAAAATACCATCCCTTTCTTCCCAAATGTATAGTCTAGCAGTTCGGTTACTGAGCTAAGTGAAAAAATAAAAATGCTCAGGCAGTCCTATCTATTAAAACAATTAGCTGTGTGGGAGAGAAACATAAATAAGAGGACCAGTCATTTCACTAAACCATGCAAATGACCATTTGAACCTTGACTAAGCATTTTTATTTATTCACTTATCCCATAAATATTTCTTGAATTCCTACCATGTGCCAACCTTTCTTCCAGGCTCTGGGGATAGAGTGATGAAGAAGGGAAGCAAAGTCTCTTCCATTTTGGGTCTTACATTCTTGTGGGAGAGGAAGACAAGAAATAAATAATGATAGTATGGCACAACAGAGGTAGTGGCAAAACTATGGAGAAAAAGCAGCAGTACATGGAGCCAGAAAGTAGCCAATGGAGGGACTAGGGCTTGAGGTCCATAGGTCTAGGATGACGTCACTGCAAAGATGATCTGCGAGAGAATCCTGGGCAAAAAGAGGGAGTGAGCCATGTGGGGAATGTAAGCATCCCAGGTGTAGGGGAGAGCAAGTGCAAAGACCCCCCAAACAAGAGTAAACTGGCATCCTTGAGGGAAAGCCAGTGTGACTGGAAAGACGTAAGAAGGGGATGAAAATCAGGTTGGAGAAGCAGATGGGGCAGATCACTGGGCTCCAGGGAGGCTCTATTCTCTTCTGTACGGTTTGGAAAGCCATTGAAGGGTTCTGAGCAGAGGAAGACCATGCAATCTACACTTTTAAAAGACTACTCGGACTTTCCTTGTGGTCTACCTGCCAATTCAGGGGACATGAGTTTGATCCCTAGTCCAGGAAGATACCACATGCCACGGGACAACTTAACTCATATACACAACTACTGAGCCCATGCTTAGACCCCACAAGCCACAACTACTGAGCCCACTTGCCCAGGAGCCTATGCTTTTCAACTAGAGAAGCCTCGGCAATGAGAAACCCTGCAACTCACTGCAACTAGAGAGTAGCCCCTGCTCACCACAATTAGAGAAAGCCCATGTGTGATAACAAAGACCCAGTGCAGCCATAAATAAACAAATTTATTTTTTTAAAGGCTACTGTATAACTGATTGTTACTGATTGTTTCATGGACAGAGCTGTCCATGAAAGACCAGGTGATTTCTAAAATAATAATAAAGTTTTGTGCTTGTCATGATCCATCTGAGATGATCTCAGATCATGGATCCCAGTGCAGAAAAGACACAAGAAGGAGGAAGCCATATTTTGTGATGGCAAATACATGTAGTGATGCAGGCAGAAGCCAGTAAGCAGTGTAACTTAGTATTTCCCAAAGAATCTTATGCTAACAGTAGTTTCAAGGTGTGTGAATAAATGTTACACAGTAAATGGTAGGGTCAGCCTGAGAAATGCTCCGTTTTCCTTTTCACTAGAGCTTTCTTAGAATCTTCAGGGTGCTCATTTACATAAGGACTGCAACAAGACCGAAGTTGGCAGGGTTCTATGACCTAATTCAACCGCAGGACTCTTCACATAAAACATGCACTGGAAAACCAAAGGGTAACAACTTCAGCTTAAAACCAGCTAAGACCTATTTGAAGGGATATAATGAGTAACAGACCTTGAATCCAGGGGCTGGGCATTTTGGGTTAATATAAGGCTAATGGAAACTTACCAGAGCTCATAACAAATAAAAACATGAGAAGGTCACTTTTGGTGTCCTGTTTAGAACTATAGGTAGAGCAAGGTCTCCAAACATTCCACAGAGTTTGCAAGATGATCCACTGGAATGTGGGAAGAAAAAATATCATGTCAGTTTTATACTGTTTCAAAAACCCATAAAAGAAGATAATATTCTAATGCTTAATACATGGGTTGTAAGTAGCACATATGATTTATAAATACACACATTGGGTTTGAATGTTACGGATAAGGATGTATGTCTGATCACAAAAATCTTGGAGGTTGCTAGATTAGATGACTGGAAAAGGAGATGCACGGTGCTTGCATCAAGATATGGTTGTGAAAGTGAAGAAGGACTAAAATCAGGGACTTGATGGGAGTGGCATTTGGCAGGAGAGGCTATTAGGGAGCTAGAGGTGGTCAGCTGTGGCAGCTATGACACAGTGGACGTAGAATGGAATGAATGAGGGCTCCAAGCCTAGGAGCTCTGGAGATTACCGAAGTTTCTATTGGGGAAATTGAGAAAGAATAGAACAAAAAGGCAAGTCAATCATTATGAAACCTTAACTGTATGCAGCAGTAACTGTTATTTAGCCCACTCTCCAGACCATTATAAGTGTTCAATACATGTTGGCAAGATGAATGAATGAGTGAATGAGTATATGCAGAGGACTCGGCAAAAAAAATATAGAGCAGGAAAATCTGGTCTATGAACATAATCTAGATCAAGATCTCACACTATTATCATTTCCTTAAAAAATTATAAAATATCTCTGATATTTATTAAATTGTTTTAACATGTGATCAATACTACTTTCAAAAGAACAATCTCTTGAACATATCTTTTTGAGGATAGCCTTTAAAAAGTTATGTCATATATATTCATTGTAGAAAAATCAGAAAATGTAGCTAAAATCCAAAAAAGGGGAAAAAAATAAAGCTTATCATATCACCATCCAGAAACAACCCATACCTATTTTTACAAAAATGTGCTTAGACTATATACACTACTTTGTAATTTTTACTCAACAGTATGTTCTGAGTATCTATGCAGGGCAATGAATGGGCTTCCATGAAGTCATTTTCAACACATTCCATCAAATGGAGCTATTACAACCAATGCTCAATCAACCCTCTATTATTAATTTAGAAAGCTCATTTTTGCTAGTTTGTTTCATTATAAAGGTGCTGCAATAAAGACACAGCAACGATATCTTATCTTTATTCTTAATTAGTTTCACAGACATAATACCTGGAGGTTGAGTTACTGAGTCATTTTAAACATCTTTGATTTACATTTTCAAATTGTTCTATGGCAATTTTGACTGAGATTTCATAACTTTTGTGAACTCTTTAGCTTACACTGCACTTTCTCCTATACCTAGACCCTACTTGATTTCTGTGGCCACCCCCATGAGCAGGTCTTGCTGTCCGTATTCAACAAATTAAAAGAATTTCTCAGAAGTCAGGAGCCTTTCTCAAGGTTACTCAGCACTCACACTGAGCTTCCATGAGGGCCCTCTCTACATCACTGCATGAAATGACAACATGTCAACAAAAATACAGTACCCTGATCTGTACTTTCCTCTTCAACAGCAAAACACACTAGCTCAAGTTTCTAATGAGGGTGTTTCAAAATTAAACAATACTTAGATATTGCCTGTTTGACACTGAATTCTCTTTCCTTGTAGAGAAGTTTCTTGATATCTTGCCAAATATATCTTGCCAAAGTTTATATATATAAACTTTGTTCTTGAGTCAGTCCATTTGATAAAATACAGTTGTTTATAACTGGTGCTTAGTTGCTGGTATCTTGTGGTGTTTGGATATTCTTGTTTACATTTAAGCAGAAAAAGGATCAGAGAGATACAGAGCTCAAAAGAGCTTTGCCCATCATTTCAACTACACCCTAGCTAGTTTAGAGAAGAAAGTCTGTGTCTGATTGGGAAGTGACTTGCCCAAGGTTACACAGTCAGTTAATAGCACAGGCTCAGAGAAGAGTCTCCCAATCCCTAGTCACAACTCTAGTTAACATCACAGATTCTTGTGATTAGTTTGTACCTAAAAATCATAGTCTATACACATAATTTAGCAGTTGAAGAAACTGAGACACAGCAAGAGGAAGTAACTTACTCAATGATACACAATAAATTGATAGTAGAACTTGATATGACCCAGGAATCCTGATTTCCAGTTATAAGGCTGATCCCAGACTCTACTCTCCCCCAACAGAATCCACACCAGGACCAAAAGCCAGGACCAGGGTGGGTTGGATGAGGCACTCACCTAAAGGGCACCTTTTAATGGAACACTAAGATAATATTTTTATGCAATATTTTTTAAAAATCAAAATTAATACAGAACATTTAAAAGGAACAAAATGTTTATATTTTAAATCAAGATAGTATCCGACCTTGCTTTTGCATGATTCACTTCACTCACCTCACTCTAATTCTGGTCTTTATTTAAAATTTGGATTTTGCTCATCGTGGATATGTTTGCATTAACTTGTGCCCGAGGCAAATGCCTCATTCACCCCACCCTCATTCCAGCCCTGTCTGGGGACCTCCACCTGGGTCTGAAGAGACCTTACAAGTCTTCAGTGTTGGGACATATTGCTCATAAGGAGCTACAGGCTTATGATTAATGGGACCAATTGCTTAGACAGAATAGACCTCTAACTGGGTCCTGGGGCCACAGGAAACCAGCAACTAAAGAAATTGTTTCTGGACCTAAAGTTGTTAATAACTTAATTTCTCATGATACTAGCTTGAGCCCTTCAAAGATTAACTGTTTAGCAATTTGTAAAGTTTGGTACTTAATTTCATAAATCAGCTGTTAAAGCCCTGGGTGTGATGAACTGGTTTGTCAACTAGTATGAAAGAAATATAGGCCTACATTTTAATTGACCACAAGCTCAACATGAGCCCATGATGAGAGGTGACTGCCAGAAACACAAATAGAATCTTGGGTTGTACACATGGGCTCACAGTTTTCAGGAGCTGAGAGCCTAATTCCATGGGAAGTCAAAGCCAAGAAAACATATTTTGGACTCTGCAGGAAAGGCTCAGGGTTGCTATTTAAGGCTGGAAGGGTGCTTGTTATGGCTTGAATTGTGTCCACCACATAAGAAGTTGAAGTCCTAATCCCCAGTACCTGTGAATGGGACCTTATTTAGAAACCAGGTCTTTGCCAATGAGAAAGTTATGGTTAAGGTCATTAGGACAGATCCTAACTGGGTATGACTGGCATCCTTATGAAAAAAGGAAATTTGGACACAGAAACAAACACACACACTGGGGAAACATCATATGATGATGAAGGCAGAGATCAGGATGAAGTATCTACAAGCCAAGGGATGCCAGAGATTGCCACCAAGCTGAGAGGAAAGAGGAGCAAATTCGTCCTCAAAGTACTCAGAAGGAATTAACCCCTTTGATCTTGGGCTTCCAGCCTCCCAAACTGTGAGACAATGAATTTTTGTTATTTTAAGACACCCAGTTTATGACAGTTCAGGGAAACTAATACAGTGGTTTGGACAGCATTTGGCCCAGAAGCACCCTTGTCCCTGCAGGGAATGGGACAAACCCTCCTTTCAGATTCTCATAGACAAAGTCATTCTCAGGTTCATCACAGGGCTCAGCACGTCCTTGACATGTGGTGACTATTAATTAAGAAAGAAATGAATTTCAAAACAATCCACTATTGTTAGGGGGGAAAAAAAGAAAAGGTTGAAATACCAGGTTATCTTCCTTCAACTTCACACTCATATTAAGCATGAACCATTTAATCTCATTCCATTTTCAGGATATGAATCATAGGATGCCAGACACATGTCATAGATATTATGGAGTTCAGCTCTCCACTCTACAGATGAGGAAAATCAGATTTCATTGAAGAAGGGACTAGTTCTCTCCATATGCATGTCTCCCTTACATTTGGTGGAATCCTTTTTCTTTCATCATTACATTAACATATCTTCTAGTACTCTGCTGTCATTGACAGCTTAAAAGTTAAGTGAGAAATTATTCCAGTTCACCAGAAGTTAGGAAAGATATGATGCCCATGGGTGGTTCTCCTATAAGAATAGAAATATCTAATATTTAGGGGGAATTTATTTATTCCAGGCTACCTGCTGAAAGCACTTCAATTGAATTATCACATTTAAGGCTCACAGCAATGCTACTAGGTAGGTTTTATTTTTTTCCCTGACTTACAGGCGAGGAAGACAAATCCAGAGATGTAAAACAACTCCCCAAGTGGTAGAGTTTAGATTTAAACCAAAGTTTGGGTTTTGAGGTCCATGTTCTTAACCCGCTCTGCTGTGAGCTGAACAGGTTTGTGTGACTGAACAGGCCTGTGAGGTCATATAAAGCAGTGGAAAGAGGTCTTAGCCAGGAATCAGGGAACTTAGGGGACATCTGGGCCAGCCATGAACCTGCTTGGAACCTCAAACATATCTTTGCATCTCCCAAGGCCCTAATTCCAGAGAAGGCAATGGCACCCCACTCCAGTACTCTTGCCTGGAAAATCCCATGGATGGAGGAGCCTGGTGGACTGCAGTCCATGGGGTCGCTAAGAGTCGGACACGACTAAGCAACTTTACTTTCACTTTTCACTTTCATGCATTGGAGAAGGAAATGGCAACCCACTCCAGTGTTCTTGCCTGGAGAATCCCAGGGATGGAGAAGCCTGGTAGGCTGCAGTCCATGGGGTCGCACAGAGTCGGACACGACTGAAGCGACTTAGCGGCAGCAGCAGCAGGCCCTAATTACCTCATCTGCAAATCCAAATGACTGGATGTTGAGATATTTCTTAGTGAGCCACAGCTTTATTCATTAATTCCACAAATATTTATTGCATGTCCGTTATGTGCCAGGCACCATTCCAGACACTGAGAATGTAACAATAACCAATATAAACAAAATTCCTATATTCATGGAGCTTGTATTTTAGGCATGTTGAGAAGGTGAGGAAGACAGAATTAAAAAGTTGAAAGTTTCAGAAAAAGATAAGCCCATGAAGAAAATAAAGTAAGGATAGATTGAAAGTGACAAACTATTGAAAATGCCTCAAATTTAAATTAGATGCATATGGAAGCTTGGTTTACGCCTGTGCTCTCTGTCAATAAATCTTTCATCCTGAATCCAGCTTCATAATTTAATTTTAGTATTGAAAGTGAAGTCATTCAGTCGTGTCCGTCTCTTTGCAACCCCATGGACACCAGGCTCCTCTGTCCACGGGATTTTCCAGGCAATAGTACTGGAGTGGGTTGCCATTTCCTTCTCCAGGGAACTTCCCAACCCAGGGATCGAACCCAGGTCTCCCACATTGTAGACAGACGCTTTACCGTCTGAGCCACCATAATTTTAGTATTATGTGGTCTCAAATTATATAATTTGCTCAGGTTTAATCATAAATATTCATTGTTTTAAGCCTATTTTAGAGACTCCTGGCCAGAGTAGGTTACAGAAAAGGAGAAACAATGGATGGTATGTTAGTCAATTGGGTTAAAAATATCTTTACTGAAAGATTGCAGATGATCTGGGGTCATTCAGATTGCATTTGATCCAAGAAATGGTCTTCGAGGTCCACAGATTCTCCCTCTTACAGGTCTCTAACATTCATTTATTTCTGTCCATGTTCACCACCATTGCTCATGTCCAGGCCATCAGCATCCTACGTCTCTGCCTCCATGCTCACCCTCCTCCAATTCATTCTCCACACGGTGGCCAGGGCTGTGTTTCTAAAATGGAAATGTTATCATGCTACTGTCCTCCTGAAGTCCCCCGAATGGTGGCTACATCACTCACAATGGTGGTGGTTGCAAATTCACATGCATTTGCCAAAATTCATAGAGCTGCACACCTAAAGAGAGTAAATTTTACTGTGTGTAAACTACATCTCAATAAATCTGACTTTAAAAATCTCTATCATAGGCGTTGTTCTCCAGGTGAAAATTTAACTTTTCACAGGGTGATGGTATTACATAGCAGGTTAGATATTCCTTCTCAGCCTGAATTCAAAGTCCAGCCTCATAATATCACTTACTAACTGTGTAATCTTAAACCCTCTATTTGTCAAAATGAGGTAATAATACTACCTACATCTTTGAGTTGTCATGAAGTTTAAATGAGCTAACTCCTATAAAGCACTTAGAACAGGCTCTGTTAAATATATAGTATTTCTAACAAACCTTATAATACTCTTCAAGATTAGAATCTATATTAGTTCGAAAGGGTTGCCATAACAAAGCACCATGGACTCAGTGGCTTAAGCAACAGAAATTTTTGCCTCACAGTTCTGGAGGCTAGAAGTCCAAGATCAAGATGTTGGCAAGGTGTCGCCAAGATGTTGGCAAGATCAAGATATTGGTCCCTCCCTAGAGCTGGGAGGGAGAATCTGTCCCAGGCCTCTCTCCTAAATTCTGGTGGTTTTCTGGCATTCTGTCATTCCTTGGCTTACCAATACATCACCTCGATATCTGCCTTCATCTTTTCATGGCATTTTTGCTGTCTGCAAATTTCTCCCTTTTTATAAGGACACCACATCGCTCAGGGTCTTTCCACTCTGCCATCTTGGCCCCTTCTCTCCCTTGATGGAGACAGCATTTTAGTTTCACCTTAATATTTGCCCTTTGGTATTTTCATGGTGCTGTCCCATTTTCATGTCTAATTTCTGATACAGGCTCTGGGGTTTATCTAATTGTTTTGTGTGTGTATATATATATATATATCTTTATTCTGGCTTCTTTCCAGATTTTTCTTTATCATTGGTGCTCAGCAATTGGATTTTGATATGTTTTAGTGCAATTTTCTTTTTGTTTGTCCTTCTTGCCTTTTTTTTTTCTTTTACATTCTTGGATGTATAGGTCTAAAATTTCCTCAAGTGTGGAAAATTTGTGAGAATTTTTTTTTTTAATTTCTGTCTGCATTTTTTCCTTTTCTTACTCCTATTACATGTGTGTCCAGAGGCTTAATATTTTCCCACAAGCGAATAAGACTGCTTTTTTTTTCCCCTCTCAGTCTTTTTCTTTCTGTGCTTCCATATGGTCATGTGGTTTCTTTTACTATGTCTTCGTGGTTACTTATCTTTTATTTCTGTAATATGTAACCTACTCTTAAATCACCCTGTTATTTTTGTATTTGATATGCTATATATTTTTTGGAGAAGGAAATGGCAACCCACTCCAGTATTCTTGCCTGGAGAATCCCATGGACAGAGGAGCCTGGTGGGCTACTGTTCATGGGGTCGCAAAGAATTGGACATGACTGAGTGACTAAGCATTCATATTGTAGGGATCTACCTTATTCCAGTATGACCTCATTTTAATTTAACTACTTGCATCTACAGCAATCCTATTTCCAAATACGGTCACATTGGGAGATTGGAACTTCAACATATAAATTTTAGGGAGAAAAAATTCAATCTATAACAGGCTCTGCCATGTTCTTTTACTATTTTTGCCCATAATATCTTTTCCAACAAACTACAGTAGTCACCAATTTGTTTGGCAAGCTCTTACTCATCCCCCAAGTTTCAGTTAGATAGTGCTTTCTTGGAGGATTCCTCCTAATGTTTTGCAAATCCATCAATCATAGTAGAGTGTTTTTCATATTCTTCTAGAGTCCCTGTGCTTTTGCCTCCCACAAACTTTATCTCTTTGCACTGTTCTTGCCTGTTTACTGCTTGTCTCACCACAGACTTCAAGAATCTTCTCAACAAAAATTCCCTAAAATTATTTCTTAGACCACAATTTTTTGTTGAATTAATGAATGTTAAGATCTCTTTCCAGATTCTGGGCATCACCTATTTTGTTTCTGTGGATGTTTAGAGGAAGAAATTTGCAAAAAAAAAAAAAAAATAGAAAGCAAAATTTTTAAAGCAGCATGTCAGTTCAAATTTAGTTTGAAGATAGGTATCCATGATAGTTATTTCCAATAAAAGGTATTTAACATAGGAACTTAGTTGCACAGTTTTTGGAAGAAACATAAGGCAAAAAGAGAATGCAGAGAAAATTCAGATATTAATGACTGCAAGAAGCAGCTACTACCAATAGGGCTGAGGGAATAGAAGGGAAATGGAAATGTTACCAAAAACTCAGAGTTAGAGGAGGGTGTCAGGCATGGCTTAATCTCTGTGGCTGTAGCTTGGACCTCTGATTTGGACAACACCATGGGTGATAGATACAGGATGTGCTGAAGGTTGCTGGAGAAGGCAGTGGCACCCCACTCCAGTACTCTTGCCTGGAAAATCCCATGGATGGAGGAGCCTGGTGGGCTGCAGTCCGTGGGGTCGCTAAGAGTCAGACACGACTGAGTGACTTCACTTTCACTTTTCACTTTCATGCACTGGAGAAGGAAATGGCAACCCACTCCAGTGTTCTTGCCTGGAGAATCCCAGGGACGGGGGAGCCTGGTGGGCTGCCCTCTATGGGGTCGCACAGAGTCGGACACGACTGAAGCGACTTAGCAGCAGTAGCGGCAGCAAAGGTTGCTGGAGATACAGCCATGACTGTCCACTGCTGTCAGACGAAAACATCAAGATACCCAACAAGGTATCCAGGCAATGTAGTTTGCAGACTCCTAGCCCCAGCATCACAGAGCAGGGATAAGAAGGTGGGATAGGAACTGAGAGCCAATGGATACATAAAAAGCACAAACCAAGAACCTGATATAAAGATAAACTGATTTCACATAATTACGAAAGATTTCCTGCCAACAGGTTTCAAATCCCAGCTCTGTCACAAGTTGACTGTGTCCTTTGGCAAGCAGCTTCCCTCTGCTGAGCTTCAGGCTGCCCACCCATGGAAGGGGGAAGGAACTTGATGATCCCCTAGGGACTTTCTAAGTATGAGCAGGGATTTGACAGCAGAAGCACCAGGGAGTTCTTGGGGGTTTCTGAATGATGTTGTTACTCTAGAGGATCCAATCTCAGGCTTTAGCCATCACATAAATATGACATTTCCTTTTTCCCATTCTGCAGCTACTGTTTACATGATCCAAAGAAGGCAGAGGAAGGAAGCTAGGGCTGCATTTCTCCAATATGGTGACTCTCTTAGACAAACTGATCCCAAAATAGCCATTAAAGGGAACGTTTCCCATTTAGTTAAGTGATCAAGTAACTGAAATGCAGGGTGGGGAGGTCAGGGTAGGGAGGAGCAAGTGGGAGGAGGCAAGTAAAAATGGCAAGCGTATCTGTGCACACAAAGCCTAAGTCTACTATGTGTCTGATCCACAGTAACAATATTTCTCCAGTCCTCTTGGCCTGGCCTTGCTCTTTGCCTCCCATGCATGGTCTTGCTGGGAGTTCAACCATGATGTAGAAGATTCAGTTCAAGTCTCAGCACAGCCACACACTAGTCAGGAGACCTAAAGCAAGGCATTTATTTTTGCCTCCTGTGAGCCTTATTTTCCTTGCCTGCAATTCTGCCTGCCTCTCATGATCGTAAGGATCAAATGAGCTAAACTGTGTGGAAGAGTCTGCTCACTGTGGGTACTGTTTATAAAAGTATAGTTGTTTAAAAAAAAACACATAAAGCATTAAAGTGCATTTGTAAAACTGTACTAAGTATACTTACGATTTTTGCACTTACATGTATGCTTTTTACTTCAATAAAACAATGACCCAAAAAAGTGAAACTGTAAGAAGTAAAAAGGTGGTTTAAATTTAGTTTATGAATTAAATAGTATTGTGTGATAAGAAATGATCTACTTAGATAACAAAGCCTATACTGTACCGTGCTTAGTTGTGTCCGACTCTTTGCAACCCCATGGACTGCAGCCTGCCAGGCTCTATCCATGGGGATTCTCCAGGCAAGAATACTGGAGTGAGTTGCCATGCCCTCCTCCAGGGGATCTTCCCAACCCAGGGATTGAACCCAGGTCTCCTGTATAGCAGGTGGATTCTTTACCATCTGAGCCACCAGGCAAGTCCAAGAATACTGGAGTGGGTAGCCTATCCCTTCTCCAGGGGATCTTCCTGACCCAGGAATCAACCCCGGGTCTCCTGCATTGCAGGCAGATTTCTTATCAACTGAGCTACCAGGGAAGCCCCAATAAAGCCTATAGTGTAACTCTATAACACAGAGCTAAATACTCTAGATTTTATAGACATAGGTAAAATTCTGTAGGTAGATCATTTACTTTATTCTAGCTTTACAAAAAGGATGAATGTTTAGTGCAGAAAACTTGGGAACCATAGGAATGCACAGAGAAGAAAATAAAAATTAATTATAATGTCACCCCTGTATACACAAAATTAATATTTCTCTGTAAATTACAAATGCTACTGGACCAGGAGGGTCTGACCGGTGACAGTGTTCTTTATTCTTTTTCCTCTTCTCTATTGATACTTCTTAACAGATTCAAGAATCAAAAATTCTTGTAAGCCAGGTGGCAATGCAAAGGCCTATAGAAACCTCAAAGGTGGGATATCAAGTGAAACACCATTACAAGTGTGATGATAAATGGCAGCAGAACACTGGCCTGAAAGGAAGGGACTGTTGGGGAGTGGTATCGGCTGTGGCAACTCCAGACCATGTGCCCCAAGGGCTACTTAGCTCCAGCTCATTCTTCTATATTGCCAGAGAAGTTGAGTGTATAAATATGTGGAAGCCCCCAATTTTCAAACGTTAGTGCCTAAATAATGTGTTAACTCTATAAGCCAAACCAAAGACATATGCAGGTCAAATGTGGTCTATGGTTTTCAGTTTGAAACCTCTGCTAAAGACAAAGAGAGTAGAGGTGGGTACATTGAAGTTCTTAGCCAGGGAAGTAACTGGAACAGAAAATTTCTGAGGCAGCTGGTATGAAGGAGAGATTGGAATGGGAAGAAACTAGAGGTATTAGAAAGACAATATTCCAGGTGAGTAATGACTGGTGCCTTTACTGGAGCAGTGGAAACTGGGGGGATGGTCGGTAGTTTCGAGAGAACTGAGGCAGGGAGGGGTTGGGATGCTAAGAGGGGCACCAGTGTTGCAGTTTTGCCTAGAGCCCCGGGGAACCACTGTTCAAGTTTGAGGAAGGAAACGCCTTGTTTGATAACAGACGACTGTAGAGGAGGAACTGCTTAGTATTAGAGACGCCTCCTCCCAAAATAGCAAAACGACTATGTAAGCCACCCATTAGTGGGGTTGAGGGAAGAGCTGAGAAGGTAGCAGAAAGGGAAGGGCACGTGGGCTGAGTGGTCTGGATCAGAGGTCAAGAGAAGAAAGGAGGAACAAAGTCAGACCAAGTCCTGTACCTTCAAGGGACTGGGGATGCTTAGTCTGAAGAAAAGGCACAAAGGAAATGGTAATTGGCTGGTTTGTCGACAAAAAAGTATTTACTGAGCATCTGCCTGTGTCAGGGTTTTAGCTGGTGCTGGTGTTTTGGGGCAACAGTGATAAGCAAAAACAAATAAAATTGATGTTGTGCTTAAGGGAGTCTTCTGGAAAGATATTGATTGAATAATCTCACAAACAACAGGTGATGGGAAGGAGGAGGGTATAGTGTTCTGAGGGTGTGTCCCAGAGGGTGGGGACCTGTACTTCCATAGGAAATGATGATTCATCTGAGAACTAAGAGTTGAGTAAGCGCTAGTGATAAAAACATAGGGGAGGAAAGGCTTATAGGCTTCTAGAACAGCACGTGCAAACACCTAACTCACAGGAAGGACTGAGGAGGCCAGTGTGGTGGGAGCACCGACGAGGGACATGGGGGCTGTCTTCAAAGGTCCACAGGGCTGTTGAGTGGAAGAAAGACAAGGTTTGTTCTATGCAGTCTGTAGATGCATCCATTAGGGGTGGACACACTTTCCATAAGAAACTGATGGGGGTGCTTAGGATCTGTTGTTTGCTTTTAGTTAAAATAAAAATTCAGTTCGTTTCACACGTCCTAGACCCTGTTCTAAATAACTGTCTCATGAGTCTACACAATAGCCTCAGAAAGTACATGTGCCCTTAACCACTGCTGTGTAACAAACTCTGCCAAACTCTGGCTTAAACAGCAATCATTTTATCATCCCCTCTCTTGACTATGAACGGGGTTCAGCTGGGTGGATCTTCCTAGGGGCTTGTCATGCATTTTAAGCCAGCTGGTGGCTGGGGCTGAGCTAGAATGGCTGGAAGAGCAAGAGGCATATCTCTCCAAGGGGCTTCTCTACCTCGTAGTTAGCTTGGACTGCCTCTTCACATGAGATCTCCAGGCAGTTATAGAGCAGAGGTTTTCCTCCAGAGTAAGTCATTCAGGAGAGATAGACAGAAGTTGCCAGTCTTTATGATGACTAGCCCCCAATATGCCGCAGTGTCACTGCTAATGTATCCATTGGTCACAGCAGTCACAAGTCAGACCAGATTCAAAGGGATGAAAGAATAAAGCCCATCTTCTGATGGGGCAATGCATGTGGATAAAGGAGGGAAGGAATCAATGATGACTGTGTTGGAGATAAAACACCACAATACTACTGTACAGATGAAGGGACTGAAGCCAAGAAAGAAAGCTGCCAAGATCACAAAGCCAGCAGCAAGTGGGAGAAGTAGGATGCAGACCCAGGTCTACATGACCCCAAAACATCCTGCATTTTAAGCCTCGAGACATTCTTTCAGGGGCAGGATGGAGCAATAAGGAAAACCCTGCGTTCTGCTCCCAGTATGGCCTCTGACTTGCTATGCAACATAGACAAGCTCCTTCCCGCCAAAGGCCTCAGGCTCCTCCTCTATGCAGTGAGAGCCAGGTGGCTCTAGGATTCTGAGTGTCTGAGAATCTGTACTGCTTCCTCTGAGCTGGGTGGGCACCAACTGGCTCCTTCTCCCACTTAGCCCATCAGCCTGTCATCTCCACAGCCAGGCAGGAGCCTCTGTTGTTCCTCCTTGCCTTTCCTCTTAGCAACACTCTGGTTTGCTCTCCTAGCTGCTCTGTTTACCCAGGCCCTCCTCCACTTTCCCGTGGTAACCATAACCAGTAAGTAATGCCTTAGGTCTCTCCAGCCACCCTTAAGGGCTAGTTTCTCTTGACAAGGGACTTCATAGAGGCTGAAGCCAATATCTTTTTTATGCCAGACACACAGCAGACTTTGCAGCTCTTTGCAAATAATCAGTAGGTCACAAGGATATGTCAAATGAAAGCTTACATAAATGAACCCATGGTCTTGTTTTGTGCAAACTGCCAAGCTGTACACTAGACAGCAAATTCATTGAGTACAGGAACTGCAGCTGATTTATTCATCATTATATCAGCTATAAAAAGAAACTGGGCCAGAGTGGGTAATCAAAACATACTTGTTGGTTGCACCAGCTAACATATTTTTTAATCCCTGCTGTTCAATTCTGTAAGTTTCCACTTTATGGTCCAATTCATCCTCAAACATATTTAGGCTTAAGTTACCCTTCTTTGTCTACTCTCCTCTGTCATTCTGATTTTTTTTCTCTGTCTTTGTGAGTCTAGTTCTGTTTTTTTTTTTTTCCCTTCCCCTAGGAATATTCATTTTCAACTTAAGCCACTGAAATTTAAGCTAGCCTACATGCCTGTTCCTCTCCTGTTCAGTCTCAACTAAAACATAAGAATAAAAAGTGAGAAGGAAGATTGAGAATCAGAAGCCCTAGCTTCCAACCCATTCCTCCATCTTTGCAATGTTTCTCAACTTTCTTTCTTATCATAAGTCTCAGTCTCCCCACTCATACTATAAGAGGATTGGAATAGCTTTTTAATGGATATCTTTTTAGCAATGGAAGGTTTGTACAAATCTAATTGTATGCAGAGGCAGGATGAAGGAAAAAAGTGAAAATGTTAGTCGCTCAGCCGTGTCCAACTCTTTGTGACCCCATAGACTGTGGCCCAAAAGGCTTCTCTGTTCATGGAATTCTTCAGGCAAGAATACTGGAGTGGGTAGCCATTCCCTTCTCCAGCGGATCTTCCCAAGGCAGAGATTGAATCTGGGTCTCCTGTACTGCAGGCAGCTTTTTTGCCATCTGAGCTACCAAGGAAGCTCTGCAGAGGCAGGATATAGAAAAGCAACTACAAGGGGAGCAGCACTGGTTGGGGTGGGGACACAGGACCTCCCACCACCTCCCTGTGTCTGTGGCTGCCTCTGAAGGTCCTCTACTGAAGCGGGGGCTCCACGGAGCTAGGCCATCCTGAGGGCACTCCCATTGCAAGGTGGAATGGTTCATAGTCCTGTTAACTCATCATACTGTCAAAAATGGCCACATCAGTAGAGATACATACTCAGTGAGTGTGAGTGAAGGTCACTTAGTAGTGTCAGACTCTTTGCAACCCCACGGACTATACAGTCCATGGAATTCTCCAAGCCACAATACTGGAGTGGATAGCCGTTCCCTTCTCCACAGGAATCTTCCCAACCCTGGGATCGAACCCAGGTCTCCCACATTGCAGGCAGATTCTTTACCAGCTGAGCCACCAGGAAAACCCAAGAATACTAAACTGGGTAGCCTATTCCCTCTGCAGTGGATCTTCCTGACCCAGGAATCTAACTGGGGTCTCCTGCATTGCAGTTGGATTCTTTATCAGCTAAGCTACCAGGGAAGCCCCAGATACACACTCATGTACCCTCCAAATAGAAGACAGGCCAGCCCCAGAAACTGCTTTAACAAGCCTTGTCTTCTCTCTTTTTGCTTCCTCATTAGTTCAAATTTTTTTGCCATCTTTATTTTCATTTCCTGGTTTCTTCTCACATCCTTCCTCTTCCCCTCTAAAGAAGTTACTAAAAAATTCTAATCATTTCTACTTTTACTCCTTTGATGTTATCTATTGTACCTCCCCTCCCCACACCCACCCTCAGTGTCCAAAATTACAGAGAATACACTAACTTTTGCTTAAATTGCATCTCAATTTCTTCACCAACAAAAGTTAGTCAAAGGGACAGACTCTTATGGCCATGACAATATATACCAGAATTCTGTGGGTATTACATTTTTTAAAAAAACTACACATTTAAAATGGGACTTCCCTGGTGGCTCAGACAGCAAAGAATCTGCCCACAATGAGGAAGACCCGAGTTCGATCCCTGGGTTGGGAAGATCCCCTGGAGAAGGGAATGGCTACCCATTCCAGTTTTCTTGCTTGGAGAATCCCATGGACACAGGAGCCTGGCCAGCTATAGCCCATAGGACAGCAAAGAGTCGGAGGCAACTGAGCGACTAACATACACACACACTCACTTTTTAATAGTACTCAGAATGAAATTCAAATAGAGCAAATGAGTAAAAAAATGAAAGCAAAATTATACATCCCACCTTCCCCACCAGCCCCATCTCCCAGTCCCTGGCCCTCTATATACTTCAGTTGAGTTCAGTTCAGCCACTCAGTCATGTCTGACTCTGCGACCCATGAATCGCAACACACCAGGCGTCCCTGTGCATCACCATCTCCCAGAGTTCACTCAAACTCATGTCCATCAAGTCGGTGATGCCATCCAGCCATCTCATCCTCTGTCGTCCCCTTCTCCTCCTGCCCCCAATCCCTCCCAGCATCAGAGTCTTTTCCAATGAGTCAACTCTTCGCATGAGGTGGCCAAAGTACTGGAGTTTCAGCTTTAGTATCATTCCTTCCAAAGAACACCCAGGGCTGATCTCCTTCAGAATGGACTGGTTGGATCTCCTTGCAGTCCAAGGGACTCTCAAGAGTCTTTTCCAACACCACAGTTCAAAAGCATCAATTCTTCGGCGCTCAGCTTTCTTCACAGTCCAACTCTTACATCAATACATGACCACTGGAAAAACCATAGCCTTGACTAGATGGACCTTTGTTGGCAAAGTGATGTCTCTGCTTTTGAATATGCTATCTAGGTTGGTCATAACTTTCCTTCCAAGGAGTAAGCGTAATTGTTTCTAAGTGTTTTTCCAAAAATGTTTGTGAAAATAGAAATATACGTTATATATACAAAAAGGTGATACACATACTGTTTTGTTTCAACTCTTTTCATTTAATATCTTAGAAATCTTTATCACATTTATCTATCCCATCCTTTCGAACTGCAGCATAAAAGTCCACTGTAAAGTTACCCTAATTTGTTTAATCAATTTACACATCTCCTTACTGATATATATTTGTGTTTGGGGAAGATGCCACATATGATAGTTTGCTTATATAAATGGGGACATGTTACGCTGTTGTTCTATTGGCTTTTTTGCTTTATGATATATTTTGGATATTGCTTCATATCAGCTGGTACAGAGCTACCTCTATGTGATAAGAGTTTTTTTCTAGAGCAATTTTAGGTTCATAGCAAAATTGAGAGGAAAGCACAAAGATTTCTTATGTGCCCCCAGCCCCACACACGCACAGCCTCCCCCAACCAAGTGCTACATTTGTTAATAGCTGATAAAGCTACACTGATAAAGCATCATCACCCAAAATCCACAGTTTAGGTTTCACTCTTACACAGTTCATTCTAAGGACTCTGAAAAATGTAGAATGACATGTATCCAACTTGTAGTAACATATGGACTAATTCCACTGTCCTAAAAATCCTGAGTTCTGCCTATTCATCTTTCTCTCACCCTTCACCCCAGGAACCACTGATCTTTTTACTGTCTCCACAATTTTGCCTTTTCCAGAATGTCATAGAATTGGAGTTATAGGTAGCCTTTTCAAATTGGCTTCTTTCACTTAGTAGTATGCATTATGTTTCTTCCATGTCTTTTCATGGCTTAATAGCTAATTTCTTTTTAGTGCTGAATAATATTCCTTTGTCTAAATGTACCACAGTATATTTATCCCACTTACCTACTGAAGGACATCTTGGTTGCTTCCAAGTTTGGCATATATGAACACGGCTGCTACAAACATCCATGTTTGCATAATAATCCATTGAATGTCAGCATACAAATTTATTAAGCCATTTTCTTTTTACAAACATTTAGTTTATTTCCAGTTTGGCAGCTTTTTTAATTATGCTAAACAACACTGCAAAAAATATTCTTTATATATATCCTTTGCATATCCATGTGCGTATATCTCCAAGAGAAATTTCTAGATTCCTAGCAGTGCAATTGCTGAGTCAAAAGATATGTGCATTTTAAATTTCAATGAGACAATAACAGTGTCTACCTGAGTCTGGTTCCAACCCCGAGTTTTTGCAAAGCACTCAATTTTGCAGCGTGGGAGATAAAAAACGGTTTTTGCTCTTGTTTCTGGATTTTGCATGTCAATCTACTCACTTCCTTTCCTCCCTCATTGCCCAGATGACCACACCATATGCTCCCGCAGCTTGTCACACGTCCCTCTCCCTGTGTCAACCTGAATTCTCTGCTTGTGAGGTCTGTCCTGTATTTTCTCGCAGTGTTAATCACAATCCTCTATAGAAAATCAGCCCTTTGCAGGCACCCAGCCCCACAACTGCATACACATAGTGCATTTGATCTCACCACCAGGGTCTGAGGGCAGGTGGGAGAGGAGTAAAATTGCTTTACAAATATGGAAACAAAGATCTGTTACCCTAAGACCCACAGGAGCAGTGCCGGGGTTTCTTTCCTTATCTGCTCCTTGGGCACAGCACTGCTAGGCAAATTTCTGTGAAATAGCCTCATTTATCCCACTATCAACTTCTTTTTCTAGATTTTACCTTTTCATGGCCTGCCTGCCTCCTTCTTTAATTTCTCTTAAACCTCAACTGCTTATCCCAGCATTCAGGGGTTTTCAAAATACATAGCCTGACTCACATCTTACTGTTCCTCTCCTGATATATCAGGTGTTATCAGCTGTCCTGCAAAAGCTATTCTCCTGCAATATGTTCCTCAAACATAGTTCAAGGTTTCCCACTTCCACATTCATTCACATCATCTCTCCTCTATGGTATTCTCTCTTTCTGCTCCCTGGTGACCCAAATCACATCCATCCTCAAGCCAAGCTCCATGGTCACCAACTGAATGATACATTATAATTTCTCTTTATCTTCATCCACATAACGAACAAGACCAGCCCTCTGTTGATTTCAGATCTCCTTTATACCTTTTTGGTAGCCTTTGTCACACAGTCCATCATATCATAATTTTCCTACTTAACTTCACTGTGTTACAGTAAATCTTTGGGAGGCAGCTAACTGTGTCCCCCAGAGCTTTCAGCAGTACCTGCAGTTATAGTAAGGCAGCCACCAAAACTCCCATATGCATGTCTTTAACATGAGAAAAATGCAATCATTTCATATAATTTGCTTTTACACCTCAGTGATAAAGCACGAACAACTTTCTGAGTCTGCAAGTTTTGGTTACTTCATTCTTTTTAATAACTACAATTCATAATATGTTTCTTTTAATTCAGTGAACGATTTTCCCTTTCTGAACAATTAGTTTCATTTTCATCACAAGTGAAACAGTATCTTTACATAAACACCTGACATTTAAGAAACAAATTTCCAGCAACAGAACTGCTAGGTGAAGGGATATATACATTTTAATAAATTCTACCAAATTACTCTCGAAACAGCTGTATCAATATATTTTCTTTTTTAAAAAATCTTATTAGTCCCTTGGCTAAAGACTCTATTACCCAATGCTCTCTGCTCTTTTGGAAGACTTCCCCATGCCTTCTCCCCAGTGTTTATCTGGGGTGATGGAGAGCTGAATTAGTCCTCTTCTATTCATAATAGCAAGTTCCTAGCTCATAGCATTTACTTCAACTACATGGAAATGAAGCTTACATACTAACATCCACTACTACCCTGTAAGTTTCTTAATTGCAAGAACCTTGCCTCTTTCATTTCTTTATATTCTCCAAACCTATACAGACTGGTTCCAAACAGGAAAAGGAGTTCGTCAAGGCTGTATATTGTCACCCTGTTTATTTAACTTATATGCAGAGTACATCATGAGAAATGCTGGACTGGAAGAAACACAAGCTGGAATCAAGATTGCCGGGAGAAATATCAATAACCTCAGATATGCAGATGACACCACCCTTATGGCAGAAAGTGAAGAGGAACTCAAAAGCCTCTTGATGAAAGTGAAAGTGGAGAGTGAAAAAGTTGGCTTAAAGCTCAACATTCAGAAAACGAAGATCATGGCATCCGGTCCCATCACTTCATGGGAAATAGATGGGGAAACAGTGGAAACAGGGTCAAACTTTATTTTGGGGGGCTCCAAAATCACTACAGATGGTGACTGCAGCCATGAAATTAAAAGACGCTTACTCCTTGGAAGGAAAGTTATCACCAACCTAGATAGCATATTCAAAAGCAGAGACATTACTTTACCACAAAGGTTTGTCTAGTCAAGGCTATGGTTTTTCCTCTGGTCATGTAGGGATGTGAGAGTTGGACTGTGAAGAAGGCTGAGCGCCTAAGAATTGATGCTTTTGAACTGTGGTGTTGGAGAAGACTCTTGAGAGTCCCTTGGACTGCAAAGAGATCCAACCAGTCCATTCTGAAGGAGATCAGCCCTGGGATTTCTTTGGAAGGAATGATGCTAAAGCTGAAACTCCAGCTCTTTGGCCACCTCGTGCGAAGAGTTGACTCATTGGAAAAGACTGTGATGCTCGGAGGGATTGGGGGCAGGAGGAGAAGGGGACGACAGAGGATGAGATGGCTGGATGGCATCACTGACTCGATGGTTGTGAGTCTGAGTGAACTCCGGGAGTTGGTGAGGGACAGGGAGGCCTGGCGTGCTGCGATTCATGGGGTCGCAAAGAGTCGGACACGACTGAGCGACTGATCTGATCTGATCTGATCTGATACTTTAAGGATGTCTAAGTAAATGGGCCTGTGTGTGTGTGTGTATGCATGCACACACACGCATATATGTAAGGTATCTGCCCTCTGTATTCTGGACCCTGTGTTGGGATATTGGGGATACAAAGATGGATAAATTAGTATTAGAAAGCAATGAGGAATGATGCTAATATAGGATAGGTGCTACTGTTTGGGGAGATGCAAAAGCAAATACTAGAGACATCTATCCTGCTCTCAGAGTTAGCAAGTCTTCCTGGAGGAAGCTGACAAAGTATGAATAAATGTGTGAGTGGTGCTGGCAGTGGGGACCATGCAGGAGATGAGGGGAGAAGGGAAGGAAGTATAGTAGTCAAAAGAGGCTGCCATGAGTGGAGGAAAGAGGCTGGATGAAGCCCAGAGGCTCAGCGCAGATAACGTCCAACCAGTCTCCCTACTGCGATAGGACAGTGCTGCCTCTTCATTGCAGCCTGCAGCGGTATGGTAGAATCTAGCTCAGAGACCCTGACAACCAGGGTGGTTCTACCTCAGCAGCCTGAATATGCAGTCCTTTCACTGAGTCTGAAATATGAGTTAAGTCGTTCAGAATCAGGCTTTTGATCAGACAGAGCTGGGTCAGAAGAACTTCTAGTCCTCCATCTACCTATGGTGTAATCTGTGGCAGGCTGCTTAATTTCTTTAAATCTTAGTTTTCTCATCTGTGAAATGGGAATAAGTGTGCCACCTCATAATGCTCTATGAGATGAGATAAAAGTTGAGAGTATGTATGTAAGGTGCCTATGGCCAGCTCCTGGTATGTAGAGTACACACATAATAAATGAAACCTATGCCTGCTGCCTTTCAGATCCCTTCACAATCACCAAATAAATGACTAGGAAGAGATCGCTTGACTCAACCTTCCCATTTTACAGATGAGGAAACTGAGGCCCAGTGAGGGGCAACTGTACAATGTGAGGCTAGACTCTCTTCCTCTGGGCCAGCATGTGTTTCACCACCCCACAGTGACCAGACTCCACTGAGTACCTGCACCTCCTCCTCTTGAACCAGTGAAGTCTTTTCCCCTGTGGCACCAGCAAAAGGCACCTTTGGCGGGAGGCCAGCCCTGCTCCCTTTTAAGCTCCTGAAGGCATTTCTCCTTCTTTGCCCATCCTCCCCAGCTACAGTTGGCTTTACCTTCGCCCACGGTTTCACTGTCACCCCTACGTCTTGCCTTCCTCTCTTCTAGTAGATACTTCTTGATCCCTCCAATCATTTCATCTCCACTTTCCTGCAGGGCACACAATTTCACTTTCTTTCCTTGGGCTCCAGTGCTGGGCCATTTGCAGTTAGGGGGTCTTCAGCCCAAGAGACTTCATGCACAATCTCTTTCCTGTGAGAGGTTTCCTGAGTGCTGTGGCTAACAGATCTTTCCATGGCTTTTCTAGGTTTAATGTTAATAATTAATTCAGCACTTACTATGTAGCAGGGCAGTTCTAACCATTTTTCAGATATTAACGTATTTGTTCCTCTAAACACCTGCAAGGGGTTGTAAGATATTGTTATCAGTAGGCCCAATCTACAGATGAGGAAGTCGAGACACAGGGAGATTAAGTAACTTGCCTGGAGTTTGACAGCTAAGAATTGGAAGAAGCAGGGCTTCAAACCAAACAGTTGGCTCCAGAGATGCTCTAGAGTGTCTCACAGGATCAAGTCATGCTTGGGCTTCTGTCTGAAACCATCACTGACTGGCTTTGCTTCTGCCACTCCCTGACTGGTTTCTCTTGGGAGCCCATCCTTCATCAATTACTTGCACACAAACCCTCATCTCAGCAGCTGCTGCTAGGAAATCCAACCTGAGACTTCTTCCAACTATTCACTCCAAAAGTTACCACTATTAGTAGTTTGATATGTACAAAGGATTTTTTCCATGTTGGATAAATTTATTTATTCATTTAAACGACTGCCCTTAGAGAAATATGTCGTGAAATTGAAACTGCACTAGAAAATGTAAGATGACAATAAGGACAACAATGATGATGATGACAATGATAAACACTTTTTCTGAAGCACTGCGCTAAGTTCCTTAAATGTATTATTTCCTTTAACCATCAAAAGCATCCTCTGAGAGCACCACTATTCAGGGAATGCTTACACTATAATGACAACCACCAACAGACACATTACCCCAAATCTACTCATCTTTCAAACATTATTATTTTTCTTTTGACCATGTGGCATGTGGGATCTTTGTTCCGACCAGGAATCAAACCTACACCACCTGCATTGGAAGTGCAAAGTCTTAACCACCGGACCATCAGGGAAGTCCCTAAACATTTTAACTTTCATTTTGATGTCCAACCAAAACCTCCAACTCAATATGGCTATATTGAAATTCATCACTTCTTCCTATCCTACAAACACTTAGGCTAAGCTGCTCTCCTCACCTCTGCTTAGCAATGGCCCCCACTCCTTTGATTCATCTCCTCAATCTCCAGAATCCAACTTGGGCTGATTTCTTCTGTTGTCTGGTCTCTTGGTTCTCTCCCTCCCTTTCCAAACCCAGTTTTTCATACATTCTTTCTATTCCCTTAACAGTCAGCCAAGAGATTTTATACTTATTTTATACACAAACATTCTGAGGTCCAGAGACCTCAAGTATATTACGTGCAGCACTCTGTTAAGGGCAGAATCAGGACTGGAATCCAGGTCCACTTGGCTCCAAAGGCCAGGTTCTTTGCACGACAGCTGTGTGTTCCATTAGTGTGGCCTAGGGCTGAGACACCAAAGGTATACTAAGGAATTATTTTAAACACTTCAGTAACGCTACACTTAATAACAGTGTAGGAATTATTTTTACCCTTTTCAATTTTCTTTCGATCTTTTAAAATATGGAGAAGGTCCTACTGAATGTTAGAACACCATTAAGTTCTCCCTGGAACTTGCTAATCTTACTTTTCAGTAAAATGAAAGCAGGCTTCAGGCTTAGAACTTGGAAGGCAACAAAATCTAGCTAGAATTTATTAACATTGCTCTGTGTTCATGGTTACCTTCTATTTATGGCTGGTGACACTGGTTTTCCATGTGCAGTTGTGACAATAGTACAAAATTTTCTTTAAAAATAAATGTATTTGAGTTTTAGAAATAAGTCAGCATCAAAAAAAAAGTATTCAGTAAGTAATAGTACACCTCCTACTCAGAATAGCAGGAATCTCAATGGTGAAATATGCCAAAAAGAAACCAAACAAACATAGCCAAGTTGCTTTGTGGGGTAGTGACAGTTTTTGCTTGCCAACTCTTTGGTAGCTCTTCAGAGCAGGAACTCATCTCCTCAATGGCCCTCAATGTGCTTCCTTCCCACTACAGGCTTGTTCAGTTCAGAATAGGAAGGCCCTTAGATGTCATCTATCCCTACCTCCCATTTAATGGCCAAAGACTACAGCTCTAAGAAAGGTGACTTTTTTAAAGCTATCCAACCCCAAAGAAAGGCAATGCCAAAGAATGCCCAAACTATGACACAATTGCACTCATCTCACACACTAGCAAAGTAATGTTCAAAATTATCCAAGCCAGGCTTCAATAGTACATGAACTGAGAAATTCCAGATGTTTTCAAGCTGGATTTAGAAAAGGCAGAGGAACTAGATTCAACTTGCCATCATCTGTTGGATCATCGAAAAAGCAAGAGAGTTCTGAAAAACATCTATATCTGTGGTATTGACTATGCCAAAACCTTTGACTGTATGGATCATAACTGTGGAAAATTCTTCAAGAGATGGGAATACCAGACCACCTGACCTGCCTCCTGAGAAATCTGTATGCAGGTCAAGAAGCAGCAGTTAGAACTGGACATGGAACAACAGATTGGTTCCAAATCAGGAAAAGAATACGTCAAGGCTGTATATCGTCACTCTGCTTATTTAACTTACATGCAGTGTACATCATGAGAAATGCTGAACTGGATGAACCACAATCTGGAATCAAGACTGCTGGAAGAAATAACAATAACCTCAGATATGCAGATGATACCATCCTTATGGCAAAAACCGAAAAAGAACTAAAGAGCCTCTTGATGAAAGTGAAAGAGGAGAGTGAAAAGGTTGGCTTAAAGCTCAACATTCAGAAAACTAAGATCATGGCATCCGGTCCCATCACTTCATGGCAAATAGATGGGGAAACAGTGGAAAGAATGACAGACTTTATTTTGGAAGGCTCCAAAAATCACTGCAAATGGTGACTGCAGCCATGAAATTAAAAGACACTTGCTCCTTGGAAGAAAAGTTATGACCAAACTAGACAGCATATTAAAAAGCAGAGACATTACTTTGCTGACAAAGGTCCATCTAGCCAAAGCTATGGTTTTTCCAGTAGTCATGTATGGATGTGAGAGTTGGACTATAAAGAAATCTGAGTGCCAAAGAATTGATGCTTTTGAACTGTGGTGTTGGACTCTTGAGAGTCCCTTGGACTGCAAGGAGATCCAACCAGTCCATCCTAAAGGAAATCAGTCCTGAATATTCATTGGAAGAACTGATCCTGAAGCTGACACTCCAATACTTTGGCCACCTGATGAGAAGAACTGACTCACTGGAAAAGACCCTGATGCTGGGAAAGATTGAACTTGGAAGGAGAAGGGGACAACAGAGGATGAGATGGTTGGATGGCATCACCGACTCAATGGACATGAATTTGAGTAAACTCTGGGAGTTGGTGATGGATAGGGGCCTGGTGTGCAGCAGTTCATGGGGTTGCAAAGAGTCAGACACGACTGAGCAACTGAACTGACTGACTGACTGATAGTATTATAGTTGTCCTGGGACCAGAACCTAGGTCTCCTTATGCCCAATTCATGCCCTCTCCTCTGCATCAAACTGATGATGACTTTCACTTACCATCACACCCTTGTTCATTCCCAGATCTAAAGGAGACTCCCAGAAATTCTGGTCGGATTCAGTAAGGGAAATTAAGCCCCATTCCCTAAAGCAGCTGTTACACTGCAAGGTCTTAGGAGGGTAATACTTATGTACCACCCTTGGGAAAACTGGGAGGAACAGGCACTCAAACACTTTTCTGTGGGATTTAATTCTCTTATAAAACCCCAATGGAGGAAAGCTGCTAGAGGCTAGCCCCTTTGGATGACTGACTGACCTCCGGCCAAGAAGTCCTTCATATGACCATCTGAAGTTCCTCCTGTTTTAATTTAATGCCGTCTCTTTTTGTTCAGTCCCCCTGAGATGCAGAGAATTTATTAGCATGTATCTCATAAAACACCGGTATAGCAGGAAATTACATTAATCTGATACAGTTAGCTGCTCTGAAAGCTTTGCTGTTTGCTCTGCTTGCTTTATGGTTGCCAAGGTAATTGTAAATTGATTGTTTGATGACTTGCTCTAGGATCACTCTAGGTATTGATATTGAGACACTGACAAGCCCAAGTATGACTAGTAAGATATCTGATGGTGAAGAAGACTCTAGACCCAAAGGAACAGAAATATTTAACCTAAAGAGTAGAAGACTCAGGTGAACTCGAAGGGATTCTACCAAAATCTCAAGGACAATCTTGAAAGAGAGAGTAGACTTGTTCAAGTGCCCTCAAGGGGGCAGACTTAAGATCCATGGGTAGAAATTATCAGAAGATGGATTTCAGTTCAATATCTGGATAGTTGGAGAAACGTACACCAATGAAAAGAACTGGTGTGCTTGCTTTCATTAGAGATAGCTGTCAAAGAATTTTGGCAGATGCACTATGTAAGGAGCTACCTAGGCTAAGAGATGCTTCATTCAAAAGTCACTAACATCCCATCCAGCTATATAACTCAATGATGAAAGTCATTTTCATCATCATTTTTCTTACTAAGGAATCAAGTTTTATTCCTTTCAAAAGTCTTTTTCACAAAAATTCAAATTAAAAATAAATTACTCATTATTTATATTCAAAGTGGCCTTTCACAATGTGATCTGATAAGACATACATTCTTTAAATACATTTTGATTCAAAGATAAGATTTCAATAATAGCTATCTCTTTTCCAAGGCAATATGCTAAGCTTGCATGCATTTAGTCTCATTTACTGTAAACTTAATGAGGTAATACCATACAGAGATCATACTAAAGACAAACATTTGAGATCATCATTAAAAAAAAAAACTATAGATTTTCTCAGTTTAGAGGATCATAAAGATGGAAAAAGTCTTCAAGATGGAGGTCAAAAATATTGTAAGCAATTATCCTCCAGTTGGGAAGATCTCCTGGAGGAGGGCATGGCAACCTACTCCAGTATTCTTGCCTGGAGAATCCCCATGGACAGAGGAACCTGGTGGGTTTGATAGATAGATCACAAAGAGTTGATAGATCACAAAGAGTCAGACACGACTGAAGCAACTGAGCACATCCCCCAATTATAAATAAATTTTTTAAAAAAGAAAAAAAGACTGATGTCAAGTAGCTTACCATCTGTTTTCTTCTAGGAAACATTCAAGTCTTTCCTCCATTTTAAGTTAATTCTTGCATATGGTGTATCATTGTGGTCTAGTTTTATTCTTTTGCATGTGTCTGTCCAGTTTTCCTAATGCTGTTTATTGAATAAGCTGTTCTCTCCTCCACTGAATATTATTGCCTCTTTTGTTGTAAATTAATTGACCATATATGCAAGGGTTTATTTCTGGGTCTTCTACCCTGTCCCATTAATTATGTGTTTGTTTTGATTACTACAGCTTTGTAATATAGCTTGAAACCAGAGAGCTTGATGACTTCCAATCTATTCTTCTTCCTCAAGATTGCTTTGTCTATTTGGGGTCTTTGTGGTTCCAAACACATTTTAGGATTGTTTGTTCTATTTCTATGAAAAATCCCGTTGGGATCTTGACAGGAATTGCATTTCCATTTCCTTGTGTCTTCTTGAATTTCTGTCATCATTGACATCATTTTCTGATAGTTTGTTGTTAAGGATATAGAAACGCAATTAATTTTTGTATGTTATTTTGTACCCTGCCACCTTACTGAATTCAATTGTTCTAACAGGTTTTGGGTAGCATCTTTAAGGTTTTCTACATAAAGTCATGTCATTGTTAGAACAATTAATTGCATTTCTATATCTTTAACAACAAACTATCAGAAAGAGGAATTAAGAAAACCCCATTCACAACTGCATCAAAAAGAATAACATGCCTGGGAATAAATTTGACCAAGGGGGTGAAAGAAAGACCTGTACACCAAAAATGATGTCAATGATAACAGAAATTCAAGAAGACACAAAGAAATGGAAAAATATTCTGTGCTTATGGAGTGGAAGAATTCATATCATTAAAATGACCATATTACCCAAAGAACGGACATCTTTGCCATCTTGTCCCTGATTTTAGAGGAAGAACTTTCAACCTTTCACCATGTAGTATGTTTGTTGTGAGCTTGTTATATGTGCCCTTGGTTAGGCTGAAGTACATTCCTTCTGTATCTACTTTGTATAAACCTCCTAGAAGAAAACATAAGTGGTAAGCTACTTGACAGTGATCTTAGCAAAAAATCTGTGAATCTGAATCCAAAAGAGAGGCAATAAAATGAAAACCAAGCAAGTGGGACTACATCAAACTAAAAAGCTTCTGCACAGCAAATGAAACAATCAACAGAATGGAAAGGCAACCTACTGAATGGGAGAAAATATTTTCAAATCATATATCTGATAAGAGATTAATATCCAAAATATATTAAAAACTCATAAAATTCAATAGTAAACAAGCAAACAATTTGATTTCAAAAAATGAGCAGAGGATCTGAGTATACATTTTTCTAAAGAAAGCATACAGAGAGTCAACAGACACATGAAAAGAAGCTCAACATCACTAATCACCAGGGAAAGGCAAATCAAAACCACAATGAGCTATCACCTAACATCAGTTAGAATAGCCATTACCAAAAACAAAAAAAGCGTTGGTAAGGATGTGGACCAAAGGGAACTCTCACGCACTGTTGGAGGAAATGTAAATTGGTGCAACCACTATGAAAAACAGTATGGGGTTGAGTTCCTCAAAAAATTAAAAGTAGATCTAACATATGATGCAATTATTCCACTTCTGGGTGTCTGTCTGAAGAAAACAAAAACACTAAATCAAAAAGATGTGTGTACCCCCATGTTCTTTACAGCATTATTTACAACAGCCAAGATAAGAAAGCAACATAAATATACACTGATAGATGAGTAGATAAAGGAGATCTGATACACACACATAAATGGAATACCACTACATCATAAAAAAGAATGAAATCTTGCCATTTACAGCAATGTGGATGAACCTTAAGGGAATGATGCTAAATGAAATGTCAGACAAAGACAAATGCATATGATTTCATTTGCACGTGAAATCTAAAAAATAATACAAGTGAACAACAAAAGAAAACAAAACAGAAGTCATAGATACAGAGAACAAAATGGTGTTTGCCAGAGTGGAAGGGTGATAGGGAAAGGGTAAAACAGGGGAAGGGGGTCAAGAGGTACAAACATTTAATTATAAAATAAATAAGTCATGGGGATGTAACGTATAGCATGGGGACTGCAGTCAGTAATATTGTAGAGCATACTTGAAAGTTGCCAAGAGAGCAAATCTTAAAAGTTAACTTTTAATGCATGGTGATGGATGGTAACAAGACTTACTGAGGTGATCACTTCACAATGAATACAACTACTGAATCATTACATTGTACACTTGAAACTGATGTGTTATATATCAATTACACCTCAACAATAAAAATAAATGTTTTAAAAGATGGAAATAATCTTGCCTAAGCCAAGACCAGTCTAAGAGTTTCCTAAGGCATCCAGATATTCATGTGAGAGCATTCCTTGGCTCACAGAGCCTTACTCTCTTTAAACATTTGTTTGGTAAATCAAAATGTGACTTTTTTTTCCTGTTTGGCAGGCAGGAAATGACAAATCAGAGTTGTAAGGGATTGATAAAATATGTAGTTAGACACTATCAATCACCATAAAAGAGCCTGCTTTTCCTTACATCTAACAAAGGTACATTTAGAACTTTCCAGTTCAACTAAAACATTAACACTCTAAGACCACAAGCCCAGTAAGCAGTGCTAGTCACACTCCTCCACTGGGAAATGAAGCTACAATGTTGGGCGGTGAAAACACGTGAGACCAGGAACAGACCTGGACTCCCAGTCTTCCCTGTCACCTTCGACCAGACACTTTCCTAATTTTCAAACTGGAAGCGTGGAGAGAATAAATGATCTATTAAACTCTTTTCCATTCTGTCTTTAATCTTACAATTCTAAAAAAGGAGGTCAGGTAAAAGACTCCTGGCATGAAGACATTTTGAAATTTCTATCAGCCACAGTGATATAAGAAAAAGAAAGGGGAAGAGATTGAGAGGGGTGCCCGCTTGGCAAAGCTGATGAGGCAAAGGCCTGGAACTTTGTTGACATAGCAGCCTCCCTTCTGGATTTAGTGTTTGTGGGTTTTTTAAAAGGTGCTTCCCAAAATAATCAATGTTAAAATTTTAAGTGACTTACATGTATATCTAAATGATCAATTAATGTTTGTCCTATAAGGGCTTTCTTTGTTCCTTTATTGTTATAAGAAGGTTAAACAATATGCTTATTTATTTCATAGCTTCACAAACAGGAAGGAGGCTTTAAATGGCCCAGTTTCACAATTTGGGGTAGATATATATTTAAAGAAATATTGCATAATTGCATAATGCACACTGCCTCTTCCTAAAATGCATCATACCAGAGCCAATTTTGGAAAACACAAATATGGGGTGGGTATATTTTGAAAACTATGTGAACATAATAGATTCTTAATTAATATGTGTGGCTTTTATGGGAAATATTTGTTATTTTAAGGCATCTGTCATGCAAAAACAATTTCTGCTAGTGAAGAAAGTTAAAAAGAGCATGTAGTTTAAATTTTGTTTCTGAGTTATACTTCTTGTGTAAATGCCCATGTTACTTTTGTCCTAAAGCATTTTAGTGTTCTATTAGAGAATATGAACAATATCTTCTAAACTACTAAGTAATTTATATAAATTTATGTATAACCTTTATTTGTGTGGCATTTATAAGTGCAAATCATAATTACATTTGTCATTATATCATCTGATTCTCATTCAGCACAATGGAAGTGACTTAATTCCTCATTTAGACATAGGGGAAATTAGGCTCCACATTTTTTATTTGCCTAAGGAATATGAGCTAGAAAGTTCTAAGATGAGAATTTGAAACCTGGTATTCCAATTCCAGTTGTGGTCCTTCTTCCCCATCCTCTATTCCTTTCTGCACTGTGGTGACACGGTACATTGAAAGGATTAAAAGATGGATTTTAGAGTCAAACAGAACTGAGTTCAGCTTCTGCTTCTGGCACTGCCTGGTCTTGTGCCCATGGGCAAGCTATTTTCTTCTTTGAGACCCATTTGTGAATTAAGCTAAAAATAGTTATACCCCACCCCACCCTAACAACACACACCATGGGACTGTGGGAAGGATTAAATGGAATAATGCATTAAAAGCACATAGCAGAACGTTCCATAAATGTTAACCATTGTTATGTTATTATGTAATCTAGAAAATATGTTCAGTTACACTGCATAAAATACTTTCCATGTTTCAAAGACACAAATGATACATGGGAAATCAAACCCTGAAAATTAATTTTTTAAACAGTAAATTCATATGCCACATGCAAAGGATAGTATTTCATGGACAAAGACTCTAGTTTTTTAAGAGAAGTTATCTTTTGCTTTCTGTGGTTTCAAAACATTTCTTAATGTTAACACCTTCTTAATAATCTGAGCCATATGAAATTGTCATCTATTTAAAGTCAGATACCACAGAAAAGTGGCAATTTCATATGGCTCAGCCCAACAGATCAACAAACTACCGAACAGAAGATTTTTTCTAGTTGCAAAGGGATTATTGAAGAAGTTGAACTTGAAAATTATTTCATTTTCAACATATTCTCATTTTAACGGAGAAGGAAGGAACGATGCCACACTCCCTAGAATTAAGAATTAAAGCATACAACGTTCTCTTCCTATCCTCAAGCACATACATGTATACCCCAGCTCCAAATGAAATCCCAAGAGTAAAATTAGGTCTCAACCCCTGCAAATTCCCAAGGAGGGCACCAAAAGTACTGGACAGCAAGCATGCTGAGGAAATTGGCTGCTGCTAAAGTCACCACCTGTGGTCTTGCCAAATGTCTGAAAGGGAATATACCATGAGTCCTGTGTACTGGGGAAGATGGAGTGGATGTCCAGGGGGCAAGGGTAAAGAGTTTGGAATATCCAGATGGGGAAGTCCTTCTCTGTGGCACACTGCTTGCCTCCAAGTGGGCGTTTGTATGCTATTTGTTTACTTTTTTTGTCTGTATGTCCGTGTCTTTATGCTTCCGGGTGCTCCTGGTTTGCTCCTGGCCATGTCTTTTGTGTTGGACAGGGGTGACTTTGTGCCAGTCGGCTTCTGTGCCTGCGCGCTCGTTAGTGCGCTGGATGGGTGTGTCTGAGTGTCTGTGGCTGTGGTTCCGTATAAGTCTAAGCATGTATGTCGGGGTACAGTGCGCCTGCCTGTGCGTGTCTCGGTGGGCACGATCATCTATTTCCGAATGCGAGGGAGTGCCGGAGTATTGCCATCTACCCTGAGACCAAGCCGCACAGGCGCCCCAGGCAGACAGGTAGCAGTCACGAAAGAACTGGCACCTTCTAGTTGGCTGGTACGCTCGCCAGAGCCGGCTTCAGCCTCCGGGGCCAGCCGAGAGAGCCCCGAGGGAATGGTGGCCGACCCGCCCTCCTAGAGCAGTTGGGTCCCGCCCGGGCCAGCCCCAGGAGCAGGCAGGAGAAGGGAGGGAAGGGGCGGGAGAGGGCGTGGGCCTCGCCCCTTTGGGGCTTCCCGCGTTCTATTGGTTGAAAGTTGTAGCACGTCACGGGGAGGGCAGTTCCCCTAAAGTCCTGGGCACATAACGGACAGCGCGCACTCAGAGACGGCTTCTCCAGAGCGCAAGCTGGAACTGGCTGAACTGACAGGCACTGCGAGCCCAGAGTAGCCCCGGAGCTGAGTGCACCACGCACCCCTACCACACCCACACCCACCCACGGCCGCTGAATGAGTCTTCCAGGTGCTCGCTTGCTGCCCGCAGCGCCCCGCCGGAGGTCCGCTCGCTGAGGGCGGCTGGTGCGCCGGCAGCCTGTGCGCTCACCTGCCAGCCTGCGCGCCATGGGGCAGCCCGGGAACCGCAGCGTCTTTTTGCTGGCGCCCAACACAAGCCACGCGCCGGACCAAAACGTCACGCTGGAACGGGACGAGGCCTGGGTTGTGGGCATGGGCATCCTCATGTCGCTTATTGTCCTGGCCATCGTGTTTGGAAACGTGCTAGTCATCACAGCCATTGCCAAGTTTGAGCGTCTCCAGACGGTCACCAACTACTTCATCACCTCCCTGGCCTGTGCTGACCTGGTCATGGGCCTGGCAGTGGTGCCTTTTGGGGCCTGCCACATCCTCATGAAAATGTGGACTTTTGGCAACTTCTGGTGTGAGTTTTGGACTTCCATTGACGTGTTATGCGTCACGGCCAGCATTGAGACCTTGTGCGTGATCGCTGTGGATCGCTACTTAGCCATCACGTCACCCTTCAAGTATCAGTGCCTGCTGACCAAGAATAAGGCCCGGGTGGTCATTTTGATGGTGTGGATCGTGTCTGGCCTTACCTCCTTCTTACCCATTCAGATGCACTGGTACCGGGCCAGCCACAAGGAAGCCATCAACTGCTATGCTAAGGAAACCTGCTGTGACTTCTTCACGAACCAACCCTATGCCATTGCCTCCTCCATTGTGTCCTTCTACCTTCCCCTGGTGGTCATGGTCTTCGTCTACTCCAGGGTGTTCCAGGTGGCCAAAAGGCAGCTCCAGAAGATCGACAAATCTGAGGGCCGCTTCCATGCCCAAAACGTCAGTCAAGTGGAGCAGGATGGGCGGAGCGGTCTAGGACAACGCAGGACCTCCAAGTTCTACTTGAAGGAACACAAAGCCCTCAAGACTTTAGGCATTATCATGGGCACTTTCACCCTGTGCTGGCTGCCCTTCTTCATTGTCAACATTGTGCACGTGATCAAGGATAACCTCATCCGTAAGGAAATATACATCCTTCTAAACTGGTTGGGCTACATCAACTCCGCTTTCAATCCCCTTATCTACTGCCGGAGCCCAGATTTCAGGATTGCCTTCCAGGAGCTTCTCTGCCTGCGCAGGTCTTCATTGAAGGCCTATGGGAATGGCTGCTCCAGCAACAGCAATGACAGGACTGACTACACAGGGGAACAGAGTGGATATCACCTGGGGGAGGAGAAAGACAGTGAACTGCTGTGTGAAGACCCCCCAGGCACCGAAAACTTTGTGAACCAGCAAGGTACTGTGCCCAGTGATAGCATTGATTCACAAGGGAGGAATTGTAGTACAAATGACTCACTGCTGTAATGCCGGTTTTCTACTTTTTAAGACACCCCTTCTCCCCAGTACCCTGCAACAAAACACTAAACAGACTATTTAACTTGAGTCTAATAAATTTAGAATAAAGTTGTACAGAGATGTGCAGGAGGAAAGATATCCTTCTGCCTTTTTATTTTTTATTTTTTTAAGTTGTAACAAAATATATTTGAGTAACTGTTTCTTGTACAGTTCAGTTCCTCTTTGCCTGGAACTTGTTAAGTTTATGTCTGAAGGGCTTCAGTCTCAAAGGACCTGGGGCTGCTATGTTTTGATGACTTTTCCTGCATATCTACCTCATTGATCAAGTATTAGGGGTAATATATTGCTGCTGGTAATTTGTATCTGAAGGAGACCTTCCTTCCTGCACCCTTGGACTGGAAGATACTGAGTCTCTCGGACCTTTCGCTGTGAACATGGACTCTCCTCGCCCCTCTTATTTGCTCAAACGGGGTGTTGTAGGCAGGGACTTGAGGGGCAGCTTTGGTTGTTTTCCTGAGCAAAGTCTAAAGTTTACAGTAAATAAATTGTTTGACCATGACTTCATTGCACCTGTTTCTCCAAAACCCCTTGACTGGAGTGTGCTTGCCTCCCCCACTGGAAACTGCAGGTAACTATTTGTAATAACTGCCCGGTGACTTAATGTGGAATGACATGCACTGATTGCTTAACCCTTTCGTTTGCCTTTGAATCTGCCACTGCAAACCTGCGTCTCTTCTAACGCTGCTGCTCTCACATCAGTTCTTTCACTGTGTGCTCACCCAGCATAGCTCATCTTGCTCTTCTTACGAGTATTATTCCTATGTTGTAACATCAGAAACACTGACTCATAGAACTGGAGTTATGGGCATCTGTTGTGTGCTTCCATGTGCCTCTGCTGCCCACCTTCCAGTTCTACTTGTTTTGCAGCTGCTTATATTTTTATCTTTGTCTTTTCTCATAGTAGAGATCATAGTGCATCAGGGCTTGGCATTTTGAGGATAAGGAAGTTCTTGTGAAAAAGTTGCTCAAACATAGCCCTGAAATTCCAAGGGAAATGAAAAAGTCATGGGTTATAGGGAGAAAAGCTGGAAAACATGTCACTGGTGAAAACCTCATGATCTAGAAACAGGGTTTGAACCCTCCTCCTTTTGAACCGCTGTCCTTTTTTGCCCCCTCTCCCTGTGACTCTAGTCACTTCAGGACAAATCAAGATTTCTCAACCTCATACTTTTAACATTTTCAGCCAGAGAATTCTCCACTGTGGAAGACTGTCCTCCACATTGTCGGATGTTTAGCAGCAGCCCTGGTCTCTACCCACGAGATGCCAGGAGCATTCCCTGAGCTGTGACAACCAGAAATGTCTCCAGTCACTGCCAGATACCCCTACCTTGAGGGATGAAATTGCCCCTGGTTGAGAACCAGTTATGAACTTCAAAAATCTAAGCAGATGTTTCGATTCTGCCTAATATAACCACTTCATTTTGCAGAGCACCAGAGAGGCATTTTTCACACTTTACCCAGTTAGCGACCGACCTTGGGCCAGTGTTCTACTCCATCACACTGCCTTCCAAGCTTATTCACCAGCTGCCCACAGACTGACTGTGAGACATGAATCGTTTGAGAGGGTTTATCAATGAAGGCGAGGCCTCTGAGCCATTACTGCCTGTTTGTGGAGAGATTATAATACTGTTAAGAGGGACGTAAGGGAAAATCATGAAAGTAAACACATTTCTTTTCCCACCCCCTTTCTATTTTTGCCTGTGTGTTTGAGCCAGAGCTTGGCCCAGGTTTGACGGAGTGGATCGTCCTCCTTGGCAGCGCCAGCCAGGAGAGGTTCAGCCTGCAGGGTTCGTTGCCATTTCACTCGCTTACAAAGCTGACTCTACTTCTTTCTTCTCTTCTATCCCAGCCAGGGTGCCCAACCAGAAAAGCATTAGTCTCCTCTGCTTCCCATCAGCTCAGTGATAGTGTGTTTCCAGGCGAGCCCTGACATCTCAAGAGAAAGTTAGCTGCCCGTGTTTCTAGAACATGCCATCAGGCTTCAGAGAGTGTGTGCCATTCAGCACTTCTGCTCTTTCTCCAAGGGCTTTCATACCTATTATCACATTCTTCTCCTGCTCTGGCCCCTGCACTCAGAGATGCAGGCAGCTTCTGCAGTTAATCTTCACACTCCTCATAGCCTCATGGGATCTTGGACTTGGAAGGAGAAAGCATAAAAAGCATTTGACATCCAAAGAGACTGAAAGCCTGCAAGGGGGATGACCTGCCCAAGGTAAGAAGCCAAGGATGTGAGAGTCGGAGCTAAAGCCAGGGAACCCGGCTGTCATACCAGGAACTGGCGTATTCTCTCCACCACATTGTCATTGAATTTTGCCCTCACCCTCAATTGTGGAATCTTTTCCCTGGGGCTGTCACATTAACAAATTCATTTAAGCAGATGTTTTTATTTCTTTTGAGTCCTTGATAAAGAACACAGGCAGTACACAAATAATCTGCAATAGGGACAAGTGAAAGAATTATTCCTTTTTCTCAGCAAGTGTTCACTAGGATATCCTCAGCATTTAGAGAAACTGGAAGATTCCTTGACTCTTTATGACCTGAAGGGATTTCAAGCCACTCCAGGTAGAAATTTCCTGTCTTATTTAGAAGAAAAAAAAAAGGTGGAAACTTTTCTATCATCATTTGTAAGTCCCATGGACAATAAATATTATTAATAAACAATGTTATATACATCCTTGTTTGACTAGAGGAGCAAACAATGTAATTTCAGTTAAACACTCTGCTATGAATGTTAGTTCATAAAGTCCCAGCTAAAATGGAGTTTAGCCTAATTCATGTTCATTTAGAAATACTTCAAATATAAGAACATTGATCTGTTAAGAGTTTGGACAAGCAAGAGCATTTTAAGCCTATCTCAGTTCCTTGCTTTCTATATCCTTTTGTTCTGCTTTGTTTCTTTGTGGAGGCAGGCATTTGTCAGTGTCTCTCTGTCCCTCTGTTTGCTGACAGGTTGGTTACATAAGGTTTGTGCTGGATTCATCGTCATAAAGTTGTCTTTGCCTGGACAGCAAGTTCTCGAAGTCTGTCAAATGAGAACCTTATCCTGAGATGCGAGCTGACAGGTGTGCAAAGTGGCAGGCCAGGGTGGGCCTCCTTGGTGAGATCATTATTGGAAGAGGGAATCTGGGGAATAGGGAGCTGGGAAATAGGAACTGTCCTTACACGATGCTGAGAATGTTTCTGATGTTTCACTTCTACTGCCTAAAGAAGCCTAGGCCAGTATCAGTCAGGTGGTATTTACAACTACTGTATGTAGCAGGGGAAAAATATAGGTTTTAGTCTCTGAATTCTGGAGCATACTATTAATAATACTATATAGATATCTTCTATGAAATCTTACTAAATATTAGGGACTGTATTAGATACTTTTGGGGGCTTCCCTGGTGGCTCAGATGCTAAAGAATCCACCTGCAATGTAGGAGACCCAGGTTCAATCCCTGGGTCGGGAAGATCCCCTGGAGAAGGGAATGGCAACTCAACTCCAGTATTCTTGCCTGGCAAACTTCATGAACAAAGGAGCCTGGCGGGCTACAGTCCATGGGGTTGCAAAGAGTCAGACAGGACTGAGTGACTAACACTTTCACTTCTTTCACTTTAGGCACCTTTTAGGCACGGAGAAGGCAATGGCACCCCACTCCAGGACTCTTGCCTGGAAAATCCCATGGTCGGAGGAGCCTGGTAGGCTGCAGTCCATGGGGTCGCTAAGACTTTCACTTTTCACTTTCATGCATTGAAGAAGGAAATGGCAACCCAGTCCAGTGTTCTTGCCTTGAGAATACCAGGGACGGGGGAGCCTGGTGGGCTGCCGTCTATGGGTTGCACAGGGTCGGACACGACTGAAGTGACTTAGCAGCAGCAGCAGCAGGCATTGTGTGACCTTGACAGTCTTATGAGGTAGGTAGCAAAATTGTATTCATCTAACAAATGAAGTAATTGAGTTTCAGAAAGGTGAAGTCACTTTCCAAAGTCACATAGCCAGCTAGTTGCAGGGTTAGGACTGGAACCCAGGTCCGTGTGATTCCTGAACACACGGAAACCAGGGAGCAACATGTGCCAGTTTATAGTCCACGCCAGAGCAAGTGTAAGAACTGGAAACACAATACCTTGTTGAGAGAAGAGGGCGATTGCTGTGGGTTAGGGCAGGGAGGAATGTTCCCTTGGAAGCATGTGACTGCAGGGTTTGTTGGGAACTGGGATGGGAAACCAATCACTGAAGTACCTGGTTTGCTTCCCTGAGTCTCTGCTTTGTCTTCTCGTCAGAGAATCAGGCCAGATTGAAAAGAGGATATGAAACTTTAAAACAAGCACAAGGTAAAGCAGGAACACAGCCTCACATCCTGGAAAATTCATTTTCTGGTTCCAAAGTTGGGAAGGTCTGCTACGTTGAGCAGGTAGCTGGACGTTATGGAAAATATGACCTGCCTTGGTGGCCCTCTGCATGTGCTGGCCATTTTGAGCTAGAATTCTAGGTCAATGGAGATGAACTTCTGACAACAGAGAGCAATAAGGGTTAACACACCTGGAAGGATGCTTTTTATTAAATTCAGCCCTATGCTAACCCCTACTTCACACAGTGCAAATACAATTTGAAGGAGGAATTTTTGAAATACCTAAGAGAACAAACTTCCCAACCACTTTCAAGAACTTGAGAAATTCTTGTGTTTTATGAATAATAGGAGGCAGGGTGGGGTGAAAGAGGCCTGGACTAGGATTCATGCAACTAGATTTCAGGTCTCAACTCAGACTCTCCTCTGTCTGTTTGCCTGTCTGTTTCTCTCAAGTTGGGTAAGGCAGTTTTCCTGTTTTCTCAGTGCACCTCACTTTGCTCATCTGTAGAATAGTGAGGCTTGTGCAGGTGGTCTCTAAGCTCTGCTCAGCTCTGAATTTATATAGCCATTAATTAAGAGGCTAATTAGAAGACAGCAGTTTGTTTCTAACTAGAGCTGATGGCATTTGTCATAAAAAGAATGGTTTAATATACCAGGGGTGTTCAGCTTGCAGAAGAGAATGCCATGAAGCACAATTTGGTGCATGATCATTGCCTTCAAATATTCAAGGACCATCTGGGGAAGAGGAGCATATCTGGTTTATATGAATAGCAGAAGGCAAGTAGAACCTTTCAGGAAGATAGATTCATGTTCAGGGAAAGGAAAACTTTTCTGAGAATAAAACAGCTTCTCTATCAGAATAGTGTCTCCTCTCATTGGAAGCATTCAAGAGAAGTGCAAACAAAGCTCTGTGTGGGATGAAGCACAAAAAGTTCCTACACTGAGCAGGGCTTGGACTAAGACCCTTTCCAAATCTGTGATTCTTTGTCCCGGAAAACAATAGACCTAAATGTTCTTAAAAAAATATTCAGACCATTCCCTAATTCCAGCCGGCCTTCTCCCCAATTCCTCTGGACTTCAGAGGTTTCACTGCATTCCTAACCAGGAAACCTCCGGGGGAAATCAGGATCTCAAAAGTCCTTGGCCATGGGGGGAAATCCAGAAATAGAGCAATAAGGTTAAGCAGTTTTCCAAACTATTAGACCTTTTCATCAGCTGCTCTTCCCATGCCTTTTGCAAATGACCTACTAACTCCCAGAGAGAAAATACTGAGAGCTGAAAAGTCCTCTCTGCAAAGGCTATTACATCCTTCTCCACCCTTTGAATCATTGCACTTCCTGTGGTCTTTCCGTCACCCTCACAGGACAGGAAGGAAGGGAGGCAGGTTGCTGGCCAGCACAGGGAGCACTTCAAAGCCCTCTGGCCCAAGATTCTGAGGACCTGGGAACTATGTAGTATACCCCTAACCACTGAGCAGCCTCAGGCAGATCACTTCCTTTCTCTAGACCTGTTTCATCATCTCTTAGCAGAGAGAGTTTGGTTTACCGAAGTCCCACCTTTCCTTCTTTCTCCAAAATTCTGTAAGATTTCAGGAAGTATTCAGTGCTACACATCTGGTTGTATGGCTCTTATTTTAAAAGTACATTTTTATCTTGCTAAAAAAGGAATAGAACTCATTCTGAAACTTTTAAAAATCTATTAAAACACAAAATGAGACGTGTGTGTATGTGCACGCACTCAGTCGTATTGTACTCCTTGCAGCCCCATAGACTATAGCCCACCAGGCTCCTCTGTCCATGGAATTTTCCAGGCAAGAATGCTGGAATGGGTTGCCATCTCCTGCTCCAGGGGATCTTCCCAACCTAGGGATCACACCCATGTCTCTTATACCTCCTGCATTGGTTTCTTTACCACTAGCACCACGTGCGAAGCCCCACAAAATGAGATAAATCACACATAACATTATCACCTAGAGATACATCACACAGTTAAATGTGATGTTATGCTTTCAGTCTTTGTCCTAAGCATGGCTGTACAAATGGGCTGAAATATATTTTAAAATAAAAAACAGAATTAGATTATTCATAAAATTGTGGGCCCATTGATAATACTTTAATAGATGCCCCCTTGAATATGTTTTATGTATAATATGATCTAGATATCACAATTGCTACTGGCCTGGCAATAGAGTATTTAGCAGTTTTTCGACTTTGGAGTACAAAGTATCATTTCCAGAACATCTGGATCAAGAAATCTGAGTTAGAGCCTAAGAATCTTCATTTTAGCATGATCCCATGGATTTTTCCAAGGACCATATTTTTAGGAATAAGGTTACATAGATAATTTTGTACACTAAGCAGAACTCCTCCTCTCTTGTTGCTTGTGGATGAAAAATATGTTTCTGTACTATACTTGTCTCTTTGAAAGCATGCTTTCTGCACCTGGCCTCTGATCTGCTTTCAGAGCATGGGAAACTAACCATAACTGCCAGGGCAGGGCTTTATCTGCATTGTTAAGTGTCTCTGACCCACCCCGTTGACTTGTGTTAAAATCAGTCTATTCAAGTTATATAGCGACCAATACCTACCATTTGAAAAGTGCAACAGCAGGTTTCTATTCCATAGAGCACCTGTTGTGATCATGATGGCTAATAACTACAGTGTGTTTACTGGGAGCCAGGCCTTGTACTTGGCGATTCTCCTGCATGATCTTGTTTAGTACTCACAGCAACCCTACAAAACAGGTACTATTATCTTTGTCCCCATTTTATGGATTAGGAAAGTGAAACTCGAAGGGGTCAACTAAGTTGCTGAAGATTACAGACCACACTAAAATAAAACCCACATATCCTGAACAAAAGCCCAGTGTTTTACCACTAGGGTAGGCGATCTTTCCCCTGTAGGGGATCAGGTAAGAGAGGAGAGAGACAATGCTAAGAAGAAATTTTTAATGGGTGTTTTATTTGTGTTTTTATTCCCTGGGGATTCTTTTCAGAGAGGTTTGATCAATTTCTGAGCCTTGAAACTAAGGGGCAAGCCTATATCCTCTAGGTAAGCAGTGGCTAAGTGTAGACTAGGAAACCAGATTGCCTGAAATTTGGCAGCATACTCTTTCACCATTATTCAAGCTCGGTTTGAGTGATCTTCTCCCAAGGCCAGGGAGGAGGCAGAGGGTGGCGCTCACTAACAGCACATGGGTTTGTGTGAGTCCAATCACTTTAGAGGCAGGGAGCCCCTGACATCTGGAAAAGGGGTGCCCCTCCCATTTCTCTGCCCAGGTGTGTGTCTGCATCAGAGTCTCCACAGTAGAGAATATCAGGGAAGTATGGGTAATGAGAGAATGCATACCCTCTTAGTGTGCTAAGAAACCCTAGATTCCAAGAGGCAGGCTCAGTATCAAAGTAATACAGGGGCTAGGAGATGACCATCTCTCCTGGCTTGTCTTATTATTTTTCTGGTGCTATGGGGGAAAGGGGGCTCCCTGGTAGCTCAGCAGTAAAGAATCCACCCGCAATGCAGGAGACGTAGGCAAAGTGGGTTCAATCTCTGTATTGGGAAGATCACCTAGAGTGGGCATGGCAACCCACTCCAGTATTCTTGCTGGGAAACCCCTGTGAACAGAGCTTGGTGGGCTATGGTCCATGGGGTCACAAAGACATGACTGAAGTGACGGAGCACGCATGCATACATAAGAAAAAGACTGGAGTTTCTGAATGTGTTCATTTCTCCAGGAAGAGAAAACAGGTTTTTGAAATCACAACAGCAACACCCATGGCAAAGCAGAATTGGATTCCTAGGTAATCCCTGCTTTCTTTCGATCATACCGTGTTGGCTTTGCAGCCTCAGGACTTGTGCCCAGAAGCCACAAGTGCTGTTGGGGAGCTTCCTTCATTATTAGACAATTCTGTCTCTCCACTACTGCCTGGTGTTTCTCTTTATAAAAATTATAGTGGGTGTCTCTAGATACTACAGTCAACCCTGACAAGCTGCCAGGTTTTTATTGTTATGTTTGAGAGCGGTTCACAGTTCTCACAGAATGTATGCAACAGTAAGTGTGTTCTGCTCACAAATATTCAGACTTCCTTTCTTCTTTCAGTTCCCACAGCGTCTTTTTATAAATCCAAATGCTCACCTAGCCTCCTCTCTAAGAGAATCGAGGTTCAGTCTTGAGTGTGTGGTGAGCAGCCTTAGAAATCACTTTCTATGAAATTGTGGAAGAGTTGGTGGTCTCGGTTTAGGTAGTGAGCCTTCTGACATTATTTTATGTTATTGCAGTGGGTCCCAAACCTTACAGAGTCCCAGAATGATTTGGGCTGAGAAAACGCACATTCCTGACCCTCATCCCTGAGATTCTGACAGGACTGTAGTTGGGGGCCAGGAACCTGCATTTTATCACTATTTCCCCAGAGGACTGTGATGCAGATGCTCCTAGGATTGCAGTTTGGGGACCTAGGGATCACACTGTCTTCCTCTCCCCACCCCTCCTGCTCAAGAGCACAAAGTGGAGATGTAAAAATTGATTCTATACAGCTGCATACATTCACAAAAGTAATCATTCTGTCAAATAAACAGAATCCTAATTTCCCTGTGTTATCAAATAAAACAATGTAGTTGAAAATAATTTATAAATGATGAAAAAAGAAAGTTACTGTGAAAGACAGCAATGATAATAAAGTGCATTGAGCAATTAGGCACTTGATTAAAAATGTGTTTGTGACAGCATGGCATCAACATAGTTATACCCCATAATAACATCACTGTCCCAGACCCTCGGCATGTAGACCAAGAAACAGCAGCATAGAAAGAAAAAAGGATCTTGCTGCAGGGATGGACTCTTTGTCCAGTGCTCCTTCCTCTTGGACACTCTGCTATGATTAAGTCAAATCATACTGAGGTCTATCGGAATCAATTTGCCTAATTCACATAAATCCTCCTAGTTAACAGTCTGAAGAGGAACCCACCCAGCTTCAGAGAAGAGGGTGATTCATACACATACATACACCTCCATGGATGCACACACCCAAATAAATACACATAATACACATGGACTTTTACACTGGTGCCTGCACCTGTATCAGCACAAACACATACACATGCATTTTCACTTAGATGTATGGACACGTCTCTGTTCTTCTGTTTATACTCCCAGATGAATGTGTACACAAGTAGTAGGACTACACCCATATCAGCACAAACACATACACACTCACCTTCACTTAGATGTATGGACACATCTTTGTTCTTTTGTGTATACTCCCATAGGAATATGCACACAGGTACTAGGACTACACCCATATCAGCACAAATACATACACATGCATTTTCAATTAGATGACTGGACACATCTCTGTTATTCTGTGTATACTCCCATAGGAATATGCACACAGGTACTAGGACACAGACCTGCTTAACCCAAACATTCTCCCTTAGATAAATATACTTAGGGATTCATAAGCACACTTTTGCATGCTCCAAATGAGAAAATATGTCATGTCACATAATCATGGTCCCATTGCTACCTAAGAACACACAGGTTCCTGTGCTGGCCCTTCTTCCTGGGTAAGTTTATATATACCCCTGATTCAATACATGTCTGTTGAGTCCTAACAAGTGGCAGGAATTGTTAGGTGCTGAAGTTCAGTAAGTGAACAAAAATAGTTTATCTTTGCCCTTATTGAGTTTGTGGTTGAGGGATTTTTTTTTTAATGCATGCAGATTTTTTAACTGTAACAGTTTCTATGAAGAGACTCAGAGTGTTTTGAAGGAATCTGTCTAATTCTGAGAGATTAGTAAACATTCCCCCAAAGAAGTACAGTTTCAGCTGAGAGCTGAAGGAGGTCTAGATAATTTCTAGAAAAGGAGAGGAGGGCAGAACATTCCACTCAGGGAGAAAAGCATGTACTAAATCCTGTAGTGAAAGGAAACCTCATCCCTAAAAAGGACTAAGCAAAGGTCAATGTAGAAAAGATGTACAAAGAGGTGGAGTGTAACAGGACTACACATAAAGGGCCTTTTAAGCTGCATTAGGATTTAGTTATTTATCCTAAAAGCATTTAAAAGCCACTTATATGTTTACAGCAGAGATCAGATTTTGTATTTTGAGAGATCAGATTTGTATCTCTGAAGATATGACTACCCACACAAAAGCATTCTCAATACAGGTAAGTGCACACATATGGGTTCCTATGTACATAGTTTCCTATGTATACTTGTACATTTTCCTAAAATGCATATTTACATGTAAGTATTCACTTGATGGGACATAGATGGGGAAACAGTGGAAACAGTGTCAGATTTTATTTTTCTGGGCTCCAAAATCACTACAGATGGTGACTGCAGCCATGAAATTAAAAGACGCTTGCTCCTTGGAAGGAAAGTTATGACCAACCTAGATAGCATATTCAAAAGCAGAGACATTACTTTGCCAACAAAGTTTGTCTAGTCAAGGCTATGGTTTTTCCTGTGGTCATGTATGGATGTGAGAGTTGGACTGTGAAGAAGGCTGAGCGCTGAAGAATTGATGCTTTTGAACTGTGGTGTTGGAGAAGACTCTTGAGAGTCCCTTGGACTGCAAGGAGATCCAACCAGTCCATTCTGAAGATCAGCCCTGGGATTTCTTTGGAAGGAATGATGCTAAAGCTGAAACTCCAGTACTTTGGCCACCTCATGCGAAGAGTTGACTCATTGGAAAAGACTCTGATGCTGGGAGGGATTGGGGACAAGAGGAGAAGGGGACGACAGAGGATGAGATGGCTGGATGGCATCACTGACTCGATGGTCGTGAGTCTGAGTGAACTCCAGGAGTTGGTGATGGACAGGGAGGCCTGGCGTGCTGCGATTCATGGGGTCGCAAGGAGTCGGACACGACTGAGCGACTGATCTGATCTGATTCACTTGCAAACTCTGCCTCTGTGAACACACCCCTATGTATTTATATGCATGGTATATATAAATCCAGTGGGCATTAGGAGGCAGAGAAACACCTTCCTTGCTGGGTACCACAAGTTCTAGCTAAACCGGCCCCTGGTGCAGGGACAAGGGAAGTGGCGTATCAGATCTGAGCCCTCTGACTTTGGAGCTCTGGGCTTTGCGGCCTGGCTTCATGACTGTACTTCCAGCTCTGCTCCCCCTCTTCTTGGCTCAGAGCACTCAGTGACAAGGTGGGTTTCTTCCAGAACAGGGTAATTCACTATTCTAGGCCCAGGCCAGGAGGGGAGGAAGGGCAGGTCGGGTTGCATAAAGATTGCCTTGTGCCCTCCCAGAACTGTAAGCGGAGCCTCTGCCCAGCTCTAAGCATGAAGTAATCTTTGCATAGAGTCAGCAATCTGAGATATAAACACAAGGATCCACAATCAGACGATCATAATGGGGCTCAAAGTAGTGTGTTCCATCAGCAACCACTGTGTGAAATGGGACATGGAGGAAGAAAAAGAGAAAGCCTCGCAAGAAAGCCTTTTCAAGGCAAGATGTCTGTGACCTTCATTGCCCCTGGCACAGAAAACGCATGTAAATACATATTTACACATACAAATCTTCCTCAAGCAGGTATACCATCTCACAGCCAGTAATTTATGAGCCACAACACCCTGCATTATTTTCCCCTCCAAAAAACTCCAAAGAACTTCTAGAAGTACTAGAAGTACATTTATGCACATTTTGCTCCTGTTTACCAGCCAAGCCAGCAAGGCCCTTGACCAAAGGCAGTGACAGCCTCCAGGGAGATCAATAGAAACATTCATGCAGAATTAAAGACTCATCTAGAGCCAGTATTCTTGCCTGGAGAATCCCATGGACAGAGGAACCTAGAGGACTACAGTCCATGGGGTCCCAAGAGTTGGACACAATTTGGCAACTAAACTACTACTAGACTCTTACACCTATACTCTTAAGGATGTTCCCAAGTGATTTTTTTTATATTCTAAAGACTCCTACACTCTGAGATTTTATATTTTCAAATATGTGCTTGCAAAATGTTTTCCTCCACAATTAAAAGGAATTATATAATATAATTTGAAGCTCTTTTTATTTGCTTCAGTCTATGTAAGGAACAGTCTTCTTTTCTTTCAGTCGGGTGTTCTTTTATGCTACTACAAAAGCAAAGTATTACTTTGCCAACAAAGGTCCACATAGTCCAAGCTATGGTTTTTCCAGTAGTCATGTATGAATGTATGAGCTGGACCATAAAGAAGGCTGACACTGAAGAACTGATGCTTTTGAACTGTGGTGCTAGAGAAGACTCTAGAGAGTCCCTTGGACAGCAAGGAGATCAAGCCAGTCAATCCTAAAGGAAATCCACTCTGAATATTCATTGGAAGGACTGATGCTGAAGCTGAAGCTCCAATACTTTGGCCACTTGATGTGAAGAACTGACTCACTGGAAAAGACCCTGATGCTGGGAAAGATTGAGGGCAAGAAGAGAAGAGGGCAACAGAGGATGAGATGATTGGATGGCGTTGTTGACTCAATGGACATGAGTTTGAACAAATTCTGGGAGACAGTGAAGGACAAGGAAGCCTGGCATGCTGCAGTCCATGGGGTCACAGAGTCAGACATGACTGAGCAAGTGAACAACAGCAAGCAGCAAAGTACCGTATGCATCAAGGACTGACTGAAGACCACAGCACTGTGCCCACGGGGCTGCGGGATAGCAATTCCTCATATTTATCTAGCACTGGGCAGTTTACAAAGGGCTTTTTTATAAGATATTTTATCTAATCCTCTTAACTCTGAGATCAACATAGCTGTTCCCATTTCACAGATAAAAAGATTGAGGTTCAAAACTTGCTTAAGGGCATGGCACTAAGACATAGCAGGGTCTTCATTCTCAGTCTTCATTCTCATATGCAGAAAAAAGTACAAGTTTTTTCACACTCTGGTATCCTCCTAGGACCCAGGGCTCTTCTTGCTGTATTTTTCTGTTTTTTGCTGGAATTTAACTTAAAATTTTAGAGTTAACACTCACCAGCACAGAAACCACAGCTGCTGAGCTGCAGATAAGTGATTACCAGCTCCAGGGACAGTCCCCAGGATGCTTTCAACACTGACAAGCCCTGAGCTTATGTGAGCTCATGCTAGATGTAGGCAGGGCCTCACTCTATCAACTATGACTCAGAGCAGAAGCTCCAAGCCTTCTGGGTTGCTCGTGTCAGTCACCAGATGCACTTTCACCATGTCAGAGCTAAAGAATCACATGTCCTGCTTTACATACATGCCCTCCTGACAACTTAGGGCTCCACTGAGGCTGTCCTTGTTCACTCTGCCTAATTTCTCTTGGATCCGGATGTTCCTGTGGGAAGACCCAGTGTGATTTGCTGCCCCAATCCCACATCCATTGAGCCACAGCCTCGCCTGCTTTTAAAGGCCAAGTTCCACACCTTGATAAAAATTGCAGGTTCCGGGAAATATTTCAATTTCTTGAAAATGGCTTGTGTTGGGTTGAAATTATTTCAGTCAGAGCAATTAAGTGTTCTTGTTTTACACACATATCTTCCAACAGAATTGCCTTCAGCACAGGTGAACTCTATTTAATGGATCTGGGCAAGCTTGCAGTGAATAACAAATCTAACCACAAGGAAAGCTCCCGTTGGCCATCTCTTTTCCACAACAGAGTATAAGCTTATCTGGTTTACTTAGCTTTCTAAGCAATGTGTGACTAATTTGTTCATTCATTCATTCAAAAGACGTTTGAACACTTCTATATGCCAGAACCTGTGATAACTACCAAGGATACAGCAGTGACTGAGGTAGGCATGGTCGGTATTGTTGTTTTCATTTCTTACAATCTAATGGAGAAGGCAGACAATGAGAAGGGAATTATAAATGATGTTTGGATCAAGTTCTGTATACTCACACCAGAAAAACTTAAGTATACTAATGAACAGGAGTAAGGGGTGGGAAATTGGCTTCTGAATTTTGCCAGTACATTCAGAAAGTTATCTACTATCTGTCAATCTCAGACTGGCCTCTAATAATGCATAAAAATATTACTATCACCTCTTTAAAAATGTCTCTGGGAAAATCGGAGTTGATGGTGTCTCACAAAGTTATCGATTGTCGCTATCTTGACCCACCTCTGAAATACTGTGCCCAGTTCTGACGGTCACACATTTTCAAGGGAGCATTTGAAGCCTTTCTAGGCTTGCCAGATTCAACAGATAAAAATATAGGACGTCCAGTTTCAGATAAGCAATGAGTTCTTTTTCATATAAGCATGTCCCAAATATTGCACAGAACATGCTGATACCAAAAGTTATTCACTAGTTATCTGAAATTCAGTTTAACTGGGCACCCTGTATTTTAAACTGACGGCCCTGTTATAGAACCAGAGGGAAGAATGTGAAGAAACCCAACACCCTGTCTCAAAATGAATAGTTGAAGGAGACTGGTTTTTAGCTCAGAGACAATAGTAAGAATCTCGACCTGTGTAGGGAAGCATTTTCCAGTGTTTCTAAAAGTATATATGGAAAATAGTAAAAGTATATACTAGGAGGGGAAAAAAAGATTTTGAGATTAAAAAAAAAAATCAGGAGGTTAAGAGTTTGGGAAATATTGCATGCCCAGTATTTCCATTTTGGAATCCATACTCTGCATCAGCATAGTAAACATTCTGAGCAGCCTTGCAGGAAACATATCTGGTTGACCTGATTTAACCTAGCATGCCCACAGAATGCTATTTATGGGCTTTTGTCTGTTTGTTTTGATATGTTTGTTTTATAGAGGACACCTATTAACACTGTGCAAACTTACTCCACTCAGCACACTTTGGAGAATGCTGGTATAAAATAAAAACATCGTCTTCAAATATCCAAAAGTCTTGCTGAGTAAGAGGGAAGCAGGTTCAGTCTTTGTAAACCAAAGGGCAAATCTGGTCCCAGTGCATGAACACATTTGGGCAACAGATTTTTGACCCAGTTTGAGGGCTAGAACTTTCTAAGAATTATAAGAGTCGTCTGAAAGGTAATGAGTTCCCTGTTCTTGGAGACATTAAAGCAGAAACAAAACTGCCATCCGGGATAGTAGAGGAAACTCTCATTATATGTAGGAAATTCTCCAGGGGTCTGCTATGAAAGGCATATTTACATAAAACACAGAACAGCAATCTGTCTTTAAATCTTTGTCCCACGATGTATATTATACCCTTTCTGTTTCTGAGTCCATCCATCTTGGAGTCACTCTTTCTCTGTTTCTTTCACATCTATGAGCCAAAACCTTCTAGGAGACTGGTCCTCACAAGTTAGTGACCTTTACTGAGATCAGGGCATCTCCATAGTCTCGCCCAGCTACCTTGGGTCCTGGCTTTTGGGAACTCCACTCTGAGCCTCTGGGAGGGCCTTATAAATCTGAGATGTAGCACAGAACTCAGTTAAACTTGGCAGTCCAGAAAAACATGGGATCTGGAGACACCCAGCCCAACATACCTCTAGGACTATGAGACTGCCCTATATAGTGTCCATGGTCCAGTACAGATCACTTCATATCTAAAGCACTCGGCATAATAAAAGACAACAGAGAGTCAGATCCCAGCTCTGCCCCTTCCTGAGTCTATGACCTGGACAAAATGCTGAACCTCTCCAAATGGTATTCCCCTCTGTGGAGAAAAGAAACAACAGAAATGATGACACGTGTACCATAACATTATGAAAATTAAAAGAGATTAAAAGTGCGTAAATGACCCAGCAGAATGCCCAGTACACAGTGGATGTTGAGCAAATGTTTATTTAATGGATGACTGATTGTTACTATTATGGTAAAAAACTTCCAAGTAAGTTAAAAGACTTCTCTAGAAATTCACTAATCAGTGTGCCAAGATTTCAGGCCCCAGCCAAACTGACACACTGGAAATTGTCTCCGACACCTTCCTTTTGAGAATCCATGCTTAAGAACATAAAGTAATGCATTTGTATTAAAGATTACAGTTTTCCTGCCTGTGGTGCTAGGGCCAGGGCAAGAAAGAGCACTGAATGCAGGGGCAGGTTGCCCTGGTTCTTGATTTAAAGGACTGCAACGCATCCATTCTGGATTCCAGTTCTTGTCTATAAAATAAAGAAAGGGGTTGGACTAGGATAGTTTCTAGGTTCCCTTAGCTGTGCCTTTGATTTGGGGCAGTGAATGCAGATATTTAATTGATCCATAGTACTTAATGAAACTAAAGGGGTGTGTGTGTGTGTTACACAAGCCCATGTATGTTTGTACATGGCCACACTGAGTATACACAGGGTGCCTTGAAATCACTTTAAGAGCTGCCTGTTTTTGTGCCTGTCAGTAGATTTGGGAAATAAAAAGTTAGACCTAGAATTAGTTTTGAAGCAGTGATATGAGCTCTGACCTCAGAATGGGGAAAGCTGGGTTCGAATTCCAGCCTGACTCTGCCAGCAAAGCTTGTCTCCACCTATAGGGTGTGATGCTAACCTTCCTTCCCACCTCTTCCTCCCCATCTTTCACGTGAGAGGTTTGTTTCCAGGATCTCCAAGCTTTGTGTCTCTTGGGAAAATGTCTCTGGTCTATTTTTGCTTGGATTTGCATGCTGTCCACAAGGATTATCATCTGACTGACTCAAGTTTTGCTTATTTCTTTTGTTTGACCTGCTCTGGTTTCATAACACAAGCTCTCCAGCCAATTTTAGCCCTTCTTGGATTATGGGAGTGTCGAAGTGAAGGTATTTCAGCATTTGTCACAGTTTCTGCCTAGGATCTGTCTTCCCCCTTCCCCACCCTGCCCCACCCCCTGACGCTCCCTTTTCTTCTGCACAAGCAAAAGTCCTCCCCGTCCCTGGATGACAGGCTAAGTGCAGTCTGGTTTTCACATTAGCTGAGTGAAGGCCCTGGAGTCAGAAATCCTTGGCACATGAGTCACTTTGTCTCTTTGTGCCTCATTTCCCCCAACTATAAATAGGCGGAGTCTCCTGCACTTTCTCATCTCCCTGTGTGTGAGGGCCCCCATGGAGGTGGTTTTTTGAGATGAGGTCTCCCTTTCTCACTGGCAGGTCTGAACATCAGAGCCAGGAAGTATTCTCTAGGAAACAATGTGTCTCTGTCTCTGTGCTTCTCTTGCTTGTGGCCCCCTCCACACCCACTTCATCACTGTCTGAATGAACCTTCTACCACAGAGAACTCAGTCTCTGCTAGAAATCCTTCAGTGGCTCCCTATTCCTCTCAGGATAAAGGCTTCAGCAGATGAGCCCACAAGGAAGCACAGTGGAAACTCACATTGGGAAGTAATGATGCAGCCCACAGTGTATTCCTTCATTCAGTCCTGTGAGGTTCCACAGGCAATGTGCTGGGAATAAATAGAGGAGTAAGACCTGGGCCCTGGGTTTAAGAAGCTTACGCATTTTGTGAAAAAGTATGGAAAACAATAATGTTTTTAGTTTTTAAGTACTGGAAGTGCTCTTAGAAATCACTGACCTTGCCCTACTGCCTCATTTTTACAGTAGTGGAAACTGTAAAATGTCACACAACTGGCAAATTATAAGAAAATGTGTCTTGTAATAGGTCTCCCTGCATCTACTCTGCCTCTGTCACCAGGAATCATTCTGCAGCCAGAGTCATCTTTCTGAGGGCCATGCAACCTTGTCCCTCCATGGGAAAGCTCTCTGTGGCCCCCACTGCAGCTAAAATAGAAGCAGAACTTCTTCCCAGGCCTATGTGTGGACTGGTCCGTGCAACCTGCCTGGCTGTCCCCTCTGACTAGAATGCTCTTCTCCCAGATTGTCAGGCTTCTTTGTGCTATTCAGTCTCACCTCTAAAGACACTGCCTCAGGGGTGCCCTCCCTGACCACACATGCAAGACTGATGTATGACTCCAGTCATTCTCCTTCCCATCCCCTTGACTGGACACATTCACAGCATGGACCACCATCTGCATCATCTTGCATGTTTACTGATTTTTCTCTATTATCTGTGTCTACTCACTAGAGGGTTTGCTGCAGGGGAGCTGATATTTGCTCCTGTCTTTAGCAGAATTGGCTCATAGTTGATACATAAGAAATATTTGCTGAATAACTAAACTAACAAATGAAAACATATTGAAGGAAATTTGAAAATGCAGAACAGTATAAAGAAGTAAATAAAAATCACTCATATTTTCCTTTTCTGGATTTTACTTCTGTTAATATTTTAGATTATTTTTATAGGTTTTTTATGTGTGTGTATATATATACATATATAATAAATAATATATATTTAAAATTTAAGATTATACTAAGTTGTGGTTTATATCCTGCTTTTAAACTTAACTCTATTTTGTATCTCATGTGAATGTATCAAAAGTAATTTAAGCATTTCCCTATTGTTGAATAATGATAATTTAATTTTTTCTAACTGATCTGCTTTCTGCCCAAGCCATTCTGGTAAACTTGGCCTTTAAGATACTTGTGGTAACTGTTCCTTGCCATGAGTAGTTGGCAAGGAACAGGAAATATCCACAGACCAGCTCTCAGTCTTGTCTGTTTTTTGTGACCTCTTTCTGTAGGAATTGACTTAGTTGGTAATCTATTTATTAAGATTTGTGGTTAGTAAACTAAAGAGCTGTGTTTCTACCCCTTCCTGTTTGAAAGATAAGCCTATGTAAGTGTTCACAATTGAATGGAGTAAATGGAGAAATGGAGACAATCAGGGTACATTCAACGCAGACTCAACCCAGGGGTGTTTTTCCTGTTGAAATTAACACTCAGGGACACTCAGGGACAGAAAAAGATTCAATTTATAGACATAAAGTCTGCATGAATTGAAAGGAATATTGAAGATAAAACTTCCTCATTTTAAAGGAAAGGAAACTGAAGTTCAAACTGGGGACAACTCCTTACTCAGGGTCCCATAACAAATAATGGGGGAGCTTCTTTCCACTTCTCTCTCCCCTTTTCCTGCCTTCCTCTGTCCCTTCCTTCCTCTTTTCAGTATTGACATTAGTCTTTCATTAACTAGATTTCAGAAAAGATTACAGAGAGCTGGGAAGGATCTTAGAGATGAACTGCTCCAGCCTTGTCACTGATGAAGATGAGGAAACGGAGGTCTAGACGAGCGAAGGGCGTTGTAGCAGGTCCCATATCAACAGCTTGTGGCTGGGCTAAGATAAGAACCACTTCCTCTTCCTTCTCATCCCTCAGGCCTTCCACTGCCCCAGCTTTGTGGAGCCCTATAAACAGTCACACTTGGCAGCATCTGCTTGTAGGCTTTTACCTTGAGTGCTAAAAAATCCTATTATTCTGCATGAAGAATTGAGAGATCAGAACCTTCAATAAAAGCCAACCAAGATTTACTGAGGACTGGCTGTAAGTGTAGCACTGCAGCAACCGTGCTAAGGATAAAATGTGCATGCAACTAGACATCCCTCTTTTACCATCCGCACTCTATCCAGACTCATGCACCCTCAGAGCACACCAAGCTCTCCCTCATTCTTACCACACTACTCATGGGACCTTTTGATTGTCCCTCTCCCCTACTAGGCTTCCTAAGAGCAGAGGCTCTTTTTCTTTCTTTTTTTTCTCAGCACTCTAATACCCTATGTCACAGATCAGTACCTGGTATGTAATAGATGCTCCATAAATATCTATTGAATGAATGAATAAAAACATAGTCTCTGGGTTAGTTTGCCCAGGCTACCGTAACAAATACCACAGACTAAGTGCTTTAAATAAACATTTTCTCATAGTTTTGGAGACTGGACATCCATGATCAAGTGCCAGCAGAGTTGGCTTCCTCTGAGGTAACCCTTGTACCTTACCACATGACCTTTCCTTTATGTACCCACAGCCCTGGTGCCTCTCTGTGTGTCCTAAATTTTTTTCTTAGAAGGATACCACTCAGATTAGATTAGGGTCCAATCTGACTTAACTACCTCATGAAGGGCTTCACCTCCAAATATAGCCCCATTTTGAGATAAGAGTGTTTAGACTTCAGTGTATGAGTTTGAGGAGTACACAGTTCAGTCAATAACAGTCCTCTCACACTTGACCAGCTCACAGTTTAATGAAAGGGATGGACATGCCCAAAAATGGAATGATAAGACAATGTAATAACTGCTGTAATACAGGAAAGTAGGAGCACTGTGGAGCACAGATGACAGTTAATATTCATAATAGCTGCATCACCAAGCATCTCTGTGTACCATGTACACTTCCAAGCATAGAATGTATTAATTTAATACTTGTCAGGATAAAATTCAGAAAACTTTCATTAGTGCCTGCCATGTCAATCACTATGCTTCAGCCTAGAGGTCTAAATTATACATAAGCTAAGATCACAGTGGACATACTCATGCTGCTTAATAAGGAAATGCACACACTCGTATGTCTAGATACTGTCCTAGTCCATTTCTGCCATGTTTACAGCTCCCACACTAGTTATTACTCACCAGCCAGGTAATTTAGTCTGTGCCTAACCAGGAAAATGGGAATCACTTTAGTCTTTGCACATGAGAAATTTCATACGGGTACTGTCATGATCAGTACTTTGCAGATGAAAACACTAAAGCATAGTCAGCATGTAGCTTTCCACATGTCACATACCTAGTAAATTGCAGGCCCAGAGCTCAAACACACTTAACCTGGCCGCTACGTCCACCTTTTAACCAGGAGCCCACGTTGCCTCTTCATGACAAGTGATCATATTCTTTTTATCCCATCAAGAGGAGAAACATCAGATCCCCGCAAAGAAAAGGAGGGAAATTTAAGCTGAGTCTTCTCACCATAGTGAGGTGAAGAGAACAGAGAAGAGAATTGCAAATAAAGAATGCAGGATTAAAAGTCAAGGGCTGGAAGGAGCTGGCTGAGCAGGCAGCATAGAGGGCTGGTGGTGAGTGAGGCTAGAAGATAAGCTGGGGTCAGACCAGGTGAGGTCTTGTTTCATATGATCATAAAATTGACCTTGATTCTCCAACCACTGACAAGCTCTTGGATATTTTAGCAAGAGATTAACTAATTAAATAAGATTAACTAATCTTATTTTTTCATTTTACCAAGAAGGAAACCAAGGGCCAGAGAGAAATGACTTGTCCAGGTCAGTGGCAAAGATGACACAAACAGCAACTCTTCCAATCCCAGCCCTTTTATACTCTGTTAAACTTTGCCTATATAAGCATATGAAAACTAACATAATTAGATAAAACATTTTTTTCCTGTTTTTTCCATGATTTCCATCCAGTTTTCATCCACTTTTTTTTTTTGGTCAATTATGTATTTTTCCAAGTTTCAACTCATTAATATCTTACCATCTGAATTGACTACTGTGGTTCAAAGTCAGAAATATCCCATAGAAATTGCAAATAACACAGTTTCCTGTGTGGCTTTACAGTGTCGCCGAATGGCTCACTGGTACACCTTATAGACTAACAGGACCTATACATAGAGATATAGAGGTAATGGCTGGGTTTGTTTTAGCAAACAAATATATTAGGTCAACAAGCATTTACTGGTGCCTGCTGGGTGCCAGGCACTGTGCTAGAACCTTAAGACCCAAAGCTGTATAAACTCGGTTCCCAAATGAAAAGGCTCTCACCGTTTAATGATGAAGTGTGCACACATACAAGTATAATATACAGTCTCAAGCTATTTCTGCTATGCCTACAGCTCCTCATAGTAGTGATTACCCAGCCAGAGGAATCAGGCTGGGTCCAATCAAGAAACGGAAACCACCCTTGATCTTTCAAATAAGAAATTTAATATAAGGAATCAGATGCACAGATGATAGAAGAGCTGCAAAGCCAAACAGGGGATGCTGAGGAATCAGGGATTAACAACAGCAGGAAGATGCTGCTGCTCCTGGGTTTGGAGAGACCCAGGAGAATGTGGTGGTATAAGATCCCAGCAGCAAGGGCACTTATTTGGCAGGAACTTGAGGCACAGAGTACATGAAGCCATTTGTCAAAGATAACACTGGAGGCAGAAAGAGAGGAGAAACAGCCACTTCTCCCCTCCTCACCTCTAGTTTTCTGTCATAGATTCCCATTAGCCAAATTTTCCTTGAAGCAACAGCGGGGGAAACCTTCAGCGTGGAGATCCCTGTGATGCAGAGCAGAGCCATGGAAATATGCAGAAAGAAGTGGAAAGCAAACAGGGGCTGATAGGCACCCCAGGTGACCTTGGGCAAGTCACTTCATCTCTCAGTCTTTGTTTCCTCATGGGCAATTTGAGAAGAATGATTCCTCTCACATTTGTTTACGAAACTTACATGAAATAAAATCTGTGAAAGCACTTTATAAGCTTCAAAAGGCATGTGTACAAACGTAAGGACTTTTATTATTGGTTTTTTAATCCCAAGTGTCTTGGACTTTAGGCTCTGCATGGGGGCGATGGGAATATGATGGTGTTCAGGTGTCACTGGGAACTTCATAATGCCTAGTTAGCCACCTAAGTAGAAGGAAGTAGCTCTGCTTTTTACTGCTGGCTATTTCAGTCTGTCACTCTGGTCCATCAGCCTTTGAAATCTCTAACTGATTTTGAATAAACTGGCACATAACCAAAAGGGTATCAGAGCCTGCTCTCAGTTCTATTTGGGGATCTCTCTGTGGTTTTGAAACAAAAAGTGACAAATAAATAGGACTCTAGAAATTACTGCAAGATCATTTGTTCCACAATTTTCATTTTACACAGGACCAGAGAAAAGATGGGGCTTGCACATTGTCACATGACAAATTCTTGGCAGAAACAGGCATGGCACCCAAGAGAAGTCGCTCTCCTTTTTTTACACATCCTCCCTTCCTTGGAACTTCGGGTTTCAAATTAATCTCAGATAACAGTTTGTACTTTCAACTTTTCCTTCTTCTTTTTAAGTCTTTAATCTCCTTCATAATAATCTTTGACAACTCAATTTCATGGGCTTCTTCCTCTGTACTCAGCTGATTGTTAACAAAAGCTGAGTACTAAGCCATATCTATTTTAAGTTGAGAGGGTGTAAACTTGTCTAAATAACTCAATTTCCCTTTGATATCAGGCATAAGAGAGTACCATCACAAATTGTTTGAGATCAGCCTTTCTGCCAACCTCAAGGCTTCTGGGGAAAATCATAAAGTATGATCCCTTCCTTTCTGCTTTTTTTGTAACCATAAAGTAGAGGTCATGGCCAGAACATCTATCTAAGCATCAAAGCACTCTCATCAGGCTCAAGAGAAAGGCATTAGTTTTTACCAATGGCAAAAGGTGGTGTGACTCTCTTGGCAAGAATGGTCCTATGTTCTGTAACATTTAATGTATCTCAATTGTGGATGTATGTATGTCAGTGGATGAAAATTTAAGGGTTTATTTCTCACTGACAAGTGAAGAGATTGTGCTTTCATTCTCTGTAAGTTCCTTTCTGGTGCTGACATTTAAGAAATCAGTATCCCTCTACCAAAGAAGGCCTATTATGGTAACAGAGGCACTAAGATAGTAATAATCCCCTGAGTGACTCATGGAATTCCCAGTGGCCCAGTGTGAATTGACATTTTAATGGTGCAGAGTTTGGGCATCTTAAAATGTCAGTTCTGGAATAGCATCGGTCATCATCATTCACTATGGGTGCATTGAGGAGTCTGGGACCTGAAGGTTATGGATATCCATTCACTGGTTCTTTAACAGAAGTTTGTTGTGCCTGTGCCATGTGCCAAGCACTGTACTAGATCCTAGGGTACAGAAACCAATAAAACAGATGAGGTATCTTTACTCAAATATGCTAGTGGGGCACGAGGTGTGATAACAAGGAAACTAAAACACAAGCAAGATAATTACAGTCTGTAATAACTGTTTGAAAGTTAGTAAAAATATATCATGGATTCATTCATTTTATTTAATGGCTATTGAATAATTTGGGATGGGGAGTGACTCTTTGCAGAAGCAGCAAGTAGAATCTGAAACTTGAGAAGAAAGCAGCTGTAGAAACCAGGAGGTAAAAAAGCTGTAGGCAGAAGGAATAGTGTGTGCAAAGGCCCTGAGGCAGGAAAGACTCAGGAGAAGGCTTTAAGGAGCGGAAAGGGGACCAGTATGGCTGGAAGGTAATAAGAGAAAAGTAATATGAGGAGTGTCTGGGACCATGTTGGTCTCATGGGCCCTTGTAAGGCCCTTGTAATGGCATCACCGACTCGATGGACATTAGTTTGAGTAAGCTCCAGGAGCTGGTGATGGACAGAGAAGCCTGGCATGCTACAGTCCCATGGGGTCACAAAGAGTCAGACACGACTGAGTGACTGAACTGAAGGCTCTTAAGCGAGTAAGCAACTTGATCTCCAATTTCTGTTTCTTAAAGACCCCTCTGACTGCAGGAAGGAGAATGTATTGTAAAAGGCAAAATGAGGCCATTTAAACAGCCCAGATCAAAAATAAATAAATAAATAAATTTATAGACAGAACTAGTAAAAATGGAGATGGAAAGAAGTGGAAGGATTTGGAGTATGTCTAAACATAGATCCTGTTAAGACTTGCTGATGGCCTGGATATGGAAACTAAGATCAGAGGACCCAAAGGAAATGTCTAGGCTTTTCAGCAACTGGGTGAATTGATGTTCTCTTATTGATGTAGTAAAGGAACATTAGAGGTGGTTGGGACTAGAGAGACCTATTTACTGCAAAAGGAAACGGAGCTCTAGGTTGGAGAGTGGATAGGTATATGGATGGCACAAGAATTGGAATATTAGCAAATGTCATCTATGCCTTAAGAGAAAGTGAGACCTTGAATTACTTTATAGCAGTGATAGTCAATGGGTGTGATTTTTGCCTCTAAGGGACATTTGCAATGCCTGGAAAGACTTATGGTTTTCATAATTTGGATTGGGGGAGCAGCAGATTGAGGTCCTTCTGGCATTTAATGGGTAGAGGTCATGGATGCTGCTAAACACGTTTCAAAGCACAAGACAGCCCCCATAACAAAGATTTATCTGGACCAAAATATCAATAATGCTAAGGCTGAGAACCCTGCTTTACCAGTTGCTTTTTAAAAAAATTTATGTAAATGAATGTCCAGGGAAGAGGGTCCCATATTTGTCAGTCCAGAAGAACTGTTAGGAAGGAGCCTGGACTTGCTTCTGTGGCAGAGACTGACAGGAGCCGGTGAGTTTGAGGCTTGCAGAGTTTCCCTGGGCATGGGGTAGGGTCCCTAGGAGAAGGTTCTGAGCCCTGGGGGCCTGGCAAGAACAAAGCATTGACTGAATTCAACAAAAAGCACTGCACCCACAGAGAGGCCAGGTGGATGTTCTGCCAAGTGAGAATCTCTAAACAAGTAGGAAGATTGACAGGGAGACTTCCTTTTTGATGCAGCAGTTAAGACTTCATGCTTCCACTGCAAGGGGTGCAGGTTCTATCCCACATGCCACAAGCTGGGGCCAAAAAAGGCCCTAAGCCAGACTAATTTAATAACTGTCTCTGGGCGAGGGGCCTATGTATATGAGTAATTTTAAAACTTCACCAGGTACTGTCAGGTGGGGCCAAAAAAAAAGAAGATTGATGGAGTTGAGTCTTGGAGAAATCAAAGGTTTCCAGAGGAAGAGAAGGAGGCTAGGGACCCTAAAAGAAGTAGAGAGGTAGGGAGCAGGAACAGACACCACCACCCCAACACACACACCATGAATTTAGACTTCTTACAGGTGGTTTCCGGGTTTCCCAGGTGGTACAGTGGTAAAGGATCTGCCTGTCAATGCAAGAGACACAGGAAATGCAGGTTCAATTCCTGGGTCAGGAAGAGTAGGAAATGGCAAGCTACTCCACTATTCTTGCCTGGAAAATTCCACAGATGGAGGAGCCTGGTGGGCTACAGTCCATGGGCTCACAAAGAGTCAGACACAACTGAACGACTGAGCACTCACACACAGGTGGTTTCCAAACCTGAGATGCTCTAGAGTCTGCTGGTTCTGCCCCAGGACAGTACCTGGGGAGGTTTTAAAAGGACTCATACTTAGACCCCTCACTCAGAGACAGTTATTACATTGCTCTGGCTTAGGGCCTTAGTACTGGAATTTTAGAAAACTCTTCCAGGTATTCCAGGTTGAGAACAAACATTGACACCACGACGCCTCCAAGGCCAGGCAAGTAAAGGAAATGGGGGACAGGACAGGCCCCACTTCAGTGGGTAGCCTGTGCGCAGCTACAGCCCACTGTTGCCTTGTAGAAATCTGGGCTTATTGTTGCCAAATCTCCCTGTCTTCTTTTCTGCTTTTATTTTTATTTTTTTCCCAATAAGCCTGAAATCCAGATTTTTTTTTCAATGTTGCTTCCAAATATCTTAAAATTCCATGACAAACAATACATGCATGCAGAGTACATTGGACCCTTGGCTGTCATTTGGGAACATCGAGTCCAGTACAGTGGTTTTCATGCTTTTTTAAAAGAAGTTCTTAAGATATAGGTTTTCTCCAAACAAGTTATAGATTAAATAAATCCAAGCAGAGCTTTGGACAGATCAGGGGAGAGATATAGCCTTTCTTTCCAGCCCCAGGCAGTTCTTATAGCTTCAGAGTGAAGGCCCTCTGGTTCTGAAGACCCTCTCTTGTTCATTTACCAGATAAAGAAATCAAGGCCCTTCAGGACACAGTCCCTGAGCAGAACCAGCCTTATGGGCCCATTTGAAAATGTGTGGTGCTTAAAGTTGTCACTGTGATGAAGCAGACACTCTACTGGCATTTGGTGTCTGGGAACCAGGAACGCTAAACTTCCTGCAATTTTCAGAAATCATTCCCACACAAAATGCCAACAGTTTGCCTTCTGGGTAACAAAGCAGAGATCCAGAGAAGGAACACCAGCTGGCAAAATCATGGCAAGTGCACACTAGAATATTGGGCCTTGCCCCACAAGCTTGGGACTTTCAGTTGTACCCATAAAGAGAGGTCACTGTCTGGGGTCAGGTTGGCCTTACTCCAAAACACAAAGGAGAAAGGGATATTTTAAAAGTTAAAACCAAGTGACCTCCTCAGATGAAGTAGTAGGTACTACATAAAAAGCTAAGTGTCAGACTTTGACTCTGAGAAAGGAGATGGAGGTATCCGGGCTGGAGGCCAGCGGTCACCACTAGGAGGAGGCAGGTCAGCTGCTACAAGAAGCGGAGGTGCCGGGAAATGCTGGAGGCAGGGCAGTCATGCAGGTTTGCTGGCCCCAGTGGTCATTTAATCCCTAGGCCAAAATATGCCAGGTTCAAAAATAGGATGTGGGAGCAGAAGGTGAAAGAAGGGTGTTCCCCAGCACTTCAAGGAAAGTAGAGCCAAAAGAGAGTTCATCCTCTATTTTTGTCATCATAATGCCACATGTTACACAGTTTTCCCACTTATAAGATCATTACTGCAGAATTATCTTCTCAACAACAAATGGGTAAAGGCAGACTTACCCACATTTTATAGCCAAGGAGATGGAGTGCCTCAGTGGCACTTATATGATGCCTTCCTTTTAAAAATATGATTTTGTTTGTTCATGCTCCAATAATCAGTCTTGTGGGGAAGGTCAGGGGAGGGATTCCTAGTCCCAGTCTTCAGACCAAAAGTTTTCAAACTGGGAAGGGTATCAGAATCATGGGGAAACTTGGTAAAAACACGGTAAGCCCTATTTTATTTTAAGAAATTTGGGCCTCTGTTCTCTCTCTTAGAGCACTTACTCACCAACACCAAACCAGTCTAAGCCAGCTCAGTGAGACAATTTCACTTTTCATGTACTTTAATGTCACAGCAACGCCACAATTACTATATGGGTTTTTAAATGTTTAGTGTCTCGGCTGATGATGGAGATGAGACAACATCCAGTGGTGTGTTAGTAAGCTGACTCTTGGTGAGAGGAGAGTGCTTGGTTTGTAGTATACCTCTTTCCATGGGGGAAATACTCCTACCATGGCCATGGCATCACTGAACGTGGAGTTGAGAAAGAGATGCACACAACCAACTGTTCTGAGACGGTATGAGACTGCTGCAGCACACATTTCTATGTTCCATCTCCAAAGCTGGGGAATCTTTCCCCTAAAATATCTAGAGCTAGGACATGGGACAGGTCCATGGGGAAAACAAGGAATGTATATTCAAGGACAGCATCATTTTCAGTGGCAAGAATATTGCTCCCACTATTTTATCACAGTCTTTGAAGGACAATAGACATGACTTTGAATCCCAATTTTGTGATTGGCTGTGTGACCCTGGAGGAGCCTGAACCCTCTCCAGATCTCAGATTCCTCGTACCTAAACTAGGAACAATAACACAGTCTTCATAGGGAAAACTTAAAGGCTACAGGATATAAGATATAGATTATATATATACATATAAAATATAAGCTAGTACTCCTCAGCAACTAGTGATAATGAATGTTCATGCTCTCCCTTTCCTCTCCCATATGCCTCACATTTCAGACTAAAAAGACCCCATAACTCTTCCCACAAAAGACTCAATTAGGGCAGTCGCTTCTCCGGGCAAACCACAGCCAATTGAAGTGGAAACCATCTGCATCCTTGCCTCTTGACTCAGAATGTCTGGAAATTTGTCATTGGACTACAGTCTCCCCATCCCCACTCCTATTCTCAAAGTATACACAAGTTGGTTTCCACAGACCAACCTGGAAGCCAAGCTGTGGAAATTTAGCATATTTGCATTGCAGTGATTTTGTCATTGTCACTTTATATGCAAAAATTTTAACAGAGAAGTCCAAAGGCATTTTGCTTAAGTCGTCTGGGCTTTAGACTGGGGCTGACCCTGCAGAAAGTCGCCTTCACCATTCTGCTACAGATGAAAAAACACTGAAGCTATGGATTATGTCTCTGCATGCTCCTCCCTTCACACCAGCTAAGGTGTTTTCCATTTCTCTTGGCGGGCTCAATTTCCCACATGTTCTCCTAAGCTCTTCCTCTTGCCTCCCCAGGGCTTCTCACAACAAACCTATGTGCTTGGGCGGTGGCGAAGGTTGGGGCTGCTGAAATGTGCACCGGATATGCGTCTGTCTTTTGTTTATCAGCCCCAGCCTGGCCCCTGTGGCTGGAGCAAAGGGCCTGACTGTTCAGGTGACCCTGGTCTGCCTGCGACCTGCCCCTCTGGCCTGAGGACATGGAACCTTCCTCTCAGCTCTGCCGTTCATTTACTGCTCTGGGTCCCAGGCAAAGACCTTCCCCTCTGTCCCTCAGTTTCCCCATCTCTGAGGAATGGTGTCTTTGTTTCACATGGGACATGGTGTATTTTACATCAGTCTTTTTACCTGTGGTTTCCTGTTTAACCGCACTGCAACCTGTGACAGAGAGACCTGTGACAACTGGGAAGGTTGGACTGCACCCCAGGTCTGAACCCCAAGTCCAGAAGTTTTGCCCTACTCCCAGCTGGCTTTTTTTAAATAAAACTTTATTGTTTAAACTAAAACTTTATTTTTATAGAATATTATATTTAAATTTCTGTATACACGCCAGCGTGCTCACTACCAAAAGTTTAGTATCCTTTCATCACCAAACAATTGATACCATTTACTCACTTTGCCCTCTTCCCAGCCCCTCCCTCTTCTCTGGTAACCAGTACTCTGTGCTCTGTATCTATATGCTTGTTCTTGTCTGGTTTGGTTTGTTTATTTTTTTTTAATATATTCTACATATGAGTGAAATTGATAGTGTCTGTCCTTCTCTGTCTGACTTAGCATAATACCCTCAAGATCCAGTCCATGATGTGCCAAATGGATTTTTCATTCAAAGGAGGAGGCTAGGCTGAGGCACCAAGTCAAGGGCTCTGTTCCACTGTGCATGACTTCCTCATTGCCTTGGCCTCTCCCCAACTTCTCGCTGCCCTTCTCTTCTATGAGAAGCTGCTTTGCTACCTGAGAGCCTTTGGTGTGGCTGGGCACGCCCAGTTTGTGTGATGTGAGCCTCATATTGCAAACAAAGAGTTATGTAGGAGACATTCAGCCTTTAAACTCCCCATCTGAGTCCCAGGTTAGAAGAGCCATCACAAATTTTTCTCTTTTGTGCACATGTATCCTACCACCAAACACTCTTTTGGGATACAGGATGTGTGTGTGTGTGTGTGTGTGTGTGTGTGTGTGTGTGTGTGTGTGTTTCCTTTCTTTCTAGTTCATTTTGGCAGAGTGGAGAAAAGGTAAAGTATTTGTGAAATTCATCAGTTCCACAGACACCTGGGCTAAGTGTGGACCACAGAGTTAACTTGTTTGTCCCATGTGATTGCCACTTAGGAGAGTAAAGATGAGGGTGCTTAGAATCCAAAACACATTTTTTAGGTGAGGGAATTTCCCAGCATATCCTGAAACATTCCTAGCCCCTACCCTGCTTTTTCCACCAAATAAAGATTTCTCTGACCTCTCTAGCTGGGATGAATTTCTTCATCCTAAATGCAAACCCCACCTAAAATCTCAGTGACCATGCTTCTATTTAGCACTTCATCATTCTCTGTATCGCTTATCTGGTTCTCTTGGTAGATTATAAATTCTTCCAGTATAAAGACCACTTCCTAATCACACTACCACCAGCACCATTACCCAATACCTAATAATAATATTGATAGGGCTTCCCTGGTGACCCAGTGGTAAAGAATCCGCCTGCCAGTGCAGGAGATGTGGGCTTGATCCTTGGTCCGGGACTATCCCACAGGCCATGAGACAGCTAAGCCCATGTGCCACAATTATTGAGGCCACGCTCTAAAGCCTGGGGGCCGCAACTACTGAGCCCACGTGCTGCAACTACTGGAGCCCAAGCACTCTGGAACCTGTGCATCACAACTAGACAGCAGCCTCCACTCACTGCAACTAAAGAAAAGCCCGTGCAGCAATGAAGACCCAGCACAGCCAAAAATAAATAAATACAATAAAAATATTGATAATAATAACACCAGCTTCTATTTATCAAATGCTTATTCTGTGTCTGAGACTAGTCAAATAATCTCTAATTTCATTTTGCACCAGCCTACCGAGGTAAGTAATATTACTATTCTCATTTAAGTAACTATCCAAGGATTATGGGGGCTTCCCTGGTGGCTCAGTGGTAAAAATCCTCCTGTAACGCAGGAGACACAGAAGACGCTGGTTCGATCCCTGGGTCAGGAAGATCCCCTGGAGGAGGGCATGACAACCCACTCCATTATTCTTGCCTGGAGAATCGCACAGACAGAGAAGCCTGGAGGGCTACTGTCCATAGGATCGCAAAGAGTCAGACACAACTAAAGCAACTAAGCCCCCAAGCACCAAGGATTATGTAGAAGTAAAAGGAAGACCCAGGGTTTTCAACATAGGTTTATCTTAAATTCTTTAATTCCCAAGCTGGTGTTCCCAACTTTTAGGATTTTCTGCCAACAGAGTAGTTGGGAAAATAGACCCTCAACAAGGGAATTCCAACCTTGTCTTCCTAAGAATCAGCATTGTCTGAACAGAAAGAACCTTCACTGTCATCTCACTGATGAGGGAATTAAAGCCAAAGAGGGCAAAGTGAGTCAGCTGAGGTGCCCTGGCCAGCCAGTTGGTAGCACAGCACAATAGCCAGCACTCGCCATTTCCCGTGCTGCCTGCAACTTCTCTGCCTCTTACCTTCCTAAAGAGTTTTCCGGGTACGGGAATTGCTTGGTATTGGAATACTTAAGCAGGAAGAGGGTGTGGACACAAAGGTATGTCATGCCCTGTGATCACTCTGCATAGGAAACCACCCAGCCTCCCCGAAGCTTTATTTTCCTGAAAAGTTGTGTGTAGATCAAATGCTTACTTTCCCATTCCAGTAAGTCAGCCTCCAGAGTGTGAGTCAGTCTGGTTTGTGGCAGGAGTCTATGCCCAGACTGTCTTTGCGTTGGCTGTCATTAACCTTATGTATAATTGTATGTATATGGACTTTACATACAGTATACAGTCCATATACAGATACTATATATTCAGACGTAATGTGTGTATATATGCATGTATGTATATTTTATATACATATATTCTGTCATTTTTAAGATTGCATACAAGTACTGCATTCCAGACTCTTTTGTTGATTAAGAAGGCTATTCCATTTCTTCTATGGGATTCTCGCCCACAATAGTAGATACAATGGTCAACTGAGTTAAACTTGCCCATGCCTGTCCATTTTAGTTCACTGATTTCTAAAGATTTGAAATTCACTCTTGCCGTTTCCTGCTTGACCATATACACGTTTTATACATATATATATACATATATATATAACACACATATATAAAACCTCATGAAATTATTTTCTTTCATTGTAGTCTGTGTCCCTGGGTTATTGTTTAGCCCACTATCGACATTTCATACCAGATAACTCTTTGTTGTGGGAATTGCCCTGCACACTAGGATGTTTAACAGCATCCCTGGCCTGTATCCACTAGATGCCAGTAGCGTCTCCTCGCCCTCCACCATAACAACCAGAAATATTACCAGACATTGCAAAATGTCCCCTGGCAGAAAAGTGTGCCCTGGTTAAGAACCACTGATTTAGCCTCCTGTCTTCCTTAGTCCTGTGGTAGAGAGAGGGTTGCTAACTGGTGAAGAGAGCAACTATCCAAGACTTCAGCTAGGATTTACACAGTAAGGTGCCCTAACCTGCAATACGAAAATATTCTTACGGCTTCCATGTGTTGCATGCGTGTGCCCAATAAGTGATTTAGCACACAATCCTCACAAGAACCCTGTGGGGCAGTTATTTTTTTCCCCCACATTACAGAAGGAGAAACCGAGGCTCAGTGTAGCTTGTCTAAAAAGTCACATTCATGTAGGTGTTTCTAACCAATGGGTCCAGTTCATGCTAGGTGCATGCTGCAATCTCTTAGGTGAGTGGGGCAGAAATAAAGCTTCAGAACCACTCCTCTGTGTTCTTCCTCTTGTTGTTACCAGAATCACTGACCATCAGGGTTGAAACAGACCATCAGGATAATATATCTAATGAGATAGTAACCTGATGATTGTGCAAATAAATGAGTAGGACAACTATAGGGAGTACTCAGATGGAAAGGTGCATGTAACTAGGGAGGAGACCTGGTCTGGGGTCAGCATAAGCTTGTGTAGAGTGGGTGAGTAGTAGTTAGTGGGTAAAGTGAAAAGGAAAATGTTACAAGCAGAGAGATCCCTAAAGTGACAGGAAGGGGCACCATGACCCAGGCTGGCACTGCAGAGGGATTTCCTAGGGTTGGCAGAAGCTCACTGCAGAAAGGGCACAGGATACAGGGACTTGGAAGTCCTATAAGGGTGGTCGAGAGTGAGGAGGAGTGACTGTGATAAAAATCACGCAACGTCATGCAATACCACCTCCCATTTTATAAAGTAAGAAACAGACCCAGAAAAGTAACTTGTTCCAGGACAATGAGGGTGATCACACGGGTGATGTGAGAACTCAGATATCTTGCCTCTGAGTCAATGATGTTTCAAGGTACAATAACATCTCCTTCAGGTTCCCTGGCATTGCCTGTCCCCCCTGCACCCCAGAAGGAGCCCCCCAGCTCTTGGAACTTTCCACTTTGCCCTAAAGAGAGGTGAAGATGCTGGCCTAAGTCCATGTGTACCCTGAACACCGTTCACAGGACCATGCCACAGGAATGATATCCAACAAAAGACAAGTTCATGCTTGGGCTCAAGTACTGGATCAGGAACCAGGAACCCCTAAATAACTCATGAACACAGAAGAAGTTACAAAATAGTTGTCCACAACTGGGATCTGACTCACAGGTATGTTTTGTTTGGCCAAGAAATGCTTTCACATGTTTTTGAAATATATTGCCACCATTTAAAATTAGATTTCATATAAGATTCAGATTTTTAACCTGCATGACAACAATTTCCTGGAGCTACTGCATACGCCTCCTCACTTTCTGCAGGTGACCACCTGTCCACTCTGTTTCATCCATCTGCTCTGTGGACCTGAGCTGAGCTGACCTGCAGCGCCATGTACCTGCCCTAGCCTGCACTGCAGAGTCCCACAACAATCCTTCAAAGATCTGCAGACAGTGACCTTGGAATGGCCCCTCAAGTTCTCTGCCCGCAACTGAAACTCTCCACACCAGTTCCTTCAGTTGTCCCTCCTTTGCTTCTGGCAGTAGTGTCCTCCCTGTCCTGTTACTCTCTCTGACCGCACTCCCGTGGTCAGCGTCCCTCTTAAAGGGATACATTCAGAACAATGCTCCCTAGGGTGCGGGGCTGACCCAAGCAGAGGATTTAAAAGAAGTTTTTATATTACACACTACTAATTTTTATCCTGGCAAACAGACCAGCAAGAGTATGCCAACTTAAATTGAAAGTAGCCTTCAGCAAGCAAAGCTCACGCTCTCTCTCTTAAGACTCCAGCTAAATAGAGTAATACCTGGGGGAAGAACATCAAATCATTTCCTGAGACTCTATGTGGGCATACCTGGAACAATGTGGGAGGAATGACAAGCATCCTGAAACAATTTTTCATTTGTAAATATAAGCACTGAGAAGAATCTAAGGAAAATAATTGTAAAAGCCCTTGTAAAATGAGTGATCTAACTGGCTATCTGAGGCTACTGCTGGTTCTCTCTGCTCTCACCGTGAACCTGGGTAGACTCCTTTTGCCCTCTGAAGTTAAAGCTGCATGGGTAGGAAGCAAGAAGACTAATGGTGCTTGTAGGAAAAACACTACCCTTACTCTGGGGACTTTCCTGGAATGGTGATCATTTACTTAACACTCCCTTTAAAACTGACTTCAACCCTAGTCATAATTTTTTAGCTTATCCTCATCCTAGAACATTTACATTATCACAGGTGTGATGTGTTGACTATGATTCTAATGCATATTAAAATGAATACTCAGAAAAAAAACTTAAAATAAGATTTGTCTGCATACCACCTAATTATCTTATTTGCATACAACACTCTGGGAACATCAAACTTTGGGTTCATGAGTATACTTCAGGAATCCCTTGAATACCCTAAAACCGTATACTACACTGTATGTGGGGAGAGGGGGGATTTTTGTTGGAAGAGATTGCATAAATTTGGTGTGATGCTCAAAGTTCTGTTCTGTAGAAAAGCTGAGAACTAGTGCCTCCAGTTGTATCCCCAAGAACCTGTCAGTTCTTGAGCAGGGACTGCGCGAAAGGACTACTGCTACTGCTAAGTCACTTCAGTCGTGTCCGACTCTGTGTGATCCCAGCCCACCAGGCTCCCCCGTCCCTGGGATTCTCCAGGCAAGAACACTGGAGTGGGTTGCTATTTCCTTCTCCAATGCATGAAAGTGAAAAGTGAAAGTGAAGTCCATCAGTCGGGTCCGACCCTCAGCTACCCCATGGACTGCAGCCTACCAGGCTCCTCCATCCATGGGATTTTCCAAGCAAGAGTACTGGAGTGGGGTGCCATTGCCTTCTCTGGGGCAAAAGGACAGCAGTTTCTAAATAGCCAGCCTGGAGCTCTTTTCAGCAAGTTTCCTCCCATCCTCCCTCTTAAATGTCTTCTAATTGATTGAGGAAATACAAATCAGTTCCTTGGTGGGGTGGGAGTGGGAGGGCTTCACTTGGACCTGAGCCTGGGAATTCGACAGAGTGCAGCCTAATCCCGGCTCCTTCTAAGTTCTGAGTGGGTGCTGGAGTGACAGCACCCTGGAGAAAGAAGCAAGGCTTTGCTTAAAGTGACTTTGTAAACACTTGGTAAAAGCCTGCAAAACCTGAATCACACTGAGTACACACAGCTTCAGCAGATCACTCTTTTCTTTTCGGAAGATGTTCAGTTCTATGGCTTGTTGCAGGGAAAGTAGCAAGAATTAGAAAGCCTCTCCCTCCAGCACTGCTTTGCCTGGCGGAACTCCCTGCTGTTTCTCCACCTGCTTGTTTTGCAGCTTTTCAAATTTCCATATGTCTGACCTGAATTAAGTGCCTTTGATGGTCTGATTGTAGGAAAAGACCCATGACTTTCTCAGGCTCTGTGAGTGTACTGCTCCAAGCAGACCAAATATATCCCATAGTAACCTTGATCCTACCCTGGAGTCTCTGGACAGGGAGTTTCCCAAGAGGAGAGGCAGAGTTGCTCATCAAAGAGCAACTAGTGGATATGCAATAAACGTTGAATGAATGAATGACAGCTACGACTAGGGGCAATTATATGTGCCATATACAAGGATGGAAAAGGTAATCAAAGAAATCTTCATAGTAGAGATGATACTTGAACGAGACCTTGGGGTTGGGTATAATTTTAATAGCACAGGAAGATGCTATGATATGATTAAACAAAGCGGTTCTGGAATCTGGCCTCTGACTGGTTTTGAATTCTGATGCTCCCATGTGCCTATTGTGTCCTTGTGCGAATTTCTTAACCTCTCTAAGCCTGAGAGTTCTCACTTACAAATCAGCGATAAGGACTACCTGAGCATGAAATGAGAAAAACCACCTAGCATACTTAGCACAGAGCCTCAGTAAATGTCAGTATTGTCAGCAGCCCACATCAGAGAGGAAAGCAGAGTGTGCATTCCATGGGGTTGGACTTGACTGGAGCACAAAGGAAGCAGTCAGTTTGCCTATGATGTCTATCATATCCAGTGTGATCAGCTCACCTGAGCTACTCTTGGCTGAAGCTTGCCATCCTGCTCAAAGACTTCAGAGGGGCACATAGAAAGAAAGATCAACCCACTCACCCTTCTTTTCAGGCTTTGTTCCAACTGGCTGCATTGCCCTATGCTGTCCAGTGGTCGACTGCATTTCCTCTTCTGCCTACAGGGTGCTTGGCATCAGGACAGAACCTCTAGGGTCCAGCCATGGGGACTTCTACACCTGAAGGCCTCAGAAGCAGACCCTTCTTGTGCTTGCATTTCCTTCGGAGAGAACTAAACAAGGAGGCCCAGCAGCCACAGTGTCAATCTACATCAAAGGAGTCAACATGCAGAAAGAGTCATAGAATTGCCAGATGCTGATGCTGAACTTTGATTTAGGCGAGTCCAACTAGGCCTGAACATTTATGGAGCAGGTGTCTCTCGGTGCCTTGGGTCCTGGTAGATCGTGTTCATTCCTCACATGTTCATTATTATCTCCTATGTATCTGACCTAGCTGCTTTCTCTTTTCTTCATTACACTGATATTATATCATGGCAGTAAGTGTTATATCTCTTGTATCAAGATAGTGCAGACCACATACTAAGCACTCCATTAGTATTTGCCAAAATTTGGAAGAATGAATGAATGAGTATTCACAGTACCTGGCACATGGTACATGACACATAAACAGTTATCAAATGGTGAGAGTTTGCTTCCCTGGCTGGGGAACAGGAATGAAGATGGTATTAAGTAAGTAAGTGTTAGTCGCTCAGTTGTGCCTGACTCTTTGTAACCTCAAGGACTGCAGCCCTCCAGGCTCCTCTGTCCATGAGATTTTCCAGGCAAGGATACTGGAGTGGGTTGCCATTTCTTTCTCATGGGATCTTTCCAATCCAGGGATCAAACCCCGGTCTCCTGCACTCCAGGCAGATTATTCACGGACTGAGCTACAAGGGAAGCCCAAAGATGGTATTGGAGGGAGACAATTTTATTCAGAGAGGGCTTCCTAGAGGTGGCTTTTGAGCTAGACCTTTAAAGATGGAACAGAGGCCCAAAAGGAAGGCTGAGAAGTAGAGCATTCCAAGCAAAAGGTAGAAGTAGTTAGATAGGATAAGTATTGGGGACATTTGAGAAATTAGGAATAGTTTGGCTTGGCAGGAAGGCTAGAAAGGTAAAAAGGAATTATAGGAAACTACACTTGGAGACTGGAAAATTCTGAAAGAGATGGGAATACCAGACCACCTGACCTGCCTCTTGAGAAACCTATATGCAGGTCAGGAGCAACAGTTAGAACTGGACATGGAACAACAGACTACTTCCAAATAGGAAAAGGAGTACGTCAAGGCTATATATTGTCACCCTGCTTATTTAACTTATATGCAGAGTATATCATGAGAAACACTGGGCTGGAAGAAGCACAAACTGGAATCAAGATTGCCGGGAGAAATACCAATAACCTCAGATATGCAGATGACACCACCCTTATGGCAGAAAATGAAGAGGAACTCAAAAGCCTCTTGATGAAAGTGAAAGTGGAGAGTGAAAAAGTTGGCTTAAAGCTCAACATTCAGAAAACAAAGATCATGGCATCTGGCCCCATCACTTCATGGCAAATAGATGGGGAAACAGTGGAAACAGTGTCAGACTTTATTTTGGGGGGCTCCAAAATCACTGCAGATGGTGACTGCAACCATGAAATTAAAAGATGCTTACTCCTTGGAAGGAAAGTTATCACCAACCTAGATAGCATATTCAAAAGCAGAGACATTACTTTGCCAACAAAGGTCCATCTAGTCAAGGCTATGGTTTTTCCAGTAGTCATGTATGGATGTGAGAGTTGGACTATGAAGAAAGCTGAATGCCGAAGAATTGATGCTTTTGAACTGTGGTGTTGGAGAAGACTCTTGAGAGTCCCTTGGACTGCAAGGAGATCCAACCAGTCCATTCTGAAGGAGATCAGCCCTGGGATTTCTTTGGAGGGAATGATGCTGAAGCTGAAACTCCAGTACTTTGGCCACCTCAAGCGAAGATTTGACTCACTGGAAAAGACTCTGATGCTGGGAGGGATTGGGGGCAGGAGGAGAAGGGGACGACAGAGGATGAGATGGCTGGATGGCATCACTGACTCGATGGACGTGAGTCTGAGTGAATTCCAGGAGTTGGTAATGGACAGGGAGGCCTGGCATGCTGCGATTCATGGGGTCACAAAGAGTCAGACACGACTGAGTGACTGAACTGAACTGACTGACACTTGGAGAAGTTTCCCCAGTACCATAGAGCATCTTAAAGACCATGCTAAAGAAGAGGAGCCTATCTCCATCTGGCAATAGAAAGACAGTGATGGTCTTTAACTACAGAATAGGAAAAACTAGAGATTTCAAGAATATTAGAGATACCAAGGGAACATCTCCCACAAAGATGGGCACAATAAAGGACAGAAATGGTATGAACCTAACAGAAGCAGAAGATATTAAAAAAAGGTGGCAAGAATACACAGAAGAACTATACAAAATAGATCTTAATAACCCAGATAACCACAATGGTGTGATCACTCACCTAGAGCCAGACATCCTGGAGTCTGAAGTCAAGTGGGCCTTAGGAAACATCACTATGAACAAAGCTAGTGGAGGTGATGGAATTCCAGTTGAGCTATTTCAAGTTCTAAACGATGATACTGTGAAAGTGCTACACTCAATATGCCAGCAAATTTGGAAAACTCAGCAGTGGCCACGGGATTGGAAAACACAGTTTTCATTCCAATCTCAAAGAAAGGCAATGCCAATAAATGTTCAAACTACTGCACAATTGCACTCATCTCACACGCTAGCAAAGTAATGCTCAAAATTATCCAAGTGAGGCTTCAACAGTACATGAAGCGAGAACTTTCAGAGATTCAAGCTGGATTCAGAAAAGGCAGAGGAACCAGAGATTGAATTGCCAACATCCACTGGATCATCAAACAAGCAAGAGAGGTTCAGAAAAACATCTACTTCTGCTTTATTAACTACACCAAAGCCTTTGACTGTGTGGATCACGACAAACTGTGAAAAATTCTTCAAGAGATGGGAATATCAGACCACCTGATATCTCAGACCTGACTCCTGAGAAATCTGTATGCAGGTCAAGAAGCAACAGTTAGAACTAGACATGGAACAACAGACTGGTTCCAAATAGGGAAAGGAGTATGTCAAAGCTGTGTATTGTCACCCTGCTTATTTAACTTATATGCAAAGTACATCATGCAAAACGCTGGGCTGGATGAAGCACAAGCTGGAATCAAGATTGCCAGGAGAAATATCAATAACCTCAGAAATGTAGATGACACCACTCTTATGGCACAGAGCGAAGAAGAACGAAAGAGCCTTTTGATGAAAGTGAAAGAGGAGAGTGAAAAAGCTGGCTTAAAACTCAACATTCAAAAAACAAACATGGCATTCAGCTGCATCACTTCACGGCAAATAGATGGGGAAACAATGGAAACAGTGACAGACTTTATTTTCTTGCACTCCAAATCGCTGCAGATGACGACTGTAGTCATGAAATTAAAAGACTATTGCTCCTTGGAAGAAAAGCTATGACAAACCTAGACAGCATAAAAAAGTAGAGACATTACTTTGCCAACAAAGGTCCATATAGTTAAAACCACAGTTTTTCCAGTAGTCATGTATTGAAGTGAGAATTGGACCATAAAGAAAGCTGAGCGCCAAAGAACTGATGCTTTTGAACTGTGGTGTTGGAGAAGACTCTTGAGAGTCCCTTGGACTGCAAGGAGATCCAATCAGTCCATCCTAAAGGAGATCAGTCCTGAATATTCATTGGAAGGACTGATGCTAAAGCTGAAACTCCAATACTTTAGTCATCTGATGCGAAGAACTGACTTATTGGAAAAGACCCTGATGCTGGGAAAGATTGAAGGCAGGAGGAGAAGGAGATAACAGAGGATGAGATGGTTGGATGGCATCACTGACTCAATGGACATGAGTTTGAGCAAGCTCCGAGTATTGGTGATGGACAGTGAAGCCTGTCATACTGCAGTCCATGAGGTCACAAAGAGTAGGACACAACTGAGTAACTGAACTGAACTGAACTGTGATATGATCTGACCAATACTTTAAAAAGAATAACTGGGAGTGTCTTGCAGAGTGTATGTGAGCTGGGAGGGAGACAGAAAACAAAGACCTGAAGCCAGAAACAGAGAACATTGAATGTTGACTGAGCAGTGAAGGGAGTGTCTGAGATGAAGTTTAAGTGCCTTTGCGGTGAGTTGAAATGGGAGCAGCCTGAGTAGAAAAAGAAGTCAGGAGGAGCAGCAGAAGAGGCTGGGAGTCTAGATGGTGTTGAAAAGATAAGCACTGAGAGGGGTCCAGGGCTTGGTGAGCTGCCAGGGATGTCAGGAGAGAAGACCATGGTTATTTACCCACTGTGAAATAAAGACTAGCAGAAGATGTGGTGAGGCTGGACGGAGAGGAGACAAGCAGGAGATCTGATCTGACTAGTTAAACCACTTTACTAAGAACCACAGCTGAACTGAACCAAGTCTGAATCAGAGAGAGAGAGAGTGTGTGTGTGTGTGAGTGTGTGTGTGTGTGTGTATGCACTCACCTGTCTGAGCTGGGGAGGCACAGGGAGAACAGGCCTGAGTGTATATGTCCTCCATCTATTTACTTTTCTCAAGTTTGTTCCTGTGTGAACAGACCTTTTTAATCCCTGTGCTCACAGAGAAGGAAATATCAGCCGTAGCCCTGTTTCCAAAAACCTTCACATCACCCCTCTCCCCGGCCACCCTTGTCCCCAGGTTTCCAGGACCAGAATCTGCAGCCAGGTCTCTGGGTTGTAGGACCCAGAGTGAAGAATCCTATAGGGCAGCCTATATATCAAGACCCTCCAACAAGCTCAGATCCTTGTGCCAAGGGAAAGCTGGGCAACCCAGGGCCTGCATTGCAAAGACAGGGCAGGTCAATGCATGTCTAGCAGGGACAGGGGACATGTTGCTGTTGTCCCAGCAGACTGAGGTGGGAATGCTGGGAAGGCAGGATCACCTTTCATCCAAGTGTCTAGTTAGCCCAAGGTGAAGATTTCATTTCCTCCACTTTGCTGGGGGGCTTGACTTTGTTTCATGATTACTTTCTACCTCTGAGCAGATGTAACCCATAGCTCTGGGATCCATATTTTAGAAAAACAGATTCGTAATCTTTTTTAGCAGCAGAACTCTTTCTTCAAAATGACATCTTGCGCTAAACCCCAAAATATAAAATATATTTTTAAATGGATGATTAATGTGTTCCTTAGTTTGAATATTTATTTTTTGATGGCAAAGATAATATTTTCCAAATTTCAGAAGTATATACAGGAGACTGTAGGGTTCTTTATGGAGTGAAAACCACTGACCAAGTCCTCCTCCCTTTTCTGGGGTGATCAAAAGTCACGATCTCATCTTTCACAAAGTGAAATTAAAAACACAAGGTCACTGCCATCATGTCTCATAAAGAGAGACAAAGACAACACAAGGGCATAATAGCATCTCACAGCATTTTCAGTGGTTAAACCGGGATAGGAGGGGACTAGCATTATGTGTTGGAAAGAGGAAGGTCTGGGCCCTGTGTTTTACTGTGGGCCCTGGAGAGTTTTGGCTCTAGTCTTTGCAGAGTTAGCACACACTGGGTGACTCCTGAGAAGTCCTTTCCTGTCTTTGGACTCTGAGTCCCCAATCATGGAGGCCACTTTCCATGAGGGTCTAGGCTGTGGCTGCCACTCACCACATTTGGCACAGAAAGCTGCACAATTGCAAAACCACCAGGGACAGTAAGTGTGGCACAGAATGGATGTAGCTCCTCTATACGTCCAAATTTACATATGATAACGAGTTCTGTAGGGTGACCACAGACCAAGCAATGCAAATGAACTTTTGGACCACCTCAAGTGGTCCCAGGAGGAGCAGAAGCATAGCAAAGAAAGACGCAATTATACTCCCAGCCCTGAAGCCAGACCTAGATGTCAGCCATGACTGTATCAGTTACTCACTGTGGGTTCCTGGCCAAGATGCTCGCCCTCTCATCTGTAAAATGGGAACAGCATGATGCCTCCCTGGCAGGGTTGCTGGGCTGGTCAGTATGAGGCTGTACAGTGGGGAGGGCTCAGATTGAAGCCAGACCTGGGTTCAGATTCCATCTCTTCTACTGATAAGCAAAGCGACTCTGTAAATCTTAGTTTTCTCATTTGCCAAACAGAGATACCAATCAAATCAGACATGTTTGTAAAACACTATAATTAGCATGGTACTTAGAATACAGAAAACATCCAGGGGGAAAAATGATATGACCAAGTGTAAGGAAAATTTGGAGGAAATAGTGCTAGCTATAGATGAAGATGGGGGAGACTAGAATGAGGACCTATCTTGGCACCCTAGCCATACCCTACTTCCTGAGTGACCTCCAGAAGGGCTCTTCCTCTTTCTGGGTTACTGTTCATCTGTACAAAGAGGGTGTTGCACTCCACAACTGGATTCTAATAGTCTCTGGGTTTTTGATAGATTTTCAGCTTCTAGTTACAGACTCACAGAACAATCTAGGAGTCAATGTCCACAGTTCCAACTAAATGTCTTTGGGATCAGGTGTACATTAGGCATGAGTGAAATGAGCCATCTTGAATTATGTTGTTTTCTATACAGTCACAAAACTGATCCATTAAACACGAAGGGATATTCTTCACATCTACCAAAAAATGTACTCACTCCCATTTCTCTTGAACCACTGAAAGAAAGTGAAACTCACTCAGTCGTGTCCAACTCTTTGTAAACCCACAGACTATACAGTCCATGGAATTCTCCAAGCCAGCATACTGGAGTGTGTAGCCATTCCCTTCTCCAGGGGATCTTCCGAACCCAGGGATCAAATCCAGGTCTCCTGCACTGCAGGTGGATTCTTTACCAGCTGAGCCCCCAGGGAAGCCTAAAAGTACTGGAGTGGGTAGCTGTCCCTTCTCCAGGGGCTCTTCCCAACCCAGGAATCGAACTGGGGTCTCCTTCACTGCAGGGGGATTCTTTACCAGCTGGTAAGGGAAGTTGACACAGCTTGAACCACTGATGCAGCCTCAAATTTGAAGAGACTAGAGGGGAAGAGGAGTAAATCAGGGCACTCAAGCCCCACCTTAAGGTGGCATCTGTTAGCAACAGTCAATTGTTGCCAGACAGAATGAAGGTTTGGTGCTACTGGAGCCTCCAGATGTTCAAAAGTTGGGAGCTAGTATGTTTTTGTGTGAAATCTTCAGTTGGCAAACAATTCAAAATTTTTTAAATACAATACTTCTTCATTGTCACTTGAGCTCATGGATGCATTTTGCAATTTCAAGTATAATCAGTTTCTAAAACATAAGAGCAGGTTTTGGCTTCTGTGGTTCAATACTCCCCATCTCCATTCCCCCAACAGAACTTGGGCACGTGCTCCAGAAAATATGCTCATCACATATGGTGGAACCCAGGAAGAGCTTCTGATTGAAAAGCAGCTCTCTGTGGCCATTGTTTTCAAACTTTAGGGTCATAAAAATCACTTGGGAATAAAAGCAGCCTAGGAGTTTGGATACATGAATCCCTTAGGCACCACCTGCGGAAACTGATTTGGCAGGTCGGAGGTGGGCCTCAGGAATCTGCTCAGATAGATGGTGGCTAGACCTCCCTTTGGGAAGATGATCTCTTGTCCAGCCAGGGGCCAGTAAAATGGGCAACTGTGGAAGTCCTGGCTGACATGGGTACTTGGCACTGCAGGGTGAGCAGACAAATTGACTGCTATAACTGATGGGACACAGATGAAGGACAGTTATCTGCCTCTTCCATGGAGCATGGACAGAGACTCACTCATTCACCAGGTGTTTAAGGATTCACAGAGATGTGAGAAAGATAAGAAACCATCTGAGCCACAGAGCCAAATCAGATGGAGGCAAAAATATTGTTCAGCGCCTGGACTGTTTTCACTCTTGGTGAAAACATCTCTCCGTGAGCAGTGGGCATCTGACACTGCCTCTCTGAGTAGGAGCACGGTTCTGCACCTGATTGATCCCTGTCTTACTGCTCTCTAAGAAACAAGGTCTGATGGGTTCATCCAGTCCCAGCCAAGGCACAGTGCTCCTATTGGACAGAGCATACACACTGTTATGTCTTTGGGTCATTGCCCCATTCTATATTGTCACCTATAGTCAGGGTACCAAGGTCAGGTGATGCTAAGAACACCAACCAATGTGTCAGGAGCCTCCCAGAGGAAGGTCAGGGAGCAGGCTCCTTGCCTGGACCACCTACTTTGATAATACAGGTGAGGAAAGTATCCAAAATGGCCAAAGAGATAGAGGCTCTATGAGTCTGAGGGACAGACGCTCCAACAGAAGTGCTTTCAGTACTGGCTGGTGCCAGACACTACACACAAAGGGTAGACCAGCCTAGTCGGGGAGGGTACAGGCTCTGGAGTCACACTACTCAGGTTCTTATTCCAGCTCCACTTGAGTTTCCCAGTCTTCCAACAAGAAGGATTATAATAGTACCTCACAAAGGGTTTGTAAGGGTTAAATAAAATCTTGAGTGTAAAGCCTTTAGCACAGAGCCTGGCATAGAGCAAAAGATAATATTTAGTTTAAAAGGGAAAAGAAAGAAACCTCCAGAGAGATTCTCTTCTCAGAAAACCTTCTCAAGAAGAACAGAACAATACTGCAAGAGAAAACCCAAGTTCTGCAGAAATATGAGCTAGTATTGCTATTCTGCAGTATAGAAAAGAAATGTGGATTCGAGGGCATCTGTGTGTGTTGGGGGTTGGCTGTGGAAGACGGAGGCACTGCACTAGGAGGACACCAGGGTCTGAGTCCTCTCTCTACTGTCTGTGCCTAACCCTGTGACCACCCATAAGCAAGGCCCTTCCTATGCCTGGGCCTTACTTTCTCCATTTCTAAAATGACCCCATAGGACACTTCCCACTCTAAAACACTGGGATCTTGTGAGGATCAAGAATGAAAGAAGAAAAAACAGAGATTTAGTCAAATAACATGAGATTCTGAAACAGATGTTTTTTAAGGGGAATTTACTCTGAAAGGTAACTTTAGGCTGAAATAACAGCCAATATTGCTGTTATAAGATGATTTAATTAGGACCTAGGAATAGTCTTCAAGAATGTAGAGAAGAACATTACCTAAGAAACAAGATTAAGATGGTCCTGTGCCATCCTAGGTGGATAGCACACCCTGGCCCATTTCCTGGGGAACCATTCCCACAAGTGGGAGGCATCCCCCAGGTGGCTTTAGGGCATGGTCTCTGACTTCATTTTGATCTCTACTCAAATGCCACCTCCTCAGTGTCTCCTCCTAACCCTGTTCCTGACTCTAAGTTTACTTCTAACTACCCAGTCTCATAATAAACTGTGGAAAATTCTTGAGATGGGAATACCAGACCACCTGACCTGCCTTCTGAGAAATCTGTATACAGGTCAGGAAGTAACAGTTAGAAATGGACATGGAACAACAGACTAGTTCCAAATAGGAAAAGGAGTACATCAAGGCTGTATATTGTCACCCTGCTTATTTAACTTATATGCAGGGTACATTATGAGAAACACTGGGCTGGAGGAAGCACAAGCTGGAATCAAGATTGCCGGGAGAAATATCAATAACCTCAGATATGCGGATGACACCACTCTTATGGCAGAAAGTGAAGAGGAACTAAAAAGCCTCTTGATGAAAGTGAAAGAGAAGACTGAAAAAGTTGGCTTAAAGCTCAACATTCAGAAAACAAAGATCATGGCATCTGGTCCCATCACTTCATGGCATATAGATGGGGAAACAGTGGAAACAGTGGCTAACTTTATTTTTCTGGGCTCCAAAATCACTGCAGATGGTGATTGCAGCCATGAAATTAAAAGATGCTTACTCCTTTGAAGGAAAGTTACGACCAACCTAGATAGCATATTAAAAAGCAGAGACATCACTTTGCCAATAAAGGTCTGTCTAGTCAAGGCTATGGTTTTTCCAGTGGTCATGTATGGATGTGAGAGTTGGACTGTGAAGAAAGCTGAGCGCCGAAGAATTGATGCTTTTGAACTGTGGCGTTGGAGAAGACTCTTGAGAGTCCCTTGGACTATAAGGAGATCCAACCAGTCCATACTAAAGGAGATCAGTCCTGAGTGTTCATTGGAAGGACTGATGTTGAAGCTGAAACTCCAATACTTTGGCCACCTGATGCAAAGAGCTGACTCATTTGAAAAGATCCTGATGCTGGGAAAGATTGAGGGCAGGAGGAGAAGGGGATGACAGACGATGAGATGGTTGGATGGCATCACTGACTCGATGGACGTGGGTTTGGGTGGACTCCGGGAGTTGGTGATGGACAGGGAGGCCTGGTGTTCTGCAGTTCATGGGGTCACAAAGAGTCGGACATGACTGAGTGACTGAACTGAACTGAACTGAACCCAGTCTAAACTGTCATTTCTGTCATCCTTAAGGCCCTTAACTTACAATGTGTGTCATATTACATATCATCTGACTCCCTCAAAGGGCCATCAACTCCACCTCCACTGGGGCAGAGAATGTTTTCTTCTTTCATTGCTGAACCCCCAGATTTTAAAACAAGGCCTTGAACATAGCAAATTCTCAATAAATATTTGGGGATAGAAAAGAAGGAGGAGGAGAAGGAGAAGAGGAAGAAGAATGAGAGGGAAAGTAATTCTACATATAACATTCTCTTTTGTTCAGGCGAGCAAAATCTGAAGTTAAAGAACTAACTTCTAATTATTAAGATTCAGAACTCAGACTCCTAATGAGGAAAGGAACTGAGCGGGTAGCAATCACCGCCTGCCCCCCCCCACCCACCCCCACCCCCGCCTCATTCCTACAAAGGTTTCTCTACGTGGAGCAAAGGAGCCACATGTAGAGGGCAGTGGAGGCACTGCCCCAGGGCAGGGAGGCCTCAGGAGAATGTGGACTTGAAAACAGACATTCCACCTGGAATAGACCCTGACTAGGGAGGCTCTCCCCCTTGATTGTGGAGGCTGTTTGCCAGCCTTGCATGGGGCTTTGAAGGTTTGGACATTCAGGAACTGTCCTGAAATTTCCCCCTTCCGTATCCAGGAGCCCTGTAACTTTCAGGAACCTGATTGTCTAGGGAATATAAACAAAAGAACAAAGGCAAAATCGACACGTTGGAAGGAAAGGAATCTCAGAGCGCACGGAATATGAAACGTGCTTGGAATGGAAACACCGCTCAGAGTGGCATGCAGAAGGAATACCAGCACAACACCCACACACTCCACCAGGGAAGGGTCCAGACAAAACAACAGAATTCTATCTTGGATCTCAGTCCGTGTTCACAAGAATTTCACAGAAGGGGCACGTGCCCAGAGTTTGGGCTTCTCCTTGCAAAGCAAACTTGGCTGTCAGCTGCACCTCTGCCTGCTCTCAGAGAACAGAAGGGAGATCCAGGCAGGCTTGCTTTATTTATCAAACATGGTCTCTTTCAGGGAGAACTGTGAAGCAAACATCAGGAGCCTAGGGGCCAGCACGGCATTTTCACTTTACAGTGTGTATGACTTTTGGCAAATTCCCTCCCCTCTGCAGGACTCAGTTACTCCTTTCACAGAAAGATATCTGGGCTGCATTTGGGCAACTTTTTCTCTCTTCTTTCAAACCTCCTTGTCAGTAGTTTCAAAGCCTTCAGTGTACTTTTCTGGCTTGCTCCCTCTCCTAACCCCTCTATATCTCGTTTATCATTGGCAGATAAATTGCTTCCTGCTTGATGGGGCATTGCCTCTCCAGAATGGGGAACCAGTCTGAGTCTCAGGCACAGACAGCCAGGGTGAAGTGAGCTCTCATGGCTGCCCAGCCTTGGGTCAATTTTCATCTATGGCACCAGGACTATCGGGCTTGCCCTCTTTCTCTTTCTCTAGAATCAGTGGCAACACTATCTGCTTTGCCATGTTCCCCACCATTGCTTGTGACAGTGGGACACATCAAGGGGAAAAAACTACCAAAAAGGACCCTGCTGCTGCTGCTGCTGCTAAGTCGCTTCAGTCGTGTCCAACTCTGTGCGACCCCATAGATGGCACCCCACCAGGCTCCCCCCCCTGGGATTCTCCAGGCAAGAACACTGGAGTGGGTTGCCATTTCCTTCTCCAATGCATCAAAGAGAAAAGTGAAAGTGAAGTCGCTCAGTCGTGTCCCACTCCTAGCAACCCCATGGACTGCAGCCCACCAGGCTCCTCCTCCATGGGACCCTGAGTCCTTGGCTTTGAGTGAGAAGGAGGAGCTCTCCCAGTGTATGACTCTGGGGCTTCAAGGGGTTCCTTCTCTGCTAAGCAGCATCAACTTCCTGAACTATGAAATAGAAATTAGAACTCTGACCAGCCAACTCAGTGTTTTGTGAGAATCAGTTGGAAAAATAGATTCAGAGGAAACCTTTGAATTGCTGCTTAGACCCTTGGGTCCAAGACTCTCAGCCACTGCTCTGACCTTCTGACCCTCTGACGTGCTAGTCCCTCACCGTGCCCATCCTGTTAGTCTCTCCCGCAATAACAATGCCATTTGAGCAAGGGCTCTGGAGTCAGACTGCCTGGATTTTCATACCAGCTCCCCTGTTATCATCTGTGTGATCTTCAGCAAATTAATTTACCTTTCTGATCTTCAGTTTCCTCATTTGAAAGTGAGGATAAAATAGAAACTACCTCAAGTGTTGCTGTGAAGATAGTGTGTTAAAAAAGCATCTGACGCAGCACCTAAGATTTGTGAGTTCCTCTTGTGGTTAGTGTTCTCTCTTTAAAGACATCCCCAAACTGTTGATGACAGCCTGGCCATCACAGATAGGATTAGTGTAAGACCTGACGTAACTAATGAAACTACTATACTGAAGTGAAGTCGCTCAGTCGTGTCCAACTCTTTGCGACCCCGTGGACTGCAGCCCACCAGGCTCCTCCGTCCATGGGATCTTCCAGGCAAGAGTACTGGAGTGGGTTGCCATTTCCTTCACCAAGGGATCTTCCCGACCCAGGGATCGAACCCAGGTCTCCCGCATTGTAGCCAGACGCTTTTACCATCTGAGCCACCAGGGAAGTCCACTCTACGCCTGACATTACTAATGAAACCACTATACTAGGCATCCTGAAAATAGTGAGTTCACAAGGTATGGTCCACAGACCTTGGAGAAATCTCAAGACACTTTCAAAGGATCCCCAACACCAAAACTATTTTTAGGGTAATACCACGTGGGCTTTTTCACTGCAGCGATTTTTACACCAATGATGCAAAAGCAATGGCAGGCAAAACTGCTGGTGCCTTAGCCTGAATCGAAATAGAGATTCCCAATTGAACATTTCATCACTGTATTCTTTACTGCTAGGCAACAGAAAGAAAGAAAGAAAAAAGGCTGTTTCACTTAACACTGTGTTTTACTAAGCAATAAATATTGTTGATTTTATTAAATCCTGACCCTTGAGTATACTTCTTGTTAATATTTCTGTGATAAAATCAAGACAGGCATAAAGTACTTCTGCTGGACAGTGCAATATAATAGCTGTCTCAAGGAAAAGTACTGCAGATGTTGGATTTGCAGTATGATTCAGCCGCTTTTGTCACAAAAGAACATTTTTACTTGAAAGAAGGATGGACTGCCTAACAAACTTTGTTATTAAGATAACAAAGGCATTTGGCAGACATTTCCTCAAAAATAAATGAAGTGAGTCTGTCACATCAAGGAAAATCACTACCAATGTTTGTTGCTAATAATAAAATTCAAGCTTTCAAGTGAATTTTGGAAGACTTATATTAGCTACCACAAACTCATTAAATTCCCAATACTTAAAAGATTTTTCTAAAGATGTTGAGGTAATATTAATTAAAGCAATTTTTATATTACAGAATGTAATGTGCTAATATTTGGAAGGTCAGCATAACTCAGAGATTTTTCCAAAGGTGTTGAGGTAATATTAATTAATGCAATTTTTATATTACAGAATGTAATGTGCTAACATTTAGAAGGTCAGCATAACTCAGTGACCTAATTTTTTTCCAGAGAACAATGCATGATGTTACAGAATCATGCATGGGTAAAAGATCCATTTAATGTTAGTTAGACCAAATGAGTTATATGTAATAAAATGTGAAAAGTTCATTGATATGCTTCCCTATTCCACATGTCAAGTTTTAATGTAATATCAAAGAATACCTATAATTATCTTAAAAACCATTAAATTATTTCTCCATTTTCCAACTATGCCTCTGAGCAAAGCCAGACTTTATTTAAACACTTCAACAAAACAGCACATTGCAACAGATTAAATGCAGAATCAAATATAAAAATCAAGTTGTCTGTTAAGCTAGATGCTAAAAAGATATGCAAAGATATAAAATGCCATTTTTATCAATATTAGTTCTTGGTTTAAAATTTTTTCATAAAGATATATTAATTATGTTAACATGTAATGGGTATATTTTCATTATTTCTGTTATTTTTTAATGAATAAATCAATATTTTTAAAACTTATGTGTATTAATTTCTTACATGGTAAATATTAGTAGATATAATCTACATAAACAAAATCCCTTTGTGGTCCTCAATCATTTCTTATGAGAGTAAAATGATCCAAAACCAAGAAGTTTTAGAATCACTTATATAAATGTTTGAGAAAGAGACAGCAAAAGAGTAAATAGAAGCTCCATGTGCCAAGCACAGGGAGTAACTGTCTGTTGTGCTCTCTGTACATCATCCAACACCAGGAACACTCGGGAATATCCTGTCCAACTCTGTAATAGGGAAGCTCACAAACTGACTACTACCCAAAAAGGGTAAATAGACCATAGAGGAGTATGAAAACTATGTCCCCAGAGGAATGGTGAAAATAAGTAGGCAAATTTACCCTGGAGAAAGGCAAAAACAAAGATAAAAATGAATCTTATGGAATATGAATAGCTTCCTCAAATATTTGAAATAGTATCAGTTAATCAAAGGGATGTAAAAGAATGCCCCCAAATGTGTATTTTGCTGCATCAGTATTTTTCTCCCCTGTTGTCTCCTCTCTCGTTCTCTAATTATTCTATCCTAAAATATTGTTTCTGGTCTCTTTCATTCCCTTCTGTTTTTTCTTTCTTTTCCCAGTTTTACTTCTTTTTCACACTCTCTCCTTTCTCTTTTTCCCTTTTTTTCATTTTTCTCCCTAATTACCCAATAATATGACAAACATATTTTTGTTATTTTTTTTGAAGAGTTTCCTTCTTCAAAATGGTGAGTATGAAAAGAAGAAAAAGAAGAAGAAAAGGAGGAGAAGGATGCAGGAGGGGAAGACAAAAGAGAGGGGTGGGAAAAGAAAGAAGAAGAAGAAGAATTTAAAAATCTTCTTTTATTCCCCCTCTGTAACCTGATATATTTAACAAGTCAAAGGTTTAAATGTTGGTAGCTTCCAGTGTAAGAGCAAGAACATCCACATCCACCCTAGCATGGAGAGCAGGAGGGTTGAGGAACGCTCAGGCCTGGGCTTTAGGTACTATTTATCCCAAAGCTATCAAAGAGAAAGAAAAATTCACAAAACATATTTTATAGGCAATAAAAAAGTAAATAGAATAGAGAGCTCTGAAACATTTTCAAAATAAGACATAATAAGAAGATTCCTCTTCTAGCAAGGTAATTTAAAGATATAGACATAAAACTATGCATAAAAATATTTGTCTCAATATTACTTAAAATGATTAAGAACTGAAATACCCTAAATGTCCAATAATAAGTGAAAAGTTAATCATTTCTGGAACACTTATGAATAGACTATTAAGTCACCAAGATTATGTTAGATTTTTTCAAATAATCAAAATATCAACTTATGTTTAACAACTTATTAAATTTCTTTTTGTTGAGCTGCTACCCTACAGCAGATACTGGGCATTCAGTGGTAGCATAGCCCCTGCCCTTACAACTTAAATCCAAATGAAAAATATAGATTTTAAACAATTAATTACACAAATAATTAATTAAATGCCACTTAAGTCCTATTTCAATAAACATGTAAATCTATAAAACAGTTTCTATTTAAAACCCTGGAGAAGGGAAAGGTTACCCACTTCTGGCCTGGAGAATTCCATGGACCATAGTGTCCATAGGGTTGCAAAGAGTTGGACACGACTGAGCAACTTTTCACTCACTCACTCACAGATTTAAAAAATGAGGCTTGCTGGGCTAAACAGAATCTAGTAGGTGGCAGAGCTGTAATTCAGACCTTTACGACATGACTCCAAAGCCCAAACTGTAAATAAATCACAGGGAGGGAACAGAGCTACCAGAAGAGCCATCCGAGGCCCCACCAGGGAAAGGACCTAGCCCAGACCTGTGTATAAGGAGAAACGTTATGGACGAAGCAACCTCAAGAATGGGCTGTAGTTATTTATGAAGAGGCTTCCAGACAAGGACCTGCAGACAGTCTGAGAACTGAAAGACCAGGAAAACTGTGTGTGTGATACTGACAGGGCTATGGGAGGTAGGTATGAGGCCAGAAGGGTAAGCAGGGAACTGGGGAAAGCTCAGTTAAAATATTTAAGTTTATCCTTAAAACTATTGGTAGTTTTCTAAACAGAAAAGCATCAGGGTCAGTTTTCCATTCACAAAACAGAATTTTGGCAACTTGGTGGAGAATAATTCGAATGAGTCAAGAACAAAGGCCCAACTGACAAAGCTCATTAACAATTCTTGGAAACTAAAAATACAGTCTGGGCAATAAAATGAAATCTAACCTTTTCTGCTTTGTGCTAGGTCTAGTTTCACTCACTCTTGGAGGGCTACATATATTTGCCTCACGCCCAGCACCTCAGACCAGAGTTCTTAGTGTGAAAGTGGTGGCTGGATACCTCCGCCTGGCTGGCGGGCCGTGTGCAGAAGCACTGCCCACAGCACCACAATTCAAGATGACGGTGGTGGGCTGTGCACAGCAGGTCTGTGCAGAACACTGCAGAGCAAGGCAGCGGCATTGGTAGGCTGTGTGCAGAGACGCTGCACAAGGCACCACAACCACCCAGAGCCACCAAACCTACTAGAACTTACAAGAGCCCTAAAAGCAGCCCTGCCCTATGGCCTTTGCCAGGACGAAAACGTGTGCTCTAGAGCAAGAGCTTGCACCTCTCCATTCTTTCATCAAAGAATACAGCTTTCAGGACTTCCCTGGCAGTCTGGTGGTTAAGACTTGGCCTTTCAATGCAGGAGGATGCGGGTTTGACCCCTGTTGGGGAGCTAAGATCTCACATGCCTCTCACCCAAAAAACCAAAACATGAAACACAGGCACTATTGTAACAAATTTAAAAAAGATTAAAAAAAAAAAAAGAATACAGAATACCTTTGCTTCTGAAAAAAAGAAAGAGTGAAGACCCAGAGGCCAATTAGGAGGCTATAGCAATCAATCCGTAGACAGATGATGATGATAAGAACTAAGAAGAAAAGGACCAAGGAGAGGACATCCCTGGCAGTCCAGTGGTTAAGACTCCACACTTCCACTGCAGGGAGTTCGAGCTCAATCCCTGGCCAGGAAAGTTCCACACACTGCACAATGTGTTCAAAAAAATAAATTAAAATGCATATACCTTTATTAAAAGAGAGAGAGAGAGAACCAAAAGGAGAGAAAAGATATCTGTTCCCAGAAATACACTGAAAGGAAAGTTGACAGATACAGAGATTAATTGAGTAGGGGGAGGTAAGACAGAAAGGCAGAAGTGGGATGCTAGGATGATTCTCAGGTGTAGGCAGATCAAGTAATCTGCCAATTGAGGTACCATTTGCTGATAGGGGGGACACAGGAGCAGAAGGATGCCATTCTGTGGGAGGAGGTAATGAGTTCACTTTAGGACAAGCCAAGTTTGAAGCACATTTGTGACATCTAGGTATCAATGCCCAGTGAGAAGGTTCAGTGTGAAGCTCAGGAGAAGAAGCTGGGCTAGAGTTCTGTATATCTAATGATTGAGCCTTGGGAATGGATGAGATTTTCTTGGGAGGAGTGTGTAGTGAGAGGACAGGAAGGACTAGGAGAGAACCTAAAGAATGCCAACATGTAAGGGTTGGGCAAAAGAGTGAAAAGCATAACAATGCCTGGAGAATGAGCAGCACACAGAAAGGTAGTAAGGAAAATGCCTACAAAGGAGAAGCATGGTGTCCTGGAATTCTGCCAGGAAAATAATTCCAGAAGGTAGAAGATGCCAGAAATAAAATTATGCCTGCATGCTCATGTCCAACTCTATGTGACCCCTTGGACTATAGCCCACCAGACTCCAGTGTCCATGGGATTCTTCCAGCAAGAATACTGGAATGGGTTGCCATTTCCTCCTCCAGAGGAATCTTCCCAACCAAGGAACCGAACCTGAGCCTCTGCATTGCCAGGTGGATTCTTTACCACTGAACCACCTGGGAAGCCCGAAATAAAAATATAGAGAATATCATAATATTTAATTCTGACACGGAGGAGGTTATACCTGACCTTTTGATTCTGTACTACTAATAAAAATTATTTTAACATAATATTAGTTAACATTTGTTGATCACTCACTATGTGCTGTGCATTGTTTTAAAGACTAGACACATATAAGTAATTTAATCCTCACTACAATCCCATGAGATAAGTAATTATCCCATTTGGCAGATGCAGAAACTGAGAGGCAGTTAAAGTAACCTGTTCACATTCACACAACAAGCAAGTGTTGGAGTCAAGATTCTTTAGGGGAGTTTCTTCCTTACTTGTCCCAGGGACAGAGGAGAAAAAATAAACTGAAAGAGCCCTGGGCAAGAAAAGTGAAGTAATTCTGAGGTTGCCAGTACACTTCCATTCCAGAAAAGTCCAGGCATGAAAGGAGAACAAACTGGTCTTTAGACACTCTCGGTTCCTTTTTCCTAGTGGCTCAGGAGCAGACAATGGTTTTCCCTGAGCCAACTGCTTTAGGCCCTGCTGGCTCTAACCACATAATTAGGTTATTTGAAATTCTAGTTGTCAGATGGCTGGAGCACATAGGTGAACTGAAGATCTCAGAGGATTACTAAAGAGCAAAAACAAAAAGATTTTCTTAGAAAACCCAGTTTGATTCCATATCTTCTTACCTTTATACTCATCAACTCATTTAATTTTCACAACAAGCCTAAAGTAGATAAACAGCAGGTGTGACCTCTGGACCTTTGCACATCCTGTCCCCTCTTAGAACATTCTTTCTCCTCTCCCCTTTTCTCATGTTATTGCTTGGTCATTTAGCTTATTTTCTATGCCTTGGTTTATTGAGCCAAATGAGGGGATAATTGTCTTTGGTTCTGAACCAGATGAGATTATGGTCTATGTATGTCTCCTCTTAAAGAGAAGAAATATCAATATCAGTCCATCCTTAGCAGCCTGGTTACACCAGAAACACTGAAGGATAAGTAAAACCCAAGCTACTTAGAACTTTATGAGGCTTGAATCAGTCAGTATTCAGTTGGGGGTATATTCATTATGAGTGTTACAGAATACCTTACACAACTGTGAGTGATGCTGGGGAAATGAAAGTCTTGAAAGCATATTTGAAGGATTAAAAAGGGAGCCATAGTAAATTTTAAAAGTCAAGCATGTCTAGCCACCAAAGTAGGCTCACAAAGGGATAATGCATGAAGAGGTCTGAAAGACCATTATCTCTCAGAGGTAATGGTACTGCTTTGGGGGGTACCAAGGTAAGGTAGTGATCCTGGAGCTGCTAGTTATCGAGAGGAAGAGCTGACTGAGCTGAACCCTACTAGGTACCTCTGTGCCTGTCACCACATCTGATCACAGTGACCTCCAGACAGCATCAACGGCTGCTTCCTCACTTCCTCCTTCTGAATCTTATACAACTTCCTCTTTTGCACAACTCTGGTCTGGGACCAAAAAGGGAAACATACATAGTTTCCAACTGAATTAAGTTGACATAACCAAATCCAGCACACTTGAAAAGTAAAAAGTAAACTAAGTTAAGGGTTCACCAACATGGGAAGGGTTATCATATTACAGTAACTGTCATCCATATTACAGTCATCCCAGTTTGTTGTCATATTCTATAGCTTTTATCTACGCAATGACACACTCATTTATCCCCTCTTCTCTGTTACCACAGCCATCACCCTGGTTCTTGCCCAGGTCACATAGCTAGCAAATGATGAAACCAGTATTTAAGCTTACATATTATCTTGCTCCAAATCAAGATTATAAGCACTCTGTACCTCCCAGATGGTCCAGTGGTTAAGAATCCACCTGCCAATGCAGGGGACACGGGTTCAATTCCTGGTCCAGGAAGACCCAACATCTCATGTGGCAACTAAGCCTGTGAACCACCGCTACTGAACCTCCATTCTAGAGCCTGCAGGCTGCAACTACTGAAGCCGGCCACAACTAGCAACTAGCCCCTACTCACTGCAACTACAGAAAACCTGCATGCAGCAACAGAGACCCAGCAGAGCCAAAATTAAATTAATTAATTAATTTTTAAAAAGTATAAGCACTCTACTGCACCACATCCTCCTCTAAGTGGTTCTCAATAACTGTTTTCTCATCCAGCTAACCATTGCCAGAATCAACATCACTGTAGCTGGAGCAGCCCTTAATTATCCTACTGTGTAAGGGCCTTTGCTTTACAGATAAGGAGATCATTCCCAGGAAGGTTAAATGACAGCCCCTGATGGTGGTAAACTGGACCTCTGGCTTGCTATCAGTTGCTTTCCATTATAAGAATTGTCTCCTTCCCTGACTAGAAATTGATCCTAGGCTGTGGCATGATGAGAACCATGTCCTCCCTACTGGAAGGCAGGAAGAAAACCCAGCACACTTAGCCTTTGCTCATTCTGTACAGTCTGCCTACTAAAATTCAGCTTTACTATGCTGGTCCTCAAGCCATCTGTTTCCTGTTTACTAAGAGTATAGAGAAGTGTGAGTCAGAAAGATAGCATGCCTGCCTTCCAGGAGCTTCAAAATAAATAGTGACAATTCTGATAGGAACACTGCGAGCAGTAGACAAAGGTTCCATGAAAACAAACACTTAAAACTTTCCATTCATACAAGCAATGGAGTCAATGAGTTGAGTCAATGCAGTCAAAGGCTGCATGTGGAAATTATAATTTTTCTGGAGGAGATAGAATTTTGAGAAAAGTTTAAATACTTCAAGATATGGAAACTGGACAATGGGTGGAGCACAGGTGCATCATGAGAAGACATGGAGATGGGAAAGTGTCTCAGACTGAAGGGGAAGTGAATTTTCTCACTCATTCAATCATTTTGTTTTCAATATATACTTAAGATGCACTTACTGTGAGCCACGAATGGTATGAGAGCTTAAAACAAAGGGGCCTAATCTAGAACAGTACTGAACGAGGACATTTACGCTAAAATCTGAAGCTAGGAGACTGGATAAAGTCAGGGAGAGCATTCCAGGTAGGTGCAAATAGCAGGTATAAGAAGGTGAAAGAGAATCCTCAGACATCGGAGAAACTAAAAGAAGGCTATTTATTGTTCACAATGACATATTATCATGAAATGAGTAATGGGTTGGTTAACAAGTACCAAATCATAGAAAGTCCTTTAGTTTATTTTATAGATTTTTATAGTTGCTGTGGCAAGTTAAAACTTAACCCCAAAATTCTTTTGATATTCCTCCCACTGGGTTCTGTAATGCTATGCCAGATTCTTCGTTCAGGTCTTAAGAAATGGCAACTTCTACTTCCTGTCTTTTTGGACACTTGAAATCCAGCCACCATGTTGCAAAGAAGCCCAAGCAGATTATAGGGAGGCCCACATAGAGAGACCATATGGACAGGAACTGAGGACCCTGACCCTTGGCCCTGGCTGAGCTTATAGACAATAGCTGGTACTAACTTGCCAGCCATTTTCCAACCCCATTCAAGCCACTTCAGTTGATGCTGAAAGGAAAAGAGATGAACCTCTCTTACTGAGCTCTGCCCAAATGGTAGATTCTTAATGTAAATAAATAATCATTATTGTTTTCAAGACAGTAAAGTTTGGAGTACTTCATTATGTAATAATAGATATCAGGAGTGTAGGGAAATAGGAAGCCATTGGAGAAATTTGAGTATTAAGAATTTTGCTTCTAATTAAAGCTTCCCCTTCCATTTGCTGGGGAATATCACAGTTATTGAGGCTTCCCAGGTGGCACCAGTGGTAAAGAATCCACCTGCCAATACAGGAGAGCAAGAGACACAGATTCAATCCCTGGGTCGGGAAGATTCCCTGGAGAAGGAAATGGCAACCCATTCCAGTATTCTTGCCTGGAACATTCCATGGACAGAGGAGCCTGGTGGGCTACAGTCTATGGGACTGCAAAGAGTCAGACACAACTCAGTGCAAGTGCAGGCACGCACCCACGCACACACACACACACACACACACACACACACACACACACCATATCACAATCATTTACTTCATAGAGTTGCTCTGAGAACTGAATGAGACAGTGAAAGTAAAGTGTTTTACAGAGTTGCATATTTAATAAATCCAGACTTCCCTGGTGGCTCCGATGGTAAAGCGTCTGTCTACAATGTAGGAGACCAGGGTTTGATCCCTGGGACGGGAAGATTCCCTGGAGAAGGAAATGGCAACCGACTCCAGTACTCTTGCCTAGAAAATCCCATGGACGGAGGAGCCTGGTGCAGGCTACTGTCCATGGGGTTGCAAAGAGTCAGGACATGACTGAGCGATTTCATTTTCACTTTCACTTTCAAACAAGTGTTGGTTTATTATTATTGTTATTTTTTGAGTTTAGAGAAAAGAAAGAGAATGTAATAAAAACTATTGCATGAATCGAAGATTCGTGTTCAGTTCAGTTCAGTCACTCAGTCATGTCCAGCTCTTTGAGACCCCATGGACTGCAGCACGCCAGGCCTCCCTGTCCATCACCAACTCCCAGAGTTCACTCAGACTCATGTCCATCAAGTCAGTGATGTCATCCAACTATCTCATTCTCTGTCGTCCCCTTCTCCTCCCGCCTTCAATCTTTCCCAGCATCAGGGTCTTTTCAAATGAGTCAGTTCTTCACATCAGGTGGCCAAAGTATTGGAGTTTCAGCTTCAACATCAGTCCTTCCAATGAAGGTTCATGTTAATGTTTACTTAATTTAAAATGGTGACAGGAGGGATAAAGTGGGTAGATTAGAAAACTATTTAGGATGTAGAATTGATGGACAGTCATAATTGATGTATGTAAAGGATGAAGAAGGGAAAAAACTTCAAGAATAGTTTCAAGGTTTCTGGCCTTAGAACCAGGTCAACAAGTGTAACAGACAACTGCTGAATATATTTTTCAGAATCTTTTCACTGTCCAAGTAATTTTACCCTAACTTCCTTCTGAGGAATCAACCTGCCTCCACTCTCAATCCATTTATTTTGAGCAGGGCTGATCTTTTCCACTTCCCCCAGGTTAGACATGTTACCTAGCCCTAAGCTCATTTCCCATGTAAGTAGTTCCAGGATTTGCAAATGCACTGAGACTCAACTTTAGGGCTCCTTGTTTCTTTGTCTTTGGAGGAGCTGTATCTTTACTTTGGAAGTTGAACCTGTAACTGTACAAACTGGAACTACTGCAGCTGTCTCCCTTATGAAGAGCCAACACTGTGGTAGCAGAGCCAGAGATGAGAACATCTGAGTGCTGAATCAAACTGTACCTGAGGTACATGACAATACCTTTCAGTTATGGAAACCTAAGAATTTCCTTCTGTTTTCTTTCACATAAGCCACTTTGCTTTGGGTTTATTTACACTTACATCTGAAGGAGCCCAAACTGATACATTAGTGATGCTAGGTAAAACTGGAAGAGGGACAAGTATTATGCTATAACTGAATGGGACGTTGACAACTTTAGAGATAGCAATGTTAGTGGGGAGGTTAAGGTTGAACATAAATTGGACAAAGTAAAGGGTAACTGAAAGGGGAAGAAATGGAGATGAAAAACCTAGACTGGTGAAAAAGTGTGGTCATTCCCAACTTTACTAGTCATCAGAGAAATCAAATTAGAACCAATGTGATACCATCACACACACACACACACACACATACCAGAATGACTAAAATGAAAAAAATAGGCAGTTTCAAGTATTGACAAGGATGTGTAACAACTGGAACCCTCATACACAGCTAGCAGGGATGTAAATCTATGGAACCACTTTGGAAACTAACAAAAATGCATGCTTATCGTACCATAGGGCATGTAAAGGAATGGTCATACTCTCTACTTGTAATAGCTTTAAACCAGAAACTACTCAATCCCCTTTAACCATAGAAAATACCATGGTATATCTCCTCAATAAAATACTATACCACACGGGAAATAAGTGAACTACAAAGCTCAAAACCAGGCAGAACAAATTTATGGCACACTGAAAGTCAGAATGGAAGGTAATGACTACAAGGAGCAAGGTGGGATCTTCTGGGATGCTGGCAATTTTCTATTTCTTCATCTGGATGCTGGTTACACAAGTGTGCTCACTTTGTGAAAATTCACTTAACAATTTATGCACTTTTCTCTATATTTACTATACTCTGCTTAAAAGTTAAAAAAAAAAATAAGAAGTGTAGATACAAGGAGTCATAAATGATGGAGTATATTTCCCGTAAAGTTGGAAAGGAGGCTGGAGATCTGAAAGTGGGTGATATAATTGGTTTCATGTCTAGTGTCTCCAAGTCTTAGAACCCCAGAAACGTCAGGGACTACATTAACCTAGAACAGGTAGGCTGCTGTCTATGGGGTTGCACAGAGTCGGACACGACTGAAGCGACTTAGCAGCAGCAGCAGCAGGATAATCTTCAGTCTTCACTTATTAAGCTGTGCCAGTTCTTGGCACTAGGGAGCTCAATGTTGAGGCTTCCCTGACTAGAGCAATGCCAGGCAAGTCTGGTTAAGTAGCCCCTTGACCTCTCTAAAGGTGAGACCCTGTGCCATGCTGGGGTCTGTAGTGGGAAACCAGAGGGGCTGGAATGGTATCACTGTAGCCTTGGTGGTCTGATAAGTTAGGATACCTGTTAGGATCGTAGATTGCCTTGTAGGATTTGTTTCAGTGAACCTAAGAGAGTCTTACTGGGAATAAGTCTAAGGCATTGGGGTCCCTAGACCTGAGGCTTGGAAGCTTTCTACTCAAGTTTCACTGCCTCTCAAGAATGAAGGGCTTCCTTTGATCTCCTAGAACTGATTGACTGAAGTTGCTGAGAGGGCCATGCAGATTCCAGCTCTGAATTCCTCAATTCCAATTTCTTCACATCTTCATCAGCCTCACTGTCTCCCCTGTAGAGTCAGTTCAGGCTCCCTTACCTTCTCTTTCGAAGCCCCAGGAGCCTTCCAGATTCGTGTGTTACCGCTCTCCATTCACAGAGTCTTCAGAAAGATCCTTCTAACATGCAAATCCAACCATGTCATTCCCCTGTCTTTGGCCTTTAATGGATCCCCTCTTCTTTGGTTTCAACCCAAACTTCATCAAGAGGCACAGGGACCTGGTACTTGATCACCTGTCCAGTATCATCTCTGGCCACCTTTCTGCACAGCCCCCAACACTTGCCACAGTCCAATCAAGATGCTGAATGTGGAGGCTATTTCACATCTATTGCCTTCAGCCCAAACACCTTCCTTCTCTGTCTATCTGTTAAATACTTATTTATCTTTTAAAATCACAGCCAGGCATGACTTCTTCTAGGAAGCTTTCCTTGACAGCCCCTACTCCTTCTCATTCTGATTTTGTACTTCCTTCCGCTGTAGATGTTACATGGTGCTGTGTTTACTCACTGTGTTTGTATTCCTAAAAGTCCAGATGATGGGTGGCCAGGATTTGGTCTTACTCATAATCCCTATTCCCAGTACTTGCAATGGCATTTGGTATGTGATAAAATCCCATGGGCGGAGGAGCCTGGTAGGCTGCAGTCCATGGGGTCGCTGAGGGTCGGACACGACTAAGCGACTTCACTTTCACTTTTCACTTTCATGCATTGGAGAACGAAATGGCAACCCACTCCAGTGTTCTTGCCTGGAGAATCCCAGGGATGGCGGGGGGGGAGGGGGGGGCCTGGTGGGCTGCCGTTTATGGGGTCGCACAGAGTTGGACACAACTGAAGCGACTTAGCAGCAGCATGTCATTTTTCAGTAAGGTTTTGATGACCCTTCAAAGTACAGCTCTATGGCTATCATTGAACCATAACTTTCAGGAAGACTTTATCATTATTATTGCTTATGTGCATACATGGGTTAATGATAAGCAAACTAAAATCCTATAACTACTTTATGAAGGAGGCTATTTCATCTGATCCTTGCAACAGGGAGCTTGATAGAACGTCCCCTCTCTCAAGTCCACAGTCCTACCCACAGACTAGCAGCACAGAAGTCTTGAAAGAGGGAGAAAGTATTAGAGCTTCTCTCGATACTCACTTTCACCTCAGTTTTAATTTTTTTATTTTGCATGTTTTGTAGTATACCTGATAATATCTTGGTATATACGTAAAATGCTCATATTATGTAAGAGTATTCAAAATTATCTTACTGATAGAGGGCATGATCAAAAAGGTTTGAGACACTGTGTTAGGTACTGTGGTCTCCATGTTAGAGCACTTGAGCAAGGAACAGGATGTGATCTGCCAGCCATGTTGCAAGGTGTGCATTTCATAGTTTGGTGACAAATTTCTGGCTGGGTTAAATGCTTGAAATCAATTCCCATCTCCCTATTTTTCCTATTCCTGTTTCCCAACTACTAGTAGTGGCAGCAGGACCAATTAACATGCAGTGAGTGCTTGCTCTGTGCCAGACACTGTATTAAACATTCTTACATGTCATCTCACTTAAAACTCATAAAAAACTCTGAGGTAGACACTATTATCCCTGATTACAAATGAAGAAACTAAAGTATAATAACCTGTTCAAGAACTACCAGTGGCAGAGCCAAGATTCAGCCCTAAGCCATTTAGGAGTTCCTTGAATAAGCAGGTAGAGCTGAAGGGGTAGTTCTGGATTCAAATACAGACTTAGTCATTTATTAGGGGGGGCTGTACAACAGTACTGTGTCTACTTAGAGATACGTGATACGTTGTTTTAATGTCTAGTCCAAATCCTATAGTGGCCCTCCCAGGCAGAGGCAAAGAAAACATGATGCACACGGGATCCTGCATTTCTGATGGATGTTGTATGCCTCACAGTACCAAAGGGAAACTGCTCTTATAATAAACAGTATAATTCTTCACCACCACTGCCCCACCACCACCTGCATCATGGCAAGAAGCCCAAAGTCCTAAGCAGTAAGTACATCAGTGTTTAAAGTGAATCTCAAGTGAAAAGCACAGAAAACCAGTATGTCTTGTCTTCTGATGGCACGACCTCACCAAATTGTTTACTTGAAACCAGCAACTGAGAGAAGGCAGAGAGGGTGAAAGATTTTCCAAGGCAGGTAGCAAGACAAGCACCAGAGCAGCTGACAATGGCTCTACCTGCTTCTCTAGCAGTCCCGAGGCATGGGTCCTGGATTGTCTCTGTATCCTAGCACGCTCCCTTCATGCCTTGAGACTGCCCTGTAGATCTCAGTGCTTCAAGAGTAACACCAAACAAAGCTCACCTTCCCACCTAACATCTGTATCTATATCATGCTCTTTTTCAGCCAGCTCCCCCATCCCCTACTGCCTATGGACATATGACACCACTTCACTCTACCCAGGAAATTCTAAGCAAGGACAGAGGAGGTCAGTGTATCCCTGTGATGATGAAATAACTTGGCCAAGTCGTGACGGACTTAGAAATGAAACTGAAGCTTGGTATCTGTCTACTGCCCTTTATGGAGAATCCCACTGGGTTCAGAACCTGAATACCGTAAGAATGTCAGGTTCATAATGTACTTGAGGAGCTTAACTGAGACAGAGTATTCTCTTTTCCTTCCCTCTTCTCAAGGAATGGAGTCTGGCTAGGAAACGGCATGACCATTTCCCAGGCATTCAAACCTGGGTTGGTTTATTTCTGGCACCCAGGCTGGAACAGGCCAGGAGACCCAATTAGCAGGATACCCACTCCTGCTGCTAGGAATATAGTTAGGAAGGATTCCTTCTCCTGTTGAGTCCAGGCTGTGATTGAAACCAAGTACAGAAAGAACATAGATCATCAGAGCAGAAAGGGTCCTCTGAAAAAGTGATGAAGTTGATAATGATAATATGGAAAATGATTACAGTAACAGCAGCTAGCTAGCATTTATTGAAGCTTGACTATGTCAGGCACTGTGATAATCATTTTACATGAATTAGCTCATATAATTTAACCTCTTGATACTACTGCTGGGCCTCAGTTTCCTTACTTATGAAACAGGGGTGCTTTCCCACAGTTCTCTGGCTCTAACAATCTCAGATCCTATGACAATTTTGAAGGTGGTCCCTGACTACCTTCAAAACAAAGCTCAAAGGAACTTGACAACAGCAATGCTTCCTTCTTCAGAGTGCTTTATAGTTATTTTACAGCACTCTTTCTCCACTGAGTTGAGCCCCCAAATAGTCCTGGGAAATCAATTAATGGGTACATAGAATAAACAATTTAGTTCGTGCTTCTTATAAAACATTTGGCTCCCAGGCTTGTAAGAGAGCATCAGAAAGCATAAAACTTTGTTTAGTAAGTACAATGTACTAAAAATATCCTTTACTAAGACACTGGAGAAAATTAAAAGGGCACCAGCTTAAGAATCAAGAGTTCCAGATGCTGATCCCTGCTCAGTCACAGCCTCAATCGTGTGACCTTGGGCAGACACTTCAACTTGACCTCAGTTTTGCCATGCATACAATGCTTTCTTGACTCTGCTATTCTGGGATTCTGTCATGTAGAATAGGTCTTCTCAAAGCGGTATGGGCATTCCCTGGTAAATGTGGGTGACCTTTTATTTGTTTATTCGGTTTGTGGTTCTTATTGTTGTTGTTAATTTGTTTACCTTGTTACTACCAGTGTAGTCCATACCTCATGCAGCTAGAAACCCAGGACACATTTCTCATCAGTCAGATGAGCCGCTAACTCAGGAGTGTCAGACACTTACTTCTATTAAAGTGTTCAATGCTGAGGAAGGCTCCCAGAGCTGTCTGAGACCCTGTTGGAGTCTCAGGTTGGAGCAAGTTCACACCCTGCTCACAGATCATGATTGATCACCAGTTCCATCTCCCAATCTGGAAATGGACCCCACCGATGGTCTGAGATGTAAATGGCATCCCCCCCCAAAAGCATTTATCAGAAAAGCGTCCATTACTGTCTCAATTTCTAAATCCTCTGGGTGGAAAATAAGATCCAGAGATCTGTGGGTCTTTATAGGGCTGAGCAATTATACCTGTGCTCTGCATAGCACTAATGAGAGTTCAGTGTAAAGGCTACTTGTAAGGGAGTTTTAACACAGAGGTTGACTGGAGAAAAAGTAGGGAAGGAAGTAAGGAGGCAGAAGAGAGGAACAGAAAGAAAATTAGAGGAAAAGGAAGTCTGTATGATTAAACACTTGTGTGTTAGTTGCTCAGCCATGTCTGACCTTTTGTGACCCTATGGACTGTAATCCACCAGGCTTCTTTGTCCATGGAATTCTCCAGGCAAGAATACTGCAATGGGTTGCCATTCCCTTCTCCAGAAGATCTTCCCAACTCAGAGGTCGAATCCAGGTCTCCCACATTGCAGGCAGATTCTTTACCATATTAGGGGATATAAGATGAGTCTTTGAGTTAAAGACCATGGAGGGTTCAATGTCCAAATAATTTTAGACAGTGCTGACTATTTTATTTCCCCTCATGGAAATTTATAGCATGCCTTAGCATGTTAAAATCCTTGTAAAGTTCTGCAATTAAAAAAAAATTTTTTTAAGTTTGTCTTAGTCCTAACCAAACTTTTTGGAATCTGAATTACAGAATCCAGTTTTCTTGTAATGCTTATTAATATTCCTGGAATGGATAGTCAGGAAAATTGGTCTAAGGAAACTCAGGCTGCTGGGGTGAAGAGGTATAAAAAGGTCACTGGTTCTTATTTCCAAGGAGTTTACAAAACTGTGGGACAGTATTTGCCTAAATGTGGAATTTTACAAGATTAAAACCAGTTTAGGGTAATAGGTCTGTCTGAGAGTGTTTAGTTGTGTACAACTCTTTTGTGACCCCCATAGACTGCAGTCCACCAGGCACCTCTGTCCACGAGATTTCCCAGGCAAGAATACTGGAGTGGGTTGCCATTTCCTCCTCCAGGGGATCTTCCCAACCCAGGGAACCTGCATCTGATCAGCAGGTGGATTCTTTACCACTGAGCAACCTCTAATACAGCCACCCCATTTTAGATAGGAGTAACACTACACTTCCCAGGATTCCTTGAAGTGAGGCTTGGCCATGTGATTAAATACTGGCCAATGGGATGTAAGCCCAAGTAGACAAGTCAGGCTCTGGAATGTGTCCCTAGGAGAGGGAGTGTGTCCTTCCCTTCCCTCTCCCCCTGCTGTCTGGATTGAAGATATCACAGTTGGGTTTCCCTCCTGGATCTTGAGGACAAGATTCACCCCCTAGGGGTGGTGAGCAGAAAGAAGCCTGGGTCCCAAATGACTAGGCTGTCCCTTTGGTGTTTTACGTGACTGAGAAATAGACTTCTCTGTTGTTTAATTTAGGGCTTCCCAGGTGGTCCAGGCTTCCTAGGTGGCTCAGTGATGAAGAATCCACCTGCCAATGCAGGATACATGCCTTCAATCCCGGGTCAGGAAGATCCCCTGGAGAAGGAAATGGTTACCCACTCCAGTATTCTTGCCTGGAAAATCCATGGAGAGGGGAGCCTGGGGGGCAGCAGTTCATGGGGTCCCAAAGAGTTGGACATGACTTAGTAACCGAGCATGCATACACACACGCACACACACACACTCGTTTAATTTAGCTGCTGTTTTTGTAGGTCTTTGTTATATACATGCAGACTGGATGCTAACTAATATAGCCACTGACTACAAGTTGTAGCAGTGGATAACATTGACCAAGTTGTAGCAAGGATAATACGCAAGTGAATAAAAATCTGGGTATTGCAAAGAAAACGTGGAACCCTAGACATATTCCATATACACATAGAGTCTATATATCATTATATTTCTTAAGAAAAATCTTTTAAAAATACCAGTACTTTTAAATATTTTGAATATTTTTTTTATCGCAGGTTGTTAGCATTTGCAAAACCACTCACAAAGGATCATAACAGCATTAGCCTCATGACACTAAGATAGAGAACTCCAAATGAAATTTGATTTGATGAGGCCCTGGAGTAGGGCCCAAATGACATCTTTTGTGACATGCTCACAGAAGAGCAGCTAGAGCTGGGGTCTCATTAGAAATCACACAATTCCCATCAAAAGGGACATAACCTGTGGATTAGTGCTGGTTTCCCTCAAAGTTAAACAGACATCTTACCATATGACCCAGCAATCCCACTAGTAGGTATTTGCCTGAGGGAATGAAAACAATTGTCCAAGCAAAGACTTGCACATGAATGTTCAGAGAACTTATGCAAATAGCCAAAAACTGGAAATGTCTCAGATATCCATTAACAAGAGAATAGATAAACCAAATGTGATACATACAGTGGAATGCTTCTCAGCAAGTAGAAGGATTAAACTATGATACATACAACATCATAGATGATCTCAAAATTATTATGGTGAGTGAAAGTAGTCAGACATCAAAGAGCACATTCTGGATGATCCCATTTACATGATATTCTAGCAGAAACAAGACCAGTCATAGAAGTAACAGACATCAGATGAGTTACTGCCTCTGACTGCAGGTAGAAGTGCAAAGGAATGCAAGTGAATTTTCTAAGGTGATGAGATCATTTTATATCTTAACTAGGGCAGTGATCTGATAAGTATATTCATTGGTCAAAATTCATCAAACTGTACACTGAAAATAAGTGCACTTTATGGTATGGAACTTCACTTTCAATAAAGTTGATTTTAAAGTGTTTTTTAAGGTACTGTGCTAAATGGGGGAAAAAGAAATGCCTTGGAGAAAGAAGGCAAATAGTGATTTGAAATGGATATCCTAAATTTAATGTTAAAGGGGCAAATGTTCTGAATTGCCAGTATTTTTTCTGTCTTTGTTTCTTTCTTTCTTTTTTTTTTTCTTTTTTTGAAGCAAGCTTCTTCTTGCATGAAGATTCTGGATAGCTGTGCTCTAAGAGAAGCTGAAAGCATTGATTTCATGAAAAAGCAACTCTGGCGCTGCCAGTAGGTAACAGAGAACAAATGAGGGAATGCACAGGAGGACCAGACTTAATTGTGCATGAGCCTTCCCTAGGGCAGAGCTTCTCAAATCATCCATGGTAAAGGACCAGGTGCTTTATGCTGGGGCAGTGGCTTGTTCGTTTTGTAAAATAAAAAGTTATATATTCTAGAGGTCATGTGTCTCCAAACACATCTTCTCAGTGATGTCTGGCCTGTGCACAGACCATTAGCAAACATGCACAGACTGGTCTGGATGCTCAGAGCACTAGCCGGGGGCTTCCCAGAATTGCTTTGAGTCAGGTCCCATATCAGCAGAGAGGCAGAAGCCAAAGACAACTGGGTTGTGAATATGAATGTGGCCTTGTTCGAACACAGTGGACAGTGAGGTCTGAGGAAATGTGCTCACAAAGATTTCAAAACAGGTGCACAAGGTCAACAAAACACTGTTTTGGAAAGTTTCATCTGGCAGCACACACAGGACAGTAAGCAACGGAGAGGCCTGAATCACAGGACTGACGTGGAAGTTATTGCAACTAACTATGTGGGAGATGACTGGGATTTGAACCTTGATGGTGGCTGGGGGACTGGACAGGATCAAGTGTTGGCCAGAGGGCTAGGAAGGGATTCACAGAGACTGGTGATGGAGTGGAGAGGGGCGAGGGGGTGAAGCCGGGTCAGAGCAGGTCCTTTGATATAGGAGGACGCTGGGAGTCTGAGGAATGAGAAGGGAAGGGAAGAAATTTGTGTCTGCAGCCTCCACTTGCTCTGGGAAATAAGAACGAGGTTCCTGGGTATGCAGGGGCTCCCTGGGCCCAGCAGTCTCCTGAGGGCTGATTTGTTTGTCTTGGCTTCTGGTCCAACAATCCCTGACCCACTGCCACCCACGGTACCACTCACAGTGGGTAACAAGGGGAGACCATTAGACGGGGTGGGAGAGAGCCTTTATGTGTGCCACTTTTCACACCTGGCATGCCTGCTTCCCAGGTGGCTCAGTCAAAAAGAATCTGCCTGCCAAGCAGGAGATTCAGGAGATGCAGGTTTGATCTCTGGGTCGGGAAGATCCCCTGGAGAAGGATATGGCAACCTACTCCAGTATTCTTGCCTGAGAAATCCATGGACAGAGGAGGCTGGTGGACTACCATCCAGGGGGTCACAAACAGTCAGACACGACTTAGCGACTAAACAACAACATGCCCACTTCCAGCTCCTCCTCATCTTCTAGGCCCCACCCAGATGTCACCCTGGGGGTGAATGACTCACCCTCAGTTAAGCTGCTACGGCTCTCCAATGTGTTAGAGCACAAAAACCACATCCCAGCACAGCTGCTCATGTCAAGCTGCCCTGCCACATTGTAGCATCACTGTAAGGGTCACATCCAACATAAGCTTCACCAACCCGTAGCACGTTGCCTAATGCAGATGACCATGCTCAAGATGCAACATAAATGGATGAGGGAGACACCAGAGGAAGGCACAGAATAGGCAGGGAGGTCACGTGAAATGTGCTCAACAAGCATGGAGGTGAACAAGGACCAGAAGTCACATGAGATTTATTTCCTCTGCTCTTGATACAGGTATGGCAACCATTATTTGAAACTTGAAACTTCTTCAGCCCCAAATACTTTAGGGGCTCCTCTCTGAACGAAAAAAAACAACTGGCAGGCTAGGTAGAAACTATACTCTGGATTTAGTCAGCAGTGCCCAGAGCAGTCTCTGCTTCAAAGACTGTAAGAAGCTGGGCTGAAGCTGATCTGACCAGTAAACTGGGGAGTCACTACCTTCAGTCTGAGAACAAAGATCAAAAGGGAAGCTGGGCTAGGACTTCCCTGGTTGTCCAGTGGTTAAGAATCCATCTAGCAATGCAGGGCATATGGGTTCAATCCCTGGTCAGGGAACTGAGATTCCACATGCTGTGGGCATGTGGCAATGAAAGATTCTGAATGCAGCACCTAAGACCCTGATGCAGCCAAATAAATAAATAAAAATATTTAAGTAAATATGAAAGAGAGAAACTGGGTCACCCTTTAGCTCTACAGTCCTGAAGTCACTGGTGAGACTATAGAAAGAGGTGGAATTATCACAGATCTGGAGATGGAAGCCCACTTTTGATATGAGGCTGCCCATGCCTGGGGGGCCAGAGAAGGCAATGGCACCCCACTCCAGTACTCTTGACTGGAAAATCCCATGGACAGGGGAGCCTGGTGGGCTGCAGTCCATGGGGTCGCTAAGAGTCGGCCACGACTGAGCAACTTCACTTTCACTTTTCACTTTCATGCATTGGAGAAGGAAATGGCAACCCACTCCAGTGTTCTTGCCTGGAGAATCCCAGGGATGGGAGAGCCTGGTGGGCTGCCGTCTATGGGGTTGCACAGAGTCAGACACGACTGAAGCGACTTAGCAGCAGCAGCAGCATGCCTGGTGGGTGGGGAATAGCCTGGGGTTTATGGTTAGGTCTTTCCTGATGGGTTGATGCCCTGGCCATATAGGAGGTGACATGCTTTGACACCCCTTCAGCAGGAACAATCATCCCAGGGATTTTCTGATCCAGAGAAGAGGCTTCTACAGTATAGAGGAAAGGGACTGAGACCCTGGAGGGAAGATACTAGAACAATCAGAAAGGGGAGTTTTCAGTAGGAAGCAGAGATTCCTGGATGGGAAACAGTCAGTAGTAAAACCAAGGCAGTCCAGGGCAAACTGAGATGATTAGAAGGTACCTAAGAGATCATTGCCTTGTAGTTGTTTTTCAGTCACCAAGTTCACACAGAGGCTAATAAGCAGGGTTGGGACTGGAGCACAGATCTCCAACTAGCCCTGCAGGCCTTTCCCTCAATGGTGTTTGCTTTCAGCATCCTCTGGACCCTCACTTTTTCACTTCCATGACTTCCGCTCCTTCCTTGGTACTACCCTAAACAGAGTATCTTTTGACAGCTGATTACCTGCTACTTGTTAGACAGGAGGGATACTGATGTGCCCTGGGAGCTCTTTGGCTTGTTCTCTGGCAACCTCTATCCTCGTCTAACGAAAGAAATGTTCTTACCCAAGCCTGGGCCAGTGGCTCTGCTTCTCTTTTCACCCCTGGGCCCCAAATTAGACATAAAGCCTCAAAAGAAATAAAACCCTCTTCCTGTGCCACCCTTAGCACAGCCAGGGGAGAGGGCAGGGTGTAAATAAATGCACATCTGGGGAAACTCAGCAACCAATGGTACAGACCATCTCCAACCACCTGCAAATGGCACCTTCAGTTTTCATCTCTTCTCATTCCTTGGAGGATTGTATGGTTAAGTTAGAAAGTGATTCCCCTGCCCAACCCTCTCAGAATCAGCGGTCCAAGAGTGTGAGGCCCTGGGTGACGCAGTCCGCAGATGTGTGGCAGTGCATGCTTCCCAAGGGACGTAAGATCCAGTGATGGGTGAATAGCTGTACTTCCACAGGCTTTCAAAACAAGCACGTAGAAAATGAGCCCCAGACTGTCTGTTTACAAATGTGTTTTCTTCTTCCCTCTTCTCATGCCTGAGTCTGTTCAGGAATGTCACATTCCAGGCTTTCTGGGCTGACCACGAGTCACAATGGCAGCCATCGTAATGCCACATAGTCCAGAAGGTAGTACTTCTGAATGAGTCAGGCAGGAGTGCCTGGTGTAAAGCTGCCTCATACTGCTTCATCGTGGGACTCCAAGGCTTGGATCACTGGGTAGTGTGTTTCAAGATTCTTGAAGATAACATGCAATTTGCTGTCCAGTTCAGTGAGTAACAAAAACAGAGAAGTTGGACCACAATAAGAATGAGTCCATTTCTATCACTTTCATAGCCACTCTCTCAATGGATTCTTACAATATCTTTGTGAGGAAAGCTTGGCTGGTGAAGTTCAGAGGGTGGAAATGCCTCAGATCAGATGACTGGTAAGGGCCAGGCAGGTCTAGAAGCCAAGTTATTGGAGGTAAACATGCTTCAGAGCTTTTCCCACTGCACCATCCAATGTCTGTCTACTCCATCCCCTTTTATAAGTGGATCTGCTCTTTAATCCATTATGTGGATTGGCAAAGTCACAGAGGCTTTTCTGAAGCATTGAGGTGGAAGTTTTGCAGTAAAGCAAATGAGGATTTAAACGAGGATTAAATAAAATAAGGTTTGGGAAACAGCAGAGTGTCCTGGCTGAGAGCCATCACTCTGGAGCTTCTGGACCTGGATTCAAGCCCCAGGTTTGCCACTTACTAGCTGTGTGACCTTGGATATGTCACATCACCTCTCTGAGTTTCATTTTCCTGAAGTGTGGATAAAATCAGTACCTGCTACATAGGGCTGTGAGGATTAAATGTGAGAATGTATGCAAAATAGCTTAGCAAAAAATGGGCACTTGATAAATATTTGCTGAATAATGAACTGAAATGATTGGCAAGGCTGGGATATGAAAAAAAGAGCTGGTTGACTCTGCAGCCAGGGCTTTTAACTTTTTATGAAATGTTGATGCCCAAACTTGTCAAACACCTACCACCAGACAGTGAGGGTAGGAGGCACTCTTGAAAGAGTTGGGTGGTTCTCCTTGAAGCCCCTTCCTGGCCTCAAACATCCATACCTCTCACCTGTTTCCTTGGATAAATTACAAAGACCTTCCAAAATGAGGAGTTTGGGAAGGGAGTATAACCTTCATACCAGAGGTATGAACTCATAGCTGATGAGCAAAAATAGTTGGGTAGATCTAGTCTCATTCTACACCCAAGATGGGCTGTTTCTGCCTTAGGGGTTAGAGTTGTGGTGTGCCAGGGCAGGAAGGGACCAGAGAGAGATGCTGTTTGGTGAGAACATGGAGGCCCAGAAAGATGAAGCAGCTTGCTCGAGACTGCACAGCCATGCTGTGGCAAAACCATGACTGAAGTCCAAGCTTCTTGCCCCAGACTCCCTGCCACGACCTCCCTAAATACACAGGCTTTCAAAATCATTAAGGCACAGAATCAGTCCAGCACTAAGCTTTTGAAATCCCCATGGGCCCTCCCACAGTTCCTCCTCAGGACAAAATCACTCAGGGGTAAACAGTATTAAAAAGCCTTTTGAGATGGCAGAGGAGGTGTTCTCTCAGACAGGGGCTCTGAAGAGAAATTGAGCTGAAATACTGATTCGATCCTCAGATCACCTGGGCTCCACATCGTGTGCAATTTTACCTTTTCAGTATTTCAGATGGTGAAGTGTCACGTTTATGAGCCTGATGTGCCCTGATAAGTGCATTCCAAATGTCTCTGCAGCGATGCCAAAGCAGGGACACACCTCGTTCAGCCCTCACTGGAGTCTTGGGGAAACAGGTTGCTCCAATCCTTTGTCAAGTTTATTAGGAGGTACCCCACCCACCCCACCCATGAATTCCAAACAGCTTCGTTCTCACTGTCCTTCACAACTAGGTCACTGGCCTGGCAGGGGAAAAGATTCTGAAATCCCAGAATATTAGAGTTCAGGAACACTCAGAGGAAACTCCTTACCTCTCAGCTGAGGGAACTGAGGCTCAGGGAAAAGGGTCACACTTTGGGCTCAAGGTGAGTGTTTTGGTTGTTTGGCCCACAGTTTCCTTCCTGAGTGGTGGCCTGAGCAGTTCAGATAACAGAGTATCTTACCAAGAAGCCAGGGTTCCAGGGAAGCAAGGAGCAAAAAGAAGCACCCAGCCCTAGGAGCTTCTAGGAGCACTTGGCAGTCCAGGGAGGCCTGATTCTTACTGCACATGTATTCCAGAGTAAGCAGCCAGGAATTTGCATAACATGAAGTCATGCCTCCTTCAGACCAAAGAAAAGGAAACTTTTCCCTTTTCACGTCTTCTTTCATCCCTAAAGCTGGATTTCCTAAACAAGTATCACTTGGAAAAGGGACCCCCTTCATTTGTAGTAAGAGATATGTACTTTACATGCAAGGAAAGATAATCCCTAGTTTCAAAGCTAAGCCACATTCCTAAGAAATATTTCCTCCTTTTGAGGTAATTCAATTAAAACAGTAGGCACGGTTCTCTGGGAATATATAGTTCTAGAACTGAATAATCCATTAGATCTAGAAAGCTTGCTTGTCCAGAGTCATTCATTTTTTGGGGATTTGAGTTTAGGGCTGGGGATTTTCTTTCAGGTTTGTTTGGTTTTGGTTGCCGGGGGTGGGGTCATTCTCAAATATAGTACTTGGAAAGACCCAGTTAAGCCCAAGCAAAGTAACAACAATCCCTCTGAAAAACAAATACTAACTCACAGGTAAGAATATGCACAGACTCAGAAAACAAATGTTGATTCCTAAACTCATCTTTGAGACCTTCTGAAAGCTTTTTGCCTAAGAGAACAAAGACAGCATAGGTACCTCTATGAATCAGACCTTAAAAACTATCTGTTCCTTCATGTATCACTGTATAATACCTTCAGACTTTGATGAGAAAATACTTTAAAACAAATCCATGAAATTTGAAAAGAAAAAGGTGTGTTTTCCAGAGAATCAAGTAATGTTCTCAGGAGTAAAAAGCAGGAAAACTTTATCCTCCTCGGGGCTGCTATCCCAAGCAAGGCTTATCGTCTCTCTGCAGACTGCGGATTCTCCCTGATAATTGAAGGACCAATCAGAGAGGAGTCTGGTAAACAGAAGGCACTCAATAAATGTTTGTTTTATAAGTAAGAGCCAGAAAGAGAATTTTTATAGCTTGGAAGTAAAAAAATAATAATAAATTTACTTTGGAGAGTGGTAAGAGAAATGAATGCTTCATCTATTTCACTTTGAGCAAAGATTGACAGGGGTTAATACTGGTCCTTATAACAACATCACAACTAACACTTACTGAGTGCCTTCTCTATGCCAGGCACTAACATACAGTGTTTCCTATCAACTTCTTCATCTAGCTCTAAATAACTGTCATCATATCCTTTTTACTGGTTGGGTAACTTAGGATTATGGAAGTTGAATAACTTGTCTAATACATGGCAGAGCTGGGATCAGAACACAGGTCATCTCATTTCAGAGCCTGTGTCTTAAATCATTATGTTCTACCACCTGCCAATCTACAGAGCTTTTTGTAATTTAGTTAATTAGGGCCCTGGGAGTAGGGTATTTTATTTTCATTAATTAGCAGAAAATAAACTTCAAGTTCAGCATGTGCTATTGAGTGCTGAAGTGTGACTCTTGACCTGGTTCAGGAACTGTTGGAATTCCTCATTCAGCAAACCTAGGTTCATTCATTCAAATCCATATCAGCACCTTAGATAAAACCAGGTTCTGTACTCAATATGGGAAATGCTGAAAGAAGAGACACAGGGCCTGCCTTCGGGGAGTTCCCAGTCTAGCGAAGAGAAGCAAACCTGTGAGTAAGTTGCCACCATTCAGTCTGGCAAGTGCTGTAGTCAGTGCATGTGTGAGGTCCTATGAATAGCAGAGCCGAAGATGTAGTGAATGTAGTGCTTTATGTGAATTCATGATACACAGCAGGAGAAGCCTGAGATTGAATCCTGGCTCCTCCATGTAATGAGTTGAATGACCTGGACAAGTTCCGTAACTTTCTAAGCTTCAGTTTTTAATCACCTTTAAATGCTGACAGTAGTAAAATTCATGCCTCATCCCACTGTTACACGATGAAATGATACAACGTCTGCTGCAGCACATGACCTAACACATAGTAAATGCTATATAAATGGAAGCCATTAGGGAGGACTAGTCTAGGGAGTCAGGTATGATTCTACACAAGCCTGGGGTAAGAAGACTTAGTTGAAAGTGGTCATTTCAGGAGAAGAGACTTTGGAAAGAAGCAAAAAGGGGTAAATATGCATTGTGTGCTATGGGGAAAGAGTGGTTTACTAGGACAAAAAGGAAAGCAATTAGCAATGTCCAGTACTCTGGGCACAAGTGTGCAAAGACACAGGTACAAGGAATTTTTTGTAATGGGATTATGAATGAGTGAACACACAAATATACACAAATATATAAGTAAACAAATAAATAAATTGAAACAGCCATCAAAGAAGACTGGTGAATAGATGAATGAATGAACAAATAAATAAATGGTATTTCTAAACCTCAGTATTTATCACAAGAAGATTGGATAAATGAAGTGTGATATAGTTATGAAATGGAACACTGTTTGGACATTTGAAAAATTATATATGTCTGTATATACTGCCTCTTGAGAAATTTGTATGCAGGTCAGGAAGCAACAGTTAGAACTGGACATGGAACAACAGACTGGTTCCAAATAGGAAAAGGAGTATGTCAAGGCTGTATATTGTCACCCCGCTTCTTTAACTTACATGCAGAGTACATCATGAGAAACGCTGGGCTGGAAGAAGCACAAGCTGGAATCAAGACTGCCGGGAGAAATATCAATAACCTCAGATATGCAGATGACACCACCCTTATGGCAGAAAGTGAAGAGGAACTCAAAAGCCTCTTGATGAAAGTGAAAGAGGAGACTGAAAAAGTTGGCTTAAATCTCAACATTCAGAAAATGAAGATCATGGCATCTGGTCCCACCACTTCATGGGAAATAGATGGGGAAACAGTAGAAACAGTGTCAGACTTTATTTTGGGGGGCTCCAAAATCACTGCAGATGGTGAGTCCAGCCATGAAATTAAAAGACGCTTACTCCTTGGAAGGAAAGTTATGACCAACCTAGATAGCATATTCAAAAGCAAAGACATTACTTTGCCAACAAGGTCCGTCTAGTCAAGGCTGTGGTTTTTCCAGTAGTCATGTATGGATGAGAGTTGGACTGTGAAGAAAGCTGAGTGCCGAAGAATTGATGCTTTTGAGATGTGGTGTTGGAGAAGACTCTTGAGAGTCCCTTGGACTGCAAGGAAATCCAACCAGTCCATTCTAAAGGAGATCAGTCCTGGGTGTTCTTTGGAAGGAATGATGCTAAAGCTGAAACTCCAGTACTTTGGCCACCTCATGCGAAGAGTTGACTCATTGGAAAAGACTCTGATGCTGGGAGGGATTGGGAGCAGGAGGAGAAGGGACGACAGAGGATCAGATGGCTGGATGGCATCACCGACTCGATGGACATGGGTTTGGGTGAACTCCGGGAGTTGGTTTTGGACAGGGAGGCCTGGTGTGCTGCAGTTCATGGGGTCACAAAGAGTCGGACACAACTGAGCAACTAAACTGAACTGATATACTTACATGGAAAGACATCTGCAGCATAGCATTAAATAAAAATACCAATTGTAGAAGGGTACTAAAATAATCCCATATTTGTAAGTAACAGCATAGTGGAAGGTTTACCAAACTATTTTATAATGGTTGCTTCTGGGGAATGGCTTAGAGTTGGGGGTCAGGGAGTGTTGGCTTAGCCACATAGTGCTAACAGGTCCCCTGGACCACAAGGGAATTCCCAAGGTGATGTTTCATTTTCTACTCTACATACTTCTTCAATATTTTAATTCTTTATAAAATGAGTATTATTGGGGGTATTTTTATAATAAATATTTTAATTTAAATTTTAATACTTTGAAAGAGTTGAATAGATTTTTTTTTTAAAGGATTTATTCAGAGGTCATTTGTTACCCATCAAAAAGCAGGTTCAGTGGCAGAGTAGTGGTGCAGATTGACAAAGGAGTGCAGTGAAAAGTGGAATCAGCAGTGGTAGCTCTTCTTTGCCCACATGTCAAACAGAGGACAAGGAGCCAGAGAACAGCAGAAAGTAGGGGTGCTGCAGAAGTCTTGAAGGAAGGTCCAGGGTGGGACCAGGGAAGAATAAGACAAAACAGGTGACAGGAATACATTTAGTGGGGAAGAAAGGAAGGAAGGATGGAGGGAGGAAAGGAGGGAGCGAGATGGTGGTTGACAATCCTGAGTTCCAAGAAAATGGAGGGTAGTCTCAGGCTTATCAGTAGGGCGGGTGGGAGGTGGTTTCCTGATTAGGTAGGTGAAGTGGTGAGATGGTGACCTCAGGTTAGAGGCTTGATGAGATAGATTGCTGTTCAGTAGCTCAGCTGTGTCAAACTCTTTTTGACTCCATGGGCTGCAGCAAGCCAGGCTTCCCTGTCTTTAACCATCTTCCAGAGTTTGTTCAAACTCATGTCCATTGAGTTGGTGATGCCAAAAAACCATCTCATGCTCTGTCATCCCCTTCTCCTCCTGCCTTCTATCCTTCCCAGCATCAGAGTCTTTGCCAATGAGTCAGCTCTTGAGATTAGTGGACATGATTTCTGACTACTCAGAGGGGATGGGATGAAGCACCTCCTTATTACTCCCAGCTAAGGCCTTCCCATTCCTGGACTCCCCATTCCAGGTTTCCAGGCTTCCTTGTGCCAGCCCACCCTTGGCTTTCTCCAGACACAACTCTTTGTTTGCTGTAGTGCCCCTGGGGATATAATGAGGAAGGGCAGAGGGTGGGTGGCCTGTGACTACAACTACTAACAATGCTGCTTCCAGGTATTTTGTCCCCAGTGGAATAAAACTTTTTTTGTTGTTGTTAAGGAAAGGAGACTGGGACAAGCTCTCTAGAGTACACTAGAAGTACCTGAAGGTGCTCAGAGCCAAAGTCTTTCCTCACACCCTGGGTCACCTGGGGATTAGCAGACGTGTGTCCTCATTTTTCTACTTGAAACTATAACCAGCAACTCATTAGCATTGACAATTTCACTATTGCTGAAATCACCCTTGGCTCATGGTACTTGGAAATATGGAAGGACAGAAGAAAGAGGAAAAATAGTAGGAGAAAAAAAAAAATGGGAACAGGGAAGAATGTGAGTCTCCAGGTCTCAGAAGGAAGTAAAAAGGGGTGCCCTGCAACCGAACCAAGAGGGTTTGGGGTCTTGGGTGAAGAATTTTAGATGTTTTCTTTGGGCTGTTCCATGTGAGAATCCATCCTCCCCTCTCAAACTAGGAGGCTGTTCCAGAGACTGAATGAGATGCACACAGTTTCTGCTCCTCTCCAGCCCAAATGTCTAAGGTAGACTGGGTTCAGGACGGGCACACACCCCTGCTTGGGGGAGTGGGACAGGATGATCCTGCCAGCCTGGGCTGAGTCGGGGTCTGTGCCAGGTGAGGTTTAGTCCAGAGGAGATCAGCTAACAGTCATCTAGCACTCAGTGACAGAGTTCCTCCACCTTCTCTGCTGTGTTGAGGATCAGAAGGCTCTGGGCCAACTGCAGCAGAGGTATGGTATCTAAGAATACTTTAAGAGCTTGGAGGAACCTTAAAGATCATCCAGACAGAAGTGATCACTTCCTCCTCTTGGTCTCTACAGCACTTCTTGAAGGTAGCATGCTGTATTTTTAATTTATTATCATGCATCTATTCAAAAAACCCTATTGTATTCACTGTGGCATTGCCAAAGCGTGGCATCTACCCTGAGGTAGATTCAGCTTCCCTTTGTGTGTGCTTGTTGTCTTTATTGGTGAGAAAAAAATGAGTCCAAAAAATTGGAAAGACATTCCAAGCTATTAACTTGAGCAGGCTAATGACATGCTGGCCAAAGGATTAGCTCCAGCCTGTAGCATTCAGGCCAAAACATGAAGGCTTTCTACAGGGTATAGCAAGATGGAGAGAAAGCAGTTCCAACACAGTGTGTCCTGAGCAGGGGCAGCCTGGGAGCCACATCATGGAAGCAGCCTTGTAAGCAAAAGTAATTTACAGGAATATCTGACTAAGGAGGCCAGATCCTCCAAAGATGCTCTAACCCTAAGGTAGGGTATACAAGTTACCATCTTTCGTTTTTGCATTAAGAAGTGACCCCATCTCCCTCCAAGGAGAGTAAGCAGTCCTTCAAACCTTCTCAGATGTGTTTAAAAAGTACCTTAAGTAAAGTTAGGCGTCCAGGTGGGTTGCTGAGTTGTGTGTCAGGGACTCCGTCTGTGTGCTCAATCGTGTCAGACTCTGCTACGCCATGGACTATAGTCCACCAGGCTCTTCTGTTCGTGGGATTTCCCAGGTAAGAATATTGGAGTGCTTAGCCATTCCCTTCTCCAGGGACCAAAACTTCTTCACCCAGGGATCTAACCCCGGTACCCTGTGCCTCCTGCATTGCAGGAGGATTCTTTACCCACTGAGCCATTACCAAGGCTCAGACTTTGAATTAAGCCTTCATATGACAGCCTTCAGAACACTCTCAAACAAAAGAAAGGAGAAATCCTTTGAAACAGTATCTGCCAAAGTGTTTCCTCAAAATACTAGTCCCCACATATGTTTTTGAAAGAAAAACATGGTTCTGTGACCAAAAAAGATGAATAAATGCTGCATTCTACCCCTGCTCTGCGGGAGTCATCACATACATTAGCACCTCAAAGTCACTGAGAAATCCTGTAGTAAGGAATCAGGTTGAATTTTGTTCAACCCAGTATTGCACAAAATTATGTCACCAGGGGACACTTTGTTCCATATTAGACTTAGGACAATGGTTTTCAGATGTTTTATTCATAGTACACTTTCAAATTCTGGAATTTGGGGCAGCACACTTGAAATCAGTAAAGCAGGCAACGGGCAGGGGCAGGTCCGATGTTTAAGGTCTCTCCACGGGACCATCAGAACTGTGTGGTTCACTCAGTGCCCCTCAGTCCTGAGTTGAAGACTGACTTGAACTTTGCTTTGCCCTAATCATGCTTTCTCATGAACTCCAAAACCAAGTTGCCACCTACCCCAGTAAAGTCTTCGCAAGTCTTCCTTGGAGTGCCTCAGCTTTACACAACACCTCTTTACAGCCAGTTGACCTGGCTCTGCGGCACATCCCTCCATCTACTTAGCTCAGCAGGCACCCTTGCAACAGTGTGATGTGCAGCTGAAGCAAAAATAAATTTTACACACATTCAAAAGTTTGGCAGCACATCCATAAATAATTTAAACCACACAGGCTGAAAGCACCAGCCCTGGAACTGGTATTCCAAGAAGAAACTAGAAGGGCTGTTGCAAAGAGGCATTTATGCAAGGTTATCTCGAGGATAACACTTGCTCCTCAAGAGGCATGGGCGGTTGGAGGGAGGATGCCGGGCTGCTGGATCCCTGGGAGCTGGGATCCAAGGTCCTCCCAAACAGGGAGACCGAGAGTAGTATATAAATATCATTTTCCTGTTTCCAGTTCTTCAAACTATAAATTTCCTTGGAAGCGTTTCAGTATCTATTTAGTTAGCTACATGCTTGTGACGTGTTATTTTCTTAAAGCAACCTATGAGGAAAATATGGTAACCTTTAATTAATTCTCATTAGGGGATAGGGATATGTGAAAGAACGTCCGACAAGAGCGAAGGCCCCTGCACCCTCCTCCTGCCTCTGCCTTAGATGAGCAAATAGCTGCACTCCTCTGAGGCTCAATTTCCTTAGCAGTAAAAAGGTGGGTTGAATTTGATAACTTCTAGAACCCTTTCAAAGCTGATATTATTCTGACTTACGGAATGCACAGCAAATAGTTCTAAAAATAATACATAAATAATAAATGAAGTATATGGATGACATTATTATTGAATGATTATTTATTTACCATTAACATTTATTGAAAACAATGTACCAGCGTTGTTCCAAGTTCTTTGCATGTTATTATATATTTAGACTTACAACATTCCTATGAGCTATATGTCATTATTACCTTGTTTTACAGATATTAAGATATTAATCTCTTACAGAGATTAAAAAGCTTGGCCAGGACAACACTGATAGCAAGTAATAGAGATAAGATTTGAACTCAACATCTTGACTCCAGAGTGACTATGATGTTGATTTTTCCAAAATATCAAGCTTAAAAATGTAGTAACAGATGCTGGTGTATCTTTCTATATGAAATGTGTGTAAAATATAAATCTAGGAAAGAAAACCCAAATACCTAAAGGGGGAAGATTTCTAAAAGGGGCTGATATGATAACAAAACTAAAATTTCCAGCCAAAACACAGACTGAAATCTATTTCACATATGCCCCAGTGGCCTGACACGTTGGACCCGGGTTGTTAAGTTGCCATGGCAAAGTTCCGGAGCTAGGTTCAGGAAGGAGTGAGGTAAACTGCAGGGTGAGCCCCAGAGGGAGGAAGCTGGCAGGCATCCAAGGGAAGGTAGTGTGAGTTAGACAATGGAAACAGAATCCTTGCATCGAGAAGAGCTACTAGGAAGCTTAGAGGTCACCCTATCAAAGCTCCCCCCCGAATCAGGCATTCCCTTTACAACAACCTGGTGTGTATTTATGCTGAGCATTCCTAGAGATGGAGCTTGCTCTGATTACCAGAGAGCCGTTTCCAATTGCTAGACACCCAAAGATATTAGAAAGATCCATTCCTTTTAATGAGACAAAATACGTCTTATGGTGATTTCTGCCATGGGCCCTGGTTCTGCCTCTGAGGGACTCCAAAATAACATGTGACCCACCCCCCTTTCCTATGATAGCCTTCAGAAATTAGAAGGCTCACTGAGTCCTTCACCATCAAGCTAAAGAGACTGGTCCCTGCAGATATTCCTCACGGGGCAATTCTAGTGCCATGACCATCCCAGTTGCCATCCTGTGGGCACTATCAGACTGACTGAGACCACAGCTTACTCACCTTGGGGTCCTTTGCAGGACCTAGCTCAGGGCCTGCCACATGGTAGTAGACACAATGTGATTTTTAATTTGAACAAAATGGAACAAGGAAACTGCAAAGGGGAAATATGGTTAAAAAGTGAGAGCCTACGTCCTTGATAGCGTCATTCAGACAGCAGCTAGATCCATTTCTAGATCTGGGGCCATTTTCTAGATCCTGCCTAGGGGTTTCATTTTCTTCATGTGCTGCCACTGGGCTTTGGGAACACTGATCCCTGCCTGACACTTAAAAGGGGCATTTTAGGAATCAGCATTATGATCCTGGTGCCTAGCCCAGGGCCTGGCGCCCAGTAACTACCAGATAAACACCGAACAAATGCCTAGCAATGGCAGGTTATTATGCACCTACCATGTGCTGAGTTCTTATGTATATTATGCATATTACCTGATTCAAACTTGCAACTCCATTTTAAAAAAGTAATATACCCATTTGGCTAATGAGGAAACTCAGAATCCAAGAGGTTAAGAAATGTACCCAAAGTGACTCACCCAGCAAGTGGAAAAGCCACAATTCAAACCCAGACCTGCTGATTTCTAAAGCCTATTGCTTTTAACCACCTAATACCCTCCTAAGACAAAAAATGAAAGAAAGATGGAGAAGCAGAACAACAGAGAGACAGGAAAAGGAAAGAGCATTGAAATTAGCTTTTGAACTATAAAACTCTCTGTGAGAGGAAGCTTTGAGACCTGTGTAAGAGAGTGTTGCTTTCTAGATCCATCATGTCCAGGTTTTTCTAAACTGGAAATCAGAGGTGGAAAATTCTAGATTCTGATGGCCCTGCTTGGCATGCGGAGGCTGTTGTGGGGCTGTTTCCGTAGCTCTCAGGGAGCTCCAGAGAGCTCCATTCATCTATTGATGGACACTTAGGTTGCTTCCATATCTTGCCTATTGTAGATAATGTTACAATGAACACTGAGTGCACATATCTTTTCTAGTTTCTGCATATTCAGATAATACCCAGAAATAAAATTTCTAAGTCACATGGTGGTTATGTTTTAAATTTTTTGAGGAACCTCCATACTGTTTTCCATAGTGGTTATACCAATTTACATTCCTACCAACAATGCACAAGGATTCCCTTTTCTCCATACCCTCTCCAACATTTATTTCTTGTCTTTTTAATAACAGCCATTCTGACAAGTGTGAAGTGATATACGAAAGTGGTTTTTAATGACCTGTTTAGTCAATATCCCCTATAAAGTCTGAGTTCCATGAAGCAGTAGACTGTATCTGTTGTGCTCACATTTCTCCCCCCAGAGCAACAGTAATCATGGAAGAAACATCTGAAGGTAGTCAGATGTTCTAGCCCAGCTTTTGTCTGTAGCTGGCTGTATGCTTCAGGAAACTCCCTCCCCATCTCTAGGCCTGTTTTGCCAAAAATAAAGTGAGACAGATGGGCTAGATAACCTCTGAGGCTTCTCACCATCTTTATGTTCTAGATTCAACAACTTGAGAACATCAGCCCAAAGCAAAATAATTTTAGAGCAATATCACTTGTGAAGGAAGACCCTGGGAATGTAATTCCCTCCTGTGGTATGGGCTGTGTTTACAAAACAAACCCAAGAAATCATCATAAATCATTCCAAGTGGAGCTTTCTGAGCTGAAGCAACAAGACAAAAATACCTCCGGGCACAGCTCTTCTGGGCCCCCACCCAGCTAAAGGGAAGCAGGGCCAGCCAGCGCTGTACCCTCTGAAGAGTCACTTACCGGGTTTTTTCCACACTGGGCCCCTCAGCAGAGCTTCTCTCCTGACCTTAAGAATTCTCACTCCTTCTAGGACCTTCACCATTCTAGTTCCTGGCAAAGAGGAAGTGACCTGAAAAGACAAGGGATTGAGTTCTTGGTCAACCACTTCTGAGATGTGTGTAACTCTCCATAAATTTTTCCTTCATTCTGATCTGATCTGTCAAATAGGAGTTGACATAAGGTTCTAACCACCTTTAAAATACACAGAGGGGAAATGCTTTGAAAATCTTAAAAGGGTATAAAAATTCAGGGATTACTTTTGACCATTTTTTTCTGACTTGTTCATTGACTAAAAGGCAGCCACCAAGAATCTCAGTATTTTATCTCTAACTGGGGAATGGAAGGCTTGGTCCCCAGGTCAAAGAATCTCAGGCACCCAAGCAGCAGGTGGTTGAATCACCCTGGACTGGCTTAGCTTGCTGTAAAGGAAGATCTAATTCAAGCTTCTTGTGGTGTCCCTGAGTCGAGGTCACAGGCCCTTGCTCTGAGGCAGACTCAGCCCCAAGAGCTGCCAGTGGGTACAGAAATGCCTGAGTCCCAGTGATTCTGGGGACTCTGAAGTCACAGTGTAGCTGAAGGATTTAGAGCATGTACTTTGATGCCAGACAGACGCTGGTTTCCTCTCTGCCACTTACCAGCTCTAGAAGGTTCTGTTTCCTCTTCAGTGAGAAGAGCTGATTGACCTCAATATTAAAAATGATGCTGCATGTAAAGCATTGAGCTTGTGAACATGTCACATGTGAGCCATTCAAAAAATAGCATTATTGCTATTGTTATTTTTGTTGCCATTTTTATTCCAGGGTCAAAAGCCTGCCTACTTTGGTATACACAGTACCCCATCCACCCACAGACACCTATACACACACACACACACACACACACACACACACACACACACACTGGTCTTCTCTAAATGTCCTGAGTACTCTTTCTACTTCCTGCCTTGTCTAGCTTTGCCTCGTCCTTCCTGTTTTCCTCTAACAACTCTGCAAGACAAATACTTCTAAATTTACCTGTAACTGACCTTATTTTATTTAGTATTCCTCAGAACATACATCTGGAAAGTTTGGACAAAGAAGTCGTGGTCAATAAGTTATACCAAATTTAAGAGCCATTATGGAAACGCTGGGCTGGAAGAAGCACAACCTGGAATCAAGATTGCTGGAAGAAATATCAATAACCTCAGATATGCAGATGACACCACCCTTATGGCAGAAAGTGAAGAGGAACTAAAAAGCCTCTTGATGAAAGTGAAAGAGGAGACTGAAAAAGTTGGCTTAAAGCTCAACATTCAGAAAACAAAGATCATGGCATCTGGTCCCATCACTTCATGACATATAGTTGGGGAAACAGTGGAAACAGTGTCAGACTTTATTTTGGGGGGCTCCAAAATCACTACAGATGGTGATTGCAGCCATGAAATTAAAAGACGCTTACTCCTTGGAAGGAAAGTTATCACCAACCTAGACAGCATATTCAAAAGCAGAGACATTACTTTGCCAACAAAGGTCCGTCTAGTCAAGGCTATGGTTTTTCCAGTAGTCATGTATGGATGTGAGAGTTCGACTGTGAAGAAAGCTGAGTGCCGAAGAATTGATGCTTTTGAACTGTGGTGTTGGAGAAGACTCTTGAGAGTCCCTTGGACTGCAAGGAGATCCAACCAGTCCATCCTAAAGATCAGTCCTGGGTGTTCTTTGGAAGGACTGATGCTGAAGCTGAAACTCCACTACTTTGGCCACCTCATGCGAAGAGTTGACTCATTGGAAAAGACCCTGATGCTAGGGGGGAATGGGGGCAGGAGGAGAAGGGGACGACAGAGGATGAGATGGCTGGATGACATCACTGACTCAATGGACATGAGTTTGGGTAAATTCCGGGAGTTGGTGATGGACAGGGAGGCCTGGCGTGCTGTGGTTCATGGGGTCACAAAGAATCAGATGCAACTGAGCGACTGAACTGAACTAATGGAAACACCCGGGCACCCAAGTAACTTGGTTTAGGAATTAGATTCTGGACTGTTTGGAGTTGAGATTTTTAGACCTGGCTTAGCCACTGATGATAACTGCCAAGGGATTTAACGCCCCTAAAATCTTCGTATCCTATCTGTAAAACTAAAATATCTATCTTTTTTTCCTAGCTATATAAAACCTTGTTTCTCTAAGAAATATTTTTGCAGAAGCCTGATATGTAAAACATTTAACAGAACAACAGCTCTGGATACAGGAGGGGAGGGCAGGCTCTTCCTTGATGACCTTCCTTGCCTTCACATGGTCTTGCACCTTCCCTCATTCCCAGAGAAGCCTAGAAGCACCCACGTATATATCCAGAAGGCTTCAGAGAGTCCTGTTGATGTAGCTGTTTGTACCTCAGTTTCCTCAGCTGTTGAATGGAAATAATAAATACCCCACAGCATAGGTTATAGGAATTTAGTAAGTTAATACAAAAAAAGTCTTGGCACAGAGCCTGGACTAAAATATCCAGTAACTGTTAAACATCAGTATTATCATTACTGCCACTTGATTGTTAAGGTCTCCATCAACCAGAAGCATTAGGAATCTGTGATCATGCAGATGCACCATAAACATGCACTCACACACCCATGCGTGCATGCTAACTGACTTCAGTTATATCTGACTCTTTGCAACCCCATGGACTGTAGCCTGCCAGGCTGCTCTGTCTGTAGGATTCTCCAGGCAAGAATACTGAAGTGAGTTGCCATGCCACCACTCAACCTCCAACCTCCACTCTTTTCAAGACACAGGAGAGATATGATATTATTTCACAAAATGGATATATTCTGTTTCTATTGAAAGTAGGTTTTATAAAACAATATTTCAATATTTCTTTCACTCCTTGATTCACTTGACAAACATTTACAAAGCTCCCATTTCGTGTGCCAGGACTGGTATTAGGGATATAAATAGAAGAGACAAGGAAAGAAAGAGAGAACTCACATTAACAATGCTAGTTGGGCTGTGTCCAATGGCTAGTGACCCATGCATTCATTCACCCAACAAATATTTATTGTGCAACTACTATGAGCCAGGCAGCACGCTGAGGACACAGTGACAGTGAAGAAAAATCAGGACTCAGCCCTCTGGGGTTTTCATTTCTAAGGGGTGTAGATAGCAAGGCTAAGAAATTACATGGAAAGAAAGAGCCATAGGGTGTGGGAGGTGGAGTGGAGGGAAGGAAAGGCAACCTGAGTGGAGAGAATAAGAGGACTTTGGCTGAGTTGATTCAAGAGAGGAACAAGGGTGTGGCCCCAGAAAAGGCGGGGCTAAAGGGAACAGTATGTACAAAATTATTTATCCAAGGAATTTCCAAAAACACTACTGTTTGCTTCTATTAATTTGTTCCTAGAAGGACACATATTACTTTTGGGGGAACTAACTTTTTTATTTTAAATGAGCTCTTTTATAAACAATTAGTGAAAGGACATTTGATACAAGAAATATGACTTTAATTATAACCTAGAATTAGTCTTCTTTTCATGAGAAATTGGCTAAGGTATTGTTTCACAGAACTTTTCATTCTGGAAAGTTAGTTTGAAAAGAAAGTAAATAACTGCTTTTAAGAGACACTGAGCATGACTTTCAATAGGGTGCCCAAGATTTACATTCAGGAAGCTGGGTTGGAAAGCTCCTTTATGCAGGAAAGAGCTAGAGATTTGGAGAAGACCCAAATTTGAATCCCCAATTTTTAGTAATTGAAATTCCTCTCTCTGAACCTATTTCCTCTTTGGTGAAATGTGAGCCTGACATCTACCACAGAATGAAAATATCACAAGAGATAACAGATGTGAAAGTGACCCATAGATGTTAAAGCATATAAAAGCTATTTGTATTTATTTTAACTTCCTTTGTTTTCCTTGCCACAAGCATCATAAGATCAGATTATTTTTGTGACCCCGATTGCTTTGTATTAGGAAGGAAGAATCAATATCTAACAATGGCATTGGAATTGTCTTGGGCTCACATGTCACCAAGCACTCTCCAATATGATCTGTCAGTGAAGCCCATTCAAGCAAAGAACCTTCTGAAGCTGATCCTAAATTACTACACAAGTAGGACAGTTAAAGACAGACGTTCATTAAGACTCTGAGCCAGAGTCCAGCTTCCAGGACTCTGCCATCTGCCCTCACACACACCATACAACCTTGAGTTTATTCATCACCATCTACAATATCAACTCTTTCCTTCTTTTTTTCCCATCTGAATCCACCAAAAAACAACCTGTGTGTTCTTATACTGGTTAAGGTCTCTGATCTTTAGGGGGTTTTTTTGTTGTTGTTTTTTATCCATAAAAAGGACATGATAAAGGAAAACTACCCCATGAATTGTTTTCAGGATTAAAGGTGATTATGCATTGTAAGGATTTTACACAATTTGAGACTACTGTCAATACTCAAAATGTTTGCTATCATTACTATTACTTGTAGTATTTCCTTCCATCCCTCTCTTGCTTCCTTCTCCCCTGTTCTGTCACTAACTTGGCTCCTCCTTCCTCTGCACTCCCCACTTCCTCCTGCCTTCCCCTGTCTGCCTGCCCTTGCCCTGTGTGTCCTTGCCTCCCCTCACCCTGACAGCTTCCCCAGCCATGAGTCATGGGAGTTTGCTCCCACACTGGCTCCCAAAAGGCTGTCACTGGCAGGCTGGCAGGCTGCAGAGGAGACACAAGCCTGGGGCAGGAGACAACTGCTGCCAGGCTTTCATTCGCCAGATGGAGCCAGCCTGGAGCTTGACTTTAGGGACATTCTAGGACGCGAACAAGCATCTGTGGTGCCACCAGCCATTATTTTGGGGGACTGAAAGAGGACCAGAGTCCCTGAAGCCTGGGAAAAGAGAAATGTTGTATTACCCATCTTTGCTTAAAGGGGAGAATGATTGATTCTGGTCATTTTAAACCATTCTTTTAATATCTGGGAAACTCTCCACTAAGTCCTCTCTCCATCTGTAAGTGCCAGGGCCCTTAGCTGAGCCCTAAGCCTCTTCCCATCTCCTTCCACCCCTTATTTATCTCCCAGTTTGAATTTGGCATCAGACACTGACACCCGCTGACTTGTCCTCTCTCCTCTGTGGGACTCAGAGCTCCTAGAGCACAATCCTCTGTCCTGTGACACTAATTGTTTTAGTCTTGTGCATGTGGGTAAGGAGCACACTTGGAATCAGAGAGACCATAATACTGTTTTCCAGTTTGTTGTTATGACCCTGTACATAGTGTTAAATTCTCTATTTGCTCATTTATTCATTCAACAAATATTATTGAGCACCTACTGTGTCCCAGGCACTGTGCCAGGTGTTGGAGACAGAGGACTGAAGAAGGAAGGCAGTCTTTGCCCTCAAGCAGCCCACAGGAGGGAGACAGATGCAACAGAAATCACAAGCAGTAAAAATAATACACCGGGATGAGTCCCATAAATGAAACATTGAGGAACTAAGCTAAACATAACTGGGTGAGAAGGGTGGTGTGCTTAGTCACTCAGTCGTGTCTGACTCTTTGCAACCCCATGGAATGTAGTCCGCCAGGCACTTCTGTCCATGGGCATTCTCCAGGCAAGAATACCGAAGTGGGTTGCCATGCCCTCCTCCAAGGGATCTTTTCAACCCAGGGATCCAACCCAGGTCTCCCGCACTGCAGGCAGATTCTTTACCATCTGAGCCATCAGGCAAGCCCTGTTTTAATGAAGTGGACAGAGATGGTCTAGAGCAGCAGTTCTCAGCCTCAGCACTATTAACATTTTGGGCCCAATAAGTCCTTGTTGGGGTGGGGGTGAGGCTGATCTGAGCACCGTGGGATGCTTAAAAACAGCATTGGTGGCCTCTACCCACTAGATGCCAGTGGCCATCTCTCACATTGTGGCAAAAAAAATGCCTCGAGACATTGCCAGTGTCCCCTGGGGAGTGGAGGAAAGGGACCAAAATTACTCCCAGTTGAGAACCTCGGCTTAGACTATGAGTCACACAGACTCGAGTCTTTGAGTCCTTCTTCTGCCATCTATTTGCCACGGTGACTTGGAATAGGTAACTAAGCTCTGTGAGTCTGTTTCCTTGTGCATGTAACAGAGAGCTGCTGTGAGGCGTAACGTCTCTTAGTGCCATTATGAGGAAGAAATGAGGTTAACAGTTCACAGAAACCCCTCAGTAGCATAGCAGTTGCTGCTGCCGTCACTAACACTGCGTGTGTGTCTCTCCAACTGGCCTCTGGCCTCTAGCCTCTGGGGGACAGGAACTGGCTCACAAGCCTGTCTGTGCCCCCAGAGCCCACAGGTCAGAAGCCAGGACTCCTGACAAACCTGGTGAACCTCTGAAGCATAAATCTCACAGTCCCCCCTCCCACCCACCCACTCACACAGGACAGAAGAGATAATCAAGGCCAACACAGTGACTGGCTCTGATTGGACCCCAGGTAGTCCTAGTTCTCGATTTGATATCTGGTCAGAATCAGGCTTTTTTAGTGAAGAAAGAGGCGGCTCCTCCCTTCCCTGCTAAGTGTAGTCTGTACACTTTGGAAAGCTCATTCCCTCATGGGGAGTGGCTGATGAAAGATAATATTGCCTCTGGTCTTCCTCTTCTCCCTCAAACAATTGAAGGGGCCTTTCCTTTTCCCGTTTGGCTGGTTTGAAGCCCCTGATATGTTTCTGCATGTCAAATCTTGCCTCTGCACAGGATTTGAGGCTCAGCCAGACTGAAAAGCATTTGTTTTCAGACTTCCATGCCAATCTGGGGTGAGCGGGCTGGCATCTTGTGGCCTCTCCAGCTCTTCCTGAGTGTTCCACAGAACTGGTCTTGAGAGGAGGGACAAAGTCAAACTTTCTTCGGCTTCCTCATTCTTCTTGTTTGTTGGGGAATGTGTGATTGCAACCACTTTGTGCAAACTTCACACGCATCCTCACCTCATCATCCTGAAACTCTTTACAGATCTAATCATCCAGGATTCATTCATCTTCATAATGTTAGTCACTCAGTCGTGTCCAACCCCATGGACTGTAGCCTGCCAGGCTCCTCTGTTCATGGGATTCTCCAGGCAAGAATACAGGAGTGGGTTGCCATGCCCTCCTCCAGGGAATCTTCCCAACCCAGGAATGGAACCCACATCTCCTGCACTGGCAGGAGGATTCTTTACCACTGAACCATCAGGGAAGCCCTCCTCCTTGACATAGATAAAAGCAAATCAAGAAGGGCATTTACAGAGTAAAGTAAGTCAGAAAGAGAAAAGCAAATATTATATATTAATGCATATATGGGGAATCTAGAAAAATAGTACAGATGATCCTATTTGCAAGGCAGGAATGAGATGCAGACATAGAGAATGGACAGGCGGACATGGAGAGGGGAGAAGGGAGTGAGATGAATTGGGAGATTGGGACTGACATATATACACTACTGTGTGTAAACCAGATAGCTAGTGGGAAGCTGCTGTATAACACAGAGAGCTCAGCTTGGTGCTCGGTGGTGACCTACAGGTGTGGGATGGGAGTGGAGGTGGGAGGGAAGTCCAAGAAGGAGGGGATAGATGTATACATATAGCTGATTCACTTTGTTGTACAGCAGAAATCAACACAACATTGTAAAGCAGTTATGCTCCAATAAAAACAAAAGAAAAACAAGTGCATTTACCTTAGCAGTTTCATCCCCTAAGAAATTATTTCAAATATGCTCTGAGGCTTTGCTTGTCCTGTGCCTGGCAATTTTTGCTCAAGTCCTTCACAGCTTCCAGATCCTGTGCTGAAGCAATTTTGGCAAGAGAAAATACGGCCTGATTTAAAAAAAAACAGTGTTTCCCAAAAAACGATAATATACAAGATTCTATTCTGAGCACTGTGGTGGTTACAGTAACAAGTTCAGCCCAGTGCTCTGTGATGCCCTGTTATGGCTGCACAAAAGTGTTCAATGAGTGTTCATTGGGTGAGGGCGTGGCTCTCTCTAGAGGGGAGCGAGGATTAGAGGACGGATGTCTGTTGAACACCTGCCATGTACCAAGACCTTTCTGGGCACTCTTGGTCTGAAGGCAAACAAGACGATCCTGGAGACAAACTTAGACCTGGAAAAGACAGGTTGGTCCACAGCAAATGTAATGTCATTTGGTAAGTGCTAGGGCTGGAGAAGACTCATGAGAGTCTCTTGGACAGCAAGGAGATCAAATCAGTCAATCCTAAAGGAAATCAACCCTGAATATTCATTGGAAAGGCTGATGCTGAAGCTGAAGCTCCAATACTTTGGCCACCTGATACAAAGAGCCGACTCACTAGAAAAGACTCTGATGCTGGGTAAGACTGAGGGCAGCAGGAGGAGGGGGCAACAGAGGATAAGGCATTGGATGGCATCATTGATTTAATGGATATGAGTTTCAGCAAACTCCAGGAGGTAGTAAAGGATAGAGAAGCCTGGCATGCTGCAGTTCATGAGGTCACAAAGAGTCAGACGTGATTGAGTGACGAACAACAGCAAAGGAGAAGGCTATGAATACTGGAAGAGTGGTGCTCGGCCAAGCCTGGGGGTCAGAGAAACCTTCCTGGAGGAAATGATACCCAAACTGAGTCATGAGAAGTGAGAATGACAGATCAGAATAGATATTTTAGATGACAACCAGAGGCATGAGGGCTGGTGGGAAGTAAAACAACTGGGCTTCACTAAAGTGTCAAGAAAAAGGCAGGCAGTTGCAGAGAAGGCAATGGCGACCCACTCCAGTACTCTTGCCTGGAAAATGCCATGGACAGAGGAGCCTGGTGGGCTGCAGTCCATGGGGTTGCTGAGAGTCGGGCACGACTGAGCGCCTTCACTTTCACTTTTCACTTTCATGCATTGGAGAAGGAAATGGCAACCCACTCCAGTGTTTTTGCCTGGAGAATCCCAGGGACAGGAGAGCCTGGTGGGCTGCCGTCTCTGGGGTCGCACAGAGTCGGACACGATTGAAGTGACTTAGCAGCAGCAGCAGCAGAGAATGAGACAGCAGGCAGAGTCAGGGACTGGGAAATGAAGGGCCCTCATGGCAAACGTGCACACAAGCTGCCCAGAGCCTGCAGCCCAATCAATGGCTCCTGTAGGGTCGGCCTCAGTCACAGAGAGTCATGGGGTCTGAGTCCCAGCCAGCAACAGAGGGAGGCAGGAGCATTTTGGTCCACTGTGGGGTGACACTGAAGGGTAACTTTCACTCCCAAGTTCCCTACCCGGTTGTCTCAGGTTCTGTCAGGCCTGCTTTGGCTTCTTCCTCTGCCCACTCCTACGTCCTCCTCTTTCTTTTCACACGTATCGATCCTGTATCAACATCTCACACCCCAAACTCCATCCCCATGTCTGCTTCCAGGAAACACAGCCTGCTTTAGCCTACGATGACAAACTAGAGATTGGACAATATTCCACCACCATAGCATTCAATCATTTTTCCTTTGAAACAAAGACAATCCAGGTAGAGGTTTACACAGATTCTAACATTCTTCAATGTATATAGGATACCTAGTTCATAACTTGTGAAGAATTCCCAGAGAATTGGCTGGAACTAGTTATAAATTCCTTCACTCCTTTCTCACTGTTAAGGTGGAAATCTTCCTCATCACCCATGCATGCATGCATGCTAAGTCAATTCAGTCATGTCCAACTCTTTCCAGCACAACTATATGGACTATAGTCTGCCAGGCTCCTCTGTCCATGGGATTCTCCAGATAAGAATACTGGAGTGGGCTGTCATTCCCCTCTCCAGAGGATCTTCCTGACTCAGGGATGCAACCTGCGTCTCTTATGTCTCCTGCCCTGACAGGCAGGTTCTTTACCACTACTGCCACCTGGGAAGCCCTTATCACTCATATTTCCATGTAAAAGAACTTCATCTTGAAAACAGTTCTGCCATCTTTCCTCCCACAGCCCTCCTTACAGGAGGAAAGGGGATTTATCTGACTGCTCAGTGTAGAAGAGATTCAAGGTTCTGGGTACACCCTCTCTTCTCCTGGGACAGGTTCTAGCAGAAAGGGGACTGCTATCAATCTGTGCCTGATGCCATGCAGGAAGCTTGGGGCCAGTTTTGTACCTGCTGGAAAGCCTTTGGTGGCCCTGTCCTGCCAGGCACTGGTGAGACACATCAGCACACCCATTTGACTCCACAGCTAAGGAGAACCCCCAACCCAGCTTCAATCAGTAATAATGCTGACATCTCAATCTGCATCTTCCTGACAGTTCTCAGCTGAGCCACGGAAGAGGGATGCTATTTTTCAAGCCCTCTAAAATACTCCAACACTCATAATCCAAAGGTTTAAAATGTATTAGTTTCTCGGCACTCAAAGAATATCAATAAATTCCAAGTAAAGTAAATAAATGATCAAATAAATGCATTTTAATCTATCTAAAAATATAATGCCACCAAGAGGAATTGTGATGGTATAAGTCAGTGGAGGGCTCCACCTGCACATACCAGGGATGATGGACAGAAGCTTCAATTTAAATTCTGCTTCCAATTGCATAATATTGCCTTAGTGGTGAGCCACAGCATACTTACACAAGGGACAAGCCAATGAAAACTTCAGAGTATTTTGCGTTAGGAATTTGGCCAAATATTCTGTGTGAGGACCACAGAACTTTCTAAAAAGGTTAAAGTGTCTTTTCCTCTAATGTATGTGAAAAAACAAGCAACAAGTCAGATGAGCATCTTTTTCAATCAATGACTAAAAGGTAAGCAGAGTGGTGGGCTTCCCTGGTGGCTCAGCAATAAAGAATCCGCCTGCAATGTGGGAGACACAGGTTCGATCCCTGGGTTGGGAAGATCCCCTGGAGGAGGAAATGGCAACCCACTTCAGTGTTCTTGCCTGGGAAATCCCATGGACACAGGATGCCTGGCAGGCTACAGTCCATGTGATTGCAAAAGAATCGGAAACAACTTAGCAACTAAACAACAACAAAGCATAGTTAGTGGTAGGGTATCAGCTTAAAGAGCGTAGGATGTGAAGTCCACAGACCTTGTTCCTGAGCCTAGTTACCATCACAGACTTGCTAAAGGGCCACACTCTAGTCATTTTAACTCTCTCAGCTTCAGTTTCTGTACCTGTAAAATGTCCTTGAGAGTACCTGACACATTCTGCTCACAGGGTCTTATGAGAATCAAGCATGATGTTATATTCTAAATCATACTAAAGGATAACATTTATTGGAAGCTGGGTGGTAAAAACAATGCTTTGGTCCTCACACCTTTAGTCCCTGCAAAACTGCCTTCTTTGTGCTGCTTGACAGACATCAGTCCAAAGTGACCACTTATTTTAAAAGATGAAGAATGAAAAGAAATATGAAGAATTGAGAGAGGCAGGGATTCTGTCACCACCTCGACCCCACCTTTCCCATCCCCTACTCCCCACCCCCCCACCTTCTACTTTCTCTCTCTCCCCTTCCCCTGCAGCTGTTCCACATTCTGGCTACATTCCAAAACTTCTTGAAACAGAACCCTGCCAAACACCACACGGTCCTCCTCAGAGCATGGTTCCATCATGTTTTCAGGAACCGCAGGGATCTATGTGAGAAGGAGTCAGCACATGTGGAGGATGTTGGTGACTAGCAAGAGGCCATTATCTGGGGCCAAGGTCTCCAGGCATTTTAGGGAGGAGAGGTGAGTCTTAAAATGAATAACGAGGAGGGCTACAGGCAGGGTGCTGGGCTACTGAGGTTTCTGAGCAGAGTGGGGAAAGGACATGAGGCCAGCATCCTTCCAGACTGGACATTCTGGAAAGCTTGGTTGGGGCACCTGGCAGCTGCAGTGGGCTTGAAGATCTCTGCAGGATGATGCCTGTAGCCTTATCACTAAATCTGACAGTTCCACAGGAGCACAGGGATGACAGAACTTCCAGGCTGCAAAGTCCGTTCTCACACCACATTCTCCATTTTTCCTTTAAGTCTATGTCTTCTACACCATTCTTTAATTTTTTTAAATGACTTATTTTTTTCCTTCAGGAAATTTATTTTTTAAAGGACATTTTAAAAATCACTCTCTGTGATAGAACCCTCTGGAACTCACCCTTTTCAGTGCTCCTCTTTCCAGGCATGCGGGAAGGCTGTAATCCCAGCACCTCCCCCTCCTTCACTGCCTTGATGTGGGTGGAGCCTCCTGGTGGTTCTGGCCAATGGACTGTGGAGGAATGATTCAAGCGTTCAATGAAACAAGTTCAACAGATTGCTCTATTTATTAAAACACAAAACTATTCTATGTACTTTCTACATTTTCATATATTCTCTAGTGAAAAGTATTAGTCACTCAGTCACGTCTGACTCTTTGCGACCCTAAGGACTGTAGCCCACCAGGCTCCTCTGTCCATGGGACTCTCCAGACAAGAATACTGGAGTGGGTAGCCTATTCCTTTTCCAGGGAATCTTCCCGACCCAAGAATCAAACTGGGGTCTCCTGCATTGCAGGCAGATTCTCAACTGCAACCAGCTGAGCTACCAGGGAGTTGTGCCTAAATAGTAGCAGTTCAGTAACATCTACCATACCTGCCTCTCTAAGTTGTTTCCCCCAGTCCACTGTGTGTTTGTCAAAGCATCCTGTTGGTTTTCTTTGGGACACATCACAATTTGTAGTCACATCAGTGGGGAGTTTTGTTTTACCTGTTTATTCTTTTTCGCCTCTACTCACAAGTATATAAACTTCACAAGGCAGGGACAAAGTGTTTTGTGTTCACTGCTGTTCCCCCAACACCCAGTAGCATTGTTGGAACAAAGTAGAGTTAGAAGTAGCAATGTAATAATAATCATCATAATCAGATCAGATCAGATCAGTCGCACAGTTGTGTCCGACTCTTTGCGACCCCATGAATCACAGCACGCCAGGCCTCCATGTCCAACACCAGCTCCCGGAGTTCACTGAGACTCACGTCCATCGAGTCAGTGATGCCATTCAGCCATCTCATCCTCTGTCGTCCCCTTCTCCTCCTACCCCCAATCCGTCCTGTATACATCGGGCATATATTTACACGTTTTACACATACTAACTAATTTAAGTGTTCTAATAACCATTTTGAGTAGACATTAACATTGCCCTCATTTTATAGGTGAGGAAACTGAGACAGACATAAGAGAGATTAAGAAATTTGACTCAGATCACACAGCTGGTAAGTGTCAGAGCTGAGACTCCGTCCTTTAGTGCACCACAAATATTTTATTGAATGATGAATGCATTAGTTAAAACGATAATGGTTTGTGGTCTTCCTGATGTCCTTATATTCCAAGTACAAGTAGTGCAATTTGCCTTAGAACAAATGAGAATGATTAGCCAAATCAATAGAATGAGTATGTGCAGGGAGGTCGTAGACATTAAGAGGAGCAGGCAGCTGTTTTCCATTAAGAGGCAATAACTCAAGCTTCATGAGACAGATCTGATGGCTGGGCTGCAGACAAGAAGAAGGGTGTGCTGGCAGAGACATGGGAAGCTCACTGGGCTCCAGACCATGTTACCTGGAGGACGCTCCCTGCCAAACCCAGTCACAGCCAGAGCTCCGAGAAAGGAGTTTGGGGAGCAGCTGAGAACTGACTGCCCCAAGAATTATGCCAAGGAAGTAAGAGAAACCAGCCTCTGAGTCAGGCCAGGGAGATTTCTGTTCTGTTCTGACCTGGCCTTTAGAGGCAAGACCTTCCTGGAAGCCACACCTTACTGAGTCCTGTGAGGTGGATCCCAACAGCTGCCGATGTCAAGAAGAAAAATAATCATAGTACAAGGCAAAGAAATCCATGTGTTCTTGTCATTTTTCAGGTACTATGTGAGGCAGGGGCTTTAGATAAGTTATCTCCTTTAATTCTCATAATAACTCTGGAGGTAACTTCAAACTTCATTTTGTCAATAACTATTTTTCAAGTCACTGCTTATGTTGAGGAAGTAAGTACTATTTTTAATTCTCTTCTACAGATGAGGAAAAAGAGACTTGAAAAAATTAAGTAACTTGCCCAAGTTAGATATTAGAACTTGAACTCAGGTCTGCCCAGTGCCAAAATCGTGTTTCTTAACCTCTACTCTGAATTGCCTTCTGATTTTTAAAACCACCTTTTATTTCTATCTATGTGCGAGGTACTGTACTGTAATCATTAGAAAAAAATCATTCAAGGAGATAATGTTTCCTGGCTCATAACAAATGGTCAGTAAATATTAGCTTAACAGAAGAAGAAATATTAGCTTAGACCTAACAGAAGCAGAATATATTAAGAAGAGGTGGCAAGAATACACAGAAGAACTGTACAAAAAAGAGCTTCACAACCAAGATAATCACGATGGTGTGATCACTCACCTAGAGCCAGACATCCTGGAATGTGAAGTCAAGTGGGCCTTAGGAAGCATCACTACAAACAAAGCTAGTGGAGGTGATGGAATTCCAGTTGAGCTATTTCAAATTCTGAAAGATGATGCTGTGAAAGTGCTGCACTCAATATGCCAGCAAATTTGGAAAACTCAGCAGTGGCCACAGGACTGGAAAAGGTCAGTTTTCATTCCAATCCCAAAGAAAGGCAATGCCAAAGAATGCTCAAACTACTGCACAATTGCACTCATCTCACACACTAGTAAAGTAATGCTCAAAATTCTCCAAGCCAGGCTTCAGCAATATGTGAACTGTGAACTTCCTGATGTTCAAGCTGGTTTTAGAAAAGGCAGAGGAACCAGAGATCAAATTGCCAACATCTGCTGGATCATGGAAAAAGGAAGAGAGTTCCAGAAAAACATCTATTTCTGCTTTATTGACTATGCCAAAGCCTTTGACTGTGTGGATCACAATAAACTGTGGAAAATTCTGAAAGAGATGGGAATACCAGACCACCTGACCTGCCTCTTGAGAAACCTATATGCAGGTCAGGAAGCCACAGTTAGAACTGGACATGGAACAACAGACTGGTTCCAAATAGGAAAAGGAGTTCGTCAAGGCTGTATATTGTCACCCTGCTTATTTAACTTGTATGCAGAGTACATCATGAGAAACGCTGGGCTGGAAGAAGCACAAGCTGGAATCAAGATTGCCAGGAGAAATATCAATAACTTCAGATATGCAGATGACACCACCCTTATGGCAGAAAGTGAAGAGGAACTCAAAAGCCTCTTGATGAAAGTGAAAGAGGAGACTGAAAAAGTTGGCTTAAAGCTCAACATTCAGAAAACGAAGATCATGGCATCTGGTCCCACCATTTCATGGGAAATAGATGGGGAAACAGTGGAAACAGTGTCAGACTTTATTTTGGGGGGCTCCAAAATCACTGCAGATGGTGACTTCAGCCATGAAATTAAAAGACGCTTACTCCTTGGAAGGAAAGTTATCACCAACCTAGACAGCATATTCAAAAGCAGAGACATTACTTTGCCAACAAAGGTCCATCTAGTCAAGGCTATGGTTTTTCCAGTAGTCACGTATGGATGTGAGAGTTGGACTGTGAAGAAAGCTGAGTGCCGAAGAATTGATGCTTTTGAACTGTGGTGTTGGAGAAGACTCTTGAGAGTCCCTTGGACTGCAAGGAGATCCAACCAGCCCATTCTAAAGGAGATCAGTCCTGGGTGTTCTCTGGAAGGGCTGATGCTAAAGCTGAAACTCCAATACTTCGGCCACCTCATGCAAAAAGTTGACTCATTGGAAGACTCTGATCCTGGGAGGGATTGGGGGCAGGCATCACTGACTCAATAGACGTAAGTTTGAGTGAACTCCAGGAGTTGGTGATGGACAGGGAGGCCTGGTGTGCTGCAATTCATGGGGTTGCGAAGAGTCGGACACGACTCAGCGACTGAAATGAACTGAAATATTAGCTTATGTTATCCTACATATTGTATGTTTATATACTGTGATGGTTAGTTTTATGTGTCAACTTGGCTAAGCCACAATGCCCAGATATTTGGCCAGACACAGCTGGATACAGCTGTGAAGGCATTTCTAGATTAAGTTAACATATAAATCTGTTGACTTCGAGTAAAGCAGATTAACCACCCCTCATAATGCGGATGGGCCTCATCTAATCACTTGAAGAATGTAAAGGAAAAAGACGGTCTTCCCCTAAGGAAGAGCGAATTCTACCTCCAGACAGGCTTCAGACTCAAGTTGCAACGTCAGCTCTTCCCTAGGTCTTCATCCTGCTGACCTCTCCTGAAGATTTTGGACTTGGCAACCTCCACAATCACATGAGCTAATCCCTTAAAATCAATCAATATTTATCTATAGATATATATATCCATGATGTATATATTACTGCTTCTATTTCTCTGGAGAAGCTTGACTACTATACTGGAGTGGGTTGCCATTTCCTTCTCCAGGGGACCTTCCTGACCCAGGGATTGAACCCAGGTATCCTGCATTGCAGGCAGATTCTTTACCATCTCAGCCACCAGGGAAGCCCAGAGATATATAAAATAATGAAATAATCAGATGAGCAGATAAAATCTGGAAAGGTCTATATGAGAGGCAAAGAATTCAAACTGCCCAAATTCTTCCTAGAAATCTAGCTCCTAACGAAGAATACAGCCTACAACTGTCACAATCGTCTCTACTTATGTGAAAAGCTGGTTTTCCTAATTTGGTTAGAAATTAATTAGAGATTAATGGTAGCTCTTCTCATTCTCTCCTCCCTCCAGGCCTGTTTTCCATCAATGACAACTTCAGAAATGAACAGGCAAGTCTGCTGAAAGTTCAGGTCCTTCCTTTGCCCTCTCCCCTGCCCCCCGAGCTCAGTGTAGGGATGGGGGCTGGCAGTGGAGGTGCTGAAAAAAGAGCTCCTGTCTGGCAGCCAGAAATTCCGTGGGCTGGGCCCAAGGTCACCACTCACCAGCCTAGTCACCTGGGACAGACCTCTTTCACAGGTCCCGGCTTTAGTTTCCTCCTTACCACAACAGTAATGATGATGATTACTCTGAGGGTGACTACAAAAATCAACATGAAATCCTATTTGTGACACTATTTCATGAAGAGTAGGTTTTCTCTCTCAGAAAGCAGTCCGTGTGTTAGTCATTCCATTGTGTTCGACTCTTTGTGACCCCATGGACTGTAGCCCACCAGGCTCCTCTGTATATGGAATTCTCCAGGCAAGAATACTGGAGTGGATAGCCATTCCCTTCTCCAGGGGATCTTCCCGACCCAGGGATCAAACTCAGGTCTCCTGTATTGCAGGCAGATTCTTTACCATCTAAGCCACCAGGGAGTCCCTAGGAAGCAGTCTGGTTGTTGAGTAAATGTCAGCATATCAGCGCAGGCTCAGCCCTGGGTAGTGCTCTAGAGTCAGTTGGCCAGGATGGTTGATGGTCACAGCTCATGTGCCTCATTGCTACTGATAGGGAGGGCATGAATGGTCATAACAGCCCCTCCAGTGGCAGGCATTTCAAGCTCCAAATACTTAGCCTCATGTTCTCTTCCTAATGGCCCCATCAGCTAGGCAGCCCAGGGAGGAAGAGGTTACACTCATGACCACACACCAGGGACAAGACCGGGCTTGGCTGCAGCCCCATCCAGAAATTCAGGGTCTGTCCCTCCCCAGCTCCAGGTAAGGTCAGCTGACAGAACTTAACCTAATGATTCAGGGGCCAGGAGAACAAAGTGACTTGGTCACAAATCCTCCTTCTAAAGCCAAGGCCCTCTCACCACAGAGGAGAATCTGGGAGATAGATGAATTCTGGAAAAAGAAATTAATTTGAAAAAAAAAATAAAATAAAGAAAGTGCCAGCAAGATTCTAATCCAAGAATTCTAATCCAAGAATCTATCCAGAAGAACCGAGAATCATTCATCAAACGTCTCCTGGAACTCAAACCTGATACATTACTTTCCCTGTTATCTTAGGATTTGGGGGAAGTGGCACAGATTTTCATATGACTAAGCTTGGTCACCAACTCACTCTGTGACATTAAACAAGTCATTTAGTATCTCTGAGTCTCAGTTTTCTCTTCTAAAAAAATCTAAAGTGGTACAAAATTAGTTTCTCAAACTTTAGACATTAGACTTTTGGAATCATGCTTTTTGTCATCACACAGCTAATGTTTGCCAACTATTGGTCTCTGAAAGTGAAAAGGGAAAGTATTAGTCACCCAGTCATATCTGATTCTTTGCCACCCCATAGACTGTTGCCCACCAGGCTCCTCTGTCCATACAAGAATTCTTCAGGCAAGAATACTGTACATGTATTTATATATTTTAAAAGGAAGGAAACATGCTATCACTTCATAAATGTAAAACAGAGTCTTTTGCATTAATAATTTGCAATGAATACATAATTATTATAATTTTTAAAATTCTCACATGTCAGATTCCTAAAAGCATTCCTCGTACTCCCTCTGGGGGTCGCTTTCCCCCAGTCCGGCATTCCGCCAGTGAAAAATCTTGATCCCTTGCAGCACTGCTAACTCCCAAGGAAGCCTTCCTGAACCCCTGCATTAGGCTAGTTCCCTCTGCCAGTCCCTATGGAGTCATTCATTGTGCTTCTCTGTCGTTCACGGAAGTCTGTCTTCCCTGCTAAAAGGTGGTAGCGAGGGTATTTGCTCTAGTGCGCATTGCTACGGAGAAGGCAATGGAAGCCCACTCCAGTACTCTTGCCTGGAAAATCCCATGGACGGCGGAGCCTGGTAGGCTGCAGTCCGTGGGGTCGCTGAGGGTCGGACACGACTGAGCAACTTCACTTTCACTTTTCACTTTCATGCATTGGAGAAGGAAATGGCAACCCACTCCAGTGTTCTTGCCTGGAAATTCCCAGGGACGGGGGAGCCTGGTGGGCTGCCGTCTATGGGGTAGCACAGAGTCGGACACGACTGAAGTGACTTAGCAGCAGCAGCAGCAGCGCATTGCTACATGTATCACCTTACTTAACAGTGTTACCTTACCTTATCTAAGACTCAGCTTCTTTAGCCTCCGAAGGAGGTTTATTTTTTCTTCAGTGAATGGAATCTGAAAAAAAAAAGTTAAAAATAATTTGGGTGAGAAAGGCAGAAGAGACTTAAGGTAGCCCAGAAGAGTTGAAATCAAGGGAATAATCTGTCAACTGGAGGAGATAGGAAAATGCTTATATTATTCAATATAATCTACAATATTCAACCTAATTCACTCCATTCACATTATTCATTACAACTTTTATGACCATAGCTGATAGTTATTTAGTGGTTACTATTGTGCCAAGTACTTCTGTATGATTTCACCTAATTTCCACAACCACTATTATTACCACTTTTTGTTGTTGTTCAATCGCTTAGTAGTGTCTGACTCTTTATGACCCCATGAACAGCAGCACACCAGACTCCTCTGTCCTCTACTATCTTCCAGAGTTTGAATTGCCCTCTGCTCTTCCCCAGTAGCATATTGGACACTTTATTCTCACTTTACAGATGAAGAAATTAAGAGAGAGACTACATATGTGGTCCAAGAACACAACCAGTAAGTGGCAGAACAGGGACTTGAACTTGAGTCTGCATGACTTGAGGCCCTATGCTCTCACCCCAGGTAGTACAGTTCTGGTACTAGGCGCCATGGTCACTCCTCCTCCAGGCTCCAGGCTGACCATCTGCTCCCCTCCAGAGGCTGCTCGTCTTGTGACCAGCTGAATGTGACTGATTCCTGAGAGGACACAGCAGCACATGTCTTATCTCTTCTTTAACTGTCAATTTCCTTCTGAGCTGTCCCTCTTCCTTTCTCTCCCTTTCTGACCCTTCCTACAAGCATCACCAGATTAAAGTTTGTTGCCCTCATCGTGTTGCAGGAAGCCAGCGAGTGCCCCTCCCTCACCAAGGAGTGAGAGTGGCTCTGAGTCTGTCCCACAAAGCAATGGGGCCTCAAGTCATGCAGACTCAAGTTCAAGTCCCTGTTCTACCACTTACTGGTTGTGTTCTTGGACCACACACATAGTCTCTCTCTTAATTTCTTCATCTGTAAAGTGAGAATAAAGTGTCCAATATGCTACTGGGGAAGAGCAGAGGGCAATTCAAACTCTGGAAGATAGTAGAGGACAGAGGAGCCTGGTGTGCTCTAAACAGAGTTCCTGGTGGCTTCTAAACAGAATTCCATGGTGGGAACTCAAGGAGAGAGCATCTGAAAGGGTAGGTCAGCTTCATCTTTCTTACACAATTACTCCCTGCATTGCATCAGTTGGACAAGGCTAAACTCAGGAAACTACTAACAGAATGGCCCTGGGCAAAGAATGCAAAGACCCAGGATTTCTTCTGGCTAGGCCACTAAGCAGGTATCTCTGGGCTGCAGTTCTCCTCATTGGTAGTATGGAAATGCCCAACCTGTCCTACAGCACTAGTTGGGGACCCAAGCAGAGACAGTGGACAATATTGTGCATGTGAAGTATGCATGAGGTGTACGGGTAAGCAAACCCATGTGAAGAATTATGTTTACTTTTAAACATGTCTCTCTCTCTAGCATTTGAAAACCTCTTTTCCCTTTTTCCCTCCCATGGGTCCTGGTTCCCATTAATACTGATCTCCTGTTCATGCCATTTTCATTTCATCTTCCTGGGTCCTCCAGATGCCATCTCCTCCCTCTGCCTCAGTGCAAATTATAGGTCTTTGGGCCCTAAATCCAACTGACTATTTTCTCTGATCCAACAACCTGGACTGCTGATTCGGCGTGACCCAAAGTAGACATCAGCTTAAACAGACCTGCCACCTCTGTGGTCCTTTACATTGTCTTGGCCCTCATCACCTCCCTGTCTCTTCCTTAGAGATTTCTGGCTATCCTGGGACAGGCAAAAGCTGACTGGGTCACCATCTCCATTATTCATCCTCTATGCTCACAAACTCTCAGGTGAGGCAACCACATGGAGGTGGCCCCATCCCTGAGAACTACTGCCCTCAGCTCTGCTCCAGGCCAGCCTACCACCTGCTGCAACTGCCCCACAAATTTCAGAAATTTAATGGACAAGCCAGGTCCTGGAGCAGCAGGTCAAAGAGATAAATATTCTGATTAAAATATCTCTTATCAAGAGCCAAGATATTTGCATGATGAAAGACATGCCTGCATGTGCCCTTCTTCAGCCCAGAGTAAGAGAGTCAGAGCTTCCCAGATCCCACAGGGAATAGGAATGGTTGCCCGAAGCAGAGCCATAGAACTGTAGCCTCCTCAGCAACAGCAAACTCAAGGGCATCAGGTTCTTAGCTGTATTCAAGAGACCCTGAGCCAGGGCTCACCTGTCCCAGATGGACAGTGATTAAAAATTTAACAATAAATAAATGCTTTAACCTGGAGGAGCTTAACTCTAGGTTTTGAAATTTAATCCTTTTTGCCTCCTGCTACAAGTCTTTCCCACCTGCCCACCTTCTGGAAATTCAGACTGAAAACCTTCTGCAAAGCTAAATTCTTGGTGTTTTTAATTAATTAGTCTGGGAGATGGTGAAGGACAGGGAGGCCTGGTGATCTGCAGTCCATGGGGTCACAGAGTCGGACATGCCTGAGTGACTAAACAGCAAGTTAGTCTCTGAGACATCAATAGGTGTGATCCTCACTTACAGAAATTAACACATGAAAAAAACTCCACTGGAGTGAAAATTCACATCACAAATGGTTGACTCTTTAAAGTGAGATCCCTATGTATATTGAGGATATAATTTGAACTCCAAAAGTTCAGGCTCCTGGACTGAGAAGGCACCCCAAGTATTTAAGGTACAAGCCCCTCCTAATCAAAAGTTTTAGGCTTGAAATGCTTCTATAATTATACAGATGGAAAAACAGAAGACAAAGAGGGGAAAGGACTTGCCCAATAGCACCTGGCAGCTCAGATGGACCTGTGCACAAAAGCCTGGTCTTCTGATCCCTCTGCCAGCGGCTGCTTAACCTCTGGATTTCTGCTATATGACCGTTCCTTCAAGAATGAGCTCAAGAAAGAATTAGGTAGCCCTAAATGGGCTCTGTGGAGAAGGCAATGTCACCCCACTCCAGTACTTTTGCCTGGAAAATCCCATGGATGGAGGAGCCTGGTAGGCTACAGTCCATGGGGTCGCTAGGAGTCAGACACGACTGAGCGACTTCACTTTCACTTTTCACTTTCTTGCACTGGAGAAGGAAGTGGCAACCCACTCCAGTGTTCTTGCCTGGAGAATCCCAGGGACGGGGGAGCCTGGTGGGCTGCGGTCTATGGGGTAGCACAGAGTCGGACACGACTGAAGTGACTTAGCAGCAGCAGCAGCAGCAAACAGGCTCTGACTTTTTCCATCGCACTAATCAGTTTGTAATGATATATGATTTCTCAGTGCCCCTCCTTCCAACTAGACAGTGCTCTCCATGAGACAGGGACCTGTTTGGTACACCAGAGCTTCTAGCACCTAACAGTGCTCAGCACGTAGTGGAAGGTCAATAAATATGTATTGGATGGTTGGACAGATAGGATTTACAATGATGTCTCCCACATAATAGAAAATAGGAATACTGAAAAGAGGGGGGTTTGCCCACAACCAGGAACAAGTCTGTGCCATAGGGCCAGTGAAGGCAGGGGAACCTCACTCTCCCTCAGGCCTCAGTGTCCAGGATTGGGCCGAACAGGCTTTGACAAGCCTTCCAACTCGTAATGGTCTATGTATATTTTGAATTTTATGTAATGAATCCAGGATATGGATAGAACACAAAGTGCTGAACATTATGCATGCATGTGTGCTAAGTCACTTCAGTCATGTCAACTCTTCGCAATCCTATGGACTGTACCCCACCAGGCTCTTCTGTCCATAACACTCTCCAGGCAAGAATACTAGTGTGGGTTGCCATGCCTTTCTCCCGGGGATCTTCCCAACCCAGGTATCGAACCCTCATCTCTTACATCTTCTGCATTGGCAGGCCAATTCTTTACCACTAATGCCACCTTAGAAGCCCCATTCCAACTCATAAAAGGGCTGGGGACCCTGAGGCCCCCACCCCACCAGCGTTATGGTTTCACACCGCCCTCTAGTGGCTAGAACATGTTACTAAACTTGTGGTTTGTTTTTGTTTTTGGGGGGTTTTTTTGGAAAACTGAGTTTATTATACTCAGCCAGTTTGTAGGCCTGGCTGAGTATAATTAATAACTTACATATGTATGAAATATATTAAATCCATCAGGATATTCATTTATCCACTGAACAATTCACACCCAGGGCCTACTATACACCCAGGACAGGTGTCGGATATATTCCCTGCCCCTGCTTGTACCTCAGAAAGGGAAATAGTTATCACACACAACTGGGTAAAGGACCGCTGTGATGAGTGTTAAGAAGGAAGTATACAGAGTGTTAAAGTGGAATACAGCAAGCGATAGACCCCCTTAAGGAAGGCTTCTGTGAAGGAATCTTGCTTAAGCTTCTATTTGAAAGAGAAGGAAGAATTAGCATGACAAAAGTGAGGTGGTGGAGGCTGGGGGAGAAAGAGGCAAAGAATTCCAGGCAAGAAATAGCTGGAGAGAGAAGGCCAGGTGGCCTGGATGTAGAAAGGCACCAGATGAGGAGGAAAAAGTAGGTGGTATTATCACCCCCATCACTTCCCGTTAGTGTGGAAACTGAAGCCCAGAGATGTGATGTGAGTTGCCTGTAAGACACAGCTTCTGAGTAGTGATAGAGAATATGAGGCCCAGGGGGCCAGGGTAGACACTGAAGGGTAGAAAGAGCTGTGGGGATGGGAGGCGAGGCAGAGAGTGGCTGTGGGGGCTGGGGGGTGTAGCACACAGCTCATTCAGCCTAATGAAAGCTTAGGCAGTAGCCGCTGGAAGGTACTTGAAAGGTCACCTAGGCCTCCCTGGTGACAGGTGAGAAAACGGGCCCAGAGGATGGTCAGTCACGTAGCCAGTGGAAGGCAAAGCTCCTTCCCCCACACCCTGAATCCTCAGGTCTGCAGGAGATCCCTGCCCCCGGTGCTCTGGTCCCCTTTGATGGACTCCTCTTGTCCCCAGAATGGTCTTCTCCCAGCCTATCAGTACTTCAGTCCTAGGATACATCTGCCACACCCTGGGGGCAGGGGCTTCCGAGTCCACACGGATGAACTCTGCATCCCGTGGACCTTGCCCCCAGGCCCACACAGCAGGACCGACCAGCTATTGCTGCACTGAGTTCCTGCCATCTCTCTTGGTGTACCGTGTGCCCTCTCTCCCTTTGGGGCCTGCCCGCAAACACTTCTCTCCACTCACACTACTCTTTCCTCTTCTCCCAGCCTGGATAACTGTGGTCCTTCTCCAGGTCTTAGCTCGGAGATCTCCCTCTACAGAAGCCATCCCCGTTCTCCCTGGAGCTCCCCTCTATCAAACTTCCCCAATGGAGCACTGATCACACTGCATTCTAATTGCCTGTTGTCCTTTCCATCTCTCAAGTAGGCTTGAATACCCGGAGGCCAAAGACCACATAGATCTCATTTTCTCCTAATTCTCCAATTTCCAGCAACTGGCCCAAGTGCCTGGCACTTAGAAGGTGCCCAGAACTATTCCTTTAATAAATAAAGGAAGGAAAATAAATTACTCAAACCTCCCAGCTCTACGTTCTTCATTTCCATCATCCTCTGCCCTCTTTATGTCCATTTGGGCCTGTTCACTGCTATCGTCTAGCCTGAGAGAAAGAAAACAGCTCTGACCCAGCCCAGGCAGTGATTCATCAGCCTTATTACTTGTGGCAGCTGCTGGTGTCCCCTCACCTCCCAGGGAAAACAGAGCGAGAAGTAGCAAGTACTAAGTGCATTACTAAGTAGTACTTAGTAATGTAAGTAAGTAGTACTTAGTACTACAAGTACTAAGTAGCAAGTCTACCTTTCAGACTTCTTAGCATTCCATCCACCGCCGACACTTGTTTGCCTGGTGACTCAGAACACATTTGAAAGGTGAATTTTCTTCCTAACCAGCTTCCACAGCATTCTGAGGCTTGGGTTTCACTGGGTGAGCCTACAAACCATCATGGACCCAAAGCCCAAAACTCACACAAGGTGGCCCACAGTGAATCAGCTATCCTCCAGCTTGCATGCAAAATGGAATCTGATGGTCCTGTTCAATCAAGGGTGTGTATCTGTTGAAAGCCTACTATGAGCTAGGCTATGTTAGCAGCTTTCCACCAGTGGAAAATAGTCAGACTTTGTCCCTCCCCTCTGCAGAACAAACTTCTGGTAAGAAATCCAGAATTAAGCAACTTATTACACAATTGTTCAATGACAATTAAGATGCAAACTGAAGAGGAAAAATGCACAGTGCTAAGAACACAGCCTGAGTGCCCCAGCCTCACCTGGTAGGTCAGGGCAGCTGCCCCATGGCTGTGACCTTTGGGTTGAAAGCTAAAGGAGTAGGTGTTAAGTAGGCAAAGTAGGGTGAGAGTGTGTGTACCTGTGAGTATGGGCATGCACACATTTGGGTACATGCAAACATGTATAAGCATGTACAACCATAGGTGTAGTATGTGTGTGTGTGAGCATATATGTACCATATATGTTTTTTGTGTTCACTGTTGTTTAGTCGCTAAGTCACATTTCAGTCTTTTGTGACACCATGAACTGTAGCCCACCAGGCTCTTCTGTCCATGGGATTTCCTAGGCAAGAATACAGGAATGGGTTGCCATTTCCTTCTCCAGGGCATCTTCCCCACCCAGGGATCGAACTTGCATCTCCTGCTTTGCAGACAGATTCTTTACCTCTGAGCCACCACAAAGGCCCACATATTGTGTGTATACATGTATGTATGTGCATGCATGCACAAATGTGTGCACACATATGCCATAAGGATAAGTGTGTCCAGGTGTGAAGGCATGCAGGTGCATATGTGTGTGTGTGTGTGTGTGTATGTCCCAAACACATATGTGTCTCTTAGAGAGTAAGACACTCTTCAGCTTCTGGGCCTCTTTTCCACCATGAGAAATCATCCTTGTGAAGCAGATTTCAGTGCTTCTCCGTGTGGAACGGAGGCTCTCAAACCTCTTTCAGCTGTGGATCATTTCAATGACAATAACAACAGCTAATCTACGTTACCTGTGTGATGGTCTCGGTGCCACACGCTTTGTGTTCCTTTTCTAATTTACTCCTTCTGCAACCTCAGAAGCAGGCCTGGCTATTGCTCCATTTTGTAGAAGAGGAAACAGAGATTTAGAGAGAGGAAAGGTTATTCCTAAGGTCATCCAGCAAGTTAGTTTGGGAGCTGTGATGTGAACACAGGTCTGACTCCAAAGCACGTGCCCTATTCCACTGAACTCTCTTTCCTGTCGTGAGGGCAGGGGACATGGTGGATTGGCGATATAGCAGGTCCCCTCCCACTGTTACTGAACAACACCCTCCCAGCAATGACTGGAAAATGTCTTCAATGAAACCCAGACCCAGTTCAATCACTGATTCATGATGCCTTTGGAAACATCTCTCCCTCTTTATTACCCTTGAGTTTTCTGAACTCTGCCATTGTCCAAAGATAACTTGGCTCCACCACACACAAATTATAGGATGGTTACGTATCTCCCAAAAGCTCTGCTTCTTCATCACTAAAATGGAGCTAATACTGCACTGCAGACAGCATTACTGTAGGGATTAGCTGAGCATATGCATGCAAAATGCTCAACCCGGTGACTGCCTCCTAGCATATGCTCATTAAATGTACTGTCACTGATGCCGAGGAATCCACTGGACCTCTACTGAATGTCCACCATGCCTCCTAATAGCCATGTGACCTTAGCAAAAGTTACTTAGCTGTCAAATTTTCCTCACTTGTAAAAGAGGAATAAAAATAGGACCTACTTTATAGGTTTCAGGACTAAATGAGATAATGCACTTAGTACAAACTAATTGCCCTGCAAGTGTTGGGTAACATTATTATTATTTGAGTATATTGTGCAATAATATAAGCAGGGATTATTTAGGGTCTAATTTTGTCCCAATTTGAGGGTTTAGAAGAAAATTCAAGGAAGGAAACAGGGTTTGCTAAGTATTGGATTGTTCATAATTTTTTTTTTTCCTTGCAAAACCAAACCTGGCTCATGGGTCAACAGAAAGTCAGTTTCCTTTTGGCTCTGAGGTCAGTGGTTGAATGCAGTTTATTCTTATGCTGGCTCACAGTTTGGTTCAGTTCAAGGCCATGACCATGACTAAGTGATTCACCCTTGCCAAAAACCATAATAATGGTTATATTCTAAATATTTATACTACAAGAAACCAAACTGGCCCAAACTTCAGGGGTCATAGGTGCCACTCATCCACTCAATGGAGTTCATTCATCCAACTCAGAATTGTTAACCATGTACCTTGTGCCAGGCACTGGGTCATGCTGGTGGCTGATGGGTTGGAAACCCATATACAACCTTGGCTGATTTTGGAGAAGACTGAATCAGGACTCTCAGAGACGGTTACAGCTCCTGAGCTGTGCAGAGTCCTGGAGAGAAAGCAGGCCGATGTGTTTGGTGCAATTTACAGTGTGTCCTATCTGACCTGGGAAAGGTCCTTAGAGGTCATCTCAGCAAATACATGCATTTGACAGGCGGGAAAACCTAAGCCCAGAGAGAGAAAGGGAAGGCCCTGATATCCCCAAACCGGGCTAGCATCCTGCTCTCCTGACTTCTATGTCAGCACCAGAGTGAGCCCCCTCCTTTACTCCCAGGGTTTCAGGTTCACCTCATACAGACATGTTGTTCCACAAACAGCCTCATAGTGATAATAAGAATAAAAAGGCAGGACTTCCCTGGGGGTCCAGTGGTTAAGAATCTGCCTACCAATGCAGGGGACACAGGTTTGATTCCTGGTCTGGAAAGATCCCATGTGCCATGGGGCAGCTAAGCCTGGACGCCACAACTGCTGAAGCCCGCTCAGTATAGAGCCTGTGCTCCCCAACAAGAGAAGCCACGATGAGAAGCCTGTGCAGCACGATAGAGAGTAGGCCCCTCTCACCACAGCTGTCCAAAGTCCACGTACAGCAAAGAAGATCCAGCACACCCAAGAAACAAGTCGATTTTTTTTTAAAAGACAGCTCTTATAAAATGACTTTTAAAAAAAGAATAAAAAAGCAACCTTACTAATAATAGTATCTACCATTAACTGGGTAATTACTTGATGCCAGGTATTTTGTTAAGCATTTTATACCTCTATCATTTTAATAATCAAAACAACCACAGTGGAAGGTCATTGTTACTCCATTTAAAAGAAAGGACACTGAGGTTCAGAGAGGGGAAAGGATTCTCCTATGGTGACACAGCTAGAGGTTGCAGAGCCATAACTGAACTTGATTCTGCCTGGCTTCAAGCCCAGAATCCATGTATCCATGGCCACCATGAAATGTCCCTCATTAGGATACAGGACACAGGGTACCTTCCTGCACTTTTCTAGGCTGGCAATGGTTTGATGCCTACAGCTGAGAGGGGAAACAAAGAGCAGCAGGTGAGCAGCAAAGGGGTTTGAATCCAGTCCAAGGATTGAGCACTCACTAAGATCCAGGCTGTAATAAGTGATGAGGATGGAGAGTGATGGAGCACTCACTGTCTGATAAGGATGGACAAGTATAAGGTCTGTTGCAGTGTCTGACCCAAGAAGGGATATACCAGATGCTGTGAGATAGCAGACCGTTTTCTTTTCTTCTGTGCAGAGAGAGAGCACAGTAGAGTATTAAGCCCATGGGCTCCAGAGCCAGACTGGGTTAATTCCCAGCTCTGTCTCTTACCAGGTATGTGACCTCATGCAGTATTAGCATTTATTAAGTGTCATTTTTTGCTCTATAAAACTGGGATAATAATATGTACTTTTTAAAATTGAAGTCTAGTTGATTTACTCTGCTGTACAGCAAAAGTGACTCAGTTATACATATATAATCTTTTCTTATTCTTTTCCATTACGGTTTATCATAGGACATTGAATATAGTTTCCTGTGCTATACATCAGGATCTTGCTGTTCACCCATTCTAAATGTAATAGTTGCCTCTACCAACCCCAAACCTCCACCCCCTCCCTGCCGCCGCTGGCAACCACAAGTCTGTCCTCTGTGTCTGTGAGTCAGTTTCTGTTTTGTACATAGGTTCAATCGTGCCATATTTTAGGTTCCAGATACAAGTGATATCATGTGGAATAATACCTATTTTCTAGTGTCATTATAAAGACTAAATGAGCCACTATTTAGAACTCAAAATAATACCTAACACATAGGAACAACTAAATATATATTAGCTACTTTCAAAAAATTATGTAAACTAGAGGTAATAGCTGATCATTCAAATTAAGATACTTTGGCCTATATAATAAGAGTATCTGACCCAAAGTGGCTTTAACAAGAAGCTTTTGTTAGTATCTCTCACAATGAGAACCATCTGGAAGACAATGACTCCAGGCTCAAGGATGTTCCCAGGAACTCAGGATTGTCTCATTCTTCTTCCCAACATCTTCCACATATCACTGACACCTCTCTTCATATCCAGAGGTGGCTACGGCAGCTCCAAGCATCACATCTTCACAGAGCCACACCCACAAACAGAACAGAAGGGACATAGAAGTCTCTCTTGCACATGTCACTTTCTTATGAGGAAGGAAAATATTCCTTCAGAGCCTCTAGGAAGACTTCCCTTGTCTGTTATTAGCCAGAACAGGAGTGTGGGATCCTTTCAGCCACTGTAGAAGGCCAAAAGGCAAGATTCTGGCATTTTCAGTCACTACCTAGAGCTGGGCTCTAGAGCAAGGAATATGGGAGGAAGAAGAGCTGCTGAGTGGGCAACTGACCTGCCTTGCAGGACAGTCTTGAGAAGGAAATGTGAGAAAAGGTGCAGGAATCCTGTGGAGTTAATCCCTTTCACTACACACATGTAAGCTAACATTCTCATAATTAATAATTGCAAGGCTAATTAGAGTCTGCAGAAAAGCAGGATGTCAGTGATTCTAGGTAGTGCTGTTCTTCTTCTGAGGCCATGACAGATGAGGGGAAAATAAAAGGAAGCCAACTGCCTCATGGCCAGACACTAAAACTGACATTGCATGACTTCCTAATAACTCAGACCCAGGGAACAACCAGTCGCCAAATTCCCCTGTCAGTTTGGTAGGTTATAAATAAAGTCTGGAGAGAGAGAAAGTGAAGTTAGTTTAGAACACTGGTAAGAATTCCTCTGATAGGTGAAAACTTTTGTTTAGAAAACATGGTCTAGATCAGGGATCAGATAGGGTCTCTGCAGGCCAGATAGCAAGTATTTTAGGATTTGCAGACCCTATGATCTCTCTAGCAAGTAACCATTGCACTGAGTACTATGAAAGCAGCCAATATGACCCAATAAAACTTCATTTATAAAAACATGTGGAGGGCCAGATTTGGCTCACAGACCATAGTTTGCAACCCCTGTTCTCTATGCCAAGTTACATAAGACACAAACCTAGGCCAAGGGTCTCAAACTCAAATGTGCATGGGCCTACTCAAGGCACATAAAGAAGTAAGCAGGCTGGGTGGGGTCTCTGGGTGGTGTGGAGAATACATGACTCATGGAAAGAGGGCAGTTGTAAAAAAACCAATATAGTCAGATCCTCCAGTTTTTCAAGAAAGCCAGAAATGCAGATGTTTATATTTTCTAATTTTTTTTAGTGTTGGCAACTAATTCAAAATTTTAAATCTGATGCAGACCAAACAAAACCCACCGGGTGCAGACAGTGTGTGACCTCTGGCTTAGAAGATCATCCTTCTTGAGCAACGTGCTATGACTACCAAGTACGCATGACACATTTGAGTGACACGATCCAGGAAACTTAGCACAAAGCCATTCTGACCTATTGGGAATGGAATGTATAACCGCTACCATCCTGCCCGGTGGCCAAGCCTAAGTGGGAGGCCGTACACAGGAGAGTCAGCAATTAGCCTGTCTGTACTGTTTTCCTCTCCCTACCTCATTTATGCTCTGCTTTCTCATAGGGGTGGCATCTGCAGTGTTCTGTGACGTTGGATGCTGTGTAACATTCCTCTTACACACCTTCCCAACATACCTCAGAGGAGCAATGAGGTCATGTATAGAAAGGTATTTTGCAAACCATAAAATCTTGGCCAGTTTCTGACTTTCACTGACCCAAATTCAGAGGCTCCAATGATGAGTATATTCTTTAGAGACCCCGAGAAGCAAGGCAAGGAGGACAGACACAAAGCAAAAGGAACCAGCCACTTCTGGTACAAACGCCCTTATGCTGTGTCTGACCCTACTCTAAGGAAGCCCGGGAATCACGTAAATCCCTGGGCTGCAGACAGCTCAGCATGTGACACCCTGTCCTTGGCTGTCTTTTAGCTGCTGCCCTCACCTATTCTTAACTTCTTTACCCTTCTTCCAGTTTCTGTCCACCTGAGGGATCCTGAGAATTTGCTGGGAGCCTCTTCTCGCCCAGCTCAGCACTCCATCTTCCCACCTTCTGCCTGGAATCTCACCTTTAAAGGATATACTGGCCTGCCTTTCTCATCTCTCAAAACCACTCTCTTGTTTCCCTCAGCCTTATCTTGGAACGAGGAAGGGAGCACTAGGCAGAGACAGAGAGACATAGAGAAAAAGAACAATGCAAACTTTCTAGCCCAGATTCTGTTCAGATGCCCACTTGCCCCATGCTCACTTTGGTTCAAATTAGGTCAGTAGTTTTCCAGTGGCTCCTCAGCACCTGTGATTCTTCAGAACTGCCTTAGGGATGCAGGTAGGAAAAGTAAGGGGGATGCCACAGGTCAGGGGTCACTTCAAGAGAGAAGTTCTATCGTACCTGTTTTGTATATTATAGTCCTACATAAAACTATGATCGAAGAAAATTATTCCATTGCTTAAAAAAAAAAGTTTGCAAATTTCCAAGCTAGCCACGGTAGCTAGATCACGTGGAGAAACTCAGGCTCCTATACTGAAGAATCCTATAGGATACCCAAAGGTAAGCAGTATTTTTTGGCAAAAGGCAACTCAGGGAATATTGGGCTAAATTTTTGCCCAAAATTAAAATAATTTTATTGAGTCTCATATGGGGAAAATGTATTGTGTTCACACACAATTCAAATTATCTATGTCATTGAATGAAGAATAGCATTGAGGAAATGAATGACCACTTAAAATGAATATCTGTTTATATCTACTTAGTGGTGATAGTACTTTTGCCTGGAAAATCCCGTGGACGGAGGAGCCTGGTGGGCTGCAGTCCAGGGGGTCACTGAGGGTCGGACACGACTGAGCGACTTCACTTTCACTTTTCATTTTCATGCATTGGAGAAGGAAATGGCAACCCACTCCAGTGTTCTTGCCTGGAGAATCCCAGGGACGGGGAAGCCTGGTGGGCTGCCGTCTATGGGATCGCACAGAGTCGGACACGACTGAAGCGACTTAGCAGCAGCAGCAGCAGTGGTGATATGGTGGAACATTTCTAGTTTTTCACTCTGCAGATGGGTTGTGGAGTGCTTCTCAAAGCTACCGTGAGATCCCAGTCATTGCTGCTTAGTGGATAGATCATTCCTAGGTCTCTCTGGGGATTGCCAACAGGGCAGAAACTCTGTAGTGTCCAAGGTGCTGTTTTCTTCCCCTTTTTGCTCAAGTTCAGATTTTTCCCGTGTGGCCTGCAGATTTATCCTACAAGGATCATAAACCCCAGGTCTGTGAACAAGCAGGCAGATCAGGAAGGCAGCGCCAACTACAAGGAGCCTGTGGGCAGGAGCCAGAATGAGTAAAGGGATGTGTTCTGTCAGCTGTGCTAGAGTCTAAAAGCCCTTACACACCCACTCTGCTGCTAACTCAGCAGACAGCTCAGACCAACAGCTAACTTGGGAGGAGGACCTACAGGTGTGAACACTGACCAGCTCCAAAAGAACAGAAGAGGCATTAATCATATTTTAGAATTGTACATTCTCAGACTTTAAGAATCAGAGCCTCTTAGAACCTCTGGCCTTCAAGGAAACAGAGAGTTTCTCTCCAATACTGCTTAACGGTTAAATTCCTGGGCTCTAGAGGCAAACAGACTGGAACTCAAGACCACTCACATTCACTGGAGGGTGTGGGGCTGCTCACAAAAGGGAAGATAAGAGAAGGCTCGAGACAACCTCAGAGCAGGAACAGAAGTTCCCTGGCAATCTCCGCCAGGAAATGGAGCTATCATCCAGTCCTAGGAATTCTTCTGCTCTCAAGTGATAAGCTCAGGATTCCAAGTTCTAGAAGAGGGAAATTCCAACTGGACTTTCCCTTGCCTTCACAGTGTGATTTGAAGGAACCTCGGGTACCACAGTGAGAGAGGGAGACAGCTGATTTACCATTCCAACAAGACCAGAAACAGAGAGGAATATAGCTTCCAGAGAGAAACCAGGACTCGTGAGCAGAGTATGAGTGCTGCCTGGGACCACAAACCACGAGCATCTATTAATACCACCACACACCTGCCACAGGGCTGCTCAGACGATTGGCAGAAACAATCCACGTACCACCACACACCTGCCACAGGGCTGCTCAGACGATTGACAGAGACAATCCACGTACCACCACACACCTGCCACAGGGCTGCTCAGACGATTGACAGAGACAATCCACGTACCATCACACACCTGCCACAGGGCTGCTCAGACGATTGACAGAGACAATCCACGTGAAGGACTGAGCATGCTGCCTGGCACACAGTAAGCTGTCTGTTAGCCATTAGCATCTTTTGTGACATCTTATGCTTCTTGTGACGCCCCCTCCACAACGGGCCTGTCATACAATTACCTCTAACTGAGGCCTTTTCCTCTTTGGAATCATGGCTCCCTAGCTACCTTTTGAATGTAAAGACCACTTGACTGGGGAACTTGAAAAGATTTTGCTGACCACAAGATATAATCCATGCCACTTCAGTTCAGTTCAGTTCAGTTGCTCAGTCATGTCCGACTCTTTGTGACCCCATGAACCGCAGCACACCAGGCCTCCCAGTCCATCACCAACTCCTGGAGTCCTGGAGTGAGACCAACTGTGGCTCAGAAAGAGACTTTCACATGGATTTTATTCTCTCCATTATCTGAGTAATGTCCTATATGTTATCTCCCTCTAATCCAGTCAACCTGAGTCAAGTGTTGAGTTCTGGCAGCTTACTTTCATCACACTGTTAGGTCAGGAAAAGAGAAACAGAAACCCTTATCAGAAGACATGACTCAGAGACCTTAACTCCTTAATATTCCACTAAGTTAGGAACAGGCTCCTTGGAACATCACATCAAACCTCAAAAACCCAGGAAAGCATGTGTGAGAAAGGGGATACCCACCTGCTTCACTGCCCCCAACTATTGCCCTATCAAAGAGCTGCTGCAAAACTCTAGCATCTGAAGGCATGATGGCTTAATTTGAGGCATATGCTCACTTCAACCTCAGTCATGCAGAAAGAGGAGAGTACATGCAAAGTCATCCTTGTCTGGCCAGTTGAAGCCACTTTACCTTAAAGGACAACTAGGCTAATGGGTGACAGATTTAAAGTGCTGCCTCCAAACTCACTTCCATTTTTTATTTTGATATTTGATTGGGAGTATCAATACCATAACTCGGTAATATATATTTTCAGCTTGGACATCTCTAGTTTCCTCCCTCTAAAGCAGCCAGTTCCATCCTTAATTCCCTCAGCAAACATCTACTGAGGCCCACTAGTAGCCAGTTACTGTGGAAGGAGTTAAATAATAATCATAACTATTATTTATGGAGGTCATCCAATGGGCTGGACACAACTGCCATGCTTTACTTATAGCATCTCAATTCATGACAACAGCCCTGTGATGATATCACTTTGTTCTTTTGTGATAACTATTCTCACTGTTTAAGTAACTAGAACGTTTTTCATTACGTTCCAATGATTCTGCTTCCACTTACCTCACTCTTGATGTTCCTTTGCCCTCAGAGGAGGCTGACAAATGAAACCAAACAGGAGCAGAGATGGCAGTATCTAAAAGATGACCTCACACTCCCCTACCTTCCCGCATGTAGGGAAAAGCTTCCACCTGAAACATGAGGTGGGGCTGATGAGAAAGTCCAATCTATGCTCTCTGTTGCACTAACTCTGCTTGCAGAAGCAGCAGTTCCCAACGACTGAAAGTCAGAACCATCTACAGCTCTGAGGTGAAAAGGGAAAAGAACACAGAGGTGAATGAGGGTCAGTGCTGGCTCCCCTGAATCCACTGGTCTCCTTGGACCCTCAGATGCCCCTGTGGGAGCAGGGGTACCCAGGCCAAGCCATTGTTTCTGTGGAATCTTCTCACCAGTGTCTCCCCTGGCAGGACCAGCTGTTTGGCTGTGTTTAAACTGTCATCCAGCCAAAGCAGCTTGGTGGCACGCCCAAACACTAACCCAGAAGACACACCAGGTCTATAGACCATGCCAAAACTGTTTTCAAACACAATTTGAACCAGCCAATCAATTTAAAAATGCTCCAAGCAGAGAGCCAATGAGATTTGAAAACAAGGAAAACCAAAAATCAAAAGCAAATACACACACACACACACACATACACACACTTATTCACTCATTCACTATTTAAATCTTGCCTTTTTCCAGAGAAGATCTAAGATGTCATGAGCCAAATTATTTAAAAACAAAAATAGTGTTAAATTTGTTCTGCACGTGTTAATGGGATCACAAAAGTTCAACTTAGGTTAAAGTTCAACATTCAAAGTATAGAGCATGTTTGCATGTGTGTGTGTGTCCATCTGTGACTGTCACAGCTCCACAGAGTCTGAAATGCAGGAGGTTCTTTCTCTTTTGCAACAAAACATAGAAAGATACCACAGTGCAGTATTTTCCAGCCAAGTCATGCATTCACTCCTTCAGAATCATACAGAGAAGTCCAACCATTGCTGCCCACTGAATGGATACAGTGGTTACAGATGTTTTGAATATAGTGCCCCAAAAGCCATACACAACCACTGCACACACAAAGCTTACATTTAAGGCAGTTGGAGGCCAACAAAGTATGCTCTGTGCTGAAACCAGGGCATTCACATCCACAGGCCCAAGAGATGGAAAGGCACTTAGAAGTCATCTAGATGGGTTTTTCCCAAGTGCAATCATTCAAGTACCAACCTCATGGTTTTTGCCATATGCAAGTATCACCTTCATAGATTTCTTTAGATGGTCTCATCTACATAAACACTTATTTTAAGAGAAAACTCTATATCATTGCTGTAAATGGAAAACTGGGGTCACTTGTTTTAAAAACAAAAGTAACCATAAAAATAAATGAAACAAAAATAAAACAATGTAATTAGAGTCTCATCTGGATACATACATACAGTCTTAGGAAGCCTGAACCTTAAGTCAGATCTCACTATCTAAAAAAGTAGGATCAGGAAGCATTCGTAAGGTGTTAGAGCTATATTAACACTACTCTGAGATGTTCTCCTTTCCTTAAGCAAGAGGATTAAAGGAGAATTAAATTTTGCACAGTCATCTACTATGTGATTTAATTGTTTTTAATTATTGTAATAAGCAGTTACAGGATTTGGGAAATCATGTCTAATCCAGCCCTCTCGTTTTGGAGAAGGAGCTGGGGCCCAGAGACGGGTGGCAACTAGACCAAGGGTGAACAGCACCTGAATGGCAGAGCTGAAACCAAACCCCAACTCCCTATGTTTCTATCCAGACCAGTATGTTCTACTACAGTGAGCTGCAGATCAGCAAACAACTAAATAAATTCATACATTTGCTCTTCATCATGACTGAAGACCAGTCTTGATCCATCTCACTTTTGGATGGAAGAAACCAAAATCTATCTCAAACTGGCAGACGTGGTGATCCCTCTCATTAACAAAAATCAAATTTTTCTTTTCCTCTTTCTGTTTTCTCCTTCCACTCATTTTCCACATGTTATAGAAGTTCTTTTGGTGGAAATATCCACCAAGATCCCAAATAAAACCTAGCAAGTTTGTAGAAACTTCTGAATGTCCTACATCCTTAGCTAACTTGCTATGGTAAAGTATTCTGTGAGGAAAAAAACACCTAGCCCCACCCCTTAAGGACACTTGTCCTCTAAACTCTCAGTGTGCACATCCTATACTCAGCAGCCATCACCACATATTGATGGTAACACTTTAAATCAAGTCCAGGAGACAGAAGTGGGGCGGGGGGACGCGGGAATCCTCTCTTGTCTTCTGAGGTCACCTTCATTTTGCCTGCCCCCAACCCATCTCAAAGAGCAGCTCTTGGCAGTGGTCCCAGAGAAAATCATTGATGCCAGAGGCACAGGAACCATCTGCCTGTCAAGGAGGGTACATTCCAGCATCTCTACTCCTTCCTGGGAAGATGAGGCCAGGGTTGCAAAGCACCTCTCACAGGACAAGAGGGAGGGAAAGCGGGGTGTGACAGTGCCTGAAACCTGGCTGATTTTTTTCTCTTTACTTGGAATCTGGCCCAGGACATTTTAAGGCTTCTCAGAGGGACTGAAATCCATGCTTTATGGTGAAGACTTTCAAATTCAGCTTCTCCTTGCCTGCCTAACCTCCTGGGGTAGACTGTACCTACTATCTTACATGAGCAGCACAATAGCCTTGTGCCCTCTAGGACAAGTGTCATGTGAGCATCCAGAAAGCAAAGAGAAGTGACTCTTGTTCCTAATGTGGAAAGAGCAGGACTTCCTATGATACAGCTGGTGTTTCCTGAAATAGAACAGGATTTGAGCAAACGGTTTTCACTAGGCGGGCAGGAAAAGCCGAGTGTGGCTTGATGTCTCATTAGTGGTGACTCAGACCCTCACTCCTGGGTGCCTGCTCATCCTGGTTGGGTCTGACTCTTTTCCAGTCACCAGGCTCAACAGCCAGATTCCCTCTTTGCCAGTGCTTGTTGTCCTGCCAGCCTATTTGATTTCCTGGGGAGGCCATGCCCCTGTCCTTCTTCTTATGTCATTTACACTCAGTTCCAGTTTCTATTTTGAAGTTGGCTAGGTCTTGGTCAAACACTCCTGTTGGTTTGCAGAACACCTTCTGTCCACCTCTGCTCCATATGGGAGAGATGGTGATTTATATTTATCTCAACCAGAGGCAGGACTTTTTTTGGAGCTGTTTTCAAATCTGGGGAATATGCCCAGCTGCTACCAGAATTAGTTGGAGAAAAGTGTACCACAGGTGTCAGTTCAGCCAAGATTGCATCAGACATGCTGCATCAAAAAGACTCCATTCCTCAGACTTTCCATCCTTTCTCAAATCAACCCTCATTCAGTCTATAGGTAGTGAATCCTGACTATGAACCAGACACTGTGCTGGGGCTACAGACAAGGGAAAAAAAAAACCCAGTCTCTGATGCCCAGATTATGCTCCAACATGCATTTCACAGAGTTACTATCAAAACACTGTGAGAGTCATAGAGAGAGGCAGCATGAGCAAGCCCCTATCTGTCTCTCCAGCTTGGCCCTTGGCACTCCTAGCCTCCTCACCCGGCTTTGGCTTCTGTGATCTTCATTCAGTTCATGTGAAGCTCTGTGCTCCTTAGAACAATAGCTTCGGCATCACCTTAAAGCTTGAGAGATACACAGGATATGGGGGCCCATTCCAAAACTGTTGAATCAGAACCTACATTTTAACAAGATTCCCAGGTGATATGCATGCACTTTAAACTTTTAAGATGCATTGATGTAAGAGGTTAGTAGCAGTGAATTGTTAAGCTGGCATCTGACTCATTACCATCCTCTCAGTTTGGTTGTGTGTGTATGCTAAGTCACTTCAGTCAGGTCTGACTCTTTGTGACCCTATAGACTGTGGCCCGCCTGGTTTCTCTGTACAAGAAATTCCTCAGGCAAGAATACTACAGTGGGTTGCCATTTCCTTCTCCATCTCAGTTTGGTTAGAAGAGTCTATTACTCCATACCTTCACTGGATTGAGTCCTTCTCAAATTTTAACATAAGCACAAATCAATGCAGGGAAGAGATTCTGAGTCAGTGGGTCTAGTGGGCCCCTGGAGTCTCTATTTCTAACATACTCCCAGGTAATGGCAGCGGAGGCTCATGTACCACTCTCCCAATAACAAAATCGAAAGGAGCCTGACAGATCAAGAATCTGAATTGGCAAAGCAGAAAACCAGACCATGCACTTAGGATGACTTCACTCAGCAGAGGCCCCTCTGTTTCCCCCGTACACCTAGAGGGCAGGCAGCATCTCTGGTCCCTGTGTTCTCAGCACCTCCTTTTGTATTATCACAAAGGAGGCATGTGTCATCGCTGAATGAATGAATGAACATCAGTCAGTTTTCACCTCTCCCCTGCTTACCAATGTCTAGTGGTTCCTTATATTTAACAAACTCCATGAGACCCAAGCTGACCTTGGTCCTGCCCACCTCCTTGATGCCTTCTTACTTCTCTCGTCCCACTCATGACCACCACACTAGCTTTTTTCCTATTTCTCAAACACACCAAGCTTTTGCCTGCCTCAGGATCTTGGCACATGCTCTCCCCTCGACCTGGAATGCCCTTCCTCCAGCTCTTTCCATAGCTAGCTGCTTCTTGTCATTCACAGCTCAGCTCAAATTTCACTTCCTCAGCAAGGCCGACCCTGACTGACCTGTCTAACCCAGCATACACACAATCTACTCCCAAACTCTCTGTTCTAAATTTTTTTCTTAGCCCTTATCAACCTGAAAATACTTCATTTGTTTATTTACTTTTCTGTCCTGATTCTCCTAAAAGAAAGCAAACTTCAAGAAAGCAGGGACCTTGTCTACAAGCTCCAGTCCATAGTAGACAGTTGTGGAATAAATGGATAAACGATCTAATACACACCATAATCAGCTTCTATCGTTGCAGCAAGAGAGGTAGAAACTGAGCACTATGTGAGGCCAGCAGAGGAAATGATCACTTCCTCTCAGGGTAAGGAAGTGGGGGTGGTGATCAAGGCAGGCTCCCTGAAGGAGGTGGTATTTCAACTTCGCCTTGAAGTATGGAAAGGATTTTGGTGAGCAATGAGAGGTAGAAGTGGCCACCCTAAGCAGGAAGAACAGTTTGGAAGATGGAGTGGGAGGAGAGAACAGAGCATTCAGCTGATGTGGGGACCTAGTATCTGCCCAGCTCAGGGCTCCAGGCAGAGACAGCACTCACTATAGTCGTGACAGAGCGTAGCAGGGCTCCTGCAGCTGAGCAGCTGAGGTCACTGCCTCCCCTCAGGAAGTCCTCGGTCACTCCCTTAGCCAAGATGATGAAGGCCAGATCTCTGTGGCAAAACAGGGCACGAGGAAGAGACAGGGCCCAGGAATCAGGACCCACCTCCACCCCACTCTGCACTTACTCCAGTATGCCACTTTTAGACCTGCCTGACTTCTGTCCTCTTGCCTGTGTGGAGCCAGATAGTTGTAATTATTCATTAAACCCCTGTGATTATCGGTTTCAGGTTCAAGTCCTTGTTTTAACTCTGAGCTCCATAAGAGAAGGACCCATGTTGGTCAGCCTTATTCATAGTTCTGTTCTGAGAGCTAAGGGCTGGAAGAAGCCTGGAACATAAAAGCTCTTCAGTAAGACTCATTCATTCTTTCATCACTACTGATGAAGCATCCAGGTCATGCCCTGCACTGCATTTCTACACGAAGGATGCAAGAATTACACAGGGCAGTGAAGGTCTCCACCCTCTCAACTGTAGAATTCACATTCTATTCTAGAGGCTAGATTTGGCCAGTCTTACTGTGTGACCTTAGCAAGCCACTGAATTTTGTAAGCTGCCTAGAAAATTGAAGGGGATAGACAGATCACCTAGTTCATAATTTTGGACTAAATTTTGAGGGATTCTAGGATTCTGTGGTACTTGCTGGGTGCAGCAAACAATGATGTGTTTCTCTTAAGAAAGATTTAATTAGCCTAAGCAAGCTTTTATTTTCTTTTCTGTTTGGGGTTTCCACCTAAAAGTTGATGTTTAAAGTAAACTCAGTTCAGTTCAGTTCAGTCACTCAGTCGTGTCCGACTCTTTGCGACCGCATGAATCGCAGCACGCCAGACCTCCCTGTCCATCACAAACTCCTGGAGTTCACTCAGACTCACGTCCATCGAGTCAGTGATGCCATCCAGTCATCTCATCCTCTGTCGTCCCCTTCTCCTCCTGCCCCCAATCCCTCCCAGCATCAGAGTCTTTTCCAATGAGTCAGCTCTTCGCGTGAGGTGGCCAAAGTACTGGAGTTTCAGCTTTAGCATCATTCCTTCCAAAGAAATCCCAGGGCTGATCTCCTTCAGAATGGACTGGTTGGATCTCCTTGCAGTCCAAGGGACTCTCAAGAGTCTTCTCCAACATCACAGTTCAAAAGCATCAATTCTTCGGCGCTCAGCCTTCTTCACAGTCCAACTCTCACACCCATACATGACCACAGGAAAAACCATAGCCTTGACACTGTTAATGAAAAAGTTGTTTGGAAGCTACCACTTTTAGTCCAACCCCTCATTCTGGCCATGGTAGGGGCCAGAGGGGAAGAAGGTAGAAACTAGACATGCTTTCAGGTCGAGCGCAGCAGTAGGTGTTGGGAAAACACTCTGGGAAGGCAGTGCATGAGGAAATGCAGAAATGGGGGTGAGCCAGGGAAAGAGCAGCCTTATAGAGGTCAACAAGACAAGGTAGAAACCAGCACTCTCCAGCTCTTAGGGGTGTTAAACTACACGCCTGATAGCTGGTTATGACCAAAGAATTTTCTGGGAGGTCTAAGAGCAGGTCAGAGGACCAGGGCCTCAAGGAAAGGGAAGAGGGAACTAAATAAGGTCCCTCCCTGGGAAAAACTAGGATTTAAATACATACAAGACTTACACCAGAACTGAAATCCAAGGTGGGGATTTGGCTGGTTTATGAAGGAGGAACCATGACTCACAGCAAAAGTAAGAGTCAGAACTGACTCTACTTGGTATCACACTTCCTGCCCAGAATACTTTAAGTCTCCCACTAAGGCTTGTCCAAAGTCACATGGCGAGTAAGGGGTAGGAATCAGAAACACAGCTCCCTGTACCTGACCCACTGAGCAGGACTCTTTCCACTACCTAATTCATGTGATGCTTGCTGGGCTAGACTCCAAGTCCAAATGGGATTTTCTAAACCTCAAGACAATGAGTTGTTTATTGCTTGGTGAAAATGAGGAGATCATTTTCTTTTAACTGAGTTCTGGCTCGTGTCCTCAGGAATTAGACTGACATTTGTGTTTTTAGCCCACTAGGGAAACTGGAAGGGCTTTTTCTGTCTCTAGCTCAGCACCTCTGAGGCGATCTTAAGGCTGATCTGAATTCTGTCTACATAATACCAAAGGAACAGGTCAGTCCAGGCCAAAACTAACAAATGAGAAATCACTACTGGATTAACAGGGCTTCCCTGGTGGCTCAGAGAGTAAAGAATCTGCTGGCAGTGCAGGAGACCTGGGTTTGATTCCTTGGTTGTAAAGATCCCCTGGAGAAGGAAATGGCAACCCCGTTCCAGTATTCTTGCCTAGAAAATCCCATGGACAGAGGAGCCTGGTGGGCTGTAATCCATGAGGTCACAAAGAGTCGGACACGACTGAGTGACTAACACATACACTGGATTAACAACAAGGTCCTAATGTATAGCACAGGGAAATACACTCAACATCCTTTGATAAACTATCATGGAAAAGAATATATATAAAGAAAAGAATGTATAACTGAGTCACTTTGCTGTACAGCAGAGATTGGCACAACATTATAAATCGACTGCTGCTGCTGCTGCTGCTGCTGCTGCTAAGTCGCTTCAATTGTGTCCGACTCCCAGTGACCCCATGGATGGCAGCCCACCAGGCTCCCCCGTCCCTGGGATTCTCCAGGCAAGAACACTGGAGTGGGTTGCCATTTCCTTCTCCAATGCATGAAAGTGAAAAGTGAAAGTGAAGTCACTCAGTCGTGCCCAACTCCCAGCGACCCCATGGACTGCAGCCCACCAGGCTCCTCCATCCATGGGATTTTCCAGGCAAGAGTACTAGAGTGGGGGTGCCATTGCCTTCTCCAATAAATCGACTATACTCCAATAAAAAATTATAAGATCAAATAAATTCCTACTATTAATAATGTTTGCTCCCTTAGTAGCCATTGTCCTATTTGTTCTTAACAATCTTAGATGCAGGGGGTTGGTCAGGCTGTATCCCCACCTTAGCACCTCTGCCAAGCCACCCTGTGTATTCTTCAAGGGACTTAACATTCTCTTACATAATAGTCTATTTGGTTTATCCATTGCTACATGTCTTCCCTGGAGAAGGCAATGGCACCTTCTCTGGGGAATCCCAGAGACAGGGGAGCCCAGAGAATCCCAGGGACAGGGGAGCCTGGTGGGCTGCTGTCTCTGGGGTCACACAGAGTCGGACACGACTGAAGCGACTTAGCAGCAGCAGCAGCACATGTCTTCCCAACCAGAATACAAGCCCCTTGAGACATGGAATGTATCTGTCTTGTTTAGGGCTTTATCTCCAGGGCCTAAAACATGATAAATGCTCAGGAAATAATTGTTGTATGAATGAATGAGGCAGATCTGTATGTTTTGAATAAAACTAATGATGTATTTTGAGTAAAAAAGAAAAGTTAGCTAATGAGAACTTATTGTCAAAATGATCATAGAAAGTATCCTGGAAAAGAAATTCAGAAGTGAGGAAGGGAGATTCGGTTATTAATGTTTACATTTCTATAGTTTGAGTTTTAAAATACTGAGATACTTTATTAGTACTATCAAATATGCAAAGATACAAATTTTGGTAACAGGCTGTGTTGGAGAAGACATGGAGAAAAAGGCACTCTCAAGTATTATAAGAGTCTACCTTATAGGAGACTATTATTGGGGGCAATTTGACAACATCTATAAAAACAACAAATGTACATACCCTTAAGATTCTATTTTATTTTTGTGGGATTTATCTTACATATTATATATAATATTATATACATAATAACAAAAACATGAAATGACATTTATATAAAGTTTTTTTGTTGTTGTTGCAGTGTTTACAATGGCAAAATGCTGGAAACCATCAAAATTGACATCATTAGAGACCCAGCTATATAAATTAGGGTCCCCGTTGTGCAATGGAAAACTTGGCATCTGTAAAGATGAATGAGGATGCTCTCTATATATTTATATGGAAAGTTTTCCAAGACAACAACTTGAGTGTAAAAGCCAAGTATATAGCATGCTATAATTTGTGTTTAAAAAATGGAAAGAGTATGTCATTAAATTGCTTATTTATGCACAAAATATTTCTGGAAGAATACACAAGAAACTAACAAAAAGCACTGCTATGGATAGATGAAACAGGGGTAAGGGAAGGAGACAGGATTTGTATGCCATTCCATATTAATCTTTTACTTGGGAACTATGAGAATGCATTGCATGTTTACGTAGTTTTCTTTAAAAATATTTGCTTGCATAGAGATTGCTAAAAAAAAAATGAGCTGTTACAACATATCTTGGTCTTATGAAAGATCATTTCAGTAGGTTGGACCAGCAGAAGCATCATGTTTGGGAAAAGAACTGAACCAGGAAAAGTCACTAATCCTGTGCCAGCTCTGACATTGACATTGACGTTGACATTGACATTGACGTTGACATTGACATTGACGTTGACATTGATGCTGATGCTTGGGGAAGTTGTTCCCTCCCAGGGCTTCAGTGCTCCCACCTATAAGATAATAAGGGTGAACTGGAAACTTTTTAAAGGTCCCCTATTGCTCTGACATTCTGGGATGTATTCAATGGCTAAGCTTTAGTTAATTTTAATTAAACTACATCCTCTATAAAATATGTCCTATTAAGGCATTCTGAATACTTTTTTTTCACTTTGCTTCATTGGTGTTCTTTTTTTAAAACTGCCTTGTTACGGTTACTTTTGAGAAGCTCTCATCTTGCATCTGCTAAGGTTACATGGTCATGAAGATGACTACGGCCTGGGATATGGCAATAGAGGACAGGCCAGGTCCTGAGTAGAAGATGACCCAGAAAGAGACAGAGAGTAGGAGCCACCAAGAAACAAGATTCAGCGGGGTGGAAGCAGCCCATAAATGCATACTGAACCAAGAGACTCAGTTCATCCAGATGGATATTCTAGGAAACCAAATGCAGCTCCCTTTTTCCCACTTCTGCGTAATTGGGAGCTGAATTGCTCTGATTGGTAACATTTTAAATGAGGTAATACACACTGGTTTTACCTCACCAAACAGAAATGTTCCCCTTCTATTAACAATATTCTACATTCCTATTTCTGCTGCAGGGGTGGGGGGGTAGTTTTCTGCCCCTTCCCTTGTGCTTCATCCCTAGGTCCAGGTGTCCCCAGCTGGCCAAACAGTAGAATTCTACCCTGCCACAGTGATCATCAGACCCAGGGCTTTTCTCCAATGCATCGTGAAATAAGATGGTTTCTTTACTGTTACTATCAAATCTTGGGGGAGAGGGATGTAAGGGAGCTGCTGGTCACCATGATGAAATTGCATAAAGCTTGGGGATAGAGGAAAGCAGAAACAAGAGATGGCAACAGCTTTGACATTTTGTTAACATGCTCCTGAAACCTTGTTGGTTTCTAAGTCACATGGAGCAATACATTTTTTAAAATTATTTAAGCCAGTTTACTTCACCTCTGTTTCTTGCAGTCAAAGGACCTGCATATAAATGCCAGCTCCAGCAGATTGACAGTGACTGCCTGAAGAATTATATTGAGAAGAATCTTGAGGGCCTTATCTGGGCTCATGACTCATGAGAGAGAAGAAAAAGATGTAAAATGGTACATCTTTTTGACTAAGATGAAACCCCTGACTCATCCTCTGCCTCACTCTGGACTGGGCAATACTTCATTTCTTTTCAAGGCATAGTCTTTCAGGTTGGGATATGGGAAGGAATTTGTTAGCATGTGTCCCCAGAAAGGTAGATATCCACATTTACCTAGAGGTTTAGTGTGGGTTCCTACTTTCAAAGAAACGTGGTGCCATAAGTAAATCTCTTCCTAGTTGTTGTTGTTGTTCAGCCACCAAGTCTCTTCACATTCGACTCTTCTTAACCCCATGGACTGCAGCTCACCAGGCTTCCCTGTCCCTCACCATCTCCCTGAGTTTGCCCAAGTTCAAGTCCATTGAACCAGTGATGCCATCCAACCATCTCATCCTCTGTCACCCTCTTCTCCTTCTGCCTTCAATTTTTCCCAGCATCTGGGTCTTTTCCAATGAGTCAACTCTTTGCATCAGGAGGCCAAATTATTGGAGCTTCAGCATCAGTCCTTCTAATGACTACTCAGGACTGATTTCCTTTAAGACTGACTGGTTTGATCTCCTTGCTGTCAAAGAGATTCTCAAGAGTCTCCTCCAGCACAAGTTTGAAAGCATCAATTCTGCACTCAGTCTTCTTTATGGTCCAGCTCTCACATCCACACATGACCACTGCAAAGACCATAGCCTTGACTATACTGACCTTTGGCAGAAAACTCATGTCTTTGCCTTTAACACACTGCCTAGGTTTGTCATAGCTTTCCTTCCAATAAGCAATTGTCTTCTAATGTCATAGCTGCAGTCACCACCTGCAGGGATTTTAGAGCCTAAGAAGAGGAAATCTGTCACTACTTCCATATTTTCCCCTTCTATTTGCCATGAAGTGATTTCACCAGTTGTCATGATCTTCGTTTTTTAATAGTCAGTTTTAAGCTGGCTTTTTCACTCTCCTCCTTCAACCTCTTCATCAAGAGGCTCTTTAGTTCCTCTTTGCTTTCTGCCATTAGAGTGGTATCATCCACATATCTGGGATTGTTGATATTTCTCTCAGCATTCTTGATTCCAGCTTGCCACTCATCCAGCCCAGCATTTTGCATGATGTGCTCTGTATATAAGTTAAATAAACAGGGTGACAATAAACAGCCTTGCCATACTCCTTTCTCAATCCTGAACCAGTCAGTTGTTCCACACAAGGTTCTAAATGTTGTTTCTTGACCTGTATACAGGTTTCTCAGGAGACAGATAAGATGGTCTGGTATTCCCATCTCTTTCAGTTTCCCACAGTTTGTTATGACCCACAGAGTCAAAGGCTTTAGTGTAGTCAATGAAACAGAGGTAGATGTGTTGTTACTGTTGTCATTGTTGTTGTTGGAATTCCCTTGCTTTCTCTAGGATCCAGCGAATGTTGGCAATTTGATTTCTGGCTCTTCTGTCTCTTCTAAACCCAGATTGGACATCTGGAAGTTCTCAGTCCACATAATGTTGAAGCTTAGCTTGAAGGATTTTGAGCATTACCTTACTAGCACAGGAGATGTCTAGTGGTTTGAACATTCTTTAGTAATGCCCTTCTTAGGAACTGGGATGAGGATTGAACTTTTCCAGTCCTGTGGCCACTGCTGGGTTTTCCATATTTGCTGACATATTGAGTGCAGCACTTAAATAGCATCATCTTTTATGATTTAAACAGCTCTGCTGGAATTCTATCACTTCCACTAGCTTTATTGACAGCAATGCTTCCCACTTGACTTCACACTCCAGAATGTCTGGCTCTGGGTGAGTGATCACACCATTGTGGTTGTCCAGGTCATTAGGATCTTTTTTTGTACAGTTCTTCTGTATATTCTTGCCATCTCTTCATGATCTCTTCTGCTTCTATTAGGTCTTTACTGTTTCGGGCCTTTATTGTGCCCAACTTTGGATTAAATGTTCCTTTGATATTTCCAATTTTCTTAAAGAGATCTCTTGTCTTTCCCCTTCTGTTGTTTTCCTCTATTTCTTTGCACTGTTCGTTGAAGAAGGCCTTCTTGTCTCTCCTTGCTATTCTCCAGGACTCTGCATTTAGTTGGGTGTACCTTTCCCCTTCTCCCTTGCTTTTTGCTTCTCTTCTTTCCTCAGCTATTTGTAAAGCTGCCTCAGACAACCGCTTTGCCTTCTTGCATTTCTTTTTCTTTGGGATGATTTTGTCTGCTGCCTCCTGTACAATATTATGAACCTCTGTCCATAGTTCTTCGGGCACTCTGTTTAGTAGATCTAATCCCTTGAAGCTATTTATCACCACTACTGTATATTCATGCTATGCTATGCTATGCTAAGTCACTTCAGTCGCGTCCGACTCTGTGCGACCCCATAGATGGCAGCCCACCAGGCTCCCCCGTCCCTGGGATTCTCCAGGTAAGAACACTGGAGTGGGTTGCCATTTCCTTCTCCAATGCATGAAAGTGAAAAGTCAAAGTGAAGTCGCTCAGTCGTGTCCGACTCTTAGCGACCCCATGGGTTGCAGCCTAACAGGCTCCTCCGTCCATGGGATTTTCCAAGCAAGAGTTACTGGAGTGGGGTGCCATTGCCTTCTCCAAGGATTTGATTTAAATTTTACCTGACTTCCCTAGTGGTTTTCACCACTTTCTTTAGTTTAAGCCTGAATTTTGCTATGAGGAGTTGATGACCTGAGCCACAGTCAGCTCCTGGTCTAGTTTTTGCTAACTATATACAGTTTCTCCATCTTTGGCTACAAAAAAATGTAATCAATCTGATTTCTGTATTGATCATTTGGTGATATCCATGTGTAAAGTTGTCTCTTGTGTTGTTGTTCAGTTCAGTTCAGTCACTCAGTCAAGTCCGACTCTTTGCAACCCATGGACTGCAGCATGCCAGGCTTCCCTGTCCATCACCAACTCCCAGAGCTTGCCCAAACTCATGTCCATCGAGTTGGTGATGCTATCCAACCATCTCATCTTTTGTCATCCCCTTCTCCTCCTGCCTTCAATCTTTCCCAGCATCAGGGTCTTTTCAAATGAGTCAGTTCTTCGCATCAGGTGGCCAAAGTATTGGAGTTTCAGCTTTAGCATCAGTCCTTCTAATGAATATTCAGGACTGATTTCCTTTAGGATGGACTGGTTGGATCTCCTTGCAGTCCAAGGGACTCTCAAGAGTCTTCTCCAACACCACAGTTCAAAAGCATCAGTTCTTCGGTGCTCAGCTTTCTTTATGGTCCAACTCTTACATCCATACATGACCACTGGAAAAACCATAGCCTTGACTAAACAGACCTTTGTTGGCTAAGTAATGTCTCTGCTTTTTAATATGCTGTGTAGGTTGGTCATAGCTTTTCTTCCAAGGAGCAAACATCTTTTAATTTAATTTAATGTGCTGCTGTACCTATCCTCAAAACATACTCTGAAAGAGAAATCTCCTTCCTATATGACCTGGTGTGCCTGTGCTCCACTCACTTCTCTGACCTCAAAGAGTCTGCAATCTTGTATGTAGTCAAAATGAGTAATGATACTAAAAGCATAATGGATTACAGAGGTAGCATTTTAAAAGTGTACAAAAACAGAAGATAAGAAGTGAGTCCTAGAGACTGAAGCAATGAAAGGTTTTTCATTGATTATTTCTAAACTGGCTTTCATGGTCTCCTGAATTTGGGCAAGTTGATATGTTTAACTGAGATGCTTCTTGTTGGAAATTTTATTAATTCTGACCCCAATTGACATCCTCAAAAAATAGACACTGCTGCATAAGAATGGGATGTTTTTCTGACAGAAAGCTATTCTCTCAAAACATTTTAAAATCAAAGCACACAGGTACATACTGCTACTTTGAGGCATTCAGGCTTTTAAGGCATAACTTACATACAATCAAATTCATCCTTTTTAGTTACAGAGTTTTGTGAATTTAGACAAATGCATTCTGTTGCACGATCACTACCCCAATCAAGATATAAAACAGTCTCATCACTTCAAGCAATTCCCTTGTGTCCATTGCTAACCAGTCCCTGCCCCCAGTCTCAGCACCTGCAACCATAGATCAGTTTTCTGAACTTAAGGGTTTCCCAAAATGCCATGACAGGGGAATCACATAGTAAGTAACCTTTGAAATCTGACTCACTTTAACTGGCATAATGCATTTGAGATCCATCCAAGTTGTTGGATCTATCAGGAATCTGTTCCTCTTTATTATTGAGAAGTATTACATTGTGTGTATGTACTATAGTTTGTTTATCCATTCACCAGGGAAAGGACATTTGGGTGTTCCTGTTTTCGCAACTATGAATAAAGCCACTACAAACATTTTTTTATATGTTTTTGTCTTCACAAGTTTTTGTTTCTCTAGTACAAATACCTAGGAGGACAAGTGCGGGTTGAGTGTGTGTTTAACTTATAAGAAACTGTCAAAGCATTTTCCACAGTGACTGTTTCATTTTGCATTCCCTGCAGCAATGTGGTCACCTTCATTCCTAAATAAGTTGAATGTCATTTTGTATAGGTTTAGCTATATCATCATATCTCCATTAAGCCTTAGGGGACTTTGTGTCCTTGGTAAGAGCACAGTAATCTATAGCTATCAATCATTTTTGTGACTTGAGACTCAAGAGCCCTAGCTCAAGTGTGATTTTTTAAAAAGACACAAATGTATAACTGTGATATTTGAAAGGAAATTAAAGTTCACTGCGTCAATATTTTTGAGTAGGGCTGGTTTTTTTCTTTTTAGCTTTCTTGAGGTATGACTGACAAAAATTGTATGTACAATTTTGTGCAATATGATTATTATACATATACACATATACATATTGTGAACTGTTTACCACAGTCAAGCTAATTAACATATCCATCACCTCACATAGTTTTCTTTGTATGTATGTGTGCAGGGAGGGGAGTGACAATTAAGATTTACACTCTTAGCAACTTCCAAGTATACAATACAGCACTGTTAACTATAGTCACCAAGCTATACATTAGATTACCAGCACTTACCCATCCTGCATATATGAAACTTTAACAAACATTTCTCCATTCCCCATACTTCCAGTCCCCTGGTAACTATGTTCTCTCTGCCTCTAAGAGTTTGATTTTTCTAGATTGTACACATGAGTGATATCATGTAGTATTTGTCTTTCTGCATCTGAATCATCTCACTTAGCATAACACCCTCGAGGTTCATCCATGTTGTAACAATGGCAGGATTTTCTTTATTGCTCATTGCAGCATTAATCACAATAGCCAAGGTATAGAGACAACCTAAATGTCCATCATCAACTGAATAGAGAGAGAAAATGTGAGATTGTACATATATAAACACACAGTGGAATATTATCCAGCCTTAATGGCAAGAAATAAATCTTGCCATTTGAGTAGGGCTGTTTTGACCCAATCATAATAGACTGTTTCCCTTTCAGGCCCTGTTCAATAGACCCCATGTTTACTGCCCATGTGAAATTGCACATGTTCTTTAGCTGCTTTAAGCTCGCTTCTTCATCTCTAAAGGGTTTTTGTGAGGATCAAGAGAAAAATGTATGGGAAAGAATTCTGGAATCAAAAAACAGTTTAAAACTAAGCATTAATTAAAAAAAAAAAAAACAGACATTGCTAGTGTTTTGCTTTCTATAGGCAATCTTACCAAACCCAGGTAGGCTTAAAACCGAAAGCACGTATTAAATGTTAGCCCAGATAATGAGATTTTCAAAGGTTAGAACTAAAAGAACCTTCAAGATCTTCCACCAAGTCCTAGTTCTTAATGATAATGAAGAAATGGAGGCCCGAAAAAGCTGAGATCACACAAAGTTACTAGTTGCAAAGCTAGTTAGAGAATTCAGAAATTTCTGACCCAATGTCCAATTCTCTCATTATTCTGTCCAACTGTCTTCTCAAGAGTGGTTTGAACAGCAATTAAACACAACCAAATTTTAGGTTGTGTCCTAAAAGATGATGCTGTGAAAGTGCTGCACTCAGTCAGTTCAGTTCAGTCTCTCAGACATATCCAACTCTTTGAGACCCCATGGACTGCAGCACACCAGGCCTCCCTGTCCATCACCAACTCCCAGAGTTTATTCAAACTCATGTCCACTGAGTCAGTGATGCCATCCAACCATCTCATCCTCTGTCATTCCCTTCTCCTCCTGCCTTCAATCTTTCTCAGCATCAGGGTCTTTTCAAATGAGCCAGTTCTTTGCATCAAGTGGCCAAAGTATTGGAGTTTCAGCTTCAGCATCAGTCCTTCCAACGAACACTCAGGACTGATCTTTAGGATGGACTGGTTGGATCTCCTTGCAGTCCAAGGGACTCTCAAGAGTCTTCTCCAATATTACAGATCAAAAGCATCAATTCTTCAGTGCTCAGCTTTCTTCATAGTCCAACTCTCACATCCATATATGACTACATGCATGGATCACAACAAACTGGAAACTTCTTCAAGAGATGGGAATACCATGCCACCTTACCTGCCTCCTGAGAAATCTGTATGCAGGTCAAGAAGCAACAGTTAGAACTGGACATGGAACAACAGACTGATTCAAAATCAGGAATGGAATACATCAAGTTTGCATATTGTCACCCTGCTTATTTAACTTATATGAAGAGTACATCATGAGAAATGCTGGGCTGGATGAAGCACAAACTGGAATCAAGATTGCCAGGAGAAATATCAGTAACCTCAGATATACAGATGACACCACACTTATGGTAGAAAGCGAAGAAGAGCTAAAGAGCCTCTTGATGAAAGTGAAAGAGGAGAGTGGAAAAAGTTGGCTTAAAACTCAACATTCAGAAAACTAAGATCATGTCATCCACTCCCATCACTTCGTGGCAAATAGAAGGTGAAACAATGGAAACTGTGACAGACTTTATTTTGGGGGGCTCCAAAATCACTGCAGATGGTGACTGCAGCCATGAAATGAAAAGATGCTTGCTTCTTGGAAGAAAAGTTATGACCAAACTAGACAGCACATTAAAAAGCAGAGACATTACTTTGCCAACAAAGGTCCATCTAGTCAAGGCTATGATTTTTCCTGTAGTCATGTATGGATGTGAGAGTTGGACTATGAAGAAAGCTGAGCATTGAAGAATTCATGCTTTTGATCTGTGATATTGGAGAAGACTCTTGAGAGTCCTTTGGACTGCAAGGAGATCCAACCAGTCCATCCTAAAGGAAATCAGTCCTGAATATTCATTGGAAGGACTGATGCTGAAGCTGAAACTCCAATACTTTGGCCACCTGATGCAAAGAACTGACTCCTTGGAAAAGACCCTGATGCTGAGAAAGATTGAAGGCAGGAGGAGAAGGGGATGACAGAGGCTGAGATGGCTGAATGGCATCAGTGACTCAACAGACAATGAGTTTGCGTAAGCTCCAAGAGTTGGTGGTGGACAGGGAGGCCTGGTGTGCTACAGTCCATGGGGTCTCAGAGTTGGACACAACTGAGTGACTGAACTGAACTGAAATTTTCAGCTAGTCCCCACCACAATGGAATAGCCACCCAGCTTATACTAACACCGAGTTGCTCCCTATCACAATCCCTTGTCTTACTCTCACCTGGTACTAATTCCCACCTTCACCCATTTGTTGTACTGTCTCTCTGCCCCAGTGGAAGTTAAATTCTGCCAGGGTAGGAACCTCTATTAACTACATTACCTGGCACACGGTAAATCCTAAATAAAATTTTGTTGAATGATGATTAGAAAAACAGACATTAGTAAAATCATTCATGCTCACAATAGTTTTGACTAAATGACAGATATCTTCTCTGACAACTTTTTAAGTCATTTGTTCAGGTGACTTGAAGGCATCACAAGCCCAACGGGAGAAAGATAATTGCTCAGGGAACCAGACTCAAGGGGCCTAAATCCCATTCCATCCCATCATTGCCCAGTCCTGCTCCGTCTTGCTCCTGTAAGGGACACATTGTCTAAACAGCATCAAGTGTTAACTTGTTAAATCAGTTACACCCAAAAGGGTTGAGATTATTTAACAATGCAACAAGATGAGGTAATATCAAGAATTCTGAGGAGAGGCAGAGTTTTCAAAGACTCTAGTTCCATGCCAGGGAGCTATTGTTTATGAAAAGATTTTTGGAAAATGAAGAATTAACTCAGTAACTAATCTCTTTCATGGGAATTCATTGTGCTTAGTTCTCACATTTGAAATTCTTAATTTTATATCCATTCCACAGTCATCTTATTAGTCTAACTTTTTAGAAGAAATGTGTAAAGCAAATGCTTCTAAATTTAATTAGAATTTTAACCATTGTAACTCATCCATGTGGAGGAAAGAAATACATAATTGCCAACCTTATTTGTTCTGAACAAAGATTGGTTCCATTTGCCACCAGTGGGAATTTTTAGGAATATTCTCTCTGGAGGTCAGGGATTCTGTGAGTTTTTTCACTGGTCTATTTCTAGAACGTGGGATGGTATGAGGCTCATAGAAGAAATCTAATAACTATTTACTAAGTGCATGAAAAAATGTGGTGTTATTTACTCAAGTCAAAACTCTCCCATGGCTTTTTCAAGGAGAGATAAGCCTGGGCCTCTAGCTCCCAGCACCATTCCAGAAGAGACCTGTGTGGTCTTTACATCCATGTTCTCAGGCACATTTCATATAAATCCCATGAATTCGACTGGGTTTCCTACTCAAGCTACCTTATGGTACTTTTCTGAGAGCCTCACTACATACAAACTCTGGGAAAAAAACTAGGTCCCAGGAACGAGTACAGAAACAAAGGGAAACCTTACAAGGAAGCAGTGGAGTGATTCAGTGAGGATCATCAGATTAAAACTTGGAACAAAGTTCTGGTCACTCCCACACCACTTAACTCGTATATAAATGTCACCAAGTCACATCCTCATTCTAGACCTCATCTGAAAACTGAGGAGGTTCTTTAGCACATGGGTTTCTCATCTAAAAATCACTCTATGGACCAAGTAAGTTTTTATACAGAGTGCACTTAAAGGTGAACCCATCTCTTACTTTCACCACTCCTCCAGATGCCCACAAGAAAAGCCTGAGGTTGCTGTAGCACCTGCCTCTCGCCAGGGGCAGAGTCATGCCTGCCCCATTTGGGGCAGAAAACGTGATTTGTTTATTATCACTGCTGCATCTCTTAGAGATAAGGTTGATTTATTCCAGCCTCACTAGATAATAAAAACCTGTGCATGTGTGCTAGGAGCTCCATGGCGGAAGTTCCAAGGAAACCACAGGATTTTGTGAACAGCAGACAACAAAGCACCTTTCTCTTTTTTCCATGGAAATGAAAGTAATTTTCAAATATCCTCCCCTAGATGGGAATGCCACCTGATCTCATAAAGCCCCTGTAGGATCTCTCTCATCTTCAAAGATGTCTCCCAGTGAACCACACATCCCAGTATTTATACCACCATGTAGTCCCCTCCCTTTACCAAATCTAAGCTAGACCTGTACAACCAACATGATGCAGCAGAAGTAACACTGTGTAACGTATAAAGCTAAGTCATAAGTCTTGTGGTTCCCACTTTAGACTCCTGGAAAGCTAGTTACTGGAATGCTCTCTTTCGGATCCCAGCCACCATGTTGTAAGAAGCCCAAGCTCCATGAAAAGGCCACGTCTCAGCACACCACAGCCATAGCTAAGCTCTCAGCTAGCAGCTGGCACCCACCCCTAGCTTACGAGGTAGCCATCGTGGATGCCCAGCCCAGTCGAGTCTTTGGACTACTCTAGTCCCAGCCACCATCTGACTACAACTACGTAACACTCCTCAAGAGAGAACTTCCTGGTTGAACCTAGTAAATCCACCAGGCCAAGAGAAATAATAAGGTGTTACCTAAAGTCACAAAGTTTTGATGCAACAGTAAGTAACTGGATGTCATGTGTAAATACATGTGTAAATCAGTCATATTTGATTCTTTGAGACCACATGGATTATATAGCTCACCAGGCTCCTCTGTCCATGGAATTTTCCAGGCAAGAAATACTGGAGTGGGTTTCCATTTCCTTCTCCAGAAGTAACTGGAACACCGCCTCAAATTCCTTTACAAGTTTCTATGACCTTGAGTTGCTCTCATAAGTCATTTACGCTCATTTATGCAAGATTCTGCCCCTTCCTGAGCTTCTCTGGTGGCTCAGATGATAAAGCATGTGCCTACAATGGGGGAGACCTGGGTTCAATCCCTGGGTCAGGAAGATCTCCTGGAGAAGGAAATGGCAACCCACTCCAGTATTCTTGCCTGGAAAATCCCATGCATGGAGAAACCTGGTAGACTACAGTCCATGGGGTCACAAAAAGTCAGACATGACTGAGTGACTTTACACACACTGCCCCTTCCTAGCAGAAGTTTACAAATAGCTGAGTTTGTTTTAAATACTTCTAAATTAAATTTTGAAGTTAGGATTTTCTCCTATTGAATTTGAAAAGATTTGCACTGAATGCAAAACAATGAGGTTGAGTTTTTAAAAATATAATACAAAACTAGTTTTATAAATTTGGCTCCAAATACATGTCTGCGATTATGGTCTATGGCTCTCACAATTATGTTCTTCAAAATTATCCTGATTTCAAATAATCTTTCCATTAAATTACAGGAATTGGGGGGAAGCTGAAATATTGTGTCAAATCTGCATCTTGCAAGCTGCATCTCACACCAAAGACAAGCACAGAAACCCTAGGTCAGGTCACATATTCCTTCTCATGTTTCAAAAAGCATAATCCCCATGACTCATTGTCTAGGGTACTAGCTTTGCTTTCTTTTTTGGATTTGGGATGCTGATTTATCTGGTCTAGTTGTGCCCTACTGAACCCAATCATGACAGAAAAGAAAAACCTCTAACACACACTCATAGAAACACACACAAATACACAGAAAACAAATATCTTGGATCATGGAAGAATTTGATGTTGTCATTGTTTTGTAATTTATTTTCTTTAAAGTTCTCTCAGTTCCTTTTGGAGACATTGAATTCCACTTGTGAGTTGTTAGTTAAATTATGGCTCTTGTATTCCAGGAACTGTGCTAAGTGTTTTAGATGCATTTACTCATTAACTTCAGAACCTTTTGATACAAGGTTGTTTATTATTATTATTATACAAGGTTTGTTATTTATTATCCCCATTTTACAGCTGAAAGAACCACGGCTCAGAAAAGTTAAGTGATTTGCTAAAGTTTCACAGATATTAAGTACTCTGAACCTAGGTCTACCTCTCAAGCAACAGAAACATAGCTGGAAAAATCTCTGAATTCCCACACATCCAGAAATCACACGTTAATTATTGAATCATTAAGCAGGAACCACAGCTTGGCCAAAATAACTATATATTCTTGTGGATCACCCTGAGGAGAGAATTTGAATCTAAGTTTGGGAAACTGCAAAGTGCTGACAATTTCAGACTGCTTATTTATATTAGTACAGTCATTGACAGAGTTCTGTATTGTCCAGATTGCACTGGTAGTTTCCCTATGTAAGTTTTATCCCGTCCTTCATGTGCATGGGCTTCCCTGGTGGCTCAGACAGTAAAAGCGTCTGCCTGCAATGCGGGAGACCCAGGTTTGATCCCTGGGTCAGGAAGACCCCCTGGAGAAGGAAATGGCAACCCACTCCAGTACGCTTCCCTGGAAAACTCCATGGGTGGAGGAGCCTGGTGGGCCACAGTCCATGGAGTCGCAAAGAGTCGGACACGCCTGAGCGACTTCACTTTCACTTTCATGTGGACAGACATTGGGGATTATCCATTCAGAAGACTTTGAGCAGGGACACAAAAGGCAATTACAGGGACCCAGGAGATTTAATAACTGGGAACTCAGAGGCTGCTGGCATGAACTGAATAGCAACCAGGACATTTAGAAACCATTCCTATGGATCAGTCCATATGCACTGGGGAGAGAATGGGATACACAACAGAAAAGAATGGGTTTTGAGGGGAGGGAATGGTATATATGTGTGCACACTTTGTGTGTGTGTGTGTTTGTGCGTGTGTGTGTGTGCATGTTGAAAGGGTAGGGGCTGCTTTTCCTCTATGAGTTGTTTCCAAACAACCTTTCCTCTCATTCCATCTGTGTCCCTTCAAACCAATTTTCTCTGCATTCTTTCATAGCCAAACCATCTTGGAGAAACTGAGACAGCCTCAGATGAGATTTCATGGTAGAATGTGCAGGGGTGGGATGGGTTGCTCTATTTGTTCTTTTTCTCTTATTCCTATCTCTAGTCATAACTGCAGTACCTCTTTCCCTCTAGGACATTTGCCATTTAAAATATATTCAAAAATAAGTAGAGTATATTTATATTACAATAATCAATAGTTCCTCTTTGGAAATGCAAACATGTGACTCTGACTCTCAGTTTCCTTGTGAGTAAATGTCCATACTTGTCCTCCCACATAAGTTGGCCTTTGTCAACACACACACACACTACATTGTATTTTCAATTAACTGAAAAGAGACTTGAGTGGATGATTAGGGTTACCTGGAGACAAGACTGCAAAGAAGCCAAGTCAGGAGTAAATGTTATCAGGACAGCCTGGAAAGCACATGGGCTGAGGTCAGACCAGCCCACTGCAAACCCCACCCCTATGACTCACAGAGTGTGAGATCTTAGGCAAATTATTGAAATTCTCCAAGACCCGGCTTCCCATCAGTAAAATGGAGATATTAATAGTACCTACCCTCAAAGTTGTTTTGAACATGAAATAAGTCAATACATGCCAAATACTTAACCCAATGAGTGATACACAGAAAATGCTCAGTAAATATTAGCTGTTGTCATTTACTATATAGAACACAGAATAAAATTTATAATACCTATTAGTTATTGAATATTTTCTACACACAAGACTGTAGGCTATTTAAATACACTATCTCTCTCAATCTTCAGAGCAACCCTAATCTTCTAGAACAGCAACCCTGTTCTAGAATATCCCCTTTTCCAAATGAGAAAACAGATGCAAATAAGTTAAGTCATGTCTGCAAGGTCCCAGTGTTACTAAGTATCACAGCACAGTTGGTCTGACTTCAAGTCTGAGGTCTAGCCAAGTCTCACACAAAATTACCTTCCTAAAACCCAGAGCAGAGTTTCTTTGAACATCTGTCTACACTTTTCATAGGCCTTTCAGGACCCCAATCCCTCTGAACTCCCCAAAACCTTTATGGCCCTTTAAAACATCCGGGGTAAAAAAAAAATTTTTTTTAATTAAAAAAAAATAAAATACAGGGGTATCCACTGTGGAAGTCAGATAACTTCACATGAGGTAAAAACAAGCATGTGTAGAGGACTCTTTCTTCTCTATGAGCTTTCACACCCACACACTATATTGTGTGAGGATAAATGTATTTATTATAAATGCTTTTAAGATGTTGCAAGTCCTGACACACGGTGAACATGGCAGAGAGCAAGTGAGGCAGCGAGAGAGCGTGAAGGATACCTGCTCAGAGCTTGGAGTCAGACTACCCTGCATTCAAGCCCTCTGTCTGTCTTTCATCAGCTTTGGGCAGCTCATTTCTCCTCTGTGAGCCTGCTTCCTCATCTCTATAGGTAACAGGACACACCTCTCCCCAGAGGATGTTTCTGAAGATTAAATGAGGTCATCCCTGTGAAGCACATGACACAGTGCAAGACAAATGGGAAGTCTTTGGTTAATACTCCTAATAATAATACTGTGATTGTTAAGTGTTCAAAAATGTTATTTGTAATTATTATTAATATTTAATTCTCAAAACAGTTATACCATACAGACAAGGATACCATGACTTGGGGAACCTGGGTGCCCTGCTCAGGACCCCTTAGGGGCTGGCAGTGTTCTTCTCACAACGTCCTACCAGCTGCTGAAATCAGCAGGGCAGTGAAGTACTCATGGGTGGGTAATGTGCTAATGGGTGGGCTCTGAGGAAGGAGTCTACTTCTTTTGAGAGAGTAGCAACACAGGCTGTTACCAGTTCTATAATCTACAGTTCCTCAACAGCAAAGTTAACCCCAGTCTTCAGGGACCATCCTGTATCGTTGGGTGCCCAGTAGAACTGAGAAATGTCTTGGGTGGGCTTCCACCTTAGTTTTTACCTTGAGTCAGATACTAAGGTGATTAGGTCAGAAAAGTTTCCCCCAGAAGCTCCAGTTCTTTGAGTGGTGGTGATATTAAGCAACCCCTAGATGTTGCAGATGGGTGGTTGAAATACCTGCTCTGGGAGGGGTGGCCAGTCACAAAAGCCGGGGTCATAACAGCCTTGTTATTAGAATTGGGGTGACTAATTTCCAGGTAGAATCAGAGACTCTTACAAATTGCTTTTGTAGAAATCATACCCTCAAATGTCCAACCTGCCCTGAATCACTCTACACTCAAAGCAGGAACAGCTGGCATCAGAGAACTCGATAAATATATTACAGAAACACATAGGATTTGGTCCGAGGAGATGGGCCTTCTCTTGCCTTGAAAAGTGGCATGCCGATGACATCATGTGAGTTGACATTTTTCCCAGTGTCTAAGGGTAGTTTCAGAGAGCAACACAGACTCCAGTGAGTTGAGCGACCTTGGTGAAAGCTCTTCCCTTTCTGATTCTCCTTTGGTAAAATGAAGGGTTGAACTAGATGGTCTCTGAAGCCCATGGACTGTAATATTACCACATGTTATGATAGAAAATTCTCTGAGCATTGGTTCCTTTAAGAGGTAGTAAGAAGTAATAATTTAATATCTAACTGTTTCATACAACAACACTATGAAGTTGGTACTATTAATATTCCCATATTACAGATGCAGAAACCAGGGCCCAGACTGTGAAGTGTTTTGCCCAAGACACTTGTGCAGAGCTGGGATTTTAACCCAGGCAGCTCAACCCATAGGCCTATGCTCTTAATCATTAATATTATTAATGAAAACACTAATGAACAAGTCATGCAAACTAAGGGTTCCAGATGCTTCTTTTCAGGATTTCTCCATTTCTATGCCATCAACAGTGTGTGTGTCAGCTCTCAGGCATCAGCTGGCAGATGTACATACAAAACACCTACCTAGGTACTGGCATGTCAACGCCAGACAGGTCCTAACAGATCATCTGGGTTGGGTGTTCTTAACTCATTATCCTTGAGCAGCCATTAAAGGGCACATAAACTCTCTAAAGTTATACACAAAATAAGGGTGTGTGTAATTCTGAAGACAAATGTCATAGATTTCTTCAAATTTCCAAGAAGATCTAAAAACTTTTAGAGATCAACCCATGTTTTGACAGTCTGAGACCACCAGATGAAAATGAACCTGACCAGGTACACACAGCAAGGAGTGACAGAGCTGGGTTCAGACCCCAGATCACCTGACCCAGAGCCTGGGCTCTTTGGCTACATCATGCCCATTCAACTCAATTCTTTTCAACATGCATCAAGGGCCTGCCAGGGTCAAGAAGCCTTAATGGGGATTACACACACAGCTCACAGACTTTGAGTAGTTTTAGAAAATTGTCATGCTTCATGCTTAATGCAAAATGGCATTTCATTGTTTCTCTAAAGTTCTTGTCATTGATAATTACCACTGATCTGCCTGTCTGCTATTCACAAAAACTTAGCCCATGGCATTTCATTCATATTTGGTCCAGTCTGCCTTTACTAGCTTCACTCCTGACCTGTATAGATGCCTAGCTGGGAATTTCTCTCATTGTTCTGTTTTAAAAAATCAGTTCAAAAGAAAACTGACAACAGCTAAACTACATAAAGCAAAATATATTAATGACTAAACATTGAATCACATTGTCCTGACAAAGTTCAGATCAACCAAATGTGTTTCAGGAAAACTGGACTTAGTAGAAGTAAAGCCACAGTAGAAAATTCACCCTGGAAGAAGCTAAAATTTGATACAATTACATTTGATACAGATAAATCACAACTGATAATTAAGCCTTCCTTGTAAAAGTTCACATAAAGGAGTGAATTCCTGTAAAATTGATTTTGATAAAATAAGAAATGACAAAAAGTAGAAATAGTTTCACTGTACTATACTGAACATTGATTTTTAAATTGAAATGGCTTAATGAGACTAATTAAGAAAAATACGTTCTTGACAAAAAATCAACCATGTTAGTGCTAGTTATAAACATGGAGTCAAAGCATCCTTGGTGCCAAAGGACAGAGGTCAAAATGTCTGCCATGTTAAACACATGTCAAAAGGAAAGTGCTAATAGAGGGAGATCAAAACTTCCCGTAGTCTTTTGCGAGGATTTGCAATCATTTGCAGGCAATGCTCTGATGAGGCAGACAAACCGACATGGCCACTGACTTTGCAAAGCTCACTTGAAAAGCCAAGCAACTAGCACAGACTATATTATTTTAGGCATGCTTTAATCCTACAAGTTCCATGAAGACACAAAACATCAAGGAATAAATGTTATCTTTATGGGTGGAGTGAGTGAAGAATTTCTCAAACTTGCAAGGGGTTTCCAGGAGAATTTACTTTTCTTCCTGAACAAGAGAGGTCTCTTTCCTCTTTGTCTTCCTTTTCTGGTGGTCCCAGGAGTTACTTGCTCCAGGTCATCTCCAGTGCTAGGCACTGGCTTATCCACCAGACCTCTGGGCCTCATGCCTGTGCACTCTTATCTTCTTTAACAAGGCTGGAGTCAGTGGTATGCCAGAGCTGGTTCAAAGCCACTCCTGAAAGCCAGCTATTAAATTTTAAGGATTTGATAAGGTGGGTGTTAAACACAGCCATTATTAAAAGTGAAATTATAACTGTGAAGAAAGCTGAGTGCCAAAGAATTGATGCTTTTGAACCATAGTGTTGGAGAAGACTCTTGACAGTCCCTTGGACTGCAAGGAGATCCAATCAGTCCATTCTAAAGGAGATCAGTCCTGGGTGTTCTTTGGAAGGAATGATGCTGAAGCTGAAACTCCAGTACTTTGGTCACCTCATGCGAAGAGTTGACTCATTGGAAAAGACTCTGATGCTGGGAGGCATTGGAGGCAGGAGGAGAAGGGGATGACAGAGGATGAGATGGCTGGATGGCATCACCAACTCCATGGACATGAATTTGAGTGAACTCCAGGAGCTGGTGATGGACAGGGAGGCCTGGCATGCTGCGATTCATGGGGTCGCAAAGAGTTGAACACAGAGTGACTGAACTGAACTGAACTGAAACTTATGATCAAATATACCACCTTAAAAATAGGTAATAAATATTCAAAACTCATCACTTCCTGATTAGTTTAGTAGAATCTGCTTCTAAGGTCATTTACATCTATCACATCTGTATGGTAGTCACTATATGGTGGTGTGCATATCTTTCCCAGCCCCATATTCAGTAACATCACACTAGTAGATCGAAATTAGCCAAAGTAGGAGTAGTTATACCACAGAAAATTGCAAATGCTACAAATAGAGACTTAATTATGGTTCTGTTGTTTGTCTAGATTTAAGAAAGTGAAACTAATAATGTAGATTATACTTAAAGCTGATAAGTCTATAGCTGTTCCACAGTAATAAGCACAAAAAGCAGGCAATATTCTTTCAAACTCAGAAAAAAAGTCACTCACACTATTGACAAATGAGTGGTTTCCAAGCTCTTTGTTGTTTCACTTTTGTCTTACTTGTTAGTGAAAATATCAATGAACATTCTTGTCAAAACTGTTCTCGTTATCCAACTGCAACCATGATTGACACTAGATACAAGAGTTCTGAATTATCAAGGAATGCATTGTCTGAAAATTAATATGGAATTTACCTTAGCATTTACATTTTATTATTTGTAAATTGGGTGTTGTACATCCTTCATAAAAGTAAAAAGTATCATAACCTTGAGTATGCATTCACACACACATTTCCAGAGTTGTCACTTACCTCTGACGTCCCTCAGAAGCCTCCCATCTCTTACCATGAGACCAGGACCTGCTGCAGCCACCAGGCCACTAGGCCAACTGAGGTCATGATGGGCCCAGGGAAGTACTGGGAGCTTCAGACTAGAGGAAAGGAAGGCCAGTGTTTACAGTGACGGCTGGCTGCAGAATGGCCTTTGTCTGCTCTGGGCCTTTATTTATTTTCACACCAGCCTAAGGCCTTTGACCCCAGTTTGAAGTCAAAGGACAGGAAGAAAGATTCTTTACTTTCATGATGATTGGCAACATAGTTTGGCTGGCAGAGAATGCCAGGGCACTATGAAGCCCTGGCCGAGAACATCTCAAGGCCCTGGAAGGACAGCTCGCACAAGAATTGGAAAGAGAACAACCCCACTTCTTCCTTTAGGCAATACACCGTTTGGAGTCTCTGTAGGAAGACCACACTCACTCACATTCCTCTCTATTTCTCATTTGCTGGTGTCCTTTTGGGGAGAGGGGGATCATACTTAGTTATTTAATTATTTTACCCATGTATAACTTATATCCTAAATAATGCCTACCATGCAATCACATATTCATTCAATCATTTATCCAATAAATCAATATTGAGTACCTTTGTGAGTCAGGCACTTTTCTTGTGCTGTAGGTACAAGGGTGACCCAGGCAGTCTCTGACCCCATGGCGCATAATGTCAAGTGGACAATATGGACATTAAATGGTTTTACATCCAGTTGGATGCAAACTCTAAGTGCTTGTTCCACATGTTCCAAGCTGAAATTCATTATTTTCTTCACACAAATACTCTTCTCAAATGCCTGTCAATAGAACCACAGCAATCATGGCCACTACTTATATGACATGTGCCAGGCACTAAATACTTTACATACATTAACTCACTTATTCCTCACAAAATTCCCACAAAGAATTATTAAACCTATTATCACCTTCATTTTACCAAGAGCTTAAAAGCTTCTCTGATAAGCAGTGAAATTGTTCAATGGTACCACTATGCACCTTGGGCAGGATGTTCAGGTAAACAAGATCAATCCAGCTGAAATTCCATGAAATTTAGCAAATGTCGAGCTTCAGTTTTTATGCAATACCTGCAGTCTGGATGAGTTTCAGATGGTAGGTATCCTGACTCTGCCACTTTCCACCTGAAGGACTTTGGGCAAGAGTTAATTTCTTACTTAACCTCGCTGAACTTGTTTCCTCATGTGTTCTATATGAACAATTATACTATGCAGTTACTTCCTGGGTAGGGTGAGACCATTAACAGGAGTCAGTGATATAACGGGACTGCATATCTGGGACCTTGGCCCACCCAAGAGTCCATAGACTCCTTGAGGTCATGGACCTTGATTACCTTGCTCACTGGAATGTGAGCCTAGCACATAAGAGATGTTGAGTATTGGTTGGTTGAGTGATTGGTTGGTTGGATGGATAGATGGATGGTTCTGTTTCCATTGTCCCACAGGAGCTAGCCCCAATTCAGATTCTCCTTCCGCGAGTTTCCCATACATGAATCCATTCTCCCCCAAGAAGACCAACAGATACTCAAAGGCAGGTCTTTTGTCCTACATCTCACCACAGCCCCAATTTATGATTCACCCATGAAGGAGCCTTGGAAGTCTGAAACAACACTGCCCACTCAGGCTTCAAGAAATCCTAAAATTTCACCTGTTCCCTGCTACCCTTACTTCCAAAGAACTTTCAGAACTAAAGGGATTTCCTGTAATGCTTGGTAAATTAATGCTTATAAAAACTGAGTTTCCTGGTCATTCACTTTCTTAAGACAAAGGGGAACCATCAAGTGTTCACAAGGGAAATCATTCTCTTTAGGATCCTAAGTTCTAAACAGAAAATGTGAAACCAGAATTGCATGGTTATTGAAAGCACTGCTTTTCAGATCAGATAGAACTGGATTTGAATCTCTGCAAGTGTCTTAACTTCTTTGAACCTGTACTCTTTCATCTGGAAAGTGGGAATAATAACACATGCTTTGTAGGGTCATTTGAAGGATCAAGTCAAATACCGTAAGTATATTACTTAACACCATGCCTAGTACAGGGCAGGGACTCAGCAAAAGACTGTGATCATCCCTGATCATAATTGTTACTGAGTTGAAAATCAGGAAGAGACTAGCACATCTAGAACAATACATCCTAAGCAAATAAAAACTATGTCTATTATTCTCAATAAACTTTTACTGAGCACCCGCTATGAATGTGAGCAGTCTTATCTAATTCTTTATGTTTCTCATGAGCAAAAAGCAGGTAGATTATGGTCTTAATACTTTCTCCCTCTCATAATTAACAAGAAGGGGCCACAACCTGAATCAAAAGTTTCATTCATTCATTTTTTTATTAACCCATTCACTCAACCTTTATTGAGGTTCTACCATATGTCAGACACTGGTATGACTTTGGGAATATAGAATTGAGTGACTGAAACAAAGTCCCTGCTCTCATGGAGCTTCCAATCTAGATGGTGCACAGGAATTTTTTTTAAGTCACACAGACAGTATAACTACAAACTATGATAAGTGTCCTAATGGAAAAGTGCAAGGATCTACAAGCACATGAAAGAGGGAGAGCATAATATAAAGATACAAGAACAAAGGAAGACACAGACTTTGTATAACTGGAAAGAAAAGAAAGGAATGCCATGGGACTTGGAAGAGGGTCAGGTTATAAATCTGAATAATCCCTTAGAACTTTAAAACTACCAAAAATGCAGATCCTCCATGTCATCTCTCTGTTTGGCCATCCTTTTCTCTGCTCAGTACAGTCCCAAAGCTACATGTTCTAGGATAGACAAAAATCTGTTTTGTTTGTTTCATGAATAAGTAATTGGTTGTCAGGATTACCGTGCAGCTGTTCTTTCAGCCTGGCCCTTGGCAGTCCCCCTGGGGAAGAAAGCAGATGTGGCTAGTGTCACTGCTGTCTGGGGCAATGTGCAGACATAAGGGGTGTTCTTATGAGCATCTCTGTGAAGCAGATGTCCAGTATACTCCCAGATGAACAAACATCAAAGCTCTCAATTTACAAGAAAGTTCAAAAACAAAAATGTTACTTTCACACATAATATTTGGCCCATGCAAGAGGTAAAGTAATTGAGTCATATAAATCATGTTTAAAAATCATATTCTAGATCTAAAATGTTAGAATCAAAAACAGAAGAGATCACCTACTTAAAATTCTTTCCATAGATAAAGAATTTGCAGTAGGTAAAAATTTGCATAGGCAAAAATTTGCAATCCCAAATAAAAATAATATAGAAGTTTAAGAGAATAAATGTGTTCCTAAATATTGTGAGTTGGTTAAAAAAAAAAAACAACAACCCTGTTCCTAACAGTCTTCATGCATATGAATTAAAGCATCTCAACATGAACAGAGACTTCTCTCTGGCTATTTGTTTCATAAGACACATTTGGAAGATAAGGGTATCCCCACCAGCTTTCCAGGATATCAAAAGCAGGTAAACTCTCTCATGTCAGTGACCTCCCTTCTGAGCTGCCTTTTCAAGTACCACAAAATTCCATCTACCTGGCTGTCTCACTTACTCAGGTGTCCACAGTCTTCTACTATTGACCCTGGGGTCTCCTGCAAATTCATCCCATTCCTCACCTGGAATCTTTAAAATCGAATTTATAATTTGTTCTGATGTATCGCCATTGCGTGACTATAAGCTTTCTATTTCTCCTCTCATTTTCTATCTGGGAAAGATGGTCTATCATTTCTTCTGGACTATTGAAAGTGGGTGAAAGTGAAAGTGGCTCAATCGTGTCTGACTCTTTAGAACCCCATACAGTCCATGGAATTCTCTAGGCCAGAATACTGGACTGGATAGCCTTTCCCTTCTCCAGGGGATCTTCCCAACCCAGGGATTGAACCTAGGTCTCCCACATTGCAGGTGGATTCTTTACCAACTGAGCTACTTAACTGTAATCCATGAAAACCTCCGTATTTTCTCAAGATCCCCTAGAAAATCAGTTCTCTCCAACCCTATTCTAGACCCACCAGAATCACCATATTGATTTCAGCCTAGCATTCCAGGCTGCTGAAACAAGTTTTAACCTTGCTTCTCTTCATAATCATATTAGTGGTGGTATCTGTCCCAAAGATGTGTCCCCTGACTTAGATGCACAATATAACATAATAGTTTCTCCATTCTAGTTCCAGCATCTGGGAGACAAATCTCACCTCAACCATGTACTAACTTCGGACATATCATTCTCTAAACCTCAACTGAGATAACAACAATAGTATCTTCCTCAAAATGCTGTTGAATTACATGAGAGAGTTCTCAAAAAGTTTTACATAGGGTATAGCACATAATATTCATTCATGATGTCAACTGTTGTTTTTATTTTGAAATGTACACATTCTCTGGTCTCAATAAAGTTGTCCCAGCAAATGATGTATATGAAAGAACAAAAGCCAGAGCCCTCAAGGTCAGTACTTTTCAAACGGTAGGTTAGTAAGCCTAGAAATCAATTTAGGAGGTCATAATCTGAATATTCTTAATTAGCATAGAATGTTCTTTAAAATGAATGGAATAGACTATATTAAAGTGCATTTCATATTGTAAGCATTAAATGATGTTTTTTCAAATATTATATGTATGTTTGTGCATATGCATACTGAGATACAATGTAAAATGCATTTCTTATTGTGCGTCATGGTTTAAAAAAAAAAAAAGTTTTGAAAGACATTGTTGTAGGCTGATCCAGAGCTCCCAAACACACTCTGGTGAGATACAATTTAAGAGAGACATTACTGCCCTCTGCTGGAACTCTATTTCTCATGAAGAAGAACTACCGTAAAATGGCAGAGGCCTTCCTTCTCCTAGACCACGACCTCATCCATCCTACCAGTACCTTGTTTGGAAGCTTGCCTGCGAGGAATGCACCCCTTGAGCTATCCTGACTCCCTGGGCCGTGAGTCCAAGGCAGCACTAGAAGTGGGAGCCAGAGTTCTCACCTTTAACATAATTTTAAAAATACAGCGTCCCTCCCTCCCACCTGCCTCCCACAGTCTCTCCCAGAAACTAAACTGAGCAGCACCATAACTGAGTTATCCTAGGTCTCACCTCTGCCCTGTCACACATCACAGCCCGGCAGAGCCTTCCAAGCCCCTAAGCAGGGGCATGTCTCTTCTTCTCTGGGCAGATGACACCCCTCAAAGGAAGGTGAACCAACTGCATGTTCTCAGAGCTGGGACTGCCAGCAGCCTCCAACCTCTAACGCCCCTGAATTCTAAAGTAACTCACTAGGGTTGGAAGACCAGAGGGGCACAGACTTGGAAAGATATGCTGTCCCACCCCAGAGGTAAGCCTGCACCAAGAGGTAAAGACCACAATAGAAGAGCACCCCTAATACACACCCTTGTCTTAAGATGTTAAAGCCCAGAAAACCAGATACACTTACCAAGAATCTATTTAGCCTTGCTTCAGTATGAGAGCTACTATTAATTGAGGGCTCATACCTAGTCATCCACACTTGAAGTCTGAAGTAAAACTTGAAGCAGAGTTAAAACTGAGGCTGAAGTATATAGAGTAACTTGTCCAGTCACTCAGCCAGCTTAAGACCCAGACCCCCTTGAGTGCAGGACCAGCTTTCCCAGCCACTGCGCTAAGTCTGGCTACACTTCCGAACTTCAGAGCTTACACCAAAAAAAGAAAAAAACTGACTGAATTACAGAGTGACAAATAAAACCCAGTATGAAAAAGAGTTTAATCTTAACTTTAAAATAAATAATGACTGGGTCATAATCGGCATTTTTTAAGAACATAAACTATTAATTTGCTTTAAAAATAGCCTCATTTGTTTTAAGTCTTGGATCAGACTTCTTTCTTCCTCAGGTAAAGGCCTGTCCACAAAGACAGACGTGCCTCAGCCATTTCCTCATCTATAAAATAAAGAATGTAAATAAGTGTATCAGTTCATCTAGTGTCTACACTATGTGCCAGGCATTGAGAGTGCTTGGTAGTTTTACGTGTGCTGTCTTATATAATTCTTACAACTTTGGGCTCAGAGAACTTAATTTGCTGAAGGTCATACAGACAGTAAGAGACAGATTCTAACCCAAGTATCCCTGACTTCCTTGCCCCCAACAAAGAACTCAGTGATGTGCAGGGTTTATCCCCTTGAATTATTGCTTCCTCCCATCTCCTCATCCACATATCTCAATGGCAGCAACTATCAAAAGGAAAGGAAGTCAAGATCATGAAAAACAAGGAAAGACTGAGAAACTATCACAGATCAGAGATGACTAGGGAAACATGACAACTTAAATGAAATGTGATATCCTGGATCCTGGATCACAAAAAGGACTTAAGGGGGGAAAACTGGTGAAATCCAAATAAAGGCTGAAGTGCGTTGTTGCAATATCCAGCTAATGGGTTTCCTGCTTTCCCTCCTGCTGCCCTGTAATCCATTCTCATGCTGCTTCCAGATTCATCTTTCCAAAGGACAAATCTGAGCGTGCTCTCTCTCCTGCTTAGAACTTTTTTTGTGGCTCACCCTCACCTCAGGGTCTGTCTCCAGCTCCCGTCTCCAAAGTCTGCTCTTACTTCCCCTCCTTACCTCCCTGACTTTGCTCCAGCTTTGCTCAACTCACTGCTGTTCTGAGAAAACAAGCCCTCTCCACCCTCTGGACCTTTCTTGTCACATACCCTGTCAGTCAACTGCCCAGGCATCAGCTAGAATTAAACAGAAATCTCTCTTTCTCAGGATTCAGTTTAGATGTCACTTCCTCTGGGGACCACTCCCTGATGCCCTCACTCCTATGCTGGGTTAAGTCCTTTCCCCGGAGTTCTCATTGCACCCAGTAGTTAGCTCCCATCACAGTGCTTTCTATCCTGGATCATATATATATCTGCCCCTTCCCTCTCATACAACTGAAATGGGAAGCATGCACTCAGGCATGGCATTAAATAGCACTGACTCCCATTGTGAGGAGGTCAGTTGTTTGCGCTGCTTGCTGTTTTCCTGATTGCAAGGAGAACTGTGTTAGCTGGTCTTCAACACTCCCTGCCAATTGTTAATCTCTTTATTTTCAAATAATGCTAGATCAAGCCTAGGCTAGGCACTTGCCATAAGCAACAGGATCTAACTTGAATTTGGTACACTGTTTTCACCGTGTTTATTTTTATTTATAAAAATCTGTTTATACAAAGCAATACAGAAGTTTCTCTTCTGCACAGACCAGTCATCCTTTATAAAATTAATTTACATGAGTAAAGAAGTAAGTCAATTTAGGAAAAAACTGGTAAGGGGGTTTTCAGGTGGCACATATGGTGGTAAATGCACGTGTGCATATGCATGAGCACATATGAACACAAACATGCACATATGCACATGTGCATTTAACTGTGAAAACAGCCCTGAAGTAATCATTTGTGTAGCTAAGTCCTTGGATCCAGGGTACTGCTCTTTGCCACAGCTACCTATGTGGCAGGGAAAAAATTACTTTTCTGTTTTTCAGTTTGTGTATGTGTGTGCTCAGTGGTCTCCAACTCTTTGCGACCCCCATGGACTATAGCCTACCAGGCTCCTCTGTTCATAGAATCTTCCAGGCAAGAATACTGAAGTGGGTTGCCATTTCCTACTTCAGGGGATCTTTCTGACCTAGGAATCAAACCTATGTCTTTTGTGTCTCCTGCATTGGCAGGTGGATTCTTTACCATTGCGACACCTGGGAAGAAGAGAAAAAAAACTGGGCCATAAAAATACAGGAGTTCATCTCCCAGATTCATCTCTCTTCCTGCTCATATGGCATAGAAATAACATTGCTGAAAAGGAACCTGAAGCAGGTCATACTTTTTCTATTAGAGATCAGAGATTCAAAGTGTATAGAAGTTAAGTGACATGTCCAAGGTCACATCGCAATTTAATGTCAAATGCAAGACCAAAATCCAAGTCTCCCCAACCCCCAGTGAACTGTTTCTCTCTTCATTTCTGAAACCCTGCACCCCTAGTTCTTTCCCCAGATAAACTTGTGAAAAGAATTATGTTTTATTTACAAAGTATAAGCAAACACAGACAGATATAATATAAAGACATCTTAAAATGATGGCAAAGTAAATAAGAAAAGAATAAAGGCAATATTAGATTTCAAAGCATTAGTATGATTGAATAGGGAAGTAATGTACCTGAAAGCTGAGAAAATACGTTATGGGTTTTCCACAATGTTGTAATTCCCTCCTTGTTCTTTATTTAGATTAGATGCAAGGAACCCAGAGCCAGGATCCAGGCATGTTGCTAAGTTTTGGGGGAGGATTAGGATAAAGCAGGTAATTGATTCATCTTTAGCTACTACCTAGGAATAATAAAACCTGCATAAAAAGAAACCAGACCCAAACACCACTTTACTCATTGTCTATGGATCATGAAAAAGTGCATGAACATGATTCCAGGGGTAATAGTTCACCAACATTTCTTTAAATGGAATTTTCAGACACTTTTAAAGACCATCTTAGCAGAGTAATTTGCATACACAGTGTAGTCACTGCAATGATACAGTGCAATGTTTCTTTTCATCTAAGAAAAATAGCCTTATCCTTGTCTTTGGAAATGTGCTGGACATTTTTATAATTGACCTGGTTAAAGGCAAATTTAACAGATTTACAGGTGAACCAAAGTACACAGAATCACAAAGAAATGGAAAGATATCCCATGCTCTTGGATTGGAAGAATTAATATTGTTAAATGGCCATACTATCCAAAGCAACCTACAGATTTCGTGAGATTCTTATCAAATTACCCATGACATTTTTCACAGAACTAGAACAAATAATCCTAAACTTTATATGGAACCATAAAAGACTCAGAATTGCCAAAGCTATCCTGGGGAAAAAGAAAAAAAGCAGGAGGCATAACCCTCACAGTCTTCAGACAGTATTTCAAAGCTAAAGTAATTGAAACAGTGACATTGGCACAAAAACAGACATATGGATCAATGGAACAGAATAGAGAGCCCAGAAATAAAACCACACACCTACGGTCAATTAATCTTTGACAAAGGAGGCAAGAATATACGGTAGAAAAAATACAGTTTCTTCAGTAAGTGGTGCTGGGAAAGTTGGACAGCCTCGCAGAAATCAATGAAGTTACATTGACACACAAAAATAAACTCAAAATGACTCACACCACATACAAAAATAAACTCAAAATGACTTAAAGACTTAAATGTAAGACATGATACCATAAAACTCCTAGAAGAAAATACAGGCAAAACATTCTCTGACATAAATCGTACCAATCTTTTCTCAGGTCCATCTCCCAAAGAAATAAAAACAAATATAAACAAATGGAACCTAATCAAATTGACAAGCTTCTGTACAGCAAAGGAAACCATAAATAAAACAAAAAGACAACCTACAGACTGGGAGAAAATATTTGCAAATGCTGTGACTGACAAGAGCTCAATTTCCAAAATATACAAACAGCTCATACAACTCAACAACATAAATAACAAGCAACCCAAGTGAAAAATGGGCAGAAAATCTAAATAGAGATTTCTCCAAAGAAGACAGACAGATGACCAACGGGCACATGAAAATATGCCCATCATTGCTAATTATGAGAAATGCAAATCAAAACTACAATGAGGTACCACCTCATATCAGTCAGAATGGCCATCATTAAAATGTCAACAAACAACAAATAGTGGATAGGGTGCGGAGAAAAGGGAACCCTTCTACACGATTGGTAGGAATGTAAGTTGGTGCAGCCACCATGGAAAACAGTACGGAGGTTCCTCAAAAAACTAAAAATAGAGTTGCCGTATGATTCAGCAATCCTATTCTTGAGCATATATCCAGACGAAATCACAAGTCAAAAAGATAAATGCACCCACACATACATAGCAGCACTATTCAAAGTAGCCATAACTAGGAAACAAATGTCCATCAACAGATGAATGGAAAAGAAGATGTGGTACATATATACAATAGAATACTATTCAGCCATAAAAAAACACAAATGAAATAATACCATTTGCAGCAACATGGATGGACCTGGAGATGATCATTCTTATTATACTAGGTGAAGTAAATCATACTTAGCATACTAGGTGAAGTAAGTCAGAAAGACAAACACCATATCACTTGTTGAATCTAATACATAACATAAATGAACCTATCTAGGAAACAAAAACAGACTCACAGACATAGAGAACAGACTTGGGTTTACCAAGAGGGAGAGGGTCAGAAAGGGATGGGCTGAGAGTTTGGGTTTAGGAGATGCAAACCATTATATATAGAATGAATAAACAGCAAGGTCCTACTGTGCAGCACAGGGAACAGCACAGTATGTTCAATATCCTGTGATAAATCATAATGGAAAGGAATTTTTTAAAGAATATATATTTGTGTGTGTACATATAACTGAATCACTTTCCTGTACAGCATAAATTAACACAACATTGTAAATCAACTATAATTCAATTTTTAAAAGTATGCAGAATCAGAAAAGTCTAACCAAATCTCTCAGTGAAGTGTAAAATGGGTAGCTATAATGCTCTTCACCCAAATACATGTGTGTGTGGTGGGGGGTGTTGTTGTTGCTGTTTAGTCACTAAGTCGTGTCTGATTCTTTGGCAACCCCACGGACTGTATCCCACCAGGCTTCTCTGTCCATGGGATTTCCTTGGCAAGAATACTAGAGTGGGTTGCCATTTTCTTCTCCAGGGGATCTTCCCAACCCAGGGACTGAACTCATGTCTCATGCATTGCAGGCAGATTCTTTTACCATTGAGCCACCTGAGAAGCCCATGTGTGTAGGTATTTATGTGTATATATGTGTATGTATTTATGTATACAAATATGTATATTTGTAACAATTGAAAAATACTTGGCCAAACAGAAACTCATATGAGCAGAGACCGCAGATGATAAGCTCAATGTGAGCCAATGATAAGATGTAGCTGTTGGGGAGAAGAAAAATCTTAATGCAATGTTAAAATACGATATTAAACCACATTAAGTACAGTAATGGGATTCCCTGGTGGCTCAGATAGTAAAGAGTGCCTGCAATGCGTGAGACCCAAGTTAGACCCCTGGGTCAGGAAGATCCCCTGGAGAAGGAAATGGCAACCCATTCCAGTATTCTTGCCTGGAAAATCCCATGGACGGGGGTGGGGAGGCAGCTACAACCCATGGGGTTGCAAAGAGTTGGACACAACTGAAGAAGCAGGGGAAGTACAGTAATGACCCTCAGTACTCTCTACCCACCAGCTAATACCAGTTATAAGAACCACACTATCAAAGGGACAGGAATTGGCATCTGGCCAGAGGACAGTAATAGGTCAGTGGGGAAAAGGGGAAAAGGAGAGGGTCTGTAACCTGAGACAGGTGGGGAATGGTTCATGGCTTGGATCCCAAAGATCCCAGAGAAGCAAGTCTTCTCCAACTACAAGATTCGTAACCATTCTGGAATGCATGTGCCTCCCAGCAATGTTGTTGAAAGGCTTCTGCATGGGAGGTTAGACTCAACTTCAACATCCCTCCCTTGGGGTCTTTATGGTTTGTGTTGGGGGCAAAACCACATCCATCTTACATGGCAGTGGACTAGGTCACTTCATTTCCTTCCTGAAGAAGAATACTCTAGAGTAGAGATCATTTTAACAACCAATCAAGCTCCTAAGAGAAAATAAGATGTACCAGTATGTGCACAATATTCCTGACTAGAAGATGCAGTGCTGACTCAACTCACCACCTCTATCCTACCCTTCCACACCACCAATCATCCGGTTGCCCCAAGAAGCTAGAAAGAAAGGGCAGAGCATCTTACAGTAAATCTAAGCCGTCTGTGATCAGATGGTGAGACCTGTAGCTAGATCTTGTATGTTTCCACATTTCAGAACAATAGTGAACTACCAGCATCTGGGGTATTTCAGATGCTCATTAAAAATCCATGTTCCTGGGGTATCTCCCAGACCTACTGAATCAAAATTATTGGGGTAAGGACCAGAAAGTTCATTTTCTGCAAGTTTCTCAGGTAACTCCTTTTCACATTCTCTGAGAACCATGGTTCCAGAGCACTGCTTCTCATGCTTTAGTGTGCATTAGAATCACCTGGAAAACAGGGTAAAGCCAGGGCTCCTTGGCCCCAGAGACTGTGCTTCAGATGTCTTAGGTAGAGCCCTAATATTCACATTTCATACAATCTCATGGGTGACGCTGATGTTGCTGGTCCAGTCAGTGGGCCATACTTAGAGTTCACTGCCTTAGAAAATTCCTGATTCTGTCATCAAAGAACTCAGATACTGTGGTAGCCCCAAATGACTCCCCACCTTCTGGAATCCACATCCTTGGTAAATCCTTCCCTTTTGTGTGGGCTGGACCTAGTGATTCACATATATTTTGAATAAAATTCACATATTTTGAATACAGTATGCAAAACTAGTTGGATGCCACCTCTAGTGTGACTAGAGGTGGCATCCAACTAGTCACATAACTAGTCATAACTAGTGACTAGTTATGCCAAGACAGTGACTACCCACTCTCACCCTTGCTCTTATTCTTCTCACATGCTCACTGATGAAGAGGCTGCCATGCTATGAACTGCCCGATGGCAAGTCCCACAAGGCAAGAACCTGTGAGCAGCCTCTGGCCAATAGCAAGCAAGGCACTAACTCCTACTAATAGCAAAGTGAGTGAGTTTGGAAACATATCCTTCCCTAGATGAGCCTGAGAAGACTATAGGTATGGCTGATGCCTTGATGGAAGACCTGTGAGCTACTCTGAGCCAGAGGACCCAGAGAAGTCAAGCTTGGATTCCTGCCTTCTCACAGAAGCTGTGAAACAATCAGTGATCCAAGTCACTAGATGTGTTATGCAATGATAGATAATAGAGATACTTTGTACATGAGCAACCCTGGAATCGATATGACCCCTTGGTATTTAACCCATCCTTCAAGTCTTTCATCTCATCTTCCATATTATTAAGGAGACAAATGTGTGAATAAACATAAATGAGCAATGTTTAATAATACACACTATTTACACGTGATTTATGTCATAATGTTCTTATTGCTCAATTTTTAAGCTATGACCCTGGGGAGGCTTCCCCTGGGTTTTAGGGAGGTTGTGGGGGAGCAGAGCTTCAGGGCAGGATGGGGATGGTGCATCCACATCAGACCTCACCCTCTGTGCACTCCACCTGGCCATTCTGAGGCTGTGTCTTTTGCACTAAGAGCATGGTGAATTCTCACCCGCCAGTCCTTGTGACAGGAGGAGTAGCACCTCCATTGGCTGAAGAAAGAGAAGAAAGAAATGACTAGTTTCACTGCTGGCAAGGGGAGGGGTCTTTCCCTGAGAAAAGTCAGTAAAGGGAACAAAATCCGATCTGCTTGCCTTCTCTCCAGTGCAGTGCCTGACTTCTTCACTGAGGGAAGGGGACAGCTTTTCTAGGGGCAAAAGTTCTCATTTTCTCTAGAACTGTGTGTCTAGAAAGTACATTTCAGGGGCTGCATGTGTGGAAGGGCCACAGTCTATTGAAAAGGCTCTAGACACAAAGCCAGGACCCTAATCCCTGCTCCACCATCCATTCCTTGTGTCACTGAGTTGAGCCCATTCCCTCTGGACTGTGCTCTTCCCATTCTGAGATGAGACGATGGGCCAGGACATGGCTTGAACTCCCCAGATTAGTGTCTAAGAGGCTAAGAAGAGAGGTAGCTTCTGACCATGGCAACTGGTTGGAGATGGGACAGCTGTCCTCAGAGGGCCAGGCCCCCACCACTCAGCCAGCGTGCCCTCTCTGAGGAGCGCCCAGAAGGACAGCTATGCCACAGGGGGCTCTGGCAGATGTTGTCCAGCCTGGTCCTAATGATGTCCTGCAGCTCCTCGTCACCAAGCAGGACCGCTGCGGCCAGGGCCAGCCAGAAGTACTCGGTGGCATCGTGCGCATCCTAACCCCCAGCATGAGGGCAGAAAAGAGACAGCATTAGCAGACATTTCCAGGAGAGGCTTGGAGGCAATGCCGGGAAATCTAAGAAAACTAGCTTTTGCCTGTTTGACATCCTTTCCCATCCCTTTCTCCTTGTTCCTTGGGGGAGTTCCCTCACCAAGTCCATGGCAGTTCTGTGGCATTGCTAACCTCGGTGGCCCTCCTCCCCAGGCACAGGGATGGCATTTTACCCAGACACAGACAATCATAAAGCAGCATCATCCTGGGCACAGAACTTTAGGTATATGAATATGACTCAAGCTGACTTGTCCCAAGTCACTCCCTGGGACCTTTCAAGTGTGACCTAAGAGAGAAAATGGTCCCTCACCCTTTTAGATGGGGGCTTGAAGTTGCCAATAATAGAAGGAAAAAAGGCCAAGTAATAGAGAGAAGTAGAAACATTCTACGGAGAAGGCAATGGTACCCCACTCCAGTACTCTTGCCTGGAAAATCCCATGGACGGAGGAGCCTGGTAGGCTGCAGTCCATAGGGTCGCTAAGAGTTGAACATGACTGAGTGACTTCACTTTGAACTTTCACTTTCATGCATTGGAGAAGGAAATCGCAACCCACTCCAGTGTTCTTGCCTGGAGAATCCCATGGACAGAGGAGCCTGGTGGGCTGCCATCTATGGGGTCGCACAGAGTCGGACACGACTGAAGCGACTTAGCAGCAGCAGCAGCAGAAACATTCTAAGCCAAGAAGTACAGAGAGAGGTCCCCACGTCTCTCTCAGATCCATGATGGCATCTGACTACCAGCTTCCAGAACTACCTGAAATTAAACTTATACCTGAACTTCCCAGTTCCTTGAGCCAATAAATCTCCTTATTTGCTTAAGCTAGTTTGAGTTGAGCTCTTTCCCTTGCAATGCCTAGAGTCCTTGGTTGATGGAATCAAATCATACACATTTTGTCCCACTTCCTGGGAGCTGTGGATCAAAGGCAAGATCACTGAGGGGAGTCCTTCACTACCCCATCGTTCCTCCCTCCATGGTTGGGATGCAGAACATATGGTTCTTCCGGTGAGACTCAAAAAGATATGTCTGGTTCTCATTAACCCTCATAAGTCAATAATAAATTCAGACCAGAAACACTCTGGCAAATAAGAAAAAGACAGCAGAGCTGCCCTAAGGGTCTGCAAACAGAAGCCACTGTTTCTGTGTGAAGAGAGTAAGGGCTGTGCTGAAGCAGACAGAGACATCTGGTAAGGGAAGCCAGTGCCTAGGGACAAAGTTCAAGGGCCAGAATGCAACTGAGAATTATAGACCACACACACAGTTCTATTAATAGAAGTCACTGGAAAAATAAGAAGTTCTGGATTCAACTCCAGCAGAGCAAACAGGAGATCAGGGCTAAGATCTTCTCAGGACCTAGGCATGCTTACACTCTAAGACCCTGCATGTTATTATCTCAAACGTGCCAACATGTACCTAGATTTCATCTAAAATATCATTTATAAAACCTCATAAGAAGTGAGTTTCAACCGACTAGTTCATCTATAACATTTTTTAGACATACAGTTAGGAATTAATTTTAATTTTGAAGCTTATAGTTCTTTTGTTTGGGGGTCTCGTGTATTGTTTAGGTCTCATATATTTTCACAGGTCCTGTGGAGGCGATCACAGGCACTAGAACATGTGCCCATAGTATCTGATAAATGAAATGGGCCCAGAAATCCCAGCGGGGCAAAGAAAGAGAGGAACATGTCTCCTCAGCAGAGATGGGAGCCTCTTTGAAGTCTCCAAGGGGGGCTTAAGTGGAGACTGTCACTGTGTTCCCAGAGGAGCCACTCCCCACCCTATGAGACAACACTCCCCAATTTACTTCTCTCTACTTTACCATGAAGGCTCAGGGTAAGGGAAGAATATAACTGGACAGCAGCTCTCAGACAGCCTCACAAGCCTGGTTCTTACCTTCAGCTGGTAGAAGGTGAGTCGGCCCAGACGATAATACACCTTGGCATAGTATAAGGCCTCCTTGGGGCTCTGCAGGCAGGGTGGACAGAGGGACAGAGTCTTCAGGTAGCAGTCCTCAGCCATCTCATACATGTGCAGGGAATAGTACACAGTGGCCAGACGGTGGAAGGCCACCAGCTCCTGCCGCTGATCTCCTAGATATTGAAAGACTGAGAGAGATATCCTACAGCCAACACCTTGCATCATTAGTTCACTTATTCATTCTGTACAGTTTAGAGACCCTTTCGCTTTTAACTCATGCTTTAGAATCTTGGGGTCTAATGGGTCTATGACTGGTTTTGTCTTTGGTGGATTTACTGTTTCAATAACTAATTCTTTTAGCACAAAACAGACTTTTAAAGAGAACAAAGGCTTCCAATTGTATTTTTTGGAATATTTACAAGGTGGCTGTTTGATGCAATCTAAAAACATCACTTTTAAGCTTCAAAGAGCCAAAAGCCAAAGCTAAAAGAGAAAAATCCAACTGTCTGATATGGAAATATCCAGTCATGCGGAATAGCATGAAAGGGTGAATATATCCTCCTTTCAGCTTCCGTCCAAGGAAGGATAAGAATGCTCCAGAGGGAGCTGCCTGGGCTCTCAAGGCCTTCTTAAGACCAGCAGACAGTTGCACAAATAAGGTTTTCTGCAGTAAAGGAAGAGTTAGGAAAAGAAAAGAGAGCTCTGAAGTGCAATTAAACACAATAAAGTTCAGTACCATCCACATCTCATGCCCTTGAGAATGCCCAGAAGTCCCTTCTAGAATCATCACAGAAGACTCCATTTGCCCTTACATCTAATCAAGCATCCTTTAATAAAACCTGCTTTTCCTCAAGCATCAATATTTGAGATGAGTTTATCTTTTTATATTCTGCATTTTTTTTTCTATTTTAATGACTTACATTGTTTCTCATTAGCTTCTGTTGTAAATGCAAGCTATTTCAGCTACTGAGTGAGTTATGGGAATCTGACTTTCATTTATATTTCAATACCATAGGAAAATACGCACTTGACTAATAATCAACTAATTAAAAAGGTTAAGGCACAGTGCTTTTGTAATAGGCCATTAGTGCATAGGATAGGATAGGATAAAATACCATATGTGCATAGGATAAAATACCATTTACCCTGGACTCAGAATAATACCAACGATACTAACTATAATAGTGTGCACAAGTAACACTTATCAAGGACCTATATACCAAGCACTGTGCTGTGGGTTTCAGCTGGATTATCATTGGTCTTCATAACAACTGTATGCTGTGGGTGTCATTTTTAATCCTGATATGCCAATGACAAACTTGAGGCTTCAGTTCAGTTCAGTTCAGTCGCTCAGTTGTGTCCGATTCTTTGCGACCCCATGAATCCCAGCACGCCAGGCCTCCCTGTTCATCACCAACTCCCGGAGTTTACCCAGAGTCACATCCATTGAGTCAGTGATGCCATCCAGCGATCTCATCCTCTCCCCTTCTCCTCCTGCCCCTAATCCCTCCCAGCATCAGAGTCTTTTCCAATGAGTCAACTCTTCGCATGAGGTGGCCAAAGTACTTGAGGCTTATAGATATTAAATTAAGCAACTTGCTTACCTGGGGGCTCCTTGACACTTTGACCTAGTTTGAACCTATGGAGTCTGACTCCACAGGTATGCTCTTACAACTTTGTTGTCCCTCAGGGAGTGTCAGCCCCTCCCATCCAGTACCCCCAGACAATTAGGACCACCTACCTGCGACTGTGCTGAGTCTGGCTGCCAAGGTGGCAAATTCCAAAGCCTTCTCATAGCCTTCCAGGCTGATCTGCAGCTCTGTCAGCTTGTTGAAAATCCGGAGCTCGGTTCTCACTGCCTTCATCCTCCTTGCTAAGGGAACAGCCCCAGTCTGAGAACAGAGGCACAAGGAAACAGTCTAGCTGAGAATCATCAACACATACCATATTCTAGAAGGTTATATTATATCTTACTGCCAGGGACTGAGGGATGGCAGTGACTGAAGCCCAGGGGGAGATGGCACTTCCCATGCATGGCTTTTCTCAACTCTCTTCTGATCCTTGCTCTTGGTTGCTCTGCCCAGACCTCAGAGGTGGAAGAACTAGAGGTCATCAGGCTACCCTGAAACTGAGAGCAGGAAAGAGAAGACAACTTTCTTCAAGGCCACATGGGAAGTTATTCACCTTCCAGTTATGCACTCCCTTAGCACCCACAGTGCTAATCTACGAAGTACATACATGGAGTATGTGCACAGTGCCTGAGAGTCCCCAGGAAATAGTCATTTCTGTTATTTTTATTATGAATGTTGGGCAGGTCACTTCATCTCTCTGAGCCTCAGTTTTGTCATCTATAAAATATGTATGACCATGAGAACCTCAAAAGTTAGAGACATGTCTTTCATTCACTCCTACCACAGTGCCTGGCACACATTGCCTGTTTGATGAATGTTTGATGACTGAATAAACAAAGCAAATGAGTAAGTATTGGAATAAGTGAAATTTTAGGATCAAGTAAGATAACAAGTTTCCCAAACTTCAGTCTGTAATGAACAATCATGATTTTTTACATATCTACTTAACATATGGACATTTATTTAATTACTATTATTTCCTAAATTGTCTTTTTTTTTCTTGCTTCATTCTTTGCAATAATATCTGTGAAATCATGTGTTTGATGAACTGGTATTATACATATTTAATTTTTAAAATATATTTTAATACATAATAAAACATAGTAAAGAAAAAGTGTTCATCCATAGACCAATCATCTCCCACCATGCCATGTACATAGAAACATTCTGGTCGACAAAGATATGTGCTACAAACTGTATAGTACCATGCACCTAAAAGTTGTAATTATTATGGTATGTTCTCTCAGGAAGAATACTTTATTTATCAACCCCAAGAGTGACAGAGTTTATCAGCTCCTTCTTTGAGAGCCTGCTGGACTTAAGAGAGGGAGAGCCTGCAGGCACTGAATGAAGAAGGGAAGACAAAGAAATACCATCAAGAGAGGGGAATGGGGCCCCAGGCCAAAGTCCAAGTGAACCTGCCTACATTTGTGCCACAGCCTGGCTGGGGATATTGCTGACTATGCAGCCCATGACTCACTCGGTAATACTCAACCGCACGATGCCTGTGGCGAGTCCCATTGAAGAACACATCACCCGCTTCCTCATAGAGCTTGAGAGCCAAGGAGGGCTCCTCTGACTTCAGGGCTTTCTGGATGGCTGCCTGGGTGGAAAAGAGACTGCTGTCAAAGGCGGAGAGAAGCACTTCTGAATGTCCACAGGACTGGCAAGAAAGACATCCTGACCATCTAGCTTAACCCTCTGTTAAAGTCCCCTGAACCTTAAATTGTCTTCCATACTCTTACGGCTGGTAAGAAGCCTTCAGGATTCCCTAGTTCTACATTTCCCCTTTGATGACATGGAGATGAGACCATTTGATGAGATGATAAGTTTACTTTGACAGCCCTAGAAATGGTTTTCAGCAGCACAAACATCTTGTAATAGTTGAATATTTATTTTAATGTGTTTCAGAGAAAAAAGACTAACAATACATCAATAGATAGCTAGAGGGAAACTTGTATAACACAGGGAGCTCAGCTCAGTGTTCTGTGACAACCTAGATGGGTGGGATGGGGGAAGTGGTTGGAGGAAGGCTCAAGAGGAAGGGGACTATATGTATTACAGCTGATTCACATTGTTGTACAGCAGAAACCAACACAATATTGTACAGCAATTATCCTCCAATTAAAAATTTTTTAAATTAAAAAAATAATACATCATAATCTCTGATTTTAGATAGCACTGTTTAATGTAAAAAGTTAAGTTGATTTGAAGTTGAGTCAAAGAAAAATAAATAAATAAATAATAGTATAGAGGTACTGGCTATGGCAAAACTATAAACCTGATGTATAAATGACTGAAGTTTGGAAAAAGTGAGTTCATCCAACACAGTTTCCAGATGGAGAAACAGGCTCAGAATAAGGAGTTTTCAAGTTTACATCAATAGTTGTGGCAAACAGAAGCTAGTGTCTTTGATTCCATTACCCTTCTCCTGGCCCCTATGATCTCTTTATCTCAAACAAGCTATTTAATTTTGCACCTAAACAAAATGTGATGAAGACATAGAAGAGAAGAATGTACCACACCTGCAGCACAGCTACAGTATCTCAAAGATCCTTAGGTAGAGAATGGTTTACCTCAATGGGAATGACTGCAGAACATCAAGTCAGGTGGTAGTCTAGGGTTAGGGGTACCTGGGACCAATTCTGGTCTGTGAATTACAGGGCCAAGGTCCCTCAGTTATTTTTATTGCATATACAGATACACAAAGATAGAGGCAGTGAGATGAAATCCTGGAATCAGGAGTTCTGCCACCAAGCAATGAACAACCCCAATAGCCCCCTCTGGGCCTTTGTCTCCTAGAGAGAGAAAGACAAGACCAAATTGTCTGTTCTCGGATAATTCTTCCACCTCTAAAATCCCAAGGCAGAATAGAGTCTCTGAAAGAAAAAACTTTAAGTCCTACTGCTGGAGAGAAGTTTTAACCACTTACTAGCTGTATCACTTTAGGCAAGTTACTCAGCCTCACTGAGTATTGTCTGTAAAGTGTAAATTCCAATAGAAATTCCTGCAGCATTTGTAATGAGGATGAAACAACATCATGCATGTGAAGTGTTTAACAAAGTCTCTCATGCAAAGTAAGCCTTCAAACAATGTTATACAATCATTATTAAGACTCAGTGGAAGCAAATTTGTGTGAGTATAAGTAACAGAGTAAGGGAGTTGGGTAAAGGGGAAGAAAATGACAAATGGGAAGGAAGTGAAGACTAACAGGCATACATCTTCTTATATACCAACATAATGTCAATATTGTGCAGATAGTGATAATGATGATGATGAAATACCACTTATTAAGCATTTACTAAGTCCCACGTACTTAGTAAATATTTATGTACATGTGTTTACTATGCAAATAGTATAGTTAATGTTATAGTTAATGTTACTATGCAAATGTTATACTTAATATTTACTAAAGACAGATCCCCTCATGAAGAAACTGAGGCCCAGAGAGCTCAGATAGGTCACACGGTTCATAATCAATGGCCCTGTGATTTGATTCCAGGTCCATCTTTCTTTAAAGCAGAGGTACTTAATCTACACTATGATATACTACAGATGTTAAAGGTGTGCAAAAAAAAATAAGAAAATAATAATGTTAATACACTGCAAACATCAACCTTCCTTACCTCCCTGAAGTCAAGCTGTGTGTTGAGCTTTAGAAAGATGGATAATTCTGCCAAGACAGATGAGTAAGTCTCCCATCATGTTCTTTGAGAGCTCACACATGCATATGGAACTCAGGAACTGGCCCACAGCTGCTTGTATTTAGCCTACCAGACTGCCCTGGTTTCCATCTTGACTCCAGGGAGCAGCCCAGAGTTGACTGTCCTTCTAAGAGCTTGACCAGAACATCACCTCTCCCTAGTTCCAGCTCACCACTTTGGAGGGTACAGCTGCCCCCATTCCCATGGTCCAGGCCAGCAGATAAGCTCTGCTGGAGACTTACCTGCAGGTACAGCTCCACCAGTTCATCTTCCTGCATGAGGTAGTGGAGTCGCCCAGCTCCAAGCCAGGCCTCAGCAGCCTTGTCTCTCTCCCCCAGGTCAATGAAGATACGCAGGCTCTCCTTGATGCAGGTGAGGGACCTCCTGAGGGACCTGGGGATGAACAGGGACCCATAAGGTATGAGGGCTCAAAGAGACCTAGAGTCATTCAGCACAGGAGGACACTGAAACTCTAGTGGGGGAACAACATTATTTCAGATCACACAGGGCGATCTGCCTAAACCAGCTATGATCTGCTGCTGCTGCTGCCACCACTGCTAGGTGGCTTCAGTCGTGTCCGACTCTGTGCGACCCCATAGATGGCAGCCCACCAGGCTCCCCCGTCCCTGGGATTCTCCAGGCAAGAATACTGGAGTGGGTTGCCATTTCCTTCTCCAATGCATGAAAGTGAAAAGTGAAAGTGAAGTCGCTCAGTCGTGTCCGACTCTTAGTGACCCCATGGACTGTAGCCCACCAGGCTCTTCCATCCATGGGATTTTCCAGGCAAGAGTACTGGAGTGGGGTGCCATTGCCTTCTCTGAGCTATGATCTGGATCTGCCTAAACCAGCTGTGATCTGGATCTATCTAAACCAGCTGTGATCTGGATCTGCCTAAACTAACTGTGAGATATTGAGAAAGTACAGAATCTCTCTGTGCCTTGATTTCCCCATCTGCAAAATGGGAATATAACTGTACCTGCCTCAGAGGATGCTTATGAGAATTAAATGAGATAGAGTGTTTCCAACAAGTGCCTACCATAGAGTAGGCACTTGATAAATGTTTAAATGTTAGTTATCATTTTTATGATTACTAGCTCATGATCCAACGACCTTTCCATAACACTATAACATTTTTCATAAGAACCTAACACAGTGGATGACAAATGCATACTTATTGAGTAAATGCACAAAAGAATGACCATAGTGGTAACTGTAAATCATTAAAAAGATTTTGATGTTTGTATAATAAGAAAAATCAAAGAAGGAGAAAAGTTTTGGTGTTTAACAGACTACTCTTCAGTTATTTGGAAATTGCTCATGTAGAAAACTCTTCCCCTCATGTCAGGGATTAATGAAGAAATGAGGTGTAGGTAATACAGTGTTGTACAGGTTCAGAATTCCAGAGCAAGAAGGAACACTGGGTATCACCAACTTCAGCAGTAATTAGAATCGTCTAGAAACTCTTTAAACATGCATCCACAGGCAAAGTCATCACCTCAATGTGTTGACATACCATGCTAGCCTGGTACACTCTAGCTCAGGCAGCAGCATTTTGTCAAAGCTCCTTATCAGCTACTATTGTGACTCTATTGTGCAACTTGGGTTGAGACTCTCTCCTTATTTCATAGGGAAAACAGGCCCAGAGATGGGAAGTGACTTGCATAAGACTGCACACCACAGCGGGGAACAATCAAAGGCCAGAACTCCATTCTCCTGAGTCTCAGCCCAGGACTCATCCCATAATACCCATAGTTCTTCATAGTGTAAATCATGACTCACCTGTACCAACATTACCTGGGGAGCTTATTAAAAACAGACTCCCAGAGATCTCTCAGACTGACTGAATCAGAATCATCACAATAGCAAGCCAGGAATCTGAATTTCTAAGACACACCCAGATTATACTACTGTGCACTGAAGTTTGGGAAACACCAAACCATGCAAATCCTTCTAGGAACACTGACCATTACCAACTAAGTCTGTAAATAGTTAGGAGGTCCTTATCAAACATTGAGCTTCCCTGGTGGCTGAGAGGTTAAAGCATCTGCCTGCAATGCAGGAGACCAGGGTTCGATCCCTGGATCAGGAAGATCCCCTGGAGAAAGAAATGGCAACCCACTCCAGTATTCTTGCCTGGAGAATCCCATGGACGGAGGAGCCTGGTAGACTACAGTCCACGGGGTCACAAAGAGTCGGACACAACTGAGCGACTTCACTTTCACTTATCAAACATGGTTCCATCTCATGATAGGCAACCCAGGCCCCAGGCCCCCTTGTTCACAGTGTTGGAAATAAGCATTGTTTGTGACTAATAAGGCCCTGATTCATCTTGACAACAAGGTGGCTATTAGCCTTCAGAGAAACTGCCAGACATTTGGCCCTTGTAAGTCCTGAGAAGAAAGAACTCTCGTTCTCTGCTGCCCTGCTTCTGATATAATATTTACAGACATCAAGGATGGGCAGTGGCCACTCTCTGTCAAGAATCAGAATGTCAGATTTGCTGCTGAGACTGTGCTGTGAGCTGAGAAGCTGTACGCAATGCTGAGGTGGTCACCAACCTCCCTGGCCTGGTAACCACAGACCTCCTTCACTATAGGAAGCCCTGACCTTTTCTCGCCCACTCTGTACCCCTTAAACGCCAAACAGGGATAACAGGTCTACAGGCCTGGCCTCCACTTCTCTCCCTAGTCCCACTGTAACAATTAATGAAGACAGGACCCATACATCTCATCCTGGGAGATTCTTGCTGCTGCTGCTGCTGCTAAGTCACTTCAGTCATGTCTGACTCTGTGCGACCCCGTAGACGGCAGCTCACCAGGCTCCGCCATCCCTGGGATTCTCCAGGCAAGAACACTGGAGTGGGGTGCCATTGCCTTCTCCGGGAGATTCTTGGGATATGGTTATTTTCTCCAAACCCCCAGGGAGCAAGATGTGGGTTATCACAGAGAAATCAACTCACAAGGAGGCATTTTGATCTTAGAATTTTTCTCTCTGAGCTCACTATGACTGTGAAAGAGAGGAGGTCAGCGTTCCTCAAAAAATACTCCAAGGGGGAAGGCAGGACTTAGAGAGACCCAGATGCTCACATAACTCTATCAACACTCTATGTGCATGGATTTTCCAAAGACCACTGCTTCCACCAAGACTTATACCTGATTCATGACTCCAGTATAAGACAAGCACCTTATGGTCTAAAGTTGGGAAGTGGTCTCCAGCTTCCTTGGTTCTTTCCTACCATCACTCACCACCTCATGTATTTACATCTACCAGTGGCTATGCTATATCACCCACAAGACGAGTCACTAGCTTGGCCTGGAATGTCCCAGCATGCCAATGCTTCCAGTCAACACCTGCAGGTTCTAGGTGTGGCTCAGCTCCCAAATCAAATAAGTAAGGAGAACAGCTGGTGGAAGACTATGAAATCAGTCTTGATCCCAAGTCTCATGAATTCCTAGCCAGCTATGCCCAGGCCCTGCCATAGTATCTCCTCTCCTCTTAAACCCCCAGTTTTCTCTTTTTCTCATTTTTTTCTGCCCCTAAAATTCAATCTCTGTGGCTGAATCCTTGTTTCTTCCTTCCTGTGTGGATATCAGCCATGAGTCTGTGGTGAGGTGACCTCAGTACACCTGCCTTCCTAGACTTCCTCCTACCAACCCCTGCTGGGGTTTTCCAGATTCCTGCCCTTCCTGGATGAATGTTGGACCTCTGGCCAGAGCCCAGCCTCCACTAATTGGTCTCATCCAATTTCCATAATAAGAACTGCCACTCACCAGGGGCTGACCCTGGGCCAGGTGTTGGGATACAAATTTCCAGTTACACATCCTTTTATTTAATCCTCAAGAAATCCCCAGCCATGAAAGTTCTTAGCTCATTTTGCAAATAAAGAAACCCAAGGGTCTTTTAAAAAAACTTGTCCATGTTTGCATTCCTCATTTCTAAAGCTTTATGTGTAGCTTTCTGCTGTTTTGTCTTTAATAACAGCACTGACGGTAATTGTTACTTATGATTTATTGAGACCTTAGCATGCACTAGGGGCTTGACATGCATAATTTCATTTAATCATCACAACAGCACTAAGAGAACAGTATTATTATCATATCCATCTGCAAATGGGAAAAATAAGGCTTTGAAGGGTAAGCAATAAAGACCAGGTAATAAACTGTTTAAATGAGGATCTAACCCTGAGAATCAAATTCCAGAGCCCCCCCAAGACCCTCAAACAGTGCTCAATTTCTGGCTCAGAAATCAACTGTGGAAAGGCTTTTGTTTCTTTTGCCACTTTAACAACTTCAAAATTTTGAAGGACATAAGCAACCTCAAACCTTGAACAAAGTACCCCCATTGGAAAAAGATGGATGGTGATGTACATCCTAGGCTTGTGATAAAAGAACATGTCAGCAAGTGCAATTCTTTCCTTGTTTATGATTCCAAAAATGTTAGGGATTAGTCATATTAGCTATACTGAAAACCAAACATTGAAACATTTTTTTCAGTTCCACAGGAGTAAGATGCACAAGAATAAGAATAAAAGCCATGAAAAATGACGTCTAGGCATCTAGGGATTGTATTATATGCAAAGAATCATTACTTTGCAAAGGCCTGTTGCATGCAAGGCATTTCTTTCTGAAAAAAAATATGCACATCCTTTGTGTCTCTTAGCACCATTTATGTGATACTTGCAGTTAGTATGTGTATAATATCTACTTCCTGAACTAGATGATAAGCATTGTCAGCTCAGGGACTGGGCTGACATTTGTCAGCTTTTAACAGAGGGCCTGGGCCATAGTACATGCTCAGCAAGTATTAGTCGAATGATCCAATAGAGCCATAAAGTTCTCAAGGAACCCACCTGGTTCAGCTCTACAGCTAAGTCTATAGACAGTCTAAAGTCTATATTGTGTCACCTTGAGACAGAAAACAAGACCCCTAATGACCTTTCTCATTGAGAGACTGAAAAACTTCATCAAACTAGATTCTGTAGTCATCATCATGAAGGCAAAGAAAGCAAGACTCAAAAGATATACTGAACAAAGGGACAGCAAAGTGTCTCAAGACAAAATTCTGAAGGCTGAGCCAAAGTTTTCATCATCTACTGCCCTGCCTTCCTACTCACCATCACTGAACACTAGAGAAAACCTTTCAAACAGGAGGAATGTAAATGAGCAGAAAAGCAGTATGGGTAGTGAAAATGACTCACTCTTTCTTCCTCATAAGGTCATCCTGAGATTGCACGTTGGTTGGTAATCAGTGCATGCTCACTGAATGTCTTCCGTTACTATTATGACCACCATTTTCAATACGGATGCTGACTGTGCCAGTCCAGAGGCCCACCGTAACCCCCTGCACCCTCATCTAACCTCCATATCCCTCTCCGGGAGGTAGGCTATAATCTTCTCTCTCCTTTAGTACCTATACCCAGAGAAACATCAAACTCAGTCTGTTAAATCTACAAAATGTTTTTCAAATGTGTCCTCCCCTTTCCATTGCTACAGTTAGACCCTTGGCCCCAAATGGTCTTCTCTTACCCTGCTCCAGTTTTCAAAATCTTTCTTATCCCTCAAGGGCATCTTTAAATGCTATCACCTTCATGAAGTGTTCCCTGACAGATCCACCAACCCTTAGCTGAAAGTGTTGTTTCCTCTCCCTCCAAACCTGCCCCGGCAGATGCCTGCCATCTCGCCCATGAACACTTCATGCCTTTGCCTGATATGGCTTTGAGCTTTGTAAGAATGGAAATCCCATGGGGAGAATTTAGTTGAAAAAACCATTACATCAAACCCACTTAATAAATTCTTCCTAGAAGTCAGTGCCAGGAACAAATTTGCTCCAACAGATACATTTGTTTATATTTTTTTTTTATCAGACAGTGAGAACCTCATATGGTTTTTCCCTTTTTACCTCAGCTACCAGGAAGCTTAGAGCTAAATTACAGTAACCACCTCCAGGTGCATGGAAACACTTGTTTATCTATTTCTGTTAGCTGGTCTTTGTTCTATTCTTTTACACAAAGGCTTTGCAGGAGTAGTTGATTGATAGACGCTAAATAAATGTAGCATTATAGTATGTTCTCCTTGACAAACTGAGCATCCTGAAAAGGGGTAAACATCTTATGCCCACACAAATATGTATGTCTCTCTGTTCTAGACACCAGGTCTACCCACTTGGAGTTTACAGTCACTACATTATGATCTTCTGAAGCTACTGCAGAGTCTTTAAAAATCCCCAAAAGTTTAGGTCTCTGATCTAGAAGGCCCATAACTTTAAGAATCTGCCTCCAAAACTCAAGACTCTTTGGAGGCAGCAGGAATTCTTATACTAACACGGCCATTACCAGTGTCAGCATAGCATAGCTGGCTCATCCTAGACTTAACATTTTAGAACAAGAAGGCACCTTATTCAATTTAACCTTATAAATGGGGGAACCAAGAAGAGAAATGGCTTATTTAAGGACACATTATAAGCTCATGGCAGGCTCAGGTTTCCTGACTCCTAATCCAGTTTTGATCTCTTCTCTCACTGCTCTGTGGCCTGTGACTTCCAGACACTTCTTGGAGCAACTCCAGCTCCACACCTTCTCTTCTCTCTATCACTCCCCACACCTAAGAAATCCAGTGGTCCTTCATATTGCCTTAAGAAAGGCCTCTGCACTCTGTTGACAGCAACAAGGGCTTTTTCTTTGGCTTTTCACTTAGAATTTCAGTGGTTTTTGACAACTGGAGGCAGGAGGAAGGCTGTGAGCAAAGAAAGGATGGCAGCTGGGTTGGTGATTAATCACTGCACAGCAATTAATCTGAGATTGAAGTTGCACACAGGGAAGGGTGGCAATAAACCTGACACATATTTGCCACCCATACTCCTGTCCCTTAAAAGTCAACTTTCCCAAAGCCCATTCTCACTATGTGTTACCATGAATACATGACTATCTCATCTCTAAGGTTAATTTAAGCCTACCTTCTGGATCTGCTCCAAAACTATACAGATCCCTAAGGTGTTCTAAACAGAAACAAAGTGGGGCTGGGGCCAGCCTTCGTGGCCCCTCACAGCCTGCAATGATCCAAAACTCCATTCCTGGGACTAAAGACAATGGGATATTTGGAGGATACCTGATTCTTGTGAGAGAGGGAAGAGATGAGGGAGAGGGAGACAGAATAGGAGAAAGAAAGACAAAGAAAGATTTCATTATCTGATTATTAGTGGTCCGATTTATCAGGTGCCCAAGGTTACCACATTGCGTAGAAAAGCAAAAATTATCATTTAAATAGCTTTTCCTCAATTACTTCTCTTTGCTGAACCCTAGCAATCATCTCTACCCCATGTTAGAAGTCATTCATAATTATGAATACAATGCTACAATGCTAATCTATTGCAAAGTATATAATTAAATATAAACCATGCAGAGTTTAATGGAATCAATTAAAGGCTTGTTAGAGAGCAGAGTTGCAGGCCATGCCACTGGCAAATGAGGATCAGGCAGATCTGATCAGTGAAGAGACAGAAAGGAAAATCAGCAAGAGATGGCAGGATAGTTCACTTGAGAATAATTTAAATATCAAGAGTGAAAAAAAAAAGCCTTTGGGTAAAACAGTTACGTTTTGGGATATTTTTGAAAAATGAGCCTTTCTAAGAGAGTCCCGAAAAGTCAATCACCAAACACTTCTTTTGTTATGTTTAGTCTATGACTTAGTGCACAGTTGCAGTTATAACCTTAGCTTCTTAACTAAAAAGTGAAAATAAACTTAGTTTCATCATTTCCAGTTTCATTTTAAAGGTAAGTTACCATCAAAATTTTTTACTGTGAAATTTTATACCCCTGCTTTCTGTGCATTTATTTACTTTGTGTCTTTTCTCTAATACTAACTGTCCTCAGGTAATGAAGACCTCCTGAGGGTTCCATGGTCCTCAGTATAGTAATTGCCACCTCTCTGAATTATGCATCGTCAGCCACATCCATCTGATGGATTGAGACACACAGGTAATTACTTGTAACACAGCCAACATGATCGAGCCTTATCAGGCACTGTCCAAGTGTCCCGTGTGAGGAAGCAGAGGCATGGGCAAATGTAAAAATTGCCCAAAGTCACACAGCTAATAAGTGATGGGTGGCACTGAGTTTACAATGTGGGTTGGCTGCAAAGACCACGTTCTTTTCCATGATGCCACAAACACATCATGTACATCTGGACTTAACTTTGTGAGGGAAAGTATACTGAGTCTCCTTAATGAAGGAAAGATGTTTCTAGGAGAGTCCTTGAGCCTGCACTCACCTGGATGTATTTAGGTTCCGATAGAGCTGTCCAAGGGACTCCAGCAGCCTCCCCTCCATCTCCCGGTCTCTGAGTTGCTGAGCCAGTGTCAGCCAGTGCTCGTGGTAGGTGATGCATGCCTCGGGGTTTGGGGACACAGAGCTGTAGAAATGGCAGAGGGATTTGGTGACCTGAAGCTGACCTGAACATAAAGCAGGAACATGGATGAGATGACTGGAGACAGGACAAAGGAAAAAAATGTCCTCTAACACTTTTCTCTAAAGCATCTCAGCAGCACAGGACATACTCACTCTTCAGGTGTTGATGCCTTAAGCCAAACAGCAATGCCATTTCATAACAAACGCGGCCACTAGCCAGCTGGCGTCCATATACCTGGACCTGAGCCAACCAGAGAAGCACCTGTACTAATTCCATGTCTGTCTCCATGCTGGCCTGGAGTGTAGAATAGAGTTGCACAGACTGTAGAAGATAGTTCCTGGCCGGCTGCTGAGGCCAGGACTTAAGGGTCAGATGGCCAAGATTGGCCAAAGCCACTGCCTGGTTGCGCACATCCCCTACCTTCTGGGCTCTGTTCAAGGCCCGAAGATAGCTCTTGGCTGCCCTGTTCACCCTGCCTTCACCTTGAAGTGCAAGTCCCATGAGGTTATAGACCACTCCTTTGTGGATAACACTCTCTGTCTCCTTCAGGGAGTATAAGAATGGCTCAAGGATGTCCAAAGCCTTCTTTGGCTGGCTGGATAAGAGATAGGCCCATGCCAAGCAGAGGGAAGACTCAAAAGCTTCCTGCTCACTCAGCAGCTGGCCTAGCATCAAAGCTTGGCTCAGGTAGTGGATGGCACCATCAGGAGATCTGTGTTGGAGGTACACTTTGGACAGGATGAGACACAGGACCCTCTGGGTGCTCCAGTCTGCCTGTTCCTCACAGGAAGTCAGTGCCTGCCTGAGTGCCGGGCAAGACAGGGAAGAAACTTCACCCCAGCTTGGGGAGGAGATGCCAAGGAGCTTGGTGGTGTTCTGCAGGACCAGGTGGACCTGCCAAATTGGAAGGGCCATCCCTTGGACACTTGGAGTTCCACGTAGCCGGACAGAAGCCACTGCAAGGTGTGGCAGATATTTCTTGTCATAGAGAAAACTCAAGATGGTGGCTGCAGCATCTGAGGTGGGAGGGTGTCCAGAGATGAGCTGCAGGCGCTCGGCGAAGGGCAGGACCTCATCATGCCGGCCAAGGCTTAGGAGCAATCGGATGGCCAGAAAGCAGGCCCTGGCCTCCAGGGGGCAGCTGCCTGACACGATGCCCTGTCTCAGCACATAGGCCACCACATCCAGCTCGCTTTTGGCACTATACTCCCGGTCAGGCAGGCAGGCCAACAAGGTACCTGCCTTCTCCAGCAAGGATGAGCCTTTATGCCTCAGCCTCTGCCTCAGGTAGATGGCCGCCAAATTGATGTACAGGGCAGCCACCAAGGACAGATCCTTAAATGCCCCGTTGAGAATGTGGATGGCCTCCTCAAAGTACACCCTGGCCTGAGAGAGTTTGACCTTCCTGACACTTAACCGACCCAGGAGGAAGCAGAGCCGGGCGTGGGCCCAGGTCATGTGGCTCCGCTTGGCCCACTTCCTCGAGGCCTCCAGGTAGGCCATGAGCTCGTCCTCCTCAGAGTAACTATAAAAGGAAGACGTGAGGAAAGAGAAGGAAAAATCATAGAGGCTCTTAAAGTGGTCAGCATAACCCTCATGATCCAGAAAAGCCAATATGGGGGCGAAGTTCTCAGCCTCCTCCTCCTCCTGACCAGTGTTCATGTTCATGAGCAATTCTGGGTCATCGAGGTCATCAGGCTCTGGCAGATGATAGGTGTCTGAGGCAGCTGAAAGGAGCTCTTCCTCCAGACTAGAGTCCTCAGAGCTGCTGGACTGTCTGGAGCCCATGGCCTGATGCTCCTCCCAGGCTCCACCAGGCCGGGTCTCCTTGAAGCCTTCGGACTGGGACACTGTAAGGGACGGGCAGAATTGAGCAACACTAAGTACCTGCAACTATGGTGGCCAGCTCTTGGCAAGAGGACAAGATTCTGTCCCACAGGACTGGAGGTCTGGTTCAGCATGATCTCTACTCACCGCTCAGATCGTTTGGAAGACTTTGGATGGATTCAAACCCACCTGGATAGAGATGAAGGACAGACCTGAGTTAGGTCAGAATGGTCCAGCATGCCTATGCCTGCACGCGTTCCCTAGACCAGTGGCCCCTTGGAAACTTTGTGTTTCAGACCAACTGCCGTCCCTAAAGTACAAGACAGCATCTCCCCTTCACCATCAGTGCTGCAGGGACCTAAAGATTATCTGGTTTAACCCACTCACCATACAGTTGAGAACTGAGGTAGAAATAAGAACAGAGTCAGAGAAGAAAAGACAGAAACAGGAGCTGTATGCCAAGAGGTGTGAGTATGCAGGGCAGGAGTGATGACAGAATCTTAAGGCCCAAATCTTTCAGTGAGTCTATGACAGAGCAGCACGCTCTTGGCATGTGGCATTGCCTCTCGTTTCCATGTGTACAGCCTTCCTTCTTCCTTCCTGTCATCCACCCATTCAACAGATAGATTCAGTGTGCACAATGTGCTTTGTAAATTTGATAGGATGAGGTGATCAAATGTCAATAATTAAGAAAAGAAGGTAAAGAAGCATCTGAGGTTCCTAAGTCTTGTTCCCTGAAGTACTGTGGTGGGATGAGGTGGGAGAAAGCACAATCTCTAGTAGTTTTAGACATTTTGAATTTGTAGTACTTGAAGGAGCTCTAGCAGAGAATGAAATAGATCTGTGGCCAAGCAGAAAAGTGGAGACTTGCAAACATGGATTTGTGACTGACACTATGTCACAAAGAATGTCTCAAAGTCCCAAAAGAAGGATTTGCAGGGAAAAGCAAAGCAGGTGGAGGAGGAGTGGTTATAGGAGATTTGTGAATGAGCTGGGAAAACATCAGCATTTTACTGGCAGATGAGAGACAATCCAGGAGACTGGAAAGGCACAGAGAAAAGAGGAGTCATGGAGACCAGGGTGGTTTATGGTGCAGCCATCTAACAAAAGTGACATAAGTGAAACAAGATAAGTGAACAAAAGTGAACAAGATAACAAAAGTGAACACATTTCACCGTGTTCAAAAGTGAACAAAAGTGAAATAAGATAAGGTGAGAACCAAAAAGATGACCTTGGGGTTGGCAGCAAAGAAGTTGACCCCCTTGGCCAAAGTAGCCACAGTGGAGCTTGTGGAGGTGAAGGCCAGGTTTGTGCTCCATAGAACAGGGGCTGCTAGAAAAAAGATTCTACCTCTTCCTGGCAAAGAAGCAATAGCCAGCCACCTGTGCCCCTACTCTAAGCTCTCCAGTGAACTTTGAGGGTAGCAGGCCCCTCACCAAGTGAAGCCTCCACTTGCTATTCTCAGGAGAAGGTTTCTTCTGTGAGTGTCATTGAAGGTACTTGATATCTGCAACCCCCAAAGGTCCTACAGCCAAACACAGCAGAGCTAGAGAGCTGGACTCTGGGTTCCTGCACCTGTCCCTCACTGATGTTGTGGGACACGTGCCTGCCCTACTGCAACCATTTCTCTTTAGGCCAGGACCCCCAAGAACACAAATAATGTAGGAATTTTTTTAAAATGCTTCCTCTCAGAGAAAGAATTACAGGGCATAGGCCTTGGGGGAGTTGGAATTTACCGATAGGATGCCCCTTCTGCTGGTTGCCCTGGTGCCAGGGACAACCTGTGAAGCCATGAAGTGCAGCCCGCCACCCAGCAGAGATGCACCCTTGGTCTGTAGATAAGAGCTAATGGGCTGCCTGAGACCTGTCCCTGGATTTCCCTCAAGCACTGGGTCAACAGTTGGCAGATACCTTGGATCCAAGTCTGCAACCACCCCTACCTCCAAAGCAGGCCCTTAATCCTTGATTTTCAGACCTTGGCTCCAAACTACCAGGCTACATTCATAACTTCAGCTTCCTGGTTCAGCTTGGTGCAGCAGTGTGATCTGCCTGTAGTAAGAAAGTGCTGCCAGGGCTAGTGCTGATACCTGGGCAAGGTGCTAATCACAAATGTTCCTGTGCCTGGAGAAAGTTTCTAACTCCCACTTCTGCTCCAGAGGCTAGCCTGTGAGTCCTTCTGCAGAATCTCTGGCCATACCCATGAAATGTGTGCCATCTAATGTGGCCACAAAGGAGTGGACACAGCATCCCCATCACTGAAGAGATAGGAGAAATAGGACTCCTTCCTCAAACCCTGTCATTGGATGAAGCACTTCTTGACACAGAGCAGGGGACCCCTCACAAAGTAAGGGAAAGGAGTGTCATTCATTCACTCAGTTAGTCATTCAGACACCACTGAAACTGTGCTAGGTACTGAGGCGCCTCACTCACCCAAAGCTGACATATCCAACAGTCCAAAGTCATTTTGTGTCAGGGGCAATGTGGTGAAGTAGGAATTGTCCTGACTAGAGGACAGGGGAGGGCAGTTCTTATCCTGGTTCAGGCACTAATTCACTTGGGCCTCAGCTTCCTAATCTATAAAATGAGAGAAGTCATTTCTTAGGGTCTTTCCAGCTATAATGTTCTATGGCCCCACCTTTATTATTGTGGGGCCAGACCTACTTCAGCCCTAGGAGGAAGACCCTCAGCCACAACCCAGGAAGTTTTCTTCTCCAGTTTAGAATGGAAGGTTCAATATGGCCAGCCTCCCATTGTATAGTTGAATTGATTTCATTACATCTCATAGTTTTTAGGCACCAAGTCCCTTGTGACTTTAGAATCATCTGAAATCCAAAGTGAAAATGCTGCTAATCAAATATGACCCAGGTCATCAACTGAACTGTGATCACAGCCCCACATACATGCATGTGATTAGACTTTAGAGATACTGTACTTTTTGGTTAGGAACAATTCCTTAATCTTGAGGAGTTTGGGCTTTCTCAGGGCAGGGGGGAGCAGTTGAGAAGCAAATACTCACTAAGCTGGTAGACAGATGTTATGTCAGTCTGAGCAAGTGTGCGGAGGAAGCTGACACACTCAGCTTTCCTGTCACTTCCCAGGAACCCCAGAGAGCATTTTTCCTCATCACTGAAAAAGGCAGAGTTCTTGCTCCTGTGTTGAGGCAAAAGACATGGACACAGATCACTGCAAGGTTTCAGACACGACCTCCTCTCTTCACCCTAGAATGCAGTGAAGGACACAGAGAAGCCATCAACCTACACAGTCAGAGCTGAAATCTGTATAAAGCTCTTATTTATACATCAAAGAAGAGCTGGAGGCACCTCATCTGTGCAGAACCGACCTATGTGGTGGCTGAAGAAGTGGCACATGAAAACAACCCTCCAATTAAATCTCCATCTCTCAAGAAAAACAAAACCCCTTCCTTCAACCCCTACCCATTCTGTGAGACCACATGGTGACCATTTCTAAGGAAAGAAATAGGAACTGGCTGTCCTAAATGCAAGGGTTGGAAAAGGACCATTAAAAGATGTTTCTTTGACAGATTATTTCAAGAAAACACTCAGGACTGATGACACAATTTAGAGGAACAACGGACAAAGCTTGACTATAGTCAGAAGAAACCCTTCACAGCTGATATTGACATCAGATTCCATGACACAGCACAACAGTGTTATGCACCATAAAGAGAGGGAAAGAAGGCTAAGGCATGGGAAGTGGGTAGAAGGAAGGCCAGGGGGCTAGAAGAAATGATTATAAATAATAGAGCTCTGTATATTCACTTTACTGTATAAACTAATTGTTAAAACCAATTTGTCAGCTAGATACCTGTCATAAATCAAAGAACATGAAAACTAGAAGTGCCTTGGAAAGTATTCAGTCCAGTATCCATATAGACAACATTTAATAAATATCTCTTTGTTCCCAATATATTTTTAACTTCAGAATCCAGCTTTAAAACAAAAATAACTTGGAAGCCTAAGTGTTAATACCAGCTAATACTTTGTGGGGGCTGTTTATTATGAATCAGATACTCATTTAATGCATGCAGTTGCCCTATAATGCATATACTATTCTTATTCCCTTTTTACAGAGGAAGAGACTGAGGTACAAAAAAATAAAGTCTGTGCTTAGGTAACCATAAAGCAGGATGTAAGAGGAGCTTCTTTACTTCAAGCATGGTTAAGGGAGGGGCTGGGATGCAGTGCCATGGTCTGCCACTTACCCATTGTCTCCATAGCTCAGGTAAATGCAGTTTGAAAGTCAGCCACTTTAGTGGCTGTTTTCTGGTTGAGAAAACTAGCCACTAATGTGAACTGCTCAAGGTCATAACTCTGATTAGAGGCAGAACTGGCACTAAAGCTTGTCTTGACATCTATAGCTCTTGACAAAATACTTAAGTCAGTCAGTTCAGTTGCTTAGTTGTGTCCGACTCTGCAACCCCCTAGGCTGCAGTACGCCAAGCCTCCCTGTCTTATGGAACCCCTATCTCTCTGGCTTGACCTCCAGATTCTCCCCGGAAGTTTAAGATATTCAATTCTTACAAGAGCATGTAATTGAATTCTACATCTAAACTTGTTTGAGATAAAAAGAATGATATGATCCCATTCCTTAATTTACTATTTCATTTACTCTTCATAACAATCCTATGATGTAGATATTTTTATTCATATTTGTAGATGGAGATTCAGAAAGGTTTAGTGACATGCTCAAAATTACACAGCTGGAAAGTGGTAAAGCTGAGATCAAAGCTGAGGTCTTCTGCCTCTGTGTCCATTGCCTATGGCTAATATGCTAATGCCCTGAGTCCCAGATACTTAAGAGTCCAAGAAGCTTGACAAATTACATTAGGGCTTGCCGGCATGGAGATCCTTAGAAGGAGTGTGGTAGAGCTTCTAGAAATACAACAGGCTGAAGCACAGGGCTACTTGCCACCATATACATAGACAAAGCATGGATAAAATCTGATAAACATTTTAATATAGTATTTAACTTTAAAGAGAAAAAGGGAAATTCCTAGGAACCAGAAACAAAAGGAGAAACCAAAGCCAAGTTGGTAAGTTAGGGTAGATGGTCCAGAGATGCTGGTGGTTCTCAGCTGGGACACTGGCCCTCAGAGGTGGGGCTGACCTGCTAATACCACTTAGGGACAGAATGTGACTTTGGACCTGTGTGAAGCAGGGAAGCTGAATGGAGCTCCCAAAATAGCTTTGTGTTCCCTGTGGCCTAAAATCTAGAAGTGCTGCAACTTCTATAAAAGGAGATTGGAAACTTCTCATAACCTGCCAAGAACATGCTTTCTGTCTGTCTGAGTTCCTGGAAAAAATAAGACACCTAGGCTTACACTATTACAAGGTGTGGGATATGAATTTACACTGAACAATGTAGTACCCTATCAGAGAACCAGATCTGAACCACTGAGTTTCTAAGTTTCCAGGGAAAGCAAAGGCCAAAACTGCTCTGCTGGAATGCTTTCTGTAGTCAAGGCTTCAGGCACAGACCATCTTTTAAAATGTTGACAGTTCATTCACATAACTGAAAATACAAACCACACAAGAAAATGAACTATTGACACAGAGAGTCAGCAAATGCACAAATGGGTAGATCAACACTACAATAGAACTAACAGTAATCTGAAGATAATTTATAATAAGCATGGTTAAAATAATGAAATAAAAAGAATGAATAGAAGCTGCAATGAAAATATGGGACTATAAGAGCAGAAACAGAATATGTGAAAAATAGTAAAATATGAATTTTAGAAGTGAAAATAAAAGCATGGACATTTGGGACCATATGAGTAAAGTTAAACAACAGGTTTAGTCACAATAGAGAAGAAAATTGGTGAAACTGAAGAATGTTCTGAGGAAATCATCCAGAATATAGCCTAGCATGATAAAAGATGAAAAATATAAAGGAACTGATTAAGCAAGATTGAGGATAGAATGATAAGTCCAACATACCTCTAACAGGAATTCCAGAAGAGAGACTAAAGAGAATGAGAGAGAGGCAATATTCAAAGGAAGAATGACTGAGCATTTTCCAGAATTGAAGAAAGACATGAGTCTTCAGATTGAAGAAGCACACCAAGTCCTAAGCAAAATAAATAAAAATAATACAATTTAAACATGATTTCTATTTCATTAAGGTTATAAGTCTTTTTGGATTTTCTATTTCTCCTAATCATTCTTTCTGGGTTCAATTATCAATTAATTATTCAACTCATGGAATAAAAGAGTTAAATATAAAGGATAGGAACATAAATTAATGAAATAAAAGCAAAGTAGAAAAATTAGAAAGGTAAATATGAAATTAATAAAATAGGAAACAAACAATAAAGATGGTCAGCAAAAGAAAAAATGGTTTTCGGAAAAGACTAATAAGATTGACAAAACTCTGGCAAAATGGATTTGAAATTTTATATTAATAATTAATTTTCACTCTACACTTTGAAGATATTATTCTACACCTATGTAAATGATCACTCAAGAGTATATTTTAAGTATCTTAAAGAGATGGAAAGCATTTACCAACTCACAGATCTCCACTGAAATATCTACCTAGAGGCGTACATGATGGAGAAGGAAGCAGACAACTTGCTATAAATAATAGGGTATATCAAAGCTAGATATATTACGGTACAATTGCAAAACATCAATAACAAAACAAAACCTTAACAAAAACAGCGAGATAAAAGCTACCTACTGCAAAGAAATGGTTATGAAACAGCAAACTTCTCATCAACAAAAATAGATGCCACAAGAAATGGAATTATAAAGAAGACACAGATAAACAATAAGAATAAAAGAGGGGATTAACAAAGAAATTTTTTAACATTTAATACCACGAAATATTGGCTTTTCTCCTATTCTCTTATATCTGGTTTCAAGTACATTAATCTTTCAATCTTGTTTATTTTTAAATGTAGGCATTTGAGTATATAAATTTCTTGTAAGTAACACTTTATGAAAATGAGCTATATCTTTTACAACATGAATAAATCTTAAATTTATAATGTCAATTGCAGAAAATGCCAGTTGTAGAAAAAACATTTATATAAAATTTTAATACACAAAACCATAGTATTTTCATTTATAAACAAATGTCAATTTTTTAAATGTATCAGAATAAAGACTAGAAATTTCAAACAGTGTTGGCCTATAGGATGGAATCAGGATCAGAGAATGGAAGTATGAGGGCGTAAAAAGGCATCTTCAATTATATCTAAAGACTTTTTTTTCACTTAAAACACACACAAACTCAAACACAAACACATTAAATGCTTAAAAACAAAAAAAAAGAGGACAAATGTGGCCTTCTGTCACTCTCAAAAGGGTGATAGTCTTTAAAGTCACTCTTGTCAAACACAGACTGTCTATTCAGACAGACCTGCCCAAGGTTTAAGAACGGGTTTTCCAGCTACTGTTGCTGTGAAACTAGGTAGCTGATGTTGAAACCTGAGCTATAAAAAAAGACACCCACAAAAATTTGCTTCCATGGATAAGCAAGATCCCATTCCCATGTGTCAGAGGCATGACCTAAATCTGACTCAGAAAACAGCTTCTGAGAAATTTCGTTGTCAATACACAGCCGATTTGGTTAAATCAAAAAATATATGCATGCCTGCATACATACATACATATGTTGTAGTAACACTTCAGAGAGTAAAAAACCATCAAAGGGAGAGAAGCTGAGAGGAGAGGATGGAGACTTCAGCAAATGCTGGGCCATCTTCAGAGACCTGACCCCAAACAAACACAGACTAAGAGTGACACCCAGTGGCCTGATCACAGGGACAGCACAGCACACAGGGATGGCTGGTTCCTAGTCCACACCATGGCTGCTTCAGGAGGCAGGTTGTTTGTGGGGTTTTCATCCAATTGCTGTGTTTTGAGAGTGTCTGTAATCTAGAGAGTGCTTTGGAGGTGTGCAATGAACAAGTACCCCTCCCTTCTCCCTCTGCCACCCTTCTCTGTTTCCTGTCCACTCTCCCCTTCCTTCCCTACCAAATGTGCAATCTTTGGTAAATGGGGTCCCACAGGTGACCAGGTAGAGGCCAACAGGTGACTCTGTGCAAGTAAGGAGAAGGTGTCCTACCACCTCTGTGATACAGGGGATGATATTCTGCAGGATGAGTGTGTCCTGTGCAACTAAGCCAGCTAAAATGTGATGATCAGATTAATTTATGTTAATTAATCTGGGTTATTGTCATTTGAGGCATGGTATGAGGTTGTTGTTTAGTTGTTAAGTCATGTCTGACTCTTTTGCAATCCCATGGACTGTAGCCTGCCAGGCTACTGGAGTGGGTTGCTATTTCCTTCTCTGGGGGAGCTTCCCTCCTGACCCAGGCATTGAACCTGTGTTTCCTGCATTGACAAGCAGATTCTTTACTGCTGATCCGCCAGGGAAGCCCATGGTATGAGGTACAGAAGTCCAATATAATTGATGAAATCTGACACCTACCTTCAATAGCCTATTTAATGGCCTCTCAAAGATTACCACCCACAACAGTAACAGCAATAATAAGAGTTAATGCATATTGATCATAATACACACACACACCCTCACACACACTATGCCAGACACCATTCTAAGGGATTTACATGTAGCTCATTTCAACTCAAGACAATCTTATGGGCAAATACTAACACTATGTATTTTGCAGATGAGAAAACTAAAGCTTAGAGAGACAAATTAACATATCCGAAGTCACCCACTGGTAAGCTAATGGAGACACAGGATGTGCTCCTGTGGCTATAAATGCCTATCAGGAAATCTGGCTCTGAAACTCTTTATTACTGAGCTATGCTACTTTCCAATGACCAGTGACCTCCTCATGACCAGTGACTTCTCAATGGTCAATCTCAAAGCCCTTTCACAGTGTTAAGCATCCCCCAATCTCCCACATGGCTAGTAGTTCCTCCTCCTTAGTTGTCTCCTTCACTACATTCTTTCTTCTTCTGCTCTGTAAATGGTTCTTCCCATTTACAGAGCATTTACATTGGCATTTCATTCCTCTTATAGAGGTACCTGGGTTCCCACATGTTTGTGTAGGGAAAATTACCTTCTCTCCCCTCTCCCTACAAAGGAAAAAGCTTGTTCTTGGCTCACTCTTAGTGGCTCTTTCAGTGAGGGAAGGAGTTCCAGTCTGAGTGTTCAGAGCCTAAGGCATTGCTTGGGCCATGTTTTCCCCACGTGGAGGGCTACAGTGTCTCAAGTTTAGCCACCTACTTGGTGTTTCCTCTAGTACTTCCTGGACCCAGGCTTTTCACTATTTCCTATCCCAGTGCAAGACGCTCACCCAGAGAGACTTGGAGGTATTCTAGGACTCTATGACAGGGTGGCTGGAGCAGCCTTGCCACCTGCTGCTGACTGGTCACATGGTAGCTCTGTGCCTCAGAACCAAGCCTTTTGGATTTAAGGCAGGAAACAGTAAAAGAGGCACTCTGTCATCCTGGCCAACACTGACTTCCCACACTGAACTTTCAGCAGACAGACCTACGTGAGAGGGAACCCTCCATTTACTAAGCAGTAGTCTACAGGTCCCTGTGCATGCACTCCCTTGATGGGGCCCCTTGATTGGATGGGAAGGTCTAAAAGCGGGCCTTGAGTTTGGAGGGTTGTGCTTCTCTCCTTGCACAGAGGAAAGCCTCAATGACCATCTGCTGAAATGAACTGACTCCTTTCCTGGTCACTCATCTTTCCCTTCCTATCACTCTTCATGTTGTCTAGGTTGTCAGAATGTGCTCTTATGGCTTTGTGTTACTAGGAAGCCCTGAAGCTCATCTGCAACCTGCACAGAATGGGACAGGACCACTGGGGAAAGTGGCCCTGCTCCAGCACATCCCAGACGGTCTATCTGTCATACTTACACTGGGGAATAAGAATCAGGATCTATGATCCTGGTAGGCACAAAGCCCACTTCTCCTGAGAGCGCTGACTTCCCAATGAACCACTGAAGCCCAGGAATGACAAAGCCGATGATCTCAATGCTTTCTCCCTGGTGGAAATTCAGCTCGTCCTTTTCTTCCCTCTCATATTCCTTCCAGGCCTTACATTTTCCTCTGCCTGTGGGAAAACAGCACACAGGTCAACCAAATAAGGCAGAAACAGCTGAGCCACTCACTAGCTTCCAATGTAATATGAAATGAAGTGTTCCCAAGACTTTAGAACTTTAAGGACCAGTGAAATTTCTCCCCCCTCTTCAAAAAAAAAAAAAAGAAATTGGCAGGAATGATCCAGGGTAACTGGCTTTTCATTTGGCCAATCTAGGAAATTCAAAAAAGGAAATATCATCTACTTTTACCATTGTTTTATAAAAGAAACTTTAACAAATGTAGGAAATATAATCTCAGAATACTAGGTATTTCTTAAAACAGAATAAAGGCAGCTTGTGTAAAACTGGAAAGCTCACTATATTGTCTTTCTTTGTCTTATTTGCCATTACCATGCAAACACTTCATCATGGTTAGCACAGATCTACAGACCAGGGTGCGGACCACTGTAGGATCTCTCCACTTCTTTCTGGCTCCTTTGGCCATTATGACTGTCCAACTCCCTAGCTGTTGATTGTGTCTTCAAAATCAGAAGTTCCCACTGCATTGGGGGTTAATAGTATCTACCATGAGTTAAACACTTACAATGTGACAAACTGTACTAAGTGATTTATAGATGTCACTTAGTTTAGTTCCCATGACAAATCTGAAGTTGGTTTTACAGTAACCTCATTTGCTATTGAGGAAGTTGTGGCATATCACGAATAGGCTGAGGTCACATTGGTTTTAAGTTGTAGGGCTAGAATCTGAACCCAGAACATACTTCACAGCCCCATGTTCCTAACTACAAGACCATACTGCCTCAGATAGATAAAAATCTTGTTTATGGTCAATTATTGATTAGATCTACTGTCTGGATCTGATAATTCCCTCTGCATATTTTTAAGTGTTATTTGAGCTCAGAACTTTAAAAATTGCACTTTGTGCTAGGTGTGGTAAGGCAGCTCCAGGGATGAAGATGAAAACATTAAATTTTATTATCTAGTAGATATAAATATACTTACAGATATATATGTATGTGTTTATGTATATATATGTGTGTGTGTATATATATTTATGTGTGTATATGTATATATAAGTATGTGCATCGCATGCATGCTCAGTCAAGTCCAACTCTTTGTGAACCTATGGACTGTAGCCCACCAGGCTCCTCTGTCCATGGGATTCTCCAGGCAAGAATACTGGAGTGGGCTGCCATTTCCTTCTCCAGGGAATCTTCCCAACCCAGGGATCGAACCCATGTCTCTTGTGTCTCCTGCATTGGCAGGTGGATTATTTATCTCTGAGCCACCTGAGAAGCCCATATATACCCACACATACATAGAGAGATTAACTAAAATGTATGTGTATATTTATGCACATATATGTATGCATGAATTTCATTATTCAACAAATATTTACTGAGCACCCACTATGTGTCAAGCATTCTTAATCTTCCTAAGCACAAAATTCTAAAGGAAATTAGAAAACATTTTGACTAGAGATTGAAAGCAGGCAGCTGCAGACCACATCTGGCCTACATGGGGCTTCTTTTTCACCCACATATTTTTAAAACCCTATGGTCCCCACCGTTTCCTAACATCTTCCATTCAGGCCCTCCATGCATCTGTGTGTTCTGCCTGCCCTTGGAAGCATTTATAGCTACAGTATAGCCCTGATCTGAGACCTCTCACTTCACAGGCAAGGGAACCCATGTCTACAGATGGTATAACTGACTTCCCCAAATGGAGTCAACAGCAGAGATAAGACAGGAATTCACATCAACTGACTCCAAATCTGTGGATAAAGTAGGAGGCAGAGCAATATTATCTCCCTACTAATACTGTCTTCAACTCAGCCATACCAATCTGATAAGAGCCTGTCCAATCCCTCTTCCTGGAAAGGCCACAGTTTCCTGGATAATTCTTTAGGAACCACCTGCAAATGGAAACACAGTGTTTGCAAACATGGATTTCAAAAAATTTGAAAAGTGAACAGAATAATTCATTAAAATAACAATGATGGTAATAATGATAAGTATTATTGTCATTTAGATTACTCTAATTTTAATAGTGGCAAACATTCATTGAGAACTTACTTTTTATCAAGCATTATGAAAAAGAGGGAAGCTTAACAGGCCTAGGGTATTTTCTAGCTCAGCAATTAGTTTGCCAGTTAAATAACTAACAAAGGATCCCACTCCATTCTACTGTCAGACTCTCTGACACACAGGGCCCATGACCTGGAATCATGTTTATTGTCACTCTGCTGGAATTTATACTTCCTCCCAGCAAGGATTCTCAGACTTTAGTGTGAAAAACATCCCCTGATATTTAAGGGGAGCTTACATAAATTGAAGATTTTTGGATTCAACCCCAAGAGAGACTGAGAAAGACCAGGGGTGTAAACTTGTAGTAAAATCTCCAAGTGACTCTGGTACAAATGGTCCCCAGTCCCCACAAACACTGTATTGGAGATCAGGCAGTGTATTTATTCTTTGATGCAACGTCCATTTGAAATTTTGGGTTTTCTCTATTTCATCTAATTGTGCAAATCTTGACTGTTAAAAAAAACAAAAAAGATAAAAAACATCCAGGTTTGTTCCCTCCCTGGCACCATGCATGTCCATATCTACAAATGTGCCTAGTCTGTTCTGTGCAGACTTCAGTGTGCTCTGGGACCCTCTCCCAGGATTTGAGTGGCTACTCACTGGTGGAAAGGGAGAAGCAGGGGTTCCAAGGCTGACACTGGCACCAGGCCCCGCTGACCTGTCACCAAGGACACAGCTTCCCACTCAGACTCGCCTTCAGCCATCTTCACCGAGATTAACTCATTCTTGCAAAGTGTCAAATACTCCCCTTCCTTCTCAGCTGGCTGAGCCACAGAACACATGGCTCTGCAGAAGAAGTGACCTGTAGATAATGAGAAAAGCTCTTTCCAAGGAGTAGCAGGCAGTGAAAAGGGAGTATCCACTATGTATATTTCCATCAGAGCCCAAATACTTTTCTTCCTGAAAATAAAGTACACAGTCCAGGGAGAGGTACTACAGGAGGTCTTTGTGACCCCAGGAAACTGGTACCAGGTTCAAAAAAAAAAAAAACTGAGAGGGAATTCACTTAAAATAGGCACCAAAAATTCCAAATAATTCTCAAGAATGAGGTTTAATTGGGACTTAACCTTGAGAAAATATGAAACAAAGTTAGTGAAAATATATTTAAGAGAACTTCAGTTATAATTGCAACCTCATGCTTAATCTTAAGATCAAAAAAGAATAAATTAAGTTGATTTGGGTGAATATAATTTCTCCAACTAAATTTTATAGTTGTACAGTATGAAAGTTTTTCTTTCATGTATGATTCATGTGATACAATCAGAAAGAGAATTATTCTGCAAAATATTCTACAGAAATCTGGCTCTTTCACTGTGTCTATTGAAAGGTTATTGCTGAACCACGAAAGACACCAGGATTCTTGGCCTTCGGAGGAGAAGAATTCAATCTGGGGCCAGAGATGAGGCTTGATCGCTTAGAGCTTTTGTGTAATAAAATTTTATTATAGTATAAAAGAGAAAGCTTCTGACATAGACATCAGAAGAGGGCAGAAAGAGTACCCCCCTGTCACTAATCTTACAGGAAGGAGGAACTGTCCTCAAGCAGTATACATTGTTGTTGTATAATCCCTGCTGCTGCTGCTGCTGCTGCTGCTGCTAAGTCGCTTCAATCGTGTCCGACTCTGTGCAACCCCGTAGACGGCAGCGCACCAGGCTCCCCGGTCCCTGGGATTCTCCAGGCAAGAACATTGGAGTGGGTTGCCATTTCCTTCTCCAATGCATGAAAGTATAATCCCTAGTACAGAGTTTAAACTGAGTTGTGTAGTTGACTAAGACTAAGGAATGTAGACAAAAAAGCTTGTCCTTTCCTCCTCCTTGAGAATTCCAGACCCCTATCTTCACTTCGAGAGCCCCAGACCCCTATCTCCTCCTTGGGGACCCTGGACTTCTGCCTAGGAATTGACTCTTTCACTATGATGTCATCAGTTGTTAAACAGTTAGTTGCAGCCTGGATTGATCCTTCCTTGTAAACAGATTAGTGGATGTTCCAAGAAGTTTTCCAACATCACTTTCTTCAATCTCATGAAATTATGCAACTTTTGTAAGAGTGGTTCTTTAATTTTGGGTGCACATTAGAATAATCTGCAACTTTTGAAAAATATCAAAGCCTGACCCCCATCTCTGGAGATAAACTGACCCCAGTGGAGCCCTGACATGGACATCTTCTTAAAAATTCTTAAGTGGTTCCAACATCAGACAATCAGTGAGGCTGGCCAACAGAGCTATTCATGTGATATTGATGTTAAACTGAGACGCTTGAAATAACACTATAACAGGTGGATTCGTTTGTGAATATTTTCATGTTTGAATGGTTTTTTGCTTCCCTCTGTATCCTATTGCAAGGACTCTGATAACAAATATCCAGATAAGACCCTCATTCCCACCCCTACACCATACTCACCTTCCTGGATCAGGAGTCCCAGGTATATGGTTTCCAGGTGTTTATCATCTATTGACACGTGGATCTCTGTATCCTCAACCAGTCGGCAGTTGAGCCAGTACTTGTGGTCAAAAAGGAGATGCTCCAGACATGTAGATACATAGCCTAAGTCAAGCCCAACAGGATTCCTCAACAACATGATTCCTGCCTTTAGCTGAGCATTAGGGTGAGCAATTTCCCACTTGAATTTCTCCCCCAGACTTTCATCCCTAACCTGACTACATTTAACTGGAATTAGAAGAGCATAGAGAGGTAGCTAGAAATTTTCTAAAACTAATTAGTTCTTCTCAGCATCTGTTTGGAAGTACAAATCATTTTTAAATCATGTTTATTTTCAACATATTATGAGTCTCCATAAACGCAGAATGAGATTATCAAACCAAACTACCTTTCTATAATATTCACATAGAGGAATCTCCAAGATTACAATGTTGACTCTGGGGGTTCCTGGTTCCCCCTTAAAGTTCCCCTGATCAAATCCAAATTCTTATATCCCTGATGATGCAGTGGCCAGGGAGATTCTCTATGATCCATAAATGAGTCAGGATTTACTTTAACATTCCTCTAACCTTCCCCTTACCTCATGCCCAGTAAGATCTCACTTGTTAAAACCAGACTAAAAACTATGCAAATTGCAAAACTGTAATGATAATGGATAGTATTTTAAACATTCCTATAAATTTAAATGACTTGTATTAAAATTTTGATTCTTCTCTAGACTTCCTTACTTTCATAAGATGCAAAACCTGTCTTTTTCCATTCTGACTCTCCATTGTACTGATTTAGGCCCTGTGTATCTTCTGTAACAGTGCCTATCGTACTTTAATGTGCACAAAAAATCACCTGGGACATTATTAAAATAGAGATGCTGGTTCAGTAGGTTTAGAGTGGGCCTGTTGTTGTTCATTTGCTAAGGATTCCATTTTTCTAACAAGCCCCACTTGATGCTGATGCTGCTGGTCCACGGAGCATACTTTGAATAATAAGGATCTCTAATGGTCACAGAAGGAAATGGGTAGAATGGAGAGCAGAAAATCACCCTGACTACAAGAGAAGAATTTACGGCTTCTAGTGAAGAGCCATCTTGACCCTCCTCCCCTGCATGAAATCACTTCCTGCGCTTTGCATGGAGCCCAGCATTGTCTAAGAGATGTAAAACATGCATCAATTCAAGAGGCCTCATCTTGCTTTGTTTGGTTTTGCTTTGCAATTGTAACTTCCCTATCATGAGTTACCCTCCATGGAGATGATAGGTAAACTATTTCCCACCACACTGGTACTGGTGCTGTGCCCCAATATCCTTCTTTACCTTGTAGAAAACCCTGCATCCTGCGGCCCCTTTAGCAGACAATTCCCCTATATCTTTCTTTGACTCTTACAAAAACATGGAAGATGGAACTGGAACTATTTTGAACAGCTATTTAGATCCTACCTAAGGCTGGTTTCTTTTTCTTTTTAACCATAAATTTTCAGTCTATCTCTATTTTGAATTTTGTGGATGAACAATAACTATTGGGCAGTTTTAAATGATCATCTAATAATATCTCCTTGAAACAAAGAAGTGCTGCATGTGACATTTCAGTGCAGTATCTGCTTTAGATTTAGTTCCAGGAACTTTGTGATATTTCAATTAGAGCATCCAATTAAGTGCTATTTCTTTTAATTATCAGAGCCACACCAATTCCTTAATGTCAAGCTCTACAAAATGGCTGATCTGAGACACAGGTGCTCCTTTACCTGCCTGCTCCATGTCATACCTAAGTTCAGGTAGGTGGAGAACTTCCAGATTTCCTCCATAGTCTTAAAGGTGATGAGGAACTGGGCTTTCTGGGACTGGATACCCACCAACCTGGCTGAGAGGTCCTGAATAAAGAGAACAGTGAGTCAGTCTGGGATGACAGAAGTATTCTGTGAACAAGTTCACATATGACAACATGCTGTGCATGAACTTCTTTTTTTGAGATATAATTGACATATAACACTGTATTAATTTTTAGTGTGCAATATAATGATTTAACACATGTATATATTATGAAATGATGACCACAGTAAGTTTAGTTAACATCCACCACCTCATATAATTACAGATTCATTTTTTCTTATGATGAGAACTTTTAAGATCCATTCTGTTAGTAATTCAAATACTCAATATAGTATTGTTAACTACAGTCACCATGCTATATGTTACATCCCCAGCACTTATTTATAACTGGAAGCTTGTACCTTTTAACCACTTTCACCAATTCTGGTGTAGATTTTTTACATCACCAGAAAAACAAAAAGGAAATAACCTAAATGTTCATCAATAAGAGACTGGTTAAGGTAAATTATGATTCATCCATTCAATGGATACATTATATATTATAAAATTATAATATTATATATCCATAAAAAAGCTCTTTGTGAACTGATATAGGCTCCAAATGTACCCTCTGAAAGAAACAACAGCAGCAACAAAAAGAAGCCAAAGTGTAGAACTGTGCACAGAAAATGTTATCTTTTGTGTTTAAAAAAAAAAAGTACATGTTAGAGGGTGAAGAATGCATCACAGAAGGCACTTTGGAAGTAAATTCAATTGTGAATCTCTGTTTAATAATTATTTTTATGAAACCAGCCAACAGACAAACTAAAGCATACAAAAATAAAAAGTATCCATAATCCCTCCTCCTAGAGATCATCAATGTTAACAACTTTGTCTATGAACTTTGAACCTTTTATCCTGAACATGAGTTTCTACATAACTATTTTTATATGAATAGAATCACATTACTAAGTTGTTCTGTAATAGTTTGTCACTAAACAATGTTTTATGAACCATTTCCCAAGTCATTAAATAATCTGCATTATTTTTAATGGTTATATGTGCCATTGTCACATTAAGATAATTAATTCTTAATGTTTTATTATGATTAGACATTTGACTTGTTTTAATTTTTTAACATCCTAAATAGTACTGTGATAAACACCCCATATCTAAATCTTTGCATGCATCCTTGATTGTTCTGACACAAGTAATTCCAAGAAGTGTAATTGGGAATACACGTTCTCAATCCTAAAATACAGGAGCCAAACTACCCTTCAAAAGGCTATACAATTTACACACAAACAGAGCAAGAAGAGACCTGCAACACTTACCCCTCTTTTTAAAATACCTGAATAAAAAGGCTTGAATCACTGCCCAGACTTGGTTTTCCCCTAAAACATTTCTCTTCTGTTTGTCCAAGCTTCTGGACTTGACTATAACAAGTTATGATCAGAAAGTCCCTCTCCCTCCAGGCCAGGTCCTACCATCAAAGATCAACCCCTGAAATCCTATCCTGAGAGGTTGATTTCATCAACCCCTGAAATCCAACCTTGGAGAAAGAAGAGGACAGAAGGATCAAAGAAAAAGCCCCTACATCAGCAAAGTCATCTCTGAGCTTCTCCCATCCCAGGCCCCAAGAGGCCTCAGGTCCTCGGGAGATGTGGATCCTGTAGTCAGGGAAGAGGTAAAAATTGGTAAAAATTGGTTTACAAGAAATTTACTACACACCAGGCACTTCAGCAACAGTTTGATAAGTAATGCTTCATTTAACTTTCACAATAACCCTATGAAAAGAGGAGTTAACCCATTCCAAATACACTTTTATCACATTTAACCATTTCTGAAATAAAATAAGAGGAAGCGTGACATCATAAATAATTGTCATCACTTATTTTCCTTCTCAAAATAATAAATTTATAATCAAATGGCATTTCAGATTTAATAGGAAATGGTATTATCCCTGTTTTATACTCAAGGATGCCAGAGCGCAGACAGGGGAAGTCAAGGAGGCCATGACACCCAAACTGGATCTCAGATTCAACTGACTGTAAGCCCCTGCAGGCCAGTTTGCACCACCAAACCCAGTTCTTGCCCATGTCAAAAGTGACTCAAATTAAAAGAAACTCAGTGGTGCAACTCTCTCCAAGTTCCTGAGTTCTGGAAATTTAAAAACAAAACCACTCTGCAATTTATAACATATCTACTATTTCTGGAGCACATCCTACCACCCAAGCAAAACACCAAGCTCTCTGCAGATACTATCTCATTTACTTCTCCTAAAAAACCAAACACTTTATTTTTTATTATAAGGCTGAGTAAGAGAGTATGTTCCTCTTTTAAATTTGTATCAAATTCATACAGAGACTGTAAAATAACTAGAACATGCTAATTTAATATGTAAAGCAGTGTTCTCTTTCCCCCATCTCTTTTAACAACTTGCAGCAACTTCTAACTATTTCTGACTTTAATTCTCCTAGCAAGTATGACACTACCCTTATGGCAGAAAGTGAAGAAGAACTAAAGAGCCTCTTGATGAAAATGAAAAAGGAGAGTGAAAAAGCTGGCTTAAAGCTCAACATTCAGAAAACTAAGATCATGGCATCCGGTCCCATCACTTCATGGCAAATAGATGGGGAAACAGTGGAAACAGTGGCTGACTTTATATTTTGGGGCTCCCAAATCACAGCAGATGGTGATTGCAGCCACGAAATTAAAAGATGCTTACTCCTTGGAAGGAAAGTTATGACCAACCTAGACAGCATATTAGAAAGCAGAGACATTACTTTGCCAACAAAGGTCCATCTAGTCAGGGCTATGGTTTTTCCAGTGGTCATGTACGGATGTGAGAGTTGGACTAAAAAGAAAGCTGAGCACTGAAGAATTGATGCTTTTGAACTGTGGTGTTGGAGAAGACTCTTGAGAGTCCCTTGGACTGCAAGGAAGTCCAACCAGTCCATTCTAAAGGAGATGAGTCCTGGGTGTTCATTGGAAGGACTGATGTTGAAGCTAAAACTCCAATACTTTGGCCACCTGATGCAAACAGCTGACTCATTGGAAAAGACCCTGATGCTAGGAAAGACTGAGGGCAGGAGAAGAAGGGGACAACAGAGGTTGAGATGGTTGGATGGCATCACCAACTCAATGGACATGGGTTTGGGTGGACTCTGGGAGTTGGTGATAGACAAGAAGGTCTGGCGTGCTGCGGTTCATGAGATCGCAAAGAGTTGGACATGACTGAGTGACTGAACTGACTGACTGAAGTACCCCCTAAAATATAAATAATTTACTTATACCCTCTTTCCTTGGTCTAGAACTTGAAGATACTATCTACCTACTATGAAAGATGAGAAATTGGTTTATCTTATTGTCTTTTCCTCCTCTCATTCTAAAATTTATAGCTATTAATTTTTGATTGGTAACTTTGGTACTTAAAAATGTACACTTAGAGGTTACCAGTGACTGAGGAAAGGGGATAGAGGAGAGTTACTGTTTAGTGGGTACAATGTTTTAGTCCAGGATGATGAGAAATTCCAGAATGGATAGTGGTGATGGTTGCACAATAATATAAATGCATTTAATATCACTGATGTGTACACTAAAAATCGTTAAAACTGAAAATGTTATGTATATTTTATCACAATTTTAAGAGTCAAATTCACAGCATTTTTTTAAAAATATACTTTATATTATAATGATTCCCATTCTACAGAAGTATGAAGATCAAAAATTAATAGACTTAAAATGAAGCTTTCTCTGACTCTGACTCCTGACCCATTCCTGCTGAGCAGAGAACCTATACATTATTGTGCATTCAGTTAGAAGTTTTCTTGAGGGACTTTGTTCCTGGCGCTGTCCTAGGTGCTGGGGAGAGTGTAGGTAGTGGAAGGACAAAAGATGAGGTTGCACTGCTCCCAGAAGCTCACCTTAAACAATGCACGCACCTCCTGGTCCTCATTCTCCAGCGCCCAGAGCCGCCTCCTGGCTGCTTCTTGCAAGGGGCCATTTACACACCTTCTGGAGCGGCTCTTCACACTGAAGGAGAGTGTCAGATCTTAAAGAGAATAGAGGGAGAAAGATCAGGATGGAAATGTAGTAATAGGGAAGAAAGAATTAGGTAACCCCCAATGATTCCCACATCCACTCCCTAAAGTGACGGTCTCATCAATTAGAGATTGTTAAGTAATTGTTAAGTAATCTTAACAATTCTCTGAGCACATTCTTGAAACTTCTCCCCCCTCAAAAAAAAACAAAAAACAAAAAATGGTGAAGCCCAGAATGTCCTAGAATCTCAGGAACTGCTACAGTTGGGTTGGTTATTTCTGTTTGTACAGGGTATATTCCTAGCTGGCTGGCCCTGAGGGAACAGTACCACAAAGAATCAGCTAAAACATATATTTCCTCCTGTGGATGATTTGTGAAAGTTTCCAAAGAATATGAAATTTATCTGTATTTATGGAAGAGTATTTATATGTCAGATTTATGATATGTAATAAAGTACTTTATGCATTATACATTGCTGTTGTTGTGTCTGACTCTTTTGCAACTCCATGGAGTTGCACCAGCCTCCTGCAGCCCACAAGGTTCCTCTGTCCATGGCATTTCCCAGACAAGAGTACTGGAATGGGCTGCCATTTCCTTCTCCAGAGGATCTTCCCAACCCAAGGATTGAACCCACATCTCTTGCATTGCAAGCTGATTCTTTACCACTAAGTCACCAGGGAAGCCCATGCATTATACCTATACACATGTATTTCCTCTAACACGCTTCTTTCTGATAATGCATTTATTGTTTGTCAGGATAAATGGTTAATATATTATAACCTATCTTTAATATCTTCAAAATGCACATTCATTCAAACCAACACTCTGAACAGAAGCTGTTTTAGGTGCTAGGATACAGTGGGAACAAAATAAACATGGTCCTGCTCTCATGGAGCTTGTGTTCTTGGCAAGTAACCAATTCTGTGCACACAATAATTTCAGATGGAGAAAAGGGGTATGAGTAAAAAAATGTTAATAGGGTAAAGAGACAGAGTGATGGAGCTTTTGGAGAGTGGATAGTGCTGTCGTGAAAGGCCACACTGAGGAGGTTCATCATTATAACTGCACTTTGCCATGTGTCTTCTTTAGACAATAAGTAGCAATCCCATTAATAATTTTCAAACACAATGAACCATGAAGGCATCAACTGGATAAGCACAGAGGTTTGTCCTCTAGCCTTAACTTGCCAGGGCTTCTGCAAATTCCTGAACACATTAAAGATAGTCCTTGTCATGCTCGCCTGAGCACACAGGCAGCCTGAACTTCTATCTTTATAAAGGCTTGTCTCTAACGCAGAAGTTGCGGGAATGCTGTGGCTGCAGGCCAGCTCCAACACAATACCCACTGACCTGACATCGGCGAGAGCTTCAGGTGGATGTTTATTCCACTCCGCTCCTCCCTGGCCTGTGTTCTAATCTCATGCAAGTCCTCCATCTTCAGCAGTCCAGGTCCAATGTTCATCTGGTAGCCTCACTGAACACTGATCTCTGGGAGGAGGTAAAGCCCAGGGAGGAGGAGTCACACAGACTTGGGCTCAAGGCTTGGCTCTGCCTTTGTTAACTGTGCCACCCTGAGCAGTTAATTACCTCTCTACACTTGACTTTTCTCATTAGCTGAAGAGCTTTTACAGTACAATCCCACAGAATTTTTAAGAGGCTTACTAAATGAGATTATGTGCATAAAGCATTCTGTTCAGTATTGGGTACATACTAAACATTCAACAAACACATTAAGCATTAACTGTTGTCCGTCACAAACCCCCATCCCTACCCTAGTACTCCAGCAGTTTCTGCTCACTGCCCTCATCATGTTACACTGTAATTAACCTTGACACTAACTGATTCTGTGATTTCTTTTCACTAAACTTCTTGTCCTTCCAAAGCCTGATCCACACTCCTCTCCAGAAACTCCCCCAGAAAAGCTCCTGATAAGTGATGGCCCCTTCAAAGTGAATCTCCTTGCCATGCACTTGAGTTCATGGTTATGGAACTCAAAAGACCTGTATTTAAACAAGCAGACTGCTTTTGGATCTCAACCAGTGAGAGCTGATACTCAGAGCAACACCTCTAGGCCAATGTGGGATCCTACAGTGCCCACTGAGGACAAGGGAATAAATCAGGTTCACTCTACTTTTAGTGCAAAGTACATTTTGTCACTTCTTTAATCTTTCTGAAAACTAGCGGTTTAATCGTGATAATGTATCTGATTGACTGTCTGTGACTCTTCCTCATGAAGAAGAGGTTGGCAGTTGGAGCTGAGTCTCCCCTTCCCACACTATGACCTTCTTGGAAACAGCATCATGGCAGAAAATGCTGAAAGATGGACAAGTTCTGGCTCAGGAGGTTAAGTTTCACCTACACGTACCCTTTGTTCACTTGCCTTCATTCACTGATAGGATAAAATGCTGACTCCACTGTGTTCATGAAACAACAGATGGTTGGCGATTCAGCTTTTTCAGAGATGGCCCAAGCTGACAGACAGATAAGCAGATTGACAGAACAGCAAAAAAATAGAGGGCAAGGTTTTTTCATAGTCAACAAAGAAGCTTGACAGAATTTAAAATGGGGGAAAGAATGTGGCATGACATTATACACTATCTGTTTACATAGTACATATCCTTTGAAACATTCATACTGCGGATCTTTTTTGACAAATCTTGATTTTGTATGCTGTAGAGAAGTACATGTTTGGGAAACAACAGGGCATTATGGTTACAAACAAGGACCGGGGATTGAATCCCTTTCTCCTCGTGTATTAACTGTGTGGCACTGGGGAACTTACCACACTCTGTGAGTCTCTGTTTGCCACCTTTGAAATGCAGAATGTGGTGCCACCTCCTAGAAGTGAGTATGTGAGGATGAGAAGTAGATGCAGGCATGACTTAGCATGTGCTTTGTACGTGAGTTGCCATTAAAAACGGTACCTGTTACTGGATAATAGAAACTGGGTTTTCCCCAGGTTTATCCTCAGAATTTCCAGTACAAGGTTCAGCTCAGGTATACCTCTCTCTCTGAGGATGGTTGTCTTTGCCAGTTTCATTAAAGTCTCTTAAGGATAACATTGTGAAAAATATGTATTAAGAAAAAGATTTTTTCTACTTTAATTTCAAAATCTTTTTTTTCCCTTCTGAAAGAATCATTCAGACACCCTTCTGCTCAACCAATCTCATCCCACATACTCAACCCTTTATTCCTTTATATATTTAATAACCTCTGTATAAGGTGGTATATAGAAGACAAACAAGACCTCCATGGACTTATTCAATCATTCATGTATTTATTTACCAAACATTTTCTGAGCACCAGTTACACATGTACAAACAACTCTTTTAGGTACTATGCTACTGCTAAGTCGCTTCAGTCATATCCGACTCTGTGTGACCCCATAGACAGCAGCCCACCAGGCTCTCGGTCCCTGGGATTCTCCAGGCAAGAACACTGGAGTGGGTTGCCATTTCCTTCTCCAATGCATGAGAGTGAAAAGTGAAAGTGAAGTCGCTCAGTCGTGTCCGACTCCTAGCGACCCCATGGACTGCAGCCTACCAGGCCCCTCTGTCCATGGGATTTTCCAGGCAAGAGTACTGGAGTGGGTTGCCATACTATGTAGAACACTTAATTATTCAAAAAATTGCACCTTCCCTTCAGCACCTTAAAATCTACTTGGTGATATATACTTTATTTAATACAGCAAATATGTATAGAGCTCCTAATATGTACCAGGTTGTGAAAAGCTTTCAGAGTCAGCTGAGTGGTTTAGCTTTAATCACACAGACAATGAAGAGCAGTGGAATATTTGTGGGCAAGTGAATATCATAGTCAAGGTCATGCTTACAAAGATGTATTTAATGGTGGTGCCCAGGAAGGATCAGAGGGAGGGAACTTGAAGATGAGACTGTTAAGGGGGTTACTGTAACCCCCTTTTTTTTCATTCTACATGAAAAATATTTTTAAATATTTTTAAATAAGTTTTGTCTTTGGGGTTTAGATACCTGGAATCATGTTCTGTGGCAGGAAACATTTTTCCTTATTTTCAGATGAGGATATAAATTCACTCGATATGGTTGGATCCTTGGAAGAAGTATCTTTACCTGGAGAAGATCAAATGAAAGGTCATTTGTGAGAGTGTAAGTAAGCCATAAGCAAGGGTTACAAGTTTTTGTCAGAAATCATTCTTTTCTCCAGGCTGGTGGTCCAGAAGAATTCTAATTATTATCACTTTTGCCTTAGAATTATTTAGTTCTCAACTAAAGCATGCTATCCTAATGCTACAGCAGCCTGGATATCTCCACTATATTTAAAAAAGGGGAAATAAAAAAAAAAAAAAAACAGATTTCCCACCTACAGGTCAGAGTGAGTCCCATGGCTTACGTGTTCAATATACGCTGGGCCTACAAGGTCATAACAAATCTGACTACAGCAAGGTGAATAATGGAAATGCTGGAGCAGAGCAATTGAGAGTAACATCCTGAGGGAGGTAACTAGGGCATGGTTGTAATGGCCCTGACATCTATGATTGGCCCCAAACTATCCTTCTGTCTGCCCACTATACAGACTTCTGTATGGCAGGGGTCCCCAACCTCTAGGATCTAATGCCTACTGATCTGAGGTGGAGTTGATGTAATAATAATAGAAATACAGTGCACAATAAATGTAATATGCTGGAATCATCCTAAAACCATTTCCCACCCCCAGTCACTGGAAAAAACTGTCTTCCACAAAATCAGTCCCTAGTGCCAAAAAGGTTGGAGACCGTTGCTGTATGGGATTTTTTTTCCTCCTCAGTCTTTGCAGCTGTAAAACCAGAATGAAAAAGAGAAGATCATAGCACATACTAGGGTTAAGGAGGAGGCTATTTTGATGGCACAGAGTTGAAAAGAGAAGAAAAGTGCAGTTATAAAGCACAAGGCAGTAGATTAAAAAAAAACAGAAGGGAAATTTGAAAGTATTGACATGGAATGTGGGCCTCTTTCATGTATCCTCAAAATACAACAAAAGAACTCAAGTTCTTAACCCACTATTGTTGGTTGCTCTGTTCTTTTGAACATGACACTGCTCAAGGACTCTACCATGGGGTCAGAATATTATCAAGCAATACCTGACACTGGAAATAGGGATTAGGAATCTGGGCTCAGCTACTAATTGTCAGTCAGTCATCTAATCCATCCAACTTCTTCATTTGTAAAATGCTGGTGGATCAAAGTCAAGCAGATCTATTAGGTTAGCATTCTGGACCTGTGCTTCAGGCAGTCCAAGAGTGATAAGGAATGAAGTAATCACGCACCATCCAATCATGGCTGGTTAACCTTGAACCCAAATCCTCATATTGCTGCCAGAAGTCTGCCTTCTTCCATGCCTGTTCAGTGGGATTTTGATCCCAAGCTGAGGATCTTCCATTTTTTCATAGCAGGAACAGTTAGCACTTTTTTAGGGTAATGAACAGGGAGAATGAAATGAATTTAGGCTTGAATGTGCTGAAGGCGGGGTCATTAGCTCACAGCTTTTCATGTAGCAATCTTGTTAGTGCTGAAATTAGGCAGCTTACCTGGAAGCCAACAGTAATGAGCTATAGTCTACCAAGATCATTTTGTAGTTCTGCCCCCAGGAACCAAAGTAACTGCAGCAGAAAAGTTTCTGGCTTGAGAATCATGAGAGATGAGTTTGCACAAATCAGATTCTCCCATACATTGGTTAAGTGACACTGGTCAGGATATTTCATTTGTCCATTTTTTTCAGATTTCACTTTTCCCGATTATAGGTGAAGGCTTGATCTGAGTGCTTTTCAACCCTGTCTACCTATTTAAGTCACCCAACTGGCTTTTGAAAAAACTGACTTTTTAAAATATCAGTGCCTAGGCCTCATCTCCAAAAATGTTAATTTATGTCCTTCATCATGCTACCCAGTCACACGTACTTTTCTTTTCTCTTCCTTTCCTTTGATTTCTCTCTTTTTTTCTTCCCCCTCTCCCAGGAAGAGCAGTGCTCCACCCCACCGCGAGGTCAGCCCACCCCTCATCCTCTGTGCGCTTTGGAGGGGCGGAGGCTGGGAGGTCCAGTGCCCCTAGGCTCGCTCTCGAATGGCTAGAGAAGGCTTTCTGACTCAGGGAGCGTCGTCCTCCACCCATCGTCTCCCCACTGGGCCCACGGAGGCACTTCAAGGGAGGCCAGTTCTCTTTTGGCTGGGGAAGGGCTGCGAGGAGGGGGTTCCTGAGGCAAGATAAGCGAAACGTCCATGAGGCCTCAGACTCCTCCATTTACCTCACAAGGAGCTGAAATGTCTCACAGAGGCTCCGCTTCGCCTCGCCGGACCCTCCATGGTCGCTCAAACTCCCCCGTGCAACCCCGGAGAAGGGAGAATACGAGGGCCAAGTCAGTCCTCACAGCACACAGTGAGGACAACCACCACGAGGCACGTTGCCTCCCTTATCATCTCGACACTCCAAGACAGCTATTCAACGAGATGCACCACCTCAGGGGGGACCCCAGGGGCTCGCTGGGAACTGAAAGCTTCACCCGCTGAGGGAAAAACTGGAGCGCTCCAGGGGCACCGCAAGGGCAGATGGGATATTCACGCACAGAGAGGCTAGCACGGCGCGACGCCTCGCGAGACCCTCCGGGAAAGCGAGGTGAGAATGTCCGCGCTGCGTCTGAGCACCCGGCCCCGCCGATGCCCTGAGACAGAGGGGCAGGAGACCCAGATGGGACGTGATTCACACAGCACCTGCCGTACACACACCACCAACAGGCAGGAAGGGGAGATGAGGGGCCCGGGCAAATGAGAAGAGTGGTCCTGTTGCCTTGAACGTCTGTTCCTTGTCAGGTGCTGCTTAAGCCGAGACAGGAAGAGCGCGACGTCACCACATCGATGCAGGTATTTTTCTTAAGTTCCCCAAATGATTCTGATTTGAGTCAGTAAGAACCACATATCTGCATGAGGTTTTCAAACTTTAATGAATCACCTGGGCTATTGATAAACTGCCCGAGTGGCTCAGACGGTAAAGAATCTGCCTACCATGCAGGAGACCCTGTTTCCATCCCTGGGTCAGGAAGATTTTCTGGAGAACGGAATGACTACCCACTCCGGTATTCTTGCCTGGAGAATCCCATGGACAGAGGAATCTGCCCGGCTACAGTCCCAAAGGGTCAGATGCGACTGAGCGGGTAACACTTATCAGCACTCATTGATAAAGCAGATTCTGCCTCAGTAGTTGCAAGCTTGAGATTCTGCATTTCTAATATGCTCCCAGGTAATAATCCTGCAGGTCCTAGAATCACTTTGAGTGGCAGCCTGGTTCCCTACTCTAGGATAGAGTTTGAAAACTGGTATACCAGAGGCCACGGGCCATAAAAACCCACCAACATTTTTCTTTTCTTTTTTTTCCTCTACACTGTGCACTTTTAAGATTTAAATTGCTCTACATCATTTAGAAGTCAGGATGTTTTACATAACCCAGATGCTTGGCTTTGCTTTGAATACTGGAAGAACTATAGTCTGGGGCCCTCATGCTCATCTGGCAACAGTCAGCTGGCACTGAGTGGTTGCTGCCACCTCTACGGGGCATTTGTTCTCTGGCCATCATGGTCCCCAGAAATGCCAGCTCACTTATTTACACCTAGTCCTGGCAAGCTTTGTGTGTCCATGAGAAGAGACAGTTGCCTAAGGACCGTGAGAGTCTGTGGCATGATCCCATCTTGAATAAGGAAGTTCAGGATGTTGACCTCAGTTTGGGGGAGAAGGCAGGGCGCACAGCTCTTAAAGAACATGTGAGGTATAGAGAAGAAAAATCACAGTTTTCCAGAATGTGATTTGTGGATGATCTGCATCAGAATTATTTAGGTGCTTGTTTTTTAAAAGATACCAAAAAAACTTGGAGCGAAATATAGAAGAGTATTTGCATGACTTGGGGTAGCTAGCGATTTTCTAAACAGAGTGGGAAAGGTTGTTGGAATTGTTGTTCAGTTGCTAAGCCGTGTTGGACTGTTTGTGACCCCATGGACTGCAGTACGCCACACTTCTCTGACCTACGTTATTTCCCAGATATTGCCCAGTTCATGTCCACTTAGTTGGTGATGCTCGCAACCATCTCATCCTCTGTTGCTCCCTTCTTTTCCTGCCCTCATTCCTTCCCAGCATCAGGGTCTTTTCCAATGAGTTGGCTCTTTGCATCAGGTGGCCAAAGTATTAGAGCTTCAGCTTCAGCATCAGTCCCTCCAAAGAATATTTAGGGTGTGTTTCTTTTAGGATTCACTGGTTTGATCTCCTTGCGGTCCAAGGGACTCGAGTCTTATCCAAAAAAAAGAGCCTTCTCCAGCACCATAGTTCAAAAGCATCAGTTCTTTGGCGCTCAGCCTTCTTTATGGTCCAACTCTCACACCCATACATGACTGCCTGAAAACACATAGCTTTGACTATACGGACCTTTGTCAGCAAAGTGATATCTCTGCTTTTTAATACTCTGTCTAGGTCTATCATAGCTTTACTTCCAAGGAGCAAGTGTCTTTTAATTTCATGGCTGCAGTCACAGTCTGTGGTGATTTGGAAGTCCAAGAAAATAAAATCTGCTACTGTTTCCACTTTTTCCCCATCTATTTGCCATGAAGTGATGGGACCGGATACCATGATCTTAGTTTTCTTGAATGTTGAGTTTTAGGGCCAGCTTTTTCACTCTTGTCTTTCACCTTCATCAAGAAGCTCTTTAGTTCCTCTTCACATTCTGCCATTAGGGTGGTGTCATCTGCATATCTGAAGTTGTTGTTATTTCTACTGGCAATCTTGATCCCAGCCTGTGCTTCATCCAGCCCAGTATTTCACATGATGTACTGTGCATAGAAGTTAAATAAGCAAGATGACAATATACAGCCTTGATGTACTCCTTTCCCAATTTCGAACCAATCCGTTGTTCCATGTCCAATTTTAACTATTACTTCTTGACCTGCATACAGGTTTCTCAGGAGGCAGGTCAGGTGATCTGGTATTCCATATCTTGAAGAATTTTCCACAGTTTGTTGTAATCCACACAGTCAAAGGCTTTAGCATAGTCGATCAAGCAGAAGTAGATGTTTTTCTGGAATTCTCTTGCTTTTTCTATGATTCGACAGATATTGGCAATTTGATCTCTGGTTCCTCTGCCTTTTCTAAATCCAGCTTGTACATCTGGAAGTTCTTGGTTCATGTACCATTGAAACCTAGCTTGAAGGTTTTTGAGCATTACCTTGCTAGCTTGTGAAAGTGAAGTCGCTCAATCGTGCCCGACTCTTTTCGACCACATAGACTATACAGTCCATGGAATTTTCCAGGCCAAAATACTGGAGTGGGTAGCCATTCCCTTCTCCAGGGGATCTTTCCAACCCAGGGATCAAACCCAGGAATCCCACATTGCAGGAGGATTCTTTACCAGCTGAGCCACCAGGGAAACCTTGGTAAAATCAGGGAAGCATATGAAATCACATGGGAGGCATGTGAAATCAGCCTAATAGTTGAATATCCTTTGGCATTGCCCTTCTTCATGGTTAGAATGAAAACTGACCTTTTCCAGTCCTGTGGCCATTGCTGAGTTTTTCAAATGTGCTGGCATATTGAGTGCAGCACTTTAACTGCATCATCTTTTAGGTTTTCAAATAGCTCAGCTGGAATCAGTTAAAATCATTTAAATACTTTGATCCAGACATACTTGAAACAAATAATCCCTGGACTTTTCATTTGTGAATCAATAAATTACTTTCTGGAAGCTAGTTTTATTTTTATTATTGGTCAGAGAAAATTACCAATGCTTAGTTCAAAAAAACCTGCCAAACTGCTTTCCAAAGTTGCTGTACCTTTTGCATTCCCATCAGCTACACATGAAAGTTCCTGTTTCTCCACATCCACACCACTTTAGTATCAGTCTTCTTAATTGTAGTCATTCTAGTAGGTGTGTGGTTTTATCTCATTTTAATTTACACTTTCCTAATAACTAATGAGGGATTCCCAGATGGCACTAGTGGTAAAGAGTCTGCCTACCAATGCAGGAGATGCAAGAGACTTGGGTTCAATTCCTGGGTTAGGAAGATTCCCTGGAGAAGAGAATGGCAACCCACTCCAGTATTCTCACCTGTAAAATTCCACGGACAGGGAAGCCTGGTGGGACTACAGTCCATGGGGTCACAAAGAGTCAGACATAACTGAGCACAGCTAATGATGCTGAGCGTTTTTCACATGTATGGTTTCCATCCCTATATTTTCTGAATGAAACTCTCTGAAAATTTGTATTGGATTATTTATTTTCTCATTACTGAGTTATAAGTTTTTTTTTTCTATTCTGGATACAAGTATTAGATATGTAATTTACAAATACTATCTCCCAGTCTATGGCTCCCTCTTTATTTTGTTGGTAGATTTATATAGGTGGTAGAAAAATGGGATTACTGGTAAAGAGATCAGCAGGACAGGAGCAAATGTTTGCATGCACATGAGCTGACAACATACTGGAGAGGTCAGGATGGTGGAGCTAAAATTGATAAATATGGTAGGGTCAGGATAAGGAGAACATTATAAAGAAGTCAAAGGAATTTAGAATGGATATAGCAAGCAATATGGAGCTATGGAACATTCTTGAGCATGGGTGTGGCAAAACAAAAGTGGAAATTCTACCTGGGATGGCACTGAAAGGACAGGGAGAGGCAAGAAAGAGAGGCAGGGAGCATAGCTGAAAACTGTGTGACAGTCCACAGTGTGAGAGAGAATGTGGACTGTGATCTTGGCAAATGAGGAGACAGGGAATACAGTGAATAACACTGTATTTTAAAGTTAGAAAAGGGAAGGCATCTTGACATTTTAAATATGAGACATAAAAATGAGGAGAGGCAATAATTACAGAAAATGAATATTTGAAAGGAACAGAGATCACTGAATTCCACTCCTAATTTTACTGTTGAGAAACTAAGGCCCAGAGAGAAGTAGTGATTTTACCAGAGTCATACAGAGTCAGAGGCCATCCAGATTATGGGTGTAGATCTTGCCGGTTCCACTACATAAACCCAACCTCAGAACACTGAAGTCTAAGGTCTCCAACTCAGGAGATATTTCAGTCACAGAAACTTGCTGGAAATGAGAATATACTCCCACTTCTCTCTCAGTCTCTCCTTGGGCCCACTTGTTCACCACCACTCCCAAATTTAAGAAAACTAAACAGTAAAGATTTCCCTGCATGCTTTTTTTCTCCACACACATTTTATTTCTTTGACTTGACAAGCATACCACCGGCAGTTTTTATGATGTGAACCGACATTGTCCTTGTTGCGACAAATATCAAATTAGAATTACAGCTATGTTTATCCACATGAATGTATCTTAGATCATAGTTTAGTAGTGTTAGTCCTTTAGTCATGTCCGACTCTTTGTGACCCTATGGACTGTAGCCCACAAGGCTCCTCTGTACATCTCCAGGCAAAAATACTGAAATGGGTTGCTATTCCCTTTCTCCAGGGGATCTTCCCGACCTGGGGATCAAACCTGAATCTTCTGCATTGCAGGCAGATTCTTTACCATCTGAGCCACCAGGGAAGCCCATCTTAGATCATAGTGTTGAATTATTAAAAAAAAAAAAAAAAAGGCTGCATAATAATATCACTTTACGTTAAAAAATCTTAATAATAAATTCTTTACAAGATTCAATTCAGTTCAGTTCAGTCACTCAGTTGTGTCCAACTCTTTGCAACCCCATGGACTGCAGCACGCCAGGCCTCCCTGTCCATCACCAACTCCCGGAGTTTACCCAAGCTCATGTCCATTGAGTCAGTGATGTCATCCAACCATCTCATCTTCTCTTGTCCCCTTCTCCTCCTGCCTTCAATCTTTCCCAGCATCAGGGTCTTTTCAAATGAGTCAGCTCTTCACATCAGGTGGCCAAAGTATTGGAGTTTCGGCCTCAACATCAGTCCTTCCAATGAACACTCGTGAGTATACAGATATGCAGTGAGGGCACAGAACCACTGAATTCATGAATGTGATTAGTTTGGGGGAGGGAGAGTGAGGAGTAAGATTGGGAAAAACTACCAGGGGACTCTAACTGTATCTGTAATCTTTTATTTTTCCAAAAAGTAAAAGAAAGAAATAAAGAAGCTCTGAAGCTAATAGGACATAAAGTAGAAAGTTGCATAATGTTCTCATATTATCTATTATCAGTATATTCAAAATGTCTCAAGTTTGTTAAAGCTCAAATGTGAATCATGATTTACTATTGTCAGCATTCATCCCTCCATCTCTTATAATTCTACTGATGATTCATATTTACCAACAAAGGTTGAAAGGAAAGTTACAAACAACAGCAATCAATGTAGGCAAATGTATCTCTCCCACATCCTCTGTATAAGGGTATAAATCTGCCAGATCTCTTCAAGATAGTGTTGAAAGATAAGGCGGCAGTGCTAGAAGCTTTTAGGCCAACAAATCTTGACATGAGCTTGCTCTGTGATCTTAACTAAGCAACTGTGGTTTAACAGTGGCAAGAATTTCCAGGGGTCCAGAAGTCAGAAATAATGGCAGTTACCAGAAACCTACCCCCTGCCCATGTCCAAAGTAAGAAGCATCATGGGAACAAACGCTGCAGGCAGAGTCCATGTGTGAGAATACAGCACACCTGGGGGGCGTCAGGAAGAGTGTTTTTCATTTTGTCACTCCACTGCAGACCAGCTGGGCAGCGGTCCAGGGCATAGTGCTATCAGGCCTTCTCCTTTCCTGCCTCCCTAACCCCTGAGGACTGTTGGTCCTAACTGTTTACTCCCACTGAAACAGACACAATGGCAGAAGCAGCCGAAGAAAGAGGAGCACCGACTCCTACTCCAGTGGAGTCAGGCATAGGAGAAGGGATGTTGGAGTGGTCCTTATTAGTTAACAAAACAGCCGGCAATTAGTGCTGCTGCTGCTGCTGCTAAGTCATTTCAGTCGTGTCCAACTCTGTGTGACCCCATAGATGGCAGCCCACCAGGCTTCCCCATCCCTGGGATTCTCCAGGCAAGAACACTGGAGTGGGTTGCCATTTCCTTCTCCAATGCATGAAAGTGAAAAGTGAAAGTGAAGTCACTCAGTCGTGTCTGACCCTACCAGGATCCTCCATCCATGGGATTTTCCAGGCAATTACTGAGCGGCTATCAAAAGCCAGACCCTGCTAAATCCATGAGATGAATTATCTGATTTAATCTTCACAAAAACTCTGTGTGACAGATACTATCATTATATTCATTTTAGAGACAGGAAAACTGAGGTTCAAAGAATATAAGAGACTTGCCAAACTCACATACTATTAAGTCACTCTAGCTTGTGTACCTTGTTCCCGTTCTCTAGGATAAATAGGGGAACCTAGAAGGGGATGTTTACAACAACTGACCTCAGACCTACAATACCATATCATCCTCCCCAGGGAAAGGCCCTGACAAGTACAGAAAACTGGGGAGATGGCATGAAAAGCCTCAATAGAAATAAATATCAGGCTGACTATTGGTGAAAAAGTGAATCCAGGATGCTAACCAATTGAACAGCAAAAATGTGGTGAAATAATAAGGTAATTGAATGATAGTGTCATAAGAACTTAAGATTGTTTTCCTCAGTGTTGGTTTGTTTCTTTCAAGCTGCAGAATTCTTTACATGAAATCTTGGGCTAAACAACAGGATGTCAAACAGAAGCAGGGTTATTCAGGCTGAAGCTGGGGGGTCAGGGACCAGGAGCAGAGCTCCCTAATTTACCTCCACAGGCTGAGTTTACAACCCCCTCATTTTATAGATGAGCAAAGGGAGACCTAGAGAGAGAGCGTGATATGCCAGAGTCATAGAGATGTGATTAATGTGCCTTGTTTTATTTACTGGGCTTAATTAACTGTGTCAGGTTGTTTTAACTGTTTTTCATGTAGACTTAATCCCTACCACAACACTTTATAAGGAAAGCATAATTATATCATAAAATCTGCAAATGAGAAAACTGAAACACAGAAAGGTTAATAAATAAATTGCTCAAGGCAAATCAAAGAACCAAGACCTTGTCTGGCAAATCCAGACAAGACCTAACCTCAAAGACTGGGTGATTAACTGTGAGGATGCCTAAGAGGAGATAAACCAAATCAGATCTAGAATGCAGCTCCCTGCCTTACAGACCAGTGGTCCTTCATATTCTTGCAGCTGCCATGCAATGTCTGCTCCCAAGGGGTACAAGGACAGCAGGATTTAGGGAGAGGGTCTGAAAAGCGTGTACATTTTAGACATTTGGAGAAGCAAAATGTTTTTTAGCTATAGGTCGTGCATTTAGTGCCAAGGGCATTATTTGGGGAATTTTTAAGTCTGGGTTACCTTTAGTGTGGGAGCCTCTCCCTGCTGGAGATACCAAGGTGCCTAGGCTGGAACTTCAAGCAGAGGAAGCAGAACATGGCTGCTTCAGATTTGCTTTAGGAACCTGTAGTGCCTTCCACCTAATCGAGCCCAGGTCACAAAACTACAGGGGGAAGTTATCTATCAGAGAGTAGAAAACCTTCGATAGAGGTTCTCCTGGGCTCCCCCTCCAAGGAAACATGGTGGTGCTCCAAGAAGACATGGAATCCTAACAAGTGTTAGGAATAATTTCTTGGTTTAATGCTCATTTGTCTTCCAAGAGAGTCCTCCCTCAATCCACACTCTTCCCACAGAGCCACAGCTGCTCCTGGTGAATGCCATACATGAGACCACTGGGCCTCACCTTGGTCTCCCTCTGAAAAGAAGCAAGGAGCTTGCATTAGGGTGCCCAGTGACCCCAGTCTGCCGGGGACTGTTTTGGTTTTAGCGCTGAATGCATCCTGGGAAAGCCCTGGTCCCAGTGAAACCAGCAGGGTTGGTCACTGTATGTCAAGCCTCAGATGACTTGACAGTTTCTTAGAGCAACAACTCTGAGTGACCTCAGTTTGACGTACACACACACACACACACACACACTGTAACAGGTAGGAGGCAGGAAACTGCCTGTTTTCCTCCAGTAACGTTAACCCTGACAAAAATAGGGTTGAGTGACTAAGGCCAAGTTTATGACCACTGCTGGTCCCCAGAGGAACCAACTGCCTGAGCTTTATTCCTGAACTGGGGCATCTTGGGAAAAAAGGAAGGAAGGGCTTAGTCACACCCTGGGAGTGGCAGCCAAAAGCAGCCTTCTCTCCTCCTAGAGTGAGCTCAAAGCCTCTTTCTTTAGGAAAAGTAGATGCTTCCCAGGTTTCACTCCCTTTTCACAATGTCAGAATGACAAATACTAAGTGAGGAAGAGGAAGGGAGGAGAAGAAGCCAGAAAGTGCAACCATCTCCCCATCTTGAGAAGAGTAGCTCCCCAACCCAGCAGATCCCTAAGCCTTCAGTGGACCCACCACCGCCTCAGGCATTCCGCAGGCCGGAGTCCCCCTTCCCCCCAGGAAACTCACCTGGGCCCCAGGACAGACTTGGCTCCCCAGGGATGCAGAAGCAGCCACCCATGTGTGCACCATCCTCCCCAGGCCGAGGCCCCTGGGAACACCAGCCAGAGGAGCACTGGGAGGAGACAGCCTCCCAGCGGTGTCCCTCCTCCCGCCTCCTCCCTGGCACACGAGGGACCAAGTCCCGCTCAAAGCACAATGCAGCCTTTGATATCCTGGCTGCGGCAGCAGGCCCAGGGAGGATGGGAGGGGCCACCCAGCCCTCAGGACCCATAGTCCTTGCACTGTCGGGCCTCTGACTGGGGAGCAGAGCTCCTCCCTGCCTCTCTGCAGATTGCTTCATGCCTATCAGGCTGTGGCACATTCCACACATTCTAGGATTGAGATACACAGTTTGGTTCTTGTGCGGGTGGACGGTGTGGGGGAGTGGCACAGGAGGAGGAGGCTGAGAGCATCTCAGGAATCAAGGCTGCTTCTGTTCTTTCTCCCTCCCTGACTGGCTTGGCCCACACTGATTCTCCTGCTGCTGGGAAAGTGCTCCCCACCCAGTCTCTCTCTGCAAACACCCCACCTTAGCTATTTGGGTGAAGCTGGAGCTGTGGGTACAGCATTTCACCTCACCCCCAGCCCTGGCTGCCAAAATCAGAAAGTCAGAAGAAATCCAAGAAGTCACCTGATGTAACCGAACATCTTACAGATGAGAGGTTGGAAGACCAAGTATGTTAAGGCTACAAATATGCACACAAAATGGATCACACCAGACCAAACTCTTTTCCATCTTGTTTAAGGAGTAGTCAGTCCTAAAGGAAATCAACCCTGAATATTCATTGGAAGGATTGGGGCTGAAGCTCCAACACTTTGGCCAACTCATTGTAAAAGACCCTGATGCTAGGAAAGATTGAGGGAAGAAGGAGAAGGTGGCTTACAGAGGATGAGATGGTTAGATGGCATCACCAACTCAATGGACATGAGTTTGAGCAAGCTCCCGGAGATGGTGAAGGACAGGGAAACCTGGCATGCTGCAGTCCATGGTGTCACAAAAAGTTGGACACAACTTAACAACAATAAGGAGCAGAGCAGTAGGATGTAGTTGAGACAGTATGGCTGAATTTCAGAAAACCTCCCATGGCATCTCCTAAGGAAGATGGAGAAAATATGGCCATATGCCAGTAACATTAGACAGAGGCATGACTGATCCAGCAACCAAGCTGAAGGATCATAAGTTACTTATTGTTTCCTTAATGCCTAGAGCAAAGGTCACTCCTGAGTGGTCCAAAGAGTGAGGAGGTGTGGCCTAGGGAAAGCAAGTAGTCCTGCTGTGCAGACTACTTGGAGGTTGAACTTGCAGCCAGTCACATGACCACTTCAAGGAGGGAGGTGGCCTGGTCCATTTTATATTCTGGGAGGAGCACTGGGAATACAACATGAAGGAGCACCTAGATATCAGTCTCACTGGAGTGATCAGGGGTGTCCATCACACACCCCAGCTCAGTCCCAGGTGACGGGTTCTCCACCATATCTCCAAAGTCTGACTTCAGTTTCAGTGCTAACCCATCTTGATTCCCAGTGACTGAATGTTCACTACGGGTTAAGCACTCATCATACATTACTTAATTTAAGTCCCATAACAACCCATAATATTAGCATTATCATCTTTATTTTGTAAGTGAGGAAGCTAACGCATGTATAACTTGCCGAAGGCCCCACCATTTATGTATGTCAGATTCAGGGCTTGAGCCAGATCTTGTTGATTCCACAGTCCAGGAGCTTTACTTTTCTAATATTCAGGATCTTTCCATGACTACAATGAGAAAGGATTTGGTGATCTGATGCTGAGCTCTCTGGAGCTTAGCTGACCACTTACAGAGGGCACAGGAGTGGACGCCTGGAGTGGGGCCAGGAATGCAGGGACACAGGGTTTCTCTGATCACAGAACTACCATGGAAGATGTTTTCTCTGCACAAATCAGTTTAAAGTATCCACTTCCCATAATGTGTCTCATATCTTTTCCCCTCACCAAAGCACAGTGTTTTACGTATGAATTGGGATGTTTTCTTGGGCCTAAGATAAAAGGGCAAGGATTTTTTTCAAAGCAACCACTCAGAACTTTGGGAGATATGTGAGAACTGGTGAAGAGAAACCATGGTATAATTTGCAAATGATGTCGAATGCTCAGACTTAGCATTTCTCCTTGACTTGGCTGAACACCATTTCTATACAGGTGCAACGATGAAGGTCAGAAATTATAAATGATCAAGACCAACCAATGAAAGGATCCCTAGGCCAGCTCAGAGAGGACAGCCTCAGGCAGTTGGTTGAGACACACATTTTGGCAAATCTGAACTAAATGGTCCATTTTGGAAAAAGTCATTGCTTCTCTTGAGATACAAGAAAGCGGTGTTCTGCTTATGGGAAGCTCAGATGAATTAGCCAGAACAAAGAGCTTTCCAGACAGAGAGCAGCAAGTACAAAGGCCCTAAGGCTGGAACTTGCCTAGAGAGCTAAAGGAAAAGCGTGTGTGGTTGGAGTCTCATGAGGCAGGGCAGAGTGTAGAGATGAAGGCCGATTGTGTAGGACTTTGAAGGCCATCTAAAGACTTCAGCTTTTACATTGACAGAGATAGGAGCCAAGGGAGGACACTAAATAGAGGTGTCACATGACTGACTTATGGTTATAAAGGGTCTCTCTGGCTGCTCCTTGGAAAATAGGCTGTAACTAGAATTCCAAGTATGCAACAATTGTAACATCCAGAAGAGAGATGATGATGGCTTGAACCAAGGTAATAGTAATGGACATTTTTGGATGAAGACTATATTAGTCAAAGTTCTCTAAGAGAAGCAAATCCACTAGGATATAGATGTGTGTGTGTGTGTGTGTGTGTGTGTGTGTGTAAGGAAGAAGGTACTATCCAGTCCAAGGACAAACCATTGCTAGGCTTCAGGCAATGAAGAACATGGCACAATGTTCCTCTGGTATGTGACCAGACATTCTGATTTATTATGAAAACCAGCCGCTCAGATTTTCAGGTATAGTTTCCAAATTTTTAAATGTTCACAAACTGATTCAGAACATTTTCCAAATCACTGTATGGTTGGGCCAATACTTCAGGGCAGATGTAGGTCACATCCAGCCTGAGACCAGCCAGTTTGCTACATCAGATGAAAAATTGAATTTTTCTCATAAAATTTACAATCTAGTTGGGTAATAAGATATGTACTTGGATATTAAAATTCACTGGAAGAACTGAAAGACCATCTTATAGGCAGAATTGTGGCCCCCAAAAGTGATATATTGGAGCCTTAGCCCCCAGTACATGAGAATGTGACTTTATTTGGAAATATGATTGTTGTAGATGTAATTATTTAGGTTCAAATAAGTTCATACTGGAGTAGGATAGGCCCCTAATCCAATATGAGTGGTTACCTTTTTTAAAAAACAAACAAAAACACCCTATGAAGCGATACACAGAAGGTAACAATGAATGGAGAAATTAGCATTCTGCAGCTGCAGGCCAGGGCACACCAAGGATTGTCAGAAACCACCAGAAGCACAGAAGGATTCTCCCCGCAGGTTGCAGAGGGAGCATGGCTGTGCAAATGCCTTGATTTGGGGCCTCTAGCCTCCAGAATTATGAGACACTAAGTTTCTGTTGTTTTAAGCCTCTCAGTTTGTGGTACTTTGTAAGGGCAGCCCAAGGAAACAAATGCAGATTACATGAGAGATAAGAACAACAGGCCACTTATTCAATCACATTATTCAGTGGACAAAAAATTATAGAGCATCCCACTAATCTAGGCTGTGATCTATGTTGTAAGGACACAGCAGTGAACAAAACAGACAAACGACTCTCCCTGGTGTAGCATACATTCTAATAAGGGAAAAAAGACAAGAAACAGAATAAATAAGTAATTTATGCAGTGTGTTGGACAGTGGACAGTGTTACAGAAAAAAAAAGTGGGGGGGGGAACCATCAGAGTAGAGGGGCTGCAGTTTTCCAAAGGGTGGAGAAAGAAATGGTCACTAAATGGCTGAGTCCCTTCTCTGTTCACCTGAAACTATCACAACATTGTTTATTAATTGGCTATACCCCGATACAAAATAAAATGTTAAAAAAAATATCTAGTTAAAAAAAAGAAATGGTCACTGAGAAGGTGACAGCTGAGTGACTTGGGGGGTGGAGGAGATCATGGGCATCCAGGAGAAGGCCTGCCAGGAAAAGGGAAGTGCCGGTGCAAAGGCCCTGAGGCAAGAGAGTACCCAGCATGCTAGGGGAAGAGCCAGGGAGAGTGTAACTTGAGCAGAGTAACAGTGGGGCAGGAAGCAGAGGGTACCTCCAAAGGAGTAATTAAATACAGTTTAAAGAAGGAGCTATTTACAAAAGTGTGGGCAGAGTTAGAGAAAACCAGCAAGGATGGTGAGGTACTGCAGGGCTAGGAAGATGAAGAAGCCATTAACATCCTGAAGGGAAGCCTGAAAGGACAAAAGGAAAGAGTCATTGTTGGAACCTAGCAAGAGCTGGCTGCAGGCCAAGGTTGATGACAGGCCCTGTGTTATTAATAGTGGAACACAGCTGTGGCCTAGCCAAGGCCATGTGCGCACATGGGCCAGAGGAATAATACTCCATCCTCTCACCTCCCAACTTCCACTGACTGAACACAACTTAAAACCAAAGTGTGAGAGAGCTGAGTTGAGGACACCTGTAGAGGCCAGCCTCCAAGGGGCCCAGAGCAGTGGAGAAACAGGTGGAGAGAGGATTCCAGAGGATAACTGAAGATTATCCAATACAAGGGGAGTGGTAACATCATCCTGCAGATGCAGGGCTTACTGGACCACTTTAAGGAGGTTGGCTTTCACTATAAGTGAAATGGCAGCCATTGCAGAGTTTTGAGCAGAGGAGTGACTTATGATCTGAAAGAAGCAGAGGAGCTATCGTGCTGCTGCTGCTGCTAAGTCGCTTCAGTCATGTCCGACTCTTCACAACCCCATGGACTACAGCCTACCAGGCTCCTCTATCCATGGGATTTTCCAGGCAAGAATACTGGAGTGGGGTGCCATCGCCTTCTCCGGGACCTATCATAGGCTACTGCAAAAATCCGAGCAAGAGGAGAGGGCAACTTGGGTCAAGGAGGTAGCAGTGAAGGTAGTGAGTGTGGTTGAGATTCCAGCTTATTTTGAAGGTAGAGGCAGAATTACCTGTGGATGAGATGCAGGCTGTGAGAGAAGGAAGGGTAAATCATGGCTCCCCATGTTTGGGCCTGAGCTCCTGCAAGAAGCAAGGTAGCCATGACCCGAGATGGGGTCCTGCAGGGGGAGTAAGCTTGGCTGAGTGGGTGGGTGGACAGGGTGAGAATGAAAAGTCTGTTCTCCATCTGCCTGAGGACCTTGAACAGGCAGGAGGGTACACAAGTCTGGAGTTCAAGGTAAAGGCCTCTACTGGAATCAATCATCAGTATACAGATATACTGGAGACATGAGAAGAAAGTTTGCATATCCTATTGATTAAAGCAAAGGAAGCCTCATGGAGGAAGTGGTGTGACTGAGGGCCTTGAAGGATTGAATTTTGACAGACAGACCTAAATGGGAAGAGAATCCCAGACTCAGGAAAAGCCATTAGCAAATGTGCTAGGATTGTCACTGAGGACAAGTTTAGGAAACAGTCATTCCATTTGAATGAGCCAGACTGATGCAGGGAGCCAAGTGTAAGCCTCTTAACTTCTGTTTCTTTCATCACTTATCTATTTATTCATTGAGCATTACTGGTCACCTACTTTAACAGCTATTTTTGTCATGGACATTAATAATAATAAATGCTTACTGAACTCTTATGCTCATGTGAAAAGTCCCCATTTAATCTTAACCCCCTACTTAAAGATCAGCAAACGAGGTCTGGGTGAGTCACCCCAGCTCACCACTGACAGAGCACAGCAGAGTCAGGGCTTGAGCCCAGGAGGGTGACTTCAGGGCCCTGGTCCTCACCACTCTGGTTAGTGCCTGAAGCTTTGCCAGGAGGACCGATCCCCGTCTGTGCCGTGTAGCCAGGAGGCTGTCAGAGGTGTAGATAGGCCACCACACCATGGGCAAGGTGATGCCCAGACTTCCCTCTGTGTGGGGTGAAAGCGAGCCCTTGCCAGGGGTCAGCTGAGCAACTGGCCCAGCAGCTCAGGGAGGAGGACTGGCTGCTGATCTGCTGACCAGGGCAGAGGTCACCATGCTGCCAGCTCTGACCTCACCCAGGACTGCTGACTGCTCTTTCCAAAACATCAGTTGCCTATTTCTTGGCTCCCACAGCCAACCCGGAGTCAAGGGCAGGCAACCGATCCCTCACCCTGGAAGGATAGCAGTGAAAAGTGTCCTTACAGTAACATGTCCACTCCCCAACCCCAGTTAAAGGTAAAGAAACTGAGTCCCATAAAAACTGAGTCATTTGTTCAATACTTTTAGACAATTTTGTGGCAAAGCCTATGTCAAAACTCAAACCTCAGAACTCTCAATTCATGCTTCCACAGAACATGACAGATTAATCAGTTCATGTTTCAAAATTAGGTTCCCTAGTGAGCAGGCTAGGATAAGATGGGGTGTGTGTGTGTGTGTGTGTGTGTGCAGTTGGACTGTGCATGCCAAGTACAAGCCCTAGGGCTTACACTCCCTACCACTCCCAAGGAAAAGAATTTCTCCTCAATCCAGCTTAAGAAAAATTCAGGTTTTTAGGAAATGGGAGAGGAAGGAGGAGCCCCGTCCATTCAGTGAGTCCATCTCAGATGTCTTTCTTGGGTGTCCAGGTGCCCACAGCCTATGCAGGTGCATGGCTGGAAATGGTGAGAAATGGAAGGAAGCTGAATGCCTGTCAATATGGAAGTGGTCTAATAATGACGGTGCATCTAGTCAGCAGTGAAAAAGCATGAAGCAGGTCTAGATAGAGGGTCAAGGGAAGACCCCTAAGATATATTATGAAGCAAAAACTAAAGAAACTTGTCCATAGTACATATGGTGTGGACCCATTTATGTACAGAAGCATACTGTATATGTGATTGAATGTATAAAGGGGTCACATCAGCCTGATGATGACAATTTGTTCATTTATTCCACAAATGCTCACAGAGCCCCCCGCCCCCCTCCAGCCCTCGGCTGGATGAGAGGATCAGCGTAGAGCGGGGCAGACAACATCCCTGCCTCTTGTAGCCAGGTGAAGAGGTAGGGGTAGGGGAAAAGGGACATGAAGTCTTTTTATTTATGTACTTCTGTGTTAAGGCAAGTTTTCCAGCTAGAATGTTTCATGGTCATAATAAATACAGAACGTAGGAGCAAAGAGAGGCAGAAAAGGAAGAGAAGGAGGAGGGGAGGTGTGTAGGTAAATACAATGTGTCAGGGGAGGTCGTGAGAGGGTGACTTTCAAGCTGTTGACACTCTGGCTCTGACTTGAGGAAGGGTCTCTCATACTGAGCACCACAGAAGGACAATATCAATTAGAGAATGCCAGACACAATGTCTGCAGCATCTTTGAAGTAAGAGGGCATATTCAAAGTCCTGTAACTTCCCACAGTTTCTTGCTGGCCTTCAGATGGCCTGTAGCTGGTTATAGCTCCAAGAAGAGGTAACTTTTTAATCCGAGGATCATCTTCTGGGGCTGTTGCCATGAAAATATTAATAGCTACACTGTCTTCTGGGAATGTAGTCTTGCAGACATGGCCTCCCTCCTCCCGCCTCCTCATGCTTCCACCTGACCAGTGACCTATTTAGAGGGCCCTCCCTGGTGCTGGGATCCATGACTAATGGCAGAGGAAGCAGAGCAAGCCTCTTCTTTTCTTGAAGGTGCCACATCTCTACTCAGTTTACCTGAGAGCAGATCGCACAGTCCGTTACATGGGTGCCCAGAGAGGCATGCCCCTCCCCACCCGAGCAACCCCAGTCCTGGGCTTGTCTTCTTTGAGCAGGAGAGCTAGGGAAACAAGCTATTGGCCAATAAGGTAACAGAAATTTCACCACCACTCTGTGTGTTTACATCGCAGTGATCAACTTGGATTTGTGGTTAGACAACCTAAGTTTAAATCCTGGCTTTTGCCATTTTCAAGATGTATATACTCTCTGGCATATTTCTTCCTTTGTAAATAGCAACAGCAACAATAATTATTATTATTATATGTAATAGTAATAATAATTAAATGGAGGTAACAAAAATGTTCTCCCTCACAAAGTGGTTGTGAGGATATAGAAAAGTGTTTATAGGTGTTTGTTTTTCACTTATGCAAATCTTGTGTGTGTGTGTGTGTGTGTGCACGCACATGCACACTTCCACACACACAGTCACAGTCCTATTAGTCCTGGGCATTTTCTCCATACATCTGGAGCTGGTAGGATTCTGAGAAGAAAGGGACATCCTAAGTGACCAAAATGTGCCTGGTAGCTGTGACAGAGACAAAATTCAGTTCCAAGTAAAACCATATCTGCCTGTCTTCAGAGATAATCAGAAAGATTCCTTTCTGTTACTTCAGGCAAAGGCATCCAGCCTAGGCTACCCTAGCTGCATTTCGGTCCTTACCTCTCCATTGGCTAACATTTTCAACAGAAAGGAATTTTTCAAGGTGTTTACTTAAGAAAGAAAGCAAAATCTCATGCTCAACTACTTTCATCATTATATTTGGCTTGTGATCTCAAGCACAAAGAAATGTGACTGTCTCTCTCCTTCTTTCTCTCTCTTTTCTGGTGTTTTCACTGATAAATTTCATCCGGTGACAGTCAGTCAGCCATGTCCCCTTCAGGGCTTTCCCCTCTTCCTTATGTAATGTAGCCTTGAGTCCCCACACCACTTAGGTCTTGCTCCTATGAAGACTTTGCCCAAGTTCCTCTGGAAGTAGGGTACCCAGATCTCCATCTAGTGTCCAATACGGCTTTGTAATCCGTATATGACTCTGAGGCATTGTTCCCTCCTTTGTTTCACTTACTGTACTTGTATTAATGAATCTCAAGTTTATGTTATCTTACTGAGTCAGGATACAGCTCATATTCTATTCACTTGGAAAGAGTTATCAAAATTCAGATGCCTAGATCTTGCCCAGACTCAGTGTATCATTGTCTCTGGACACAGAGTGATTGTAGGTCTCCTTTTAGATCCATTCCAAATGATTCTACTGTGCATTGAGATTTTGGTAAACAATGCTGCTAAGCTGCTAAGTCACTTCAGTCGTGTCCGACTCTGTGTGACCCCATAGACAGCAGCCCACCAGGCTCCCCCGTCCCTGGGATTCTCCAGGCAAGAACACTGGAGTGGGTTGCCATTTCCTTCTCCAATACATGAAAGTGAAAGTGAAGTCATGTCCAACCCTCAGCGACCCCATGGACTACAGCCTTCCAGGCTCCTCCGTCCATGGGATTTTCCAGGCAAGAGTACTGGAGTGGGGTGCCATTGCCTTCTCCTGGTAAACAATACCCCAGTGGTTTCTTTCGCAGGGATGAGGGGCAGGCAGGTGTGTGTTTCAGGGGTGTACATACCCATCTCTCCTTTCTTATCTTCTGATCCATGCCAAAGTTAAGTAAAAGCCTTGACCATATGAGGGCAGCAGAGGCAGGGGCGACACACTTTGAGAGGAAAAGACTCTTGAGAGTGTCCCTTTTATTCCTCAGGCTCCACAGATAACCAAATAACGACCTACAGGAGTACAAGAGTTCCCTCCTGACAAATTACTCCATCTCATTATATCCTCACACCATCTGTGACACGGAGGTTGGACCTGCCATTTTGTCAGTGATATAAATGACTTCTCCAGGGTCTTACTATTAGTAATTGGCAGAGATGGACTTTCCCAAACGTTCCACCCAGCACCAGCACACAGAGTAGCTTTCACCACTTAAGACATCCAGGAGGACATAACACCCAGAGCCCCAACCTCCAAGCCCCTTCCTCAAGCAACACCTGTCTAATAGTAAAAGATTATAATTACTTTAACCTACACAGAACCACGTATGTACAGGGGTCAAGCAAACAAGTAAAACAAGTTTATCATATGTGCATTATAACTTAAAAGGTTTCAACCACATGTGAGCACCCAGGGAAAGTAGGAAAGAAAAACCATTTAATGGCATTGAAACATGTAAAATATCATGTATGAAACGAGATGCCAGTCCAGGTTCAATGCACGATACTGGATGCTTGGGGCTAGTGCACTGGGATGACCCAGAGGGATGGTATGGGGAGGGAGGAGGGAGGAGGGTTCAGGATGGGGAGCACATGTATACCTGTGAAGGATTCATTTTGATATTTGGCAAAACTAATACAATTATGTAAAGTTTAAAAAAAAAATTAAAAAAAAAAAGAAAAACCATTTAAATAAGGTGGCCAGGGCTTCACACAGACTTTAACACGGATGTGAATTATCTGGTGTGGTAGACAGAGCAGTGGCCCCCAAAGATGCACTAACCCCCAAAACCTGTGAATATGTTACCTTTCCTGGTTAAAGAGACTTTGTTTATGTGATTTAACTTATGGAATTTGAGAATGGGAGGTTGTTTGGATTATCCCAGTGTAATCACATGGTTCCTTACAAGTGGAAGGGGGTCAGAGTCAGAAGAAGATGTGATGGCAGAACTAGAAGCAAAAGTCAGAATCAGAGAAAGTCAACTGAAGATGCTATTATGACCCTGGTTTTAGATGAAAGAAGGGACCATAAGCTAAGGAATGTGGGAACCCTCTAAAAGCTGAAAAATGCAAGGAGTGGATTCTCCCCTAAAACATCAAAATGAACACAGCTCAACCAACATCGTGATTTTACTTAACCCAGTAAGACCCACTTCAGACTTCTGACATCAGAACTTTAAGATGGGATAATTTTGTTGTTTTAAGCCAGTAAGTTTGCAATTTGTTCAGCAGCCCTAGGAAAGGAATACACCTGGGAACTGGTCAAATGCAGATTCTCATCCCACATCTAGGAAGGAGTGGGAAACTCTATTGAGAGCGTGGTGTGGTACCTATGCTGGTTCTTGGACCACACTTGGAACAGCAAGGCCATAGGGAAATGCCATAGAGCTGTTCCTCCAATGACTGGGCCTCCCCTTGGCAAAGGATGGAAGCGTTGACCCCACAGACCCCTGAGTTCCTTTCCTCTGAAAATGGTGCAGGTACCCTGTCATTCTTGTTACTTAATGTCACCTATTCTGAGGGCTACCCCCTTTCATCCTCTATTCCTGCCCCCACCCCCATATGTTTGCCTCACAGACTGTAAGCATAAATCGGGGTGTTTTGCCTATTGTCCCCCTCATGCTGTATCTTGCTGCTTCACCCTCACTGTGCAGCACAGTGCCTGGCACAGAACATGCTCTCCTGTGTGAATGAATGAATGAACTACAGAATTAATGACTCAGTTCTTTTTCAAATAAATGCCAGAATCTCTCACATCTTGTTTTGTACAACTGACATTTTTTTAAGCTACAGAATCCAAAAGTTTACCTTGACCCAAGAAGCTCTATCTTCTTAGACTGGAATCTGTGTTTCAAGCAAATGAAATCAATCTGAATATTGATCTTACTCACCCATGCTCAAGATCTCTCCCCAAATTTGAAACGCCTGCTATATATATAGCAGGTTAGTTCCTGCAAAGCAAACTGGAAGCTTTGCAGGCAGGAAGCTTATGGGGACATGTTTATAGGTTCCATACAGAAAGGAGATGGGGGAAACAGGACTAGGCGGAGAGGTGGGCATGGCCTGCAGTGCAGACACTAGTTCATACAAGAAGCAGGCAGGCCCTTCAGGTTTGTCCTTAACTGGCCAAGGGTGCCAGGTAACAACCAGTCACTGGACTGGTTACGTTCTTGGAAAAACCAGTCATTGAGGGCGGGCTGCCTCAGAAGGAGGCACAACCTGAAGTTGGCACCCTTCAATTCTCTGTAAGCCCCAAAGAGCTGTCAACCTCGAAAGCTTCCCAGAACTGAAGGCAGGTATGGGCCAGTGGTGATAGGTGAGAATTTAAGAAGACTTCACAACACTCACCTGTTTCCTCAGTTGTTAGGGGAAAAGGAGGTATTAAAAGCCAGAATACAGCTCTGTGTCAAACCAATATGAACCAGAGAGGAACAGACTAAAGATGAAAGAAAGAGAAAGATTGCTGACACAGAAGGGTCCAGAGAAGGAAAACTGGGGTGGACCTTAGGGTGTACCCAAAGAGTTTATGTTGAGACAGGGGTCTTCTGAGATGGGCCGACTGCAGAATGTTTTCTGAGATGGGCCAACTGCAGGATGTAATGTGTGAAGGCATTATTTGGCAAAACCAATACAATATTATAAAGTTTAAAAATAAAATAAAATTTAAAAAAAAAAGAATATGGAGGAAAGAGGTGGGCATTTGGGGTAGGTCACAGGTAGGGCCATGTATAAACAGGGAGAGGGGAGAAGGGTACATGGGGCAGTGGAATAAGAAACTGATTCAGTTCAGTTCAGTTCAGTTGCTCAGTCGTGTCCGACTCTTTGCGACCCCATGAATCGCAGCACACCAGGCCCCCCTGTCCATCACCAACTCTCGGAGTTCACTCAGACACACATCCATCGAGTCAGTGATGCCATCCAGCCATCTCATCCTCTGTCATCCCCTTCTCCTCCTGCCCCCAATCCCTCCCAGCATCAGAGTCTTTTCCAGTGAGTCAACTCTTCGCATGAGGTGGCCAAAGTATTGGAGTTTCAGCTTTAGCATCAGTCCTTCCAATGGGAGAACAGACAGTTCCCAGCTAGCAAAGCAGGCATGGCATGGAGACACTGGGCTGAAAAAAATCAGTGGCTGAAGAGAGAGTCACCAAAATGGGTGCCTCAAAGTCAGGCTGGATGAGGAGGCCAAGATGGGTAGAAAGGGATATGAGAATTGGGATGACGTGAAAGAAAAATTTCCGGCATATTTGGGAGGATTCAGGGAGAGTGATAACTGAAAGGCAGAGAGTACAGAGGGAAGTTTCAGAGGTGTTTATAAAGGTGCAGGGCAAGAGGGAGTGCCTACAAGGTAGGGGGAGTCAGGCAAGTATCATCCTACAGGAAAACTAAGCAATCTGCCTAAAATGGCATCATTACAGTAGTAATACATGCATGGGAAGGTTCAAACTATACATGAAGTAAAAATGTGAGTCCCCTTTAAACCAATTCATCCCTAACCAAAGCTCAGTCCCCTCTCTGGAGGCATGCATGCATGCTAAGTTGCTTGAGTCATGTCTGACTCTTTGTGACCCTATGGACTGTGGCCTGCCATGCTCCTCTGTCCATGGGATTCCCAAGGCAAGAATATTGGAGTGGGTTGCCATTTCACTGGTGATTTTGAGCATCCTTCCAGACGTCTGGCTCTGCATTCCAGACACTTGTATATATGATCCCATTTCTGTGAGAAATATTATATATACATATGTTATATATGTACATTATGTATAAATGTTCCTAAATAGGATAATATATATTATCCCATGCATCAGTTTGCTCACTGCTTCACTCTCAACACTGGAATCATCCCTTATTGTAAGGATGACAACTCTGACTTGGCCTGTTGCACCTGACTTGTCGCTGGACCCCTCAAATAGGAATGATAGGAGCTCTCCAAGGAGTAGAAAGCCTTAGAGAGGGCAGCCCAGGCAGCAGTCATGAAGGGGGAGGTGATGGCCGTGGGTGAAGCTGGTCCAGAGAGATTTCCTGTTTTCTCTTGCTGAAGGTAGAAGAAGTGTGTGCCAAAGCTTTCTCCAGGTGGTTTTCCAACATCTAGGAATAATTCCTTGTTTCCGGGTAAGAATTGTTCATCACCCTTCCTGGAATCAAAACAAACTTCTAAAAGGATCCTCTGCTCCCAGGTCTCAATTCCATTCCCTTGAAAGGAATAAGCCAAGATACAAGTCTTCTGACAAACTTTCCCAGCCAAGCCTCCCAGAGAAACCTGGCACAGGCTTCCTCTTGCCCCTTCCCAGTGGCCACCAATTGATAAGGATGTCCTCCTGGGGTTGAAGCATCTTATTTCTGTTGACCCCTTTCTTCATGTCCTCATAATTATTTAGGGAGAAGATTGTTTTCCCATTAGAAGTTATTTGGGGTTTTTCAGTTGTCCAGGTTTCAACAGCCTAATTCATCACAGCCAGCTAGGCAAGGGGAAAAGTGCCATAGACAAAGAGGTATGGGAGTATCACATTCAATTGTGGAGCTCCCCCTGCCTCAGAGCAAGGCTGAGCTGACTATCCAAGAGTGGGGCTCCTGGGCTTTCAGATGTAATCCCTGCCTTGTGGGCTTTACAGAGTAGTTGGGAGGAGAAAATCAGAAAGATCCTTGAAAGCATTTTGTTAGTTGTGAGGTGCTGGGAAGCACTGGGTGTGTTTCATTAAGCTGAGCTCACCCAACTGGGGGCTCTTGACTAGAACACCATAAAGTTGTCCTAATTAATGCTTTGGCAAAGAATAATGCAACCGACATTTATAGAACCTTGAAGTATGGAGAGTGGAAGAAATATTGACGATGACCTGGGGGCTTCATTAAACAAATACTGATTAAGCACCAACTGTGGGACAGGCCTTCACTGATACAAGTTTAGGAAGGAAAGTAGGTACAGAGGTAAAGTCAGCAGACCCCTCTGTTCTTTCATGGAGTTAATGATGATAAATAATTGTAACAAATGAGTCAGTGATAAGGGGTATGAAGTGGGAGGTAGGAACACAGTTAGAAGGCTGGAGGAACCGATAATCTCTTATCCACTTGTCCAGCCCTCACCTTCTACACTTGAGAAACACGAGGCAAAGCCAGCAGCGACCTGCTCAAGACCAGACTACACCCAGCTCGTCAGAAGCAGAGTTGGAAGTGAACACTGGCTTCCTGCAAAGCCAATCCTTTCTTCACAGCCCCTCTCATGGAGGGTCTATTTTCCTGTCATTGTCTAGTTCTTAGACCCGAGTATCGAGGGAGGGAAGCAGGGCTCAAGCACCCCCTCGTTCGCCCCAGGACACAGGATCCCATCCATTCCTCTTCACAGCCCAGGACCCAGAGAGAAACCCGGGCGGGGCGGGGCCTGGACACGCGCCGGCGCGTCCAACAGGTGGCAGCAGCGAGCAGCCGCGCCCCCCGCGCAGCCACCCGGCGAGCCCGCATCATGGATGTCGAGCTCTCCAATTTCTCTTTGCTCGCCTTGGAATTCGAGACCCCAGACGAGGACCAGGATTCATGAACTGGTCTCAGGGGCCCGGGCAGGGGCCTCTGGCTCCCGACGCTGGCCGAGAGGTGGGTCCCGTGGCGGGTCGCCGCTCGTGGACGCCGGGCGGGGACGCGCTGCCCAGCAGAGCCCGGCGCCCAGCGCGCTGCCCCCGCCCTGCCTCCCTGTGGTCCACACCCGCTTTGGGCTCCCGAGCCGCTGAGCTGCAATAGTCGGGGTGCGCGCCAACAGGCGCTGCCGGCCCCGCTTCTGCTGGGCAGTCACGTCCCAGGAGCGGATGGACCCAGGCGCCCGCGTCCTCTCTGCCGCCTCCTCCTCCCTGCTCTCACCTGAGCTATTAGCCCACTCGCCTTCAAGGCCGGAGGCTACAGCCCAGACTGAGAGGGACAGAAGAAGGGGAGAGGGCACCTGAGGATACAGAGCTAACACTGGACTATTTCACCCCCAGGTGATGAGTGAAGTCGAATAAAATAAAAGACATTCAGGTTGGATAGGAAATAAAACTATAGTCTCAGGTGAAATAAACTTCTAAGTAGAAAATCATAAGGAGTCTAATTTAAAAATAAAAACTATTAGAACTAATAAACAAGTTTAGTAAGTTTGCAGAATAAAATAACAATATACAAAAATCAGTTTTTTTCCTAAAAATAAAACCATCAGTCAGTCAGTCAGTTCAGTCGCTCAGTCGTGTCCGACTCTTTGCGACCCCATGAATCGCAGCACGCCAGGCCTCCCTGTCCATCACCAACTCCCGGAGTTCACTCAGACTCATGTCCATCGAGTCAGTGATGCCATCCAACCATCTCATCCTCTGTCGTCCCCTTCTCCTCCTGCCCCCAGTCCCTCCCAGCATCAGGGTCTTTTCCAGTGAGTCAGCTCTTCGCATGAGGTGGCCAAAGTACTAGAGTTTCAGCTTCAGCATCAGTCCTTCCAATGAACATCCAGTACTGATCTTCTTTAGGATGGACTGGTTGGATCTCCTTGCAGTCCAAGGGACTCTCAAGAGTCTTCTCCAACACCACAGTTCAAAAGCATCAATTCTTTGGCGCTCAGCCTTCTTCACAGTCCAACTCTCACATCCATACGTGACCACAGGAAAAACCATAGCCTTGACTAGACGGACCTTTGTTGGCAAAGTAATATCTCTGCTTTTCAATATACTATCTAGGTTGGTCATAACTTTCCTTCCAAGGAGTAAGCATCTTTTAATTTCATGGCTGCAGTCACCAGCTGCAGTGATTTTGGAGCCCAATAAAATAACGTCTGACACTGTTTCCACTGTTTCACCATCTATTTGCCATGAAGTGATGGGACCAGATGCCATGACCTTAGTTTTCTGAATGTTGAGCTTTAAGCCAACTTTTTCACTCTCCTCTTTTATTTTCATCAAGGGGCTTTTTAAAACCACCATATGACCCAGCAATCCCACTCCTAGGCATGTACCCTGAGGAAACCAAAATTGAAAAAGACACATATATTCCATTGTTCATTGCAGCACTATTTACAATAGCTAGAACATGGAAGCAACCTAGATGTCCATTGACATATGAATGGATAAAGTGTGGTTCATATACACAATGGACTATTAGTCATAAAAAGGAACACATTTGAGTCAGTTCTAATGAGGTGGATGAACCTAGGACCTATTATACAGAGTGAAGTCAGAAAGAGAAAGATAAATATCACATTCTAATGCATATACACAGAATCTAGAAAAATGGTACTGAATAATTTATTTATAGGGCAACAATGGAGAAACAGACATAGAGAATAGACTATGGACATGGGGAGAGAGGAGGAGAGGGTGGGATGTATGGAAAGAGTAACATGGAAACTTACATTACCATATGTAAAATAGCCAACAGGAATTTGCTGTATGGCTCAGGAAACTCAAACAGGGGCTCTGTATCAACCTAGAGGGGTGGCATGGGGAGGGAGATGGGAGGGAGGTTCAAAAGGGAGGGAATATATGTATACCTATGGCTGATTCATGTTGAGGTTTGACAGAAAACAACAAAATTCTATAAAGCAATTATCCCTCAATAAAAAATAAATACATTTTTTAAAAAATCAGTTGTTTTCAATACATTAGCAATGAACAATCCAAAGATGAAAATAAGAAAACAACTTAATTTGCCAAAGCACCAATAATTACAAAACACATAGAAATATATTTAACAAAAGAAATGCAAAACTTCACTCTGGAAACTATAAAACATTGTTTGGAGAAATTAAAGGGAAAAATAAATGGAAATCATCTCATGTTCATGGATTTGGAAGATGTAATGTTGTTAAAATGACAATACCCCCAAATTAATCTGCAGACTCAATACAATCCCTACCAAAATCTCAGCAGCTTCCTTTTTTAAAAAAGAAATTGACTAGCTGATTCTGAAGTTCAAATGGAGATTTAGGGACCCAGAATAGTCAAAATAGTCTTGAAAATAAATATTCAAAAATTATTATAAAGCAGTGGAAATCAAGACAGTTTGGTGCCATCTACAGATAAATCATCATAATAGAATTGAGAGTCTATAAATAAACCCATGTACCTATGATCAATTGATTTTCCACAAAGATACCAAATCAATGGAGCAAAGAATACTCTTTCACCAAATGGTGCCAGGAGAACTGTATGGCCACATGAAGAAGAATGAATTTGAGTCCTTACCTTACATCGTACGTATAGGGTAACTCACAGTGATGGAATTATACCCTTGCTTTTGACCAAGGAGGTCCTGATTTCTTTGGCAATGAGGCAGCTATTGACCTCCTGAAAGGAGTGTCAGGCTTTGGCTGTTTAAAAGACTGGGAAGAAAGAGCCCCCACTTTTCCTGCTGTCCTGCCTTTGACATGATATCTACAATATCCCAGGACTGACTCTGACCACCCTAAGTTTTAGAATGTCACACTTAATGCTGAGACAGTAAGCTGAGATACTCCATGGTAAACTGATGTGATCGGCTTCCTGTCTGAGTTCACATAATCACAACCTTCTATTACTAAGACCCCTGTCCTACTCTCAACACATTATATCCTCAAACCACAGTTGCATTAAGAGATTAGGTGCACATGGCTTAATATTCTCACTACTTCCACTGGACATTTGACAGCATCCCCTAGGTAACTCTGGATGTTTTATACCAACTGTACCCATCAACGGTTACCTAAGTCATAACCTCAATTGTGACTATAGCTTCAAATTCTTGGTAGCATTAGAACAACCTATTCACAATTAAAAAGACTATTGATCTAGAGGAGCTTGGACTTTCAGAAGAGACCAGGAAGGTACAGTCAGGTGGTAGGCAGATGTTATGTGGTAGGCAGATGTTACAGGATAAGCAGATGTTATGCGGTAGGCAGATGTTGTATGAATATGAGCAACCTGCAGAGGAGTTGGCACACTCTGACTTCCTCTCTCTTCCCTGGACCTACCTTGTCACTGAAAATGGCAGAGTTCTTACCCCTGACTTAGGCCACAGAACCGCTGCTTTATGCACTTTACTCTGGGATGTGGTGGGAGACCATCAACCCTCATTGCTTTTGGCTCAGCCCTGACTCATCATCTCACTGGTTCATAATGTAGTCATGCTCCCAAGTAAGAAAAGCTGTTACTGACTCAGGAATGCGGAACTGAGCTGAAGATCGCTGAGTAGATCAGAGCAGAAATGAAAGTACCCCTCCTAATTTCACCTTCTCTCATCAACATACAAAGCCCTTCTCTTAACCCTATCTATTCCTTGAGACTACATGGTCCCCACTTTTATAGGAAATGTAGTAGGGATTACCATATATGTAAATATCAGAGAGAGATCATTAAGTGGAATTTCTTTATTGTTAGGTTATTTTAGCAAAAAATCTAGGGATAGATGATAAAACATTGAGAAACTGTGAAGCAAAGCTGACTAGTCAGAAGGAAGCTTGTACAACTGTTACAACAAGTTCATTGTGAACCATTAAAATAGAATTGCTAGGGATGGGAAGTGGGGTTGAAGGAATGTCAGGGGGCTGGAAGAAAGTGATCATAAACAATAGAGATCTTTATGCCCACCCTGCTAGGTTTCCAAGCTTGGCTAAAACTAACCTTCCTACTATAGTGTTGATATAGAAGTAAAGAATATTCAAACTAGAAGATCTTTTAGAAAGTACCCAGTCTAGAATGTATGTGGATAGTTTTGAAAGCCCCATTTAGCTCTAAAAATAATCTGTTTTTGTTTGTTTGTTTGTTTCGTTCAGAATCATTTTTAAAAAGAAATGTAACTTGAAGCTCAATAATTAACAAAGACCACTTCAGTTCAGTTCAGTTCAGTCACTCAGTCGTGTCTGACTCTTTGCAACCCCATGAATCGCAGCACGCCAGGCCTCCCTGTCCATCACCATCTCCCAGAGTTCACTCAGACTCATGTCCATCGAGTCAGTGATTCCATCCAACCATCTCATCCTCTGTCATCCCCTTTTCCTCCTGCCCCCAATCCCTCCCAGCACGAGTCTTTTCCAATGAGTCAACTCTTCGCATGAGGTGGCCAAAGTACTGGAGTTTCAGCTTTAGCATCATTCCTTCCAAAGAAATCCCAGGGCTGATCTCCTTCAGAATGGACTGGTTGGATCTCCTTGCAGTCCATGGCACTCTTAAGAGTCTTTTCCAACACCACAGTTCAAAAGCATCAATTCTTCAGCGCTCAGCCTTCTTCACAGTCCAACTCTCACATCCATACATGACCACAGGAAAAACCATAGCCTTGACTAGATGGACCTTTGTTGGCAAAGTAATGTCTCTGCTTTTGAATATGCTATCTAGCTTAGTCATAACTTTCCTTCCAAGGAGTAAGCGTCTTTTAATTTCATGGCTGCGATCACAATCTGCAGTCTTACTGAGTGCTTACTTTGAACCAGGCACTGACATGACTGCTTCATGTATATTACCTCATTTAATCCTCACAACAGCCTGGTGAAGCAGCACTGTAATTGTTCCCTTTTTACAGATAGAGAAACAGAGAGACAGAATGGCTATTTGCCAGGGTCACAATGCAAGGCTGTCATAGAGCAGCATACAAGAAGAGCTGCCTGTTTAAACAAGGAGAGGCAAGGGTTTCAAGTGGTGAAGGTGTCAACAACCCTGTCATTTTTTCTTCTCCCTCACAGCTCAGAGAACCCTGTTTGAAAACTTTTGATAAGAAAACCAGAAGATAAACTGAATCACTCAAGTTCAAAATAGGATCAGATCAGATCAGATCAGTCGCTCAGTCGTGTCCAACTCTTTGCAACCCCATGAATCGCAGCACGCCAGGCCTCCCTGTCTATCACCAACTTCCGGAGTTCACTCAGACTCACGTCCATCGAGTCAGTGATGCCATCCAGCCATCTCATCCTCTGTCATCCCCTTCTCCTCCTGCCCCCAATCCCTCCCAGCATCAGTCTTTTCCAACGAGTCACCATCTGCAGTGATTTTGGAGCCCAGAAAAATAAAGTCTGACACTGTTTCCACTGTTTCCCCATGTATTTCCCATGAAGTGGTGGGACCGGATGCCATGATCTTCATTTTCTGAATGTTGAGCTTTAAGCCAACTTTTTCACTCTCCACTTTCACTTTCATCAAGAGGCTTTTTAGTTCTTCTTCACTTTCTGCCATAAGGGTGGTGTCATCTGCATATCTGAGGTTGTTGATATTTCTCCCGGCAATCTTGATTCCAGCTTGTGTTTCTTCCAGTCCAGCGTTTCTCATGATGTACTCTGCATAGAAGTTAAATAAACAGGGTGACAATATACAGCCTTGACGAACTCCTTTTCCTATTTGGAACCAGTCTGTTGTTCCATGTCCAGTTCTAACTGTTGCTTCCTGACCTGCATACAGATTTCTCAAGAGGAAGATCAGGTGGTCTGGTATTCCCATCTCTTTCAGAATTTTCCACAGTTTATTGTGATCCACACAGTCAAAGGCTTTGGCATAGTCAATAAAGCAGAAATAGATGTTTTTCTGGAACTCTCTTGCTTTTTCCATGATCCAGCAGATGTTGGCAATTTGATCTCTGGTTCCTCTGCCTTTTCTAAAACCAGATAGGATAAAATGTGACAAAGGTAAATATTTTAATTCATATTTAGTTTTAGAGAAAGAAAGGCAAATCTGTGGGAGCCAGAAACAAGCCTTGATTCAAAGCCTTATGGGCTCATGGGAGTAGATGCCATGGGGACCCTGGGGGTTCTTAGCCTGAACACTGGTCCTCAGAGCTGGGCTGGTCTTCTAATGTCCACCACCACCTCCATTATTAGACATGGGCCTATGTAAAGCAGGAGAGCTGGACATTTGCTCCCTGCATGAAGCTTGAAGCCTAAAAGTGTTGCTTTTCCATCAAAAAGTCATTAGAAAGCTTACTTCAACCTTCCAAGGACACCCTGAAAAAAACCACACACCTGTGAGGGCGAGTCAAATCCTCAGAACCACTACTTGAGAAGGTGTAGGATCTGAATTTGCCCTGCGATCCACAGGAATTCCAGTCAGGGAAGTAAGTGATAAAAACTGGCCCTTCAATGTTGATTCTCTAGGAAGACAATAGAAACAATTGCAAACACTATTCTAAAGGATACTGTCACAGAGCAGGGTACATAGGTTGAAGACTAGTTCAGGGTAGTTCACAGTAAGAGAGACACAAATCTCACAAGGAAATTAACTATCTGGAGAGAATACCAGCAGATGTAACCAGCCAGTGAATTAGCATTGCAAAAATGGGAAATAAAAGAACTGAAAATGAAAGACACCTAAAATAAGTGTTTAAGGTTATTTAAAAGATTTTTAAAATTAGGAACCATAATGAAAGAATAGAGCATTGTGGACAGACAAATCTGATAAATAACCAGGTAGAACAACCAAAAATTTTTTTGATAAAATTTTATTTGACAGAATACAAATTTGATTTTAAAAAAAAGACACATTTGATAAATTTTAAAATACAACTCCTATAAACAAACAAATTAAAAGACACTGCAATTAAGGACTCACTTCATAGGTTAAACAAAATATTCATCACAGCAGAGGGAAAAAAATCCTTGAACCTGAACACAGATCTACAGAAATAACCCAGAATATAGCTGTAAAAACAAGGTGAAAAGTGAAAGTCGCTCAGTCGTGTCTGAGTCTTTGCGACCCCATGGGCTATATAGTCCATGGAATTCTCCAGGCCAGAATACTGGAGTGGATAGCCTTTCCCTTCTCCGGGGGATCTTCCCAGCCCAGGGATCGAACCCAGGTCTCCCACATTTCAGGCAGATTCTTTACCAGCTGAGCCACAAGGGAAGCCTGTAGAAACTACAAAAGAATTAAGCAAGATAGAGAATAGAAAATGAGGAGCCCAACATAATTTAATAGAACTTCCAAAAGCAACTACTGAAAGGGAGTCAGTAATCACAGGGAAAATGACTAAGGATATTCCAGAATGAAGACATGACTCTTCGGGCTGAAAAAGCACATTGATTTCTCAAGAGGGTAAATAATTTCTATTATTTACCTATAGATTATATACCTGTATAAAACCTGTAGATTTATATTTCTCTACAGGTTTTATCTGTTCTTGTTTTTCCTTCCAATCCTTCCTCCAGTCTTTAATTTCCATTTCATCTAAGTGTTCAATTTTATAGAATGAAACAATTAAATGAAAATGTAAGACTAGAAATTAATAAAATGAAAAACAAAGAATATAGAAAGAAGGAGATAACAATGACAGTGACAAAAATAATGAAATATTTCTCTATTTTAAGAACTCATTCTCAAGCTGCTGCTGCTGTTTTAGTTACTTACGCTGGGCTCTGCTTGCTTCCATGACAGATAGGCTGTTCCCCCATGTGCTAATCAGAAGTCAGCTTCCAGGGCAGCTTTACTCTCAGTCTACTGCCCATGTGGTCAGAAAAGCCTTCCAAAGCAGATACACCAGCACAGGGAGGGAAGCTAGAGGAAGACAATGGAGACTTCAGCAAAGGTTGGGCTATCTTCAGAAATCTGACTCCAAAGGAACACAGACTGACACCCAGTGGCCTGATCACATGAATAGCACAGCACATAGTGGTGGTCCACACCCTGACTGCTGCAGGCAGCAGGTTGTTTGTGGGGATTTCCTCCAATTGCTGTGTTTTGAGAGTGTCTGTAATCTAGAGAGTGCTTTGGGGGTATGCAACGTACCAGTTCCCCTCTCCTCTCCCCTCTCTTACCTCTTTTTCTCCCCACTTCCTTCCCTACCAAATGTGCAATCTCTGGTGCACGAGGTCCCACAGGTGACCAGGTAGAGGCCAACAGATGACTGTGTAAGTAAGGAGGAGGTCTCCTACCACCTCTGTGATACAGGGGATGATATTCTGCAGGGTCAGTGTATCCTGTACAACTAAGCTAAAATGTGTTGATAAGATTAATTTAGTAATACTGGTAGTACTAGTGGTAGTATTGAAATTCAAGGTGCAGGTATAAGACACTGGACTGCCAGTGTAGACAGTCCATTATATCAGAAATAAGCCTCAGTGAGGCCTGGTTAGGTCTCCCTCACTTCTCCAAACAGAGTTGTAGTTATCTTTCTAAACTCTTTAGCAACTGCCAGCTTGGAGATTATTCTGCAGAAATGCTGGCCAAGATGCAAACACTGTAACAACACTGTAAAATCTGACACCTCCCCCATCATCCACCACCAATAGCCACAACAACAACAAAACTAGTATATATTGACAATACACACACACACACACTGTGCGAGGCACCACCCTTCTAAGTGCTTTTCATGTATTAGCTCTTTTAAATTTATGACAATCCTATTAGGCAAGTACTAATATTTTACAGATGAGAAAACTGAAGCATAGAAAGATAAATTAATGTGTCCAAAGTCACCGAGCTGGAAAGCTAATGGGACACATGGTGTTCTCATGGAACCCCAGAGTGCCTTTCAGGCAGTCTGTCTCTAGAACTCTGTCAACCATTAAGCTGCACTATATCCAAATGACCTCCCAATGGCCAGTCCCAAAGGGCTTCCCTCAGTCCACCCTGCTTTACCTCTCTGAGATCTGCAACAGTGTTAACCATCCCTTCTCCTCCCCAGGGGCTGGTTCTTTCCTCTCAGCCTTGTTGCTATTGTTCAGTTGCTAAGTTGTGTCTGACTCTTTGTGACCCCATAAACTGCAGCATTGGGGAAGGCAGTGGCACCCCACTCCAGTACTCTTGCCTGGCAAATCCCATGGACGGAGGAGCCTGGTGGGCTGCAGTCCATGGGGTCACGAAGAGTTGGACATGACTGAGCGACTTCCCTTTCACTTTTCACTTTCATGCATTGAAGAAGGAAATGGCAACCCACTCCAGTGTTCTTGCCTAGAGAATCCCAGGGACGGGGGAACCTGGTGGGCTGCCGTCTATGGGATCACACAGAGTCGGACACGACTGAAGTGACTTAGCAGCAGCAGCAAACTGCAGCATGCCAGGCTTCTCTGTGCTATCTCCCTGAGTTTGCTCAAACTCATGTCCATTGAGTCAGTGATGCCATCCAACCGTCTCACCCTCTGTCACCCCCGCTTCTCCTCTTGCCCTCAATCTTTCCCAGCATCAGGGTCTTTTCCAGTGATTCGACTCTTCACATAAGTTGGCCAAAGTATTGGAGCTTCAGCTTCAGCATCATTCCCTCCAATGAATATTCAGGGTTGATTTGCTTAGGATTGACTGGTTTGATCTCCTTGCTATCCAAGGGACTGTCAAGAGTCTTCTCCAGCACCACAGTTCAAAAGCATCAGTTCTTCAGCACTTAGCCTTCTTCATGGTACAACTCTCACATCCATACACAACTACTAGAAAAACCATAGCTTTGACTGATGGACCTTTGTCAGCAAAGTGATGTCTCTGCTTTTTAATATACTAAGTTTGTCATAGATTTTATTCCAAGGAGCAAGCATCTTTTAATTTTGTGGCTGCAGTCACCATCCACAGTGATTTTGGAGCCAAAGAAAATGAAATCTGTCACTGTTTCCACATTTTTCCCAACTATTTGCCATGAAGTGATAGGACTAGGTGCCATGATCTTAGCTTTTTGATTTTTACCCAGTTTATTCACTGTCCTCTTTCATCTTCCTCAAGAGGCTCTTTAGTTTAATTCCTCTTTTGCTTTCTGCCATAGGGTGGTATCATCTGCATATCTGAGGTTGTTGATATTTCTCCCAGCAATCTTGATTCCAGCTTGTGCTTCATCCAGCCCCACATTTCGGATGGTGTACTCAGCATAGAAGTTAAATAAGCAGGGTGACAATATACAGCCTTGACGTACTTCTTTCCCAGTTTTGAACCAGTCTGTTATTCCATGTCTAGTTCTAACAGTTGCTTCTTGACCTGCAAACAGATTTCTCAGGAGACAGGTAAGGTGGTCTAGTATTCCCATCTCTTTAAGAATTTTCCACAGTTTGTTGTGATCCACACAGTCAAAGGCTTTAGCATAGTCCATGAAGCAGAAGTAGATGTTTTTCTGGAACTCCTTTGCTTTTTCTATGATCCAGCAGATGTTGGCAATTTGATCTCTTGTTCCTCTGCCTTTTCTAAATCCATCTTGTACATCTGGAAGTTCTTGGTTCACGTACTGTTGAATCTTGGCTTGAAGGATTTTGAGCATAACCTTGCTATCATGTGGAATGAGCAGAATTGTGTGGTAGTTTGAACATTCTTTGGCATTGCCCTTCTTTGGGACTGGAATGAAAACTGACCTTTTCCAGTCCTGTGGCCACTGCTGAGTTTTCTACATTTGTTGGCATATTGAATGCAGCACTTTCACAGCATCCTTTTAGGATGTGAAATAGCTCAGCTTGAATTCCATTACCTCCACTATCTTTGTTCATAGTAATGCTTCCTAAGGTCCACTTGACTTCACAATCCAGGATATCTGGCTCTAGGTGAGTGACCACACCATTGCAGTTATCCAGTTCATTAAGGCCTTTTTTGTACAGTTCTTTTGTGTATTCTTGCCACCTCTTCTTAATCTCTTCTGCTTCTGATAGGTTCTTGCTGTTTCTATTCTTATCGAGCCCATCTTTGCATGAAATGTTCCCTTGGTATCTCTAATTTTCTTGAGGGGATTTCTAGTCTTTCCCATTCTTTCCTTCTCAGCCTGCTCCTGTCTCTTTTGCTATGGTTACTTCCTCTGCTCTGTAAATAGAAGCATCCTCCAAGGTTCTTCCCCACCAACCCTATTTTCCAGTCTCTTTATTCTTTCTCCTTTTCACGAGGACCTTGGTTGAAGTGTTCCTTGAATTTAATGGTCAGGACACTGGGGTTCCATACCCAAGGTCTTGGGTCCATCATTTTCACTCCTGGAGTCCTCACTTCTCCTGCAGTAAAGTCAGGGGGTTGTTTAAAGCAGTGGGTCTTACCTTGGCTGCACGCTAGCTCCACCTGGTGGTGGAATTAGAAGAACATGAGAAAGTTGGCTGGGAGTGGCTAGCTAGAAAATTTCGAGAATGAATGTGTTTTCCCATACATTAGTTTGGAGATATAAATTGTTTTGAACTTATCTTTCAAAACATCTTACATTTACCTTACATCAAAATAGCATACGTTTATTAACATGTTATGAAAATGTTACTCACATGTAACATGTCTGACTCTTTGTGACTCATGGCCTGTAGCCCGCCAGGCTCCGCTGTCCACGGAATTCTCCAGACAAGAATACTGGAGTGGGTGCCATGTCCTTCTCCCGGAGGTGTTCCCGACCCAGGGATCGAACCCAGGTCTCCCGCATTGTAGGCAGATTCTTTACCGTTCGAGCAATCCGAGAAGCCCCATTAACATGTTATGGGTCTCTCTGAATGCTTAGTGAAATGTCTGAACCAAATTCAGCTTCTTCTAAAACATGCAGGATGGGAGTGCTCCAGACTGAAAATGTTGAGTGCCGCCACCTGTTGCCTTCCTTAACGTTCTCCTGCCTTGGGCTCAAATTCCCATACAAGGGATCACAGACAGTTTAGAGCCAGGATTTACTCTAATATCCTTGCTTGCCCTGTGTTCCTTCTCATCCTATATCCAGTAAGCTTTTTCTTGTAAAAAGCAGACTGAAAACTATGAAATTCTGAAATTCTATTAATCCCTAGTCCTCTAAGCATAGTTATAAACATGATTTATCTGTATTGATATTTTCCTCCTTTAAGCTTGATTTCTAAAAAACAAATACATGTTTTTTTGCCTTTTTTTCCCCCTGTTCTGGCTATTTTGAGCCCTCAGGTGGGTATTATGACAATGCTGCTTGCACACATTAATATGCAAAAAAATTGTCTAAAATCTCATTAAATGCAAGTTCTGTTTTCAGTAGGTCTGAAATGGGGTCTGAAATTCTGCATCTCTAGCAGGCTTCTAGGTAATGCTGAGGTTCCTGGTCAGTGGGCCACACTTTGAATAGTGAAGGTCTGTAATATTCACTGCAAGAGATGTTTAGCATGGAGAACAAAAGATCTCCAACACTACAAATGGAAAAATCTCTCCCTTATTCCTTCAACCATGAGCCATCTGACCCTTTACCCTTTGCACAAGGTTGCTTCCTGTGTAAAGCTACATGAAGCCAGTATTTTCTGGATGATATTGAAGATACATCAAATCAGTTGGCATTCCCTTGCCTTGCTTCGTTTTGCTTTGTAACTGTAACTCTCCTATCATGAGTTGCTCTCCATGCAGAGGGTAGGTGAACCATTTCCCACCACAGTGCTGTGCCCCAGTATCCTTATTTACCTTCTGCAAAACCTTGCAGCCCGAGCCTGCTGTAAGCAGAGAAGTGCCGTCTCCCACCCAAAGCTGTGGCATAGAGTATCTGATACTTTTATATTCGCAACTGCTTCTTTGCTCTTGTTCAAAACTAGTTCCTCATTTTTAAGAAGCTATTAATCACACATCAATCTCAGTACCTTGCATTTAGTAGGTGATCAATAACTCTTTGCCAAATTTGACTGGTTATCTAATAAAGAAGGATCTCCCTGGAGACAAAGAAGCCAGATTCTTCACATGGCATTTCAGAAGAATGGTTAACATTTACTTTCGATTTATTTACAGACGAGTGGAGATGTTTCAAAAAGCCAACCAGCGACGTCCTCTTCAGGGATTTACCTCTTACAATTTTTAGAGCCAGATTAATTCCTTAATGTCAAGTCCTACAGATTGGCTGAGTTAGGAAGTGGCTGTCTCTGCCTGCCTGCTCCATGCCTGCCCAAAATTCTACTTTGACTATAACTAGCCATTGGTCCAAATGTCACTTTTCCTCAAGGTCAGGTCATTTTGTCAAGACTCAACCAATTGAACCAGCGTGTGACAGGTGACAGAAGCTCAATTCAGCTCGAGATTGAATTGAGTTCAGTAGAAAGAGAGAGTGCCTGGAAAATCCCATGGACGGAGGAGCCTGGAAGGCTGCAGTCCATGGGGTCGCTGAGGGTCGGACACAACTGAGCGACTTCACTTTCACTTTTCACTTTCATGCATTGGAGAAGGAAATGGCACCCCACTCCAGTGTTCTTGCCTGGAGAATCCCAGGGACAGGGGAGCCTGGTGGGCTGCTGTCTATGGGGTTGCACAGAGTCGGACATGACTGAAGTGACTTAGCAGCAGCAGAGAGAGAGAGGGAAGCTCCAGCCTCTGATTAGAAGAGACACAATGAAGGAAAAGATAACTGAGCTGTACCTTGGAGGATGCAGGCCAACCTGAGTGAAGGTGTGAGGGAGAGCTTAAAAGTGGGAATGAAATGGATGAAGACTTGGCAGTCAAATGTACAATGTAGGTCTAGCAGATAATACAGAGTCCGTCTCAACTGTGACCAAAAATAAATGATATGGAGTGGAGCATAATGAGTCATGACATGGTGGGGGGAATGGTAGCCAGATTGTGCAACTTTTTATATGTCAGCATGAAGAGACTTAAATTAACCTTGTATGCAATAGAGAGTGATGAAAGATTTGTAATTAAGTAAATGTCACAGTGAAAATTAATGTCCTTACAAAGATGTATTTGGCCGTGGTGTCTAGATGATCTTCAGATGAGGTGTGAGTTTGAACGTGAGTCATATTCTCCCACAGACTTGATCTGTCTTGGTAAATGTACTACATACATGAGAAAAATGTCTATTCTCTAGTTATAGGATATTGTGTTTGTCAAACACAATGTCAAAATGATCAACTGTTTTCAATATCATGTTTATTTTTACTGATTTTTTTGTGTTCTTTCAATTGTATGTTATTTTGTTGTCATTTTAATTGCTGAGAGTGTTAAAATCCCTAACTGTGATTGTAGAATTTCTGTTTCTCCCCTTGATTTTATCAATTGCTTCTTTGTTTCAGAGATTATCAGCACACACATTAATGATTATATGTCTTCATATACCATTTCAGCCTTCTTATGCTTACACCTTACATGATATCTTTTTTGATCCAGTTGCTTTTAACCTATCTTTAAATTTAAAATATGTATCTGAAGCATAGCATACATTTGGATCTTTTTACAAGTCAATTCTAACAATCTCTCTCTTTTAAGTAGTGTTGTTTTTTAGTCTTCTGGCTCCCATGGTTCGTAATGAGAAGTCAGAGGTCTTTTTTTTTTTTTTTTAATTATTCATGACACTTGCTAAAGATGATAAGGAAGACTTTATTCAAGAAGGAGGAACTACTACAGTGGGGTTTTGCAGCAGGGAAGAGAGGGCAGGCTAAACTCCAAACACAACAAGGACAAGCGGACATTGATACCCAAGGAACAGGATGGGGTCAGTAATGGAAAATTACTAAGAGGAAAAATCAGGGATGGAAGGATTCTTGCTAAAGCCACACTAGGGTGATAAGATATTGAGGATCAGGGATGAGGAATTTGATCAGAAATGGGGAGTGATCAGAGACTGAGTGGAGGATTTTGCTAAACTGACTCAGCAGGATTCTTACTAATACTGCAGTAAGTGGATCAGGAGCGTGCCCGCAGGTGGGATCTAGTCAAAAAGAGGTCTCAGAGAAGCTTGATTCAAGTTTGATCAAAGGAGAGAGTCTGTCATATTCCACTGTGTGTAATGTCTTTTTCTCTAGCTCTTTCCACATTTTCTCTTTACCTTTGGTTTTCAACAGTTTGATTATTAAGTGACTAGCAACAGTTTTCTCTAATTTCTCTTACTGAGCTTCTTGCATTCGTGTCTTTGAAGAAAGATTCTGCCTCATTCTCTCTCTCCTCTCATTTGGGGACTCCAGTTACACAGTGTTAGACCTTTTGTTATCATTCCCCATGTCATTTTTTAAGGATTTATTTTTTCTAGAGTAGCTTTAGATTTAAAACAAAATTGAGAGGAAGGTACAGAGATTTCTCATATTACATCCGCTGCCCACACACAAACATAGCCTCCCCCATTGTCAGCATCACGCCCCAGAATGGTACATTTTTTACCAAGAATGAATCTACTTTGACAGAGCAAAAAATTTTTTATAATCTAAAGTTTATAGTTTATCGAAGGGTTCATTCTTGGTGTCATACATTCTCTGTGTTTAGACAACATATCATGACAAATGTCCATCATTAAATATACAGAATATTTTCACCACTCTAAAAATCTTTTATGCTGTCTATCACACTCCACCCCCACCCATGCAAGCACTGATCTTTTTCTTGTCCCCCTAGTTTTGCCTTTTCCAGACTGTCATATGGTCGGAATTATATAGTATGTAGCATTTTCAGGTCTGACTTCTTTCACTCAGTAATATGCATTTAAGATTCCTCCATGTCTTTCTGTGATCTAATAGCTCATATCTTTTTTAGCACCAAATAAACCACTCTGTTGTCTAGATGTGCCACCATTTATTCACCTACTCAAGGCCATCTAGTTTGCTTCCAAGTTTTGGCAATTATGAATAAATCTGCTATAAACATCTTTGTGCGCTTTTTTTTTTAACATAAGTTTTTAACTCCTTTGGGTAAAAGCCAAAAAGTGTAATTGCTAAATCATATAGGAAGAGTATGTTTAGTTTTTATAAGAACTGCCAAACTGTCTCCATAGTGGTTGTACTCTTTGCACCCTCATTAGCAGTGTATGAGAGGTCCTGCTGCTCCATGCCCTCACCACCATTTGGTGGTGTCAGTGTTCTGGGTTTTGGCCATTCTGATAGGTATTTAGTGGTATACTGAGCTGCATTTCCTAATGACGTATGATGTGCAGCATCTTTTCATATGCCTTATTTGCATCTCTTCCTTGTTAAGATGTCCATGAAGATCTTTGGCCCATTTTTTAATTGGGTTATTTGATTCTCATTGTTGAGTTTTAAGTGTTATTTGTCTATTTTGAATAACAATCCTTTATCAGGCGTGTCTTTTGCAATTATTTCCTCTTAGGCTTTGGCTCATCCTCTCATTCTCTTGACATTGTCTTTTGCAGAAGCAGAAGTTTTTCAATTTAATGAACTCTAGCTTATTAATTATTTCTTCTAGGATCATATCTTCAGTATTATATCCGAAAAGGTATGGCTATACCCAAGGTCATCTAGATTTTCTCCTGTGTTATCTTCTGGAGTTTTGTAGTTTCACATTTTACATCGAGGCTTATGATTCATTTTGAGTTAATTATTGTGAAGAATGTAAAGTCTGTGTCTAAAACAGATACAGGTCTAGATACTCCAGCATCATTTGTTGAAAAGAGAAATATTTTTGCTCCATTGTACTGCCTTTGCACCTTTGTCAAAGATTAGTTAACCATATTTATGGGAGTCTATTTCCTGGACTCTCTATTCTGTTACACTAATCTACTCGTCTTTTGTTTTGCCGGTACCTCACTATCTTGATTACTGTAGCGTGATAGTAAGTCTTAAAGTCAGGTGACATCAGTCTTCCTACTTTGCTATTCTCTTTCAATGCGTTGGCTCTTCTAGGTCACCAGAAACATGAGGGACCCGAAGTTCTGCTCAAAGCACAATTCTGCATTTGATATCCTGGCTGCAGCAGGAGGTCCAGGGAGGATGCAAGGGGCCACCCAGCCCTCAGGACCCATATAGTCCTTGCACTGTCGGGCCTCTGACTGGGGAGCAGAGCTCCTCCCTGCCTCTCTGCAGATTGCTTCATGCCTATCAGGCTGTGGCACATTCCACCCATTCTAGGATTGAGATACACAGTTTGGTACCAGTGGGGGCCACCAAGGTATGGGAGGGGGGCAGACAGCATCCCAGGATTCAAAGCTTACTCCCTCCCTGACTGGCTTGGCCCACACTGGTTCACCTGCCACTGGGAAAGGGCTCACCAACCAGCCTCTCTCTGCAAACACCTCCCTTAGCTATCTGGGTGAAGCTGGATCTGTGGGCATGGCGTCTCACCTCACCCCCAGCAGCATCCATGAGCCAATCCCTAGCCCTGGCTCCCAAAGTCTTGGTCAGAAGGAATCCAGGAAATCACCTGATGTAGTCCAGCATCTTACAGGTGAGAGGATGGAGGACCAAGTATGTTAAGGCTATGCACGAATTCTAACTGCATAAAATAAATCTTGTTTGCTTTTTTGGACAGTCAGCAGAGCAGGGGCATGCAGTTGACATAGTGAGCTGAACTTTAGAAAAGCCTCCCATGAGATCTTGCAAATGAGATGGAAAAAATATGGACTGAATCCAAATAAGGTTAGACAGATTGATGACTGATTTAAAGACTACTAATAAATTACTTAATGCTTCCTTGGATGCTCTCTTCAGAGTAGGTTCTTAGTTGCAGCTCTCATTCCATTCCAGGCCAAATTTTAATACTCTTGGATGAAGGCACAAATTCACTCCTTTAAATAATATTGAGTGGGTGCCTATTCTGCACAGGGCACTCATGGCACTGTTGAATGAAAGCAGAGCCTCTGCTCTCACAGAACCCACCATCCACCGAGGACATAGAGGTCAATCAGAGTGAAACACAAATGGCTGTGCAGTAAGGGCTGTGACAAGGAGGAAGGTCCGTACTGTCAGAGCACATCAAAGGGGAGTTTCATCTCAGGGCGGGTAGGGGCAATCAAGGAAGACTTCCCTACACAAGTACCTTTTAAGTTAATATCTGAAAGATACATAAGAGCTACAAAGACAAGAGGAAAAAGAGTTCCAGAGAGAGGGACTAGCTTGTCCCTCCGGGCCCTGTGCCAGGAGGCAGTGTGACTAGGGTGAAGGAATGAAAGGCCAGAAAGCCAAGGGTGTGGGAGCCATGAGGACCTGCATCCATCTGCTGAAATGTAAGTTCCATGAGGGCAGAGGATTTGAATTATTTTTCTCACTGCTGTATCCCCAGTGCCTAGAGCTGTGCCTACTGCATAGTAGGTACTATGAGAAATATTGAGAGAATGAATGGAGAGATAGATGGATGCTAATGAGTATGTAAGAGATTTTGTAGGTTTTTAGGCAATGGGACGTTGTTTTGTAGAGGCGTCCCTGGTGGCTCAGACAGGAAAGAATCTGCCTGCAATTTGGGCGACCCAGGTTTGATGCCTGAGCTGGGAAGATCCCCTGGAGAAGGGAATAGCAACCCACTCCAGTATTCTTTTCTGGAGAATTCCATAGACAGAGGCTACAGTCCATGGGGTCGCAAAGAGTCAGACATGACTGAGCAACTAACACTTCGACTTTTCAAGCATTGGGAAGTTACGAACTGTTTTGTAGAGATTAGCCTGTCTTCAGGCTAGAGAAAGGACTGGAGGAGGTAGGAATTCGATGTGTGTGATCAGCCAGGATAAACATTCTGTTTCTGGATGAAGATCAAACTAAACGGGGGTACTGCAGAGGGAACAAAGCGAAGAGTATTGAGAAGTGTTTAGGGGACTTGGTGAGGAACTCCTGCACATGAGCTGGTGAAAGCCATTGGTGAGGGGGCACAGAGGGTGAACAGAAACAGAATCAGAATTCACCATTATCTCAAAAGTTTGAAGGAAATGGCACAGTAAGATAACAAGCAAATAAAATACATGTAAAAATCTTAACTCAAAGTACACTCAAAAATACAATGACACAGTACAGGTAGGGAAATGACTGAAAAACAACACAAAGAAGAAACATGTCAGAGTCTTACCCTCAATCTCCAAGCAAGAATTATCTGTAAATGAGGCTACCAAACATTAATGCAATTTAGACTACACGAGGAGACATACTGTGTAAGAAAACAAGATGGCAATTCCTGCTGGACTCTGGGCTGACTAAAGTGACTATGCATTCAGCTCTAAGTGACAGATATTAAAATAGACTTTTATCGACTGGAAATTCTTGAGAAAAGGGCCACTAATGACTCACTAAAGCAAGTCAGTACATCAAGGAATACCTCAGTTAACAAGAGGACATTTAGCAAGCATGAGAAAAAACTCAGAGGCAATAGTCACATTCCAGTACTTAAAGGCTCTCATGAGAGTGCGAGATTATACTTCAGTGGTCTCTGGGAGTCTAATCCAGGGTGGGTATAACAGGAACCAAGATTTCCACTTAGTGACAGAAAGTTTTCTAAATCAGTCTGCCCAAAATAGAAGTCTTCAGCAAGTGCAGAGTCTCTTTTGAGGAAGAGTAAGCACATGCAGACTGAGAGAGGGTGGGGCCAGGTTGTGAGATTACAGGACCTGTGTTTCTGGCTGCCTGGATTTAGAACTTGATCCTCAACGCTACATGGAAACCTCAGGATCATTTTAAGGAGGGCAGCAGCCTGTTCCAGTTTATATCCTGGGAAGACCCCTTCTGTTACTGCGGATTCCCTGGGCATTGGCCTCTCAGGCTTGGTCAGCAGTGTCCAGAGCAGGCACCAGCTCACATCCAAGTGCTGATACTCTGCTTGGGATTGCATTGAACTTATAGATCAACCTGGGGAAAAATGACATCTTGACAACATTGGCTGTTCCAATCCATGCATGCAATATGTCTCTCCATTTATGAGGTCCAGTTCAATTTCTCTCATCAGTCCTTCGTAAATGTGAGCATATAAATCTTGCATGTATTTTATTAGACTTGTCTCTATGTTTTTCATGTTTTGGGTACTGTTGTAACATGTTTGTAGAGTCTTTAGGATTTCCTACATAGATCATTGTGTCATCTACAAGTGAAGACAATTTTTATTTCTTCTTTTCTTATCTCAATACCATTTATTTCTTGTTCTTGTCTTCAATACAATTTTGAATAGTAGTAAAAGTGGATATCCTTGCCTTGTTCCTGATCTTAGAATAAGCATTCAGTCTTTCATACACTAAATGTGATGCTAGCTATACATTTCATGGTTGATCTTTATTAGACTGAAGAACCTTCCTATTATCTCTAATTTCTTGAGAGATTTTATTATGGACAGATGTTGGATTTGCTAAAATACTTTTTCTCCATCTATTGAGATAATCTTTTTTTTATCTGTTGATATGGTGATTACATGATTAATTTTCTTTTTGTTAATTTATTTTCAAATATTGAACTAACCTTGTATTATAAGGATAAAACCACTTGTTCATCATGTGTTATCCTTTTTATATATTGCTGGATTTAATTTGTTAATATTTTGCCAAAAAAATCTCTAGAATTAGTGTTATTCCTTAAAAATCACCACTAAATTCACATGGGCTAGGAGTTTTCTTTGTTAAAAAGTTTTTAGCTAGAAATTTAATTTTTAATAGGTATGGCATTGTTTGGGCTATATATTTCTTCTTGAGTGAGTTTTAGGAGTTTGGGTCTTTCAGGCAATTTTTCATCTCATGTAAATTCTCAAATTAATACAAAGCTATTCATAATATTCCCTCATTAACCTTTTAATTTCTGTAGGATCTCTAATAAAGTCTTCTTTTTAATTTCTGATATTGGTAATTGGTACCATCTTTCTCTTGTTTTTAATTAAATATGTTGGACAGAAATTTATAAATTATAGTTTTGTTGACTTTTCCCTGTTGTTTTTCTGGTTTCTATTTTGTTGATTTCTGCTCTTATCTTTATTTCTACCTTTCTGCTTCTTTTGTATTTAACTTCCTTTCCTTTTTATAATTTCTTAAGGTGGTAGCTAAGATAATTGTAATGAGACTTTTCTTCTTTATAAGTGCTAATGTCCTATAAATCACACATATTTTTTATAGGTTGTCTAATTTTCATTTGTCTAATTCAATTAGCATTTCCTTTATGATTCTTCTTTGGTCCATGGGTTATTTAGAAATGTATCTTTTAATTTTTAATTATTTAGAGATTTCTTGCTGTTTCTCTCTCTTTTATTTCTAGTTGAATGCTATTATGTCAGAGAACATGCTTTGTATTACTTTGATCCTTATAAATTTGCAGAGATTTGTTTTGTGGCCTGGAATATGACTTATCTTGATGAATATTCCTCATGTACTTGAAAAAAATGTTTACTTTGCTATTGTTATGTGTTCTGTACATGTTAATTAAGTCAGTGAAAGTCCCTCAGTCATGTCTGACTCTTGCGACCCTGTGGGATAGTCCATGGAATTCTCCAGGCCAGAATATTGGAGTGGCTAGTATTCCCTTCTCCAAGGGATCTTCCCAACCCAAGGATCAAACCCAGGTCTCCTGCATTGCAGGTGGATTCTTTACCAGCTGACCACAAGGGAAGCCCAAGAATACTGAAGTGGGTAGCCTATCCCTTCTCCAGAGGATCTTCCTGACCCAGGAATTGAACCAGGTCTCCTGCATTGCAGACGGATTCTTTACCAACTGAGCTATCAGAGAAGCCCCTAATTAAGGGGCTTAATTAAGTCAAGTTGGTTAATAATGTCCTTCAGGTGTTTGACCACAAGTTGGCTGAGAGTGTCCTCAGTGTTCTTCAGGTCTTCTTTAGAAGTCATACAATCACAAATATATATGCACCTAATAGTAGAATTTGAGACTACAAGAAGGAAAATGATATAACTTGAAAAAGAAAAATCCACAGTTATATCTGGAGACATTAATACTAATTGATCCAACAAGTAGATGAAGAGAAGGTACAAGAGAAAAGAATAAAAGAAGTAGAAGTTCAACCCATTTTTCTCCCTATGATGATGATCATATCATCATCCTTAAACATTTATTGGCTTCCTGGAATACACTTCACCGTGAGGGGTTGCAAAGTCCTGTTTCTACAAGGGCCAAGCAGATGAGTAAGTTAGTGGAGTTGGCTGGGTGACACTAGCTTTGTGGAGGTCAGGGAAACAATAGGAAGAGATACAGCCTTGATGCCCAGGAGGGAACATGCCCAGTCTAAAGAGGAATGCCCTGCTCAGCCATTACGAAATGAGAAACATGATCTGAAGTGTGATTCAACCTGATTTGGCATGGAAACCAGAAATCCACATCTTCAAGTGAAATATCCCTATTTTTAAATGTTGGAAAGGTAAATCAGAATGATATTTGAAACAATGTGTGGGCCAGTACTTTAGTACAAACAAACTTGCCTGCAGGCAAACACTAGCCCAAGGGCCTCTGCTTTGCAATCTCAGGAATAAATGCTAATTCTTCCTCTTGAAGAGTTCACAATTTAGTTGGAGTAATGAGCTATGCACCTGGTTTACACATTTCAAGGGAAAATGTGGTGGGATCCATTGAGAGATAAAAACAAAATGTGGAATATATTCACACTTTCACTCATTCAGCATGCATTTATCACCTACCAGGTATGTATGTGCATGCATGCCCAGTTCAGTTCAGCTCAGTCGCTCAGTCGTGTCTGACTCTGCAACCCCATGAATCGCAGCATGCCAGGCCTCCCTGTCCATTACCAACTCCCGGAGTTCACCCAAACTCATGTCCATCAAGTCGGTGATGCCATCCAGCCATCTCATCCTCTCATCTCCTCCTGCTCCCAATCCCTCCCAGGATCAGGGTCTTTTCAATGAGTCAACTCTTAGCATGAGGTAGCCAAAGTATTGGAGTTTCAGCTTCAGCATCAGTCCTTCCAGTGAACACCCAGGACTGATCTCCTTTAGGATGGACTGGTTGGATCTCCTTGCAGCCCAAGGGACTCTCAAGAGTTTCTCCAACACCACAGTTCAAAAGCATCAATTCTTCGGTGCTCAGCTTTCTTCACAGTCCAACTCTCACATCCATACATGACCACAGGAAAAACCATAGCCTTGACTAGATGGACCTTTGTTGGCAAAGTAATGTCTCTGCTTTTGAATATTCTATCTAGGTTGGTTATAACTTTCCTTCCAAGGAGTAAGCATCTTTTAATTTCATGGCTGCAGTCACCATCTGCAGTGATTTTGGAGCCCCAAAAAATAAAGTCTGACACTGTTTCCACTCTTTCCCCATCTATTTCCTATGAAGTGACAGGACCAGATGCCATGATCTTCGTTTTCTGAATGTTGAGCTTTAAGCCAACTTTTTCACTCTCCTCTTTCACTTTCATCAAGGGTGGTGTCATCTGCATATCTGAGGTTATTGATATTTCTTCCGGCAATCTTGATTCCAGCTTGTGCTTCTTTCAGCCCAGAGTTTCTCATGATGTACTCTGCATATAAGTTAAATTAGCAGGGTGACAATATACAGCCTTGACATACTCCTTTTCCTATTTGGAACCAGTCTGTTGTTCCATGTCCAGTTCTAACTGTTGCTTCCTGACCTGCAGTCATGTCCAACTGCAACCCCATAAACCCACCAGGCTCCTCTGTCAATGGGATTCTCCAGGCAAGAATACTGGACTGGGGTTGCCATTTCCTTCTCCAAGGGGTCTTCCTGACACAGGGATAAAACCCACATCTCCTGTGTCTCCTGAGTTGCAGGTGGATTCTTTACCACTGAGTCACCAGGGAAGCCCCTCAGTTCAGTTCAGTCACTCAGTCGTGTCCAGCTCTTTGTGGCCCCATGGACTGCAGCATGCCAGGCTTCCCTATCCATCACCAACTCCCGGAGCTTACTCAAACTCATGTCCATCGAGTCAGTGATGCCATCCAATCATCTCATCCTGTCATCCCCTTCTCCTCCCACCTTCAATCTTTGCCAGAATCAGGGTCTTTTCCAATGAGTCAGTCCTTCACATCAGGTGGCCACAGTATTGGAGTTTCAGCTTCAGCATCAGTCCTTCCAATGAATATTCAGGACTAATTTCCTTTAGGATTGACTGATTGGATCTCCTTGCAGTCCAAGAGACTCTCAAGAGAGTTCTCCAACACCACAGTTCAAAAGCATCAATTCTTTGGCGCTCAGCTTTCTGTATTATATCCATACATGACTACTGGAAAAACCATACCTTTGACTAGATGGACCTACCATATTCCAGGTATTATTCTAGAGAGTGGCAACTCGTCAATGAAATCCTTGCTCTTAAGGATCTTATTAGTCAAGTGAGAAGATAGTGAAAAATCACAAATAAATAATGTAGTGAGTTATGAATGGTTCTTTCCACTTATTCTTTGCCAACTGAGCCACAGGGGAAGCCCAAGAATACTGGAGTGGGTAGCCTCTCCCTTCTCCAGTGGATCTTCCCGACCCAGGAATTGAACTGGGGTGTCCTGCATTGCAGGTGGATTCTTTACCAACTGAGCTATCAGGGAAGCCCTATATGTTATTATGTACTACGTTTTAGTTAAAAAAATAAATAAATAAAGATTGGAACTGCCAGGGTAGAGGGACTATAGTTTTTGCTAGGAAAGAGAGAGATGTGGTCACTGAGAAGGTGATAACTGAGCAAAGATTTAAGGACATGAGGAAGGGATGCCTGAATACGCAGAAGAGGATACCAGGAAAGGGAAGAGCCAGTGCAAAGTCCCTGAGGCAGGAGTGTTCCCGGCATGATAGAGGAAGACCAGAGTAGAAAGTGTTGCTTGAACGGAGTGACCTAAGGTGAAGAGGAATCGATGAAGTTGTACAAGAAGCAGAGAACACCTTAAAAGGGAGTAATTGAAGAGTGTTAAGTAAAAATGCTATTTACAAAGCTGTGCACAGAGTTAAGATAAACCAGCAAGGTCAGGCCCTGGAGAGGTAGCAATAGCTAGCCACCTTAGCACTCAGAAGCAGACATCAGAGAGCAGAATTTCTGGACCTTAGAGGGCTGACTGTGGGAGAGGGCTGTGGCAGATGTGATCTTTGGTAAAGGAACACAGTCATGGCCACAACCAGGCTTAGCAAGGAAAGAAACAGAGGTCTAAACAGCTCAACTTCTCTCAGCTCCCATTTCTCCTCCCTGTACCAGTGCCTGCTATCAACAGGTCAACTCCAAGCCAAAAGGCAGTGGAGGTTTTTTGAAGATACCTGTGGCCAGTCTCCTGGCAAAGAGAGGAGAGTGGAAAAGGCTGGAGGATGAATCTAGAGGGACAAAAGGAGAGTCTACAGGACAGAGAGAGTAGTTGAAGTCAGAGACCTGTGGTTTTAATGTCAACTTTTGCTCTAAGTTGAAATGTGGGGCCACTGCAGGATTTTTAGCAGAAGAGTAATATGATTTGACCTTTACTCTGTAAGGACTCATTCTGGCTACTCTGTAGAAATTGACTGTGGGTGAGAGAAAGGCAGGGGTACAGGCTGTTGGTCCTGACTTTTACCACAGTAGTAGCAGTGGAGGTGGTGAGAAGTGTTCTAATTCTGGGTATATCCAAGTGGATACAAAAAAAGTCTGGATGGATTAAGTGTAGGATGTAAGAGAAAGACAAGCATCAAAAAGTGACTAATGTTTTGGTCTGAGCACCTCGAAAGATGGAGTTGTCTTTGAGATGGGAGAGCCTGCAAGTGATGCTAATTTAAGTGGATAGATGGGTGGATGGGTGGGCAGTGGATATATTAAGCCTGAGTTTATTATTGTACAAATGAAGATGCCAAGTAGATAGTAGAATAGCCTAGTTTGGAGTTCATAAGAAAGATTTGGACTGAAAACCTAAGTTTGGAAACTATCAACAGAGAAATATATCAAAAATATGAGGAGGAAATTAAAAGACGCTTACTCCTTGGAAGGAAAGTTATGACCAACCTAGATAGCATATTCAAAAGCAGAGACATTACTTTGCCAACAAAGGTCAGTCTACTCAAGGCTATGGTTTTTTCAGTGGTCATGTATGGATGTGAGAGTTGGACTGTGAAGAAGGCTGAGCACTGAAGAATTGATGCTTTTGAACTGTGGTGTTGGAGAAGACTCTTGAGAGTCCCTTGGACTGCAAGGAGATCCAACCAGTCCATCCTAAAGGAGATCAGTCCTGGGTGTTCCTTGGAAGGACTGATGCTGAAGCTGAAACTCCAATACTTTGGCCACCTCATGCAAAGAGTTGACTCACTAGAAAAGACCCTGATGCTGGGAGGGATTGGGGGCAGGAGGAGAAGGGACGACAGAGGATGAGATGGCTGGATGGCATCACTGACTCAATGGACATGAGTTTGGGTGAACTCCGGGAGTTGGTGATGGACAGGGAGGCCTGGCGTGCTGTGATTCATGGGGTTGCAAAGAGTTGGACACAACTGAGCGAGTGAATTGAACTGAATTGAAACACTTCCACATGGGGAAAAAAATAAGGCTTCATAGAGGAGGTGGCATGTAGTGTGCATCTTGAAGGATAGAATTTTGACAGCAGAAAAAATGAGAAAAGTATTCCAAATGGAGGGAATGTCATTAGTAAAAGGGCTGGAATAGTAAATTGGAGGCATGTATGGTGAAGGCCAGGTTGGAAGGGCTGTAGCCTTGCTGTTCAGGGAATCAGGGCAGAAATGGAACTAGAATGTGGTTCCTCACTTCTAGTTCTTTCATGCCTCTGTCATATACTTATCAAATATTTATTTACCACCTACTTGGCCTAGGGGATATGCTCCGTTCTGGATGTTATAATAATAACACTTATTGTGCAGTAATTATGCACTCAATGCAAGAAACACAACTTAATCATCAACAAAATAAAAAAGGCAAATGGGAGAAATTATTTGCAAATCATAGATCGAATAAGGGGTTAATATTCAAAACATATGAAGAACTGATACAACTCAAGAGCAAAAAATAACTCAAAAAATTTAAAAATGAGTAGAGGAACTGAATAGATGTTTTTCCAAAGAAGGCATACAAATTATCAACAAGTACATGAGACGATGCTAACTTTGCCATTCATTAGGGAAATGCAAATTAAAACCACAATAACATATCACCTCACACCTGTTAGAATGGTCATCATCAAAAAGATAAGAGATAACAAATGCCAGCATGGATGCAGAGAAAAGAGAACCCTCGTGCACTGTTGGTAGGAATGTAAATTGGTGCTGGCACTATAGAAAATAGTATGGAGTTTCCTCAAAAAGTTAAAAATAGAACTACTGTATGATCCAGCAATTCCACTTCTGGATACGTATCTGATGTAAATTAAGTCACTGCTCGAAAACATAACTGCATCCCCATGTTGATTAAAGCTTTATCTACAATAGCCAAGACATGACAACAACTTTGGTACCCACTGACAGATAAATGGAAAATGTGATATGTGTAGTGGAATATTATTCAGCTGTGAAAAAGAAGGAAATCCTCTCATTTGTGACAAGATGGATGAACCTTGAGGGCATTATGCTGAAAGAAAGAAGTCAGACAAAGACAAATACTGTATGATCTCACTTACATATGGAATCTAGAAAAAGCAAACTCAGAAACAGAGAACAGATTGGCAGCTGCCAGAGGCAGGGGATGATTGGGTGGGCAAAACAGGTCAAGGTAGTCATAAAATACAAACATTTGTTATAAGTCCTGGGGATATCATGTGCAGCATGGTGACTATAGTTAACGATACTGCTTTTTATATTTGAAAGTTGCTTAGACAGAAGATCTTAAAAGTTCTCTTCATAAGAAAAAAAAATTTTGTAACTGTGAGGTGATGGACGTTAACTGGACTTACTGTGACCATTTTGCAATATGTACAAATATCAAATCACCATTTTGTACACCAAAAACTAATGTCATATGTCATCATCTTGCCTGGGAAATCCCATGGACAGGAAAATGGTGGGCTACAGTCCATGGAGTCACAAAGAGTCAGACACAACTTAGTGACTAAACAACAACAATGATACTGGAAAAGAAAAGTCATTTTTAAAAGGAAATATGCAAAATAGTAAAACCAAAAACAAAGAGCAAGAGTGTTTACAGAACACCAGCTTTGTGCTGGACGCTCTTCCAGGTGCTAGGCACAGAACAAGGAATGAAATGGACCAAGGTCCCTAATCTTGTGGAACCTTCAGAAGGCAGTTTGTGCAGCTTTAGTCGAGACCCACCTGGCAAGAAAGGGTCCTTTCTGGAGACTCACCTACAGCCCTAGTCCAACAGCCACTAATCTCTTACCTATTGTTTACTCTACCTTCCATATCAAGGCTCCCAGAGGCCAGTTCTTCAGTTTTTACAGCTAACATTTTATTTAAATTTTATATTTTCAGGATGAAAGCTTTATATGTTATATGTAATAATATAAATAAACTTCGGTCAATAAAGTATAAAACAAACAAACAAAAAACTTCACTTGATCCTTATAACACCCCGTAAGAAATATACTAACATTATCCCCAGTTTGTGTGCATGCATGCTAAGTCGCTTAGTCGTGTCCGATTCTGTGTGACTCTATGGACTATAGCCCACCAGGCTCCTCTGTCCATGGAATTCTCCAGGCTAGAATACTAGAGTGAGTTATCCCCAGTTTAGAGATCAGCAAATAGTGACTCACCCAAATTCACTCACTGACAGGGCACAGCAAGAGTCAGGGCTTGAACCCAGGAGGGTGACTTTAGGGCCCTGGTCCTCACCACTCTGGTTAGTGCCTGAAGCTTTGCCAGGAGGACCGATCCCCGTCTGTGCCGTGTAGCCAGGAGGCTGTCAGAGGTGTAGATAGGCCACCACACCATGGGCAAGGTGATGCCCAGACTTCCCTCTGCATGGGGTGAAAGCGAGCCCTTGCCAGGGGTCAGCTGAGCAACTGGCCCAGCAGCTCAGGGAGGAGGACTGGCTGCTGATCTGCTGACCAGGGCAGAGGTCACCACATTGCCAGCTCTGACCTCACCCAGGACTGCTGACTGCTCTTTCCAAAACATCAGTTTCCTATTTCTTGGCTCCCACAACCAACGTGGAGTCAAGGGCAGGCAACTGATGCCTCACCCTGGAAGGATAGCAGTGAAAGTGTCCTTACAGTAGTATGTCCACTCCCCAACCCCAGTTAAAGGTAAAGAAACTGAGTCCCGTAAAAACTGAATCATTTGGTCAATACTTTTAGACAATTTTGTGGCAGAGTCTGTATCAGAACTCAAACTTCAGGACTCTCAGTTCAGCATGCTTCCACAGAACGTGACAGATTAATCGGTTCATGTTTCAAAATTAGGTTCCCTAGTGAGCAGGCTAGGATAGGATGGGGTGTGTGTGTGTGTGTGTGTGTGTGTGCAGTTGGACTGTGCATGCCAAGTACAAGCCCTAGGGCTGACACTCCCCACCACTCCCAAGGAAAAGAATTTCTCCTCTGTCCAGTTTATCTTTAAGAAAAATTTGAATTTTCAAGGAATGGAGAGGAAGGAGGAGCCCCTCTATTCAGTGAGTCTGTCTCAGGTGCCTTTGTTGGGTGTCCAGGTACCACAGCCTATGCAGGTGCATGGCTGGAAATAGTGAGAAATGGAAGGAACTTGAATGCCTGTCAATATGGAAGTGGTCGAATAATGATGTGCATCTAGTCAGCAGTGAAAAAGCATGAAGCAGGTCTAGATAGAGAGTCAAGGGAAGACCTCTGAGATGTATTATGAAGCAAAAACTAAAGAAACCTGTATATGGTGCATATGGTGTGGCCCCATTTATGTACAGAAGCATACTATATATGTGACTGAATGTATGAAGGGGTCACATCAGCCTGATGATGACGATTTGTTCATTTATTCCATAGATGCTCATGGAGGGCCCCTGTGCCCCTCCACTGGGCTGGATGAGAGGATCAGCAGAGAGCAGGGAAGACAACATCCCTGCCTCCTGTAGCCAGGTGAGGAGGCAGTGGTAGTAGGAGAAGAGAAAACAGTACTATCTCTCTCTTTTTTAAGTACTCTGTGTTATCTGAGGATTTTAGCAACAATCACTTACCTGTGGATGTGTCATTATAAATAAGCAAAAGAAGAAGGTTGTTGGAGAAGAGAGGAGGAGAAATTCATGGCTAACTGTGGGGTGGCAGAGGTGACCTTGGAAAGGAGGCATGAAGTATCTCCTTCAAGGGTTACATCAATGGTGATCAAAATCTCTGGAGAGAATAATGTCATTGGGAATTTTTTATATACCTCCTAGATTATTTTGATTAGCTGGAATTTTGGCAAATACTGCCCCAGGGGTTCCTTTCACAGGGATGAGGGATGAGGACAAGGTATAAACTTTAGGAATCTTTAAACAGACTAGCTCTCCTTTCTTCATCTTCTGATCCATACCATAATTAATTTTAAAGACTTAACCAGCAGGGGGCAGCACGGGCCAGGCCTTTGAGCTACAGAGACCAATCACACTGAGGAAACTACGGTCCTACCACAACCCCAGGCTTCTAAGTCGTTCTGAGGATCATTTTAACTAAATGAGACTTGGAGTCCTAACCTCTGGTATGATGTGCATCCCATGTATGAACGCTGTCATCAGTGTGAAGCAACAGAGTTTTTCGGTGTTTTATTTTTCATTACTCAATTCCAGTGGTTCCCAACCAGGGGCAGTTTTGCCTCCTGGGAGACATTTGATGGGAGACATTTTTGTTGTCACAACTGGCTACTATCTTCCAGTGGATAGAGGCCAGAGATGCTGCTATTCATCCTACACTGCACAGGACAGCCCCATAGCGATAAATTGTTGTTAGTTGCTCAGTCATGTCCGACTCTGCAACCCCATGGACTGTACCCCACCAGGCGCCTCTGTCCATGGGATTTTCCAGGCAAAAAATTACCCAGCCCAAAATATCAATGGTGCTGTCCTATTTCACCCTCTTACACTAATCTGTATCTTTGTCAACTTACCGAATAATTATCTAAATATTTCAACTGTTCTGGGGAAAGAAATAGATGATAGGCAGTTCACATCAGATACCTTAGAGTTCTTGTTTTCCATTGAGCAGGAAATGTAGTGGCTGAGGGGTCCCATGTTTGGGTATGAATGCCAGTTCTCTCATTGACAAGCTGGCTGGAAATGGATATGTTATGAAGAAATCTCTCAACTTTCATTCTCTCAGATGTCAAATGACTATAAACCCCATGAGGGCAGGGACTGCCTCTGTTTGGGGCAATGAAATATGTACATTCTTCTGGCACATAGCAAGTGTTTGTGTGTTTATTGAAGGAAGGAATGGTACTTTGCTTATAACCTAATCATTTTTTGCAATCTGATATTGATTGCTGCTTTTAAAATCTTGTTGAAAACTTGAATGTTGGGGATTATTTTTATTGACTATACCTTGTTCTAGCAGAGCCAGACCTGCACTGCGGGGTGTGTATAGTATCCTGTACTACACATGTCCCCGTATCGGTAGTGGGAAAGACTGTAGGTTCTAGGTTTAAGCCTGGGTTTAAATCTGAGCGCCAGTCCTACATAAGCTTAGGCACTTGATTTACCCTCTTTTAGTTTCAATTTCTCCATCTGAAAAATGGGATAATAATTCCTATCTCATAGGGCCCTTGAAAGAATTAAAGTTAAATTAAATAATGTCTGCAAAGCCCTTAGTCCAGTGCCTGGCACACAGCAAGCTCTTAATAAAAGGAGGCTTTATAATGCTTCTGGCCTCCAGCCTCCAATCGAGGGCATATGCTTAGTTACCTCTCCAACGAGAAGTAGAGACCCAGCACAGCAATCCAAATCTGGCCCCAGAGGCCATGCTGACCCAGCTCCTTTCTGCTGGATGGAAATTTGGGGACTCAGCCTTCTTATTCACACTGCACGTGCCTGAAGGAGGAGTTTTGGAATATCCCATAGTCTTCTCTATACCCACTTAGTCATATTCAAAATACTGCCTCATGACTAGATACACAGAATTTTCATTCTGCTAAAAGGTCAAAGGACACTAATAAAGATGTCAACACTGAAAACCGTTTGCAAAGCACAGAAACAAATGAGGACAGAAAACTGCAGTCTTTGACTCAGTAATGAATTTTGCATAAAGGGCTCCATATTACAGTGCGCCAGAGACCATACTGCCACACACTCTGCATTCTATTTTTTATGAGAAAGAGGAAAATGGAGGAAAAAAAACAACACTAAATTGATATTAAGGGCATATTAAAGAAAGTGTATTCAAGCATATATCTTGATTTGAGCATGTGGGCCCAAATCATTTATATTTTATGGCATAGTAAAAACTTGGAGCTGAAAAGAAGCATCAAGTCCAGTTCCTTCACATTCCAGCTGAGCAGACTGAAGCATCTGGGCGTTAAGTTACAGGCCCCACACCTTCAGCATTGTGGTGGCCCACTTGGGAAGAGGAACTGTGGGGCTTGTCTCTTTGTCCAATCCTACTTGACTTGGGGATTCAACTCCAGACTGGAGGGAACCAGAAATAACTTGGGTCCTTCTCCAAGTGCACTCTTCTCACTGGCTCATAAAGGTTGTGCATTCCCTGAATCTTTACTGAGCATCAGCTATGTGCCAGACATCATTCTCTTGAGTTCCAGAGGAGAACAGGACAGGTGCCTGTTCCTAGTGCCCTTCCCTTCCAGTGGGCAACCCAGTGGGAGAAAGTGCACAAACAAATTGACCAACATAACTTCTAGTGGTGTCCATTCCCTGGGAGAAATAAAACAGCACATTGTGGCAGAGGAGGACTACTGGGGAAGGATGACTTGCAAGGCCTCTCTCAGAGGAAAGTTCACTAGAAATGAGTCCTGAGCCACAGGAAGGAGCCACTCACATGGACATTGGAGGGAAGAGCTTCCGATCAGAGGGAACAGCAACCGGGGCAAGTGTGGGAGGGAGGCGTGCACAGAAAGGACGCCTGTGTGGGTGGAACAGAGTCAGGGATGGATGCCAGGACAAGAGGTCAGGGCCTGGGCAAGGCAGCCTCCTGGGACTTCAGGCACTGGCCAGGTGCCCCCCTAGGATGTGGAAGCAGGCTTGAGATTTGAACTGGAACCTCTCGTTTTTATGGTTCTGTGTCCACTGTGCTGGGCAGACTATCATGTGACCACGTCAGTTACAGGAGAACCCTGCCACTCTGGACTCTGGCCACACTGTGCTCACTCTCAGGACTTGGCATGGGACAGGCCTCTGAAAACCAAGGGAGCGCCTAGGAGCAGAGTGACCCGACTTCACGGCGATGGAAAGTGGACCCTCCCTTCCCTTTAGTCACCATGACCCATACAAGGGTCATGAATCAGCCCTGCCAGCCCAGAGGCTCAGTAGAGTCTGAGGTTAATTTTTTTAATCATTATTATTAACATTTAATCACACAAGAGCTCATGAATATACTTTTCTTTAAGAAAAAACAATGTTCTTCCTTGGTGACTCAGTGGTAAAGAATCTGCCTGCCAGTGCAGGGGAGATGGGTTCAATCCCTGGTCCTGGAAGATCCCACATGCTACGGGACAACTAAAGCCTGTGTGCTACAACTATGGAAGTCCGCGTGCCTGGACCCCGCGCTCCGCAACAAGAGAAGCCACCACACCGCAGCTAGAGAAGGCCTCACTCGCCACAGCTAGAGAAGGCCCAGGCACAGGAATGAAGACCCAGCACAGCCAGAAATAAATAAATTAAAAAAAAAAAAAAGAATGAAATAGAATACAGACCCTAAGCTCCTTTCCTCCAGTCCTGATCATCTTGTCAGCCCTACACCTCTATCCCACCTAGAGCCAAATACCATGATTATCAATAAGTGGGAAGCCTTCCAGGCCATTTCTTATGCTTTAAAATGCATATGTATGTACTCCTGGTAAAAGATAGTGTGATTTTTATGTCCATTTTAATAAATTATAGCGTACTGTATGTAGTGGCTCTGCAATTTGTTTTTGCTCCCCCCATCAGAAAATAGGTCTTGAAAAACTATCCATGTTATGTAAACACCCACCTCTTTTTTGCTAATTGCTGTATATTTCTTAGCATTGGAGAAGGAAATGGCATCCCACTCCAGTATTCTTGCCTGGGAAATCCCACAGACAGAGGAGCCTGATGGGCTACAGTCCATGGGGTCTCCAGGGTCGGGCCACCTCCCTATGAATTGTCATTTAAACTGTTTCCTATTCTCTTTGTATTATAAATAAAATAAATGCTGTAGTGGGATTCCCTCTCTGTCCCCTTAGTGAGTGTTCCTCTGTGGCAGAAGTGGGACTTTACTCTTAGATGCAATTCCCAAATGGAAGCAGAATCAGTCATGAGAATCTCTAGTAACCTAGTGGTCATCTAGACCCCAGAGACCTTTCCTCACCATTAGTTCACTGCATGGCGTTAGCCAATTCCCATCACCTTTGGGACTCTGTAGAAAGAGGAACTTATTTTTGATGAATTCTGAGAACATCCACAGTAATTGTGATCTAAAACTTGATGACCGCAGATGGTGAACCTGCAGGGTTCTCTCACAAGCAGAGGTTTGATTCCCTTGCAGAGGTTACAAGATTTTGCAGGAGGCCTGCGGATTGCAGCGTGTCCCTCCAGGCAGCGGCAGCACTCTAATGGTGTTCCTGGGGAAATGACTAGTGCACGTATATTGCCGAGTGCTGCCTGCCCTTTTCCATGGCCTTCCTGGATACCAGGGGATATGATGTCACTTTTTGCAAATTCTGTGTAAATAACTGAGCTTGAATCACTGAGTTATAATGAGATGAGAGGAAAATGATCACCACTTATTTTGCATAGGCTTTCATTTACAAAGCACACAGTTTCTCATTTCATTCCTGGAACAATTCCGAGATACACACAAGAAAGGGAGAATAATAATACATATTATACTGAGGTTTAATGGACACTGTTATTCATTACAGCTGAGCAGACCGAGACAACAATAATTAACTGATTGCCCAAAGTCACATAACTAGGAACTGAGAGCGAACCTGGAACCCAGATCTTCTAATTCCCAGTCCATTTCGTCTGCACACAGCAGCATGGCCTTGCCAACCGTGTAACTGTGAAGACCCACTCATGTGCCGATCCCTAATTCTAGGAAAGACATGCATCCTCAGTAGTCTCTGAAGAATTTAGTGAAAGACCATATTCAGAGAGAGAATTTAGTTCTTTTATTTCTTTTTTTTAATTATTTATTTTTTAAGTTGAATTATAGTTGATTTACAACGTTCTGCCAATCTCTGCCGTTCACCATAGTGGCTCAGTTATACACATTTATACATTCTTTTTACAATAAAATTTAGTTCTTAAAGAGCCAAGTGAATAAGCAGGGAAGACAGAAAAATTTGGGGGAAGAGGGCATGAGGGCTGTCATAACCAAACTCTAAAAAGAAGTGAATGAATCCATGTTGTCTGAGAGACTTTTCCTCCACCCATTAATTAGAAATACTCTCTCAGATACTTTAGCTAGCTGGTCATGGAAGGCCTCTCTCAGGAGGTGTCAATTAAACTACAACCTAGGGGATGAGGAGATTCCAGCTTTGCAAGGAAACAGGAGAAAAGCAAACCAAGTACAGGCAACAGACAGCATGGGCACAGTTTCTAAGATGGACACTCACTGAAAGGCCAAGGTATCCCTCTGTGCAGGGAGCCAAAAGGAGACGGAGGTGTAAGATAAGGGGCCCAGAGGATGTTTCCAGGAGAAGACAGACTTGAGGGAATCTTCAGGAAATGAGCGGCTTTATACAGGGAAGCACAGCAGAGGCGGACACCACTAGCAGAACTGTAGACAGAAGAGAAATTATTGGTGAATAATGGGTAAGACTCAGTGTCTTAATGCAAAAGTGGATTAAGATAGAAGGCTCACTGAGGTCCCTTTTAGATTGGGCTTACCAGCACAGAAACCAAGCCTAGAGAAGGCTGGCCAAGGGAATGGTAGGCTGAATCCATGCGGAGCTGGCTCCACCCCAGCTCCTTGCTTCTGCCGGCAGGGCGGCTGTCAGGAAGGAGGTTCAGGCTGCGGTCAGATGTGAGCAGAACCCCGTGGTGGGGCCGTCTGCTCAGAGCTCCCCCGCTGCCAGCACTGCAGCCCCCAACACTCTGATCTCAGAGCCAGTTCCTTTGTTCCCCCCAGAAGCTTCCCAAAGACCTCAGGAACCCCTTTGATTTTGTTTTTTTTAACATTTCTCCACAAAACAATATGAGGAACAAAAGGAAAAAGCATGGCCCCATCTCAAAGCTCTCTCAACCAGAAAAACAGGCCTCTGTCCTGCCAAATCCCCTTAGTTCGGGGGGCTCCCCCAGGAAGAAAAGAGGTGCAAACATGGCATTAGGAGCTACCACACATCTCCTGGTGGGAAGACCACACTTCCCTCGGACTTGGGTCTCATCACAGACCAGTGGAGCCCCTGGGCGGGTTGGGGGAAATCAAGGCTCCCTGCACCAGCCTAGAACATGGTCAGACCTTCTGCCAAACTCCAACCACAGGACACTCAAATGCTTAGAACCAAGAACGTTAGAGTGAAAGGAACCTCAGGACTCATCTGGTTGAAACTTCCATTTGTAAATACGGAAACTCTGGCCCAGAGAGTGTCACCTTACCAGTCAGTCTGGTTGTTCCAAACAAGAGCCAGGTGTGTGAGCACGTACTCAAGGCCTCACACGGTGCTAAGCCATCATATCTGTCTTTGCTGGTGATGCTCACAGACAGGGAGGTATAGCTTTACAGGCTAAGAAGCTATGGCCCAGAGAGGTTAAGTCACTTGCCTAAGGTCACACAGCTATGAAGAGTAGACCCAAGACTCTTATCCAGACCACTTTATTCTACCACCTCCAGGCTTATACACTCCTGCAGCATCAGGACTCTAAGCAGGACCTCTGACCTCCCTGTCCATGTAGCCACTCCCATCCCAGGTCCATGAATCCTGAACGTGATCCCAACTGTGTGTGCCCCACTCAGCTCTTCCACCGAGAAGCCATTAGACCCATCACTTTGGTCCTGTCTTGCCTCTCCCACAGACCTGTGATTTCCATTTGCCACCTAGTTCTGCACCCTCCCCTTCCCCCAACCCTGTACCAAGCCAGGATGGTGGTTCCTTCCTCTTCAGCCTCAGCTCGAATGTCACCTGTTTGGGAGACACCCATCCCTGAGTGTCCATGAGCCCCCGCTCTTCTCTTCCTCTGTGGATTGTAATAATAAGTCTGTGTGTTTATGTATTGTCCCCTCCCCCTGTCCCTGGCCAGGATGGTGCTTGGCACAGAATAAAAACCCTGTCGGAAGCTGTTGAATAAAGAACAAATGAATGAATGAACTAAAAAATGAAGAAATACCTTAGTTCTTCAAATACATTTCTGCCAAAATCTCTCACAGCTTACATTTGTCCAATGATTTTGTTAAACCTATGTAATTCAAAAACTCACCTGATCCAAGAGTCTGGTAATTAGGAGTGTGCCCTTCCAAGTCTTTACACATTACAGGTCTATATATATGTAGCGCCTATATAGGTTCCCCTTTGTGGAAAAGATGATTTAGCACTATTTTGTATATCATGTATATTCTATATGTTCTTTACATTATCTACATATTATTATATACATTATATACCTACTATATCATATATAATGCAATGTGCTGAAATATATACATTATCCTAAAGGCTGTACTATATATATGTATTTCTGCAATTTTCTTTTTTTATTTAATCACATACAATGAAAATCTTCCCTCACTACCACATGATGTAGATCTCTCATGCTGCTGAAAACTACACGTTATTTTTCAAATGCAAGTAAGTGTAGTATTCCCTCTTGGAGGTATATTCAAATAGTCTAGGAATGGCAAGTAAATATATCAGATCACAAGCACCTCTGCCCACCGTTGCCATCCCTCATAGGCCAGAAGGGTTTTGTATTCAAGATGAGGATGGATGAGAGCATATTCAGTATTCATGAATGGACAGGAGCAGCACAGTGGGGCTGGGGGCAGGCTGATGTGAGGACAGAAGGATAAGGTGGAGCTGGATGGGAACAGAGAAGTGTAACCACAAGGGAAAGTTGGAGCCTAGGGCTGTGTTAGGCAATAATAGCCACGAGGGGGCAGGAACTGAGGAGGAGAGCCAGAGACCACCCCAGCTGGGGACAGGAAGTCAGTAAAGACGACAGCTCTTTGGGGAGAAGAGAAACATAATGGGGGAGCAGCATGGGTCCAGTTGGCCCCATGGTTTCCTCTTTCCCACTAAAGAAGGTTGAAATCTGTCTCCCGATGATTTAGCCACCTGGTTTTCCAACACCCAGGAGCATTTGTCTGTTTCCGAGTGCGACTTGTTTATCTCCATTCTGGAGTCATAAAGTTCCAAACAAACTTCCAAACAAAGGGACCCTCTGCTCTGCAGCTCTTAGCCCCATTCTCTTGCGAGGGCAGAGCCAAGATTCTGCTTTCCTAATGATTTTCACAGCCGATTCCACCAAGGATCCCACCCCCAGCTTCCTCCTGCGTCTTTCCCGGCTACCTCCGATTGTTATGGACATCCTCACTGGTATAGCTTTTCAAGCTTCTTTTAACCCTTTTCTTCCTATCCTAATAACTGTGCAAGAAAGATAAGATTGTTTCCCCAAAAGAAGGTAATTGGGGCTTTTAGAGTGGACCAATGGTCTCTCCAAAGAGCTGAATTCACCAGCATCCAGATGGGTGTAGTGTTAAAAAAGCAACCCAAACAAGAAGAACTGGTCAGTTAAGCCCCTCCTTAGCTGGAAAGTTCTGAGGCATATTTTCATGGCCATCACTCTATGGAAAAGTAGAAAATGACAGGACTCTCTCCGAAGGTAGGTATAAGTGAGGGATGATATTAATAATTAACTTATATCATCTTCATTTGCCTAGCATTACTCTGAATATTTTCATACAACAATCTGTGAGATAAGTACCATATTATAACCATTTTATAGATGAATAATTTGAGGCTCATAGAGGCTGAGTCTCTTGCTAGTGAGTGATGGAGCTGAGATTGAAAACCAGCCAGGCTGGAATTTGCTCCTGGGCTCTTAACCAAGCCACCATCTGGTTTACCTAATTCATACTTGGCTTAGTTCATTACTGTCCTGCTCACTCCTACCAAAAGATTTATGCTCCAGGAGGCCAGGGTCTTGTCTGTCTTCTTCTACCCCAGCTGCCAGCACAAGTTCAGTTCAGTCGCTCAGTCGTCCTAGCACAAAGTAGGCAATAAATGACTCCTGAGTGAATAAATGAATGAGTGATATGTTTTTATTTGACTTTGTAAATCTGAAAAGTTCTGAACTTTGAGGTTTTGGGTGATAACTAAATATGTTCACTGAACAGTCTTTTTAATTTTACATGTTAAGTTTAGCTGAACTTTCTCCCAGGGTGAAAAATGATCTCTTTCCAAGCCTTAGAACCGAGCAAGTTACAGGTAACTTGGGAATTGAATAAAGAATCACAATCTGAAAATGTAGGGGGTCTCTAAAGAGATCTTTGGGAATCACTTACGTATTTATTAAACACTACTGTGTTTTCAGAGTTATCCCAGGCCTTTTCCGTAGCAGAGTGGTATGTGAATCACCTGGGATCCTTGTTTAACATGCAGAGCGGATCTCCAGGTGATTGTTATACAAACAAAATTGTGAGGAGGTTAGGGTTATTCCCCCTCTGTTGGCAACAATTCCTAGTAAGCTATCCCAAGGTGTTTCAAATCCATTGACCCTTCAGTTTATTTAAAGATCCTTTTGTTGTTATCACATCTCAGGGGGTGAGGTAGAAACACTGTATTTATCTAGGAGGTGTTCTTTCCCCAGTTTTAAGAGGGTGGCTACCTACCTTTATCCTGGCATCTCAGCATCTGGTACACTGACTCTCTCTCACAAAGGACCAATCTAGAAATGAGAAGATCTGGTACAGTTCAGCCACCAGATGCTGTGTGTCTGGGGCAGGTGGTGCAGCCTCTCTGTTTCTTGTCTGCAAGTCGGGGGTGTGAGTGGTTCACAGCTTTTTTATTCTACACACACCAGTGACCTTCTATAGACAGGAATTGTGTGTCCTCTCAGCCTTGTTTTTCTATGCTCAAAAGAAATGGTTCTGTGACCATGAACTAGGTTCAGAAAGGTGACAGGGTAAGTAGTCAGAGGCATGTCAAGAATCTCATCCCACTGAATTAACCAGCAGAATCAGAATATAGGTTTCTTTAATACACACCTGCAAAAACTAACTACAGGGAAAAAAAACATTTGGCCATACAAAACTGGGTGAACCAGTGAGTCTGAGTCACTAGGGTTCATACCTGATACTTGCCTCACACAGGGAAGTGTTTCAAAGTAGGTCTTTCTGGACCTTCTATTCTGAGGACTGAGTGATACTAGATGCAGGAAGGACTGGGGTAGTCTGTCAGTGAATATCTATTGATACCCACTATGTGTCAGGTGCTTTTCTGGGTGTTGAGGGCTTGGCAGTGAACCCTACTGACAAGACCCATACTTCGATGGAACTAACATTCTCATGGAGGAGAGGGATAATATTAAAAAAAAAAAAATGTAACAAATGAGTCAGTGATAAGGGGTATGAAGGGGAGGTAGGGACAGAGGTTAGGAGACTGGAGGAACCATAATCTCTTATCCACTTGTCCAGCCCCCACCTTCTACCCTTGAGGAACACGAGGCAAAGCCAGCAGCGACCTGCTCAAGACCAGACTACACCCAGCTCGTCAGAAGCGGAGTTGGAAGTGAACACTGTCTTCCTGCGAAGCCAATCCTTTCTTCACAGCCCCTCTCATGGAGGGTCTATTTTCCTGCCATTGTCTAGTTCTTAGACCCGAGTATCGAGGGAGGGAAGCAACGCTCAAGCACCCCCTCGTTCGCCCCAGGACACAGGATTCCATCCATTCCCCTTCACAGCTCAGGACCCAGAGAGAAGCCCGGGCGGGGCGGGGCCTGGACACGCGCCGGCGCGTCCAGCAGGTGGCAGCAGCGAGCAGCCGCGCCCCCCGCGCAGCCACCCGGCGAGCCCGCATCATGGATGTCGAGCTCTCCTATTTCGCTTTGCTCGCCTCAGAATTCGAGACCCCAGACGAGGACCAGGATTCATGAACTGGTCTCAGGGGCCCGGGCAGGGGCCTCTGGCTCCCGACGCTGGCCGAGAGGTGGGTCCCGGGGCGGGTCGCCGCTCGTGGACGCCGGGCGGGGACGCGCTGCCCAGCAGAGCCCGGCACCCAGCGCGCTGCCCCCGCCCTGCCTCCCTGTGGTCCACACCCCCTTTGGGCTCCCGAGCCGCTGAGCTGCAATAGTCGGGGTGCGCGCCAACAGGCGCTGCCGGCCCCGCTTCTGCCGGGCAGTCAGGTCCCAGGAGCGGACGGACCCAGGCGCCCGCGTCCTCTCTGCCGCCTCCTCCTCCCTGCTCTCACCTGAGCTATTAGCCCACTTGCCTTCAAGGCCAGAGGCTACAGCCCAGACTGAGAGGGACAGCAGAAGGGGAGAGGGCACCTGAGGATACAGAGCTAACACCGGACTATTTCACCTCCAGGTGATGAGTGAAGTCGAAAGATCCGAAGATTTAAAAAGCATCTGGAGTCTCCGTATTGAATGAAAAACCCAGTGCAAAGGCATCATCATGAACACGAGCCGTAAGTGGGTCCTCCTCTTCTTTGCCATGGGAACAGGGTGGGGGCGGGAGGTGCAGGAGCCGGCGCTGGGGTTGCCTGGAAGGAGGAAGGAAGCCTGGCACGGGGTGGACACATGCCCCCAGACTCCTCCTCGGTTTTTTCTGTGCTCCCTCCCGAGCACAGGGATATGGCTCCGGGTTTTCATGGTATTTGCTAATGTTTTATTGGCCGCGCCACTTGTCTCCGTTGGGAAGGCTGCTTGTCTCCTTCTAGCAATGCCTGAGAAGGCCTAGGAAGCAGAAGTGTAGCCATTGTCTGACTGAGGGGGCTCAGAGGAGACCTCCCGGCAGACAGCTGGAAAGAAGAGGAAGGCCCTGTTGGTCTTGGAGCTGGAAAAAGGCAGGGAGACTGGCCTCGGGCTGGTGGGTGGGTGGGTGTGGGCAGACTGTGGGATAGGAACGAGCAGTTTGATAAACAAATCGTCAGGAAGCCACCTTTGGGTCTGGATGGAGATTGTGAAATATCCCGCTCTAGCGTGCAAGCAGCCCCATGGACCTAGGGCTGATATTTTTCACATACCTGAAGGCTGCATTTAGCCATCCTGAGAACAAGAGAAAAGAGACAAGCCCTTTAGCCAATGTTTCTAAAATGCCAGAAGCAGTAACTGCTCTGCAGAGGCAGGACCAGACATTTTACTGCTGGGCTGAGCCTCAGCTGCTGAGAAATGCAGTGAGAGATACAAGGAGGCCTAAGCTCTTTCTCTTCAATTCAGTACCTTTGACCATGGGCACCCACTGGGGCAGGTGTTGTGAGCACCACCCTGAAAGAGAGATCTGGATTCAAATCCCCCTCCTGGCCAGCTTCACTTGTCTGGGTTGTTTAGCAGCATGTGGGGTTGTTGAACCAGAGAACGCCTAGGAACATTCACTTCCCTGGGTCTTTGACTTGGCTCTCTCCTCTCTGGATCTCCGATTGCTCATCTGTAAAATGAGAAGGGTTGAATTTGAGCTTCTCCTAGTCTAAGAATCTGCAAGTTCCTTCTAAAAAAGCTACAGCTGAGAAGCAAGGTCATAAAAATCAGTACCTTCTGAGGCTGTGTTTGACACCAAATCAGGTTTCCTTAACCTCCTTCCATTTCAAGGCTGTTGGCATGGAGGGGAGGAAAACAAAGCCAGGGAGATGGAAATGAAATATATTTATTTACTATATATTTGTATGAGTCATCTCTCTGCCGTCTTCCTTTGTGTATTGCATAGCTGTGCTAGGCAGGCAAGTGTAGCTGGACTCCCTCTGCCTTTTACAGCCCAAGAATTTTGCTTCTTGATTTTGACAGTCTGAAACAAGGCTGAGGCTTCACCTGAGGCTCAGGAAAAGAGCAAAATTAGGTAGAACCGATCACCTAGTGGGCCACAAATTTGCATCCATCTGTGCTCTCAGACAAGTAAGAATCTGAAGTGCCTGTCACTTCTCACTATCTCTAGGCAGGGAAAAATGTATTTATGGGAGTCCTTTCTCACTAAATGACAGAAGAGAAAGATGGCTCATTTATTTTTCAAGGAACTAAGAAAGAAGGTAACAAGCAACAGACTCTGCTTTTTTCTCTCTTTAGAATCATAAACTCTTGTACCATTAGCAACACTGAGTATCCCCTAAAGAAGGAAATAGATTTTACTTAAAAAAAAAAAAAAAGTAGTAGAATTGAGTACTGCAGAAGAGAAGGATTAACAGAAATGCCATTCCAGCCTCATATACTTTTTCTAAGTGGGGAGAGCGCGTTTATTTTCCAGGAGCAGGGGAAAATAAACAGAGTGACTCAGGCAGCCTGCGGGTCCCTGAGGTTCCCTATGAGGAAGTGATTCTCTAAAGGGCTACCTGGAGGCAAACTGTGGAGAAACTCCTGCTCAGGGCTTTGGGGCCGGGCTCCCTCATCACTGAGGCTCCTCCCCACCCTGGGAGCCTCCAGAAGGAAAGAGTAGAAATCAGACCTTGCAGAAGTGATGGTGTGATGGGGTCACAGGTCACAGGGACAGAGCATGGGCATGTGGCCCTTGGGGTGACCTGCTGTAAGCAAAAGTGCTCGCCCCATTACCATGTGAGACTCTTAACTCAATCCTCATGCCTGAAATTGAACCTAAGAGAAACTGTCACTCGGTTTTTTCCTTGCACTTTCACTTCCTGAATCCTCACTCTACCAGCCACTGGGCTACGCATTTCACCTGCACCTCTCTCACATCCACCCTGTCAAATGAGCATTATTGCTCCAGTTTTGCAGTCTTCATCAAGTCATGTGGCTAGTTTTTGGGTTGTGAAAGGTACGTGGACGCATAACATTATCAACAGTGTGTGCCATTCCTAATCAACTGTTCAATGTCACCGTTGAGATGGGGGCAGATCATGAGCTTCTTATTATATTGCTGGTCACTTTATCTGGAGTAGAGGTGCATGGGCTGTATAAGCTTGGGACAGCGTGTAAGAGTTGAGACAGCTCGAGCCCTGCCGTCAGGTGGGCCCAGGTTCTAGTTGTGGTTTCACTTGCTGGCTATGTGGTCCTCGGGATGGTTGTCTCATCTGCAAAATGGGAATGATGGGACCTTCCTCCACATGGAATGGAGATAAGTGTTCATGTGTCATGTACAATTCAGAGAGCAGTACCCGCAACATAGCTGGCAAGGTGTCAGCGATGGTGGCCAGGCTGTCATTGTCACTGCTGTAGTCACTGTGGTTCTTACCATTGTGGACTTTATGACATTAGCAAGCAAGTCACTCAACCTCTCAGATGTCACACCTTTGTCATAAATTGAAAGGAAAGTAGAAATGGGATCTTGAGGACAAGACAGGAAGGTGAGAGATTGCTTTGTAAATATATGTAAATTTTTTATTAATAAGAAATACATGTCTCAGTTGTTTTAAAAAAAAAAAAAATAGGGGAGTGCCCAGTCAGTGACTCCTCAGAGTACATTTTGGTTTAGTTTCATCAGAATTCTTCTGAAACTTGCTGAACTTTAGCATGCTGCAAAACAGGGCTGTGAGAGAAAGCAGTAGTTCTGGAGATGTAGAGTAGGGTGGTGGTCCAGGCCTGGGAGAATGCAACAGGTGGGCTCCAGCCATCTGAACCAATAAGAGAAGGGGAAAGAGGTCTCCTTGCAGAGAGAACAAAACACCAAAGGCATGAGCAGGACACCCAGGGCTAGTACTGAGATCGTGGCCCGCATGGGCCAAGGACTTTAGGGAAAACAGAGCCATCATTTCTACCTTGGGCTCTGTGAGGTGGGTCTACCTTCCAGCCTTTCTGTCCCCCTGCACACACCCAGCCTAATTCCAGGGATCTGTCAATTGACTCCTGATGTGCTGAGGCAGCCTCCTAACTGGTCTCCCTTCACCCACTCCAGCCTACTTCAGTGCCCCATCCACTCTCTGCATCACCCTCTGCTTAAAACACACATCCCATTACTCTTAAGATGCGAGAGGAGACCTCTCAGCAAGGCCTGCAGAGTCCCCCGTGGCCCAGCCTTGCTCACAGCCCCAGCTCATCCACACATGCATCCACTTTCTCCGCAGCTCCATCATGTCCACCTCCTCTCATTCACCTCTGGGAAGGCTCCCTGTCTCTAGCACCAGCCCCTCTGCCCACCACCCCTCTTCACCAGGCTGGCCTCCTCACCCCCACCCCGACCCCAGTCCAGCTAACAACTCCCCTGATGATGTTCTCCTCCTGTTCCTTCAGAACCTTGTCTCTGGTGTAACACACTCACACCTGTGGTCACATTTTCCTGACCCTACAGAGCAAGGAAAGTCTGGTCCCAGACCTCTTGCTCTCCATAATCCGCAGAGCCCCAAAGGCCTCACCACCTTATGTGCATTTTCTTAGGCAACAATGAATCTTTGGTTATTTCCTGTCAGTGTCTCCCATTTTGTCTTGGCCCCAGGAGTTCCCAAGTCCTGGGAATCAAAGCCAGGGGAGACCGAGTTGACCCCAGAGCATCAGATGCCCTGAGCACCAGAGTTAGTTCCGTGTGTCGTAAAATGCTGTGCTTCACTTGGGTTGGAGCTCCCAGAGCTCCTGAAGACCATGGCTTTCCTGGGCACAAAGCCAGCACTGGATCATCCTTGAAGTTGGAGAGTGACCTGCATACCACATAAAATGGTACCAAGAGCCATTCTCCCTTTATTGGCTTCCCCTGATGGTCTCTTCCTTGGCTGTTATTATGGATTGGCATGCCAACGAGCTACTTTTTTGGAGTAGGCTTTGTTTTGTTGAAATCCTCCCAGGTGGCACTAGTGGTAAAGAATCTGCCTGTCAATGCAGGAGATACAAGAGACGTGGTTTGACAATCCCTGGGTTGGGAGGATCCCCAGGAGTAGGAAATGGCACCCCACACCAGTATTCTTGCCTGAGAAATTCCGTGGACAGAGGAGACTGGTGGGCTACAGGCCATGGGGTTGCAAAGAGTCAGACATATCTGAGCATTGTTTTGTTGATGAGAGCAAAAAGAGTCATAGAAACCTCACAAAGGTGTCACGGGATAAGCAGACAGCACACTGGGGTAATAAAATCCTAAGCTTTGGGGTATGGATTCCTGAGTTCAAATTCAACATCTATCATGTATTCTCTTTATAATCTTGTACAAGATAGATCATGTTTCAACCTAAATTTTTATGATTATAAAATGTTGGCAGTAGTGCCAGATGGGTTGTTGTGATCAGATCAGATCAGTTGCTTAGTCGTGTCCAACTCCTTACGACCCCATGAATCGCAGCACACCAGGCCTCCCTGTCCATCACCAACTCCCGGAGTTCACTCAGACTCACGTCCATTGAGTCAGTGATGCCATCCAGCCATCTCATCCTCTGTCGTCCCCTTCTCCTCCTGCCCCCAATCCCTCCCAGTATCAGAGTCTTTTCCAATGAGTCAACTCTTTGCATGTGGTGGCCAAAGGACTGGAGTTTCAGCTTTAGCATCATTCCTTCCAAAGAAATCCCAGGGCTGATCTCGTTCAGAATGGACTGGTTGGATCTCCTTGCAGTCCAAGGGACTCTCACGAGTCTTCTCCAACACCACAGTTCAAAAGCATCAATTCTTCGGCGCTCAGCCTTCTTCACAGTCCAACTCTCACATCCATACATGACCACAGGAAAAACCATAGCCTTGACTAGACGAACCTTTGTTGGCAAAGTAATGTCTCTGCTTTTGAATATGCTATCTGGGTTGTTGTGAAGATGAAGTGAAATAGCATGAGAAACTCCTTGGTGGTAGGTCTCAGGGAATGAAGTTGAACCTGAAGTTGCATTGGCCACTGAATAGAGCAAAGTTTTGAAATGATGGTGTCATACGAGCCAAACCCTCTGGTTCAAAACTAGCCTGTTTTGCTGGTATTGTGGCCATCACTGGGTTCAACACACAGGAGAGCCGTGGCTTTCAGGAAACCTTCAGGAAAATGATTAACCTGGTATTGTATATGAGTCTAAAAGGGCAAGACAGGAAGGTAGGATCCTAGATGAGAGATAATTAACCTAGTTCTGAAAAGGTCTGAGGGCCAGGATTTGAGTGGCTGTAAGAATAGAACTTGGGCAAACTTCAGGAGATGATGAGGGACAGGGAGGCCTTGCATGCTGCAGTCCATGGGATCGCAAAGAATCAGAAATGACTGGGTGACTGAGTAATTACAACAATAGAAATAAGGGGAAAGATCCTTTAGAGAATGAAGTCCGCATGGCCTTGTACCTGATTGAGTTATAGGGTGAAAAAGAAGAGGAGTCTATCTTAGGTCCTGGCAGGGAACAGATGTGTGATTTGAGGGGATTTAAGCAGGAGCCTTTGCAAATATGTGAGAAGGATGTAGAGAAATAAACAAGAAGCCCGGATGGCCAAGGACTAGGAGGCTAGAAACAGTGGCCCTTACTACTCTTACCACACCTTCCCCCAGACTGAAAGAGGGAAAAAAAAAAAAAAAAGGAAGCCAGAGACCCAGTCAGCTGTAGGGAAGGCACTGTCTGGTGGGAGTTGTTGCTCCTGGCAGGCAGGCAGCTCATGGTAACACCCCAAGGAAGGAACCAGGGGAATAAATATCCTGACCTCTCTCTCCTTCCTCCCTTGGATTTCCTATGGTACCCAATCCAACCAGGAGCCAGAGGGCAAGGAAGGCAGCTGAGCCCCCACCGTAGTCAGCCTCCCAGGGTAGAGAGGGAGCAGAGTGGACCTGGGGAGGCAAGGGATTTCAGCATCCAAGACACCCAGCTCAGGAGCAGCAAGACCTCCCTCTGTTCATGTCATTGCTCACATCAGGAACTCTAAGAATTTCTAGAGAAAAGGATCTATTGTAAATGGCACAGGAGGATGCCTGCTAATGACATTCTAAATTCGCATAATAGGTGGAGTAGAGATGATTATATACTTTATAAGAATAGAGATTTTAAAAAATAAAACAGTACTTCCTAAATGAATAGAGCGCTTGTTGACAAATGACCACTTGAAGCTAAGGGAGCGTTAGAGGAATAATATAAGGAACAATGTTAAACCATCCCAAATGAGTATAACACATCTCTCAAATCACAATGTGATTTCAAGAGTACTTGCATTGCATAAAGGAAGTGATATCAGTTCTGAACTCTTTCATTCCTCTCTGGAAAAAGCCTTATCTGACTGAGATATCATCTGGTGTCGTGAATGTGAACAACTGGCCAGTACCCAGCGTTAGCCAGATACCATTGTAAAGAACAGAAAACAACCAGAAGTGTGTAAGCACCTCTTGCTGGGTGCTTTGCCAGTTAAATTGTTTTCCTGCAGTTCTTAAGGGCATAGACTGGACCTAGATGGCTGGGTCCACATTCCAGCCCTGCCCTTTCCTTGCTGTGTGTGCTTAGGCAAATCACTTGCCTTCTGTGTACCTCCGTTTCTCATCTCCAGTCATAATCACAGGGGTATAGTAATAGTGCCTCTCTCATAGAGTTGTTATAAAAAATAAATAGGTTAACAGTTGTGAATTGCTTAAAACAGTGCCTGGTATATAGCAAGTGTTTATAAAATGAATAAAAATAGTATTATGCTAGAGCTGCTGTAATAAAGTACCTCCAACTGGGTGGCTTAAAGAATAGAAATATATTGTCTTATGGTTCTGGAGCTGAAAGTCCAAAATCAAAGCTTCTGCTGGGTTGGTTCCTTCCAAGGGCCGTGAGGAACGGATCTGCTCCAGGCCCCTCTCCTTGGTTGTGGTGTCTGTCTTCTCCCTGTGTCTCTTCACATCGCCTCTGTCTATGCGTATTTCTGTGCCCAAATTTCCCCTTTTCATAAGGACCTTATCCAATAAGGTCTCATTGGATAAGGGCCCACCCTAATGACATCATTTTAACATGATTACCTCTGTAAAGACCACATATCCAAATAAGGTCACATTCTGGAGTACTGGAGGTTATGACATCTATGTATAAATTTGAGGAAACACAATTCAATCCATAAGGCGTTTGTTAAGTAAATGACTCCTCAAGGAGAGGATTTCCCTGTGGATCAGTCTTCCCAAATACCAGCGACACCCTGGGGCTAGTGTAGGACGCTGATAGTTGGTTGTCTACCTAGTCTTGATGTTTAAGCTCTGATTTTACCACCTCTAACCAGCAGAGATGGAGCCTGCCCCAGAGAGCTTGAAGGGAGTGATCACACGTAGGAGGTGCCCAGAAAAGAGGACCGTGGTGACTCAGTATTCCAGTCTCTCTGCAAAACGCACACTCCCCACCTTACCCCTCATTTTGGTCATTATGCACAGCTGTAGCATTTCAGCAGTGAAACAGAATTTATAGTCGTGGAATTGTTTTTCAGTCTGCCTGGTTCCTAGGAATGTCCAAGAAGGGGAACAAGAATTAGATTGTTCATTTGTTCACTCAACAAATATTTACTGACCACCAACCCTGCACCCAGCATGTTGCTGGAGACACAGCCGTAAATATAACAGGCATGGTCCTTGCCTTCGTGGATCATATAGGTCAGCAAAAGGGGCCAGCTGGTGGCCTGCCTGATAGGATATGTTTTATGTGCCCAACACCAGGCTTTCAGTGAATTTTAATTATTTACAAACACTCAGAAATCAAAATTGGGATTTCTAGCTTCTGTCTAAGGACAGCCTGAAAGACCTGGCATCCGTGCCCCTTTGTTCCTACATGGCAGACAATAGTCAGTAGAATTGCCTGCCTTGAGGGGGCATGTACTATTCTCTAGAGAGCCATAGTTGCCACCTCTATAGGAAGAGAGGTGTCACACAAGGACAGCTTAATACTTTTCTATTACCTTGCCACTGTAGGTGTTTGAATTTATTTTTAATTGAAATATAGTTGACATACAATATTATATTAGTTTCAGGTACAGAGCAAAGTGATTCATGTATGTGTGTGTGTGTGTGTATATATATATTTTTTTTTTCCAATTCTTTTCCATTACAGGTTACTGTAAGATATTGAGTATGGTTCCCTGTGCTATATAGTAAATGCTTGTTTATCTATTTTATATGCAGGCATTTGAATTTTTTAAACTCTAGTCTAGTATATGACTCATATAACATCAAACACAGAGATGAGAAAACCGCAGCTATTGTTCATCATGGGAGAAAGTTCTATCTCGAGTTAGCAGTTGATTAACACCGCCATGCCATAAAGTGCTCTTGAAGTGAGCCAGATCCTGCTCATGGCCTTTTTTCCCCAGCTGACACATTCCCAGAGGGTGATATCATATCCTTTTGGATACAGTTGGGCAAACAGTGCCCCACCCCCAACTCCTAGAGGTCAGTTTCACTTCCAGAGGAATCTGTTAGTAGGGGATGGGCACAGACCAAAGTAAAGCAGCTCTGGATACCTGGTCCCAGTTCTGGGTGCCTTTATCAGCCCAAAAGTAGGACCCTGGGAGGCTGGACTGTTCCAGAGCTTGTTGTGACATATGGGACATGCCTGGTCCAGTGGAGGACATCTAGTCGACAGCATGAGCTCCGTATCTGTAAGGTCAGTTTATACACCCACTCAGCTAAGGGGTGATTACTGAAAGGTCACACCTTGACCCAGAATGGCTGCATAAAACCTCTCTGTTATGATGGGGATCGCCTACTTGAGAAAGAACGGTGAGAAATTGGGTAATGCCAACAAAATTTCTTCAGTGGAGACCAGATTTTTCTTCATTTCTCTGGAAGAAATCAGGATAGTAAATTATTCATAGAAAGCAACGCACAGTACGTAGCACATTGTCGTTGCTCAAAAGATATTTGATGATTTAATTCATTAATGAAAAGCCCACTCTCATTTCCTTTATGAAGATCTCTCTTAGTTTCATCTTTATGACCATCTGCTATGTTGCCCACTTGGATATTCCAAGGCACTTCAAATTCAAACTAAAATTTAATAAAATTTTTTTAAATGGGGGAAAAAAAAAAAAAAACCTTCTACTCTGTGGTCCCAGTTGATTGCTAGAATCTGCATTTACCCAGTAAGGAAGTTAGTAATCAGAAACTAGCCCTCATCTGCATTTCCGTTTCCTCCACTCCCCTGTGTTCAGTCTGGGTCCACATCTGGTCATTCCTACCTCCCAAATGTGACCCAAACTCTTCCTTCCTCAGCTGCCATCACTGCCCAGTGTCCCCAGCACCAGCCATGGCAGCCACTGGAGTAAATGGTTGGGGGAGGGGTGGGTTGAGCTCAAGTTCAGTCGCAGGCGTCAGAGCCATGTGGGCTGCTGGACAGTGTGATTCCAGGCTGCAAGGGGCAGGAGGGGTCATAGTGCTGCTCTGCAGAACCCTGATTAGGCTGTGTCTGAGCATTGTATGCAGGGTGGAGCATGCCCAGCAATGGTGGAGGGACTTGAAACACCCTGAGGAGAGGGCCCTGAAGGAGCAGCGGGGATCCTCCAGAGTCAGCCCCACACATTGGTTCTGTGTCCCCCAGAGAGTGTAGATGATCCCTTGGTGATTTCACATGATGCTACTGGATTGTGGCCTGCAATCCAGAAGTGTTAGCCTTCTTTCTGAGTGCCTCGCCAGCCAGACAAGAGGTCCAGACAGGCTCCACTTTGCCGTCCTATTGCTCCCTGTGCTGTGGTTACTGCTGTGTGCTCGTGCCACAGCCCCACCCCCTTCTCTGGCAGAATTCCACTCTCTACTGCCTGTATCATTTCAAAAGCTTTTTCCTCGGATCTGCTTGATTTTGTGCAAGGCACAGGTCTTTCTCCATGGGCTGTTATCTCTTGCCCTCACCTGCACCAGCAGGGCCAATGAAAAGACTGCCTTGCAATGGTCTAATGACACAGTTGATCTATTTTAAGCACCTGAAGCACACTCCACCAAGTGCCAATCTTCCCGCAGCAAGCTGCTCTCAGCGTGCGGGGCCAGGGCCAGCTCGAGGTCTGCTGCTGCTTTTTGAAATCTGGGGAAGCAGCCCAGGGATCCAGACCCTGCCCGTCCAAGGACGATCTAAAGCAACCGTAAAATTAGATATCTTCACAGTCAGTATGAGGTATTCTGCAAGGAGAATTGCCCATAGTGTCAGAAATATAGGGCACGGGAACCTCGAGTGACCATAAATTCCTCTTTCAAAGGGCAGAAACAGAGCCCAGGCCCATTTCAGGTAGGGAAAAGGGACCTAGGAGGCAACATTTCAGAACAAAGAGAAGCTCAAGCCCCATCAGAAATGCCTGAGCCTTAGACCCATTTTTCCTCCTCCTCCTAATCAAGAGACATTCTTTTCCAATTATAGCCTATCTGAGTGCAATTATTTACAAATATTCTTTATTTAATTCTTGCAACAATCCTGCAAAGCCTTTCCCTGCTCTGTATGTAAGGACGGTCACCCGTGTTACATGGACTCTCACCATTCTACACAGAACTCACCATTGTTGGTAACTGTATTAGCCATTGGCTTGTCATTTCTGTCTCTTATCCCCTTTTGGACTATAAGCCACATGATGGCTCTGTGACAGGCCTGTTTTGTTCACTGCTGAGTCCTCCAAACTCATTACCACTCTTGGCACAAAGTGATGGCCGCCAGTGACCGTTCATGTTGGCTGAGCATTAACTGTGTGCCAGGCGTGGTGCTAAGGTCTTCACAGACATGAATGCATTTAACCCTCACAGAAGACCTAGGAGGTAAATGCTAATAATATCCTTGTTTTACAGACGGGCAGACCAAGGCTCAGAAAACAGGTCTCTGGTCCTAAATCTCATATTTAACAAGTAATGACACCTTGAATGAATATGTGAATGGGAGGATCTAACATAGACTATTAAATACTCCCATTTTGCATAAAAGGGAAATGAGGTTCAGAGGTACAGTCTCCTGGCCTCAGTCACACGAGCTGGGAGGTGGTGGAGCAGGTATTTGAAACCACATCGAGCCAACTCCAAGGATCTTTTCCCTCCTTCCTGCTTCCTCCTCTTCACCGTCTTTCCCCATTTTACTGTGATGAGAGTTACGGGGTGAAGGGGAAGTACAGGTTGGGGTGGCTGGTCTTTTTCCTGTTGGATGTCCCAGCACTACTCTCCTGTTCACTAGGGCAATGACACAAATCCCTGCTCTCTGCATGGCGGTGTACCAGGTGCTGAGGGATTGGAGATGCACAGGAAAGAATGTGACCTCAGACAGCCTCCTTCCAGCATCACCCAGGGGCAGACACGAGCAAGGGTGACTGTAATACAATAAAACCCTCTTGGCTGTTGAAAGAGCAGGAAAGAGTGAAGAGGGAGTCAGGCCAGATTCCCCTGAAAGAGCCGGGGACTATTTTGTGGAGAAGGTAGCATTCACTGCAGATCTTGAGAGATAGCTTGGATGGGGAAGAAGGCCGTTCCTGATGGGCTCATCCATCCACTCTCGCAGGCTAGCTTCCACGTTCGCTTGTTGCACAAGTTCTGCATCCCAGACCCATGGCTGGGTGTGGAGGGTAAAATAAACAAAAACAAAGTAAACAGAGGGTTTCAGGAAATGTCAGCAGGTCTGGTTATCTATGAAGTATGAGGAGGTGGACAGTGAGGAAAGAAGGTGGGGGCGGGGGTGGCTGGTAAGGATCAGATCTTTGAGAGTTGTACATGCCAGGCTGGAGAGTATTTGTTACAGTCTGTGACCAATGAGGAGCCATGAGAGGTTTCGAGCCGAGCAGTGAGCCCCTCCTCAGAGCTGTGCATTATTTAGGAAGATCTCCCTGGTAACACATACCTGATGGATAGGAGAGCCCAGAGGCAGCAGAGGCTGGCTGAGCACCGTGGAGCAGGTGTGAACGGATGAGAAGGGAAGGCATGCAGAGCAGAGAGGATGAGCTGGCGGGTTCCCTAGGCATGCTGTGCATCGGTGTTGGTGTCACTGCTCTTGTCCCTTCAAGTGGACCTGTTAATCTGATTCTGATTGCTGGGACTGTGCGAACTGATACTTTGAAAATTAGGTTACTGACCACAGTGAGATGCCTTCGATAGTGTATTTGATAAGCACTTGAGCTGTGGAGTCAAAACGCCTGGATTCATGTTCCAGCTCAGCCACGAACTAGCTGTGCAACCTTCTGTGACTTTCTTTACCCCCATAGCTTCAGCTTCCTCTCAAGGTGGTTGGGATGGGGGAGGGCAGAGTGAGGGAATGGGTGTTAGATGCTTAGCACACACTCAGTAATAATTAATGAAATGCAGTTGAATGTGTTGGAAAAAACCCTTTTCAATAAACAAATTAATCAGCACATGGCATGGATAGGACCAGTCACCGCTTAATCATTCCATTGGAGAGAGGAACAGAGGTATTGATAGCCTAGGACTTTCACTAACATTTAATTTTATTTATTTATTATATGTCAAACTATATTCTAAACTCTCTGTGAATTGTCTCTTTTGATCCAAGTGTGAGCCAGGAATGAGATTAATGTTGAAGAAGACAATCTTAATTGAATAGGGAGAGAGTCATACCAGGCCAGGAATTGATAAACCTTTCCTGTAAAGGGCCAGGTCGTAAATATTTGGAGCTTTGCGGGCCATATGGTGTCTGAGGCATAGAAGCAGCCCTTGATGATATGTGGTCATATGGATGCGGCAGCAGTTGAGTCACAATTTATTTCCAAAGGTAAAGGTGGAGGGGGATTTAACCTGTGGGCCAGTTTGCTGATCCTTATGCCACATAATCTCTAATGTCTCTTCCAGCTTTGAAATTCTAAATTTGAAAGTCTAAAAGGAGGACACAAATACTTAATCTCTCTTGCTTAGTTCATCTTTGTAACTATAAGAGAATTTCACCTTAAATATGATAAGGATTACACTGGAAAGATAGACCCAGAAAGGACTCTAGAAGGCTCCATCCTCTTTGTGGCTTTGTTTTCTGCACAGCCTATAATTCATACTCTGGGATTACCTGACTCATCTCATGTGACCACTAAATGCCAGGGTGCACAAGCTGCCCTAGGGTCTGTTGAGCAGACAGCTCTTGATACTCAGGTCAGAGACTCTCCACTTGAGAAAAAATATACAGGGCAGTATCCATGCCAGGGCCTCCAGGCGCAAAGCGAAGTCTCCTCCTACTTTGCTCCCTGTTCACATTTCCTGCTCAAAGCCCCCCTTCCTCTGTAATGAGGTGCGATAGCCGAATTGTCTGTCCAGCGTGTTTTATCATCCCTGCTTCTGATTCCTTGCAAGAACTGCCCCTAACTCCCTGGAGTACAAATGAGCTGTCAGTTGTGTTCTGCCCCTCCCCTAGGTGGTGGCACATGACCTAGACCAGCCAATTGGGGTATCCCATCTACCTATGCCACAAGGATTTGTTCATCAATGGACATTAGACCCAAGGGAGGTCAACCGTAGTATTCGCTGGAATTGTATAGGGAAATACTAGGAAAAAGTATTCATTCCATTAAGGTTGCTGAGCTAAGGCTCTTGGAATACTAGTGGGCATTCCTGTCCGGCATGTGGGAAGAAGTTGTTTGAAAAAAGTTATAGCTCTTACTATATGGTAAAGCCTCTGAATCCAGCTAGATCTGAATGCAGAGGCTGCCCACCCCACCCAGAGACCTCTCACTTGTAAGAACCAACAGATTCTCTTTTTTGCCTAAACTAATTTTGGGTTTCTGTAAATTACAATGGGAAGGACCCTAACTAAGGCACTTGCTGTTGTTATTTTACCCTTTTTCTCATAGGCAATTACCTCATATAATTATCTTCATTTATCAAAATTCTAGCCATCTTTAGGCTAAAAACTTCCTCTCCTCCACTCCTGAAGTTATTTTATTTCCTCTTCTAAAGTCCCGAACTCTTGTTTTAAAACATTCTTATGATTATGGGTCATTTGCTGTAACTCAACAGCTTTATTCATGTGCATTTCCTAGCACTCTTCTTAGACTATAAGCTCTTTGAAAATAGGAGCACGATGTCAGTAGGGAATAGTGCATTTGTTCTACAGCTACAAGCAACAGACCACTGCGGAGTCAGAGCATTATTGCTGCAGCTTACACATCCATATGTGCACCAAAATGCAAATGCATGATATTCTGTCAAATGCATGCATAGAAGGAAAATCAATGTGGTAAAATAATTGTTACTTAAATACTAATTGTTACTAACATAGTGAGGCTAATATTTTTGACAATAAAAAGGAATCCTCCAATGATCTGAATGTGGTTACATGGATATAAACAAATGTAAAATTCTTAACCTTTACACTGAAGATTTATACACTTTATACAAGTTACACCACAATAAAAAGTAAAAAAAATAAATAAATAAATAAAGGAGTCCTTATACCTTATACTTGATAACCCTGTCCATCACTAGTCAATACACAAAATTTGAGATAGGTCTTGCTGCTGCTACTGCTAAGTCGCTTCAGTCGTGTCCAACTCTGTGCAACCCTATAGATGGCAGCCCACCAGGCTCCCCTGTCCCTGGGATTCTCCAGGCAAGAACCCAAGAGTGGGTTGCCATTTCCTTCTCCAATGCATGAAAGTGAAAAGTGAAAGTGAAGTCGCTTAGTCGTGTCCGACTCTTAGCGACCCCATGGACTACAGCCTACCAGGCTCCTTCACCCATGGGATTTTCCAGGCAAGAGTACTGGAGTGGGGTGCCATTGCCTTCTCCAGAGATAGGTCTTAGACCTTAATAAATGAAAAGCTAAAACTGTACAGCTTCTGGAAGAGAATATTGAAGATTATCTTATGATCTGGAGGTAGGCAGTGACTTCTCAGAACACTAAAAGCGGCAAAAATTGGCAAGAAATTCTAACACTTTACAAAAGAATATATACAAATGGGTGCTCAGCATCATTAGTCATCAGTTCAGTTAGTTCAGTCACTCAGTTGTTCCGACTCTTTGTGACCCCATGGACTGCAGCATGCCAGGCTTCCCTGTCCATCACCAACTCCCAGAGCTTGCTCAAACTCATGTCCATCGAGTCAGTGATGCCATCCAACCAGATCACCGTCTCCTCCTGCATCCAATCTTTCCCAGCATCAGGGTCTTCTCTAATGAGTCAGCTCTTCAAATCAGGTGGCCAAAGTATTGGAGTTTCAGCTTCAGCATCAGTCCTGCAAATTAAAACCACCTTTTTACACCCATAAAAATGGCTTAAGTTTCTCATATATTGTTGGTGGGAATGTTAAATGGTACAGCAACTTTGGAAAACTGTTAGTTTCATAAAAACTCAACACAATAAAATGAAGATCCAGCAACTCCACCCATGAGAGGTGAAAACATAAATCTGCAGAAAGTTTTGTGCAGAAATGTTCCAGGCAGCTTAATTCATAATATCCCAAAGCTGGAAACAATTGGACTGTTCGTCTGTGGACAAATGGATAAGCAAATCTGGTTACATTTCCACAATGGAATACTATTCAGCAAAACAAACAAAAACAAAAAAAGCAGCTATTGATACATGCCACAGCATGAATGAATCTCAAAAAAAAAAAAAAGCTGAGTAAAAGAAGCGAGACAAAAAGAAGCACATACTGGATGATTCCATTTATGAAGTTCAAGAACAGGCAAAACTAATCTATATGGACAGAAATCATAACAGAGTTTGCCTCTAGTTTGGGGGTGGAGTGATTGGTCACAAAAGGTTACAGCAAATTATCTCCATATTACGTTAATGTGTCCTTTCTTGGCTGAGATGTTGTTTACATGTGTTTATGTATTTGTCAAAACTTTTTGTTTTTAAGATGTATGTATTTCATTATTTGTAAATTACACTGAATTATTCTCTTATAGCTCAGTTGGTAAAGAATCTACCTGCAATGCAGGAGACCCCAGTTCGATTCCTGGGTCAGGAAGATCTGCTGGAGAAGGGATAGGCTACCCACTCTAGTATTCTTGGGCTTCCCTGGGGGCTCAGCTGGTAAAGAATCCGCCTGCAATGTGGGATACCTGGATTTGATCCCTGGGTTGGGATCAACCTAACCCTTTCCCTAGAGAAGGGAAAGGCTATCCACTCCAGTATTCTCCAGTATTCTGCAATTCTGGAGAATTCCATGAACTGTAGTCCATGAGGTTTCAAAAAGTCGGACACGACTGAGTGACTTTCACTCACTCATTTATGTGTGTGTGTGTATGTGTGTGTTGTGTATGAAGGATTCCTAGGCTTAGAAACAGAAGAACTGACTCCTAATCTCAGCTCTCCTACCAACTCAGTGACATCTGTTGATATTCTCATCAGTTCAGTGGGCCTATCCTATTCATCTTTGCTTACCACAAAGGACTATTTCAACTATCATCACACCTGGGAAAGTGCTTGGTGAATGCTCAGATATTGTGCATTTCAAGAGCCTCCTCTTCAGATGGTCTTGTGCAGGTCTCTTCCTGGCCCTGATTTTCCAGCTACACTGGCCTCCTTGAACTCACCACACACTTTCCAGCCTCAGGACCTCTGCACATGCTGTTTCCCCATCAGCATTGTTCTTGCCCCTTGTCTTCCATGGCTGGATTCCTTGCCTGCTTACAGTCACAGATGAAATATTTTACCTTCAGATTGCCTCTCCCCAAGCCTTACTCATTTCTTCTTTCTACTTGTCACACTTTGGAATTATCTATTTCTTTAGTTGCTTCTTGTTGTTTAGTTGCTAAGTCGTGTCCGACTCTTTTGCAACTCCGTGGGCTGTAACCCGCCAAGCCCCTCAGTCCATGGGATTTCTCAGGCAAGAATACTGAATTGGTTGCCATTTCTTTCTCTGGGGGATCTTCCCGACCCAGGGATTAAACCTGCATCTCCAATAAACCTGCATCTCCTTCACTGGCTGGTGGATTTTTTTACCACTAAGCCACCAGGGATGCATATCTTTCCCGTGGAACTATGCACTTCCAAAAGAGAGGAAACGTGCTTGTTTTATTCACCAGCATGTCTCCAGTCCTTGGTGCATAGGAATTACCCAGTAAATATTGCCCAATAAATAACTGCACCAACGAAGATGGTATTAGCATTAGCAAATGGACTTTGTAACCTGTTAGGAGCCTGGTAGGCTGCAGTCCATGGGGTTGCTAAAAGTCAGACACGACTGAGCGACTTCACTTTCACTCTTCACTTTCATGCATTGAAGAAGGAAATGGCAACCCACTCCAGTGTTCTTGCCTTGAGAATCCCAGGGACGGGGGAGCCTGGTGGGCTGCCGTCTCTGGGGTCGCACACAGTCGAACACGACTGAAGCGACTTAGAAGCAGCAGCAGCAGCAGCAGTTCTGACTTGGGACTTTCCGCTTGGAGCCAGGTCTTCCCTGGGGCTTGGTGGGTATCAGGAGGGCTAGTATCACTGTAGCATACTCAATAAGAAAAAGCTTTTTATGTCAAAGGACTCAAGGAAATCTTAGGATATCTTGTCCTTAGGAAGGCTAGGACACTTTCTATTCATGAGTCTGTTGGGCTATAACCTAAGAGCTCTACATTTATCTACATGTTGAAAAAAGTCTGAAGCACACACAGGCTAACTTAACTATCACACAGGAATTGTCCTGTCTCTCCAGGGCCCTGTGTGTCCCACGCCTAGCACAGGGCCCAAGATCAGGTGGAATGAACGCTTGTCTCCATATTCATCCTCCTACTCAGCACTTTTCAGACCTCTGGTCCATCACATGGCCTTTTAGCCCTAATTGCTTTCCTCTCTCCCCTTCTAATAATCAAATCACCTTTTGGGGGCTTTCTGGATGTGAATGCCCTTGCCCCACTGAAGTGGTTTCTCTCCTGGGCATCAGCCCCAAGTACAGGGCACCTGGACATCACCCTGAGCTGATCTGTCCACGGGAGCTCTCCAAAACCTTCTATTTTACCACAGGAATGTGTTAGCAGACCTGGATTACTTTGGCTTCGGTGACATCATTCTGTGCTGTGGGGAAATGCTTGTTAGCCAGGAGCAAAGTCCAATGGAGGGTGTAAACTTAGAAAAGGCTCTGGTGAAAATCTAAGGGGCTTTGAAATAGGGAAGAAGTCTACCCCGTCCTCCCACCCATTTCCTCTATAGCCCAAATTCTGCCTCACTGTCTCCCTTGTAGTCTGTGTTCTTTCTACCAGTGTCAATAAGCCCTTTATGTGAGTGGGATTTGGGGCTTCTCTGTTTCTCATCTGAGAATCTGTCCTGTGCCAATGGGTTTGGGCCTTTGGCCCACATGTTAATTATTGTCCCAGGGTTCATAGAGTCGACTGGGGACAGAATGCCTCTTTGGCTGGAAAAGAGGTATTCTGGTAGGTTGTTTTTTTTTTTTTTTTTTTTATGAAGCATTAATCTAGTTTAGAGAGGTTGCAAGAGTGAAAATGTGTGTATGGTTCGTTGATGTTTGTTTCTTCTTGTCTGGGTGCCACACTTAGCTGAGGTTTGGGAATTAAATGTCAATGAATCTCTGAGTATTTCTTGAACTCATATTGACAATCATCATTTTTTGCTGCCATTAGTGTCAAGAAATTTTTTAAAAGTATTTTATAATGCAGAATGGTGGAAAGGAAGTCTGGTGGTGTGTGTGTGCACAAGTGTAGAAAAGCAAGCTCACTAAACTAGGAGTCGGAAGTCTTGATTTGGAGTCTGGGACCATCTCAGTTCCCTGAGCCTTAGTTTTCTCATCTGTAAAATAGGTGGAGTGATCTCGTTTCCCTTGACTCATGTTTTGTGATATAATTATTGCAATGAATGAGAAGCTTTCAGTTAACCTCTATTTCGCTAGTTATTACATAGATGCCTTCTCCCTTGACTTTCTTTGAAAGAGAATCCAGCAAATGTTTGAATTGTTTTTTCTTATTGCTTTGGATTGTTAGATATGTTTCTTTTCGTCATTAGAATTTAATACAGCTGTGCACAGAAATTGAGCACAAGGCAAATCTAGCTTTATTTGGGTTATAGGTAAATGGGACGAGGTAAAAAGAGTCCATTCATTGTGCCTCTAGTGTCCTTATGTACAACTGTCCTCATTTCAAATTTTTCATCCCATTGTTAGGCCATGCGTCCAGTCATGTGTTTCAGTATCATTCAGAAAGCGTGGTCTCTATAATTAAATGACGATAAAGAGAGACACAGGACAGTAACCATAGGATAGAATCTTTGCTCTTCTCTTTGTGTCTTGAAGGGCAGTGAGCAAGCTAGACCAGAAAGAAAGAGCCCTTTCATCGTGCCCGTCAGAGCAGGTGACTCGTTTTGGCCGACAGGCCCAGAATTTCACCCTTCAGCTCATTTTACAATTCCCAGATGAATGGTACCCATCACAGGATTCACCCATGCCTAGTTTGGGAAGGATACCCTTGTACACCTTGGTACATTTTTACTGTTTACTACTCCCCTCACTTTTCAATTTTTTTTTAATTGAATTATACTCGATCTACAATATTGTGTTAATTTCAGGAGTACATCAAAGGGGTTCAGGTATATATATATATTTTCAGATTATTTTCCGTTTTAGGTTATTACAGGATACTGAATATAGATCTCTGTGCTATCCAGTAAATCCTTGTTGCTTCTCTGTTTTATGTATGTGCTTAGTCGCTCAGTCATGTCCAACTCTTTGCGACCCCATGGACTGTAGCCCACCAGGATCCTCTATCCATGAGGATTCCCCAGGCAAGAATACCAGAGTGGGTTGCCATGCCCTCCTCCAGGGGATCTTCCCAACCCAAGGATTGAACCCAGGTCTCCTGCATTGCAGGCAGGTTCTTTACCATCTGTGCCACTAGGGAAGCCTGTTTTATGTATAGTATCTGCTTGTATTTGTTAATCCCATACTCCTAATTTATCCTTCCCCTCCACTGCCATCCCTCTCCCCTTTGGTAACCATAAATTCACTTTCTATAATATGTCTGTGAGTCTGTTTCTATTTTGTACATAGATTCATTTGTATCGTATTTTTAGATTCCACATGTAAGTGATATCATGAAATATTTGTCTTCTCTGATGTAGTTAGTATGATATCCTTTAGATTCATCCACACTGCTGCAAGTGGCAATATTTCATTCCATTTTTGTGGATGAGTAATATTCCACTGTATTTATACACACACACACGCACACACACATCACATCTTCTTAACCCGAATTCAGTTGATGGACACTTGGATTATTTCCCAGTGGCTATTGTAAACAGTGCTTTTAGCTGTTGTTGAGACAGTCTCTACCAGTGACTAGCCTAAAAGAGGCAGTGGGGCAAGAGCAGTCAGGACTGAAAGCTATCTGCCTTGAGATGAATCTTCCAGGACGTGCAACACATCTGCATGTGAAAGCACCTCTGTCATGTCTGTTTTGGACTGGGAGTCTCCTAGTGTTGAGAGGAAGCAGGGTGCATTGGAAGGACAAGAAAAGCCAGGCGGCTGTCATCTACTGCTGGAGGTGAGGAGGGTCGGAAAGGAGATGGGGGAGGCTGGCAGGGACCAGGCCATGCAAGCACTTGTCAACCATGGCAAGGAGTCTGGCTTTATCCCAAGAGCCAAGTGAAGCCATTAAATGGTGTTAAATGCTCTGAAGTGTGGTGAGCGCTTCAGCACTTCAGGGGTAAGCATCATTGGATTTGCATTTTGAAAGCATCACTCTGGCGACTGTGTAGAGAAGTGAGTGGGCAAAGGAGACCAGTTAGGACCTGTTGGGATCCTCCAGGCTGGAGATATTAGGGCCTAACCTAGGAGTAGATTGGTCAGGGCACTTTCCACTCCAGGAGCATTGCATGGTCTTGATGCCCTGGGAGGTTTTATATCTCTATACTATTTAAAATAATGATTTGGAGTCTGTATTAGTTTCCTAGAGCTGCCATCACAACCTTTAACACATGAGTGACTTAAGCAACAGAAATATATTTAATGATAGCTCTGGGGACTAGAAGTCTGAGATCAAGGTTTCTTCTGAGGCATCTCTCCTTGGCTTGTAGATGGCCAGCTTCTCCCTGTGTGCGTCTGTGTCCTCATCTTCTCTTGTTATGAGGGCACTAGTCATACTGGACTAGAGCTTACCCTTACAACCTTATTTTAACTTAATAACCTCTTTAAAGACCCTGCCTCCAAATACCGCCACATCCTAATTCCCAGCAAATGTTTTTTCCTTGATTTTCCTATAAGGGGTATTTAGGTAACCTGTGAAAGTGAAAGTCACTCAGTCATGTCCTACTCTTTGCAACCCCATGGACTTACACAGTCCATGGAATTCTCCAGGCCAGAATACTGGAGTGGGTAGCGTTTCCCTTCTCCAGGGGATCTTCCCAACCCAGGGATCAAACCCAGGTCTCCCACATGCAGGCAGATTCTTTACCAGCTGAGCCACAAGGGAAACCCAAGAATACTCCAGTGGGGTAGCCTATCCCTTCTCCAGAGGATCTTCCCAACTCAGGAATCAAACCGGGGTCTAATGCATTGCAGGCAGATTTTTTACCAACTGAGCTATCAGGGAAGTATTTCTATTATTCATCATTATCTACTCCCACCTCACTCTCCTTAGGCAAACACGTACCTAGAACTGCAATATGTATAGGAAAAGTTGTATAACTCTTTGATCGATTTCATTTGGGTTTTGGTCTTCCACCAGAATACTGAACTTGATGGAATTTTGAATTCTATTACAGCATGGTTTAGCCACAGAAATTTCCTTTACTGGTTACTTCTTGAGAACAAGTCTGTTGCATTTGCTTTCCTTGTGGTCTCCATAAATTCCTATTGTAGGAAACAGCTGTCAGGTGTACCTTAGCCAAAAACGTAACTCCTCAACTCATCCCATGGCTGTATCTAAATGTTTGCGAAGCGCCCACAGAATTGTTGTTGTTGTTCAGTCACTTAGTTGTGTCTGACTCTGCAACCGCATGGACTACAGCATACCAGGCTTCCCTGTCCTTCACTGTCTCCCGGAGTTTGCTCAAACTCATGTCCCTTGAATTGGTGATGCTGTCTAACCATCTCATCCTCTGTCACCCTCTTCTCCTTCTGCCTTCAGTCATTCCCAGCATCAAGGTCTTTTCCAATGAGTTGGCTCTTCACATCAGTTAGCCAAAGTATTGGAGCTTGAATTTCAGCATCAGTCCTTCTAATGAATATTCAAAGTTTATTTCCATTAGGATTGACTGGTTTGATCACCTTACAGTTCAAGGAACTCTCAAGGGTCTTCTCCAGCACCACAATTTGAAAGCCTACAGAATACTCTCCAGGGTTTGTGAATATAAACAGTATCCCTCCTAAAGTAATGTACAGTCTGCTAGAGAAATAAGGCAAGCACAAAAGTGATGATATCATAGGGTAGACTGTGCTCTAGGTGAATGGTTTTCAAAACGTGGTCCCCAAACCAGCAGCATGAGCATCACCTGGGAACTGGTTGGAAATCCATATTCTCACCCAGCCCTGAATATCCTGAATCAGAAACCCTGGTAGTGGAGCCCAGCAATCTGAGTTTTGACAAGACATCCAGGGTTCTAATGCATGCTTAGGTTTGGGAACCACTGCTTAGTCATAAGAAGTACATGCCATGAGATTTTAAAGAAGAGAGATAATGGAGGGGGGATGAGGAAGAAATCTGTAAGTCTTTCTAAGTATGTTGCATATGAGATAGGCCTGGAGGAGTGGGCTGGATTTTGGTATTTATATGTAGATGAACATATTTACTACAGTTGCCATCTGCATGTTTATATATTTCTTTTACAAAAGTAATTAACAGCCTGGACTCTTAACTTGAGAGATCTGTTAGCTGTCCCTTCCGTGCATTTTAACTGGCTCGGTATGAATGGAGGCTTCCATCAACATATGCTCAGTTATAGAGCTGGTAATTATGATTGGAGGCATTTTGTTGGAGGAGACTTTCTGTTCCCAACATAGATTGAATTACAGTCTACCTTTAAATCCTTAAAGGATTTAAGCAAAAATCAAAGCATCCTGGAATCTCACGGTGTGTAGGGATCTTTAAGATCATCTAGTCTAATAACCCAGCCAAATAACCTGTGAGCTGGCCTTGAAATATACATGGCCTCAGGACACTCAGCATAGTAGCATTTCTACTAGACCAGTGAATGATTCCATAGCATGGATAAGCAGACTATGGCTCAAAGGTAAATTCTGGCCCACTGCTGATCTTTGTAAATAAAGTTTTATTGGAACACAGCCATGCCCGTTCATTACTTATTGTCTAAGACTGCTTTTATACTACAGTAGCACAACATTTTAATCCATCCTTAAGATTGTGCAAGAACTCTTAGATCACGAGTAACCAAAACTCAGGTCAAACTAGCTCAAGTTAAACAGGAATCCATCAGCTCCTGGACCTTTGAAATCAAGGGGAGGTCTGGGTGAAGTTGCTGCTCTGGGGATCAGATGGACTGTCTTTTCTAGTCCATGCTGCCCTGGTCATGTCTACTGTACCTCCTGCTGCTAAGCTCTCTCCCTGTTCACTCAGCCTGGTTAGCTCTTCCGCCCTCACTGCCCATTTCCATTTCATTCCACCCAGTCTGCTCTGCTAAGTTCAGGTCTTTTTTTCTGGCATAGTGGATCCTGCAGCCATAGCTTTGAGCACTAGACTTGGCATCAGAAGTCCTGGGTTCTAGCTCTGACTGTGCTCTTGAATACAGAAATGTGCATGAAATAAGATGTCAAGACACACTGAAAATTTTTAAAAATAAATAAATAAATATAAGGGATTTCTTTTATTCTCTTAGTATCAAAGAATATTTAAGCTAGGAAAGGCCCTGAAGTTTATCTTATCTAGGTGACCTGGGTGACAAAATGATCCATACATGTGTTTTACTTGACTCATGTACTGTTCTTCTTTATTTTTGGGTATTTGAGCCAAACTATAAACACAAAGAGGTTTTAAAATCCAGACTTTAAAATCCAGATTTCTGGTTACCCCAAGCCAATATCCCCATACGGCAGGGGTCAGTTGAAATAGAGTAGGAACCATGCCTCTTTGGCCACATCTTTCACTCCCTTCATCCCAGTCCACTCACTCATTTATGTGACCTCCTACCCCTGAAGCACTGAGTTTGTGTTCCCTGATTTGATACAGTCACCCATCTGATTCCCAAAGATCTGATTCCTGTCAATCTGATCCTTCCAACCTCAACCAGCTTCCACATACGGGAAACTCACTGTCTAGAAAGGCAGCTCATTTCATCTCTGAGCAGCTCTGACTCTTGGGAATGCTTTCCCCGTGTAGCCCATCCCCCTCAGCATCCCCAAATAGATTGGGATGACTTGCCCTAAGTCTCCTAGTGTGCTGGAGGATTAGAAGCAAAGGTCTCAAGCTGATGGCCTTTTTATCCCACCTGACAGAGGTGTGTTCTTTCTCACCTTCCTTATTCACTCACTAATGCCCAGTCCAATTTAGGGGCAGAGGGGTACTTGGAGAAATGTCATTCAACATCAATTTTATTTTTGACAGAAGCATTTGCCTTCGTAAATATTCTAAAGAACAAGAGTTGGCAGACTTTTTCTAGAAAGGGCCAGATAGCGAGTCTCTTAGGCTTTGTAAGTCCTGCAGGCTCTGATGTAACTATCAACTCTGCTATCTTAGCGCAAAAGTAGCCATAGACAAAACATCCATGAATAGACATAGCAATGTTCCAATAAAACTTTATTTACAAAGACAAGCAGTGGACCAGAATTGATCTTCGAGCCATAGTTTGTCTGCTATAGTTGTAGACTGGATCAGCAGAAGAGGAGTGTGTCTCTGCTGGTGTCCCCATGCCTTCCATCTTGTAAGGACCAACTCCATTTCTGAGTAGGAATCAATTGCCCTGATTCCTCAGCAGGAAGTTATTTCTAAAACATTAGGATTCCTATAGTGCAACAGTTTTCAGACATGTTACAGGGACTCCTGAGACTCCTGGAGGCCCTCTGAGTGGTCCACAGGATCAATACCATTTTTGTAACCATCCTAAGAAGTGTTTTGCCTTTTTCACTCTCTGTCTCTCAGGAGGATAGAGTTGAGTTTTCCAGAGGTGATGTCTGATGAAGTCACCACTGACAGCTAATGGAATGTGTGCTTCTGTTTTTTTGTTTTTTAAAAAATTCTCGATGTGACTCTAATATGATAGATATCAATAGATGCAAAGCACCTAAACAAAAGCTCTTTGAGGTTCACAATACTATTTCAGGGGTGTATAGGAATCCTGAAACCAGAGAGTCTCCAACCTGCTGCCGTTGTGATTTTCTTATACTTCAAAACAGTTATCTTAAATATGAATCTTTCAAAGAGTCCTTACAAGAATGTAATTTTCTAGCAGTCAGGATCTATGCTAACCGTTGTGTTCCATGATTGCACATGAATTTGCACAAAGTAAGTTCATTTATTTTAAAGGTGTTTATTATAAATGTGCTGTGTGCCTGATATTGTACTTGGCCTGATTAGAGAAGTGAGCTCGATAAACAGCATCCCTGCTTTTATCAAGCTTAGAGTCTAATGGAGAAAACAATAAGCAAATAATCACAACTTGTTATATCAATACATACTGAAAATAATACAGTCAAGGGAGGGTACCCAGGACTCTGAGAACCAGTAACAGTAGGGTTTGTACTGTGAAGGTAAGTCAGAGAAGGGCCTTTGACCTGAGGTCTATGGGGTGTAAGGGATACATCTAAAGCAGGATTTCTCAACTTTGACACTATCTAGGACCAGATAATTCCTTATTGGGTTGGAGAGGAGCTATGTTGTACAAGATAGTTAGCAATATCCCTGGCCTCTACCAACTACATGTCAGTATCATACCCACACACACACCCCTCAATTGTGACAATCAGAAATGTCTCCAAGCATTGACAAATGACTCCTGGCAGGTGTAGTCAAGAAGGAATGGAGAATTGCCCCAGAGTTGAGAACCACTGGTGCAGAAAAGAGGTATGGTAGGAAAGCCACTGTGGTAGCCCAGAGGAAAGATGCTTGTCACTGGGCCAGAGCTGATGGAGATGAAGATGAGCTGAATGGCAGAGCTGTGTGAGGGGTTCATCTGCACAGCTTGGTGATGGGTGGACCATGAGAGTGGATGTGGGGAGGCCAACAAAGGATTTCAGGGCTTATCATGCTGAAGGACTGCCTTTGGTTTGGGCAAGCTGGCTCTGAGACATCACAGCTACACTCCTCAGAATACACTAAAGAGAGAGGGGAAATACCTTTGTTTGTCTCCCTGTCTGCACGACCACCTGTGTTGTGCATTTCTGCCTGATGGGGGTGGCTCTAATAACAGATCAGAAACAGCTCTTCCTAAAAGAAATGACAACTTTAGAAAAGAAAAACCATGTGCCAGGGCTGAGTGAATTAAATGTGTGTTTACTCTAGCTGTATTAGGACATTATTTCAATGCCAGTTGACTTTTTTTTAATGTTTGTGAAGGTTGGCAAACGTATCAGAGAAAATATACTTTGTAATACTCAGAAGGATATTGGTACATTCTCTATGATGGCACTTTGATACAAATTAATATATCAAGATTTCTAAAATTCTCATCTCAGTGCCAAAGATTGTATGAGTCTTCTAGTCACTGACCCAAGGGTTCTCAGCCTTTAGTGAACAAGACTCTTCAGAGGAGCTTGTTTAAATTTTAAAGTCTGACTCAGTAGGTCTGGGGCAGTGCCTAGGGATCTGCATTTTGATAATCCATGCCGATCTCCCCCCGCCCACCAACCCCTGGACATTCTGAAGCAGGTGGTTAGCTGGTCAGTTTGAGAAACACTCCCATAGCAAAAAGCACCATGATGGAATGTGTTCCACTTTTGCTTCCACCACTGACTTCTGCTCTAAGACCACTTCATCTCACATCCCACCCCCCGCCCCTGCTTGGCTAGCTTTGCCCATCTTCAGAGTGGCTTCAGGAGGCTTTCCCTGATGGCTCCGATGACCCCATAGCATAGCCTTAGTTCCATAGAGTGCCTGCAGCAACAAATGGCAGCTCCCAATTAAAAGTGGCTTAAACAATCTAGACACATCTATTTTATAGGACAGTGAGTCCGAGGAGGGACAGATCCAAGACAGGTTAGTACAGAGGTTGAGCATCATCCTCAGACACCCAGATTTTTTCTATCTTAGATGGCTCCCTGTAGAGTTCACCATAGGCACCAGGGCTGGAGTTCCAGCATCCCAGAGGCCAGGAAGAGGGGAGAAAACCTTCCCAGGACCCCCACCCGACCTCCCCTCATGTCTCATTGGCCAGGAATGTGTACATGCCTTTGCCTAAGTTAATCAGTTGGCAAAGGAATGAGAGTACTAGAATCTGTTTTCACCAATCAAGGTTCCTTCTCTGACTCCAGGAAAGGTCACAGCCATTCCTGAAAGACATGAATGCTCAGGGGATGATAAGCAAAAATGGGTTCCCCGCAGAGGAGAGAGGTTCCCTTAGCAGATGAAGAGAGGAATGGCCATTGGGATGGCATCATTCGTGTCTGCTACAGGCCTCTTCTTCCTCTTCTGCAGCACTTTTCCCAACATTTCCCCCACTGGAGTGCGAGTCATGTGAGGACAGGGACCATGGCCGCCTGGTTCATCATTTCCTCAGCAAGATGCTACAGGCTATGTTAGATACATGAGATCCAGTATGGAGTGCTCCTGGAATGCTTGTTTAAATTAATAGCAGATTTTTATTTTGATGGAAAACTGAGGACATAAAGTAGTTCATTGCAATTGATGAAACCCCAACTCAAACGAACTCATTTTTTTAAAAAAGGAACTGAACTATATAGGTTTGTATAATTGGGAAGTTCAGAAGTACAGTGGCTTCAGGCCCATTTTTATCCACAGACTCAAATGATACATCAGGGACTTGTTCACTCTCTCCATCTGTATAATGCTCTCTCTTGATCTGAAGGCAGGATGGGGCCAAGGGCCTCAGACTGCCTCCTCCTGACTTAGCAACCCAGATGGCTTCTCCAAGAGCCCCTGTAGAAAAACCCCAGAGGTGATGAGGTCAGCCAATCACATGGAAAGAAGATGGGGTTCTCTGGGTGGCCAGACTGGTCTACTTGCTGATCGGTGTTGGAACAGGTTCAGCCCACCAAGCCCCACAGAATGGGTTCCCCATGGGAAAGAGAGGTTATGTTGCCAGAAAAAGCAGACAGCAGATGCTGAAAAGGCAAAACAGCAGATGTCCACTACACTTATGGATGGAAAAAAAAAAAAGCAGCTTGTAGGGCATGATACATGGACCAACAATAATTGAGAACTACTTGCTGATACACACAGAATGTAAACATTTTCCCCTCTTTTCCCCAGACCATACAAATTCAGTTTGAAACTTTGAATGATGCTTTGTTTCCTAAAGATAAAAAAGCAACTTTCATTCGCTGATTTTTATGGAGGATCTTTGCTTTTAAAAAAGTTTTTAATCTCAGAAGAAAGTATATTCTTTGTATTTCTTCCTATTATTTTTGGTCTTTGTCTTCTCTCTTTTTTCTTGGTTACTGTGTATGTTGACTTCTTCATCTCATTACTATGTATCAACAACCTACTAAAAAAAAATATAGAAATGATATCTCTCCAATTTTTTTTCTTTCCCTCCCCTCCCCTACCCAATCAGAAATAATTCATGAGAATCTAAGCACTTCATGTTTGGATCTCTCTGATTCCTTTATCCAATTATACCTGAGATTGTAGTATTTAGGGATATATTTTAGTCATTCATCTACTTGGCAAGTATGAGTTGAGTGCCTACTAGTACCAAGTACTGGGTTTAGCATTAGAGATACAATTTTTTTTACAAAACTCCCCTATTCCATCCCTGGAATTTCCTTTGCAGTGAGAGATGTGTTTATCTTTAGTTCTCCACAATATTCAGCATTTTTAAATTGTTACCACAATTGTCATTATCATTATTATTATAGCAAAACTTTGACTTAGCAATTACAATATACTAGACGATGTTTTGGCATTTTATAAATATATTACTTCTCCTTTCAAAAGTTCTGAAAGGTAGACATTATTATCACCATTTTACAGATGGGGAAACTAAGGCCCAGGGACATAGCACCTTGCCAAATTTCATCCAACCTGCCTGGATTTGAACCCAGTACCAACAGGTTCCAGAGCCCATTCTCTCTCAAGCTCACAGAAATTGCTCCGTAAAAGCCCCATCAAGCAGTGAAAATTTGCTTCTGTTTTTCTGTGAAAGTTAATGCTCTGGTATACCACCTTGCAGGATGGACTCTGAGTTGTAAATCCTATAATGAGGATAAATCTGCAGGGGACCCATTCTTCATCCGAATTCTTCTTGTGACCCCTGGCAGACATTTTTGAGACTATGTCCACTTGATGCCAACCCATATATCCACACCTTCAGATATATTTCTTTGAAGGACCCTGGCCTTGGTTTCTTCATTGGGCCAGACTGTGAGATTTAGATTCAGTTCAGTCACTCAGTCGTGTCCAACTCTTTGTGACCCCATGAACCACAGCATGCCAGGCCTTCCTTGTCCATCACCAACTCCCGGAGTCCACCCAAACCCATGTCCATTGTGTTGGTGATGCCATCCAACCATCTCATCCTCTGTTGTCCCCTTCTCCTCCTGCCCTCAATCTTTCCCAGCATCAGGGTCTTTTCCAATGAGTCAGCTCTTCTCATCAGGTGGCCAGAGTATTGGAGTTGCAGCTTCAACATCAGTCCCTCCAATGAACACCCAGGACTGATCTTTAGGATGGACTGGTTGGATCTCCTTGCAGTTCAAGGGACTCTCAAGAGTCTTCTCCAACACCACAGTTCAAAAGCATCAATTCTTCAGCGCTCAGCTTTCTTTATAGTCCAACTCTCACTTCCATACACGACTACTGGAAAAACCATCCTTGACTAGATGGACCTTTGTTGGCAAAGTAATGTCTCTGCTTTTGAATATGCTGTCTAGGTTGGTCATAACTTTCCTTCCAAGGAGTAAGCGTCTTTTAATTTCATGGCTGCAGTCACCATCTACAGTGATTTTGGAGCCCAAGAAAATAAAGTCAGCCACTGTTTCCACTGTTTCCCTATCTATTTGCCTTGAGCTGATGGGACCAGATGCCATGATCTTAGTTTTCTGAATGTTGAGCTTTACGCCAACTTTTTCACTCTCCTCTTTCGCTCTTTCATCAAGAGATTTAGGTTAGGGATATCTAATACAACATATAATGAAAACTTTTTTTTCCCTGTTTTATCCAGTATAGTTGCCACTGGCCACATGTGGCTATTGAGTACTTAAAATGTGTCAAGTGTGACTGAGGAAATGAATTTTAAAATTCTTTAAATTGTAATTAATTTTAGTTTGAATAGTCACATAAAATAAATGGCTACCATATTAGACCCCACAAACCTAGAATAATCTTTATCATTCCTTTCACCTCTGATCATGTACATATTATTGGGTTGCAAACAACATTTTTTAATGAAATGGCATAAAGTATTAAAATGGAGGAAAAGAAAATATTAGTACGTATTACATATACTAAGAATTAGCTTTGTTTGTGAGACATTTATGTCCCATGTTTGTGTACTCAGTCACTTTTTAGAGTTAATTTCTTCCAGTGGATCATGGTCAAAAAAAATGTTTGAAAACCTCTGTTTGTCCCTGAGTAATGTCGTTAAGACCTTGAGAGTGACATGCTTGCATGGTGCTCCCTTAATTAGCCTGGGGCTCTGCAAGACCTCATTTCAGGAATGTTCTATTCCTCTAGATCCTTCAGGCATGTAGTGGGCATGTAACTTCTCTCAATGGTAATTGGAAGTGACTTTGTGGTCATCTATCCATCTGGATGCAGGGATCCAAAATCCTACATTTTGGGTGGCCCACAGGCAGAATCCAGCTCCCACAGACAGCCCTCTTTGGGACCTTGACGTGTTTTTGTATAACAATAACCCACTGGGGCCCAGTAGCTTCTTCCCCTTCTGGTGGCCCAGTGTCTCCAGTTGAACCCTTTGGATGGTGTTTCACTGACTTTACATGCCCAGCCCCTGAAGATGTTTTGTGTTGCATCTGTGTTAATAGGCATAGACTACTGGATCTGAAAGGAAACGGAGAGATGACAAAATACAACCCTTTTACTTTATAGATGGGAGAACAGTGACCCAGAATTGGGGAGTCACTGCCTGAGACCTCACCAAGAGTTAATGGCAGAGTAAAGACTAGAAGGGATTGGTTCCCTCTGACAGGGAAGCTCCAGATATTAAGAAAAATCGTAGGAGGAGAGAGGGATAGAAAGAAAAAAGGAGAGAGGGAGGAAGAAGGAGGAAGGAAAAAGAGGAAGAGAAGAGAGGGTGGGAGGGAGGAGGGAAGGAGATGGCATGTAGTAGAATGATCGCACGCCATCCTCTCAGCCCTGGGAAAGGAGGAGAGGGCCTGACCGGCAGGTCATAATTCTGCAAGTGGAGCCCCTCTGGTGGTAATCATGCTGGAGGGGCTTCCAGTGAGTAGATGGCTGCAGAGGCCAATAGGGGAAGCCTGTGGAGCTTTGAGCAATGGGACAAGCACTTTAGATACCAAAGAGGAGGTCTCTGGTCTCCAGGAGACCTGTGTTTTTCAGAATTGAGGCTGCATGGGCTGCCTTTGAGTATTACCTGACCTATGTCACCTACACCTCATTTTGACCTGCCCTGCAAACGGTCCCTGATCTGAAACAAGGTGTTTTCCTGCTGGTCCTGGTATGGCCAGCATGGTGGGGGCCCTGAGCAAGTTCCTCCCTTCTCTGAGCCTCAAGTCTGTATCTGTGAATGTGATGAGATGGGGCAAGAAGTGCCCTGGGGGCTACACTGGGGAGATGGGGATTCCAAGCAGATGGCTCTCCAGGCCCTACCTGCAGGCAGTCACAGCACCTCTGGAGCCCTAGGCAGGAATCACACCTGAGCCTTCAAGCACGTGGCAACATAGGAGAGAAGCTGACCAGAGGTGAGGCAAAAGGAAGAGGTAGGAACCATGGTGATCTGGAAGGATTGAAAAAACAACACCAGGCCTCACAAGTAAACCTCGTCTGGGAGCCACATCCAAAGCCGGGCAGCCCTGGTGTGGGGGATTTCCCTGAATGGCCACCAGGTCATCGTGTGTTTGCATTCCAAGCATGGTTTGGAATAGAATCAATATAGCCTAGTGGCCGGCTCATCATTTCAATAAAGGGTTCATAGCTTAAAGTCGGGGGTTGGGGAGAGAAACCTCCAGATATATAGATGTTTTCTCTGTGCTCTCTGCTGTGATACTAAAAACCTGAAATAAAGGGGAACCCAGGTGACAGCTGCTATTCCTTGGATTTCCCCATAACGTTTCAGAGCTTGATGGCCTGCCAGAGTCTCGGGGAGTAAACATTGTATAAGTATTTAAACCTCTGGCCCAGAGGCCAACGGACTGAGTCACTCAAAGTGCAAAGACAATCGCTGGCTTCCTGAAGTTCCTCTATTTCCAACATGGTTTCCAGGGCCCCAGACGAAACCCAAATAGTATTTTTCAGATAAGGAGAGGGTGCCACAAGGCCACAGCACAGGGCAGTACCATTCTCCCTGTTGGGGGTGCCTGGCAGATCCCCTTATTTCTCTCAGGAGAGGCTTGCTGCGCAGAGGAGACCCTGCTGGGGATGCCCTGAGGATAGGAGAGAAAACTGAGCGTCTCCTAGGCCTCCTGATGCCTATCTGCACCCTAACTCCCGTGTACATGTGGTGTGGCTTCAAGCAGATTGACCTCTCCGTGCCTCAGATTCCCTATATATAAAATACAAGATCGATCATATAGTGTCTGTCTCATGGAGTGGCTGTGAAAAGTAAATGAGATGATAGGTGTGACCCACAAGGCCTGGCACATAGTAATTTTTTGCCTAATTCATGTTAGCTGTTGTTAGCTATTTTCACGGCTCCTCAGCATCCCTGACTAGGGGCTTGGTCAAGGTATTGAGGACAGAGTCAGCAGTGACAAGAGAATTGGTGTTGATTAACAAGAGCCACTCCAAAGTGGGATAACCACCACAGGCTGGGATTTTTCCCCTTTCTCCATCAAATCTTGTCTGTTCCTCAGTCATTCTTACACAGCTCTGTATATTATATTCATAAAACCCCATGACCAAGTGTGGCAAGATGATATTTTTGAAACATTAACTGGTATTTCCCCCTCCCGACCTTCATTCTGGGAGTACTGCCTCAGGGACTGGATGGACAGCAGGCAGAGACAAAAGGGGTCGCTTCCTGGCTTTTGAATCTCAGACGTCTGTGCCCTTAGAACAGGAAGGGTTTATTACAAAGCTAAATATTCTGAAGAAACCATGAATTAGGGAGGGGAGAAAGGGCTCCTTTACCCCACAGCTAACAAACTTGATTCCCTGGCCCAGAACTGCGGAGAAGGATCTCAGGGAAAGAAGAGAATACACAGATCTCATTGAGTCCTTAGAAAGAGGCTGTGTGCTACCTGCCCTCTGAGCCAAAGCAGGGACACAGCCCCAGTGAACAAGATGAGGGGAGGGAAGTGAGCACGAGGGCAGAGGGGCAAACCAACCCAAACTTAGCTTCTGCTTGTCTTGAAATAGGAACCAAGTTGGTTATAAGGAAGAATTGAGTTTGGTTTGTTTGTTTTTAATCTTTGACTTCAATTGAAAGTACACAGTTTGGGGTTTAAAAAAGTAAAAAGTTAAAAAAAAGGAAAAAGTTAACTCTATGGCATTATACCTGAGCCGACTTTCTAAATTTGCGAATGAATAACCAGTATGCCATTCTCATTTTATTGAGTTAACTTCACTCACAAGTGAGAAATCTATCCATCCATCCCTTCATGGACTGCAGCTCCAGCCTCTTGGCCCGTGATGCTCGCCCTGGGGATGGCTGTCCGGGTCTAGCCCAGATCCTCTCTGCTGTCGCTGTAGCGTGGCAGCTGGCTGCCAGGCAAGAGCAGTCTGTCTGGCCAAGAGCATGTGGTTCTGACACATGTCCTGACAACATGTTGCTGGAGAAAGCGGTATGAACTGTGTTGCCAGCTTCACTCTGACCACAGTACATGCTGAGGAGCCTGGCAGAGGGAGGCTCTGGAGGACTTTCCGTTGCAGCAAAGGTTTTACAATATCGTCTTGGGATGACAGACTGTTTTACTGACCTGCTGATTCCGGAAATTGTGGCCAGGGCAGGGCCATCTGTGAGGTTCCCAGAGGGTGCCTGCCTCTGTTCTCCACAGCTGCTGGCACCTGCAGAGCCTGCCTGTCCCAGGGTACCCGCAACGCACACCTGTCAGGCTGTACCTGCCCACGCCAGGGAAGCTGCTCAAGGCTGACACCCCCTGGCCTGGGGACAGCAATCACAGCTTCCTTATCATCTGCCAGAAACTCAGGATGACTCTTCTTGGTTTCCTGATCTGCACTCTAGTACCCGCCATCATTATTCTTAGGCCATTATATATGCATAAATACACATATGAAAAAAAGTGGAAGTGTTAGTCACTCAATTGTGTCTCCATTCACTGTAGCCCTCTAGGCACCTCTGTTCATGGGATTTCCCAGGCAAGAATACCAGAGTGGGTAGCTATTCCCTTCTCCAGAGGATCTTCCCGACCCAGGGATCAAACCTGGGTCTGCTGCATTGCAGGAAGATTCTTTAATGTCTGAGCCACCAGGGAAGCCCAAATACACATATACACATATATAGACACACACACACATACACACACACACACACACACAAATAAATATTTAGCTAAGTAATGGGTGGTTGCTATTGAGGGAAAGAAATTAGGTGCCTTTTTACCTCCCCCAAAGCCTGATTTCTCCCTAGAGGCAGCGGCTGTTGGCTTTTTTGCATGGCAGGCAGTAGGGCTCAGTAGTGAGAACACAGGTTCTAGAGTCAGACTGCCTGGGTTCAAATCCTGCCTCTACCATTTACTAACTGTATGACCTTGGACAACTGACCTCAGCTCTCTGGGCCTCTGTTTCCTCATTTGTAAAATAAAGATAATAAAATATGTAGAATAAAGATAATATATTTGTAAAATAAAGATAATAATAGCTCCTCTGGAATTATGGAAAACTCTGTGAGCTGACATATGTAAATTGCAACAGTTCCTATTGGAGTAACCACTCTCTAAATATTAGCTGTTATTATCCTTACTCATTTACCCTTCCATTTTCTTCATGCATACCTTCCATTCCAAACTCCCTCCTATGCTTCTGCATCTTGGAACACTAACCCCCAGCTCACCTGTTGTAATATTAAACCTCAGTGCTTAGAGTCTGGTTCCAGGTGTTCGTGGGAGGAACAGAGATGTTAATGACACAATCACATGACAAATGCTTGACCCTAAGGGGTTACCAAAAGCAGCTCTCATAGTCTCCCTATCGGAGTTTTCAGCAAACAAATTACTCACTTACTCGAAGCATGCACAGAGGACAAGCACGCTAACACGTCCCCCTGGAAACAGCAGATGCGCCCAAAATACACCACCCCACGACAACATAGATCATAACCTCTCATTCCCACTACAGGAAACACCCAGTTCACACATTCCTCTGCAGGATATATCAAAAGCATGTCAGCCACCCACCTCTGCAGCTCAAAGAAACCTATAAACAGAGAAAACTTGGAGATTGGGGAGGTAAAAGGAGGTGCCTGCAGTGGAATGGGCTGCAGCCAAGGGCTTTTCTCTTGACAGTCAGCAGGGAGGGAAAACCCGAAAACCTTTGCCCAAGCTGGACTGGTCCAAAAACAGATTTAATAATGCTCAAGCAAAGCTCAGTGGCAAGCTGGTAGGCGTAGTAACTTAGAAAGAACTCCTGCATTGAATAGCAGTTGGGGTACATGACTCTAAGGATTCTTTTTTGTTTTCTTTTAAAGGTCTATTTATTTATTTATTTTATTTTTTGGTTGTGGTGGATCTTTGTTGCTTTGTGCAGGCTTCTCGTTGCAGTGGCTTCTCTTGTGGAGCACAGTCTCCAGGCTTCAGTAGTGGCTCACAGGCTCTAGAGTACTGGCTCAGTTGTCATGCACGGGCTTAGTTGCTCCAAGGCATGTGGGATTCTCCTGGACCAGGGATCGAACTGGTGTCCCCTACATTTCAAGGCAGATTCCCAACCACTGGGCCACCAGGGAAGCCCTGAGGATTCTTTAATATTAATTATTGCTTATACCTTACGGAGCCCAAGTGACATGCCAGCCAGCGTACTAAGCATCTGCGTATCATTTAGGTAATTTAATACTCACAAAGGACCAGAGTTATTCCTACTTTAGAGATGAGCAGACTGAGAGCAGTGTCATGTGATTTGGCCAAGTTCACACAGTGAGTGAGTGGCAGGACTGGGCCATAAACGCAGCCTTCCTGACTCTAGCATCCACACTCTTAACTTCTGTGCCTCTAGCTTCTTAGCACCCCTTGCCACACAGGGAACCCGCGTCTCTCTGGTCTTACTAGAGGAAACAGGATTGGTGCATGCATTCTGATTCAACTCCAAAATCAAACCGAAGGGCCCTGTTCTGAACTACCAGACAACTCTTATATCCAGACCCAGGCAGATAGCTTTCTACCTGTGAAATGCCTGGATCCTCACTTGAGTCTCCTCCTGGGTCTTTAGCGAATACCTGTTAACACACTAAGGGTACTTTGGGAGCTGGGCAGCTCATGCCAGCTGCCTCACTCGATTGTTTTCTGGGGCCCTGGGCTACGGAAAGCTCATTGCTGAACCAGTTGATTCTCTGCTTGATGTTTCACTGTTAAGACAGAAGCTCCACTGTTTTTATTACACCTCTAGCCAGTTATTCACAGTTGTTATACTATCTCCATGCCAGTTCTGTCACTCTTTAAATTATACCCCAGCATTACATAGGTGCTTCTATAATATCTTTTAAAGATTGCTTTAAAGATGACTCAGTTAGAATGTGGGAACACTTTTACCCACAAAATCAAGTGACCCTCAGGAGAGGAAAAAAAATGTGTGCCGGTGCCACATCAGTAGAGAGAACATTTGACTTAGGTTGTGTTATTTATGAAAGAAGAATCATGCCATTATCTGCTTTTAAGAGAGACTAATAAATCTGATAACAGGCAGCACAGTCTAGTTTAAAAGTGGGACCAGTTAGAGGAGAAAAGAAAAGGTGGAGGGAAAGAGAGAGGCACAGAAAAGAACACACAGAGACAGAAGCAGTTTTTGATGGGAGAGATACTTTAAATCATTTTGTCCAATCTTCTTGACAACTAAGGAAGGAATTGAAGCCAGAAAAGTTGGAAGATTTTGCAATCCTGTAGAAAACTAGATGACCGCAGAAAGGGATTGGAACCCGGGTTACCCCCAGCAGTACTATCAGAGAGAGAAGCGTGGACTAAGGAATGACAGGGAGCAAGGAAGAACCAGGAGGAACCGGACGCTGCAATTTGTCTCCTGCTGTGTTCAACTGTTGTGCTCCTGTTCTAACTTCTGAGGGGCAGTCACCCCTCCCTTTCCAGTATGTTGTTTAGCTCTAGCAGTTTTAAACTTCCTTGGTAGCATTTGGGAAAGAGCTTTACTCACAAATTTAGTTGTGGAATTAAGATGTATTTTCTCATAGAACACTAAAGATTTGGTAAGCATGTAGAACCTTAATTTTTAATCTCATAGGTACTGACCAGCTGATTTTCTTTCTTAAAAAATTATTCTGACAGCCATTGACAACTGATTCTCTTTCATTCTTGGAAAGATTAAGATTGTTCTTAATTTTAGAACAATCTTCATCTTAATTGTTCTTAAGATTAAGTCTTACAGTGCCTGAAGAAAATGTGCTTTTAAAAAATCAGTATTTATTTCTCTGCTCAGAACCTGTAGTATGCAGATCAAATTCAGAATGGGTGAATCTGCGTGTAACTGGTTCTTATTGCAAATATTTTTTTAAATACAACTTTAAAACTCTTCAGGGATATAAAGGAATAATTTAAGTGTGAGGTGGTATTCCTAAATTAATTTGTACATGTGATTTTTGTATAAACAGGATTCAACCAAGTTTAATTTCTTTTTCTTCATTCTTAATGCCTGGTATTCCATTTGTGAAACTGTAAGGCTGCAAAAATGTCCAATTTGATGACCATTGGTCACATGAGGCTATTTCAATGTAAATTTATATTAATTAAAATTAACAAAATTAAAAATTCAGTACCACAGTCACACTAGCCACATTTTAAGTGCCCAGCAGCCACATATGGCTAACAATTATTACATTGGACAGTGTAGATACAGAACATTTTCATAGCTCAGAAAATTCTATTGGACATCACTGCTTAGGAACCAATAATTGGAAATGTCTCTCCTGGATAACAAAGTGTATCCAAGTAGCATAAAACGGAAGCTAGAGGTTCCTGCCTTTTAGAAATATGTCATATGACCCATATGTCTAAACTTGTTAACTTCATGGATTATTTAACAAGTGAGAAGAGCTAATGTCCTCTGAGGCTTTGAAGAGCTAATGTCCTGCTCTCCAATGTTGCTTTAAAAGATAGGCAGTTCCTAGCATGAAGCAGCTCAAAACTTCATGTATAAGTCAATTTGGAATTCCAAAGTTATTGGCCCATAAGATAAATGTTATAAATCACATGACTGAATTTTAGTACTTTCTGAAATAAAACTTAATGGAAATAATAGCCAGAAGAAAATCAACAGTAAAATTTTAGAGTTTCAGAGGGTGTTACAGATTGGAAGGAAGAAATGACAACCCCGCCCCCACCCCCCATACACTCACAGAATAAGATTAGATTAAGTTGCTGACTTAACCAAGAGTACAACAAAATCTTACTGGAAATGAGGTGGCTTCCAGGGCAAGAGCAGATGTAGCATATCTCAGTGGCACTTCCCTTGACCCCTACAGTTCCTACTGGCACTGTCTAAATAAGAAAATGTCTGGAAGCTCAAATCTTACACATCCGCTGCCCATTTATAGTCACGGCTTACATCAGCAATCTGGAAGAACTTGAACCAATGATGCATGTATTAATTTTTTTTTTAATATTTATTTGTCTGTGCCAGGTCTTAGTTGCAGCGTGGGATCTTTGATCTTAGTTGGGGCACGCGGGATCTTTAGTTGCAGCATGCAAACTCTTAGTTATGGCATGTGGGGTCTAGTTCCCTGACCAGAGATCAAACCTGGGCCCACTGAATTGGGAGCTTGGAGTCAGCCATTGGACCACCAGGGATGTCCCATTTTTTTTTTTTAATTTATTTATTTGACTGTGAATGCATGCATTTCTGTTTATGGGACTATTTATAAATATCAGACATTTGTGGACTCCAGTCATAGTCAGGATCACTGAAACAGCACCCTCATGATGAACGAAGCAGTAGAGTTAGGGCAGGGAGCACAAGGCTACTCTGCCCCCAAAGGTCTGTTTTCCCAATCCATCACCTCTCTGATTTTATGGCTTTTATCTGAATCGTTCAAAGATTGAGTTTTGACTGAAAACCAGGATCACTAAACAATCTTCCTAGAAAATCAAATCACAAAAAATTAATTGATCTTGTAATCTGGTTCTTGAGAAATACGTTGAGATCAATTAGAAGAGGTAGATGAGAGAATTCCCTGGTGGCCAGATGGTTAGGATTCAGTGCTTTTACTGTGGAGGCCCAGGTTCAATCCTGGTCCAGGAATCATCCTGCATGCTGCTCAGTGTGGCCAAAAGACCAAAAATAATAAATAAATGTTGTTGTTCAGTCACTTAGTTGTGTCCAGTTCAGTTCAGTTACTCAGTCCTGTCCGACTCTTTGCGACCCCATGAATTGCAGCACGCCAGGCCTCCCTGTCCATCACCAACTCCCGGAGTTCACTCAGACTCACGTCCATCGAGTCAGTGATGCCATCCAGCCATCTCATCCTCTGTTGTCCCCTTCTCCTCCTGCCCCCAATCCCTCCCAGCATCAGAGTCTTTTCCAGTGAGTTGACTCTTCGCATGAGGTGGCCAAAGTACTGGAGTTTCAGCTTCAGCATCATTCCCTCCAAAGAAATCCCAGGGCTGATCTCCTTCAGAATGGACTGGTTGGATCTCCTTGCGGTCCAAGGGACTCTCCAGAGTCTTCTCCAACACCACAGTTCAAAAGCATCAATTCTTCGGCACTCAGCCTTCTTCACAGTCCAACTCTCACATCCATACATGACCACAGGAAAAACCATAGCCTTGACTAGACAGACCTTTGTTGGCAAAGTAATGTCTCTGCTTTTCATATGCTGTCTAGGTTGATCATAACTTTCCTTCCAAGGAGTAAGCGTCTTTTAATTTCATGGCTGCAGTCACCATCTGCAGTGATTTTGGAGCCCCCCAAAATAAAGTCTGACACTGTTTCCACTGTTTCCCCATCTATTTGCCATGAAGTGATGGGACCAGATGCCATGATCTTCGTTTTCTGAATGTTGAGCTTTAAGCCAACTTTTTCACTCTCCCCTTTCACTTTCATCAAGAGGCTTTTGAGTTCCTCTTCACTTTCTGCCATAAGGGTGGTGTCATCTGCATATCTGAGGTTATTGGTATTTCTCCTGGCAATCTTGATTCCAGCTTGTGTTTCTTCCAGCCCAGCGTTGCTCATGATATACTCTGCACATAAGTTAAATAAGCAGGGTGACAATATACAGCCTTGACGTACTCCTTTTCCTATTTGGAACCAGTCTGTTGTTCCATGTCCAGTTCTAACTGTTGCTTCCTGACCTGCATACAGATTTCTCAAGAGGCAGGTTAGGAGGTCTGGTATTCCCATCTCTTTCAGAATTTTCTACAGTTTATTGTGATCCACATAGTCAAAGGCTTTGGCATAGTCAATAAAGCAGAAATAGATGTTTTTCTGGAACTCTCTTGCTTTTTCCATGATCCAGCGGATGTTGGCAATTTGATCTCTGGTTCCTCTGCCTTTTCTAAAACCAGCTTGAACCTCAGGAAGTTCACGGTTCACATATTGCTGAAGCCTGGCTTGGAGAATTTTGAGCATTACTTTACTAGCGTGTGAGATGAGTGCAATTGTGCGGTAGTTTGAGCATTCTTTGGCATTGCCTTTCTTTGGTATTGGAATGAAAACTGACCTTTTCCAGTCCTGTGGCCACTGCTGAGTTTTCCAAATTTGCTGGCATATTGAGCTCTTTGCAAATCCATGGACCATAGTACACCAGGCTTCCCTGTCCTTCACTATCTCCCAGAGTTTGCTCAAACTCGTATACATAGAATCGATGATGCCATCCACCATCTCATCCTCTGTTGCCCTCTTCTCCTGCCTTCAATCTTTCCCAGCATCAGCGTCTTTTCCAATGAGTCAGCTCTTCATATCTGGTGGCCAAAGTATTGGAGCTTCAGCATCAGTCCTTCCAATGAATATTCGGGGTTGATTTCCTTTAGGATTTAGGCTTCATCTCCATGCAGTTCAAGGGACCCTGAAGAGTCTTCTCCAACACCACAGTTTGAAAGCATCAATTTTTTGGCACTCAGCTTTCTTTATGGTTCAACTCTCACATCCAAACATGACTACTGGAAAAACCATAGCTTTGACTAGACAGACCTTTGTCTCTGCTTTTTAAAACATTGTCTAGGTTCATTGTAGCTTTTCTTCCAAGGAGCAAGCATCTTTTAATTTCATAGCTTCAGTCACTGTCCAAAGTGATTTGGAGCCCAAGAAAATAAAGTCTGTCACTCTTTCCATTCTTTCCCCATCTATTAGCCACGAAGTGCTGGGAGCAGATGTCATGATCTTCATTTTTTGAATGTTGCGATTTAAACCAGTTTTTTCACTGTCCTCTTTCACCTTCATCAGGAGGCTCTTTAGTTCCTCTTCACTTTCTGCTGTAAGGGTGGCATCATCTGCATGTCTGAGGTTATTTCTTCTGCAATCTTGATTCCAGCTTGTGCTTCATCCAGCCCAGCATTTCTCATGATGTACTCTGCATATGAGTTAAATAAGCAGGGTGACAGTATGCAGCCTTGACATACTCCTTTCCCAATTTGAACAAGTCCATTGTTCCATGTCCAGTTCTAAGTGTTGCTTCCTGACTTACATACAGGTTTCTCAGGAGGTAGGTAAAGTGGTATTCCCATCTCACGAAGAATTTTCCACAGTTTGTTGTGATCCACAGAAAGGCTTTAGCTTAGTCAATGAAACAGAAGTAGATGTTTTTCTGAAATTCCCTTGCTTTTTCTATGATCCAACAGATGTTTACAGTTTGATTTCTGATTCCTCTGCCTTTTCTAAATCCACCTAGTACATCTGGAAATTCTCAGTTCACATACTGTTGAAGCCTAGCTTGAAGGATATTGAGCATTACCTTGCTATCAAGTGGAATGAGCAGAATTGTGTGGTAGTCTGAACATTCTTTGGCATTGCTTCTTTGGGACTGGAATGAAAACTGACCTTTTCCAGTCCTGTGGTAATGGCTGAGTTTTCCAAATTTGCTGGCATGTTGAGTGTAGCACTTCAACAGCATCATCTTTTAGGATTTGAAATAGCTCAGCTGGTATTCCATCACCTCCACTAGCTTTGTTTGTAGTGATGCTTCCTAAGGCTCACATGACTTCACACTCCAGGATGTCTGGCTCTATGTGAGTAATCACACCATCGTGGTTATCTGAGTCATTAAGACCTTTTTTGTACAGTTCTTCTGGTATTCTTACCACCTCTTCTTAATATCTTCTGCTTCTGTTAGGTCCATACCATTTCTGTCCTTTATTGTGCCCATCTTTCCATGAAATGTTCCCTTGGTATCTCTAATTTTCTTGATGAGATTGCTAGTCTTTCCCTTTCTATTGTTTTCCTCTATTTCTTTCCATTGCTCTCTTAAGAAGATTTTCTTATCTCTGCTTGGTATTCTTTGGAACTCTGCATTCAGATGTGTATATCCTTCCTTTTCTCCTTTGCCTTTCACTTCTTTTCTCAGCTATTTGTAAGGCCTTCTCAGACAACCATTTTGCCTTTTTGCATTTCTTTTTCTTGGGGATGGTCTTGATCCCTGTCTCCTGTACAGTGTCACTAACCTCCGTCCATAGTTCTTCAGGCACTCTATCACATCTAATCCCTTGAATCTATTTGTCACTTTCACTGTACAATCATAGGTTTGATTTAGCTCATACCTGAATGGCCTGGTGGTTTTCCCTACTTTCCTTAATTTAAGTCTGAATTTTGCAATAAGGAGCTCATGATTTGAGTCACAGTCAGCTTCCAGTCTTGTTTTTGCTGACTGTATAGAGCTTCTCCATCTTCTGTTACAAAGAATATAATCAATCTGATTTCAGTATTGACCATCTGGTGATGTCCATATGTAGAGTTATCTCTTGTGTTGTTGAAGAGGGTGTTTGCTATAACTGGTGCATTCTCTTGGCAAAACTCTGTTAGCCTTTGCCCTGCTTCATTTTGTACTCCACAGTCAAACTTGCCTATTACTCCAGCCTAACTCTGAACTACCTACTTTTTCATTCCAGTCACCTATGATGAAAAGATCATGGCATCTAGTCCCATCACTTCATGGCAAATAGATGGGAAAACAATGGAAATAGTGAGAGATTTTATTTGGGGGGGGCTCCAAAATCACTGCAAATGGTGACTGCAGCCATGAAATTAAAAGATGCTTGCTCCTTCGAAGAAAAGCTATGACCAACCTAGACAGCCTATTAAAAAACAGAAACATTACTTTGCCAACAAAGATCCGTCTAGTCAAAGCTATGGTTTTTCCAGTAGTCATGTATGGATGTCAGGGTTGGACCGTAAGAAAGGCTGAGTGCTGAAAAACTGATGCTTCTGAACTGTGGTGTTGGAGAAGACTCTTGAGAGTCCCTTGAACTGCAAGGAGATCCAACCAGTCCATCCTAAAGGAAATCAGTCCTGAGTATTCATTGGAAGGACTGATGCTAAAGCTGAAACTCCAATACTTTGGCCACGTCATGCAAAGAGTTGCCTCATTGGAAAAGACTCTGATGCTGGGAAAGATTGAAAGCAAGAGGAGAAGGGGACGACAGAGGATGAGATGGTTGGATGGCATCACCAAGTCAATGGACACGAGTTTGAGTAGGCTCCAGGAGTTGGTGAAGGACAGGGAAGCCTGGCGTGCTTCAGTCCATGGGGTCACAAAGAGTCAGACACGACTGAGCGACTAAACTGAACTGACGATGAAAAGGACATCTTTTTTGGTGTTAGTTCTAGAAGGTCTTGTAGGTCTTCATAAAACCGTTGAAGTTCATCTTCTCCAGCATTAGTGGTTGGGGCATAGATTTGGATTACTGTAATATTGAATAGTTTGCCTTGGAAACAAACCTAGATCATTGTGTCATTTTTGAGATTGCACCCAAGTACTACATTTTGGACTCTTTTGTTGACTACGAAAAAAAATAGATTAAACATTTTAAAAAACAGAGAAGAGGTAGATGAAATTTGTGTAGTGATTCTGGAGGAACTTTTGGATCCTTTCAAGAGCTCTCATCATTGATGGTGGTGATGATACTATTTTTTCTTATTTTATTTTCAGACTCACAGTTTTATTTCCCTCAGCAATAGTAGATCATTACATTGCTTATATAAACAGAATCTATATTTTTCTCACAAATTTGGGGGAGATGGGAGAATGAAATATTTTTCAGGGGACACTGAGCAGGAATTAGAAAAAGAAGCAAAAAAAAATAATAAGACCAAGGAGAATGTTTGTGGACCTTATGGGAGTGGGAAAGGATTGCTCTGAGCTCTGGGGAGGATATGATGGTCAAGATACCAGTGGAGCCCTGAAATATATTTGTGGAGTATTTCATGAACTTTTTAAATGCTTTACATGTATTAACTCATTTTCTGAGTTAATTAATGATTTAGTTAACTAGCTAACTTGTTTAACTTTTGTCTTAAATTTAAGACAGGAAAAAGAAACTTTAAATAAAGGGCATAAACTTCTTGAGAAAAAGACTGTAGGAAAGATATTATTCTCCCACCTCAGATAAAAGTTGTCAGTATTAGCAGTTTCAGGGATAATCCACCAGCTTTTTGCCCTTCAGTGCACTTATGGTTCAAGATGTGGGAGGTAATTGAAAGTCCGGCATTTCTGTTCCTTGTCTTCAAAAAGTGTAAGGAACATGAGATCAGTTGTGGAGATCATCTTTGAGAATCTGAAGAAAACTATAGTATAATGTGTATAACACCAAATTTTATGTTTCATTAGAAATATTAGATATCAGGTGTATCAGGGTATGCTGCAGTTAAAAAAAAAAGCCTTAGAGGCTATGACAACAAAAATTCCTCCTTGCTCACGATCGACGTTCATCCTGGGTTAGCTTAGAGCTCTGCTCCAGGACTTCTCCATCAGGAATCCAAGCTGCTGCACCCTGCACACCATCTGGGATATCACTGGTCGCTGGGCTATGGGAAAGGCAATATGGCAGATCCCATACTGGCTCCCAGGGCTTCCAGTTGGAAGTGACACACAATTTTCATTCACGTTTCATTGTCAAGCAAGACACTACGTGTAGTCCTCCATGTGCCAAGAATAAAAGACTCAAATTTCAATAAACAGACAAAACAGTTACCACACAAGGTCAAGAACCCTTGATCTAGGTGTTCTTTAGGTTCCTTGGCAGTTAAAAATTTCTTTGAGTACAGTTTTAACTTATGCTTATTCAGAGTTTAGCCAGAAAGTCTACACGTCTAAATGACGGACACCAGTTCCCCTCCCCTCCAATCAAGTGGTCATCCTTAAAATTAGGACAAGAGTGAGCCTTCTCCTAATAGGATATGAGCATAAATTTGTGGACAATTACTTCAGCCTTGAGTAAGAATTGAGGAGTTGAGTGATTCTTTCCCCAGGACCCCTAGGGGCTTCCTCCAAAAGAGAAGATTGGGTTCCTCACTCCCAAAGTTGTCTCAACAGTTTATATATAGAGGTTGGACCAGACAGCTATCAATATCCCTTCTGACCCTGAAACTTGTGTTCTAGACAGGCTCCTACCATTATTAAATACTAGATGACCAGTTTATAGAGTGGCCATGCAAAGTATATTCCAGGGAAAGAAAATCTAGAAAAGGAGCTATGAGAAAGTCTAAGCAAGAGATCAGTAGCCTCAAAAGGCAAGTGCAGGTCTACAGTATCGTCAAATGCTGACCATAGCACTGCCATCCCAGTGACTTCAGCCCCTTTATAGTCTCCACCAGCTCTTTCCCCCAACTACACACATTTGACAAGGTTCTCAATGTTATGGAAAGTGCTATTCAAAGGAAGTTGTAAGGTAAGTCACGTCATCAACCTCCTTCCAACTTGAGTGCCGTTTTTTTTTCAGAAAGTCAGCCGCTATTGAGCATCCTCATTTCATAGATGTGTAAACTGAGAGGCAGAGAAGAGCTGGAACTTGCTCAACAGAAAGACTAGTTGGAGGCAGTCAGCCACCCCTTTCCTCAAGACCCATGAGTCAATGGCAAGACCTAAATTCCCTTTGGAGCTTGGTATTAATCCAGAGATCTCCCAAGAAATGGTATTTCTGGATCATTTATCTTGCAATACTCTACTTCGTCTTTTATTTTTCATTTGTGAATTTGGGCTCTATTATTACAAGAAAAGGTTATGTTCACTCAGAAGTCTCTGCCTGCTTAAGTAGATTTATAAACTCTTGTCTTAATGCCACTCACCTTTTAAAGATCTCTTAGCTTGGCATACTCAGCCTAATGATGTATTAAAGGTACTTTGCTAATCATGCTCACCCTTTCTGCTTTTTCTGCCAGTTAATATTATAATCGTGTGTTATGGCAGACTTTTTAAAGGAAAAGAGCCTTCTGGATGGTGATCTCTTTGTTTCTTTCTACAGTTCCATATCAGCAGAATCCTTACAGTCCCCGGGGCAGCTCCAATGTCATCCAGTGCTACCGATGTGGAGACACCTGCAAAGGGGAGGTGGTTCGTGTCCACAATAACCACTTCCACATCAGATGCTTCACCTGTCAAGGTAGGAGGCCCAGTCTCCCAACTGCCTTCTCAGATTCCTGGCCGTACTCTCACCACAGGACATGCCACAGGGCAGGCAGAACAAACAAACATAGGCAGTTAAGATACCTACAGAGGCCTAAAAAGACCTTCCTTGAGCTGGCTATAAGAATTCTCTCTTCAGCAGTGTGGCATGAGACGAGAGGGTAGAGTAAGGGATGTGGGATACAGGGTGGGAGAGGGAGCCTGGAGATCCTGGAGTGGAAGTGCTCACCCAGAAGGAAAATGGCAATCCTGCAAGCTTACTTTACACATGTGAGAAGACTCCTGGTTTGTGCCTATAAATCAATTTGAGAGCCAATGAAAGGGCAAAACTGTCATGGCTAAAATTTGGCATGGCTCTGAGATAAGGGTGAGAGTCCTCAGAGGTGAGGTTTAACAAGGGAGAAGATACATCTTCAGTAAGGTTTGTAATTTGGGAGCAGACAGATGCTGCTGCTGCTGCTAAGTCGCTTCAGTGTCCGACTCTGTGTGACCCCATAGACAGCAGCCCACCAGGCTCCCCCGTCCCTGGGATTCTCCAGGCAAGATGCTGGGTAACCTCTAATTGTGACAGCTTACCCATGGATAATTCATTAAACCTTTGCTCAAGCAAGCTAAGCATTCCCAAAGAAGGCTCACTAGTGGCAGGAAAAGAGGAACTGGGCTGAAGGAGCCTTGTGGGCCCTCTCAAAGCAGGCCACCCTCCCTCCCACATGTCCCTGACTAATGCCACTCCAGCCTCCACTTTTTGAACTTTCCTTCCAGGCTTCTTATTCCACAGAGAAGCCATTCTGATATTGGACTGGCCTTTGGGTTTAGGGCATGTTTGACCTCTAAGTCGTAACTTCCACTGCTGATTTTAGATTTGTCCTCATGGGGTTTTATGAGCTCTTTGTGATTGCTTTTCCCCATGGCTGCCCTACACATGCTTGCAGTCAAGCCTCTCCCACACCCGATTATATTGCAGGTCCTGAAACTGGGCTTCGTCTGAATTGATTCCAACTTGTGTAATCATCCTAGAGTCTTCCTCCCTGATTCTTTCCAGTGTGTCACTATCATTCCTAAAGGTCTACCAAATACAGCAAGGACTACATTTCTTTAATGTGACTGATACTAAGTTAACTTCCTGAGGAACCACTGATATATATTGAATTTAAGGTCAGTTGAAACCGTCAGATCTTTTCATTTTGGTGTGTACTACTAACCTCAGCCTCATGCATCTGAGATTGACTTCCTCTGCCATCAAGTAAAGTCCCAGATTTCTTTCCCCAGGATCTAACTGGACTCTTCACTGAGCAAATAAATTTCATATACATATTCCTTAATTTATCTATGGAAGCTTATATGGAATATATTTTAATTATGTGGTTTTCTTTTTAATTTTTATTTTGTATTGGAGTATAGTTGATTTACAATGTTTTGTTAGTTTCAAGTGTAAGCAAAGTACTTCGGTTATATATGTGCATATATATATATATATATATATATCTTATTTTTCAAAGCCTTTTCCCATTTAGAATTTAGATTATAATAGAATATAGGGTAGAGTTCCCTGTGATATACAGCAGGTCCTTGTTGGTTATCTATTTTAAATATAGTAGTGTGCATGTGTCAATTCCAAACTCAAAATAGTGTTTATATGTCAATTCCAAATTTATCCCCCACCCCCCCCCCAACCTTTCCCCTTTGGTAACCATAAGTTTGTTTTCTAAGGTTGTGAGTCTGTTTCAGTTTTATTAAAAAGTGCATTTATATTATTTTTTTAGATTCTGTGTGGAAGTGATACTATATGATATTTGTCTTTCTCTGCCTGACTTATTTCACTTAGTATAATAATCTCCAGGTCCATCCATGTTGCTGCAAATGGCATTATTTGGTTCTTTTTAATGGCTGAGTAATAGTCTATTGTATATATTACCACATCTTCTTTTTTGTTTCCTCTGTTAATGGATATTTAGGTTGCTTCCACATCCTGGCTATTGTAAATAGTGCTGCAGTGAACATTGGGGCACATGTGTCTTTTTGAATTATAGTTTCCTCTGGATATATGCCCAAGATTGGGATTGCTGGATCATAGGGTAGTTCTATTTTTTAATTTTTTAAAGAAACCTCCATACTGTTTTCCACAGTGGCTACACTAATTTACATTCCAACCAACAGAGTAGTGGGTTCCCTTTTCTCCACACCCTCTCCAGTATTTATTGTTTGTATATTTTTTGATAATGGCAATTCTAACCAGTATGAGGTGACACCTCATTGTAGTTTAGATTTGCATTCCTGTAATAATTAGTGCTGTTGGAGAAATGTCTGTTTAGCTCTTCCACCCATTTTTTTTATTTGATTTTTTTTTTTATATTGGGCTACATGAGCTGTTTGTGTATTTTTGAGATTAATCACTTATTTGTTGCTTCATTTGCAAATATGTTCTCACACTCTGAGGATTGTCTTTTCATTTTGATTATGGCTTCCTTTGCTGCTCAAAAGCTTTTATGTTTAATTAGGTCCCATTTGTTTATTTTTGTTCTTATTTTCATTAGGAGGTGGATTGAAAAAGATATTACTGTGATTTATGACAGAAAGTGTTCTGCCTATGTTTTCTTCTAAGAGTTTTATAATATCCAACATTACATTTAGGTCTTTAATCCATTTTGAGTTTATTTTTGTGTATGGTGTTAGGGACTATTCTAATTTCATTCTTTTACATGTAGCTGTCCAGTTTTCCAATCAACATTTATTGAAGAGACTATCTTTTATCCATTGTAAATTTTTGCCTCCTTTTTCTTAGATTAGGTGACCATAGGTACATGGGTTAATCTCTGGACATTCTATCCTGTTCTACTGATCTTTATTTCTGTTTTTGTGCCAGCACCATATTGTTTCAATGACTATAGCTTTATGGTATAGTCTGAAGTCTGAGCCTGATTCCTCCAACTCCATTTTTCTTTCTCAAGATTGCTTTGGCTATCTGGTGTCTTTTGTGTTTCCATACAAATTTTAAATATTTTTGTTCTAGTTCTGTGAAAAATTCCATTGGTGATTTAATAGGGATTGCATCGGAGAAGGCAATGGCACCCCATTCCAGTACTCTTGCCTGGAAATCCCATGGACAGAGGAGCCTGGTGGGCTGCAGTCCATGGGGTCGCAAAGAGTCAGACACAACTGAGTGACTTCACTTTCACTTTTCACTTAGGTGCATTGGAGAAGGAAATGGCAACCCACTCCAGTGTTCTTGCCTGGAGAATCCCAGGGACGGGGGAGCCTAGTGGGCTGCCATCTGTGGGGTCGCACAGAGTCGGACATGACTGAAGCAACTTAGCAGCAGCAGCATTGAATCTGTAGATTACCTTGGGTAGTATAGTCATTTTGACAATACTTTTTTCTTGCATTTAAAAAAAAAAACTTTTATTTTGTATTCAGGTATAGTCCATTAACAAATAATGCTGTGACAATTTCAAGTGAATAGCGAAAGGACCCAATCATATATACACATGTAGCCATTCTTCCCCAAACTCACCTCCCATCTAGGTCACTACACAACATTGAGCAGTAGGTCCTTGTCAGCTATCCATTTTAAACAAAACAGGGTACATATGTCCATCCAAAACTCTCCAACTATCCCTTCCCCCACCCCTCCCTCTGGCAGCTATAAGTTCCGTTTTCCAAGTCTGTGGTTCTCTTCCTGTTTTGTAAGTAAGTTCATTTGTATCATTTCTTTTTAGATTCCACATTTAAGAGTGTCATATAATATTTCTCCCTCTCTATCTGACTCACTTCACTCAGTATGACGATCTCTAGGTCCATCCATGTTGCCATAAATGGCATTATTTCATTCTTTTTAATGGTTAAGTGATATTCCATTATATATATGTACCAGATCTTCTTAATACATGCCTCTGTTGATGGACATTTAGGTTGCTTCCATGTCTTGGCTATTGTAAACAGCACTGCAATGAACACTGGGGTGCATGTATCCTTTTGGATTATGTTTTTCTCTGGATATATGCCCAGGAGTAGGATTTCAGGGTCATCTGGTAGCTCTATTTTTCCTTCTGTAAGGAAAAAACAAAACTAAAAAATTCCATACTGTTGTCCATGATGACTGTCCCAGTTTAGATTCCCACCAACAGTGTAGCAGGGCTCCTTTCTCTCCACACACTCTCTAGCATTTATTGTTTGTGGATTTTTCTTTTTGATGATGATAGCCATTCTGACTGGTGTGAGGTGATATCTTATTCTAGTTTTGGTTTGCATTTCTCTAATTAGACATGTTGAACATCTTTTCATGTGCCTCTTGACCATCTGTATGTCTTCTTTGGAGAAATGTCTATTTAGGTCTTCTGCCCATTTTCTGATTGAGTTGTTTATTTTGATGCTGTTATGCATCATGAGCTGTTTATAAATTTTAGAGGCTAATGCTTTGTCAGTCACATCATTTACAAACATTTTCTCCCAATCTGTGAATTGTCTTTTTGTTTTGTTTGTGATCATCCTTTGCTCTACAAAAACTTTTGAGTTTAAGTAGGTTCCGTTTGTTTATTTGGTTTTATTTGTTTATTTTGGTTTTTATTTCCATTATTCTGGGAGATGGATTGAAAAAGATATTGCTGTGATTTATCTCAGAATGTTCTGCCTATGTTTTCCTCTGAAAGTTTTATAATGTCCAGTCTCATGTTTAAGTCTGTAATCCATTTTGAGCTTATTTTTGTGTATTGTGTTAAAGAATGATCTAATTTCACTTTTTAAATGTAGCTTTCCAGTTTTCACTGTACCATTTGTTGAAGAGATTGTCTTTCTGATATTGTGTAGTCAATTTGTCATAAGTTAATTGACCATAGCTGCATGGGTTTATTTCCGGTTTTCTATCCTGTTCCATTTATCTGTATTTCTATTTTTGTGCCAATACCATACTGTTTTGATGACTGTGACTTTGTAGTGCAGTCTGAAGTCACAGAGCCTGATTCTTTCAGTTCCATTTTTCTTTCTCAAGATTGCTTTGGCAATTAGGAGTCTTTTGTGTCTCCATATAAGTTTTAAGATTTTTCTCTTCTAGTTCTGTGAACAATGTCATTGGTAATTCAGTAGGGATTTGCCTTGAATCTGTAGATTTCCTTGGGTAGTATAGTCATTTTCACAATACTGATTCTTCCTATCCAAGAATATGGTATATATTTCCATCTGTTTGTGTCGTCTTTGATTTTTTTCCTCAGTATCTTACAGCTTTCAGAATGCAGTTCTTTTGTCCCCTGAGCTGGGTTTAGTTCTTGGTATTTTATTCTTTTTGATGTGATGGTAAATGGGATTATTTCTTTAATTTCTCTTTCTGATCTTTCATTGTTAATGTATAGGAATGCATATTTCTGCATGTTAATTTTGTATCCTAAAACTTGACCAAATTCACTGATGAGCTATAGTATTGACAGCTCTCTGGTAGCATCTTTAGGATTTTGTGAAGAGGAACTCAAAAGCCTCTTGATGAAAGTGAAAGTGGAGAGTGAAAAAGTTGGCTTAAAGCTCAACATTCAGAAAACGAAGATCATGGCATCCGGTCCCACCACTTCATGGGGAATAGATGGGGAAACAGTGGAAACAGTGTCAGACTTTATTTTTCTGGGCTTCAAAATCACTGCAGATGGTGACTGCAGCCATGAAATTAAAAGACGCTTACTCCTTGGAAGGAAAGTTATGACCAACCTAGATAGCATATTGAAAAGCAGAGACATTACTTTGCCAACAAAGGTTCATCTAGTCAAGGCTATGGTTTTTCCAGTGGTCATGTATGGATGTGAGAGTTGGACTGTGAAGAAGGCTGAGCGCCGAAGAATTGATGCTTTTGAACTGTGGTGTTAGAGAAGACTCTTGAGAGTCCTTTGGACTGCAAGGAGATCCAACCAGTCCATTCTGAAGGAGATCAGCCCTGGGTGTTCTTTGGAAGGAATGATGCTAAAGCTGAAACTCCAATACTTTGGCCACCTCATGCGAAGAGTTGACTCATTGGAAAAGACTCTGATGCTGGGAGGGATTGGGGGCAGGAGGAGAAGGGGATGACAGAGTATGAGATGGCTGGATGGCATCACTGACTCAATGGACGTGAGTCTGGATGAACTCCGGGAGTTGGTGATGGACAGGGAGGCCTGGCGTGCTGTGATTCATGGGGTCGCAAAGAGTCGGACACGACTGAGCGACTGATCTGATCTGATGTATAGTATCATGTCATCTGCAAACAGTGACAGTTTTATTCTTTTCCAATCTGGATTCTTTTTATTTCTTTTTCTTCTTTGACTGCCATGGCTAGGACTTCCAAAACTGTATTGAATCAAAGTGACTAGAGTTGATATCCTTGTCTTATTCCTGGTCTTAGAGGAAATGCTTTCAGCTTTTCGCTGTTGAATATGATGTTAACTGTACGTTTGTCATATGTGGCCTTTATTGTGTTGAGGAAGCTTACACCTATGCCCACTTTCTGGAGAGTTTTTATCATAAGTGGGTGTTGAATTTTATTAGAAGATTTTTCTGCAGCTACTGAGGTAATCATAAAGTTTTTATTCTCCAGTTTGTTAGTGTGGTATATTGAAGAGTTTCAGAAGGATAGATGTTAACTCTATCTACATATAAAATTAAAAAATTTTTAAATAATCATCTAGAAAAAAGTGGTTCAGTGTAATTTGCTAAAAATTTTAATGATGTCTGGCAATGTGTCACATGTGACCAGTTCATGAAATTAAACTGATGATTCAGAAAAAAAAAAAAGATGCTCTGGGAGCTCCTCCTCCTGATGCCAGACCCCCAGGCTAGGGATCCTGATGTGGGGCTCAAAACTTTCACTTCTGTGAAAGAAACTCTGTGATATAATTGTTTTTCAGTTTGTGATTCACCCATCCAGGGGCTGTGGGGTTTGATTTGATCATGATTGATCCTCTCCTTGGAGAAGGCAATGGCACCCCACTCCAGTACTCTTGCCTGGAAAATCCCATGGACGGAGGAGCCTGGTAGGCTGCAGTCCATGGGGTCGCTAAGAGTCGGACACGACTGAGCAACTTCACTTTTACTTTTCACTTTCCTGCATTAGAGAAGGAAATGGCAACCCACTCCAGTGTTCTTGCCTGGAGAAATCCTAGGGACGGGGGAGCCTGGTGGGCTGCTGTCTATGGGGTTGCACAGAGTCGGACACGACTGAAGCGACTTAGCAACAGTTCCTCTCCTACCATCTTGATGTGGCTTCTTCTTTTCTTTGGATGTAGGATATCTCTTTTGGTAGGTTCCAGTGGTTTTTTTTCGGTAGTTGTTCAACAGTTAGTTGTGGTCTTGGTATTTTCATGAGAAGGTGAGCTCTTGTCCTTCTACTCCATCTTGGCAAAGTTCTGTGTGGTTGGTATTTTATATTGAGAATTGGTAAACCCCTTTAGTACTAGTTGACCTAAGAGAGTATCTTGGTGTGTGACCATTTTTACATCCCCAGAAACTGAGACAGGACAAAGAGTAATAACAATAAAATTGTTATAAGGAGGTTTGAGCTATGAATCTACAGTTATATTCTTAAGAGATTGTGTTTGTTCTTTTGCTTTAAGGCAAAATTTAATAGTTTAAAACAGTCTTTTATTTAGCTCATGTTTCTCTGGGTTGGCTGGGCAGTTATTCCAATCTGACTTGGCTCTGCTTATCTCTCCTCACCTCATTGTAATGATATGATGGGTCAGCTGGCAGTGGTTGGCAGGCTGTTGACCTGAGTACCTCCATATGGCTTCTTGTCCTCCAGCAGACTGGCTTGGACTCATTTGCATGGTAGTCTTTGAGTTCTAAATGTGACAAAAGAGCAGGCTTTAGTAAGCAAGACCGTTTTGCGCCTCACCTTGTGTTATACTTGTTAATGTCCCACTGACCAAAACAAGTCAAATGGCCAACCCAGATTCAAGATCATGGAAAATAAACTTCGATTTTTGTGGGAGGAGATGCAACATGAGATTTCAATAATGTGAATACAGAGAAATGAAGAATTTGGCCGTTTTGACAGTCTACTATAGGGAGATAATAGAAAATCTTTTAAGAGAGATTTTCAGACCAAAAAATTTATCATTTTCTGAATATTTTCAATGTCAGCTTTACTTGGAGAGTATTTTTGTTTCCATCAGTAAATGGTATAAGGATTAGTTACCCTAAATAACCCTAAATTTCTATGAATTTCTTTTAGAACCCTTTTAAAGTGCACAACTGTGCTGACATGAAAGGAAGGAATCTGCAGAGGTGAAAAAAAATAAAATAAAAGCAGAAATTCTGGTGTGACTGCCAATGCCAGATTTAATCCTCATGTTTTATGCTAAATCTTGAAGACCTTGAGCTTTTACCTTGACAGCTACATGGATCATGGAGAATAAAAGTCAAAGCCTAGAGCCTGACCAACATAGGATTCTAACAGGAGACCTCTGAGTAAAACTAAATTTCCTCCTACTAAAGATTACTCCCAATGTATAGATGGATGAGAAGTAAACCAGTAAAGGAAACAGCACTGAAACTTTCCTGTACCAACTTAGGCACTGGGTATAAGACAGGGAAATTTGTAACAAAATGTCTAACCATACCCACTCTTTATATGGATTCACATTCTATTTTCATGCTATACATTTGACATTTTTAAAAGTGAAACAGAATTTTAAAGTGATCCCACACTTGGCAAAGGTGAGGTTTATTCTAGACCTCAAAGAGTTTCTACAGATAACATTATTATCATAATGAATAACTCCAGTAAAAAATGCACCAATCATAATGAGAGAAAGCCAGCAGAATGATGGAGAATAGAATGGAAACCTTGGAGACTTTAGATTGACGTTTTCTGACATTGTATAATAACTACTTTCAATACATTTAAACAAGTAAGAGAAGCCAGCAAAAACAATGAACAAGAGACAATACATTATAACAACAGCAGATTTGAAAAAGGAACAATATACCTTTTAGACATAAACATGTATAGTATTTAAAATTTAAAACTCAGTGTATGGATTAAATAGCAGATCTGATGTTGTTGAAAAGACAATAAACTTGAAGATTCAGTAAAGAGAGTGGTATATATTGACAGCCCAGAAATACAAGAAAGTGGTAAAAATAAAAGAGAAGTTTATACATGGAGAGTATAGTGAGAGAGTTTGACATATATCTAATCAAAGTTCTACAGAGATATAATAGAGGACATGAGTAGGAGGACAATATTTGAAGAGATAGCATCTTTGAATTATGTAGAACTGTTGAAAGACATAAATCCTTGAATCTAGGAAACTTAATAAATCCCAGTAGGAAAATATAAAAGAAATCTACCTACACACATCATAGTGAAACTGCAGATCACCAAAAACAACCTCCCCTCCCCACCCCACCCCAAAAAAAACCCATCTTAAAAGTAGCCAGAGAGAAGAGCCAGGATATCTGCATATGAATGGTAAATAAGCTGACAGCTAAAGTTTTAGTAGCAACAAGGAAATCTGAGAACAGTGAAATAATATTTTTATGTACTGAAAGAAGTACCTAAAAATTTATGTATTCAATAAAACTATCTTTCAAGAACAAAGGCAAACCGACAGCTAACATCATACTTAATGGTGAAAGACTGATTGACTGCCTCCCTTTGAGATCAAAAATATTAATTAAAAAAAAAGTCTGCTCTTACCACTTCTGTTTAACATTATACTGCAAGTTCATGGTAGGTCAGTTAGGCAAGAAAATGAAATAAAAGACACCCAGATTGAAAAGGAAGTAAGAATACCTCTATTTGCCCATGGCATGATCTTGTGTATACAAATCCCAAGGAATGCACTAAAAAACTATTAGAAGGAACAAGTTGATCAGATTTCAAGTTACAAGATCAGTTTACCAGAATTAGTTGTATTTCTATATACTTAGAATGAACAATCTGAAAATAAAAATGAGAAAACAATTCCCTTTACAATAGCATCAAATAAAATGCATAAGAATAAATTTAATGACGGCATAAAATTTATACTTTGAAAGCTATAAAATATTAAAGAATAAGTGAAAAAATATACCATGTTCATGGATCAGAAATCTTGTTTTGATGGCGATATTCTCAGGTCAGTCTACGAACCTGGTGCTATCTTAGTCAGCTCAGGCTGCCATAACAAAATGAAGATTGGGTGACATAAACAGCAGTAATGTATTTTCTCACAATTCTGGAGGTTGCAAGTCCAAGATCACGGTGTCAGCATAGTCAGGTTATGGAAAGCTCTCTTCCTGTCTTGCCGACAGGTACCTTCTCACTGTGTCCTCACATTTTCTGAGAGGGAGGGAAAGAGGTGGAGGGGAGGGAGGGAAGGAGGGAAGATGAGAATGAGAAAGAGAATGAGCAAGTTTGCTGGTGTCTCTTCCAATGAGGGCACTAATCCCATAATGAAGGTCCCATCCTATGGCCTCATCTAAACCTAATTATCCCCTAAAGGCCACCTATCTAAATACCATCACGTTATGGCTTGGGGCTTCAACATACAAATCTGGGGGAGGACACTATTCAGTTCATAGCACATGTAATCCCTATGAACATCCCCACTGACTTCTTTGCAGAAATTGTCAAACTGATTCTAAAATGTATGTGAAATTAGAGACATAGAAAAACCAAAATAATCTTTAAAAAGAAGAACAAAGTTGGAAGACTCAAAATTCCCACTTTAAAAGCTTACTGCAAAGCTACAATAAACACAACAGTGTGGTACAACAATAGACATAGAGATCATAGAAAGTAGAAATGAGAGGCAGAGATAAAGCCCTGGGCTTCCTTGGTGGCTCAGTGGTAAAGAATCTGTCTGCCAGTGCAGGAGAAACGGGTTCGATCCCTGATCTGGAAAGATCCCACATGCCGTGGAGCCACTGGGCCCATACTGTAGAGCCCAGTTGTTCAGTGGTGCTCTATAATAGCCTATGCTCCAGAGCCCATGTGTTGCAACTACTGAAGCCCTCATGCCTTGGAGCCTGTGCCCCACAGGAGAAGCCACTGCAGCGAGAGCCCTACACGCTGCACCTAGAGAGTAGACCCTGCTCATCGTGAATAGAGAAGCAAGACCTAGCACAGCCAAAAATCAATTAAATAATTAAATTTTAAAAATACAGTCTTATATTTATGGCCAGCTGAATATTATCAAGACAACCAAAATAATTCAATAGGGAAAGAATAGTCTTCAACAAATGATGCTAGGAAAACTGAACATATGTGCACACAAAAAAGTAAAATTGGAGTCTTCTTCACACCACACACAAAAATCAACTCAAAGTGAGTCAAAATATAGAAGCAAATATTCATGACATTGTTAGGCAAAGCCTTCTTGGACGTGATAACAAAGAAAGCAACTGGGGAAAAATAAACATCATCAAAATTTAAAATTCTTTTGCTTCAAAGTAGATCATCAGGAATGTAAAAAGTAAACACACAGAATGAAAGATAGGATCTGTAAATCATGTACTGATACTTGTAAAGGAGTTGTATCTAGGACAGGTGGAATAGACCAGTTGTGGTATGGCACCCCACTCCAGTACTCTTGCCTGGAAAATCCCATGGACGGAGGAGCCTGGTGGGCTGCAGTCCATGGGGTCGCTAAGAGTCAGACACGACTGAGTGACTTCACTTTCACTTTTCACTTTCATGCATTGGAGAAGGAAATGGCAACCCACTCTAGTGTTCTTGCCTGGAGAATCCCAGGGACGGGGGAGCCTGGTGGGCTGCCGTCTATGAGGTCTCACAGAATCAGACACGACTGAAGCGACTTAGCAGTAGCAGCAGATGTGGTCACACAGTTGAATACAGCACAGCAAAACAAGAGAACCACAATTAGGTGCATCGACATGAATGAATTTCAAAACCATAACACTGAGAGAACGAAGCAGTAAATTACACAGAATAGTTAATGCAGTATGATTCCATCTGTATAAAATTCAAAAACAGGCGAAACTAAACAATATATTGTTTGTGGAGTCGGACATGACTGAAGTGACTTAGCAGCAGCAGCAGCAAAGGTAGTAAAACTGGAAAGAAAAGCAAAGAGATTGATAAACTCATGATTCGGGAAAGGAGTGTGGAGAGGAGGCATTCTTAGGGTGATGAACAAGATTCCAAGGTGCTGGTAATGTTTCATAAGTTCACTAATGGATACCTGGGGGTGTATTTTATGTTTCTTGTTTACACTGTACAGTATACAGTGTAGTGTATTTATTACATTTTCTATATGTATATTTCACAATTTAAATGTCTAAAATAATGAGTGAAATCCCCCTCAGGGGACCTGCTTTGAAAGGACTCTGAAAGTCCATAAAACTGTCTCTTTTGAAAAGTTGAAAATCAACAGAATTATATGACAGAATCCTAGACTCTTAGACCTGGATGTGTCCTCAGTTATCACATAGCTCCCTCATTTTACAAATGAGGCAGCTGAACTCCAGAGAGGTGAAGTCACTTTTTCAAAGTCACACAGCACCTGAGTGCTAGAATAGAAATATGGAGGAAGATCCAGTGACCCTCAAAATAGTACGTTTTCCACTGAAACACAGTAAGGCTGGGTGTAAAGCCTCTTCTAGGCATTATATTTATAGTGAGCTTTCATTCTTTATTTTCTTGAAGCAGTTCTGAGTTCTCATATTCTGTCCCATTGTCAGACCATATGGTCTTTCTTTTAATTATAAGATTTTATTTTTTGATTCACAAAATAATGACTGCCCTGGATATATTAATTCCATGTCACTTCCATACTGCAGACCCTTCCCGTGGCCTTTCTTGTTATTTGAATGAAGACCTCTGCTCAGGCTCAAACACATCTGTCATGCTGGTCCAGCCTACCTTCCACGTCGTGTTCCCCACTGTATTTCCAGGAACCTGGGATTCTTATCAACTCTTACATCCTTTCTACCAAAAACTTCCTCCTTCAGCTCCTTGGGGGAAACGAAGGAACTGATTGTTCCGAGTTTTTGTATGGCCTCCTGGTTTTCTCCACTGGGAGAGGTGGCTCTGGGAGTAGAGTTGGCAGGGGACACAAAGGAGAGAAAAGAAGGGAAAAAACAGGAGCTCTTTCCAGGGATGTCATAGGCCATGACCTAACTAATTCCACAGCCATCAATCGATCTGCCACCTGCACACTCGAGAACAGCCTGTTCTCTGGCCTTGCCTGCCCTCCAGACCAGGCATTGTTTGATGTGATGAGTTTTCATGAATGCTGATGAAAGATGGACCCTGCCCCACTTGCTACCTCCACCACCACCTCCTCCACTCGCCAGCCCAGAGCGCTGGTCTCTATGGGCCTCCAGCTCTACCTCATACAGAGTTTTAAGTGTTTAGACACATAGTCAGCCCTGAATAAAGCTCTCCTTCTTCTAGACTCACAGGATGTCAATATCAGAAGAAAATCTCAGGTCATTTCTTGTCCAGTTTCTGCTTTTTGCATAGCAGTGAACAGAGGCCCCAGATTACAGACAGCCAAGGTCATTGTCACCCAGGGAGTTAGTGGCAGTGACAAGACCAGAAACCAGGTCGTCAGACTTCCAGAGTAGAGTCTGTCACTGACCTAGACTGTTTTCCCTGGTGCTGTGACATGTGAATTCACTTTGAAGCTGCCCTGCTCGCTCACCTTGGCCCTTTAATCCTACCTCTGGCCTTCAGAGTAAATAAACACTTGTGAAATACTTCTGACATTCACCTGGAAGTCCCTCCTACCTTTAACCAAGCTGCTTTTGAAAAACAACTTTGCCTGTTAAAAATGAGAGGGTATTTACTGGGGTGATGTCACCCGGTCCAGGCCAGGTCCTTGATAAAGCTGAGTCAGGCTAACTACATTTTTGGGAAACCGATGTATTAAAGCTAAGTGCCTGTTTATTACCGTAAACAAGAGCTGTAACTCTCTGTTGTATCAGTTCACATTGCCCTGACCAGCTGCTTCTTCCCAAAGGCAACCTATGTAGAAAGTCAAACTGTCAGACAAGGGTGAATGCAAACTCTGAACGAGGGGGATTTGAAAGAGCTCTCCGGCTGCTTTCCTTTGTTGCTGACTGGTCCTTTCCTGGCTGACCCATCCTTGTTTTAACTGGATCAATATACTCAGCAGTTCTGGTGGCCCTGAGAGTCATTCGGTATCTTGAAGGAAACTTAGCCTCTTTCTGCTCTTCCCATTATGTGTTGATTTCATAACTCTCAGAGGGAAATCTCATTCCCCACATTTCTAAGTCCTTTGGGGGAGGGGGTCCCTCATGATTTAGTTGTTCAGACACCTATAATTATGTCCACGTGCTCTTCTATTATCCGTCCTACATTACTTCATCTTGTCCACCAGGATATCCCAAAAGACTTTATAAAGTATGATGCGGACAGATTATAATCTTCAAATCATATATCCCATTGACATTCTAAGTTGTCTTCATCTAGCACAGACTCGTGCACATAGGAAATGCCCAGGTAATTTTTAACTGAATAATTCTTTTATTAAATCATGGTATCACTAGCTGTGTTGCATTGTGTGAGCCGCATGGCCTATATCTTAAGAGGATTGTACAACATGGCTGGTGTCAGTGCGCATCAGGGTCAGCCAGGGAGTTGTGCTAAAAATACAGGTGCCTAGGCTCTGCAACCCCAGAGAGTCTGATTCAGGCCCCGGCAGCTGCATCTCCAGAAGTTTTCCAGGTGATTCTGTTGCAAGTCATCTTCAGACAATCCTTTAAGAAGCACTGGCCCCAGAGGCCCGTGAGTTCCCATGTGTCACCATTCTCTGGTCGCTTGTAACTGAGTCAGCCTCCAGCCTCATCCCCAGCAAGAGCCTCCTGCTCGCAGACCCTTCCTTGGACTCACCTGCCTTTATTTCCCCCTTGTTTCCTCAAGTGTGTGGCTGTGGCCTAGCCCAGTCAGGCTTCTTCTTCAAGAACCAGGAGTACATCTGCACGCAGGACTACCAGCAGCTCTACGGCACCCGCTGCGACAGCTGCCGGGACTTCATCACAGGCGAGGTCATCTCCGCACTGGGCCGCACCTACCACCCCAAGTGCTTCGTGTGCAGCTTGTGCAAGTAAGTGGGTGGCCAGTGAGGGCTGGGGCCCCCTGCCTCAGTCCCTGGGGAAGGGAAGAAATGGCCTTTCCCAGGCAGATCTCGAGGTGAACACTTTCATTCCTAGAATCTCAGGGGTGGGAGGACTTGACAAGCAAATGGTTTTGAACATTTAACAGCTGAATCCTGTCTGTTAGATGTGGTCTAATACAAAACACTAGTTTGTCCCAAGATGAAGGCAGAGTAAAGATCTGAGCCCCTACACTCAAGTCTCCTTTTTCCCATCAAAAGGCCCCAAAGGAACCACTGAGTGCCATGGCCTCTCAATACTCAGTGTGGAATCCACAGGTCTGGCTCAGGCTCTCACATCCTCAGCCACATGTGGTCCTGGGATGTCTATTTATAGCCTTCCTCCACAACCCTGGAGGTGACCCCACCTCTGTAAGCCTCAGCTTCATTGGTAAAATGGGCACCAAAACCAGTCTAACTTCACTGGGTTTTCAGGAAAATAAATGAGATGATACCTGCTCAGTGACTGGTTCCAAATTGTGTCTGATTTTATTATTCTTTTCTTTATCTTAATGTTCATCATCCACCTCCTCAAGACTTTACAATTTATTTTTGATTGAAGGATAATACTTTACAATATTGTGTTGGTTTCTGCCATACATCAACATGAATCAGCCATAGGTATACCTATGTCCCCCCCCGCCCCACTCTTGAACCTCCTTCCCACCGTCCACCTCATCCCATCCCTCTAGGCTGTTACAGAGCCCTGGTTTGAGTTCCCTGAGTCATACAGCAAATTCCCATTGGCTATCTATTTTATATATGGTAGTGTATATGTTTCCATGTTACTCTCTCCATTCTCAAGACCTTTGATAGGTGATGGAAAGCTCACCATCTGCCTCCTCCCTACCCCAAGCATCCCCATCACTTGTTAACTTAGCAAATGTACCTTAAAGACCCACTGGATACCAAATACCATATTAAGGAGACAAAAAATAAAGAAAACCTCAACCCTGTCCACCAATATTTTAACATTTAATGGACTGCTCTAAGTCATAAGTAAAGCACTATTGGAGTATATGTATGTACTTTTTAATAGGGAAAGTAATTTATAGATCAGTTATTCTTCTCATAAAATAACCACCTCTTTGTTACCAGTTAGAATTATTAACCACTTGGGGTTTTTGATTGAGACTAATGGCACAGTGCCTAAGAAAATATCATTCAGTGGCATTCATTCTTTCATCCAGCCCTTAAAACCTGGGCCTTAGGTCCTAGAATGCCAGAACCATTGGAAGTTTGCACAGTAGGGTCCATATAGTATAAAGTGGAGGTTTTGTGAAGCCCCATGGAGGTGAGGTGTCTTCTCAAGGTCATGATCCATGTCCTTTTACCGGTAGTGAGTGCCTGGGCTGTGACAAGAGCACAGCTCCCCCCTCCCCAGCACTCGCTCCATTGTTCATGTCGCTAATGTAAGGGCAGTAGAACCACGGCAGGCTTAGGGCCGTGTGCTCAGAACCCATGTTAACAGCCATTCTAGACTACATGAGCAAGAGCTGCTGTGTGATGGGATTGGCTGTGCTGAGGGTTCTAAATAGTTTATATTTAGTTAGGGAGGCAGGACAGGACAAGCTTGAGATTCCTGAGCTATGGAACTCCCAACTGTTCAAAGGCAGATGAGCAGAGGAAGAGGTTCTCTATGGGTGTCTAAGATTCCTGGGGAGTAAAAGGAAGACATTTTGGCAAATTGAATTGAGTTCTGCCTGACATACAGGGATAGGTCAAGTTGGGAAGACATCCTTCCAGGAGGAAGCACACCTGAGACGAGCTTTTAGCCTCTTTATTGTATAGAAGGAAATAGAAACCCACTCCAATATTCTTGCCTGGAGAATTCCATGGACAGAGGAGCCTTCCAGGCTATAGTCCATGGGGTCACAAGAGTCAGACACGACTTTGCAACTAAGCCACCACCACCACCGTTGTATAGAGGAGAAATGTAAGCTCAAATAAGTGTTGTGATTTTCCCAATGTTTAAAAATCATGTAAATGGCCCAACTGGATCTCCTTCCAGTCCTGATCCTGACTGAGTGGTTTGGCTCTGCCTCGGGAACAGCCTGTGAATGTCGCTGGTACTCTGTATGTGCTACCAGAGATCTTCAAGTACATGTCGTCAAGTCACCTATAGACACACAGCCCTCTGGAGAGGAGGTGTTGAATTTCTTCTTCTTCCTCCTCACAGGAAGCCTTTCCCCATTGGAGACAAGGTGACCTTCAGTGGGAAGGAATGCTTGTGTCAGACATGCTCCCAGTCCATGACCAGCAGTAAGCCCATCAAGATCCGCGGACCAAGCCGTGAGTCTTCCCCGCTGGGTGCCTCCCCGTCTGCAAGCACATCTCCCAGGGCTCCCCTGTCCCAGTTTCACTGACCATTTCCCTCTGCAGCCTGGAGGGAAGTGGGGGCAGTTCCCACCCTGGAGGACTCCTGAAGTATGACCCAATTGGCAGACAGCCCAGACTCATGAGCTTCCCTACATACAAATGCAGGAAAAACAGGCTGCCCAACAGTAAACAGGGATGGCCTGGGCCATGTTTCAGCCGCTTGGGTGGTTCTCCTGGGATGAGCGGGCCTGCTTGTCTCCCCTCTGGTCCATGCTGCCTGGAGCACCCCAACAGAGCTGATCAGGTGTTTTCCACCAGTGGCTCTCAATTCTTAAAATTCCCCAAAAGACTATATGCAGACATATCCTAGCAAAAGATGGAATATGGGAGAAAGCCACAAGGGCTGTGTTTAGTGTCTCTTAGGGTGTGTCCTGTGGACTGCAGCATTAGCTTCACTGCAAAACTGGCAAAAATACAGATTTCTAGGCCCATTTTGGACTTATAGGAATGGGACCTAGAAATATATGACCGTAAGAAGCTTCCTGAATGATTCATTCACTGCTCCTAAAACTGAGAACTACTCATAAAGGTCATGTTCTATCACTAAAATACAGGTTGGGGCATGGAGGGAAGCTGAGAATCAGAGGTGTACCTTAGAACAGTCATTCTAATTTGTGGAATGTCCATTCCATTCCAGCTTGTCTAGCTGTAAGATATCTAAATCACTGTTGCAAAACGCCCTTCTCAGACCCCTCACTGCATGTGCCCACACACACACCCAGGGTCTCATAAGCCAGGTTGCTGTGCTGCTAAGTCACTTCAGTAGTGTCCGACTCTGTGCCACCCCACAGATGGCAGCCCACCAGGCTCCCTTGTCCCTGGGATTCTCCAGGCAAGAACACTGGAGTGGGTTGCCATTTCCTTCTCCAATGCGTGAAAGTGAAGTCGCTCAGTCGTGTCCGACTCTTCGAGACCCCATGGACTGCAGCCCACCAGGCTCCTCCATCCATGGGATTTTCCAGGCAAGAGTACTGGAGTGGGATGCCATCGCCTTCTCCAAAGCCAGGTTAGGCTCCAGCATTCTTTCATGTTACAGGACACTCTCACTGGCCTTGTCAGCAGAATCAGTGAAAGCCCATTAGCGTCCTGTGCTGCATCACTGTGCCATGTAGGGGCTGTCAGCCACAGCACCAGCAGAATCAGCATGCTGGGGCTGTGTCCACTCGAGGAGGGTGAGCATAGAACCACCTCCCCCAAGTCCGCAGGACTCAGCTCCCAGAGGCTCTAATAGCAAGGGAGCCTGTTGGAGGAGGTGCTCCCTCCATCATCCTTCCCTCCTTTCAGTTGATTCAGACCTGTTCCTAGACCTTCCTTCAGTGTCTTTGGTGGGGATCAAGAAAAATTTGCTGCTCTGAGCAGGTTTCCATCTCGAGGTGGCTAAGGCTGAGTGCACACAGTTATCCTTCCTAACTGCTTGAAAGCATCATCCAGAATGACAGCAAGTCTGGAATGCTGGGATGCAGGACCACAGGACCATGCTGCTCAGGTACCCGGACACCAGTGAGACCACGTGTGAGGCCATAGAGAGAAGCCAGCTGGAGTCAGGAGGCTGTGTTCCTTCTGTGTGATGCATACCTGTCATGCAGCCTCCCTGTGGCTCAGTTTACCCAACTTGGTGGAAAGCAAATTCAGCAATCAGACTAACATACATCATAGTGTGTAAACTGCTCTCTAAATATAAAGTGAGGGGTTTTGTTGGCTTGGTGGTCTAATCTAGAAAACATGCCAGAGGAGAACTGAGAATAAATTCCTGAATCTGCTGTTATTTCACTCAGCTTGTGTTGTGTGTTACTGTGTGCCCTGGGGATCTCAGGCAGGTGGGAGATTTCCTCAGCTGCGTGTGGGAGGCCTGCATGGGAGCATGTCCACGAGGAGAGGCTGTTAAATGTCTCCACCATAATTCTTCAGATCAGGAGGTGGAAGAAGGGAAAGAAGAATCAGTACAGAAGAACAGTGAGCATGTGGGCAGTCTCCAGGGGAATGCCGAGGATCATGGCTCCTCTTGCTACTCACGAAGTCTAGACATCAATGTGCGGATCTGTGGGGAATATGTTTCAGAGAAATGTTCTTTCCCCAAAGGTGGTCATTGTCCATGCTGCAAACACGAAGTGGTCTCCTGACTCGAGGGGAGGTTGGAAAGGCTTCTGAGTCCCCCGAGCATGGAGGAAACTGAAACAAGATTCAAAAGAGTGCTAAGATGACAAACATAGCTTGGAAAAGGAAAATTAAGGACGAAAAGCTTGCTGTATTTTTGAGCCAGAGGAGTGTGAATTTTCATTCCTGGAATGTCAAGACACTGTGGAAAAGCAGAATCTGTATCTACTCAGAAGAGATCAAGAATACTTGGGAACTGTTAAGAGATGGGAATCATGTTACTTATCACAGGCAGGAGAACTGTTTCTTCACAGACCTCGCTGAGAAGAATCGGGGGCAGAAGCATCACCAGCACCATTGCCATCACCACCGTCATGATCACCAACATGCCATCACCACTGCTAACACTGACTGACTATTCCTAGTGCCAGGCACTGCACAGACCTCACTGCAAAGAATCAGCGCAGTAGTACCATCACCACCAAAACTACTGCCATCACGGCTGCTAGCATTGACTGGCCATTACTATTGTCGGTACTGCACTAAGTTTTCTAAACATCTCACTGAATCATTACCACAACTCTATGAGGGAGACAAGAGCAATGGTTTTTAGATAAGAAACCAGATACTCTAAGAGTGTCAAAGGTCACTCAGATAATGGTAATGGGACCAGAGTGTGAGCCTAGGCAAGTCTGGCTTTGGAGCCTACTCCCTTAACACCCTATACCAGAGACATGACTTGCTAAGAGGAAGGGTCCTGTCTTTCTGGATTAGTTGCCTAAAACAAGGTGGGGAGCTTGCTATGACGCACACACCCACCTATTTTTGCTGTAATGAATGACACAGTCAGAAAAAGCTAAAAATAACTGTCTGGGGTCTTCAGAGATTCCAGTAAACGGAGGGATTTAGGAGGAGCAGGTGCATCGTGCTTATTGCCAGCTGAAGGTGGTAATTTTGGAATAAAGAAGAACGTATGAGGAATGGAGTGGACAGCTGGCTGTGCAGAATCCAGCTTGGGACAGGGTGTGTCCTGACCTTGCTTATTACACCGGCTCCATGGGCTCCCGGATGCAGTGTCTGAAGCTCCAATGTTGGTCATAAGTAAAAGTTGGAAGAAGAGGGGAGAAAAAGATCCTGGTAAAGATCCTTCATCTGAAGCCAGTTGAGTGGAGGATGAGCAATATAATATGGAAAAAAAAAAGTGGAATAGGTGTGCCAGAATTCTCTGGAGGAATTAGCAGGCCTTCCCTACATCAGAGATACTGCTTCTGACCTCATATCAGAGATTGGATAATGTACAGAGTATGAGTTAAAAACCATGAGAATGTGGAATAATAATGATAAGAACCACTTATTGGGTACATACATGCCCAGCACTGTGCAAAGTCCTTCCAGGCCTGACTTCAGTTCATCTTCACACCAGTCATGTTCAGATGAAGAAGCTGGACCTGAACAGTTGCACAAGTAATCAGCTGGGGAGCTGGGATTCTCCCCTTGGCCAGCCTCCCTCCATTCACTCTAACCTCTCAGCTCAACCTAACCACTATACTGTACCATCTCCTAAATTTTAATTCAAGATGCCAATTCATATCAGATGTGTCACTGCAACTTAAAGAGATGGAGCTCATCTCTTTTGTGGCCACAAAAGGATGCAACTCTTTGAGTAAGGTTTATTGAAAAGATAGACAATGGTGGTGTTAGCCAGTAACTTCTCTATCTCCATGGAATCTACAAGTGAATTTGCTCAGACCATGTCAAGCAAGGAAAAGTGAAGTGCAGGAGATAAAGGAGAAGCGAGAAACTGTAGTTGTCATAAAAGATTTGAAGAAACACATTTAGGGTAAGAGGTAGATAATCCTTGGTTGCTTAAAAGAGGGGGTGTCACAAGAATTCAGGCCTCAGCTTCATATTAAAAAGGCCATCATGACAGTCATACCTGTCCAGAGGCAAGAGGGGGTGAGCTGCTTACCCCGGAAGGCAGTGATTTAGAGGAAGATGCCCACCTGTTGAGAATGCTGAGGATTACTGTGCTGGGTGGGACTTTGATGTGAACTCTGAGCCTCTGTGGAATCATTTAACCCTATCAAGAAAGCCCACAGAGACACAAATTCAGCACCTATGGCCTAGAAAGCTGGACCAGATGCCTGAGCCCTCGGGTTTTCCTATACAGAGCATGGACAAGTAATTTCAGAGGCCCTATCTATAAAAGAAGAGGGGGTACTGACCTCTAAACAATGACATTCCAAAGACTGTGATTGGGATGGAGTGGAAGTTGACTTATTCCAGGAGAAAAAAAAGGAAAAGAAAGAAATCCTAAATCTGTTCTACCAGCCCCCGTTTGAAGCCCTGGGACTTGAAGCATTTTGCAATGGGAGACCTTCTTGCCCCCAGCTTGTGCTAAGAGACATTAGAAAGGTGCTGTGTAGCCAAAAGGCGTGGACTATGGGAGCTGACTCATACACACACTTCATCAGGGCCCAGACTTTCCACAGCTTGCTGGACACACCCCCTTCCTAGAGGCACAGATGCCTCATCTCTTCTCCAGGACTGGCTTCGAGCTGGATGAGAGAGCTTCAGCCAACCTCTCCCAACTTGCTGTGTGTCTCTCTCCTCCTCTACTGCTCCCAAGTGTGCATTTGCCTTTGGTGCCAAGAAGGGGGCCTGTGCTCTGGTAAACATTGCCCCTTGACCCTTTCCTCCTCCAGAGTGGGACATCCGGTCAGCTAAGCCTGAATTCCCAGCATCTCCCAAGTACCTCTGACCTGCCTCCATTTCCTGCCCCTCCCTAGACGTTATTGAGCAACAAGCAGCCTCTGGGCCCCCCTACATGCTATTGGCCTCAGTGCATGATCCAGGGTGATGGAAACGGAGAGCAAGGGTGCCTTTCTGCTCTGGAACAACCTCATCAGACTCTTTAACCCTCACTGCTTGGGGAGGCAGATGTTTGGTTTGTTCAGTTCAGTTCAGTTCAGTTGCTCAGTCATGTCCAACTCTTTGCAACCCCATGAATTGCAGCACGCCAGGCCTCCCTGTCCATCACCAACTCCTGGAGTTCACTCAAACTCACGTCCATCGAGTCGGTGATGCCGTCCAGCCATCTCATCCTCTGTCGTCCCCTTCTCCCCCTGCCCCCAATTGCTCCCAGCATCAGAGTCTTTTCCAATGAGTCAGCTCTTCGCATGAGGTGGCCAAAGTACTGGAGTTTCAGATTCAGCATTATTCCTTCCAAAGAACACCCAGGACTGATCTCCTTTAGAATGGACTGGTTGGATCTTCTTGCAGTCCAAGGGACTCTCAAGAGTCTTCTCCAACACCACAGTTCAAAAGCATTAATTCTTCGGCGCTCATCTTTCTTCACAGTCCAACTCTCACATCCATACATGACCACTGGAAAAACCATAGCCTTGACTAGATGGACCTTTGTTGGCAAAGTGACGTCTCTGCTTTTGAAAATGCTATCTAGGCTGGTCATAACTTTCCTTCCAAGGAGTAAGTGTCTTAATTTCATGGCTGCAGTCACCGTCTACAGTGATTTTGGAGCCCCAAAAAATAAAGTCTGACACTGTTTCTACTGTTTCCCCATCTATTTGCCATGAAGTGATTGGACCAGATGCCATGATCTTCGTTTTCTGAATGTTGAGCTTTAAGCCAACTTTTTCACTCTCCTCTTTCACTTTCATCAAGAGGCTTTTTAGTTCCTCTTCACTTTCTGCCATAAGGGTGGTGTCATCTGCATATCTGAGGTTATTGATATTTCTCCCAGCAATCTTGATTCCAGCTTGTGTTTCTTCCAGCCCAGCGTTGCTCATGATGTACTCTGCATAGAAGTTAAACAAGCAGGGTGACAATATACAGCCTTGACATACTCCTTTTCCTATTTGGAACCAGTCTGTTGTTCCATGTCCAGTTCTAACTGTTGCTTCCTGACCTGCATATAGGTTTCTCAAGAGGCAGGTCAGGTGGTCTGGTATTCCCATCTCTTTCAGAATTTTCTACAGTTTATTGTGATCCACACAGTCAAAGGCTTTGGCATAGTCAATAAAGCAGAAGTAGATGTTTTTCTGGAACTCTCTTGCTTTTTCCATGATCCAGCGGATGTTGGCAATTTGATCTCTGGTTCCTCTGCCTTTTCTAAAACCAGCTTGAACATCTGGAAGTTCACGTTTCATGTACTGCTGAAGCCTGTCTTGGAGAATTTTGAGCATTACTTTACTAGTATGTGAGATGAGTGCAATTATGTGGTAGTTTGAGCATTCTTTGGCATTGCCATTCTTTGGGATTAGAATGAAAACTGACCTTTTCCAGTCCTGTGGCCACTGCTGAGTTTTCCAAATTTGCTGGCATATTGAGTGCAGCACTCTCACAGCATCATCTTTCAGGATTTGAAATAGCTCAACTGAAATTCCATCACCTCCACTAGCTTTGTTCATAGTGATGCATTCTAAGGCCCACTTGACTTCACATTCCAGGATGTCTGGCTCTAGGTGAGTGATCACACCATCGTGATTATCTTGGTTGTGAAGATCTTTTTTGTACAGTTCTTCTGTGTATTCTTGCCACCTCTTCTTAATACCTCTGCTTCTGTTAGGTCCATACCATCTCTGTCCTTTATTGAGCCTATCTTTGCATGAAATGTTCCCTTGGTATCTCTAATTTTCTTGAAGAGATCTCTAGTCTTTCCCATTCTGTTGTTTTCCTCTATTTCTTTGCTTTGATCGCTGAGGAAGGCTTTCTTATCTCTTCTTGCTGTTCTTTGGAACTCTGCATTCAGATGTTTATATCTTTCCTTTTCTCCTTTGCTTTTCGCTTCTCTTCTTTTCACAGATATTTGTAAGGCCTCCCCAGACAGCCATTTTGCTTGTTTGCATTTCTTTTCCATGGGGATGGTCTTGCTCCCTGTCTCCTGTACAATGTCACAAACCTCAGTCCATAGTTCCAGGCACTCTATCTATCAGATCTAGTCCCTTAAATCTATTTCTCACTTCCACTGTATAATCATAAGGGATTTGATTTAGGTCATACCTGAATGGTCTAGTGGTTTTCTGTACTTTCTTCAATTTAAGTCTGAATTTGGCAATAAGGAGTTCATGATCTGAGCCAAAATCAGCTCCTGGTCTTGTTTTTGTTGACTGTATAGAGCTCCTCCATCTTTGGCTGCAAAGAATATAATCAATCTGACTTCGGTGTTGACCATCTGGTGATATCCATGTGTAGAGTCTTCTCTTGTGTTGTTGGAAGAGGGTGTTTGCTATGACCAGTGTGTTCTCTTGGCAAAACTGTATTAGCCTTTGCCCTGCTTCATTCCTTATTCCAAGGCCAAATTTGCCTGTTACTCCAGGTGTTTCTTGACTTCCTACTTTTGCATTCCAGTCCCCTATAATGAAAAGGACATCTTTTTGGGGTGTTAGTTCTAAAAGGTCTTGTAGGTCTTCATAGAACCATTCAACTTCATAGAACCATTCAACCGTTCCAGCTTCTTCAGCGTTACTGGTTAGGGCATAGACTTGGATTACTGTGATATTGAATGGTTTGCCTTGGAAATGAATAGAGAGCATTCTGTCGTTTTTGAGATTGCATCCAAGTACTGCATTTTGGACTCTAAGGGAGGAGGTGTGCGTGGTAAGTTATATCCTTTGCCTGGGGGCTAGGAGGGCTGCTCATTCAGCACATCTGCTCTAAGTTCTTACTGTGTGTTGAACATGGTGCTAGGCAAGAGAATAGGTTTAACCAAAAGCACACAAATCACAAACCATTGAGCATGTGAGCCTAAAGGTGAGAAAAAGTAGAACCTAAGCTTGGAGCAGGGATTCTCAAACTCTGCTGTGCTTGGAGATCTTGAGAAAATTCAGTGACAAGGGCTCTATTTCCAAAATATATAAAACAGCTCATGCAGTTCAATATGAAAAAAATAACCCAGCCAAAAAAACGGGTAAAAGAACTAAATAGAAATTTCTCCAAAGAAAACATACAGATGGCCAACAGGCACACGAAAAGTTGCTCAAACTTTTTGCATTTTAGAGAAATGCAAATCAAAACTATAATGAGGTGTCACTTCACATGGGTCAGAATGGCTGTCATGAAAACATCTGCAAGTGACAAATGCTGGAGAGGCTGTGGAGAAAAGGGAACTCTCCTTCACGTTGGTGGGAATGTAAATTGATACAGCCACTGTGAAGATCAATATGGAGGTTCCTCAAAAAAACAAAAGATAGAGCTATCGTATGATCCAGGAATTCCACCCCCGGGCATTTACCTGGAGAAAACTCTAATTTAAAAAGATACATGCCCCTCAGTGTTCATTGCAGTGCTATTCACAGTAGCCAAGACATGCAAGCAACCTAAATGTCCATCAACAGATGATGGATACAGAAGATGTGGTGTATATATACAATGGAATATTCCTCAGCCATAAAAAAGAATGAAATAATGCTACTTGCAGCAACATGAATGGACCTAGAGATTATCACAGTAAGTGAAATAAGTCAGAGAAAGACAAATATCATATGATATCACTTATATGAGGAACCTAAAAATATAATACAAATGATTTACAAAACGGAAACAGACTCACAGGCATAGGAAAACTTATGGTTAACAAAGGAGAAAGGGATAAATTAGGGTTTGGGGATTAAAAGATACACTCTACTACATGTAAAATAGATTAGCAACAAGACCTGTATAGCACAGGGAACTATATTTAATCCCTGTAACAACCTATAATAGAAAAGAACCTGACAAAAAATATATTACATATGTGTGTGTGTGTGTGTGTGTAACTGAATCACTTTGCTGTTACCTGAAATGAATACAACGTTGTAAATCAAGTGTATTTCAATAAAAATAAAATAGTTAAAAATAAAAATTCAGTTGATCTGGATGGGGCCCACATTTCTACACATTTGCAATTTCCCAGGTGACACTGATGCTGCAGGTCCCCAGGTCACAGAGAGTTGCATGAGCTCTGTTAGCAACTTGAGAACAGGCTAGGAGCAGTTCAGGGTCCGCTCTGGATGAACCATGGTCAGGATGACCAGCAAGGAACTTTCTGGAGGAACCCTATGAGGTCTTTCTTTTTCCCTCACACCAGTACCCCTTGTCAAGAGGCCAGGGTGCCTTTGGCCTTTCGCTTACCTGACACAGTCTCGACTGGCGCTGGTACCTAGGTGGGAGCAGTTACAGAAAAGCCAGCATTCAGGAGGGGTTGCCTAGACTCAGGCGCGAGACGACAGCAAGGGTCCCGGAGCCCAAGGTGCTTTGCTCATCGGGTCCTCCTGTCTTTGCAGACTGCGCTGGGTGCAAGGAGGAGATCAAGCATGGCCAGTCGCTCCTGGCGCTGGACAAGCAGTGGCACGTCAGCTGCTTCAAATGCCAGACCTGCAGTGTCATCCTCACTGGGGAGTACATCAGCAAGTAGGTCTCTCCCCGCCCCGCCTGCCTGACCTCTGCATGCCCCAGGCCTGGCCCCACATGGCCCTTGGCCTGAGTCACCAGCAGCATCTCCCTCCATTTCTGTCCGGCTGCCACACTCCTGCCACAAATGGCACCCCACTCACCTTGGGCCCTCACTCGGTGCTTCCTCTGTTCTGAGATGCTCTGCTCTGTTCTGAGCATGTTGCTCCTCCCCTTCCTCTGGTCTCAGGTCCCATACCCTCCCCTCAGAACTGGCTTCATACCACCTCTTACAGGCCCTCCACATTGGCCCTCCCAGTGGCCCTCAGCGGCCCTATTGGTTTCCTTCGGGTAGGTCAACACCATTTCCGATTGTATATTTAACCATGTTACCTTTTTAATAAGGATAATAATATTAGCTGTCATTTATTGAGCTTTTAGTATGGACAAGGAATGTAATAACTGCTCTGTACAAGTTATCACATTAAGCCCCATGACTACCCCCATTAGGTGTTAACCCCTATTTGAAAAGCTGCAGAAACTGAGTCTCAGGAAGTTATTGCCACAGTGATTATATTTAGTGTCTGTCCTCACCAGGGTGGGACTTTGTTTAATTCACTGCAGCCTTAGCACAATGCCTGACCCAAAGTCGATAATACAGCTGTTGACTGAAATGAGATAAGAGTTGTTGTCAGGAGAGACGGCCTAGCCCCGACACTGAACACTAGACAAGGCCCCTTGTGCCAGGGCCTTATGACCATATTTACACACTCAAGTACCTAAAAAAAAATTAGGGCCACTAGCCCTCAGAACTTTTTACACTTTGATCCAGACATTTTCTAGTATCACTCTCTGACCTGATGCTAGGATGTAGTAAGCATTAAAGTTGTAGCATGCATGGTTCTGCTGCCAAGAAATAAGAGAGACAGGCTATATGCATAAAATATGATGACTCCAGGGTACATGTGATTCAGAGCTCAAGAGAAGTTCTGTTCTTTAAGACCTTTCCAATCAGAAGTGACAGAAAACCCAACTCAAACTCCCTGAATGCAAAAATGGGAGTTTATTGACTCATAGAAATGGAAAGGCCAGTGGCATTCTGGCTTCTGGCATGGCTGAATCCAGAGGCTTAAAGCTGTCATTAGCCCTTCAGAAGCCTCACCCTTTCCCCAGTCTTTCTTGTCTCTCTCAGCTCTGCCTTTCTCTGTGTCTGATTCATTCTCAAGCAGGACCTCTCCAATTGGTAGCAAAGATGATTACCAACAACTCCAAGCTTTGTTTCTAGCAGCTTCATAAACCTGGCAAAGAGAGAGAGGCCTCTTTCCCAAGAACTCCAGCAAAAGTCCCACAACTGCCTCTGATTTGGCCTCCACTGGGTCACATGACAATCCCTGACCAATCACTGGCCAGAAGGATCTAAACCCTTGAGTCAGAGAGCAGCCCTTTGTAATTGTGAGTGGGAAGGGCTGGTTCCCAGAACTCAGGCAAGGTACTGCTGCTATCAAAAAGGGAGGTAGGTACTAGCCAAACAACCCTTGTCTGTGTCAGAGGTCTAAGCCACAGGCTGTGGCTGTGACTGTTCACTTCTAACTAGCAGAAGTGGTATCTGGAATATGTGAGAGCTTTATGGAAGATGGTAATATTTGGGCTGGACCTTGAAAAGGGGTATAAGATTTGAAAATGCAAAGGAGAGCTTGTAGCCAGAATGCCCAGCCTGAGCAAGGGCAGGGAGTTGCTGGCCACATCCATCCTGTTTGCTGGAACTCGGGTGTGTGCACAGGTGAAGTCCAAGGCTGCAGAGGTGAGTTGAGGTCACAGCCCGAGCGCTTTGAACACATATTAGTGGGAGTTTGGCATGCATCTCTGTGCCTGCCAAGTAAGGTGTTCCCTTGATGAGATGCCAGCCAGGAGTCCTTGAGTCTGTGAATTCAAGTCCAAATTCTCTGGGGCAGTAAGGGTTTGCTCAGAGCTCCTTATGAGCAGGTCCAACCCAGATTATCTACCACGCCTTAGGCCTCTGCAGCTGGTCTCTGGGCTCTTCATCCATCTGCCAGCAGAGTGGAAGGTGCTTAGCAGCGCCGGCTCTGGTATTGATGCCCAAGTTAGAAGCCCAGCCCACTTGACCTCAGCAAGAGACTCAGCTTATCTGAGTCTCAGTTTTCTTCATTTATAGAAACAGGGCTAAAAAGAAGAACCCTCATAGGGTTCAGAGATCTGTGCTTTGTACCTAATCAATACCCAGTAAATATTAATTTTTACACTCTGCCTCTTTTTAGAATCATGTATGTCTAATTCCCAAAGTCGCCTCACCCAGCAGCAGACAGTGCTTCCCCGGCATGCATGGGGAGCTTGTCAAGATGCAGATTCCCTGGGCCCAAATTAGGAGGTGTTGGCATTTATACCCAAATTTTGCTGTTTCATTGCACCCACCTCCTGACAAATGACTTTATCCCCCTGCAGGGTTACCCTCCTACCCCACAGAGTGTGAAAGGGTTGAGGGTGAGGGAGGCTTGTCTCATGGACCCACAAACAACAGTGTCACCTCATGACTTTGCTGAGCACCAGTCCTCAATGCTGCCTCTCCTTCAGGAAACACTGACAGCCCTGCTGCCCAGGGTGGGATCCCAGCAGTACCCACAGGGCAGCAGCATGGATGTGCCTGGTCTAAGGCCTCTCTGCGTGTTAGCGAGTTCTGTCCCATACAGAAGATGTCATCGGCACCTCAGAGAGATGTCATCAGATCTGGGCCTTAGAGCTAGGCCGGGCCCGAGCTGGGCTGAGCGCTTTGATGCCCCCAGTCATCCCCACCTTGGCCCTTGAAAGCTGAACCCAGACATCCTTTGGGGACTCCTGTCAGCCATCATGGGGATCCCCCTAGGACAGGTGCCCTGCTGAGCCCTGGAGCCACATCCTTTAATTCTCATGACAGCCTGCTGAGAAACCAGACCATGTGGATTTGAACCAGCACTAGATCATTTGAGTTGGGTTTTCTCATCCACACAATGGGAAGACCACTAATTCCAACCTCACAGGACTGCTGCAAGTATTAAATGAAATAACCTATGTAAAATACCATCAGAGAGCCCAACACATACCGAGCAGTAAATATCAATGGCTACTGTAGTAGGGGATAGTGTAAGAATAACTAACAATAATCTTATTACTGCCCAGTAAGTTACAAGCACTGGGCAAGATTGAGCACTTAGGAGATGACTGGGGAGGGCAAGGGTTCCTGTTTTCTACTGTTGTAAGAGCATAGTCATATGATTCTTTTTGTACCAGTGTTTTGTTAGAAAAGGAACCCTTGCTGCTGCTGCTAAGTCGCTTCAGTCGTGTCCGACTCTGTGCGACCCCATAGATGGCAGCCCACTAGGCTCCTCTGTCCCTGGGATTCTCCAGGCAAGAATACTGGAGCGGGCTGCCATTTCCTTCTCCAATGCATGAAAGTGAAAAGTGAAAGTGAAGTCACTCAATCGTATCCGACTCTTAGCGACCCCATGAACTGGAGCCTACCAGGCTCCTCCGTCCATGGGATTTTCCAGGCAAGAGTACTGGAGTGGGGTGCCATATGCAAAAAATTGATCACATTGATGACCTCCTGAAAGGGAAACTGGGAGAGACTGAGAGGAGGGTACAGACTTTTCCCCTTGTGGCTTTGCAGTGTGCCAAATGCAGATATTACCTATTCTAAATGGAAGCTTTTTTTTTAAATGACCTTTTAAAAGAGTCCTTTAGGGTAAAAGGAAGAGACTAGGTCTGGAAAATCTGAGGAGAGAGTAAAGAAGAAGAGTCAGGGGCCCTCACAGCCAACAGCAAACAGTACTTTCCAGGCATGCGTGGGGAGTTTGTCAAGATGCAGGTTCCCCAGCCCTCTCACCCCAGGGACTGTCTGATCCTGTAGATCTGAGGGGTGTCTGGGCAGTTTTTGCACTTGGAACAGCTACCTGAGTGCTTCTAATCTTGGTCCAGTCACAGTTATCTTTGGGTCTGGGAAATTCCACGTGACACCCCCGCGGACCCCCCTAATTTCCTCTTCCTGTGTGGATTTCCTCTGCAGGGATGGCGTTCCGTACTGTGAGTCTGACTACCACTCCCAGTTTGGCATTAAGTGCGAGACTTGTGACCGATACATCAGCGGCAGGGTCTTGGAGGTGAGTGGGTACAAGTACCTGTGAAGATGATTGAGCAGGTGGCCTATGACCCCACAGAGTCATCCCTGAAGAAGGGGAAAGTCACCCCACACCCCTTTTTCCTTAGCTTCTACCTCCTCTGCTTTCTCTACCTCAGCTTAGCTTGCTACATGACCTTGAGCAGATAACCCTGCTTCTGTAGGTACCCCTCAAATGAGAAGCTGGACGAAATTACTCCTTGTTCAAAAAATGTCGTGTTGGAAATATCAGTTGTTTCTCTGGATTCAGACCCAGATAGATTACTGGGGAGTGATGATTATGATTTTCTTCTTTGCCCTGCCTAAAGGATAGAGCCTTTATTTTTTTAAGCATTCGGTAATGTGCTGATTTATGAACCAGCTTGTCTAGCAGCCTGCTCCCTAAGCCCTTCTTTGGCTGGTCCATCACCATGGCAACAACTTTCCTCTGCTTCTGATGCACAGCTCGCTCTGCCAGTGACAGACAACCTGCAGCACCCATGCTGAGCCCCTCCCCGAGCCCCCATTCGCTGGCCTTCCTGGCCTTCCCTCCCACACTCTGGGCCCAGGCAGTTGTCTTCCTATGCCTTGGGACCACCCACCTTGAGGAGTCAGAAGCAGGAAAGAGTTTGGTGCAAATGAAAAGCAGTGGCCTAGTATTCTGTTCATACCAAGTCAAACAAGTAGAATCGAAATGTCATACATTCTTTTGCTAGGCAAAAATTCTAAAGTTTTCTGAAATATATACATTCTATTATACATTCTATTTATATATATGTATACAAAAGCTTTCTAATTTATATTTACTCAAAATTTTGATGTAGTTTCATGTATTTTGGCATCTAGAATCACAGCTAAAAGTCTAGAAAATTAATTATCTTAGTGATTAAAATAACTTGAATGAGGCTTGAAACTCCTAACCCAGTTCTGAGAACATAAAGAAATATTGTTGGTTAAGAAGACAGGAAATTAGCATGTGATACAGTATTAATAACTAAAGTACAGATTTTGTTCAAATCTCAAAAAATGAAAAACAATAGCCTAAGAGTACAAATAATTGGGTGCTAATATTGACTCAGTTGCTTACTCATGCTCAGATTTTGGGGTGAGTGTCTTTGCCTTTCTAGTTCCACATTTTCTCATCTGACAGTGGCTGAGGGACAACAGACTGGGTCAGGGCTTATGAACAGAATCATTAATTCTGACAAAGCTGGCTGGGAGACCGAGGTTGCCTGGAGTTAGCAGTGTGTTGAGAAGGATCCTACAGCCTCAGCTCGGGAGAAAGTGTAGCAGCCAGGAAGGGACTCTGAGGAGATGCAGTGTAGTTGAGCCCTGAGGGTGAGAAGGAAGCTGCCCTGTGAAGGGCTAGAGGAGGAATGAGCTTGACCCTTTCAGGGAACAGAGAAGAAGGCCAGTGTGGCTGAGTTCTATAAATCAGAGCTAGAGGAAGATGGAGTAGATCATAAAGGGCATATCATATCAAGCTTTATAGGCCTGTTTAGGAGTTTATGTTTTATAGTAAGTGCAGTGGAAATTCATTGGAGAATTTTAAACCAAAGAGCAACACTGTAAGATTTCCATTAAGAGACTATAGGGAATCAGAGAATAAGATAAATGCACAGAGTGGATAAGCCATCAGGCATTTCCAAGGAGCAGTAGGAGTGCAATGTGGAGAAAAAGCATGAAACACAAGTACATGGAGGATTTGGGCCCAGGTTTCTGAGGCCTGATACCAGGGCGAGACGTCTGGAATTCACAGGATAGCAGAGGGTTGGGGAAAGGCCAAGCAGAAGTGACCTGCTGCAAGCTGCGCCTTGGGGAGAAGAACATGATGTCCACAGGCTAAATTTAAAGGAAAGAAACTGGAAGCAGGAGACCTGCAAGAAGACCTCGACCCCCCAAGGGCTTGGGAGGTACTGTGGCAGTGGCAGGGTTAACCAGCCTGTCTGCAACACTGTGGAAGTTGAATTCCAGTAGCTTTGCAACCATGGGGCCGCTTGTAGATGCAGCCATCAAAGGGGAAGAGGCCAAAGGTTGAACCCAAGTGTGAGGCCCAGGTGAGAGGAAGTCTGGTGTTGCCATTGCGGAAGTGCAGATGGCAGGGAAAGGCTGATCTGAGCAGAAACACGTGAATTCCCTTTGGGAAGGAGTGTGGTGGAAACACCAGGAAATTTTCAAGAGGACAATGAGAACGTGGACCAGAGGTGAGGGACAAAGCTCAGGCCTGGAGGGAACAGTCTCCAAAATGCTAAGATTTGAATAATAGTCAGCACCCTGGGAGTCATCAGGATTTCTTAGAGAAAGAGGAGAGGGCTGAAGATAACATGGGGAGTGGCAGCTTGCAGGAGTGCAGAAGGAGACTGAGAAGTCAGAAAAAGAGGAGGAGCGCTGAGGGATGCAGGATTGGGTGAGACTGGGGAGAGGTGGTGAGAGGACAGAACTCCAGAAAAGATGGAAAGTAAGTCAGAGCGTTGGGCAGATTCTGCAAGAGCAGTTAGTGATATGCAGGCTGAGAAAAAGCTGTGGGGTGTGGGACACGGTCACGTTCAGGAGAACCACTTGTCAGGTCTGCAGAATTGTGGGCAGGGGCACCCACAAGTAGCGGGGGTCAGTGGCCTGTTGTCATTCAGACTTTGAGTCATATCCGACTCTTTGTGACCCCATGGACTGCAGCATGCCAGGCTCCTCTGTCCTTTACCATCTCCCAGAGCTTGTTCAAACTCATGTCCACTGAGTCAGTGATGCCATCCATACATCTCATCCTCTGTCGTCCCCTTCTCCTTCAATCTTTCCCAGCATCTTTAACAGCATCATCTTTTAGAATTTGAAATAGCTCAACTGGAATTCCATTACCTCCACTAGCTTTGTTTTTAGTGATGCTTCCTAAGGCCCACTTGACTTTGCACTCCAGGATGTCTGGCTCTAGGTGAATGATCACACCATCGTGGTTATCTGAGTCATGAAGATCTTTTTTGTATAGTTCTTCTGTGTATTCTTGCCACCTCTTCTTAGTATCTTCTGCTTCTGTTAGATCCATACTGTTTCTGTTCTTTATTGTATCCATCTTTGCATGAAATGTTCCCTTGGTATCTCTAATTTTCTTTAAGAGATCTCTAGTTTTTCCCATTCTATTGTTTTCCTCTATTTCTTTGCGTTGTTCACTTAGGAAGGCTTTCTTATCTCTCCTTGCTATTCTTGGGAACTCTGTATTCAGATGGGTATATCTTTCCTTTTCTCCTTTGCCTTTCGTTTCTCTTCCTTCCTCAGCTATTTGTAAGGCCTCCTCGGACAACTGTTACGCATTTTTGCATTTCTTTTTCTTGGGGCTGGTTTTGATTACCACCTCCTGTACAATGTTACGAACCTCCATCCATAGTGCTTCAGGCAGTCTATCAGATCTCACCCCTTGAATCTATTTGTCAGTTCCACTGTATAATCATAAGGGATTTGATTCAGGTCATAGTTGAATGGCCTAGTGGTTTTCCATACTTTCTTCAATTTCAGTCTGAATTTTGCAATAAGGAGTTCATGATCTGAGCCACAGTCAGCTCCCGGTCTTGTTTTGTGCTGCCTGTTTAGAGTGTCTCCATCTTTGGCTGCAAAGAATATAAACAGTCTGATTTTGGTATTGACCATCTGGTAATGTCTATGTGTAGAGTTGTCTCTTGTGTCGTTGAAAGAGGATGTTTGCATATGACCAGTGCATTCTCTTAGCAAAACTCTATTAGCCTTTGCCCTGCTTTATTTTGTACTCCAAGGCCAAACTTGCCTGTTACTCCAGGTATCTCTTAACTACCTACTTTTGCCTTCCAGTCCCCTAAGATGAAAAGGACATCTTTTTTTTTTTTTTGGTATTAGTTATAGAAGGTCTTGCAGGTCATCATAGAACTGTTCAACTTCAGCTTCTTTGGCATTAGTGGTTGGGGCATAGACTTGGATTACTGTAATATTGAATGGTTTGCCTTGGAAACAAACAGAGATCATTCTGTCATTTTTGAGATTGCACCCAAGTACTGCATTTCAGACTCTTTCGTTGACTGTGAGGGCTACTCCAATCCTTTTAAGGGATTCTTGCCCACAGTAGTAGATACAATGGTCATCTGAATTAAATTCGCCCATTCCAGTCCACTTTCACGGATTGCTAAAATGTCAATGTTCACTTTTGCCACCGCCTGTTTGGCCACTTCCAACGTACCTTGATCATGGATCTAACATTCCAGGTTCCTAAGCAATGTTTTTCTTTACAGCATCAGACTTTACTTTCACCACCAGACAAATCCATATGTCACTGGCATATGTCATTGAGAAATCATAAAAGCAGACTTTTCTTTCCAGAAGGGAGAGACTTCAGTTACACGCAGGGCCAGAGCCTCAGACAGGAATTTGTCCCAGCATTTCCAGGCTGCTCTGAAATCATGTCAGCACCTGTCTTTCCCCCAAGTGTTACTGTCATTCAGCATTGTTGGAGCCCCCTCTTCTTGGGCAGCTCTTGTGACTGGGTTTCCATTGATTCCATTTGTATGAGGCTCCATTAGCATCTTGGATGTATTGATTTTTTTTTTTTTTTTTTACCTTAGATCTGTAAGAGAATTTTGCCAGTCAACTAGTTCACCCTCCTTGCTTTACAGATGAGAAAAGTGAGGCCTGAGACATGTGGTTCTTTCCAAAGTCATATGCTGTATTTCTGGTAAAGACAGAGCTGATACCTAGGACTCCAGCCTCCTGTATTCCACACCAGTGCCCACAGCTCTCAGTTCTCCAGGGCCATTGACACAGTGGGATGTCAAGAAAATACACAGTTGGAGTTAAACAGATTTGAATTCGAGTTTTATCTCTTCTAGCCATGAAACCAAGCAAGTCTTTCTTTGAGTCTTAGAGTCTTTATCTATCAATGGAGAATACTACTGTTATTTAACTCCTAGTAGATATATATGCCAGTGTGAAATCATGGAAAATATATATAATAGTTTCTGCCCCTGGTTCCTGGCACAGAGCTCCTAAAACCCTTGTAATTTCCTAAGTGATAAGAACATGAGGAGCATATTTTGTTCTACCATTTGGTTTTTGACCTCAGTTCCTGAACATAGAACTCCTAAACCCCTCAGAAATTTCTGAGCGATGGGAGCATCTTTTGTTCTAATGAGGCGACTCATGGGCGGGGGCCGGTCACCAGAAAGATCAAGCCATGATTAGAAGCTTGAAACTTTCAGCCCCGACTCCCATCCTCTGGGAAGGAGAAAGGGCCTAGAACTTGAGTTAATGATGATCCTGTCGACACAAAGAAGCCTCTGTGAACATCCCGCAAGCACAGGGTTCAGAGAGTGTCCAGGTGGGTAAACACCCGAGGTTCTGGGAGAGTGGTACTCAGTGAGAGGGCATGGATGCCCCGTGCCCCTCCGCATATACCTTGAACCTCTTCTGTCTGAATGTTCATCTCTATCATTCTATAACAAACCAGTAAACATAACTATTTCTTGAGTTCTTTGAGCCATTCCAAGAAATTAATAAACCCTAGATGGGGGTCATGGGAACCCCAGTTTAATGCTGGTCAGTCAGAAATAAGTGACAATTGGGACTTACCGACTGTTATCTAAATTAGGGTTGGGGGAGACAGTGATGTGGGGGAGACGGGTCTGAGCCCTTAACCTGTGGGGTCTGACACTCTGTCCAGGTAGAGTATCAGAATCAATTAAATTACAGGACACTCAGCTGGTGTCACAGAGAACTGCTTGGTGTGGGAGAGGAAAAAACCCACACATCTGGTGTCAGAAGTATGAGTGTGGTAGTGGTCTGAGAGTAAGGGACAAACACAGGAGTGTGTTTTCCTTTATAGCTAGTCAGGACTGTCTTGGTTGCAAGTACAGAAACTATACTCAGAAACTACCTCAGACCAAAAAGGAAATTTATCAACTCCCATAGTGAAAAACCCAGGAGTCGTCCTTGCTTCAGGCACAGCTGGATCCAGCACTCACACAAATGTGTTCGAATATCTTGCCCTCTTGGTGCAACTTTCTTCTGGGTTGGCTTTATCTCTCTCCTGTATGATGTGGAAATCGGACACCAGTCACTCTAGGCTTCCATCCTGTCTGCCAGCATTTCCAGTGGAAGGAGAGCTTTCTCTTTCCTAATAGCTCAGCAAGCATCCTGGGACTGGCTCTCACTGGAGAACCTCAGGCCCGTCTCCAGACCAGTCACTGTGAGCATAGTGTTGGAATAACCACATGGATTGACATGGGGAACGGGTAGTCATTCCCACCCAGGAAAAGCTTGATGCTGTTTCTGGAGGAAGGCTGTCGGCCAGACCAAAACAACAGCCTCCTGCTATGGGTCCTGGTATGTTTCTGGGTACACAGTAGGCACTTAATTAAATTCCGTGTCCCCTTCCCAGCCCACAGTCCCTTCCTCAGTGACAGAACTCAGCATGCTGAGCACTGACCACACTCCTTTCTTGCTGGTCTGTGTCCTTGCTGGGGAGAATCACAGCCCTGGGGTCCTATGCTGCCTGCCTCACATTGCTGTGGTTCTCAGTCCTCGCCAAGGGGGCCCATTTTCCAGCTACTGATTCTTTGTCCTGAACACTGTGTTCTGGACTTTGGCTGGTTAACAGAATGTCTCATCTTATCCCCCTGACTGGTTCCCCTTGTGCTGGCACCAGCGGCTATGTGGCCTCCCTCCCACTCCCTCAGGTGGCTTCCGTGCCATCCTTGGCAGAGTTTCTGAGATGTGCACAGAGCCTCTTTCGGCTAGAGCAGGGTGCTGGGGTGTGACATTTAGGAAGATGCCAGCTTCAGTTTTGCCAACCCACTGTTTCCATTCTAGAAACAGATCTATAATTGAAATGATAAAGAGACACAAAGTAGGAAGAGACTACTAATTAAAACGATTATCCCTGTCATGGTGTGGGAGAATCAGTCCCACGACATCGCAGCTTGGGAAAATAGCAGGTCCTTCCAGAGTCTGAACACCGTTTGCTTTGGTGACAATAAGGACATTCTCTCATTAGTGGGAGCTATGCAAACAACCAAGATGGCAAAAAAAAAAAGGGGGATTTGGGATTTTCTTTCTTTTTTAAAAAGCCTGCCCTTTCCGTCCATTTGCTTAATTTTTAGAATAAATCAAGTATCTCCCAAATAGATAAACCCATGCCCAACTACCCCCCGACTCAAACACACACACAAGATTTGGGGATAAGCCTTCAGCATTATGCAATTATAATACAATATTTTTAAGATTTTTTTGATGTGGGCCATTTTTAACGTCTTTATTGAATTTGTTACAGTATTGCTTCTGCTCTTATATTTTGGCTTTTTGGCTGTGAAATCTTAGCTCCCTGACCAGTCATGGAACTCAAACCCACACCCACCCCCTCCCTTACATTGGAAGGCAAAGCCTTAACCAATGGTGGCCAGAAGTCCCTACAATTTTTGAATTGGAAGGAGCCTATTAGCATCAGACCAAGTGATGGCTGGGGAAGGGTCCTTTAACAATACCCCAGTATCCATCAATTTGCCCCAAGCATATCCCCCCAAAAGGGAGGCTGAGTTGGTTGGATGGCATCGCTGCCCCAGTGGACATGAACTTGAGTGAACTCCAGAAGATGGTGAGGGACTGGGAGGCCTGGCATGCTGCAGTCCATGGGGTCGCAAAGCGTCGGACACGACTTAGCGACTAAACAACAGCAACAACATACCCCCCAAAAAACTTTGCCCTAACCTGAAATATACACCTTCAAAATGAGCCCCACCTTCCAACCCCATTGCTGCCTGAAGCTCCTCCATACAGCAGTTCTCGAGCCACCAGGGAAGGGCCCTCATGGGTCAGGTACTCTCAGTTAGGCTGTCGTGTCAGGACTGTCTGCCCTCCGGGGAGCAGCTCCCACGTGGCTGCTGGCTTCCATTGGGACCTTGAGTCACAACCTTCTCCGAGGTGCTTTCTTCCACCTAGAAAGGAGTTCTCGGCTTCAGATCATTTCCATTTTCACTTGAAATGATGCGTAGGGAAACAAAGTGGGAATAGGGAAGGGGGCTCATCAATGCCAGATTGAGGCAGAGGCTCCCAAGCACAGTAGTTATGGGACTGGCCTGGGGGTCAGAGACTTCCTGACAGGTCCTGGCTTTGTGGGTCTCATTTGCCCAGTGAGCCCCCAAAATGTGTCTGTCCTGTGCCCTCTCACCATTTTTGCCATGCCTATGAGCGCTAGTAAAGTAATGCTCAAAATTCTCCAAGCCAGGCTTCAGCAATATGTGAACCGTGAACTTCCTGATGTTCAAGCTGGTTTTAGAAAAGGCAGAGGAACCAGAGATCAAATTGCCAACATCCGCTGCATCATGGAAAAAGCAAGAGAGTTCCAGAAAAGCATCTATTTCTGCTTTATTGACTATGCCAAAGCCTTTGACTGTGTGGATCACAATAAACTGTGGAAAATTCTGAAAGAGGGGAATACCAGACCACCTGATCTGCCTCTTGAGAAATTTGTATGCAGGTCAGGAAGCAACAGTTAGAACTGGACATGGAACAACAGACTGGTTCCAAATAGGAAAAGGAGTTCATCAAGGCTGTATATAGTCACCCTGTTTATTTAAGTTATATGCAGAGTACGTCATGAGAAATGCTGGACTGGAAGAAGCACAAGCTGGAATCAAGATTGCCAGGAGAAATATCAATAACCTCAGATATGCAGATGACACCACCCTTATGGCAGAAAGTGAAGAAGAACTAAAAAGCCTCTTGATGAAAGTGGAAGTGGAGAGTGAAAAAGTTGGCTTAAAGCTCAACATTCAGAAAACGAAGATCATGGCATCCGGTCCCATCACTTCATGGGAAATAGATGGGGAAACAGTGGGAAAAGTGTCAGACTTTATTTTTCTGGGCTCCAAAATCACTACAGATGGTGACTGCAGCCATGAAATTAAAAGACACTTACTCCTTGGAAGGAAAGTTATGACCAACCTAGACAGCATATTCAAAAGCAGAGACATTACTTTGCCAACAAAGGTCTGTCTAGTCAAGGCTGTGGTTTTTCCAGTGGTCATGTATGGATGTGAGAGTTGGACTGTGAAGAAGGCTGAGCGCCGAAGAATTGATGCTTTTGAACTGTGGTGTTGGAGAAGACTCTGGAGAGTCCCTTGGACTGCAAGGAGATCCAACCAGTCCGTTCTGAAGGAGATCAGCCCTGGGATTTCTTTGGAAGGAATGATGCTAAAGCTGAAACTCCAGTACTTTGGCCACCTCACGCGAAGAGTTGACTCATTGGAAAAGACTCTGATGCTGGGAGGGATTGGGGGCAAGAGAAGAAGGGGACGCCAGAGGATGAGATGGCTGGATGGCATCACTGATTTGATGGACGTGAGTCTGAGTGAACTCCGGGAGTTGGTGATGGACAGGGAGGCCTGGCGCGCTGCGATTCATGGGGTCGCGAAGAGTCGGACACGACTGAGCGACTGATCTGATCTGATGAGCCTCATGTATTCATTCTTACCTAATGCTTTATCTTATCTTCAAGTTGGCTCTCTTGCAAATAAGAAAACTTGTGTAACATAATAGGAAAACCAGGATCACTTGCCATGTTGCCAGTAACTAAAAAGTGGTGTTCTAGTGGAAGCTTCAAGACTCTTACCTATTCTCATGCCTTAAAAGGTAGATTAGTAAGGTTTGGATAGATGTTACCTTATGGACCAAACTGATATTTTCTCCTTGAAAAAAAAATCAAAAGAATAGATAGAGGATTGAAAAGGAAATCTCTCTCTCTCTTTTTTTTTCCCCCATGAATTCAGTGTTATTAAACCTGAGGATCCCTTTAAAACATGTCTTGAACCACTGGCAGTAAGGGCCTATTGTTGGGGAAATGCTGAGATGTCCTCAAAGTAAGACTATTTTCTCATCAGGAAATAAGGCAGTAGGACCAGAGGCCTCCAAATGGCCCTTCCGTTGCTGCAATAGATATGACGGTGTCCAGGCAGGTCCGCTGAAAGCTTTCAGATGCCCATGGTATGGAATCACCAAGCTTCTGGCAAATGTGTAGATTGTTTTGGGGGACTCCCTTGGGTAGATCCCAGCCAGCCTCAGGGCCGTGAAGAAGCCATTGACACTAATGAGTCAGGAAACATTAGACTCGACCTGCCCTGCTGGATGGCAGCCACAGCGCTGACCTCCTCTTTTATCTTTTATTCCCGTAGGCGGGAGGGAAGCACTACCACCCCACCTGCGCCAGATGTGTGCGCTGCCACCAGATGTTCACCGAGGGGGAGGAGATGTACCTCACAGGTAAGCAAATGTGACCCTTGGGGAGGCGTTCCTCTCCGCTTATGACTGGAAAGGAGAGAGCCTCCTTCCGTCCCGGTGCTGTCTGTGCTGTTGGCTTGTCCTCAACTCTGTGATTATTTCGGCCCTCTCTGGGTGGTTCAGGAAAGTTGCCGGTGTGGCTAATGTGAAGTGACATGTAATCTGCCTTCCGTCCCTGTGCACTTCCCCCCGCTGCTCGGCTGGCCCACTTCCCTGGCAGTTCTCTCTGAGCAGACTCCCCTGGCTCTGCCTCAGGGTGGGAGGTTGAGCTCCTTCAGGCCAAGGGGTCAGAGAACAGGAGGATGACAGGGTTGCAGAGTGTCTGCACCATCACAGCGCCTACCGCCGCCTCCCTCTCCCACCCCTCCCTCCACATCTCAGAGCATTACCCGGCCACTGCCTGGTCGCCCCTCTCTGGAAGGACCAAAAGGAATGCGAGGGAGCCAGGAGTCACCAAAAAGCTAATCAGAGCTGCTTTTCCTCTGCCACTTCCCAGGGTCCAGCCGTCTGGCCCCAGGAGTCCTGCCCCCCTCCCCATTAGTCTCCAGGCGCTGCTCAGTCCTCCTTCCTCTGCCCAGTCCATCATTCTCAGGCATCAGTGTTCTTGGCAGAGCCCTGTTGAGGGGTCTTTGGGAGACCTCTGGGCTGACTAGTTAGATGCAAACACTTCAGCCTAGTATTTAAGACACTCTTAGTGAGGACTCCATCTGCCTTGAATAAGCTCAACACTTCAGCTTGCCAGAGCCAACTGGCAACCATTCCTTCATCCATTCAAAAACTCCCGGATACCTACCAGCAGACTCTGAAGGGTCCACAGTGAGTTCCAGCCCTATACCCATGGCTCTGATGTCCGCAGGGCAGGTGGACCGTGGTCAATAGTCACACAGATAACAGTCAACTGTGATGAGTTGTATGGCGGGAAGGAGTGTGAACTGTGAGAGCACATGATGGGGTGGGGAGGGGCAGCTGGGCGGGTCCCTGATGAGGGGCCAGGGTTCCAAGGAGGAGTGAGTGTTAACTGGGCAAAGAGGGAGGGATGGAATTAACCAACCCAAGGGCATAGAATCTGCCGGCCTCTTGGTTGGCAGTGGGGGTGCGGGAGGGCGGGTAAAGAAATGGCAAGTGTGGGAGACCGAGAGGAGCCAGTGTGGCCGGGTGCAGCAGGAGGTGAGAGAGGAGGGCAGGACAGGCTGCTGCTGCTGCTGCGAGGTCGCTTCAGTTGTGTCCAACTCTGTGCGACCCCATAGACGGCAGCCCACCAGGCTCCCCCGTCCCCGGGAGTCTCCCAGCAAGAGTACTAGAGTGGGGTGCCATTGCCTTCTCCGCAGGACAGGCTAGGCTGGGCCTTCTGGCAGGGATGGTATTCACCCTCAAATGATTTCATGGTCCTGGTGCCTCCAAGTAGCCACTCTTCACTCGCAGAGCTCCTACTATTGTAGGCCAAGTTAGAGGCATTGCCCACTTCTAAAGCCCCCCAGATGTCCCCAACCCCCACCCAAGCTCACTAGTCCCCCCCGAACCCCCTGAGCCTTCTGTTTGCACCTGGTCCCCTCCAGCCTGCATTGAGCCATTGGCCACCTCCCTGAGAGCCTTGCCTCTGACATTGGCCCCTCAGCCCTGGCATTGACCCCCATGCACTCACTCGACTGCTGATCACTGTTGGCTGAATTTCTGTGCTAGCCATCTGCAGATGTTTGAATAGTCATATTGGGGAGGGCATTTCTTTGGGAGACACCTTCCTCCTGGTTTCCTCGCAAGGCAAATGGAAGGTCAGAAAGGCTATTATGAGGAGCATAGCTTCCTCTCAAGCTTGTCCAAGCCACACATGCCCACGCCAGGAGTTGCCTCAAGATGTAATGAATCCCCTTTGCCTAGAGCTGGTTTCTAAACCTCAGCACTGTTGACATATGGGGCCAGATCATTCTTTGGTGTGGAGACTGCCCTGTGTATTTCAGGATGTTCAATAGCGTCCCTGGCCTCTGCCCACTAAATGCATAATGTACATCTTCTTGTTGTGACAACCAAAAATATCTCAGACATTGCCCCAGGAGGCATAATCAACCTGGGTTGAGAACCACTAGCCCAGAGCTATTCAGCGGAATCTCATACCATCTGCTAGGAAAGCTAAAACATGGTTTCCTTGCTGGACTAGGCAAGGGGACCGTCTCTAAGATGCTTTGACCCTACAACCACTGACGTGTATGTACAGTCATACGGGTGTTAGAGGTGAATAGACCCCAGGAGTCACTCTAGGCTGTGAAGTAACCGTCCTCATTGTATAGAAGGGAAAAGTGAGCCCCAGAAAGAAGAAGAGATTCTCATGAGAACTTGAGGGGCAAAGGTGGGGAAGCTGGCCTTACGACTTCCGCCCCAGAGCTCTCCCCATCTTGCCTCCTGGGACCCAGGCCCTGAGAGCTACTCAGGTGCCTGCAGGGACTAGGCTCCCTCTTTCCAGAAGCACTGGTCCCTCAGTGCCTGGGTCCCTAAGTGGTTCCTACTGCAGTACCCCGTGTTAGGTGATGGGAAGCCCATGTGAGTCTCAGCACGCTGCATGGTATCTTCATGGGCCCCGAGAATCTAGACTTTGCGCTTGGTTTGAAAGTTTGCTGCATGGTATTCCCCTCCCCAGAGGATGAGGCGGTTGGATGGTATCACTGACTCAATGGACATGAGTTTGATCAAACTCCAGGAGATAGTGAAGGACAGGGAAGCCTGGCATGCTGCAGTCTAAGGGGTCGCAAAGAGTTGGACACAACTTAGCAACTGAACAACAACAAATTCCTCTCACCCTTCTCTGGTGAAGCCCTTTGCTAGTATTGAAACTGGCCTCATGTTTGTATCACTGGAAATTAAGATCCCTCCTTTCCTGTCTGAATTCCCAATGCTGATATTTGCCCATTTGGTGCTTTGAATCCTGGCTCCGCTGTTTAGTAAGTTTTTGACCTCTTTAAAAACTCTAAACCCTTATTTCCTAGACTGTAAAAGGAGGTAGTAACAGTCACTATAATATAGCCTATAGTAAGATCCCTGGACTTCCCTGGTGGCTCAGTGGTAAAGAATTTGCCTGCCAACGCAGGAGACGTGGGTTTGATTGTTGGGTCAGGAAGATCCCCTGGAGAAGGAAATGACAACCCACTCCAGTATTCTTGCCTGGGAGAAACCATGGACAGAGGAGCCTGGCAGACTACAGTGCATGGGGTCGCAAGAGTCGGACACGACTTAAGGACTAAACCACCACCACCAGGGTCCTGACATGCAGGGAGCTCTTAGTTCCCTCCTGCAGCAGATGCCTATTGAGCACCGCCTATGTATCCAGTGCTGTTCTAACAACTGGAGATGTGGCCATAAGTAAGTCCCCTGCCCTCCTGGAGCTTACATCCTCTTGTTCCAGTATCTTCCAAGCCCTGCATTAGACCAGAACTTCACAGATTGCTGAAAGAGTTAAGTGATGAAGTGAGTAACTTTGTGATCAGGAGAGAGAGTGCACAAATGTCTCCAGGAGGTGGAGATATTCTTGGTGATAAAGAAGGGTTTGTCACCCTCCTCCTTAATTATCCCCTTCCCTACTTCCCTGGCTCCTGAGAGAGTGGGAGTAATTGCAGGGCATTCAGGGACCTGCCTCGAGGGATGCTGAGTGATCCTGGAATGAGAGGGTCTGGGCCATCCACTGCTGGAGTCCTGCTGACTTGGCTTATGGGCATCTTAGAGGTGGCAGCCACCAGGGGCTTCTGCTTCCACTGGGAACTGGGCTTGTGATCGCCTTAGACACTCTCCCTGGGCAGGGTACCAAGACTCAAAATGATCTTTCCCAGAAATGGCAAGAACACTGTCCTCCCAGGCAGCACAGGAGTGGTGGGGACCAGTTCAGAAGACTCCTGGGTCCAGGCATCAGCACTTACGCTAAGGAGCTATGACCTTGAGAATAACTTCCTTGTCTGAGGTCTCTTCCTTCACCTGTAAAATGAGGAAGTTGTCACTGTCTTTCATTCAAACATTCACACTGAGGTCATGGTTGTGCCAGGCTCTCTGTTATGTGCTGGGTGCCCAGAGATGAACAAGGCAGGGTGCTGGCTTCGGTGGTGGAGTTTACTATCAAGAGCGGGAGACTGACTTAATCAAACAGAAGTGCAAACATCCAGGGACAAGCTGTGATAAGACTGTGACGGGGAAGCTTGGAAATAACTGGAGTATGTTATAAGGCTCCTCATCTAGTCTGGGAGGTCTGGCGAAGCTCTGCTGCTGAAGGGAACGTTCAAGCCCAGATCTTGATGTTGAGTAGGAGGTGGGAGGGTACAGAGGGGAGGGAAGAGTGTGGAAGCAGAGAGAACAGCAGGTGCAAAGGCCCAAACGGGAGGAAGCTTTATGTGGTGGAGAAACCGAGACAGGCCCACCTACCCTGTGCACAGACAGCAAGCGAGGGCCTCCAGAATATTAAAGGACAGGGTGAATGTGAGAATGCTAAGTGCCCTGTAAAACAGTGTGCACATAAGAGGGTGGGTTAGGAAGCCTGCAAAGCTTATAAACCCAGTCTTGTCATCCCCGTGGCAGGGCACTATGTTACTGGCAACTGTGTTACTCAGGAGGACATTTGGGTCAGTTTGTGTTTTAATTACTGTGTGATGGCTTTCTGATGGGCTCTAATTGGGAGAGGTCTGACATCTGTCTGGATAAGAACTTCCGGGGCCCCAGGGGACAAGAGCAAGTTTTCTTTCATTTGTTTCACGTTCTGTTGTGCATTCATCTTTTAAGTCTTTTTGTAAAGATGCCAGATTTCTAATCTGTTTGTTGTCCAAACCCTTCATTTGGACTTCACCAAGAAATCAGGTCACCGGTTTTGTCCAGCAAATGTTTGCCAAAATGCTGCGGGTTATGGGCAAAACTTATACAAATATCACAAAAGTTGCATACAGTTGCTAGATTAGAGGGAGTTTTTCTAAACCCAAAATGGGGCTCAGGAGATAGATTTTGCTCTTATTCTTGTGCCTGTGCCCCAGAAAAAGGAAAGATGGGCCTTTTTCTCTCCTTCTGTCTACACTAAATGCTTTCCTTTTCTGAGGACCTGAGACAGAGAATAACACTAGAAACATTGGATTTCAGCTGTATGTTTTTAAATAGGTCTCTGCTACCATTTGTATATTTAATTAAAGCACACCAGGCAGGAAATCACTCACAGAATCCTAGGACAAATCTTGCTGCTAAGGAAAATACTGTAACAAATCGTAGGTCCTAACAAGAATAAGAATAAATGCCATCAGCTGACATTTGCTGAGCACTTACTGTGTGCCAGCACATTTCTGAGTTTTAAATGCAGTATCTCATTTTATCCTTCAAACCCTGTGAATTGAAAGTCATTCATATCTTCAATTCAGAGAACAAGAAAGTTTAGAAAAGTTACATCTCTGAGCCAAGGTTAGCTAGCCTGTCTTGCTTTGTTAGAGGCATTTTTTCCACTTATTATCAGAATTCTTAACCTGTGGTTCACAGTTGGCCTTCTGAATTCAATAAACCCCCTGACATTGCCTGCTGGAGTTTGCTTATGGGTGCGTTTCTCTAAGGATAGGGTGTGTGGCTTTTATCAACTTTTCAGAGCTGTTTATGGCTCAAAGTAAAGTGAAAAAAGCTTTAGTTCTGTTTTAATGCAAATCCCAAACAGAGCCCTGAACGCTTTGGTAATTACACCATACACTTCTCTTGGAAAACTTACTCTGTTTCAGATAACTTTTTTTTTTTTTCCAGTTTAGATGATATAAGGTCCTGGTACGAGGAGGTGTGTCTTTCTGGCTCAGCTGGAGAAGCCTTTGATATTTAGCTGAGGCCTCATTTCCCTCTGACAAGTACCTCATAAGAGGTGCCCTGAGCTCATAGATTGTTCAAGAGAGGGCCGCCCATCATGATGGATGTTGGAACACCAGCCCTCTGTCATCGTCTCCACATCTCATCAAACTACACTTTAAAAAGCACTAATGAAACATTGGTTGCTATAATTTAGTAGTTTAGCAGTGTTATTTTAAATTGAATCTCTCTACTGACAGCTTAGGTTGTAGGAGTCATGCTTAAAAACTTTAAATCTTATGTTTCCCCAATCCTGCTACATAATTTTAGACTCTTCAAACATAGCCTAACTGTACTAAATTGATATTTCCTCAAGTCTGAGTCCTCGAAGCATATTTCATTTTAAATAGAGTACATTTTAATTTTTGATGAGCTGTAGTTTTTTTTTAGATGTTTAGGGTTACCAAACATCTTGAATCATATAGAAAATATTATAGCGTGGTAGTTTAAGACTTGTACGTGTATAGTCTGTTTCTGACTTGCTCCTTGCACCACAAACTCGAGACGACGTGGCCATTTTCTCGCCAGTTACATGTCACATCAACTTCACCAGCCAATTTGTCCATGTTGGTCAGAATTAGGTCTAGAGTAGCAATTTCCCTGGTTGCTTCCTCTATTTTCTAGGAAACAAAATTGCCTGCTGGGGAAGTCAAGAACTTGTCAGATACTCGGGTTTTAGCTCAATGAGATGTTTTATTGGTGTGGACTTCTTAGGTGGCAGGAACTCAACTCGAATGACGTCAGGTAAAAGGGGACTGATGAGCTCACAAGACTTGGGAGTATCCAGGAGCAGCCCAGCTGGGTTGAGGGGTGCACAGGGGGCAGCAGGTGGGTCTTCTCCCTGTTCCTTTTGTGTGCAGCTTCCCCTGTGCAGATCCAGGCTGCCTGCCTGCCTGTCAGGGGAAGGAGGGTGTGGCCAGCACCAGGGCCCCCCCAGGGCACCGTGGGAGCAGTGAGGCAGCATCTCCTGCCCGGCTCAGCAGAGAAGCCCCAAAGTGATGCCAGGGAGCCTAGCTCTGGGCACATGTGGACACCGGCGGGGAGGCAGCAATAGGCGATCAGGGAAAACATCTAAGCCTCCAAACTCCAGTTTCCCTCTCTGAAAACACTGATAACCACAGGCCCTATCTTACCAGGCTCTGGTGAGGATTAAATGAACAAGTGCACAGAAAAGCCATCCCATCAAACCTGCCACCACCAGCCCAAGCTCGTGGTAAACACCCAGTCACGTCAAAAGGGCCATTCCCCCCAGCCATGACTAATAAATGCTGGCTGCTGTTAATATTATCATCATTATCAATACCTAGCATAGGGCTCAGCGTATGTTAGTGATCATTATTATTTTTTACTCAGTTACTATTGTTGTAAAGTATGTAACATAAAGTCTGGCACAGGCAGTCTCTAAGTACTATTTATAACAATAAGAATAATAAGACTACTTAGCACCTGCCACAGACGAAGCACTCAGTACACTTGAATTACAGTGCTGTTACTATTGTTAGCATCCTGTGAGTTACTAGGCGCCTCCAGGCCACCCATTCTCTTTGCCTTGTGCTGCCTGCTTGCCTCTGTGGCAACCAGCATCATGGTGGCCAAGCACTTTCCTCCTTCAAACTTTTTATTAAGCTTCAGGCCTACTTGATCATGTCAAGCCCAGGCAAACTGGTCTTTTCCACTTCTCCCCAGTGCCCTCGTCCCTGGGCACCAGCCCAGCCTTCCAGAAGGTGTGCTGGCCGCCAAGCCAGGCTTCTGCTCAGTGACTGCACCTGCCCAACCAGCCCTCTGCTTGCTGCGTGCCCCTCGCCCAGCCAGGCGCCAGCTCTGGGAGGAGGAGAGTAAAGCACCACCCACCCCCTTCAGGTCTCCCCATTACTGCCTTCCCCTCACCCTAACTAGATCCTGGCCAACGGGGTTTGACCAAAAAAAAAAAAACAGCAGCAACAACTGACACTTACATGGTGCCTGCTCTTGGCGGACACTGTTCTCAGTGCTCTACACGTATTAACACATTAATCCATACAGCAGATGTACAAGGCGGGTACTATAACCGTCTCTATGTTCTAGATGGGGAAACTGAGGCACGGAGCGGTCACTGCCCTGCTCTAGGCAATGAAACTAGTAGGTGTCATAACCAGGATTGAACCTTTGAGGAATATCACATTAAATAATGTATAAACTGCCTCATATATGGTGAAGATTTCCCAGTGGCCAAGATTATAATGATGATCCTGTTGTTAGTGGGCTTCCCAGGTGGCTCAGACGGTAAAGAGTCCACCTGCAATGAGGGACAACTGGGTTCGTCCCCTGGATTGGGAAGATCCTCTGGAGAAGGGAAGGGCAACCCACTCCAGTATTCTTGCCTGGGGAATCCCACAGAGAGGAGCCTGGTGCGCTACAGTGGCAAAGAGTCACAAAGAGTCCAACACGGCTGAGGAACTTTCACTCACTCACTCAGTTGTTATTACTACATGTCAAATTCCGCAAAAGGGCTGACTCCCCATTCTCCTCTTGATAAAACTAGAACCCTTAGTAATAAGTGAACAGTGTCCTTTGGTCTACAGAAGCGTCCCCTAGTGGTGGGCATGGGGAATTTTTTTAAGTTGAGGTAGTATGCTGCTGCTGCCGCTGCTTTTCAGTCATGTCCGACTCTGTGCGACCTCGCAGATGGCACCCACCAGGCTCCCCCGTCCCTGGGATTCTCCAGGCGAGAACACTGGAGTGGGTTGCCATTTCCTTCTCCAATGCATGAAACTGAAAAGTGAAAGTGAAGTCGCTCAGTCGTGTCTGACTCTTAGCGACCCCATGGTCTACACATACATAAAATTACCCATTTTAGAGTGAACACCTTAGTAGCTTTTGGTGCATTCACAATGCTGTGCAACCACTGCTTCAATCTAGTTCCAAAACATTGTCATCACCCCAAAAAGAAACCTGCAGCCCTTAAGCAGTTGCTCCCTATTTCCCCTCCTCTGAGCCCCTGGCAGCCACCAGTTTCTTTCTGTCTTCAGATGGCATATTTGGGGTATTTCATATAGATGTGGGCTTTTGTGTCTGGCTTCTTTCACTTAGCATAATGTCTCCCAGGTTCATCCACATTGTACCATGTATCAGTGTCTCCTTCCTTTTTACAGCTGAATAATATTCCATTTTATGGATATGCCATACTTGTTCATCTGAGTGGGGATTTTAAAGGAGCCTTTCTAAGGTCCTAGCAAGGCTGTTTCACAGAAATAGTGCTTCTAACATAAAGGTGGAACTCAGAAACCTCACTTGTTACAATCAGAGAAGGAACCTAACAGTCTGGCTGGGATCAGGGGCTGAAATCTCAAATGCCTGCTTAAATGAGTGAGAAGGGCAGGGAGGCAGACTGCAGGGAGGGTCCCTGGCCTCCTGCAGGGTCTAAGGGCATTCATATGCAAAAATACTTTAAAATAAAAACATTGTGTTTGCCAAACAGAACCTTCAGCTGGGCCAGTTTCGGTCCCTGCTGCATCTATAAGCCTGGCTGGGCTTCTGGAAGACTGTGGCACCAGCTCCAGCTTTGGGTTTTATAAATCTCCACTAATGCAAAAAAAGAAAGGTGTTGACAAATTGAACTTACACGTCTGGCAGAGATGTGGGTGGGTCCCCAAAGCTTAAATAAGCCAAAATGTTACAGGGGTGAGGTGTATTGTAACCAGTCAAAGAGGTAAGACTGAATGCTGACTCTGCTAGGGATTCAGAACAGCCTTACTGCTCGGCTGAGGGACAGTTTTAGAGATTTAGATTTCTGACTCTGAGTCAGCTGAATCATAAATAGCTAATCTTTCACTTCCATAACATTTGCAGAATCTGGAATTGTGGGTGATAGTCTCGGAGGATGAGAGAGTGACTCGTGACATCACTAGTCTTACTAACAGTGTTGAAGTCTTGCAAGTTAGTTCTGTCATGTCACATTGGTTTCTTTACCCCATGACATTCCAGGGGAACAGATTTGAAGTATTAACTGATAGTTAGCCTTGTGGTTCCCCAATTTAGAATCAAAAATCACCTAGGGAGCTTGTTAAACTGCAGATTCCCAGGCCCCCCTCTAGAAAATTGACTTCAGAAACTCTTGGGGGCAGGGCGGGAGTGGTCAGGATTCTGCATTTCACCAGGCTGCTGGACAGGTGGTCCACAGGTCCCATTTTAACAAGCCCTAATCTACTAAATCTTACAGACACTCAATCTGGAATTGTAGCTGTCATATCAGAGTTTAGACTATACCAGTTGTCCAAATCTCTGAGTCCAGTTCAGAGAATTCAACGGCCTAAAATAGAGTATCATGTTTCTCTTGTTTCTTCATTCATTCAGTATTTATTAAGAATCTGCGGTTCCTTCAGGTTTGTCCATAGATAAAACAAATATGAATCCTGCTTCTTGCAGAACCTACATTCTTGTCCAGATTGTTGAATGGGGAAAATTATTTTTTTTTTTCTGTACAGAGGTGCCTGTTAAGTTGGAAGCAGAATCTCTAAGGGTTTGGAGAGATAATAAACATCTATTAGGACCACATGATGTGTCTCCTCAAAAATGTCCCTGCTGAGCAATTATATACCCAATGTGTGCTTGAATACTGCCAGGGACAGGAGGCTCACTCTCTGAGTGAACCCATTCAGTCTTTAAAGGTTAAATTTTCCTTCCCTGAAACTTCTGCCCTTAATACTTTTTTTTTTTCAATTTTTGAAAGTCTTTTAATTCATTTGTATGCAATTTTGAAACGCTATTTTCCATTTACATTTGTTATGAAATATTGTCTATATTCCCTGTCTTGTACAATACAACCTTGATCCTGTCTTATATCCAGTACCTTGTACCTCCCACTCCCCTGCCCTTAATCCTTGTTCTACTTTGTAAGACTCACTGAGCAAGTTAATCTCTCTTCCCCTGGAGAGGCCTTGAAATATTCAAAAGTCCTTTCCTCCTTTCTGTTACGTCTCCTCTTCTCCATGGAGAAGACCCTGCTTTAAGGCCTAATTTTGGGTCCCCTCACCATCCTGGTCACCATTATCCTGTGGGCACATATCAGTCTGTCTCTCTTTTTTAAAAAAATACAAAGACAGGCTCCAACCAGTCATTCATTCATCTGCATCAGGTACTATTTTAGGAAGAAAGCTATTGACTGATGACATATGCAGACCATAATCTCACAGAGGTCTTTATGAACAAATCATCTTTTCTTACCTTCATTTATCTAAGTTTGCCACTAACTCCAGCAAATCCCTTCTCTTTATTTATATTATATATATATGTAAATTTGTTTGTTTGGCTGGGCCCAGTCTTGGTTGCGGCATGTGGTATTTAGTTCCCTGACCAGGGATCAAACCCGGGCCCCCTGCATTGGGAGCACAGAGTCTCCCTGGACCACCAGGGAAGTCCCCCTTCCCTCTTTAAATGATATACTGCCAAAACCCAAACTTCTGATTTTTAAAAATTTCAAAATTGTTTTTAATTTTTAAAGATTATAACTATTTAATTACAGTTTATTTCTTCCTTTTGATCCCTCCCTCCCCCTTCATACACACACACTACTTATGAAAATCTGCTTTCCTGTATGCAGAATGCTGAAGCCAATTGCGGCTCGGCCTTATTTCAGAACAGATATGTCTGTGGCCTGCAGAGATCATCCAGTCTGACCTGTTCCCTCTGCGCTTTATTTCCCCCCGTGAGAACCTCCGTCTGACCCTTTACCTTCCCTGTGCCTCTCTCACTTAATCTCATGACCTTCCGAGACATCTGTGTCCCCCTCATCCATTTCCTACAATGACCTGTAACATGTGCTTCCTGCCAGAGCCACTGCAATAAACAACCCCTGGTGGATTCAGAGGCAACTCAGAGAGGACCCGGAAATGCTGTCTCTAATTATTCCCAAAGCTGGGGTCCCCACCCATCACTTGGTAATGGACACAACCCTAAGATCGCTGGCTCCAGCTGCAGACCCAGAGTCCCCCTACTGGGTTCCGAGAGCCATTGCACTTTACATTGGGAGGAAATACACTCATGTAGAACCATTTAGCATCAGCAAGCAGACACCTGCAAACATCAGCAAACAAGAATCAGATCCCTATCCCTCAAGTGACAAAACTGGCCCTGGAATTCAAATTTTTGAGGTGAAAATAACGTCTGAGACCCTCCAAAGCCTACCTCACTGTTACTCAGATGAAGAAACTGGGACGGAGCAGAGCCCAGGAGGGCTGCTTGCTTTGGGCCCCTCCTGTCTCCACCTCACTGTTCAACCTTACACTACCCGCTGTCACTTCCTCAGTCTCCAGCCCTAGTGGTTCCAGGCAACAAACTGTAATGGAAAAGATATTCTAAAAACAAAGTCAGACAAACAAATGCCATCTGGGAGCTCAGGAATCTAGCCATTTGCTGGCTCCTTTCCTTTTAGGGTTGATTACAGGAACAGTGGCACCAGAGGGATAACATGTTCCTATTTTTCCTTCTAATCCAGGACACCTGTCCTTTCTTTGGGGAATGTGTGATATTTGGGGCTTCTTAACACGTGACTGGCCACCTGTTGCTCATGCCTTTCCAAATAGGCCTGTCCGGTCGGGGCCTGGCCAACTGGACTCCCCCTACACAAGAAAACATGGGCAGCCGAATATACTAAATTTGAGAAGTCTGAAGTCTCTTAGGATTTAGCAGGTCAAGACTCTGCTCTGAAGCAGAATGTGCATCATGACACCTCCTCCCCTTGAACGTGATAGCTCTGGTAGACTGCCCTAAGTCTCTGAAGAGAGGAAGGCTGGAGTTCACACAGGCTGTCCCTTTATCTCACCTCCACTGCCATTCATTCATTCGACAAATATTTATTGACCACCTGCTATGTGTCACTCACTGCCAATCGTCCACTCATCTCATCACCCCACGAACATGTACAGAGCCTCTGCTGAGAGCAAAGCCCCATGCTGGATGCTGTGGGAGACCCAGTAATGAAGTAAGCTCAGCTCCCACCCACAAGGATCTCTTAATTTAGTTGGGGTGATAAATCCACAAGCTACTATGTTTTAAGGCCATATGTGCTGGGAATGATACAGAGAATGACGGATCACAGAGGAGAGCCAAGTCACTCGCAGCTGGCAGGTAAGAAGCTTCACAGGATGTCATATGAGATGTGGACCTTGGGGAGGGCAGGGCGTGGACAGGCAGAGAGAGTGTGGGTGGCTGGAGCGACGTTGCAGCTGAGATCCAGGAAAACCAAGGGGTCCTCCTGGCTGCTGTCAGGCACATGTGCTGACAGGGGAGTAAATGGAGGTGGGCATGAGGAGAAACCCAGGATTCTGATGGGTGTGAAAGGTCTGAAATTTTTATTTTCCTGGTCCCTTAGGTTCTGAGGTCTGGCACCCCATCTGCAAGCAGGCAGCCCGGGCAGAGAAGAAGTTAAAGGTAAGCAAAGGTGGTGATAATACCAAACCAGTTACTTCTGGTCCCAGGTTGGAGGCACTGCACTTTGCTAGAGAATCACACCTTAGTGTGCACACTTTCAAATGTGTGCCTGTATCCTTGGATTTCCTTAACAGTAACATCCACCTCATGGAGGTTTTGAAGGGATTAAGACATTGGATGTGAGAGCACTTTGAAAACTGTAAAGCACTGTATGAATATGAGTTTTTCATGTTTCTGGGGCGAGGCTACACCCTTCTCATTACTCACCAGGATGGTGGCATCTATGAGGCACAGATGCCATGGTTTTTCCCCAGCCTAAAGTCATTCATTAATAATAGTGATTAAAATTGTCACAGAAGTTGACAGTTTGCAAGGCGTCTTCACAGCCACCCTCTGATTTGTTTTAATACCGCAGGGCAGATGGGTAAGGAATTGTATCTTTACTTTGCTTGTGAGAAAACCAGGGCCTTAAAGAGGGTGGTGACTGTCCAGCAGTCATGCAGCCAGGCAGGAGCACAGCCAGCCTCCCCAGACACATGCTGGAGCAGCTGAGGTCCTGTGTCCCTCTGAATGACCGTGTGCTGACAAGTACCAGGAAGGCCCATGAATCTGGGTTCTTGATCCTAGGACTGCAGGGGAGGTGGGGCACAGCTCCTTAGTCCTTGATGCTGTGGAGAGGAGCCCTGGGGTGTGTGTTGGGGGCCCCCGATGACCTCTTAAAGTGTCTCTCCACCCTGGTCCCCCGGTATTAACTCGGCTGTAGGGACGCTGTGAAAGTTACCTGCTGGAATCTCAACTAAAAATGCGTGTGTACAGTTTCTGACCAGCTGGTTAAACTATATCCTTTGCCATCTCGTCTGTTCCATTTGTGAAAGAGCTGGTTTATTGATGCAAATTTTTTTGAGCTGTTGAGTTTTTTCCCCAATTTCTTCCAAGGCCTCTCCTTTTTAAGGTGTAAGAAGACATATTTGTCCTTTTCTTCCACAATTTCCTTCTCTTTGTTGGCATTTCTCAAACTTAAGTTACCTGTCTACAAACCTGATGCTTTTTGCTATATCTGTGTACCACTTATATAATCATGTACTTCTTTTTTTGAAATCACTTACTCCTTTTTAGTTAATCAAACTTATTTTAAAATGAGACTTTGTATCACCCAGTGGAAAATCAGTATTGCTTTCTATAAATAGAAGGCAACCCTAAAATAAATTCATTGAAAATGAAATATTTTGGAAGAATAACTCTAGAAATTTTAGCTAATCATGTTGCCTGTACTTTCTTTTTTCTAAAAAAAACGGTGGGGGAGAGAGTTGGGGAACAGAATTAGCAATTGTTATTGAAATGTATTAGGACCAAATTAAGATTTCTTCCTTAATCTAACCAAGAGGATTGAAATAGAATTTTACATTTCTCTCACTCTATGACTCAGTATTATCAAATTTTTTCCTAAATTCATCTCCCCAGAGACACACTAGTCCATGATCTACGTTTGGGAACCAGTGCCATGTAGTCCAACTTAGAATGCTTTAGGGGCTTCCCTAGTGGCTTTAACTTGTAGGATGAGAGATCCTGAAGGGAGTGTAGCAGTCCTTAAGACAAGCCCCTCATTTCACAGATCAGGAATTCGAGATGCCTAAAATCACATAGTTTAACAGTGAACCTTGATTTCCAATTTGTTTACTATTTAACCACACTTGCTACCACTCGTTTAAACACACCAAAGATGAACACAGTGCCTTTCTGTTAAGGGAGCCGTTAATCCATCATTGCCATTGTTCAGAGAAAGAGTTTTTAAGTTTCTCACTTAGGTTGATGTCATTTTGCAATGGGTACACTATAAAAAGAATCAGCATATTGTGCAAATTATGCGACATTTAACCTACCTTTCCTTTTTGTATAAACAAATTGCTAAAGAATGAGGCTAAGCAGTTCTATCCACTTAAAGTAAACACATTATTGACTGGGATAAGCCAAAATGACAAGTTTTTATGAGTAGATTATTCTTGCCTGGAGAATTCCATGGACAGAGGAGCCTGGTGGGCTCCAGTCCATGGGATCGCAAAGAGTCAGACACGACTGAGCGACTCTTACTACTATCTAACAGGCCAGTTAAAAATACTTGAAAAACAAATTCTGTCCAACCATGTAAGGTCCTGTGCATTTCCATGTTCATTCACAGTCAGACATTGATTTAAAAGGCAGACTATAAAGAGGTAGTACAGAAAGAGCTAGAGAGTGCTTTTAGCAGTATTACTAATGTGTCCCAAAGAACTACACCCCATCTCCCCGCCCCACCAAGCGGCAGGCACAGCCTCTCACCCTCTGCCTTCCTCTCTCCCACAGCATCGGCGGACGTCTGAAACTTCCATCTCACCCCCTGGCTCTAGCATCGGGTCACCCAACCGAGTCATCTGCGTATGTATCACTTTGCAGCCACTAACCCCTTTTCTTCCCCGGGGCCTGGTAACTAAAGATTTTCTGCATGCGTGCTCAATCACTAAGTCATGTCCAACTCTTTGCGACCCCATGGACTGTAGCCCGCCAGGCTCCTCTGTCCATGAAATCCTTCAGGCAAGAATACTAGAGTGGGTTGCCATGCCCTCCTCCACGGGATCTTCCTGACCCAAGGATTGAACCCACGTCTCCTGCATTGAAGGCAGATTCTTTACTGCTGAGTTGCCAGGAAAGCCCCAAAGAGTCTCTAAAGACAGGCAAAGTTGGCAGTCAGGTTTCCATCCATCTGGTATCTCATGTGTGCCTGTCCTGTGCCAGGCTCTGTGCTAGGTCCTGAGGATGCAGCAGGGCACAGGGACAACGTGGGCCCTGCCCTTGTGGAGCCCACAGCCTCGTAATAGTTACAGGGATCGTATAGGGCAAGAAGAAAGCTTGGATCACAGTGGTATTTGGAGTAGGTCTTGGGTGGGATGTTGATGTGGAGATGATGGTGTGTGGTAAAGAGGCAGACAGGAGGAAGAAGCCATAGGAATGTGGAAACATGGCTGTAAAGGGTCTGCAAACATGAAGAGCTTTCTGATCATGTGAGGAGTCCAGGGGTGGAGTAAACTGCATGCCTGAGTCTGAGTTCCCAGCCCCAGATGCTTCAAACACGGAGAGGCCCCTCATTCGCAGGGATGTGGCAGAAAGGACAAGGGTTGAGTTAGATGACCTCACAGGCCCCTTTGATGTGTAATGTATTCATTCATTCATTAAGCAGATAGGTACTCAGTGTCCCCTCTGGCCTAAGGGCTGGGCTCTGGTGAACCGCATTCACCTGCTGCCTGTCCTCGTAACACTGACCCCGTAATTCCACAGATAATAGGATGGCACTCTAATAAGTACTCATAAGAAAACGTGCAGGGTGCTCTGCTGATGCTGCAGATTAACAGAGGGACCTGACAGCCTAGGATCATTTGGGAGAAGACTCCTGAGGAAGAAACAGTTAGCTCAGGCCTGAGAAGTAGACGGAAGTGAGGTCACAGAGGTCGGGGTGGGCCGATCCAGAGCAGACTGCAGTCAGTAGCCACGGGGCCCAACAGTCAGCAGACCCCAGATTCCAGAGCCTTGCAGCCTTCCTCAAGTCAAAGGGCCACGAAGACCAGAAATGAGGGAAGTGGCCTAGAGCAGAAAACCCCCTCCCCATAAGAAGCTCTGGAGACAGCCAGCAGCCCACCATTGCTTCATCATCATTTCACTCCAGACCCCCATTGTTTCCTCCTTGATCCCTGGATAACGTCCATTGATGAGACTATTTCCTCTCCTTTTGTCCTCTTTTCAAGTGAAAAAGAGATGTGAGTTACCACTGACTGCAACTTCAATATGGGTCAGTACAGCCATATGGCTTCCACAAAAGACAAGCGACTTTGATCACAGGCTGTCCTCGTTGGAGATTCCGGTCCAGAACAAGAGAGCTAATAGTCCCCCTGGTGCTGTGAATGGGGTCAAACCAAAGTAGGATTAATGAGCTTAGTTTCAGGGCTTACAGGGTGAGAAGGTCACTGACAAAAATGAGCATGTCTCTAGAAGAGCGTTACCAGGATATGGGAGCTCAGACAGACACAGGGACACAGAATGCCACTGGCCCCTGGCTGTCCCCTCCCTGGGGAGCCCCCGAACTTTGTGATGTAAGTTAGGCCCTGATGACGTTCACCCTGGAGTTCTGAGTTCATAGAGTTGCCCCTTGGAGAAGCAGCCCCACTCCAGATGAACAGCAGGAGCTGGGGGCACCTGCCATGGTGTCCTCCAAATGGGGGCTTATCCACGGAGACCAGTCACCCCTGGCAGCCCAGCACCGGCCTGTGTATCTCTCCTCCTGTATTCCCCTGCTGTCACCTCCAGCTGCTCTGGGAAGTGACTGCCCTTGTCATGTGAGCCTTGTTTTAAGTCAGACCATTGAAAGCATGGTTTCCAAATTCAAGGAAGAATCCATTCAGCCACTTCTAGGGCATTTCATAATAGGCAGAAAGATCAAGTATTGGCTTCATGTCCATAAATTTGGAGGTTTGGTATTAGGATGATCCATGAACCTGGAGGGGCAGGTTCTTTCAAACTTTGCTGCACTCCCCACTGACTGCTAGAATCATCCCCAGCCCAGTGTGTTCTCATCCTTCCTTCCTTCCAGCTAATTATGTTAGGATGCTTCTGATATTGACAAGTCTGTAAGATGCCAAGAGCTCTCAAGGTCAAGATCTAGCATCCCAGGACAAAAGGCAGCAGTTAATTCAGCCAGTGGAGTCTCCTGATAAGGTTCTCTTGCCCACACACCCCCAGATTGGTTCAGACGTGGGCATCTGACCTGGGCAGGGTCTAGCAGAAATGAGATGGCATGGTTCAGGGGGTGTAAGTGTGAAGGGAGCATGTACAGAAGCATGGGTAGGGCCAGGGCACCCGTGAGACCTACTGTGGCAGAAGAGTGTCGCCACCCCGGCCTAAAGGGAAGGACTGGCCAGGCTGGAGCTGTGGCAGAGCAGCCAGGACAGGAGTCAAGTCCACCAAGGCAGGCAGGGCCACGCAAGGCAGACACATACACAGCTCCTCTCTCCACTCAGTGTCAACCTGCGGGCGCCCCCTGTTGACCAAACCCAGCTGACAACCAGAGCGCCTGCAGTACAGTCCGTGGGACCTCAGAGCTCAGAGCAGGGCCAGGAGGAGTGGGCTGTGAGTCTCAGTTGAGCAGACAATGAACAGCACAGTGCCCAGACAGCAGCGGGATGGGATGGGATGGAGGAGTGGAAGGGCCTTGGGAAGTGTTTAAATTGTCAACAGTCCTAAGGTCTTTATGAAAGTTGCTGTCTCTATGGAAGTCTTGACTCCTGAGACTTCCACCCCCTAGGTACTGGGAGAATATTATACAATAATATAGTCTCCCTGGATTCTCTCTTAATCTACCTCACCTCAGGACCTCATAAGCCACAGTGGTTTCGGGAGATAGATTCTGATTGACCACAGTGGAAACCGGGTGGCCAGAAACAGGTAATGGCTGGAGGATGCAGACACAGAAAGGACATGGCTTCGGGCGCCATGAGCCGGGTGCTGTCCCCAGCAGGGGAAGCTGTCCCTCAGCCCTTGTGCTTCCTGGGGGCTGCACTCAGGTGAAGTCAGGTGGTTGATAGAGGCTCGCTTCAGTTCAGTGCGAGGAGCAGCTCTCTGAGTGCAGCAACCTCACCGTCCCGGGAAGCCAGGAGAGGCCAGTGCAGGGGACAGGCTCCCAGGCTAGACTGCCTGGGATTGAATTCTAGTACTGCTACTTATTAGCTATGTCACCTTGGGCGAGTTCATTGATTTCTCTGTGCCTGTTTCCTTATGCAAAAATGAGGATAATATTAGTACGTACTGTTAGAGCTGGGGGTTCTATTAACTCAGTTAATCCACAGAAGGGACTTAGGATGCAGTCTGGCTTATTATAGATGGTCATCACATGTTCGCTGGAGTTTTACTGTCATGATTAACTCTGTCTTTACATCTTCAGCATCTTCTTCAAGGATGCCCTCACTGTGTGGGCTTGGAAGGCTGGATTCAGCCCTGCTGGCTAAGTGGTACAAGTTAGAGGATCTTTTGGGCTATAATTTCCTCATCTGGAAAATAGGAATAATATTTTATTTAATTTTTATGTTATATTGGAGAATAGTTGATTTACAATATTAACGTGAGTTTCAGGTGTACAACAAAGTTACTCAGCTGTACATATACACATATCCATTCTTTTTCAGATTCTTCTCCCATTACAGAATATTGAGTAGAGTTCCCTGTGCTATATAGTAGGTCCCTGTGGACTATTCATTCCACATCTACTAGTGAGTACTTGTCAGTCCCAAACTTGCAGTCTGTCCCTCCCCTCTATCTTAACAGCCATAAGTCTGCTTTGAAGTCTGTGAGTCTGTTCATTTGTATCATTTTTTTAGATTCCACATAGAAGTGATATCATGTGGTATTTGTCTTTCTCTGTCTGACTTATTTCACTTAGTATGACAACCTCCAGGTTTGTTCATGTTGCTGTAAATGGTATCATTTCCTTCTTCCTATGGCTGAGATTCCACTGTGTGTGTCCACTCCTCTGTTGATGGACACTTAGGTTGTCTCCATGTCTTGACTATTGTAAATAGTGCTGCAGTGAACACTGGGCTGCATGTATCTTTTTGAGGTATGGTTTTCTGTGGATATATGCTCAGGAATGAGATTGCTGATTGCTGATCGTATAGTAACTCTATTTCTAGTTTTCTAAGGAACCTCTATACTGTTCTCTGTAGTGGTTATACCAATTTATATTTCCACCAACAATGTAGGAACGTTCCCTTTTCTCCACACTCTCTGCAGAAATTACTATCTGTAAACTTTCTGATGATGGCTACTTGACTGGTGTGCGGTGATATCTCATTGTAGTTTTGATTTGCATTTTTCATAATTAGCGATGTTGAGCACCTTCTTAGTGCCTCTTGGCCATCTGTATGCCTTCTTTGGAGAAATGTCTACTTAGATTTTCTGCCTATTTTTTTATTGTTTGTTTTGTTTTCTTTGATATTCAGCTATACGAGCTGTTCATGTATTTTGGAGATTAATCCCTTATTGGTCACTTCATTTGCAAATATTTTCTCCCATTCTGTGGGTTATCTTTTTGTTTTGTTTGATTTCCCTTTGCTGTGCAAAAATTTCTAAGTTTAATTAGATTCCATTTGTTTATTTTTGCTCTTATTTTCATTACTCTATGAGGTAGATCATGGCATCTGGTCCCATCACTTCATGGGAAATAGATGGGGAAACAGTGGAAACAGTGTCAGACTTTATTTTGGGGGGCTCCAAAATCACTGCAGATGGTGACTGCAGCCATGAAATTAAAAGACGCTTACTCCTTGGAAGGAAAGTTATGACCAACCTAGATAGCATATTCAAAAGCAGAGACATTACTTTGCCAACAAAGGTCCATCTAGTCAAGGCTATGGTTTCTCCAGTGGTCATGTATGGATGTGAGAGTTGGACTGTGAAGAAAGCTGAGCACCGAAGAATTGATGCTTTTGAACTGTGGTGTTGGAGAAGACTCTTGAGAGTCCCTTGGACTGCAAGGAGATCCAACCAGTCCATTCTGAAGGAGGTCAGCCCTGGGATTTCTTTGGAAGGAATGGTGCTAAAGCTGAAACTCCAGTATTTTGTGGCCACCTCATGTGAAGAGTTGACTCATTGGAAAAGACTCTGATGCTGGGAGGGATTGGGGGCAGAAGGAGAAGGGGACGCCAGAGGATGAGATGGCTGGATAGCATCACTGACTCGGTGGACGTGAGTCTGGGTGAACTCCGGGAGTTTGTGATGGACAGGGAGGCCTGGCGTGCTGCGGTTCATGGGGTCGCAAAGAGTCAGACACGACTGAGCGACTGAACTGAACTGAACTGATGAGGTAGATCCAAAAAGATATTGCTATGATTTATGTCAAAGAGTATTTTGCCTCCTCTAAGAGTTTTATATTATCTGGTCTCAAGTTTAGGTTTGTAGTCCATTTTGAGTTTATGTATGATGTTGGGCTTCCTTGCTGCTCAGTGATAACGAATCCACCTGCCAATTCAGGAGGCACAGTTTTGATCCCTGAATCAGGAAGACCCCCTCGAGAAGGAAATGGCAACTCATGGGATTTCTTTGCCTAGAAAATCCCATGGACAGAGGAGCCTGGTGGGCTACACTCCTTGGGGTCACAAAGAGTTTGACTTAGGGATTAAACAGCAACAACAATATATGATGTTAAAGAATGTTCTAATTTCATTCTTTTACATGTAGATCCAGTTTTCCCAACACCACTTATTGAAGAGACTTTTTCTCCATAGTATATTCTTGCCTCTTTTGTGGTAGATTAATTGACCATTGGTGCATGGGTTTATTTCTGGCATTTCTGTCCTGTTCCATTGATATATTTCTGTTTTTGTGCCAGTACCAAACTGTTTGGATTGCTGTATCTTTGTAGTATAGTCTGAAGTCAGAGAGCCTGATTCCTACAGCTTTGTTTTTCTTTCTCAGGATTGTTTTGGTTATTCAGGGTCTTTTGTGTTTCCATACAAGTTTAAAAATTTTTTATTCTAAAAAATAGGAACAATGTTGACCCTTCTTTCACAGAAGTGACCTAACATTTAGAAAAGGTCATTCCTGTACAGCACAGGACAGCACACACATGTGCTCAGTGACCATCAGCCCGGGTGGAATGAATGACCTGTCTTATTTTCACATTTTCTGAGTCTTCCATCTTAACTGAAGAGGCTCATTCCCTCTGTGCCTGGCTTTTATTTCCACTCTCCTTTCCCGCTTATCTTTCTGCTTCTTTCCTATCCATTTCCCTCTTCCTCAGGCTAAAGTGGATAATGAGATCCTTAATTACAAAGACCTGGCAGCTCTCCCCAAGGTTAAGTCAATCTACGAGGTACAACGCCCTGACCTCATTTCCTACGAGCCTCATTCCAGATACACGTCCGACGAGATGCTGGAGAGGTGTGGCTATGGAGAGGTACGGGGTCTCGCCCTCTCTCTGGGGCCGTTGGAGGAGAGGAGAGCCCACGGGGTCCCCAGGCCCCTCAATCACAGAGACTGAGGCCTCCATAGTGGTGGCCCCCAGACTCTTTTAAACTGGTTTTTATAGTCAACACTTAAAAATCAAGCCATTTCATCCAAAATCTGGCTTTTCTTGAAAGAGCAGAACTGGCAACACTACCCCAGTATTTCCACCACCTGGAGATAGGGAGCAGCACCCTCTGTAGGCAGGACACCGGCTCCCCAATTCTCTCTGATCTCCACTACACCCTGAGAACCCCAACATTAAAGCCAAGAACCTGTGACCACTTATTGCTTGAGCTGTTTTTCCTCTTACAGTGGAGAGGTTTTATACACAGCCTCCAGCTCTCATCACCAGCCAGGCTCAGAGGCCAATTAAGTTTATAAACCCTGGTTAGGTAGGTTCTCTGGGTGTTGCCCCTGGCCTATGCTCAGGGCAAGAGACACTCTTATAAAAAGGCAGCATCAGAAGGGTTTTGAAATAACTAAATGGCTGCTGGACAGGAGAAGGCATTCTCTGGGGTAGGCAGTGGTCCTACTACCAGAGGTCCTGGCAGCAGACATCCCGGGAGGTGTCCAACCCATCCCAGGCCCCTGCGCTGAGATCGTCTGGCACTTTAGAAGGGGTCCTGGCCTTGTCCCCACTTCGCTGCTGACCTCTTCCTCTCTTAAGGAGGATGGGGTTTCATTTGGTTTAAGAGCCCAGGGCTGAGATTCTCTGAGTTCTGGCCTCTGAAATGGACCAGTAAAAGGAAACCAAGCAGTTGGTAGAGGCTGAGTCTCCTGAAGCCAGAGATGGCAAACAGGGGGCCACAGGCCAGCTCTAGATGTGTTTTGTTTCACTCACAGAGTGTCTTTTAAAAATGTAAATTAGTTATCAACATTTAGACATTAGGAGATTTCACATAGGTGTCTGCTCTTCTGTCTTGTCTTGGAAATAAGAAGCTGTGTTAGCATGGGGCTGGCCTGGGTGCCCTGGAGCTGAGCGCCATCCCCTCTACGGGCAATGCCTTCCATCCCCAGCTTCCTGCTCCCTGCCCACTCCTGCCTTGATGGCACCAGCCTGGCTCTTGCTTGGCCCTGCATTTGGGACCCCTGCCCTGGGCCCTGTCCTCTGAACCACAGAGGGGGTGTGAACTGACGGAGGGACAGGGAAGGGCCATGGACTGGCCCTGAGCTTGCAGTGGGGAAGCTGGGGTCCCAGTGAAGACCCTACCGATCCTTTCCTGAGGGGCCCCGAGCCCCCTCGTCCCCTCTTGGGGACAGGATCTCAAGGTTCCCTCCCACCCATGAGCACCGCTGACATCTGGCAGGTGAAGTGTTATCCGGGGTGGGGGGCTGGGGGGCAGCTGCAGGCCTCTCTCTGCTCCGTGTAACCACTCTCTGTCCCTCCCTCTCACCCTCCTCTCTCCTTTCGCTCCTTCCACGGCTGCCTTCAAACTTCGCCTCCAAGTCGCTGGGAACCTTATCTCCCTATTCCCAGGTAATTAAGCTGGTTCCGGGAGACCTTTTCTAGAATCGTGTCCTTTTATGCTGACCAAGCAGACTCCTGATTTAGCTCTTGCACAGCCTCCAAAGGTGCTCCCACAACCTGAGCAGAGATGGGGAGAGTTAAGAGCATGACCTGGAGGAAGTGGCAGTGACTTTAAGGGCAGAGATGGCGGGGAGAACCTTCCTTCCAGGGATGGCCTCCCTAACGCTTCTGTGATCCTCGGTCAGATCCCTGGGACTTGACCTACGGGTTGTATTCAAGGGTGTGTGGGAGCGAGTGAAGGCCCTGAGAAGCCACTGCAGCCTCTCGGGCTGCGCGTCACCCAGGGAGGGGGCGTCTGTATTCAGGAGGGTAGCACCGTGCTTCAGCCCCCAGGGATCCCAGAGTCACGTCACTCCCCCTGCTGCCTGCCGGACCCTTGGCTCCAGGCCCCCCTAATGCGGGTCTTGCTCATGGCCCTGCTTCCTCCCCTTCAGGACATCTATGAGAACCTGGACCTCCGGCAGAGACGGGCCTCCAGCCCAGGATACATCGACTCCCCCACCTACAGCAGGCAGGGCATGTCCCCCACCTTCTCCCGCTCACCTCATCACTACTACCGCTCCGGTAAGGAAGGGGGAAGCCCCCAAAGGGACAGGAAAAGCCAAGGGACAGCACCGTGGTTTATGTCCCCAGCTGTGGAGACAGCATGGGGTTCCACGGGACATCTCCATCGCAGCATGGTTCCCGGGAGGCCTGTGGCACCCAGGCCTTGCCAAGTCCCCGCCGATGCCCCTGGCAGGGGAAGAGGAGGGAATATGTGGCACTGAGATGCCGCGGGAGGTGGGTGGTGCGCTGCTGGGGTTGGGGGCAGGGGAAGTGGCAGACCGCCCAGCCGCCCTGGCTGAGAGAAGACGCCTGCACCTCCGTCGTTTGTCCTGTCCCATCCAGAGGGTAGGACCAGAGGACCAGAGTGGCCTGGCTCAACCAAGGGCCACTCAGTGGTTAGGGATGAAGTGGGCAGAGCGATTAAGGGAGTGGCCCAGCTGGGGCGCTAAGAGGGGCAAAGACACTCAGTGCTGTTGGTTCTTAACAACCCACAAAATCTGACTTGGGGGTGAAGCAGGACAGCGGGGCCAAGCCTGTTTCTGCAGACGCGTGCATGAGAGCACAGCACCCCCGCATCCTGCCGTCGCCACCTCGCTGCTGCCGTCACTGCCGCCGCTGCATTAATGCCTGTTTTCTCTGTGCCTCTGTTCTCTCTGGGGACCACTGCCTGCGCGCTCCAGGGCCCGAGAGTGGCCGGAGCTCTCCATACCATAGCCAGTTAGATGTGAGGTCCTCCACTCCGACCTCTTACCAGGCTCCCAAGCACTTTCACATCCCAGGTAGGCTGCCAGCCTGGAATTCCCAGCATGGGTGCATGCTCCACGGGGTCACCAGCACCGAGGAGAAATGGGTGCTGGGGACCCTCCCTAACCAGTCACCTGCACTAGCCCACCTCCAGCTCCAACACGCCCACTAACCTTAGCCCATTCACAAGACAGAACCAACCTTGATCAGGACCACCAGGAAGCAGTCCAGGGAAGTGCCTAGAAGGTCTGAGGGCTGTGATGGGACGTGGCAGTAACCGTGCTAAAGGTCATGGGCTTTTGCACCAAAACTCTTGGGACTGAATCCTTGATTCTGCTGCTTATAAGCTCGTGACCTCAGGCCCGGGACTTAGCTTCCTGGAGTCTGAGTTGTTCCTTCCGGACAGCCAGCCCTGTTCTGGATCCTGAAGGTGCAGCTGTGCTCAAACCAGCCCACTCCCTGCCTTCAGGGTGTTTTAAGTTCTAATGTGGGAAGAGAGCTAATAAATAAGTAAACAAATAAGTAAAAGTATAATTTCAGGAGATGGGTGCTAAACGAAATAAAGACAGGGCGCTGTGGTCAAGTGACGGGGTGGAGGAGCCTGGGCTAGGTGAGGCAGTCAGGAAGGACTTCTTAGAGGAGGTGACATTGAAGCCAAAGATATCCCAGGGTTAAACATCCTGGGTGGAGGAAACAGCCAGTCCAAAGGCCCTAAAACACTGCCTGCAGCAGGCCAGAGTGGCTGGAGGTGGTGAGCATGAGGGAAGGTGATGGGAAGGTAGAGGAAGGCAGAGGGTGGGGGCCCTTGGAAAAGGTCTTACCCTAGTAAGTTCAGCAGAGCCAGGCCTAGGCCCCTGTCTCCCAGCTCTGAGCCCAGGTTTTCACTGCCCACCCACTTTTTCCCAGAAGTTGGTCCTGCCGTTTCTTCTACACCATTCTCAGTTGCCCCAGAAAGTTCTCATCTGGTCTATTTGGGTGGAGGGTGGGGGTGGAGAGTGCGGAACCATGGCTGAAAGGTTCTGGGGACATCCATGTGGAATGAGGCATGGCCGCCGGGTGGAGGTGGGGGCACCTTCCCGCACGGAGTCTTGCTGAGCACAAGCCTGCCTTTACCTGCATGCCCACCATGCCAGCCCAAGCCCCTGCCTCAGCCCCGTTTGAATCCATCCGCCCCGTTTCCCCTCTTCTTTCCTGGAACCGGATGGGATGAGGTTGGAGGCTCACCTTTAGAAGAGGAAGTCCATGGGGAGGAGTGGGAAAAGCCTCAGAAGCTGCTAAGCACCTCTCTTCTGGGACCGACTGACCAACTGCTGTCTCCTGTTCTCCTGTCTTTCTCTCTCCTTTTCACTGTCCCTCCCTGGTCTGTCTGGCAGCTGGAGAAAGTAACATCTACCGGAAACCCCCGATCTACAAGCGGCATGGTATGGTCAGGGGCGGAGAGGGCTCGGCAAGGGGAGGGGCAGTTAATAACCTGTGCAGGTGGCTCGGCAGGGCCACTGAGAGGGACGCTGACAAGGATCCAACTCAGTCTGTGTTGGCTGCTCACTCATGGTGGCCTTGGGTGGGGTTTGGTGTCATTTCAAAAGGGCAAGGAAGGCCTGTATCCCCTCTGTCCTTCCCACCATCTCACCTCCCCTCACCCCTATCCTTCCCTGCTGGCTGGTGTCCTAAGGTCCATGGTCAGAGTAACCCTTGTCAAATGCAGGGGCCTTGGGAGAGTGACGCTCCCAGGCATCTGTCCTCAAACTTGGAGGTCCATTAGAATCACGTGGGATGCATACAGGTTCCTGGGCCCCACCCCGGACTTAATCCAAGTTGTGTATTTGTAACAGTTTCTCCGGGTGATTCTAATGTCCAGCCCAGCTTGGGAACCACTGCTCTAAGCTGTTCTCTGTCACCATGGCCTGGGAGTACATGCCTGAAGGCCTGGAGACGGGGTGTGGATGAGAAAGGGGCTGAGGGTGCCTTCATTCATTCATCCATTTAGTGTTTCTTACAGAATGGCCTGTGGACCACCTGCACCCGAAATTTATTTACCAATCAGATACCCCGACCCCTCCCCTGCCCTAGACTTCCTTAATTAGAAATACTAACCGTGTAGCCTACACGACTCTGCACTGTAACCCGCTTCATTCATGACTCCTACCTGTGCTCAGAGTGGGAACCACTGTTGAGAGGGAACCACTGTTGAGACATGTTCATTCTGATCCAGTTCCGGTCTCACTCGCTGTGTGGTCTAAGCAAGGCTCTCCCCCTCAGGTGTTCAGATTCCCAACTGTGAAATGAGAGGCTTGACCTCAGTGTTTTCCAGCTCTAACACCCATGTCCCAGACCCTGGCCTGGATGTGGCTTCCCTCCCCTGGGCTGGAGCCCAGTGAAAAGGGACTGTGTGTCCAAGACACTCTTCCTAGGACATCAGCCTCCCTGAAGCTCTCTCTCCGGGTCCTTTGCAGGTGATTTGTCGACAGCAACCAAGAGCAAAACAAGTGAAGACATCAGCCAGGCCTCTAAGTACAGTCCAGCCTACTCGCCAGACCCCTACTATGTGACGGAGTCTGAGTACTGGACCTACCACGGGTCCCCCAAAGGTACCACCCCCCTCCACAAGGGAGCCAGGACCAGAGGCCTGTCACCTACGCCAGGGACACAGAGGGCTAGGACAGACAGTCGCCATTCCTTCACACAATAATGCATTTACTCAGCAAACACGTACTGAGGGCAGTCATAGGCCTTCAGGAGACACTGGAAAGCAAACGAGAGCAGGTCCTGGCCTTGTAGACAAGACATAGGCCCCAACTGGAGAGGGTGGTGAGGTACAGCAGGTAGAGAGCTGATGGCAGGGGAGTGTCATGCAGCCTGGAAGATGACAGAAGCTTCTTAAATGCAGAGCCTCGGCTGCCACAGGAAGGGTGAGGAGCAGGTAAGCCTACAGGATGTAGAAACACAGCTGCAAAGACGCAGGATCAGAGGATGGGCTCTACTGGAGCAAAGGAAAGCCTGTCAACTTAACCTTGAGCTCAGAGAGGGAAGGGCGAGGGTGGGGGTGAGAGACCAGATACCACAGGGCCTTAAAGATTTTGATCTTTATCCAAAATAGTAGGAAGTTGTTAAAAAGTGGTGGCGTGATCAGATTTATGTTTCTAAGAGACCACTTTGGCTGTAGGTGGAAAATGGTTTAGAGAATGGAAAAGAGAGGATTGTGGGCAATGGAAGGCTCTCATAGGCACCTGGCGGGGGGTCTTCATGGTCCTCAAGGTGCCAGCCCACCAGAGGGTGTTTCTTTCAAGTATGGGGAGGAGCTGTCATTAAGTGCCACTTTGCTTCAGCATGTACCTTTAGTAATGAATGTCCATTTGAGCAGTTTCATGGGAGCTCAGAGGTGACCCTGCCCTACCCTCAAAGAATTCTCCATTTGGAAAAGAGTTAGACACAAGCACAGATGTAACCCAGAGAGGAGGAGTGGGCAGTGTCCACAGGAGACAGTGTTCGGAGGGGAATCTTAGATGAGACTCTTTCAATCACAAAAAAAGGAGAAACAATATTTTAAAAAAATCTCCAAATGGCTTGAGGTGAAACAAGGATTTCCTGGGTCAGGTGACTGGAAGTTTCTGGGGTACAGCTGGATCTAGAGGTGGGTGGGAACCACCAGGACCCGAGCAGTCCTCAGGGCTGGGTGGCTCCAGCCTCAGGCTGACTGTCCTCATGCCAGGATGAGCTCTGGCGGGTCCAGGCTGACCCCCTGCCCTTGGCAGAGAGAACACCTTTCCTGCCAGTGTTAGCAAGAGTCCTCACATCGTGGTTTATTAACTCTGTCTGGGCTGTTAGCTTTGCCGGCGCTTCCCAGCCTAAGAACGGGAAGGGACACTGGGCGTCTCAGTACCGGGAGGCCCACGGTGAAGGCAAAGTGCACTTGTGAGGGGTCGCCCATCTAGAAAGTGGCAGCGCCAAGCAGAAACCCCCTGTGAAGGCTGTGCTGCCCCCGACGCCCTCTCCCCAGGGCAGGGGCTGATCCTAGGTGTCTTTTCCGGCAGTGCCCCGAGCCAGAAGATTCTCATCTGGAGGAGAGGAGGACGACTTTGACCGCAGTATGCACAAGGTAAGCAGGCCACACCACTGAATGAGATGCTGCCATGGTATGTCGCTGAGGGTTTTTTCATTTGTGAGGGACAGAAACCAAATTCAAACTATGATAGAAAAAAAGAAATGCAAAACTTGGCATAACAGAAAAGTCGGCTGGTAGGATTAGCTGTAGGTTATTCCTGCCATCAGGTGGTCAGTGGGTACCAGTGACTTGTATATCGGGGGTGGGAATGGAAAGTGGTGCAGCGGCTGAGGGAGTCTGTGGCCCTCACAAAGTTCCAGGAATTACAACAGGAACTGTCGACGGAAAACACACACACCACCTGAAAGGTACGAATTATGTTTTATTCAGCAGATATACTGAGGACCTAAGCCCAGGATTCAGCCTCTCAGATAGCTCTGAGATAGTATTCCAAAGAGGTAAGGGAAGAGCCAGGATATATAGTTTTTTTCAAAAAAAAAATCAGGAAGTTGAACATCAAAAGATTGCTGCTGACTAAAGAAAAAACAGACATTTCCAGGTAATGAATTTAGCCCTTTTCTATGTATGGGAAGATGCAAGGGACTGGGCTCACTGAAATCATTCCTTAATTTGCACCTTAACTGTCTAAGGTCAGTATCCTGTTTTTGTCCATCCTGAACCCCCTCAGGGTATACCACTGAGACAAGCCACAGAGGTTGGTGGCAGCAACATCCTTTGTTTATTGATATGGCAGGTGACATCCTTTGCTCACAGTGCTTCCTCTTGGTAATAAATTTGACCAATTTGGGAGGTACTGCATGACCGATTTTGTCCCTTGGTGCCAGGAAGGTGCATTCCTAGATCAGGCAAAGATTCTGTTGACAGGCCACTGAATGTGCTGATTTTCCTTGGATTGGGTCCTGCTGATAATCTAAAAGTCTCTGGGTCATGTGTCTTACTAGTCTGTTATGATCCAGGAAATGTTTTCCCTTGTTCCTTCTTCCCATATCTAGAGTTGCACAATTACAATTATTGTATGTACAGTTATGTACATGATCAACTGCCTTGAGATAACATTAAATTTGTTGGAGGCTTGATTACCCATTGGTAATGTAAGAGATAACAATCTTATAAAACAGAATATAAGCAATACAGCTGGTAACATTAATAAACTGATTGTGCACCAGAGAGAGGCACAAAGTATAAATAATTTGAAAACAACAAGAAAGAACAAACTAAAAGAGTAATTAGTATAACTAGTTGTAATCTGGTCAAAACAAGTCATCAAGTCCACAGGGAATCCAGCTGGAAAAGCCAAATTCTGGAAGGATCAGGTAGAGAAACAAAGGTAAATGTTTCATCTTTGTTTACAAAGGTATACTTTATCAACTTGCTGTAGGTCATAGTGTAAGAGGAAAGTTTTTCTGGAAAACATAAATTAAAAATCAGTAAATATCAGAAAAAGTCATAAAATTATCAATCATATTTATCAATCATTCAGTCCCATGTAATTAATTCCTGTTAATCTTGATGAAGTTGTTAGGTTTTCCATTCGTTTTTAAATTTCTTACCCAGTTCAGGAGTATGATCTAAAAGTTATCAGAAACTTATGCTTATCAAATGTCATTTTTAATGAATCTTTTTTAAGATTTTCATTTTATAGAAGTGTCAGAGTAAAACAGTGATTGTCTATAAACAACAAGACTTAAACTGGCAAGGTTAAAGATCTGACTTATTATAACTCACAAGATACTTGGATATTTCTGTGATATAGAACATTTTAAGATAACTAGAATTATGGCTTATAGCTTTATAGTAGGACATATCAGATTTTCAGGAATTCCATATAAATTTTGGAATATCTATATTAATGATATTTAGCCATACAATTTAACCTTGACAGTCCCCAACCTTTGGCACCAGGGAATGTTCTATGGAAGATAATTTTTCCATGGACCAGGGGGATGGTTTCAGGATGATTCAAGGACATTACATTTATTATGCACTTTATTTCTAATCTGGCCACCACTGATCTGACAGAAGGTACCAGTCCATGGCCCAGAGGCTGGAGACCCCTGATTTATTAATAACATACCAAATAAATAGCAATTTCTGAGATGCCTCAGAATTTCTTTGAAGCATCCCAGAGTTAGCTAGGGATCAAATAATTTCAGTTAGAATTTGTTCTTTGGGAAATTTGTCAAAAATATCACAAAGGTTTCAAAACGCTTGGCCAAACAGGATCATAGATCACTGTGAAACAATACTTACTTAACCAAAGTGACAATTTCAAAAACAAATACAGGTAACTGCATATTACTATTAGAGGTAGGCTGGTACAAGACTGGATTTGCTTCCTCTCTCTGTTAAGAGAACAAAGTTTTCTTGGAATACTGCTTTTGACAGGTTGTGTGAGATTCTTTTTCTATAAGTGATTTGTATTTGTTTTTGAAATGTTTTGTCCTTTTGACCTACTGTATAGCATGGGGAACTCAATATTCTATAATAACCTTTATGGAAAAAGAATCTGAAAAATGGATATATGTATAATTGAATCATTTATCGATACATCTGAAACTAACACAGCATGGTAAATCACCTATACTCCAGTATGAAAGAAAAATTTTTTAATTAATAGGAAAAACTCTAAAGTCTTAAGTTACCAAAAATCTGCAGAAACTATTTTAAATCAATATACCCAAATCATCAGTTCAGTTCACTCGCTCAGTCGTGTCCTACTCTTTGCAACCCCATGGACTACAGCACACCAGGCTTCCTGTCCGTCACCAACTCCCAGAGCTGACTCAAACTCATGTCTATCGAGTTGGTGATGCCATCCAATCATCTTATCCTCTGTCTTCCCCATCGCCTCCTGCCTTCAATCTTTCCCAGCATCAGGGTCTTTTCCAAGGAGTCAGTTCTTTGCATCAGGTGGCCAAAATATTGGAGTTTCAGCATCAGCCTTTCCAATGATTTCCTTTAGGATGGACTGGTTGGATCTCCTTGCAGTCCAAGGAACTCTCAAGGGTCTTCTCCAATAACACAGTTCAAAAGCAGTTAAAAACCCAAATCATAATTATTCCTAAAGGGTTCACCTGAAAACTTTAATCTCATATACCTTTATTTTTATAACTTGCAAAAATATCATCATACTAATTTTTTTTTGCTGACAAATGCTGCAACAGAAATAACATGAACTTACTGACCTTCAGTAAAGCTTGGTACAAAAGTAAGAAATGTCTGTCTTATTAAACCAGCAAGCTTAAGTTAGCTTTAATACCAGGTATTAATTTAATATTGAATATTTCCTAAATGAACGTGAAATTCATTCTGGCCAGTTGCATTTTGTTTAGAAGTATTTAATTTGTAACCACTTACTTTTAAGCTAATTAAATAGTTCTTTTATAAATTTAATTTTGACAGTATTTTCTGGAGGTAGACACACCTCATGTAATGTATATGTATATTTACATTAGCTTCACCTTAAAAACTTAGTTATGAATCAGGTATTACAATATAAACTTACTAGTTTATAAATAACAGTTGGAATAAATTAAATTTGCTTGCTCAGATTACTATGGCCTTGCTCTTTGTGAAAAAGACTAAATATCATTTAGACAGCAGACCATTTTTGAGAATTAAAAGCAACTGTCTTTGTCCTGCAAGTTTCTAAAAATCAGAAATGTGAATACAGCCCACACTGATGACACATACACAAAATGCCTAAGAAAATCAGGTAGAATACTTACATCTCAAAGACACGGGGACAGAAATGCAAGTTCTCCCTAGAAGGGCTTTTGTTTCTTTAAGGTCAGAATTCCGTAAAGATGTTTTATCAAGATGGCTTTCTTTAATTTAACTGTGTACTCAATAGAAGAGGCCCTCCCCACCCCCTGCCTTAGTCATTTTCAGGACAAGAGTTCCTTCAGTTCCTAATGAAGTAAGTACTTGTAAATATTAAGTTTTGTACATGCAGAAATCTGGCTGGGGTCTTAGAGGCTGGCAACCTGTCGATCCTTATTCTTTTTGTTTTGAAAGCTGTATTCCCCATTCCAAGGTCAGTTTGTCCAAATAAAGTCACTAATGATGACTGGTGTGAGCTTAACCCCTCTAGATTTTAGCCTGGAGTCCTTTTAGCCCTGTGTTTTGGTTTCTCCCTTCAGTAGCCTGAGACCACTGAGGGTGCTAGGAGTATGGAGTGGTCGGCTCTTTTGCATGTCCATGGAAAGCAAGTTTTTAATTAAAAAGCGTGAGTTACCCTATAGGTACAGCTGCACGGTGTGAGGACTTGGCTCTGTCACTCCCACAAGTTTCTCAGTTTCCTCAGAAAGCCATTGCCGGCCAGGAGGTGATGTTCCTTCTGAGCTGAAAGCTCTCATGAAATATCTTCACTTTTATTACTAAGCATCCAATTCAAGGAAAAACAACAAGCCAGTCTATATAATTACTGCGTCCAACCTTACTCAGGGTCTTACAACTGAGCCAAGTCTCCTCAGTATTTCAACTGAGGATAACCCGCTCAGTGTCTAAACTGGGCAAAAAGTCTTCACAGTGTCTTCAGACAGAGGATAACCCAGGTACCTCTTCTTGAAACTAAGTTTCAAGGATAACCTACCTCTCTTCCAGTGAGGAGTTTAACACCACTGAATAAAACTTAGGATCATCAGCCAATAATAGGAGAGTGAAGTGAAAGTCAGTCATGTCCAACTCTTTGGGACCCCACGGACTATACACTTCATGGAATTCTCCAGGGCATCTTCCCAACCCAGGGATCGAACCCAGGTCTCCCGCATTGCAGGTGGATTCTTTACCAGCTGAGCCACAAGGGAAGCCCAATAGCAGGAGAGATTCACCCAAATTCATCTGGACTCTGAGGAGGCAGACAGGCCCAAGAATCCTCTGCTGGTACCTAGGCTCTGGAGCCTTTAGAGTTCAGGCAGAGGAGAAAAGTCTGCTCTGGGTCCCTCTGTGGCTGCCAAAACTGTTGACAAAAAATATATATATATGCAACTGAAAAGTTGAGAATTATGTTTTATTCAGCAGACACTAAGGACCTAAGCTCTCAGATATCTCTGAGGCACAGTTCTGAAAAGGTAAGGGAGGAACCAGGAGATAAAGGAGTTTCTGTAAAACAAGACAAAAAATAGTCAAACATCAAAAGATTATAATTAAGGAAAAAACAAACATCTCGCGTTAATGAATTTAGCCCTTTTCTATGTATGGGAAGATGCAAGAGTCTGGGCTCATTGAAATGATTCATTTGTTATGTACCTTAACTATCTAGGGCCAGCATCCTGTTTTACTCCCTTCTGAATCCCCTCAGGGTGCATGGGTGGGGGGGGGGGTGGCGGCTGCAGAGGTTGGTTTGATGGTTGCAACATCCTTTGTTATTGATATGGCAGGAGATGTTCTTGGTTCACAGACCCATCAATTCCATTCCTAGGTAAATACCCAGAAGAATTGAAAACTGGTACTCAATAACATACACGCAGGTCATGGCAGAACCACTCACAATAACCAAGAGGTGGAAGCAGCCCAAAAGTTCATCAACTCACGAATGAATAAACAAAATGTGGCATATCCATATGACAGAGTATCAGCTAAAAAAAGAATGAGGTGCTGATACATGGTACAGTGTATATGAACCCTGCAAACACTACGCTTAGTGAAAGAAGCCGGACACAAAAGCCCACATACGGGTACAATTCCACTTATATGGAATATCCAGAAGAGCTAAATCCACAGAGACAGAACAGAGACTGGTGATTATCAAGGCCTAGAAGGAAAAGGGGGGAAAGAGAGTGATCATTTAATGAGTAGAGGGTCTTCTTTTGGGGTAAAATGATAAAAATGATGTGAAAATAGGTGGAGATTGTGGCTACACAGTATCAGGAATGTACTAAATGACACTCACTGTATTGTGTGGTCTCTTTAAAATGGTTAATTTTATGTTTGTGACTTTCACCGCCCCCCACCCCACCAAAAAAAATGTCTTTTTTAAAAATGGGTGCCAGCAACTCCAAGAGTCCCAGGAAGGCTCTCCCTGGCCTAGCTAGTGCCATCTGTCCATCGCTGAACCAATCACTGTGGACAGTGATTGTCCGCAATGCTGTTGTTGGCCGGGTCTTACTTCTGTGCCCACCACCAGGGCCCCACTCTGACCAATGAAGTCCCCCAAAAGAAAACATGGATGCTACGAAGGTAGAGGGACACTGGGAAGGCAAAAAATGTGAGAGGTTCACTCTATAGAGTCTGGTCCCTCAGCCCTTCCCAAGCCTGTTTCAGCTCAGTGTTCTTTGTTTCCTTCTAACTTCATCTTCCTCCTCTCCCACCCCCAGCTCCAGAGCGGAATTGGCAGACTGATTCTGAAGGAAGAGATGAAGGCCAGGTCCAGTTCCTATGCAGACCCCTGGACCCCGCCCCGGAGCTCCACCAGCAGCCGGGAGGCCCTGCACACAGCTGGCTACGATGTGTCCCTAAATGGCTGTAAGCACTGCCCCGGAGCCTGCTGGGGGCGGCGCGGGGGGGCACTTTCTTCCCCATCAGTTCTTCCCTAAGTGAATCTAACCTCCTACACAGCCGCACCGGGGTCTAGAATACAGGCTAAAGACCATGCCCTGACCTGAGGAGGCACTTCTGCCTCTTTGGGTCAATCTGAAGCTGTGACTTCCAGTCAGGTGCCATGTAAAGAAAGAAAAAGCTCTTCTAATAGTCTGAAGATAAACGGGGCTGACTCTTGAGGTAGTTGAGCCTTCCATCACTGGAAGTGTACAATCAGAGGCTTGGTTCAAGCATTTTGCCCTGAGAGTCTCTCAGTGTAAGCTCCTCCCTATTCCTGGACCCACACAGAACTCTACCTGCCTCATCTCTTACTTACCCCTGTGGGATTCAGTCCTGCCAGGAAATCCTGTCTCAGGTCAATACCTGATGGATAAACAAAGGTACCAATTACAATCCAGTGTGCTGGGCATTTGCAGATACACTATAGCCTTGGTCCTCACAAAGACCCAGAATGTAGAGGGATTATTACCACCCAGTTCATAGAGGAGAGAGCCCTTGCCCAAAGTCAGACCCAACACAGAGTGACTCAGGCCATAAGCTTTTTCCCCTCTTGGCTGTATGCACTGCACCTTGACTCCAGGTGAGGTCAAAGATGACAGTGGTAGTGATGCTGATAAAGCCAGTGTTATGGAGGGTTTGTATCTGTCAGACACTGTACTGATATTTACTGTATTGTGCCCTATATCTTTCACAAGAACCCTATAAAGGAGACACTGTCCTTCCCTGTCTTACAGATAAGCATGATTTACTAATCTGAAGCTGGGTATCTATTAATGGCAGAGCCGGGATGAACTGATGAGCTGTTTTCCTGTTTGACCACTGAGGGGCACTGTTTTCAACCCCTGGCTCTGGGCTCTACATTTTTCTATCAGAGCTGGTCAAAATTTAGCTCCATCAATGGCATCTGTGCGGCAGCTATCACAGAGCACCTGCGCTGGGCTGCATGCTGGCCTGAGGAGGGGGGACCTGCTGCAGATGCAGCAGTTAGAAACTGACCGGTGGGAAGAGGCACTGAAGACACCCTCCGACCTGCCGGCCAGGGTGGCCCAGGAATGAGAGCTGTTTCTGTCTGTCAACATGAGCACTGATCTCCAACTTCTCTCTCTTGCAGCCCCTCGGTCCCACTACCTGGCCGACAGTGGTACGTCCTGCCCACCCTACCTTCAGACCATCATGTTGTGTGAGGGCCAGAGCCGAGTCAGCTGCAGGGCCCCCTGAGCTGTGATGAGTATACAGCATGGATGTTCCAGCACAGTCCTCATCTGACATAGTTTGTCAGATGGTGGGTCTTAATCTTTGGTTCTGGAACCAGGGCAATGGCTCCCAGAGAGAAAGAAAGAGCATACACATCTTCCACCATGTGGGAGCCTGCCCGTCTGAGTTCTGAGCTCGACTCCAATCCCAGGGCCTATGTTCAGAGCCACCCTGTAGCCAGGACACATGGGTCCATCATAGGAGTGTAAATGCGAGCATTTAAGGCCAAAAGACTGTGAGTGGGTACTTCGGGGGGGCCTTGAATTCTGCCAGGATGAGGCACCCCTGAGATGGTCAGCTGTAAGCCTGGAGAGCAGTGGAAGGAGCTGGCGGCCCCTGTCCATGCCCCTTCCCATGGAAGTGGGAGTAACACTGGCCATTTGCCCAGATGACCTTGGGGAGAGGGAACCCTGGCTTGGGGCTTCTGGTAATTGTCTCGGCTCCTTTTCAGATCCCCTCATCTCTAAATCTGCCTCCCTGCCTGCCTACAGAAGAAACGGGCTGCACAGGGTAAGTAAGAGAGGATGCACTGGGGACATTCTCCCCAAGCGGTTCACAGCTCCTGCACCCGCTCGTGGGTGATGACAAACGGGTGAAACCTAGACAGAGGCTTTGGGGCTAGAGGTGCACTGACAAAAGAGCCCCCGTGGGAGGCCTGGGAGCCCCTAGTATTTATGGCACAATTACTCCATGCTGAGCACTCACTCATTGTAACCCTGCAAGGTACTTACTATTTTTAATAACCTATTTTGTGGATGAAGAAACGGAGGTTCAGACAGGTGCAGTGACCTGCTAGAGCTCTCATTCCCAGTAAGTGCTGAGCCAGGATTTGAGCTGACCTCACAGCCTGACCTGACTGACTCACCTGCTGTGGCCTGGAGCCTTCCGAACTCTTAGATATCCTACAGCGTAAAACCTTCATGGAAGCTGAGTTTGTTTAAGGACTGAAAGGGAATGAAAATGGCTTGTTGGCAAAAGGAGAGGCTCTGTGACTAGACAAGGGATGGGGGGAGGGAAGGGACATTAAGACAGACATTCATTACTGTCTGGCCCTGAACAGGGCCAGCACTGTTCTGGATGCTGGGGATCCTACGGTGAACATATTTGCTGCTCCTGTGGAGCTCACATTCTAGCTGGAGAGACAGATGACCTGTAAGTGCATGTGTGACTTGAAGTTAACAGTCACGCGTATTTGGAGAAGGTCAGAGAGGGGTGAATTTAAACAAAGGCCTGAGTGCAGGGAGGGACGACCTCACCTGTCCAAGATGAGGAAGAACCACCCAAATAGAGGCAAGCACCGTGTCAGAGTCCCTCGGTGGAGAGGACACGAGGCGGGGATGGAGTGAGCGTGGAGATGAAGCCAGACAGGTGTCATTAGGGCCCAGCGCTGGTAAAGACTCAGAAGGTTTCCCGTGGGTGTGCTGCACCATCCAACTCAGATTTGTAATGGGCTCCCCCTTGTGTAGAGAAGAGACTGCAAAGGGACAGAAGTGGGAGACTTAACTGTATGAGAGACAATTTTAAGGTTAAGCACACAAAAGGGATCAGAGCTCCATGGTAGAGAGATGGCTGGTGTTAATACCATCCCCTCTCCCAAGCAGGGGACAGACAGACCCTGTCCTCAACACGCCCAGAGCCTGGACATTTGTTCATGAACAGATGTTTATACTGAAAGCCATTTATGTATGCCAGGCATTGCTCTGGGTGCTTGGAATACCAGTGACCAAATCAAACAAAAACCCCTGCCCCTTGGAGCTTCTATTCTTGTAGAGAGAAACAGAAAGCAAGTAGGACTACGTAGTATGCAAATCACCTTATACACACTGTGTAGACAGAGTCGGACACGGCTGAAGCGACTTAGCAGCAGCAGCAGAGGGTAGTAAGTGCTATGGGAAAAAAGGGGGAAGTTGAGCAGGACAAGAAGGGTGGCGAGTTGGGGAAGGGGCGACTTATAATTTTAGATAGAGTTGTCAGGGTAGATCTCATAGAAAAAATGATACTTGAGTAATGAAAGAAAGTGTATGCTGCAGTTCACCAGCATATGACTATTTACGGAGTGCCTACTATGTGCCAGGCCTACGCACTAGGCACACGGCAGCAAATTAAATCATCCCAACTTGAGACTGAAGCTTCTGAGACAGCGCTGAGTCCCACCAGCTCCAGTCCACTTTCTGGAGACGGGTGAGGACTTGAGTGAGGCAGAGGTGAGCCCACCTCAGGCCAGCCCTGCTTCTGTCTCCCCTGCAGACACCCAGCGCAGACCTATTCCACTACGACAGCATGAACGCCGTCAACTGGGGCATGCGAGGTGAGTGTGGGCCTCTCCTGGGACTTCACAGGGACCTCGTTACAATGCGCTGTTCACAACTGCCCACTTGACAAACGATTATGGCCCCACCCTGGGCTCTATCTAAACCCCGAGTTCCCTTTCATTTCCCATTCCCTCCCTTTTCCCCTGCTCCTCCCTCATCCTCTCAGGTCCCTGGCCTTGGGTGATCTCCAGCCCATTTGTCCCATCTGGATTCCCAGAGCCATCACAGAGTGCTTGCTTTTCTCCCAGTACTGCTGAGCTGGAGTTGCCTGCCAGTCCCCAGGTGGAGGGAAACACTCAAAGCCAGACACATTGTTCCCAGAAAAAATTCCATGAACCTCACACTGTGATGCTCTTCCACCGGCCTCATCCAGCTCCAGTAAGCAGGCTCAGGCAGGTCCACATCAAACCCTGGAGGAATCCCCCTGGAAGATGAAGGACTTCACCCATTTGCTTCATGGCCCCCAGGCTCTTCTTATTTCTATTCTAAATATCTCTAAAAACCTGTCCCTGGATCAGCCCAACCCCTTTCTCCACTGTATTCAAACCAGCCTTGATTTAGGATGAATTCAATAAGGATAGGGTCTCTATAACAGAAGCCAGTGCATATATATGGAATTTAGAAAGATGGTAACAATAACCCTGTATACGAGACAGCCAAAGAGACACTGATGTATACAACAGTCTTTTGGACTCTGTGGGAGAGGGAGAGGGTGGGATGATTTGGGAGAATGGCATTGAAATACGTATAATATCATATATGGAACGAGTCGCCAGTCCAGGTTCGATGCACGATACTGGATGCTTGGGGCTAGTGCACTGGGACGACCCAGAGGGATGGTATGGGGAGGGAGGAGGGAGGAGGGTTCAGGATGGGGAACACATGTATACCTGTGGTGGATTCATTTCGATATTTGGCAAAACTAATACAATATTGTAAAGTTTAAAAATAAAATTAAATTTAAAAAGAAAGAAAAGTGAAAGGGAAAAAAAAAAAAAGAAGCCAGTGTAGGGATGCAAAGCAAAGACTGATGGTTTCTACTTTTTGTGTGTCTCTTTTCTCTCTGCAGAGTACAAGGTAAAGACACATAGACCCTGGGGGTCTCTGGGACCCTGCAAGTTGCCACACTGGGGACGAGCGGGAAGATGACAGCACTGTCTATGCAGGGAAGGGAACATCAACAAAAAAGCCCAAGGGTCCTCTCAGGACTAGCATTTCCGGTCCCTGCTTGGGCACTTTCCCTGAATCCTGCCCTACATCTCTTGCCTCCTGAAACCAGACAGTTCCCCCAGGCCTCGGAGACGTTTCTGGAGGCTTGCCAATCACAAATATGAGACATTCACATGCAGGAGCCCTTCTGCTCACACACCACGCTCATCCCTGGCAGTATCCAAGGACTGTGGGGCCTTGCCTTTGGGAGACGGCGCCTTGAGGCTGCCAGGAAACCCCAAAGAGGACGCACCAGTGCTTCCTCCAGACTTGATAATCGCTGGCCCTTCCTGGATAGAAGAGGGATCGCAGCCACCACCCTCACCCAGCCTGCAAACACCCCCTCCTCTCTCCTCAGATCTACCCTTACGAACTGCTACTGGTGACCACAAGAGGGAGAAACCGACTGCCCAAGGATGTGGACCGGACGCGTTTAGAGGTAGGTACAGAAAACTGAGCAGGAGCCTCTGGGTTTGAAGTGATTGCAGAATTTGACCGGTCTAACCCAGCTCGGGAGGGACAGACAGAATGAATGACATAGGGGTCACACAGCTGGTTGAAAAAACAGACACTCCTACCTGGTTTCCTTAGCCCAGGCTGTTCCTTGCTGTTCTGTGCAGCCTCTTGATTCAGTTAGCATCTGTAGTGCACAGCTATAGCGTGTCTCCAAACTGGGCTGATACTTTTGCAGATGTAAGAGGAGAGCTGAATTTGGTTCCTGCCCTTCAAGGGCCTGCAGCCTGTGTGCTAAGAAAAAACACAGCACTGGCGTTACTTAGGACGGTATAGAAAACCAGTGTCTGCAGTGGGAAAGGACGGGGACAGTTCTCTGCAGAGGGTAAACATATACGCAAGTCTCGAGCAGGACTCCCTAGGTTCCAACTCTGATGCTGCCATCCCTGGGTGGACAGTTTGGCCACGTGACGAACTGGCCCATCTCCAAACCTCGGTTGTCTCCTCTATAAGACGGGGTGATTGTCATGCTTCCCTCAGGTTGCCAAGTGACATACATGAGACAGTACACAGGAGCCCTTGACATGGAATCCAGCAGTGTACTGAGTAGAAAGCTCTCCAGAGTTTCTGTGCTGTTACTCGGAGAAGACGACCAGGCTGGCTGTGCTGACACAGGCCTCCAGGGAGAGGGAGGAACTGGATGGACTTGGGGTGGGCGGGTCCAGATGGACAAGGAGGGAGGAGCAACAGCAAGCGATACAGAACAGACGAGGCCTGAACATGGCCTTGGGCTCTGGAGCCGTCCAGTCTACTGGGCGTGGAGTTCCAGTTCCTGCTTACACCGACTCCAGAAGCATCCACTGCCCTTTCCCTCCCTGCCTCTCCCTGGAACACCCTTTCCATCTCAGCAGCCCCTTCACTTCTCAGGGCTCCATTCTAGTGACGCCTGTGCCCCAAAGCCTCCCCAAAGCTTTCCTCAGGGTGTGTCACTGACCTTCTCTTCCTCCTCCAGCCCTGTGTCCAGAGCACAGACCCAATACCTTTCTCCTTTGCATCAGCTCAAGCCATCCATCTCCTCTGTCTGACACGCTGTCATCTACCACAGGGCCTGGACTAGGAGAAGGGTCAGGAGATGTCTGTGGAATTGAATGCAGGCTTGTAAGAGAGGAGGCTCAGCACTTCTTGGGACACCCTTCACCTGACAGCTAAGGAATCTGCCCAGAGTAGAGGGTTGAAGCCGTAGGACGGGGGTGTGGGCAGCCAGGATGCTCGGTGAGTCCTTCCAGCTCTAGCAGGCTGGGGTAGCAGGAACAGAAGCCAGTGATTCTCCCCACGTAAGTGTCTGCCAGTGCTGACAGGGACAGCTCCCTCGGCAGCTCAGAGGAGCCAGCATTTAGGGATGAAAACATTCACAAGCCTGGTTCATCCTGGATGACCAAATGCTCTGCTCCTAGACACCCAGGAAAACACAACCTTCTCTAAGAATCACTTGAGGAGCTTTTTAAAAATACTAGTACAGGGTCCCACCCAAGTCCAATTAAATTGCAATCTGGGGAAGGAGCTCAGGCATCAGTGTTCTTCGCAGGTTCCCAGGGATGTCTGATACGTAGCCTGAGCTGAGACTCCTGGGCTAGAAACCCTGCAGCAGCAGTTCAGGGTGGGCATTGAAGGAGACCCCCCTGTCCTCAGGGAGCTCAGAGTATAGATACTTATTCACACAGTAAGTATTTTTCCAAACCTATTATATATACCAGATACTGCTCTAGGTCCTTGCAGTGTTATCAGTGAACAAAACAAGGACCACTGCCCCCTTGGAGCTGGTGTTCTCATGTGAGGAGACATATAGTAAATCATACAATAATAAGGAAACAATAGTGTGTTGGGAGGTAACGGGGCTGAGGGCAAGGAGTAAGAGGAGAGCAGCGTGAGGGGGATTGGGAGCTGGAGGGGTGAGTTGCAGGCTTAAATAGGGAGGTCTGAGTAGAGCTCATTGAAAACATGACATCTGAGCAAACACTTGAAGTACAAACCATGCCTATATAGAAAGGAAGCACATTCTGGGCCAGGGAAACAGCCCTCACCAAGGCCCTGATGCAGGAGTGAACCTGGTGCATTGGAGGACAGCAGGAGGTGAGTGTGGCTGGGGCCACGTGAGCCCAGGAGAGAGGAGGAGGAGGAGGAGATGAAATCAAAGGAAACGGAGACCAGGCCACATCGTGTGACAGACACGTGAAGAGATCCCTGCACCAGTAATTCACTGTGCCAAGAGCATGCCCCTCATCATCTGTCATCCTCACAGGACCCATGAGGGCAGGTACTGGCATGCTTCTACTCTCACGAGAGGACACTGAGGCTCAGTGATGTTGGAAGTACCCTGTCCAAGGTCACACACTCATATCTGCCTGGCTCTAAAGCCCGGGCACATAATCTTCATCCATTAAAGTCTGTGATGGATGTCAAGTGGACAGGCTGCCATTAAATGCTCTGAGAACTCAGGAGAAAGGAGACTCCATGTGGCCCTCAACAGAGAGAAGAAAGCCTCAGATTCCTCAGCGTGTCCTACAGTGGCTACTTGAGTAGTTTCGGCTTAATTCCTTTATACTATGTTAAAGATTTTTTAACACAGTGGCGAAAGCCAGCTAGAGAATCGATAGTAACCATCACTCTCCAACAACAGAAAAAACAGATTAGACTAAATTACAGTTCCCCTCAGGCTTTACTATGGAAGGGGCAGAGAATGTTCTCATATCCACATATTTTCAGCACTTCAGTGAGAGTAAAACAGATCTGGGCGAGTCAATAGCAGAACAAAAGAAGGACACTGTCTAGCCAGGTGGGGTCTGAAGGAGTCTAACAGCCAAATGTGACATGTGGGTGCTGTCTGAATCCGTATTCAAACAAACCAGCTCTAAAAAGATACTTTTGAGACCATTAGGGGAATTTTATTGTGGACAAGTATTAGGTAATTCTGTGGAATTGTCATTTTTTCTTGCCCATGCTGTTGTGGTTATGTAAGAAAGCAAATACCCAGTATGCTTTGAGATGCCAACTGCTGTATGTAGGAGTGAAGTGGCAGTATCTAGAGTTAAGAGACTTAATGAGAGGAAAGAGAAAATGTGGTAGATTCTGATGGTCATTGAATCTGGGTGAGGGGCATGGGTGTGCACTGTGCTATTTTCTCTCTTGTGTATTTTTGAAATTGACCAAGAGGGTGGTGGGCATACACTGCATTTGGCATCAGGAGCCCTAGACTCAGTTCTGCTACCTGCCTAGTGATCTCCCCTCCCTCCTGGGCAAGTCATTTTAATTCTCTGACTTTTGCTTTTCTCACTTTCCAATTGGGTAGAAATAATTCCTGGTTTTCAAGGTGGTCAGAAGAATTAAGAGAAAAGAGTGAATGTACATATGAGCATGATAAAAATGCAATAGAGTACCCAAAAATCAACTCAGATATATAACCAGTGATATCTAACAAAAGTATGATATATAACCAACAATATCTAACAAAAGTATCAAAGTTACCTTTACCTAAAGAAAGTTTTGGAAATGTGGCAAAAACATTCATTCACAGTGCCAACAAGCCAGAGAATTGGCTAAGTGTTATGTGGCTGTACACATAATTCTCATTGAATTTCCTTCAATACCTGATGAGCTAATATAACTGGTAACAAGAGCAAGTGAATGCAGTAAGCTTTCAGGCAGGACATAGGCCATCTAATTCTCTCTTTAAACAAAATCATAAATTTTATTTAAAAAATAAAATTTCAGACCTCCAGAAGAGTTTCAAGAATAGCAAAATGAGGATCCATTTATCCTTCACCAACTGTTTACATTTTGCCACATTTTAAGTGCCATATATTTCTAACTCAAAGCTTAGAAATCAAAGTTGTATCAACTTTCAACTCTGCTCAGAAGGGACAGGAGAAAGGACAGGCAGAAAGGGGTTAAAAAACCCACTAAGACATGAAGAACAATGTTTCATTATGTGGCATACTTGTTTTCATATAACAAAGAGTATGGTATGGAGAAATCGAGAGAGAAAATTTTTTTTTCATTGACTGACCTAAGGAAAAACCTTCCAGATTTTTTTGGTAAACTTATTACTAAGAGGAAATACACCCTAAAATCTTGGACATGCCTCCTTTTCTGTCCAAAGTAGACAGCAGTAACATTACTCCATACACACTCCTGGACACAATGCATGGAGCAGGGATGCAGAAAGGGGAGGCCAACCGAGAGGCACTCAGGTGAAGCGGAAGTCCCGCCTGAGTCTTGGGTAGAGAAAGCCTCTCCAGCCAGATCAACTACAGGGGTCCCTCCCAGGAAACACTCACTCACACAGCCATCCACTCGACATACTCATCACACACCCTCCGTGGGTCAGGCACTGTGCCAGGCACAGCAGAACCAGAGGAAACGTACAGGAACCACTCCTGCATCTACCTGCCTCTCACGTCCTCAAGTTGTTCCCTCTCTGTCTCCTCCCCTCTTCTTCCAGCGCCACCTGTCCCAGGAAGAGTTCTACCAGGTCTTTGGCATGACCATCTCCGAGTTTGACCGGCTGGCCCTCTGGAAGAGGAATGAACTCAAGAAGCAAGCCCGGCTGTTCTAGGCAGAGGCTCTATAAATATATATGCATTTATATAAAGATATATGTAAAATCTCTATACTGAAGCTCGGTATAATCCTCTTGTGTAATGGGACACACTGCCTGCCATGAGACTTGCTTTTCTGTATCGTCAGGCAAGCCCACATCATCAAGATATTTTTATGCTCCTTACTTTCTCTTTTTTAAGTGCAATGGGGTTTGGGAAGGAATTTGTGGGGACTCCCATCCTTTTACTGGGGAGCCTTTTTATACTGAAACATCTGTCCTGACTTGAGTCCCCCAGGGTCCAACTCTCTTTCCTGAAAGAGGTGCCTGAAGGAGTCTCTCTTCTCTCTGCTTCTCGGCTCTTCCCCCAACCTCCAGGGACGATGCTGACCGTGCAGTTTTCACACTTCACTGGCCCCAGAGGGGCCCTTCTCAAGGGGGATCCACAGCGTTCTCCCCGAGTCACTGAACACCTTTGAGAGCCCTGAAGAATTTTCTTATCCCCCCCCATTAGGACCTCAGTGCTGTCTGGGGGTGATGCAGCTAGAAATGTGGGTTTCACGTCTATTCGTTACAGAAATAAACAGAAATGGATAGGGCCTTGGCCTCTCCTCGCCTCTTCAATCCTCCTATCCTTGATCCTCACCTCTCTCTAGTCCAAATCTATGACTCATGGTAGGAAAAGAAAAAGCACTTCCCTTTTCTGCATCATTGCTTCCCATGGCCCCGTGCCTGGCCCCTACGTGAAGAACCAGAGGGAGAAAGTGGGAGCCAGGAGCAGGAGACAGAGCGGGATGCCTGTTAGTGCCGGGGCTGCAGGACCCCTGGGACCCTCCCTCATTGCTCCCAGAACCTCCGGACCTTCCCCCTTAGGAGGAGAGGCCCATTTTCGCAGCCTGTATTTTTCAGCCTTACTACAATCTATGTGCCTGACAACTCGCCACAGGGCTAATGTTCCCACCACGGCTCCAACCGAACAACTAGACAGACAACCTCTAACACACACCTCCAAAGGTAATCCAGACCACGTCCTAAAGAAAGCTTCCTGGCCTATGCTGTCTGGTCTCTGGGTTGGCAGAGCAACCCAACCATACCCCCACCAGTCCTTGGCTCCCACTGCAAAGTTGGCCATGCTTCATGGGGGAAACTTTTGAAGAATGACTGCTTATGAGATTCCAAAATGGAGCACTGGCCAACGTCGCTCACAGTCATCCTGATTTCCCCAGTGGCTGCCTTTCCTGCCTCCTTGCCTTCTGGAACAGGGATGAAAGCTTAACCATCTCTCCTCCCCTCCCCAAATCTGTAACCATGAGTTGGTGATGGTAAGATCTGTTCCTGGAGATGGCTTGAGTCAGACCACGAAGGAAGGATGAAGAAGTGGAAATGACAGTTATGACTCTCAAGAGGTTATGTGTTGTGGCAAATGTAGGACTGACTTCAGCAAACCCTCACTGAGCACCTGCTGATGCTGAGCACCTGCTGTATACTGAGCACTTACTGTGGGAGGGCAATGGGAATACTAGAATGATCAACCTGGGGCCCAATCTCAGGGGCATGCCTACTAAAAATGGGTGTCATAAGGCATGTACTCAAACATGATGGATGTGAGGCAGAAAGTGATAGGAGACAGCATTAGAAAGTGTATGTGATGTTACTAAGAAAGCAGATGCAGCTGGGGCAGACCAAGGACAGCTTTCTGCAAGAGACTGCATCTAAGTGAAGTTGAGGAAGGTGAAGGAGACCGAAGGGAGGAGACTGTAACCTGAAAGGGTGAAAGGATGAAGGGCCAGAAGGGAGGTCTAATATACTCTCATTTAGAACGTCCACCCTTTCTGCATCTTCTCTTTTTGGCCAATGTCTCAACTGCCCTGACCCTTTTAGAAAAGACCCCAGCCAGACACAATCATTGAAACTGCCTCATTATTGCTGGTTGAGAACTTGGAGAGATTGAAGGGCTTTTGTTATTGTTGTTGAATATCTTTGTTTCCCATAAATGCACATAATTTCAACCCAGACTTGTGTCCTTCTGTTGTTTCTCATGTGAGTGGAAATGAGTGACATGGGGAGAGGCTGAACCATGCACATTTTTCAAAATAAAACTATCAGAGAGAAGCCCTCTCTTGGTCTCAGTTTCTCCTTTGATAAGAAAGTCTGACCAGGTAAGCATTACCCAAACTGTTTCCTGCAGAATGCAGGGTCCTAGAGGATGGAAGAGGTTGTTGCAATAATGAATAGTGTTCTATGATAAAAAAAAATAATGGTAGTAAGACCCAGGTGAGCTGACGATTTCCAAAAGGTAGTAAACCTAGAGATGGGGAAGCACAGTATCAGAGTTCTCATCCTCAGTAAGCCAGAAACCACCCACCCCTACACCTGACTTCATCTGAATCAGTGTTGCAGTTACTGACAAACACAAGAGGAGATCAAGAGTAGAACATGAAGTTCACTTCCCTACACATATGCATCAAAAATACATCTAAATGTTGAACAGTTCTCAAAGGAGACCGACTGAAAACTGGCAGAAGAGCTCTTATACAACCAAAGCTGCAAGAAAGATCTCCATACAACCAGGTAGGACAAAAAAGAAAAATAAGGCATCAGGAAGGGGCCAGCACCCCTGGGGGGTACTTATGAAAGAGGAAAGGTTCTCTCACCCTGGAAACCACCTTTGCCAGCTGGGAAGTCTACCAGAACAGACAGGGAGCTGAAGGGGCCTGGTCTCTGCTTGCAAGGAGTGTGTGTCTGCTGGTTTGCTAGCAGTCAGGGAAAGAGGGACCAGCACTTGATGGCCACCATGACCTCACACTGTCAACCCAAAATGCCATCTGGGCAGGGCTGCTAGTATGCACAGCAGCTAGGTGCTGAAGCCTGGCTTTGAGCAGATGGCTCCTGGGAGAGGACTCAGTCCAGCTGTGCAGAGATTACCTGGAGTGTGGTCTGGGCCTCCACTGTCAGTGCCTGCCACAGGGGCACAGTCCACCATAAGACCCCCACTGTCAGCATGCTTACAGAGGAAAGCAGCTCCAGTGGTGGTAGACTTTGTGAGCCCGGGCACGACAGTGGTGAGACTGACGTCAGAGCCAACTATCAGGGCTGCCATTTCGAGGAGTGGGCCCGAGAGCAAGTCCAGCATCACCTGCGCTGTGCTGGTGGGCACTAGATGGCATGACCACAGTCACACCACCCCCCAGTAGACCCTGGAGAGGAGAACGCAGCTGTTCCTTTTCCAGTGGGAGCAATCCAGTCCTGCCTACCTCACACCACAGCTTGGAGTCATATCTGGGGTAGACAAGCCCTGGGAGAGTCCTATCACCGAGACAGCCCAGGTGCTAAACGGCAGCACAACCACTTCAATTCCTGCAGCCACAATGCCCTGGCCCCCAGTACCTGCCTAACACTAGGTCTCAGAAAACCACAATGGAGAAAGGAACATGGCCTTGGGCTGCTCCTAGGCAAAACCAAGGACACCTGCACAGGTGGTGCGGAGATTCTCTGTGACAGCATGGGCCTCACTTGCTTCAGCACTCAAATCCTTTGGGAAAGAGCATGCACTTAAGGGCAGGCAGCCTTACTGAACCCAATCATCAGAGCTTCTACTTCAACAACAGGAGAGCAGACTCCAGCCCCGACAGGGCTGTGACAGCCACAGAACTAAGCAGAGGTCTCCCCACACTCTCCAGTGCACACACTAGTTACCATAACACCAATCACACCCACTATCAAAGGAATAATTTCCACTCCGAAAAAGACATGGCTGGCATTCGTACCAAAAATAATGGACTCACACAGTCCACACAGGGACACTTCCACCTTAAAACAGTCCTTTAAGACCACAGTAGATAACTGTTTTTCCTAAATTCACAAACATAAATTTAAGTAAAGTGAAAAAGAGGAAATATTCCCAATTAAAAGAGCAAGAGACAGACCCACCAAGAAAAAAGAAGACTCAAATCAATAAAATTAGAAATGAAAAAGAAGTTACAACAAAGAAATACAAAGGATCATAAGAGACTACTATGAGCAACTACATGCCAATAAAATGGACAACTTGGAAGAAGAAATGGACAAATTCTTAGAACCAAACCAAGAAGAAATAGAAAATATGAACAGACCAATCACAAGCACAAAAATCAAAACTGTAACCAAAAATCTTCAACAAACAAAAGCCAAGGGCTAGATGGCTTCACAGGTGAATTCTACCAAATGTTTAGAGAAGAGCTAACATCAATATGCCAGCAAATTTGGAAAACTCAGCAGTGGCCACAGGACTGGAAAAGGTCAGTTTTCATTCCAATCCCAAAGAACGGCAATGCCAAAGAATGCTCAAACTACCGCACAATTGCACTCATCTCACACGCTAGTAAAGTAATACTTAAAATTCTCCAAGCCAGGCTTCAGCAATATGTGAACCGTGAACTTCCTGATGTTCAAGCTGGTTTCAGAAAAGGCAGAGGAACCAGAGATCAAATTGCCAACATCTGCTGGATCATGGAAAAAGCAAGAGAGTTCCAGAAATACATCTATTTCTGTTTTACTGACTATGCCAAAGCCTTTGACTGTGTGGATCACAATAAACTGTGGAAAATTCTGAAAGAGATGGGAATACCAGACCACCTGATCTTCCTCTTGAGAAATCTGTATGCAGGTCAGGAAGCAACAGTGAGAACTGGACATGGAACAACAGACTGGTTCCAAATAGGAAAAGGAGTACGTCAAGGCTGTATATTGTCACCCTGTTTATTTAACTTATATGCAGAGTACATCATGAGAAACGCTGGACTGGAAGAAACACAAGCTGGAATCAAGATTGCCGGGAGAAATATCAATAACCTCAGTTATGCAGATGACACCACCCTTATGGCAGAAAGTGAAGAGGAACTAAAAGCCTCTTGATGAAAGTGAAAGTGGAGAGTGAAAAAGTTGGCTTAAAGCTCAACATTCAGAAAACGAAGATCATGACATCCGGTCCCATCACTTCATGGGAAATAGATGGGGAAACAGTGTCAGACTTTATTTTGGGGGGCTCCAAAATCACTGCAGATGGTGACTGCATTCATGAAATTAAAAGATGCTTACTCCTTGGAAGGAAAGCTATGACCAACCTAGATAGCATATTCAAAAGCAGAGACATTACTTTGCCAAAAAAGGTTCGTCTAGTCAAGGCTATGGTTTTTCCTGTGGTCATGTATGGGTGTGAGAGTTGGACTGTGAAGAAGGCTGAGTGCCGAAGAATTGATGCTTTTGAACTGTGGTGTTGGACAAGACTCTTGAGAGTCCCTTGGACTACAAGGAGATCCAACCAGTCCATTCTAAAGGAGATCAGCCCTGGGATTTCTTTGGAAGGAATGATGCTAAAGCTGAAACTCCAATACTTTGGCCACCTCATGCAAAGAGTTGACTCATTGAAAAAGACTCTGATGCTGGGAGGGATTGGGGGCAAGAGGAGAAGGGGACGACAGAGGATGAGATGCCTGAATGGCATCACTGACTCGATGGACATGAGTCTGAGTGAACTCCGGGAGTTGCTGATGGACAGGGAGCCCTGGTGTGCTGCGATTCATGGGGTCGCAAAGAGTGGGACACGACTGAGTGACTGATCTGATCTGATCTGAACATCTATCCTGATCAAACTCTTCCAGAAAAGTGCAGATGAAGGAAAACTCCCAAATTCATTCTACGAGGCCAACATCACCCTGATACCAAAACCAGACAAAGATGCCACAAAAAAAAGAAAATTATAGATTAATATCACTGATGAACATAGATGCAAAGATCCTTAACAAAATTCTAGCAAACAGAATCCAACAACACATTAAAAAGATCATATATTATGATCAAGTCAGCTTTATCCAAGGGATGCAAAGATTCTTCAATATATGCAAATCAACCAATGTGATACACCATATTAACAAACTGAAAGATAAAAACCATATGATCATCTTAGTAGATGCAAAGAAAGCCTTTGACAAAATTCTATACTCATTCATAATAAAAACTCTCCAGAAAGCAGGCATAGAAGGAACAAAGCTCAACATAATAAAGGCCATATACGACAAACTCACAGCAAACATTATCCTCAATAGTGAAAAACTGAAAGCATTTCCTCTAAAATCAGGAACAAGACAAGGGTGCCCACTCTTACCACTATTATTCAACATAGTTTTGGAAGTCCTAGCTATAGCAATCATAGAAGATAATGAAATTAAAGGAATCCAGATTGGAAAAGGAGTATAACTCACTGTTTGCAGATGATATGATTCTCTACATAGAAAACTCTAAAGATGCCACTAGAAAATTACTAGAGCTAATCAATGAATAAAGTCCCAGAATATAAAAGTAATACGCAGAAATCTCTTGCATTCCTATGTACTAACAATGAAAAATCAGAAAGAAATTAAGGAATCAATCCCATTCATCATTGCAACAAAAAAGAATAAAATACTTAGGAATGCTGCTGCTGCTGCTAATTCGCTTCAGCCGTGTTAGGAATAAATTTACCTAAAGAGACAAAAGACCTGTGTGCAGACAACTGTAAGACACTGATGAAAGAAAGACAACACAGAGATGAAGTGATACACCATGTTCTTGGATAAGAAGAATTAATATGGTAAAAATGACTATACTACCCAAAGCAATCTATACATTCAATGCAATCCCTCTCAAACTACCAACAGTATTTTTCACAGAACTAGAACAAATAATTTCACAATTTGTATGGAAACACAAAAGACCACAAATAGCCAAAGCAATCTTGAGAAAGAAGAATGGAACTGGAGGAATAAACCTGCCTGACTTCAGACTATACTACCAAGTTACAGTCATTAATACTAGCACAAAAACAGAAATACAGCCTAATGGAACAATATAGAAAGTCTGGAGATAAATCCACACACCTGTGGATTTGACAAAGGTCAAATCTTTGACAAAGGAGGCAAAAATATACAGTGGAGAAAAGAATCTTTTCAACAAGTGGGGCTGGGAAAACTGGTTAACCATATGTAAAAGAATGAAAATAAAACACTTCTAACACCATACACAAAAATAAACTCAAAGTGGATTAGAGACCTAAATGTAAGACCAGAAACTGTAGAACTCTTAGAGGAAAACATATGCAGAACACTGACATAAATCAGAGCAAGATCCTTTATGAATGGAAATAAAAACAAAAATAAACAAGTGGGACTTATTTAAAATAATATAAATTTAAAAGCTCTTGCATAATGAAGGAAACTATAAGCAAGCTGAAAAGACAACCCTCAGAATGAGAGAAAATAACAGCAAGTGAAGCAACTGACAAAGAATTAATCTCCAAAATATACAAGCAACTCATGCAGCTCAAAACCAGAAAAACAAACAACCCAATCAAAAAACGGGCAGAAGACTTCCACAGGCATTTATCCAAAGAATACATACAGATGGCTAGTAAACACATGAAAAGATGCTCAACATTGCTCATTATTAGAGAAATGCAAATCAAAATTACAATGAGGTATCATCTCACACCAGTTGAAATGGCAATCATCAAAAAGTCTACAAACAACAAATGCTAGAGAGAGTATGGAGGAAAGGGAACTCTCTTACACTGACAGTGGGAATGCAAACTGATACAACCACTATGGAGAACAGTATGGAGATTCCTTAAAAAACTAGGAATAAAACTCCCATATGACCCAGCAATCCTACTACTGGGCATATGCACTGAGGAAACCATAACTGAAAAAGACACATGTACCTCAATGTTCACTGCAGTACTGTTTACAATAGCTAGGACATGGAAGCAACGTAGATGTCCATCAGCAGATGGATAAATAAGGAAGTTGTGGTGCATATACATAATGGAATACAACTCAACTATAACAGATTTGAGTCAGTTCTAATGAGGTGGATGAACCTAGAGCCTATTATACAGAGTGAAGTAAGTCAGAAAGAGAAAGACCAATATCATATATTAACACATATATAAGAGGTGGCAAGAATACACAGAAGAACTGTACAAAAAAGATCTTCACGACCCAGATAATCACGATGGTGTGATCACTGACCTAGAGCCAGACATCCTGGAATGTGAAGTCCAGTGGGCCTTAGAAAGCATCACTACAAACAAAGCTAGTGGAGGTGATGGAATTACAGTTGAGCTATTTCAAATCCTAAAAGATGATGCTGAGGAAGTGCTGCACTCAACATGCCAGCAAATTTGGAAATCTCAGCAGTGGTCATAGGACTGAAAAAGGTCAGTTTTCATTCCAATCCCAAAGAAAGGCAATGCCAAAGAATGCTCAAACTACCGCACAATTGCACTCATCTCACACGCTAGTAAAGTAATGCTCAAAATTCTCCAAGCCAGGCTTCAGCAATACGTGAACTGTGAACTTCCTGATGTTCAAGCTGGTTTTAGAAAAGGCAGAGGAACCAGAGATCAAATTGCCAACATCTGCTGGATCATGGAAAAAGCAAGAGAGTTCCAGAAAAACATCTATTTCTGCTTTATTGACTATGCCAAAGCCTTTGACTGTGTGGATCACAATAAACTGCGGAAAATTCTGAAAGAGATGGGAATACCAGACCACCTGATCTTCCTCTTGAGAAATCTGTATGCAGGTCAGGAAGCAACAGTGAGAACTGGACATGGAACAACAGACTGGTTCCAAATAGGAAAAGGAGTACGTCAAGGCTGTATATTGTCACCCTGTTTATTTAACTTATATGCAGAGTACATCATGAGAAACGCTGGACTGGAAGAAACACAAGCTGGAATCAAGATTGCCGGGAGAAATATCAATAACCTCAGATATGCAGATGACACCACCCTTATGGCAGAAAGTGAAGAGGAACTAAAAGCCTCTTGATGAAAGTGAAAGTGGAGAGTGAAAAAGTTGGCTTAAAGCTCAACATTCAGAAAACGAAGATCATGACATCCGGTCCCATCACTTCATGGGAAATAGATGGGGAAACAGTGTCAGACTTTATTTTGGGGGGCTCCAAAATCACTGCAGATGGTGACTGCATTCATGAAATTAAAAGACGCTTACTCCTTGGAAGGAAAGTTATGACCAACCTAGATAGCATATTCAAAAGCAGAGACATTTCTTTGCCAACAAAGGTCCGTCTAGTCAAGGCTATGGTTTTTCCTGTGGTCATGTATGGATGTGAGAGTTGGACTTTGCAGAAGGCTGAGCGCCGAAGAATTGATGCTTTTGAACTGTGGTGTTGGAGAAGACTCTTGAGAGTCCCTTGGACTGCAAGGAGATCCAACCAGTCCATCCTGAAGGAGATCAGCCCTGGGATTTCTTTGGAAGGAATGATGCTAAAGCTGAAACTCCAGTACTTTGGCCACCTCATGCGAAGAGCTGACTCATTGAAAAAGACTCTGATGCTGGGAGGGATTGGGGGCAGGAGGAGAAGGGGACTCCAGAGGATGAGATGGCTGGATGGCATCACTGACTCGATGGACTTGAGTCTGAGTGAACTCCAGGAGTTGGTGATGGACAGGGAGGCCTGGCGTGCTGCGATTCATGGGGTCACGAAGAGTTGGACACGACTGAGCAACTGAACTGAACTGAAGGGAATCTAAAAAGATAGTACCAAAGATCCTACGTGCAGGGCAGCAAAGGAGACACAGACATAAAGAACAGACTTTTGGACACAGTGGGAGAAAGAAAGGGGTGGGATGATTTGAGAAAATAGCATTAAAACATATACATTACCATATATAAAACAGATAACCAGTGGGAGTTTGATGTATGATGCAGAGAACCCAAAGCCAGTGCTCTATGACAACCTGGAGGGATAGGGTAGGCAGGAAGGTGGGAGGAGGGTTCAGGAGGGAGGGGTCACATGTATGCCTATGGCCAATTCATGCTGATGTATGGCAGAGGCCATTGTTATATTGCAAAGTAATTATCCTCCAATTAAAATAAATTAATTAATTAAAAACAAAAAGAACAAGAAAAATCACTTGAAACAACAAAACAATAAAACAGACCTCTCCAGTCAACTAGATCCCAAGTTCAAGAAGGAGGCAATAAAAATGCTAAAGGAATTAAGAAAGATTATCAACAGAAATGCATATTACTGTAACAATGAACTAGAAACTATAAAGAGGAACCAATCAAAACCAGACAACTGAATTGCCAAGATAAACACTAAGCTAAAAGCAATGAATAAGACAAAGATACCATGAAAAAAGAAAATCACTGGCCAATATCACTGATAACATAGATGCAAAAATCCTCAACAAAATAATAGCAAGCCAAATCCAACAATACATTAAAAGGATCCTACACCATGATCAACTGGGATTTCTCCCAGGGATGCAGGGATTTTTCAATCCACAAATCAATCAGTGTGATACACTTCAAAAAAAATTGAAGAATAATCATATCATCATCTCAATAGATGCAGAAAAACCTTTTAACATATAACAGGAACTCTCCAGAAAGTAGACTTACAGGGAATATACCACAACATAATCACAAGCTGGAATCAAGATTGCTGGAAGAAATATCAATAACCTCAGATATGCAGATGATACCACCCTAATGGCAGGAAAACACAGAGGAACCAAAGAGCGTCTTGATGAAGGTGAAAGAGGAGAGTGAAAAGCTGGTTTAAAATTCAACATTCAAAAAACTAAGATTATGGCATCCCGTCCCATCATTTCATGGCAAATAGATGGGGAAACAATGGAAAAAGTGGCAGATTTTATTTTCTTGGACTCCAAAATCACTGCGGATGGTGACGGCAGCCGTGAAATTAAAAGATGCTTGACCCTTTGAAGAAAAGCTATGACAAACCTAGACAGCATATTAAAAAGCAGAGACATCACTTTGCCAATAAAGGCAAAGCTATGGTTAGATCCCAAGTCTGTATAGTCCAACCTATGGTTTTTCCAGTAGTCATGTACAGATGTAAGAGTTGGACCATAAAGAAGGCTGAGTGCCAAAGAATTGATGCTTTTGAACTGTGGTGCTGGAGAAAAACTCTTGAGACTCTCTGACAGCAAGGAGATCAAACCATAGAAATGGAACGGAAATCAACCCTGAATATTCATTGGAAGGACTGATGCTGAAGCTGAAACTCCAATACTTTTGTCACCTGATATGAAGAGCCGATGCACTGGAAAAGACCCTGATGCTGGGAAAGATTTAGGGCAGGAGAAGGGAGTGACAGAGGATGAGATGGTTGGATGGCATCATCGACTCAATGAACATAAGTTGGAGCAAACTCTGGGAGACAGTAAAGGATAGGGAAGCCTGGAGTGCTGTAGTCCATGGGGTCACAAAGAGTTCTACGTGACTTTGCAAATAAACAACAACATATATGTCATATACAACAACCTACAGTTAACATAATACTCAACAGCAAAAAGCTGCAAGCATTTCCTCTAAGACAAGGATGCCCACTCTTACCACTTTTATTCAACATAGTTTTGGAAGTCCTAGCCACAGCAATCAGAAAAGAAAAAAATCAAAAGGAATTCAAATTGCAAAAGAAGTTAAACTGTCACTGTCTGTACATGGCATACTATGCACAGAAAATTCCAGTGATGTTACCAGAAAACTACAGGAGCTCATCAATGAGTTTGGTAAAACTGCAGGTTACAAAATTAATACACAGAAATCTGTTACACTTCTATACACTAGCAATGAAAGATGAGAAAGAAATTAAGGAAACAATCCCATTTATCACCACCTCAAAAAGAATACCTAGAAATAAATCTACCTAAGGAAATGAAAGACCTTCGTACTATAAGACACTGATGACAGAAATCAAAGACACAAACAGATGGAAAGATATACCATGTTCTTAGATTGGAAGAATCAATACTGTCAAAATGACTGTACTATCCAAGGCAATCTCAGATTCAATGTCATCCCTATCAAATTACCAATGGCATTTTTTACAGAACTAGAAAAATTTTTAATTTATATGGAGACACAAAAGACCCTCAATAGCCAATGTAATCTTGAGAAAGGAAAATAGAGCGGGAGGAATCAGGTGCCTGGACTTCAGACTATACTACAAAGCTACAGTAACCCAAACAGTATGGTACTGGTACCAAAAAACCCCACAGAAATATAAATCAATGGAACAGGACAGAAAGCCCAAAAATAAACCATGCATACCTGGTCAATTAATCCACAACAAAGGAAGCAAGACTATACAATGGAGGAAAGATAGTCTCTTCAATAAATGGTGCTGGGAAAACTGGACAGCTCCATGGGAAAAATAAATAAATAAATAATCACAATACTCTTCAGTATCATACAGAAAAAATAAATTCAAAGTAGACTGAAGACCTAAATGTAAGACTGGACAGTATAAAACTCTTAGAAGAAAATATAGGCAAATTCTCACTGACAAAAATTGCAGCACTATCTTTTTCAATCCATCTCCAAGACTAATGGAAATAAAAACAAAAACAACTGGGACCTAATTAAACTCAAAAGCTTTTGCAGAGCAAAGGAAACCATAAACAAAACAAAAAGACAACTCACAGAATGGGAGAAAATATTTGCAAATAGTGTGACCAACAAAGGATTAGTCTCCAAAATTTACAAACTGCTCATGAGGCTTTAACAGCATAAAAACAACCCAATCAAAAAAATGGGCAGAAGATCTAAACAGGCATTTCTCTAAAGAAGAAAGACAGATGGCCAAGAGACACATGAAAAGATGTTCAACATCACTATTTAGTAGAGAAATTCAAATCAAAACTACAAGATACCACCTAACCCCAGTCAGAAGGGCCATCATCAAAAAATCTATAAATAATAAACACTGGAGAGAGCATGGAGAAGATGGAACCCTCTTACACTGTTGCTGCAAATGTTAATTGGCACAGTCACGATAGAGAACAGTATGGAGGTTCCTTAAAAACTAAATGTAGAATTACCATATGATCCTGCAATCCCACTCCTGGGCATATATCCAGAGAAAACCATAATTCAAAAAAAGCACATGCACCCAGTGTTCACTGCAGCACCATTTACAATAGTTAGAGACATGAGGCAACCTAAATGTCCGTAGACAGAGGAATGGATAAAAAAGATGTGGTACATAAACACAATGGAATATTACTCGGTCATAAAAAAGAATGAAATGTTGCCCATTGTAGCAACACAGAGGGACCTAGAGAATATCACAACATGTGAAGGAACTCAAAGACAAATATTATATCACTTATATATGAAATATAAAAAATAATACACATGAATCTATCTACAGAACAGAAACAGACTCACAAATATAATTTTAAAAAACACCTAAGCTTATCAAAAGGGAAAGGGAGTTGGGGGAAAAATAGTAGTTTGGGATTAATAGATACATATTTTATATAAAATAGATAAGGAACAAAGATTTACTGTATGACACAGGGAACAACTTTAATACCTTGTAATAACCAATAATGAAAATCTGAATAAAAAATAATATATATAATTGAATAACTTTGCTATACACCCAAAACACAATATTGTAAACCAACTATACTTCAATTTAATAATCATAGTAATAGTTCCTCATTATTAAGTACCAAGAGTGTGCCAAGTTCTTTTTTATTACTAAACTTTTTACTTTGTATTGCAGTATAGCTGATGAAATGTGCCAAGTTCTATGCTAAGGACTTTCCGCCCATCATCTCATTTAAGCCTCTGTTAACAACCCAAGAGGTATCATTATTCTTACCTGCATCTCATAGAGGAGGAAGCAGCGTTAAAGAGGATGCTTAATAACTGTGGTGGTGCCAGGAGCCAATTCCTACCTCTCTGACTGAAGAAATCAGTTCAACCACTCTTATCAGGTAGGATGCTTTCAGTTGCAAGTAAAGAGTACCTTCTTAGGGATGTCCCTGATGGTCCAGTGGTTAAGAATCCACCCTGCAATGCAGGGGATGCAGGTTTGATCCCTGATTGGGGAAGTAAGATCCCATATGCCTCAGAACAACTAAGCCTGAGTGCCGCAAGCACTGAACCCACATGCTCGAAAGCCCACACCCCAGAACCAGAGAATCTGTGCACCACAACAAAAGATCCCCCGATGATACAATGAAGATCCTGCATGCTGCAACTAAGAACTGATGCAGCTAAATAAATAAATACGTATTTTTTTAAAAGTACCTTCTTAAAAGTGGCTTTAACGATGAGAACACATTACCTTGCCAACTAGAAAGAGGTCCCAGGTGCAGGGCTAGTCGATTCAGCAGCTCAGTGATACTGCTGGGCGCCCAGATTCTTGGCATTGCTCCGTTCCACCATCCTCAGGTGTGATTCCTCAGGTTTAGAAGAGGCTGCTGTGGTGCCAGGCATTGTGTCCTCCCACAATCACACTGAGAAACAGGACAGAAATTTCCCTCTGTGTGTCTCTCTTAAGCAGACAAACCTTCCCAGAAGTCCTCAGTAGGCTTCTCTGCAGGCTCTGCTGGCAGAGCTACAAAACAGGCCCATGCCCTTGAAGCAAAAACAGCTGCTATCTGTTTTTTGCATTTCAGACTCAATAGTGGGAGGCTGATGCCCTGCTGGTAAAGAAGAAAGACAGGGCAGATGGGGAATGGCCTCTGGGTTAAGCAATCACACGGTTTCAACCACAGTCACTCTCTCCCCTCAGAGAATCACAATGCACCTTACAAGAAGTTCTATGAAGTTCTTTTTGTGACATAAGTAAGAAACGTTACTTTATTATATCCATTCTAAGATATAAACTTTTTTTCACATTTTGATGTCTATGATGATGAAATGTGGCTTAAAAGGAGCTCCTTTCCTGACTTCTCATTCTATGATTCCTCCAAGTATCACCCCCATCACAGCCCCTTGAGACAGGTGGCTAAAATGTATAAAAGGAAACTCAAGAATGTTTCCTTGCCCCCTGGCTACACACACACTCAGAAAGTATTTGCTTCTGGAGCATCTGCTGTGAGGCAGGAGCACTAAGGACGCAACTGTGTACAAGTCCGGGGTGAGCTCTCATGCAGCTCTAGTCTTAAAGAGGAAACAAGACTGTAAACAAGTGAACAGAAAAAGGGAAGAAGACAGGAGCAGTGCTCTGACTGAAGGATGACAACGAAGTGCCCAAGGGAAAAGCGGGGATGGTAGCGTTTTAGGCACAGAGAGCAGTGTATGTAAAGGCACTGAGGTGACTAAGAGCTTGATGTATGTAGAACTAAAATACAAGGGAGAGACGCAAAGGAAGGGGAGCTGGGGGGCAGGCAGAGACCAGAATATGCAACGGGCCTGGAAGGACACCTCTAAGTCACGCAGGCTACGTGAAGATCGTCTGGCTTGCACTGTGGCTGTACCTACCAGAAGCAGGCAGAAATGTTCTAAGTCTAGCTACTCAAAGTGTGGTCTCCAACCAGCAGCACTGGAGTCACCAGGGAGCTTGTGACAAATGCAGAATCTCAGGCTCCACTCCAACCTACTCAATCCAAACCCATATTTTAATAAGACCGCCGGGTGCGTCACACACACAGTGAAGTTTGAGAAGTGCTGCTTTAAACCATCCTTCTATTTTGGAGAGGGATGGCAACATTTTGTGTCTGACCTCCTGAAGTTCTAGAAGGGAGCCCTTTCCCTGTGCACATGACTTCTCTGGACACTGGAGGGCAACCTTACATTAATAAAGCAGAACTCAAAATAGGGGCCACAGAAATCACAGAAGGTTAGAGCTTAAAGACAAGGCAATGGCTGCATTTTGCAGCCACAGAGACAGGCCCATTGAGCATTGAGCAGAACAAGACAAGCCGCCAGCTCTCCTGCGCCCAGAGCTGTTCGTCCTCACGAGGCACCTGGTGCGGAAACCCGAGGACCGGCTGTGGATGGTGTCAGCAGCTGCAGCTGGCCACTGAACAGAGCCAAATGTGGAGAAGAAGGGCTTGGAATTCAAGGGCAACAAAGCCCTGCTAAAATTCACAGCAATTATGAAGTGAGTTTGCAGAGTTACGCCAACTCTGTTAATGCCCCATGTGTAATTAAATTTTAAATACTTCATTCCACATCAGATGTCAAGTTGCTAAAACTCTTGATCACATAGTGATAAACATCTGCTTTTACGTACAGAGCTGTGAGCCACTGCCAAGCTATTCAGAAGCCCTAGAGCAAGACTAAATAAATAAAATCCAGAAGCCGTGACGACTAGGGCTGGCCTCTATCACCCAAGCATCCACATGCCTCTTCACCTGGCCTCTGATGTGATTTTTGGCACAGGAGCACAGGCAGAAAAACCAAAGGCCTGCAGTCGCGCCTGTGTCCTTGCGGTAAATGAGGGCCAAATGTACAGATGAATCAGGTCAAAAATTAAGGTCACATCTATGCCCATGTCCAGAAGTGTTTCCTCCTTGGGGGAAACTGTCCTAGTGTTTCCCAAATTTTAGTCACTCAAACACCACCTCCACAATTTTCATCATTTATTAATATTTACTTAATGCTATTTATGTGATACTTTTCTTTCAATTGATTCATTCCTGACTTTTCTATTTATCAGTATCAAATAAGGACCAACTTTATGCTTTTAATACAAATTCAGATCAATTCATAACTCTCCAAATATGTTGGCCTGAGTCACATCTAAACCTACCTTACATATTCACCACGAGCCTGAATTCCACACTTTGCAAATTATTGTTCCCTTTGACATAAGTGAGAGCAGAGGAAAGACATGTATCCCCTCAGTCTCTTCATGATGACTGTTCTCTAGGAAACCAAAGGAAAAAAAAATCTGAAGATGCTTCAGGGACAAGAAAACACAAGTACTCTGACAATCAAGCAGGGCCGAGTTAACCCCACCCCACCTCAGGGAGCCAAAACTCGCATATTCCACAAGCCTGTTCCCAGGACATCATGTCCAAGAACTTCCTGTTTGCTACGGTTTTCACTGGACCCATCCCTCTCTCTGCTGCTCTGCGTTGTGAAGACTTGCCTACTTGGGCACCACTGTGACCTGTGGCTGGAACATGACAGCACCACGGCTAGACTCAGCCTCCCTGAGTACGAACCTCAGCCTGTCCATTTACCTGGAGGGTTATGGGCTCAAGTGTATCCCCCCCAAATTTTTATGTTGAAGCCCTAACCCCCAGTTCCCTAGAACGTGGGTGTATTTGAGATACAGCCTTGAAAGAGGTGACAAGTCAAAATGAGGAAGGAGGATGGGCCCGATTCCAATCTGACTGGTGTCCTTATAAGAAGAGGAGATTAGGACAGAGGGAGAGATGCCAGGAATGTAGGTACACAGAGGAAAGACCATGTGATGAGGCAGCAGGAGGGTCACCACCTGCAAGCCAAGGGGAGAAGCCTCAGAGGAGAGTAACTGCTGACACCTGGCTTGGGGACTTCCAGCCTCCAGAACCAGAAGAAAATAAATTTCCATTGTTTAAGCCACCCAGCCTGTGGTATTTTGTTACAACAACAATAGCAAACTAATACACCACATGAAATGAGACTTTCAAGACAGGAGGAACAGCACTTATTTCATTAGATGGTAAGGACTGAATGATGTGCTTCAGGCACAGTACCTGGCTGCAAGGGCGGCGGAGGGGGTTTCTCAGCATCTCCCTCATTCTTAGATCAGGTGCGTTACCCTTACCTGAATTCCCACCAGCAAAGGTGTGCAGACCTCGAGCCTTGGGGCCTTCTTTGCCACAGATTGAGACACCACCGGAAGATGAAAACTGAACAGAGGAGGGTGGAGTCAGGAGATGGAAAGAAAGTAGCAACCGCTTTGTGTTCTTGAATCTGAGCTTATCCAACTTCACCTTTCAAATCCCCAGTTACCTTCTGAGTTAATAATTTATTAATTCCTTTTCTGGTTTTAGCTGGTTTGAGTTGTTATTATATCACTTGCATCAAAGGAGTTGTGACAAACACACTGACTCCCAGAGTGAATTAATAACGTCAGCTTTGCCGTGTTAGGGAAATCACGCGATCCCAGTTTCAGTAGTGCCTATATCGGTTCCTGCAGGAACAAGAGATAGGCCATGTGACTCACTAGGGAAGCACTTGTGAGGAGTCAAAACGTGCCTCAGTCATGAAAAGTGCTTGTAGGACCTGGACCAAAGGCCTTCTTGCTCCCAAAGCCCTCCTTTGGATAAAGACTTTATTGTCATACAAAAGAAATGTGCCCAAGACTCAGGTCTTGCCTATTTGAATCAGGAGAAAGCAATCTGTCCTTCTGACAAAGTAACAGCACTATTTAATTTTTAAAAACATAACTACAAATTGCTACCCCTTCTCAGATTCTGTGGGTAACAGGAGCTGAAAGCGCCATAGTCCTCGTATCCGAGGGTATCAGGTGTCCCCACAGGGAAGGAGGAAGCTGGCAGAATTTACCCCATTTCCAATGGTCTGGCTTACACAAAACTCCCTGCAGGGGGCAGCCTGGATGTGCGGCTGAGAGTTCAGTGTTCCTTAATATTTCCATAAGCGTCTGACAATGTCTCCAGAGGAAATGCACGTTGATTACAATAACTTGTACTTTTACACTAAGCACTTTACAAACTTCACTTAATCCTCTGGGTACTACTTTCATCCTCATTTTACAGATGAGGAAACAGCCCTTAATACATAATTCATTCAAGGTTTCACAGCTGTATGTCACAGAAGTCTAAAGCCCTTGGCACCACTCCCCAATTCTGCCTCTGAGATCTTTTGTGATTCCAGGCAAGCTTTCTTCCCCTTTTGGCTTCAATCCTCATTGGACAAACAAAGGGACCAGCCTGGCTAAAGTCCTGGGCTCCTCTCAGCTCTAAAGTTCTTCTAGTTCCAAGGTTTAGAAATTCACTTTGCACTTTGCACTCTGTACCCTGGCATCAGCCTGCATGCTAGAGATGAAGAGGGAAAAGGCAGTGCACCCTTTCAAAAGAGAGCTAGTCCCTGCTGCAGGGTTAAAGGATGGGCATCACCTTGGCCCCCAGGTAGAGGCACCAGCTGGACAGACTCTCTAGAAGTCTTCATGGGCCCACAGTTTTTCTCAGGGTTCCTGTATGCCACTTTTAAGCCCACAGGGGTATTTTAGTTGGCCCCTCCAATGTTTTAAAACAATTGGACTATTTACCAACATTTTAAAATCAAAAGCTGAAATCTGGATTCCTGGGTTTTCTTGAAAAGTCTGAAGAGCTGGCCACACTGCACTGAGTTGCTGGCTCCTGGCATTCAGATGGAACAAGCGTGCTCTGCTTTTCCAGCTGGTCGGCTCACATACACACCTCCCCTGACTGGTCCTGAGGGTACTTCTGCCTGTGAGCCTCACTTAAGGAGCTCTTTTCCTGAAGGATCCTAGGGGTGGGGATGTGCAGCACTGGGGCACAAGAACAAACGCTCCTTTTCCAGTGACACAACAGTGCTCTGGGCTCTGTGACAGCTGACACCAAACCTGTGGCCTGGGTGCAGGTAGGAGCCTGGTGCCTTGGAACAAAAACCAGAAAGTACAACAAAAGAAGAGGTGTTCATCCAGCCATGAAACTCTCCTTCCCCGGTAGCCACCACTCAGACCTCTATCTGCTTTCTGGGGCCCAGGGTGGACCAACAGCCATGTGTCATTTCCCTGGATAGGGGCTATAATGGTGACATTGTGCTGAGTGGAACAAGAGAGGTTTTCATCCAGCGACCAGCACTGGGCAGACACTCAAGCAAGGGGCTCTGGGGCTCACCCTGCACAAATGAGTTTGGGAGTGGGGCCCTGAGCCAATGAGAAGCCCCATGGATTGGGCTGCACGTCCATAGTGGCAGGCAGTGGGAAGGGAAGCAGAGAGGCAATGCTCCCAGAACACATCACTGCTATCTCATTTTCCTCTACAAATAAATAAGCAAATAAACAATCTCAGAGGATAAAGGAGATCACGCCCCAAGACACCTGCATTAATAGAAACCTCCTGAGTCCTAGAGCATTTATTCACTGACACCTGACAATACTTGCTACCACTTAATAGTTTCCAGACACTGTGCTAGGCTGTAGGGATCTAGCAACAAGTAAGACACAACACCCACTCGCATAGTGCTTGCAGTCTAGGGGGCCAAGAAGAGGTAAAGAGAGAAGTAGGAATTTAAACACTGATGACGGGAGAAATATCAATAACCTCAGATATGCAGATGACACCACCCTTATGGCAGAAAGTGAAGAGGAACTAAAAGCCTCTTGATGAAAGTGAAAGTGGAGAGTGAAAAAGTTGGCTTAAAGCTCAACATTCAGAAAACGAAGATCATGGCATCCGGTCCCATCACTTCATGGGAAATAGATGGGGAAACAGTGTCAGACTTTATTTTTCTGGGCTCCAAAATCACTGCAGATGGTGACTGCAGCCATGAAATTAAAAGACGCTTACTCCTTGGAAGAAAAGTTATGACCAACCTAGATAGCATATTCAAAAGCAGAGACATTACTTTGCCAACAAAGGTTCGTCTAGTCAAGGCTATGGTTTTTCCTGTGGTCATGTATGGATGTGAGAGTTGGACTGTGAAGAAGGCTGAGCGCCGAAGAATTGATGCTTTTGAGCTGTGGTGTTGGAGAAGACTCTTGAGAGTCCCTTGGACTGCAAGGAGATCCAATCAGTCCATTCTGAAGGAGATCAGCCCTGGGATTTCTTTGGAAGGAATGATGCTAAAGCTGAAACTCCAGTACTTTGGCCACCTCATGCAAAGAGTTGACTCATTGGAAAAGACTCTGATGCTGGGAGAGATTGGGGGCAGGAGGAGAAGGGGACAACAGAGGATGAGATGGCTGGATGGCATCACTGACTCGATGGACGTGAGTCTGAGTGAACTCCGGGAGTTGGTGATGGACAGGGAGGCCTGGCGTGCTGCAATTCATGGGGTTGCAGAGAGTCAGACACGACTGAGAGACTGAACTGAACTGACCCAATGGAAGAACTGAGAGTAACATAGTAACAGAGTCAGTTCAAGAATCCAGATCTGAACCCCAATTGGTGGTTTTTCTTACTTTTCCCAGGGTCTCCTGAGATCACTACTCTGTGGAATGGCGGGCTGGAGCTGAGAGAGGAACGTACCGCAGATACTATAATGCGGAATCTGAACTCTGCACTGACAGCAAAGGAAAGCCATCAAATACTTTTAAGGAGGATCTGACTAGAACCATGGAATGGTCGCTGTGGTAGCCATGATGGAAGCAGACCTAGAGGCAAAGTGACAGATTAAAAGGCTAAAGTATGTTTCTCTCACTGGGACAAAGAACATTTAGCCTCTAAATTTTTCTTTCCTTGGGCTTCCCAGTTCCACCTGATAAGCTAAGAATGAGAATGGGGATTATCAGTTGTTTTCACAAGACTAAGAGCATGTGGGAGCTGAAAGCTTTTTTCCTGGAATTGTTCAGTGGGACCAAATTTGATATCTTTTTACAGAGCTAGAACTCTTCACACAGACTTCTTTAGACAAGCACCAGGCAAACCTGGAAAACTTACTACAGCAATAAGAAAAGGGAATTACTACAGCAATAAGAAAAGGGAATATATGAGGCAGATCCTAAAAATCCTTTCCAGAGAACTGCATTCACACAGGGAAGGGGGAAGGGGAGGAGAAAACCAGGCAAAGGCACCCACAACCTCCATCCCCATTCCAGCACCGCCCACCCGATACCCTATAATCTGGCCAAGCCAAACTGCTTTGCAGACACATCCTGCAGTTTTCTATCTCTATGTCTTTGCTCTCACTGTTTTCTCTGTCTGTAACGTTATCTCCTCATTACAGGCTCACCCAAGTGTCTGTCATCCACTATTGTCTCCATGATCAGTAAGAAATTCCTGCTTCATCTTACTGAATTCCAAGAACACTTTATATTTCCTCTGGTACTTATCACATAATAATTTTTAATTAAATTATTTTATGCATATTTACCTCCTCTACTAGATTGGAAACTCATAAAGGATGGAGATCATTTCTACTTAGCATTGAAAGTGAAGTCGCTCAGTCGTCTCCGACTCTTTGCGACCCCATGGACTATAGCCCACCAAGCTCCTCCATCCATGGAATTTTCCAGGCAAGAGTACTGGCGTGGGTTGCCATATCCTCCTCCAGGGGATCTTTCTGGCCTAGGGATCGAACCTGGGCCTCCTGCATTGCAGGCAGACGCTTTACCGTCTGAGCCACAGGGAAGTAGTTCTCCCAATAGAAACTGGCACAGAATGCAACAAATATTCCTAGGTAGACTAATCAAAAGTAGGGGTAGTTTTTAATGGTGTCTATGGGCCTATGTAAAGAAAAAGTACAGAAAAGATATGTAGTTATTCCTTGTTCTAAAGCCACAAACAGCCAGCAACCAAGCTGTAGTCAATTTAGTCAACAGTGCCACCTAGTGGGCACTGTGGGTAATTATTAAACCAGAACCACTACATCTTCACAGCTACTTCTTACTGTTAATCTTTAGGAAAACTGCACAGACTATGTTTTCCCATTTTTACATTTTTCCTAGACCCCATTTTTACATCTTTCCTAGCCCACATTTCCCATTTTACATCTTTCCTAGCTCAGTTAATCTCATTCCATATACCATTTCATAGGTGCATATAAATTCCCTTTAGCTTTTATTCTTCTGTTCCAATTCTCTGATAAACTGCCAGTCTAAAAATTTCTTAAAGCTTCTAAGCCCTCCATCTGTTCCTGCAATAGTTGCATTTTATACATTTTTAAAATTTACTTCAAATGAAATATTGTGTTTTTTAAAGTAGTAAATGAGCTAGACTGAGAACTTAACTACAATTTATAGCCTTGTTTTCAAGTGTTTCAGAATTAAAACAGTGAACTTTTAGAAGTTAATTCACTTATAAATTGTTGGTTGTCTGCTTTAGAATTTAAACTGACCTTTTCAAACTGGAAAAGTGGGCAAGAACAAAGAGGAACTTGGAAAATAATAATGGCTCACATTTTTATAGCTTTATTTGGTTTACAAAGTGGGTTTGTACCATCATGTCATTTGCCCTCCCCAAAACCTTGCAAGGTCAGTATGAGTTTTCCCATAGCACAGATGAGCAAGCAAGCTTCATAGGCTTAAAGTTACACATTTCGTAAGCAGCAGAGCAAGAGCTCAAACACAAGTTTTCAGGCTTCAATCCCATTGTTTTTCCACTACACCATATTTCCTCTGGGCTCACACACAGATATATTAAACAAACTACTGATGCAATTTGGTGAAGCAAGGGCACTAATTTCAACTTGGGAATGGAGGAAATATTCCCAGTCCAGGAAAAAGCAGGATGGTCCCAATGCTAGAATGTTCTATGTAAAGGAGCGGCCTAGCCAAAACTTCAAACTGTGGTCTGGCCTATCTTGGGGAGGAGAAGTGTTTAGAAGAAGAATTAAGCCTTGAGTTCACTTTTGGCCTTAGACATTTCACTATAATCGGTTTGGACCTACTTTCACAGAGACACACTAACAGGACGAAAGATGCTGACATTCTTCACACAGCTTTAAACTTAAATCCCATTCCTGACCACACTGCTGCTGCTGGTCATAGCAATATTTCTCTACATCCTGTAATTATTTAAGGAAGAGCACACTTAACATTGCATTGCCCTTCTATGCTAAAAATGTGTTCATTTCCACAGTTTTTAACACTCCATGTTGGCATTCTTTAAGATTCAGTACACTGGGGACCTCAAAAGTTTGATGTGTCCCAAGCCACTGCCCACCTTTTAGCAATCCTTTCTCTCCTTTTCCTAGGTCATTTTTAAAAGATCTTTATTATTTCACTCCTCTTTTACACCATTATTGGCATAGTGTCTGGTCCACTGTCTGGCTCTAGAAGGTGCTCAGGAAAGACATGTTTAATGAAGAAGATAAACCCAAAGACACGAAATGTGTGGCCGCAGCAGGCAGAGATTTTTGACTCTACTGTTGAAAAACAGATTCTAACAGTTTGGACAATCTGAAAATGGACCCGGCTAGAAGTGCGGTAGTAAGCTTCTCGTCACTAGCGGAATGCAAGCAGAGCTCAATAGTGCCTCGGTCTGGGCAGGGGTGCGATGCACGCGGGTACGGGCATGAAAGGAAGCGTGAACCGGCATGTGGGTCCTCTAGTAGCCCCTCCACAGAGGGGCGCCAGGACTTGTGAAAAGCAGGGCGTGGCAAGGGTGTGTGGGGATGAGGGACACCCGAGGCCCAGGGGGCCAGGCGGGCTCCGGGTCTATTCCGGGAGCCGAGCGCAGGGGCGGGCGCGGGCGGGCGCGGGCGGGCGGGGGCGCCGGGCGAGCATCCTGTCGGGGGAGGGGACGCGCGGAGGGCGCTCCCGCGGGGCCGGGGCCGGACTGCAGAGTGCCGCGCCGACTGCTGCCAGGCCCGCCGGAGGCACCGCGCCCTGCTGCCCTATCGCCGGCGCCATGGACCGAGGCCGGGGTAAGAAGAAACGCGGCGCCCACACTTGTTGCTTTGCAGGGCGGTAAGGGGAGAACCGCGCGATCTAAAAGCCAGAGAGGAGGAGGCAGAGACTAGCGGGTTGGGCCGGCCGAGGAGTGTGGGGGCGAGGAGGAAGGGAGAAGCTGGGGGCCGAAGACCCGGCGCTGTGTGGACAGGTGCCTCCTGTGCCTGGGCTGCTAGGGGTGTGCTAGGGGGACTCCTGTCCCGGACTTGAGTTGCCTCCAGTGTGTGAAACCAGAGTTTTCATACACTCGGAGCCTTAACTTCATGAAAGATCCCAAAAAGAACTCCTGAGGAAGAGAAGCTCCTCTCACCCCATCCCAACCCCCTCCACCAAGGGTAGAATAGAGTTAACAAGTCACACTCTTGAAAACAACGGGGCGGGTTAAGCCCCTACTGTTCACACGCTGAAAAGCCCCAGGAGACAGAAGTGTGTGCATCGACCCAGGGTGTCGGGAGGAGGAGCTGCAGGAGTGCCTGTGGGTGCCTGCATGGGTGTCCCAGCCCTGGCTCTGAGCCTGATAAGCCCTGTGACCTTAGCCCACCCTCTCTCTCTGGGCTAGTGACAAGGTTGAACTGGATTGTCTCTGAGACCTCTTCTTACCTGGACAGTTTGAAGAGTTGAAGAGTATTTAAGAAAGTTTCACAGACGTGGTGGGGGTGCTTGTTCAAACTGCAACAGGAGCATAGAGAGAGCATTTGTGGGGGGCGCATTCATGGGAAGCTATGCTTAAATAAAGGCCTGGACACCTCAATGGGCTTGTAGCTGTTAAAAAAAAAAAAGTGGCTTGCTTGAACATGGGGGCAGTGACAAAGGCTGGGAACCAGAACACCAGTGTCACAATGCCCCACCTCTGGAAACTGAGGAGACCACAAGTGTGAATGCACTTGGTAAACTGGCAAGTGCTGCCAACATGACAAGTATCATTATTCTTGCTGCTGTTGTTATTATTATTAGTGGAAAATTCCTCCCCTTCCCTACATAATCTTACACGCTTCCCCCATCTGCCTGTTTGCTGCACTGAGACCTCCAAGGGGAAAAAAGGAGTGGCCAGGGGTGTGGAAGCCATGAGGAAGGGCACTGGGGGCAGGTGTCATGGTAACCTCCCCGCACTCCTCTTACGGGTACAGCCAGAGTTCAGAGGGCTGCAGGGGACCCCAAACTTCCAATTCAAGGTGCTGGGGACAGCTTCCCCACCCATACCATCTCTAGCACAAGTGCTGCATCAACCCTTTCCTATTAGGAGTTGGAAAGTCAGGCAGAAAATGGGGGGGCTTCATCTATAAAGCAGTTCTTACCTGTTAACTGACTCCTGGACAAGTATGCACAGAGCATACACACTTGCCGGGGAGAGAAAAAGACAGCAGAGGTGCCTCTAATGTCCCCCATCCCCATCTCCCACACTGTATGTTTAAAGCAAACAGCACTGCCCTCCACCCCATCACACCCCACATGGTACTAAATACCACCCTGTCCCCAGTACAAAATCCCCAGTACAAAAATCCATACCTAGCCTACCCAGAGTTGTAGAAAGCAGACTATGCCCTCCTTTGACAGACCAGCTTAAAATGCTTAAAAACTGATACCTCACTAAAGAAGGCTGCTTCCAGACCACTCTTTCTAGGATGCCAGACTTCCCCAGGAATCTGTTAGTACTCAGAATGCTCTAGGGCTCTGCCTCTCTCCCCTGCTGCAGGCCTTCCTAGCCTACTTTCTCTCTCCTTCATAGCTCTCGTCACGATGTGCCATTCCTCTAAGAGTCAGTTATCTGACTACGTGTTCAGTGTCTACCTAGCCTGTCAGAATGTAAGCTTCAGGAAGGCTGGAAGTGGATCTGGGCAGCCACCCTGCTGACAGCACTGCCTGGCACACAGTCGGTGCTCACTAACAGTGGCTCGAGTAGTTCACTAACAACATGAAGCACACTTTATAGTGCACCCCAAATTGAACAGGTGTAATGCTGATTTTGAAAGATACATACCACTAAATCCTCACATCAGAACAGTGCTTCGTGACTTGCAAAGGCGTCCTCAAATGCAAGTGAAGTGAATGACGCACACAGGACGAGGTCATCTGTCTAGAAACTCAGTGGTCTACCCTGAGAAATTACTGCAAAAACTGTAGGAATTAAAGCACACACAACTGCATATGAACTAGAATACAAAATTTGTGTGGGTTTTTAAGATAAAATGTGAGTCTTTACAAATCATTCTGGTGGAAATTTGCTGTGCCCATATCCCCAGGAGGGTGTGAGCACTCTCTTCTGTCATCAGTTCAGTTCAGTTCAGTCGCTCAGTCGTGTCCGACTCTTTGCGACCCCATGAATCGCAGCACGCCAGGCCTCCCTGTCCATCACCAACTCCCGGAGTTCACTCAGACTCATGTCCATCAAGTCGGTGATGCCATCCAGCCATCTCATCCTCTGTCGTCCCCTTCTCCTCCTGCCCCCAATCCCTCCTAGCATCAGAGTCTTTTCCAATGAGTCAACTCTTCACATGAGGTGGCCAAAGTATTGGAGTTTCACCTTTAGCATCATTCCTTCCAAAGAACACCTAGGACTGATCTCCTTCAGAATGGACTGGTTGGATCTCCTTGCAGTCCAAGGGACTCTCAAGAGTCTTCTCCAACACCACAGTTCAAAAGCATCAATTCTTCGGCGCTCAGCTTTCTTCACAGTCCCAACTCTCACATCCATACATGACCACTGGAAAAACCACAGTCTTGACTAGACAGACCTTTGTTGGCAAAGTAATGTTGTTAGGGAGGTTTTAAGAATCACAGGTCTCATTTCACCCTCATACCTACCGTGTGAGGAGGGAGACTGTCATGCCCAGGGAAGGAAGCCACACTTCACTATTAATAACAGTAACAACTGAAATCATCAGGGTATTATCATGAGCCAGGCAACATGCTCAGCTCTTTTCATGGCTTCTCTTGGAACAAGCAATGGGACAGGGCTATGACTGGGTACCATTGTTAATCCCTACCTCACAGGAAGGCAGGTCTAGCAGTGTATTAGTCAGCTACGGCTGCCATAACAAAATACCACAGATTCAGTGGCTCAAACAACAGATTTATTTCCTTACAGTTAAGGAAGCTAGAAGTCCAAGGTCATGGTGCCATCTGGGTAGATTTCTGGTGAAGCCTCTCATCCAGGCCTGTATATGGCAGCCTTCCCACTCTGTCCTCACATGGCCTCTTCCCTGTGCACAGACAGACAGAGACAGAGATTGCTGGTATCACTTCCTCTTCCTAGAAGGTCATCAGTCCTATTGGATTAGGGCCCACCTTTATGACCTCATTTAACCTGAATTACCTCCTTAAAGGCCCTATCTCCAAATGCAGTCACACCGGGGGTTAGAATTTACATACTTTGGTGTATGGATCTGAGGTAGGGGCACAGTTCAATCCGTAACAGCAGGATTAGGGCACTGCCATTAGCTTGTACAGTCACTCATCATGTGAGAGACAGAGCTGGGTTTGAATCTAAGTCCTGATCTTAAACTGGCTGCTGGCTGACTCCACAGTGGCGTGTGACCTGCCCAAGCCCTAGAACAGAACAGGGCTTGGACACCGCATCTTCTTAACGCAGGTCCAGGCACCTCCATCACACCACAACCATACCATTCAGATCTTACAGCATAAAAGCTCGGGATCAAAGTCAACTGACTTAAGAATGAAAACAAACCTAAGCAGTAGGATTTCTCTTCTAACAGGATGTGTCTTCCCATGAGTAAAGGAGGATTCATATGATGCAGTAACAGACACAGAAATGACTTACCTTACATTATAAGGAAATTCCTTCCAGCAGGACTTCCCCAATTCATGAACATCATACAAAGAGAATCAGCCACTGGTGAAAGTAACACCTTCACTATAGACTAATGACTATGGACACCACCTTCTACAGAACCAATCACTTAACTCTTTATCCTCACATAAAGATAAAATATAAAGATAAAATACTGATGATACCTACTTCATGGGGTTGTCATTAAATGTATGGAAAATACTTCAGACAATGCCTACCATATGAGTCCCATTCAATAAACACTAGTTACAGTAATAACTGTGTTTTTTAAATCACATTTAACATAATAAAATTCTATTGGCCCCAAGCTGGTCTGACTCTGAGGACACTTTTGAGTTCCTACTCTCTTTTAAGAACTGGGCTAGACAACTTTGTATACAACTCAAAGACAGGGGCTATGTCATAATCTCTCTATCCTGGAGCTCTTTCATGGTCCTTGTCTCTTGAAACTCCATCTCTGACATGCAATAACAGAACCACCTGACAAGTGTTTCTGAGTGACTAAATATTTATAGGTCAACATGTCTATTTTCTCTTATTTATGCTATTATTCGTACCTACTGACTACAGTTGTATCTTCACAATTTTGCTTTTGTGAACTTTGTAGTGTTCTCAAGCCATCTTTGCTTAAGTCTTTGGTCTAAATTCTCCCTCATTCCCTTCTTAATGCCCACGGTTCTGATATGCCTAGCTCATATGAAGCAATCAATTTTACCAAAGTTCCCTTCCTTTCTACTTCACAACTAGTTCTTTTTCAACTAGTTGCATTCAACCCAAGATGGGAGTTTCTTTTGCTGAATTATATATATTCTCTGGGAGATTATAATTTAAGACATAATCTGAAGCTCTGCTTTTCATTAAATGAGATTTTAAAAATTAATTTAATTGGAGCCTAATTACTTAACAGTATTGTAGTGGTTTTTGCCATACATTGACGTGAATCAGCCATGGGTGTACATGTGTTCCCCATCCTGAACCCCACTCCCACCTCCCTCCCCATCCCATCCCTCAGGGTCATCCCAGTGCACCGGCCCTGAGCACCCTATCTCATTAAATGAGATTTTTATCATTCAAGAGATGCTAGAAGAACCCAATCTTGTCTTGCCTTTGGTGGACCAGCTTTGACATCTGTACTAGGAAAGTCACATCTTCCCTATCTGTGGCTTCCATTGGCCAAGCAGCCCATAGCCATTCCTACAATGAGCTCCCCTCCATGTCCCCTCTGTGACTCACTGCCCAATTTCTGTCCCCCAGGCTGTGAATTCCCATACCTCTTCCCTGACATCTGAGTTCATTTTCTACTCCTATCAATTACTGTTCTTCTGAAAGGAGTACACACCCATGTTTTCTTCCAAACATGTTTCATAAAGTCATCTTTGTTAGCCTGGAGACTCAGTACAGCTGAATGGCTCAGGGAATGGACAAACTTATGTCTTGACCATAGCTTTCTAGCTGTATGATCTTGTATGAACTGGGTAAATTACTTAGTTTCTCTGAATACCAGTTTCATTTGGAGTGTTGTGGGGAAAGGTGATGCATGTAAGCTAGCACTTAGGAAGCACTCAGTAAATGACAGATATTACATTTATCAAATATAATTACTTGGATTTTAGCCACACTCTGCACTGGGTGTATGCATAGGATTTAACCTTACCCTATTCTCTGTAGAGGCCTCTGTTGGTCACTGGGCACCACTTCCATTTCCTTGTCCCACTCAGAGTTTTTTTCTGCCTCTCCCTCAAATATCAGTTTCAAACTCTACTGCTCACATGAGTGAGTACCCTGCCAAGTAAGCCCTCCCTGTCCAATCTCTGCCAAGAGCTTATCATTATTTCATTCTGATCTTAGGTTCAGAAAAATAACTGTTTGGGGATACCATTAGCTCCTCATACCCATCTTACCCTTCTAAAAAAAACCTTGCAATTGAACAGAAAAATAAAACCCCACCGCCACAGTCTCCTCTTTCTCCCCATACACTTCCTTCCCTCCTTGCAGTCTTACTTCCAATCACACCTTCTGATGAAAGCCCACTCCTAAAAGTCACAAGCAGCTTCTATTTTGTCTAATTTTTCACCTCTTCTTATTCCCATCTCCTGGGCTTCCCTGCAGCTCTTTTCTAAATGGATTCTCCTATTTGCAAAGATGGAGAAAGCATGGATTTTGGAATCAGATAAACCTATGTTAAATAACCACTGCTCCATCCATCTGCCAGAAGTCTTTTCTGTCTCTCCTTCCCCACGGCCTCCAATCCCACTGTTATAGGTGCTCATAGCCTCAGGGCTTCTCTTGCTCTAAGGCAAGTGACCCAGCTAAGTCTTGTTCCTTTAGCTGCAAAGCAGGAAGAATGACACCCAGGATTAGGAAACTGCAGTGTGGTAATCAGAGAAGGCAATGGCACCCCACTCCAGTACTTTTGCCTGGAAAATCCCATGGACGGAGGAGCCCGGTAGGCGCAGTCCATGGGGTCGCTAGAGTCGGACATGACTGAGCGACTTCACTTTCACTTTTCACTTTCATGCATTGGAGAAGGAAATGGCAACCCACTCCAGTGTTCTTGCCTGGAGAATCCCAGGGACGGGGGAGCCTGGTGGGCTGCCGTCTGTGGGGTCGCACAGAGTCGGACACGACTGAAGCGACTTAGCAGCAGCAGCAGCAGCAATGTGGTAATATTTGCCCAGCAACCAGTGCCTGGCCCATGATAGGTGCTTGCATGCATACTCAGTCACTTCAGTCGTGTCTGACTCTTTGTGACTCAATGAACTGTGACCTGCCAGGCTCCTCTGTCCATGGAGATTCTCCAGGCAAAAATACTGGAGTGGATTGTCATTCCCTCCTACAGGGGATCTTCCCAGTCCAAGGATCAAATCCATGTTTCCTTCGTCTCCTGCATTGGAGGCAGATTCTTTACTGCTGAGCCACAAGGGAAGCCCTTATTAATTGTTATTTCCCATCTTTTTCTCTAGCTCAATTTTTCTTGCATGATGACTCTTGCCTCATCTTTACATTACTGCTACAGACAACCAAGCCTCTTTTGAGGGCTGCTCTCAGTGTCTATCTTCAGCTATGAGTCGAGCTCCACTCCTGCACTGACTCCTGCTTTTGGTATATTTCCATTTGGAAGTCAACTCATCCTCCAAGTGACCCAATTGTGAACTCATCTTATTCACCACCAAATCAAATCACCCTTCCTGTTTCTCTTTTTTTCTATTAACAACACAACAATGTGAGGAGTTATTGAAGGAAATGGGGCTGTTTGTGAATAAAACTAAATTTGAAGGGGGGGATATGCGATCATTTCTCAAACTAGCTGTCCTGTAGAAGAGTATTAGAAAGACTCTTCAGAAGGCTATACAAGAGGTTAAACAGAGACTAACTGGAGCACAATGTGGAAGAAGCAAACAAATGAAAAGAGCTATTCAGTGACAGAGTAAGAGGTGCCCAGAGACATAATGAAGCAGAGGCTGAGTGGACACAGACTGGGGAGTCCTAGAATGGCTCCTATGGGGACCACAGTAGTAAATTAGAACAACTGTCACTCAAGAGGTTTCCATAGGCATAGCCCGTTTGAAAACTATAGAGAAAAGAACTTGTAGATGTATATATTTTACTTTTTATTCATCTTTTATTCAAATGTATATCTATCATAGCTTTTAATGGGACTTATGAATTATCTATGCTCGTGGATAAAATATGGGAAGAAGAGGGCCTGATACAATTAAAGACAGTTACTTAAATCTATAGATCTGATTGTGCTTAAACTGCTTAGTGGTTTTCTCACTGTTCTTAAAATACAGACTACAATTGTGGTGTGGCCTCAAGGACCACCCTGCCTTTTACCAGCTCCCTTTGGGCTCCTGCCCCTGTCTTACTGTGGACTCTCCTCACAATGGCCTTTGTATCTTTACCTGGTTAACTCCTTCCTTCTCATCCCTAGCAATCTGCTCAAATATTACTTCCTCAAAACAATCTTTCCCTGTCTCCCACACTACATCCCCATTACAGCTAACCCTAGCACTCTGTACTTTTCACTGGTTACCATCTTCACAGTTCAGTTCAATTGCTCAGAAGTGTCTGACTATTTGCGACCCCATGGATGCAGCACTCCAGGCTTCCCTCTCCATCACCAGCTTCCAGAGCTTACTCAAACTCATGTCCATTGAGTCAGTAATGCCATCCAACCATCTCATCCTCTGTCGTCCCCTTCTCCTCCTATCTTCAATCTTTCCCAGCATCAGAGTCTTTTCCAATGAGTCAGTTCTTTGCATCAGGTGGCCAAAGTACTAGAATTTCAGCTTCAGCATCAGTCCTTCTAATGAATATTCAGGACTGATTTCCTTTAGGATTAACTGGTTGGATCTCCTTACAGTCCAAGGGACTCTCAAGAGTCTTCTCCAACAACACAGTTCAAAAGCATCAATTCTTTGGCACTCAGCTTTCTTTATAGTCCAACTCTCACATCCATCCATACATGACTACTGGAAAAACCATAGCTTTGACTAGACGGACCTTTGTTGGCAGAGTAATGTCTCTGCTTTTTAATATGCTGTCTAGGCTGGACATAGCTTTTCTTCCAAGGAACAAGTGTCTTTTAATTTTATGGCTGCAGTCACCATCTGCAGGGATTTTGGAGCCCAAGAAAATAAAGTCTCTCACTGTTTCCATTGTTTCCCCATCTATTTGCCATGAAGTGATGGGACCAGATACCATGATCTTAGTTTTCTAATGTTGAATTTTAAGCCTACTTTTTCACTCTCCTCTTTCACTTAAATGAAGAGGCTCTTTAGTTCTTCTTCGCTTTCTGCCATAAGCGTGGTGTCATCTGCGTATCTGACGTTATTGATATTTCTCCCAGCAGTCTTGATTCCAACTTGTGCTTCATCCAGCCCAGCATTTCACGTGATGTATTCTGCATATAAGTTAAATAAATTGGGTAACAATATATAGCCCTGACATACTCCTTTCCCTATTTGGAACCAGTCTGTTAGAACCATGTCCAGTTCTAACTGTTGCTTCTTGGCCTGTATACAAATTTCTCAAGAGGCAGGTAAGGTAGTCTGGTATTCCCATCTCTTTTAAGAGTTTTCCACAGTCTGTTGTGATCCACACAGTCAAAGGCTTTGGCATAGTCAATAAAGCAGAAGTAGGTATTTCTCTGGAACTCTCTTGCTTTTTCAATGATGCAGTGGATGTTGGCAATTTGATTTCTGGTTCCTCTGCCTTTTCTAAATCCAGCTTGAACATCTGGAAGCTCACCGTTCGTGTACTATTGAAGGCTGGCTTGGAGAATTTTGAGCATTACTTTGCAAGCGTGTGAGATGAGTGCAATTGTGGGGTAGTTTGAACATTCTTTGGCATTGTCTTTCTTTGGGATTGGAATGAAAACTGACCTTTTCCAGTCCTATGACCACTGCTGAGATTTCCAAATTTGCTGGCATGTTGAGTGCAGCACTTTCTCAACATCATCTTTTAGGATTTGAAATAGATCAACTGGAATTCCATCACCCCCACCAGCTTTGTTCATAGTGATGCTTCCTAAGGCCCACTTGACTTCACATTCCAGGATGTCTAGGTGAGTGAGCACATCATCGTGGTTATTTAGGTAATGAAGATCTTTTTTGCATAGTTCTTCGGTGTATTCTTGCCACCTCTTCTTAATACTTTCTGCTTCTGTTAGGTCCATACCATTTCTGTCCTTTATTGTGCCCATCTTTGCAAGATCTTTGCCATCTTCACAGTAATGATTAATTATAGGAATTAATTAGCTGTTAATGTGAGCTCTATGAGGGCAGGGTCCTTCTTACCTTGTTCACGATTCTTTTCCAGCATCTAACATAATGCTTTGCATGTAGTATATGTGCAAAAAAATGTCTGCTGAGATAATGAATAAATAAAAGAAAAAATACAAAGTTCACAGAGTAGAGCTGGGTAAGGCCACTTTCAGCTCCAGGATTTTCCATTTCAGTGATTCCTATTTTAGGGACAGAAACATAGACTTTGTCATTATTCATCATTTCCTTTGCTTTCACCCTTTCTGCAGTCAGACCCCCAATTCTGTTAACTGTTACTGAAAAATGTATCTTGGATGGCTTCTTCTTCAATATCCTGTCATCTCCTGTAAGAGCTTCCTGTTTCTCCTCACACCTCTCCAGCCTCCTGTAAGAACTATTCTCTATTTGTCTAAAGCTGTGGTTCTTGAATCCAGCTGGAAGAATCATCATCTTCCAGGGATCCTACTGAAAATATACCCCCAGAGGTCTGATCAGTGGGTCTGGAATGAGGTTTGGGAATGTGTACTTTTTGCAGAGCTCACAGGTAAGTCTGACGTGCTTGCTGTTTTCATGCACAGGCTTATCAGGACCCTTGACCTTGCTCAAACACCTCCCTTGATTACTTGCTCCAGCACTGCCTTTCACACTTTTCAACCAAGTGAAATTCTAGGGTTTGGTCTGTTACCCAGAGTGGCTTCTGAAAGCTTGAAGTGTCTCATTTTATCTAAAGCCAAACAAATTTCTAATATCATCCATAACATACCTGAACAAACACACTCCCCCACCAAAAAAATCTTTGTGCAGTGGACTTGCAGAGACATACCGTGTTTTTCTCAAGGTTTTTTCCCTAACCCCACCCTGCCTTCCACCATGGACTCCCAGGGTATGCGTACTCTAGCCTGAGAGGACAAACCTACAATAAATGTACCAAGCACACAGTGCCAGCAGAGAAATGGATCTGGACATAGAAGCAGAAATACCATGTCCTAGTGAATGGCTCAGCCACTCACTTCTGCAACATAGGTACATACATTTTTATAAGGCTTTAAACTTCTAGAAACCTTTTCACATTTGCCAATTGTGTCCATTCCCACGTAGTGTCGGGGTTGTTCATCAGAGTGCTTCCTTTAGAGCTGGGGCAACTCTGGCAGTCATACAGTTTCTCTCACTCAGCAGTCATCCACAGCGCGGTCACTCTGGGCCAGAAGGAACCTGTGTAATAGCAGGGATATTCAAACAGAGAACTAACCACTAAAATCCTTTCTCTAGGACCCTTTCAGCCTTGAGATTCTCTTCAATAACTTAACTCTGGTAAAGCCTTGTGAATTGGTCAGCTGAGACATTCTCCCAGTTAGACAGATGCAAAAACTGAGGTTAAAAAGATGCCTCTGCTTTCCCCTCTCCCTGAAAGAGAACGCTCAGCATCACCTCCATGAAAATGATCTGCCACATCCTCCCTGGACCTTCCCTCTGACTTTAGGTTACCACCACCCTCCTCAGTTTCAGTTCTTAGAATACTGTATTGTACTAGCTTAAATGCCTCCTCTGTGTATATATGAAGCCTGTGCTGTGAGACTGTCTCTACATCTTATTTCCAGGGTCTAGCATGTAACAGATGTTTAATAATAATTGCCAACTGAGCACTCACCATGAGTCAGGCAGTTTACATATGTACATTGAGCCATTTAATCCTCTCAACAATCATGAAGCTGATGCAGTTTGACTTTCATGTGTATAAAATATGCCATTAATTTTATTGAGGGAGAAATTCCATCCAAAAATGTTGCCAGCAGTTGTGAGGGGAGAGTATTTGTACAATGTGTAGTTTCTATTTTTTAAAATCACAGCTAGGGCATGTATATGAATTAGAAAGATGTCAATACAACTTTGTGTTAAAAATTTTGTAGTTTATGGCAAAATCTGGTTGGTAGACTGATAAGTACAGTTCCTGTGAAAGCATGTTTGTGGCCCATGTCAGTGTGTGAATGCACAATAATTTGAAGTTTTTGATATATTTGTGATATTTATCTTCTCTGAGCCCTGCAGTCTCATCATCACCACACCTCCCAACAGAATTCGATGGGAATGTTCATCATGACTTTGCCATTGTTTGCATTTTAAGTTTATTTACTGTAATTTATTTTCAGTACCTACTTTAAAATGTGTCATACATGTATTTTTTTTTAATATCCCAATTTTACAGATGAAAAGACGTAAGGCCTAGACAGGTCAATTTATATACCCAGCCCTGCCCACCTCCAAACCTAAGTTTTTTACCATGCTCGCCACTGCTTGTCCAGTGGAGAGAGGCATTCCCAGGTCTATTACGTGAAGGACTTGCCAGATAAGCCACAAAGACTTAATAGGTGAAGATTTCAAGGTGGGAAGCAGGGGAGGGAAAGGGAATCTAAACAGTTCCAGGAGGGACAGCTTCCATCAGTGAATGGTACAACCAGGCAGCTGGTGTGAGACTTTATTTCTTACCCTTCACACTCCTCCCACTATGGCCCTTGTAGTTCTGGTGTTTAGAATTCAAGAAACATTCATCCTCCTGGAACTGGCAAAGATCCTGCCCCAGGAGGGCCCAGGCAGGGTTTTGTCCTCCACCTAAAATTCCATTCGGGGAATCCCAGCCACACCCCAAGTGGGGGTGGAGGTGCAGAGCTTGCCTGCCCTGATTCTTCTCCCTGCACAGCTGTCAGGCTGCAGAGGGGGCAGAATGTGGCACCACATTGCAGTCATTCCAGCTCTGGGGAATTTACTGACAGAACGTCCCACAGGAGGCAAGCTCAGGAGCTTTTTATAGCCCTCTAAGAACCTAGGGGAAAACTCATCTCCTGAGAGGGGATAAGTGGGGCACGTGTCTTTTCTGGGCACCATTCCCTCAATCATGCAATCTCAGATGCCCACAGTCCAAATCAGGGTAAGGGTTGTGGCTAAGTGAGCAGTGTGGAGCGCTGAACGCATGTTCGCTGACCAAGGTACAGGGATCCTGACTTGAATCTCCTCCTTGGGCTTCAGTTTCTTCGCCTGTCAGGTCGAGGTGTTGGTTACAGCATGGGTAGCAGTACACCTTGGCTGTTAGACCAAATCCAGACCCCCACATCTTTTTGTAAATAAAGTTGTACTGGCCCACAGCCACGTCCATTCGTTTTGTTTTGTCTAAGGCTGCTTTTTTGCCAAAAGAGCAGAGTTGAGTAGTTGCAACAGAGGCCCACATGTGGCCTGAAAAGCCTAAAATATGTACTATCTGGTCTTTTACACAAAAAGTTTGCCAACCCCTGAATTAATCTGTCGAGTTTGGGAGTGTCTGCCTAGAGTACTGTGGTGAGAAAGATTCTGAGGGTGTGTCCAGGCCGAGGAATGAAGCCCTGTCCTCAGATCATTCAAGAGTACGTACTCAAGACTAATATTTGGAAAGGCCCCAGAATGCCATTTACCAGTGTTTTTCAAACTGCATTTAGCCTCAGAATCCTTCTGCAAATAAAATCTTAAACAAAGAGTTGCTTTGGGGGAAGTAGGAATGAAAATACTGAGTACAGTCCACTCCATCTTCCTACTCCCAAGGCAGCCCCCAAAGAAGCCTCCCAGACCCCAGAGCTCCATCTGCAGAACATTTGAAAACCGCCTGTCTAATCTTATGCCTCTCACTTTACAGCTGGGGAAACGGAGGCTCAAGGGGTGGTGTTGTGCCTCAGATCACATGAGGGACTCCCAGTCAGCTTTCCCCAGAACCACTGACTTGGTCAAGAGATGTCAGTGGAGCACAGAGTTCTGCTGGGGAGAAAGCCTGTCCACTGGCCTTGGGGGCCTCAGGGCTGCCACTGGTACATGACTGGCTTTACATGCCCTTGCTGACCCAGCAACCCCAGGGGTTCAGGGCTGGGACACCGCTGACACCTGCCTATGCTTCATGGTGATCTACTCAAGGCTTAGAAAACTTTTTTCTGAGACCACCAGAATCAAAAGAAAAAAATCAAAATTGAATTGGACCATATTCTTAAAAATATTTCATTGATACCAAACATACTTTTGAAAGAACATTGTAAATTTGCTACATCAATTTGTTCATTTTTTCTGTTTTCTTTTTTCAAAAAACTATTATTTAATAGATAAAATATCTTTAAATCAGTGAAATCTTAGAATGGAGAAATTATGATAATTTATACTAAGTCTTTCTTTTGAAGATGGAATCAGATTTATTCATTTGTAGAATAAATATTTATTCTTCCTGCCCATTCTTGTTGAAGAGTTTGCAAAGGGTAGATCCAGCCGACATGAAACCAAGTGGGATTTTTTTTTTTTAAAGCTTTACTTGAAGCAAAAAGAAAACTGATCTAGGGGTGTGCTGGGAAGCCAGAGGGACCGATCGCATTTCCTCACCTCCAGCCAGCAACCAGCTCTAAGGGGTAACGGGGAAGCATAGGGTTCCTACACCCCAAACCTCCTAGTGAGGCAGAAAAACTAAGACTGTCACCAATGTCTGTGACATGAAGTCATATCTGGTTAGTGTCCATCAAAGAGAATACATAAAGGCTCAGAAGACTCAAGGGACACTTTTTAGCCAGGAACCTCAGAAACACTGGGGGATTAGCATTCTAAGTAGAGACAATGGCGAGTTGGAAGGGGAGAGGCACAGAAGCCGTGCTCAGAGCACAGGCTGGTCAGTGTGCCTACAGCCCAGAGAAGCAGGCAGAGGTAAATGGGGCCTCAAGAAGGGCTTTATCCTCCAGGTCCACAACTGTGGCTGTGACTGGTAACTAATAATAGAGGCAGCATACTGTGGGAGCCGAGTGCACTGGCTGCGGTGTCAGGTTGCCAGGGTTTGAATCCCCTCTGCTCCTTCTATTTAATACCGGGTCTCAGTTTCTTCAGCTAAAAATGGAGATAACAATCTCCTGTCTGACTATGGGGGACAATTGGATTTCTGCAAGAAAAGCAGTCAGCATGCAGGAAGCACACAATTAAAAAAAAAAAAAAGCCAATGTTTAAACAACACTTCTATAAATGATCTCCTTTCTTTAAATGATCACCTTTCTTTAAAAATCAGGATGGATTCCTCTCACTTCTTGCCTGCCCATCCTGGAAAGGGATGGAATTACAGAGGGAATAAACCACAGGGAGTATAGGGAGCATAGGAAGCTCTTTCATCATCTGAGTCACAAAGGAAACTGGTGTCTAGGCCCTGGGGAGCTCTGAAGCCGTGTGAGCAGGAGGGGGTTATGCTGTGTGTTGCCACTTAGGGAAAATTAAAGCTCACATTAGAGTAGAAAGGGAGAGATTAGAGAAAGGAGACCAGTTAGGAACTGCAGCAAATACTGCATGTGAGCAGCAAACTTCGTAAGACTACCTCACCTTCCTATTTAAGAACAGAAAAACAGAAAACTTCACACTCCGTCCACTTTCAAAGAGAGCATGTAGAATTGTTGATCTCATGGGAGAGCAGAGGAGACATCTGTCCAGGGTTCTTCAAGACTCAAGACAGTCATTCCCGGGACCTTTAAGCATCATTTTCTCAATCTCACCCCCAGCTCTGGAGGCAGGAAATCACTCTGGGCATCTCCCAAAGCCTCCCAGGGGTGGCTCGGCTCCCTGTGGGCTGCACTCACAGGGGCCTGGCCCAGAACATGATCCAAGGTTAGCACTGGAAGGCTTTTGCAAGCAAGGGGAAGGAAGGAAGGAAGAGAGGGAAGAGGATGGACTTACCACCTGGGCAGCAGGCAGGGTGGCCATTCTGAGCAGAACCTTTAGCCTCCCACCTAGAATATCTAGACTAAACTCTGGGAGATACCTGAATCCCCTGTGATTACTAACATCAACAACATTAATAGTAACAACCAACCTTTGTAGGAGGTCTCATATGTGCTTGGCACAGAGCTTAACACTTTTTCTACGTTATCTCCCTTTCTGCTCACCACAACCTTCCGACATGAGTGGTCTTATTACCTCTGCCTCACAGATGAGAAAACTGATGTCACCTGCCCGGGGTCGCTGGGCTAGGAAGGACAAACCCCAGGTGTGATTCTGTGTGCTTCTCACCGTAGTCACCGGTGTCACAATTACCCACTATACTAACTCACCCCCACCTTCCTGCCAAGAGGCAGTCCACCAAGACTCAGCCCCTCTTGGAAGGGATAGCTGGCTCTCTTCTTAGTTCAAATTTCTGGAAAGTTCCTACATATAGTGGACCTAATAATATGGTCTGGGAGCTGCCACCGCTGGTCTGGACTGTCCTCCAGAGCCCAAGGGAACAAGTCTGCCTCCTCTTGCCTCTTCCCCCATCGCTGTAAGCCTTTCTGCTCTTGGAGAAGGCTGTCACAGGCAGAATTAGCAGCCCTCTGCCTAACCTGTGGTTGTTCCTCTGAATTCTGGGCTGTTAGTTAATCTCTCTGTAGTGCATGTGCTTTGTGCCCATTACGGTACTGGGCACCAGGGAGCAGCAGCAGATATTAAATCAGGCAGCATCTCTACTCTCACAGTTCACACTTTAATGGAGGTCATTGAACGAACTGTCTGCCCTGGAGGCTCTTAACAGGTAACCTCACTTGTCCAGAAGAGCAGGACAGGCCTCCTGGAGGAAGTGGCCTCTAAACTAATTCTCAAAGAATAAATGGGCACCATCTAGGGAATAGGGGAGAGTTTAAATAATGACATTAGTCAGTTTGGTATGTGTCAGGAACTGTTCTAAGCAGTTCATACAACACCTCACTGGACCCTCATGACAGCCCTGTAAGATGTAATTATTATTATCCCCATTATTCAGATGTGGAGACTCAGAAAAGTGAAGTAACCTGCCCGGGGTCATACAGTATAGTAGCTGGAGAACAAGACATGCAAAGGAAACACCACGAGCAAACAGTAGTGGGGTGGGGGCTCAGATATTGAAAATAGGTAATAAATAGTAAAAAAAAAAAAAAAAAAAAAGTTTTTAAACTCTACTGAACAGAACAAAGATAAATACACTGTTCCCATTAGTGCAGCCTGAGGCCTCTGTTGATAATTTTATAATTCTTTAATCACACGAAGGTTTCTATGGGCTGATTGTCAACCTAACCCTTGCTTTTCTGAATAGGGATGCTCATGTCTTGAATCCTACACACATTCTGTTGTTTGATTGAGGAAAAGGTGGAGCAGATGACACACATGTGATCATTAATGTGATCATTAATCACAACATACCAATTTATAAAAACTTCTGTTTACAGACTGTTTACTATCACTTTCCACAGATACTGTCAGGTTTGAGTCTCACAACAGGCCTGAGAGATAAAGCAGTTACCATCACTCCACTTTAATGCTGAGGACATAGAGGCAACTTGCCCGAGCCCACACAGCCAGTAAGCATGGAGCTTGAGCCCTAGGTTTTTGGCTCCAACTCCTGTGTTTTTCCCTCTACACCAAAACACAGCGAACAGTGAAGGCCAGAAAGATGTGAACCTGGCACCTATGACCTCCAGCAAGCTCTTCAGCCTCTCTAGGCCTTAGTTTCTTGTCAGTAAAACTGAGATAAGAAGAGCTCCTACTATATGCAGTTGCTGCAAAGATGAAATAAACATAATAGGCACAGAGTGTTAGCCATGGAGAATATCCTCACAATGGAGTATCATACAGCACAATAAATGAACACAATGACAGGCAACGATATGGATAAATCTTAGCAGTATCACAGTAAGAAAAAAGTCACAAAAAGTTACCAATAACATTATGCCCTTTTAATAAAGTTTCAGTTCAGTTCAGTCTCTCAGTCCTGTCCGACTCTTTGTGACCCCATGAATCGCAGCACGCCAGGCCTCCCTGTCCATCACCAACTCCTGGAGTTTACCCAAACCCATGTCCATTGAGTCAGTGATGCCATCCAATCATTTATCCTCTGTCATCCCCTTCTTCTCCTGCCCTCAATCCTTCCCAGCATCAGGGTCTTTTCAAATGAGCCACCTCTTCACATCAGGCGGCCAAAGTACTGGAGTTTCAGCTTCAACATCAGTCCTTCCAATGAACACCCAGGACTGATCTCCTTTAGGATGGACTGGTTGGATCTCCTTGCAGTCCAAGGGACTCTCAAGAGTCTTCTCCAACACCACAGTTCAAAAGCATCAATTCTTCGGCACTCAGCTTTCTTCACAGTCCAACTCTCACATCCATACATGACCACTGGAAAAACCATAGCCTTGACCAGACGGACCTGTGTTGGCAAAGTAATGTCTCTGCTTTTTAACATGCTATCTAGGTTGGTCATAACTTTCCTTCCAAGGAGTAAGCATCTTTTAATTTCATGGCTGCAATCACCATCTGCAGTGATTTTGGAGCCCCCAAAAATAAAATGTGACACTGTTTCCACTGTTTCCCCATCTATTTCCCATGAAATGATGGGACCAGATGCCATGATCTTAGTTTTCTGAATGTTGAGCTTTAAGCCAACTTTTTCACTCTCCTCTTTCACTTTTATCAAGAGCCTTTTTAGTTCCTCTTCACTTTCTGCCATAAGGGTGGTTCATCTGCATACCTGAGGTTATTGATATTTCTCCCGGCTTTTATAACAACTAAAATTTTTATGGGTAAATCTAGTTGCAATCTATAAGGGAAAACAAGGATGTGGTGAATACAGCATTCAGGATGACAGACTGCGAAAGGGTAAGCAGAAGCATGAGATCATAGTTAGATGTATGATATTGTCTAGATCCAGGATTCCGCTTTGAATGGTGGACTTGTGGGTACTTACTACATTAGCAAAAATAACTGATTACATAAATAAATAAAAATGAAGCATGCATGGACCAATGATGACAGTATCTCACGAAACAACGATTAGGATTAATCCAATTTTTGTCCACTTGAGGTCCTAATTTATTAAAGAAATGTAAGTGCTAGGCCCACTTTGTAAAATGTGTTCAATAAACGTTCGCTGTCATCGTTGACTATCTTTATTATTATCAGCATTATTCGCAAACCCCTAGCCAGACATCCTCAGTGTCTGTTGCAGGCAACTGTAAGATAGCTTCTCAAACTCAAACTTCTCAGAACGGCAAGCCCAGCTCCATCTAGGCCTCAGACTAGGCACCCATCCTATGAAGGGACACTAGTGGGGAGTGGTCATGAGTGGCTCACTGGTGGTTCTACCAAGCTTCAGAGATAGGGAACCTCTTTTAGAAGAAGGTGGCCAGAAAGAATTATGATGCGACAGTTAGGAGTTTAGGCCCTAGACTTAGGTCTAGGTTCTTTTTGCCATGTGCCTTTAAACAAACAATTGAGCCTCTGAGCCTCACTTGGTTTATGTATAAAACAGAGGGTGAGAACAGTAACTACCTCACAGGGCCATTATGAGAATTAAATGAGGTAATCCATGCAAAATGCTTAGCATAACATCTGGAACATCACTTAAGAGCTCAAAAACACACCCTGCCTTTATCATCCGGTATCCCAAGCCACCCCATTCAGTGAAGGAGACGGTAGGGACTTCCACCAAGCGGAAACAGCTGCCATCTTGTGTGTGAGGGCTGAGCATGTGTGTGTCACAGTTTTCCACTTCCTCCTGGAACCATTTCCTTTGTGAGCCAAACAGGGAGGAATCTGCACACAAAGGAACAATTCTGGGAGAATCTAGCCCCACTGCCAAAAGCTATTTCCTTGCCCCACCCCACTCTTGTCTGGAAATGTCTTAATGAGGGGGAACTACCACTTCCCTGGCCATCCAGGGCTGAGAAACAAGGTGTTCAGAATGAGAGCTGTCCTGGTGGATGACAAGACATGGGCAGAGCTGCTGCTCAAAAGGCCATTAAGATGCAGGGCTTCCATGAGCTTGTCACCCTGGCCCACCTCCCAGAACACAGTCACCCCAAAACATCCCCACAACCTGCTTCCCCACTGACCTGCCACCTCCCTGACCTTTTACCTTCCTGAAACAAGAGTACATCACAGAACTGTGCCACAGAGGATCCCCAGTAAGAATCCCCACAGTTTACAAACCCTTACCCCACCATTGCCCATTTCCCCTCCCACAAAGGATTCCCACACACAAGGATTCTAAATCCCTTCTTCCAGAACAGGAAGATGATGCTCTGAGGGGCTGATTTACCCAATTCCACACTAGCAAGTGGGAGGAGTCAGAACCCAAACCAGATACTCTCCTCAGGTCAGTTCAGTCGGTCAGCCGTGTCCGACTTTGCAACCCCATCGACTACAGCATGCCAGGCTTCCCTGTCCATCACGAATTCCCAGAGCCTACTCAAACTCATGTCCATCGCATCAGTGATGCCATCCAACCATCTCATCCTCTGTCATCCCCTTCTCCTCTTGCCTTCAGTCTTTCCCAGCATCAGGGTCTTTTCCAAAGAGTCGGTTCTCCTACCAAATCCCAGATCCTCCACTCTTCTTTTCCACCTCCCTCAGGATTCTGGGCTTCTCTCCCAAGGAGTCAAACTGTACTATTCTCTTCAGCATAAAGGATATTCTGTTTCCTGCATAAGCTGTACTTATCACACACAAAAGCCTTTCAAGGTGACCTCGACAACCCTCTGCCTGCCTCACACAGGAGCTATATTTAACTCCTGGAAAGCAGTCAGCACAAGGCATTGGCTTTGCAGCTGGGTTTCTTTACTGCTCCTTTTCTATTCTTTCCCAGCCCACATGAACCACGGTCTTCCCTGTATGCTCTAGGACAACAGGATGTATTTGTTTTAGTGATCAACAATGCTAGTCCAACCAGTGAGGTCCCCTCCAACGTCCTGCCCACTGTTTGGCCTTCATTTGGACTCCGTGAAGTGCTTGTAAATTCAGAGGAAGGAAGTGAGACATCTTCATGGCCCCAGATGGGTAGATCTGCAATAACTTGGAAGAAACCGGGCAGAGGAATGAAGCATTTCTGTACCCATGAAGTGAGGGGTCAATTCCCTCAGCCTCACCTGTGTGGCTGGGGGCCTCTCTGCAGAGTTAATGCAGGACTTAGCATAGATGCACGCAGCATTCTGAAGGAGCACTGGGAGAGGCATCTCCAAATGGCCTCAGGATTCTTCCCATTCTGCAGTCCTCAGTTCCCACATCTGTAAGAATTAAGTTATGAATTTCATTAAGAATTTACCAAAATTCATAATTATGTAAAGAACACATGTAAATCGCTTAAAGCAGGGTATAACATATAATAGTAAAGGAAGAATAATGTAAACAGCTAACATGTACTGAGTATTTACTGTGTGCCAGACACTGTTTTAGGCACATTCTCACTGTACTAGGGCTCACTGTTGAGGTAGATAAGCTTCACAGGTCACCAATGATGTACATCAGGGAGTTATGTAATTATCCCAAAGGTATACAGCTAGAAAACGGGAATAAGACTTGAACTCACATAGTTCCTATATTAATGTTACTATGTTAGGATTAAAATCCACAAACTACAAAACATGCATCGCTAAACCAACTGGAAACCATATTCACACGAGGGGTACAAGTTCAAACAAACAGGGTTTGGGGAGCTTAGCCACATGAGAAATTGGGCTTCTGCTCCCTTTTGTACCCTGGGCTTTTTGCTACCTGTTGTTTTTTTTTTCTTTCAAGCATCTTTTTTATTATCCTGAGTCACCATGAGACCAAACATGGTTACCTAGACATTAACTAGTTGTCAGTGTTATTTAGTCGCTCAGTCGTGTCCAATTCTTTGCAACCCCCTGGACTGCAGCACACCCAGGTTTCCCTGTCCTTCACCATCTCCTGGAGCTTGCTCAAACTCATGTCCATCGAGTTGGTGATGCCATCCAACCATCTCATCCTCTGTCGTCCCCTTCTCCTCCTGCCTTCAATCTTTCCCAGCATCAGGCTCTTTTCCAATGAGTCAGCTCTTCGCATCAGGTGACCAAAGTATTAGGGTTTCAGCATCAGTCCTTCCAGTGAATGTTCAGAATTGATTTCCTTTAGAATTGACTGGTTTGATCCCCTTGCAGTCCAAGGGACTCTCAAGAGTTGTCTCCAACACCACAGTTCAGAAGCATCGGTTCTTCAGCACTCAGCCTTTCTTATGGTCCAACTCTCATATCCATACATCACTACTAGAAAAACCATAGCTTTGACTACACAGACCTTTGTTGGCAAAGTAATGTCTCTGCTTTTAAATTTGCTGTCTAGGTTTGTCATAGCTTTTGTATAACTAGCTGTTGGACTTTATCAACTCTTAAGAAAACTTTGCTTCAAGAATTTACTCATTCCACAAATACTTAAGCATGTATTCTATGTCAGGCACTAGCAAAAGCTTGCCCTATTCTTACCCTCAAGAAGTTAAGGCTCAAGTGGGGGAAACAGATGCTAATCAGAGATATACCAGATGCTAATAAGAGATATACGTATTTAAATACAGCCATCCTCTGGGATCTGCAGGGAATTGGTTCCAGGACCTTCACCAACACCAAAATCCTCAGATACTCAATTCCCTCACAGTCAGTCCCATGGGTTCTGCATCCTCAAGTTTTTCATCCAGGGATCCATCCAGAGAGCCAGTGAAAAGCGTAACATTTCACCACAAGAATTACCACAGGGAGAGTGATGCTATGACAGCATAAAATAGAGGGAGTGTATGTGGTCAGGAGGACAGTGTAGGTCTGTGAGAAAGTCATGAGTGAGTAGAGGGCTGGAGGGGGCCATTACTGGTTAGGAGGAGAAGGGAATTCTGACAGGAAGAGGGAACCACATATGCAGAGACCTGGGGTTAAGAGGCTGAGGAACAGAGCAGAAAGCAGCCTGGAGAAAGGTCTGTCTGGAAGGGCATGCAGGGTTGGAAGGCCACAGTAAAGTCTCCTCTTTCCTTCCTTCCTCCTACCCAACTGTTGAGACCACCTCTACTAAGTATACTGCTTTCCTTTCTAAGGTGAGTTAACTCCCCACTGCTATAATGGGTCATACCTCATTGACATGCTAGGCTGTTAAAACAGTTTACTAAATGTCATCTCTAACATCATAAAACCACATTCCGACAACTCTTCCTATTTTTCATTTTTCAACTACATTGTTTGCATTTTCTCTGACTTTGATAACAAAGAAGTATGAGTTGTTTTTGTCCTAAAGAGGCTTGTCAAGTAGTGAAGTGGGGAAAAGAGAAATTGGTTTCCTCCTACTGCTTTGCATTTAATGAGATTATAACTTGCAAGCTGTTTCCAAGCATTTTTGTAAATTTCAGAGACTAAAAGGTGCCCGGCAATGAGATCACAAGTCAAAGAGCCCACCAGCTGACTAGGTAGGAACCCAAACAGGGTTTCTTATTCCTGTGGCTTGCTGAAGATGTGTTATTTACTTGCTTTTTGTCATGGAAATTAGACCTTTTACCTTTCAGATCTCTAAATAAATCTGACCTTCTTTGCACTGGGAGCCCATACTGGTTGTAATGGAGGCCTTTTGCTTCAAGGTTTCACTTAGACTGCACCAGGGATGCAGTCCTGGGAACAGGTGGCAGTGCTTTTTTCCTGTGGCTTAAATTTCTGCTCTCTACCACCTCATACTGTTTTCACTTAGGTGGGGAGGGTGGAGGAGCAGACAGAAAACTGATCTTAGTCTTAGTTGGGTATTCACCAGGAACAATAAGCACAGAGTGGTATAACCTTAGATAAATTTTTAAGTAGGATTCTAATTTTATTTGACAAACTTTTTTGCATCCCTGTGAACAGTTATCAACTCGGATTTCTATGCCCCCTCTCTGTCCCACCTGGTTAAAAAAAAAAAAAATGAAGACTTATAACAATGATTAGACTACTTCTCCCTGGTTTTTCTTGATTGGAATTCACTGTACCTCCCTAAGGCTCAACTAAACCAAACAAGATCAATGAAATGTATTCATGGTTCTAAATAAAATCTAATCATAAAAGGAAACCTTGTCCTGATGCCCCGTCTGCCCACAGACACCAGAGATGACCTGGACCAGGAGCAAAGATGGGAGGTGGGTGGGGTAGGAACTAGTGGAGATTTTTCCTGGGATGGCAGGGACAGGATTCTGGGCTGTATCACTGCCCCTCCAGCTGAAAGATGCTGGCCCTCCACATGGCATGGAGGGAGTCCTTGGGAGGGGAGCACTCTGAGAAAAGGGGCTCTGCTGCTACTGCTAAGTCGCTTCAGTCGTGTCCAACTCTGTGAGACCCCATAGACAGCAGCCCACCAGGCTCCCCCGTCCCTGGGATTCTCCAGGCAAGAATACTGGAGTGGGTTGCCATTTCCTTCTCCAATGCATGAAAGTGAAAAGTGAAAGTGAAGTCGCTCAGTCGTGTCCGACTCTTAGTGACCCCATGGACTGCGGCCTACCAGGCTCCTCCGTCTATGGGATTTTCCAGGCAAGAGTACTGGAGTGGGGTGCCATTGCCTTCTCCAAAAGGGGCTCTACCACCTCCAACTGCCATAACCACACACGCTCAGTGTCAGGCCCAGGGCCATGAACAGTCCATGTGGGGAGGAGGGTGCTTACAGAATCCCACAATGTCCTCCTGCCCTGAGAACTCCCTTCCCTTGTGCCTAGCACACCTGAATCTGTTGGGGAGTTACACAAATGAAGAGAATGCCATTGAGATCACTGAGCACCATATGTATCTTTTTATTTCATCTCTATAGCAATCATGCGCAGAAGCTACTGTTTTACCCCCACTGTTTACAGATGAAGAATTGAATGCTAAGAAAAGTTAAGACGTTTCCCCAAGCAGAAAATGGCAGAGCTGGGTGGGGGCCCAGATTTGTATACCCTGAGCTCTTAGCCACTCTTCTATGACATACAAGCATCAAACCTAGTGTAAATCTAACACTAGATATTCTTATTTTCAATTAGTTGTGTGACTGTAGCTAAGTCACATAAACTCTTGAACCCTCACATTCCACATCTTTAAAATCAGAGTGTTAGACTGGGTCATCAAAATATTCAATGAATGGATGCTTGTTGGGCATCTACTGTGATTGAGGCACAGATTAAGACATGTCCTCACAAAGTCTGTTACCACAACTATAGCAAATCTGTCACTAAATACTATCTGGTCAATACTCTGGATGTGCACAATTCTGGGGAATATTAGGAAGCAGCAACAACAATAATGTGGCCCTGTTGATGGCTCCAGGCACAGCACCGAACAAAGTGCCCTGCAAGCATAATCTTAACCTAGTTACCCCAGCCTAGGAGGCTGGGACCCCAGTATTCTCACTTTACACATGAGAAAACCATGGCTCAGAGCTCTCTAATGTGCCCATCTTTGTACAACTCGGAAGTGGCAGCACAAGAAGTCCAGCTCAGAGGTCTTGCCCCAAAGCCCTAATCACTGTGCTCTCCCAAGCAAGACTTCATGTTCCAGCTAGTTACAGTCGTCTGCAGGGGCTCTTATTCCCACCTTCACTCAGTTGTTTCAGAAAGAGATGTCTAATGACAATTTTTTAAGGAAGAGGGAGGTCTTCCCACAGTCTGTATGTTCACGGACATGCCCTCTAGTAGGTTTTCTGGTGGCATATTTTTCAGAGGTTTAACCTTGGAATCACCTGGAATACTCCTTAAAAATGTAGATTCCTGGGTCCTAGTATAGAGCCTACTAAATGAGACTCTCAGATAGGAGGTCCAGCAAAACCCTGGGAGAGGTATGACCATTTGTCATAAGCATCATTATACGTATATGATTTCTCTCCAAATTAAATTCTTTGATAGCTTAAATCCTTGTGGTTTGAATTCTACGGTATTAAAGACGAAGGTACTCTCAAAGGCACATCTGTATTCACCACACCTGAAAGCTAGCTTTGGGGGGAGAGTCCTTATTGTCTTTAAAGAACAGTTCAGTTCAGTTCAGTCGCTCAGTCGTGTCCGACTCTTTGCGACCCCATGAATCGCAGTATGCCAGGCCTCCCTGTCCATCACCAACTCCTGGAGTTCACTCAAACTCACATCCATCGAGTCAGTGATGCCATCTGTCGTCCCCTTCTCCTCCTGCCCACAATCCCTCCCAGCATCAGAGTCTTTTCCAATGAGTCAACTCTTCGCATGAGGTGGCCAAAGGACTGGAGTTTCAGCTTTAGCATCATTCCTTCCAAAGAAATCCCAGGGCTGATCTCCTTCAGAATGGACTGGTTGGATCTCCTTGCAGTCCAAGGGACTCTCAAGAGTCTTCTCCAACACCACAGTTCAAAAGCATCAATTCTTCGGCGCTCAGCCTTCTTCACAGTCCAACTCTCACATCCATACATGACCACAGGAAAAACCATAGCCTTGACTAGACGAACCTTTGTTGGCAAAGTAATGTCTCTGCTTTTGAATATGCTATCTAGGTTGGTCATAACTTTCCTTCCAAGGAGTAAGCGTCTTTTAATTTCATGGCTGCAGTCACCATCTGCAGTGATTTTGGAGCCCAGAAAAATAAAGTCTGACACTGTTTCCACTGTTTCCCCATCTATTTGCCATGAAGTGATGGGACCAGATGCCATGATCTTCGTTTTCTGAATGTTGAGCTTTAAGCCAACTTTTTCACTCTCCACTTTCACTTTCATCAAGAGGCTTTTAGTTCCTCTTCACTTTCTGCCATAAGGGTGGTGTCATCTGCATATCTGAGGTTATTGATATTTCTCCCGGCAATCTTGATTCCAGCTTGTGTTTCTTCCAGTCCAGCGTTTCTAATGATGTACTCTGCATATAAGTTAAATAAGCAGGGTGACAATATACAGCCTTGACATATACTCCTTTTCCTATTTGGAACCAGTCTGTTGTTCCATGTCCAGTTCTCACTGTTGCTTCCTGACCTGCATACAAATTTCTCAAGAGGCAGATCAGGTGTTCTGGTATTCCCATCTCTTTCAGAATTTTCCACAGTTGATTGTGATCCACACAGTCAAAGGCTTTGGCATAGTCAATAAAGCAGAAATAGATGTTTTTCTGGAACGCTCTTGCTTTTTCCATGATCCAGTGGATGTTGGCAATTTGATCTCTGGTTCCTCTGCCTTTTCTAAAACCAGCTTGAACATCAGGAAGTTCACGGTTCACATATTGCTGAAGCCTGGCTTGGAGAATTTTGAGCATTACTTTACTAGCGTGTGAGATGAGTGCAATTGTGTGGTAGTTTGAGCATTCTTTGGCATTGCCTTTCTTTGGGATTGGAATGAAAACTGACCTTTTCCAGTCCTGTGGCCACTGCTGAGTTTTTCCAAATTTGCTGGCATATTGAGTGCAGCACTTTCACAGCATCATCTTTCAGGATTTGAAAGAGCTCAACTGGAATTCCATCACCTCCACTAGCTTTGTTCGTAGTGATGCTTTCTAAGGCCCACTTGACTTCACATTCCAGGATGTCTGGCTCTAGGTCAGTGATCACACCATCATGATTATCTGGGTTGTGAAGATCTCTTTTGTACAGTTCTTCTGTGTATTCTTGCCATCTCTTCTTAATATCTTCTGCTTCTATTAGGTCCATACCATTTCTGTCCTTTATCGCGCCCATCTTTGCATGAAATGTTCCCTTGGTATCTCTAATTTTCTTGAAGAGATCTCTAGTCTTTCCCATTCTGTTGTTTTCCTCTATTTCTTTGCATTGATCGCTGAGGAAGGCTTTCTTATCTCTTCTTGCTATTCTTTGGAACTCTGCCTTCAGATGCTTGTATCTTTCCTTTTCTCCTTTGCTTTTCGCTTCTCTTCTTTTCACAGCTATTTGTAAGGCCTCCCCAGACAGCCATTTTGCTTTTTTGCATTTCTTTTCCATGGGGATGGTCTTGATCCCTGTCTCCTGTACAATGTCACGAACCTCATTCCATAGTTCATCAGGCACTCTATCTATCAGATCTAGGCCCTTAAATCTATTTCTCACTTCTACTGTATAATCATAAGGGATGTGATTTAGGTCATACCTGAATGGTCTAGTGGTTTTCCCTACTTTCTTCAATTTGAGTTTGAATTTGGCAATAAGGAGTTCACGATCTGAGCCACAGTCAGCTCCTGGTCTTGTTTTTGCTGACTGTATAGAGCTTCTCCATCTTTGGCTGCAAAGAATATAATCAGTCTGATTTTGGTGTTGACCATCTGGTGATGTCCATATGTACAGTCTTCTCTTGTGTTGTTGGAAGAGGGTATTTGTTATGATCAGTGCATTTTCTTGGCAAAACTCTATTACTGGCCAAAAGCTTTCTTGTAACCACGATGTAGAAGCTTCTCCCTGGGATGACATTCTGCTGGTAAGTCAGGTATAAGCTTGAATCACTTGTTTTTTTCCTCTGAGATCGACATAGTTAGGGCTCTAAAGTTCAGTGGGCTCAGTGGAGAAAGACCCACTGAGCAGGATCTCAGCCCCACAATAAGGGTCTCCCACTCATCCAGTGAGAGGACTTCCAGATAAAGACCCCCAGTGACCCAGCTCAGCAAGCAGGCTTTGAGGGGCCATCCGCCTCCTCCCTGCCCCAACCTGGCCTCCCTTTCTCTGAGCCCAAGTTCTCTGATAGAGGACTCAAGAGTCACAGGGAAATGGAAGCTTTGAAGTCAGAAAGCCTGACCTTACAACTTACTGGCTGGGTGACCTCAATTCTCTAAGCCTCTGCTTCCTCCCTCATAGAACACAGACACCTGTGTAGTTTGCGAGGATTAAATGAGATGATGTGTGTTAACTGCCCAGCATAATGGTAACTACTCAGCTCAATGAATGGTTCTTGCCCACTAAAGCTACAGGCTGAGCTTTCTCCCAGGGCTCACGCTCCCTCCACCATCTGCTGCCCACCACTTCGTAACAGGCTCCAGAAACCAATGCCACCAGGATGAAGCAGCTCCTCACTCCCCATGTGCTACTCCCAGATTTACTTAGCTCCCTCCTTTGCTCTATTTGGACTTTTGTGATCACAGATCAGTTAAACAAAAAACACTTAGAAGTCAAGGGCCCATGTTAGAAATCCTATCGAGTACCAGGAAAAACAAAAGCAAAAAAAGGTGTTATAATGCTTGGGTACTTAAACTCGTGTTTTTAAATGCACGAATCTCACTCGGAGACTACCTGTCCTCACTTTAGAAGCAGGAGAGCTTTTAGAAACCAGAATGCTGCCACAAGAGGCACTTGCTGATAGCAGCAAGAGGAAATTTGTGAGATAAAACCTCACAGACAAAAGAGAGGGAGATAGGAAGAGGAGGAAGGAGGGAGAAACAGACAGACTGATTTAAGGAATACAAAGGCTTGGCAATCTGAGATCATTTATTGAAGGACAGCAATTCTCAGAAAGATGTGGCTGGGGACAGGAATGCTTGGGGGTCCCCAAGATGCTTTCCAGGGGTACCCCTAAGGTCACCTACTTTTACATAGTATTGAGACCTTACATGCCCTCTTCATTCTCACTCTCTTACGGGTACACAGCAGAGTTTTCCAAAGGCTATATGATGTGTGACAGTGTGGTAGCTTTCAAGGTTAATGGGATGTGTGACTATGTATTTTTTTCAATTTTTTCAATGTTTTCAATTCAAGCTTTTCTCAGTTTTCAGTTCAGTTGCTCAATAGTGTCCGACTCTTTGTGACCCCATGGACTGCAGCACATCAGGCTTCCTTGTCCATCACCAACTCCTGAAGCTTGTTCAAACTCATGTCCATCAAGTCAGTGATACCATCCAATCATCTCATCCTCTGTTGTCCCCTTCTCCTCCCACCTTCAGTCTTTCCCAGCATCAGGGTCTTTTCCAATGAGTCTGTCCTTCACATCAGGTGGCCACAGTATTAGAGTTTCAGCTTCAGCATCAGTCCTTCCAATGAACATTCAGGACTGATTTCCTTTAGGATGGATTGGTTGAATCTCCTTGCTGACCAAGGGACTCTCAAGAGTCTTCTCCAACAACACAGGTCAAAAGCATCAATTCTTCAACACTCAGCTTTATAGTCCAACTCTCACATCCATACATGACTACTGGAAAAATGATAGCTTTGACTAGATGGACCTTTGTTGGCAAAGTAATGTCTCTGCTTTTTAATATGCTGTCTTGGTTGGTCATAGATTTTTCTTCCAAGGAGCAAGCATCTTTTAATTTCATGGCTGCAGTCACCATCTGCAGTGATTTTGGAGCCCAAGAAAATAAAGTCTCTCACTGTTTCCATTGTTTCCCCATCTATTTGCCATGAAGTGATGGGACCGGATGCCATGATCTTAGTTTTCTGAATATTGAGTTTTAAGCCTACTTTTTCACTCTCCTCTTTCACTTTCATCAAGAGGCTCTTTAGTTCTTCTTTGCTTTCTGCCATAAGGGTGGTGTCATCTGCATATCTGAAGTTATTGATATTTCTCCTGGCAATCTTGATTCCAGCTTGTGCTTCACCCAGCTTGGCATTTCGCATGATGTACTCTGCATATAACTTAAATAAGCAGGATGACAGTATACAGCCTTGATGTACTCCTTTCCCAATTTGGAACCAGTCTGTTAGAACTATGTCTAGTTCTAACTGTTGCTTCTTGGCCTGCATACAGATTTCTCAGGAGGCAGGTAAGGTGGTCTGGTATTGTCCCATCTCTTTAAGAATTTTCCATAGTTTGTTGTGATCCACACATTCAAAGGCTTTAGCAGAGGTAGATGTTTTTCTGGAACTCTCTTGCTTTTTCAATGATCCAGTGGATGTTGGGAATTTGATCTCTGGTTCCTCTGCCTTTTCTAAATCCAGCTTGAACATCTGAAGTTCACGGTTCACATTCTATTGAATTGTGAATTCAATAGAATTGGAGAATTTTGAGCATTACTTTGCTGGCATGTGAGATTAGTCCAATTGTGCAGTAGTTTGAACATTCTTTGGCATTGCCTTTCTTTGGGATTGGACTGAAAACTGACCTTTTCCAGTTCTGTGGCCACTGCTGAGTTTTCCAAATTTGCTGGCATGTTGAGTACAGCACTTTCTCAGCATCATCTTTTAGGATTTGAAATAGCTCAACTGGAATTCCATCACCTCCACTAGCTTTGTTTGTAATGATGTTCACTTTGCATTCCAGGATGTCTGGCTCAAGGTGGGTGATCACACCATCGTGGTTATCTAGACCATGAAGACCTTTTTTGTATAGTTCTGTGTATTCTTGCCACCTCTTAATATCTTCTGCTGCTGTTAGGTCCATACCATTGCAATCCTTTATTGTGCCCATTTTTCATGAAATGTTCTCTTGGTATCACTAATTTTCTTGAAGAGATCTCTAGTCTTTCCCATTCTATTGTTTTCCTCTATTTCTTTGCATTGAGCACTGGAAGGCTTTTTTCTCTCTGTGTGTTATTCTTTGGAACTCTGCATTTAAATAGCTATATCTTTCCTTTTCTGCTTTGCATTTCACTTCTCTTCTTTCCTCAGCTATTTGTAAGGCCTCCTCAGACATCCATTTTGCCTTTTTGCATTTCTTTTCTTGGGGATGGTCTTGATCACTGCCTCCTGCACAGTGTCACAAACCTCCGTCCATAGTTCTTCAGGCACTCTATTAGATCTAATCCTAATTGAGATCTGATTCTCAATTTTAAGTGATGTTAAACTCATACTGGTTTCCCCAGTAGCTCAGTGGTAAAGAATCCACCTTCAATGCAGGAGACCTGGCTTCAATCCCTGGGTCAGGAAGATTCCCTGGAGGAGGAAATGGCAACCCACTCTAGTACTCTTGACTGGAAAATTCCATAGTGTAGCAAAGAGTCAGAGACAACAGAGCACGCATGCATGCAAAGCCAATACTGGTAGATACAACTCACACCAAAAGCCCTTTGGGGGTCTTCAATAATTGTTAAAATTGTACAGTAATATTGAGGCCAGAAAATTTCACAACCACTGGTAGAGAGATAAACAGCCACTGCACCCTGTAACCTTGACACCCCTGCATGATAGCAGAGCAGCGTCAGAGATTTTCAAACATGAACCACGGCTGCAGGCCACAGGAAAGTTCCTATGGTTACCCTGTGGTGCCTTCCTTATAGCACATCCACAGCCTTCCTGGTGACAAATTAATTTCTAATATGTGTGTGTGTCTGTCTGTGTGTATGACAGGAATGGAGGAGAAATACAGTGGGAGAGAGAGAGAGTGATACCCCAGAACAGTATCTTTTTCATTTTCTAATTTCCCCAAGTGGCCAGACTGGCACAAAATTAGAGTAAATAAGGAAATATTTTGGAATTGAGTTACTGACTTTTGGTGTGTCTGTTGGTGCCAAAGAGGTTTGTGTTTCCATTTGAAAAGATTTCCTCCAAAACAGATACAACTTGGCCAAAAAAAAAAGTGAAGTCTTTTCAGTTCAGTTGCTCAGTCACGTCTGACTCTTTGCGACACCATGGACTGCAGCATGCTAGGCCTCCCTGTCCATCACCAACTCCCAGAGTTTACCCAAACTCATGTCCATTGAGTTGGTGATGCCATCCAACCATCTCTTCCTCTGTCATCCCCTTTTCCTCCTGCCTTCAATCTTTCCCAGCATCAGGGTCTTTTCAAATGAGTCAGCTCGTCGCATCAGGAGGCCCAAAGTATTGGAGTTTCGTCTTCAGCATCAGTCCTTCCAATGAACACTCAGGACTGATCTCCTTTAGGATGGACTGGTTGGATCTCCTTGCTGTCCAAGGGACTCTCAAGGGCCTTCTCCAACAACACAGGTCAAAAGCATTAATTCTTCGGCACTCAGCTGTCTTCACAGTCCAACTCTCACATCCATACATGACCACTGGAAAAACCATAGCCTTGACTAGACTGACCTTTGTTGGCAAAGTAATGTCTCTGCTTTTAAATATACTGTCTAGGTTGGTCATAACTTTACTTCCAAGGAGTAAGCGTCTTTTAATTTCATGGCTGCAATCACCATCTGTAGTGATTTTGGAGCCCCAAAAAATAAAGTCAGCCACTATTTCCACTGTTTCCCCATCTATAGTCATGTCCAACTTTTCGTGACCCCATGGACTGTAACCTATCAGGCTCCTCCGACCATAGGATTTTCCAGGCAAGAACACTGGAGTAGGGTGCCATTTACTTCTTCAGGGGATCTTCATGACCCAGGGATCAAACCCGGGGGATCCTGCATTGCAGGCAGATGCTTTACCATCTGAGCACCAGGGAAGCTAAAACCTGGCTAAAATGACTTTAAACAATTTTTTGCTTCAAAGAGAGAGCCTTTCCCTTCCAGAACCCTTGCCCAGTGGCACCTCAGAGGGTGCCAGCTCCTTTCACTTGAGCTCTGGAGTGATGCCTGGAGGTGTACCACACAGCAGCTCCAAGAATCATGCAAACCTGGGATCAGCCTGGCTCCTCCTCTTTTGAGCTGTGCTACCATCTCACAGGTCCCCCTCAGCTTGAGAGTCAGGTCCTAGAAAATAGGTATCCTGGAGGACCTACTCACAGGCGTGCTGCAGGGATGAGATAAAACATGGCATGGAAAGCCCCTACTCAGAGCCCAGCGCTAGAGAGAGCCAACGAGGTAGGGGCTGTCAGTAACAGCCTCAAGCTCATTTCCAACAAATTTGGGGTGATTTTGGAATGGCACAGAAAGATTACATCATCATATTTTTCCAATGAGTGCTACTCTCTGTACATAAAATTTCTGTTTTTTAAAAAGTCCTCACGTGGTCATCTCTCCATTCCCTCTCTCATCTAACACATATAGAGCACCCAGTCTGAGCAGGTGAACTAGATGCTAAGGAAGCTAAGACTGACAGTTCACACCTCCCAGAGCCCACAGCCTCCCCTCTTCCTGAGACAGACATGCAGACCTCACAGCACAGATCAGCACGGCAGATACTACAGTGACAGTATTCATAGCTGACTTGGGGTGGGATTTACTATGTACGGGCCAGGCACTTCCCATACATGATACTGTGAGGCAAGTGCTGTTATTTCCCCTTTACAGAGGGGGAAATTGAGTCATACAGGTTAAGCAACTTGCCAAAGGTCCCATGGCTGATGAATAACAGAGCCTGAACATGAACCCAGGAAATCTGGCTCCAGGACTGATTCTGTCATGCTCCATGTTACAGCCCCTCTTACACAACCCGACCTGTAGCTGCAAGTCAGTCTCACCTCTTTCTCAGAAGGTCCTAGTGGGGAGAAGCACGTGGATTTGGGAGTCAAGAGACCAGGGCTTAAATCTTGACTCTTCTACTTGTCCATGTAACTTTAAGCAAGTTACTTACCTTCTCTGAACCTTAGTTTCTTCAACCAAAAAATGGGCTTGACCATCAGACCAATCTCAACTTGGTAGGGCCCTATAAAATACTGCAAAGCAATGTAAGTGCTATAGTATAAAGTACAAAGTGAGGAAATTCTGTTGAGGTTCTGCTGGCTGTACGGCCCTGGAGAAGCTGTTTAACCTCTCTGAGCCTTAGCTGCATCCTCCACGTGATGGAGATAATAAAATACATGGCCTGAGATTTAAATAAGACAATATGTATGAAAGGGATTAGCACAGCTGGAAATAATTGTTCAATACACGTGAGCTCATATTATTAGGCACAAGTGATTGGCAAGCTGCAAAGAGGGACAATACTACTTCTATAGAGAAGTCAGTCTTTGGCTCTAAGGCAAACCAAGTCCCAAGATATTGCTTTGGGACAGAGAGACATTGATGACATCATGGTCTTGGTATGCTTCAGTCTTTTTAAAGGACTCTGTGCTCTAGGCTTTGCAACTCTGTGTGGTATCAGACCAGCAGCGTCAGTTTTAGCTGGGAGCTCGTCAGCAATGCAGAATCTCAGGCCCCACACCAGACCTCCCAAGTCAGAATCTGCATTTTGACAAAATCCCCTGGTAATTCCTTGTATACACTCAAGTCTGAGAAACACTAGTGTAGCATAGAGAAAAGAACAGCAACAAGAGTTTTTGGCCAGGGGTGGGAAGGGTTAATGTTTAGTTTGGCTCCTGTCAAGTCACCGGAAACAGAAGGTTCCAGAGATTGAAGTGTATAGACTGATGGGACAGGAAGGCTTCCTTCCTGCCTTGTGTCCTGGACGGCCAGAGCTCCTGCCTGGGACCTCCGCTGACCCTTGAGCTCAGGGAGGAAGGACCCTGGGCCTGCAGAGCAGAGGGCAGGCTGGGACAAACAGAGGGCTCGATGCCTCTGCTCAAACTACCTGGGAGGCTCAGTCCTCAGGCCAAGCCCAGATGAGGTCTGAGGAGGAGAAGCGGGGAGCAGGGAGGCCGGAAAAACGTCACAGTTAACTGAGCAGGGCTCTCCCAAGGGAGGCTGGTGGCCAGCGCTGGGACAGCTGTGTGAGGGCCTCTGAGGTCTCCGTGTTGCCCTGGGCCCTGTCCTCTGGCTCCTGCTTCCTCGGGTCCCGCAGGGTGGGGGTGGGGCCCACACCCTGGACACAGCCGTGACTGTGCTCCACGGGCTTCCTCCTCAGTGCTGGAGCAGCTCCTCCCCGAGCTCACAGGGCTGCTCAGCCTCCTGGACCACGAGTACCTCAGTGACACCACTCTGGAGAAGAAGATGGCCGTGGCCTCCATCCTGCAGAGCCTGCAGCCCCTCCCAGGTAGCCGTCAGCATGCTGCCCAGAGCTTCTCAAGAACCCTCAGTAACTCCCCAGGGCCTGCTGGCAGGAGGAAGGAAACCTCACAGCATGGCCATTCAGCTCTCTTCATGGTCTAAGCAGCGTCCCCATGCACTCCAAGCTTCGTCCACCACAGCCCTGGCTGTGCTCCTGGTCCTCCTCCACCCCTGGCCCTCTACAAACTCACACAACACACATGCCATACACACTCATGTACACACCACTACCACACACTCACACACACAACATGCTCTCACATAGACCTCACACAGTAACAAACACACATCACACATAACATACCCCACATGTTCTATCAACACACTCACTTATCACATACACATAGCATATATGCACAACACTCATGCACACTCTGACAGACGTATCACATACACATCACACTGTCCTGCACTCAGATGCACGCTCACACACTCCCTCTTGGCTTTATGGGTAGTATGCCTGCCCCTCCATCTCCACTCGGGCCTTCCCTCTAACTCCCCACAGACTCTCTGCCTCACTGTGTTCTCAGCAGCAAAGCTTTCTCCTCTGCTCCAGCCTTTCCCCAACCTCAAGTGAGCGCACAAGATGGTATGTGTAAATCAAGAGCTCAGTAAACTCTAAAGGGGCTGTGTCCTGTCCCGCGGGGTTGGAGGGGTCTGAGTGACATCGGGGGGGGTCACCATTGGTTGAAACTGAGCCTCACTTCCCATGGACAATGTCCTCAGCCACTCTCACAGGACTGCTGGAGAAAGAAAGGGGCAGCAGTTTGCCGACTGGCCCCCAGCTGTCCCCAGAGCAGCGCCTCTACTTTGTCCTTTATATTGGGCTCTGGGCATCCTTTCACTCAGAGAAGGAGATCCTCAATAACAATGGAAAAAAGGAAACAAAGTTTGAAAGCTTTGGAGATGATTTAGGATAAGCACATGCTTTGCTACCTGAGTGCTGTGTCCTGTGCAGGACAGAAGTCTGAGTGGGCGGGGGGGACTAGCCATCCTCAGCAGCAGCAGCAGTCCTGGCCCCCATGCCCCTCACTGCTGGCCTGCTCTCCTCCTTCCTCACAGCCAAAGAAGTCTCCTACCTGTATGTGAACACAGCAGACCTCCACTCTGGGCCCAGCTTCGTGGAGTCCCTCTTCGAAGAATTTGGTAAGCTACTCTCTGCTGACCTCAGCTGGAATCTGTCCTTCCAGCTCATGTGCATCATGCATGTCCACCAGCTCAGTCTCTAGAAGGGTCCCCTGCATCTGGGTCTGGCTCTAACATTACAAAATTGAGTCACCTCAGAAAAGTCCCTTTGCCTCTCTGGGCCCTGCCAGGTCTGAAGTCTAGTCAAAATCCATAGTTACAGGAAATCATCCCCTAGATTTGAGGAAGGGTAGGGATGTACACACAGGCCGAAGAATGCTGGCAACAGGGCCTTGTCTCGTCTGCTGCTAACATCCATCTTAGTAGCTGCCTGGTCTCTGAGCTGAGCGGTCTGGCAGCTCAGCAGAAAATGGAGCTGTGAGGGACTAGCAGAGGCACCTAGCATATGGGAGCAGCCAAGCCAGGCCTCGTGCAGGGTGTGTGCAATCCCTGATCTATCCCAAGGGAGAACAGCACTATACAACACAGGGAGAAAGCTGTGGGTCAGATGAGAGGATTCACGGACTGACAGACTTTGGGAAAACACCGTGCCTTCATTAAATAACCCTTGAAAACTTCCAAAGCACTGTACCAAACTGCATTATCCCATTTGATTCCCTGAAACACTGGGATTATTGTGACCACTTTATGGATAAGAGGGATGAAGTCACTTGCCCCGGATTACTAATGGAGGGGGTGCTTGGGCTTCCTGATCCCAAATCTAGTCCTCTTCTCACCCTGCCGTGCTCATCCTCCACCTACTCTGTCCTAATGGCCCGACTCCCCATAGACTGTGACCTGAGCGGCCTTCAAGACATGCCAGAGGATGAGGCGGAGTCCTGCAAAGCAGCCAGTCCTGAGCCAGCCAAGAGTCCATCTCTGAGACACGTGAGTTCTTACACTCTCTGGCCCTCTTTTCCTCTGGAGGAGGTAGAGAAACTCTAAACTCTAATGCTGGGGATCCTCTTGACCATGAGAGATCTACTCTCTCTTCAGTGTGATGGTTAAGGGCATAAACAGCACTGTGAGAACATTTCAATGATTCATGATGATGAGCTCACTGTGCCAGTGCCGAGCAGGGATAATGTGGTAAACTGACCTGTCCCTTCAGGCCCAAAGGACTTGCCCACCCCAACTTCTGATTTCAGAAGCACAGGAGGAGTGATGCGGAAAGCTCTGGATCACAAGATGGATGGCCTTTGCCTTCCTCCCTTCTGCTGTGTGGCAGATCACTTCCCATCTCTGAGCCTGAGTTTTCACCTACAAAAATGAAGGTCTGGATCACAGACCAAAAATGAAGTTCCCAGCCTTTGGGGCCATGAAATTAGAGCAGGGGGCCCAAATCACATCAAACATTATCTGTTGACTGCATAATTCACTATCATCACCACCATAAATGGCACCAGTTGTTGACCACTCATCATGTCCTTCCAGTACTCCTGCCTGGAAAATCGCATGGACGGAGGAGCCTGGTGGGCTGCAGTCCATGGGGTCGCTAAGAGTCGGACACGACTGAGCGACTTCACTTTCACTTGTCACTTTCATGCATTGGAGAAGGAAATGCCAACCCACTCAAGTGTTCTTGCCTGGAGAATCCCAGGGACGGGGAAGCCTGGTGGGCTGCTGTCTATGGGGTTGCACACAACTGAAGCGACTTAGCAGCCGCAGCAGCATGTCCTTTCATATTCAGAGACTGCATCCTGCCTTCTAGGAGCTCCTGTCCCTCTCACCCCCAGGCCCCTCCCTGTCACCCTGCTCCCCATGCTCTCCTGGTCTTCTGGTCTTCACACACCTCCTCTGTCCTCTTTCAGACAGCTGACCTGCCTCCACCACTCCCCAACAGGCCTCCGCCTGAGGACTACTATGAGGAGGCCCTTCCCCTGGGACCTGGCAAGTCCCCTGAGTACATCAGCTCCCACAGTAAGTTCTGGTCCCTGAGGGTTGGGGGTGAGGGGGAGAAGGCTCCTGTCCTGAAGCTCCTGTGTGTCCTGCTGGGGCTAAAGCGCCAAGCCTGGCACCATTCCGCCATACCCACGTACTGGGGAAGAGCGTGGGAGACCCTGACCTCTCCAGTGACAGCCTGGGTGGGCGGGCCAGTAGGCATGGCCTGGGGCTCAGGGGCTGGGGTTCCAGACCCAGTTCTATGTGACCTTGAACAAGCCTCTTCCCCTCTCTGGGCTTCTGTTCCTCTACCCTTGAAATAAGAAAGAGGGGCTAGATGCACACATATCAAGGTATTAGGGTGGAAGGTCACGAGTGCTGCGGCCTGGGTATAGGGACTTAACATCACATACAAGAAACTGTATTACGGTTTTGGGTGATGCACCATGTGTAGTTGAGCCTGCATAAGATATCTATCCTATCATTTGGCAGCACAGAGGAATATTCTTCAACCATCAAAAACTACATGAGACGGGTCTGTCTGTGCTGATCAGAAATGAATCCCAGGATACATACTGGAAAAAAAAAATCAGAATACTGCATATAACATGATCCCATTTGCTTTTAAATAGGGTACTCACACATGCATTTAACAGTTTTTCTAGAATATGCAAGAAACTCTTGACAGTATTTTCCTATAGGAAATGAATGAGCAGAAATCTGGGTGAAAGGGAACATATTTTCCCATTCACACTCTTTTGTAGTGATTGTGCTTTTCATCATGTTGTAGTAAAATACACATGACATAGAACTGACCACTCCAACTGTTTTCAAGTGTCCAATCACTGGCGTTTAGTGCATTCACAGTGTTGTGTAGCCATCACCACTATCAAGTTCCCAAACATCTTCGTCAGTCCAGAAGGAAAGCCCATACCCAGTAAGCAGTCACTTCCTATTCCCCTCTCAACCAATCTGCTTTGTCTCTATAATTTGCCTCATCTGAATATTCCATTTAAACAGAATCATACAATATGTGACCTTTTATGTCTGCGTTATTTCACTCAGCATAGTGCTTTTGAGCTTCATTCATGTCACTGCATGTATCAGTACTTCCTTTTTATGGACAAATAATACTCTATTGTATGAATATACCATATTTCGTTTATCCATCTGTCAGTTGATGGACATTTGGGTTGTTTCCATCTTCGGGCTATTATGATATATTATTCTTATGATTAATAAACTAGTTTAAACAAAACTAGTGAAATGGTGGACTTGGACCAGGTGATCCATGGCCCTCTTCAGACTTGGGACCTATGTCACTGCCAGCAGCTGTTTATGTGAAGCAGCTGACTTTATTTTATCCACTTGAGGACAGAGAAGGAGGGGATGAAGTGCTGCTAGACCCTTAATCCCAGGACAAGCCCTCAGCTGGGTGAGGCTCTTTCCCCTCCCCAGAGAGCTCAGATGGGGCAGAGAAGCTGCCTCCTCGAGCAGTGGGGATCCTGGGGTGGGAGGGAAGGGAGTGCCTCAGGAAAGGCCAGGGACCTTGTCCAGGAAGAGGGTGCCACGCCCGACAGGAAGTATCCTTCCCCTCTCACCAGCCTGCCAGGTGTCTGAGGGCTTTCGGTGCTCCCTCCCTCTCCCACCTGCGCCTCCTCCTTTCCCACCCTCACTCCTGGCCTGAGTACCCCATTCCACCCCACAGGGATGTCTCTAGCATCTGAGACCTCAGGATGTCTGCTGGGAAAAGCAGGCTGTGAGCCTCACTTGAGAGATATAACTGGGCATCCCAGTCACTGGGAATTTGAGTGCTGCCATCCTCAGAAAAACAGTAGGGCTGAGAGCCCAGAGCAGTGCTCTGATGAACAGCGTGGTGTGAGAGCAAGTTGGTCTGAAAGCAGGCAGGCTTCCTGGAGGAGGGGGTGGGCACCTGTCCCCTGCGCTAGCAACTTCAGTTCTGATCCAGGTTCTATCACTAGAAAAGTGTGTGGCCTCAGTTTCTTCATTTGTGAAGTGGGTCTGATACCTCCCTCCCTGCACTACAGAAATCAAGATAGTTATAATGATGTCTAGCATTTGTCTAAGATGTTTTCTGTGCCAGACTTTATACTGAGAGTTCATATGCATTATATCACTAATCCAGGGTAGGAACTGTTCATGTCAATTTTATAGGTAAAGAATCTGAAATGCAGAGAAACTGTTTTCTTTCCAAGGTCACTCAGTAAATAATGGAGATAGATTTGAACTCAGATCTCATTAACCCCAAAGCACATGCCATTAACCCACTGAGCTTCAAAGTATGCTCCAGAGACCATCCGTATTAAAATAATCTTAAATGTTAAAAAAAATCTGATTCCTTGGAATTCCATACATTTTCTATTTTTACATATGTTTAAAACTATCCAGTTAAATAGGTTTTTCCATAGTGCAGATTCCTCAGTTCAGCCCACACCAGTGACTCAGAATCTGTGGAGATATAGTTCAGGGATCTAAATTTTTTCTTCCTTTTTATTTTTAATTGGAGGATAATTGTTTTATAGCATTATGTTGATTTCTGCCATATATCAACATGAGTCAGCCATAGGGATCTGCATTTTTTAAAAGACCCCAAATGAATGTAAGTTGGTGCAGCCATTAAGGGAAAAATATGGAGGTTCCTCAAAAAACTAAAAATAAGAGTTATGATCTAGCAACCCCACTCCTGGGCATACACCTGGAGAAAACTCTAATTCGAAAAGATACATAGGGCTTCCCTGGTGGTCTAGTGGTTAAGAATCCACCTGCCAATGAAGAGGACATAGATTCGATCCCTGATCCTGGAAGATGCCACATGCCACAGGGCAACTAAGCCTGTGTGCCACAGCTACAGAGCCCATATGCCCTAGAACCTGTGCCCTGCAACAAGAGATGCCACAGCAATGAGAAGCCTGCCCACTGCAACAAGAGAAAGCCTTAGGGCAACAACAAAAACCCAGCACAGCCAAACACAAATTAATAAATTTTTTGAAAAGAGAAAAGATACATGTAACCCTGATGTTCATAGCAGTGTTATTTACAACAGCCAAAACATGGAAGCAACCTAAATGTACGTCAACAGATGAATGGGTAAAGATATTATATATACACATACATACACACACACACACAATGGAATATTACTAGGCCATAGGAAAAAAGAATGAAATAATGCCACTTGCAGCAGCATGCACAGACCTAGAGATTTTCATACTAAGTGAAGTAAATCAGAGAAAGACAAATACCTGAAGATATTGCTTATATGTGGAATCTAAAGTATGATACAAATGAACTTATTTACAAAACAGATACAGACTCAGACATAGAAAATAAACCTGTGGTTACCAACGAGGAAAGAAGGGGATAAATTAGGAGTTTGGGATTTAATAGATCAAGCTAGGAAATACAAAACAAATAACCAGCAAGATCCTATGTACAGCACAGGGAACTATATTCAGTATCTTATAATAATAATGGAAAAGAAAAATAAATTAAAAGACCCTTGGTAGTTGTGATAAAAATACAATTTAGGATACCTCCATTCCTATATTATACTGACTCCCATGAATGGGAAAAGCACCAAAATTCAGCATTAGCATCTATTGTATGTATTGTATATATTCACTATTGTATGTGTTATTGTTATTTCCTCTAGTCCACTTCCTCCTCTGCAGGTTTAGAAGGAGAGGAGGGAGTGGATGCATTAAGAAGTGAGCAGAGGGGCTGAGGTGGAAGAAGAGACAAGGGCAAAGCAGAAAGGGGGTCTGGGCCCAGGTGCTGACACACCACGCCCTGTAGTCCAGTGACTGGAACTGTGACCACGACACACACCCACACATACCAGTGTTCTGGGGTCAGAGGAGAGAGGCTGACCACGCTGTGCCTGGGAAGGTCAGAGGAAAGATCTTTGAGCTGGGTATTGGAGGCTGAGTAGGAATTTTCTAGCTGTTGCTAAGAGGGCACAGGGAAGAGCATGAACACAGGCCTGGAAGTGTGACAGGGCCTGGTAGGGCCATTCTGGGTGACAGGAGCATAGGGGGCAGGTGTGGTCTAAGGCAGATGAGATACGGAGAGGAGGCCCCACACTCTGGCCAGGCAATGACTAGAAGCTCCACTCCCTCTTCCCGAGGAGGACACCGTGTCCAAGATCTTTGCCAGCCCTGGCACCTGGAGTCTGCCTGCATTTCTCCAAGTACTGCTCTTTCTGCCAACCCCACAGATGGCTGCAGCCCAGCCCACTCGCTTATGGACGGCTACTATGAGGATGCAGACAGCAGCTACCCCGCCACCAGGATGAACGGGGAGCTGAAGAATTCTTGTAAGTACTGGGTGGACGTTCAGTCCAGGTCTGTCCTCAGGGAGAGCAAACCTTGACCTGACCTTGGCGTGCCCATACCCACTGCCCCCCTCAACTCCCTGGGGTCACCACAGAGGCCTCAAAGCCCTTGTTCTCAGTGATCCTGGGGTTCAGTGGGAAGACTGCTGAGTGGAGTTAGGAGCCCCCGACGAAGCCCTTGCCCTGATTCTTGGTGACTGACCTTATGCAAGTGATTTACTCTCCCTGAGCCTCCAGATTCCTCTGTATCAAACAGGGACTTGCTGAGGGCCATGAAAATGACCTGAGACAACAGATGCAAAGATGATGGATAAAGACAATAGCTGATGTTTACTGAGCCCTCAGTGAGTGCCAAACACTCAGCTAAACGTTTTGCATTTGTTGCTGCTCAAAATAGCCTAGTGAGGTAGGTATTATAATTTATTATGACCATTTCATTGATGAGGAAACTGAACCTCGAGAGGTAAAGTCACTGAGATCACAAAGCAAGTGGTAAATCTGAAAGACACAGGGCCCGTGTGGGAGCTAGGTCATTACCAGGATCACACCTCACACCCACCCCTTGGGCCCCAGAGCAGGGATATCTGCAGAAGAGTAAGAAGGCCCACCTCCCCCCACACCGGGTGACAGCACAGGGACAGGTCCTTTCCTGTGGCTCCTGCAGACAATGACTCTGACGCCATGAGCAGCTCCTACGAGTCGTACGATGAGGAGGAGGAGGAAGGGAAAGGGCCCCAGCCCACACACCAGTGGCCCTCAGAGGAGGCCTCCATGCACCTGGTGAGGGACTGCAGGATATGTGCCTTCCTGCTGCGGAAAAAGCGCTTCGGGCAGTGGGCCAAGCAGTTGACCGTCATCAAGGAGGACCAGCTCCTGGTGAGTGGCCACAGACGACAGCCTCTTGGCCTCACATGGACTTGCGTGTGTGTGCGCATATGTGTGTGTGCGTGCAGGCGTGCCTGCCTCTGTTCCTCTGGGTTTGCTTTGTGCACAGAGGCTCAAAGGACAGTTCTTCTGAGAACAGAGCTCTCCTACCCAGGCAGAATTAAAAAAAAACAAACAATACAAAACGTGAAGAACTGATCGACTTTACCAAGTTTTGTTTTTCCAAAACATGATTTTTTTTATCACTTTAAAACAATGTTTATCGTTTTTCACTAAGTAAATGTATTTACTTATAAACCTAGAAAAAAAAAATGAAAAATGATTTTTTTTTTAAAAATCCCATTGACCAAGAGCTAACCACTATTAAGTTTTGATGCATAAACTTCCACCCTCATTTCCATACATCTGTCTTTTCTGAAACTGAGCCCATGTAATACTTGTTATCATATAACTTGAAACATTTTTTTTAATTTATCATGTCTCATCATTATCATTTCATAAAAGAAATACACTTTTAGTTCCAAAGTAAGTAAAGTAAGTATAAGGATGGACATAATTTCTGGGGAAAAATGACACCTCTTTACCTGTTCAGTTCAGTTCAGTCGCTCAGTCGTGTCCAACTCTTTGCGACCCCATGAATTGCAGCACGCCAGGCCTCCCTGTCCACCACCAACTCCCGAAGTTCACTCAAACTCACGTCCATCAAGTCGGTGATGCCATCCAGCCATCTCATCCTCTGTCATCCCCTTATCCTCCTGCCCCCAATCCCTCCCAGCATCAGAGTCTTTTCCAATGAGCCAACTCTTCACATGAGGTGATCAAAGTATTGGAGTTTCAGCTTTAGCATCATTCCTTCCAAAGAAATCCCAGGGCTGATCTCCTTCAGAATGGACTGGTTAGATCTCCTTGCAGTCCAAGGGACTCTCAAGAGTCTTCTCCAACACCACAGTTCAAAAGCATCAATTCTTCGGCGCTCAGCCTTCTTCACAGTCCAACTCTCACATCCATACATGACCACTGGAAAAACCATAGCCTTGATTAGATGGACCTTTGTTGGCAAAGTAACGTCTCTGCTTTTTAACATGCTATCTAGGTTGGTCATAACTTTCCTTCCAAGGAGTAAGCGTCTTTTAATTTCATGGTTGCAATCACCATCTGCAGTGATTTTGGAGCCCAAAAAAATAAAGTCTGACACTGTTTCCACTGTTTCCCCATCTATTTGCCATGAAGTGATGGGACCAGATGCCATGATCTTCGTTTTCTGAATGTTGAGCTTTTTTTTTTTTTTTTTTTTTTTGAATGTTGAGCTTTAAGCCAACTTTTTCACTCTCCACTTTCACTTTCATCAAGAGGCTTTTGAGTTCCTCTTCACTTTCTGCCATAAGGGTGGTGTCATCTGCATATCTGAGGTTATTGATGTTTCTCCCGGCAATCTTCATTTCCAGCTTGTGCTTCTTCCAGCCCAGTGTTTCTCATGACGTACTCTGCATAGAAGTTAAATAAGCCGGGTGACAATATACAGCCTTGATGTACTCCTTTTCCTATTTGGAACCAGTCTGTTGTTCCATGTCCAGTTCTCACTGTTGCTTCCTGACCTGCATACAGATTTCTCAAGAGGAAGATCAGGTGGTCTGGTATTCCCATCTCTTTCAGAATTTTCCACAGTTTATTGTGATCCACACAGTCAAAGGCTTTGGCATAGTCAATAAAGCAGAAATAGATGCTTTTCTGGAACTCTCTTGCTTTTTCCATGATCCAGCGGATGTTGGAAATTTGATCTCTGGTTCCTCTGCCTTTTCTAAAACCAGCTTGAACATCTGGAAGTTCACGGTTCACGTATTGCTGAAGCCTGGCATCTTACTAAACATGTATGCATTGAAACATGACCTCTTCTCACCTTGGAGCAATGAAAAGTTCATCCCAGGTCAGAATCAGGCCAAGAATCATGACATACTTCTTTCCACACATTATGCCTTCTTTTTCTTGACTTACTGCAATGGCTATGACCTCCAGTGGAGATTCTCTGGTGGCTCAGTGGTAAAGAATCCACCTGCCAATGCAGGAGATGCACATTCAAACCCTGGGTCAGGAAGATCCCCTGAAGAAGGAAGCGGCAACCCACTCCAGTATTCTTGCTTGGAGAATCCCATGGACAGAGGACCTGGCGGGCTATAGTCCATGGGGTCACAAAGAGTTGGACATAACTTAGTGACTAAACAAGAACAACAAAGGACCTCTAGTGTGATATAAATAGAAGTGGTGAGAGTAGGCATATTTGTCTCAATCCAGATCTCAAAGGAAAGTTCAATAATTCACCATTAAGGCTGATGTTTGCTTGTGGGGTTTTTTGGTAGGTATTCAATCCAGATCTCAAAAAAAGTTCAATAATGTACCATTAAGGCTAATGTTTGCTTTTGGGGTTTTTTCGTAGGTATTCCTTATTATCACATTAAGCAAGTTTCCCTCTAAGAGTTTTCTAAGAGTTTATGTTACAAATGAATACAGAATTTTATCAAATATTTTTTCTGCTTCTATTGAAACATGTGGTTTTTCTCCTTTTTTCTGGTCCTACAATAAATTACATGGTTAGTTTTTGAACGATAACCCACTCTTGCACTCTTAGAATAAGTTTGATCTCTATGCAATATGGTTTTTATATGTCTGGATATTATATGCTAATATTTTGTTTATAGTTTTTATAACTATGTTACGAGAGACATTAGCCTATGACTTTCCTTTTTTTAATGTCATTGTCAGGTTCTGGTATCAAGGTAATGTGAGCCTCATAGTAAGAACTGGGAAGTGAGAATCATTATTCATCAACTATGGACTTCCCAAGCCCAACCCTCCATCTCTGCTATAACTCTCTCCCACATTCTTGCCTTGTAGCCCATTAATAGCAGAGAGCTGGCTTCCTCCCAAGACAGCCTGTTTCTTCTCTGGTTCTTTAGACTGGAATGGTCTTCCTGGTATTGTGCTAAAACCTGCCTCTTCCTAAATAAGTAGTTGTGACCCTTGAGACCGCTCAGTAGCCCTTGAGATCTGGAGCTTTCCCAAAGATGCCCCTCCCAGGCTTTTCATCTCTGTGGTGAACAGTCACAGGCCCTGTCTTCATGCAGTGCCCACAGTCGGGATGGGCGGGGAGGTCTCTTTGGGGTAGGTTGAGTTTCAGTCTCCTCCCTCCACTCTCCACTCCAGGAGGCCCTAACCCCTTCTCTTCCTGTCCAGTGTTACAAAAGCTCCAAGGACCGGCAGCCGCATCTGAGGCTAGCGCTGGATGTCTGCAGTGTCATCTATGTGCCCAAGGACAGCCGGCACAAGAGGCACGAGCTGCGCTTCTCCCAGGGGGCTACTGAAGTCCTGGTGCTGGCCCTGCAGAGCCGGGAGCAGGCTGAGGAGTGGCTGAAGGTACAGGAGGGCCTGTGCCCTTCACCCACCCTTCCACCCTCCCTCCCTCCCTTCCTTCCTCTCTTCCCCAGGCCCAGCCCTCAGTGGGGTGGGCCCCTGTCACTGGAAGAACAGGCCTGGCTCAGAGGATCAGTACCTTTCACATGGCTAGGGCTTTATGTGGAAATGGGCCTCGGATATCTCCAGGAGACAGACCTCAGCCTAGAGACCTATGTTCCTTCTAGCTATGTGAATCCCCTAACATGCCTACTGTGCATTTATCCTACCTGCAATGTATATCTCCAGGAATAGAGAGCTTAAGACCTCCTATAGAAGAAGCTGATTTTATCATTAGACAGGCTAATCCTTTTTTTTTTTAATAAAGGAGAAATTCTTTATCTTAGATGAAATGTGCATACTTATAAGATCCACCTATGACCCAGTTCCTGCATCTTACACAACAATTAGAGTTACCATGCACTGAGCACTTACTTTGTGCCATGCATTGTGGTAAGAGCTTTATACACATGACTTCATTTACTATTCACTGTGGGACTAATATTGTCCCCATTTTATAGATGAGGAAGCTGAGGCACAAGAGCTTCTGTGACTCACCCAAGGTCAACCACCAGTGGTTCGGACCAGAATTGGAAGTGAATCCAATTCCAAGGAAAATCTAAGGAAATCTAGCCCAAAGGTGACAGGATGGCATAGTGTTGACGAGGGAAGACTTCGGTGCTATACAGACCTTAAGTTCAAGTCCCGGACCTAAGCAGCATTTACTGACTATGTGATCTTCTGCAAAGGACTTCACTTCCCTGTGCCTCAGATTCTGCCTCTATAAAATGGCTCTTGTAAGCATTCTAGAGCGTACCTGACATAGAGCCTGCCAAGCAGCAAGTCCTCAGTAACTGTCAGCAACTACTGTGACGGTGATGGTGAAGCCCTCACCCCCAGGCCCTTACAGCAGACCTCTCCACCTCTGATCTTCCGAACAAAGAAACCAAAGCCCCCATTCCCTCCCTCCCCATCCTCTCTTCCTTCCTGTGATAACCAGCTCTCCCACTGGGATGTTTACTGATTCTCATTACTGCCTTTGTCTCAGGAGGGGAAGGAAGAGAGACAACCTGCCTGCTGGGGTGGGGGTGAGGGGAGTGCTCTGTCCTAAGGGACTGTGGTTGGGTAAGAAAAAGTCCTAGACTTGGAGTTAAAGAGGCCTGTCTTGGTACCCCAATTAGCGCAAACAGTAGGGCAGAGCCTCATCATCCTCATTTGTAATTTGGGGACCAAAGTACCCCACCCCACAAGGCTGCTGTGGGGATATACAAGGGGATAATCCAGGCAAAGCCACCTGACAGATGAGCAGCAGCGGTCTGTTACTATTTCATGATCAGGATGCTTGTGCTGCATGGCCGCAGGGGAGTGCCTTGGGGTCTCCGTTTCCACATCTTTGAAATGAAGAGAATAATCCTGGCTATTCTGCAGGTTGTTGTAAAGTTCCAACATGTCACAGAAGTGAGTTCCTCATGCCTGTGCGGGGCATACACATGGCCCTTCACACCCATCATCTCACTGGTCCTCACACCCCCAAGGAGGTAGCAGAGGACCCATAGCATCCCCGTGTTACAGATGGGGAAATGAAATCCCAGAGCAGGGACATGGCTTTGCCAAGGCCATGCAACTAATTAGTAATGGCGCCAGGTCTAGAAGCCAAGCCTCTAGGCTCCCAGCTCCTTACGTTTTCAATTCAAGGGACAGACACAGGAGAAAGCCTGTTCAGATCCTGATGTGCCCTACACATGGGGCAGGAGGCCCTGTCAACCTGTGTCCCACCCAGTGATCCCAACCGCTCTGCTGGGCCTCATTCTTGCTGCTGTCTCCACAGCACCTCTGCCACCTGCTCACAGTGTGTGTCCTCTCCACAGGTCATCCGAGAGGTCAGCAAACCCGTCGGGGGCACTGAGGGGGCAGACGTGCCCAGATCCCCAGTCCTCCTGTGCAAGGCGGACCTGGACAAGGTACCTCTGTCTTCACAGGGTCCCTCTGAGACAGACAGTGGGAGCTCAGCACAGGCTCTGTCCCAAGGGACGTGCAGGCTGCTGGTGAAGCCAGACATTGACCAGGCACTTAATAAACGTCTACTGAATTCATGAATGCCCATGTCCAAGGTGCAGCACAAGCCAGAGGAGGGAGTGCCTACCCTGCCAGGACAGGAAGAGGTCACGTTTGAACCAAGCCATGAACACCAAATTGGAATCAGTCAGTCAGACAAGGAGTGTCCACTGGGACATAAATGAAGCAGTCGTTTCATTCTATCAGGCCACCGGCAAATACATGCTAAAAAGCCTATGTTTCACTAGGTGCTGTGGGTGATCATGGGACTCAGCCCCAAATCCTAAGGGAGGTTAAGACCCCCACATAAGGGTCTCGCACGACATAATAAAGGCTAGCATTATAGAAAATGTGACTGTGGCCAGCACTGTTCTAAATGCTTTGTGTGTGTGTACCAAATTTAATTTCTATAATTCTTTGATGAACTGCATTTTCAGAAAAGGAAGCCATGGCAAAAAGATATTTGCCCAAAGTCACACATAATAAGAACAGAGCTAGCTGATCACACCCAGCCAGCCGACCGGTGGCTGAGTGTACAGCAGGAGGGTAGCTAAAATGTTCAGGTGGCGTTTCTGGAGAAGAGTGGGAGTGAGCACGTGTTACTGGTGGCTCTCTCTCCACAGACTCCTGTGATTGAGCTGTCATCATCATCAAGCCAATTCCAAAGTGCACACAGTGTTTCTTTATATTTGCTGTCTATCTTGATGAAAACCTTAACATCTGTACATCATCACAGAACAAACAGGAGCCACAACTTCTGTTTCACAATTTACAGAGGTGATTCTTTATACTTGACAGTTCTGTCCCATTTCTGACAGTTGCCATTTTTCCAACCTTTGGAAACTTGAGAGAATGCACAGACTTTCTCATTTCCCCTGCCTTCTAGTACTATGCTTATAGCAAAGCATCCCTGAGCCTGGTCTGGGGTATCCCCAGAAAAGGTTTAGGGGCCTCAGAGCTCTGTAAGTTCACCTTTTTAAGTGGATAGGTATCATTGTAGTCTTGTCCTGAGTCTGGCTGGCACAGTTTAGCTTCTTAAAGTGAGACAGTCACATATCACACAGATGTTAGAAATGACAACTTCTAACAATTGGCCTCACAATTTCACTTGTGCCAGTTCCCTAGTGCCTCACAGCAGCCCACTGACAGGAGGGTAATTCAAGTGAGAAGGCTTGGAGAGATGAAAGGATTTTCCCATATCCCCACAGCTAAGGAGAGACATCATTTCTTCCAAGGCCCATCTTGACTATTCTATCCCACTCCTTAATAGGAATGAATGAATGACTGATCCAAAGTTGGCATAATAAGTAAAAATACTGCTGGCTGACCATGAAGTTGTTACCATGGGCTGGGTGGGGGTGGGGTGTGTGTGTGTGTGTGGTATCTTTGCCATTCTCTCATCCAAGCTAGAATTGTAATGGATTCCTCTCTCATCACCATTCACATTTACTGATCACCGAGTCCTGTTACGACTGTTTTGAAAATGCCAGCTCATCTTTTTCCTCATCCTCACAAGTGCTTGGCTCACCCTCCTATCAAGTCTCACATTGCCCAGGATGACATTCGTACTGCCCCTTTTGCTTCCAGTCTTGCCCCCTCCTTGTCCATCTCCCATGATGCAGCTGGGGGGCTTACAAGACCAACTTCACCACTGTCCCACTTAAATACCTTCTTACCTCCCCATCACCTACCAAATATGGTCCAAACTCCCAGGATTCTAATCTCAGCCTATTATACTGAATTTCTCACTCCCCAAATAGACTGAATTCCTCACTTCCAAATAAATGGAAGACACAACCACCCTAAGTCATAGCTGTCCTCCTCATACCAGTATGACAGTTGCTGACAAATATTTCTTTAGCTAATCCTCATGTACAGGGGTCAAGGGGAGACTGAACCAAGAAAGGGAGACTTTGAGTGTGCCTCTGACAGGGGGCTGTCTGTGTTCCTCCCCAGAGGCTGTCCCAAGAGAAGCAGACCTCGGATTCTGACAGCCTAGGCATGGGTGACAGCTGTTCCACTCTGGGCCGTGAACATGGTAGGAGCCTCTGGGGGCTCAGGTGGGAAAATGCTAGAGCTGGGAGGGGCCTTGCCATGAGCACACGCAGTGCAGATCAGGTCCTGACCATTCTGGAGACCTAGCTGATGTGACCTCGACTATCCATACTGGGCTAGGCCTTGTATGCAGATTCAAAGGCTGGGGGGAAGGCTAGGGGCAGGTGGATCTGGAACTTGGGGCTCCCTCCCCTCATCTAACCCATCTCCACGGTAACAGGCAAAGGGAAGAAGAGCAGCCTGTCAGAGCTGAAGGGTTCAATGAGCAGAGCTGCAGGCCGCAAGATCACCCGTATCATCAGCTTCTCTAAGAAGAAGGCACTGGCTGATGACCTGCAGGCGTCCTCTACTGAGGAGGTTCCGTGCTGTGGTGGGTACCATGCATGCAGAGAATTCAGACCCTGTTGATGGGGCCAAGCCAGAAGACCCTCCAGGCCTAATCTACCTCATTCCTAAGGCAGAGGATAGAATCCTCCTAGACGACTAACCCCCCACTCCATCAATAATCCATGCCCATCCACCACTTCTCCTCCATGAGGCCCTGACACCTAACAGAAGGAAAAGTCAACCAACTGTCCTATTTCTATGCTCCCTATGACATTCGTGCCAATCACTGCCCATCTCTGGGCCTCAGTTTCCTTTGCTATGACAAGAGGAGAGTATCTTAACTTCCCAGTATATAATATAATATACCAAGTGTTTGAGTTATGGTCCAGTCTTACAAGGATATTTCTTGAATAAAAATATTTAAGGACTTTATTGTAAACACATAAAATGCAAATTAAAAGTAGTTTGAAAGAAAAGAAACATTGTTCATCTAAACCCATTGTTCCATGTACTGGAATCCAATAAAAAAAATCATGTGTTTTAGGTAAACGATAATATTCTGCTAACCTGGAAAGAACATTATATATAAAGAACATGGATATAAAGAAATATTTTGTAAGTGGACGAGGACACTGTTATGGTAAAAAATAAATTAAGACCTAAAACATTAAAGGGAATTCTAAAGTCATCAGCCACCAGCCTGCCCCTCACTTGTTTTTAATTCTTCATCCTGGCTACATGTTTTTTGTTCCCACATCTGCCACCAGGTGTCAGCATCAGCCATTGTTTTCTGTCCTCCGCAATTAGTTTTTGCTACTTTAGGCGGAAAGGCAGAAGGAAGAGTTGTGTCTTTCATTCATTATATATAGTAGTTCTGTCCTTTTCATCAAGGTTGGTATGGTCTGAAGGCTGTGCAGGTATGTACAAATATGATTATCAGTCCCCTGTTCAAAGATAACAAACTGAAACCTGAGGTCACAGACCAGGAATGAGCTGACTCAGGACCCAGAAGGCCTTTCTCTCCAGCTAGAGTACAAGAGTTACCCAGGCCCTCTGTCCCTGCACCCTGACTTGTATCCCCCAGGACTGTCAGGAGGTCGCATCGCTGGTCTCTCCCTCCCAGGTTATCTGAATGTGCTGGTGAACCACGGATGGAAGGAACGCTGGTGCCGCCTGAAGTGCAACACCTTGTATTTCCATAAGGACCGCACAGACCTGCGGACCCACGTGAACGCCATTGCCCTCCGCGGTTGTGAGGTGGCCCCAGGCTTTGGGCCCAGACACCCATTTGCCTTCAGGATCCTACACAACCGGCAGGAGGTCGCTATCTTAGAGGTGAGAAGAGAAAATAGCTTAGGGGTGGGAGCTAAGAGGAGCTCTGGCCTGGAGGTTGGCTTTTGTCCAGGGGACCTTATTGACATTACAGGGACTAAGGAAGAGGGAAAATGAGCCAACTGTCGCCAAGTAGCCACTTAAACTATAGAACACCCACTTAAATGTGAATTTCAGATAAACGATAACTAATTCTTTTTAGTACAAGTATATCCCATATTTGCGACATACCTATGCTAATAAACTATTGTTTATCTGAAATTCAAATTTAAGAGAATTGTGCATTTTTGTTAAATTTGGCAACCCTAGACCCAAGGTTTGTTTATTCTACCTTATAAATATAGTCCCAAGCCTGAAAGGCATCTAGTCTAACTCTGATCTAATTTTGGAAACCTCTCTACAATTTACTTCCCACCAGTGACTGTTCATCTCAGATAAACCATTGCTCCTCCCACCAAGCAACTAAATTTTTACAAAGATTCTCTCCATATTGAGTTGAAATCTTAAAACTCTGTGTGGGAAGCAACTACACCTGTTCTGCATATTTTTGTTTTTCCAGAACCCAGCCTGATATCCAGCAATCCTGGGCTGGACAGTACTGGGCTCAATGAGGGACAGTAAGGACTCAATTAACATCTGTTGGACAAATGGCTGACTGACAATGTGATTTCATTTCACCCACTCATTTTTCCTAACTACCCACTGACACCAGGCCTCCTCTCTGGGGTCATACAGAATACACTGAATCTCTCTTTACATGTCAATCCTTCAGCTATTTAGAAATTTAAAATATAACTGGAGGAAAACCTAAAAACTACCCCCTCATATTACAGATAAGGAAACTGAGGCCAGGGCAGTCACATGCTTCACCTGAAGCTCCACAGAGGACTGATGGCCTCTTGGTTTTTTTCCTACAACTAAGACCCAGCCTCTTGGTATTGTTTTCTTTGCCCAGTACCCACTGCCTCTCTCAGTTATTAAATGTAAGGAAATATTGATTCTGTAAGTCACTTCTACTTTTGATAGCTTGAGATGGGTCTTTTACTTTTCTTCAGAAAAAGCTTTCCCTTTCTCTTCACAAAGAGCTTTCTGGCAAAAACTGTGCTTTTTAAATTCAAGTTTCTAGTTTTTGTGTGCTAACTTGGTTTTATGATGATGCTCTTTAACATTTCTCTGAGAGTATTTATCAAGTGCAAAAAAAATAAGAATAGGAGCATCTTGAATGATGTCATTAGTAATTTAAACATAATAGATTTCTATTTACATTAGCTTATATTAATCTTATATCCTACACAAATATATTTAAAAGTCTGCATCTCATATGTTGTTATTAGATGTCCATAGAATATTTAGAAAAACTGGCAAAAAGATAAACATTCCTAAATTTCAAAAAGTAGAATTCTTTTTGTGTGTGATTCAATTATATATACACATATATTATTTTTGAAATTATTTTCCATTACAGGTTATTGCAAGATATTGACTGTAGTTTACAGCAAATCTTTGTTGCTTGTTGCATATCTATTTTTTAAAATTAGAAATCTAGCATTCTATTCATACTAAGTCAAACAGGTGGAATCAAACTGTCATAACTTTTTTAGTTAGGCAAAAATTCATAAGTTTTCTAATATATATATTATATATTTTATTTTATGATAATGTTCTTTAAATAAAAACATGTGTTTAGTTGACCAGCAACTTCTTAGAGATTCTCCTGTATACAATATTATATATAATTGGCATTTATGATACAAGAAAAACATGTGGGTTATGTGATAAATGGCCTCCTCATTTAATAAAAAGCAAATATTAAAAAAAAATTCAGAGAACACCTAAATTTTGTTTTCCTATCCAATCGGTCTGGAAGGCTCTGAGGATAATGAGTGAGGTTATATGTTTTAGAGAGGTAGTTGGGGAGGGAGTCTCTATTTCTTACCCAGAAAACTTGGTTTTCTGGATGAGTGTTCTAGTCTTGCTCCTCTTGGATCCCTAAGTATTGGGTCCAAACAGATACTATACGTATATGGGTTTGGCTGAAGTGAGTGGGTAGCCAGAGACCCTGAATGTGCCACAGTGAACTCAGCTTATGCCTTCTCTCCCTCAGGCAAGCTGCTCAGAGGACATGGGCCGCTGGCTTGGGCTGCTGCTAGTGGAGATGGGCTCCAAAGTCACTCCCGAAGCACTGCACTATGACTATGTGGATGTGGAGACCCTAACCAGCATCGTCAGTGCAGGGCGCAACTCCTTCTTGTAAGGGCCAGTACCCCACAGCCCCCCAAAGCTGCCTACAACCTTTCCTATCTCAGCTCCCTCTCAGAGGCGGATTGGGAGGGAAGGGAGGATGGGCTGAGAAAGACTGCTTCCTTGGGAAGTCAGAGTGGGTGCCTTCCTCTTCCAGCAGGAGGAGAGAAGCTGGTTAAAGGAGGAGGCTCAGGGTTGAGGATGCTGTGGATGGAATGAGCCAGAAAGGAGAAGCTCTTTTGGACCATGGCCTGGGCTCTGCTCTCATGCCATAGAAATTTAGGGTCCCCATACCCTTGAGCCTCTGGGCAGGCATGAGGCTCATCTGCAGAGTTTGCATTATAAGTGCCAGCTTCGAATTACGGCTCTATCATGAGCAACAGCTTGGGTGGGTTGGTTGCTTGCCAGCCTGGATCCTCTGTTTTCTCACGTACAGAATGGAGGTGATGAATAACCTGCTTCCTGGATTGTGAGAATCCCATGCATCCCTGCCTATAAGCTCTAAACACATCAGTGGCACAGTGCTGCCTGGCATGGCTGCTATCACTAACTTTCTGACCTCCATTAAAAGCTGCTGCCAGAATCAAATAAGTGGACAGGAAAGCACTGTAAGCTGCATAAGTATCATTGTCACATCATCATCATCATCCCTTGTATTTTCTAGATATGCAAGATCCTGCCAGGATCAGTGGCCTGAGCCCCGAGTCTATGATGATGTTCCTTATGAAAAGATGCAGGTATGGTCCCTTGGTTCTTTGGGAGACATGGCAAAGGCCACTTATTAGCTCTCCCCCTCTCCTTCCCTATTCCTTTGCCTCAGAGAAATCATTTCTGTTTAACCAGCACCTGGAAGGTAGGGGAGAGGGGACCTTCTTGCCCCAGACTGTGGCTTGGGAGAATCTCTGGAACACGAGGCTGGGCAGTGTGGAGGAAAGAGCCCCTAGCCAGGAAGAAGAGAGGGCTCTGCAAGGTACAGAGCACTGCTCCAGTCTGAGCAGGCTGGGGCTCTCCACCCCTGTTACAGCTCTGTGAACTGACTGATTCAGTAGTTGTCTCAGGTGGATGATAACTGAGTGGCTGCCCCCACAGCCCTTTACCTGGTGGCATCCACAGTCTGGGCTTCAGTTCCCAGGACAATCTCCCTGTCTTGCTCACTAAACCAAGAAGACGCCAGCTTATTAACTTACAGTAAGGCCTCTGTAGCCATCACATGACCCATACTGCTCCACAATCTGCCCTGTGCCTCCTCCTGCCACGGGAGAGCAAGAGGACCACATTCTGACTAGGCATTGTTTGGTGAGTCAGGCCTCACAGCTCATGCACAGAGAGAGGGAATCAAGGTGCCAAGGAAAGCAGATGTGTCTGCAGGCCAGGACCCCTGCCCTGGACAGTGCTAGGTGACCATCTGAGCTCTTACCTCTAGGTCTTTCAAGAACTAAATGAAATACTTTATGGAAAAAGCTCAGCACAGTACCTAAACACTGGAAGGTCTTATAATGAGGGTAAATAATACTGCTATTATCAATATCATTATTATATGACTATTATATTCCACTCATGGTTTCCTGAGCTTTGACAAGATGTTGAGTGTTCTCACTACTCTTTCATGTGAAAATGTATAACCAGTCTATTAAGTTATGCCACTTCTATCACTGGCTGATCTCAACTTTGACTTTTTTTAACTTAAGACTTTATTTTAGCAATTCAGAAAATTTATACATCCAATTGATGTACTGACAAAATTATCTATGGTAAATCAAATATGGTCACCCAAAGTCTTTTGAGACTTCCTAATTTTCCACTCAGCAGAAATTCCAGTTTAGGGTTGCCTTTAGGAAGGTATGAGGATCAAGTAACACTGCCAGTGCAAGTGGTTTATAGACTGCTGAAGACTGCACACAACTAAAAATGTAAGGCCAAGACCTCAGAGGTCAGGCAGCACTCAGCCATCAAGTGCACATCACTGAGGGCTCAGAGCCCACCCATGCTTTATCTTCTCCTTCCGTCTCCCACCTAGGACGAGGAGCCTGAGCGTCCCCCTGGAGCCCAGGTCAAGCGCCACGCCTCCACCTGCAGTGAGAAGTCCCATCGGGTGGACCCACAGGTCAAAGTCAAGCGCCACGCCTCCAGTAAGTTCTGTGTGCAAGGGAGGAAGGGAGGGGAATGTCTAGGACAGAGGCAGGGCGGGGTGGGGTGGGGGTCTCAAAATCAGATCCTTCCAGGGGTCATGTGGTAAGTGAGTAAGGAGAGGTGTAAGAAAATACTCTTAAGAAAAATAACAGCACAAGCAGAGTGAGCAGGAGGCCTCAGAGGGAAAACAACAGGAATGTGTTGGGGGAGACTGAAGGAAACTGCAGTGCTCAGGCCCCAGCTCTAGGGGCAGCCAACACTCAGCTCCAGCCAAGGCCCCCAGGCAGCACTGCCAGCTCAGATTTGCCAATTATTCAAAACAAACCAGAAATCTACTTATTTTTTAATGTTAGCAATTATTTTAAAATTTTAACACTACATAAACCCACATATATATAGAGAGAGAATTCACCTCTGTGTCCCAGCTCAGGCTCTGCCTAGCACTTCATAAAAGTTTGTTGAACTGCCTGATTGCCACACTGCAAAGTAATGACTAACTGTGTCGGAAACCCTATGGTAAAAGGTCTCTTTGATTCCCAACATACATTTCTACTCCTGTATGATTTATCTTTATGAGCAAGCCAGCCTTCTGTAGGACAGCATGTCCCAAGAGTCTTCTGTTGCTTTTACTTTCTTCCCCCTGTACCCGAACAGAGTCAAGTTCTAGTCTTTGCTTTTTGAAGATTTATTTTTTAAAATACTTTATGATAACTCCATATCATTGTTGTTTATTTGCTCAGTTGTATCTGACTCTTTGACCCCACGGACTGTAGGCCCACCAGGCTCCTCTGTCCATGGGATTCTCCAGGCAAGCATACTGGAATGGGTTGCCATTTCCTTCTCCAGGAGATCTTCCCCACCCAAGGATCAAACCCACTTCTCCTGTATTGGCAAGTGGGTTCTTTACCACTGAGCCACCAGGGAAGTCCACTTCATTAGCACAGATGATCTCTTCTAGAGTCAGGAGATTTGTATTCCATTCCTTACTTGGTCACTAAACTACTATGTAACTTTGGAAAAGTCCCTCCCCTCTCCAGAGTTTCCTCTCTGAACAATTAAAGGGTTGTTATAACATTCCTTATGCTCTATGCTTGTGGACACTAGAAATGCACAGCCTTATGGAATACCCATTTCAAAATGGGAAACTGAATTGAAATAAGCATGAAATAAGATCGAAGAAATCACAAAATGTAACAAAAAAAAAACTAGAACAAAGATAAAAAAAATTCTTCATATCAAATCTTATACTGAGGCTCAGTTTATAAGAAAGAGAAAAAGTGGAGCTGCTTTTCCTGGAGTCCAGAGACCTGCTTGGCTTCCCTTTTACTCCACACAGTAGCCTGTTACCCATCATTGTGAAATCATACAGCTCCTCAAAGATGGTTGGAAACCATGGATCTAGCCCAGCAATGTTTTTCAGATGAAGAAACAAGAACAGGAGAGAAAGGTTTTACCCAAGATCGTGTATTAATTACCTATTGCTACATAACAAATTACCCAAAATCCCACAGCTCAAAACATAAGTATGTGTTATGTCAGTGTTTCTATGGATCAGGAATTCCGAGACAGCTGAGTTAGGTAGCTCTGGCTTAGGGTCTCTCATGAGGTCACAGTCAAGAAGCCAGCTGGTCACCTGAAATCATCTGATAGCTTGACATGCTAGAGAATCTGCTCCCAAGGTGGTTCATGTGTATGCCTGGCAAGTCTGTGCTGGCTTTTGGAAGGAGGCGTCAGTTCCTTGCCATGGGGACCTCATCACTGGGCTGCTTGTCCTCATGACAAGACAGCTGGCTTCCCCCACAGCACGTGACCCAGGAAGGAGGAACAGAGTAGAAGCTGCATTGTTTTCGTGGACTGGCTTTTGTGATCACTTCTGCCACATCCTAATGGTTACACAGGTCAGCCCTGTCTACAGTGGAAGGGGACGGCAAAAGGACACAAACACAAGAACACAAAAATCATGGGAACTGAGGGACTACTGAGGAAACGGTGGCATTAGAAGCTCCACAGACCTGTTTCCCAGAAAACGACCATAACCAGTGAGGACTGCTAAAACAGTCATCTAAAGTCTCCAGAAACTGTCCTAAGGGCATATGGCAAGTGAAGATTTACTCTAGATAATTTACTAAATCTCAGTTAAAACACTGAGACTTTGTGACATCTGAGCCACAACCCATTCCTTTACCTCTTTCCCAACTCAGTGAGGCAGAATCTCTACTCTAGGCAGCTGTGGACAAGAAAACAGGGCTCTCTCTCCTCTCATTCCCAGTTAAGAGCAGCAGTATCTCCCCAGTAAGATCAAGTCACCAGCATTTCTTATTACCACCAATTATGTACTACTGACATTAAATCACAGATGAGTGCAGCCCACAAGTAGGGTGCTCCCAGACTCCATTCATATGGCAAATGCTGTACTCAAGGTTGGGCAGGCCAAGGATATGCCCTCACCCCAGATCACTCATAAGGCAGGGCTTCCACACTAGGAGAGGCAAGTTTAGAAGATCAGAGATAACAGTCCCCACCCAGCACCCAGCTCACGAAACAAAGATGTCACTCTAAGAGAAGCAGGCCACTGTTCAGAACAGTGACTCTGAGACTTGTGCCCAGGATAAAAAGAAAGGCAAGTCATAAAAACATTGAACTCCAGGGACTTGCTTGGTGGTTCAATGGTTGAGCATCTGCCTGCCACTGCAAGGGAAATGGGTTCAATCCCTGATCTGGAAGATCCCACCTGCAGCAAGGCAACTAGGCCCACACGCCACAACTACTGAGCCTGTGCTCTAGAGCCCACATGCCACAACTACTGAGGCCCACGCAGCCCAGAGCCTGTGCACCACAGTGAGAAGCCACCGCAGTGAGAAGCTCATGCACCACAAGAGAACAGACCCCACTTGCTGCAACTAGAGGAAGCCCACACACAGCAAAGACCCAGCACAGCCATAAAGAAATTAATTAATTAAAAAAAAAAACACTGAACTCCAAAGCTCTCCTTCAAAAGAACTGACTTTAGTGGGAATAGAATGTGGAGCAAATGATGATACAAAGCATTATCAAAAACAATAGAACAATCAGCAGACAATTAGTGGAACCTAACAGCTGGATATGATACCAAGAGGCAGGCAGTGTAACAGAGAGATCAGGAAGAAAATCCTGCTAAGATCACTGTCCTCCAAGGTGACCGTATATGCCTAAGGCTGCACCCTCTGTGGATCAACATCAGAGGCCACCATCACCCTGATACCAAAACCAGAGAAAGATACCACAAAAAAGAAAACTACAGGCCAGTATCACTGATGAACATAGACACAAAAATTCTCAAGATACTAGCAAACCAAACCCAATAATACATTAAAAGGATCACACACTGTGACTAAGAGGGATTTATCCCAGGGATGCAAGGATTCTTCAATATCCACAAATCAATCAGTGTAGTACACCATAGTATCAAACTGAAGGATAAAAACCATATGATTATCTCAATAGACGCAGAGAAAGCTTTTGACACAATTCAACACTGATTTATGATAAAAACTCGCCAGAAAGTGGGCATAAATGGAATTTACCTCAAGATAATAAAGGCTATATATGACAAATTCACAGCTAAAATCATTCTCAATGGTGAAAAGCTATAAGCATTCCCTCTAAGATCAGAAACAATGCAAGAATGTCCACTGTCATCACTTTTATTGAACATAGTTGTGAAATCCTAACCATGGCAATCAGAGAAGAAAAAGGAATAAAAAGGAATTCAAATTGGAAAAGAAGTAAAATTGTCACTGTTTTCAGATGACGTGATACTACACATAGAAAATCCCAAAGATGCTACCAGAAAACTACTAGAGCTTAATAATGAATTTGGTAAAGTTGCAGGATACAAAATTAATACACAGAAATCTCTTGCATTCCTTTACACTAACAATGAAAAAATCAGAAAGAGAAATTAAGGAAACAATCTCACTTACTATTGCATCAAAAAGAATGCAATACCTAGAAATAAAAAGCTACCTAAGGAGACAAAAGACCATACTCTGAAAACTATAAGACAATGATGAAAAAAGTCAAAGATGACATAAACAGATGGAATGATATATACCATATTCTTGGAAGAATCAATATTATCAAAATGACTATACTGTGCAGGGCAATCTACAGATCCAGTGCAATTCCTATCAAATTACCAAGAGCATGTCTTACATAAATAGAAACAAAAAAAAAAATTTTAACTTGTATGGAAACCCTAAAGACCCTGAATAGCCTAAGCAATCCTGAGAAGAAAAATGGAGCTGGAGGAATAGGGCTCCCTGATTTCAGACTATACTACAAAGCTATAGCAATCAAAACAGTATGGTACTGGTACAGAAACAGAAATATAGATCAATGGAACAAGGATAAAAAGCCCAGAAATAAACCCAAACACCCTTGGTCAATTAGTCTGTAACAAAACAGGCAAGAACATACAATGAAGCATAGAATCTATTCAATTAAGTGGTGCTGGGGAACCTGAAGAGCTACATGTAAAAGAATGAAATTAGAATATTATCTTATACCATACACAAAAATAAATTCAAAATGAGTCAAAGACCCAAGGGTGAGCCTGGACACTATAAAATTCCTAGAGAAAAACATAGGCAGAACACTCTTTGACATAAATCACAGCAATATCTTTTTGGAGTATCTTTTTGGAAGATTACATTACCCCCTAGAGTAATGAAAATTTAAAAAAAAATAAACAGGATATAATTAAACTTAAAAGCTTCTGCACAGCAAAGGAAACTATAAACAAAACAAAAAGACAACCCATAGAATGAATGGGAGAAAATATCTGCAAACAAAGCAATTGACAAGGGATTAATCTCCAAAATATACAAATAGTTCACACAGCATTACATTAAAAATATGCAATCAAAAGATGATAGATGATTTAAATAGTTCTCCAAAGAAGACATTCAGTTCAGTTCAGTTCAGTCACTCAGTAGTGTCCAACTCTTTGCGACCCCATGAATCGCAGCACGCCAGGTCTCCCTGTCCATCACCAACTCCTGGAGTTCACCCAGACTCACGTCCATTGAGTCAGTGATGCCATCCAGCCATCTCATCCTCTGTCGTCCCCTTCTCCTCCTGCCCCCAATCCCTCCCAGCATCAGAGTCTTTTCTAATGAGTCAACTCTTTGCATGAGGTGGCCAAAGGACTGGAGTTTCAGCTTTAGTATCATTCCTTTCAAAGAAATCCCAGGGCTGATCTCCTTCAGAATGGACTGGTTGGATCTCCTTGCAGTCCAAGGTACTCTCAAGAGTCTTTTCCAACACCACAGTTCAAAAGCATCAATTCTTCGGTGCTCAGCTTTCTTCACAGTCCAACTCTCACATCCATACATGACCACTGGAAAAACCATAGCCTTGACTAGACAGACCTGTGTTGGCAAAGTAATGTCTCTGCTTTTCAATATGCTATCTAGGTTGGTCATAACTTTCCTTCCAAGGAGTAAGTGTCTTTTAATTTCATGGCTGCAGTCACCATCTGCAGTGATTTTGGAGCCCAAAAAAATAAAGTCTGACACTACAGGTGGCCAAAAAGCATATAAAAAGATGCTCAACATCATAGTATATGAGAAATGCAAATCAAAACATCATCAAAAAGTCTATAAATAATAAATGCTGGAGAGGGTGTGGAGAAAAAGGAATCCACCTACACTGTTCGTGGGAATGTAAATTAGTACAACCACCATGGAGAACAGTATGGAGGCTCCTTAAAAACCTACAAATAGAACTACCATATGATCCAGCAATCCCACTCCTGGGCATATATCCAGAAAAAAAAACAATTTGAAAAGATATATGGACCCCAATGAATTTTAAAAAGACACATGGACCCCAGTGTTCACTGCAACACCATTTACAATAGCTAGAGACATGGAAGCAACCTAAATGTCCATCAACAGAGGAATGGATAAAAAAGATGTGGTACATAAATGCAATGGAATATTACTCAACCATAAAAAAGAACAAAATAATGCCATTTGCAGCAATATGGATGGACCTAGAGATTATCACACTAAGTGAAGTCAGACAGAAAAAGACAAATATATGGTATCACTCATATGCGGAATCTATTTCTTTAAATGATATAAATGAACTTATTTGCAAACTAGAAATAGACTTACAGATATCAAAACAAATGTATGGTAACCAAAGGGTAAATATGGGGGGTGGAGAATAAATCAGGAGCTTGAGATTAACATACACACACAGCTATAGAGAGGATAGAAAACCAACAAGGACCTGCCTACTGTATAGCACAAGGAACTCTACTCAATACTCTGTGATAACTATATGAGAAAAGAATCTGATAAAAAATGAATATATGTATGTGTATAATTAGTCACTTTGCTGTACAACTGAAGCACAATATTTTAAATCAACTATGTCAGTAAAAATTAAAAAAAAAAAACAGACAAAAAGAGTGGATACAGATGTGACATACATATATACAATGAAATACTGCTCAGCCATTAAAAAGAGTGAAGTCCTGCCGTTTGCAAGAACACAGATGGCCTTAAACAGTATCATGCTAAGTGAAATAAGTCAGACAGAGAAAGGCAAATACATATAATTTCACTTATACATGAAATCTGAAAAAAACAAGCAAACATAACAAATAGAAACAAAGTCATAGATACAGAGAACAATAGGGGGTTGCCAGAGGGGAGGGGGCCGGGGGAGGAGAGCAGTGAAGGAGATTAAGAGGTACAGATTTCCTGTTATAAAATAAATGAGCCATGGGTATGAAATGTACAGTTCAGGGAATATAGTCAACAATTACATGATAACTTTGTATGGTGACAGCTGGTAACTAGACTTATCGTGGTGATCATTTTAAAATGTATAGAAATATCAAATCACTATGTTATATACCAGGAACTAATATACAATACTGTAGGTTCAATACATTAATAGTTCAAAAACAAACAAGCTTATAGAAAAAGATCAGATTTGTGGCTACCAGGGGCAGGGAGTATGGGGAGAAGGACTGGATGAGGACAGTCAAAAGGTATAAACTCCAGTTCGAAGATGAATAAATACTAGAGATGTAATGTACAACATGATGAATATAATTAACACCGTTCTATGTTACATATGAAAGAGAAAAGAGTAAATGCTAAGAGTTCTCATCACAAGGAAAAACATTTTTTTCTATTTCTTTAAATTTGTATCTACACAGATAATGACTGTTCACTAAACTTGTGGTAATCATTTCATGATTTATGTAGGTCAAATCATTATGCAGTATACTTTAAACTTACACAGTGTGCTGTGCTTAGTCACTCAGTCATGTCCAATTCTTTGAGACCCCATGGACAGTAGCCCACCAGGTTCCTCTGTCCATGGGATTCTCCAGGCAAGAATACTGGAATGGGTTGCCATGCCCTCCTCCAGGGGATCTTCCCAACCCAGGGATCGAACCCAGGTCTCCCTCATTGCAAGCAAATTCTTTACCATCTGAGCCACCAGGGAAGCCGATACTTTAAACTTACACAGTGCTATGTCAATTATTTCAATAAAACTGGGGAAAAAAAGTCTGAGAAATGTCACAGCCAAGAACCTGAGGAGACATGATGACTAAATGTAATGTGGTATCTCTGCAACAGAAAAGGACATTGGATAAATTCTAAGTAAATTTAATGAAGTATGAGCTTCAGTTGGTTAAAAAAAAAAAAAAAAACCAAGTAAGATGACATTGTTCTATCAAATGGCTCAAGAGCACATTTGAACTGGCAAAAGAATCAGTAAACCTCATGATAAATCAATAGAGATTTTGCATTTAAAATAACAGAAAAAAGAACAAAGAAAAATAAACAGAGCCTCAGAGAAATGTGAGACACACCATTAAGAGTACTAACATATACATAAAGGGAGTATTAGAAGGAGAGAAGAAAAAGAGGAGCATAAGAAATATTAAAAGAAATAATAGCTGAAAAGTTGCCAAATTTATTGAAATCATTAATTTACCATATAGGAAATTCAGTGAAGTTCTAGTAGGATAAAGGCAAAGAGATCCACAAAAGACACATCACACTTCCTGGAGGTCTTCCATGGAGGTCCAGTGAATAAGAATCCTCCTGCTAATGCAGGCAGGGGACACGGATTCAATCCAATGCCTGGTCCAAGAAGATTGCACATGCCGTGCAGCAACTAAGCCCAGGCACCACCATTACTGAGCACTTGCACTGCAAATACTGAAGCCTGCCATGCACCTAGAGCCTGTGCTGCGCAACAAGAGAACCACTGCAATGACAAGCCCATGCACGGCAAAAAGGAGCAGCCCTGCTCACTACAACCAGAGGCACGCAGCAACCAAGTCCCAGCGCAACCAACAAATAAACCATTTCTAAAAGACACATCATGCTAAAATGCTAAAGCCAAAAGCAAGGAGAAAATCTTGAAAGTAGAAAAGAAAATCAACTCATCACTTACAGAGGATGAAAATCTTTAACACTCAAGCATTACAGGGTTGGGTGTGAGGTAAGCCGCTCTCCGCGGTGCTGACACAGCAAGGTGGCTCGGAATGGTGGCTCCCAAAGGCGAGTCTACTTGCTGGTTTGGTCCATTAAGAAAGTTTTCACTCATCTGCAATGAAATGAGAAAAATAAGCATAGTGCATGAAGTTTTTCATAAAGTTAATTCTACTCAATATAAATGACTATTCTACATTTGTGTCCAACTTCTGATGTTAAAATATTATTCTGCTAAACAGTGGCAATAATAATAATATTGGTAGTTTTAAGGTCTTTATATTGTCAACAATATAATGCTGACAGTCCTTTGTTGGTATCCCTATTTTTTCTGTGAATATTTTTTTACGTTTTTTTTTAATTGAAGTATGTGAGTCTCAGTGAACTCCGGGAGTTGGTGATGGACAGGGAGGCCTGGCATACTGCAATTCATGGGGTCGCAAAGAGTCGGACACGACTGAGCGACTGATCTGATCTGATCTGATAGTTGATTTACAATGTGGTGTTAGTTACAAGTGTACAGTAAAGTGAATCAGGATATCCCTATTTAAATTTTACCAGTTTATAAAATCCAAAAGTCTGAAAGCCAACTCCTTTGGGATGCTATTGTATAGCTGGGAAGTACAGGGAGCCATGCGCCCCCTTCTCAGCCCTCCATGCTTTATTTATAATGAGGTTTGAATTGTAGAGTAGTTAAAGTAGGAACTGATTTTTAAATAGGCCATGGGTGACCACTGCAATCCCTACGGAGCTACAGAGACAAGATCCCCCATTTACCAGCAAACTGTGGGAATTGCTCCACACCCACTTACAAAGGACTATGTGTGACTGACTGTAGCATAAAAAAATAAATAAATAAAACTTTCACTAAGAGGTTAGACTATGGCCTTGCTCAAGCTTGGCAGTATTTCATAGCATGGATCCTTGAGTCAGATAGACATGAGCTCAAACCTGGGTTCTCCCATCATTAGCAGTGAGACCTAACCTCTTGCGCCTCAGTTTTCCCAACAATAAAGCAGAGCAAATAACAGTAACTTTTGTGAGGATTAAATAGAAATGCAGATAAATTATCTAGTATATAGTAAGCAGTCAATAAATTTTTGCCATAATAATTTGTTGTTACTGCCCACCATAGTGTAAAGCCTATAGTAGAATACTAGGTCTCTCTTCCCCCTGCCCCCCTCCTTTTCCCAGTAATAAAACAGGCAATGCCTGACTTTATCCCCAGGTCTCAATTCTCTGTAGATCTGTGTTACATGTAGCTGTCTATCCTCTATGCACTGAAAGTTAACTATAAAAATGCCCTTTTAAAACAAAAATATATATACATCACAAAATCTATTTTAAATTATTATCTAACATTTACTAAGCTCTATTTGCCAGGTACTATTTACCAAGCACTTTTCGTGAATTATCTCTTTAAAACCTTATCACAATGCCAAGAGCTAAATCTGATTGATATCCATATTGACAAATGAGGAAACTAAAGCTAGGAGAAGGCACAAAAACACCACATCCACTTTGCCTGATGCCACACAACCAGTAATGGGCAAAAGAAAACACAGACCTTCATCTGTCTGGTTCTAAGGCCCTTGTAGGGCTTTCCCTGGTGGCTCAGTGGCAAAGAATCTGCCTGCCAGAGCAGGAGATGCAGGTTCAACACTGGGTCAGAAGATCCCCAAGAGAAGGAAATGGCAACCCACTCCAGCATTCTTGCCTGGGAAATCCCATGGACAGAGGAGCCTGGCAGGCTACAGGCCATGGGGTCACAAGAGTTGGACACAACCTAGCTACCTAACAACAACAAAGCCCTTCTTCCTCACCCCTGTGCACTATGGCCTCCCTTTGGCTCCTAGTTTCCTCTCCTTCACACTAAATATATCTAGGGGTATGGACCTAAATATTCCCATTTTATGGACAGATTGAGGCTGAGAGAGAAGCTAGCACCACCCAAGTACTCTCACCAGAGCTCAGAATTGAGGACCTTTTCCTGCCTCATTTCTGCAGGTGCCCATCAGTATAAGTACGGTAAGAACCGAGCTGAGGAGGATGCCAGGAGGTACCTGGTAGAAAAAGAGAAGCTGGAGAAAGAGAAAGAGACAATCCGGACAGAGCTGATGGTGCTGCGGCAGGAAAAGAGGGAACTAAAGGAAGCCATTCGGAACAACCCAGGTATCTATGGGGTGTGGCCCTGAGCATATGAGGGGCTCACACTTGAGCTTTGACACCTCTCCTAGTACTAGCCACCTGGCTTCTTACCAGGAACAGGTAGGTTTCTCCTCCCCTTTCTACTCCTCCTCACCACCACCACCATCACCATCTCTCCTGACTAATGAAAGTGCCACTGATTGAGTAACTGTTTTTAGAGTGAGGGGATGAAAAAGTAACACAAATGTATATACTTAATGTGGTAAAATGAGATCTGATTTTAGAAAATTTAAAACATGAAAAACATAGTGTGCTTTAGAATCAAGGAAGAGATATCATTTTGAACCTCACATTAACTCATTATTCACAGCTATGTACTAAGGACCCAAATGTGTGAAACATTGGTCCAGGCGCTGAGAGTAATGGACAGTGACACTTCACCAGTATCCCCTTCTGAAACCCAGGACCATGACCTCGGCAGGCCCTGTATACCCTGGGCTCCTCTACGCCCCACTTTCTGCCATTTTTCTGTTGAATTCTCTCTATAGCTGCAGTTCAGCACACTTTCAGACTGAGGTTTCTGAACATGTTGCAGGGAAATGGAAGTCCTATCCTTATATAAAATATGTTCAAGGTCACATAGCCCCAAGAGAATCTGATGGAACCTATGGACCCTTTCCTAAGGGAGAAAACCCCCACAAATCACAATGTTGCAAATAATTTCAGGAGCTCAAGTGCACCCAGAGCCACAGATTGCCTAGGAATTCACAAACCTCAAACTGAGAACTTCTGGCTTAATGACTTGTTCTATGTGGTTAGGAACCAGAATCAATGGGAAGGAGACACATGAAGACAGTTTGGTTTCAATATAAAGAACTTTCTAAGAGTCAGAACTAGAGTCTGAAGCAGGTTGACTTGACTGTCCAACTTGTCCTGCTCAATTGTTTTCTATAGCATATAACTTTTTAACAGATTACTTATTGTATTTATATTGTTCTCTCTCTCACACACATACATATAAACACACAATTATAAGTTCAATAGGGCAAAGATCTTTCCCTGTTTTGTTCACTAATATATCTCAAGGGCATAGAACACGGCCTGGTACCTAACAAGCACTCAATATTTACTGAATGAATGAATAAAGAGAATCACCATTACCAGAAAACCCTCCAGTGCAACCTCTTTCAGGGCAAACAATGGAACTAATTTTTAAACCTATTAAGATGCAACACACCTCCTGACACAAGCAAACTCCTAACACAGGTTTGTTGGCTTAAACTGAATAAGCAGCAAAATCCTAGCAAGGTCTTGTGATCAGTGTAAAGCCCTGTGTTGATTCTTGGTTACAAGTCAGAAAACTTACCGGCTTAGAAATGAAAAGAAAAACATAACTGGAAACTTAAGTGATCAGGTATAGCAAAGTCCAGGAACTTAAATGATGTCACCAGGAAGCATATTCTAATTCTTGCTTCTGCCTCTCCCTACTTTGGTTTCATTCTCTGTCCCTCATGGTAGTATAAAGGCTTCACAACTCTAGCCCTCACACAGTCCAGGCAACCACTCCACAAGAGAGGCTCCTCTTCCCAATGGGCCCCATAAGCACCTTAGGATTCACTTTAACCACTGTGACCAGAAAATGAGATACAATTATGGGCCAGGTCTAAGTTATATGCCAATCTCCTGAACTGGAAGTGAGGTCAACCCCATTCAATCTATAGGGAAAGAGAGGGGAATGGGGAAATGGATAGTGGGCAGATAAAGATCACAAAACCCAGCACGGAGCTAGAACTGCAGGTCCCAAGTCCATTCCTTAACCAGAAGTAAGGCTAGAAAGGCCCTCTGGGAAGGCACGTTATGGCCTGTGGGGCTGCCAAACTCCCTGATGTTTCTGGCCAGGCTCAGCTATTTCTCATAGATGTCTTTGGACACAGGGGCAAAGTTAAAGGCTCTTGAAGAGGCTCTGGCCACCCTCGAAGCTCAGTGTCGGGCAAAGGAGGAGCACCGGATCGACCTGGAGCTGCGGCTGGTGACTGTGAAGGAGCGCTTGCAGCAGTCCCTGGCAGGGGGCCCAGCCCTGGGGCTCTCCGTCAACAGCAAGAACAAGAGTGGGGTGAGCTGCTCCTTAATCCCCTCACGTGCTACAGGCTTTCGTGATCGTTCTTTGAGGGGTAGGAGCTATCCTTATTTACAAATGAGAAAGCTAAAACCCTGAGAGGGAACATGTCATAAGTGGTACACCTGTGAAGGGGACTCTTTGGAGCAAGTTCTCTGGCCTGTGTTCTCTCCACTGAAGCACCATTATTTGACTTTTTATCCTGAATGTAATCTTAGAAGTGGCCTTGGGGTTACTGATAATATACTATACTGAATAAGAACAAACTTGTATTGATAAATTACCACAGGCTAGTGCAGCATCTTAACCTGTACGATTTCACACAATCTTCATAGCAATCCAATGAGGCAATATTGTGTATTCACCCTATCTGACAGACAAGGAAACTAAGGTTCAGATGTCAAAGTACATGCTCAAGGTCACTCAGCTAAATGGGAGTTCAGTTCAGTTCAGTCGCTCAGTCGTGTCCCACTCTTTGCGACCCCATGAATCCCAGCACGCCAGGCCTCCCTGTCCTTCACCGACTCCCGGAGTTCACTCAGACGCATGTCCATCAAGTCAGTGATGCCACCCAGCCATCTCATCCTCTGTCGTCCCCTTCTCCTCCTGCCCCCAATCCCTCCCAGCATCAGAGTCTTTTCCAATGAGTCAACTCTTCGCATGAGGTGGCCAAAGTACTGGAGTTTCAGCTTTAGTATCATTCCTTCCAAAGAAATCCCAGAGCTGATCTCCTTCAGAATGGACTGGCTGGATCTCCTTGCTGTCCAAGGGACTCTCCAGAGTCTTCTCCAACACCACAGTTCAAAAGCATCAATTCTTCGGCACTCAGCCTTCTTCACAGTCCAACTCTCACATCCATACATGACCACAGGAAAAACCATAGCCTTGACTAGATGGACCTTTGTTGGCAACGTAATGTCTCTGCTTTTCAATATGCTATATAGGATGGACATAACTTTCCTTCCAAGGAGTAAGTGTCTTATAATTTCATGGCTGCAGTCACCATCTGCAGTGATTTTGGAGCCCAAAAAAATAAAGTCTGACACTGTTTCCACTGTTTCCCCATCTATTTCCCATGAAGTGATGGGACCGGATGCCATGATCTTAGTTTTCTGAATGTTGAGCTTTAAGCCAACTTTTTCACTCTCCACTTTCACTTTCATCAAGAGGCTTTTGAGTTCCTCTTCACTTTCTGCCATAAGGGTGGTGTCATCTGCATATCTGAGGTTATTGATATTTCTCCCGGCAATCTTGATTCCAGCTTGTGCTTCTTCCAGCCCAGCGCTTCTCATGATGTACTCTGCACAGAAGTTAAATAAGCAGGGTGACAATATACAACCTTGACGTACTCCTTTTCCTATTTGGAACCAGTCTGTTGTTCCATGTCCAGTTCTCACTGTTGCTTCCTGACTTGCATACAGATTTTTCAAGAGGCAGGTCAGGTGGTCTGGTATTCCCATCTCTTTCAGAATTTTCCACAGTTTATTGTGATCCACACAGTCAAGGCTTTGGCATAGTCAATAAAGCAGAAATAGATGTTTTTCTGGAACTCTCTTGCTTTTTCCATGATCCAGCGGATGTTGGCAATTTGATCTCTGGTTCCTCTGCCTTTTCTAAAACAAGCTTGAACATCAGGAAGTTCACAATTCACATATTGCTGAAGCCTGGCTTGGAGAATTTTGAGCATTACTTTACTAGCATGTGAGATGAGTGCAATTGTGCGGTAGTTTGAGCATTCTTTACAGGATCCCAAACCCAGGAAGTCTGACTCCAGAGGCTTGCTTTAGCCATTGGTACAGGCCCCCTCCTGGGATCCCCTGTGTACCAGGCCCTATCCTCAGGGCTTTGCATCCATTGCCTCTAATGCTCCCAGCAACCCTCATGCTGAATGGGATTTCTTCAGGGCCCTCAGTCTGTATCGGTGTCTCAACCCCAGCACGACTACTAGTAATTTTGTATAGGCCCTGTCATGTGCATGTAGGATGTTTAGTAGCATCCCCAGCCTCTACCCATGTGATGCCAGGAGTTCCATGCCCAGTTATGGCAACTAAAAATGTCTCCAGAAATTGCCAAACATCCCCAGGAAGGACAAAACTGTCCCCATTTGGGAACCACTGGTCTAAATTACCAACAGTCCCATCTGTTATTCTGCTTCATGGCACTTAGCCACAGTTTGTATGTACATATATACATCTGAAAAATAGTAGAAGTGCAATAAATGCTTGTCAAATTAATAAATGTTTATACCTGCTTTTAGACAAGAAAACAGTATTCCTATTGTCATCCAAGGTCAGGCCACACCTCATGATTCAGAAGCCAGAGCAGTTTCTTCTACTCCTACACTTCCTCTCCATGGGGTCATTTCCAACCTCATTTACAGAAAAGCTCAGAGGGACAAAACAATTTCCGAGAATCACAGAGGACTGGTGGAGGAGTAGAAGTGGTTCCCTCATCCCAGATGCTTCCTCCCACCAGCATGCCCTGACATTCACATTCCACAGAGCTTTTCCCTCCACTTTTGATCCTTGTGATGGCCTTTGGACAAAGTTTTCTCTAAATTCCCTACAGGCTTAACTATTGGTATGTTACATTCAAGGAACTACATCCAGCAAGATACTAAGCAATCACCTGAAAATTTTAAGGAATAAAGGCAGTGTAAAAAACGTGAAGGAATGCAGAAGAGAGGTTAAGAGACAGGACTGTGGGATTTAAATCCCAGCTGTCTCACTCACCAGCTTTATGGCCTTGAGCAGTGACTTTACCTTCTCATTTTCCTTATCTGTAAAATGTAACAATATAATAAGCATCTGCTTTAAATACTGAAAAAGCTAAATGAACTATGACAATTTATGCAATGTCTGGTGCACAGTGAGGATTCAGATATTTTAACTTTAGTAATTTTAGTCATTTAATCATAAATTTATTCCAAGGCCCTCAGGTATTTTGCACCCCTTACCCTGTTTGATGCTGACATATTTGGACAATGTCTTCTACTGGCATTCTTTGAAGGGCAGGCTGTGTGAGTACTAGACTTCACCAGTGTAACTATGTCTTGTCATCAACAGGAAACTGCAAATAAACCCCAGAACAATGTCCCAGAGCAACCTCTCCCTGTCAATTGTGTTTCCGAGTTACGGAAGAGGAGCCCATCCATCATAAACTCCAATCAAGGAAGGGTGCTACAAAAAGCCAAGGTACCATGACACTTTGGCTAATCAAAATTCAGAGACCCGGAAGCTTCCTTTCTATAGAACCTCACCAAGAACAAAAAAAACCAGCTAGTGAGAAAGACAGAGATTTGCCAATATATCCATGCAGTAAAACTCAAACTTTGCTCAGAAAGCAAGACCCTCAAATCTCCTTTGGAAGCTATTTACTCTTTCTTAATACATAATTCTACCAAGCTTTGGTTTCTGAACCTACAGTATGTCTTGAGACAAGAAAGGCCCCGTTTAATAGGTGAGGAAACTGAGTAAAGGGACTTGCCCAGGGTTACGCAGGGCATCACCGAGAGAGCTGGGATGCAAACCCATCTCTTCCAGCTCCCAGTCAACAGCTCACTCCATGAGATTGGAGTGAAACTTGGGGCCAGCTGTGTTCCAGAACTTTTTGAATTTTAGAAAGGTAATGTGGTGCATATACTATATATGATGAAAAACCCCAAGTTCTCAGGAGGTACTCTGTAAGCAAACATGTTGATAATTCTATAGCAAGACACAAACATTCACAGCACATTAAACAGACTTCAAACAACCTCATATCAGGTCAGGCCAGGCCACTGAATCTGTGCCAAAACACTTGAAAAAGATTCTGGTCTCAGAGCTGTCTGGTTTCAAAATTGAAGATAAGAAAGTGTGGACCTGAAAACAAATACCTGAGCATTAGGACAGGAGATAAGAGAAGTAACCAGCCCAAGGCCAGACCACCTAGACAAGACATCAGCAAACTTTTTCGGGAAAGGGCCAGACAGTAAATATTTGATGCTCTGTGGACCACACGGTCTCTTTCACAACCACTCACCTCTGCCATCATAGTAGGAAAGCAGTCATAGACAATATGTAAAGAAGTGGCTGACATGTCAGTGACCCAATAAAACTTTGTTTATGGACCCAACTTTGAATATCACATAAATTTCAGGTGTCGTGAAAAAAAATTTTTTTGAAATATTAAAATCTGAATACCATTCTTAGCTGATGGGTCATACAAAAATATGTAGTGAGCCAGATTTGATCCATGAGCCAGAGTTTGCTTCTCCTTGATCCTTATGGGCCACTGGATGAACTCTGGATTTTATTCTAACATAATGGAAAGTCATTGGCAAATCTGGACCAAGGAATTCTGGGGTATGAATTACATTTTTAAAAGACCATTCTGGCTACTATGTTGAAAATGGATGGGGGGATAGAGAGATCAGTTAGGAGAATTCTGACGAGAGATTAGAAAAGTTTAGTGGAGGTGATAGGAAGTAGCTGGTTTTGGAGGTAGAGAAGGACTTGCTGCTGAGGATGTGGAGGATACGGAAAAGAAAGAAATCAAGGATGTTTTTACCTTGTTTTCATCCTGCAAGTTACATCTGAATATTCAACAAACCGATTTTTTTTCCTGTTTTTCTGTTATTCAGGAATGGGAAATGAAGAAGACCTAGAAAAAAGATGAGGATTTCATCCAAAGGAAATAACACCTTGTCCATCCAAGGCGAAGCCTTTTCACAAGGAGACATCAGAAGACTGGAAGTAGCCCAAACTCTCTGGCCATCCCAAAGACCTTTATTGTCTGCATGATTATAGGGTATATGGGAAGAAAAGAAGTAGAAAAGGGAAATAGAGGGCATCCTTATAACTTTACAGAGGGTGGAAATGGGGGCGGAGGGAGACAGAAATCTCTACAGTTGTAAGGTTTTGTTGAATGTCTTTGCCTTCCTCTCTGAAGAAGAAAAATGAAAGCACATGTGAATAAGCCATTCCATCCCCTTCTCAGCATCCCATTCCCAGTCCATAGGAAAAAGGAAGGTCTTGAGGCATCAGTGGTGCAGTACAGAGAGATGGGACTTGATCATCTGACAACACCTGTGCCAAATGGATTCACACTGGGCTTTACTGACAATCTCTAGGCAAAACAGGCTGAAAAATCAATACCATTATCCCTATTCGCATGAAGTGAACAAAAACTACAGAGATTATGCAAATTCTACAATCATTCCTCATGACACAGATTCTAGAATCCCAGATTTGAGTGTTTTCAAATCAGAGATCTGGCACAGAGGAGTTTAGCAGGCCAAGAAGTTCAGCAGCTGACATATTTTAAGCTCACAGTGCTACTCAGAAACACAGGTTTCTAATGTCCACAGAATGTTGCAGGCACTGTAAGGTGGGATCATTTGCTATCAATGAAGTTCCCTACATAATGTATACGGCACTCAGGCTCTGGGAGCTATGATTACTATGATCAGATATCCAGGTGATACTCTTTATGTCTTTAACCTTACTTCGCACTTGGAGACCCACCATCCACCCTTTCAACCCTACTATCAAGTAAACCTATCACAGAAAACCAAGAGGATGGTGGCTCATTTATGCCACAGGGGTGCTAAACCGTTTATAAACATTTGATATGTTTATAGAAGAGCAGGGACCTCAAGTCCCAGGCAGTCTTCTAACTGTGCCATTCATTACTTTATCAACACTGTAGGCCCATTACAGGCCTTCACCACCTTTCCCTCCAATAAAGATAAAAATCATTTAAATGCAAAAGCTCAAAGGTTAACTCAAGGGGAAAGAAAGGAAATCCTAGAGAAGCCTCTGGACACTCTGGGCTGCACACACTTTACTTACCTAAGGCTTTACACACTTGAGCCTCACCCAAACTGTATCACCCTCTGAGGGAGCAGCAGACCAAAGCAAGTAAAATAACCTGACCAAAAGCACCCAGCTGTCAGTGGCAGAATATGAGGCTTAGGGCTGATAAGCCTGGATCCAGACAAGGCTGCTTGAGCTCCGCCTCTGCCATTTACCAGCTGTGACTTTGACCTCTGATTGTTTCACCTGTGAAAACCATGTTAACAATGCTACTCTTCTCCCAAGACTACTGGGGGGATTCAATGAGATAACACACAGGAAGCATCTTGCACACTGTCCAAGAAATAGGAAAGGTTCAGCCATAGTGGTTATTAGCTAGATAAGAAACACCTGACTCAAATTTTGCGTCCTTTCCGCTAAAGAAATGACTTTCACATGGTTTTAACAACCATTAAAGGCTAAAAGGTAACCAATCCATAATTGACATCTTTCATCCAAATTCCACCTGAGTGTCTTCAATGACAATGGAGCTCACATAAACTGCACTGCCAATGTTCTTCCTTAAAATATAGATCCTGGAATGGCACCCAGCAATTCAACTGTGTATGTGATGTGTGTCACATTCTTTCCTACAGTTATTTTTAGTTATTTTGAGTGCCTTTTCCCACCAATAGATCTTGGCTCTTTGAAGGGGTTACCCTACAAAATTAATAATTAACATTTACTGAGCACTCACCATGCATCAGGCACTGTTAGCGATGACTGGCTTACAAGACATACAACCCGTGCAGTCACAGAGGGCCCCATGCCTAGCAGGGCTCTGTGCTTGGTTTATTGCTCTGTTACCCACTCAGTAATCTTGAGCAAAGGGCTCCACACTTTACTTTTGCCTTTTATGTAGCCAAAGCTGATGCTAATTACTTCTCTAGGTATTTTCCCTTTAATCTTCACCAAAACCCTGTGAAATAGGTTCTGTTATCCCAGTTTTCACAGTTCAGGAAATGGAAGCCCAGAAAAGTTAGGTAATTTATTCAAGTCCACATTTAAGAAGTGGTGGAGTCGGCATTTGAATACATGGAGTCTGACCCTAGAATCCCCCTCCTCTTGGTTCCAAGGTTCTACTTCACTCATGTCCTCCCTCCTTCGCAGTGCAGCATTCAGAAGCACACAAGCACCTAATGAGTGGATGCAGCACACCTGGTGTAACTTAGCTACCAGACGCTTTAACAAAATGGCTACAGCGTGGATGCCACTTCTGGTTTGGTTGTTTTTCCAAAGGGTAGGGCCATGGTTCTAAGGTGGACTTGAAGCTCCATCCTCCCCAGTATTGCAAAGCATTTAGATTATTAGATTTCTAGTATCATTGTATCCTCAGTGGGGGTCCTTGAGCAGGTTCACCAACCTCTCTGAGCCTGTTTTCTCCTATGTAAGAGAATCATGATCACTCCTTAACCCATGTTTTCCTAAGGTCAAAAGGAAACAGAAGGTTGCTGATTATAACACATTTGAGCCAGGCCTTGGACAGAATATAAGGAGACTCCAGCTTTCTCTTTATGAAACTCACAAACAAGCAGAGAAAAACTATGACTCAAACAGCTACAGTACGAACGAGCCACGCTAAGGTGAAGATTCAGAAGAAGGCACACTCCTCCTTCCTTAAAAAACTTTTTTGACATTAAGGATTATCCAGTAACTAGTCTGGCAACTCCAAGTATCCACAACTCACAACCTGTCAATTTTCCATACTAAATCTAAAATTCATCCATTTCTTCCCATCTCCACTGACACCATCCAACTTCATTAATTCATTTAACAAATACTAGAACATCTACCGGAGAAGGAAATAGCAACCCACTCCAGTATTCTTGCCTAGAGAATCCTGTGGACAGAGGGGCCTGGTGGGCTGCTGTCAACAGGGTCGCACAGAGTCAGACACGACTGAAGCAACTTTGCATGCATGCATTGGAGAAGGAAATGGCAACCCACTCCAGTATTCTTGCCTGGAGAATCCCAAGGTCAGAGGAGCCTGGTGGGGTCGCACAGAGTCAGACACGACTGAAGTGACTTAGCAGCAGCAGTACATGCTGCTGCTAAGTCACTTCAGTCGTATCTCACTCTGTGCGACCCCATAGACGGGAGCCCACCAGGCTCCCCTGCCCCTGTACTAGATGTCAGAAATCACAGCTGTGAACAAGGCAGACACTCTCATGAAGCTTACACTAAAAACAAAAACAAACTGCTGGATATACCTAAAATAGTAGTTATTTTAGATAAGGTGGTTACAAACGTCTCTCTGGTGAGGTAATCCCAGGACAGGACACACCCCTTCCCTGCATGGACCCGTCCAACAGCTCGTTTCCCCACTTCTTAGACCCAATCTCCTCCACACTACGGTCAGTGGCCCCTTAAACTCGTAATGGCACTGTAACATTCAAGTTCTTTAGACAAAAAGATTTTGAACAACTACACTAGGACACTGTTCCACTGTTTATTAAATATGAACAGACCAAAAAGAAAAAATAAAATCTCTGCCCTAATGGAGTGTACACATTAGTGAGGAGAAATTAAAAAATACACATTTCGAATCACAGTAAGTCGAGGGGGGAGGGGGAACTGACGAAAAAGACTTTGCAGATGCTGTTTCTTTCTACCTGAACCATTTGCCTTCTCTTTTCATTTACTCGTTACTCCGCTTTCAGGTCAAACGTTATTTCCCCTGGGAAAACGCCCCACACTAGGTCATATCGTATTCTAGGGTTCCGCAACGCCAAGCCCCTCGCGTTTAAATAAGGGTCATATTTTGACCTCATATGGTGTTTGCACCTTGTGTAAAACCTCATGTAAGCTCCTTGAGGGCACAAGTGTTACTCCCTGTGGTCGCCGCGTATTCCGCGCCTAGCACTGAACCCACTCCCTTGCCACAGGAAACCAACCTACCCGCGGAACACGCCAGGGACCGGAAGAGTTGCGTTGCTTAAAGACCGGGTAGGGAACTGCACAGGAGCAACCAACAAGTGGCGTTCCCATCCGGGGCCCTAAGAGAAAAAAGCCCGCGAAGGCTGCTGGGAAGCGTGGTTTTTGAAGCGAACGTAGCTCGTCATTTGGGGCAAGTGCGCATGCGCTGCTTCCGTAAGCCGAGGTGGGAACATGGCCGCCAGGCTCCTGTGGGCGGTCCGTCGGCGGATGCAGCCCCTGGCCGCCCATGCCGCGTCCGAGGGCAGGTAAGCGAGGCAGGTGGGGATTGGGAACTTGAGGACAATGAGGGACGAGCGATCTGAAGGGGCAGTTTGGGGCTGGAGGACGCGGGGACCCCTCTAGCCTCTCGGCTTCTACAACTGGGCGCTCACGGCCCCATCTTGCAGAGCGGGAAACTGAGGTTCACAGCCGCGCCTCCTTGTCTGGCCGACGTACGTTGGAAGATCCGAGGTCACGCCCTCGGAGGTGGGAATTGTTCTTCCGACTGAACTGGGGACGTGCCTTTCCCGCCCCTTTCTCCAGCTTTGGCGCTTACAGGTGACGGGATTCTTTTCCTAGCACCCTGAATGAACATAATGAGGAACCAATATCTGAGCTTCACTTTTCCTGTAAGAAAAAGGAGGGCGTTGGACTTTGCCAGACGGCCCTTCCACCTGCCTTCAGGAGTTTAAGTTCTGGTTGCTGCTTTTATCATTGCAGCAGCTTTTTTTGATCACTTATCTTGCCGATTGCAGAACTATGGGTAGTTCTTTTTATTCTCCCGTTTAATTGGGGGAAACTGTGGTTTAGAAATTTTGAGTAATGTCTCCAAACTTAAATACCCATGAAGTGGTGGAATTCAGACTGAAAACCAGTCAGGGCTGTAGAATCGGCCCTTTTAATTAGTGACCAATGTTCGTTATTCTCAGGGACGATTCCCTGTTGACAGTTTCTTTACCAGAAAAAATAAAAATTGCTGAGTAGGGGGATGGATAAGGTTGGATCTCTGAAAAGTAAATTAGGGTGAAATCCAAAAATTTTGCATAACTATTTGTCCCCTTTTTTACCATAACACACCTGACCCAGCACTAGGATGAGAGGTTGAATTCTGGGTTTCAAGCTTTTTTCCCCTAATCTTTTTGGCAGTTTTTGGTGTAGGGAAGTGATCGGGAGCAAAATGGTTCCTTCTAATAAAATTTTTCCCCACTCCAGTTCTGAAAGAGTAGCAATTGAATGAATCCACCACAACTTCCCTCTTTCTCATGATTTGGGCCCTAGCCATGTTCCCTTCAACTGGCCCTGAGGATATTTTGACCTATTCTTAATTGGATAAATGTTGTTTTTTAGGACTTTAGGAGGAAGGATCTATTTCACCCTGTTTGATGACCACATTTTCTGAACTAAAAATTGGTAATCATGTATAATTTGACATAGGATTATAATAACTGAATTCAGGACTAGCATGAAAGATAAAAAGTAATCTTGACCACACACTTAAACTGATGGTTCCTTCTTCCCTTTCTTGAACTAAACTCCTTTACCCCTACTAAGCGTTCATTTAGATTTCACCTTAGTGGCCACTCTTCAGTATATGCCAGTTTATATAAATAAACTATTTGTTTTTAAGACCTTTTGCACCCACAGATTTTCTTGATGGTTTTACTTCAAGTTAAATTATGAGGACCCAGGAGGTGTAATGGAAACTTCCTTGAACAGGGGGTTCAAAACTGCTGCAATCCAAAATCTACAAACCCCTATTCTAAAATGTTTGTGTAAACTGAACTACATATCTATATGATCTATTTCATTCACCTGTTCACAGTCCACAACATATAGTAAATGTTTTGTAAGTTTTTGATTGATTTGATTTTACATGGTAATTTCCCAACTCATTTTCTCCTAATGCAAATTCTCTTCTATAAAAGCCTTTTACTTAGAGCTTGTAAAAGCATTACAAACTTTTTTTTCTTGTATATCAAGAAAGCTTTAGAATTCTAGGCCTTACTCCAATTTGATAAGGTACCTTTACTGGGGTTAATTTTCCCTATTTATAAAATGAGAGACTGAACCTGAACTGTATGGCTTTTTGTTTTGAATTCTTGCTTCTGGCATTGTTCTGCTGGTTCTAGGTACTATAATTTGGTGTTCTCTTGCTGACTTTTGTATCCCCACTTCCAGCTATTTCTACTGCCTGATGCTCAGTATCCTGATTCAACAGTATACTAACAATGTGATCTTGAGCAGGGCATAAGCCTCTCTGAACTTTGGTTTTCTCATCTATAAAGTAGGAATGATAATAGTATTTATCTCACATATTGTGAGATGAAAAGATGATTTAATAAAATCTTGTCAACTGTATCTGGCACTTCACAAGCACATTATAAGTGTTTGTGGTGTTATTGAAACTGAAAGCACTTTGTCTAGAGAGAGTCAATCTGGGAAGCATTCCAGTCTCTGAACTTTGTTGTAACTTTGGCTGTTTGTCATGGCTAGGGGATGGCTGCATCCTTTCAGCACTGCCACTCAGAGAACTGCTGGTGAAGACTGCAATTCTGAGGACCCCCCTGATGAACTGGGACCCTCTCTTGCAGAACGAGCCTTAAAGCTAAAAGCTGTTAAACTGGAGAAGGAAGTCCAAGATTTAACAGTAGGTAGATTTTATATTATCTGTTCATATCGTCTGAAATATATATCATATTTTCTATTATCTGTTTATGTTACCTGTAGTCACATCTCTCTGGCTTAAATATTCACATAAAGTTTTTTAAGTCAGTTTTTTAAACTGTTTCCTCTAATTAGCTCTTTACTCCCTCTTGTTAGATATACTGAGCAAAATAATCTGTAGTAGTTCAAAAACATTGCCGACTACGGATACTCATCTTTGTTCAGTTTCCTGGTGTGTCACAGGACTTAGATATCTGATATTTTGGTAGTTTCAATGGAGGTACAATCCCTGGCATGTAGTAGACACTCAGTAAATATTTGTTGAATTAATGTGGTCATTTATCATTTTATTCTGCCAATCAGACTCTATCTGGCTTAATGTGCCAGTACTGTACTGACAGATTTTGAGAAATAGAGTAATTCCAAAGCAGGACCACCCAGAAAGGGCAATGAGGTTAGAGAGTATGTCTTACGAGAATAATGAAAGGAACCAGGGATTATAAGAATGAAAGAAAAAAACACTAAAGAGGCTAAATAATTGCCTTCAAATAGATGACATATGTTTTTTAATACATATTTATTGGCTGTGCTGGGTCTTAGTTGCAGCATGTGGGATCTAGTTCCCTGACCAGGAATCGAACCTGGGTCCCTTGCATTGGGAGCATGGAGTCTTAACCACTGAACCATCAAGGAAGTCCCAAGATGACATATTTTAAAAACTTACTCTTGGTTGTCCTAGAGTTTCAGTTCAACAAAAGAAAGTTGGAGGGTCGCAGTGTTGGGTGAAGACTTCAGAAAAAGCTTTTTCTGAAGATAATGAGCTTGAAAACAGTTGTTACGGATTCAAACTGCAGCCTAAATGACAGCCTATCAGAACTGTTGTAAACAGAGATTGCTTCTCTGGGAATTTGGAGTAGCTGATACAAGATTCCTATACAACTCCTAATGTTTTTGCTTGTTTGTTTTAATAAAAATCTATACCAAGGGTAAAATTTGTAAAATAAGCAAAAAGTTTCTTTTCTACCAATAAGCATTTGTTTTCTCATCATTTTGACTTTGCTTCTGATGCTCAGGTGAGATACCAGAGAGCTGTAGCTGACAGTGAAAATATAAGAAGGCGAACCCAGAGATGTGTAGAAGATGCCAAGATATTTGGTGAGAGATTTATTAATAATAAAAATATTTTTTAGTTTAAGGGCACTTACTAGCAGTTCTGCACACTGAACTTAGCAAAAAATACATCTGGGTCCTTAACCAACCTATACTATACCCTTCCTCTATTCCATAGGCTTTCTGCGCTGCTTATTGGGAATGTTGGAAAATGAACCATTTGCTGAAATAATGTTTGCCTTTATTTTCACCAGACTTTTGTTATTTTTCAAGCATGTACAGTTTTTCTAGTGCCTGTACAGGCAATTCTGTTTAACTCTTTAATGAACAAGTGAAGTGAATCATCAAGATGTTCAGAAAAGGATCCAAAGAAAATACTAAAATTTGCTTCATCTTAGCAAAACTGGTCTATATCCAGAATGTAATAATTAACTATTAATTACCAGACAACTTTCACAACTAGAGACAAAAATCATTTGTGTTACTGTCAGTGTTCTACAGCTTGCTCAGTTACAACTCAGAGGCTCTCAGACCACATGGAATCAGATAACCCTGATGGCTGTGCTAGATCAATCTGTTTTTTCACTGATGGCGTTGAATCATCTTCTTGGTTCATTTCAAAGTCTCTCAGAAATCTTTTCCTAAATGCACCACATCTTGTTCCAAATCTGTTCATGAAACTGTTAATTGAATAACAGAGATTCAAGGGTAAAAGGTAATCTGTGATGACTTGCTATACTCACAATTTAATATGGAGCATTATACTTTTACTGCACATAGAATGGAGTGCCCGAGGGGCCCTTGGATACTATTTAGTCCAGTCTCCTCTTACAGGCAAGCTAGAAAAAGTTATTTGATGTCAGATGTAGATATGAATCCACTGATCCCTGATCCCTAATCTATTTTTCTTTCCCTTGTATCACTCATACTCCTTCCTGTTCTCTGGATTTTATCTGCTATTCATACACAAGATTCGCTCCATTCGTGTCCCATCCAACGCCGTTCCTTTGGCTTAGCCTTCTGATTCTCATTCAGTGCTTTAGATACCATGTTTCAAGACTCTGAATAAATACTAACCCTGAAATTGTATTCCTAAATAACTCAGTACTGACCCCCAAATGTGTTTCTGATATTTCATCCAAGTTTTAGTCGCATATTTCCAACTATCAGGGCTCAGCAAACTGCAGCCTTTCCATCCAGACAGTACATACCTGGGAAGTCTCTCCTCTGTCATTATCTCTCTTATTGGCTGTGTGTTTTGATACAGGGCCTTAAACTTGTCCCTGGGTTAAAACTAGATCAACAAAGTCCTTTGCCCCTTACCAGCTCCTACCAGGGCTTTTGTGTTACCACACAAAAATGATATTCCTTCATTTCTATTAAGAAAAATGAAGAATGCTGCATTGAAAGTAATGAGATTTCTCAACAACTGAGTTCACTTTTATAAAGTTTATGTGACTCTAAAAAAATTAGACAAGCTTGGTGGCCTGTCTCCAGCGGACAGAACAGAGTGATTTCCTCACAAACAATAAGATATAACTTTGTAGCAGGCATTTAGAGACTTACCTCATCTATGGAGTATATTTCTTTCCTGTTCCTGTTTAGCTAATCCTCAAGAATAAACCACTCCTTTACTCCTCCTTAGTACAGTCTTGTCAACTCCTCTTTTATTATTCCCCCATCAATGAACATCTTCTTCCTATTGAGAATGCATGCCTTAGCACAAATGAGACAGGCAGGAATTTTCAAAATATATGTAAAGGTGAGTTGTTCAGTCACTCAGTCACGTCCGACTCTTTGCACCCCATGGACTGCAGCATACCAGGCCTCCCTGTCCTTCACCCCATAGATAAAACAAGCATATAAAACTAAGTCAAGTTTTTAAAAAGACACGTTTCTGAACCTTTTGTACATAGTCTTACCTAGTTCTTGGGTTCTAACGATCTTCCCCATCTCCTAAGCGGCTTCCTAGATGTATGTGTTTTAAGAGAAATGTTGGCTCATCAGTTTGGTTGCGAGGGTAATCACTGGTGATGATCCTCGAATCCCATGTGGCAATCTTTGCATTTCCTGGGGTACCTAGTATACCAGCCACCTCTTTGAGCCTTCCCCAAACTCTGCTCTCAAGAACAGTGATTTCCTCACAAACAGTAAGAGTGTCTGGTTTCTCTGTAGGAATTCAGAGTTTCTGTAAGGATTTGGTGGAGGTTGCAGACATTTTGGAGAAGACTACAGAGTGTATTTCTGAAGAAACAGAGCCTGCGGACCAGAAGCTCACTCTGGAGAAGATCTTCCGAGGATTGTCACTTTTAGAAGCAAAGCTGAAAAGTGTGTTCGCCAAACACGGCCTGGAGAAGATGACACCCATCGGTGACAAATATGACCCTCATGAGCATGAACTCATTTGTCACGTGCCAGCTGGTGTTGGGGTGCAGCCTGGCACCGTGGCATTCGTAAGGCAAGATGGCTACAAGCTTCATGGCCGCACCATTAGACTTGCCCAGGTGGAAGTGGCAGTAGAGTCTCAGAGAAGACTATGAATGGGCCCAGAGAAACTGCATGTTCTCCCAGAGTGCAGTCACCGTGATTCCTTTATTTATTAAACTAGGTTCGTATTGTACATGAGGTACTTCATGTGATCTGTTTTGGATTTAGTCATATTGGCTTTATTTCTGAGATACTCTATTGATTTAATGTGACCTGTTTGGTCTCATCAGAAGTCTTGCCATTGGGCATTTGAACAATGTGACAAGTGTTCCTGTGGCCTTATCAAAATGTGTTGAAGAAAATTATTTTAAAATTGGTACTCTGATGACTTTCAATCCAAAATCTTTTTTAAAGGTGGAAATGAGTTGTATGTTTATGTGTTTTCAACTAAACGTTCATTTCTGGTCCCTATAACAGAAATTGAATACGATCTTGAATTTGGTGGGAAGAGGAGGTGGTAGGGATTGGTTTAACATTTGGGTACTGAAATGATAAAGCTTTATAGCTGTATGAATTTAAATCATTTGGATTGATTTTTATGCACATAGATTTTCAGAGCCTACTCTTTTCATCTTATTTTTCTTCTAACCGTCTTTTGTCCTTATAGTTTCTGCCAGGTGGACTTCATATTCACACTCATTTCCCTTTTCAAATCCCATTTACAAGGCTAAGGCCCCAGGAAAGACTTGGAAGACAGAGACTGGCAAGAAATCAAGATACCAGGTCCCTTGCAAGCAAGTCTGGCCAAGAAACCTTGTGCTTTCCTTACTGAGTTGTCTTCAAATTATTTTCAGCCTCCCTGGGTGTATAATCATTTCAGGGAAATTGAGGCAGCGCCAACAGCTAATGACCTAAACTGGTCTATGCAAGTAGTTTACCATAATTTCTCTTTCCACTGGCCCTTAAATCCTCTGCCACTTTGTCAGATTTATCTTGTGATCCATGATTAGATTATGTAGGGAGGCGGTCAGGACCAAAAAATGTTAGGTTCTTATGATTCCTCATTTCATTTAGTTATAATGGGCTTGGAGTTTTTGTTTTGGGGTTTTTTTTGGGGGGGTACTCACAATTCACTACCTCTCTTACATTAACTAGCTTTATATCCTAGTTTTTTTATCTGTCTTATGTCACATGTAAACATTTAGCTCCCCTTTTATGTACTGACCTCCTAGAGGTAATGAGCCTATGTGTATATTTTTTATTTCAGTCTTATAGATAGTGTTCTATAAAAAATTTATTCAGTAAATGAGTTAGTGAATGAATGATGTATATATCAATCGAACATTAGAAAGGAGGTCTTTATAGATATTTTAATGTTAGAAGCCGCCTTAATGATCTATTCTTACCCTTTCAGTTTCTTCAGACTATGTGTGAAAACAGTCTTTTTAGGACTGGACTCAAAGAAAAAAAACAAATCTCTAAAACTAGTAAACTAAATTTCAGTGAGAACTTAAGTAAGAAACAACTAGATATTAACTTCAGTGTTTAAGATTAAACAGTTCTATAATGAACATGCAAATATACCCCCAACAGACAATTAACTGTTGTTAGGTTTAGGTTTAAGTTACTTTCCCATAAAATAAATCCATTTCTTCTAGAATCTATGACCCCATTCTGTGGGGTGGTGAAACAGCCTCTTAGACATCATAGATAGTTCAGCACACGACACAGATGCATCCTCAAAACCATCCCCTAATGGGTACTACCACCTCCACCAGATTAGACACTTTAAAAAACAAATGCATACTTCTAAGATGCAAACAAGACTGGTGGTGAGATTTTAAAACCAGAACCTCTTGGCATTCCACTAAGTACATCCTGTAAATGTAATGAGCAGTCAGATTTCACAATGGGAATTTGTCTCTTCTCTTTTGCCTTCATTCCTTTGAGAATGACAAATAGTGACAATAAGAAAGTGAGGCAATTATGATTTTCCATTTGTTCTTGGATCACTAGCTATTCATTACAAATGAATTAGAATAACCATAATTTTAGGTGTGGAATGTTCTGATTACTTGAAGAGTTTTTCAGTATTCTTTGCAACCTCCTGTTTTAGCAAGTAGATTGAGAATAATTTTAGATTCTTCTATTATTCAGTAGTTTTGCAGAGTTAAAAGTATAAATTTAGAAGCTGGAGCTGTAACAGAATCTCAAAAAGTGGAAAGGCTTTCAGGAGCCAGCACAGCATAACAGAGCATATGCTTAGTAAGCATCAACTCGAACATAATTCCCAGCCTAGTCACTTCACTCTTCTGAGCCTGCTTCCATGTTTGTAAAATAGTTACAATTCTCAAACTATTACGAGGATTAAATGAAATGTGCAAATTGCCTATTACAGTAGGCCCTCGAATATTTATTTTTATTGCTTTTTATACACATTGTTTTTTGTTTGTTTTCATAGTTGCCTAAAGTCTAGGGGAAGGGGAAGACTGGTGCTTGACTATAAAAAAATAATTTTAAGTTAATCAGTCACAGTGAATTATTTTCCTTTCAACTTCTGTTTTTTATGTGTGTCTGTTTAAACTATACTGAGGAAGTGTACATTTTTAGACTGGAGAAATAAGGTGGTCTCGGCTCTCTTATTTTCATCTTGATAGTAAAGTAAAAAGATACTGTTGGCATGTAGATGATATGTGTAAGGAAGCTTTGGCTTATGTGAAGAGGGACCTTGGTGTCTTAGTACTTAGATTTTATGAATCTTTGGTGGATTTTCCTTACCACTATAAAAGAATCATTCAGTTTGTACTGACATAAGTTACGTGGTGCTCTTTCATGGCAAAGGATTTAATAAATGAAGAAACATCCTTAAACACTAAAGCAAAATCAGAGAAGACAAAGGTGAAATATAATCTTCAGAAACGTTAATAAAACCTTAATTGAAATTACTGCGTTTCATGTATTTACTGTCTGCCAGAATCATACTGTGTATTGACATGGTCACTTCACTGATTGCTGACCGACCTGTTGACGCTCAGTGGAGGGAACTTGGGGTCTCACAGCTGCCCAGGCCAGTGGATGCAGTGCAGTCATTTTGCCTTGGTGTTGAAGTCTTGTCTGTTTTTTTACCTCCTTGACTTGCTTCCTTCTAATTTCTATGTATTTCTTCAATCTAGACTCCTATTTATTTCTGCCTTTCTGTCTGGCACTGCCTTATATTCTTGTGCCTGCTTCTTGGTTCTAATCATCTTACCTGCTTTAATCATTTTACTCGAACTGCAGAACTTCTGACCATCCTCTCAATCCAATTACTGGCATGTGGCTGCCTGCTTCCACGTGCTCTTCCCAACCTTTGCCTAGCCTTGTCTTTACCTCTGCTTCTCCACTGGCTTCCACATACCCAGCCTCCTGGCTAAGTGCCCCTCTTTGTAGCCAGCCTTTTCTGTAGTTTTGGCTTTGCATTTTCATCATTCTTCCCACCCTGGCTCCATAATCCATTGTTTCTCACAATCCCAGAGCTAGTTGGTAAGTATATCCTTACTCTTTTCCATTCTCAAATTCACTGGAGGTTTTAAAACAGCTTTGAAATCTCCTTGAATCTGAACCAGTAGATTATAGGGAGGTGACACTGCTGGTTTCTGACCCACACCTTCCTGTCTCTGGATGCTCACTCTTGATACCTGGCCATCAAACCAAAGAGCCAACTCAGGTAGCCAGTGGAGTAGAACCAAGGGCCATGGCTGAGCTTTTAGCTGACAGCCAGCACCAACCTGCCAGCCACCTTAGTGAGCCACTTTGAAAGTGGACTTTCCAGTCCCCAGTGGAACAGCCCCATCTGACATCACATGGAACAGATGACATCTCACTGAGTCCTGCCCAATGTGCAGATTTATGGGCAAAAAAAAGTGTTACCTTTAGCCACTAAGTTTTGGGGTAGTTTGTTATGCAGCAATAAATAACTGATGGAATCACCCAACCCCACTCCCAGTCTCACTACTAGTACCTTGGCCACCAGAATTATGGCTCCTTGCTTTTCCTCTTAAACAGCTATTTTGAATTTGTCCTACAACTTTGATACACATGGTATTGTGGGATTGGAAGAATTTTTTCCTAACAGGAGAAAAGAGCTGTAAAATCTAGAATTACCAAGGACCCTAAAATTGGTTCAGATGGTAAACCATCTGCCTACAATGCAGGAGACCTGGGTTCAATCCCTGGGTTGGGAAGATCTGGAAAAGGAAATGGCAATCCACTCCAGTATTCTTGCCTGGAGAATCCTATGGTCGGAGGAACCTGGTAGGCTACAGTCCATGGGATCACAAAGAGTCGGACATGACTGAGCAACGTTTACTTTACTTAACTAAAATTAAAAGCAAAGTTGAGTTTTAATATGATTTTACCCTATTAAAAAAATACTGCATGGATCATACTGTTAGCACATAAGAGAACATGGCACAAAGCGATCAACGAATGCTTGTTTTAAAAGATGATTAAGGAAGGCACTTCCCTGGCATTCCAGTGGTTAAGACTGCTCCCAATGCAGGGGGCACAAGTTGAAATGCAGATTACATGCCACAGAGTGAGGCCAAAAAGAAAACATAGTAATTTAAAGGAGTATCTTGAGTCTGGTTTTGCATTTTAACATAAATATTACCAAAAAGTGTTTTTTGGGGTTTTTTTTTTTATGAGAAATGCATATTTATTCATCTACCATTTTACTAATAATCCAGTTTGGCCATGTTAAGACTCACAAAGTTGGCTGTAATCTCAGCTCTATGACCTTTTACTCTTCACAGAGTCCTTTCTATTTCTATTCTTAGCCATAATCTGACTGAATACACACGAATTTTCCTTATTTTATTTTGAAACTCATCCCCAATTTTATTTTCTGTGAGAGGAAATCTGTCCTTTATACTGTAGCTAACTAGCCATAGTGAAGCTGCTTTTGTTTCCTTAGAGAGTGAAAATGGAGTTTATCTCTTCCTTTCTACCTTTCCTCTCCCCTCTAAGAGTGGATGAAACGCTTACCTTTTGTTTTTGAAGTAGAAGGCAGAGACACAAACTGTGTCAAAGCCGCAAAGACACGTGGTAACTAACAGCAGAGCGTCTAGCCATCCTGGCTGCATGGTTGGTCAGCAATCTCCAGCACTTGCAGACACTGCCAAGTGATTTCACGTGCCTTATTTCACGTGATTGTCACAACCACCTAGAAAGGTAGAGCAGGAGACTGTATGGGACACGGAGAAGGCACGTTACAGAGCTACTAACGCTCAGAGGTTGGATTTGAACGGAGATCGTCAAAGCTGCAGTTCTTTATCATCAATCTCCCCGGAGCTGGGCCCGGGTCCTGATGCTGAGTACCCAAAGCGCGCGCACCTGCGCCGGAGCAAGACAAGCCAGCCAATGAGGAAACCGCATCCAGGAGGCGGGACGGAGAAGTTGCCAATGACAGAGCCTGCCCCTAGAGAGATGCGGCTAATGAGGGCCTCGTGCCGAAGAGGGACTGCCGCTTGTCCAATAAGAAGCTGTGACCAACGAGGCTGGAAGGCGGAACAGCCAGCTGGGCGCTGGGGCGGGGCGGGGAGCCCAGCGCCAACCCTCCAGTGCCCGAGCCCCGGCGTGCTGCCCCCATCGCTGCCCGCCATGGCCCACGCTGCCCGGCTCCTCGCCGCGCTGGCCGCGCTCCTCGCTGCCGCCGCTACAGGCGATGCCCGGCCCAGTAAAATCGGTGCGGGAAGGACTGGGTGGGGTGCAGATCTGGGGAGGGCTGCGAGGGAAAAGGGTTGTCAGCCGGGAGCAGCTGGATGGGGGAAGGGGAAGGCAGCTGGACGAGGGAGGGGTCCTCGGGAGAGGAGCTGGGTGGAGAAGAGCCGAGGCACTGCGACTGGGCGAGGAAGGGGACCGCAGTAGACAAGGTGCTGATGGGGAGGGAGGCGTGGGCCTGTGTCCAGGGCTACCTGGGGCAGAAAAGACCCTTGGGGCAGGACTGGTCACTGATCTCACCAGAAGGTTCAGGGGCGTTAAGTATCTGCCCTCTACCTGGCTCTTTGCCAGGTGCCCCCAGGACTCTGGTCTGTCTGGATGATGTCATTCACACAGGTTTATTGAGGGTCGTCTGTGTAGCAGGCACTGGTTCATAGTTCCTGTCCGGAGGAGGAGAGACTGCACAATACAAGGAAGTTAGTGCTGAGGCTGAGAAAGACTGTGAATATAGAGGAAGGGCAGTCACCCGTCTTTGTGGGCTCTGGGAGGGCTTCCTAGAAGCAACATCTAAGCCAAAAACCTCATGGAGGGTAGGAGACAGTTCTAGGAGAGACAGAACCCATGGTAAGTCCTCTGGGGACAGATTTGTTGAATGACAAAATGAGGAATTTTTCACAGCAGTCTTCTTATTTATTTGCTTTTTTTCCCCCAACATTTTATGTTGAAAATTTTCAAACCTAGACCAAAGTTTAAAGACTTACACATTGATCATCTCTTTACCCAGCACCTAGATTCTGTTGTTAAGAAACTGCTACTATATTTGCTTTATCACAGACCTATCACATGTCCATTAATCCATCTTAGATTTTAATGCTTTTCAAAATAAATTGCAGACATGAGGACATACTTCTAAATACTTCATCATGTATATAACTAACATTCCATATTTGTTTATACTTTTTTTCTCTTAACATTTGTCATTTTAATTCAACATGAATCAAAGATTTTCAAGTCCCTCATATATCAGATTCCTGTAGACAGAGATGCTGGGTTTCTGGTGTGGGAGAGGAGTGACTCTCACTGGGAGGGAGGGCTGCCCCATAGGAATACCACAGACATAATGGGGCCAGTGCAGTGCTAAGGTCTGCATTACCAAACCCCAGCTCAGGCCATAAAGGATTAAGACAGGCTGAAGCGTGCCAGAAATCAATTTAGGACTAAACATTTAGGGTTTTCAGAGGAGAGAGAATCCTGAGAGCTGGAGTGGATAGAGAAGGCTTGATGAAGGAGATGGATTTGGAGCCAGGCTTTGAAGGATGGGGAAGAATGAGGCAGGCAAGGTCTTGATGTGCAGGGCTCCCGCATCTCTTGAGAAAGGGCAGCAGAGCATGGCATTTACCAGTGACCACTGAGGAAGGGGTAGGACATTCTCACAGCTCAACCATTTCTGCCAATGCAGAACTTGCTGCCTGCCTCATTCCAGCTGGTCCTACCCACTTCACCCCAGGCATCATCAAGGCAAGAGATTTGGCAATGCCAAGCTTCCTGCAACTTTCTTAATTTTCCTCACTGCTCTGATAAGAGCCTCTGTGCATCCTCGGTGGCTTGGACTCTGCCCACAATGGGAATGGGGGGCTTCCTGTTAAGATGTTGTAACCCTCAGGCTGCTTCATGATCAAATCTGAACACCTCGGTGTGGCATCAGACCCTTAAAAGTCCCCCAGAATTCCACCTGGCCCCTGCTTATGCTGTTCTCTCTGCAGAGAATGGGTTTCTGCTCACTGGTAAAACCCACTATCCTCCAGGATCCCAATCTACATTGCTACAGGGCCCTCTCTGTTCCATTCATTCTATGTCCAGCAAATCTTACCACAGACTAGAGAGCAGGTGTCAGGTCATTGGTGTTGAAGGAGCCATTTCTTAGTGAGATGAGGTCTTCTGCTTCCCTATAGCCTTTAGGCAGCTTCCAGGTCTTCTGATAGCAATTTCTCTGGGGGGAAAAAAAAAAAGGGTAATTCAGGGCTTTGTCAAAAATGGAAAGGGTGGGAAGCACTTGGTTTAAAAGGTTAAAGGGTGTCCTTGGAAGCGGCTTTGTAAACACTGAGAATAAAGAAGTAATTTGTTCTTTCAAAATGCAATAGTGAGCTCTACTGCCTGCCAGAATCTGGGGACATAGGGACCCTCAGTCCTTGACAGATCATTTGAGTAGTGTCCCATGGACCAGGCCAGGGTAAGGAGAGTATGCTGTGGGAATATGTAGGAGGGACAGTTGTCTTAGGCAGGTCAGGCCAGCCAGCTAAGAATGACATATAAGGGCCACAGAGGTCAGCAAGGCAAAAGACAACAGAGCGTTTCTGACAAAGGGAACGACGTGGGCAAAGGCACAGGCATGACAGGGCGAAGTCTGTTCCACAGCAAAAGAAGCTGAGGCAGGGGACTAACCTGGCAGTCCAGTGGTTGAGACTCTGTGCTTCCACTACAGGGGGCACGAGTTCTATCCCTGGTCAAGGAATTAAGATCCATATGCTGCATGGTATGGCCAAAAAAAGAAATTGAGGCAGACAAAAAGGTGGAGTGTTGCAAGGCTGAGGCAGGACATGGAATAAGTAAATGGAGACCAGATCATAAAGAACCTTGTAGTTTTGCCTTCTTGACAAGAGTTAGTAGTCTTAGGGTCCAACAAGTGGGTGTGTGTGTGTGTGCGTGTGCACACGTGCGCACGCGAATACTGGAGTGGGTTTTGCCATTTCCTCCTCCAGGGGATCTTCCTGATCCAAGGATCGAACGTGCGTCTCTTGTACCTCCTACATTGGCAGGCAAATTCTTGACTACTGTGCCACCTGGAAAGCCCAACATGGGTCTAGTAAGGACAAATCTCCTTCTCTTTGATATGTTACTAGACTGTCAGGTGAGAGGAAAGCTGTGTCTTAGATACCTGGTGGGCAAAAACTGTGGGTAGCATGGCTGTCCAACTCAGTAGCTTCACAGCTGCTTCACTATCCTCTCAGTGCTGTGTAATGATTACTATCTGTTTGGTCAGTGGTTCCTAGCAGCACCTCAGAGCCCTGACCAGTAACACACTTTTCTCAGTGACTTGGATCAGAATATTGGTGGTATATGAACTAAGTTTGCAACTAACTAAGGAAAGAAGGAGGAGAAGTAAAGACAGTAGGTAAGACCCAAAAAGATGTCAAAAAGCTGAAACTATAACAAGAGTCCAAAGTGGAATAGAGTGCCCTATATAGTGACTAGTTATCTGTCACAGGGTGCATTCGAGGCTTGGCAAACATGGATGTGGAAATGACTTAAGTGTCAGGTGAGAAGTTGCAATAGACCAAGGGTTGGCTGACTTCTTAAGTTAAATGCCAGAGAGTAAGTATTTTAGGCTGTGCTTATAGCCTCTGTTCCAACTTTACTCAACTCTGCCTGGCATGAAAGAGCCATAGTCAATAAGCAAAAGAAAGTGCATGGTTCCATTCCAATAAAGCTTCAGCTTACAAAAACAGAAATCTGCCTTGATTTGGCTCTCAGGCTGTAGTTTGCCAACCCCTGGATTAAGGAGTGAATTCCTAATACTAATCTAACCTAATTACCTGGCAGTGACCAGGTATTCACCAATTCATAGTAAAATATCCCTGGTGGCTCAGGTGGTAAAGAATCCACCTGCAATGTGAGAGACCTGGGTTCGATCCCTGGGTTGGGAAGATCCCCTAGAAAAGGGAACAGTATTCTGGCCTAGAGAATTCCATGGACAGAGCAGCCAGGCAGGCTACATACAGTCCATGGGGTTGCAAAGAGTCAGACACGACTGAGTGACTTTCACTTTGACTTTCAATGAGTTTGTATAAAGCTAGATTTATTCCCTTAAATAAATTTTGAGATTCTTCCCTGCCCCCTTGCTGCTAACTTGTCTTTTTCTTTATAAAATAAGGGTTATAGTAGGTGGTAGTTTGCAGGTTGTACTTTGCTGTTTGATAGCTTTACTGCCTGGCGAATTCCATGGATGGAGGAGCCTAGCAGGCTATAGTTCATGGGGTTGCAAAGAGTCGGAAAGACTGAGAAGCTAACACTTTACTAAGCACTAGTCTACAGATTTCCTTTTTGAGATGTTAGAAGCCTATGAGATGCGAGTACCTAGGAAACCACTGGCCCAGGAGACTGAGAAGGAGTGACCCACAGTCTCACACCCCTGCTCTGTCTCTCCCCACGCCTGCCTCCTGGGCCTGATGACAGCTGTGGTTGGAGCTGGAATCGGGGGCTCTGCTGTGGCCCACTTCCTCCAACAGCACTTTGGCCCCCGGGTGCAGATCGACGTGTTTGAGAAGGGGACCGTGGGCGGCCGCCTAGCCACCATCTCCGTCAACAAGCAGCACTATGAGAGTGGCGCCGCCTCCTTTCACTCCCTGAGCCTCCACATGCAGGGTTTCGTCAAGCAGCTGGGTGAGTGCACCATCCTTGGGCTGGCGGCAGCCCTCGGGCCCTTCCCAGGTGACCCAGATGGTCAAGGCCAGAAGGTCATGTGCCCAATCTCCTCATTTTACAGATGGAGCAGCTGAGACCAGAGAGGGGAAGGAACTTGCCTGAGGTTACACAGTGAGTTAGTTGCAGAGCCCGGATTAGAATTCAGGTTTGACAGCCCCACCCCCAGACTAGTTTCTCTCCCCATCAGTTTACTGCTTCTCAGTAATCTATAATCATAACGGCTTCCACATGCTGTGTGCTTGCCAAGCACCTGGCATCCTTCTGGGTCATACATAGACATTACTTCTAATCCTCCTACCAGCCTGCAAGATGGGTGCTATATCTCCTCCCAAGGCAACTGAGGCTCATACACCTGGGCTAAGGCCCTACAGCTAATAAGCAAGAGAGCTGAGATTCAACCCCAGCAGCATCTGTCAAAACCACAAATATATGTACCACTGGATGCAGAAATTCCACTTCTCAGAAGTGATCCCGTAAGTGTGCTCACAGATGTACAGAGCAGCAGACACACAAGGTTACTCGTTACAGCACTGTTTGTAATAGTAAAAAGTTGAAAATATTCTACCTGCCCATCCACTAGGATCTGAGACTAAATATTGTTTAAGCACACAGCAGACTATTCAGTAGCCAAGTCCTGTATGCCCAGGTATAGAACACTCTCTTAAGATGCACATGTCAGTAAGGTGCAGGCCACTGTGTATATTAATAGTATATGGGGGTGGGTGGAGGGAGAGACAGCTCACAGATGTGTACACATTTATAAGTGTTGGCACAAAATATCTCTAGAAGGATGGTGAAGGAATATACTTACTGGTTGCGTCTGGGTAGGGGAACTTTGTGATTTAGGGACAGGAATAGGAGGGAAAGAAAGAAAAGTCCATGACTTAGGGCAGGCCCTATAATCTCTAAGCCTCACTTTCCATCCATCCATCTTTACCTGGGGGATACTGACTCTTGTTCTGCCTCTCCCGAGACTGTGAGAGGATGAAGTGAGATCCAAAGCTTCGGTGCTCTGTTAGTTGTAGAGTGCAGGTGGTTATCAGGAGCTGTGATTTCTTCCCTGTGGCCTTGGTGCCCCGGGCCACCATTCCAGAGCAAGCCCCGTGGCTCTCAGCCCCTAGACGATCCAGGATGACGACTGAATCTCCCTCACTCATGGCTGAGTGGATCCCTGTTAGGAAAACATCTAAAACGGAATATGAGTTTAATTTTCATTTCTTTGTTGACTAGGCGGGCCAGACATCTCCCCAGCACACTGTTTACTGTTGTTGAACAAGCAGCACAGATGCACCAAACATAGTGTCACATTCCCTTTAGTGGAGCCATCCTTCAGGATGGCCCTGAATTTAAGCTTCTGGCATTGCTAGGTTCCCCTGGGGTTCAGGGGGGCCTCTGTAGGGGACCTAAGGGCCTCTTCATTGTCTCCTCAGGGCTGCGGCACCGGCGCGAGGTGGGAGGCAGGAGCGCCATCTTCAATGGGGAGAACTTCGTGCTGGAGGAGACAGACTGGTACCTGCTGAACCTCTTCCGCCTCTGGTGGCACTACGGCATCAGCTTCCTGAGACTGCAGATGTGGGTGGAGGAGGTCATGGAGAAGTTCATGAGGTAGGGCTGGGCAGAGCCTTGGGGAGGGCCTTCCAGAGGGAGAGAGGAAAAGAGGTGCAGAAGGAACCAACTTGACTGTACATTGTCAAAATGGAAAAGGTACTCACTGGGTGTGAGAATTCCACCCAGGCTCTGAGCACACCCCCAGCATCAGGAAGGGACTTACTTTAGTACAGCGGTACTTGTCTCTCGTGTTGTCACACTGGCATCCTCTTTCCCTTAGCTAAACTGGTAAATAAAAGCATGGGTTGCAAGACTTCCCTGGTGGTCCAGTGGTTAAGACTCTGTGTTTCTAGTGCAAGGGTCATGGGTTTGATCCCTGGTCAGGGAACTAAAAAATCCCACATCCCTTGTGCTCTGGCCAAAAAAAAGCATGGGTTGCAAACTCAGCCACCTTCAAGGGCCTGCCTGGGGTATGAATAAATGAAGCAGTTTAGTGAAAGGGAAGGATAAGCAGTGAGGGGTCCTGAAGAGCCAGGCCCTATCGGAATGGGCAGCTAGCCCTCTGCTCAAACCCCCTGTGGCCACGTGGGAATGCCAGCCTTACAGGGCAAATTCCGGTTTTTCAGAAGAAACTGGAAATCCAGTTGTATGTGAGATTAGTTTTTCAATATGTGCAACCAGTTCATCTCACAAGGCAAATAAGACATACCTGCAGGCCACAAGCAACCTGTGGACCACCATTTACAAACTCTTCTGTCCTCCAGGCCTATCTAGAACAAACACCTTTCTTTACCAGTTCCTCCTCCTTATGCCCCAGCCCCCTCCGCATCAACTCCAAATAAGAAGGATAAGTATCCTGTTGTCACTCTGTCAACCCCTCATAGTCCACTCACTCACCAGGCTAGTCCCCAGCTCTCCCCGACAGTCAGTCCTTCCAAAGGTTCTCCGTTTTCTGGCCTAGGTGCAGAGACTTCAGGATCAGACACTTGTTCATGGCCTCCAGGCCTCCTTCCTGGTTTCTGGCACTTCTCTGCTCTTCCCACTCCTGTAACTATGCTTTTTTATGGCACTTCTTCCTTGTACTCTCCAGGTATCCCCAAAGTTAGTTCTTCACTTCTCTTTCCTCTTTCATATATTTTTCTCCCTTGTCAATTTTATCCAACCCCCCAGCACCAAGTTCTCCCTTTTGTGGTAGACAACCTCTACCTGTGAGCCCCAGTTTCCCCTTAAGTTCCAGACCCACTACCTAAGCAGTCTCTAATTGCTTTCTGGATACCTCCATTTGGGCTTCTTGTCAACAACCAAACCCGGCACATTTACAGAACAGCCCGAGCAGAAGCAACATTCCAAAGGCCACTATCCAAAAGTCCATCAGCCGACAGCTCCAGGCAAATGCCAGTCCTCAAGGTGGGGAGAGTCGTGGGGGAAGAAGACATTAGCGAGGGGGTGAGTGGGAGCCTCGTTGGACCAAGACACAGGGGAAGACAGGCCAAGCCAGCAGAGAGGGTGACAACTTTGGCATAAAGCAGCTGCCATGGGGTCCAGTGTGGTCCTAGAAGCCAGGGAAGAGCTGTTGTTGCTGGAGAGGGGATATGTCAGTGGGGGTGGGCATGGACCACTGCTTGGCAGTCCCAGCTGAGTGAGAAGAGGACTGCAACCTCATCAGGGAGCGACTTGAGAGGTGATATGATTGTCATTCAGAGGAGCCACCATGTGAAGCCAGGTTCTGGTGGGATCCAAAGTGTTTGCCCTTCCCTCTGGGCTGTCCCTTCAGGTGGGACGGGCCCACCATAGCCAGCAAATAGGCCAAGGTAACATAACAAGCTTCCTCTCCCACCCCTACATGGAGAGGAGGGGTGGGCCCCCAGGTGCAGTGACCCAGCGGCAGGTGGTCAGCAGAAAGGCCTTTCTGCACAAGAGCTCTGGGTCCATATGTCTCCCAGGATCTATAAGTACCAGGCCCACGGTTATGCCTTCTCGGGTGTGGAGGAACTGCTCTACTCGCTGGGAGAATCTGCCTTCGTCAACATGACCCAGCGCTCCGTGGCTGAGTCCCTGCTCCAGGTGGGCGTCACCCAGCGCTTTATCGACGACGTAGTCTCCGCCGTTCTGCGGGCCAGCTACGGCCAGTCAGCAGCGATGCCCGCCTTTACCGGTAAGCCTCCAGCCCTCAGCCTGTCCACCTGCCCTTCCCCAGCCCTCCTTGTAATAACCTTACATTTACCCAACTCAGTACATGACATCACCCCAACACCCTTTGATTCTGGCATCCGTCCTCTCAGTTGGCAGGAGATGGTGTTCACCTCACTTCACAGTGAAAGGGAAGCTCAGATCTCAGGTCTGGGGTGTTTCTGCCACTCCTGTTTGGATTGGTTTCATAATCTGCCCCGCTAAGACCTCTGGGCCCCTGGGATTCCACTTATTAGAGCACTGCATCTTCCCAGCTCATTACTGGGGTGGGCAGGCACATATATCACCCACCATCTTCCAGCACAGGACACAGATCTGCCCAAGAAAGACATCAAGGCACATCTTCCCCAAGGTGTGGTAACTATTCTGGGCCTTGAAAGATACAGTAGGATTTTATTGGGGCGGTGAGGGCTGGGGAGGGGCATTCAAGGCCAAGGAACTACACAGGCACTCACTGGCCTGCTTGGCTGGGTTCTTCTCCTCTCCTGCCTCCTAACATGGAAGGCCCAGGCTCAGTCCTGTGTCCTCCTCTGCTCTCAACTACTCAGCCTCCCTTGGTGAGCTCAGCCAGTCTTGGGGCTTCAGTTCCACCCACCTGACTCCCAAACATGACCTCTAGCCCAGACCTGTCTCCAGAACTGCAAGCTCATGTGTCAGCCGTCACCCTGTGTCCACACTGGAACGGCTAATGGGCGTCTCAGACTCAGTGCACCCAAACCTGAGCTTCTGATCTTTCCCCTCAAGCCTGCCCCTCCCAGCCTCCCCATAGGCTGGCTGGTAATTACTCCTTTCGGTTGCTCCAGCCAAAACCTTGAATCATTGCTTTCTTTCATACCCTTTGTGTCATATGTCAGGAAATCCCATCTGCTTTGCCTTCCATGTATACCTAGAACCTGACTGCTTCCTAGCAATGCCTCTTCCTTGGTCTAAGCACTAGCATCCTTCACCAGGATTGCTACAAGTCTCCTACCAGGTCCCCCACCCTCTGCCCACTCCCTGGCCCCTCCAAGCTCAACACCTCACCCAGATGATCCTTTTAAAACAAAAGACAGATCCTGACAGGCCTGCGTGTAAGACTGTAATGGCTCCTACTTTCCTTCAGGGAAAATCCAAAGTCCTTCCAGTGGTCTGCAGGGCCCTGTGGTCTAGGCCTCACCATCTCACCACTCACGCACCCCAGACCAGCCACTCTGGTCTTCTTGCCATGTCTCCAGCGTCCCAGGTACTCTCCCACCTTGAGGCTTTTGTGTGGCCATCCCTCTGCCTGGAAGAACCTTCCTGGAGACGCAGTCATAGTAAACTCTTGCTTCCCATGTCTCTGTGAAGATGTTGCCTTTTCATTGAAGCTGCATAACCTCTCCCACCCCCAGGAGTCCTGGTCCCCTTGCCCTACCAGGCTACTGAATTGACTTATTTTATCTCCTCCCACTCGAATGCAGGCTTCCCAATGGGAATCTTTCCCCTTTGTTTACTGAGAAATCCTTACAACAGTGCTGACCATCATAGGCACTCAGACCATTTTTGCTAAATAAATGAATTATAATTATATAATTATAATTAACAAGTACCTCCCACATGCCTAGGATACTCTTCCTCTGGCCGCTGCTCGTTCCTTCCCAGCCTTCTGGTCCTGCCTAGTGTCCCCTCAGCAAGATGACCCTGCTCATTCTCCCAGCACCTTGTAGGTATCCTTTGATATATAATTCATGTATCATGCAGTGCACGCATTTAAAATGTAGGAGTCAATGGCTTTCAGAACAGTCAGAGTTTTGTCTCCATCTGGCTTCCCTGGTGACACAGCAATAAAGAATTCACCTGCTAATGCAGAAGCAATGGGTTCAATCCCTGGGTCGGGAATATCCCCTGGAGGAAGAAATGGCAACCCACTCTAGAATTCTCGCTGGAAAAAAATCCCATGGACAGAGGAGCCTGGTGGGCTATGGTCCACAGGGTCGCAAAGAGCCAGACATGACTGAGAAACTGAGTGTGCACACACATACACCCGTGTCTCCATCACCACAATCAATTTGAGAACATTTTCACTGCCCTCAAAACTCATCCCTGTAGCCATCAGTTCCCCCAACATCCCCTAGCCTTCCAGCCCTAGGCAACCACAAATCTGCTCTGTGTTTCTGTGGATTTGCCCATTCTGGGCAGTCTATTTAAATAGAATCATACAATCTGTGTTCTTCTATAGGGGCTCTTGCACTGAGCATAATGTTTTTACTTTACAACATTGTGAATTCTATCGTATCTATCTCTGTGTATTGTCTCTCCCTGCGGGAGTTGGGGGGAGTCTTGGCCTGGGACAGAGGCCTGAGTAGGATGGTGCTGGCCTCTCCAGCCCCACTGCCTAGAGGTTGAGAAGCCACTGATCACCCTCCCTCCCCTTTTGCCCAGGAGCCATGTCTCTAGCGGGGGCCCAAGGTAGCCTGTGGTCTGTGGAGGGAGGCAACAAGCTGGTTTGTTCTGGTCTGCTGAAGCTCACCAAGGCCAACGTGATCCATGCCACGGTGACCACTGTGACCCTGCAGCCAACAGGTAAATAGACAGAGCAGGGGCCATAACCACTCCCTTCCTATACAATGAACACTTCCTCCTCTATCCCTAAAACTCCTCTGCTGGGGTGCAGGTCCCAGCACTGCCAAGCGACACCAGAGGGCACTGTTGTCCTGATTAAAATGTCAGAGCAGAAAGCAGAGACTTGGCACTCATCTAGCCCCATTCATTTGACCACTGAGGACTCTGAGCCACAGCCTTGCCCATGCTCCCTAGCTAGTCAGCACCACAGCCAGAGAAAGAGTTTGGGTTTCCTGATTCCGGTCCAGGGCTCGCCCTGCCACCATACCAGCATTGAAAAACTGACACAGCAGCTGGACGGCACGGCTGCACCCAGGGTCTTGTCCCCTCGGTGCTAGGCCCTGGACAGCAGATAAGTGGGTAGAAGCCAAGAAAGAAGTTGACTTTTGTGTTCTCTTCTCTCTCCGTCCAGAGGGGAAACCCTTGTATCGGGTCAGGTATGAGAATGAGGCGGGCACGGGCTCTGACAACTATGACATAGTGGTCATCGCCACCCCCCTGCACCTGGACAACAGCAGCACCATCGCCTTTGAAGGATTCGACCCACCCATCGATGTCGTCCAGGGCTCTTTCCAGCCCACCGTCGTCTCCTTGGTCCATGGCTACCTCAACTCTTCCTACTTTGGCTTCCCCGACCCTAAGCTTTTCCCCTTTGCCAATATCCTTACCACAGATTTCCCCAGCTTCTTCTGTGCCCTGGACAACATCTGTCCTGTCAACATCTCAGCCAGCTTCCGGCGGAAGCAGCCTCAGGAGGCCGCTGTTTGGCGAGTCCAGTCCCCCCAGCCCCTCCTCCGGTCCCAGCTGAAGACCCTCTTTCGCTCCTATTACTCAGTCCAGACGGCCGAGTGGCAGGCCCACCCCGTCCATAGCCCCCACACCCCCCTCCCACGGTTCACACTGCATGACCAGCTCTTCCACCTCAATGCCCTGGAGTGGGCGGCCAGCTCCGTGGAGGTGACGGCTGTGGCTGCCAAGAACGTGGCACTGCTGGCTTTCAACCGCTGGTACCAGGACCTAGACAAGATTGACCAAAAGGATTTGATGCATAAGGTGAAGACTGAGCTGTGAGGGCTCCGAGGAGAGCTGGAAATGTCCAGCCTCTGCTGAAGAAGGACTCCCTTCACAACAGCCAAGATCATATAAGCCACATGCACCCACAGAGTCCTTCTCTGACCCCTCCTGTGTGGAGTGTCCTTTGCCTCCAGTGTGGGTCCTGGTGACCCACTCTCTGCCTTTCCATCTTAAGGATTCTCACAGTGGTGTTTTGTTTTTTTTTTTGAAGGGGGAGAGTAAAAGAAGAGGAAGAACATTCAAGCCAATGTATTCACTTATTTATTTTTTTTTTTAAGAAATAAAAGTCCATCTTAAGCTGCTTCTGACTTTGTTTTCTAAGTAGAAGACGGTGATAACCGTGGTAGGGAATATAAGGCAGAAAACTTTGAATCCAATTTCTTTATTGTCTACTCCCAACAGGCACCTAAGGAACACCTCCAATGAAACATATGTAACCAGATAGTTACAAATAGAGGGAAGATGAGAAAACATAAATAAGACAGGATAATAGCTCCTATTTATGGTAGGCTTCCTAGATGCAAGTACCTAGTTAAGAACTTTAACTAGACACCATCCAAGTTTTTAAACAACACTGCATTTGAAGGAGATGCCGGGAAGTATACAAGGAAGAAATGGTTACCCCAGCAGAGCTGGCAGCCTAGCTCTGAGCCTCCTGGCAACCAGTGGAAAAAGGGAAACATATCAGGCCACAGGAAGAGGAACACTTTTTTCCTTGGCAACTGGAAGAAACAACCATTCTGTCCATTAAGAGTCTTGTCTTATAAGAAGACAAGTTCCCAGCTGGTGGAAGGCAGTTGTGCCTCACCCCCCAAATATCTACCCAGAAGAGAAAAGGGACGCTGTGATGAAGTCTGCTGGAGACTGGATGCCCAAGTCCTATCCAGACCAGCTAAAGCTGGTTCTGAGGAAGGCCCAGATCCCCATGAGGATACCACACTGCCAAATGACATTGGCATTGTAAATTCCTAACAGGAAGAGTCCCAGAGATCATCCAGCTAACTTCCCTCTTTTTGTAGAGATGGAGATAAAAGCCCAAAGTGAGGAACAAATTTGCCCAGTCTCTTGATGAATTCATAGAACTGAAATCCAGAGCTTCTCCTTAAAAGTTAACTGAATTCAGTATAGGACAAAATACCCTTCAAAGCAGCAGAGGCCCAAACTCGTCTGAAGCTGCTTTTACTATGCGGAAGTGATGGTAGTGAAAGAGATGGTGCCTTTGAAGTGCATGCACATAGCGTGCACTCATTGGTCATTATAGGAAATAGGAAGCCGACACACCAGTAAGAATACTTTTGGTTGTGGCAGTAGTAAAAAACCGAACTCAAACTAGCCTAAGCAATAAAAGGGTCTTATTAAAGTCCAGGCACAGGGCAGGCATTGAGTGTAGTGCAATGCCAGCGTCATCATTTCTTTCGTGGTCAGAGATGGCCGCCAACAGCTCCCAGGGCCAGAGGGTCTTCTCTCACAACCCCTGAAGCAGAGTCTGGCTCTGGGCTCACTGGGCCCCTACTGAACCAATTCCTGTGGTCAAATGAACACCACGTGCAGATGGCTCAGGACTTAGCTACTAGACCAGTACCTGGGACACAAGGGATGAGATTAAACAAATCAGCTTAGAACAGCCCTGAGGAAGAGGTGATCTCCAGAATACAAGATCAGAGGGGTGGAAAGAGTGCTGGAGGGAGGTCAGCCAGATGCAGGATGGGGCTGTTCCTTCCCCCTCCTCTCAGGTCTGGTGAAATCTACATGCAATGATTTCTTGTCAAGGCCTGTGTTTGAAATAAGGATGCTGTGGGCTGTCGTGGTGTAACTGATGACCACTGGTACTAGGCTGGAGGACCAAGGCCAATATCAGACTTGTCCCTAATAAGCCTCGCATCCCTCAGGCTATGTGCACAGAAGAGGCCAACCAGGACAGATTCGCTTGATCCTCAGCCTGATTGCAGTGGGGCTCACTGGTCCTCAGAAACTTCCTTTGTCTGGGTAGGCAGGCCTGAACAGCTCAGAACAAAAACAGGCCAAGATGCCTACACTACCTTCTTCCACAAGCCCAAACACGACAGCTGGATCCCACTACCTCTCTGCCTATAAGGAAAATCCAGAGATTCCTGAAGGCAGCAGAAGGGAGTGTGGAAACCAGCAGGAAACCTTGGTCTCAGAGCCCACCCTAGCCTTCTTAGGCCAGGAAAGAGGCCCCATGGGCCCAGAGTTCTCTGGGAGAAGACAGCATTTGCAAAGACAGCCTTACAACCTGCCAAATGAAACAGGAAAGAGGTCACACCACCTCGGTAGTCCTGGGTGCAACATTGTTATTCAGTCGCTCAGTTGTGACAGACTCTTTGCAACCCCATGGACTGCCCCACACCAGGCTTCCCTGTCCTTCACCATCTCCCGGAGTTTGCTCAAACTCATGTCCATTGAGTCAGTGATACAATCTAACCATCTCATCCTCTGTCAACCCCCTCTCCTCCTGCCTTCAATCTTTCCCAGCATCAGTCTTTTCCAACAAGTAATAGACAGGTAAAACTTCCCCCCTAGACTCCACCCCTAGAGCAGGTAACCCAAGCAAAATCTCAGCACTTTGTGGGGAGGAGTGGTTAGAGGGTAGAATTTGGGGTGGGTATATGCAGAGTACATCATGAGAAACGCTGGACTGGAAGAAACACAAGCTGGAATCAAGATTGCCGGGAGAAATATCAATAACCTCAGATATGCAGATGACACCACCCTTATGGCAGAAAGTGAAGAGGAACTAAAAGCCTCTTGATGAAAGTGAAAGTGGAGAGTGAAAAAGTTGGCTTAAAGCTCAACATTCAGAAAACGAAGATCATGACATCCGGTCCCATCACTTCATGGGAAATAGATGGGGAAACAGTGGAAACAGTGTCAGACTTTATTTTTCTGGGCTCCAAAATCACTGCAGATGGTGACTGCAGCCATGAAATGAAAAGACGCTTACTCCTTGGAAGGAAAGTTATGACTACCCTAGATAGCATATTCAAAAGCTAAGACATTACTTTGCCAACAAAGGTCTGTCTAGTCAAGGCTATGGTTTTTCCTGTGGTCATGTATGGATGTGAGAGTTGGACTGTGAAGAAGGCTGAGTGCTGAAGAATTGATGCTTTTGAACTGTGGTGTTGGAGAAGACTCTTGAGAGTCCTTTGGACTGCAAGGAGATCCAACCAGTCCATCCTGAAGGAGATCAGCCCTGGGATTTCTTTGGAAGGAATGATGCTAAAGCTGAAACTCCAGTACTTTGGCCACCTCATGTGAAGAGTTGACTCATTGGAAAAGACTCTGATGCTGGGAGGGATTGGGGGCAGGAGGAGAAGGGGACGACAGAGGATGAGATGGCTGGATGGCATCACTGACTCGATGGACGTGAGTCTGAGTGAACTCCGGGAGTTGGTGATGGATAGGGAGGCCTGGCATGCTGCGATTCATGGGGTCGCAAAGAGTCAGACACAACTGAGTGACTGAACTGAACTGAACTGAACTGAGGAATAGTGAGGGAGAGAGGAATGCCTTGCTACTGACCCACCTTTGAAGAAGCAACAGGAACAAAGGGCAGATCATGGGCTCCCCCTAGAGGCTTCTGTGGATGAGTGCATGCATTCATTCGCGAATCCCTACACCTCTATTTTGCCCTAATGTTGGAGATGGAGCTCTGAAGGAGTTAGATGAGGCCTCTGTTCTTGTGGAGGGGGAGTCTCTCACCAGACAGTGGAAAACAGGAAACCCACTTAGAGCACACAAAGTTGGGGGAAAAGTGTAGACCTGGCTCTCCAAAGATCCTGAACTTCCCATTGCTGCCCTTAAACCAGGGAACTGGAAAAGGCCAACTGTCAGCCCAAGCTCATGAGGCCAGGCTCCTAAGTCACAGAATGGTAAAACCAGAGAAGACCCTGGAGATCCCTAAATCCCACTGCTTACTTCACAATTGAGAAAACTGAAGCCCAGAAAAAGGGAAAGGCAACATCCATATAAAATTAATGAGCGTTCGTTGAGCACCAGCCTCTGCGTGTCTGATGTTCTCATAGGAGGAGGACAGGCAGTCCCACCCACATTAGAAGTTTCCTCACCCGATCCCTATGCCCCGGGCACCCTGGGGGGGCTCCCAGGCCCTTACCCCACAAAAAGGCCTTGGAGGCCCCTCATGTGCTGCTGAAGTCTTAAGGCCTGGAGAGCAGACTGCAGGGGCCACAGGGAAGAGCCACCCCCCAGGGAGGAGAAGCGGCTGCTGAAAAGGCATCAGCACGCGCTGGCACGGGAAGTCTATTTTCCATGTGTCTGGAACCAGGCCGAAGCTTCCTAGGGTAATTTTAACCAGTATCCACTCTAGAACAATACCAAAAAAGGTAAGTTACTTGCCAGCCCAGACAGGCACATACCTAACCACTGCCCTTTCATGAATTAGACCCTGAAAACATTCAGAACGAAGGCTGCTTTAGGCACTGAAGTTTGAGCAGCCAAGTATTCTACATTGGCGGTTGGCCGTCTTCTCAAAATTAACTCTAAAGTGCCAGCTATTCTTACCTTCAGAAAACACCGCCTGAGCCCCTCAGCTGTCTTCAGAGAGCCTAGGTATTTTTAGCCCCTAGAACAGCTGATTCAGGATTTGCTTCAGGGGCTAGGAGGGCACAGGAGGATTTGATTGCAAGGGTCTAATGGATGGGGTCAGGCAAGGGATTAGCATCCAGGGGTTAGAAGCTAGCAGGGGCTTTAGGACAAGTGAGTCCATACAGCCTTTTTTTTTTTTTAAACTTTTTGACTGTACCCCACGGCATGTGGGATCTTAATTCTCCGACCAGGGATCAAAGCCACACCGCCTGCATTGGAAGGCAGAGTTTAACCACTGGACTGCAGGGAAGTCCCCACACTGCATTTTTGATCAGAAAAGATTCTTGGTATAAGCCAGCAGTTCTCAAAATGTGGTCCCCATACCAGCAGCGTCAGTATCACCTGGGAACCACTGCATTAGAAACACAAAGTCTCAGTCCCCTGCCCCCTGCCCCACCCCCAGCTGCACACTACCCTCCTCTGCCCCCACCCCCCTAACCCCCCTCCCCCCCACCCCCGGCAGCAAGGGCTTGTTTGCAATGGCCCATGACTTCATCGGGGAGAATCAGCCCTTGTTCACTCCTAGATAGGTTTCTACTAATAAAGCTCCAATAACGTGACTGAAATAAAGGCTTACAAATGCAAAGAAAGTATCTGACTGTCCTAAATGGTAGAAAGGACTTCCTAGGTGACTCAGATGGTAAAGAATCTGCCTGCAATGTAGGAGACCCAGGTTCAGTCCCTGGGTGGGAAAAGTCCCCTGGAGAAGGGAATAGCAACCTACTCTAGTATTCTTGCCTGGAAAATTCCAAGGACGGAGGAGCCTGGCAGGCTATAGTCCATGAGGTTGCAAAGAGTCGGACACGACTGAGCGACTAACACTTAAATGGTATAAATGAATGTAGTTTTCGTAATAACCCATCTCAGTGTTGAACTCTGGGTGATGGAAAATCTTCCTCCACATTGATTGAAATCTACCTCCCACCCAGTTTTGGCTTCAGAGCCACAAGGAGCAAAAACAGTCTTGCTTTACAAAAGACAGCCTTTACTTTTCATCGCCTTGCTCGGCAAGGGGGTATGGGGAGTGCTGTCTCAGAAGATGCAGGTACAGCCCACGGCGATGGTCTCCATGACTGCGCGCTGGCGGCAGGGCCCGGAGCGTGGCGGCGGCGGGCAGAGGCGGCGCCGCACAGGCACCTGGCTGAACACGGGCACGCTCACCATGCTGCGGTCCTCCTGCATGGTGAAGGGGTTCACGCAGCCCAGACACAAGCACTGCGCCTCCGGCAGGTCTGCAGGAACGCGGCTGGGGTCATGGTTGATGCTGTGGGAACGCGGGAGAGAGCACAGGGCAGAAAGAAGGAAGATTGCGGGAAGGACAAACCGACACCCATCACCACGCCCCTGCCTTTCCTGGCCCAGGTTTCCACTGCACAGCAAGCATGTGCCATGTGGAGGACAGGCAGTGAACCTGTGGGCCTGCAGCGTCGGCATTGCCCGGGAGCCTGTTAGAAATTCAGAACCTCCCCCTACCCTAGACCTCCTGAATCAGTGCCTACATACTCATAAGATCCCCAAGAAGGTCAAGGGCACAGCAAAGTAGAAGCCCGGCTTCAGAGGGTCTTTACAGACCCTTTCAGTTGCCACATTCCAGGTATGGGAGCCACTAGCAACATGGGGCTGTTCGAGCTTAAAAGAATCAAAACTAGCTCCTCAGTGACACTAGCCACGTTCTAAGCGCCCAGGAGCCACATGAGGCTAGTGGCTACCACATTGGACTTTACACTGTCACAGAAAGTCCTATGAACATACTGTTCTAGAGTCTCAAGATATAAATCATGTGGCTAAAAATCTTTGGCCTGGGTTCGTGAGTGAGGACCCCTCAGGGTCAGTCCTTTTCTTTATTATTTAATCAACACATATACACGTGGCCCGTTCTGTGTGGCAGGTGCTGTGCAGGGAAGTGGAGCTACAACCAAGGTAAGACACCACTGCTGTCCCCGAGGGGCAGCGGGTCTTGATACCCAAGCCCAGCAGTGTATCCTAACCATGTGGAGATGTAGAAATTGCCACTTGCTGGGCCTCATCCCTGGAGATTTTGATTGGATGGGGTGTGAGAATCCTTAGATGATTCTGATACAGGCACCGGGATGGTCCCATCTAGGTGAGGGATGGATGTGCACACAGCCAACTCAGCACGGCCTGAAGGTGCTGTAACCAGCGGTGTGTACAAGGCACTGTGAGCTGGAGGACATGGCATTAGGGGAAGGCCTTTCAGGCCCTTCCCTGGAGACTTGGAGAGCACAACATCAGAGCCCGGCATAGATGTCTCATTTCTTAACAAGTCAGCGGAGTAGATACGACTGTCACCTCTACGTATAGTTGAGGAATCTGAGGCTCAGAGAGGCTAAGTAACTTGCCCAAAGCCACACAGCCAGTAAAAGGCAAAGCCAGGATGCACACCTAAGCCTCTGAATCCAAGGTCTTCACTCTTGACAGGGAGAGTGGGCAGGGCATCCCCGCCAGCCCCCAACACAAAGCTTTCCCATGGCTGCCTGGCCTGGCCTACCTGTAGCCCCAGGGTGACAGACTCCTCTTGTTGGACAGCCACAGCTGCAGGTTGACCTCGCACTTCCTCCTGGCCGGCTCGGAGCTGTTCCTCAGCTGCGCCACCATTTCCGCCAGGTTTCTCTCATATTCCTCCATGCGGGCATAGGGCTTTGCCCGGGACACCAGGTCCAGTGGCAACTGGTGAGGCCCAGGGGCCAGGGTCCCAGGCCGCCCTGGCCCCTTTCTCTTGCCTTTGGGGTTCCTGGGCTGGCCCAGCCCCAGGAAGATGGAGATGGTGAGAAGGAACAGCTGGGAAGGAAGGCCACAGGTCAAAGGTGGGAGAGACAGGTCACTGCCTAGGCCAAGACTCAGGGCACAAGGAAGGAGGAGGGAAGAAGAAAGGCCCCTAGGGGAGCCACCTGTCAAGCCCTGGCCTGGTCCCACCAGCCCACCACACCTGTATTGATACATGTGCATGCCGCATTCATCACTAAATCCTGTTGCACCTCTTAAAAACCTCCCCACCCATCCACTTCTCTACCTGCACCAACCTGTCACTTTCCTGGACAGCTCAGCAGCCTCCTACCTGGTACTCCATATCTCCCCATCTCCCCCTGGCTCCTTCCGATCAGTTCTCCACACCTGCCCAATGATAGGTTGGAATGCCAACCTACTAACATCACCTCCCCAGGCCAGACCTCTGCTGTGTTCTCCTTCCTCAAATCACACCTGGTTTCCTCTTGTACCCATGCTTCAGCCTCAGGCCTTCTCTCGAACCTTCCTCTTCTCGCACAAGGACTTCGCACAGGCTGCTTCCTACAGTCACCCCACATGTCTTGGCTCCAGTGTCACTTCCTTAGGGAGCCCTCTGTGGACCTTCTTGAGCTCTCAGCACCCCATGCCTCCTTCATGACTACTGTCTTCCAGTGTACATGTGATCCTTTCACAAGTCAGGCCCCCACTAAGCACAGGCTCCGTGAGAGCCAGCACTCTATCCGTTTCCACATACTGCCTTGTCCCCCATGTCTGCACAGTACTGGGCACTAGGTATTCAGTGAACATTTGCTGAGTGAATGAATGCCTGCCACCAGCCCTGCCCGTCTGCAGCTTGCAGTCTGGCAAGGAAAGCAGATGGTGAAGAAGAAACAAGCACCTAAGCCTCGCTAGCAGCAGGGTGAGGATGGGGCCACACAGCGTGTGGTCAGAGACACACAGGGACACCCGCTTAGCCTGGTGGCAGTGGGGTGGTCTTGCAAAGCCTTTCTGGGGAAGGGGGCAAGTCTGGTGAGGTTTGAAGAATAAGACAGAGGCAGATGTGCGCAGAGGGAGCCTAAACATGGTGTAGAGGTGGGGGAGGGAACCATGTGAGAGGAACTTTCAGTGGCTTAAAACTTTGCTGAAAGGAAACAGTGGGGCTGAAATAGAGTGGACAGGAGGTGAGGGCAGGAGATGAAGTTGGTGATGTGTGCCGTTCACGGCCAAAGACCCCTGATGAACTCCATGACACTGGTTCTCCACTCCTCCACGCCCCAACCATCTGCCTTCCCGACCCCTTGTCCCCCCCCACCCGCTGCTGTCCACTCCTCCCTGCACAACAAGCAGCATCAGGAAAGCCTCTCATTCACCTGGGAGAGGACCTGGGTGCCCAGCAGAATGCAGACTCCACAGGAAGCTGGGAGAGGACGGCCAGGACTCGGGTGGGAGTCAGGGCTGGTCAGAAGGGAGAAGCCTCCAGAGGGGACTTCATCTCCTCCCTGAGCCTACCTGCCCTGTACCCCTCACCCCGCCACCCGCATGGCCCATGCTGATCTCTCCTGCCTACCCAGCCAGTCTTGACCCTTGCAAACAAGTTTCAGCAGAGCCCCTCTTGGTAGAACCATTTCTTGGCACCAAATCCATGACAGATTCAAGTCACTGGTACAGAAAGACATCTCCCTAACAATAGGCTTTCTCATCTGAGCTGCTCACATGGCATTCTTAAACCCTGGCTCTCCACTCAGAGAAATTCAGAAGAGAACCCATCTCCCTCCATCCGTTTATAGATGGGAAACAGAGAAACAGAAGGCCCTGCCCAAGGTCACACAGCCTGGATCTCAGGACAGAGAGATTCTGGAAAAACCCCGATAACTGAGATTGCCAAGATCTCCTCAGTTGCCTTTGGCCTGAAAGGGCCTTGGTGTAGTCAGGCTGCACCCAGCTCAGGAGCCGGAGCCGCTGGCCATGGCTGCAGGCTCTGAGACCAGTCTCTGTTTCTCTCTCGTCCTGGGGGACAGGACAGAGGGAGAACTCGCCTCTGCAGATTCCAAGCCAAACAGAGGTGGCCATTAATCAATGGAGAAGAAGTAAAAAAAACACTCAGGCCCTAAAAAGGAGTGGGGGTGGGGTGGGGAATCGCCACGTACCAGGTTATGCGGCCAGTCCATCCTGCAAGCCAGGCGATCAGCCTGCAGCTGCCGCCCGCCTGGAACCCCAGATGCCTCCGCCACGAGAATGGCAGCAACAGGACTCAGCGCAGCAATTATAGCTCGTCAGGGGGTTGCCGGGGGAGTGGGTGGGTGGGCTCGTCATCGCCTGGGAACCTTGGACTCCCAGCTGGCGGGCCTGGCGCAGTGGCAGGCGGTGAGGGGCGTGGGGGCAAGCCAGGAGCCGGGCTGAGGTGCCCAGGGGCTGTTGACTGAGGGACAATGCCCTGTGTGTCTGGTGGGGCTCTGGCGGGTGGCACCTCCGCCTGTGGCCTGCGGCCGGCCGCCCAGCCAGCACCCACAGGGCTACCTAAGACAATCAGCTTCGTTAGTTTGGGGGATGGCAAGGGGGCGAGGGTGGAGGAGGGACAGGCTGTCCGTTGGTCAGGACAGCAAATGTCCTCGGAGCACGCTGGCCAGGAGCAGGACACAGGCCCCATCTCCCAGGGAGACAGCCTCAGGCACCCCGGCCTCAGCCAGCCCCAGGTGAGCTCAGAGGCCCTCGGCACCCCCATAGCTCCCAGGCAGGGAAACTGAGGCCAGAGTGAAGAAGGGACTTGTCTAGGATTATACAGTGAGTGAGGGATGCCAAAGCCGGGATTCATACCTGGTCTCTGGGCAGGGCTTTATCCACCCCCCATGTTGCTTTTCTTGGCATATTTTCTGCACAGTTCAAGCTTGCTGTGAACATGTTTCTGAATCTGTGTGCTCTCACGAGGGCCAAGTCCATGAGGTCCGTGAGGACTTGATGGCTGGTTGTCCCAGCCTTCTGGATGCAATGCTCCCCCTCATGTAGAGAAGGTCTCCACTCCAAGGGCCTGTCTCTGCGTGGCTGCTTGTGACTTCCATCCTCTCTCAGCCTCAGTTTCCTTCTCTGTAAAATGGGAGCCATGCCCAAGAATCAGTGGTGGCCTGGCCCATTTCTCCTGGAAATCTTTCTGAGTCTCATTTCCCCTGTGTCTAGAACAACCTCTAGGGGTTGTTACTAGGAGTAAGGGAAATAAGCCACATTCAACAGCTGACACAGTGCCTGGCATGTAGCATGTGCTCAATAAACATAGCTGTTTATTATGAAGACTATCACTGTACAATAACAGTGTAATTGTTCTTGGGAACATTCAGTTCAGTTCAGTCGCTCAATTGTGTCCGACTCTTTGCGACCCCATGAATCACAGCACGCCAGGCCTCCCTGTCCATCACCAACTCCTGGAGTTTACTCAAACTCATGTCCATCGAGTCAGTGATGCCATCCAGCCATCTCATCCTCTGTCGTCCCCTTCTCCTCCTGCCCTCAATCCCTCCCAGCATCAGAGTCTTTTCCAATGAGTCAACTCTTCACATGAAGTGGCCGAAGTATTGGAGTTTCAGCTTTAGCATCAGTCCTTCCAATGAACACCCAGGACTGATCTCCTTTAGAATGGACCAGTTGGATATCCTTCAGTCCAAGGGACTCTCAAGAGTCTTCTCCAGCACCATAGTTCAAAAGCATCAATTCTTGCTGTTCTATTTAGCATTAGAGCAAGCACAGTTCTCATGGCCCAGCCAACTCTCCTTTCTACCTCTTTGGGCCCACCCTCCTGGCTGAGAGCTTTGGACCTCATGGGCTCTGGCCAAAATTTCATGAGCTTAGGTAACCCCAGGGTCCTCTTGTCTAAGAATCATGTGCTGGATGTACCTAGTCTGGGTCTCTCCCCTCAAGTGAGCAGCCCAGCTGAATGCGAGCAAGCAAGCTCCCCTGAGGAGGAGGTGAAGGGGGTGTGAAGAGCACAGGGGAGGAACACAGACAGCACGCTCCAGGACTACACCGTCCTATTGGGGCCACTCGTGGCCATTTACAGGAATCGCCAAGGGGAAGAACGCAGGGTGCAAGGCGCTCCTGAATGTCACAAGATTAATCTGTCCGGGGCAGGTTTCCACAGCATAACTGAGAAGCTGGCTGAGGCTCGAGCTCATAGAGATACCACCATATTTGGTCAAATACTAGACAGGGCTCTATTCTATCACTGGAAACTCCAGAGGGAGGGGGACTCTGAAAATACCTCCTCAAGCAACAAAGGCCCCCAGTCCCATCCCAGGCTGCCCCAGCCCCAACACCACTGTCCTTTGGACGTGTGAAACAGCCAGCATGAGGCGGCAAAGGATGGGGGCAAGCTGATTGTAACCTATGCAGCCTTCTTGCTGCCCTTCTGCTTCTGCTGCTGCTGGTGGTGGGGTCCCACAGATATGCAGCTGGGGGGGCCCTCCCTGCATCCACAGAAAGGGAGAAATTAAAAGATGGGGATTGGGCTACAAGGGGGTTCCTCAGCTTCTCAGGACCCCTGAAACCACCACACTCTTCTTGCCTGCCAGCAACACACACTGCGGGCTTTCATCTCCCAAAGACAGGGCTTGGCTGCCTCAGCTTCCAACTTCGCAGATTCCAGGGTCCCGGCCCCAGAGTTCTAATGAGGCAGTCCCAGGAATCTGCACCTTACCAAGGCCCCAGTCAGGGAACTACAGGGCTCCTCACCCATCACCTGCCCCATCACCATTCTACCACAGGGAGACCAAGGCCCAGGGAGGGACAGGCCTTACCCAAGCTCACACAGCATTTTGGTGCACAGCTGAGTAAGGCTGGTTCGAGCACAATTTATTCTCCTAATTCTTAAGCAGGGGGCCTGGATTCAATCCCTGTTCAGGGAACTAGATCCCACATGCTGCAACTAAGAGTTCACATGCTACAACTAGAGATCCCACATGCCACAACTAAGACCTGATGCAGGCAAATAAATAAATTCAAATACTTTTTAAAAAGACAGAGAACCGAGAAGCCAGGCCAGTCCTTCTGGTGGCCCCAGAGAGGGGAGGGGGATCTGTGGATACTTAAGCAGGTACAGTGAGGAGTCAAGGATGGACCCAGTCACCATCATTGGGTTTCCCATTCCTGGGCCAGCTCAAGCCAGGAAGCAGGCCCGTTCTTCCAACTTTGGTTTCTAGAAACCACTGAGAGGTCATCAGACCTGAAGGATATCCTGAGGATGAACCCTGGCTGATCCCTGAGGGACCTTACCCTCCAGGTCAGAGCCAAGCCTGAAGGAGGCATGATAACAGAGACCCCACAGGGACCCCTTAGGTCTTTTCTCACAGTCAGTGATCAATACAGGGGAATGAGGGAAGGGCTACATGGGCTGGAGAGCAAGGGACAGGAAATGGTCGTGCTCAGAGCTACCAGGTCCCTCGGAGGCCGCCCAGCTAGAAGCGTTCTGTACTCACCGCCAGGTGGCACCACCAGAAAGCCAGATGTCCCCGAGGAGCAGGCACACCCTGGCAGAACTTTCACGTCAGCCACTCCTTTTCCCTGGATGAAAACAAGGGAACCAGGTAAGTAAAAGTCTTGTGCCTGCCATGGCCGCCAGAGCAACCCTAGCGTTGATGAGGACCAGTGCCCGGGACACCTTCCAGATCAGAGCAGGAACTGCATGACATACAACCAGCCAGGAGTGAGGGGGCAGGGGCCGGGTGGTGGCTTCTGTCTGCTGTGTGAGTGGCTGCCTTTACTTGGAGCACCTACCATGTGTTAGGCCCTAGGCCTCTGGCACCAGGACAACGTAATCTTCAGGAAAACAATAAGTAATAATAGCTGCTGCTTAATTCTACTTACTTAGACTACCTGCATGCATGCACGCTCAGCTGCTCAGTCGCGCCCAACTCTTGCAACCCCACGGACAGTAGCCCATCAGGCTCTTCGGTCCATGGGATTTCCCAAGCAAGAATACTGGAGTGGGTTGCCATTTCTTCCTCCACTTAGACCACCTAGTACAGTGATAAGTCTTTCATGTGCATTGTGGTTGTTTGTTTTTTAATCTTTTGGCCACACTGCTCAACATATGGGATCTTAGTCTGCCGACCAGGGATTGAACCCGCGCTTTCTGCACTGGAAGCATGGAGTCTTAGCCACTGGACCGCCAGGGAAGTACCACATGCACTGCTTTATTAAATCCTTCCAACCACCCTGTGGTGAAGTCTTAATTTGATCCCGAATCTACCGATGGGGAAACTGAGGCTCAGAGAGCCCAAAGTCACAGCGGATTCAAAGCAGATTTGATTCCTATGCATGCTGTTTCCTGCTATGCAGGAAGGAGAGGGACATCACAGTCAGCAAGGAGGCAGAAGTGTCCAACTGGTCAGCTGGTCACTGAGGAGGGGCTATGCTTGCCTCAGCCACACTTTGACATTGTCAAACCAGATCGTGCATGTTGGGGCGGTCACTGAACCCAAGACCAAACACAGTCCTCATAGGGATCTAAGAGTTCCCAGGCTATGGGTCTGGTGCCCAGCAATATTCCTGGCTCATAGCAGGCATTCACTAAATACCTGACGCATTCAATCCAAACAGCTATATATATGTGACACAGGGTGGTAATGCTGGGGTGGAGCATGGGAGGCCAGAGCAGCGGGGAACCAGAGGAGGAGATGCAGCCCAGGAGATCAGAGTTCAGAGGTTGACAGACCTGAGTTTTAATTCTGCCTCTGCCACTTCAGAGCTGTGTGACCTCAGGGAAGTTACTTGACATCTCTGAACTTAGTTTCTCATGCACAGTACAGATAATAGTAACTTGGCTCTCAGTGGATGGTTGTGGGGACCAAACGAGATAATGCATGTTATAGCCCTTAGCAGAGCACCTGACAAAAGCAAGCCCTTAATCAGTGGCAGCTGCAGTTGTCACTGTGATTATTAAAACAAGTTTTGACTTGGGCCTTCCAAAGAATGCTTCTGGGGACCTCCCCGGTGGTCCAGTGGCTAAGACTTCACCCTCCCAATGCAGGGGGCCCAGGTTTGATTCCTGGCCAGGGAACTAGATCCCACATGCCGCAACTAAGAGTTTGCATGCTGCAACCAAAGATCCCACATGCCACAACTAAGACCTGGTGCAGCTAAATGCATAATTTTTTTCTAAAAAATGTTGCTACCTAGGATGTTCCTGGGTAGGAAGGGCATCGTGATAGGGGGACAAGGATAGAACCAGCAGAAGAATGCAGAGGTCCCTGTTCCCTGAGGGCCCACCCTGGAGCCTCGGCTGAGCCAGGAAGGCCTGTGGGATTCAGTGTAGAGATTTGCCCAAGTGGACCCAGTAAGGTCAGGGGAGGCAGGAGGAGACGAGCAGGCGCCTCTGCTGCAAGATGGAGGGGGCTGTGGCCAAGAGGGCGCATCCTCCACTGGAGGTCTTGGCTCTCCTGCCGAGCTGCCCACCCCATCCCCCACCCTCTCGGGGTAGGAGTTCTTCTCCCAGGCCCATATTTGCACAAATGCCTCCCTCACTGCTCGCTTCAGGGCCCCAGCCAAGAGGCACTATTTTAAGCTCCCTGGACGGGAACGCTGTTGGTGGGAACAGACCCAGCCAGAAAGCTCCCAGTTCTCAAAAAAGGGCAAGGCCTGGGTGAATGGGCGGCCACTGGGATATGCAGAAGGCCCACCACGTCCACATGACCCTCTGCCCAGGCCAGGAGCCAATGCCTCCGTTTCCAGGGGCAGTCAAGGAAACGTGAGTGGAGGCAGGGTAGGATTCTAAGAGTGGGCTTGTGCTCTGGGACTGGGTGGCCAAGGCCACTCTTCCACCCAGGATCCAGCCTTGAAAATGTCAAGTTTGTGTTTCTGGGTTGCAGATTGACACTGGGGAATATCTTGTGTTAGCCCTTACTAGTGTAAGAGCTCCTTTTAAAGCATCTTTGCTGGACACCTCCAGTGTAGGGCAATCATTTGTCTCTGAGATTGCACATCCCACTTTTCAGAGCTTTAGTTGTTGAAAATAACAGCGATAAAGGTTTTGCCTTTCATTATACTTCAGTCTCCTCCTATCACGCAATAGGGTGTAGTGGTAATTGCAGACTTCAGAAATGGTGCTTGAACACTTGCTTGCCACGTCCATTTTTTTCTCTAACTTCATTGAGCCTCAGTTGCCTCATAGGGTTGTTAAAATGGCTTTATCATAAAAATTATGATTTGCCCAGCATACAATAGATACTTAAGATTTGGCTAGTTTGGGTTGCTTTTATAGTAATGTGATTGGTTTGTGTGTGACTGTGTTTGTTGTATGGGTGTTTTTGTGATATGTGTGCTGTTTTTGCTTTCTGATCAGGAAGAACCAGAATAGGTTAATATTTAAAGCACAGACTTTGAACTATAGCAACTGCATCCCAGCCCCACCACAAAACAGCTGAGTCACCTCAGGCAAGTAACTTAACTCTTCTGAGCCTGTGTCCTCCTTGAGGGGAGGGAAAATTAATGGGAAAACGAACCTAAAGCACCCGGCACAGTGCGGGCTCAGTGAATGGCCATGCTACACATTATTCTGAGCTGTGCTCAATCAGGTCACACCAAACAATTCTAGAAGCACTTTCTTCTAGAACTTTTCAGCTGCCAGAGTGCCAGTAATAGCATGGACTGCCCTGGGAAAGAGTGAGCTCCCCATTAGCCGAGGTGTTTTAGTGGAGGCCAGAAGACCAGCTGTGAGGGAAATTCAAGAAAAACAGGGACTTGGGCTCTTTGAGCTTTATAAGTTCTCTTCCAACCCAGAGAAGTTGAGTCTGACGTCTGAGGCCTCAGGCCTCCAGGCAGGCCATCCTGCCTGCCACTACTTGCCCAGACAGAGACAGGAAGGAGCCCAAGGGGGCCTGTGAAGGATGTGGGATAAACAGCCTGTCCTCAGGGCAGATGGAGGCGCCGGGCCCCCTGCCCACCAGCATATCCTCCCCTCAGTCCCAGGGGATGTTTATACTCTGGTCAGAGTTTACAGGACGTCTGGACTTACAAAATCCAGAGTTCTGATTTCCTCCCCGCCAACTGTCAGCCCCTCCTCTTGCTGGGTGGGTCTGCACCTATTTTGGGTGGGAAGCCCCATCCTCCAGGGGAAGCAGGAAAAGGGTGAGAAATGTTCTCTTCAGTCTCCCAGAGCCTGGACCCCAGAGGCGGAGGGAGCTTGTGTTGTGGGGGATGAGCAGAGAAGGCAGTGGTGTCTCACAGCTGCTAATGGGAGAGGAGTCCTGGGAGGGAGAGGCAGGGGGAGGGGGGCACTTCCCTTGCAGCTTGGGTTCAAAGACCTGCTCCCCCCAACACAGCTAATAGTGGATGGTATTCACCAAAGTCTGACTTACATATTGGCTTCAGCTACTGGCTCAGATAGTGCTGTTTTTGTTGCCCAGGTTTTGGAGTATACCTGTATGCCCACAAATTTGTGGATGAGGTCTTGCCTGTGAGGGTTTCGTTTCAATATTGATTTGAAGAGTCATCAGGCGGAAGCTTCTTGCAGGCGTTGGACACACCTTATTCATATGTGCTTCTCAAGTGCCTGACTCCGGAGTCTGGGCCCCGCTGTGACCACGGCAGGATCTGCTGAGAAAAGAGAGAAACCCTAAGGCTACTCACTATGCAGCATTTGGGGGACAGGCAGAGACTCCAAGATCCATCACCTTCACTCTTCAGCAAGGAGCACTGATGGCCACAGCCAAGGCTTCTGTCCCCACCCTGCCTCCCTAGACCAGAAAACAGCCTGCAAAACTTGCAGGCTCTTAGAGCTGCAGTGAACTCAACCCAGGCCTCTCAACAGAAGCTCGTCCCTGTGGTCTGAGCCTCTTGGGAGACAATATTGAGAAGATGCACCAAGTGGGGGTTTGCATACCTTGTCTGGGAGGCTCTGTAAGTTTCTAGGAGCTGTGACCTTCAAGGTAGGAGCAAGGAAGAGCCTTAAGAAGTCTTGAGAAGGGTTTGTTCCCTTCATTTAACACATATATACTGAGCACCAACTATGTACCAGGCATTGTTCTAGGCACTGGGTGTACAGCAGTGAACAGTTAAAACATTTCCTGAGCTCATATTCTTTTAGAGGATGGTAGAGGTAACAGTATCAACATTTTAGGACAAGCCTGTGACTTAGGGTCTTGATGGGCCCCTCTCTTCTCAGTCCCCTGTACCTCTTGTATCCGTGGGAACTCCTGCATCTCCTGGGAAGCCCATGACCTCAGCCCTCAGGGCATGTGGAGGAAGGTACAATGTCTCCAGAATGTGAAATCTTGCCAAATTTCCATTGGAAGGTCAGTTCTCATAAATACTGTATTTGTGGGGAAAGAGGAAGAAGTGCCTAGCGTGGAATCTATTTCCAAAGTCTGGTTCCCAGGAAAGAAGCCCCATCCATTCTTCTGCTGTTAGAAGATAGCACCAAGCTTTCTGACCCTGGGAGCCGGAGGTGGTCCAGGCCTAGCACCCAGGCAGATGCTGCAAGCAGTTGTACTAGTGGTAACAGTGATACCCCTCTCAACTGGTCACACTCTACAGTTTACAAAGCACATTTACATCTGGGGCTTTATTTATTCCTGGCATCAATCCTATGTAAATGTAAGATTTTCACAGGAGCTCTCATAAGTAGGCAGAACAGTGAGAATTCAGATTTTTCCCTAAGATCTCTGCTTAATTACCCTACTGTGCTATCTGAAATGCTCATTTCCAAGTTAACACAGATGACTGAAAACACCAGAAACTAGACTTCTACATTTAACAGGAGGTTATACATTAAAAGAATAAAAAGAAAAAAAAAAAAAAAAGATTTTCACAGGAGTTGAAACTGAGGCCCAGGGAAGGGAAATAACCTGCCCATGTTCATATAGTAGGTAAAAGGGTGGCAGAGCTTGAGATGAAAGGCCGGGCTCCCAAAGCCGCTTTTGACCCCCACCCAACCCTAACGTTTGCCCGTTAGGGAATGAGCACTGTATGTAGGCTGTGGTTAGAAGTGGGCACCCTGTCATTAGGCAGTGCACACAGAGCACCAAAAGCCATCCAGGTCATTTCTGACACAGCCTGGCTATGCTCTACGGACAAACCTACGTTCGAGGGAAATGCGTCTGAAGAGAGGGCTCGGTGCCCAAGGGATATGTTTTCTGAGTCAGCGCTGGAAAGAGTTCAAAGGTCAGGCTAACCGTGATCTCCATCCATCCTACCCCCCACCTCCACATCATGTGCTCTTGGAAAAAACTGGTTTTGGCTCTTCAGTCAAGGAGTCACATAACTATGTCCATAATTTTTTGTCTTCCATATTGGGATTCCTTTGCATTCTATCTTATTATCTCAACCACAGAGCCAGCTCTGACCCTGTCATTCCAGAATCACTTACGAATCTTGTTTTTAGACCATTTCTTAGAATCACAGGCTCAAGGGGACCTTGCACGTCATTTTGCTGGCGTCTCAGTATACTCCTATCAGACGTTCCCAGTTTCTTATTAGTCTCTACTTCTTTTAAAAATGTCTATCTCCCCCGTTCTTCCATCTGCTGATGACAAATTTGCTCTTGAGAATACAAAGAATAAAGCTGATCCCTCTCTCTGTGACAAGTAGTATCAGTCAGGATGGGCCAAGTTGTGCTGCAGTAGCAAGTAATCCTCTTGGAGGCTTGGCCCAGGAAAGGCGCCTTTCTCATCTGCACGTCCTATGTAGGCTGCCTGAGTGGGCTCTGCTCATCAGAATCACTCAGCAACACAGTGTGGTGGAAGTTTCATCATGATACTTGCTTCCACAAGCACCATAATTAGATCAAAAGTATACAGGCAGTGGATTTACAAAGATCAATGACAGGTTCTGGAGTCTTGGCTCCAACCACTTATTTTCTTCAAGCAAATTATTTCATCTCTTCAAGGTTCTGTCTCTTATCTATAAAGTGAGGATCATGAGAAAGTACCTATCTCGCAGATTTGCTATGAGATTAACTGAGAGGATGGATGTAAACCCTTGGCCCAGAGTCTGGTTAATAGAAAGAACTCAATAAATGTCAGTTATATATAATGTTACCATGGAATTATGTTAACTGAATAGTGCCTACCAGCTCCAGACAGAACAGTGGTTCTTTCCACTATTCCTCATGTTGACCAGTTTGAATTCCTTTGAAGAGTTTTTTTTATGATGCAAGTCATTTTCACACTATTTTTAATGTACTTTATCTCATGAGAGAGGCCCTTAAGGGTTCAAAGCTGAGGCACAAAAGGATACATCCATGTGTCTTTCCAACCCCAACCAATTTATCCAGTTCAAGGTACATTACCAAGTCCTTTTGATAAATCCAGAGAAGAGAAGTAAAATCTGGAGAATTCTTTCTTGAGTTACAACCCTGTGGTAGAGAAACACAGCAATCAAACTATAGAATGTCAGTGTGACAAGAGACTTTTAAAACAAGAAGGTCTCATCATGACCTCTCTTTTACAGAAGGGTAAACACAAGTCCAGAGAGGGAAGGGGACTGACACAGCAGTTCAGTGTCATAGCTGAGACCAGAACGCACTTCCTTCAATCCCAGCCTTAGGGCTTTCCACACATCACATAAGGGAACAACATTCTCTACCACTGGGCAAGGAGTGGGGCAGATATCTCGGAATTATAGCTTGTCCTCATTTCACAGAGTTGTGCTCTGATGGAGTTGTAAAGTTAAGAACTTTATAAACATTACCTTATTAAGGCTTCTTGGAAACCCAAAGTCACAGCTCCTCTGGGTCATGGGACATGCGTTGAGCATCCAGTGAACAAACAAAGGGTAACGTTACATTTTTCACTTCGTTTAGGAAACCTGGCTTCTAATTATAGGATTTGTTTAATAATCCCCGGTGGTTTACAAAGGCTTGGAGTCAGCCTGCAGTCCTGAGGGCTGCTGAGGAGTGTCAGATGTGGAGACACGGGCGGGGTGAGGGTAGGGAGCAGGGAGGGGGCCTCTGTGGCAAAGGGGAGAGATGGATAAGCAAAGTCAACTTAAGCCGAGGCCTGGAGGGGACTATTAAAGTAATTTCGCCTAATCCCACCAACCATGTTGCTCCCGTCTGGAAATTATCTCCAATAACTGCCCTCTGTTACCATAACCCTTTCATACAGGGGCAGTGAACCTGAACTTGCTCTGTGGCAAGCAGGTGAAACAATGAGCACACTGCTCTTGGCTTCTACAAAAAACTGACCCCTTTCATTAGCAGTCATGATTAGTGCCCTTCTCCTTGGGGAAACATGGACTAAGAGTTGGTTTGATCTCCATGGTTATTTAAACAAATATATTTTAAGTAAGTTATTTTCAAAAATAAATCTTTACAAATTTTGAAAAGTACTACATACTAATATATTCTATCTTCTTAACACACAAAAAAAGAAATTAGATAGAAATAAAAATATAAGTCCTTATATTATAATAACTGTATATATAATAGAATATAGAATATAACTAAACCCCTTTAGTTAAATTCATCACCTCAGTGCAAATCAGGAAAAAAAAATCAAAAACAGAAAACTACAATGAAGTAAGACAAAATCACCCAAATTCCCATATTCTTACAAACATCTAACAGTGTATTTTCACACACATGTGCAACCATACACACACTCACATGTGTCACAGGCAGTTCCTTTGCACCATTCAGGTTGTGGTTACTGTGGCCCAATTGCTCCTCAGACTTTAAATGTTCAAGGCCTCATATGCCAGTAAGCCCACAAAGCAAAGCACAATGCAGCCATTCTCCCAGAGGCTCTTACCACCATTCTCTTACACACCCTGCTGCTGCTACTGCTGCTAAGTTGCTTCCGTCGTGTACGACTCTGTGTGAACCCATAGACGGCAGCCCACCAGGTTCCCCCATCCCTGGGATTCTCCAGGCAAGAACACTGGAGTGTGTTGCCACTTCCTTCTCCAGTCCAGTGGTCCCCTAACCCTTACAGGTGTCTTGGGGGTATAGACAGTCATGAGCCCCACCTGGTGCTATATCAATGTGTCGACCATGATAGAAGGATATGACTGTCCAAGCAGAAGCTGCTCCTGGTGAGTTGCATCCAGAACTGTGGGTCAAGTTCACAATCCCCAAAGGGCCTACAGAGTTGAAAGCTAATATTCTCCCTAGACCAGGGAAGGGCTCCAAGCCAACTGCCTAGGGCCCTTCAACAGGGCAAATCTGTCCCATTTTCCAACAGCATTCATATGCCACAGAGTCACAGAAATTTCAAAGGACTGTACCACACCATTGCCCCTCCCCTACAGCCGCTCCCTCCCCAGTGATCAGCACAAAAGATTTGTTAGGTCCCTCTCTCCCTGCCTTTCCCAGAAATACTCCCTTTGGGCAGTTCATAATGACCCTCTGTCCTGGTCTGTGGACTAAGGCAAGTCGAAACACAAACCTAACCTCCAGGAGGGCATCTTGCTACATCCACACTTACTCCTCCACACAGATACATCATTTATTTTGTTATGGTAAAAATATGCACAACATAAAACTGAACATTTTAACTTTTTTAAGTGTACAATTAAACAGCATTAAGTACATTCACAGTGTTGTGCAATTATCACCACTATCCATTTCCAGAGCGTTTTCATCATCCCAAACAGGAACTCTACAGCCATTAAACATTAACTCCCCATCTTCTTCCCCCCAGGCCTGGCAACCACTATTCTTTCTGTCTCTATGACTTTGTCTCCTAGATACCTTATATAAGTGGAATCATACAGTATTCATCCTTTTTGTATCTGATTTATTTCACTTAGCATAATGTTGTCAAAGGTCACCCACGCTGTTGCATGTACCATAATTTTGCTCCTTTCTATGGCTGAATAACATTACATTGTATGCATGAACCACATTTTGTTTATTCACTTATCCATTTATGGACACTTCAGCTGTGTTCACATTTTGGTTATTGTGACTAATGCTGCTACAGAGGTCAGTGAACAAGTGTCTAAGTATCTATGGGTTTTGGTGGTGGTGATAATTATTATTATTATCATAGCCATCCATCCTGAAGAGTGTGAAGTGGTATCTCATTGCAGTTTGGCAAACACGTCATTTTACTTAAATGGTATTATTCCATATATCTTCTTCTATACTGTGATCTTTAGCCTCAGTAATATGTTGTGGGCCGCTATCTATAAAATATTTTTGAGGGACTTCCCTGGTGGTCCAGTGGCTAAGACTCCATGTTCCTAATCAGGAACTAGATCCCACATGCCGCAACTAAGAGTTTGCATGCCATAACTAAAGATTACACATGCCACAGTGAAGATCCCACGGCCACAGCTAAGACCAGGCACAGTCAAATAAGTAAGTGAAATAAATATTTTAAAATACATGTATTTTTTAAAAATTGGTTTGATGACAATTATAAGCAGTTCTTCACTAATTGTTTATTACCTCTCAGAATCAAACTCGGTCAATGAAACAAAAGTTGTATGCTCATCACAGAAACATACGAGCTTGATTTTCAATGTTCGAAAACATGTTTCCCAAATGCTCACCTCTGAGCTCTGCCTTTGGGCCAAATTAGCATCAAATAAGGGCTAGGGGTCAGGGACAGGTTGGGGTGAGAACATGAGGTGTGAGATAAAGCTCACAGGATCTAAGGGCTGGAAGGGACTTGTCAAGCTGTCGTTCAGTCTGTTAGCTGTCCTGGTAAAGTGATGAGTTCTCTGACCCATCAATTTATCAAGATACCCCATTAGTACATCTCTTCCTTGAGTAAATCCACTGACTCAAAAAGTCCTTCCTGGGACTTCCCTGGCAGTCCAGTGGTTAAAGCTCTGTGCTCTGGGGGTGAAGGTTCAATCCCTGGTTGGGAACTAAAATCCCACATGCCCCCGCCAAAAAAAGTCTTTGGGAGGGATTGGGGGCAGGAGGAGAAGGGGACGACAGAGGATGAGATGGCTGGATGGCATCACTGACTCGATGGACGTGAGTCTGAGTGAACTCCAGAGTTGGTGATGAACAGGGAGGCCTGGCATGCTGCGGTTCATGGGGTCGCAAAGAGTCGGACACGACTGAGCGACTGAACTGAACTGATGTAGGTCTAAACCCCATCTTCCTTCAGGTTCAACTGCACCAGTTCAACCTCTTCTTTGATCACCAATAGAGGTGGAGTAGCTTTGCTCCATTCCCGAATCTCCTGGTCTCCAGGCCCCTCCGCCTCCCACTAGGGATTACCTTGCCCCTGACAGCACACACCCTCTGAGGACAGGGAACTCACCAGACACTCTCATTCTTAGCCCCTAACAAGAAGCTGCCCTCACCTCCCCAGATGCCTCACTCTGGCCTCCTCACAAAGCCAGAGTCTCTGCTTCCCCTGGGAAGGGAGGGGTTTCATGGCTGCCTCGCCACAGTGTGGAGAGAAAAGCCACATCACACAATGGTTAATAGACATAAGGCACTAATAACTCCCAAGAGAGGGCATGAGAGCAAGCAGAAATGGTTTCCAAAATGTTTGAGACAGATCTGGGGAGACTGTATCACAAACGGCTGCCATTTAGTTAGTCTCTTGAGATATTATGGCTCCGGGACACCTCCTCTCCTAGGATCTGCCTCCAGGTCATTTCAAATACTTGCTCTGACCTCTAGTCAAAGACTTCCTGATAAAGGAAACTTGGCTCACAAGGGTGGCCGACTCATGCTTGGCCAAGCACAGAGTTCGTGAGTATTCAAATAGTGGGTCTCTCCGTGACTTACACTGATTATTTTTCTGTTTTCTTCTCCGTCTTGATGTAATATCCTGATGTGACAGTAGCAGAAGTAACAGAAGCATAAATTAAGTTTCACAGCTTCCAAAGTGGACATTCCATAATTTTGATGGCTCCATCGGGCTGGCTTTATCTTTTCCCTGGGGTCCTCTGGTGGTGCTTTGGATTGTCAGACGAAACACTGAGCAGGGTAGAGGGTGGGGGTGACAAGCCTTCGTCGCCACAGTCTTACACCCCAGGGGCACACGTGTGAATGGCATCCATCTTCTTGGCTCAGGAAGGAAGCAGATGACATGAATAGCAAGCCTGCTATGTGTCAGGTGTGGGGTAGATACCTGGCATTTACTGAGCACTTATTCTGGAGCCCCACAGGACTGACCCCTTCATAAGCACTGTCTGGCTTCATCTTAACAGCAACCCTGGGAGGTGAGGGCTGCTTCTGGCTCCATTTTACAGAGGAGGAAAGTGGGGGTCACAGATGTTAAACACAGTTCCCATCCCCACCCGCTGTGGGAAGCAGCAGAGGCAGTGCTCCAGACTTGGCCCATCCCCTAGGACTGCACCCCACCTGACCCTCACGGCAACACCAAAAGGCAGGCCCTGTGCTCCCCACTTCACAGAGCAGCAGCTAAACAACTGCACCCAGACCTCACAGCCAAGAAACTGCGAAGGGAGGAACAAACACAAGCTCCCGAGAAGAGATTTCTTTCCTCAGAAGGAACGAAGTCGGGGTGAAGACCCTCTTACTAGACCAGGAGCCTCTTAAGACCAGGTACAGTGTAGGGCTCAGCATGCCACACCCCTGGGGCCACCTAGCTGCCCCACGCAAGACGGCCTGAGGGAATTCTAGAGGTAATCCTGCCCCAAGAAAGGGAAGGGGAGGGCAGCAGCCCCGTGTGGGCCAGGGGTCCAGGGGACCATGAATGAGAGTCTGAATGAAGGTGACTGGGGTCCAGCCAGCCTCACCACAGAAAGGAAGCTCTGAGCAACAAGGCCACTGGGAGGAGCCCTCCACCGGCCTCAGCTCCACAGACATCTCGCTCCTCTGCCCACGGCTGCTGGCTCCACAGACATCTTCCTGGCGGTCCCTCGCCCGCACTGCAGGAGGCCTGGGGACTCACCCTCCCCAGGGGAGTCGTGCTCTCTGGGAAGAGCCAGATGAAAAGCAACTACTTTAGTAGATACATACGAAATAGGCACAGCCCTGGAAGGCAGCAAGCAGAGGCAGCGATGGAGACTAACACTATGGCCAGACAAGGCTTCTCCCAGAGGTGACTTCTGAGGCCAGAAGCAGGAGGAGGAGCCAGCCATGGGAAGATTAGGGAGAGAGCACTTTTGTCAGAGAGGACTGCAATGCAAAGGCACTGAGGCATGAAAAATGTTAAGGACTGTCTAAGAGCCTCTGATGGCCAGAGTATAATGAGAAAGGGCGAAGGACAGGCATTTCTCTAGGCTAGGACTTCAGGGGAAGGAGAGCCCTAGAGGCAGGTCCTCAGACTCCCTCTCCTGCCGGTCGCAGGCCCCGTGTGTGACCAGGGCAGGCCCTACCCTTCTGGGGCGCCAGCCTTCTTTGCACAATGATGCGATTGGCCCCCCAGCGTCCCAACTTTCTAGAGAGAGGATTTACTTCCTCGGGGTCACCTATCCCCTGCCATTCCCACCACCCTCTGGACCCCAGGAGTCAGGACGGGTATCTTCCCTGCCAGAGATTCCCAGAAAAAAATCTCAGCACTCCCACTCCAGCCTTGGGACACAGGGGCCAGGGGAGAGGGAGGAAATTCTCACACATAGCTTGCTCCCAGGGAGTTTGCTCATGTTCCCAGGCTGACAACTGGCAACCCTCAGAACTCTGGCCCCTACCCCCTTCCTCCTCCTCCTCTCCCTGCCTCCCGCTCTCCCCCCAGCCCCCCTTCTCCAGCTTAATGACTTCCACATGGGCCTCTGGCAGCTGGAGCCAAGCCTCCCAGCATTGTCTGAAATCTCCAAATTTAGAAGAAATATGAAAATTGTCAACCACTCCTTCCTTAGGGGGTAAAAGCAACATTCGGCACCGGGGGCAGGTCAAGGCGAGGCAGTCACGTGGCAGGCGCCTGGGCCAATGGGGGCCCCGGAGAGGACTCAGCACCCGCCTCGCCCCAACACCGGGCTCGCCTCTTCAGCTCATATAAGGTAAAAGGCAGAGGGGTCTTTGCGGCCAGGGAGCAGCGGGCAAGGGGCTAAGGGGAGGGGGGCCCAGTGCCAGCTGTTTAAAAGTGCCCCTGTGGCAGGGGCAGTGAGGGGTAACAGAGGCCCAGTGAAGTTAGTTGAGAAGCAGTGATACCTCCAACCATCCCCCAAATGGGCTGGCCCACGTCTCCAGGCCACAAGGAGCCACACCTGGATGGACCCCAAGAGAGGTAAGAACCAGTGGCAGACAGGGGTCTGTGAGTCTAGTTGTGTGTGTGTGTTGGGGGGGGTGTTTCTGTGGTATCCTCCTCCCCCCGGAGACCCCCAGGGGATGCTCCGTCGGGGTTCTGATCCTTGGTCTCTTGCTAATCCCCTCTGGGCCTCAGTTTCCGCATCTGTGCAGAGCCTGGACTGGATGATCTCTAAGCACCCATCTTGCCCTGACCAGATGTGCAGATCTGTGATCCTGTTGGCTTTGGGGACTCCTTGTGGCTGTGGTTAAATGCAGGGGGTGGGAGCAGAGGGAGGGGATGGCATCGATGTCCCACCATCTGAGCATCACCACTGTAGCCGAGTCTGGGCCCATCTTGCTGACTTCGCTATAGACAATGCTTCTTCCTTGTCTATGAGGTTTGATTTCTCAGCCCTAAGAGCCTGGGGCTTCTGGCAAGTAAAATTGTTTTCAAATAATGGTTTCAAGAAACAAAGCTGTTGGAGAAGCTATGTTAGCTCAGGTTCCAGCAGACAGGCAGCGAGGCTGGAAGGCCAGGGTGTTGGCTGAGAGGCCGCAGTGGGTAGGGCACAGTGGCTGGGGGATGGTGGCAAGCTCCAGCCTCAGCTCTGCTTCTCACTGCCTGGTCCTGTGGCCCCAGGCAGACACCCTACCCTCTCTGGGTTGCAGTTTCCCATCTGTACTGTGAGGCCATCAGACAACACAGTCTCTGTGCTTCTGAGGACGTGGTTTTTGAGCCCTGTTTGAGCCTAGAGGGCAGCTGGTGTTGGGAAGTTTCCCCAGGAGGCCCTGAGCTAAGTCTGCCATTTGACAACAGGATTAGGGGCCAAGCTGACACCTGGAGCCCAGGGATGTACTTGGAGGTTGAGCCTCAGGAGGTGGAAAGAGCTGAAGCATCTCTGACTGCAGGCTTGGCCAAGGGAAGGGTCAGCCCACAGCCCTGAGACCTCAGGATGAGCCTGCCCCAAGGCAGCCTCTGCTGGGGAAGGTGCTAGTCTCTAAATTCAGTGTACTAAGGGTTCAGGATCTTGGAGGGAGTTGGGGACAGCAGAGAGTTTCAGTGAGGTGAGGTGGTGGAGCCAGGGGATTCAGAGGAAAGCAGAGGACTTGCAATGGGGAATGTGGGAGGCAGGGCTGGAAGACACAGCTCTTCTGAATATGCTCTGGCCACATCTAGGGCTCAGAATGGACACAGTCCTCCAGTGTCAGCCTGCCCAGCACTTTCACCTCCCACTGTTGGTTACACAAGATCCGAGGCCACAACAGTCCAAAAGCAGACTCTGGAACCAACTGCCTGGGTCCAATTCTGGCTTGTTTTTACTTACAGAACACATGACCTTGGGCAAGTCACTTGCCATCTCTGAGCCTCAGCTTCCTCGTCTATAGAACAGCTATGATCTCTGTTCTGACCTCACTTGGCTGTCCTAAGGCGTGAGGGACATATGTACCTAAGAGCAAGCTCCTCTGTCCATGGGATTTCCCAGGCCAGAACACTGGAGTGGGTTGCCATTTCCTCCTTTAGGGGATCTCCCCAATCCAAGGATCGAACCCACGTCTCCCATGTTTCCTCCATTGTAGGCAAATTCTTTACCTGCTAAACTATCAGGGAAGCCTAAAAGCAGTATAAATGGGGCTCATGTTCATTACATTTGGGCCCTAGTCCTCTTGTGAAGCAAGATAACCTTAGCTATATTTAGAGAGAAGTGAGAGTGAGGACTGGCCAGGGAGCACCCTGAATTGCTAAAGTGAGAACAGGGTCTGGAAAGAGGCAAGAGGGGTGAGGTCAGAGGTCAGAGGTTACAAGGCACAGGAGAGGGGTCAGCTTGAAATGTGTAAAGGGCTAGGTGAAGTCTCATTTTCCGCATATATAATAGGGCATTTTGTGGGTCATGTGTCCCAAAGTGTGGTGTCTGAAGCACTGCACACTCATCAGCTGACAGAATCCTGGCTGAGGCAGGAAGCTGTACTCCAGCCTCTCCAGGAAACCCCAGGTGTATGGAGTTTGGAGAATGCTGTGCTGTCAAGTAGCTCGAGGCCCTTACAAACATAGTCGAGGTCACTGAACCCAGAAAAAGAGAGTATTGCTTTAGGTCACACAGAGAGCTGATGGCAGAACTACAGCACAACAAGCCTCTGCCAGCAAGGTGGTATGGATAGAATCACACTGCGATTGCGACGGCAAAGGCCTAAGGCCTTTACACAAATTACAGTAATTCACAACAACCCTGTAAGGTAGGGACAACAATTATTCTCATTGCACAGATGAGGACACTGAGAAAGAGAGGTTAAGTAGCTCGCATGAGGTCACACAACCGGTGAACTATTAACCTGGACACAGTATGTCTATCCGCTGCTCCTGCCCCTTTGTCCCCAGGAGTCTCCTACCTCCTGCCCTGCTCCTTGGACACCACACTCCATAACTTCCTGGAGACCCTCCAAAGCACCTCATGAATGTGTACAGGGAATCTCCCCCCTCTCTTGCATTATCACTTAATCCTCCCAGGATTACCCTGGGGCAGGATCAGCATCATTCCACCATCCTAATCCATAGGGAAAAAAACCACTGGAGTTTACCCAAAGTCACACCGCTAGAACTGGCGGAGGGGGTTTGAACCCACTCTGCAAAGTGCATGCTTGTAGTCTGCCCACCAGGACACCTCTGAGTGCGAGGATGAGAAATCCCACTTCTCGAGGAGACCGAGGCTAAGTGGGTGACCACACTAGAGTTTGAACCTGAGTCTTCTAGTTCCAAGGCCATCGCTCTTCCTTTAGCTCCACCACTGCCAAGAAAGAAAAGGGTCTGCTTGTTATTGGTCCCTAGGAGCCACAGGACAGCTCTTTGGGCAAAGTCAGCCCTTTCCCAGGCTGGCTTGTGCCAGGGAACAGCTGACACACACACAGCCCTGAGGAATACAAAGCTCCAGTCCCGGTGCCACCCCTGACCTGTGGGGCTGTGACTTATTCGCTGTGTGAGCCCTGAGGGTGGGAGAAGATAGCCTCTGAGGTCCTCATCTCCAGGCTCCGCCTGGGCCCTGCCTCAACAGAGATTTCCCAACTAAACAGGCCCTGGGGCTCAGGGCCATGGGTTGTGCAAAGGATCATGATAAAGCTTTTTCCAATTGTGGTTATTATGACCATTTTTGTCCACATCTCCTGAAGCACATGAGCCAGAGTTTCTCTGGGGTTCATATTTAGAGAGGGATTGCTAGGTTCTGGTGTGCATGCCTATCAACTTCACAGGAAAGCACCAGATTATCTTCCAAAGTGGCCAATCCATGTCACAGCTTCCACCAGCAGTAGGTGAGCATTCCCTTCCTTGACAAGCCTTGAAATTACCTGAATTCTTGTTATATACTTTGTTCTTACTGAATTTGTATAATTAAGAAGGAAAAAACAGAAGTGCTTTAACACTACTGTCCACGTGGGTATTTAGAAACTTGCCCTACATGCACCAAGTTGCAGGGCAGCCTGCAGGCCCTGGAGTGGGGGTGGGCACAGCCCACATGGCCCTCCCCCAGCCCAGCAGTACGCAGGGGCCTCGGGCCAATTGGAGATTGCCTGCGACAGTCTGCAGGAATTTGGGGTGGGGAAAGAGCCCACGGTGTCTGCCACCTCCTAACAGCCTGTCTAGACAACCCTGGCCCCACGGGGCTTCACCACACATGGTGAAACCCCACAGAGACCGGCCCCCTCCCTTCTTGCAAAAGAGGCTTGTTGGCGACAGTGCTTCATCACCAGAAACCTTTTCTCCAATTCAAAACAGGAATGCACCGCATGAGTCACCCACTCTCGTGGCCCATGGATCACCCACTCATCAGGCCCCTTTTTGTTTGGATGAGAAAACAGAGGCTGACTCTGGAGCCAGGGACCTTTCCAGTGTGGGCTGAATGAATCCCCATGCCCAGGTGATAAGGAGACCAGGCTGGTCAGAGCGCTGCTAGGGTGAGCTAAGATGCAGCAGTTCAGTTCAGTTCAGTCACTCAGTCGTATCCGACTCTACGACCCTGTGGACTGCAGCACGCCAGGCTTCCCTGTCCATCATGAACTCCCAGAGCTTGCTCAAACTCATGTCCATTGAGTCAGTGAAGCCATCCAACCATCTCATCCTCTGTCATCCCCTTCTCCTCCCGCCTTCAATCATTTCCAGCATCAGGGTTTTTTCAAACAAGTCAGTTCTTCACATCAGGTGGCCAAAGTATTGGAGTTTCAACTTCAACGTCAGTCCTTCCAATGAATATTCGGAACTGATTTTCTTTAGGATGGACTGGTTGGATCTCCTTGCAGTCCAAGGGGCTCTCAAGAGTCTCCTCCAACACCGCAGTTCAAGATGCAGCAGGCTGGCCATTAAAGGTGCCAGAGAGGAGTCAGGCTGCTTGGGTTTGAATCGCAGATCTGCCCCATAACAGCTGTGTGACCTTGGGCAAGGTAAGAGTACCAGCCTCATTAGGTTATTGAATCATCTGGATTAAATGAGTTACAACTCATGAAGTCCTTAGATCAGTGACTGGCACATAGTACTCAATAAATAAATAACTGTCCAAATGTGATGACAAAAGGCAGTTTCTTTAGGTGGGAGGAGGTGCCATATGAAGCCTCAACTCCACCCTCCACGTAGGGGGATAATCTACTCTTGCTCCTTCAGAAATAACAATAACTATATATCAAGTCTTCCCAAGCAGCCAGCTCTCCACCCAGCACTCTCTGAAGTAAATACCATGATCCCTCTGGAAACCCAGAGGCTCAGAGAGATTTAGCCATTTGCCCAAAGTCACACAGCTTTATAAAAGGCTCAGGTGGGGCTCAAACCCAGGTCTGGCTGACTCCAGAACCCATGCACAGAAACCCTAGCACTGTCCCGACTAGTCTGTGAGCAAAATCTACCTCTGGTTGTACTCGTCTAGTAGGAAAAGTCTTGGCATTTAGGAAGGGGGCCATTTGAAGCATGATGCCTCAGTAAGATAAAAACAGAGCCCCCCTTTCCCATCCCCATGCCCGCTCAGGGGCAAAAAATTTCAGACAGTGCTTCTCACCAGTGAGCATACCTTACTGTGGGCTGAGTGCCCCCGGGGCCTGGTCAGTCCTGGGCTGCCCCTGACTAGCACAGCTCATCGGTTCTTTGAGGAAGAAGCCGCCTCACTCCTGCACATCCCTGAGAGTGCACATTCCAGCCACAGGCCTGGGTGCCCTCCTCTGAGGTCCTCCTCTGACCCAAGCCAGGCTCCGAGGGAGATGGAAAACACACTGGACGCTGCAAGCTTGGCAGGGACACTGCTCGGCTGCCTCTAGCTCCTGCCCCTACCTTGCTCCTCCTTCAGGGAAACAGATCAGGTTGAAGTGTTCAAAGGCAGGCTGCCGCCTTGGGAGGCCGTCCATAGTGGCCATGACACCACCCTGGCAGGGCTGCTGGGCTCCAAGGTCACTGGTCAGTCTGCCCAGAGCCTGCCGGACCTCAGGCATGTGACCCAACAACTCCATTGTGTCTGAGGGCATCTGATGAAATAAGCTGAACAAGATGGGGAGAAAGGGAAAGAAACAGGCTAAGACGCTGGCCCTGGCTCTACAGCCAACACAGAAGTTAGTCCATCCCTCTGGGCCCTGTAGGGTGAGATGCTCCATGATTTGGGATGGAAGTAGGACAGCTCCCGTCACCCCTTGTATGACAGTGGACACTCAGACTCTCAGGGAAGAAAAACCTGGGGTAGGGGTGGTCAGAGTAGCAGGGGCACACTTTGGACAGACAGAGGTGAGAGAAGACGGCACCCCAGGGGGGTTCTGCCTGCAAAGGTGGGGAGGCAGGACTAGAAAAACATTTTCAGAAGAACAGCAAACAAGTGGTTTGCTGTTGGTTCCACTTGGCTGGAACCAAGAGTGGGTCAAGACCCTGTATGATTTGAGGCTGGCTAAGTGGTGAAGATCTGGTCATGAAGTGGCTTTGATCACCAGAAACCACAGCTCCAGAAGATGGAAGAAGTGTTCCTGGGAGGGAGATTTGTACCCTCCCCCAAAATACCATCAGACCAAGAGCCCCAGGGGAGGAGAGAGACCTGGGAATTTGGGCACTGTTGACTCTGAGAATTCAAATATGAGACTGGGGGGTTAGGAAGCCCGAGGGCTGCAGTCATCATCTTTGAGATTTGAAGAGCTTTCTGGGGATCAGGAATTTGTTCTTTGCAGCCTGAAAACACAGGGCATGCAGCCCCAGAGAGGCAAGTATCTGCAGGATATTAGGAAGAAGTCTTCAACAGTCTGTCCACAGAGAGATGAGGTGATTGGGAAGCAGTGACCTTCCTGTCACCAGAGAGGTATGTGAGCTTAGCAGGGACACTCTAGAACTCAGCATTAGAGGAGGTTGGACCTCATGGCTTTTCCCACCAGCAGCCTGAGACTTCACATTACAGCCCTAATGGCCCTGGGACAGTCTTGTGGGGCTGAACCGCCCCTGCTGCTTGGATGTCAGATTCCCAGCTGGGCATGACATCAGTTCTGCCCTGACTTCACATAGGGGCCTCTAGGGACACCCCCCACCCTTTCCTCCCACTTCCTTCCACCCCTCTGCTGCCTTCTGCCCTTTTCAGAGAGCACTAGGCTTGACCAGACAGACCTGGAGCCTGGTTGTGAGATCAGGTCCCCAGGGAACAATCTGTCCAGCAGGAATGAGGCAGAGGGGGCCAGCATCCCTGGGGGCCCTGTTCACACGCCCCACAGAGACTGCATGGAAATTCCAGGAGGGTCACAGGGAAGATTCCAATTTAGAACAAAATGCTTTATTTTTGTCCCCTTTTCTTTCCTTTCCCCTTACTGGGGGGAGGGAGAGGCTGTCACAGGAGGCTGGGAGAGGAAAGCAAGCATCCTTGTTGGGCAGAATCACAGGAAGACCAGGGTGGAGAGATGGGGCTGCAGAGCAGAGAGGGAAGGGACCCAGATGGGCCTGGGGAGGTGGACTCCACATGGGAGAGGGCAACGGGGAGGGCAAAATCAAGGGGATAATGAGACCAGCAGGCATTCCTGGACACTCAAGACCAGAGTTACTTCAGCTCTGGGTTCAAGCTGGGGTCAGAGAATCAGCCAAGTTTCCCAGAAGGACAGATGGTACCAGGATCAGTTCTTCTGAGACTATTGGACACTGGGGCCTGGTCTTAAGGGACTGTAAAGCTACAGAGTACTACTAAATCCATCTCATTCACCCTGGTGATCCTGGGAGATGCTTAGTAAACACTCCTCGTGTTGAATCCTAAACTCATAGCATAAAAGTCCTATTAGAGCCAACAGGGACCCTTAAGTGCATCAAAACCATCTCCTCGTGTTACAGATGCAGGACCTGAGGTCCACGATGGAAGGAGACTTGCCTAAGGTCAGACTGCCAGAGAGGCCACCCAGCCCTATGCATCTTTCTTTGCCTCTTCCCTGCCTTCTAGCCAGAGATGGAGGCTATGGTATGGTCTCCCCACCAAGGAGGGAGACAAAGAAAAGGCAGGTGCCCTGCCAGGATATAACTGTCTCCAGGAGGTAGTCAGAGGATAGTGTCACAGCTTCAGTCCTGGGAGCTCTGCCCAGGAGGGTGCTTTCCCTGGCCAGACACGGTCCTCAGAATTGTCAGCTGCTGCAGATAGGGAACTCCTACAGATGAGAGAGCCCAAGGCTGGAGGGGAAGCCCTAGGTTCTGTTTCTGGCTCTGCCCTAACTCACCACATGACCTTGAATATGACCTGAGGTAGGGTCTTCTCTGACCTCAATGTGCCTGGTGAGGGGCTGGACCCAACCAGCTTGGATGGTCAGAGATTTCATCCATGACCTGCCTCAGTCTCCTGAGTGCCTCCCCGCTCTCTCAAGCCATCTTAGCTTTTGCTTTGGTACAGAAGTAGGCCAGGAACAGCAGAAAAAAACAGTAGCCTGCAGATCCCCCTCTGCTGGGAGCAGCATCCTCTATGCCCTAGCTTTGCTTTCCAGCCTTGGAATTCCCAGAGAAGCAAAAAACTGGGAAGGCTTTTATGATCAATCCAGTGAGAGATCTGAGACCAGAGAGCTTCCGCAGACTACGCAAAGTCACACAGCAAGTCACGTGGCAGTGGGCCTTAGGTCTCCTGACACTCAGACCAGCGCTTTCACTGACCACACTGCCTTCCAGGATGACAGGCACACGAGCCAATCTCATGTGGACCTAGGCACTGACCCACTCGACACTTAACACTCCCCACACAGGGAGCCCACGCTCTTCCGCCCTTCTCTGAGACTTGGTTTCTTCTTCTATCCAAAGGGGAGATGGAGTGGAACAGATGTCTCTAGGAACCCTTGCACTCCAGGACCCCAGGGTGGCCTCCTCAGCTCTTTCTTCACAGAGGGTGGGGCTACCCAGGCCAGGAAACCCCACCAGATCACAACCTCCATCCAGCCGGGTCCCACCCCAGACCCCAGGACTGGGTTTCATCCAGATCTACAGGCTCCAGCCCAGCTCCCTCGGAGGATCTGGATTTTTCTTACCATAAAAGGGCAAGCGTGCCTCTCTGGGTCCCCACTGCCAGCCCCACTGGGGGAAAGGCGGAACTATTTTTAGAAAACTCTAGGGTTTGCTCCTGAACTCAAGATGGAGCCTGTCTGAGCCTGCATCCAGGGAGCCCTCTCCCATCTCCCTTGCCCACCTGCCCTCTGTCTTCCTCCCTCTTCACCCATTGCTGTCTCTTCCCTCCCTCCCCCTCTCTCTGTCTTGCTCTCACTCTCACTCCATCAATCTCTCTTCCTTTTTTCTCTCCCTCTCCTCCTCTCTTCCTTCCCCCTCACTTCTCCCTTCTCCCCAGATCTCCTCTCAGTCAGCTCCCCTTCCCCCTCCCCCTCATCCCTCCGGCAGATCTTGTTTTTGGTGGTTGGAGAAAGTAACACATCTGCACCCCCCCACACCCTTCTTAAACACTATTTACAACATAAATTCCAAACATCCGCCATCTGGTTCTAGAAAGGGCCAAAAGATATTTAGAAAAGGAAGTCATGATTATTCCATCTTCAAAGCCAAAGGAACATAAAGGCCCCCCTCTCCCCCACCTCCCTCCCAGGGCCCCTTTGTTAAAATCTGACAGATTAGGATTCTTCAGTGAGTGGAAGGGGTCAGTCCCAGCTGGGCCTCTGATGGGCTGCATCACTTTAAGCTTGTTGCTTCTCCTCTCCACACCTCAGTTTCCTCATCTGAACTGTGGGAACACGACTAGGGAGCCTCCAGCGCTAATGCTCTGAGACTTCATGTCCTAGTGCAGAAAATCCTGAGGCCCAGGTCCCTGGGGCCCACCTTGGGCTGAGCATGGGGTAAGATGGGGGCAAGGGGAATTCCAGCCTCTCCCCTTGCAGCCCTGTGCCTTTCAGCCCAAGGAGATCTATGCATTCCTTAATGGTGGGGGCGGGAGCGGAACCAAACCATCTCCCTTTTTGTGACCCCAGGAGGACTCTGGATGCCAGAGTCCAGTCCTTTCCCCACATCATAGTGAGGCCCACAATCACACAACATGCCTACAGGAGACCCGGTACCTAACCTGCTGCTCTTCCCTTCCAAAACCTTCCAGAAGAAACCAACCTTTGTATTCTCCAGAAAACATCACCCAGCCCAGCAAACTGGAACCCTGGAGGTCTCAGTTCTTTGCAAAGTAGACAGGAGAGAAAGGAGAACTAACTCCTTTATCATGGAATTTTCTTCAAATAGACCGCATACAAGGGAGAAATGCTGTGGGAAGTCCCCTGTTTCCAGAGACACACGTTGCCAGCGCTGACAGAGCCTTCACTTACACTGAAAATGTGCTCTCTGCTCACAGCCCCCTTTCCATAAGGATGCTTTCCATAACACACATTTGACGGAATGTCCTAAGACACTGACTCACTGACTCAGGCTGTCTCCATGAATAGTCTGGTCTTACAGGGGAGCTTGAAAAACACAAGCTAGCTGGCAACCCTGATTTTGACGCCTACTAACCATGTGACCTCAAGGGACTGCTATAACTCGTGAAAGCTTGTTTCCTCATCTACAAAACAGGACAAAAATGGTACCTGACTCATAAGCAATGGTGAGGATGAGAAAAGCCTGTGTAAAATAAAGCCCTTAGCAAGTGTGGAGCACATGGAAGACCCCCAGTGTGTCACCTGTAACACGTACAGGCCACTGTTACGATTACGGCATGTCCCAGTGCGGTAGGTGGGTGGTGGCTCTCACCACTGTCACTGTCCTGCCAGTCTGTTCACACTGGAAAGTCAGGGTGACGGGGAGTCTCGGGGACCCTGGTCTCTTCCCCCAGCCTCCCAGAGCCCAAGCTACTCAAGGCTGGGCTTGGGATTGTAGGCCGTGGGGCTGGGCTCCTTTCCTTCCCTGTCTTCCCTTTCTCCTGCTTCATCTTGTGTTAGCCTCAGACTGCATTCCCAGGCCTTGCTCAAAAGTCCCAGGCAGCAACCTTCCCTGGGGAGGAAGTGGGGAGCGTGTGAGGCTGGTGAACTCAGCTGGGCTGTCAAGGGGGTGGGAGGGTGCTCTGGGAACACAGGCCCAGAGAAGCTGCACGGTGGAGGGGACATGGGAAGGGGCCCTACACGGTAGCTCCCACCCCAGCTTCCACATCTTCTCTAGATGCCACGTTGGACCTTTGCCCTCATCCTTCCTGCTTCTCTTGCTCCCGTGCCTGTGTCTCACTGTGGGCTCATAATGGAAGCTGCCGCTGCTCATTGTGGCTTACAATGTGCCAGCAACTGCACTTGCACTTGACATCCACCTCATTTGACCTTCACAAACAAGCCAAAGTCCAGAGATGCAAAGCCACCAGCTCGAGATCACACAGCTAGAAAGTGCTATGGGTGAGAATTCAAACAGAGGTCTGCCGGGCTCCAGGGCTAGCGTCTTCTCAATTCTCCCCAGACATATGCCGGAAACCCTAGGGCCCTGGAACCCAAGGAGAACACAGGCCAGAGGACTTGTACCTGGGTGAGGGAGCCGAGGAAGGGGAGCTGTGGGTAAGGAAGCCCCTCAGAGAAGACTGGCGTGGGGTGGTGGGGGTGTACTCACATGGGGCCCCGACCTCAGCCGTCTCCCAGGATAGTGCCATCTGGCTTGCAGATGTGGCCTGTTCCCAGCCCCTCGGACTTCTTGGAAATGAGCAAGACCAGGAGAGGGCACAGGGCCTTTTGCAACATCTATGACGACGTGAGCTCTGTCTTGTGGTCATCCAGCCGACTGTGGCCCAAGCTCAGGGAAGAGCTGGGTTGAGAGTGAACAGCCCAGGGGTCAAGCTGACCTCTGATACTCACCAGGCATTGACCTGAGTACACTGCAGAGCCTCTTGGAACCTCAATAAGCAAGGAAGTCACTCCTACCTCTGGCAGGGGTTTTGAGCATTTCCAAAGCTATGGGGGGAGCATTTTGCAGGCTGCAAGCCTTGTGCAGCTGGAAGTGGTCACAGGTGGCCCCAGGGCTGTCCCTTCAGTCTTGGCTACTGCGTTAACGACAAATTTCCATCTACTCCTAAATGGCTCCTTATCCCTGGGTGAGTCTAGAGGTGGGGGCATTGGTCACCGGGGCCTCTCGGAAATTTCCTTCCAAACCCACACTTCTGCAAATGGGGTCTTGGTGCACTGAAAAGGATAGGCAGCCCCTCTTGCTCTTGGAGCCTAGAGCTCCTCAGAAGACCCCCTTTGAAAGCCGGGCAAGCATTGCAGAGAATGGCAGCCTAGGGGTGGAAGGCGGAGAAGGCAATGGCACCCCACTCCAGTACTCTTGCCTGGAAAATCCCACGGATGGAGGAGCCTGGTGGGCTGCAGTCCATGGGGTCGCTAAGAGTCAGACACGACTGAGCGACTTCACTTTCACTTTTCACTTTCATGCATTGGAGAAGGAAACGGCAGCCCACTCCAGTGTTGTTGCCTGGAGAATCGCAGGGACGGCGGAGCCTGGTGGGCTGCCGTCTTTGGGGTTGCACAGAGTCGGACACAACTGAAGCGACTTAGCAGCAGCAGCAGGGACAGAAGGACAGACGCCTTGAGGCCTGGAATATCCCAGCAGACTCAGCCTGAGGCATCTAAGGACCCAGCAGCAGCACAGGCTCATCCTCAATCCCTCGGAGCCCAGCAGCCTGGTCAGGACCCACAGGCAACCCAACATTCTCTGATGGGGGCAACCTTGTTCCTTTCAGGCAAGGGCACTGGCTGGTGGGAACCACCCCTTTTCAACCCTCACACTGACAGAGAAGGGCCTCCTGAGGACCCGAGGAGGGCAGGCAGTGGGTTCCCAGGACACAGAACTGTGAGTGCCACCCCTCCCCACCCACTGGCACCCACATCCTCCCCTCTACACCACGCCGGCAATAAACTCCCCATCCCATCCTCAGAATGACCATGAAAGCAGGCCTCAGAATGGGAAGTGTTAACAAGGAAGGCCCTGTTGACTGACGGGCTGAGGACAAGTCAGGGCTGTTGGGTTGGGGTTGTAGGTGAAAAGAAATGGAACCAAGGAAGGGAAAATCCACCAGGAGCCAAGAATCCACCCCCATCCCATGCTCCCTACAAACCAACAAACACAGAGCCTGCATGCTACCAAAACCAAAGGACTTGAGGGAGCTGTAAGGATGGTGGTCATCTTCCCTGGAAAGGAGTAAACGGGGTCGGATTCTGAAAGCAGGTAGATGCTGGGCTTTCGGGTTGTCAGCCTCTGATAACAGAAGCAGCTCTCAGGGCTCTGAGAGGGTCAGGTGTGTGTGCGGACTCACAGTGCTTGGAACACTGTGAAGCTCTAGAAACCCACGCGGTTGTGTTCACCATCCATCATGTTCTTCCCACGCTTACAGCTGTTCGTGGAGCAGGCAGGGTTAGGGACCAGCTCCATAAGACAGGTGGAGAAACTGAGGCCCAGGGTGGGGAAGGGACTCCACTCAGATCTCACAAAGATGAAAAAAGAGGAAGACTTGGAAGTGAACAGAGGAAGCAAGACTCTGAGAAGGAGCTGATATGCCAAAGACACAGGGTGCCCCAGGCCTGGGTTATATAACACAGCACACCTGTTTACCTCTGCACACCGCACACGTGCGTGCAAACGTGCGCCCCAGCACAGCGCACACACCTGGCCCTCATTCACTAGCAAATGAACCTCGGAGACTGGGTCCAAACAAATTGGATTAGGAGGGCTGCAGGCGCCTCCTCCCCCATGCTGTCGGCTCCGACACTGAGCAGGCCTGCAGAGCAGCCAGCTGTGGTCTCTCCGCCATGCTGACAGGTCGGCCTCCTGGGTCCCCTCACCCCGCCCCCGGGCCCCGGGAAGGGGGCCTGGGTCCCAAAGAATGCCATGATGATGGATGGGCTGAGGGAGGTTCCAGGGCTAGCTCAAGAGCACACAGGATGTTCGTGCTTATGCGAGGCTCATTTCTGAGCTGTTTCCAGCAAACCAGCCCCACCTCCCTTCCCTCCCTCCCCTCCAGCAACCTCTCCCACGGTCACCCGGTCACTGCTGCCAGACCCCGAGCAGATCTACCCCCAAATCTCGGTCCACAGCTGGACTGAGCAAGAACCAGTCACTTAGGAGACAATGCCCTGGGGCTGAGACACAGGCACTTCAGAGGGGAGACGATATCTGTGAACTGAGAGGACGCCATCATAAAAGTGGCATCTCTATGCTTTCTCATCCGTTGTTTTATTTGATCCTCAGAATGTGCCAGGGAGTTAGGACATTGTGCCCATATTACAGATGTGACTACTGAGCTTCATTCATTGAGTGATCCCATAGCCCTCCTGTCCTGAGCCCTGAGTCTGCACCAGGCCCTATGTGTGGTGCTCCGGAATGACTTGCAGCCTCTGCCAGCGTGGCTTAATGGAACAGTCAACTTTTGGCCAGATCACTGAGCACTGGGACCCCCCCCGATCTTCCTGGGGAGCAGCTCCAGCAGAATCCCTTTTCCATATGGCATGTGTGAGCAGTTGAAATTATCACCAAGAGGAGCCTTAGCAATCAGCCCATTCAGAACACAGACCCTGAAGTTAGACATCCCTGAGTTCAAATCCTGCCTTGCTCTCCTTTTAACTGGATAGCTGTGGTCTTAGTCTTTTGAAGCCTGTTTTCCCACCTGTAAGATGGAAAATACAAAAGCTCCCACCTCATGAGACTGACTGTGAGGACTAATTCTTATTTCCCCTATGCTTATTCGACACAGGGGCCTGGAGAGTGAAAGGGCTCAGCCAGGGTCACACTGGGGGTTAAGTCATAACCAGGTGGATCCCTTCCCCCTGCCCCCCCGACCTGCTTCACCCTAAGCAGCCCAGAGCCACAATAGCTGGCCAGTTTGTGCAGGGCCCACAGGGACATGTCCTGGGTCCTGCCCTCCGTCTTGAGCCCTGCCCAGCCTCTGCAGCACCAGAGTCCCAGGTGACCAGTGGTGGCCCCCCGCCCACAGAGACGGCGGGGGGTGGGGGCACTTAGCGGCAGGCTCCCAGCCCAGAGCAGCCTGGCCATATAAGGGAAGGAGCCAGGAAGGTCTCCTCGCTCAGGCCTGGCGAGAAAATCCAGACAGCCACTGTTTATTTTCTCCTTCCCAGGCTCCCCAGAGCTTCCCGACAGAAGACACAGGCTGCCCCCCGGGGCCAAGCGACATTTCCTGAAGACAGTGGGGAACAGGGAAGAAAAAACAGTCCGTCCTCCGGGAGTAGGAGGATGTGGACAGCCAGCACCAGGTAAGATTCTGCCAGGTAAGACTGTGAGGCCACCTGTTCGATGGCCTCTTTTGATGGAATGGGAAACAGGGAGGCAGTGACAGGTGCTTGTGAGAAGGGATCACACCACTTGAGTCTCCCTAGTGGGACCCATCTCCTGACTGGGGACCCAGAGCAAGGAGAGGCCTCTTGTGGAGTAAGTGGAACAGGAGAGCTATAGACCCCCTTTTCAGTGGGGCCTCATTTGAAAGAGAAATGGGGTCAAGGCCAGCTCTGTCTGCCTCCCAGCAAGGATGCAAAACTCAAGGGAGGAGTTCCTGGAGCCAGAGAGCGGCAGAATGACATCTTTCCTGCACCTCTGCCCTCCTCCCAATCCAGCTGCACCACCTTCTTCTCCAGGAAGCCCTCCTAGCTCCCCCAGGGAGGAGGAACCTAAGCCTTCAGCAGTCCTCTCTGGGCTCTCTCTCAGGCCACTTGGGTCTGTGCCCTATTCAGCTCACCAAGGGCATTTATCCTTCCATCTCAGCCTGACTGCACTCCTCCAAGGTAAGGACCATATCAGATTCAGGCCTGTCCCCTCGGCATGTGGAAGACGCATTTGGTTTGCTAAATGGATGGATGAAATGGTTAGACCCTGTCCTCAACCCTGATAGACTGGTATAGTAGTCAGGGGAGGAAATGTTCAGCACGGAGGTTAAAAGTCATGATCCTGAGGTGGCTGTTCTGATAGGAACCCAAGCTGGGCTCCTAGCTCTGTGCCCTTAGAAAATCCCCTTCTCATGGAACCTTGAGATGCATGGGGATTAGCACAATGAAAACATTCAAAACATGATCGTTCTTTTTACCATCAGCGTCACTGTGGTCTTTCTAGAGACAAAGGAACAGAACCAGGCAACCTACAGCCACAGAGGATACGGAAGCAAATACCTTCCCCTGGTCAAAGGCCTCAACCTCTGGCCCTGTGTCAGAGTTTCCCACAGGAGCGTGGGACTGCCTCTCATCCATTTCCTGTCTCTGCACCCAGGAGAGCTGCTATCTTTGCGGCAATACTCTGAGCCCAACGGGGTGTGCTGGAAATAGCCACCAATTCCCCTAGTGCAAGCAGGGCTGTGACCCTGGAACCGTCTCCTCCCCTTCCTGGCTCGCCATGTGCAATGATAAGCCTCCCCTGACCACCGCACAGCTGTTCTGCAGATTAAACATGGAGGGGCGGTTTTTCAAATGGCAGGCACTCAGATGCCACCCCCCCCTTTTTTTCCCTTAGATGCCCCCTTTTTAACTTTTGCCATATCTGCAAACAATCATAAGATTTTAAATTTTAAGATGAGTCTTTTTTAATACCTAAAATAGGAAACTAAACACTGTCCATAATTAGGAGATAATAAAGATAAGAGAGCCAGTAAATATGCAGCGGTGCTCTTACTCTTTCCCCTTGAGCAATGGCTTGGAAGGTCCTGGACTTGAGGGAGATAAACAGGAGCCTGAAAAGTGTCAGAGACATGATAGCACCAAACCGAGGCTCTTTCCCCCTGGAAAACAGAAGGACTGGAAGCAAACTGACAGGGAACAGCCTGGGTCACTGTGTTTTCCAAAGTCTGTGCTCAGGCCACATATGCAGCAAAATTGTGAGAAGCCAAAAGTGGTCAGGTGAAAGAGCTTTGGAAAGAGTCCCGCACGGAGGAATGCAGGGGCTGGCCTATCAGCTGGCCTCCCAACAGCAAAGGCTCATTTCTGGGGGACGACCCTCCCTGCTTCTTACTGAAAACTCCACGTTGGCCAGGCCAGGCATCTCCTCTTGCAGAACTAGTGGGAGCAGTCCGAGAGTGGAGTAGAAAGACTGTGGGCTGTCCAGGACCCCCCAGGCTGGGTCCTGTTGTTGGAATCACTCCCCAGCCAAATGCAGTTTGGAAGAAGTTCCTACTCATACTAGAGGAAGGCAGTTCTTTGGGTGGGAATACCCCATAGAGGGGCTGACCTGCCCCAAGTGGCAGACCAAAGGAAAACACTCTGCAGTTTGGGGCCTGATGTCAGATTTCCATCCGAGGCATAAGAGACACTAATTTTTGAAGGATGTGAGTGCTTTCCTGCTCTCTCCCAGCCTTGAGAAAAGGCTGCCGGCCCCCTCCGCCCTTTAGACATCCCTGAAAGTACATGTCATCCAGCATTGAGGCCATCACAGTGGTATCAGCAGTGTAGGAGGGCTGCCCTGAGATCTTGGCGGGACAGGAGAAGGGGGTACAGGGCTCTGCCTGCTCACTCAGAGGTTCCCACCTAAGCAGGTCTTAAGAGGAAAATGAATGATCTACATGGCCATTCAGTCATCTACCAGCAGCACTCCCTGGGGTCCCTCACTATGTACAAAGGGCTTCACAAGGCCCAGGGATCCCCACCACAAACACACATGGGTGCTGTCCTCAGGGAACTGGAGTTCTACCCCAGTCAGACCCAGAGGCAAAGAGCTCTGACACTGGAGAGAATGTGGCTGAAGAACATGATTCATTCACTCGGACAACACATATTAAGTAAGCATCTACCATCACAATGCAATAAAGGATGAGAAAGAGGGCAGAGAAGACTTCCCTGGTGGTTCAGTAGTGGAGAATCTGCCCTGCAAAGCAGGGCACTCAGGTTCAATTCCTGCTCGGGGAACTAAGATCCCACATGCCACCGAACAGCTGAGCTCTCATGCCACAACCACGCACCGCATGAAGACTGCACGTGCCGAAACTAAGACCTAATGCAATCAAATAACTAAACTTTTAAAAAAGAGGGAAAGAGGGCAAAGGATGTGGACCAGGGAATTCTGATGTCTGAAAAAGTCAAAGAGGGCTTCACAGGAAAAGTGGCCATTTAAGTAGAGACTCATCCCACCAAGAAGAGATGGGCAGGGGAGTGAGAGGGAGTAACACGGTTCCTGGGGGCCCCAAGGTGGTGGGCACAGGACTCCCTGGAGGAGTGGAAAAAGAGGGCAAGGGCCCAAGAGGGACAGCCCAGCTGGGCTAGATAGCGCAGGCCTATAGCCTTTTGTAAGGGTTTTAGAATTCAGCCAGAAGGAGACCTTTGCCCATTTTAAACCCAGGAGAAATATGGGCACATTTGCATTTTGAGAAATCATTCTGAGAGGATGGCTGGGAAGGATGGGTGGGAAGTTGGCGGGAGCAGAAGCAAGGGAAGCCAGGTGGGAGGCTGAAGCAAATGTTTGATGATATAAAGTACCATGAATGTGCCATTTGGCTGGGATACACCAAGCATAAAGATGAGGTATGGAGTCAAAAAGGTAGACCATCACCCAGGGTGAGGGGTGGTGGGGCGGTAGAGGGTTCTTTGCGATGATGAAATGTTCAACTGTAGTGATGCTTGTGACACTCTGTGTTGTTGGATTCACGCTCAGTCGTGTCCAACTCTTTGTGACCCCATGGACTGTAGCCCGCCAGGCTCTCTTCCATCCATGGAATTTTCCAGGCAAGAATACCGGAGTGGTTTGCCATTTCTTCCTCTGGTGGATCTTCCCAACCCAGGGATGAAACCCTCATCTCCTGCATCTCCTGCACTGCAGGCAGATTCTTTCCCACTAAGCCATCAGGGAAACCCAACTCACCACTCTGTGACTGAACTAAAAAACCATTTCATTGTGTAATTTGAATAGGAGGATTATATCTCAATGAAACTGTTTAAAAAGAAAAGGAAGGGTGAAGCTTGGTCCCAGAGGGCTCAAATGCCAGGCTGAGGACAGGAAGCACACCCAGGGTAGCTGCAGCAGCCTCCAGGGCAGGAGCTGGAGGGAGGAGCCGAGGCCCCTCTAATGCCCCTTCTCCTGTCTAGGGTGGACTCCCTGTCTTCGGCCCCTGGTGCAGAGCGGTATGGCGTCCTGTCTCCCAGCCTGAGGTGCAGTGCTGCATCTCTGGTCAGTTGGGAGTCTGAGATGAAGCACTGTAGCTCGGGAAGGGAGAAGTTGTTCTGCAGCCGTCGCCAGAAGTGGTAAGTGGTGTGGTGCCTGCAGGCACCAGGAAGGACGGGAGTGTTTCCATTCTCCAGAATGTCCGCTGAGGAAGCACTGGACTTGAGTCCCATCTGTGTCACTATCTGCTTCATGATTCTGGGCAAGTCCTGACTCCTCTGTGCACCGCAGTTTGTTCATCTGTAATATGAGATTTTGGAGCATTCAGTGGTGGCCATTACCCAGTACCCTGACTCTGCTTTCTCCTGAGCCCATGGCAGACATGGCTAATCAGTCAAGGTATCCTTTCTTAAAGCATTCAGATGCGGCTTCAGAATCCTTCTTAATGCTAAGTCCTAGAGAGCTGCTATTGATCCAAAGCTGAAACACTTCATCATTTGTGAACTGGTCAATTCCTAAAAAATCTTTCAGACTAAAGACAAGGTCCTGGGCTCTGAGTCCAGCTCTTTACTCTTTGAGGTGTTGCCTAAACTAATCCAAGCATCTCCCAAATATCTGATCCCTTTCAGGGGCTTCAGACTAGTCAGAAATAGCAGAGGAAAACCACTGGGCTAAGCACAATTTTATTTAACCTCCCTACAAGCTTGGGAGGTGGATTTTATTGACCCATTTTCCAGATGAGAAAACAGAGGCTCAGGTAAGCAACTTGCCCAAGGTCACACATAAACTATGTTGAGCTGGGCTTGGAACCTAATCTGTCTGCCTTCAGATTCATGTTCTTACCCACTGCGTGTGACTTGGGAACCTGGGATTGGGGGAGCAGGAGGAGAACATAATAAATCCTATTCTAGTCTTGTCCTTACATCCTGGGTCACTTTTAGCAAAGACAGACTGAGACATTTTCCAGTAATCCTATAGACTTCCTTCCTCTTCTTCCCGCCTCCCACCATTGTATTTATCTCACCTTTCAAGTAGGTCCATTACCATCCCATTTTATAATTGGGGAAGACTGAGGTTAAGTGAGTTGCTGGAGGTCACCAGTAAGGAAGGTGCCAAACAGAGACTGGGAACCAGAACTGTCCAGGTGGTTTCGAGTAGAACCCTCCCTCTGGCTGGACGCTCAGGAATACACACAATCCATGGCAACTGAAGCGGGGGGTGGGGTGTTACCAGATGACTTCTGGTTGACAACATGGCCTCTGACTACAGGAAGGTACTTTCCAGGGCCACTGAAGTTCCAGTCACTACCCCCTCCCCTGAAGCAATCATCCACATCCCGCCAGACATGGTGGCCACACTGGCTTCTGCAGATGGGGCTGGATGCAGAAGAAAACCCCAGCTGTCCTTAGGGATATGGCAGGGCCTTGGTGCTGAAGGCCACTCTCTCACCTTGTCCTCACGGTCCAGTTTTCCCAGGAATCCCTTAGATGCTAAGATGGGGATTCCTGGAAATACTGTTCTTGAGGTCATGGTTTAACAGCTGGATTCGCCTCCTTCCCACCCCAAGTTGCCCCCGCGGGACTTGGGCTCAAGCACGGCATGAGGTCACGTGGAAGGCCATGCACTGGAGGTAAGAGGACTTGAGGACTGTGTTCTTGACCTTTAAATTGCTTTTCTTTCCATTTTGTCCATTTCGCAACATCCTGTGAGGCTGGAATGGGAACTTCACCTCTGTCCTACTCTTGGGAAATTTGTCCAGACACTCAGTTGAGCAGTGGTTGAACCAGGACACCATAAAGCTTGTGTCTCTTTCCACCTCCGCCAACCCCCATCTCACTTTCCAGCATGCCAAGCAGTGGTGCCGGTGGGGTCACAATATCAAATCCACATTAGTGATAAACAAATAAATATATGAGAATTTATTTTAAAAGTTCACCAAATCAGTTAACGTAAACAAAATCTGTAAGTTTTAGTTCGATTTGGAATACCACAGAAAAATTTTGTAATTTTTCATCAAGGTAGAGAAGACAAAAGAGCTCAGACTGCCCTCTTGTGGTGACGCCTGCCACAACCCTGGAGAACCCAGGAACACTGGGCTGTCCTACACACACACACACAGACTCCTTCTGAACCAGCTTAAGACCCATCCATCATTTCATTACCAATGATGTCTCCATCATTTACAGTTTAATTTAACTCACATTACCTGGCTTTGTCCTCAAAACTCCTGAAGGTCAGTGAGATGGTGAAGTTCAGAGAGGTGAAGTGACCAGCCCCTGGTCACCCAGATAGCATTAGGCAGAGCCAGGATCTGTTCCGAGTTCAGTGACTCGGCCAAAAGTAAAAACTACAAAAATAAAAACTAAAAGGGAGACATCTGAATAGATGCAGAAAATGCTGGCTGAATGCCAGAGACCTGATGTGGTCCGGGTGTAATACTAGAACTTTTCACAAAGTCTTCCTAGTGCTTTTTATGGAGTTTGTAGAGGCAAGAGGTGCCATGACCCCAGGATCCTTACTTTGGGGTCTAGTAGCCATGTTCCCAGGGACCAGGTGGCTCCCACTTATGTATCAGGCTGTCTCTCTTAACAGGCCATGCTGCAGACAATTTACAAAGTATCAGATTCCCGTTCCTCTCCTCCTCAGAGACTGGAGCTGGCCTGACCATGAAGAAACCTGATTTGCTCCAAATGATAATAATAGCTTCCACTTACTGAGTATTTGCAACTTACCAGGCACTGTGTTAAACACTTTCACAAGCGTTGTCCCATTCAATCTTCACACCAACTCAGTGAGATAGGTTCTATCACTTATTCCACTTTACAGGTGAGGCAGCCAAGACACAGACGTTAAAAGACTTGTCTAACATCACACAGCTGACAAGTTGTAAGACTGAGTCAAATCAAGTCTGGGTTTATACTTGTCACCTGCCCTTGCCCCCTCTCTCCCATTTGGCCTGGTCTGGCTGGTAGAGCTGTCTCCTGTGGCTTCCCCTGGGGCAGATGGTAAAACAAACCTTCAGTGAGACCCAAGTGGTCCCTCCTGTGTTCTGTGACTAATAATAAAGTGTGAGACTCTTGACTTGTGTCCTGTGTCTTTTGGGAACATGAGAGGAGGGGAGGGGAGGTGAAGGCAGCCTAACAGCCTGTATTAGTTCACTAGGGCATCCGTAACAAAGTGCGACAGCCTGGGCGGCTTAAGCAATAGAATGTTATTGTATCATAGCTGTAGACTCTGCAAGTCTAAGAGCAAGGTGTCGGTGGACTGGCTTCCTCCGAGGCCTCTCTATCTTGTAGACAGCTGTGTTCTCCCCATGTCTTCAGTCTGTGCATGTCAGTGTCTTAATCTCTTCAGACAAGGAAATCAGTCCTGTTGGATTAGGGCCCACCCTCAGGTCTCATTTAACATGAATTATTTCTTTAAAGATCTACCGCCAAGTATCGTCAGAGTCTAAGGTACTGGGAGTTAAGACGTTCATCATGAACACAGTGGGGGGACACAATCCAGCCCACAGCACAGCCCCAGTTGAGGTAACCCTAAGGTGACTTCACACTGCTGGACATTTCCAGGGGCCAGCTACACAGCAACCAGGACCCACATCAGAAGCTCCAGGAAGGTGCCAGGCTGTGTCTGAGAACACCCACCAAAGAGAGAGGGGAGGCAGAACGTCCCACAAGGTGAGGTCCCCTCGGGCAGGGGCCAAGGCGCAGGCTGAGGAGCCTGGCTGCGCAGCAGCCTCTCCCTTTCAGTCCCAAAAAGGTGTGACTGACCAAGTGGAGGAGGCGAGACAGACTCTGAAATCACACCTCACACGGTGCCAGGAATCAGAGTGAATACAATATCAGCTGCACCACAGGCATCATGCCCAACTGTGCGGACATTTTAAACACACTTCTCTACCTTTGGCACTGACCCTCCAAACTCCGATACATTCTGAGGGGGAAGAAAATCAACATGACTTCCTACCTGCTGATTCCCAGATGCCCAGGGCCTCCCCTCGATGCTCCTTTGAGGCCCAAAACAAGGCCTGCATGCCTGTGCCGCACTGCAGAGGAGCCCAAGGTCCCACAAGGCCCAGGGCAGCAGCTGGGGAGCCACAGGGACGAGGAAGAGGCAGGCCGGAGGGAGAGCTCCCCCGCCACCACCCAGCCGTCCACCACACTCCACGCCCCAACGACACACCCTGTTCTTGTTCAGCTTTGGAGCATCAGTCACTGGGGCCTCTCCAAACTCATGGGCCTGGTCCTGCTGAAGTCCTTCTAGAACGTTCCCTCACACCCCTGGGGAATTATCGCTAAGATGCAGCTTCCTGACTCCCACAGGCGGGTTCTGCTCCGTGGTTTGAGATTTCCCCGGAGTGGATGGAGGGGTGGGTGGGAGCAACAGCAAATGTCCAGCAAAGCTGTGTCCTCTCCATTTACCTCTGCCAGCCTTCTTGACTGGGCGTCCGTATGCGCCTGCTGCTGGGGACACAGCAGTGAACGAGACAACGAGAGAACTCCGCCTTGTGAGAAGGACTCGCTCTCTCATACACACACACACACACACACACACACACACACACACACACACACACACACAGGTGTGAGGTCTCGCGCTCCTCTTCCAGAATTTCAGCGTCGAGACCACTTCTGAACACAGCCATAACGTGTTAACACTCTCTCAAATACGTCCCTACATGCCCAGACAAGCCATGGGCCTCTGTCCTGTGGGAAGCAGGAATTGACACCCCCTGACACGTCTGGTGACAGATCTTCCAGCAGTGAGAACCGGCGCCTCCTTTTACTGACAGGGCAGCGGGGACCAGGTGCCTCCTGGGGGCGTGTCCAAGAAGGCGGCGTGACGCACGCAAGAAGGAGGCGGTGCCCTCTTGTGGCCCAACCTGGAAAGACAGGCTAACTTAGAAAGAAGGACTTTTTGTTGTTATTATCAATGACCATTATCTAACATATTTGCATAGGATTCTGCATCTCAAAAGGGGGTTTCCCAGGTGACGCTAGTGGTCAACAACCCGTCTACCAATGCAGGAGACAGAAGAGACGTGGGTTTCATCCCTGGGTGGGGAAGATCTCCCTAGAGGAGAGCATGGCAACCCCCTCCAATATTCTTGCCTGGAGAATCCCAGGGACAGAGGAGCCTGGTGGGCTACAGTCCATGCGGTCGTAAAGTGAGACACGGCTGAAGTGACTTAGCACATATGCACGCTGCATCTCAAAACAGTTCTCCTCTCATGATCTCACTTGATCCTTGTTTTAAGAAGGGCACTCCAAAATTGCTACAGGCTATGGTCTGAGGATGCTTTTTGGAGAAGGAAATGGCAACCCACTCCAGTATTCTTGCCTGGAGAATCCCATGGACAAAGGAGCCTGGTGGGCTACAGTCCATGGGGTCGCAAAGAGTTGGACACGAGCGACTAACACATGGTCCGAGGATGCAGACAAGGGAGGTGAAAAGGACTGCTCTGACTCTGAGGGATCCAGCCAGAAGCCGAGAGGAAGACAGTCTAGTCCAAGGAAGGTTGCATGCCTCCAGGAGTCCTACGGGCCTGACTGGCAGCCTGTGCAAGCTAATCTCCTTGCTGTGAAAGGAGAGTGGCCAGAAGAGGGGACTCAGGCCTGTCTGGGCATTTCAGACCTAGACAGCCCCACTCCAGGTCACGGAAGCAGGCAAAATGAAAATCAACCCGGCAGGAAGGGGATTGGTCTGAATTTGCTCCTTCTATGTAAAATATGGGGATGGCACCCAAGTGGCCTCACTTTGGGGACATCAAGAGCCATGTTGGTTGCACTCCAGTCTGTGGGAGCCTGGAAGAAATATAGCTATATTAATTTAGAAACTGTCCCCTTTGCCTTAATCCATATACCACTCTGAAATCCCAAAACTGTTTCCTTGGCCTGCTCATGCCACAATTTCTGACAGATGGGCATGCACATCAATTTGTACACCTCCAGTGACAAGGACCTCACCATCTTACCAGCCAGGCCTCGTCTTTGATCAGCAGGGATCGTTAGGAAGTCCTTCTCTTGGAGTAAAAGCTCTGTCATTTTCCCTAGCTCCTTTGCTGCCCACAGATGTGAGCTAAAAAAGATGCACAACTTGAGAGTTGTGAGTGAAGTTTTATTTGGGGCAAAATGAGGATGCAGCCTGGGAGGCAGCATCTCAGCTCTGAGAGACTGCTCCAAAGCGGCAGTGGGGGAAGGCCAATATACAGGGTCTTGGTGAGGGGGGAGTTCAATACCAAGAAATACTCATTTTACAATGAGTTTTTTTTGTTAGTCATAAGGATCTGATGTCACCATGAAGAGATTTAGTGCTTCTTTAAATGTGAGGAGATGCAAGGATTGAGATCATAAAATCTGTTTCAAGACCTGTCCCACCAGATTCCCTGGAGCACAGAGTGTCTCTCTCTACCCTCAACTCCCTCAGGGATTGTTGAAGGTCAATAGCTGTAGCAGCATGAGTTTAATTTCGGTAGAGGCAGATGGCAAATGCCTTTGTTGTTCAGTCCTTGGTGATGCTCTTGGTAAGTGCCAATTTGTAGTTGACACATGATGTACAAACAGTGGCTTTGGCTTCTTTCTTCTCCTCCAAGACAAACATGCCCAGGGTTCCCAGTGGGCCTCTGAGACTGAATTTAAGTTTGTTTCCATGCCTGCACAATCAAGACCCCTTCTTTGGGGTCCAGGACGTCCTTTGAGAGCCTAATAAAAACAATCAACCATCTCCAAGAAAATAGCAGTACTCACTACTTTAGGCCCTTTCTTTAATGCATGGCACAGTTTCCAGAAAGTGGTTGGCCTTTAGTACTAATTTATGTATTCAACAAATGTTTACAGAGAACCTACCACATGCCAAGCACTGTTTCTGGTGCCCAGGATGGAAGGGTGATTAAAACAAATCTCAGCTCCATGAATTTACAATCTGGAGCAGGAGAGAGACACAAACAAATCAGCCACCACATCTTTAATTTTCTATTGTGACAAATTCAAGGAAGAAAATGGACAGTGGTACAATGAGAAGTGGCAGGATTAGGAGAGCTGTTTTAAATTGGAAGGTGGGGGAGGGCCCTGGGGGCTGGGATGGGGCTGATATTTAAGTAGAGATCTGATGAGCAGAAGACACTGAGGTGGAAGGGGGTGGGGGTCAGGCAGGAACAAGGATGGGTGTCAAGACTCTGAGGTGAGGGACTTCTCTGATGGTCCAGTGGCTGAGACTTTGGGATCCCAATGTAGGGGGTCCAAGATTCGATTACTGGTCCAAGAACTAGAGTCCACACGCTGTAGCTAAGATCAAAGATCCTAGATCCTGTGTGCCACAACTAAGACCCAGCACCACTGAATTAATTAATTAGTTAATTAAAAAAAAAAAAGGCTCAGGCAGAAGGAGACCAGGAAGGCTACAGCCTAGAGTGAAGGAGGGTGTATAAGACGTGGCTGGGGAACACAGGGCCAGGCTGAGTGGATAGTCTGGGTCCCATCTAAGTGCAGTGAGTGATATAGTCAGGTATACATTTGAAAAGATCACTCAAACCAGGGAAGGGAATCAAAATGTATTCCCCTCTCATGTTTCCTTATATCTGCATAGAGAAATACTAGAAAAATACAAAAGAACTTAATAAAGAATGGTTACTTAGAAAAGCAAGACTTCTCATATTTACGTATTATGTTGTTTTGTTTTGACATTTGAATGATCTGAAAACTTTACCTGTGTTAGTTTCTTGTAGCTGCCATAACAAATTATGATAAACTAGGTGACTTAAAACAATAGAAATGTATTCTCTCATAGTTCTAGAGACCAGAAATCTATAATCAAGGTGTTGGCAAGGCCAGGTTCCCTCTTAAGATCCTAGGGGAGTTTGCTCTTGCTTCTTCCATTTTCTGGGGACTCGGAGCATTCCTTGGCTCATGGCTATGTCACTCTGCTCTGCTCTGCCTCCTTCTCTGTGGTCTGACAAATCTCCCCTGTTTGTCTCTTGTAAGAGCATTTATCATCGAATCAGGGCCCACCTGAATAATCCAGTATAATCTTTTTATCTCGAGATCCTTAACTTAATGACATCTGTAAAGATCCCTTTTCCAAATGAGGTCACATTCACAGATTGCAGGAATTACTGTGTGGAATTACCTTTTGGTGTGCCACCATTCAATCCATCACAATGCCTATCCGATAAGATCAAAGTAAACTTTAAAATGGGGCTCTAGCTCTGGGGTGGCAGAAGGACTGCACATTGACAGAGGAGGGAGGTGAAGGGAGGCAGGTATGTATGTGAGCAAGGGTCCACTGGACTCTGGAAGGATCGGAGGCAGGACAGAGTTCAGTTCAGTTCAGTCCCACAGTCTTGTCTGACTCTTTGGGACCCCATGGACTGCAGCAAGTCAGGCCTCCCTGTCCATCACCAACTCCCCGAGCTTACTCAAACTCATGTCCATCGAGTTGGTGTTGCAATCCAACCATCTCATCCCCTGTCATCCTCTTCTCCTGCCTTCAATCTTTCCCAGCATCAGGGTCTTGTCAAATGAGTCAGTTCTTTGCACCAGGTGGCCAAAGTATTGGAGTTTCAGCTTCAGCATCAGTCATTCCAATGAATATTCAGGGCTGATTTCCTTTAGGATGAACTGGTTGGATCTCCTTGCAGTCCAAGGGACTCTAAAGAGTCTTCAACACCACAGTTCAAAAGGATCAATTCTTTGGTGCTCAGCTTTCTTTATAGTCCAACTCTCAGATCCATACATGACTACTGGAAAAACCATAGCTTTGACTAAATGGACCTTTGTTGGAAAAGTAATGCCTCTGCTTTTTAATATGCTGTCTAGTTTGCTCATAACTTTTCTTCCAAGGAGCAAGCATCTTTTAATTTCATGGCTGCAGTCACCATCTGCTCTTACAAGAGACACACAGGGGAGATTTGTCAGACCATAGAGAAGGAGGCAGATTTTGGAGCCCCCCAAAATAAAGTCTGTCACTGTTTCCATTGTTTCCTCCTCTATTTGCCATGAAGTGATGGGACCAGATGGCATGATCTTAGTTTTCTGAATGTTGTTTTCACTCTCCTTAGTTTTCTTAGTTTTCACTCTCCTCTTTCACTTTCATCAAGAGGCTCTTTAGTTCTTCGCTTTCTGCCATAAGGTTGGTGTCATCTGCATATCTGAGGTTATTGATATTTCTCCTGACAATCTTGATTCCAGCTTGTGCTGCATCCAGCCTGGCATTTCTCATGATGTACTCCGCATATAAGGCAAATAAGCAGGGTGACAATATACAGCCTTGATGTACTCCTTTCCCAATTTGGAGCTAGTCTGTTGTTCCATGTCCAGTTCTAACTGTTGCTTCTTGACCTGCATATAGATTTCTTAGGAGGCAGGTCAGGTGATCTGGTATTCCTATCTCTTTCAGAATTTTCCACAGTGTGTTGGGATCCACACAGGCAAAGGCTTTGGAATAGTCAATAAAGCAGAAGTAGATGTTTTTCTGGAACTCTCTTGCTTTTTTGATCATCCAGCAGATGTTGGCAATTTGATCTCTGGGTCCTCTGCCTTTTCTAAATCCAGCTTGAACATCTGGTATTTCATGGTTCACGTACTGTTGAAGCCTGGCTTGGAGAATTTTGAGCATTACTTTACTAGCGTGTGAGATGAGTGCAATTGTGCAATAGTTTGAGCATTTTTTGGCATTGCCTTTCTTTGGGATTGGAATGAAAACTGACTTTTTCCAGTCCTGTGGCCACTGCTGAGTTTTCCAAATTTGCTGGCATATTGAGTGCAGCACTTTCACAGCATCATATTTCAGGATTTGAAACAGCTCAGCTGGAATTCCATTACTTCCACTAGCTTTGTTCCTAGTGATGCTTCCTTAGGCCCTCTTGACTTCACATTCCAGAATGTCTGGCTCTAGGTAAGTGATCACACCATCGTGATTATCTGGGTCTTGAAGATCTTTTTTGTATAGTTCTGTGTATTGTTGCCACCTCTTCTTAATATGTTCTCCTTCTATTAGGTCCATACCATTTCTGTCCTTTATTGTGCCCATCTTTGCATGAAATGTTCCCTTGGTATCTCTGATTTTCTTGAAGAGATCTCTAGTCTTTCCCATTTTATTGTTTTTCTCTATTTCTTTGCACTGATCACTGAGAAAGGCTTTCTTATCTCTCCTTGCTATTGCAGGATGGAGGGACCCTCATAAAGCATGCCCCCACCATTCCTGGGTCTGGCTTGAGCAAATCGGCAGATTTTGGTACCTTCCCTGAGTCTGGGAAGATAAGAAGACAAGGAGGCTCCAAGGAGGTGAGATTGGGAGGGAGAAGTTGTAGACATTTAAAGCAGAAGTTACCATGAAGGAAGCTGGATGTATGTGGAAAGGCCTGCAAAAACCTTCAAGGGATCAGAAGCCTCAGGTGGACAACAAGCCCAGGCTACAGAAAACCCATCACCTCCTTTGTTTGGAAAGCTCAACATCTGATGCAAGCCCACATCACAGCCACATCACAGAGGTAGCTGTGACTCAGCTTGGGAAATCTAGGTTTCTTCCATCCTACATTTATGCAACCAATGCTTTGACTCTAAATGCAAGACTTCTTGTCTTCAGTGTAAATTTCAGGATCCCTGTGACTAATCTTTCCACATAATTCTGCCTCCAAACCAAACAGGGCAGTATGCATGGTATGATCCTAATTTCCTAGGAGAGAAAATGACTCTCTTTAGGTGTGTCAACAGCAATAGTAATCTTCACTGAGGTATTATGCTGAGCACTGCATGCTTTATTTCATTTCATTCTCTCCATCACACTTTGAAGAAGGTGCTATCATTATTCTCACCTTACAGAGAAAGACAATGAAGCTCAGAGAGGTTAGATGCCTTTCCCATGGGCACCCAGCTGGTAACTGTTAGGACTGGGACTTGTACCCTGGCAGTCTTGGCTGTTGTGTCTATAATCGTTACTGCCTCTCCTCATTCATGCCCTCTTATGGATATAAATGCTCATACAAAGTTCAAGGAGATACCTACAGAGCTGTTAATAGTGACTGATTCTGAGAAGGGTATGAGAAGGACTACACAATCTCTAGTTCTGCCCTGCTTTGAATTATCTTCAAGGAAAATGACTTTGTATTAATATAGAAATTCCTATCTATTTATTTATCAAAAGAAAAATCTGGAAGAACATACACCAAAATGTCAACAGCATTTACAGCTGGGGAGCATGAACAGGAAACTACCTTTATTAGTTTGGTGTTGTTTGAACTTTATACAACAGGCATACACTGCTTTTGTAAGCAGAAAAAGGCAATTAAAGACGTTAAAAAGAGAAGGAAAGTGAAGAGGGGAGTGACTCAGCATCTCTTCTGGGATCCCCAGCAGCTCCCGACAGAGGCCCTGCCACCTTCACCAGCCCCTTTTTTACTTCTCCCTCCACCCCCTGTGCACATCCTAACCAGAAAAACCTGTGTCTGGGCAGCATCTGGCCTGCCTCTCCCTTCTCCCAGCCTCTAAACTAGGCCACTGACAATCCCAGTCCCACAAGGCAACACTATCCCCTCATCCTCCATTAGCAGTTTTGTAGTTTATGAAGTGCCTTCCCGTGCCAGCTTACAGATCATCTTCCCAGACACTGAAGTGTATATTCTCATGCCCATTGTACAAATGTGGAAGCTGAGGCCCAGCGTGGCTAAACTCATTGCCCAGAGTCACACAGAGTCTGGAATTGTGCCTGGACTGAGATTCCCAGGCCAGATCTCTCCAGTGCTGCATCAGTTCAAGCTCATGTCGGAAACTTGTTTCAGGACCTAAAATTGACCTGTTGGATCTTGTCGAGACCTCTGACAGAGGTGTTCCTGTTCGCTACAGAACCATTCCTCAGAGCCTTACCCTGCACTGCCGAGGCCCTGGGGCTGAGCCTGAAGAGAAGGCGGAATGGAAGAGCCTTTGGGCCCAGACGAAGGAGTGTGGGAAAAGGGAGTAGGAAGCCAATGTGCTTACAAGGCAGGAGCAGACAAACCCAACAGTCTAGGACAGCAGGTCACGGGCTTGGGTGGAATCCTGAATGTAACTTTGATCAAATCACTTAGTATCTCTCAGCCTCAGTTCTCTCATCTGGAAAATGAATATTATAATAGTATCACCTTGGGGAATTCCCTGGTAGTCCAGTGGTTAGGACTCTGTGCTGTCACTGTCAAAGGCCTGGGTTCAAATCCTGGTGGGGGAACTAAGATCCCACAAGCTGTGCAGCCAAAATATAAATAAGTAAAGAAAATAATACCATCATCTAAGAAAGTAGTTCTAAGGACAACGAGCAATTCTTGTAATGCATACAGCACAATGCCTGGACATAATACATGCTGACTAAAAGCTTCTTATTATTACTAACCCCAATCAGTTACGTTCCTTCCGGTGAACATTTACTGAGAGGCCACAACCGTGCCAGGCCCTCAACTAAGCACTGGGGACATAGAAATAAAGTGGACGCAGCTCCTGCTCACTTAGATCACAAAACATCAGGGGAAGCCAGCGCAAAAAGGAAACTAAACATTCCTATAGAGGGAAGGAATAATGGCTGGGGTGGCCTTAGGCAGGATTGGTGGAGCCTTGAAGGCCAAGCTAATCTATCTGAGAACTTCTCTTGTCTGCCTGGGACCCAGGGCAGGTTTCACAGCAGAAGAGTGGCTGACCCAGTCATCTCACTTAGAAATGAGATCTTAGACCCTACGGCCCCACAGGGCCCCTGGGCCATCATGGAGGCAGGCATAATGGGGGAAGGGACAAAACAGGAGGGAGGCCACAGAGGCCTATCCTTGAGGTGGGGACAATCTGGGTTCAAGTGACAGTGGCTGGTGGACTGGGTGAGGCTGCCCAGAGAGGTCAGGAAGGAGAGGTTCAGTCCTGGAGAAGGTGGACGGGGAGGAATCCATTTAGACTCCGGCAACAGCAGAGTGAATGGACCTATTTGGGGAGTGGGGCTGATCACTGGTTGGTGCCGCAGGTGGTTTTGCTTTCTTTCTTCTTCTCTGTGCTTCCCACTTTGCTGCACTGAGTAACTAGTAAAGAAGCGAGTGGGCTATCTCTGGGAGCCCAAGGCTGGGAACCAGGTGGCCCTGTCTCACTGGAGGGACACGCCCAGGGCAGCCCGTGAGAGCAAACGAGCCCTCCTGGGGAGCTCCTGGGTCTGGTGGGAGAGGCTTGGACACCTGGAGTGGCCATTGGCAACTCGGCCTCTCGGTGTTTCCCTCTACCCCGAGGGATAATGACTCCATAGCAGAGGCAGTGGGTGGGGTGGACGCGCCTAGGTTCCCCCTCCCCCAACACACACACACACATACCCTCAGGCTCCCGGGTGTGTCTGTGTCAGCATCATTGTGCACCCGGGCGTGGGCCGCCAGCTCAGCAAAGTCGCTGTAGGACTGGCCTGGGCGCCCGGAAGAGGCAGGCTGCGTTCTTCTCCTCACCGCCCACTTCCCCAGTCTGGCCCAGTTGCTCCAATTAGTAGGACAGCCCAGCCAGTGAGCTGAGAAAGGTTCATGCTGAGTAGGAAAGGGCAGGGACTCGCCCGCCTCCCCGTATCTATGAAGCTACGGGAGGGCAAGCCTTGGGCACTTGATAGTCTGCATTCTGTATGAGCAACCAGCTCACTGGGTTCCCCTACCTGGGCCTCAGTTTCCCCTTCGAGCAGCGAGCCAATGTATACATTCATTTTCTCTTCCTGGCATCCAGCGAGTGTCAGACCTGCAATAAGCATCGAAGAGACAATAAACTCGGATCCTAGGCCTTGGAAAGCGTCCCCCTAAACCCAGCGAAGAGGGTGGGGTGCGGTGCGAGGCCTGCTCCCCTCTGCGCCCGCCGGCGACGGACGCCCAGAAGAGGGCGGCAGAGAGCGGGATCCCAGCGCAAGGGAGCCTTGACCTCGTCAGTCCACGAAGGCGGAGGCCTGGGGATTTTCAGCCTCACTGCTGTCAGGAAAAACTTTCACAAGGGCCTCTGGCGCAGCGGCATTCTCTTGGATCTCGGCCCCGGGGCGGCCCACCCCTCATCACTCTCCTACCCCCGGAGGGGCAGAGCAGCCTTGGGGCTGGGGCGGGGTGGTGCAGGGGCGAGGTGGGGATGCCCAGCTGTGATCAGCATGCGGAAGGAGGCCACAAGGGCAGAGGAAGGGCGGGGGGCCGGGGGTGGGGATGGGGGCGGGGAAGCTGCCGGGACAATCTGTCGGGGAAGGGTCACAGGGTCGGATAGGGGGCTGGTTCTAGAAGCAGCTCACACCCAGCACTTTCTTTGTCTGTGAACCAATCCAGAAAACTAGGTTTTCTGATCACTCTGATGCTATGATGGGGGATGGACTTAACCCACACACACTCATACACTTCTGTTCTCCCATCAGCATGCTCTCAACACACTCACACTAACACGCATTTCCACCCAAATCGCACCCAACTGATACACACAAACACATTCATATCGCACCAACACACACATTTCATGATCACACTTACACACGTTCACACAAACACGCTTGCACACATGAATGCACATCCAGTTTCACCCAACTTTCTTCATACTCACACTTGTGTACACGCATAACTCACAAACATTCATACTCTCAAGCACATACAAGCACACACCCATTTTTTTCACCCAACTCTCACAAGTACTCACACACACAACTTGTACCCATATACACTCACACACACTCACACATTCACACACCTGAGGGCCTTTCTCAAGAAGAGCCAGTGGAGTCAGGGGGCTGTCTGCCAGCTCTGGTCCCTCATGTTGGGTTCCAGGGTTAATCCCAGCTCTCAGAAGACTGTGAGCCATTGCCTCCCACCCACTTTCAAAAGGGATTTGACATGATTTAGAAGGTTAAATCCTAAATAAAACAGGATAATGAAAAAGAAACACAAGAGGGTAGAAGCATTAAAAGCGTAACCCATATTTAAAAAATAAAACAATACAAAAATTAAAAAAAAAAAGTAGTGTGTATTGGATGGTGGATGCTATTCAAAAAATAATACAAAAATTAAAAAAAAAAAAAACCTGTGTATTGGATGGTGGATGCTATTTAAAAAATAAAACAATACAAAAATTTAAAAAAAAAAACAGTAGTGTGTGTTGGATGGTGGATGCTATTTAAAAAATAATACAAAAAAATTTTTTTTTGAAGCGTAACCCTTGTTTCTCCTGACCTGGGCCTTCTAACCTTGTAAGGACCCAGTGATCTGTGATTTCAGAGCCTCAGGACCAGCCTCAGGGTCTCATGACCATCCCTCTGCACTCGCCTTCCCATCCACCGCCAGTCAGCCTCTTGAGCTGAAACCTTCACCTTGGCCTCTCTCTCCCACCAGTTGAGTTCCCAGCCACAGAAAAGCAGAGTTCCTCTCCTCATCGTCCTAGAGTTTCAATTCTCAAGCTCCATTCATCTGACCCGTAGTCTTGACCTTTCCCACCACCATCTCTCAAAAAGGCCCTCATTCAAACACAACACCCAGTAACACATCCTGATATTTTGAAGTTGCTCAAGTGGGCATTTCAGTCAGCTATCGCTGTGTAGCAAACCGACTCAAAACTTAATGACTCAAAGTAGCAATCTGAGGGAGTCTCCTGGTGGTCCAGTGGTTAGGACTTGACAGTTACACAGCAGGGGGCACGGGTTTGATCCCTGGTCAGGGAACTAAGTTCCCGAATGTTTCGTGTCAAAAAAAAAAAGCAGCAATTTGTTCTTTCTTGTGATCCTTAGGTTTGGGTGGATTCATCTGGGCTCTACTTGGTCTCTATTTGGTGTTGGGACTACTCAGTCTACTGCATTCAATTCAGTTCAGTCGCTCAGTCATGTCCGACTCTTTACAACCCCATGGACTGCAGCACGCCAGACCTCTCTCCATCACCAACTCCCGGAGCTTGCTCAAACTCATATCCATTGAGTCAGTGATGCCATCCGACCATCTCATCCTCTGTCGTCCCCTTCTCTTCCCGCCTTCAATCTTTCCCAGCATCAGGGTCTTTTCCAATGAGTCAGTTCTTTGCATCAGGTGGCCAAAGTATCGGAGTTTCAGCTACTGCATTCAGCTGCATCCAACTGGACTGACTGCCTTCAGGCATGGCTAAATCCAGAGGCTCAAGTAATGTCATTAGGAATGTACCACACTTCCTGTCTCTGCTCTGCTTGCCTGGGGCTAAATGTCCAAGATGGCTCCCCTCACATGCTTAGTGTCTCCACTGTGGTGCCTAGAACATCTGGGGCTGCCTAGACCTGCTCTCTCACATGATCTCTCTAGCAGATTAGCCAGACTTCTTTATATAGCAGCTCAGGTTGTAAGAGAGCAAAAGCCAAAGCCACCAGTCCTCTTAAGACCTAAGCCTGGAACTATCACAGCATCCCTGAAATCACATTGTATGGGTCAAAGCAACTCATAAAACAAACCAAGATTCATGGTTTAAGAGGAGAAAAATCGATTTCACTACCCAATGGGAAGAGTGGCAGCCATGGATAGGGATGAGAGGAATCACTGGCAATCATTTTTCAGGCACTCTGCCACAGTTGGCGTGCTCATTAGCTCCCAACATATTTCCTATGAAAGAAACTGAGCAGCAGGTAAATCTAGCATCTTTGGCACCTTAGCATTCTTAATCACAAAACTTGTATCTCTACTTTCAGGCAGAACTGTAGTTTGGTTAGTATATAACTGAGGACTATTTCATTTGTGAGTGATGGGAATGAGTTCAAACTGGCTTAAACAAAAAAAAAAAAAAAGAGAGAGAGAGAGAGAGAGACTATATGGACTCATATACAGGGAAATTTACGGAAATACTGGGAAATTCAGGGATGGGCTGGCCTGGCCTCAGAGACTCAACTCACATCCTCAGGAATGTGTTGCTGCCATCTTCCGTGTTGCCTCATTCCCTTTTTCTCAAGCAAGCTCTTTCTACAAAGTGCAAAGATGGCCACCAGCAACTTCAGATTTGCGTCTTACAGCCTAACACCCCCAGTGGAAAGCATGTACTTCTCCCACTCTTCAATAATATCAGCAAAAGTCTCAAGGGTGTCATGTAAATATCCCAGAGTGAATCATAATCCAATTCAGGAAGCAATCACTGTGACTTCAATTAGCCGGGCCTGCACATCGTGCCCTCCCCGGAGGAGAAGAGGAGGTAGAACCAGCCTCAGCAGAACCACACGCACTGGAAGCTGCGGTGGGGAGTTGGAATGGGGTGTTCCCCGAATAAAAGCTGGTGACGCTACCAAAGGAAGGGGAGTCATCATGCTAAGCCAGCACACACAACAGAGGGCCACTATGTTATCTGATGTGTTACAGAGAAAGAAAATCATGTGAGCCCAGCTAGAGATAAGCATTCCCCTGATTCTAAATTCCAGACTGGATCCCTTCACAAGCAGTGAAATCCAGTGCTGTTTCCTGACATAGTGGACCGCAGCTTCACCCCCATTTTGGCACAGACCTGGAAACACCCTTCAAGTGTGTGTTTTGTAAATCGCCCACCTGTGAAAGCCAACAATGTGGAGCCATATACCAAGGTCACAGGTGTGGAAGCTCTGTATGAAGGTCACGTGATAAAAATCTCTGGAACCGACTAAGCCCCACAGCAATTGTTGCCATGAGCCTCTGAATTAAAACTGGCCAGTTTCCTGACCCAATATGAGGTAAAATACCCACCCTATTATCTACCCTATAGCATCCTAACCAGTCACCTGGTTAGGATGACCTTCTTCTGGATATCCTTATGCCACCATTCTGGTAGCAGTTTTCTCTGTCTTGAGACTATAAAAATTGGCTGCTAGCCTGCAAAAGGGTTCCGCTCTCCCTTGAGCCAGCACACTGTTCTAACAGCGTCTCCCACTCTAATAAAGTTTGTTCTCCTCTCATTCCGCCTCATCTCTGGAAATTCTTTTCCAACGTGCACAAGGACCACACACACTACAGAATGTCTCATTACCTCAAGGAAAGGCAACTCTGTAGGTTGCTGAGCTCTTGGGTCCCTGGAGAGAGGATCCACATATCAAGTCCGCACTCAGCGTGAAAAAGAGAGCGGCAGCTCCCTCTCGGATACAGCTTTTCTATGATCCTTCCTGCCTTCCCTTAGCAGTCTTAGCCCATCCTATTCCATTCAGATACGCACTTTGGGTCCAAAGTGGACCTTAGTTACAGTGATACAAGGTCAAGAATCACAAGCTTATGGGCTTTTGGAACTGAAGGATATCAGAAACATGCTGATTGCTCCTCAGCCTTGATTCCCTCCTTCTTCTAAAGGATTTATTAGCTACAGCCATGGCTACCTAAGGGGCTTCACCTTAGAGACACAGGTTTGATCCGTGGGTCAGGAAGATCCCCTGGAGAAGGGCATGGCAATTCACTCCAGTATTCTTGCCTGGAGAATCTCCATGGGCAGAGAAACCTGGTGGACTACAGTCCATAGGGTGGCAAAGAGTCAGACACGACTGAAGCGACTTAACGCTTCCGGGTGGCTCAGTGGTCTGCCTGCCAAAGCAGGAGACGCAAGAGACACCAGTCTGGAGGAGGAAATGGCAATCCACTCCAGTATTCTTGGAGTGGAAAATTCCATGGACAGAGGAGCCAGATGGGCTACAGTCCCTAGGGTGGCACAGTCGGCCATGACTGAGTACACATGCTTATGCTAATGGCTACCTAAAATAAAGACCACATTTCATTTCCCAGGCCCTTTGCCCCTAGGTATGCCGTGTGACTAAGTTCTGGCAGATAAGACGTGGCAGCTTTTGAGTCTTCCTTTGTTTTTCCTTCCTTGTCTGTTCACCTCTCTGTCTCTTCAGTCTTGCTTCCTGGAGTGTGGGTATGATGGCCACCTGTTTGTAACACTAGGATGAATGCTGCACCAGAGGGAAGGTGGATGTGAACTAGCTAGGAGAGCCACCACTGCCCTGGACTTCCCATCTTTATATTTTTTACTTTATACTTTTATGAGAGAAAGAAATAAGCATCCATATTGGGAAGCCATTGTTTTTAACTTGTTTCCTATAGTCGAATCAATTCCTAACTGATGGCATTATCTCTTCCAAATTTTCCATATCCTCCACCACCCCTCAAAAATACCATCTTTCCATCCAAGGCTTGAATCCATTCCTTAAAGGGTTAGGACAGCTCACACAATTACTACCTCTCAAAGTCATTTCATCTTTGGAATTGAATTGTTAGGAATGTGTTAGAAAATTCTTCCTCATCTTCATTCATTCAATCTGCATACAGCCAATTTTCTCCCTCAGGAGGGTCAACCAGAGTCCTGCTGACAGTGCTCACAGGGCCCAGAGCTTCTATGTCTGACTCCCTCCTTTCCTCACAGGATCTGCCTGTGTTCAGTGTATCCCTTATGCCACTTCCCAGAGCCCCATGAGAAAAGAGACCCAGTGTCCGCAGCTTCCCCGCACATGGGTGAGGCTTCAGGTTTGCAAGCAGCTTTTGACTCTGTGATGCAGTGTATTATATATCAATGAAGTTTGAGACATTTGGAATATGTGATAAGAATTCCTCCTATTTGCATAACAGCTTACGTACTTTCTCCCACATTCTCATTTTATTACTATTATTGGTACTACTATTAGTAATAATAATAATGTTCCCATTATTCTATAGAAATTTAAAGAAATATGTAAAATATAGCATGAAAGTGCAAAGTTAGGAACAAAGGAATAAAGAAAAACAGAAGAATGGATTACAAAATATAACCAGACAATAGCTATAAATCATATATACACAGGGCATAACTAGATACTTTGCTGCCATTTATTGAGTACTTATTCTTCATAAGGCCCTGGAATAAGCTATGTAATTAACTCCTCGTGAGTATCTTGCAAGTTAGATATTTTGGCTAATTTAAGATGATGACAATGAGCCTAGGGGAGGTTAAGCGTCCTTTCTAGGGTCCCAGGGGCTCTAATGGTGAAGTTAGCACCTTGGTCTGCATGTCCCCTACCGAGTCTTTCCTCCTCACTCCTTCAGACAGACGAGTCCTGCAGCCTGGAATGCTCTTTTCTGCCCCTTTCTTGATGACACGGGCACCATCTCTTCCCCTGCATCTCAGCTTCAATGTCACCTCCAGGACAAAGACTTCCCTGACCACCACCCGCCATCTCTCACCACTCTGATAGTTTATTCATATGGAGTCTTCTTCTCAACACACTTAAGTGTCTGGTCAATGCCTATCTCCGTCGCTGGTGCCGGGGATTGCATCTGTCTTGCTTGCTGCTGGTTTGTCGGCACCTAGAACGGAACGTGGCACATTCCGTGCTGAGATCTTGGTGAATGAATGGCAGCCTGGGCTCACAGCCCCCAAATCAGCCTCCCCAGGACTTTCCCCTGACTCCTGGGCCTGAAGGGGCCCTCAGAGCTTACCTAGTCCTACCCCTGCATAAGAGAAAGGGGAAACTGAGGCCGGAGAGGGCAAGGCACCTGTGAGGGCTCCACAGTGGTTAGACACACAGCTAGGGGAGAGCAGGGTCCTGGTTCCAGGGCAAGGACCAAAAACCAGTGGGTGGCCCCGACTGGCCCAGTTTTCTATTTGTGGAAGGATAAAGTGATGCGGGATAGTCCTGAAAAGTGGCTGGTGGGAAGTGCTGCTTAGAACCATGTGGCCGGCCTGGGGAGGAGGCCGAAAGTCCTGCTGTTCTGGCTGGGAAGGAATCCAGCAGGGGCCTTGCTGGGTTTCCTCTCAGCATGGGGGGAAGTAAACACATTCCTTGGCCACGCAGGCATCCCCCGGCTCCAACCACCCCACCAGCTGCCAAGGCCTTGGGTCCAGTGGTCTGTTGCCCTTTGGAGGAAAGGGCCCGGAGAAGGTGTGTGACTCACCAGGGTCAGAGAGGTGTGTGGTGACTGGTGCCCTGTGCCAAGCTGCCTCCTGCCCCAGGGCACAAAGATGAGAAGAACATCGTGTCCCTCTCCCCATCCTGCTCCTGCAGAAGCCCAGGGACAACTGGGCCAGCTCCCAGCCAGGACAGTGAGGAGGGCACTGGTGGCCGCTGACAAGTCAGGAATGGCTATAGAAGCATTGGATCCTGCCTCTTACTGTGCTTATGTACATGTGCTCAGTCGCCTCAGTCGTGTCTGACTTTGCAACCCCATGGGCTGTAACCAGCCAGGCTCCTCTGTCCATGGGATTCTCCAGGCAAGAATACTAGAGTGGGTTGCCATTCCTTTCTCCGAGGGATCTTCCCAACCCAGGGATCAAACCCACATCTCCTGGAGTTCCTGTAGAGCAGGCAGATTCTTTACCACTGAGCCAGAGGTAAAGAAAAAAGCCCCCTCTTACTCTACAGATGGGGAAACCAAGGCCTGGAAGGGCAGGGGCTCCAAGAGCTGCAGCAAGGTGGTAGCTAAGCCAAGACCAGAACCCAGGTCCCGTGGACAATGGAGTCATGTCATTAAAGCCAAGACTCTGGCTGCTACCTCTAGGTCCTCCTCCACCCCCCGCCCACCCCCCTTCTCCCTTCAGCTCTGTTAGATCCTTTTACACATGCTGATTCTTCTGCGCAGAATTTCCTCCTTGAACTTTCTGGACTGGGCAGACTCTTACCTGTACCTCAGCACCACTCCGTGCTTTCCCGGCACACAGACCAGCTGTCCTGGGGGCAGGGTGCGCCCTGCAGCAGCAGCAGCAGCAGCAGCTGTCCTCAGAAGCCAGTGCCAGGGCTGCAAGCACAGCAGCTGTGAAACCTGGTTCTTGGCAGCAACCAGCAATGATTCATAGGGAGTGGGAAGACAGGAAGGCTTGGGTGTCACCCTATGTAATAAGTCTGATGTCAGGAAAAAGAGCCTGGGGTCTGGATCGGGAGAACTGGCCCACTTCTCTCTCCAAGCTGTAGAATCTGGTGGAGGCTCTTCAATGCCCTGGAGAGGAATCACTGAGGCTCAGACTCCTGAGTCTGGGATTGGAACCACAGGGCAGCTATTAACCCTTCTGTCAGATCCAGTTGGTAGATAATAGCTCTGGATGCGGCACTGTGTTGAGGAGGATTCAGAGGAAGGAAATCTGATGGTTGTTGTTCAGTCACTCAGTTGTGTCTGACTTTTTGCCACCCCTTGGACTGCAGCACCCCAGGCTTCCCTATCTTTCACTATCTCCTGCAGTTTGCTCAAATTCATGTCCATTGATTCGGTGATGCCATCCAACTATCTCCTCTGATGGTAGACCTGTCATTTATTTGATACCCCTGCACTGAGATCTCTCTAAGGGCCCTTCCCTGATGAGCACACTGCTGTGATCCGAATCAGCAGCTGTCCAAGCTTTGGCAGGGCCCCAGCACAGGCAACAGGGCCTTTGGTCAACACACACATACACACACACACACACGAGATAGGGGCCCTTCCCAGACAAGCAGCTCTGGCTGTGGGCTCCAGCCCTCTCCCTTCTGTTGGCCCCAGATAAACATTCCTTCCAGCTTTGCCTCCTGAGCTGCTGCTGGCTTATTCATGCCAGATCAGCACAGCCCAGATCTCAGCAGAGTATCAGGCTAAGCTGCTTCCTGCCTGCTGCTGGGAAGGGCTGAGGGTCCTGGGCCTGGAAAGAGAAGGGAAGAGGGCTGGGAGGCTGAAGTCCAGTCCCTGGGCTGATAAGCAGCCTTGGACGTTGCCCTAAGAATTTCCTGTTGTTGCTTCCTTCTTCCTCGTAAGTGCAGCTCCAGTCTCTTCTCTAGCAACCTAGCATCTGGTCGCCATTGCAGACTCAGAGGTCTTTTGTAGGTCAGGGACCTGGGTTTGCCGTACGGCCCTGGGCTGGTGTGTGCCTTAGTTTTCTCATCTGTAGAATGGGGGAAATAATACTGAATGCATTCTGACAGATGATAGCTAAGGGATTGTACTGGGTTGAATAGTGTCCCCTTAAAATTTACATCCACGGGAAGCTGTGAATTTGACCTTACTTGAAAATAGAGTCCTGGCAGATGTGATCAAGAGGGCATAGTGCAGTAGGGTTGCCCTAAATCTATTGTGACTGCTGTCCTTATGGGGGATTTGGACGCAGAGACGAAACAAATGCCCACAGAAAGAAAGCTGTGTGAAGACGGAGCCGAGATTGGAGTCCTACGGCCACAAGCCAGAAGCTACCAGATTGGAAGAGGCGAGGAAGATTTCTCCCGGAAGGCTTTGGAAAGAGCATGGCCCACCTGATATCTGGATTTTGGACTTCTGGCCTTGGGAGTTGTGAAAAAACAAATTCCTGTTGTTTCAAGTCACCAGTTTGTGGTAATTTGTTATTGCAGCCCTACGAAATGCCTACAGGGATGTCTATATGCATGTATCTACTACACAGTGGTCACTCAGGAGAAGGACTCCCACCCCCACGTGGCTCCTGGTGATGTTAGTGCTTCTTCTTCCTAACCCTAACCCTAAACCCTATCCCTAACCCTGAATGCCTCCCTCTCCTTGAGCATGGGCTCTGCCAGCCAGGCTGGGTGGAAGGGCAGAGCAGTACTAGACATATGGGCACGATATCAGCCTCACCAGGGCTGGCTGAGACCAGGCCCAGAAAAGACCAGTTTCCCCACAGCATGGAGGTCAGAAGTGGGCAGGAGTCCCCAGCAGCCACTGAATTCTAAACTCTATGCTCCGTGGGGGCAGGAGCCAAATCCACTTGGTACCCTCAGCACCCGGCACAGGGCCTAACACTAAATAGCCCTACTGTGTGCCCATCCTACTTTAATCCCTCACAGGATCCCTGTCAGGGGCCCTCACTGCCCCCCTTTTACAGCTGAGAAAACTGAGGCACCGGTAGTTTACGTGAATTAGCCAAAGTTTATTGTTGGTAAGTGGTATATCCAGGGAATCTGGCTGGTAAGCCCAGCCTCTTATCTGCTCATCTTCAATATTTATTGAAATAATGAAAGGCTAGAGCCAGGCTGCCAGAGAAGGCAATGGCACCCCACTCCAGTACTCTTGCCTGGAAAATCCCATGAATGAAGGAGCCTAGATGGCTGCAGTCCATGGGGTCGCTGAGGGTCGGACACTACTGAGTGACTTCACTTCACTTTTCCCTTTCACGCATTGGATAAGGAAATGGCACCCCACTCCAGTGTTCTTGCCTGGAGAATCCCAGGGACGGGGGAGCCTGGTGGGCTGCCGTCTATGGGGTCGCAGAGTCGGACACAACTGAAGTGACTTAGCAGCTTAGCAGCAGAGCCAGGCTGCAGCCTCTGATGAGTTCGCACATGTTCTCTTAAGGCCCAATTCCCCACCCACAAGAGAGATTTACTAGACCCTGGGAGTGAGAGGTGGTGCACAGAGAGTGTGCTCTGCCCACAGTGGCCCAGGAATGAGTCTGGCACGAGTTCTAATGGAAGTTGGCTGTCACTTTAATCAACCCACCCATGATCTGCCCTCTGGAGCCCACCCTGACAAGCCATCCTTCTCAGAAAGAAAAACCCCTTTGGTCAGAAACAGATTCAGTGGGTTGGAGGGACCTGATTGTTTTCTTTCTTGCTTGCTGTGCTGGGTCTTGGTTGCTGCGCATGGGTTTTCTCTGGTTGTGTCAAGCAGGGACTGCTCTTCACTGCGGTGCACAGGCTCATGGTGGTGTCTTCTCTTGTGCAGCACAGGCTTTAGGTGCACAGGCTCCAGTAGTTGCGGTTTGCAGGCTCTAGCGCACAGACTCAATAGTTGTGGTGCACAGGCTTAGTTGCTCCGTGGCATGTGGGATCTTCCCGCACCCAGGATTAGCAGGCAGATTTTTATCCACTGGCCCACCAGGGAAGCCCTATAGGGCCCTGATTATTGATAAACCAGCAAGCATGGCTTTTGCCCTCCCACACCCTCACCCATGGTTACTGCCATAACTGGTGTGTCAGCTGCAGGAATTGGGAGGTTGTCACTCTAGGGTATATCACTAACCTCACGCAGCTTCTCTCTTTGCACTTCTGTCTGTTGATCAGCTTTGGGTCTTGCAGTCAACTGTTACTTTGTCTTCAATTCCTGTTCCCCAAAAAGAATGGTGCAGTTAATTTCCTACCATTCCTACCAAGCTACCTCAAAGGCTGGTGAATCAGACTGTAGACTGGGTCCCCACCCACGGTCCAGTCAGCTGCAACCAGGGAGGTGGGGGGAGGCATCACGTGACACCAACATGACTGCTGCTGAAGGAGACTGTGGGAGTGGCAGGCAGGCTGAGGCTGGCTTGGACAATGTGCTACCAGATGGTTGTGCCCACAATTGTCTCCTTCATGCCTTGGCTTCCTTATTAACGGTTGAACCCAGCTCCCTCTCACTAGCTGCCCCCAACCCCAGGAAGGACCCCTGAACTGACCCACAGAGCCAGGATGTTAATCTGGGGCAAACCCACCACGCTTTCTTTTCCCACCATGGCAGGTGATACCAGTGGATTGCGGGTATCTATTCACTGAGCTGAGCGCTGAATCAGACTCAGAATCAACAGTTTTCTCCAGGAAGCCATTGCCAAGCGATTCTAGCTGACATGAAAGAACTAGATAGGATGGGAAGATCTCTAGAGTTGCTTTGGGCACTGGCACGGCTTGTGTCTGAGTCAGCGCTCCCACCTAAGCAGAACACCCAGCCTGGGAGGGGCCTGAAACCAGTGGTCAGGGCGCCCCAGGGGAGGGAGTCTAATTACTGATAACTCTTAGGATATTGGCATCAGTCCGGCTCGTGAGGGGCTGTCCAGATCAAGGAAAAGGCTGAGGGTGAGACGCTGACTCACTGGCTCTGAGTTTGAAGTTCTTCATCACTTGCTCTCATTTTGTCTCTGTCTCTCTGTGAGTCAAACAGGCAACATCCCCCACATCAACAGGTGCTCCTCAGCCAGCTTAGGGAGACCTGCCCAGGCCTTTGAGAAGATGCCAAAGCATTCACCAGGCAGGGGTGCGGTGGGCGGAGGGAGCTGCCCAAAGGCACAGGGACTGTCTGAGGAGGCACCCACTCCCTGTCTGGGGATGCTTTGGGAAATATCAGGACTTCCCAGAGCCTCAATATATTCATGTGGTCTGGGCATGAATAAGAGCAGGAAGGGTACGCAGGGCTTCCTCAAATTACTGGACTTATTTTGACAGCCGGACTACATGGGACTTAAATAAAAGAAATTCACCTACCTGTGGAAGAATGCAGATAACAGAAAGAGGGAAGAGGACTGGATAGAAGGAGAATGGGTCACGTTTAAAATGATCCTGCATGAAGAGCTAAGCCAGAGTGCTAATTTGCAGAACACCCAGCCTGGGTGGGGCCTGAAACCAGTGGTCAGGGCGCCCCAGGGGAGAGAGTCTAATTACTGATAATTTTTCCACACAAGCTAATTTTTCCTCGGCTCCTGCTAATTTTTCCACACAAGAGCCCAGTCCCAATGTTGCCAGAGTTTCCAATTTTTCAACAGAAGACAAAAATCCAGATTCCATGTGAAATATTTTTAAATTGTGGCAAGTAATTCAGAAAACACATTTTCACTTGCAGCGTTCGATTTGTTATGTGTGTGTTTAATATCCTTAGAGGAAGAATCTCAGGTCTTTTCCTCCAGAGTTTTCTATGAGCTTCTCTCATGTCGAGGGCTGAAGACACCAGAGCCTGAAACCAAACTGCGGATTCTAGCGCCCTTTGGCCAGAGCTCTGATCTGTGCCGGCCTCTGGGCTGCTGTGTCAGTGTGTTTACATTCCCGTGAGGGCCAGAGAGGCTTTCCCAGAGCCACGCTCTGCTGGGTGCTCACATGCTCCAGAGCCACCCGCTTCGTCATCATAGAAACCAGGCAGATCCAATCAGCCCAGGGCATGGCTTCTCTTCTCGGTCGTTTTGGAGTCCTGAGTGACCAGCCAGGATGCCCACACATACTCTTGTGGCGGTGGCTCCAGGAAGTGGCATGGAAAGAGTGTAACATGAGGCCAGCCCAGGGAGTGTTGGTCCATTCAAACATTTCATAGCATTCTCAACACATCAAAATGTGAGCCAAGCATACAGAGCAGGCTGACAGGGTGGGTCTGGACTGGGTGCTGTAGAACGAGATTGGACCCACTGTGAAGCCTACTGTGGGAACCCTGCTGTAGAGAGACTGCTCAATGCAGGGCTGGACTCCAAACAGGGAGTCCAGGGGTCCGAACACCAGACATGCCTCCAGGCTAGGCAGACCGTTCCAGAAAGCCCACACATGAAGGCCTCAGAGGGTGTCAGAGGAGCCTGGTGGCAGGTAAGCATACAGCATCAGGCAGCAGGTGAGGAGCTTTGAGACCCCAGGGTTCAGGGAAGGCCTGGTCCTGGGAAACGGGAGCGGTGGGTTTACCCTGGACACAAGAGGGCCCGAGTTATAGCCAGGGTTGGGACTTTTCCCAGGCCAGGCAGGGTTGTGGCTGGTGCTCAGGTCAGGGTGGAGGGGGGTGGGGGAGGGCAGGAAGGGAGTGGTGCCCACACCTGGTGAGGCAGTACGCGTATTAAAACAGCACCGTCCCTTGACTGCCTTCTCTCCATAATGAGTCACGGCTGTGGCACCACGTCCCCCCACCTTATTCTTAATGCCATCTTCAAAAATTATTCAAAAAGGAGGCACTTCTGGCGAATGTGCTCAGGGGAGTGGCCCCAGTGACACATGGTGAGTGAGGATGGAGAACAGAGGGCTGGAGCGGTGAATAAGTTCTGGAAGAAAGCTACGAAAGCGTAAGTTCCGTCTCTGCCAGTTACTAGCTGTGGGACCTCAGGGAAGCTACCTGCCTCTCAGACACCCATTTCCTCATCTGCAAAGCGGGAGAGTAATGGCAGCTACCTAGAGCTATGAGGAGTAAATGGATGAAGTGTGTGGGAACCTTTGCCCCTGGCACTTAGGAGTCACTCAGTGAGTACCTCCTGTCGTTTGAGGTATGGAAGAACATCCAAAATTTCATCACCAAAAGGAACCATCAGTTGGTTTATGAGCAGGCAGATAGAGGCCCAAGTCTTCCAATGCCAGTCCAGAATGAGCCAAGACCAGAGCCCAGATCATCTGCCCCTCCCAGCACACCCTATCTGGGGAACACGTCAAACCCAGAAATGATGACTCCCGGAAAACCCTGCTCTTTCTGGCACCCTGAGGAAGACAAGCAACAGCCAAGTAGCTGTTTAGAGCCCCGGGTGCTAGCACAGCCCTGGCACTAAGGATGTACGCCTGAGAATTGACGGGGACCCCTTCCTTCTTCCAGCCTAATTCAGAGGCTGCAAGAGCTAAAATCTGGCCCTCCCAGCCTCCCTCAACCTCACTCAAGATCACCCAAGGAGCTGGGACTAAGTTAGGCATGAACCCAGGCCTGGCAGCTGGTGCCCCATGCTCTACCTCTCTATACAGGACACAGGAGACCTTGCTCCCTCCACACTATATTTATTTTCAGGATTGGTTCAGGGTCATCCCTGTAACAATCATTAGAACAATCAATAACACTGTGTCTTTAATATGTCCATGGGCTGTGCTAAGTGAGGTTTTTTTGCTTTTGTTTTTTTTTTTTTTGGCAGTTCTGCATAGGATGTGGCATCTTAGTTCCCCAACCAGGAATCCACGCCCCCTGTATTGTGAGCATGGGGTCTTAGCCACTGGACCACCAGGAGAGTCTAAGTGAGGGTTTTTTTTAATTGCCACTATTTTATAAGGTAAGGCTATAACATTATTATTTCCATTTTACAGATGGGGAAACTGAGGCCAAATCAGACCAACTTCCCCTAGCCAATAAGTGAAGAAAACACAGTTGGACTCAGGCACACCTACTCCCTCTTCACCGCATCCTCTAGACATGGCAACACTTTCCTTTTGTGGCTGCGCTCTTGCTGTTCCACTCCGTGGCCTTGTCAGGGTCTTCGCCTACACCAGAGGTCCATTTAGGATCTTGAAGAGTAAAAGAGTAAAAAGGAAAGGGTATTGTGGTAGCTCCCCCATCCTCAAGCCAGACCCTCCTGCTGTGGGTGTGAGGCCCTTCCCTTTCCCTACTGCAGCCTCTGGACTGTGTTAGCAGCTCCCTTCCCCAGTCACTGACTTCACTGTTTAGGCCTTAAGAATGCGAGGGAACAGAGAGAAGCCACCAGGATTGGGTGTGAAACTTCCTAAGAGTGGACCCCCACTGGCAGGGAGAGGGGGACACCTGCCCAGCTGGCAGGGCACAGACAGCCCCTCGGGAGCTCTGCTGGCCCCACCTCAGATCCTCTATCATCCCAACTCTCTAAAGCCCCATGAGGGGCAAGCCTCAGTCTCTACTGTGATAATTTGTTAGGGTTATTGTAACCAAGTGCCACACACTGGGAGGTTTGAATAACAGAGGTGTATATCTGGAGGCCAGAAGTCTGAAATCAAGGTGTCAGCGCGGTTGGTTTCTTCTGAGGGTTATGCAGGAGAATTGGATCCAGACCTCTCTCTTAGCTCTTGGGGGTTTGCTGAGAGTCTTTGGCATTTCTTAGTTTTTAGACTCATCACACCATCTCTGCTTTCGTCTCCACATGACCTCCCTGTGTGTGAGTCTTTGTGTCCAAATTTCCCCTTTTTATAAGGATGCTGGTTGAACTGGATGAGGGCCCAGCCTATGATCTCATCTTAACTTCATCATCCACTGTGACCCTGTTTCCAAATAGGTCACATTGCCAGGTACCGGAGGGTTACGAATTCAACATCTTTTAGGGGAGACACAATTCAACCCAGAGTACCACCTCACAGAATCGCAGAGTGGATTAAATGCGCCAAGGCACTAAGCCCCTGCTGCAGATTCATCACTCACTCAACAAATGTTCATTATTATCATATTGTTATTTGCTGTGCAGTGGCTGCCAGCATGCTGCAGTGTGTCTTGTGGGGCAACTGCCACAGGGACAGTGTGAGCGTTCTCCGGGAGCGTGGCTCCAGAATCTCACTGCAAGGAGGACCTTGAGGGTGGAGGGGCTCAGCGCTCACCAATGTCCCTGACCTCACCAGCAAAGACAGCAAGGGTTCTGAAGACACTCTGAGTCCCACTTAATCTATGACTGAGGGACTGTCAGTTGTGGCCCATCTCAAATACTATTTAGAACCACCACTGCTATCAATCCTTCGGGATGGTTCCTAAGTCATCTCGGATGGTAGGTGGCGTGACTAAGCACTCCCAAGGCACGCTCGACACAGCCACAGTGTGTGCCATGTCAGTGTGTTGTGGACAGGCTGGGAGCCCCAGGAGCTGAGTCATGGGGTGACTTTGGGAACCCCATAACGTGCCCAGCCCCTTCCGTGTGTGGCCATGTAGGTGGGGACCACAGCTTTCTAGCTGGGAGGCAACAGCCCCTCCTGGGTGGGTGGGAGCAGCCCAGGCATCTCCCTAGAGGGGTGGGGGGCAGATTGAATCTCAGATTGCTACCTGCCTCCTGCACTTAAGCTACCTCTTTACTCGGCACTTTGCGGAGCTCAAGTTCAAAGTCCTGCCAGAAAGACCTGATAATGAATCTAAGCCAGTGAGGATACAAAGCTTTCATTATGGTGCTTGTAAACGTATATGTGTCCTTCCTCCTCTTCCTTCTGGTTTCCGGTTGCTTCCCTGTCCCAATTTATAAAAGTACTTTGAAAGTTGGGAAACTTGAAGCCTGAGCAGGTAGCCCAGCAGGGCTGAGGAGTGAGGGCCAGGAAAGAGCTACAGTTTGGCCTGTGGGGCAAAGATCCTGGTAGACAGCTCTGGACGAGCGTCAGGTGGTGTGAGCAGTAATAAAAACAACTAGCATTTATCAAGCGTCTACAATGCCCTGAGCACCAGACTCACACGTCATTTTCTTTAATCTTCACAGCAGTGCCACAGTCAGTAATGTAATTATATTTCCATTTTACAGTTGAATAGAAGAAATAAAGGGAGACTTCCCTGCAGGTCCAATGGCTAAGACTCTGTGCTCCGAAGGCAGGGGGGCCCTGGTTCAATCCCTGGTCAGGAAACTGGATCCCACAAGCTGCAACTAAGAGTTCGCATGCTGCAACTAAAGATCCGCAGGCCTCAACGAAGACTGAAGATCCTCAGTGCTGCAACTAGGATCTGATGCAGCCAAGTACATAAATAAACAAATATTTAAAAAGAGAGAGAGAGAGAGAAAGAAAAGAAAAGAAACAAAGGTTTAGGGACTCACCCAAGGTCACAATGCCGAGAAGTGACGATTAGCGATTTGAACCCAGACCTGATTCCAAGGCCCAAGCCCTTTCCCACAACACTGGTCCACCTCCCATGGTCTGTGATGAGGTCCCCAAGTCTGGAGCAGAGCAACTGAGTCTCTCTCAAGCCTGTGTGTCCACGAAAAGCCAGAGACCAGAGGGCTGAGCCAGTGTGGGGGGCTCCACATGTCCTTTGTGAGGCTAATGAAAGACTTGGTCCAGATCTTAAAATCTATGCTCAAGGGAATTCCCTGGCAGTCCAGTGGTTAGAAATCCGAGCCTCCCCTGTAGGGGGCAGGGGTTCAATCTGGGCAGGGAACTAAGACATGGCATGAAGTACAGTGCGGCCAAAAAACAACAAAACAACAACAACGTGTAATCCACACTCAAGAAGCCGTGAAGAGGAATATAAACAGCGATAACAATAATTAAAAAGACTTCTGTAACACAGGAGAATGTAGGAAATCCTCACAGATACAATGCTGAGCAGAAGCTGGACACAAAAGTGCCATGCTGTATTCTATTGTCAGGAGGGTGGGGGCCCGCAGGGAGACCTCGTGCGGAGGGAGAGACGGCTCAGATCTTGAATTGAGTGGTGGTCACCCAGGTGGGTGTACATGTAAAATTTCACCAAGCTGCAGGCTTCAGATCTGTACCTTTTATGGAACCCATGATTAAAAAGATGCGGGAAAAAAAAGAAAAAACTGGAGATAATTCAGTCAAGAGTGACAACTGGGTCCAAAGGGGCGGATTAAGCGCTCTGTAAAAAAATATATATATAAAAGTGTGTTTGGATGGGGTTGGGGAGTGAATGATTGCACTCGGTGGTTTTATCAGCTAAGATCCTGACCCACAGCTTGGCCCCTTCTCTCTTACAAAAGTCCACATCTGGCATTTTTCAGGATTTCCATAACCAGGAGGGAACTTCCCCTGCCTGGGAGGGCAAAATAGCATATGGTGTTCTCTTAATTAATTTCTGCATCCCCTTGCTCAAAGGCATTCGTGGAGGGCCTGCTGTGGGTCGAGCACGGGACTGCATTCCAAGGATATAGTGGTGACAGGACATCTGCTCTCATGTTGCGGTCATCATAGCTGGGGCTGAGATGATTGTTACTTTACAATGATGAGTAAAATAGCCAGTGCGAATTTTAAGTCAAATAACCAGTATGTTGCATTCATGCTCCGTTGTGTCCAAATCTTTGAGACCCCATGGACTGTAGCCCACCAGGCTCCTTTGTCCATGAAATTTTCCAGGCAAGAATACCAGAGGGGGTTGCCATTTCCTCCTCCAGGGGATCTTCCCCACCCAGGGATCAAACCCTCATTTTCTGCGTTGCAGGCAGATTCTTTACCACTGAGCCATCAGAGAAGCCCAGCCAGTATGTTAGCAGGGAGAGGGGTGAGGAATGAAAGGGGATCTGCATTTGCCAAGAGAATGGTCCTGGAAGGCCTTCTCCCTGAGAAGCTGGTAGTGAGAGGTTGAGAGGAGGGAAACGGAGGTTAAGGGAGAGCCACAGAGATGAGGTCAGGGAGGTGTCAGAAGGCCTGAGGGCAGGGCTTGTGTAAACTTGGGCTTCACACAGACAGAGGTGGGGTTTTGATTGGGGGCTGATGTGAATGGCTGGATATCTGTAGAGGGAAACTAGGCTGTTGCTGCTGCACTGGGAGGAGACTGCAGGAGGGCCACGAGAGGCGAGTCCCGAGGCTCATTCACTGCCTGTTCTCCCTACTCCACCTTCTCTGCTGGACCGTGACTGCATCCAGCGTGGCGGAGAGGAGAAAGGCCTCCCTGTGTGTGGAGGCTACCAGGACAGGCTGGAAAGTGGGTGAGGAGCGGCCCAAGCTTCTCTGGACAGAGAGCATGAAGGCTTTTGGAGAACACAGAATGCAAGCATGGGCAGTTTCCTTGTGATTAGTTTTCCAAGGAGGCAAAGGTCGCCCAGCAAGGTTTATCAGAAGCTCCTGCCCGTAGCCAGCGGAGAAGGCAATGGCAACCCACTCCAGTACTCTTGCCTGGAAAATCCCATGGACAGAGGGGCCTGGTGGGCTGCAGTCCATGGGATCGCTAGGAGTCAGACACAACTGAGCAACTTCATTTTATTTTTTCACTTTCATGCATTGGAGAAGGAAATGGCAACCCACTCCAGTGTTCTTGCCTGGAGAATCCCAGAGATGGGGGAGCCTGGTGGGCTGCCGTCTCTGGGGTTGCACAGAGTCGGACACGACTGAAGCGACATGGCAGCAGCAGCAGCCCGTAGCCAGAGGGAGAGATGAGGTGGAGACAGGCAGGCCATGACAGGCAGCGCAACACCCTCCTCTCCTGCTCTGAGAGCTGCTGCCCTTACCTCCTTTCCCTGGGGTGGGCGTGGGATCCCACTGGCTGTGGGGGCAGCAAGTGGAGCGGGGTGTGATTTACAGGGGTCGGGGCTGGAGTGAAGGGAGGAGCTTTTGCATTTGTGATTGCCTGCTGTGTGACTTGTGCACTTAAAGTTCCCACTCTGGCCTGTTCTCTCTCCTTCAAAAATGGCAGGGCAGGGCCAGAGGCTCCTGGTTCTTTAGCTCTACACCAGAGAGCCTAGTGTGTAACTGGGCCTGGGCCTCCTGGGAGCTCAGAGCCAGAGACTCCTGGAGTGAAACCTTGGCCACCCATTGGCTTCTTACCTCCCCCGGGGGTGAAGTATGAAGCTGATCCCTGCTTGTGGGTGTGGCCCAGGTAGGCTCATGGTTTGCCTTGTCCTCGTTTCCCCTGTCACTTCCCCAAGGAAAAGTGCCAAAACTTGCACTTGAAAATATAGTACCGCTCTGCATTCCAGTGCTTTGAAGGCATCCCTACCCTCTCCAGACACATTCAAGGAGTCCTTGTGGCCTAAAGAGTAGAAGTCTGTCTCTGCAACCTGGTCTTCAAGACCCCCCACAGTTAAGGCACCTTCCTCTACTCCTCCTGCCCCTCCTTCACCTAAACCCACCCCCTTGAGTTTCTCTGTTGCCTCCTCAACTCTCAGGAGAACATCACTTCTCAGCCTCAGGCCCTTAATTTGACTTTGGCTGGAAGGCCTCCAACTCTATCAGCTAGGCATCTGCTTGTCGTTCAGATGCTAAGTTGTGTCTGACTCTTTGAGATCCCATGGACTACAGTATGCCAGGCTCCTCTGTCCTTCTGCTGTCTCCAGGATTTTGCTCAAATTCATGTCTTTTGAGTTGGCGATGCTAGCTAACTATCTCATCCTCTACAGCCTCCTTCTCCTTTGGCCCTCAATCTTTCCCAGCATCAGGGTCTTTTCCAATGAGTTGCCTTTTTGCATTCGGTGGCCAAAGTATTGGAGCTTCAGCTTCAGCAAGTCCTTCCAATGAAAGACATCTGCAGAGACCTTTATATTGAAGTGGGTTTTACAAAATGTCATTGAATTCTCACCAAAAGCCCAGGGGACAGATATCAGCCCTTTCTTCAGAGTTGAGAGGTTGAATGATTTGCCTAAAGTCACACACACACACAGTTAGTAGGCTGTGTGGCCAGAAGCCACACTCGAATCTGAGATTTCAGCGCTGAGATGACCATCCACACTGCTTTTCCCAGCCCCTGTCTACAGATGGGTCTCTGCTTTGGAAGGACCACCATTGTCTGAGGGCAGGGCCTGGGCCTCCTCAGCCACCCTGGTGTGGGCCATGGTTGTCCAGCATGTCTTTTCCTTGGTCCACTGGCCCATTTTCTATCATCTGCCTCGGGACTGGGAGTGCAGGCTTTTCTAGGTAGCCACCCTGGGGCAGGATGGGCTCTCCCAGGTGTCCTCAGCATTTCCTTCACCAGACAGGTAGGCTAAGTGCTGCCCAGACATGTGGCTACTGTGACTCACCCACACCCGCCCCAAGAGCTGTGGAAACCAGCTGGGTTGGTCCCACCTGGGGAAGCAGCCTGTGCCCCCCAGCCCAGGCCTTGATGATGGGCTTATGGAGATAGTGAGGACACAGTTGACTGTGTGCTTGGCACTGCTGTAGCAAAATATGGCACAACTTTTGCCTTTCCCTTGATCCTGGGTAGAAGGATAAAACAGAGTGAAAAACTGTATCCAATTGTTTAGATACAGTAAGTGTCGGGGGTGAAGGAAGGCTAACCGGGGCAACTGTGGGTGAGAGTGAAGTTATGTCTAACTGTAACTAGAGAGTATAACTTTGGTCTTCTGTCTCCCATCAGCTTCCGTGCTATTTCTGAGGCATCAAGCCACCTTCCAACAACACAGAGGATTCTGGTTTCTGTTTCACAGCAAAGGTTAAACCTGGAGGAAGTCACCAATGTACACAGCTTTGATGTTGTGACTCCATCTTTATTAGAAATGGGAGTGAGCCAAAAGGAGGGCCCTGGTGGAACCTGAGGTAATGAATGTGGTCAGAAAGAGGCACGAATCCAAGTAGGCTCAGATTCAAAACCAAAGCTAATGTCCTGAACTAAAACGCTAACAGAGGCAAGTTGGGGCCAGCACCACACAATTTTCTAGAGTGGTTTAGTGAACTGAGTAGAGCCTGCTAGCTTCCTACATTGTGTAAGAGCTGATTGTAAATGGCTCACAAAGCTGACACTGAACGCTTTCAGCAAACTTGTCTTTTAAAAGGCACATCATTTTGAACCTGGGAAGTGAATGTGGTAGGCCAGCCGGCAGAGGCCATCTTTTTGTGGATGTTGTCAGCACCATCATTTTAGATTAGAGTTGATTTGCTAATTGTACCAGTTGAATCTTTGTCCTGCATAGTCAGCTCAGGAAGAGGGATTGTTAATAGTGGGAGGAAGAATACAATCCAGGTACTCAGACCAAGAGAGTTTCAGGCACCAGATGCAGAGATTCAAACCTGGAGAGGCAAAGGAGTAAAGTGAGAGCTAGAAGGAAACTATTGGTGACCCCTTGTGGGCTTAGGGCTTGAGACCTTGAGGGGAGCCCTGCCCTGGAAGTTTCCACTCTCATAGGCCTCCATGTGCTTGTGTGCATGCTCAGTCATGTCCAACTCTTTGAGACCTCATGGACTGTAGCCAACCAGGTTCCTCTGTCCATGGGATTCTCCAGGCAAGAATATTGGAGTGGGTTGCCATGCCATCCTCCCGGGGATCTTCCTAACTCAGGGATGGAACCCACATCTCCGATGTCTCCTGCACTGCGGGTGGATTCTTTATCCACTGAGCCACCTGAGAAGCCCCATGAGCCTCCAATCAGTAGGCATACTGTAAAACTTTTCTTCCTTGTTCTAGAAGCTCCTTCAGGGGAATGGCCTTAGAGAAAAGAGGTTGCCATGGTACAACATTGAAGAAAGTTCTGAGTTGTTCACTGCTTTTCAGTAAAAAATCTTTAAGTGATTCAGGCATGTATCTTGGAAAGATTGCAAAGAAGTGAGTTACACCAATAACAACCCACGAAGCAGAGAAGGCAATGGCACCCCACTCCGGTACTCTTGCCTGGAAAATCCCTGGATGGAGGAGCCTGGTAGGCTGCAGTCCATGGGGTCGCTGAGGGTTGGACAGGACTGAGCGACTTCACTTTCACTTTTCAGTAAAAGATCTTTAAGTGATTTAGGCATGTATCTTGGAAAGATTGCAAAGAACTGAGTGACACCGCAATAACAAAACGTCTTCCAGTTACATATAATTTTGTGAAGACTTCTAATAAACATTAAAAAAAAATTTTTTTTAATCCTTCTCAATAAATAACATTTAACTCTCCATATTCAAATTGTTATCAAAATGCACTTAGGTGACTGTGATCAATTAGGTGTAATAACTGTAATGGCAACTCTACCAGAAGAAATAACACTTCAAGGTTATGGTCACAAGAAATTAAAATTGAAAATGCATATTTTTGTTTCAAAGAAATATAACATGGCAATCATTAAAAAACAGCAGGGCATGAAAATGAATTGCTTGCATGATAAAATCCTGTCGGGAAAAAGGAATGGAAACAGGAGTTCAAAGAGAAAAAGGAATGATGTAAAATTTCTGACTGGCATCTGTCCAGGTGTTTTTATTCAAAGGACAATAGCAAGCAGAGCTGCTCAGTTAGAGTGTGGGCCCCAGTTCCTCACTAAGTGCCACAGCTTCCTAGGGCTGTTTGAACTGAACAAGTGGACATATTGGAGAAAAAAGTGGAAGGCGTTTTTAGCACAGAGAAGTATATGAAAGCACAGTGAATGCTGGAAACTTCGAGTGTAGGGTGTTGGGATGGAAACTGGGGCTGGGGATAGAAACCAAGAGATGAGGCTGAATAGCTTGATGAGCAGGCGACAGATTATGGAGTTTGGTCATTATCCTGAAAGTAAGGGGGGAAAGGGGTGGCACACTCACGAATGGAGTGGAGAGTGAACTGGAGAAGTTATATTCCAGGTAAGGAGACTATATTAGATGCTAATCTAAGAGTTCAGAGGAGAGATAATACAGGCCAAATTTAGGCAGAACCAATGAGGAAAGTGAGGAGATGGACTTGAGAGATGAGTCAAGATGGCTCCCAGGGCTGTTCGGGAGTTTCCATTCAAGGGAGAATTAGGGATTTCCCTGCTGGTCCAGTGTCTAAGACTCCGAGCTCCCAATGTGGGGGTGGGGGTGGAGTGGGGAGGGGGGCAGGTTCAATTCCTTGGTCAGGAAACTAGACTCTATGTGTAGCAACTAAAGAATCCACATGCAGCAACTAACCTGGCACAGCCAAAGATTTTTTTTAAGATTTTTTAAACAATTGAAAGAATAGGTTTAAGGAGGCAAAATAGTAGGTTCATTTGTAGACACAGTTAATCAGTCTTGACACTCAGTCATTGCAATGCATGAATCTTGAACCTAAGGTTACACAAAAGCCACAGGTGAGTTTCTCACACACTATATGTGGCAAATCATTAGGTACACAATATTATTAAAGTAACAAGCCACCTTCAGTGTGGGCTCTGAAGCCCAATATTAAACACATCCAAATAAGTTTTCAAGTCATCTTTCACGGACTTCAGGAAAGAAGGGGTAGAGGAATAGCAGGTTCTTAAGCATTAGGCAGAAGGCAATGGCAACCCACTCCATTACTCTTGCCTGGAAAATCCCATGGACAGAACCCCGTAGACTGCAGTCCCTGGGGTCGCTACAAGTTGGACACGACTGAGTGGCTTCACTTTCACACACTGGAGAAGGAAATGGCAACCCACTCCAGTGTTCTTGCCTGGAGAATCCCAAGGACAGGGGAGCATGGTGGGCTGCTATCTATGGGGTCGCACAGAGTCGGACATGACTGAAGCGACTTAGCAGCAGCAGCAAGCATTAGGCAAACATAAGAAAGGACTTCGGTTTTCACGTCAACTTGAAGAGTCAGCACAGTTCGGAGGGAAAAAAAAGAACTAAAGTTGTCAGATTCAAGTAGGCCTGCAACACTGACCACTTGAAAACACAACATCACACACACATACACCCCAGATCAAGTACTGGTTAAATTCCTTTAACAGTTAGGGATATGGTAATTCTATTAATCTGGTGAGTTCTTCCTGATCTCTTCTGGGAGTAGTATTGATTAATGGTGGAGTCATCTTAAGTCTTTGAATCTAAAATCAGCAGCAGATAGGGGTTTTTTGCATACGTCCAAAATAGATGTGGCCTGGCAACAGATCTTGGAAAAAGAGATAATGCAGGTTTTAAATGACCACAAATTCAATGAATCAAGAGCATTCTACTGCTGAAAGAAAGCTAATACTATCCGAGTCTTCATTAATATTCAACAGCGGTTTTACCAACTATCATCTTGTACTAAACTAGGAATTCGTACATATGTGCTCAGTCACTCATCGGTGTCCAACTCTTTGCAACCCAATGGCCTGTAGCCTGCCAGGTTCCTCGGTCCATGGGATTATCCCAGCAAAAATACTGGAGTGGGTTGCCATTTCCTCCTCCAGGGATCTTTTTGACCCTGGGATCTTCTGTGAGTCTTGCATTGGCAGGCAGATGCTTTACCAGAGCCAAGCCCAAACTAGGAATACAAGGGAAAAAAGTTATGGCTTCTGCTCTACAAGAAACCCCTTTTCTAAGAGAATAGATGCATACAAACTCTTCTTCCTTATTCCTATGCCAACATGGATATATCTCCCAAAAAGGGCAAACAGCTGTTGGTCATTTATGGGAAAGTTGCAATGCTAAACCCTCAGCAAGTTTATTTCTTGCTGTGTTTATGTATTTCCTAGCAACAGTGACTTCATGGCTTGTTTCCCTATGTGACAAGCCCTGAAGAGAGGCGAGGAACCCATGCCAGAGAAGCCATCAGAGTTTACTGGCTCCAGTTCTGGCTTCCTGGAAGATATAGCCTGGATACCTGAGAGTACAGAGGCCAGAGTCTGGTGACACACCCAGGTTTCTCCATCACAGAACTTGCAAACAACTTGTGCCCCAGAGTTTATAAGCCTCCTCTGCAGATAGACTGAGCCTGACCAGTCCTGGTCAATGGTCTGTAGGGAAAAGTGATACATGTCAATCCTGCTGAGGCAGTTCACTGCTAGTGTGCCTCCAGCATCTGGCCCCTGATGCATCAACCTGGGAGGATGAAGGCTTCTCTCCTCACAGAGAACTTATCCTTGCATAAAGTCATTACTCCACACCTTGTCTTTTGCAGCAAGCAACACCAAGTACCTTGACTAGTAAACAATGCAGCTTCCTTCCTGACCCCTCCATATGATCCTGATGAATTTCTGGATGTCCTCCTTTGTGACTGCTCCCCACTTTTCTTCAGTAACTCATTATTCTTTATACTGTCACCCCAAAGTTCTGTGCTCAACCCTCATCACATTCAGATCAACAGTTGAGTCCAAGTATCTCTGGCTTGGGGCACTGCTGGCCTTAAAAGCTATTCAAAATACGTGAGCGCAAATGTGTGTGTGTGTGTGTGCATGCACACATGCACTCCTGGAGGGCTTTAAAGGATTTGTGGATAATTGTTTTAGATAGTGAAGTCCTAATAAGATGTATAAATCAAATTTCTTCCCTAAATTTTCAACGTAAAGAGATTCTACTACCTCAGTCACTAAGTCACCAATTTTAACTCAAGATGTGAGGACAAAGAAACTAGATAAACTGCTATGTGGAACCAGTGGTATACTGATAAACGGACTGGGAATGGTGGGTAAGCTTTCTAATTTACCAACAGTTTTTCGGTCACCATGTCACCAACGTGGAGTGGTGACGAGAAGCAGCTGGATTCCTTCCTAGCTCTGCTGCTAATCAGCTCTGTAACCTTGAACAGGGTATTATTCAAAGGGAGATCAGAGCGCTTCAAGATTCAGTGACCTTATTATTAACTTTCCATGTACTGCTATTTTCTTATCTTTCTATCTTAGCCTGCTATCACTCCATGTGTACTATCTAGAGACAAAAACCAGGGCTGGGTACCTCCAAATGTCACAAGCAGCAAAATATCCAAAAGACTTAATATTCTCCTGGCTGACAATGTGTACATTGTGTACTATGGCATTTTCCTTCTTGATGTTGTTGAAGATATAGCACATTTTAAAGATAAAAACTAGACAAGTGGCATTTTAAGACATTACAAAGTATTTATCTTACAAGAACAGATTAACAACCTTAAAATCCTACCAAGACTTGCTTTAATATACAACAGAACCTGGAGTCCTCACCACCACTAACTCATGACCCTGTTACCTAAGCAACTGTTAGCTTTGTGCACGAACATTGTAGTGGGCTGGACTTGGCGCAAGGGAATTAGTTAGAAACTCTACTACTGTTGGCACTGCTCTGAAACCATCCTGTCGACCACCCACGTGGCCCAACGCATTTCCTTACATGTTGCTGCTTGGACTTTCTCACAACTTAGCGCCCTCCTCTGCTTCTACCACTTAAGGTCATTTATCTTATTATTGTTCTCAGATCTCCTTAATGGTCATGCAAAGGCTTGTTTAACTATCTGGATAAGGACATGGCTGCACGGAACTTTGCCTTCTCCCTAAACTTCTGTGTAATTTCAACTTTTTGCTTAAAAAAATTACATATGACTTATGTATTTCCCTCAGGTATTTGCTTCATCCTTCAAGATGCAATTCAGAGATTTATCCTCTCTGACCGTGCCACCTGTACCACTAGTACTGAATCCATCTTGGTTAACATCCCATATCGCAGTCTCAAGTGAACTGTCAATACCCGAATCCCCAGGGTGTGGCACAGTGCCTGGCACTTAAGAAACCCATTAAATATTTCTTAAACATTAATCTATTTTCTAGTATGCTGCTAAGTCGCTTCAGTCATGTCCGACTCTGTGCGACCCCATAGACTGCAGCCCACGAGGCTCCCCCGTCCCTGGGACTCTCCAGGCAAGAACACTGGAGTGGGTTGCCATTTCCTTCTCCAATGCAGGAAGAGTGAAAAAGGAAAGTGAAGTCGCTCAGTCGTGTCTGACTCCTAGCGACCCCATGGACTGCAGCCCACCAGGCCCCTCCGTCCATGATTTTCCAGGCAAGAGTACTGGAGTGGGGTGCCATATTAACCCCTATTGTTTGTACAAAACTCGAAATTTTGTACGCAACCTTAAAAAATTACACCATCATATAAAATTCAAGATAAAGCAGTAACACTTTCTTCACCATTTTGCAAAGGGGGAGTATAGTCAAGGATATTAAAAATTGTATTAACCTTCATGTTTTTTGGTGGTCACACACTATCTAGAGACTAATTTCTTTCTTTTTACTGTCTATATCGAGACTAAAACATTACACTTTAAATGGAATCGCATGTTAGCATAGTGCAAACCAGTTTTGCAATTAGTGAAAAAATATTTACTTAGCAACTGTTGAGAGCAGTTTCTAAAAATACCCACCTCCCACCTTTCTTCCAATCCTAAAAATCTAATATAGCACTTCATCACCAAGATTTGTGTCACTGTTCACTGGCAGAGAACCAATGGATGCCTGCCTGACAAAATTGTTTCCAATGGTTATTCAAACTATTTCACATCCCTGCATTAGTAAGGCTGACTTAATATGGTAATGGTGAGAAAGGGCCACATTTTTCTACCTAATACATTCTACTCCATAAATAATCAGACTACAAATGTACTATGGTACTAGAGGGTGAGAAAATCCTGTCAGTGAATATACTAATACATTAGAATAGCATACCTCTATAAACCTGATTACATGGAAATGCTCCAAAACTATAAATGAAATATTTACCATAGGTAAAAATAACCTGATCAAATTTCTTATTCAGTAGAATGCAGACTTTATTAATGCATCCTACTTAGTATTTGGTCCTAAACATGGACTCGACTAATAGCCCCAACAGTTGAAGGGATGACTTGTTTATGAAAACCTATCAGTTTGGATTTTATCTCCTCCTACACTACCATCCTGTTTGATACTCATTTAAGACACAGACCATAAATTATAAGGGGTATATTTAGCTCTCACTTATGAAGCCAATAGTAACGTAAATACCCCCTCCAATCCTTTACTTTCATTATCTTCAAAAGTAAATGGAGACAACTTACCTTAGGGGAAGCTGCAAGTTAGGCATATCCAGGTAAAGTGCTTAGAAAAGTGACTGGCATATAGCACTAAATAACATTACCAATCTCAGGGTTTAAAATGGTGATGAAGTGCTATATTAGATTTTTAGGGACACCACGGTTCAACAGGATGAAAAACTAAAGGTTATCAGGTTTAGGTCTTTGCTCTGCAAAACTTACTGAGCTGTCTTGCCTAAGGTAGTCCCACTGTCCTCAGTCACCCAATGGGAACAACAGTAACTTTTTCACACAGTTCAGAAAACTGACATGCTGCACATAATTTTGAAAAATCATTAAGTTTTACATAAACTCAATTCTGCACTTTTAGGTTTACTCTCATCAAACTTGTACTTGCTACTTTTAGCTAAATGCCTTCTCTAATGTATCATTCGTCTTTTATTAGCTTCGTACTCCCCCTTCTCATTTTCTATATCAATATGGAAATCATGTGTCCTTGTTCAGTAAGTTAACTTGCTATCATTATTTTGATAATGTAAGTGATAGATCTGGCCAGTAAGAACCCTTCAAGTGAGTCTTGTGTCCTTCCAACCCATACCCAACACTTGTTGAGATTTCTTCTCTGCCACAATAGTAAGTTCCAGGTTCATTTTGTACATTCTCTGCTCTAGCCCTGAAGTCAGACATTTCTCCAAGCAGCCATGTTTTTAGTATTTAGAAATCAAGACTGAGGTCTTAGTACTCATTGTGACTGCAGTATCATGTCTTCTAGGCCCTCAGTGAACACAGCTGGCAAGTAAAGGAAACATTACATGGATACACACAAATACTAAACTCACAAAAGATAAAGGGTAAGGAACTGTCCCCAGTTAAAGAATGCTACACACACAAACCAAAGCAGATAAATGATCCTTTTGTTGGATCCATGACAGGACTCGGGGAAAAAAAAATTATGAAACATTAGGGTAACTGATGAAACTGAATAGACTGGCCTAGAAAACTGGGTCAATATTAAACATGTCTCATTTCTTAGGAACTCTACACTTAGGTGTAAAGGATCATGACTCTGTAATCTACTTTCAAATAGCTAAGTATATGTTAAAAGAGCAAATGTACAAACAGAAGTGTAAATGGGGCAAAATGTTAACAACTGCTGAAGCTGTGTCAAGAGCATTCTGCTTTGAATAATATCAAGATAAATTACAAAATTAAAATGCTTAAAAGCACCTCATCAACCAAAGGACCATTAACACAGGGTAAAGCCTTGATTCAGCTCATTAAGATGATCTAGCATTAAATAAGCTCTGGCTTGTTAGTTTGAACAATGACTGTATTAATTATTTAGTAGATAAATGGGTAATTCCTTTCATCAATGAAAAGCAAGACACAATGAATCTGACCAACCTAAAATGTGTCTTGAGACAGTTGATTTCTCTAACAGCTCTGATATTGCTCAACATTTCCACTGTGTATCTGCACATCCTCAAAAGTGGCCTAATAGGTCATTTCAGAATAGAAAGCACTGAACAATATACCTTTTGATGACTGACTACAAAATGCATAGCATAGATTCAGGTCATGTTACAACTAATTCATTACTGTCTTAGGCAGTTTCAAAAGATGAGAGGTATACTGAAAGTCAGTAAATATATTCCAGAGAAGAGTGGAAGTTATCTGTTTTTGAGGTGGGAGGGAATCCCTAAAATGTTGTGAGCAACCATAATGTACTTATAGTCTCACTTCAAAGGGACCAGCACATCTCAGATTCATAAAATCATTGGTCACAGTTATCAATGTCTAAAATGTGACAAAGAGAAAATCTGAAAGACTGCTAAGTTTCAGTCTGGCTCAGAAAAAGGCAACTATCTCCCAGACTACCGACAAATTTTTAGGAGCTAAGCTGAAAACGTCTAGGACGCCCCTTTCCAAGGTTCATTCTAGTCAAGTTGCAAGAATGTAATACTGGTATCTCAGCAAATGTTAGAGAAAACTAGCTCAATGGCTTGGCTTCTAAAATCCTTTTGCTTGGTATTTTTATTACAAGGGAATTAAGTTTATAAAGTATAGTTTGCTCAAAACACTGCAAGGACTAGTAGAAATAGGAAAAAATCTCTTAGTATTTGTTGATGGAAAATAATAGCAAAAGCAACCCTCCAAAATTCCACTCGTAGGCCATAGGAGCATGAGCACAGCCATGTGGGAGGAGATAACCAGTCTCTCCCTTCATATATATTCTTTTTTATTTTCTTGTTATACCTTCCCAAAACAGAGACATTCAACAGTAGTTAGAATGGCCATCTCCCAACATTTAAAAAAACTGCACCCCCCAATGGGTGAACAAAGTAAAGAGTAGTAACCTAGAGTTCAGCTGAGTAAGCCACTGCGGAGCCTTAAGTGGTGAGGTCTTCCAATTTCAGAGTGATGTGTCTTCAACTTGTATCATCATTTTAGTGGAAAAACATAATTTAATTTTGGTGAAATGAGATTCATCTCCCGACAGGATTAATAACAGCATTCACTGAATTTCACATTCTTCTTTCGTGAACTGTGAAGAAAATGAATGGTAGCTAGAAGATCAATGAGATTCCAACTCCAGCTGCAGATGGAACGACAATATACCAGGACAAAAACACCTATATTTTGATTTACAAAGCTAACAGCAGTTTTAAATCTGCAACTTAATTACAGACCAACTACACCACAACCTTTTCAAATGGCAAAAATACAAAAAAGTTAAGTGTTACAAAAATATTTCAGAAAAAGTGCATAGTCTAAGTGCATAGTAAATAAAAGCACTGAAAAATATCTTGCTAGAGGGAGTTCAGCTTGGAAAAGTTATTACCAAAGCTAAACATTTTTATTTTACACAAACTATACTCAAAAATAGCTTTATGAGACTGATTTCTGGCTAAAAGTATCAAAGGGTTTATTAGTCAAGAAACAAATACCTTAACCAACACAGGTGGATAGAAAGAAAACAAAGAAGCTGCCTACCCCGAAGTTCATATTCATTAAGATTTCTGCAGTATGATGGTGCTAATATATCCTTTAATGGCAGAATGTGGTAATCACTGAATTAATTATTGCTAATGTAGTTTTCAAATTAAAAAAAAAAAAAAAAAGGAAGGAAACAAACCTGACACAATCTGACCAAACACATGTCAATTTACAATTTCAAGGTTATTTTTTACAAAATACCTACATTTACACAATAGGCGCCTGGCAGCATTTTCAGACAAAAGTTTTTAAATTTATTCTGACATGCTATAAATGAATAAATTACACTAACTTCCCTTGTGGCTCAGCTGGTAAAGAATCCGCCTGCAATTCGGGAGACCTGGGTTCAATCCCTGGGTTGGGAAGATCCCCTGGAGAAGGGAAAGGCTACCCACTCCAGTATTAAGGCCTGCAGAATTCCACGGATTGTGTCCATGGGGTTGCAAAGAGTTGGACACGACTGAGCAACTTTCACGCTACACTAAAGAATTAATCATAGAAAGCTTTTCTTTTTCTTGGGTCAGAAAAAGAGCCACAGTAAGACTGAGAGATAAACTGCAGATAATTTATAGAAATGGGTAGGGGCTGGGGAGGATCACCAATCACAAGAATCTCTCATGGTATGATGCTCTCCAAGATTAGGAGTCAATCTGCCCATCAACCAGGAATTTAAAGAATAGCTTCATTTTATAGATAAACCCTTTAACGCTTTCATTCTTATTCAAAATCAGTCCAGCGGTTAGTCTGAAGCTGCAGAAGTTACAATACCAAGTCCTGGCAGGTGCTGCAGCACGAGGTATTGTGTCTGCAGGTCATTAAAAAAAAGAAGAAAAATGAAAGAATGCCTTTCCGCTTCAGGGAAAAAAAATTTTTTTTAATAAAAAATTTGAGAGTTATGACAGTAAATCTAAAATGATTTCCAAAGGAATATTACGTAACAAATGGCTTGAAGTAGTCTATTAAAAAATTGGGGAGATTTTGATTTCATAGTGAGTCAGCAAGGCATTTTTTTGTTTTTTAAAAAATCTCATTTCCTTACAGAAACAGTTTATAGTTTTTAATGAATTTGTAAACAAAAAAGCTCCCATTTCAAAATAAAAACAAAATCCCAGATCATATAGATGTTTACAGTGATTACATTTATCTAAGCAACATACATACATGTTCAGTTGTAAGATGTTAACTAAATTTCTGTGACAAATATGCGCTTTTTTTTAATACCAAGAACATTATAGAGTTAATGCAGAGTCCTAAGGATAATCTAGTAGTCACTAAGTTTTTCTTAAAGTCTTCACTTTAGATGCTGTTATTTCTAGCACAGGTAAGCAGGCAGAGTCTTTCATATGCTCAAACACTGGAATCTTTGGTTGCTACCGTATCAGCTGGCTTGCAAACAAGAAGCCAACCATTTTAAGAATGTTTTAAGTGAACAACTTGCAAACCCCAGGGATGGATAAACCCTAAGAATGCACAATTGTGAGCAATTACAACCATCACAACTGTGGCTGAAGACTGTTCATGCCGTTCTTCTGAAATGAGATCTCAAAGCAGTATAGTTCAAAATAAAGATTTTAACATAAAATTGGCATATGCACAATTTCTCCACCAATTTGTGTGTGTCAACCATTTAGTGAACTTTTCCACTTGAAAAAATGCAATAGAAAACTGACACCATGTTTCACTATCTCAGTTAATATTCACAATTACAGCGGCTACAACTCAGGACACAGCATCCATCACCAATGCTGCCCAGAGCCAGTTTATACTGAAATTAAGTTCTTTACACCAAGTAAATGGTTGTCCACAACCACTGGCTAGTGTACATATGAACTAAAATTTCTAGATTTGGGGAGAAACAAATGCTGCTCCGATCATCTGCTCTGCTTCTTCTGTTCCTTGATTCATGCTTAGAAACCTATTAAAAAAAAAAAAATCAAAACAGAAAAACAGGTTAAAATTCAAGTAAATTTTCTTAACCATACCCAAAGTAGGGAAATAATTACTTTAGAATGATACTCATGCTATTTTCATCTATTTGAAAATCACCAGGTCAGCCCAACTGTTTAAGAAAACAGCAAACTTCTGTTCGGGATGCCTCTAGGCAGGAGTAGTATACAGTGAATTAAAGCCTTCAATCCAGCATACAATCCTCAAGATGGAGAATTAGTGTTAATTCCAATAAGCCTATTCACTTTACTTCTGTATTTCTAGTACCTAGAATACATTATATGTGTTTGTCAAGTAAAAAAAAAAAAAAAAGATTGCTCTATCAACTAGAAAATATAGTTTTAATCACACTATGAGCAAGAACTTTTCTGTACGTTATTTCTTTTACGAATGAGGGACAATAGGCTTTAATAACAAATGTATTAAAGGCACAATTATCTGAGTTATTTCACTGAACACAAATCTGGTAATAAGTATAAACCATGTACTTATTACCATAGAACCACAGACTTTAAAAATTCTTTATCAGTTATATTAAAAACACTAATTTTTACCACTGATTTGATGTGTAAATGAGTGAGGCCTTCTGGCTTTACTTCAAGCCTCCCCACTCTGTAAATACACCACTCCTGTTTCACAAATTAGACCTTAGGGCTACTACATACAGGTAGGCTTGAATTGGAGGCGGCTTCAGGTATATAATTGCCATGTTCTACCTACAGCTGAAGAGAATCAGAGCAAATATGTCTACCTCTAATGCCTATAAGCTTTATCTGTAGTTAAAAGGAATATACTGTCTCTCAGCATCAGGAATATCCTATCAGCACCTTCTCTCACCTAGAGGCATCAATGTCCTCTTGGTCCAATCCCTCTTCTTAAAGCCAATAAACATATATATCATTCTAGCTTACTCCATTGACTTACTTTTCCTCAGCACAAATTGTTTTGCCAATCATAACCTGCTTTTTTTTTTGGTACTTCAACATTTTTAGGACCATCTCCGACAGGTTTTGTGCGATAAATGAAACAGTTCTGTAATTTTTTCTGCATGTATGTCTTTGTTTTTTCATTTAAGGGCAGAAAGTCATCTTTATTCACCTAAAAACTAGATTGTGACAAGCTCTGAAGACAAAGATGTGACTACTTCTCCATCTCTGCATAATGCCTAACAACAAAATAGGTGTGAAAATAGGCCTTTCCCACCCATCCTAGTACTAAGTTCACAAAGTAAATGCTAAAAATCAAAGATAAAACTTTCTGAAAATGTAGTTTATCGCAACAAATACCACCTTGCTGATGCATATTAAGCAGGATTAGCAGTAAAACCACAAAAAGGCTGTCAGATCAAACCTGAATTTAAACAAATTCTGACCGTAAGTTTTAACTTAGTTTCAATGTTAAAATACAGAATATTTTGAAGCAAATTGAAACTATGGGTTAGCTAAATAGCAATAAGACTTATCCTGATGAATACCTGATGGTTTCAAGTCTTGCAATTATTTTTTTTGAAATTATTGAAAAATACAGTAAAAATGTTTTCACAGCCACTAAGATTGTTGGGTCTTCATTTACCATAGCTTCTTACATGATTATATTACAGATAATTTAATTACCAGTGTCCCCTTAACTTTTCAAAAGTTCACTGTATGCCACTTGATATAGGAAAGACCTACATTAGTACCTATTTTAACTAACCAGAAGAAATTCAAAGGTATTTTGCTTTTCCAAAAAAAAAAGGCAAAATCAAAATAGCGCTCAGTGTTTCTCAGCAGATCTAGACATAGTATGCACCTTGAGTATTAAGAATGGCACCACCAAGTTCTTTCCCTGGGAACTGCTCTCAGCCCTTAAGTTACCACAGCTCTGAACTGTGTCAGCTAGCATCTAAGCATTATCTCAATGTATCAGCAACATGTATCCTAAGGTAACTGTTTTTTCACTTTATGCCACTGTAGCTTTGGAAAAGTTTTAAGAACACCCTACTTTCAGGTAGAGGGCAAACCTGTACTATGCTGAATATCCAAACAGCTTTAAAATAAAAACCACTAACAAACTAAAAAGAAAACATAAGTTACATCATCAGTCAAAATATTAGAAAACTCTTTTGTCTTTAATAAGGGTAAGAATTATATCTGTTCATCTTTTTAATCTTATATTTGAAGAACTTCTGGGTTAATTAATGATTACAATTATTTAGGGACTGGTTAAAGGCTGGCCTAATAATATTCCTGGTAGAAGAGAGGAGTCAAATCCAGATTCAACTCTTCAGACGGGCCAATGGTAGGATGTTCCACCCAGGGATCAATGTTTCTCCGGTGAAATCGTCCTAAAATGTTAGAGATGTCTGTTTAGGAAAAATCTCAATAGGAGCATTCAGCAGGTGTTCAATCTTCAGTCTTCAAGTATTCTTTTCCCCAGTGCGCACTAGTCCTCGGTTTGTCTTGTGGTTGTTTAGGTGGTGTCTCCTGGCTTCTCAAAGTCCAAAACCCATCTTCATCACAACAGTTAAAATAAGGACTGAATCCATTTGTTCCTAAAAAAAAAAAGAGGAGGAGGGAAAAGTTAAAACAAGGCTGGAGAACTAATGTGACAAGTTCAGGAGTTAATAGCTATATTTAAGATTTAACAAATCTGCAAAAGGAGAAAAAAATGCTCATTTGTAATTAACCAGGAGATTCTATCCCTCAGTCTGATATCTGCAAAGTATACATTTGATCCTATTTGTAAATTAACTTCATATTAACCTTTGTTTTTCAATAGAATCACAAACTAGTTTAAAGAGATATTTATCTAATACTAAGGCCAGGAAGTTTATGATGAGCTTTTAAAATTTAGAATTCCTTAATAAGATATTACTTTTAAAAATTAATTGACAAAAAAATTGACTATAATATTTATATTCACTATGAATGCCATTTATATTAATTAACTTTTTCCCTTTTCCTATAACACGCTTGTGCAGTTTTTTTGTTTGTGCACAATCAGAATCAAGCTTGGAGAATTCTGAATCAGACTGACAGTACAAAAGTTAAAAACAAAAACCAAAACTTCAAAGAAAGAAGAGCTACAATAATTCTTCCTTTTCCACAGAAACTAAAAAATGTATTCAGTTGGGAAAGATAAGGGAAACATTTTTATCACTACAAACAAAATAGATGACAACTTAGTATAGAGTTGTCATCATCCTTACACTGCATTTTAAGACTGATGATCTGATTTCTTGTCTTTTCTTTTATGCAATTAATTCTGCTACAGATTTTGAAGGATGTGAATTTTAAAATACCTGTTACAACTGATTCCTTCCCCAATTGGTAGATGGTCTGCATTATACACCACTGAGTCGGCAGCACTGTGCTCTTCTAGGTCTTCTGACTGTTGTTCTAGGTCTTCTGTTGTTTCCAATCTGACAAGTTGAAAAGTTTGATAGGTCCAGCAAGCCTTAGAGATGTGGGCTTTAGATCATGTCAAATCAACTCTTAAGCAATCATCTTCATTTCCTGTTGGGTTATTTGGTTCTCTTTTCTCCAGCTTTATTGTCCGCGGTGAAAAAACACCTGATAAAAATTTCAGCAGCAGCTGAAACAGATGCAGCTCCCTGCCACTCCTTTGGATTGAGAGTATTCAGAGCAAAGCAGTCTCTCCAGATATTTCAAGGTCTTCCCCTGTGATCTGGTTTACGTTGCTGAATGACCAGCCACGTTCCTAGCAGCAATTGGTGAAGCCAGAAAAAGTTAAACTGGACATAAATGTTAAGTGAAGCCCAGTAAATACTGGAAGATAATTCAAGGAAGATCATGGAGATGGAAAAATTATATCTAATCTATTAAATGCCAACAATTTGACATCCATTTACACTATGATACAGTTATGCTTAGTAGCCAGTGGAATAGTAAACAGATGGGTTAAGATGATGAGAGTATTAGAATTCTGAGAGGATCCACCTTTGGCTTCACTACCTTCTGAAATCTTCCCCATCTCTGCCCTATACTAAAGAAACAGTGAACTTAGGTGAATTTTGAATGTCCTAAAAATATTTCTTTCCTTTACTATGTCTTGCTACTGCTGCTGCTAAGTCACTGCAGTCGTGTCCGATTCTGTGCGACCCCACAGACGGCAGCCCACCTGACTCCCCCCGTCCCTGGGATTCTCCAGGCAAGGACACTGGAGTGGGTTGCCATTTACTATGTCTTAAATGTCCTTAAAAGCACCTTCCCTATAATCAATACAGTTGAAGAAAAGGGAGTGGAAATGCATTTGGAACTGTACCAGATGTAAATCTTTTCCTCTTTAATGTGTATAAAAACAGTAATTGTAGTCTTGTGGCACCTGAGCACTTAAAAACAGTAGCGATCACAGTCAGCTTTACAGGAGATGCTTTGTTTCTTAGTCTTTTGATGGCCTTTGCAATGGAGTATTTCAAAAGATCTTTTCTTTACAAAAGTAAATAGAAGTCTACTACACATAGGAAGTCCATCTTAGCTAAGTCAGACTTTCAAGTCTTTGCACATTCCTAGTCAACTACTAAAACAAGTTATAGCTTTTGATGGAAGAAATACTAGATGTGGATTTTTCCAATATTATTATATAAAACATATTAGTAAAAGCTACTATTTGGGGGATTCCCCCTCCCCCAGGAATGCATGTGCCTGCAATACAGAGATTTACCTAAAAACGTACAGTAGGGAATCCTAAGAGAAGAGATGCCTTCAAACACCTTTATTACTTACAAACTCCAGGCTTCACAGGGGATTTCTTACTGGATGACCCAGATAACGGAGTTGTGGGTAGAGATTACTTAAGGGGAATAGATTCTCCATTTCATGCCACCTTCAAACGTGCTATGCTTTCATGGCTTTATATATGGATGGGTTTGTGTAAGATTTGGTTAGTGCACTACATTTTATATACCAAATAAAACAAGTTTAAGAATTTGTTCTTAGTAGTCTGCAGTGGTATGTGGTATGTTTTATGAAACATCCATGTTTGTGTGGTATTTGTATAACCCCAGTGTCTAAGAGTGCTACGAAACTTGTACAAGTTTTTAAGTTGCTTTTATGAAAAATGGCTACCATACAAAATAAGGATCAAACTTCAGTTTAATTACAATTTTTTTTCCAAGGAAACATACTAACTCAGCGGATCCAACTTCTCATCTTTTAGACCTGGATAAGGCAGGACAAAAATTCTGCTTGTTTATTGAGTAAGAGACACAGTAAACTAACAACGAAACTAGCTCAAAATAAGGTTATTCTTTCTGAAGGCTGCTGAATGCCTGAAGTAAGATGTTCTAGGTCAGGTAAGATTTCAATCTAATTTTAGTTCTAGAAACTGCAACTTGTGATCATCCTATTACCCCAGCTAGCTTTAGGCAAAAATTTGTTTCATTTTGTAGAAAAAGCACAAATATACTGTAGGTGTCAGGTCCTCAGTTTAGAGAGTCTCTGTGGTCTTACCTAAATGGCAGAACTACTTCTTAGCAATACTAGCTAGCTACCTACCTCATTAAGAAATTGTTGACACTATGATTAGAAAGGGACAATTAAATCCCAACTATGATGCAGAGGCAGAGCACTGGACAAGCATTAGTGTTTGCCATCTCTAAGAACTCCCACTACATCAAACATTCAACTCCAGATCCTTCCCAAATACAGAAACATGAAAGTGAACGACCTCAACTTCATTCTAATAGATGAGCTGCTGGGATGAGGATGACATCAGTTAACTATACTACTTGAACAGTATCCTCAGATTAGAGCCTGTTTTTATATTACAAAATTTTTAAAATTCAACACTAATAACACGGACCAAAAAGATCAAGTTCAGACTAGAGCAGTCATTCAGAAATTACATAATTAGAAACAACAACAACAAAACAACCCCAAACAAACCTTACCCACCCACTACACTTTTAGGAAGTAGGCAGGTATCAGGAGTTAAGGCCCAGAAAGGGGAAAAGAAAAACAGACAAAAAACACAGGAATTGAACTGTGTGGCAACAGTGATAAGAAATGGTACTGTGTCCTAACAGTTCTACTCCTTAGAGATACTAAGAATGCCAGAGAGAGAAGGGAACTAGACTAGCAGCCAAGTGGCATTCGCCCCAGTTTTCCTTTTTTTCCAATTTGCAAGGAGTTAACTGCAGAATTCAGTTCTACAGTAGACCCCCTTTAGATCTTGAATATTTGTACAATTTAAAAAACTGAAGCCCTAAGGAAAAAAATCATTTTAAGAACACATGTTGGTAAATAGCAACTAAAAACAAAAGAGATTTATTTTTGTGATGAGAAAGGATGTGTCGAGCTTTTCAGTTATTTGAGCATTTAAGAGAGTAAATGAGGTGCTCTGCAACTGAGAAGACAGACACTCCGGGGGCAATGCCAGACTCTACCCTTGAAATTAGATCATGTTCTCAATGTTCCATTTTAAATGCTAAAGCATTAACATGCAGAAAATTCTTAACACTGTTAGTTGAACAGTCAAAATACCATGGCTAACCAGATTCATTATTAAAAATCAACAAGTGTTAGGTCTAGGATTTTGGATTGATTGATTATACCATATTCCCAACACCGAATGTTTATTTTGGAAAGGGTTAATGAATGAGTAAAAAAGATGCAATTGTTAAAAAATGACCCAAAATCCCAAGAGAAATGATATAATATACACACATATATGTATATACAAATACATATACATATATATATGAACAAGGACATTTGGGTTTAAAGTTAGTAGTCAAATTTTCCAAGGACGTCTTTTTTTAACAACAAAGAGCCAAATTTTTATGTATTTTAAAACCACCTCCTCGATCTAACACTGTTAGAAATGGATGAATTACCCAATTTTGTGTTTAATTTTTTTCCCTGTAACGTCACTTGGTTCTTGGCTACTAACCTTTCATGTTACTCTTGGTTTTGTCAGTTTGCTTGCCTGTGGGGGTTTGGGCCTGCTGACCCTGCCCACTTGAAGAGGCTGCCTGCTGTGCTGCTTTCTGCTTTAACATTGTCCAATCAAATGTGTAGTCATATTGGTGATTCAGGGTCCTAGAAAATATAAAATTATATGTTAATCCATTAACAACAAGGTCCAATTTAAATGCTCTACTGAACTTTCAAAATAGTGAGAGCATTTTTTTTCTCTTTTGTGGTAGCTCCTATAAGATTTCTTTCCCTATAGTTGACTTCCTTTTTGGTTAATTAATTCTACTTTTTACGCATTATGATTGGAGGGAAATGTCACCACTTTGGTCTGCTGTATTCAAGAATAATTAAATCCTCTCCCTTTTCAAAAAGAAGCTGCCTTTGAACTTTTTTGAAAGGAGCAGGAGAGTGGGAATGAAGGGCAGCATGAGGGAACTCCCCAATGGTCCAGTGGTTAGGGTTCCGTGCTTCCACTGCCAAGGGCGGTTCCACCCCTGGTTGGGAACTAAGATCCCAGAAGCTGCTCTGTGCGGCCAAAAAAACAGGAGGAGGGCAGCATGAACAACAAAAATACTGAGTCAAGCTATCAGTTATCTGGGGGAATATTTATAACAAGATGGTACCCCCTGAAGACAAATCAGAGTAGACATGGAACTGTTAAAGTTTGAGAGAGAGATGTCTATGCTGACTTTGTCTATGCAAGACTTTTGTAGGATTACAGCATTATCCCTAATTCTTCTCTTCCAACTAAGATTTTTGAGTCACATGTACTTTATTTTTCCCTTTTGTTCAAGACCAATTATGGGTTGTTTACCTAGGGACCCGAGAGTTTGGGCCTACCTCTACAGTATCATAAACTTTGTCTGATATTTTAATTGTTATTCATTTTGGCATTAAACAGGATTCTCTACCAAGTTGGAGAGTCCCCAGTTCCAACAACAGTTACTTGTATCTAATACTTACATTCTACTTTGAGCATGATTCAATGGTTTCTCCATCCGAAACTACAACACTTCAAGGACATTTGGAAATAGAAAAACGTCAAACTCAGTTCCTTAACATTTCATTAATATTGGTTAAATCCACTTTTATCTGCTACTTGTCAGAACAGGTACATTGGGTGGATTGAACTAATTTCCCTCACCGGAGTTTATAGTCTTAAAACTGACCTGAAAAGAATGCGGAATAGCTGCCTCAGGTACATGTAATCCGGGGCTTCCTCAAAGCGCAGCCCACGACAATAGTTTAAGTACATGGCAAATTCTGCAGGAAATCCCTGTAAGTTCAAGAGTTAAAACATAAAATTAAAAACAATTATATGACTTGTTATCCACATGAATTTAACAGAATTTCATCATCCAGACCACCTTATTATGTGTAGTATCTTTTAGTACTGGTAAAGGAAATGTTTATCCTTTTCTTACAGTATCAGGGTCTTAAATAATTTAGATATCACACTTCTTAACCTATTAGTTTATCAATATCCAGTAACTGGATGGCAACAAAGAATAACTAAAATGAGGCCTGTAATGTTCTCTTTGCCAGAACAGGACAATGAATGGGTACTCTTTCTCCATTCTGAAATTACTTTTAAAAATAGTAGTATAGACCTATATTAAGAGAGAAGTAAAACCACCAAGAGTGCAATCAATCATACAGAGCAATCAAAATTATGATACAGATCAATCCAATGCTTCATCCTATGAATAAACTGGGTTTATATATTTTTTCCTGTAACTGTTATCACATTGCACATATACATATTCTCTTTTCCATCAAAAGAAATCCATTAAAACATTCTTCTATATTATTTCCAACCTCCCCATGAACTATTTAGAAGTTCATGGCTGGATATTATTTGACCTACTGAACATACCCTAATTAACCTGTTCCCTATAATTGGACATTTGGAGGATTCCAGTTTTTCTCTATTATACTAATAAGTACATCTATGGATATAAATTTTTTCCATGTTCGGTTTCTCAGCAAAGATTCTCAAAGATGTATATAAACATTTTTTAAGGCTATAGATATTAGTCACCAAAAGGATTTTGCCATTAGGAATGTAGAAATGCAAACTATTAAAACAAAAACTCCCAAGTCTCTTCCCCTTGAGTAAATGTGAATATGAAGGGTGATGAGTTACAGAGGCAGTCTCTTCCCACAACCTTATGGTTTTGAGAAATTTCTCATATACAGAAGGTAGGATAGAATGTGTATACCTATAACATTTAGTTTTATTGATTATACCGATAGAAACAAATTTAATTTTTACAAAGTACTTTTATGTTATTTCATTTTTTGGTGGACAGTTTTTAAAAATCTTGTAACAGGGCTTTTCACTTTTTAACATACATTCACAGTCTGTATTAATAGTGTTCCACATTTATCATATGAACTTGCTTTTACAAAAGAAAACTACCAACGTAAGTGTTACCTGGTAAGTTATTTGGGTGAAATATAACATAATGACTATTTTACTCATTAGCCTAAAATTTATTTCATAATTTAAAACAAAGACTCTCAGAAAGGGTCTTATTTTCTCAACCCATCCCCTCCATTCCTGCAGATATGCAGAAAAGGTGAAAGCCAATTTGTAGGTGGGGAGAGACATAAAGACATCACCATTTTATACCCTTCCACAAAATACTATTTCAACTCATGCTGATTTCTCCCTTCTACCAGACAAATATATAATTATACATTGTTTCCTAATTATTTTAGGTATGCAACTGTCACAAAGATGACCATGTGGTCTTCTTTCTATGGAAGAGACATCATGATACAAGTATCTTTCTATTCTCAACTAACATGCTTCTGTCTATAATGTTTGAGATTTCAGAGAAATGAGCCTGATTAAAACTACCATCTATATACTACTGGACATGTCTTATTTTTGGATTGTTCTAACCTGCTTGCCTTTGTTTCTATAACGCCTCAATATGCCAACTGTGGATATTCTTTCTTCTCTGGCACCAGCTTAGGAATAAGAAGAATATTTCTTAATTGAATTTTCTCACAGATCGGTGAGGTTCTATTAGGTAAGTTTACCTGCTCTCTTATTTTTCCTCTAATTTAAAACGGATCATAGCATGTAAACCAGAAACAATTATTTAAAATGACTCATATGTTCAAGTCATTCTTAAAGATACCAAGAATCAACCAAAAGTAAAGTTAAAACAGTAACAGCTACTCAATAGGAAGTTTAAGTTCTGAGGCTGGGAAATAAACTGTTCCTTTTTGGTTTTGGATCATTTATATTTTTAAACAAATCATCAGTGTACACTTACCTTACATAAAACTTCAACGGGTGTGGACATCTTCTTTTCGCTAATTTTTTCATATTTTTGCTTTTTTGTTGCAGCCTGTGGAGAATAAGAATCAAACCACACAGACATACTCAATATTATGAAAGATTCTTTTAGCATAACATATTACACATAAAAGTAAACTTGAGATTCAAGAGGAATCATAACCTAGGGAAAAGAGGAATGAAAGCATAATACATTTAAAACTTTCCCCCTAAGCTGTTAACTTTTCATATGACTTTCTGCTTCAAGAATGTTTTTAGCTAATAGCAAAGAGTGAGTCTAACAGGAACATCAAAATGTATGATTTAAGTAAAAATAGTGAAGTCGCTCAGCTGTATCTGACTCTTTGCAACCCCGTGGACTGTAGCCTACCAGGCTCCTCCGTCCCTGGGATTTTCCAGGCAACAGTACTGGGAGTGAGTGGATTGCCATTTCCTTCTCCAGGGGATCTTCCCAACCCAGGGATCGAACCCAGGTCTCCTGCATTGTAGACAGACGCTTTACTGTCTGAGCCACCAGGATAGGGGTTAAGTAAAAATAGGTGGAGTCAAATTTTAAATTAGATTTCTTAACCCATATTCAGCAAGGGCAAAGGTATAAGCAGATCAATACCAAATAAATATGCCCATCATTTAGTTAACATTCACAACTGTTGTTACTTTTCCAGTGTAAAAATATTCACATTGAATAAAGCTACCCATACAACACCAAACAATGTGTCAAGTTTACAGGTACTCAATAAATATACAGACTATTTACCTTGAAAGAACCAATAAAGTACCTAAATAGTCATTAAATTCTTGAACACAGTAATTTATCATTAATTTACGAATACAAAAGTAATGGCAAAACTCCTAATTAATGGAAACAAGTAAAATGTTAGGACAATTAAATAATATAGAATTACTGGATAAACTAGTTCTACTGTACATAAAAGTAGACATTTTCAACATAATGGCAACACACTAAAATAAAAAGCAGGCAATTTGAATCTGGTTTACCTTTAGTCCTTGCCATGGCAGGCTGGTTCTATTAAAATACATCAAAACATATCCTAATGATTCCATGTCATCTCGGCGACTAGAAAAGAAAATGTAAATTTATAAGCTGAAGTTATTATGAAGAACATGTGAAAGAAAGCCAGGTATACAAGGAGAAATATTCCCAAGCAAGGAAAGAGAATAATTTGGTATCATAAGCAAGTAATTTTTAAAAGTTCCTAATGGGTTACTTCTAAACAAAATTTTCTCATAGAATCCAAAATTATAAAATCCAACATGATCCTGCAACTTAACTTTTACAGAGAAAAAAGAATTTAGCTAAATAACTTTCTTCTCATGAAGTCCCCTAACCTGGAAGTGTATAATTTGTCATTTCTATGCTTATTTTAAAGGGCAAAAAGAAAAAGCATTGACAAAAGATGAAAGCAGAAGAAAAACTAGAATTCAAGTCAAAAAACAGAAAGAGCACAGAAATTATGACCATGTTTAAACCAAATCCTTTAGGTAGGGGTGGAAGAGGAGAACAGAGGGTGGTCCACCAATGAAATTTTGATTCATTAGTTATTATATAATATTTTCCATATAAAAATAACCAATACATTCTTTCCCCAAACTCAGCTTGCATCACTAATATATAAAAAGCACAAGATCACCATTAAGGAAAAAAGTATTGTTTTTAGCTGCAAAAATAAAGCTGTCTTTACACTTCTAACTTCCAAGGTGCAATATTTCCTGCCCAAGACACAAGTTACAACAAAGAAAACAAAAAGGCCTCATTTAATTGGCTTCTCTGCACTGTCTAAAGAAGCAGGTTAAAGGATTAATAAGTGTCTTTCAAATCTTCAGCCAAGAGACATCTTTAGATATTGTAAGAAACTAATTAAAATATTTCAAAAACCCATCAATGGCTTTTGCTATAGATTTGATAAATGCATTCATTACAAACTCACCTTTGTTCAATACCAAGATGTGCATTGATGCTAGCATACCGAGCAGTGCCAGTGAGATTTTTATCTTCTCTGTATGGTATGTGTTGCCTTGTCCTGTTGTCTCTGTACTTTTTGGCCAAACCAAAATCAATAAGGAATAACTTTAAAAGAAAATAAAGAGACATTAGATTCCCAAGCTTACTCAGTCAAACTGCTTATTTATTAAATGGCATTTATTCTATTTTTTTCAACTATATCAAAATAAAGCATTGTAAGCAGAACAGATAATGAACAAACTTAACATTCCAATATGCTTTTACTATACCTCATCAATAAATCAGGTTTTAAAAAAATACAGTTACATCAAGCAGTTGATCCCTGTCAGCTGAACAATTTCACAGGCATAGCTCATTATACATTCAGAAGCCTGTCTCTGGAACCTCCAATGTAGTGGAGAAATGTACACGTGCTCAATAGCAGAGTTGCTGACAAGTGTGCTGTGTGCCATAATGAAGCCTGACATCCTGTTACTAGTGGTAAACAAGCAGGGGGGTAAAAAATAAAAAAAAAACTAGACATAAGCCACCTGGAACTCTTCCATTCTACAAAGGCCACTCTTTAGTATGCCAACAGAATGCCCATTATCTGAAATAAGACAACTCTGAAAGTTTGATATTGACAACAAAACCAGAATTTTTATTTATAATAAATGAGTACTTTAAAACAAACATACATTTCATTTTATTCCCAAATGACATTTACACATGTGATCAGCTTAAGCTTCTGGAAAATATAACAAGTTGATCTATTACTTAAGTCAAGGTGGCTTACAGTTAGCAGCTTAAATGAGCTAACTAAAAACCAAAGTATTAATAGTATTTCAAAACAAAATAACATTTAGTGCTGTTCTGTTTATATGATACACAGGGAATAAGATGCTCATTTATAATGTAGCTAATTTTTAGAAATAATTCAGGTTTATTCTCCATGATTAAAACTTTTATAAGAAGAACAAAAAAAAGCAGAAGTATTTTTAGGGGAAAAAACCCAAAATATGTTCATATTTACCTACCTTCTAAAGCAAAATAATCTTAACTAAAAACTTTATTCAGCCTTTACCATAAAATCACTTATTTAAAGTTATGCCTACAAAATTTATTAAGCAAAGCAGATCTATGTGCTCTTATACTATGTGGCCCTACACTATTCTTTTCTAGTTATACCTCAATTTGGTACTTTTTCTTCCTATTAGGCTGATACTGGGCCCCTTCTGCTACAGTTTACAGTGTTGGATGTACTGGGAAACATGATCACCTAGTCCGTTAGGGTCTGCCTCAAAATATAAATACAGCAAGTTACTGATTTAAGTGGAAAAGATACCACCAAGTGCTTCTTTTAGAAAGATGAAAATACTTATTGCAGGCAGGCACTACAATCTAGCCTCAGTTAAGACACTGGGTAGTGAGATTTGTGCTTCTGTAACCATGTTAACATTGAAATACTTATTTTCATCTAGTCTATTACAAAGAATAAAGATTAAATTATTAAATACAGATTTAATAATGAAAGTTCTTTAGTATGATTAAATGACTGAACAACTGAGTTACTATAAAATAGGAACAGAGAAATTAATGCTATAAATCGCTAAGAGAAATAAGAGACTTAAAAGTATGAGCTTTAAGTTTCTTTTGATATGAAAACTGGCTCAGTACTCAAATATTAAAATGAGCAATATATACGTCTGGTAAGCAAAACAGAATCCATGACTAAGTTCTACAGATTCACACTGAAAAGAAAACAAAGGAAAAACAAACACAAAAGGACACCCACTTTCACAGCATTTAAAAACTATCTCTAAGAATTATGTGAGTTATGAAAAAAAGTGATTGGGACAGATTTTCTTCTAAGGACTATCTTCTGAGATTGCTTTCTTTAGTACTCCAAAATAGAGAAGAAAACAATAGCCAACTCTGAGAGGGTTAAGTCTGACAGTTACATTCATGTCTAGATTCAACAGCTTCATGTGCAACTCAATAACCACTTTCTTAACAACTAGAAGACTCTGAGAGTTCTTTCCTTCCACAACTCTAAAGGACAAAATCTAATTTATCAAGGAAACAAAAATGAAACACTATCTTCCTAAGTATCTGAGTCTCAGTATCAAAGTAAAAAATTACAAAGCAAATGAATTTAAAATTTTCTCCTCCTATAAAAACTGAAAATAAGTCAGGGAAAGTAATGTCACTGATAAACAGGTATTCCATTTGAAGAGCAAAACAACTGAAAACTACTTAAAATTTTAAGTTTAAATCTCTTTATAGTTCATTATCTAATGGTACCTATTCATGCATGCTTCTTTAGTAGCTCTCCATGCATCGAATTTAAAATGAATAAAAACATACATAAATGGGAACTGTTTACATGAAACCATGTGATACCAAGGATATAACCAAAATAGCCGCAGATATGTAAAACCAAACAAGGAAAAGTCAATATCCAATGTCATAAAGTAATGTATTTTTATAGGTCTGCATATACAAAGGAGACGACATCTAAACTCTTTGGTGGGCAAGCTGCCTTTCTGTGGATTTTTAAACTACATGTTCAAAAATTTGTGCCTGTTTTAAAGAAAGCAGCATATTCTTCAAAGGCATGTGGAAATGAGTTAATGTTGGGTATAATGGGATAACTCATTCAGCAGAGGTGTATTTTCTTCAGAAATACTAATGCCAATTTCAGGTATTGGTATTTCAACCATTTTTCTCTTCACCAGCAGTCATATTTCCTTGCCCTTTCAAGAATTCACAGGAATACTTTTCCTTACAACCCAGAAAACCTATAAGTAATTATGCTGTAAAGTATGAGTAAAATGTGTGAATGTATATGGATAAGAAAAAATAGGGCAGTAAAGTTGCCTTACAATGTACCTAATTACCCCCCATTCTCTCTCTGCCCAGTCAAGATCTAGTTACCACAGTTGGTTATTTCTTTGTCTGTGAATAATAATAAAATCTAATTTCTAAAACCTTTTTAACAGCAGGAGAACATAGTTCCTGATATAAAGCTGGGCAGTTTGGAGAAGGATTAAATGATAGCCCAGATGATACATGTGGTTTAATAAAGAAATTACAAAGTATGCTCACATATCAAATGCAAATTTTTTCCTTTTTTGATACTTATGTCAACACTTACTTCTCAGTGTATACTACTGATAAAGATTCATTCATTCAGGAGCTTCAAAAATTAAGTACCTAGGTGGTGCTGATTTTTTTTTAATTTATTTTCCCTTGTTTATCTGAAAATTCATACAGTAAATAAAGCCAGCTTCTCAATAGTAAATGAAGACTAAGTGAAAAATTTAATTACATTAAAAAAAAAATTTAGAAATATTGAGTGTTTTATCTAGCCTGCCAAACATAAATCATTAGGTTATACATTTGTTTATCTTATTTATGTGTTATTAATGGTAATTGATATCAATTATGTTATCATTAGAATGCAGTGCATTCTAGTTCCAGAGCATATAATATTCTTTAAGCATTTTATGCTACTTGGTTGAAGATGAGAGAATTCTCATACTGAAGCAATCAATTCTAAAAAAAACTAGATCTGAAATCTGATCTACACAACTCCTAAAGTTCATTAGGGAATGGCAGAATATCATCATTCAGCAGTGATGCAACTCCAAATTATTTTTTAAAAATTGAACAGTCTATCTTAAATCTAGCATTAGCTAAATAGTATCAATTTTAGACCAACATATCTTCTCTCGTGGATGTTAGAAATCTAAACATAATCCTGTTTTCATTTAGGTTTTCTCTAAGTTTTACAAGCTTTAAGCAAAAGCCATAAAGAAATATCTTAGTAATGTTATATGTTTGCCAAGTATGTCTGAATAATGCCAACGTTAAGAGGTGCTTGAGCAAGATCTATATTCTCCAGAATTAAAACAAACAAAAATAATCAAACAATAAGAAAGAAAAGCACATGAATTTGGGATTGAGGTTGGAATAGGAGACAGTTTCAGACCTGGTTTAATCCTGAGAAAGATGGGTCCTGAGAAGTACTAACAGTCATGCTTCTTTTCCTCTTCCCCACTGGAGATTCTAAACACTAAACAGACAATAGAGGGTGGCAGTGCATCAAACAGTATTGCTTACATTGCAACAATGGCCGGCGCAGACAGGCAACACCGAGGCATTAGAGAAAGAACAGGGTAGCCAAATGCCATCCTTCTTCCACCAAGCACTGTAGGTTCTCACTTTTCCAAATAAGAATCACATGCTTAACAACATTTGAATTCTGGCAAGTACTCAGGTTTTTAATGCCACTATATTGTGTCACTGCCTGAAACAGGGATAGCAATGGTGACATTTGGCTCTTTAATTTTTTAATACAAAACAGGGAATTTGGATCTGCAATCTTTGGCACCACAATCTGCCCTTCCCCTAAAAAAAGATTGCACAGGGGGAAAAAAATCTTCAGTAAGGAAGAGGTAGAAGGCATTTAGTCACCTTAAAATTTATTTTCATAAGCATGCAGGGCTGATTACTGGAAGAGTTGAGCAAATTCACTACGGTTGGAGTGACTACTCCTAAATATCAAATTCAGAACAATTTTCCAAATAAGAAATTTGATTTTAAAAATCAACCTCAAATGCCCCCCCACCCCCAACTCTACCCACAAATAGAAAACTACTACAACGAGCTGACCAAAGAATCCAGTATCATACAACTGGCGTATTTCAAACTACAATACAGAAAACACTAAAAACCAACTACATAAACAAACACTAACCTAAAATGTTTAAGAACAACGTTCAGAATCTTAGGTAAAACACTGCACTTCTAACCCTAGGGTCTCTCTGAATCTGTGTAACAGCAAAGCAATTTCACAATCTTTTTAGTATCTCTAAAAGAGGACACAAGATTCTAAAAAGGTTTACATATCACTGGGCAATCTGGACTTCCTAACACAACTAAGTGATTAATAAGCTGTTTGGGGCAGGGTGGGGAAGCAAAGACATCATCTGGACTATCATTAAGTTTAAGACAAACCATGTACTGCAACATCAACATGCAGAACATGGATTACATGAGGATAGAAGGCCTTTAGCAGGAAGAAAATGGGAAGAAAAGGCTGGGAAATGGTCAAAAGATTAGGGTCATTCTGACAAAACTGCCTGCCAAAATTAAGACTAGTAATAGTTCAATTAAATTACCAGGTTTTAAAATAACAAGAACCTGGATGCTTCAAAGAGAGAAGCCACATAATATTTAAAAAAAGAAAAAAGATGTGATTTGGGAATGGCAAGAAAGGTTACATGTAGACTTAAACACCTTCTATCATTTAAAGCTCAGCTTTCAAGAAAAATAAAATTTAACTCCTAAAACCTGGTCAGACCAACATTAATGTCTCACGCATTAACAAATAATACCACTTCTAATGGTAATGGCTCCAAGTTGGCATTCATACAGGCAAACAAAGGTAAACATTTATAGCTAGACCTAAAAACATCAAACATTCCCTAATGACTAAATAAAATAAATAGGAATGTTCCTTCCAAAAACAGAACAAAACAAAAAACACAAAAAACCCCCAAGTTGTCCTGAAGTTGAGAATTTCTATCAGATCGTCAGATCATAACATGCTTAGTGCATTGCCAATGCTGCCTGTCTGCCCGACCTCAACAATTGAAAATAAAAGCAATTCACTCAGTAAAACTAATCATTGCAGAAAATTGTCAACACAATTAGTTTCTAACTGCAATCATGCGTCACTGGCTAAAACCCAATCACCCCGTAAGTTCAACCATTCTGTGGCCCCCAATAAACACTAATTTCATTGTATGAAAGTTCATTTCACTTGTCTACACTTTCCTTTGAACAGGAGAGAAGAGGGGTGGAGACCCCACTCAACTTGGCACCCAAATAAACTGTCAAACTACTTTTGAAACAGGTCCAAAAGTTATCCTTTTGAATACACAAATCCAAGGACTGAAGAATTCTCATTATCAACCTTGCTCAGTCAGCAAATGTTAACGCCATGGTGACAGATGGGTGGGACAGTGGTTCCCACACTGGCACAAGCACATATATTGCAAAAACCCACACTTCAGAAAGAAAGGTTAAAATCTGATTTTTAGCATTCAGGAAGAAAAGTATATGGGTATATGGGTTTTTTTGTTTGTTTGTTTGCTATTCGAATGAATGAAAAATAGATACAATAATATAGATGATTACATTTCATTATAAAGCCCTTGGAATTTCATATTTCCATATAAATAACTTAACTTTGGTTGGGTTAAGTTGGAGATAATTTAAGTTACTAAGTTAATGGATTAGCCTTCAAGTACAATCTTTTAAAACAATTATCAATAGCAAATTCAACTTACTATGACTTTTTAAAAGACTTAAAAAGTTCACCAAAGTTTATCAAAGCAATTCTTGGAAGTTTTATTCTTTGTCCTTTCATGCAAAGAACATGTGACTAACCTTATTACAGTGACGCCCAATACCCATTAGGAAGTTATCTGGTTTAATGTCTCTGTGTATAAAATTCTTTGTATGCACATATTCGATTCTACTGATCATCTGGAAAAAAGGGGAGGAGAGAAAATCAAGTTAAGTGATTTGCACTAAGAAACAAAAGAAAGCAACATACTGTGTCTCAATTATTTCAATATGTCAATCATTTTTCAACATCACAAGTATACTTTATTAACTTTATTTAGAGTTCAAAAAGACAATGCTAGACAAAATTAAAAAGGACAACCAGCTCTGCATTTACCTCCAGACTAATGGATATACAAGCATAAACCAGCAGTTTCCTTTGAGCTTATTCTTTCAATATGAATGATTATAAACATGACAGAACCTGATAGAAAGAACTGGTTTTTTTAATTACAGAAGTAATAAATTTAGAACTGTTTCAGTTGTTCAAAATTATATAAAGTAAACGTCAATACTATGCCCCTTGAGGTACCTGGTATTACTCAGATCTATTTTTATTCTCTTCTATATGTACACACACAAACTTACATGTGCTTCAGAGTACAGGGATGTTGACCAATTGACAGATACAGTTATACACTGTTATTGCTTTAAACTACAATAGAAATAGTCTACTCATTTTATTTTTGTTCACTTGTTTTTAACTAATTCTATCCCAAACATTTCTAGAAGTTGGTACCATACAATGTAAGCATGTAACTTTTATGCAAATGGGGACATATACATGCTGGGTTTCCTTTCTGGCATGCTTTTCCGACTCTCCCATGATTTTTCTCCATATATGTATGATCATATCCTAAAACTAACAAACATGGCATTATAACAAGCTTTTCTTAATTTCCCAGAAATTCTGCCAAGTCAAGTGGTATGGTCTTACCATTCTTTTTAATGGAGATAAATATTCTATGGCATAGATGGAAGTACTCCCCAATTATCCCAACTCACAGTATTAATGCTCATTATTTCCAATATTCTCTCACCATAAACAATAACACTAATATACTTATATATCCTTATCTATTAGCACTTCTATTTCTATGGGTTATACCTCCCCTATCATTGCAGGGGGAGTTGCTGCTTTGAAGGCAAACTGATTGCCTTCAGAATAGCCTATAACAGCTCATTTTTTCAGCACTAGTGTTTTTTTCCCACTAGCAGTTATCTCAGTTTTTTCTAAATCTTGCCCATTTTCACAGGTACTGACTTCACTTGTAATTTCATAACAGTTAAAAAACCTGCTCACTTTTACTGACCTTCTGGACTTAGTACTGTACTGTGAAGTCAATCCATACTTTTCCATTATTTTTTTGGCTTGTCCTTTTCTTGTCAGTTTTTAAGAATTCTTTGCATACAACAGACAATCTTTTTATCAGTCATTTGTTACGTAAACAGATTTAAACTTTTTCTTCTGTAATAGTTTAAATTTCTAAGTTATCAATTATGTCTACCTTTTCCATAAAATAAAAGTTGTATTTGAAAATGTTTTCCATGTCCAAAGGCTGCCAACATTATCTTTCTGCCCATATGTTTTTGCTCTTCTCAGTAGTGTACGTCAGGACTCTATTTTTACTTGCCTGCGTTTTCTCTACAGCTTTTATCACCAAGGATATAAATTCTAACTCTTATTCCTCTACCTTGGCAAACGGCTTGTGAAGGCAAATTGTAATCTCTGGCTTAAACTATACACTCAAGGAAGAAGATGTATACAATGTTCAAATACCATCTTTAGGTACAGCAGCAATTCATATATTAAATAAGTAAAACAAAACATTTGTCTCACTTTTTGTACCAGTCAAGTACATAAAGTATTTGTTCTAGCCAAGTAATACTTATCATTAAACTATGAGTATTCACTCACAGGGGGAAGGTCAGGCAAAAGATAAATTAACAGCACAAACTACAGACTACTCAAGTGTTGCCTGTCATTTATAGAGCAAGACTCAGCTGGTTCTTTCTTAAACAAGTGCCTTTGTACAACCCCCTTCCCTAAATTACATTATTTCTCTGATGTTACCAGAGTATCCAATATAGACTTTTACGACAGAACCTGTCCATTTTTCTCCACTAACTCTATGTTAAAAGAGGGAAGAAACTAGCTCTTATTTTTTGTACACTCCAGTGCTAAGTACAGTTCAGTTCAGTCACTCAGTCGTGTCCGACTCTCTGCGACCCCATGAACTGCAGCATGCCAGGCCTCCCTGTCCATCACCAACTCCCAGAGTCCACCCAAATCCAGGTTCATCGAGTCAGTGATGCCATCCAACCATCTCATCCTCTGTCGTCCCCTTCTCCTCCTGCCCTTAATCTTTCCCAGCATCAGGGTCTTTTCAAATGAGTCAGCTCTTTGCATCAGGTGGCCAAAGTATTGGAGTTTCAGCTTCAACATCAGTCCGTCCAATGAACACCCAGGACTGATCTCCTTTACAGTGGCAGATCCTGAATAAATGTTCACTGCATGTATGCCTATGTGTTACTGAGCCTACAGAATACAAACTCTTTTGTTAAGATTTGCTCACATGTGAATTAAAGCATATTAAGAAGTCATGTTTTATGCAAGGTCCTTGACATTTACCTGTTATCTTTGACCATAGTATCTGTTTCCTCAAGGTCTGTTCCTGACCCCATTCTCCCATCTTAAAATTCTTTAAAACTGGTTTTCTTTTTTATTACCTTTAGCTAAAAAAATAAATCTAGCCTTGGGCTTTAAAACAATTTCATCTAACCTCAATCAATGCATAAATCCAATTCATGACATAAAAATTTCCATGATTTTGCTTAAATATTACCAATAGCTGAGAATCCTGTAAGAAGCATCTACTTGGTCAAAAACTGTTCATTAAATTACTTCAGTACCTTATTTTCCTCAAAAATATACCTTTTATAAGGGTTCAACACATAATACCATTCAGTTTGCTTTAATCAAAATTTCAATATATACATATTTATTTATATTTGCACACACACAAACACTCCCAAATCCTTTCTTCAAACAAAATCTTACAAAGAAACCTGTTATACTAAACACTAAAACAAATACACTATATGATGGGAGTAGCTCGAAAACTCTTAGTCTACAGGTGAATTAATAAACCAGTGTAATTCATTTTTGTCTTATACCACAGGAAAACATCTACAAGACTTATCAGAGCAACAAACTTGAATGACTATACTTTTAACCCAAGGATTATTATACAGGGTTATAATACTCTGGTTTCTACACTGAAATTATAGTTAAGTAGTACTAAACAGTAGCATTTCTTAGCTTTTATTCTCATAAAAGTTTCACATACCTGGTCAGCTAACATAAGTACAGTTTTCATTGTGAACCTTCTTGAACAGAAATTGAAGAGGTCTTCAAGGCTGGGTCCAAGAAGATCCATAACTAGCACGTTATAGTCTTTTTCCTGACCATACCACCTAACAAAGAGGGAAAGAGGAAGGCGTTATAAAAAGCTGATTATCACTTCACATCATCAAATTTTAAAAACATCATCAAATTTTAAAAATATAAGATAGTTTCCCTCTAGGTTTTTATTTAAGGTTGTTGTCCTCTATTTAGCTGATGACCCCACTTACTGACTACATTGCCCAACACAAAATAATGCATAAAGAGATTTTTTTCTGTCAAGCAACCCACTGTCCCATTAAGTTAGTACTTGTGTGGCAGCCTTAATATGCTTCTTAAGCAGGGCAGGTGAATTCTCTATCCATCCACCATTAATTCCTGTAACTGTGGGCAAGTTTCTAAACCTCACCTGGTCTTACTTTTTAATTGAAAAAATGAAGGAGATTTTTATCAGTCATTCCAAAATGTTTCAGAGAGTAAATATCCGTTTTATTATAACTCCTGTTCCACTTCCTACCAAGTTCCATTTATAAGGAGTCATATTTTTGCTTAGTTCCAGATTACAGAAAATAATCCTATTACCACAAGGATGACATTCACTTTTTATTGGAAGGATCATGCTTTAATTATCCATTGCTATGTTTCTGTGGATACACATTTATCCCCAATAACTCTAGGAATATCAATGACTAATTTCAGAGACTCCAAGGACTAGGAATCACTGCAGTGATTGCAAGTTTCTGTATGTCTCTAGATCAGATAAGGGTGGTTTCCGAAAAATACACACTATAATTTTTATTTTAAACTTAGCTAAATTATGAATTTTGCTTGAGGGAATTCCCTGGCAGTCCATGGTTGGTTGGGACCCCTTGCTTCTACTACAGGAGGCATGGGTTTGATCCCTGGTCAGGGAACTAAAGATCCCACACGCTGCATAGTGCAGCCAAAAAAAAAATAAAACCACCACCAGCTTGGAAAAAAAACTGGCTTTTATCTAAAATGTAAACAAACAAAAGAGGAAGCTATTTTAAAGCTGTACTGAAGTGATATCTTTAAAAACTCTAATAAGAAACTATACCTGGATTTACCATTTGCAAAGTTTACGTGTTTTAAAAAACGTCTAGTGTTTTTGTTGTTATTCAGTTTCTCGATCATGTCCGATTCTTTGTGACCCCACAGCACGCCAGGCTTCCCTGTCCTTCACCATCTCCCAGAGCTTGCTCAAACTCATTCATGTCCACTGAGTCAGTGATGCCATCCAACCATCTCATTCTCTTTCGTCCCCGTCTCCTCCTGCCCTCAATCTTTCCCAGCATCAGGGTCTTTTCAAACGAGTCAGCTCTTCGGATCAGGTGGCCAGAGTATTGGAGTTTCAGCTTGAACATCAGTCCTTCCAATGAATATCCAGGACTGATCTCTTTTAAGATGGACTGGTTGGAGTTCCTTGCTGTCCAAGGGACTCTCAAGAGTCTTCTCCAACACCACAGTTCAAAAGCATCAATTCTTCGGCGCTCAGCTTTCTTTATAGTCCAACTCTCACATCCATACATGACCACCGGAAAAACCATGGCTTTGACTAGATGCTTTGATTTAGGATTAGCACTGACTGGTTTGATCTCCTTGATGTCCTATGTAAGTGTGGTCCCATATTCAGGTCCAACGAATATTATCCCTAGAATTTTATGTAAAAGGTCACAAAGGGGCTAGACTTAAAAAATGCACATTGTTTCCTACACTTTTGTTCCACCTGTTCCTGAGGATTACTCTGCAAACAGGAAACATGAATAACTACCATCAAACACACAAAGAGGAATTCATTTTCACATGTCTTTGCTGAAAAAGATAGCCTGGCTGGGAAAGAGTTTTTTTTTTTTAACCTTACAGAGATTGTGCCCGAAAAGCAACAGAAGTGCCAATCTGCTAATGTCTGAGATTGTATCTAAAACCGTGTTCAAAGCTTCTGTAATTTTCTCTTTTCAATCCTTTGTTTTCCATACAAGAATTCAACACTCTTCACATTCATTCCAACATTTACTTTGAAGAAAAGCTCTCTCACACACAAAAAAGGTCACAGTGGTGGGTTTTTGGAGGGTGAGGGATAGGGGTGGAGGTGGGAAGAGATGGGTAAAACAAAACAAATAATAAATTGAAAAATAAGTGATAAAATGAAATACGGTTATGTTCTCCTTTCCTGATTCCTCGATTTTGTTTTCCTTCTCTTTTTTTATCCTTTCTGTACTTAACTGCAGAGGCAAATCTGTGCTGGGAAGCTATGAGGAACTTCAAAACCAATTCTTAACATTATAAATATCCAATACTAAGAATTATGGCAGATTTTTAATACAAATCTAATTTAGCTAGGTTTTAAAGAAAAAGAAATGACTCTAATCAAGAATACAAAGTACAGAAAATGCTAAGGAAGTGAGGGGAAGTCACTAAAAGTCAAAGGCAAAAGAGAAAGCACAAATCAACTCTCATAAGACTACATCTCACAAGCACATCAACAAATTTGTACCAACAGCTTCCTAACAAAATTACAATAAAGTAAATTTTACAAGCATCCAACCCAAACTACAAACCTGACATGTCAAAGGCACAAATTCATTCTTCACATTGCCATGTCATCACCTAACTTTACAAAGTACTTTTTGAGAATTCATATGCAAAGTAGGCCTTTAACAGAATACAGAATAATTAGAAACAAAAATCAGATGAATTTAGAAATTTACTTAAAAAAAAAAAAAAAATCAAGTCATCAGGTATTTTTCTCCTTATTGTTTTAAGTGTATGAGTTTAAGCCCCGCTGGTTCAGCAGTAAAGAATCTACCTGCAATAAAGGAGACGCAGGAGACTTGGGTTTGACCCTGTGAGGAGAAAATGGCAACCCATTCCAGTATTTTTGCTGGGAAAATCCCATGGACAGAGGAGCCTGGAGGGTAAGGAATATATAACTAATTTCTCAAAACCTAAGACCTCACACCCTCCCCCCCGTGCAATCAATCCATCCAGACCTTATTACACACAGATTAGGCGCCAGGAACAGTCTTCTGCTTACCCAGATCATACTCATTCAGTTTCTACCTTCACCTCCATGTTTTCCTTTTATTCTGAGAGCTTCTAACTCTCCATTTTCAATCGCAACATCCTAATATCCAGCTGTCAGAGAAATCTTCCTTAAGTAGCCTGTCTCACACAGATCTCTCATTTCACAGAATTCTCATAGCCACTGACTACTGCTTGAATCCAAGATCTAACCCTTCGAAAGTACAAATATTCAGGTACTGTTACTCTGGTGCTTCTCTCTCTCTCCACCTGGTAATACAGGGCTTACTGTTTGTTTTTTCTAAGTCTTCACAGAACCTGGGTAATGAGCAAGCACTAACCTGATTCTCTGAGATCATTTAAGCTTGCAGACTACCTGAAACACACCAAAGTGAAAGCCTCACTCCTGTTTCTGCCTTTGACCAGAAACTCAAGGTCCTATCTTTAGACATTTTTTAATGTATATAACAATGTGTTGTTACTAAGTACATACACTATGGTAAGAGGCTTCCCTGGTGGCTCAGAAGGAAAAGAATCTGCCTGCAATGCAGAAGTCCTGGCTTTGATCCCTGGGTGGGGAACATCCCCTGGAGAAGGGAATGGTATTCTTTAGTATTCTTGCCTAGAAAATTCCATGGAGAGAGGAGCCTGGAGGGCAACAGTCCATGGGGTGACAAAGAGTTGCACACTGAGCGAATGACACCTTCACTTTCACTTCACACTATGGTAATGTGCACACTATAGGTAACTCTGAATTTATGAGATTAAAAAAAAAAAAAAGACTGGTTTGATTTGGACCTTATTTAGTTTCAAAACATGCAGAAGAATCAAATAATTTAATGGATGAAAGTAAAAACGAAAGTACGAGGTCTCATTTTCTGTTTCAAATGTCTTTAGACTCAGTGTTGCCTGATCAATCAAGGCAACAGGCCAGAGAATGAGCTTGCAATTCAAAAAAATCATCGTTACTTACTGAGAGCATTAAGAAAGGTACCTTAAGGTCTGAAGAAAATTCTAGCAGAAGGCAAGGTCCATCTCTGATTTCATCTTGTTCTTCTAAACCCCTATCTAAAGTAATTCTAGCTAAAAAATTAAGACACATGTAAAAAGCACAAACCTAAGATGACATATGTACAAGTCACTGGGGCTGACCAAAATATGCTAAAAGAATTCAGAAAAGCAAACAAAACAAAACAAAACAAGACAAAACAATGGGTTGAACTACATCTGTCCAAAGAAAGAAACCTAGTGAAAATGGTCTATTACCAGTCAGATCCTGAAGGAGGGATAATATTTCGATAGGGAAGGTAGAAAAGGATGTCTTAAGCAGGCGGCAAGAACAGACACAGGTTCGTATAAAGGGGAGAATCAAGGTGACTGATATAGACTCTTGAATGCCAGGCTAATGTGCTTTAAATTTTATAGATAACCGGGAAAATATCAGTAGGCTATGTCTAGGACCTAATATAATTAAGTCAATATTAAAAGCTGGCCTTGGTATCAGTATGCAATATGGAACCTGGGGAGTAAAAGGAATGACAATGACATGAAGACCAATTAGAAGACATGGAGCTAAGGGTTTCTTTCTTTTCCCTAACAAATCTCTGCAAAAATAGAAGTATCTTAAAAAAGAATGAAATGAAATATTTTCAATATTGCTGAGACCCAATGACTTCCAAGAATAGTAAATCAGTGTAATCATCATAAATACTCAGTTCAGATTAAAGCACCTAAATATGTTCCATCCCTATAACTAGAACAATAACAGAAAAAGGAACATTTGTTTAACGTAGGCCTTCTCTTATGGCTTGATTAGTGTGATGGTTAATTTTGTGTGTCAACCTTACTGGGCTAAGGGATTCTGGAATAGCTTGTAAAACATTATTTTGGGGTGTCTGTGAAGTTGGCTCCATAAGAGATTAGCATCAGAATGACAGGCTAAGTAAAGAAGATCACTCTCTTTTGTTCTGAACAGAACAAAAAGGCAGAGGAAGAGAAAATTCCCTCTCTGCTAGCACTGAAATAATCACCTTCTGCTCTCAGACATACATGCTCCTGGTTTTCAGATCTTAGGACTCACCTGGGACTTAAATCTTTGGTTCCCCTGGCTCTCAGGCCTTTAGGCTTGAAGCAGAAATGCACTACTGATTTTCCTGGGCCTCCAGCTCATATAGACCACAGGTCCCGGGACCTCTTGGCCTCCATGATTGTGTAAACCAATCCCTCATAATAAAACTCTATGTATAATACAAGCATATCTTTCTTTATTGCTCTTTGCAGGTATCACTTTTTTTTTTTTTTTAAACAAACTGAAGGTTTGTGGCAACCCTGTCTTGATCAAATCCACTGGCGCCACTTTTCCAACAGTACGTGCTCACTTTGTGTCTGTCACATTTTCACTATTTTGATATTTTTGTTATTATTATATCGTTGTGGTGATCTATGATCTTTATTTTTGATGCTATTATTGCAAAAAATTACCACTTGCTCAAAGCTCAGATGATAGGCTAGCACTTTTTGGCAATAAGGTATTTCAAAATTAATACACATACTTGCCAAAAAATTTGTGTGACTTTGCTTTATTGTGGTGTTCTGGAACTGAACCTGTAATAACTTTGAGATATGCCTGTATACAAGACTCATCAGTTCAATTCCTTTAGAGAGTCCTAATATAATAGGAAGAGCCATTTAGTGTCTTGTTCACAACTCTGTATTTCCAGCATTCAGCACAATGCCTTACAAGCAGGAAATACTCAGTAACATTTGCTGAATTAAAAAATAAAAAGCTGTATTAGAGGTTTTAAGAGGCTAGGGCACACCTGACGTTGCAGATGAGAAAAACAAAGCAAGGAATAAAAAAAAAATACTCCCTGTACTAAAAGTATAAAGTCACCAGGAAGCATCTACTCATCTTTGACTCAAAGAAGTCAAATAATAAGTAAAGTGGGCCTTGGAAAGCATCCCTAAGAACAAAGCTAGTGGAGGTGATGGAATTCCAGTTCAGTTCAGTTCAGTTGCTCAGTCCTGTCCGACTCTTTGTGACCCTATGAACCGCAGCACGCCAGGCCTCCCTGTCCATCACCAACTCCCGGAGTTCACCCAGACTCACGTCCATTGAATCCGTGATGCCATTCAGCCATCTCATCCTCTGTCGTCCCCTTCTCCTCCTGCCCCAATCCCTCCCAGAATCAGAGTCTTTTCCAATGAGTCAACTCTTCACATGAGGTGGCCAAAGTACTGGAGTTTCAGCTTTAGCATCATTCCTTCCAAAGAAATCCCAGGGCTGATCTCCTTCAGAATGAACTGGTTGGATCTCCTTACAGTCCAAGGGACTCTCAAGAGTCTTCTCCAACACCACAGTTCAAAAGCATCAATTCTTCGGCGCTCAGCCTTCTTCACAGTCCAACTCTCACATCCATACATATTTTTTTGGAGCCCCAAAAAATAAAGTCTGACACTGTTTCCACTATTTCCCCATCTATTGCCCATGAAGTGATGGGACCAGACGCCATGATCTTCGTTTTCTTAATGTTGAGCTTTAAGCCAACTTTTTCACTCTCCACTTTCACTTTCATCAAGAGGCTTTTTAGTTCCTCTTCACTTTCTGCCATAAGGGTGGTGTCATCTGTTGAACTATTTCAAATCCTGAAAGATGATGCTGTCAAAGTGCTGCACTCAATATGCCAGCAAATTTGGAAAACTCGGCAGTGGCCACAGGACTGGAAAAGGTCAGTTTTCATTTCAATCCCAAAGGCAAAGCCAAAGAATGTTCAAACTACCACACAATTGCAATCATCTCTCACGCTAGCTTTATTTTTCTGGGCTCCAGAATCACTGCAAATGGTGATTGCAGCCATGAAATTAGAAGACACTTACTCCTTGGAAGGAAAGTTATGACCAACCTAGATATCATATTAAAAAGCAGAGACATTACTCTGCCAACAAAGGTCCATCTAGTCAAAGCTATGGTTTTTCCAGTGGTCATGTATGGATGTGAGAGTTGGACTGTGAAGAAAGCTGAGCGCCGAAGAATTGATGCTTTTGAACTGTGGTGTTGGAGAAGACTCTTGAGAGTCCCTTGGACTGCAAGGAGATCCAACCAGTCCATCTTAAAAGAGATCAGTCCTGGATATTCATTGGAGGGATTGATGTTGAAGCTGAAACTCCAGTACTTTGGCCACCTAATGCGAAGAGCTGACTCACTGGAAAAGACCCTGATGCTGGGAAAGATTGAGGGCAGGAGGAGAGGGGGACAACAGAGGATGAGATGGTTGGATGGCATCACCGACTCAATGGAGATGGGTTTGGGTGGACTCCGAGAGTTGGTGATGGACAGGGAGGCCTGGCATGGTTCACAGGGTCACAAAGGGTTAGGCACGACTGAGCGACTGAATTGAACTCATGCTAGCGAAGTAATGCTCAAAATTCTCCAAATCAGGCTTCAACAGTACGTGAACCGTGAAATAACAGATGTTCAAGCTGAATTTAGAAAAGGCAGAGGAACCAGAGATCAAATTGTCAACATCCGTTGGATCATCGAAAAAGCAAGACAGATCCAGAAAAAATCTACTTCTGCTTTATTGATTATGCCAAAGCCTTTGCCTGTGTGGATCACAACAAACTGGAAAATTCTTAAAGAGATGGGAATACCAGACCACCTGACCTGCCTCCTGAGAAATCTGTATGCAGGTCAAGAAACAACAGTTAGAACCAGACATGGAACAATGGACTGGTTCCAAATTTGGAAAGGAGTACATCAAGGCTGTATATTGTCACCCTGCTTATTTAACTTATATGCAGAGTATATCATACAAAATGCCAGGCTGGATGACACAAGCTGGAATCAAGATTGCTGGGAGAAATATCAATAACCTCAGATATGCAGATGACACCACCCTTATGGCAGAAAGTAAAGAAGAACTAAAGAGCCTCCTGATGAAAGTGAAAGAGGAGAGTGAAAAAGTTGGCTTAAAACTCAACATTCAGAAAATTAAGATCATGGCATCCGGTCCCATCACTTCATGGGAAATAGATGGGGAAACAGTGGAAACAGTAACAGGCTTCATTTTTGGGGGGCTCCAAAATCACTGCAGATGGTGATTGTAGCCATGAAATTAAAAGATGCTTACTCCTTGGAAGGAAAGTTATGACCAACCTAGAGAACATATTAAAAAGCAGAGACATTTTGCCAACAAAGGTCCATCTAGTCAAAGCCATGGTTTTTCCAGTAGTCATGTATGGATGACTGGTGAGAGCTGAACTATAAAGAAAGCTGAGTGCCAAAGAATTGATGCTTTTGAACTGTGGTGTTGAAGAAGACTCTTGAGAGTCTCTTGGACTGCAAGGAGATCTAACCAGTCAATCCTAAAGGAAATCAGTCCTGAATATTCATTGGAAGGACTGATGCTGAAGTTGAAACTCCAATACTTTGGCCACCTGATGCGAAGAACCGACTCATTTCAAAAGACCCTGATGCTGGGAAAGATTGAAGGCAGGAGGAGAAGGGGACGACAGAGGATGAGATGGCTGGATGGCATCACCATCTGGATGGACATGAGTTTGAGTAGGCTCCAGGAGTTGGTGATGGACAGGGAAGCCTGGAGTGCTGTACTCCATGGGGTTGCAGAGTCGGACACAACTGAGTGACTGAAATGACTATAAAGTGATGGTCTTAACAGGGAAATGTCTTTTCCTATACCATTTATCTTCCCATCTTTAGATTATCAAATCAGAGTCCTCGCTGAACAACTGAAAGTACCAGCACTGAATCAGTGCTGCTGCTGCTAAGTCGCTTTCAGTCGTGTCCGACTCTGTGCGACCCCATAGACGGTGGCCCACCAGGCTCCCCTGTCCCTAGGATTCTCAAGGCAAGAGCACCAGAGTGGGTCGCCATTTCCTTCTCCAATTTTCATAGCATCTACATTCTCAAGACACTGTATCTCAAACTCAGTCTCTTGCCAACTCATCATCATCCTCCAACCTTTACCTTCCTTCTTATGAGGGTAGACGTTAAGGACCTGGTCTAGTACAATCTCACTCAACTCTAAGTAAACAAGCTCGAATTCCCCCTTTAGGTTGTTACTGCTAACAGTTCCAATCACCCTATTCTCATGTCTGAATTTCTTTCATTGTTCCTATATATTATATTTTGCCTTTCATAATATTATAAAAATTATAGACAGCTCTTCCTGTCCTTCAATAGCACCCAAATTATCATGGGCCAAAAAAATTAACTACAGTCATTCTTGTGCATCTTTTCCTGTATCTTCCTTCTCGCTTCTCATCGTAATCATGCCTTGTTGACTTCTTTTCTTTCCATGTTTTGTTTTTGGTGTGAGTGTGCACCGGGATTAACAATTCATTTACGACAGTTAAGAAAGGCACTTCCTACTACCCCTGTCCTCCTAAATTACCAGAATCCAACAGGAGGCTGCCCTCAATTCTCAATTTAAATTCCTGAGTCTCAAGAGTTACCAGTCCTCCTAGTACTACATTCAATAGTTGATTGAAAGGTAGAACCATCTATGAACTTCAGTCTTAAGACACTGTAACTCCTTTAACCTAAAACTGTTAGTACTTATAATGCTCTATTTTACTAATGGCATTTTTCATCACAAAAACAGAACCATAATGCACCAGTTTGACTATATTTTTGATTCATGGTAACTCTTCAGCCTTTCTGAAAGAGAACCAGACACAGGACTAAATGTGGGGCATCTCCTGATTTTCTATTAACTTGGTACACAAGACTATTGTGTAACTATCATTCTCCGAAAGGTTCTCTGCCCTTATTTGTTCCTTGGATTAGTGGCTTTCATTGTACTTTGAATACAAGACATCTAAAATTTAATAATATAAACTTATTTTGCCTTCGAAACATCAATCTATTTCCTCCTCTCACAATTTCACATTTAAAACACAATTCATATTTCACAAGTTCAGTAACACGAAATTTTTATTCACAATCCTTTGGACTTACCTGCAGATATACCTTTGAACTGGTTTGAGATCCAGAGGATTTTCACTAGAGAATGATACTCTATGCTGCTATTTGGCTACTGCACAGAACTGGAAAATCAAGTTGTTTTTTTACTTTGCTGCACCGCCACACAGGCAGTTGGGATCTTAGTTCCCAGACCAGGGATGGAACCACACCCCGTGTACTGGATGTGCTGAGTCTTAACCAAATGTACCATACCAAGGAAGTCTGAAAATTAGGTTTAGTAAAGAAATTTAGACTAAAGTTTAGATAGAACAAAAGAAATAGTTTTAGAAGTAGATATGATGATTTCAAGAAATTTTAGATATTAATTTTATCTTTACTTCACTGAACCTTTCCCAAAACTTCCCCAGGCCTTTAGCTGGCTAATTTTCCCATCCTTACAATCTCACACCCATGGGGGAGGATATTAACAAGCATGGAAGCAATTTAATAAAAACTGAATAAGACTAGAAGGGGAAAAGAAAACAGTGGATATCCACCAACTGGGACCAATCCTGCATCAAACAAATGTTTTTTATTTAGCCACAACGACCAAGAACTTGGGCTTCCCTGGTAGCTCAGCCGGTAAAGAATTGGCCTGCAATGCAGGAGACCCCGGTTCCATTCCCGGGTTGGGAAGATCCACTGGAGAGAGGAGAGGCTACCCACTTCAGTATTCTTGGGCTTCCTTGGTGTCTCAGCAGGTAAAGAATCTGCCTGCAACGTGGGAAGCCTGGATTCAATCCCTGGGTTGGGAAGAACCCCTGGAGAAGACAGCAGCTACCCGCTCCAGTATTCTGGCCTGTAGAATTCCATGGACCATATAGTCTGTGGGGTCACAAAAGTCAGATACGACTGAGCAACTTCCAGTTTCACCAAGAATCTGCTCAAATAAGTTATATGTGGGTGGGTGGGAGTTGGAGTCACTAGTTTTGCATCAGGAGTTCTAAATCTTTTTTTGTTGTCCTGGACTCCCCCCGCCCCACATCTTTGTCTAATGAGGCCTATTGATCCCTTCTCAGAGTATTTTAAAAGCATAATATGTAGCATTATACAGGAAACTAATTTTAGAGCGATTCAGTTACCATAAAATTACTTTAAAATCAATCTTGATATAGTAAAATACATGCTCTTTATTAAAGCACTACATAATACAATTTAGGGGCAAGTCTAATTAGTACTATAATTTTGAAGTATGATGGGAATGAAGACTATTTTGAGATTCATGCAACAATGTGATACAAAAATATCTGTGATTTCTATTGGTGACAAAGCCACAGGTACTGTCTAAACTAGTGAGGCACTTGAAAATAAACTTTGGAATTTTTTTTCATCCAACTCACTGATCTCTTGAAGGAAAGAATGATATCCCTGAACCAAGTTAAGAACCCTGTTCTAAACAGTTTTTTTTTAAATTTCTGGTGGTGTTGGGTCTTTGTTACTGTGTGCAGGCTTTTCTCTAGTTGTGAGCCGGGGCTACTCTCTGGTTGCAGAGCGCGGGCTCTGGGATACCCAGGCTTCAGTAGTTGCAGCTCCTGGGCTCTAGGGCACAGGTTCAGTAGTTGTGGTGCTGGGGCTTAGTTGCTCTGCGGCATGTGGGATCTTCCCAGATCAGGGATCGAATCCATGTCTCCTGTGTTGGCAGGTGGATTCTTTACCACTGAGCCACCAGGAAGCCCCTCTAAACAGATTTTTAAGGTAAAGAGACTGTAGATTAAGATCTAAAACTTGTGCAGCGCGTTTCACTCAGCCAATAATAATGTCAACTAAGATGATTCATTTTCCTTCTTCATCCTAACCCTCTTACCTGCTACTACTAACCCTCTGCTGACAATATGACCCCTAAGATCTTTGAATTATGCTGTAAGATTTCCATTTCTCAGTCTTCCTGTTCCTTGCCCTCTGCTTTAAAACATGCATAGACGTTTCTTAACCTGCCAATTTTTAAAAACACAAACAAATGTGCCTTGATACTTGGAAATACCTACTACGAAAGTTCCTGTTTGTTTACCCTTTCAAAATTTATGGTGGCTAACAAGACAAAACCAAGTAATTTTTGCTCTCATAGTTTATACCACAGTCTGTGTAGACAAATGATGAGAGAAACTGATGGTGAAAGGTACAAATTATGGGGACCCAATCAATTTTTTAGAGGGAAGCTTTAGGGAAAACCTTTCAATGAACAAGTAAAGTTGATTCTTGAAGCATAAACAGAAGATGGACAGGTAAAGAGGTGGGTAGGGGTTAGGACTACACACTAAGCTTTGTTATTCACAAGAAACTGAAAACAGCCAGCATTGTTGGTACATAGTAAGACAAGATCACCCTATTTTCTTGTTCACAGGTAACTTGTTAAAAATCTAGTCTGTATCTGCCATCTTACTTTTATTTTTTTTCTTGGTTCCCTGTATAATGGTTATCATTCTCATCTCTTCATACGGCCCAATATTATATTTCAAAGATCACAAATGGTTCTTGCTGTCACTGCTTTCTCTAGCCTTGGATACAGTTGTACTGGAAGACAATATGTGAAGAACTGGAACCTCCAGGGGAATACAAGTATTAAAATATACTTTTCCACTGGGAAGTAGGACAATACATCTGTAGTTTTCACAATACCAATCTTAAAGGGTTGATCAAATCTTTTTTAATAAGCAAACATATAGAAAGTAGACAAGTGGCTATCTAGGCCTAATAGGATATGGAGAGTGATCACTAATGTGTTCAAGGTTTTTGGGGGGCAGGAGGGGATGAAAGTATTCTTTAATTGTATTACGGTGATGGATGGCAGCACAACTCTGTACATATAGTAAAAAACAATGAATTGCACACTTTAAGTTGATGATGCTTACATATATAGTCTCACTAAAACTGTTAAAAATCCTTTACTAAAATCTGCTCTTCAAGTCTGATTCAACACTTATTAAGCAGCTGCTATGTGTGTGACACTGCCAAAAAGGATGCCAAAGCATCTTAAGGTCTAGAAGAACTGGTGACAAGTACAATATAAAAGCAACAATAAAGTAAATATGAAATATAGAGGAGTTAAGTAATTTATTCAGAGAAGATAAAAGGGAAGGCTTCTTAGAAAAGTTGGCATCTGAGCTAAATTTGAAAGATGCCTTTCTACATAGTCCCCTAGTTTCAGTCACTCTTCTACAGTTTCGTGGTGCCATTTCTCGTCCCTCCCCCATTACATACACCAAAAAAGCAAAGTTTCATATACAATAAGAAACTCCAAAAATCTGGCCTCTGCCTGTCCTTTAAAACTGGCTTCCACTGACTGTAACATCCCATTATGGCAACTCTCCTCTTGCCTTGATTAACTTTGCATTTCCACCAAAGAATTCAGTCCTTACCTCTCAATTTCCTGTCTCTACTATCACTTCTACACTGATCTTGCTCAGTGTAAGAATAAACACCACTCCTAATTCCCTAGCTGAGGTTTAGGGCTGTATCTCTGCTAACTTAATTATACAAGAGCTAAGCCTGGGATATCCTATCAGCTTAAACTCAACATGTCCAAAGATATAACCATCAATGCTATTTTCAAAATATCAAAATTAGGCCCCAGAGGGATTTCCCTGGAAGTCCAGCGGTTAGGACTCTGCACTTCCAATGCAGGGGGCAGGGGTTGGATCCCTGGTCAGGGAATTAAGATCCCACATTATGCATGGTGCAGCCAAATAAAAACAAAACTGGGTTCCCTTTTCCTTCTTCCTAAATTAAATTTCAAATTCTTAAGGCTGAAATGATTTACCTCCACTCCTTAAAAGAAAGTATGAGAAAACACACATTAAAGTCTTAGGGTAAGTAAGTCCGGAAATCAAAGTATCTCTCAATACACTATTTAGAGACTAAATAGTGTACCACTTTCTTTAGGGTACTTTTAGCAATATAGGAATCATTTGTATTAAAGACAGTTTTACATATAAAGATCTAGGAGAACAAATTATTTTGGCTGGATGAAACATTCCCCCTCCACACACACTACATTAATTAATTTGCTTAGTAAATCCTTCGTTAAGTAGATTATATATTTTAAAAACAACTCAAATTTCTCTGTATTAGCAAATGAAGCTTGATATGTTAACACAAGTATAGTAAAGGGGAAAATGGAAAATGGAAGAGGCAACACAAGTTACTAGAATGATCTAAGCTGAAAGAAAAAAGTAATGTATAAACACATGACTATCTTTTCATAAATTAAATTCAATGTAAATCTAAGCTAATAATATAGAACTATGCAACATGTACTTATAAAAATGCCCTTCAGTGAATAAACAAATAAAAAGTGGCTCAATAAACCAGCAGTTGGACTTGAGAATGGAAAGCTAGCTAAACTCACAATATATGCAATATAATGAAAAGAATAATGACTCAATCGATGGCCAAAAACACAAGTTTCAGTTCTTCCTTTGTCATTTTCTTACCTGCATAAGCCATTTTTGCTCACTGGTAAACATTTTTATACTTATCTATCAAGAGATCTCCTAGTAAATATGAGATTATAAAAGCACTACACAAATATAAGGATTACTTTCATTACAAAAAGCAGTTGCCCAACAGTTATGAAATAACAAACAAGACAATAGCATCTCCTACAACAGTCAGAGCCCTCTCAGCAAAATAATCACAAACTACCTACAACAGCTCAAAACAATGAAGTGTCAAAACCTCAGCACAGTATTTCTCAAAGTGTGGTTCTCTGGTCTTTAGCCTGAATTATCTGAGGTACTTGACAAAAATACACTCGCAAGGCCCATTCCAGTACTGGTCAAACAAATCTGGGGGTGAGGCAGAAAACTTTACATTTTAAACAAGCTCTGAATGTAATTACTATGCATGGCTGATGTTTGAGAAATGTTGACTAAGCAGGATTCACAAGGAGACATAATGGGGTCTCTGCTGACCTCTCCAATCAAGGCAATCTCTGGATAGCTCAGCATGCTGTCTGATGTTAAGGAAAGGTTATGTCCTCACAGTATGAAATTTAGATACCTCTGCCACTAACTTTCAGCAAGGGACAAAGTCACAACTATATGTCAAGCACATGATATATATTCAAAAAGAATGTAGGTCTCACAAAAGCTATCTGTTCACTGAAATGTGCCCATTATCTGAAACTGCATAGTACTCACGTACACATGTATTTGTTGAATAAAAGAAAAGAAATGTTTGCTTATTCTCTAGAAAGTACTGTAAACTTCACTGACTCTCTCCAAGAAAAGAACTTTAATTTTCAGAGAAAAAGCCAACATCACTCCCTTCCTTAAGAAGGATACAAAGTATTAATATTTTGAAGGCTTAAAAAATGAAAACACTAGGTTTTCAGTAAGTAGATATATGTGCTCAGATGCTCAGTCAGGTCTGACTCTTTGCGACCCTATGGATTGTAGCCTGCCAGGCTCCTCTGTCCATGAAATTCTTCAGGCAAGAATACTGGAGTGGGCTGCATTTCCTTCTCCAGGGGACCTTCCTGACCCAGGTATCAAACCCAAGTCTCCTTTATCTTCTGTATTGAAACAGAGATTCTTTACCTGCTGAGCCATCAGGGAAGTTTAGTAGTAAGAATAATTTCGATCAAGTGAGAACAAAAAAAAGCAAAATAAGGTAAGTATGCAAATGAAAGACTTTGAAAATTTGGAATTTGAAACAAAATTTACAAAAGCTTCATGCTACCACTTTCCAACAAACAAGGCAGTTTTAAATCAGATCGCATCCTCCCCTCACCATAAAAGCCACCTTACATGTAGATAGAATAGTTTGGCAGTGTAGAAAGTGTAACGGGTAAGTAGTACTCAGAGCAGCCTCCAGAGGACCTGAAATATAGGATAGCCTCAATTTCAGGTTAATTTGCAAACACTGTCATTGCACACTTAATGCTGGCACAAATGAAACATGTGATATATACCATGTATGCTTAGTCACTGTCACCATCTTGCTTCCTTAAAAAAAAAAAAAAATTCTCCTGTAGAAAAAATTCCAAGTTTGAGCCAAAAGAAGTTCCAAAAGGCCAACAAACCATGGATAAATACTGAAGCTGACAAAGGTCCACATTAGCAAGCCTTTACTGTGAAATTAACATACATTAGCATTTTGATGGGAGAAGGCAATGGCACCCTACTCCAGTACTCTTGCCTGGAAAATCCCATGGACGGAGGAGCCTGGTAGGCTGCAGTCCACGAGGTCACTAAGAGTCCGACACGACTGAGCAACTTTCCTTTCACCTTTCACTTTCATGCATTGGAGAAGGAAATGGCAACCCACACCACTGTTCCTGCCTGGAGAATCCCAGGGACGGGGGAGCCTGGTAGGCTTCCATCTATGGGGTCGCAGAATCGGACACGACTGAAGCGACTTAGCAGCAGCAGCAGCATTTTGATATGTCAGTATCTCTACATCAGGATTCAAAGCTAAATCAACCAGTACAGCCATATTTCCATTTGTTCACTTAAGAAATACTAGATTTGGTCCAGTGGTTAGGAGTCCGGGCTTCCACTGTGGGGGGGACCCAGTTTCAATCCCTGGCTGGGTAACAAGGATTCCGTAAGCCACATGGTGTAGCCAAGAAAACCCCAAAACTAAATTAAACCAGAAGTCATACCCTCAAATCAATTAATTCAAAATATGAGGTTAGAAGCCAGGTGTCAATATTTTTTTAAAGTTTTCTAAGTGATTACAACGTGCTACGAAGTTTGTGAACCACTGATACTGTTGAGACAGTAAAGTCTATTCAAATATCACATTAGCTTTGTGACTTTAGGCAAATTAACTATTCTGACTCAACTTACAGAATTCCTGTAATGATTAAATGAGACCATGGGCAATGCCTGGATGTTGGTTCTTTTTTTTTTTTTTTTTGGCATGTGGATGGATGCCACTAATTTATATAATGCATTTAAAAAAACTCAAGACCGAGATAGTCTTACAAAATCCCTTTTATAAAGGAAAGCTGACATTCATGATAGAATTCATTCAAGGTTCAAATCTAGATGACACCACAGACAGAACCTAAGTATTGACTCTCAATATAATGCCCTTTCCATTTCCTTTCTTATTGAGGATCAGAAAAATAAAATATAAAAATAAAAATAAAGATCAAAATGTACCCTCCAACTAAACATTTTTCTACAGCACTTCTGAAGTCCCTATTAAACATACCCCACTGATGACTATCAGACAAGGAAAAAGCAATATTTTAGTTATTCAGAGGAGGAAAATAAGTAAAGATCTCAACCGCCACTGAGTATCACCAACCCAACTCAGTCATTTTATTAGGTTAGTATACATCATGGTGATAAACATATTACTAACTTGTAGTTGTACATACTGACAAATCAACATCAAATCCAGAAAAATAATGTTACAATAATTCACAAGGTCAATTAAAAAATATATAAAACCTATGTTGTCACAAAATGTCGCCTACCAAGGATTAGCAGTATTAAAAAAAAATGAAATATTCTTTATGTCAATAAGGAGGGTGGCTTACAGTGTATGAATTTGTCAAAACTTATTCAATGATACATTAATCTATATATATATACACTACACTGTATGAAAATTACATCTCATTAAAAAGATTCCATTAAGACATGGATCAGTATATGTTATCACTAGTTTTTTCACAATTTTTAAGAGCCACTTGTATCATATAAAAACAGTACAGAAAACATCATTTAGACTAGGTATTCATTTATATTATGAAAGCTATTAAGATGCTCATTTAGCTTCAGAAAACATTCTGTTAAAACTCAAGGACTGATCTTAAAAACAAAATGGAATACAGCTTCCCTGGTAGCTCCGTGGTAAAGAATCCGCCTACCAATGCAAGAGACCAATGCAGGTGTTCCATCCCTGATCTGGAAGATCCCACATGCCTCAAAGAAACTAAGCCTATGTGCCACACACAACCACTGAGCTCGTATGCTGTAGCTACCTAAACCCACTGACCTAGAGGCCATGCTCCACAACAAGAAGCCTGCGCACCGCAACTAGAGTTAACGCCCAACTCTCCGCAACTAGAGGAAAGTTTACCTGCACAGCAACACAGACCCAGCACAGCCAAAAATAAACACACAAAATTATATTTCAAAAAAGAATAAAATGGAATAAGTTAAAAAGATTAAATGAGTTAACATTTGTTTCAAATTCAAATTCTCTTGTACAGACTTCTTGACATTGAAGTTTCTGCTAAACAGGACAGATCGTGAGAAAACCTTAGCAAATCATATCTTAGATACATATTAAGTATTAGATACTGTTTTCTAGTTACTAAGTCATATCCGACTCTGCAACTCCATGAACCGTAGCCCACCAAGCTCCTCTGTACATGGGATTTCCCAGGCAAGAATACTGGAGTGGGTTGTCATTTCCTTCACCAGGGGATCTTCCTGACTGAGGGATCAAACCCATATCTCTGGCATTGACAGGCAGATTCTTTACCACGAAACCAGCAGGGAAGCCCCACAGATTAAGTATACTCAGAAACAAAATGACCTAGCTCTAAAAAATGACTAAAGCCAAGGCAGTAAAATCCACAGACTATACAAATGTTTACAAGTATCACTCCACTTTAAGACACAAATCAATAACGTCCATTAAAGTTCTCATCCAGCAATCCATGGACTCAAAAGGAAGAGAAAGGGTTATAAGAATTATAAGGATCTAATGGGCTTCCTAGTGGCTCAGAAGGTAAAAAATGTGCCTGCAATGTGGGAGAACAAGGTTGTATCCCTGGGTAAGGAAGATCCCCTGGAGAAGAGAATGGCAACCCACTCCAGTATTCTTGCCTAGTGAATCCCATGGACAGAGGAGCCTGGCATGCTACAGTAACACTTTCACAATTGAGTAACAGTGCAAACAATAGGTTACTTACATTTATCAGTTTTTCTGTATGAGACCAAATGCCATAAAGGAAGGAGGCACAATATAGGTCTGCAGCATCAAGTGAAAAGGTGTGGGGTATGTACGCAGACATAATGTGATCTTGACATAAAGGTGAAAACTGCCCCAAGAAAACTTTAAGTTAGGAGACATCTAGTAAGAAGTACTGAAGAAGACTCAATAGTCTAATCTGTATCATCGAGTGTGGCTATTTCTCAAGTTTCATCCAGCTCCAAATGCTATCTAAGCATCATTCCATTACTAGAAATCCAGCATAAGCCAATGTAAGTACCTTTAGGATATCACAGATTTAGTATATCACAGTTACTCTATGGATTTAGTTACTCTATGAATTAAAATCACATTTCTCATGTGGTGATCTGTAACATTATCTCTCTAACAAAGACATACCCAGTGTAGATGTCATCTTTGTTCTCTGATAACAGTATTAGAACTTATTTACAGGATATATGCTCAGTGCCAAAAAGCTAAGATTAAAATTTAAGCTGCTTTTAACACTGAACAGTAAGGATTAACTTATACTTTACAAATATCTCCCAGGATTTCTGACATTCAGAGAGGGCAAAAAAAGAAAGGGGGGGAGGGGTTAAAAAAAAAACCAGACAACCAAAATTATCCTATGCCCTTTCCCACTTTCTTTATCATATTTTCTATAAAAGTGTCCCCATTAATTTACTTCCTCCTAAATAGTAACTGATGGTTTACCTGATGCAGATAGTATTTTCAAGGTCCTGAGTGGTATCTCACTACTAAAATATCATTCAAAGGTAAGATCTAGACTAAACACCAAACTGTGATGAAATGCTTTCTAGCTACCATCATCTGAAAATAAATCTTAAAATTTCATAGCCACAAATCCTAAGATCAACTAGGCCAGTGACTTATTTAAGTAGGGAAACTTGTTGAAACAAAACCCTACTTGGGTTTTCCTGGTGGCTTAGTGGTACAGAATCCTCCTGCTAATGCAGGGGACACAAGTTCCATCCCTGGTTCAGGAAGAGCCCACATGTCTTGAAGCAACTAAGCGTGCATGCGGCAAATGCTGAAGCCTACACTCTTAGTGCCCAGTGTGTGGCAATAAAAGACGTTGAAGTCAGACGCCTGTGCACCGCAACTAGAGAGTAGCCCCTGCTCACTCCAACTGAAGGCCTACGCACAGCAATTAATGAAGACCCAGCATAGTCAAAAAAATAAAATAACTGCTAAAGACAAAACAAACCCTACCAAAAAGCTCAGTGTGCAAAACTTTTTCCAAGAGAAGAGTAGGAAATTCTCCAAACTTTTCTTTCCAGCACACTTCTACCCCAACAAAATTAGAAAATTACCAACTTGGTAAAATCTTATTTCAAAAAAGAGGAAACTGATATGCCCAAAAAGATTAAGGGACTGACTGACCCCAGATGACTCAGTCAATACCACATGGCGGATTTAGAGAAGGTATTTGAAGTGAACAACAGATTTGAATTCAGTTCAAAGTAGCACAAAAAAAGGAGGGTTGTAACAGAAACAAAGTAACTTAAAATGAGCTCCCAGAGGTCAATTCACAAGTCCCAAAGGCTTTTAGTTTCTTAAAAATACCTAGAGACTGAACACCATCCTCCCCTTCTTGCTCTTTATACTCACTGGATGCTGTGCTTCTGCACAACAGATCCCTTAATAAGGTCCTTACAAACTAAGGACTTGATAAGGCAGATATGCTATAATATATAAGCCCGGTAATTTTCAGCCTTTCTTTTAGAATATCCCATAGAATCTTAAGACAACTTTCAGGGTGAGGGTTGATTGAGGGAGGAGGTAGATATTAGTGAGGTCTAGAAATTTTGGTGTCAAGTTTCTAATACAATGGGGAATAGACTGCCTTATTTAATAATAATAAAAGCTAATAAGCAATTTAATTTAGTATTTTCCAAGTAAATATTTATTGAGTGTATTTATTGGGCTTCCCAGGTAGTGGTAAAGAATCCGCCTGCCAATGCAGGAGACACAGGAGACACAAGAGACGGGTTCAATCCCTGAGTCGGGAAGATCCCCTACAGCAGGAAATGGCGACTCGCTCCAGTATTCTTCTCTAGAAAATTCCATGGACAGAGGAGTCCATGGGGCCGATAGAGCCAGACATAACTGAGCAACTAAACACAAACACACATGCATATAGTTAATGTGGAAATAGTGGGGAACAAACTAAGCAGAGCAGATGATGTTGCCACCCAAAATAAAGAAAGCTTATGCATAAGTCTTTCTTATCCTTCCCACATCAGTGGACAAACAGTTCTCTCTCATACTTTAAAACCAATGATCCACTTTTTGTTTCTATGTACCTGGACTATACCACTCCTAAAACAAGTTCACTCTTTCCTCACCCTCATTCAATAACTACATTCTGCTTTAGAAACTACTCCCAGTAGCCAGACTTCACTGTTGGACAGCCTTCCTGTCCAGTTCACCAAGCTTTCTTCCTTAGAGTCAGTCAGATCCTGAAATCCCATCTCCTCTCCCAAGAAGTCTTAGCTTGAAAATCAGGTTAATCTCTTTAGCTCCACCCAGTTTGTAACTCCACAATTCCCTCTGCTTTCAAGTTCTGAGAATTTTGCTCACAGGTCAATTTCATTTATTTATGTGGGTAATCACCATATTAACTACTGCCCTCATTGGTGTATAAGTGCTGTTCTTAAATAAAAGCTACCAAATAAAACTGCACGTACTTAATTTGGAGCTAGCACTGAAAATGCCAGATACTTATTGCTTTTGTGAAAATCATTTTACATTAAATTCAACCTGATTTGTGAAATTTATAAAACCTCCCAGCCTCAAAAGCATTAGGTCAGTGAAGCCAGACACAAATGACCTCATACTGCATGACTGCATTTCCATTTAATTCTAAGAAAAACTAGTAATGGGAAGTAAATCAGCAAGGGCCAGGGTGGAGAGATGAAAATATATGCAAAAGGAAAGAAATTTAAAATTCTTAGGCTAACACAAATTTTTTTATTCTGTGACGAAGAAAGATAGTATTTTACTCAAGGTTTTTCATTTTTCCACAGCAGGGTTTTTTTAATGGATGAGAACCATTAAAAATCTCAAATCTGATCATCTCAGATTTCACATTAATCTTTATCTTGTAAGATAAACCTGGTATTTTCTTCCTAATAATTTATTCTGACTTCCAACCAATAGAAAATTGTATCATTCAATTTCTCCATTAAAAATGTTTATGACCATTGAAAATTTTTTTAAGGATGGTGTGTCTCTGGTTGTTTTCACATCAGAATTAATGTATATAATCCAGTTAATTCAAGATTTGAAGAATAAAAGCTAGGATAGTAAAAGAGGCTACAGTAAATACCATTCCAGTTAATTCTCCACTATATCTGGATCTTCTTGCAAATGTTATTATTAAATAATTGTTGGAAAAGGGCTGGGTCTTAAACTGTGTTTTAGTCTTTATCCTAGGAAGATATTCTTTAATCTTTAAAATCGAACTATTATAAAATCCTTTAATAATTTAAAAGGACCCAATGTCTTCATCTGGTCATCATCTATTCTTATTACTATTTGCCTTCACCAATATCCCATCTCCAAAAAAAAGCTACAATTTCCCAGACGTGAGGAGTTACTGACCAAGTAACTCAACAGGTTAAAGTTACTTGTCAAACTGCGGTGACATGATTAAGCTTCCTTTTAATACAACTGAGTCAATTTCAACATAGTGTTGCTCAAACTGCCTTTGTCATTTCCCACAAAATTTCGTACACAGACTGAAATGCAACAAACATTACCATTCTTTACAGAGTTACTTAACACTTCTGGAAAGGACTATGAGAGATTTTGCATAGTAAACTTAATTTCACATCTCATTTGCTGCAGAGATCACAAACAGGCTGTCACTATGCCATCTCTTTCCTTGAACCTCACCACTGCCTGCGGCTTTATTCTAGGCTTTTCAAAGGTTTAATCAACTCGGAGCCGCCAAAGAGGGAATCCAGGAAGCATAACTTATGAACCCAAGCAGTGAAAAGGGCAGGAATATGTGGTTGAGTCACGTCGTTCCGCCATTTTCTAAGCGGAGGAGGAAGACATGTTGGAACAAAAACACAACAAAAGAGCAGCCATTTCCAAGCCAGCTCCAATAGCAACCCGAACTGGCCCAGCCCGGTCACTTCGGCACCCTCAAATCCACTTCGCTGGACAAACCTAAGGAACAGCTGAGGTGAAAGAAAGCAGTAGGCAACCCTTCCGCGTTGGGATCAAAGATGACCTGCATACTTTTCACTGCAAATGAAAGCCTCGGGAAGAATGACGGAAGCTAAACGAAGCAGAGTGTTAACAAAAAACTGAAATCCTAAACTAAGTTGGCAAACTAAAATTTACCGTGATTGTGGTGACTTACGCTTCACAGGAAACCCAGGTAACTCAAATGCCAAGAGCCGGATTCAGCTGGTCCCATTGCCTGCCTCTTACACATTTTCTCCCATTCTGTACTTCTCTCAGAAGATCGCCTGTTCGCTCAAGGATTCTTACCGTATGTGGGGGATGCCAACCCCACCTTGAAGAATCTTATAGAGTTTGCTCTCGTACAGCAACTGGGGATGCCTGGCCTTCTGGGATTCTAGCTTCACTGCCACCTCCTGCAGGGGAAAGAGGGGATGATGGCATCAACATCCTTATGGATTCAATGTCACTTGGGAAAAGGGGGAAACATGAGCACATCTCCAACTCTCGGCTAGAATGTGGTGAGAGGCTGGGAAGAGAAAGATCTCTGTAATTATAAAACGAGGCAACCAGCCTCAAAGGCCTCTTCAGGGGGCAGTGACGAAAGCGGCACGTCCTCTGAAGTATAAGAAAATGATTCATCCAGAAAACGTAATGAGGGTTATGAGTAAACCAGGAGATAGGGAGCTGGCCTAATGGGAACAAGAACCCCAGTCAACTAAAAATACAGGAAGAAAACGAGGGGATCCCAGAAATAAGATTCTGCCGTTCTCACCTTAAACGACGGTTTTTTTAAAGTTCGATTAAGGTGTATTTTTAACAAGCTAGGAAACTTCCTAGTATACCCAACCTTTCTCTCGGGTTCTTTCCTTTTAGGGAAAGACAGCGGGGGAGGTTCCTAAGACAGGAAAACTGGCTCCTTCTGGACTTCCCAGTGCGTGAGTGCGGTGGGAAAAGGCCCGAGAGTTCGCGGGGCGGGGGAGTGAGGACAGGCGCAGCGTAGTCGTGAACCCCACCCCAGGTGATTTACCTCGCCGTTGGTGATGTTGATCGCCAAATAAATGTCCCCGAAGGAGCCAGACCCGATCTTCCGTACCAGTTTATATTTCCCTCCGACAATGAATTCGGCCTTGGAGCCGCTGCTGCTCGCCATCCTGAGAGACGAAGATGGAGGCTGGGGCTAAGCCCCGACACCTCTAAAGGGAGGATGGAGGCCTCTAGGGCTCGACCACGGAAAGGCTGTGGAGAGCGGCAGGAAACAGAAAACGATGGCTCTTTTTCGGCGTTACAGAGCCCAGAATCGGCCAAGGGGAACCTGATCACCAATGCTGTCAGGTTTTTTGGCCAGGCCGCAGATTGTTGAAGGAGTTCTCGCGGTTACCAGGCTGAGCCACTTGTTTCTGGCGGCCGCCGCTGTCCCGCTTTCCCGGCGACGCCGCGGGCTGGAAAAGGAGAGCGGTGAAGCTAGGGCGGCGATACCGCTGCCACCACTGCCGCCGGCTCCCGCCCGGAGGGACCCCTGTCACTCCGCCGACGCCGCCATCTTGTTACTCTGGCTCCAACCAACACAAAATGCCCCCAGTCCCCGGGAGCCGCTTCTTCACAGCGCAGAGCACTGTGGGAAAGGGATCGCGAGCGCTAGCCCCGGAGGGTCGACAGCAAGAGGGAGGGCGGAACCGGATCCGTGAGAGTCGCGGCCCACGCTCTGAACGTCACTCCGTCACCGCCCAATTGCGCACGCGTACTGCAACCCTGCTTACTGCGCAAGCGTGCTGTGGTCTCTTCTCATCCCCGCCCGGGGCCCATTTCCACTTCCGGTCGTCGACTTGCACTCTGAACTACCTGTTAATCACCTCAGACCCGCCTGTTTTCTGAAAGGCCTCGCGGCCCCAAGCCTACAGAGCATATTAGGGAGGAGTCACCTTCATTTTTCTTGGAAGATGGTGCGTCAGGCCTTAAGAGTTGGGTATTGACCTTTGAGGCGGTTTTTAACCTTTTGATCTTTACTGGGGCTACTCCCCCCCAACCGGCCCTTTCCAGTTCAGTATCTTTTGAAAGAGGCTGTCGCCTCCGGTGGAAAGAAAGAGAAAAGCAGGCCTGTACGGGCTGGTTCAGGGCTTGGTGTTTTACCAGTCTAGCTGAGGAGTCTTACTAGAATTCTGCGCTTTAGGGAGAGTTGGATTCCCTATTTTAACAGAGACGAAAAGAGGGAGAGCAGGAATTAACCCTGCCCCTCTAAGTCTTTGTGTTGTTTACCCACTGATACTTGATACCCAAAGGGGGCAAAAATCCGAGTAATGTTAGTGGCCAATACATAATCAATAGAAAATAAGATTTAGAGCCGTGAAAAAACTTGCACATACAAAGGTTATCCTCTTCGCAACCCCCACCCCCACCCCGACAAAGAAACGTGGAAAAATCGTATCTTGGTCTTGTTGAAAACTGCATTCTGGACCGAAAAACAGGGTAGAAATAACTTCATTATAGAACTGACTACGTTTAAAACTTTACACAATAGATTTTTTTTACTAAAAATTGGTCAGAGAATCAAATCTTGAGCACAATTTCATTTAGAAAAATTTAAACTGGGAAAATTGGGCTTGGTAGTAATGATAATCTGAAAAGAAAGCTGCATAATGGTGTTTCATCTGCAATATGAATCAAGCCCTGATGGATGAGTGAATCAAAGCCTCGGTTGTGAAAACTTACATAGAAAATCTATCCCAAATAAGATAATTTTGTAAAAACGGACAAAAATGTAGACTTAGTTGCAGCCTCGATAGCTGATCAAGTAGTAATGGGGTTCATCCTGGAAGATATCTTAAGTGGAATTCCTACATGGTACTTTATTTCTGGCTTAAATATTTGTATTCATAAAGCTCTGACCTAAATGTCTTGAATTTGATAACGGAAAAAAGACTAAGATTTAACGTGAAGTTTTCGCACTAACAAAACCCAAGCCACCTGACTCCCAATTCAGCACTGTTGGACAGCCTCCTTTGGTGATTCTACGTGTGTCTGGTTTACTTTAAATTCTCTGCTGTCAGGATTCTGGTGTTTGTTTGTTTGTTTTTAAGTCAAGTTTAAGCATCCTGAATTTTTCAAGTTTCCAAAGATAGCTATTATTCTGCTGATTTTTTTTTACCACAGCCATCCAAAATTTAATGGATTCCTCAGCTTGAAGAGTTCCCTATATAAGGGGTGGAGGATACATTTAAAGAATTTTTCCCCCCCCCCAGTAGAGAGGACACAAATGCTCAGCTGGGGGTTGGGGGATAAGGATATGCGTGAAGTGGACCAGATTAGGGATTCCTAGAGGTCTCTGTGTGGACAGGGGCAAGTCCAGCAAAGTTTTCCATGAGATACCTAGAAAAAAGCAGGATAATGCATTTTTTCATTTATCTAATTTCAAGTTATGCTTCTGAGATTTTATCTTATGTATGTGTTGTTAAAGTGCCCTTTTATAAAATGGTCCTGATGGTAGATGGTTGTTTTGTTAATATCCTTGTTTGGCAAAACTAAATGTTCACACTTTATGTCTGCCTTACCCCACCCCCTTTTTAAACCTTTTATAAGCTTTTGAAATGCCGAGCTCTGGGACTCCCTAGTCTAAATAACTTTTAGAAGCCCTTTCACCTGGAGAGTCTGTTGTTTTATGTGAATATTTGGTGTGTCTCCTCACTTGTTTCCTGCCTTCTGTAATCACTATTCCAACACTGACACTACTCCAGCAAAATGTACTGGAATATTGCCAGTGGTTATAGCCTTTTTTAGATGTGATTTCAATTGAAAATCTTAAAATTTAAATTTATTAGGTTAAGAAGGGCAAAAGTTGGGGTTTTTTAATGTAGAAATGGAAGTTTTAGGTGTTGGCTACGACTTCAGCCTTCTCCTAAAATGAAGTGTTGTTAGTGGTAACTTTCAGCCTCAGTAATTGAAGGAATACCTGTTTGGGTGGTATTTTAGTTACAAATAAATCATTCTGTTGTTTTGAATCAGCAGCAGTTTTAGCGTAATAGAGGAAGTCTTCTACAATGTGCCAAAATGTAATTCCTAACTCCTGGGTCAACTGAATTCACCAAAAATATAGTGTAAAGTGGGCTTCCCTGGTGGCTCAGACAGTGAAGAATTTGCCTGCAATGCAGGAGACCCAGGTTCAATCCTTGGGAAGATCCCCTGGAGAAGGGAATGGCAACCCACTCCAGTATTCTTGCCTGGAGAATTTCATGGACAGAGGAACCTGGTGGGCTACGGTTCATGTGGTCACAAAGAGTCAGACACCACTAAGTGACTTATCACTTTCACGTTTTCATAATTTATTTAAGACCTTGAATGAAATTTTTGAGATCACCTATTTCAATAATCTTTTTTTTGCCCATGCCATGAGTGGGACCTTAGTTCCCTGACCAGGGATCAAACCTGTGCCTCCTACAGTGGAAGCATGACGTCCTAACCACTGGATAACCAGCTAATTCCCAATAGTCATATTTTTAAATGTTTTGCAGTCTACACAGTGCTTTCACACATTTTAGTTGTGCCCAACTAGGATAAAGTGGCTTGCCCCACATTGTACAGATCTTAGTGGCAAAGGAAGGATTAGAACCCCAACCTCTAACTGAAAGAAAAGAATTAAAAGGGTAGAAAGTGAATTGGAACAATCATGCCCTGGTGATTGATTTACTTCTGTTTTCAGAGAGATGTCCAGATAAATTGAAAACTTTTTTAAACCACAATGTTTATGCAAAGGTCACTGGTAACCGGAGTATGTTTTAAGTAAAGTGATAAAGATAAGCATAAGAGGTGTAGATTGCTGCAGTAAGAAAGAAAGAAAAACATAAGGGCAAGGACTTCCTGGTGGTCCAGTGGCTAAGACTCTGTACTCCTTATGCAGGGGGCCCAAATTCAATCCCTGGTCAGAGAACTAGATCCCACATGCCGCAACTCAAGATCCTGCATGCCACAACTAAGACTACTGTGCAGCCAGATAAATATTTAAAAAAAAAAGGTGGGGGGGCAACCTGTCCATCTCTAGGGTTGTTTGGTACCAATAAGTAGAAAAATGGAATGGCTTAGAATATGTCAAATGCTGCTTCAGGTGTTTTAACTGTTACAGAGCTTTGTGTATAATCAGTATCAGATAAGGGAGTTAATGAGGTGACTGCACACTTAGGAACATTAGAAATGTCTTATTGGATCTATTCAGTCTTTTTTCTAGTCTTTGACAATGGCAGCAATTTCTGTCTTCCTTTCTGGTCTCAGTTCCTATTCTCCCCTTCTGCATTATTCACAAGCTTTTATGAAAGTGTATAGCTGCATCTATGATAGCAACTTCAAACACTTTTGAGACTTTCTGCAAACATTTCTTTTTATGGCGTTCAGTTCAGTTCAGTTCAGTCGCTCAGTTGTGTCCGACTCTTTGCGACCCCATGAATCGCAGCACGCCAGGCCTCCCTGAATTTATCTCGATTAATTTAATTCTTTGAACACATCTGTGGTTTTGACCCATATGGCTTCAAGATTCTAAAATTGGTATCTTCCATATATGTTACCCAGTGAACTTTTACACATATCAAATGTTGAATTCTCTTTTCCTTATAAAAGTAACAAGTATTCATTTGAAAAATTTAGATAAATCAGAAAAAAAAGAAATAAAAACGTATAGAGATAATGATGAAATGTTAATTTGCTGTATATAAATGGCCAGTATTTTTTTCAATGTGTGTTCTGTGTCTATTTATATGTATCTTGAATGTGTGTGCATTTATCAACACACATGTATAGCACTGCAGAATCGATGCTTTTGAATTATGGTGCTAGAGAAAACTCAAGAGCCCCTTAGATTGCATGGAGATCAACCTATCAATCCTGAAGGCAATCAGCCCTGAATATTCATTGAGAAGGACTGATACTGAAGCTGAAGCTCCAATACTTTGGCCACCTGATGTGAAGAGCTGACTCATTGAAAGGGACCTTGATGCTGGGAAAGATTGAGGGCAGGAGGAGAAGGGGGCAATAGAGGATAAAATGGTTGGATGGCGTCATCAACACAACAGACATGAGTTTGAGCAAACTCCGGGAGGTAGTGAAGGACAGGGAAGCCTGGCGTGATGTACTCCGTGGAGTCGAAAAGAATCAGACACGACTTAGCAACTAAACAACCACAACAACAACATGTGTACATATGTATATTTTATTTCTAAAAAATTTGCAACAAGTACTCATAGTGCACATTCAGTTTGAAGATGGGATTTTCACTTAATGATTTGCTGCAGACATATTTCTCTGTAACTAGTTTTCCAAAATATGATTTTGTAAAAACTGTAAAATTTTTAATTGGAGGATAATTGCTTTACAATACTGTGTAGGTTTCTGCCATGCATCAACAAGAATCAGCCATAGGTATATATATATGTCTGCTGAAATATGATTTTTAGTGTCTGCATATTAAATATGTATCATATTGCTAGAACTGCATTTACCAATCCTAATGGAGTATTTTAGTTATTTCCAAAATCTTGCTAGTATAAACAATTTCAGTGAATATTCCTATAGCTAAATCTTTGCCCACATCCAGAATTAATTGGTTAGAATTTGTTTTTAGAAATGCTAAAGTCTTAAAATCCCTTATATCATAAACAACTCCTAATTCTGTTTTGGTCATTTGTGATGAATAAGTATTGAATAAGAATTTGTGGGCTATTCTATCTTTTCATTATTTAGATTTATCTTAAAAGTTTAAATCCTTATCATTTCATTCTGTCCTTGAAAGAGGTTGTAAGATTATCTTTTCTGACTAGTCATTGTTATTAATTAGATTTTTCTTTTTTCACAACTCCCCTACTCCCTTTCCCATTCATTTCAAAATCTCAAGAATTTTGTAAATCTGTGGTTTACAAGTCTGTACTCATAAGACTGAAAATGTCCCTTTTATGGACACAGCCAGCAGGACACATTTGTTCCCAATTGGTGAAGCAATTGCTTTCTTCAGCTATGTAGATTTATTTGAAGGAAGGGGGCAAATTAGTTTCCTGTAAGAGTGGCTAAGTTGTGTCCGGCTCTTTACAACCCCATGGACTGTAGCACGCCAGGTTTCCCTGTCCTTCACTCTCTCCTGGAGCTTGCCCAAACTCATGTCCATTGAGTTGGTGATGCTATTCAACTGTCTCATCCTCTGTCGCCCCCTTCTCCTGCCCTCAATCTTTCCCAGCATCAGGGTCTTTTCCCGTGAGTCGCCTCTTTGCATCAGGTAGCCAAAGTGTTGGAGCTTCAGCATCAGTTCCTCCAGTGAATATTCAGGGTTGATTTCCCTTGGGAGTGACTGGTTTGATCTCCTTGCTGTCCAAAGGACTCTCAAGAGTCTTCTCCAGCACCACAGTTTGAAAACCATCAATTCTTTGGTGCTCAGCCTTCATTTATGGTCCAACACACATCTGTACTGACTACTGGAAAAACCAGCTATGAGTGTGTTAGTCACTCAGTTGTGTCCGACTCTTTATGACCCTGTGGACTGTAGACTGCCAGGTTCTTCTGTCCATGGGATTTCCCAGGCAAGAATCCTGGAGTGGGTTGCTACTCCCTTCTCCAGGGGATCTTTCTGACCCAGGGATCAAACCTGGGTCCCCTGAAATGCAGGCAGATTTTTTACCATCTGAGCCACCAGGGAAGCCCCATACATGACTACTGGAAACACCATAGCTTTGACTATAAAAGACTTTGTCAGCAAAGTGATGTCTCTGCTTTCTAATACGCTAATCTAATCTAGGTTTGTCATAACTTTTCTTCCAAGGAGCAAGTGTCTATTAATTTTGTGGCTGCAATCACTGTCTGCGGTGATTTTGGAGCCCAAGAAAATAAAATCTGTCCTTGTTTCCACTTTTCCCCATCTATTTGCCATGAAGTAATGGAACTGAATTTAGAAATAATGGCAATCAAAGCATCCTCAAAATCAAGAATATAGTTAACTAAGTGTGAAAAACAGGATAATCTCATATATATTCAAATCTCTAATATTTTGCATGAGTTCAAGTATTCCCACAGATATAAAAGTGTATTCTCACAAAAATGAATATGCAGGTCTTAGAGATGGGAAAGAATTCAAATTGTCACTGTTCCAAAAGTGAGATTAACCCAGACTTTAGTACAGAGGTATTTTAAATGCTTGAGTTGGGCTTCCATGGTGGCTCAGACAGTGAAGAATCCACCTGTAATGTGAGAGACGTGGGTTCCATCCCTGGGTTGGGAAGATCCCCTAGAGGAGGGCATGGCGACCCACTTCAATATTCTTGCCTTGAGAATCCAAGTATGAAAAACAGAATAATCTCATATATATTCAAATCTCTCATTTTGCATGAGTTTAGGTATTCCCACAGATGTAAAATTATTCTCACAAAAATAAATATGCAAGGTCTTAGCGATGGGGAAGAACTTAATCTGTCAGTGTTCCAAAAGTGAGATTAACCCAGACTTTAGTACAGAAGTATTTTAAATGCCTAAGTCAGGCATTTCACTGTGCTTCCTTGGAAGAGAAGGCCTCCTTTGCCACCTATTATGAGTAAAATGTTGCCGTCTACATTTCAGAGTAGCCAGGAACCTGAAGTTTTCCTAACTTTAACAAGAGATCCTGGAAACAGTACTAGAGTAGTGGACCCTTATTTTATTCTTAAAAAGTAATTTGGGGTGGGACAGGAGAAGCCAGATTGAATATCCTTTTATTTGGCTTTTGAAGGGCTGGGTTAAATAGTTTAAGGAAACGTATCTTGATCTGACCTAAGTATTCAGAAGAACTGAATCTTAGTTACGACTCTACCTTAAATGTTTTCTGAGGCTTCCATGTTGTAGTTTCTAAAAAGAGAAGTCAGATACTAAAGATCTTTATAGGTTTAAGAAACGTTGTACTATTTACTAAAGATGATTCCTGTATTTTGAAGCAGAAGGAAGAAATTAATATACTCATCTCCTGTCGTAGCTTCTTAAAATCCAGATAATATATAACATCCTGATGGGCAGGTCCTTACCCGTTCTCCTTAATATTTGTCAGAAAAATAAAATTCTCTAACAGTGAAACACATGGCAATGGATAGATAGTTAGAAACCAGAAGAGATCCCCAAATTAGAAGAGTTTGGGAAATATCTTTTATTTGAAATATTTAAGAAACAGAATTAAATAATTCTCCCTGGAGGTGGAAGAGGAGCCTTACTTAAATGACCTCTGTAGGTCCCTTTTAGTCTAAAAAAATCCCCACTTAGATTCTCTTCAGGGAAAGCACAAAATGATTTAACTCTTCAACACAGCCTTATTCTTGGCAAGGTTGAAATTCAACAGTGAAAATCAAGGAAAATTTGTTTCATATTCTCTTTAAGATTGTTTCCACCAACCCAACGCTTCCCTCTCAGAGTTGCTTTGAAATAATGCCTGAGGCTTTAACTCATTTGTCTGCCATGAACCTTCTGCAGTGTAATAATTGAATGCCAGAGATGTGTCCTGACAGGAAATTCAAATCATTGATGTTCAATGCACAGGTTAAAGACCTTGCCAAGGCCAGACCTTGAAGGGCACTGTGTAAGTTGAAATGCCTAGGTTCCCCCTGAGTTCCCCACTTCACCCCCATTTACCTTGTTCTGGTCAGTCTATCTGACCTAGCAGTATTTACCTATCAAATTATATTTTACAATTTCTATTTTAATAACAAACTATTAATTCCTGGACACGCACTGTCATGCATGGCATTTGGGGATATTTGTGTAGCTACCTTTTATTTGTAAGAATTTCTTCAGCGTTTTGGGGTTTCTGACGTTGCTCTGTCCCTTTTCTCAGCCTCTTTTCTTTTCCCTTGCATTGTTCATTAGCAAGGGCATGAAACCCTGCTCCCAATGACTCATTATTACTCACCATAGTAATCTACTTTTCTTTGTGAGGCTCAGTTCAGAAGATGCTTGAGTTGCCATTCCTGAGAACAGGTCCTAAGAGCACATCCTGTTAACTCTCATCTCTCCATGCTAATGCCAAGAAGCACTGATACTGATCACAGAAAGTCGAACAGCTGCTTCATTTGATGTTGGCCAAGCCTGACACCACTGCAAGACGACTTTCTGCAGTAAGCAGAGACCAGGATCTGATTGGGGGGAAAAAAAAGAACTCTGGATTGTAGGCTCCTAATCCACAAAGCAAAGGAAATCAAATTGTATTTATAGAGCCCTAGAAAGGGCTCATAAAATTCATAAAGTAATTTGTCATACGCTAAATTGTACTTTTCATGACCAGTTTTAGAGATAGGTAAATCATCCCTTGTTATATATGAAACCGAGGAAGGCCCTGTGGAGCTTCCAGGCACAGAGGACCTTTTGTCCCCTGTTTTGTATAGGCAAGATTCCATGACCTTCCCTGAGTTCCAAAGTGCAGATTCGAACCAGTTGCCAATTAAGGGAGGAGCAGCCAAGAAACTATCTGAATCAAGATTAAAGGGACTAGAGAATCTCATCAAGATTAGAGACTGGACCATGTGAGATGAGATTAAGGGCGTGCAAACCCTACTGTCATCCTAATCTTGTCAGAGACCTCACCCTTAAACCATTGTTATAAAACCTTTATCATATCCTCCGCAGGTTGAGACATAGATTTTTGAGGCAGACGCTCAGTGTGTCTCCCTTTGCCTGTTAAAGCATCACCCAAAGCTGTCTCCGAGATTAGATTCGGCACCATACAGAGAGACTGAGCTTTCAGTAACGTGTTCATCTTGTGTCTGAGAAAGCTGAAGCTCTGGAGAGGTCTGGTGACTTACCCAACAGCTCTAGCTTTTGTGAACTCCCTAAGATCCTGGAAAAGAGAAGCAGATGTTTTTCAAGAAAGTTTATGAAACTTCTGTTTTTAAGGTGCACATTAATGGGACCCAAACTCTCTTGCATTTGCAGCTCACTTCTTGAAATTATGTACATGTCCTCTAGAATTTGCTTGGGCAAATCTTTATCGATGGGCATTGGAAACCCCTTGGTTTCTGCATTGAAGCCGTTCCAGTTTTGTCAATGGCACCCCACTCCAGTACTCTTGCCTGGAAAATCCCACAGATGGAGGAGCTTGGTAGGGTGCAGTCCATGGGGTCGCTAAGAGTCGGAGATGACTGAAGCGACTTCACTTTCACTTAAGATCCATAGTAATCCCTGTTCTTTCTCACACTTAGCGTGTCCTGTTCAGACCCTTGGTGCCTGCTGTAGATCTGGATAGGGACTATATTAGCAGTCACTACCTCAGTGGATGTACAGTTGACTTAAATCATCCCCCTCCAGCTGATTGACCCAGCCCATCTTCAGCTCAACTGACCTCTCGGCGTCAGAGTTCTGTCACTTGAGCTCAAGCAGGATCCGGGTCCTGACTTCCATCTGTGTCTGAACTACACTTTTGAGGGCTGACACCCATCTCCTCCATGTCTGATGTTACGAGGATCAGTGAACCAGTTGACAGCTCAAATCCTATAGTCTTTGGCTGTACAACTGGTTCATTGACCCTGGCTACCTGACCTCAATTATTTACCTCCAGTCATTCCTCCTTGACAGAGAAGGCAATGGCACCCCACTCCAGTACTCTTGCTTGGAAAATCCCATGGATGGAGGAGTCTGGTAGGCTGCAGTTCATGGAGTCGCTAAGAGTTGGACACAGCTGAGCGACTTCAGTTTCACTTTTCACTTTCATGCATTGGAGAAGGAAATGGCAACCCACTCCAGTGTTCTTGCCTGAAGAATCCCAGGGACAGGGGAGCCTGGTGGGCTGCCGTCTATGGGGTTGCACAGAGTCAGACACGACTGAAGCGACTTAACAGCAGCAGCATCCCTCCTTGACAGCGATGCATACGTTTACCTCACTAGTGTTAATTACTTCTGCCTCTCCCTCTTTCATATTCTAAAGCCAACTGACGTATTTAAATGTTAGTCCCCAGTCAGACTTTCCAGACCCTCTTTACTTTCTCTCAGACCCTGAACCTGATCTGAACTCCTAAGACTGCTTCTTATCCGTGTTCTTCTAGGCTAGGCAAATGATAGACCCTTCTAACCTATATGAAACTTGTATTTTTAATATTTTCTTTTGTTGCTTAGAATTTCAAATTCTTGACCTTCTTAGCTTATATTTTCTTGGCCCACACTATGTCACTGGTTACCATACCTTCTGCTTAGTTGAAATGGGATATGTAAAACCACTGTGTTTAAGCCATAAACCTTATACAAATGTATCCTGCTGTTGTTATTAGGCAATTCAAGTCAGAGGTGTTTCTAACCTTTCTGGTGGAGGAAGACAGGCTGTCAGCTGAAACAGGAACTTAACAGTTATCGCCCAAACCAAAAATAAGACAAGTGTAACAACTATGACACTACTCCATCTTAATTCTTTATGTAGTTGATTCCTTCTGACAAGGTCGCCAACACAGGCATTTAAGATGTGTCATAGAAAACAGAAATAAAATATTCTAGGCTATTCTAAAGGTCTCAGAATCATTCCTCTAATCAACCTGAAGATACTGAGTTACTAGATGGCACCTACTCTGATTGACTTTCCCATGCCAAGGTAATAATTACTTTCAATGTTTATACAGCATTATATACAGTCTTGTTCTTATCCATCTTATCTTCTGCCAAAAAAAAAAAAATGTTTTTCTGGGGAAAATAATTTCAGTATTTTAAATTTTTAGGTGGTGTGACTGAGCCCCAGAGATTTTAGTTAATGACTTAAGAGTGCATTTTATACTTGAACTCAGATTTTTATTCTCACTCTAAAGAATCTGCTTTTTTTATTTCTCTAGCCCATGCATCTCAGAACTGTAAAACATCCTGGGAAGGAAACTGCTCATTTATTTCAAGATTAAGTAAAGATATAAAAGCAGATATCCACTTAACAGATCACATAATATGCCTCAGAAAGGTATGTTCAAGTATCCACACCAGATTATGGTTTTCAATAATTATACAATGCTGCCATCTTGTGGATATGCTGGCTTCTATGGCCCAGAATCAGCTAGTTGGAGCTGAGCATTCAACTGTTAAATGCCCAGGAAAGGGCTGGAGTTGAGGAACTTAGAATAACATTTGAGGGGCCAAGTAAGTGTTAGAAGTTTGAGCAAACCTATTGTGCTTTCTGCACAATACCAGGGGCTTCCTCTATGACTCAGTGGGTTTGATCCCTGGGTGGGAAGGATCCCCTGGAGGAGGAAATGGCAACCCACTGCAGTATTCCTGCCTGGGAAATCCCATGGACAGAGGAGCCTGTGGGCAACAGTCTGTGGAGTCGCAAAGAATCAGACATGACTGAACACACACACACATTGTACTTTCTGAACAAGATCAAACATTGTTAATATTTGAATGCTCTGGACATGACTGAATGACTAACACATATGATATAAAGTTAGTGCATCTTATATTACCTGTTAAGGGGATAAGAGAGAAAAAAAAAACAAAGATATATCTTTTTCGTATGGATAACCAGTTATTCTTGCATCACTGGTTGAAAAACTTTCTTCTCCTTGTCTTAGTTTGAGATGCTATAACAAAATACCATAGATCTGGAGGCTCTCATGGATCTGGAGGCTGAAAGTCTGAGATCTGGGTTCCAGCAAAGTCAGCTTCTGGTGAAGGCCTTCTTCCAAGTTGGCATACTTGTATTTTCACATGGCAGAAAGCAGTTACAGATTGTCAAGAAAAGTAAACATCACACAAGGACTTTGCTTCCTCTCTGAGGAAAGAGTTAACATATTTTCAGTTGTATACAACATGTATCATGGTAGGTGGAAGTATGACCTTGATATTGTCTTTATTTGGAGATGAGTATGGTTTAAGGGGAGAAGGCAATGGCAACCCACTCCAGTACTCTTGCCTGGAAAATCCCATGGATGGAGGAGCCTGGTAAGCTGCAGTCCTTGGGGTCACTAAGAATCAGATATGACTGAGCGACTTCACTTTCCCTTTTCACTTTCATGCTTTGGAGAAGGAAGTGGCAACCCACTCCAGTGTTCTTGCCTGGAGAATCCCAGGGACAGGGGAGCCTGGTGGGCTGCCATCTATGGGGTCACTCAGAGTTGGACATGACTGAAGCGACTTAGCAGCAGCAGCAGCATGGTTTAAGGAGATGCATGTGTGTGCCAGGTTGACAAGGGATGAACTTGTGATAATAAATTTTATGTGTTCTCTCAGCTGGGCCATAGTACCCAGATATTTGCTCAAACATTATTTTGGATGTTTATGTGAAGGTATTTTGGGGGAATGAAATTAATATTTAAGTAGGTGGACTTTGAGTAAAGCAAAATACCCTCCATAATATGAGTGGGCCGCATCCAGTCATTTGAAGGTCTTCATAGAAAAAAGATTGACATCTCCCAAGCAAGAAGGAGTTACAGAAGACAGCTTTGGAACTCTTTGCAACCCTTCCTGGGTCTCAATCTGCTGGTCTACCCTGCAGATTTTGAATTTATCAAGTATTCACAATCACATGAGCTAATTCATTAAAATAAATCTCTCTCTTTGTCGTCCCCCCACCCTTCCACCCCATCCTGTTGGTTCTTTTTCTATAATGCATTCCTTCACTTTATTCAGGTCACTGCTAAAATGTTCTCTTCTTAGAAACACTTTTCATAACCAAATTATTTAAAATAGGCCCTTACATATACCCCCTTGCCACACCTAGTTACTTTTCAGCTCTTTATTTTCCTTCAAGCATTTACTAGTCTCTAAAATTATATATATACATGTATATATGGAAGAAAGTGTGAAAGTGTTAATTGCTCAGTCATGTCTGACTCTTTGCGACCCGCCAGGCTCCTCTGTCTGTATAATTCTCCAGGCAAGAATACTGGATTCTTTTCTTCTTGAGGAGGAACCTCATTTTCTCCTCCAGGGAATCTTCCCAACCCAAAGATCGAACCTGGGTCTCCTGCATTGCAGGCAGATTCTTTACCATCTGAGCCACCAGATGGTGGCTGCTAGTGGTAAAGAACCTGTCTGCCAATGCAAGAGACGTGGAGACATAAGAGACACAGTTTCGATCTCTGGGTTGGGAAGATCCCCTGGAGGAGGGCATGGCAACCTACTCCAGTACTCTTGCCTGGAGAATTCCAAGGAGCTTGGCAGAGGAGCTTGGCAGGCTGCAAACCATAGGGTCACAGAGTTGGACATGACTGAAGTGACTTAGCATGCGTGTGATATATATCCCTGGTAGCTCAGATGGTAAAGAATCTGCCTGCAATGCAGGTAACCTAGATTTGATCCCTGGGTTGGGGAGATCCCCTGGAGAAGGAAATGGCAACCCACTCCAGTATTCTTGCCTGTAGAATTCCATGGACAGAGGAGTCTGGTGGACTATAGTCCATGGGGTTGCAAAGAGGCAGACACAACTAAGCTACTGACAAACAAACACACTCTTTGCTTTACTAGAACACTTGCTCAATGAGACAGGAACTCTTTCTGTATTGTTCACTAATGTAGTCCCAGTTCAGTGCCTACCTCAATAATAGTTGTTGAATTCTTGAGTGGAATATATGTATATATAATATAGGTTTACATATATACATATTCTTCCTATGACTGAAACCTGCCTTTTTTCAGTTATCTATAGCATGGACTTCTTCACATGGACCTTGTTCTTTTAATTGGTTGTGTTTATTGCATGGTGTGGACATGCTGGAATTTATTTAACTTTCTTCTATTGATAGTTTTTGAGTGGTTTTTGGCTCTTCATTTTGAGTTTTTTTAAGTAACAAACCACTACTATATGCATATATCTTTGTGCACTTGTGTGTGAATTTCTCTAGGATAAATTAATAGAAGTGAGATTTCTGAGTCAGATAGGTTTTGTCAACTCACACTCTTGCAATGTGGTTATACCCTTACCCTTGCTGATTCTTAAATACGTGGCAGCAAGCCTTTGAGGCTGTACTCTAGGGCTGAGTGCATACTGCAGGAGAGGGAGTTTCCTTTTCTCCCTAGATATCTTTCTCTCTTTTTTTTTTTTTCCTAGATATCTTTCTCATGCAATTTTTAGGAAAGCATTGCTTTGACCCGACTGAAGGGACCTCCTATTAGAAACCTATGAATAAAAATCTGATACTCCAATAATTCAAACAATGTTTGAGATGATACCGGTCAGATATTTCAACTGTAGTTTTACTTGGCAGTGTGAAACACACCAGGTGAAACACAGCAATTGAAGGAAGTAGTTTGTAAGGACGTTTAATAAAAGTCCAGCTCTCCTCCCAGCTTTATCTGACTGCTCCTTCTGTCTTTTTGCTGGCTCCCTTTTCTCTGCCTGCCCCTTGGCTGTTTTCACCAGGTCTTTGTCCTTAGTCTTTTTTTTTTTGTTTACGACCTTCCTATTTTCCTAGTTTGATCTCATTCATTCTTGCAGTTTCCTATACAGTAGACATGCCAGTGACCTCCAAATCTATATTGCTAAGTCAAATTTCTCTTTTCTGGAACCTTATATCCATCTTCCCACTGGATATCCTTACTAGGTTAAGCCACAGGGGTCAGCTAGTTCCAAACTGGTTGTATTACTTGCCCCCAAACCTTTGTTCCCAGCCTGTTCCTTCTCTAGGATGGTTTTTCTTTAGTGAAGGCTACCAATCTTTTTTTTAATTCTTTAAAATTTTTTTATTTTTATTTTTATTCATTTGGCCGTGATGGGTCTTATTTGCGACATGCAGGATCTTTAGTTGAAGCATATGAATTCTTAGTTGTGGCATGTGTAATCCAGTTTCCTGATCAGGGATCAAACCCAGGCCCCCTGAACTGGGAGTGCAGAGTCTTAGCCACTGGACCACCAAGGAAGTCCCCTAAAATTCTAGTAATATCATGCTATCCTCATTCCTCAGTGACTCCTCCATTGCCTACAGGTGAAATATAAATTCCTTAGCGTGGCATACATGCCTTGCATGATCTGGTACCTGCCTGTCTTGCCAGTTCTGGCTGTAACTGCACATCCAAATATGTGTCATTCAGTCCCGTTACAATGAAGTGATTGCAGTTTCTGAAAAACACAAGGTAGTTGCATATTGTTATGCCCTGCATGCAGTCCTTTCTACCTTTATATTTTTATCTGCTTGGTAAGAATTCTCCTTAAAGACTCAGCAGGAAGGGTCACCTTATCTTTGGCTCCCCAGGCTCCCTGTAGAATTGCTCTCTCCCTCCTGCAGCATATACTGTTGGCAGCCTACCCAAGAACATTCCTTCTTAATTTTCCTCTTTTCGGGTAAGACTCCAATTTTGTCAAGGGTACATGACTAATGTTTCAGAAGGGAGCTGGCCCAATGTTGAATCTTCCTTCATATAAGCCAGTCAGTGATTGGTTTAGGTTATGATTAGTTATGGACATTCTATCCTAGTCTATGATGTAGACAAAGTCTGCTGGAGAGCTTTTTGGAATGCTCGAGCTCTTGAAGAGACACACAGCCAGAGATGGTCTTTTCTTCTGATGGATATTGTATTTTGTGGATGAATTGGATTTCTGATACTCAAACCAAAAAAGTACTAATTAATATACAGAATACAGTAGAAGCAAAGTATGTTCCTCCAAACTGGGCTAACAAATCATGATGGTAATGGGTTAAAATCAATTGCTAGAACTCAGGCACATAATCAACTATAGAGCTCCAGCAAAGTAGATTTAGAGGGACTCTTTTCTATAGATTAAGAACAGGACTATTCCAGAACTCAAGACTGGGTCTGTGTAGGGAAGTTATGGTCTTGCCTATTGGAAGAGGGAGCTAGAAAAACTGGAAGGGAAGAGAGAACAGCTCTGTCCTTAGAAGGGTTATTATACCTGCAAAGAGCCAGGAACCCACAGGGAAGCCATTGGAAACAAGGAAGAGTGAGAAACAGAAGAGGTACTGAGTAGTGTTTCTCAGTACAAATTAGCAAACTGGCCCAGGGAGGGTATGACACACTGGAAGAAGTGCAGGCTTTGGAGCTATCCTGCTGAGGTTGCAGTCCCAATTCTGCTACTTCTAGCAGCAAGGCCTTCTGGCAAGTTTCTGAATCACTCTAAACCTCAGGTTTCTCATTTGTTAAAAAAAAAAAAAAAAAGTTGGTAATACTTTTCTTTTAGGGCTGATTAGCAGAGTATCTGGGGTTCCCAAGCAGTGCTAATGGTAAAGAACCTGCCTGCCAGTGCAGGAGATGAAAGAGACATGGGTTCAATCCCTGGGTCAGGAAGATCCCCTGGGAAAGGGCATAGCAACCCACTCCAGTATTCTTGCCTGGAAAATTCTATGGACGGAGGAGCCTGGCGGGCATAGCATCACAAAGAGTCGAACAAGACTCAGTGTGCACACTTGAGTCTTGAGCAGAGTATCTGGCCTACAATAAGGGCTCAATAAAGCAGACACTCTTGTTATAAAATATTTTATGTATTAGTAATGAGGTTAATATACTAACCTGCTATTTGATAAAAGTTTAATTCTGCTAAAGACCCAGCAACCAATCATTTCTTGACTTGTCTTTCTGACAATATCTCAGAAGATAGAAGAAATGATTCAAGAAACATACATTTGGATTTAGTAGAATTTTTTTAGAATGGTGATGGGAATCTTTGGAGAAAACAACCAGATGAGAGAAAGTATGGAGTAGGAGTAGACTTGGCTATGCGCTCATCACCTGTGAACCAGTTACTTTATCTCTCTGAGCTTCAGTTTCCTGATCTGTAAAATGCAAATAATATCTATCATATAGAATGTCAGGATTAGAAATAATCCATGAAAAATTTCTAGCATGTACTAGGCATTCAATAAGTAGCACCTTTTTTTTTTTTTTTTTCACTTTATTTGGCTGCACTGAATCTTTATTGCTGCGTGTGGGCTTTCTCTAGTTGTGGCAAGTGGGGGCTACTCTTCAGTTGCGGTGCACTGACTTCTCATTACAGTGGCTTCTCTTGTTGGAGAGCACAGGTCGAGGCAGCTCAGCAGTTGTGGCTCATGGGCTTAGTTGCCCTGTGGCATGTGGGATCTTCCCAAACCAGGGATTGAACTTGTGTCCCCTGCATTGCAAGGTGGATTCTTTTTTTTTTTTGCAAGGTGGATTCTTAACCACTGGACCACCAGGGAAGTCCAAGTAGCATCTATTTTTATTATTACTGTAGAAATTAGAGTAGTAAATTTTATAGAATTAAAATATATATAGGAGACTGAAACTCTAAAAGACAGCCACCTCTTCTGGTTTTGAGAGTTCAGTTCAGGTGCTGTATTAAGCATTTTGTAGAGATTATACTTTTTGCTTCTTTCCATTCTGGCCTACAAAATGTTAGAAGACTGTATAGTGGACATTTGTCACATTCCTGGCAGTCCAGCCTCCAAATTGCCTCTAGAAGTTTGGGGAACATGCCACAGTGGGGGGCAGGCCCCCACATCTCACTCATGGAAGCCAAAAGGCTCTGGTCTCAGTTCTCCCTGATTGTTGTCTGCTTGGGAACCAAGCCTGACTGAGTAGCCCATCCTTCCAAGATTGTGATTCTGGAGATAGGAACCAAGAGAAGCAGGCAGTGTGTAAAATTTGCTCTGGTAGTGGCAACGTTCAGCATCATGCAGCGAGGGCAGCTGGGTCAGCTATGGCACCCAGTCCCCAGGGCATTGCCAGTGTCCAGCATCAGCATCCTCCCCATGGCCTGGTTTCTTTTGTGGGTCTGGCCACCCAGCCTCTGGTGCCTCCTGTATTCTTAGCTTGGTTTTCTAGAATCAATCTTTCCATTGATTCTTTGACCTCCCCAATACTCCCCAATTTACCCCAAAAGTAAATTCCTTTTCTGCTTCACTTAAAGTGAATTTGTTTTCGCTGTGTACAGCCAAAAGACTGACTAGTACATTGTCTTTAGGTAATGCTGCTAAGTCACTTCAGTCATGTCCGACTCTGTTTGACCCCTTAGACAGCAGCCCACCAGGCTCCCCCATCCCTGGGATTCTCCAGGCAAGAACACTGGAGTGGGTTGCCATTTCCTTCTCCAATGCATGAGAGTGAAAAGTGAAAGTGAAGTCGCTCAGTCGTGTGCGACTCAGCAACCCCATGGACTGCAGCCTACCAGGCTCCTCCGTCCATGGGATTTTCTAGGCAAGAGTATTGGAGTGGGGTGCCACCGCCTTCTCCATTTAGGTAATGCTCAAGCCCAAAGAGTCCGATGCTGCTGCTTTTACTACAGATCTCTGGATAAAGTCATGGTCAAATATGCAACTGTTCTGGGAGTTCTGTCTTGGTTCCTTTTAAAAGCCCATGCACCTCAGGGAAAATATCTGCTGCCCCACCATAAACCACCTATTCTCTACCTCCCATGACTTCTTTTTAAAATTTTAATTAATTAATTTATTCATGGCCACACTGAGTCTTCACTGCTGTGAGTAGGCCTCTGCTTGTGGTGGGTTCTCTTTTGGAGGACAGGCTTTAGAGTGTAGGCTCAGTAGTTGTGGCTCATATGCTTAGTTGCCTCATGGCATGTGGATTTTCTCGGACCAGGAATTGAACCATGTCCCCTGCATTAGTGGGTAGATTCTTTACCACTGGTCCACTGGGAAGTTCCCTCTATCTCCTAAAACTTCTTAATTCACATGCGTTCACTCACCCAGTCAACAATCACTTATTCAATGCCTTCTACGTACAAGGCAATATGCCAGGCACAAGAATCCAAAGATCAATAAGCTGTAGCCCTGACAGCATACTTTGAAATTTTGAACCAGGTTAATATACTTTCTTAAATAAATAAATTAAAAAACCTATCACTCTGTTGAGGGTAGAAGTGAAGGGAACTCTTTATCTTTGAGTTAGTATCCCTGGGGATAAGGTGATGTCCATTTCTTTGTAAATGTTCTAGAAATCAATCCAAAAAGGCAATTGGATTCCTTTGTTAGAAGTTTCCAGTCAAAACAAAGTAGCTCTCAAAAGCTCTGAGAAAAGAATACCTCTTCTGAAGCTGACAGCTAGATTTCTGCTCATCAGAATATTTGTGACTAGGATGAAAGATGGGGAATTAGTGCCAATGCATTAGAAATTTAACTCAAGATAACTCTTAGTCCTAAAATAGAATTTTTAAAAAATCAAATAAAAATACCATCCAGCTTCTCTCCTTTTCCTTAAATCCAGGGAAGTAGGAACCCTACTACCTCTTGAACCCCTATATTATAGTAATCTGTCCAGAAGGTTTGACATTTCTCTCTTAAATCAGAAAATTCAACACAAGCAAGGAAGAAGGGCATATATTAGTAATGGAAAGTAAACAGGTAAATCAGATGATCCCAGACACCTGGGATAAGTGGTCTGTCTCACACACACAGGAACATAAAGTGAGGTGTTGAGCACTCACAAGACTCTCACTCACAAACTGGAAGTCTGATCTAGCTGTCAGACTAGTTTGGGGGATCAAGTCTTCACTCCCTGGGTGACTTTGAAAAAGTCACTTAACCACTCTAGGACTCAAATTCTCTTCAGATTTCCTTCTGAATTGGAAGGAAACTTAGAGATCACCTAAACTAGTCTTTAACTTTTGTATTCTTCTTTGAAGCATCCCCAGTATTCCTCTGTGGTTGAATTCTGACTTTTAATGACAGGATGCCCACTCTCCCCATGCAACTGATGTCATTTTTTAAACACTCTGATTGGTAGATAAGTTCTCCCTCACATATTTGCAATTTGTCTCCCTAATAGCATTCCTCAGGCTGGTGATGTCGAAGGTCATACAGGTGCAGTCTGATCCATGGAAAACTCTTTAAGAAAGCTCTCAACTTTGCTTTTCTCCTCTACAGACTAAAACCATCCCCTCCTCTTCTATTGTTCTCATCCATCACATTCATTTTAATCTTCAATCCACCATTTTAATCTTCATATGTTTGTGGATGTAGAGTAGTGCTTAAGCAATCTGAGGCCTCAGACTGTCTGAATTTGAGTACTGGTCCTGTGTGATAGTGGACAAGTTATTATACTTTCTTTAGCTTCAATTTTTCTCTCTAAATGAGGATGATAAAAGTATACCTTTCTCTTAGAGAAGTTTTGAATCTGATAGATGAGGAAATACAAATAAAATGTTTAGTATAGTACCTGGCACTGAGTAAGCAATATCATTAGCGCTATAATTAATAATAATGATAAAATTTACATGAGAATAAGAATGAATATTAGAATCGAAGGATTTAGAAAAGTTAATCTGGTCCTTTCATGACTCCATAAACAAGACTTAGTTGCCCTGACATGAAACTTTCCATACTTTTCATGTAATGATCACTTTCAAGTGTGTGTTCATCATCCGGCTCACCCCAAGAGGGCAGGGACCTTGTCTGTGGTGCTGACTGCTGAATACCTGGTGCATTCAGTGTCCTGCTCACTACTATGAATCACAGAAAAGGAAACGGGTGCAGGGAGTGATAGCTTACGGTGAACATGTCGGATTCGTGATCTCTGAAGATTTAGCTTGGGGACCAGGGACCAGGCTTGATCACTCAAGAGCTTTTGTATAGCAGAGTTTTATTAAAGTGAAAAAGGGACAGAGAACGCTTCTGACACAGACATCAGAAGGGGGACGGAGAGTGCCCCCGCCTGCTAGTTTTAGCAAGCTGTTTTATGTCTGTTAGAAAGCTATTCATCAGATAAGAGAGACACCTCAAGGCTGACGGAGCTTCACCAGGCCCCTCTCACAATATGCAGTTTTGAGATAGGATGGCATAAGGCGCGTCATCCCTCAGCCTTAAAACAATTGATATGAATTCTGGTTTGTTGAGCTATTATCAGCCAAAAGTTAGTCTTCGGTGGAACAATTTTGAAGAAAGGCAAATTCCAAAGCAAATACATAGTTTCATTAACGTAGCTTAAGAAAAACATTTCCATAAGAAAAACGCATTGGTTAGCTCAAGGACTGAGAAAAGTTAAGGTTAGGTGGAACCAGGTGTCCTCATAGCAACACAGAATTTTAAGACACTTGCAGCCTATTTCCTCTGATTGGAGACCCCTGGTCTTCCTGCCAGTTACCTTCTCAGGAAACTGGCAGATTTATCTAAGTTTGCGCAAAGGGCTCCCAGGAGAGCTAGGATAGGAGCCCAGAAGTCCTGGGCAGTCAACACTGAGAATTAAATAAAGGTCCAGCCCTAAAATTTGGTGATTCTGGCGAGAGCACAGATATTCAGTGATCTTGGGGTCACTATTGCTACCAGATGGCCTAACTGCTTGTCCCTGTTTTGAGGCTGGCTAGCCTTCGGGAGGAGTAGGTGCCTTAACAGAAACGGCGGATGGGCGGGTCACCCGGTGCTGCACCGACACCCACTTACATGGCTTCCTTCTGGCTCCGGGCCAGCGCACGGCTGTTGCTGCTGTCGCCGGGTCGCCCCAGCTGGGGCCCGCTCTAGGGAGCACCCAGCTGAAAACAACCTGCCTGCATATGGACAATTAACAAAGGCAGGAGCCAGGGCCGCCGCCTCCTGGCGCACGCACGTAGGCAGTGGGCAGAGCCGCGCCCGCCCGGGCCTTCTGTGGGAACAGTGCGCGCAGGCTCCAGCGCTGCGCGGGTCCGGGAGTCCTGCGTCTTTCCCACCCTGGCTGCGCAGTCCCCAGGGCAGCCGAGCTCCCCGTGGGAGCTGGCACCTTGCGAGCGCGGTGAGTCCACTCGGGCGATTGGGATGGCAGGATAGGGCCAGGGAGGCTCTCGGGAAATCAGCTGCTGCTGAGATCCTGGAAGGGAGGTGGGGGAGCGCGCGAGCGACTACGCCGGTCCGGGTTGCTGGTTGCTGGGTAGTTAGCTTTGTGTCTTGAGCCTAGTGGGAATGCGAGCAATCTGATACGTCTGACCCAATTGGGTCAGTTTACAGGTGGAAAACTGAGGCCCAGAGAAGTAAGCTGGCTTGGTAAAAACGAATTATTGTTCCTTATGTCTGTTTATCCCTCCCTGCTTCAGTGTAAAATTGGGGAGGACTTTTAATGAGACTCCATATATGTTAAAACAATGGAATAATACAAACGATGGTTAAAAAAAAAAACTTTCCTTGACAAGGAAAGTATATTTATAAATAGGCAATCAAGGCCAGGGGAAAAGAGAACGGAAATCTGTGGTCCGTAGGTGAGCTGCCTGGGCCAAGAGCCCTCAGAGAAATAGTGCTAAGGCTGGGACTGGAAGCCAGAACTTCTGGCTCCCACTGCAGTACTCCCTGGACAGCAAGCACCACGAACTTAAGAGAATGGGTAAGTTGACCACTTGCCCAGGCAGTGGCTCGTGACCTTCTTGGGATCACTGACTCCTTAAAAACCTGAGTCTCCTTCCCAGGTTTCACACATAACCTTACATAGTTTCAGATTTGACAGCAGGATGAAGCATTCCTGCTGTGAGGAATGACTGAACGCTGGCCCTCAGGCTGCACTGTTTCAGAGCAGTTTATTTGCTTTAAAGGGAGGCAGCTGGTGAAGGAGTGTTCCTGCTCTGAGTTGAGACAGCGTCCTGAGGCCCCTAGCTGCCTGATCTCGCACAGTCTTTACCTATTCCAAGGCCCTGGTTTCTTTGTAAACTGGAGGAAAGATTGCTTCATCTTTCATATTGTTGTCAGACTACAGATGAATATTAAGTCCAGTGCCTGACAGTAATGGATGATCAATAAAAGGGCTGGTGCACACAACCCAGTGAGTCAAAGCCATGCCATTTAAGAAAGGGTGATGAACTGGGGAAAAATGGGCTGTATCCAAAGTAAAAGAAAACAAAAGTTACAAGTTAAAAATTTACAAATGTAAAGTCAGCCCTATAGTGGCTTACAAATGACTGCACATACCTTGGTGATGGTAACCTAAATAAGAGTGCACCTATTTAGAATAATCCTTCCCTGGTAGCTGGCTCAGTGGTAAAGAATCTGCCTGCAATGCAGGAGATACAGGTTTGATCCCTGGGTCAGGAAGATCCCTGGAGAAGGAAATGGCATCCCACACCAGTATTCGTGCCTGGGAGATCACATGGACAGAAGGGCTTGGCAGGCTACAGTCCATGGGGCCACAAAAGATCAGACAGGACTTAACAACTAAACAACAAATTTAGAATAATGTACTATACTCAATATTTGACCCAAGGTCAAATGCTGAAGGTAGAAACCAGCAGGCATTCTAACAAGGACTGTTTATTGGGCCTCACATGCCCCTTTTGAATGGAGCCAGCATCTGTATAATTGTTTTTAAATGAGAAAAAAGAGGAGGACATACATGGGAAGCGGGGCTCCCCCCTCATCTTGCCCACCAATGGAGGCTCAGCTGAGTTTCTGCCAGGGTACAGGAGTTACTTGGCAGTTGGCTCAGATCCCTCTTGGATCAGTAGCTTGCTGTGGAAAACAGTGCCTTGGTTGATTCTGCTCTAGAACAGATAAATGGCTTTTTATTTAACTGATCAGGGAGGGTGGTTGTTTGGGTGCTGTAACTGAAGCAAAATGGCTTTTGCTGAGCTTGATTGTCCAAAGCCTATTGACAGGCTTAAGCTCTTTAAAATCTATGGATCCAAAATTATGAGGACAGGGCCTGGGCAATTTATCTATAAAAGGAACAGCCCTTTCCAAATACCGTGTTGTTTCCTTTCTCTACCATTTTAGGCCTTGCAAACAGAGGCAGGGAAGTATGGCTTAGGGCAAATAGCTGTTGTTTAATTTGGGTTAAGACACACACTACCTGTATGGTGGTTACATTCCTCACTGTGTATTTATAAAGGGCAGTTTTTCCTCAGGGAGAGAGAAGGAAAGAGAATGTGTATGTGTATGCCTGGACTGTGTCTTGTCCACTCTCTTCTTCACCCCCAATCAGTCATTTCTCAACCCAGAGAAGTCCTTTTTCTGCAAGCTTGGTGAATTTGGCAAATTCCTTACCATGGCATCCCACTCCAGTACTCTTGCCTGGAAAATTCCATGGATGGAGGAGCCTGGTAGACCCCAGTCCATGGGGTCACTAAGAGTCGGACACGACTGAGCGACTTCCCTTTCACTTTTCACTTTCATGCATTGGAGAAGGAAATGGCAACCCACTCCAGTGTTCTTGCCTGGAGAATCCCACGGACGGGGGAGCCTGGTGGGCTGCCGTCTATGGGGTCGCACAGAGTCCGACAGGACTGAAGTGACTTAGCAGTAGCAGTAGCAGTTACCTTGCTGGCTCTGTTGCCTAATTTTGTTTCAAAGTAACTCTCTTAGAAAGTTTTTTTTTTTTTTTAATTTGATCTTTAGGTTCCAAACTCTTGGTGCTCTATGGGACAACAGAGCACATATACTCATTCACTTAGACAAAGTTTCTTATTTGAAGGCAGTGCATGTACACCTTCTTTACAGGGTACATGGGCTCACCCTGTACGGAAGGGATGTGCCTCTTCAGACTCACTGACTTCCTTCCTTCAACTATTCCTTAAGAGGACAAGAGTAAGAGCAGACCTTCTCAAGAAACTATAGCTCACTTGCATCAGAATTACCAAATCAATTCATGATGGCTTGTCAAAATGCCCCATCTGTGACCTACTGAATCACAGTTGTCAAGAGCTGAGCAGGAATTTGCATGCCTCTTAAAGAAAGAAATTATGGTTGCTGCAGAGAAGAATGAGGGGAAGAGATAGTTAGAGAATTTGGGATGGACATGTACACACTGATATATTTAAAATGGATGATAACCAGCGAGGACCTACTGTATAGCTCATGAAACTTTGCTCAATGTTATGTGGCAGCATGGATGGAAAGGGTGTGGCGGAGGGAGAATGGATACTTATATACATGGCTGAGTCCCTTTGGTGTTATCTGAAACTATCACAACATTGTTAATCAGCTATACCCCAGTACAAAATAAAAATTAAAAAGAAATATACAACAACAACAACAAAAGAATTTGCATGCTTAGTAAGTGCACCTCTGGTTGCTTATGTGTGGGTTGGAGGTGGAGACTATTATTTACATACATCTGTATTTTTTGTCTAGTTATATAATGAATGAGAACCTCTTTTGTAAATTTTTTTTTTTTTTTGGTCATGTAGCGTGGCGTGTGGGATTTTATTTCCGCATCCAGGGATCAAACCCGTACCCCTTGCCGTGGAAACTCAGAGTCTCAACCACTAGACTACCAGGGAAGTCTTTTGCAATTTAAACAAACAAAAAATTCATGATGGCCAAAGAAAATATATTGATGGCAGATAAACACTTGGAAAGACGCTAAAGATCATTAGGGAAATGAACATTAAAACCACAAGCAGATAACCCTTCATGCAAAGACTGGCTACGTCAAGTGTTGTTGAGGTTATAGAACTCATACACTGCTGGTGGGAATATAAAATGGTACAACCACTTTTTAAAAAGTATGACATCTTTTAAAAATATACATCAGGACTTCCCTGGTGGTCCAGGGGCTAAGACTCCATGCTCCTAATTCAGGGGGCCAGGGTTCAGTCCCTGGTCAGGGAACTAGATATCACCCGCCACAACTAAGACCTGGCACAGCCAAATAAATAAAATGAATACTAAAAAAAATACACCTATCTTGTAATCTAAACATTGCATTCCTAAAAAAAAAGTGACAAACGTTGCATTCCTAGGTCCAGCTTTATTGTAATAGAGAAACAAGAACCAACCAAATTTTATTCAGTGTGTAGATAACTATGGTATATTTATATAATGTTATACTACTTGCCAGAGAAGGCAATGGCACCCGAATCCAGTACTCTTGCCTGGAAAATCCCATGGATGGAGGAGCCTGGTAGGCTGTAGTCCATGGGGTCACTAGGAGTCAGACACGACTGAGTGACTTCACTTTCACTTTTCACTTTCATGCATTGGAGAAGGAAATGGCAACCCACTCCAGTTCTTGCCTGGAGAATCCCAAGGACAGGGGAGCCTGGTGGGCTTCCATCTATGGGGTCGCACAGAGTCGGACACGACTGAAGCGACGTAGTAGTAGTAGTAGTAGTAGTATACTACTTGCAGGAGAAAGTAATGAACTATTGATACATGCTATAACATGGATGAATGTCAAAATAATTTTGCTGAAAGGAAAAAGCCAGATAAAGCATATGTATCGTATAATTACAATATAAAATTCAAGGGGAGTTCTTCTACCTTACCTCAAACTTTGTGGTGGTTTCTAAGAGTTGTGTGTCTAACTTCACTTGTAACAGTGTCATTGGCAATTTGATCACTGTTCTGCCAGTGTTCATCCAGGTCATTCATTCATTAATTCAATTAATTGAGCATCTAGAGCATCTACTGGGGAAGGGAGTGGTTCCTTGGAAGGGAGATGGGAGTCAGAGAAGACTTGTCTTGGTTTCGATAGAGAAGTAAAACAGTCACTTTTATGAAAAACATAAAGAATGACCACTGCACTCTGGTGCTATGCATTGGTCAGGAGGCTGTTGTACTGATTCAGGAGAAAGGTGGTAGAGGTTTAGATTCAGGTGGTCTCAGAGATGGGAAGCACTAAAAGAAATAATAGATATCCTTAAAAAAGCAAGGAAGATCCCAGAGGTTGACACTGATCAACACTCTTTGAATTGGGTATTTTATTGGTTTTTAGTCCATATTACTGTCCTATTGCCTCCCCCTCTCCCCCAGCCGCCATCACCACATCTTATGCCATTATCTCATCTTATTCCTTATTTGTAAGGATTTCATCAGAGATCAGCAATAACTTCCTAGTCCAGTTCCACTAGCTTATGGTATTCCTTTGCTCTACTGATCTAGTCGACTTTCATGAAAGGAATGAGGATAGTCTGGCATGACCTGTTTGTCTTTTTTCTGTTAACCTGTGGTGGCTCCAAGTGATCTCTGTTTCCCTTTCCAAGGGCTGATAGACTGTCTGTTTTATTCGAGTGGCAGAAACCCAACTCAGAGTGGGTTAGGCCAAAGTGGGGTGGGGAATGAAAATGTGTTAGCTCATATAAAAAAAAAAACAAACCCAAAGGGAATCATTCTCCATCATGGCTGGATTAAGCAATGCTTTCAGGGCTCAGTCTCATGGTCTCTCCATCTCTCAGCTCCGTTTCATTGGTATTAGCTGCATTGTCAGTCATACTCTGCTATGTAGTTCTTATTATAATCATCATGATTAGGTGCTTTCACCATCTGCTTCAGTGTGATCAGCCAAGTATCTTTAGACGTCATTCCTCTGATCCACGGTCATGCTAATCTTTCCTGTTTAACAATAATAGTAACAAAAACAACAGCTACTGTTATTGAAAGCTTATTACATAACAGGCACTCTGCTAAACACTTTACGTGGATTCTTATGAAATCTTATAACAACCCTATAAGGAAGGTTATTTAGTTATCCTAGGAAGGCCACATGGATTGATCGCAGAATCAGAATTTGAAATCAGGTTTTTTAGCTCCAGGGTCTGGGCTCCTAATCTTAAAAGAGTGACCCCTGCAGTCACTCTTTAGGGCTAAGAAGAGGAAAACAAAGTCATCAAACAATGTGCCTAGTTTTTACTTTTTCTGAACATGAATGTTAAAATTTAGTTGGCAATCATAGTAGGGGCAGAACTTTGGAATTACAGAATTAGTTTTGTTAATCCCAGATCCTTCTGGGTTTTAGAGTTCTGGAAGTTCTTTGTACAGGACCCTCCACTCTGACTCTTGTATAAATGAGGCTCATTAGCCAGGATCCCTCTGTTGCCATTCTCATTTCTATAGGTATTTCCTCCCTTTATTCTTCAACAGTCTTTTGTTAGTGTGGTGTTTAACTTTTTCTTTGTTAGCCTGCCCATGAGCCCTAATCCCTAGAGGTTTTATATCTATTTTTTTCCCCCTTGAATGTTTAAATTGACCTCCCTCTCTAACTTGAGGTGGAAGACTGATGGATGTTCATCTTTTCCTGCCATGACATTTTTACTTTCTGAAGGAACTTTTAGGGTGAACTTTCTTCTGGGACCTGCTTACTTCCATTTCTCCATTCACTTCTGACTGGTCAGAATTAGGTTCAGAGTATCATTTCCCTTGTTTGTTTTGTTTTGTTCTAATATTTATTTATTTGGCTGTGCTGGGTCTTAGTTGCAGCATGTGAACTTCTTAATTATGGCATGTGGGGTTTAGTTCCCTGGCCAGGGATTGAACCTGGGCCCCTTGCAATAAGAGCTTGGAGTCCAACCACTGGACCGCAAGTGAAGTCCCTCATTTCCCCTGGTACTTCTATCTTTAAAGGGGTGAAATGACCAAGATGTCCATTTACTCAGTCCCTCTGCTTTTAGTGGAATGAACCTTGGAACAAATAACCAGATATTTTAAATGCCCTACCCTTATTGTAGAACCCCCTTTCCCCCCTTTATTTGTATCCTCATAACCCAGAAAAATCCTTAACAATAGGATTTTTGGAAATAGCTGCTCCAAATATTTGTTGAATGAATGTGTGAATGCCCAAATTTTCTGTGCCAGTGTGTACAGAGGAGGAGAGAAGAGAAGAGAATTAAATGTTTTATCCTATCCTAGATTCAGATGCCATCACTGCATAACATTCAACAAACACTTTTCTTTTGGTACCTACTGTGTGCTAGACTGGGGCTTCCCTCATAGCTTAGTTGATAAAGAATCCTCCTGCAAAGCTGAAGACCTCAGTTTGATTCCTGGGTTGGGAAGATCCGCTGGAGAAGGGATAGGCTACCCACCCCAGTATTCTTGAACTTTGCTGTGGCTCAGCTGGTAAAGAATCCTCCCGCAATACGGGATACCTGGGTTTGATCCCTGGGTTGGGAAGATCCCTTGGAGAAGGGAAAGGCTACCCACTCCAGTATTCTGGTCTGGAGAATTCCATGGACAAAGAGTCGGGCATGACTGAGCGACTTTCACTTCACTTTACTTCATGTACTAGAGTGATTTTATCTTTAGTTCTTAATTGTCTATCACAGGACATCAAGGAGATCTCAGAACTGAGCATAGACTAGACTCTATTGAAAGGCATATTTTCCCAAATGTATTCTCCAGGACAAGCCTCTTTATCAGACCAGACCAAGAAGTAGAAGAGAGACACCCATCCTGCTCTCCTAGGCTTTTAAGCTGCATTTGCAAAGATAGTGGCTAACTTAAGCTATCTAATACTTTGTTTATTTAACTTTTTATTTTGAAATAATTATAGGTCAAGAGTGAAGTTCCAAGGATAGTATGGAGGTTAGGTATATCTTCACCAGGTTCCTCCAATGGTTACATCTTATTTCAATGTAACATCATGTCAAAACCAGGAAGTTGGCTTTGATATAATTCACGTGTTTGATTTTAGATGTCCTTTTATCACCTGTAGATTTCTGTAACCACCACTTCAATAATACAGATGTATTCTATCACCAGGAAATTCTCCCTGTGCTATTCTTTTATAGTCACACCCACCTCCCCTCCACCATCATCTCTAACCAGGCGATCTCTACTCTGTTTTCTCTATCATTTTAGATGTTTATAAATGAAATCACACAGTAAGCTGTTCAAGTTGGTTCTTTTCAGGCAGCATGATACCCTCAAGAACCATCCAGTTGTTGCAGTCTATCAGTAGTTCATCCCTTTTTATTTCTGAGTATTCTGTGATACTGGATATACCACTTTTTTTTTTTTTTAGCTATCCTTACCTATTAAATCCCCCTATTAAAGCAACATTTTGATTGTTTCGTTCTTAGCTTTTACAAATAAAACTTCCTCAAACACTTGTAGACAGGTTTTTGTATAGGCGTAAGTTTTCATCCTCTGGAATAGATGCCCTGGGTGCGACTGCTATTAAGTGTATGTTTTAGTTTTTAAAGAAACAGACAAACTATTTTCCAAAGTAGCTGCACCATTTTATATCCCATCAGCAACGTACGAGAGATGCAGTTCTCCACATCCTTGCCAGTGTTTCCTAATTTGATGGGGTAGGTAACAGCTTTATTGAGTTATAATTCACATCATATAATTCACCCATTTAAAGCTGTACAAATCAGTGGTTTTTAGTATATTTGCCGAGTTGTGCAACCATCTCCACTAATAAATTTAGAACATTTCACCATCCCCAGAAGAAATCCAGCCACTACACTCCAAATCATTATGCTTTCAGCCCTGTAAGCTACTAATCCATTTTCCATGTCTATAGATCTGCCTATTCTGGACATTTCATAGAAACAGAATCATCAAATACGTGGTCCTTTGTGACTGACTTCTTTCATTTAGCGTAATGTCTTTAAGATTCATTTATTGTAGTTATAGCGCATATTAGTACATCATTCCTTTTCATTGCCAAATAATATATAATATTTTTAAAGAAATAAAAATGTGCTTCTTTCCATTACATGGGATATAAACTAAGAGAACAACAAGATGCTGCTCTGAGAGAGTGTCCCAGGCCTGGTGGGAGGTCTAGATTGCAATTACTGTAAGTGCTATTTTAAATATTGAGCAGTTCTCTCTGAAGTATTACTTACGGCTTTTGTATTACTTAAGGCTTGAAGTATTACTTATGGCTTTTCCTTCTGGAGAAGGAAATGGCAACCCACTCCAGTATTCTTGCCTGGAGAATCCCATGGACAGAGGAGCTTGGTGGGCTACAGTCCACGGGTAGCAAAGAGTCAGACACGACTGAGTGACTTCACTTTCACTTTCACTTTGTTAATTTAGCAACAGTTCAGAGTAGCCTTAATAGGTCTCCTGAAATCCTGTCGGAATCTTTCTAGAGAAGCAATGCTCTGGATGATAAATGTCAGTGATTCAGGCCAGGGACAGGTTAGTGGGCCACAGGCAGCATTCAGGAGCTGGACTAGAGCTATGCATCAGACAGGTATGTTCCAGGCTCTTCTGGGCCTTCTGCCTTCTGAACAACCTTGCTCTTGCCAAGCACCTGTATAAGTTATCTGATCCATGGGTCAGTGTCAGGACAGAAACTTCTGCTACTAATACATGAAAAGGAGCATTCATGTATGCAAATACATATTCATATATGTATCAGCATTGTGAGACAGAGAGGAAGACACAATAAATGGGTGCTCATCTTGTCTCCAGGAGCTTAGTGTCTAGATGAGGCATAGCCCTAGGTAACCCGAGTACAAGGCTGAATGGGACACATGCCACTTTAAATATTAGGAACTATTTCGTCTGTTCAGAAAACAGCAGAGAACAAGATAACAAATGCCCATGTTCTTACTACCTAGCTTTGTTTAATTTTGGCATTTTTGTCATATCTGCTTTAGTTTTTTTTAAAAAAATAGAACATCTTAGATATTCAGCAATGAAAAGGAAGGACCTATTAATAACATACAACAGCTTACATCAATCTCTAGGGAATTATGCTGAGTGAATAAAGTGAGTCCCAAAAGGTTATATATTATGTAATTCACATATAGATACTCTGTGATTTACATACATTCTTTTTTTTTTTAATGAAATTTTATTTATTCATTTATTTTGGCCACACTGCCCAGCTTGTGGGATTTCAGTTCCTTGACCAGGGATTAAACTCCTGCCAGGCAGTGAAAGCACCAGTTCCTAACCACTAGACCACCAGGGAACTCCTTACATACATTCTTTTTTTTAATTTTATTTATCTTTTTAATTGGAGGATAATTACTTTACAATATTGTGATGATTTTTGCCATACATCAACACTGCATACATTCTTGAACTGATGAGAGTACAGAAATGGAGAACAGATTCTTATTTGCTGGATATTAAGGATGAGATCAGAGAAGGCAATGGCAACCCACTCCAGTACTCTTGCCTGGAAAATCCCATGCATGGAGGAGCCTGGTAGGCTGCAGTCCATGGCGTCGCTAAGAGTCAGACACGACTGAGCGACTTCCCTTTCACTTTTCACTTTCATGCATTGGAGAAGGAAATGGCAACCCACTCCGGTGTTCTTGCCTGGAGAATCCCAGGGATGGGGAAGCCTGGTGGGCTTCCGTCTATGGGGTCGCACAGAGTCGGACACGACTGAAGCAGCAGCAGCAAGGATGAGATGGGGCTGCAACCAAGTGGGTAAAAAGGCAACATGAAGGAAGGATCCTCAAGAAAGAACTGTTCTGCATCTTGGCTATGTTGGTGTCAGCATCTTGGCTGTGACAGTGTACTGTAGTTTTCCCTGATGATGTCATTGGGGAAGCTGGGTAAAGGGCACATAGAACCTCTGCATTATTTCTTACAACTGTGTGTGAATCTCTGGTTATCTCAAAATTAAAACTTTAACTTAAAAAGCCTCTCCCCTTTGATACTCTTCCCAATTCCATTGCTCTAGCTCCCTTTGCAGAGGTTACTTTTATCCTGTGTTGATGGAAATAAATCAATAAACAAAATATAATAGGAATAAGAAGAAGTTTTATTTGAGCCAAACTGAGGACTTTAGCCTAGGAGACAGCCCCTCAGATAACTCTGAGGAGCTGCTGCAGAGAAGCATGGTTTGCAGCACAGTTTTACATTATTATGTCAGAATAAAGAACATCAAAGAGGTCAGGAATATACTCCTTCAAGGTTACAGAAAAAACAGATCAGGGGCTTCCCTGGTGGCTCAGTGGTAAAGAATCCAACTGCCAGTGCAGGAGACACAGGTTTGATCCCTGATCCAGGAAGATCCCACGTGCTGCAGAGCAGCTAAGCCTGTGCACCGTGACTACTGAGCTTGTGCTCTAGAGCCTGGGTGCCGCAACTAGTGAGGCCCACGTGCCCCAGAGCCTGTGCTCTGCAACAAGACAAGCTGCTGCAGTGAGGAGCCAGAGCACTGCAACTAGAGAGTAGCCCCCACTTGCCACAACTAGAGAAATGCCCCTCGCAGTGAAGACCCAGCACAGTAATAAATAAATAAATTATTAAAGAAAAAAGTCCAACAGATCAACATGTTCACAGTAAGTCAGTATGACCTTGGCTCCTGGGGAGGGAGTCTTATCATCGAAGGCATACCAACATGGGTATTCCAGGAAAGGAGGCATTTAATCCTTAACATAGACATTCTTTACTTGTGGTCATTGTGCCATTTTCTTCAATAATTAAAGCAGATATGACAGTGTATGTCTGAAAAGTCACAAACAGCCCATTTTAGGTAGCAGAAAATCAAGTTAAATCATGTATAAGCCAGAATGACTTCCCTATACCTCAATATGTGAAAATTTCTTTAATTACCTGGATTTATTGCTAATTACATCTACAAAATATTTAATGCCTATGCTACATGTATTTGTCCCTAAACAAAATCTAGCATTATTTCACATATTTTAAACTTTTAAAAACTTTTTAATTTTTTTTCCTTTTACATTTTAAACTTTTAAGAAATAGTATTATTCTGGCTTCCCAGGTAAAGAGGGTAAGGAATCTGCCCACAGTGCGGGAGACCCAGGTTAGATTCCTGGGTCAGGAAGGTCCCCTGGAAAAGGGAATGGCAATCTACTCCAGTATTCTTGCCTGGGAAATCCAATGTACAGAGGAGCCTGGTGGGCTATAGTCCATAGGGTTGCAAAGAGTCGGACACCACCGAGCAACTAACACATACACTGTATATCCTTCTGGGACTTGCTTATATATATATTTTTTCCTGTTTACAACATCTGTGAGTATATCCATGTTGATACATGAATCTATAGTTTTTTTTTTACTGTTCAGAATTCTATTATGTTATTATACCACAAGTTATTTATTCACTTGCATTGAGACATTTATGTTTTTTTCTGATTTTTTGTTATTTCATCAGTACTGCAGTGAACATTCCCATCTATATTTCTTGTGTGTATATGGAGAAGTTTCTCAGAGGTGGGGGTATATCCAGGAGTAGCACTCCTTGGCCTGATAGTTTGTGAATTTTCAACTTTTCTAAATATTGCCAAGTTGCTCTTTAGGGTGGTTGCAACAGTTTATATCATCATATCAGTATATGAGATTTCCCATTCATACAGAGTCACCAACATTTTATTTTCATATTTTGCTGATCTCTTCAACATAGAATGGTATCTCGTTATGTTTCTGTTTGCTTGATTTTGTTTTTGGCTGCACTGCATGGCTTGTGGGATCTTAGTTCCCTAACCAAGGATTGAACCCGGGCCCTCAGCAGTGGAAGCTCAGAGTCCTAGCTGCTGAACCCCCAGAGAATTCTTAAATTCTTAGTTAGTTCTTAAATATATTTAGATAAAGCTTTATCATTTTCTCCATAAAGATTTTGTACACCTATTATTATTATTTTTAATTGTATGTGTGGCTTGTGAGATCTCAGTTCTCTGACCGAGGACTGAATTCAGGCCATGTCAGTGAAAACCTGGAATCTTAAGCACTAGAACGCCAGGGAATTCCCCATCTTTTGTTAAATTAAGATATTTAGGAAGGAATAAATAACACGTTGTTATTGAATCTTTTTATTCTTATGCTGCTATTTTTCTTTAAATGAACTCTTGAAAATTGTTGTTGATTTGCACAGGAATATAATTTATTTTGGAATATTGATCTCCAGCAAAATTGAGAAATTCTCACTTTTTCTTATGTTTAATTGTTCAGTTTAGTTCAGTTCAGTTGCTCAGTCGTGTCCAACTCTTTGCGACCCCATGGACTGCAGCATGCCAGGCTTCCTTGTCTATCACCAACTCCCAGAGCTTACTCAAACTCATGTCCATCGAGTCGGAGATGCCATCCAACAACTATCTCATCCTCTGTCGTCCCATTCTCCTCCCGCCTTCAATCTTTCCCACCATTAGGGTCTTTTCCAGTGAGTCAGTTCTTTGCATCAGGTGGCTAAAGTATTGGAGTTTCAGCTTCAGCATCAGTCCTTTCAATGAATATTCAGGGCTGATTTCCTTTAGGATCGACTGGTTGGATCTCCTTGCAGTCCAAGAGACTCTCGAGTCTTCTCCAGCACTACAGTTCAAAAGCATCAATTCTTCAGCAGTCAGCTTTCTTTATAGTCCAACTCTCATATCCATAACATGATTACTGGAAAAACCATAGCTTTGACTAGACGGACCTTTGTGGGCAAAGTAATGTCTCTGCTTTTTAATACGCTGTCTAGGTTGGTCATAACTTTCCTTCTGTTAGGTGCATACCACTTCTGTCCTTCATTATTTAATTTTTAGTTCACTTCACAGCAGTGTGTGTGTGTGTGCGTGCGTGTGCGCTCAGTTGTGTCCAACTCTTTGCAGTCCCATGGATTGTAGCCCGCCAGGCTCCTCTGCCCATGGAATTTTCCAGCAAGAATACTGGAGTTGGATGTCATTTCCTACTATAGCGGCTCTTCCAAACCCAGCGATCTAACCCACATCACTTTTGTCTCCTGCATTGGCAGGCGGATTCTTTTCCACTCGCATCACCTGGGAAACCTCTTCAAAGCTATAAAAGCATATAACTTAAAGAGATGGATAGTTCTACATTTGTGATGAGAAGGAGAAACAGGTAATTCTGTTGTACAGTGTTTGTTATAAAAAACACCCTGTCCTCTTCTCTTGCCTTCTCCAGGCACTACCAGGCAGTTCCTTCTGTTGATTTTAGCTGATTGCACACATGTACTGTTCCTTCTTGAGCAGTACAATTTAGGCATTGTTCTTTGATTCTCACTATGGAGGATTAGACTTTAGCTCTTTTTGACTCCTTCTCCAACACCTTGTCCTCTCAGTACATAATATGAATTAGATCACTTGCATTATTACCTGTGTAGATTCTATTTATAGTTGAATCAGGTAGTGACGCATAATTACTTTTATCTTTTCTGCACAATCTTGTTTAATAATTTTTTTGTTTGTTGGTTTATTTCTTAGTTTCACCATGTATTGTCTGTGTAATTGCCTAAATAAGGACCATATTCTCTGCTGTTTCAGTAAATTTGTCCTCAAGACATTCTAGTATCTAGCCCAGACTTTTTGCTGTCTGTCACCAACAGTCAAACTTAGGATTTCTTTTGATCTATCTTGGGAATTTCCTTGGTCTCTCTCACATATTAGGTTACCAGTTTCCTGTATCTCATGTCTTTTTTTGTGTGATTTATTTCTTTATTTTGGTAGAACATAGTTTCCTGACAAGGAAACTATAAGGTAGATTCTCCAGGCCTTCAGGATTCTGAAATTTCCTCCTAGTGTGTTTAGATTTGATTTTTTTTAAAAAAACTTACCCTGCTTGGGACTTGTACTTCCTAGATCTAACCAATAATATCTTTTATAAATTCTGGACAATTATTAGTCTCATCTCTTCATATATTGCCTCTTCTCACTCTCTTTATTCTTGTCCCCTGGAACACAGAGTTGGTACATGACCTTATTTCAGTATCCAGATCCCTTAATTCTCTTTCGTATTTTGCATGATTTTCACTTTCTTTTTAGCAGTCTGGATAATTTCTTCATATCTATCTGCTCCTTTCCTATTTCTCTTTCTTAAATATTTAAAGTGTCCATTTAGTTTTTAATTTTGAAGACTAAATTTTTAACATCTGTAAGTTTTGCTTGGTGCTTTAAAAAATCATATAGGTCTTTATTTTTTGTGTGTCTTTTCTTTTCCTGCTTATTTTATAGTTTCTGACAGTTTGATTGTCTGATGTTCTGGGGATCTAATCCTGCTCTTGCTGTCTCTGATGATGCTCACTTACATTGGAGTTCTTGTAATTTTGGATTTTAAGCTCATCTTCAGGACAGGGTTATCTCTTGGAGTACCATGTGGCCTAGATTAAGAATGTGTCCTCCTGGAGACATTTTAGTTTTTCTGTGGGTATTAATACTAGCATTAGTCCAGGACTTCTTTTTTGTTGTGGCATATTTCTCAGCATTGAGTTCCTTGGAACACATGTGTAGTATACATTTGAACCTGCGATCCAGTGAAAGCAGGCCTGTTATGAGTTTTCAGAAAGAACTTTTCCTTTACTCAGGACCCAAGTCAAGATGAAGAAACATCTTTGTCATTTTCTGTGTAGGTAGAGGGGCATTTCTTTTCTACTCCCCCATTTCTCTAGTGTGCTTGAGGAAAGGAGCTTGTTTCCTGATTCTCCCTGGGCACTAATGCCCAAGTCTCTGAATCACTGAGCTGGGCAGTGCTCTCTTCTTTGCCCACCCTGTCCACTTTGGCTACAGCTGCATCAGCTTAGCTGTTCCTGCTCTGGTTTTCCATTCCCTCTGGTTGGGGATCCCTGCTGATTTCCTTTACTTTCTTGCAATACTTGCCATCCAGTGAAAAGGCAGTTTGTTATAGCTGATCTTGCATTTCTAGGTGTTTTGTAGTAGGGAGATTTTTCTTTTCCATAGTATTGCCATTTGTACTTTTTAAACTTAGAGATGGAAGAGAAAAGAACATCTGGCTGGGAGGATCAGGAAAGGCCTTAGAGATGAATGTCAGAGCCTAGAGGCATGGGAGGGGTCACAGCAGGTGCAAAAGCACAGAGGCAGGAAATGACTACGCAGGAATGGAGAAAAGCATGTGACTTTCTTTCACTGGAGTGTCAGGGAAGAGGAAAAATGAGGCCAGAGGCAGAGGATACCAGATCACAAGCTTTGTTTCAGGAAGTTTACACTGGGAGCGTATACAAGATGAATGGGTGTGGGTGGCAGCAGGTGGGAGAGGGGTTTGGATTTGAAAAGATGATTCTGGAGGCTGTGGAAATAGTCAAGGTGATAGGTAGTATGGTCTGAATGGGGTAGTGGCAGGTGAAAAGGAGGGAAGAGTTGGGAGAAAGAGGGTGAGAGAGTCAGTGAACCAGATAAAGAAATCTGGGTTGAGAGCTGCAGGGGGTGGGATGGGGGGGCGGTGGGGGAGCAAAAAAGGAAGAAAAAGCCAAGCAAACACATTGTCTTAATCCTGGGAAATGAATTTAAAATGTCAACAATTATCTGAGCTGTGTTCTACCTTTTAAGATTTGTTCAAATACTAATAAATAGTTCATCTTGACTCTGTAGGCAGCTAAAGATGTTTTTAGGCCACTTGGTGAATAGTTGTCTCTGGACTAAAGGCAGCATGTTCCAGTAGAGCTCCCAGAAGTGAATCTGGATGTGTCTGTCTTTCCAGAACCTGCTGACATGACGAATCATGGGGACGATGCTCTGTCCTCTAGAACTGGTGCTCCAGATGGGGATGATCGACTCTCTGAGGACAGATCCTTGCTCCAGCAGAGGCTGGCTGTCAGGGAACTCATCGACACTGAGGTCTCCTACTTGCACGTGCTCCAGCTCTGTGCCTCTGACATTAGGAGCCGCCTGCAGCAGGTACCTGGGTGGGACCACACTCAGCTTGTCTTTATAGAGGCAGACATGGGTCCCGGCTTCTGAGACCTCATATCTGTTCCTGGGGCAGGCTTGATGGAGGGGAAAGTGGTGAATGTGAAGTCATGGTACTTCTACTACTGGCCCTGCAACCTTCAGCAAGGCTTTTGACACCTTGGAGCCTTAATATAAAAAGTGTTAGTTGCTCAGTCTTAGTATATTCTTCTGCTAACTGGGCAGAGAAGAATCACCTCAGAGAATTAAATGAGCTAATGGATAAGATAGCCCTTTATTTAGTTTAGAACAGATTGTTTTAAGTGACCTATTTGTAATTGTCTCATTTAGAGGGTGGTAACATGAAAAAGTTATCATTACATGGGTTTCTAGTTTAGTATTCATTTTTTACATCTTTTTCGTCCCAGTTTCAGAAATAACATAGGCTCTCTTTCTAAAATTTCAACTATCCCCCAGCATGTAAGGTCCATAAGGGGAAAGGCTGTTTATTAATAGTTCAGTGTATTCCAGTTCTTGACATATAAATAATGGACTCCAATTACTATTTATTGAATAAATGAAATAAGCAGATAATGTAGATGAAAACCCTCCCTTATTTTACCCTCCAGAAATTGGGATATTTCCTCTGGAGGCATTAAACAAACAAATATAGATTGTTACTTATTTTAGCAAAAATAAAGCATACTCTAGATATTTTTCTACAGTTAGCTTCTCCCACTTGATTGTGCATCCAGGGCTTCTATCTATATATATATCCTATATAGGGCTTCCCTGGCAGCTCAGCAGTAAAGAATCTGCCTGCAGTGCAGGAGACACAGGAGGTGTGGGTTCAATCCCTGGATTAGGAAGATCCCCTGGAGGAGGGTATAGCAACCCACTCCAGTATTCCTGTGTAAAAAATGCTATGGACAAAGGAGCCTGGTGGGATACAGTCCATAGAGTTGCAAAGAGTCGGACACGACTGAAGCAACTGAGCACAGTCAACATATGTAGATATCCTGCATCCTTTTAACAGTGGTGCAGTTTAGCTCATAGGGGCTGGAGTTCAGAATGTATCTAAAGGTAATAGTGGTAGGTGCCAAGTGTGTCAGAGCTGGAAAGAAGTCCAACTTCCCACACTTACATGGCAGATGGGGAAATGAGAGAAGAAAAATTATAGTTGGCAGCAGACCTAGGATAACGCAGTTCAGCTTTCCTTTCATGGTGAGTGCTCCATCTCTTCCTCTCTTCTCTTAGAGTAATAAAAATACCTAACTTATAAAATTTCAAAGTCCTTTCAAACATTCCTCTGAAACGGTCTTCCCAAGAGAGATGGAACCCCGATGGCGTGACTATTCTGGACTACTGTCCGAAACCTACCAAAAAATCACTCTTATCGAACTCCTGAGCGACCTTCCACGGAGTCTTTGTTCCTTTTAGCTGCCACAGGGAGATCTGGATGTCCTGTTCTCAAACATTGATGACATCATCAAGGTGAACAGCAGACTGCTTCATGATCTGCAGGAGACAGCCTCCAGGGAAGAAGAACAAGTGCAGCTGATCGGTGAGCAAAAAACCAGGCAGTTGGCAGCCTGAGATTCCCGTGGAATTGTTCTAGGCATGTGGTCATTGCTGTACTTTCCCCAGCATTCCAGGGAGATGCAGCTCAATGAGAGGCTGTTTTGGGAGTCCCTGAAATACAGCATGTCAGAGCTGGCAGGACCCTCAGATGATATCCAGCCCAACCCCATCACTATAGACGAAGAGACTGAGGCCTCACGACAGACAGGACATACTGATAGACACATAATTAGTTAGTGGTGTGGCTGAGACTCTATCCCAGGGTTTTTCACAGTCATTCACTCAGTAGGTGCTTAGTGATCACCTGCCGTGTGCCATTCACTGTGCTGTGTGCTGAGGTAACAGAAGGGTCTAGTCAACCAGAGGGTCTGATCATCTGTTCTTTTGGGTTAGTGAGTGAGAGAGACAGAAGATACACAGATAAACAGGAGAATTTTAAGTAGTAATTTGTAATTTAAAGAATAACAAATATGGTAACTTTTGAGAAAAGAGAAGGCCTCCTGAGGAGAGGACATTTGAACTGAGACCTGTTAGGGAGGAGCCAGCTATGAGATGATCTGGACAGAGTAGAGAAAATAGGTATGCAGAGGCCTATTCTTTGGCAGAGATGAGCCTGGGATATTTGATGGACAAGGCTGGTGAGGCTCCAGGGCAATGAGTGAGGGGAGAGTATAGGAGATAGGATAGAAAAGGCAGAGAAGGACCAGATCCTACAAGGCCTTCTAGGAGTGTGGATTTTCTCCTAAGTGTGATGAGACCTCACTGGACAATTTTGAGCAGGGGAGTGATATGGTCAGATTTCTTTTTCAAAGATCCTTTTGGTAGTTGTGTACAGTGGATTGTGAAAGAGTGGCAAGAGTGGAAGTAATGAGATCAGCTGGTGGTTTTACCTTCACCTAGGTGAGAGATGGAGGTGGACTCCTGATTCTGAAATAGTTAGGATGACCAGACATAAAGGAGGAGGAATGAGTAGGTGTAAACCTCAAACTTCTGCAGCCCCTTCCTGTCTCCTGTTCTGGGGCTGCTTAATGAAACTTCTATGTTTTCAGGTGGAGTCAGAGGACAAAGGTGGATGGGCTCAGAAAGGTAGATGGGTGCAGGCTCAGGAGTTGTGATGCACAGGCGTAGTGCTCCATGGCCTGTGGGATCTTCCCAGACCAGAGATTGAATCCATGTCTCCTACATTGACAGGTGAATTCTTTATCACTGAGCCACCAGGAAAGCCCGACTATTTCCTTTAAATGATAGAGGAATACAAAATTAAGGAACAAGATTTTTTTAACAGTATCTAGGTAATATTTTTACCTTTTATCACTTTATCTATATTTCTGTTAATGGTGACCACTTATTTGAGTGAGATTTTTTATTACATTTTATTTGCACTGGATTTTAGTTGCAGCATGTGAACTCTTAGTTGAGGTATGTGGGATCTCGTTCCCTGACCAGAGATCAAACCCGGGTCCCCTGCACTGGGAGTGCAGAGTCTTAGCCGCTGGACCACCAGGGAAGTCCCTTGAGTAGAAATTGTTACAGCCTCAGGTTGAAGATGCTCCAGGGATGTGGGGACTCTGAGGTCAGCATCTTCTGTTGGTATGGGTTTGAGATTCAACTAATTCCTTGTTAAGAGTCCTTACCTGTTCATCTCTGCCTTCCAGCTTAACCTGTAAAAAGTTAAGATGCTACTTTGTCCATGCCTGGTGACATCTCCATTCCCTGGCTTCCCTGTTTCCCTGATAGATTCGCCACATAAAATACAGGATGCCCTATTACATTTGAATTTCACATAAACAATGAAAATTATACTAAGTTTACTGAATTATACTAAGTTTATCCCATGGAATACTTGGGACATACTTATATTAAAACTTTCGTTATTTATCTGAAGTTCAAATTTAACTGAGCATCTTATGTGTCATCCTCCCCGCCCCTCCCCCCACATTTTGTCAAGCCTGTCCCCTGGCCTTTCCCGAGTGTACAGAAAATAGCCTTCTCATCCTCTGCCCTTTGTGGTTAGCCAAAAAGAGATACAGAGAATCCACACGGGCTTTTGTTTTCCTAGGTGCAACTTTGTGCTTAATCATGGCTGAGCTGGTTTCAACCAGCTCTTCCTATTCCTCTCTCAGCCCCCAGGCCCGGCTATGCAAGGGAGGCCCTTATCCCAGTTCCATACCACAGCATTTTAAAAGATTTTTGGACATCAGGCATGAACTTCCCAAATGAGTCAGGTTCCGTGTTCTTATGAATGATTTCAAATGCAGCTCCCGGTGGAGTTCCCCCATGGGCTCCTGTCACTGGAAGGCACCGTGTTCTAGTTCAGTCTTATCTAAAAGAAATGCAGTGTGAGCCATGAATTTAATTTAAGACTATTGAGTAGCTCCATTAAAAAAACTAAAGCAGTGAAATGAATTTTAATGATATATCTCATTTAACCCAATATATCAAAATAATATTTCAACATGTAATTAGTATAAAACTTATTCGTGATACATTCTACTTTTTTTTTTTTGGTACAAAGTCTTTGCAATCCAGTGTCATTTACACTTACAGCACATCTTAATTGGGATTCTCCATATTTCAAGTTCCCAGGAGTCATATATGGCTCGTGGCTTATAGGTCAAGTGGTTTAGAACAGGGGCTTTGGAATCTGACTTGCAAGGTTCTGTCACCCACATCTCGTCTCTGAGCCTCAGTTTCATGCCATCTGTATGAAAATAGTACCCATTTCGGTGCCAGCCATGACTATGGGTACCTAAATCAGTCCTGAATATTCACTGGAAGGACTGATGCTGAAGCTGAAACTCCAGTACTTTGGCCATCTGATGCAAAGAACTGACTCATTTGAAAAGACCCTACTTCTGGGAAAGATTGAAGGTGGGAGGAGAAGGGGACGGCAGAGTATGAGATGGTTGGATGGCATCTCCGACTTGATGGACATCAGTTTGAGTAAGCTTCAGGAGTTGGTAATGGACAGGGAAGCCTGGCGTGCTGCAGTGCGTGGGATTGCAAAGAGTCGGACACAACTGAGCAACTGAACTGAACATGAAATAGCCCTTTTTATTCTCATGACCTTGTTACTTATTGATTATTATTATTAGTGGACAACAGAGGATCTAGGTATGCTGCATGCAGTCCATAGGGTCCCAAAGAATCGGGCACAATTTAGTGACTGAACAAAAACATTATCATCCCCATTTTATTGAAGAAAAACCCAAGACTCAGAAAGGTTAAGTAACTTTCCTAAGGTCAAACAGCTTGACAAGGCAGAGTCATGATTTGAGCAGCTCCATCAGACAACATCCTGCCTCCCTTTCTCATTTCTCCAGCCAGAGGTATAGTGGCCTTTTGAGAGTAACTCTTAGCTGCTGTGACTTCTTTCCAACCTGTGACTAAGGAGGACAAGAGGAGAAGAAATAAGTCTTTGGTGTCCCTGTATTCCTGCCTGTTGGACAGCTCTGCTCTATGCTCTAGGGAAGTTTGCTTTCCTCCACCTTCAGTTATAGAAACACCCCTGCCCCTGTCCATGCTGGTGTGATGCAGTTTCTTTGGCAAAAGTCACATTCCTGCAGAAGAACCTAAGTAGAGAAGAATGTGGGAACCGCCCCAGGTTTCAGGGCTACGCTGTCTCCAAGTGAGGTCATCTCTGCAGCTAGCTGACCTCCCTATCCTATGCATTCTGCCTGACTGCAGTTTTGGGTAGTCTTTCCTGGTCACGTTCTCCCTTGTTCTGGGGGCTTCTCCCGAGGGAGTTCTTTCTGAGCATTGTCTTGACCAGCACTGGGGAGGGGTTTTGCTTCCTGTGGTGGTAGTCTTGCTGTGGGAGCCTTTGCTGAGAGCTGGACCATGCTAGTCCAGTTACTCCCTGTCTCAAGGGGGGCCGGGTACATTTCACAGGTACAACACACAGCATCAGCAGGCTTTAGGCTTAGCTGGGCTTCCTGTGGTCTGTGGCTTACTTGCCCTTTTGTGACTAATACGTTTCTCTTCACCCTCACCACTATCCAAATAGTCTTGCTTTTTTAAAAAAACATTTATTTATTTATTATTGGCTGCGCTGAGTCTTTGTTGCTGCGTGGGCTTTCTCTAATTGTAGAGAGTGGGGCCTACTCTCTGTTGTGCACAGGCTTCTCATTGCGTGGCTTCAGTTGTAGAGCACAGGCTCTAGGGCACATGGGCTCCAGTTGTTGCAGCTCATGGGCTTAGTTGCCCCAAGACACGTGGGATCTTCTCAGACTAGGGATCAAACCAGTGTCCGCCGAATTGCAAGGAGGATTCTTATCCACTGGACCATCAGGGAAGTCCTGTAGTAGCCTTTTAATAGCTATTCCTCTTTCCATGTTTTACTCCTGATTTAGTCTCAATATAGTATAGCTCTAATAGACATTTTTTTTTTTACAGCACTTTCAGATTTACAGAAAAATTAAGTAGAGGGAATTCCCAGTGGTTAGGACTCTATTTTTCTTCTACATATATTGCTTGATTGATGGCATTAAAATTGATTTATAATATTCTTAATATATATTAATAGTTTCATGTGTACAACATTTCATTTGATTTTATATATACTACAGTGTGCCCACAACTGAAAATTTAGTTTTTATTTGACACCAGGCAGTTGACCCACTTTAACTGTTTTCAGTTCAGTTCAGTTCAGTCGCTCAGTCGTGTCTGATTCTTTGCAACCCCATGAATCGCAGCACACCAGGCCTCCCTGTCCATCACCAACTCCCGGAGTTCACTCAAACTCACATCCATCAAGTCAGTGATGCCATCCAGCCATCTCATCCTCTGTCGTCCCCTTCTCCTCCTGCCCCCAATCCCTCCCAGCGTCAGAGTCTTTTCCAATGAGTCAGTTCTTTGCATGAGGTGGCCAAAGTACTGGAGTTTCAGCTTTAGCATCATTCCTTCCAAGAGCACCCAGGACTGATCTCCTTTAGAATGAACTGGTTGGATCTCTTTGCAGTCCAAGGGACCCTCGAGAGTCTTCTCCAACACCACAGTTCAAAAGCATCAATTCTTCGGCACTCAGCTTTCTTCACAGTCTAACTCTCACATCCATACATGACCACTGGAAAAACCAAAGCCTCAACTAGATGGACCTTTGTTGGCAAAGTAATGTCTCTGCTTTTGAATATGCTATCTAGGTTGGTCATAACTTTCCTTCCAGGGAGTAAGTGTCTTTTAATGTCATGGCTGCAATCACCATCTGCAGTGATTTTGGAGCCCCAAAAATAAAGTCTGACACTGTTTCCCCATCTATTTCCCATGAAGTGATGGGACCAGATGCCATGATCTTCGTTTTCTGAATGTTGAGCTTTAAGCCAACTTTTTCACTCTCCTCTTTCACTGTCATCAAGAGGCTTTTTAGTTCCTCTTCACTTTCTGCCATAAGGGTGGTGTCATCTGTATATCTGAGGTTATTGATATTTCTCCTGGCAATCCTGATTCCAGCTTGTGCTTCTTCCAGCCTAGCATTTCTCATGATGTACTCTGCATATAAGTTAAATAAGCAGGGTGACAATATACAGCCTTGATGTACTCCTTTTCCTATTTGGAACCAGTCTGTTGTTCCATGTCCAGTTCTAACTGTTGCTTCCTGACCTGCATATAGGTTTCTCAAGAGACAGGTCAGGTGTTCTGGTATTCCCATCTCTTTCAGAATTTTCCACAGTTTTTGTGATCCACACAGTCAAAGGCTTTGACCTGCCCCCAATTCCCCTGTCCACCTACATTTATTAATTCTTATTCTATAAGCAAGAAATGTCCCTTCCATTCATTTTTTAAAGTTATTTTTAGTTTTCAAATTTTTAGGTATAGTTGATTTATAGTGTTATATGTTTTAATTGTACAGCATAGTGATTCACAATTTTTATTAATTTATTTTATTTATGGCTGTGTTTGATCATCATTGCTTTATGCAGGCCTTCTCCAGTTGAGGTGATTGTTGGCTTCTGTCTAGTTATGCTCAGGCTTGTCTTTGCAGTGGTTTCTCTTGTTGTGGAGCATGGGCTCTAGCTGTGTGGACTTCAGTAGTTGTGGCACCAGTTCATAATTTTTAATGGTTATAGTTATTGATTTTTTATAGTTATAAAATATTGGCTCTATTCCCTGTGCTGTACCCATTCGTTTCTTTATTCAACTTTTATATAAGTATAAACTCATGGATATTTGCTTTATTCCATGAGTCAGAAGCCAGTACTATTGTTATTCATTTTGTTGCTCAAATTTTACCAGCTTTGGCCATAGGGAGCTCTTTCCAGTTGACACCTGTGTCCTTTTAATGTGTCTCTAACAATGTGTGAGCACTTTCTTGCTTTCTGACACCACAAGGTGTTCTCAGCTCATCTTGTATTTTCCCTGCCCTATCCTTGCGATCAGCTTTTCTCCTGGGAAACCTGGTTCCTACCTTTGGTGTGCTTATTACTCCTCGGGTATCATTGCTTCTAGGTCCTCTTAGCTGATATTTAGGAAATACGTGTATATATACCAACACACACATGTACACATATCTCCATTTCTTTCTATATCTGTCCATCTATGTTGTTGTTTAGTTGCTAAGTCATGTCCAACTTTTTGCGACTCCATAGACTATAGACCACCAGGCTCCTCTGTCCCTGGGATTTCCCAGGCAAGAACACTGGAGTGTGTTGCCGTTTCCTTCTCCAGGGGATCTTCCCGACTCAGGGATCAAACCTGCATCTCCTGCAATGGCAGTTGGATTCTTTACCACTGAGCCACCAGGGAAGCCCATCTATATTTATATATTTAAAATACATAAAACCATGAGTTCCTACTAATACCTCCAATTCCAGTCCAGTATCTCAGGGTTCATTCTAATCTTTCCTCTTTTCTTATTTGCAGCATCTTTCTGTGACAGGTAGAAATGGTTGCCATTATCTACAGTATATTTACTTATGTGTTCGAAGTTAGTAGTCACTTATTTTTTTTTTTTTTGGTTATGTTATATTTTAATAAAAATTACTAGCCTGTACTTTTGTGCAAAATACTTATGTTAATTTTTTCATACACCCTTCGGTGTGGTTATGTTATTCATTTGTAATAGAATTAGGTTCATTCCTTATTGTTTGTATTCTATTTGGGGTTCCTTCCACATCCTGGTTGGTCTCAGCTGTATGTTTATTTTGGGAGTATGTAAAATATTACCAGGGTTCCAAGATCAGAACTATATAAGAAGGTATATTCAGTAAAGCACTGTTCCCCTCTCATCCCTACTGTCCTACCCCATTCCCTGTTCTTTCCATCCCATTCTGTCTCCCCAGTAAGTAACTAATCTCATAAGTTTCTGTTTTTTTTAAAATATAGAATGTTACAACTTGGCGTGTCATTCGTGTGCAGGGGACTGCCGGTCTTTCTTGTATTGTTATAACTTTAGTGTAAGTGCTATTGAAATTGAGCATGGGCGTGATCCTTTTAAAACAAAAACTAGATCATTCTTGCCCCTGCTCAAAACCTTCTAGTTACTTCCTGCCACCATTAGAATAAAGCCTGAACACCTTACTACACTTAGTAGTAAGTGTAGTATTTACTTACTTCAGGTATTTACTTACTTCAAGGCCGTACATAATCTGGCTTCAGTTTCCTGTTTATTTTCTCTACTTTGTGCCCTTGCTCACTGTGTTCCAGCCACACCTGCCTTCTGTGTCACCTGCATGTCAGGCATTCACTTGCCTTAAGGCCTTTGTATTTGTCCTTCCCTAAGCCTGGCACTGCTCTTCCCTCAGACTTTCCCAGGGATGGATTCTTTTGGACTGTGATAAACATCCACATCTTTATGGAGGTCTTTCCTAAATAGATCTCCTGTGTGTATGCTTAGTTGCTCAGTCATGTCTGACTCTTTGCGACCCCATGGACTGTAGCCTGCCAGTTTCCTCTATCCCATGGAATTTTCTAGGCAAGAATAAACTGGAGTGGGTTGCCATTTCCTACTCCAAGGGATCTTCCCAACCCAGGGATCAAACCCACGTCTCTTGTGTCTCCTGCATTGGCAGGCAGATTCTTGACCACAGTGATACCTCTAACTCTCTATCTGGCTTTGTTTAAATCTGTGGTACTCATCACTACCTGGCATCAGTTCAGTTCAGTTCAGTCGCTCAGTTGTGTCTGACTCTTTGTGACCCCATGAAATGCAGCACTCTAGGCCTCCCTGTCCATCACCAACTCCCGGAGTTTACCCAAACTCATGGCCATTGAGTCGGTGATGACATCCAACCATCTCATCCTCTGTCATCCCCTTCTCCTCCTGCCCTCAGTCTTTCCCAGCATCAGGGTCTTTTCAAATGAGTCTGCTGTTCGCATCAGGTGGCCAAAGTATTGGAGTTTCAGCTTCAACATCAGTCCTTCCAGTGAACACCCAGGACTGATCTCCTTTAGGATGGATTGGTTGGATCGTCTTGCATATGTAATATATAAATAAATATATTCATTTATTGTCTGTCTTCCCCATGAGAATATCAGCCCCATGAGGCAGGGTCATTATTTCATTCAAAGAACTTAGAAGAGTGCCTCATACACAGTCAGTAGATAAGTAGTTGGTAAGTTTTGGGGAAATGAAGTTTGTGTCAGGTGCTTTATGTGCATTTTTAAAATTAATCATCCCAGTGAACACTTGGAGGTGAGTACTATTTGTATTCCCATCTATAGATGAAAATATGGAGGGTCAGAGGGATAAGATACTCACCCTAGACTATGCTACTGGGAAAGGGTTGGCTGGAGATCTGGCCTTACTTCTCTCCGACTCCAAAGCCCACATTTTGACTATCCATGCTGTGCTGTAGGGTGTCTTTGTAAACAGGGTTTGGAATTGTACTTGCCATACATGGTAATTATAAAGATATAACATGAATGTGTTTTGTAAACTATAAAGCATTGTCCAAATGTGAGAATTATCAATATTATTGCTGTAATTATAGATACTGTTTATTAACCACACATACTACATCATTGTGTCACTTAATCCTACAGCAGCCTTTTGAAAGTGAGATGAAAAAGTGGGAGCTGAGGAAGATGAGGTGACTTGCCCAAGGTTACAGTGCTGGTTAAGCCAGGCAGTCTTACGTCAGAGCTAAAGCGCTTAGCTGTGTCACTCACAGCCTCCCTCTTCTAAGCAAGAGGACATGCAGAAACGCTTTTGAGAACTTGTTGCCTTTTCACTGTCAGGTAACGCATTTCTGGAATTCCAAGAGGAGTTGGAGCAAGTCTATAAGGTGTACTGTGCCAGCTACGAACAGGCCTTGCTGCTGGTAGAGACCTACCGGAAGGAGCCAGAGCTGCAGCGGGAGATCCAGGGCATCATTGAGGCAGTGCTGTGAGTAGAATGATCCCTATGGATGCCAAGGTCAGGGGCTGTTAAAGTCTCACCCTAGCTTGGGGCTGCTCACACTCTTTCAGGAGTGTCCTAGTCAGGCTGGGCTAGGCTATGCTGCAGAGACAAACAACCCCCAACTCTTTTAGTGGTTTCAGCCAATGAGGTTTCCACCTTCCTTATGCTCCAATGTGGGTTAACTTGGGGGTTTTCCCAGTGTCATGCTCACTCTGGAACTGAAGCTGACACCAGCCACTGTCTGGAACATGGCCGGTGACTTGGCAAGGAACAAAGAACTCTGGAGGGTCTCACACTGGTTACTAAATGTTCCAGGCCAGAAGTAATATCCATTGCTTCTCATAATTCAGAGTCCAGAACTAATCACCTGACTTCATCCAGTACCAGGAGGGCATGCCTTCCAGCCATGTGTTCAGAGGTGGAAAAGCAGAAACATTTGGTGAACAGCACTGTGCCCATCATAGGGAGGGCAGTGAGATGGTGGGAACCATGTGCTGTAAGCAGCAGTGGCAGGAAGCAGGCTTGCACCACCTGAGGAGACCTTTCTATAGATGGCTGGAGTCCTGCCCCACAGAAAAGGATCAGAACTGCCTTGAGGGGCCTCGCAGCCCAGAGCTGGCACCAATGAGTGGGAGCTCGGGATAGAGATATGTAGAGAATAAATTTTTTAAATTAAAATTTTGAACAGGTACACTTAACACAGTTTAAAAGCTTTAAAACATCTGAATTTAAACAGTAAAAGCAAAAGATCTCCCCTGTCCCTTCATCCATCCAATTGCTGCTACTACCTGCAAAGTCAAGGTAACCACTTTTAAATTCCTTATGGATCTTTGTAGAGTTTCTGTATACCTATACTACTACTACTACTGCTAAGTCACTTCAGTCGTGTCTGACTCTGTGCGACCCCATAGACGGCAGCCCACCAGACTCCCCTGTCCCTGGGATTCTCCAAGCAAGAACACTGGAGTGGGTTGCCATTTCCTTCTCCAATGCATGAAAGTGAAAAGTGAAAGTGAAGTTGCTCAGTCTTATCCGACTCTTATCGACCCCATGGACAGCAGCCTACCAGGCTCCTCCGTCCATGGGATTTTCCAGGCAAAAGTACTGGAGTGGGGTGCCATTGCCTTCTCCGTGTACCTATACAAGTAAATCTAAATATATACTCTTATTTTCCCATCTTCTTATAAAAGTTTATAATTTTTTTCACTTATGCTATATCTTGGAGGTCTTTCTAATTCAATATATATACGTATGGCCCTTTGAATGGCTATGTATTCTTCTACCATGTGGTTGTTCCAGTTTATTTAACTGCTCTCTATTGATGGATATTGGTTTGTTTCTATTTTTTGTAGCGTTACAGATAATGCTATGTGATTATTCACGAACATATATTATTTTACTGAGGTGCAAATAAAAGTATCTATAAGTTAAATTTCCAGATGTGAAATTGCTAGATTAAAGGAAGTATGTGTTAATAATCTTGATAATATTGCAAAATTTCTCACTCTAAAGGTAATACCGGTTGATATTCCCATGAACAAATATAAAGGTGTTTCCCCTCAGCCTGACCAGCAGAGTACATTGTGAAACTTCAGAGTGTTTACCACTGAGATAGGTGAAAAATGGCATCTCAGTAATGTTTCATTTTGTATTTATCTTCTTATGATTAAAGTGGATCATCATATATTTAAAAAGACTTCTATTAGGACTTACTTGGCGGTCTGGTGGTTAAGACTTCATGTTCCCAATGCAGGGGGCACAGGTTCAATACCTGGTTGGAGAATTAAGATGCTGCATGCCATGCAGCATGGTCAAAAACAAAAAAAAACTATATCTTCCCCAAGCTTACCAAATGAAGATAGATGAAGGCCATCTTCTGGAAATCAGAATAGTATAGGAGGAACAGAGGTTATTATTGTTATTTCATCTTACTTAGGCATTTCCTGTTTACACCCAAGAGAGTGTAGATTTTGGTCTTTAAAGCTAGCATTATCTCATGTGGATCCTCCTGCTATCTCTCTTCCTTCTCTCCCTTATCTATCCTTAGCTCTTGTGCCCCCTGAAGCCTTCTTTTGAAGTAGCCATGTCCTAGCCCCTCCCAGCCTTCAAAAAAGCCTACTTTCGGGACTTCCCTGGTGGTCCAGTGGCTAAGACTCTGCTCCCAATGCAGGGGGCCTGGGTTCGATCCCTGGACAAGGAGCTAGATCCCACATGCAGCAACTAAGACCCAGTGCAGCCAAATTAAAATAAATAAATGATTTAAAAAAAAAAAAAAAAGCCCACTTTCATTTTCTTTTATTCCTTTGATCCCTTCATGGATCTTACAAACTTAGGCTTTTGTAAGGGTCACTAAATACATTTCTACAGGAGTGAGGCAAGTAACAGAAATGAGGGAAGCAGGACGCCAGCTGTGAGACAAAAGGGAGTAATGGAGGCTGTGGCAAATCAGAGCCAGCAGTCCCTGTATAGAGTGTAGCTGCAGCCCAGCTTCAGCTGATCACTGTTGCATCAAGTAGCTTTTGCTATAGCATATCACCCCAAATATAGTGGTTTAAAATATAAATCATCTCCAAAATGTGTTTAAAGCAAATATTTCTCAAGGTCACATTTGTGCATGATAGCAATTTAGCTGGACTCAGTAAATGATTTTTCTAGTCCTGGCTGAACTCCCTCACATGTCTGTGATCAACCATAGGTCAGCTTTGCTGATGTTGGCTGGACTTTCCTATGAACGTGGGACACACGAGCTGACTCAGCTCTGCCTTTTGAGATCTTGGCTTAGAACTGGCATGCTGTGCCAGGCTCGGGAGGTGGAAAAATAGTCCCCACTTCTTGGTGGGAGAAGCTTCAACGTCATGTTCAAAGGGTATAGATACAGAGAGTAAAGTAATTGCAGCCATTTTTTTGTAAACCATCTACCTCAGTTGCTGTGTAGAAATATGATTCCACTGTGGCCAGATCCTCTGATCTTTCAAGAGAAACCAGAAGCTTTGATGTAAGTCTCCGCAGTGTTAAATATTGGCATCTAGTTCAGACATGTTAGAAGCACTGTGTGGGGGCCCTAGTTGGCACAGAGGCTGCTCTTTGTCACATCTTCTGTACTCTGGTCTTTCCGAACTAGGCCAGACATTTCTCATGGGCTTTGGCGCCAGGCAGCCTGGCAACGAATCAAGCTCTCTGCTCTTTATTCACCTTGGCAGGAGCCATTTAGTGTCTCAGAACCTAGTTTCCCTACATGTAGAGTGGGAGTAAAAGCAATAGCTCATGGGGATGTAGACTCATTGAAGTGAAGCCGCTCAGTCGTGTCCGACTCTTAGCGACCCCATGGACTACAGCCTACCAGGCTCCTCTGTCCATGGGATTTTCCAGGCAAGAGTACTGAAGTGGGGTGCCATTGCCTTCTCATTGCATGTAGACTCATTGCATGCAAGTAATACTCAGTAATTCCCTAATAAGACCATAGCTATGGTAGTTATCTTGGTTAGGAAGGGATTATGCTTCCCTGAGACCACACTGTAGTTCTCTGCTCCTTCAGTCCCAGTGCTCCCTTTTTATAACAAATTTATCATCCTGAGTTACATTCTGAAAAAAATTCTCCTGCCCATATACATAATTGAAAAAATAAACATAATGGCTTAGCTATAATTAAAAGAGAAATAAAAGGAAGGTAATTTCTAATAATGTAATATGTATTACATATGTAATATATAATATGTATAATGTAATGTATGCAAATGCTTGGGCACCACTGCGGTAGCAATCACATGCTTATAAGCGAAAAAGAGTCAGAAGCCATTCTGTACACGAAGTACAGAAAAACAAAAGAGCAGAGAATATGTGTACCCTGGAATGACACAAACTTGATTTCCTTGTGTATGATAAGAGAAAGAAGGAAACAACATAATTGAAGTAGGGATAATATTACATACTGGGAGGCAGAGAAAATGAGGAATGATGTTCTTACAGATGGCCTGTGTTGTATTTACAAAAGGTAGTATCATAGTAATTCCCAGTGTGAAGATATGTGACTGGATGAGGTCCAGGTGTCACAAAAATATCTCAGTTCTTGAAACTGCAGCCCGTTTCAAGGCATTCATTCAGTCTCTGAATGTTGAGAGGGGCGTATGAAACGTAGAACAATTCTCCATAATGCAAGACTGTCCTTGCAGGATATTCTGCTTCCCTGGGACCCTGTCCACTAAATGCCTGCAGCACCCCAGAGCCTGCAGGTTTTAAGATTGCCCTCAATGAAATCCCTTGGTCTAATGTTGCAGCAGGAACGACATCCTTTCGGTCATCCCAATTTTACTCTGTGTATTTACAGGAAGACAGAAAATAGACTTCCTACGGGAAAGTATAGACATTGGATGGTGGGTGGATGGATGGATAGATAGAATGAATTTTAAGGGGCTCCTACTATGTATGCTGCTCTAGAACTATTAATCACCTTCCTCCTGAAACAGTCATCCTGGCTTTCTGTGCTGATGATCATGGGGCTCTTTCGGAGCCTGGCTGACTAGGATCACACCAGCTGGATATCCAGAGACGATAAATGGCACCATCTCATTAGATCTTTGTGATTCCAAAATATATGCTACCTCCCACTTTTTATTTGGGTGGATGAGTTGGTGAGGTGTTTAGTTTATCCTAGTTCTTAAGGCTGGAGAAGGCAATGGCACCCCACTCCAATACTCTTGCCTGGAAAATCCCATGGACGGAGGAGCCTGGTAGGCTGCAGTCCATGAGGTCGCTAAGAGTCGGACACGACTGAGCGACTTCCTTTTCACTTTTCACTTTCATGCATTGGAGAAGGAAATGGCAACCCACTCCAGTGTTCTTACCTGGAGAATCCCAGGGACGGGGGAGCCTGGTGGGCTTCTGTCTATGGGGTCGCACAGAGTCGGACACGACTGAAGTGACCTAGCAGCAGCAGCAGCAGCAGCTCTTAAGGCAGTGCTTCCCACCTGGTGGCCCATGGAATCAGAGGCTTGTCCTTACAGCCACAGAAAGCTTTGCCTTAGGGAGACCAGTCTAATGGCACAGCTTTCAGTGGGGAGGAGAGGTGGATCAGTCTAACACAAAGCACCCGCAGTTCCACAACAACTTAGGCAGAGTGTTGGGAGAAGACACATAATCTGTTTTCCTTTATTGGCATTTTTTGTTTAAGTATGAAAATAACATACTTATTGAAAAAAGGAAGTTTCAAACAATACACGGATTATGTAAAGTAAAAAGTATAAGTCCATTCCCCTTGGTTTCCTGTTTCCCATGCCTCCCCCTAGTAGTTAACATGTCCATCCAAATTTGATTCTGTGTATTTACAGACAGGTAAGAAATAGACTTTCCATGGGAAAATCTAGATGTTGGATGGATGGATGGATGGATGGTTAGATAAATAGAAAGAACGAATGAATTAATGAATTTTTAAGGGACTCCTACTCTAGATTCTAGGACTTGTTTTTTCACTTCACCATAGCCATGAATTATTTTACCATGTTCCTTTTTTTTTCTCTTTTAACCACGTTCTTCTTTAATGGTTATATAGGGTTCTTTTCCAGGGCAGCTTATAGTCAGCTCATCCCCTGTTGATGGATATTTGAGTTGTTTCCCAAATTTTACTGTCACAGAATTGCTGAATAACTTCTACCTTTATCCATGCTCACTTGAGTTAATATTTCTGTGGGTAGATTTCTGTAGTAGGATTGAGGGAATTGTATATTTCACAAGTTGCTAAATTAGTTTCTAAAAAGATCCCACCAACTGATACTCTCACCAATAGAATGTAAGAGGACTGGTTTCCCCATATTCATCCAACTCTGGGTGAGTCTTTCAATTTTTTTTTTTTTTGGCCACACCATGTGGCATGGGAAATCTTAGTTCTTCAATCAGGATTGCACCCATACCCCCTGCATTGGGAACACAGAGTCTTAACCACTAAACTACCAGGGAAGTCCCAAGTCTTTAAATTTTTATTGCCCATCTGATAGGCTACAAAAAGAGTTTTCTCCAAATTACTTTAGAAAGGCTATAAAGAAAGAGGTTGCTGTAATTCTGCAGTTCTTGATGATTGTGGAGAAGAGAAGTAATCATTTCTTTGAAGGCTCCCTGCCCTATGTCATCTCTGACTTGTGAGGCAATAGTTGTCCCCATGAGGCAGTTATCCTTTTCCCATGAAAAGTAAGCCCAGAGGACAGAGTTTTGCAAATATCTGACCACTGTTTCCACCTCTCCTGCCCACAGTCAGCCAGGCACTAGGAAACCCTTGGTGAGAGCAGATGGTCAGCACAGACATATCCTGACAGATAGTTCAACCCCTGTGTTCCAACCTTCTGCAGTTAATGGGAGGGAGGGGGTAGTTCCCACCTGCTCTGTCTGTTCCAGGCCTTATGGCTGATCTTTCTTGGACATTTGGTCTGGAGGTTTTTTCCATAGGAAGAACAGTAAGAGGCAAAGGTACTGTAGAGAGCCAGATAATAGTCATGAGAGGTATTTGTGAGTCTTCATGAAGGAGGCATGCTTAGACATTGATGTTTGAAACCCTCACGTGTTTCTCAGAAGGTGGGTCTGAGGGCTACTGGTCGTGATCAAAGAAAGACTGTTGGAGCCTTGTCCCAGATGCCATGGACTTGGGCACTCTTTCTGCAACTTCCAGACATCATCAGGAAGGGGGCTAGAAATAATCATTTATGCATCAAATGGTACATCTGGAAGGGACCTTGACACTATTAGTTCCTGTGTTTCGTATTTTCCTTTTTCAAATTAAAATTTTCAAGCCCTATAGAAAAATAGAATAATGTAATGAACACACACACCCGTCACCTGAAATGAGCAAGTATAAATGCCTTCTGTTTGCTGCATCTAATTTTATACTGAGTAATTTAAAGGAAATTACAGATACTATGAGTCTTTACCCTCAAATACTTTACACACCTCTCTAAACATTAAATTCCTATGATTAAAAAAAAAAAAAAAGTTTGGAGGGGGCTGTGCCCCAAGGCTTGTGAGATCTTAGTTCTTCCACTGGGGATTAAACCTGGGCCTACAGCAGTGGAAACACTGAATCCTAACCATCAAACCACCAGGGATTTCCCAAGTTCCTGTGATTTTAAAAGCGCTTCTTTTTTAAAGCAGCAGGACCATTTTTTAAAATGAAATACCATGTGCGTGTCCAGCAGATGGAGTTGTGCTTGAGACATACCCAAGTGGAGATCTCAAGTAGGCTAGTTGACCGTGAGTCTGGAGCTCTGGGCAGAAGAAATGGAGATCTGGGTTTGCCATGTGTTTAAAGCCGTAGGACTAAAGGAGCTCAGGAAGAGAGTGAGTGGAGAGAGGAGGCCCCTGGGCACTCCAGCATTGGAGAGAAGCCAGGGGAGTGGCCTGTGGAGTGAGAGAAACAGGACAAAGGGCATCTCTGGGGCCAAAAGAAGAAAGTGTTTTGAGAAAGAGGGGAATGGTCTGCTGTGTCTGCTATTGAGAGACCGATTAAGCTGAGGACAGAGAACTGACCTTTGGATTTAGTACATATGGGGAAGCGAGGTCCAGAAAAGTGTAAAGTGAGAACTAGCAGCACCCGGTGAGGCAACTGAGGACTCCCGAAGGAGGGCAACTTGCCTGAGATCACACAGCGAGTTAAATAGCAGAGCTGGGACTAGACCCCAGGCCCTTTGGTGCCCCCAAGGGTGGACTTGACCTACTTAACACCAGCCTTCTCCCTCAGGCCGCAAGCGGGACCTTCAGGACTCAGTTTCTTGCTGGTAATTCCTCTGCAGAGGATTACCAAATACCCATTGCTGCTGCAGAAAATTCTGGAAAACACACTCCCTGATGCCAGTGCCTACGCTGTCCTTCAGAGGGCTACCTCTGCCCTCCAGGATGTGGTCACCAACATCAATGAGTACAAGAGGCGCAAAGAAGTGGGTAAGGACTTGGGGCATTTAGGTGATACATTAGTGAGAATGCTTCTAGTTAACCAAAAAACTCACCTCAAACTGGCTTCACTAGTAAAGGGAAGACAGTCACTTATGTAACCTACAAGTCCGGAGGTAACGTGGGCTTTAAGTAGGATTTAGTCTGGGAGCTGGTGTCATTTCCCTATAATTCTCTTGTCTCTGACCTTCACTATGTGTCACCTGCCTCTTCAAGCTGGCCTCCCTCATAACAGTAAGTGGCTATTGCTGTCCTAAGACTCACGTCTGAACACCACACCTTCCAGGAGAATGTGGACCCTTTCTCTGCTTAGCTGTAAACACTAAACTGGAGCTTCATTCTAATAGGATTTATTTGAGTCATATGCTCACCCTGAACCAGTTGCCATGATTAGGGGTATGCCATGAACTGTTTGGCTTATGCCTGGGTTGTAAGCCTTTCTTTGAACCTGTCATTGTGGTAAAGGAGTGGGGATCGTGTGAATTGGCTTATAACAGTCAGCAACCACTCCCTGAAATAAAGTGAAATCATTCTTATCCAAACCACATGGCTGCTATACTAAGGAGAAATGAATACTGGGAGGCAAAGAGCTGTGTATGTATCAGGGATGAGGGTAGGAGGAGAAAGTGGGGAGATTGTTGCCTCTCAAGTTGCTAAAACAGAAAGGTCTGCAGAGTGTCACAGTGTCCTAGGGAGAGGAAAAACTTACACAACTAAGACAGTATAGTAACGATAATTTAGCTAACGTTTACTAAGGGGTAGCTATGACTTGTTTTTTTCACTTATTATTTTGTTTGATCCTTAGGATAGTCCTGAGGTTGGCACTGTTAGTCTCATTTCACAGTTGGGTAAAATGAGAGCTTAAGTCATTTGCTTCATTTCCATCATCTTCTGTGATCTCCCAGCAATCCTGGGAAGTGGTTGGCCTCATTTACAGATGAGGAAACTGAGGCGCAAGAAATCAAGCTGGTATGAACCTCTTCAGTCAGTGAGGACTCTGAGCCCCGTGTTTTACCTCCAAGATTTGCCATTCTAATGAGTGTGACCCTGACGTTTGAGAAGAGGGCCTAAGAGGTGCCCAGCTGGGATGTCAGGGTCTCTTACTTTCCTGGGTCAGCTCTGGTCCCTGTGCCTCCTTTTCCTCTGTTGGTGCAGCCTCCAAGTACACCAAGGTGGAGCCGCTGAGCCTCCGGGAGCGACTGGCTCGCATCAATACACACACCCTCTCCAAGAAGACCACCCGGCTGAGCCAGCTGCTGAAGCAGGAGGCGGGGCTCGTTCCCAGGGTGAGCAATGGACTGGAGGAAGGGTTGTATGCCGGCCATCCCAAGGGGAAAGATGGTGCGGTGGTGAGGCGGAGTCTTAGACTGCTTTCAGAGATGAGAAGACTGAGGCCAGGAAGGGGCAGAGTAGGCACCCTCACTTGATTCCTTTGTTTAAAGTTTGCTGGTTTTTTAAATATTTTTTTGCTGTGGGCCATTTTTAAAGTCTTTGTTTGAATTTATTTCAATATTGCTTCTGTTTTATGTCCTGGCATTTTGGCCACAAGGCATGTGGGATCTTAGCTTCCTGTTCAGATCAGTTCAGTCGCTCAGTTGTGTCTGACTCTTTGCAGCTGCATGGACTGCAGCACACCAGGCCTCCCTGTCCATCACCAACTTCCGGAGTTTACTCAAACTCATGTCCATTGAGTCAGTGATGCTATCCAACCATCTCATCCTCTGTCGTCCCTTTCTCCTCCCACTTTCAATCTTTCCCAGCAACAGGGTCTTTTCAAATGAGTCAGTTGTTTGCATCAGGTGGCCAAAGTATTGGAGTTTCAGCTTCAACATTAGTCCTTCCAATGAATACCCAGGACTGATCTCCTTTAGAATGGACTGGTTGGATCTCCTTGCAGTCCAAGGGACTCTCAAGAGTCTTCTCCAATATCACAGTTCAAAAGCATCAATTCTTCAGTGCTCAGCTTTCTTTATAGTCCAACTCTCACATCCCTACATGACTACTGGAAACACCATAGCTTTGACTAGATGGACTTTTGTTGGCAAAATAATGTCTCTGCTTTTTAATATGCTATCTAGGTTGGTCATAACTTTTCTTCCGAGGAGCAAGCATCTTTTAATTTCATGGCTGCAATCACCATCTGCAGTGATTTTGGAGCCCAAAAAATAAAGTCTGTCCCTCTTTCCATTGTTTCCCCATCTATTTTCCATGAAGTGATGGGACCGGATGCCATGATCTTAGTTTTCTGATTGTTGAGTTTTAAGCCAACTTTTTCACTCTTCTGTTTTACTTTCATCTAGAGGCTCTTTAGTTCTTCTTCACTTTCTGCCATAAGGGTGGTGTCATCTGCATATCTGAGGTTATTGATATTTCTCCCGACAATCTTGATTCGAGCTTGTGCTTCATCCAGCCCAGCATTTCTCATGATGTACTCTGCATATAAGTTAAATAAGCAGGGTGACAATATACAGCCTTGACATACTCCTTTCCCGATTTGGAACCAGTCTGTTGTTCAATGTCCAGTTCTAACTGTTGCTTCTTTACCTACATACAAATTTCTCAGGATGCAGGTCAAGTGGTCTGGTATTCCTTTCTCTTTAAGAATTTTCCACAGTTTGTTATGATCCACACAGTTGAAGGCTTTGGAGTAGTCAATAAAGCTGAAGTAGATGTTTTTCTGGAACTCTCTTGCTTTTTCTATGATCCAACAGATGTTGGAAATTTGGTCTCTGGTTCCTCTGCTTTTTCTAAATCCAGCTTGAACATCTGGAAGTTCACGCTTCATGTATTGTTGAAGCCTGACTTGGAGAATTTTGAGCATTACTTTGCTAGCCTGTGAGATGAGTGCAATTGTGCAGTAGTTTGAACATTCTTTGGCATTGCCTTTCCTTGGGATTGGAATGAAAACTGACCTTTTCCAGTCCTGTGGCCACTGCTGAGTTTTCCAAATTTGCTGGCATATTGAGTGCAGCACTTTCACCACATCATCTTTTAGGATTTGAAATAGCTCAACTGGAATTCCATCACCTCCACTAGCTTTGTTTGTAGTGATGCTTCCTAACCAGGAATCAAACCCACACCCCTGCCCTGGAAGTTAGGGAAGTCCTTCCACTTGATTCTGAATAGCCAGGGTGGGCTCTCTCCTCTGCGCCTTGTGCTGCTCTTTCTCCGGGGCCTCTTGATACAGGTGTGTGTGTGTTTTCAGTCACTCAGTTGTGTCTTTTCGACCTTATGGACTGTAGCCCATCAGGCTTCTCTGTCAGTGGTATTCTCTAGGCAAGAATAATAGAATGAGTTGCCATTTCCTCCTCCAGGGGATCTTCCTGACCCAGGAATCAAACCTGAATCTCCTGTGTCTCCTGCCCTGCAGGCGGATTCTTTACCTCTGAGCCACCAGCAAAGCCCCTTGATGCAGATAGGAGAACTTATGTCTGGGCCTGGGCAAGGAACCAGCCTCAAATAGCTACTAGTAGAAACTTAGGTTGACTGAGGGCTTACTCTGAACCAGGCATTAATGGTTCCACACAAAGAAGTAAATGTTCACATTATCCCCATGTTGCAGATGCGGAAACAGGCTCCAAGAGGGCAAAACAATTGCCTAAGTTCACACAGACAGGAAGCAAGTGAACCAGGGCTCTTGTGTCTGATTTCATGGTCTGAATACAAAACCACTAAGCCGCACTCACTGCCTCTGACCATCCCACTCAGTTTGGAGACTGGAGGAATGGCTCTGATATGCGGGTCTGTGGAAAGGTGTGTGTGTGTGGTTCCTAGCAAGGACTTGGGATAGAGGTGTACACTGCCCCTATGTGGATGTTCTCGGCCCTCATAAGCGTAACTTTACTCTCAGACGGAAGACAAGGAATTTGATGACTTAGAAGAGAGGTTCCACTGGGTGTCGCTGTGTGTGACCGAGCTGAAGAGCAATGTGGCTGCTTACCTGGATAATTTGGAGGTGAGGACCCTGTGGTAAATAATGGTGTGTGTGTGTGGCGGGGCGGGGGGCAGGCTGGGATACCTGGACAGGTACGTAGGGCCCATTGAACAAGCCCCTGATAAAGGCACCAGCTTCAAGGACCAATTGGAAGAGATCGTAATAGTTGCTGGTTGGAGGCCAGAGAAGGGCCTTGGGGAAGCACTCCTTAATCTAGAGGTTATCTGGCTGGGGCAACTTCTGAGTTCATTGAGTATTCAGGAACTGGGGTTCCCACTGGGCAGAGTCAAATTCACTGGAAGCAGAGTCCTCTGGAAGAACCCTGCCAGACCGGTGCTAGAGCAGGAGTGACAAACAGGTGCTCAAAGGGACCAGGCAGGGAATATTATTGACTGAAGTGTATAGGTGTGTAGGCCTATTGTCTATTTATGAGACTGTTAGGTAGAGTTCAATATGTAGTAATATTTGGAGTTTGAATGACTGAATAAATGCATAAATGAATAAAATAAAATTAAATGCCCTGTCTCATGGGAGTTGTTGCTGCATGGGAGTGTGGACCCAATGCTGCCAGTTCTTCTGATTTTAAGGAAGAAGAAAACTGAAAATTGAGACCTTTTGGTGAAATCTCATGATGTGTCCATGTAAGCAACTAATTAAATAAGAATCTAAATGTTATATGGGCCCAACAAAATACATTTTTGCATGCCAGATTAAGCCCACAGGGACACCAGTTTGCATTCCCAACCAGCACATTACTTTCCTTGCGCCCAAATTCCCACTTCGTTCTTGTCATCGCTGCTGACTCATTCCATCCACTCTGTCCCTTTTGCGTGGTTTTGTTCTCAGTCACATCCATTTGCACAGACCAGCTCAGTCAGATGAGAACAGGCTCTTTGGATAATAGGATTTGGAGTGACATTATTGGAAGTGTGTAGAAGGAGAGAGGTTGTAGCTCTATGCTTTTCTGTGTGGGGCACACCCCCTGCTTATTCCTGCTCCATCTTGCCCCAGTCCCCACAGAAAGATAACAGCACAGTGAGTGAGAAGCAGAAGGCCCTCAGAGAAAGAATGGAGGGGCCTTGAGAGAGAGAAACCAGAAGCCCCCAAGAGACATGTCTGGCTTTGCAGAGAAGAACAGATACTTAGAAGCATTAAGGCTGTGTTGCCCTGAATGCAGGATTTACATGACAGATACAGGGTTGACATGAAATCCCATAGCAAGAAATTGACTCTCTCTCTTAATCCTGAGTCCAGGAAAAGCCTCTTTTGCTGGCATGTAAATAAACCAGCAGAACCAGTCTCAGGCTGGAAGCCTTCAGCTGGCCATGACGCCCAGACAGAATTTAATAGCATTGTTTTTATAGCAGTTATTTTTAACATGCTTATTTATGGCAATTATTACTGGCTTTTCCTTTATGGAAGGATCATAAGGTGTTTTTTTTTTTTTGGCCATGCCATGCAGCTTGTGGGATCTTAGTTTCCTGACCAAGGATTGAACCCGGGCCCTTGGCAGTGAAAGCACAGACTCCTAACCACTAGACTGCCAGGGAATTCCCCATAAGGTGTTTTTTTGTTGTTGTTGTTTGTTTGTTTTAATGCACTGATTTAAATAGGGATGCTAGGTTGATTTAAGGAAAAGTATTATTAGAACATGAGGAGCAGACATGGCAGAAAAAAAAATTCACAAGTGTGATAATGAGAAGTGTGTGAATTGGAGGCAACACTGGAATAGGGAGAAAGATGTGGGCTTAGAGAAAGAAGATTCTAATCACCCGAGTTGTGCAAGGATAGATTAGCTGTGTGCAGACACTTGGAGGGTGTGCAGACAGCCTGGGCAACCTTTTCCGGGATGTCGTGGAGGGGCTTTCAGGTGTGAGATGGTCTCAGTGGGCTGTGATTGGTTCTCCTTTGACCCCCATCTAGGCTTTCCTCCGCTTCCGGCCCCAGGACTACAATCTGGAAATCCCCGAGGGGCCTGTGGTACAGTACTGTTACCTGGCAAGAGACCTGCAGCTCCAGGCCTTCCCAGAGTTTGTGAGTGGAACTTCTCTCTTCTTTTTTTCAGGCAGGTGGCAGAGTCTATAAGAATCATATTTAGAAGTGAGGCCCTTTCCTCGATGGTTACATCCATAACTGTCCTGGGTAGTCAGCAGGGTGGAGATTATTATTAGTGCATTTTCCTGATAAAAATAGGGCCAGCTAATGTTTATTGAGCCATGTTATCTGCCAGGCACTGTGCTAAAGTCTTCACATTCTTTACTCATTTAATCCTCACGACATAGCTTACAGGGTAAATACTGTTAATAACTCCATTCTGTAGATGAGGCTCAGAAAGGGTGACCTCCCAGGTCATTCAGATGATCAATGGCAAGCTAGGATCTCAGCCCCAACGACTATGGTTTTGATCACCATCCTATACCAAATTTTTTCAACATCTCTGCACAGTAACCATATTAAGAATTGACATATATTAAATACTTGTTCTGTGCACTCTGCTAAGCTTGTTACATGCATTGTCCCCATTTCTCAGATGGGCACCTTGAGGCCCAGAAAGGTTAGATATCGTGCTAGAGGTCATAGCTGTTTGGTGAGAGTGGCACTGGAGCCTCTCTCCAAAGCTCCTGCTTCCTGTGGCCACCCTCTGCCACTTCTTTCTTCAACTCCCAAGCTCACCTCTCCCCACAGAAGCAGCAACTGGAAGCCCAGGTATGGCAGCCATTGTGCAGCCTGGCCAAAGCCTTGGCAGGCCCTCAGAACCTGATCAAGAAGCGTCTGGACAAACTACTGGACTTTGAGAGGGTGGAAGAGAAGCTGTTGGAGGTGGGCAGTGTGACCTACGAGGAGGAGGCAGCCCGGCACACGTACCAGGCACTCAACTCCCTGCTAGTGGCTGAACTCCCACAGTTTAACCAGCTGGCCATGCGGTGGCTCGGCCAGATCCTGTGCACATTTGTGACTCTCCAGAGGGACCTTGCAAAGCAAGTGCTGCAGAGGGCAGAGGACAGCTTGGCCCAGGTAAGGCTTCTGGGGCTGGGGTGTGTCTGGGAAATTGCTGGACGGGCCTCCTCAGCCCTTCAGCAGGTTGTTTGGAAGGGGCTGGAGTGGAGTGAAGTTGGGCCTCCCAAACAGGCTACCAGGTGCTCAGGAGGAGGCCATGGGGACCTTCTGGATCTCTCTTATGCCTATTCTCCCTCCTTTAATAGAGTCAGACCATGGAAGCAAAGGGTAATATAGAACTGGGACTCTAGGCCACTTGCAGGCTCTGGGACTCAGAAACACAGGAGGCTCGCCTGGGAAAATAACAGGCCTTGGGGCCATTCCCAGGAGTGTATTAGAAGCAGGTGACAAGAGACAGGGCCCCTTCTACATTAGTCAGGAGTAAATGCTTCAAGCTGGTGTTCCTGCCCCTGCTACTACTTCTAGCAGCTGCCTCCCTGTGAGCCTTTACTGCACACTGGGTTTGGAACATTTTCCATATATTGTCTCACTTAATCCTCACTATAACCCCACAGAGTAGGTATTGTTATTATTCTCATTTCAAAAGGAAGCCGGGACCACAGATGTTAAGCAGCTTGCCCAAGCCGTATAGCTCATGGCTAAATTTAAATCCTGGCAGGTGAACTCTAGAGCCTGAACCACAATGCCCGACAGCCTGTTAAAAACAGCCATCTGCTGAATGCATAAATAGGGCACAGAGAGGCTTAAACAAATTTCCAAGTGTAAACTTTGATTTTAGGATTTTGAACACTGGGGTTGGTATAGGAAAGAACACTCAGCTGTTCTTCAGTCTCTCTCTGATATCAGCATCAGAGCTCAGTGGCTTGTGGGTCTAAGCTCTGCAGAAATGTCAGTGTTGCTCGTTCCACATGGTGTTTCCTGTGCCTCATGTGCCCCAGCTCAGCTTTCTCCATCCAGTTTATTGCATAAAAATCCTGATGAAATTTTCCACCCCCGACCCTTACCATTGTGATACCACTTTGGCTGTGTGGATCACAACAAACTGTGGAAAATTCTTAAAGAGATGGGAATACCAGACCACCTTACCTACCTCCTGAGAAATCTATCAAGAAGCAACAACAGTTAAAACCGAACATGGAACAACGGACTGGTTCCAAATTGGGAAAGGAGTATGTAAAGGCTGTATATTGTCACCCTGGGTATTTAACTTATATGCAGAATACATCATGTGAAATGCCGGACTGGATGAAGTACAAGCTGGAATCAAGATTGCCAGGAGAAATATCAATAACCTCAGATATGCAGATGACACCACCCTTATGGCAGAAAGTGAAGAGGAACTGAGGAGCCTTTTGATGAAAGGGAAAGAGAAGAGTCAAAAAGCTGCCTTAAAACTCAACATTCAGAAAACTAAGATCATGGCATCTGGTTCCATCACTTCATGGCAAATAGATGGGGAAAAAATGGAAACAGTGACAGACTTTATTTTCTTGGGCTCCAAAATCAGTGCAGATGGTGACTGCAGCCATTACTTAAAAGATGAAATTAAAAGACGCTTGCTCCTTGGAAGAAAAGCTATGACCAAGCTAGACAGCATATTAAAAAGCAGAGATATTACTTTGCTGACAAAGGTCTGTCTAGTCAAAGCTATGGTGTTTCCAGTAGTCATGTATGGATGTGAGAGTTGGTCTATAAAGAAAGCTGAGTGCCCAAGAATTGATGCTTTTGAACTATGGTGTTGGAGAAGACTCATGAGAGTCCCTTGGACTGCAAAGAGATCGAACCAGTCCATCCTAAAGGAAATCAACCCTGAATATTTGTTGGAAGGACTGATGCTGAAGCTGAAACTCCAATACTTTGGCCACCTGATGCAAAGAACTGACTCACTGGAAAAGACCCCGATGCTGGGAAAGATTGCAGGTAGCAGGAGAAGGGGATGACAGAGGATGAGATGGTTGGATGGCATCACCAACTCGATGAACAAGTTTGAGCAAGCTCCGTGAGTTGGTGATGGACAGGGAATCTTGGCGTGCTGCAGTCCATGGGGTCACAAAGAGTTGGACATGACTGAGCAACTGAGCTGAACTGAACTGAACTCTTAGCACTACCTTCCCAGCCCATAGTCTCACTCTGCAGCTGCAGCCTCCCACCACTTCTGAGTACGATCACAGCCACTTTGCTAAGACTCCTTCTTCAGCCTAGAATGTCCGTCCCTGTCTCCCCCATACCTTTCACAGTGCCTGACATGTGGTAGGACCTCCACAAATAAGGGGCAAATGAATCTCTCCATGAAGCTCTCAGAATCCCCTTTCTCCAGGGGGGACAACCCATCTCCCCATCCTCTGTACTCCAGCAGCCCTCAGGATGTGCTTCTCCTAAGCGCTTATCAGAGCCTGCATCCTGTTGAGGTGATGGATGAAGCTGTTTCCCCTCATTAAGCTTCTCTTCTTTTTGGCCCTCACAGCATTTAGTACAGAGTTCTATCCTCAGACACTGTTTTTGAATTAAGTCCAAACCATCTGCAAAAAGAAGCTGTTCTCTTTCCTGAAGGCAGAGGGTAAATCTGATCAGATAATCTTCTCATTCTCTTCTCACCCTCTAGTCTTCTATCTAGGGCAGCCAGACCCTCTTGTGTTTACACTGGGCTATGCAGGGCTGGGGAGTATTCTAGGATACTGTAGTGGGGAGGTCAACTTCATAAGAGCAGAAAGAAGGCATTCCTTTTTTTCTTTTTTTGACTGTGCTATGTGGCATTGGGTTCCCCAACCAGAGATTGAACTTGTGCCCCCTGCATTGGGAGCACTGAGTCTTAACCACTGGACCACAACCATGGAAGTCCCAGAAAGAGGGCATTTCTCGATTGATCTTGTAATGTAGAATCTTAGGGCCTGTTAATGATTGAATACAGCTTCCTGTCTATGTCCCATGTCCCATTCTCCTGGACAGTCTCCTGGAACCTGGGAAAGGCCCACATGGTAGAACCTCAATCTCTCTGCATCCTGGGGGCAGAGGAAAGGCCCTGGTGGTTTTGGTGACCAGCAGAGAGGACATGTTTCTGTTAGCTGTGGGGCCTTGGTCACTTCTAGACTGTCTGATGAAAATGCAAGAGTTGCCCAGCAGGGCCAAGTTCCCAGAATGGAGCATCATTCAGAACTCCCTGGGCTCCAAACCAGCTTAGGCATAAAGAACATATTATACAATTGTGTAACCTGGAGACCCAACAAACAATGTTGTTGAGGCTCTGGCTTGCACTGTATCTCCTGGCTGTTTCCCTCTCTGGGTTGGCTTTATTGTCAAGCAGGTGTTTTTTGCAAGGTGGGAGAGAGTGGCTCTCAACAGCTCCAGGTGTTTACCTTAACATCTCAGGATCTAAAAGAAGAATCACCCTGTCACTCTCAGCCTTCATGTACTAAATCTGATGGGAACATTCCGAATGGCCTTGCTCTAGTCCATTGTCCACTCCTTGACCAATCACGGTAGATAAGAAAAGGGATGCTGTGACTGCCAGTCCTGTGGCCAGGCACCAGGAGGGACAATACCCCTGGACCCCCGTAGAGGGATGCTTTCTTAAAGGAAGGTGGGGCAGTACCCAGGCCAAACCAAGACAAAGACATAAAGGCCCATCCTAACACAGCTGGGGCTGGAGTGTGGCTGTCAGGGTCTCCTCTCTGCCAAGGAGGGCTCTGATGACAGTGTCTGTGCCCCCCAGCTCCCCCACCACCACCTGTCTGAGCCGGCCTTCAGGAAGCTGGTGGAGGATGCACTAGGCCAGACCAGTCACCAGCTTCGCTCCTTTCAAGAGAACTTTGAGAAAGTGCTGCCACCTCCCACCACACAAGTAAGTGTCCTTCCTTCCCCTTCAAAGACTAGCCAGTCCTTCACCTGCCAGTGGGGTGAGGTCAGCCCCCTATTTCCTTCCCCTTTTTTTTCCCCAGTTGTTCCCTGTTACCCCAGAAACACGTTGCCTTTCCCTCTCTCTTTTTTGTGACCTGGGGGTGGGGGTGGGGTGGAAATCTCTCTCTCTCTCTCTCTCTCTCACACACACACACACATTCTCTTCATGGTTGATAAGTGTAAAAGCAGGTTAAGAAGATAACCTAAACATTTTGCTCTTAATGACATCACAACAGACAAGTGGCATGAACACCCTGAAGCCTGCAACTTCTTCAGATTTTTCAGCAAAATTAACTTTGTTTCCTCATCACTTTCCCATAGAACTTGCTTCAAATATGAGCATTCAGGACAAATGAAATGTTTGCACTAGAAGTAATTTAGATTTTCTTTTTGCTATGAAATTTTTAATTGCAAAAGACAGTGTTTCAGCTGCATTGTGGTTGACAGAACTTTGGCTGGCCAAAGGCTTTTTTGGGGGGTAAAATGGTTTTCCTCTAAAATATAATGAAAGGGTATCTTGCAGTCTGCTTGAAGAATTCTTCAAGAATATATAAAATAATGGAGTAGGATGGGCAGGGTGGGAGGGAGACTCAAGAGGGAGGGCATATATGTACACTTACAGCTGATACACATTGTTGTATGGCAAAAATCAACACAATATTATCAAGCAATTATCTTCCAATTAAATAAAAAGACAAAACCATAAGAAAGAATAAAATCAGCCTAATAATTTTAAAAATATATAAACTTAAAAAAATTTTAAAAAGAATATATAAAATATTATGTATGTTTTAGTAACTGATGTAGCTGAAGGGCAAAGGGGCTCTCAGAGAGTGATGAAACCTGGGTTTGAGAAAACTGAAACTATATTCAGTCACATGTGAGATGTGAAGTGAGGGTCAGGAGACAGGTCCAAGATTCCCCCAAAGGGAGGAGGGGGCCCAAGAGACATGGGGGAACATTAAAGGAGCCCAGAAGGACTGGGCAGAGACAGGTGGCATTTGCACCAAGAGCCTCACAGGGGTGTGTGCACTTCAAGTGTGGTGGCCTCCTCCTGGGAGTGAGCTGTCCCCACTTCGTTGCCCACCCTGAGATACCCAGCAGAGGACTCATTCGAGCTGTTACATGGGCTCTGCGACCCGAGGGGAAGAAGGGTGGAGGAAATCAAGAACGGAGTCGCCACTCAGATGAGCCATGGAAACTTCTATCTTCTTCTACTTAAGACAAAATAACATTTTTTCTTATTGGAAAAGCAAGCCATGGTGATTGCAGGAAAAAGAAGAGAAGATACATAAAAATAGAAAGAAATGGGAACATCATAGTCCTGATGTGTTGCAAATTGGTAGGAAGAGAAGGGACTCCCATGACCCCAGCCCCACCCCCAGCTTCCCCATCTCTCCTCTCATGTACCCCTGCAAGACTCACACAGATACACAGACACACACCTTCCTACAAATTCCTATGACTTATTTGGCTACGAGTACAGATCCCAGAGGAGTGGCGCCACCCGCAGGACATGAGAGAACCAGTGCGATCTTTGCAGGCCTCCCCAGCGCCTCCAGGGAGCGCTGCTGTTCTTCACACACGGAGGGGCAGAGACTTGAGAAAGAAGACAAACGTCTGCTACCCCATACTTGCATTAACACCACCATTCTGAAAAAGAGCTACTGTGCCTCTACACTTTTGTTTGAGGGCCTGTTTAGAAACCTGGGATTCTCCTGGTTCTTGATCCTGATTCAGGAACCTGTTGGAAGTAAGGGAGATGGCAGAGTCCATGCCCAAGTGTCCCTAAAGGGCATCTCTGCTTACCTCCCTACATCTAGCACCTCTCCACCTGGAAATAGCCATATAGAATATAGTGAATATATGTCCATCCATATATATCTAGTGAGAGAGGATATATAATAAATCTATATTCAATATTTTTAGCTTCTTTGTTTTACAAAAGGGGACAATCTGAGTCTCTTCTTGTTAATACTTTAGTTGGAAGCAGTGAATGAAAAAACAAAGACAGGGCCAAATTTCTAGATGCTCTGAAAGTGCACTGAATCATTCTCCTTAGCTACATGGCAATTTCCATTAAAGAAAAACTCTGTTGTCACTCACAAGGCTTACCATGCCTTGTAAATGGTAGGCGGCTCGATAAAGGCTTGTGGACTCAAAACCCATGGAACAAAACACTGAATTTCCTTTGTTCACCCGTGTGTGAGGGGTCTACATGTGTCAGCCCTGTGCTGGCTATTTAAGATCCCAGGTGAGTAAGGGCTGTTTCTGACATGACACTCATAGTCTTGCTCATTGGTGTTGAAAGATGTGTGTAAGGCATTTTCCTGTGGGACAGCTTAGCTTAATGCTATGGGCAGAATTTAGGGCCCAGTCTTGGAGTTCTGTAACTGGGAGATTCAGAAACGGACTTAGGATTTTAGAAATCCCAAGAAATTTAGACCAGAGAAGGATTTTAGAAGCTTCTTCTAAAATGCCTTTCTTCTGAATGCATTTCTTCTGAAATGCCTTTGATTACTAAGAGCATGTGTTTCTCATCTGATGCATCCATTTGTTGTTGAGGAGGCTGTTGCCCTGACTGGGATGGGTCTGTGGGGAGCAGAGGTAGACTTGGCCCAGGACTCCTGGCTGTCAGCATGTTGGCCAGCACTGGTGTTAGCTTTAACCCTCCAGTTCCAGCACTGGTGTCTGTCTCTCTCCCTCTCCCAGCCACTCCTTCCAGGGGCTGAACGCCAGGTGCAGGCGCTCCTGAGCAGGTATGGCCCGGGAAAGCTGTACCAGGTGACAAGCAACATCAGCGGGGCTGGGACTCTGGACCTGACCCTGCCGCGGGGCCACATCATAGCCCTCCTTCAAAACAAGGACACCAAAGGCAACAGCAGCCGATGGCTGGTGGACACTGGAGGTATGTGGGACTTCAGGGGGCACTTCCCCGCCCTTTGGGAAATCCACCCAACGAGAGCCAGTGGGGAGACACGGGTGCTCTTGTGGGTGGGGTCTGGCTATGCAGATCCAGTGTGGGAATGAACACAGGTGAACATGGAGGGCTTGGGGATATAGCCAGCTTAGTGTGGTGTATGACATGCCAAAAAGAGAAGTTGTCATATGTTGCATCATCCGTATCAAGCACCTACTATGTGCTGGGTGCTGTGTAAGGAGGGCAAGGACTTGCGAGGACTCTGCCTTGGGGACCTCACAAGTCACTGGTGTAGACGCAGTTCTGTGGATCACCTTGAAGAATGGCGATATGTGGAGAAGGAACACTTGGATCCCAACTGTGGGGACAGAAGTCTGACATCGAGAATGAAGTTGATGTTGTCCTGCTCCCTCTGCTCTGGTCAGGTCCCTGGGTGTGCTGCTCAGATGTGGGGGCCCCAGGAGACAGCAGGGCAGGAAGAAAGGGGCACCATGAACCCAGGACGAGATGCCCCAGTATCTCCAGTGTCTTCCACAGAGGGGCATGCGATCCACAGATGACGGTTACACAGGACTATTGGGAGGGGATCTGCAGACAGTTTTTCCCCACTTCAGATACTTTATTTTAATTCAGCATTTTAATGTATATTAGAAAAAATATAACTAGTACAGAAACCCATGATTTTATTCATTGTTATCAATGTATAGTACAACACTAAGTTTTAAAAAGTGAGTTTATTAAAAAGATGGTACAGATCTGGGAAAATTCATAAAAGGGGAAACTCTGGACTCAAGTTGAAAAACTTGAGTTGAATGAAGATTAAAACAAGGCCCCTGGAATCAAGAAGACCAGGTTTGGATCCCAACTCAGCACTTTAATAACTGCATAATCCCAGAAGAGTTATGGAGCCTCTCTGAGCCCCGTTGGTTCAGCAATAAAATGGAAATAACAATACTGACCTTGAGAGCTGATGTAAAGACCAGGTGGTCCAGTGCAGTTCAGCACCAGGCAAGCTCTCAGAAGGTGATGGCCATTCACAGTAACTGCAGCCAGAACACCCCTGGGGTAGCTATTCCAAGAAGGGGCGGGGGGCACTTGGAGAAGGGAAAGGCAATTTCTGCCTCCTGGGAAGACAGTCCTGCAGTGAGGAGTAGCCTTGCTTGGACAGGGGACCAGAGGTGCCAGCACCAGGAAAACAGTTTTCGTTCCAGTCCAAGGAAGAACTTTTTGTCTCTGCCAGAGCTGTTCCAAATGAACTGGGTTGGCTTTGTGGGGAATGAACTCCCTGTCACTGGGGTAAACAAGCAGAAGCTAGAAAGAGTGAGCGCAGGGTGGGGTGAGTGGTTTTCTGATGTTCTGAGATGCCTTTTCAAGGTCCACTGTAGTGCTGAGAAGCTGTATTGGATGCAGTCACATCCATGAATGGTGGTGACTTCCTCTACCACTGAAAGGGGTGATCCACAGCCAGATAACATTCTGTATGTCCTGCAGGACATCGAGGGTACGTGCCAGCTGGAAAACTGGAGGTGTACCATGTGGTCCCCAGTGAGGAGGAGGCGAAGCCTCACAGAGACTCCCAACATCAGACACCAGAGCCCATCTCAGCCCCGGTCCCCTCTGTCCCAGCTGTGACCCAGGTGAGCCTAGAAGAGGGGTGGGGGCCATCTGGAAGAGGGGTCATCCTGTCAGGAAGAGTTACTACCCTGTGGAGGGGCCAGGGCCAGGGCTCAGTGGCCATACCAGTTTCCTGGCCAGGCGTGTACCTGGAGAAAGCAGACTCTTGTGCTTGCCATGTCAAGAGCAGAGAGCTAGTCCTTTACTCTATAGTAAGCACAGCAAGTGGGATTATTTCATTCATTCATTTAGTCATGCATTAATTATTCAGTATACACCAGGCACTGTGTTAGATGAGAGATACAATGATGAACAGAGGTCAACCTTGGCCCTTGCCTTCCTCAAATTTACAATCTAGGAGGTGGGGGAAACAGTGATTAATAAAATAATCATATAAATGATCTTAAAGTTCTGTTGGTGGTAGGTGCCAGAGCCTTAAGTGAGGGAGAGGATTATGGAAGGTTTTTCTGAAAAGAATCATGCTTTTGCTCAGATTTGAAGGATGAATAGGAAGTAATTGGATAAAGGGGTGTGAATGGGAAGAGCTTCCCTGAAAACATGCCCAGCAAATGCAAAGGCCCAGGGCTGGGGAAGACAATGGTTAGTAAGAAACTGAGGGGAGCCAGCAAGGTAGGGGCAGGGAGGTGCTGTTGAAGAGGTGAGGTGGGCCCAGCCATTGGGGCCTGTGGCCTTGGCAAGGGTGTCAGTCTTTCTCATAAAAAGCCATGGGAAACTTGTACATGCATGTTCATTGCAGCATTATTCATAACAGCCCTAAGTGAAAACAACCTATGTCTGTCAACTGATGAAAGAATAAACAAAATCTGATGTATCCATGCAATTTCAAATATTATTCATCCAAGAGAAAGAATGACGTTCTGACACAGACTACCACACGTAGCTCGATACAGAAGACCATGTAATGTGTAATTCTCTATTCAAACTGTGTAGGATAGACAGTTACATTTGGACAGAAAGTAGACCAGTGGTTGTCAGGGGCTCAGGGCAAGGGGAGTGGAAAGTGACTGTTAAGTGGTCTAGGGTCTCTTTTTGGGATGATGAAGATGTTCTGGAATTAGATAGTGATGGTGGTGGCACAACCTTGAGAACATACTAAAAACTACTGAATTGTACACTTTGAAAGGGTGGAGTGTATGTATGTGAATTATATCTCAAAGCAATAAGTGGTGGGAAGGCTTTGCAGAGCCAAATCCTAGGGGGAAAAGGGTCAGTGGGGTCGTTGTGAGGGTTGATTGAGGTAGTTGGCGGCTGGTACGTGAGAGCATCAGTAAATGGAGGCAGCATGCACAGTTATGGAGGAGGAACTCCACAGGTGATGAATGAGCAGCAGAAAGGACCCAGGCCCAGGCCCAGGGGCCCAGGCTTGCAGTGAATAGCCGGGGAGCCTGGAGTGGGCTGAGGGAGGGCTGCACAGAAGCCCGTGGAAGCTGTGATGTACAGCTCTGGCACATGCTGAGAAGGTTCTCAGGCCAGTGCCAGGAGAATTAGTTAGAAGTGATACACCAGGGCAGCTTCCAGCTGGACACACCTACCCATCGGCAAAGGACCCATAGGGTCCCACAAGGGAGGCTGGCCACCCAACTCAACCCCATCGCCAGCCAGTGTGGATGGTGTCCCCAGAGCCCCCACCTAGGGGATCATGTGGAGAGCTCAGCTGTCCATCAGCCCAGGGACATCAGCTGCTTCCTCTTTGCTTGTGGGTCTGCTCAGTGGGACTCACATGGGGTCATTCCAGTCCCCTGTTGCCTCTGACTATTCCTGGCCCATAGTAATAAAAGTCATGGTAGGGGCTTCCCTAGTGGCTCAGTGGTAAACAATTTGCCTGCTAATGCAGGAGACACGGGTTTGACCCCTGATCTGGGAAGATCCCACATGCTATGAGGTAACTGAGCCCATGAACCACAACTGTTGAGCCTGTGCTCTGGAGCTTGGGAGCCACAACCGCTGAAGCCTGCACATCCTAGAGCCTGTGCCCTGCAACAAGAGAAGCTTCCATGAGAAGTCCACTCACCACAACTAGAGAGAGAGAGCAACTAGAGAAAACCACAGCAACAAAGACCCAGTGCAGCCAAACAATAGAAGTCATGGTAGAAATAACCGAAGCAGGGAATTCCCTGGTCATCCAGTAGTTAGAACTCGGCCCTTTGACTCATGAGGCCTGGGTTCCATCTCTCGTCAGGGAACTGAGATCCCTCAAGCTGCACAGCATGGCCAAAATAATATAATACTTGTTGTGAAGTTGCTCAGTCGTGTCCGACTCCTTGCAACCCCACGGACTGTAGCCTGCCAGGCTCCTCCGTCCATGGGATTTTCCAGACAAGAATACTGGAGTGGGTTGCCATTTCCTTCTCCAGAGGATCTTCCCGACCCAGGGATCAAACCTGGGTCTTCCACTTTGTAGGCAGACGCTTTTACCGTCTGAGCCACCAGGGAAGTCAAAGCAGCCTGCATTTGTTGAGCCCTTACTCTGTACCAGGCTCAGGCATTCATTCATTAAGTTCCCACGATTCCCTGGAGGGAAGGATATCATACTTCCATGTTACAGATTATGAAACTGAGGCCCAGGGAGGTAAAATATTATCCTAAGTGCCCTCCCCTCCATTATAGTCTTTTTGGGGGGACCCTTTACCTAAAAAGTAATAAAGTTGCCCAACCATCCCTCCTGTCTCTACACCAAGCTGAGAAATTGGTCTGGACAGATGACACCCTTGGATCTGAGGAGGGTAGTGAGGAAGGGACTCTGAGTCTTCCAGTCAGTAGGACGGCAGCAGTGCACTGAGAACACCCCTTCTGAGGTCAGACAGGTCAGCTTCACTGCTCTGTGGTTTTGAATTAGTTCCTTGACGTCTCTGAGTCTCAATTTCCTTATCTGAAAAAAGGAGGAAATAGAATTATAGAACTGTGAAAATCAAAACCAGGCAAAGAGCCTGCCATCCACTAGGTATTAGCAGAGTGGAAGTAGCTGACATCTTTGGACAAAGGACGCATTTGGGAGGTGACTGCCCAGCCACTGAGTCAGGTGTCAGGGAAGAGGGTAAACAGCTTCTCTGGGTTGGGCTTGTCCGTGCTCTCGCCCTGACCACTTCTGTGTCATTCCCCATGTGTTTCAGGTGGTGGCCATGTACCCCTTCATGGCCAGAAGCAGCCATGAAGTGAGTCTGCAGGCAGGCCAGCGGGTGACTGTGCTGGAGGCCCAGGACAAGAAGGGGAACCCAGAATGGAGCCTCGTGGAAGTAAACGGACAGAGGGGCTACGTGCCTTCCAGCTTCCTGGCCAGGGCCCCAAGTCCAGCTCCGTGGGGCTGGAGTTTGCCTTCTTAGGGTGCCCTCCTTTAAGTCCATGTTCCAGGAGGGTTAGAGGCTGTGACCCTGGGAAGGAAAAGAAACAAAGAGAAGGTGGGGGTGAATGGGGAGATCAGGTCAGGGTGGGGTGAAGGGCACGGAGAAGGTAGCCAAAAGAGGGAGATGAGCCTTGCGGAACGCCTGGTGTGGGTGGGCACGAAAGGCCCCAACCAGGGCAGCTCATTATGTTTGCCTGGAGAGGGCGTTCCAACCTGAGTCACAGCACCCTGGATGGCAGGTCCCAGCTGATGCGCCAGGATTTGCTTGTGGCCAGTCTTACCTGTGCTCCTGCCCCAGCCTGTCCACGGGAGTGGGTCACCTAGATGAGCATTACCTGTGTGCTATGTGGTTGCATGGAGGGCCCCTGGAAAGCCCAGAACTGCCTGGTCTGACAGCTCACTTCCTTCCTGTGATATAGAGACACCATAGCTGACCAGTCGGCTTTTATTTCTCTACAGTGGGAGCTGAATTACCTTGGGCAGTGAACACACAGGACCCCTCTCTAGCAGGGAGCGAGGGCTTGTCAGGGCAGTAGAAAGGTTCCCAGGAGTCTTTTGGCTGGGCCTGGAGTGGGTGTGAGCAAGTCACGATTCTGGAATGTATGTAGGCAAATGCAGAGGCTGCCCCAGGGGAGAGGGGTTTTTGAGGGTGTGTTAGGTGGGGTGTGTGAAGTTGTACAGTTGAGGTGTGTGTTAGGTTGGCAGCAGTTGTACACTGCTGCTGTGTTCTCTGAACTAGGGGACAAAGAGCCATGCAAATCACAGAGGAAACTGTGAAGCAGGTAACTAAAGACCTGGTGGGTGGGTAATGACTTGGTTTCCTATTTCTGGAAGAAGGAGCCAGGGGAACCCCCGGTGGTTTCAGGAGGGTGGTGAGGGCCTGGAGGCCACAGTGGAGGTGATGTCAGTTGGCTGTGGAACCTCAGACATAGGACACAACCTCAGTTTTCACATCTATTAAGACCTAACTCAGGCTTGTGATGAGAATGAGGAGATGCCAAAGTTGTGGAAGCTCCTTGTGAATCGTGAAGTGTGACATAAAAGTAAAATTGCAGAATGTGCAGGAAGTGGTCTCAGGATGGCCCCAGGCATCAACTGGCCACTCTCCATGCCCGTGGCCATGACCAACATTAATAATCAGTGTGGCATCCTTTGCTTTAAACCCAGGATCCCTCCCAGTGCTGCATTCTAAGTAACCAAACTTTTGAATTTGGTGAGATCACATTAATTGTCATCCCTTTCTAGAACCTAGAAATTGAAGCCTCTCAAAAGAGTTCCTGTTCAAGGAAGACTGACTACCAGGGCAAATTTGGATGCAGCAGCTGTTGGATCATCATTTCTAAGTTGTTGCTTTGGGCTCAGATAAGTTGCAAGACTCACAGGAGAGAGAAAAGGTGATTCAGTGTACCTTTTAAAACAAATGACAAATTTCAGAACAAATCCACATTAGATTATATGTAAAAACAGGTGACAGTTTAGACTTAAGTCCAAGAATGCCTCTGTAATATAACTGTAGTGCCTAAAATTGTTATCTCTGGTTTTTGGAGAGCCTTTAATAAGTGTATACATGTCTGTGTCAGACAGTCTATAACTTACCTCCTCTGGGCTTGTGAAAGCATGAAGGCTGCATACATAATGCAAGAGAAACTCAGTCCCCACAACCTTTCACCCAGCACAAAATTGACTCTAAGATGCTTATGACTCATTTTCCTTTCTCTTCCCTGCTCAGATTTCTGATGCAAACAAGAAGCACAGGAGAACAGGTAATAAAATAGGAAATCCAGCTGTGGTAGAACCAGTGTGGTTCTACAGTACTTTTGAGAGCCTACTGTTTGCACTGGGGCAGCTTTCAACTATGACTGAAGCAAGGTTCCCACTCAGAGATGCTGATGCAATTTGTCTGGAGTGTGGCCCAGCCTCAGGAAATCAGAGAGCTCCTCAAGTACTTCCAGTGTGTGGCCAGGGTTGGAGACCTCTGCCCTGGACACTCAGTGCTGGTCGAGATAGATCTAGGGTCAGAAATGGTCACAAGCTCTGACCTAGAATGTGCCCCATCCTAACTTTGTACTTGCTGAGATGCTTTAAACAGGCAGCTTGAGAGGAGGTTTGAAACAGGACAGCCTGTTCTTTCAGGTCCTAGAATGTATATTTATTAAGTGCCATTAAAAGGGACCTGAACAAAACTGGATGTTCTTGTAGGCATAAGGAAGAAAACCGAAATATACTTGGAACCAAATCTGTCTCACGAAAGGAAAATAAAAATGTATTCAGTAGCACATGGGTTGTGGTTTTTCATACCAGGGAATGAGATTAAAAGTCACTGAAGGGTGAGGAAATGCACAACTGAGAATATGGAGAATGGCCTGAATTTTTTCCAGAGGACTCGGTGTAATGTGCCTTTCCCCTCCAGATGCCTAGAACCATTGCACTGTGTCTTATTTATTTCAGTGCTGGGCCATCACATGTTAGACTCGCAAAGGTATTTGCCTATGACTTGAACAACACTTCCAAGAATTGAAGACTGATTCACGAGGGTGCCTCTTGCTCCCTGCAATGGAGTTTAACCTTTTGGGCTCCAACCTAGTTTTAGACATGGGGACCAGATTACAGTATCTCAATGCTCAAAAAGATGAGCAAATTCTTGGTTAATGTGCTGAGTTCTAGCTTGGTGAATAACTGATGTCAACTGCTGGGAATAAAGGTCTTAAAGATGAAATATCGCTGAAATTTGTGTGACTCTCACCATTGGAGGGCCAGTCAGTGTGACCTTTGTTCACTAGACACTTGCTGTATATAAAAAGGGCACCTCATTTATTCATGTGTTCGTTTAATGAGTGTCTACTGCATACCTTCAGTGCCTCCAGGAGTTGGCTGTTGGGGATGCAGTGAAGTCCAAGATCGGGGCCGTGCCCTCCCAAAGCCTACAGTCTGATGAAGGAGGCAGGCAAGGCAACAGTTACACACAGTGTTAGTTGTTATGGGTGATAACAGGTGCCACCAGAGCCCAGCGGGGGCGGGGCCAGCTGCTGACCTAGACTTGGCTAAGGAGGGCTTCCTGAAAGAAGTGATATCCAAGCTGACGGGAAATGGAATAGATGAAGGTGGGAGGGAGGGCACGTGCAAAGGTCCAGAGAGAAGAGCAAGCACGGCTCATCAGGGAACTGAGATGCTGTAAGGCTGAAACACATGCTGTGTGTAGGGGTGGTGGGCGCAGTGGGGGATGGCTTAGTGAGCTGTGCATGGTAAGGAGCTTTGGGGTTTATTGTGAAGGCAGTCAGGGGGCTCTAAAGGGTTTCAAGCAGAAGAGTGACACACCGGGATTGCAGTTTAGGATGCAAGTTCTGGTTCATCCCTGGATCTCCCTAAGCATCTGTCACATGCCTCAAGTTACAGATGTTCAATACACGTTGCTCAGATAACACCCAGATGGGATCGGACCACCAAAGCCTGCCTCCAAGTATCTCCCATCCAGCTATAAAGGACATATGAGCATCAAGCAATTACCTGGTACCACAGGGCAGAATGCTGTCAGCCCCAGAAGTTGTTACGGCCCAGGCTTCTAGATGTTCAGACAAGGAGGAGCTTTGGGGATGCTGAGGGGGTCAGGGAGACTTTCTGGAGGAAGTGGGGCTGGTGCTGGGTTTGTGGATAAGTAGGATTGGGGAGCTGACTGAGCCACCAGGCTTCCCTGGTACCTCAGTGGTAAAGAATCTACCTGCAATGCAGGAGACCTGGGTTTGATTCCTGGGTTGGAAAATCCCCTGGAGAATGGCATGGCTGCCCATGCCAGTGTTCTTGCCTGGAGAATGGACAGAGGATCCTGGCAGGTTACAGTCCATAGAGTCTCAAAGAGTTGGACACAACTGAGTGACTAAGCACACAGGATTGGGGAAGGGGAAAGGGAAGACTTCTCAGGCCCAGGGAAGCAGCATCGTGGTGTAAGTGTCCAGCACTTGGCCTTAAAACCCCTGAGTTCAGGGCCTACCTGGCCATAGGCAAGTAGCAAACTCATTTACTACAAGGTTCTGCATGGGAAGAAGTTTGATGAGGGTCCCCAGCCCTCCCCTTGGTCTTCTGTTTTTCTTATCAATAATTTTTGAACTTCCTTTTTCTGAGTCAGTGTGGGCACCTTTCCCATTGAGGGCAATCCAAGACATGGGCTGGAGTGTCCTAGATGTTTTTCTCATCTGTAAAGTGTGTGCAGTTCCTCTTCTCACAGGGCAAGTGAGAGGATTGAAGGAAACACTTGTGAACGGTGGTTGATCACAATGGGAGTGTCACTACTGTGTAGTGAGGGAACTTGTGAACTCTGACCACTAGGTGGCAGCAGGGCTCTATCAGCTGAGATTGGGCCTGGAAACGCCCCCGGTCAAATTGAAATACTGAGGCTGTCAGGCAGGTGGTGCAGATGGGAGGAAGGGCCAGGTGAAAGGCCCTAGGGAGTGGCAGGGACTGTGATGGACCAGCGCGAACACACTCCAGCTACAGGATCTTGCAGCTGCTCGGCTTCGGCCAGTGCTGCCACATCAGAATGAGGGCCGCATGGTGCCAGGCTTTCTGATTTTTTGAGAGAAGTCAAATACCAGGGTTTTGTTTTGTTTTTTGGTGTGAACTCTTCTGTGTGGAGATTGTGCGGGTCACAGAAGGTCCCCCCCAGTACATCTTCTGCCAGAGTGTGGGTTGGCTGCCCTGGTGGAGAATCTCCTCTGAAGAATTAGCTTCATGTCTATTTCCTGTGAGAGCCCTTCATGTGTCTCCACTTCACTCACTACTTCATCAGACATTAATTTTCCTCCTTGGATCTCTGGGGAGCACTGTTCTCTTTTATGCTATTGTTACTATTGTTGTCGTCAAACTTCTGTTAGATTGTGGGCCATATTTTCTGACCATCCATGAGGATCTCCACAGGACCTGTTTCACAAGGTTCTTTTGAGGAAGAAATGAGCCAGGGCCTGGCTCATTAGCACTCAGTAAACATACTTATTATTATGGGGATGTGAGGGGAGATGACATGACATTTGGAGGAAGGTTTGCAGGGCCTGTCTTTCTCTCAGTATAGGGGCTGGTGACAAGGCCTGGCCACTCCCTTATGTAGATGAAGCCCCTGGCTCGTGAGGGCCCTTCCCTGGTTCCAGCCCTTCCCTCAGAGGCTGCTATTACACCCCAAAGGCATTCTTGGGACTTCCCCTGGTCTGGATCCCTGGTGCTGCATCTGGGTCAGGGTGGGCAGCATTCCCATCCAGGACAATCCCAGTCACGGGCAGGAATGTCCTAGATTCTCCTGTCTCTCCCCGGTGATAGGACTTTCTGCAGTTCACTGCATCAGGACAACTCAGGCAGCGATTCAGGGATTCAGGTGATTATCAGGCATGCAGGTGCACTGAAGCAGGACTCTGCTCATAGGCTTAAGGCCCTTTGCATCCAGAAGCATCTTCTCAGGGTGTTCCCAGGAGACCCAGCAGCTTTGGGGACCAAAGCTCCTTGCTGGAGGTTCCAGTAGCAGATTCAGGAACAAAGAAAGAGGGAGATTAGATTTGTCCTCTCAGGCTCTGATTTATGCTGGGTTCAGGAGCACTAGTGAATGCCGTTCCGTTAGGGCTCAGGCAGCTCCCATGCTTCCAGGGCACCTCAGGGTGGTGGTTCTGGGTTCCCTGGCTTGGACCCATGCATCTGTCATCAGGGGTCTGGGCAGCCTTGAGGCCTATGCATAGGAAGGGAGCTCAGGGGCTGAAGGTTTGGAACAGCCTAGAGCCTCAGAAAAATTGAGGCTAGAGCAGGTGTAGGAGTTGCATCCACCCCTTCTGAGCAGCTCACATTTCCAGAGGTTAGTCATTTGCTTGCTTGCTCTCACATTTATTCCCTGACCAGCTCTGCTGTGTACTACAGAGAACTACATTTCCCAGGCTCCTCTGACCTCTGATTTTCTGGTATGTTTGGCCAATGGGAGACACTGGCAGGAAGGAGGAGAGGAGAACTCTAGATATTTCTCCCTCTCTCAGTTTCAGGCTGCATCTCTGCCTTGGCTGGTCTCCTCATAGTTCCAGCTTCCACTGGATGTTCCTTCCCTCTTGGCCTTGGGAAGGCCTGGCTGTGCTTCCAGTTTCTGTCAGGTAGCTTCAGATACCGGCACTAGTAACACTGCCGCTTCCCTGCGTTCCTCCAACCTACAGACTGGAATGTCTTTTTGCTATTGTTAATCCCTGTGGTGCTTCTAGGATCTTCTTTAACTTGTGTAACTCCCTCACCATGTCCCTCTGTTCAAAAGGCATAGAGTGGTTCTCTTTCTGACTGGACAGTGACTCTTGTGTGGCTTAGTGGCTAAGGGAACAGGGAGGTGGTGGATAGTGGAGCTGGGGCTCCAGATACCTCTGCCCCTCGGGCTGCCCAGCCTTCAGAGGGGATTGGGAGCATCACCAAGTCTGCTACACCTTCTCTGGGTCAGGGAACGTTTGGGCCCTCTCCACCCAGAGCTCTTGAAAGAGTGTTCAGCTGTAGACAGCAGCTGAGTGGGTCAGGCTCAGGGTCAGTGGTTGTGAGAATCTGCAGATCAACCCTTGTTTGGGGCAGCTGAAGCTGTTCCTACAGGGTCCAGAGAAGCAAACCCAGAGGAGACCCATGGGTCACTGTGTGAGAGCAGAGCCAGGCTGCATGCAGGAGGAGGGGGTCACCTCCTTCTAGCCATAGGGCCTTGAGTCTGGCCCAGGCTCAGGAGGGGCAGTGAGATAGGAACTGGAGGTGGGGCTTCTGGCCAGGGAAGAGCCTGCTTGTCTTGATTCCGGGGTCTCAGTGATTCTGGGCACATCAGCAGAGTCTCTGGCCTGAGAAAAGGCCAGTACAGTAATAGCAATCACCGCAGCTTCTGTTCATGTCTCAGAGGGCTGTTTGAGGGTGATGTGAGGGAATCCACTTTACATGATTAATCCAGTGCTGGCACATTGGAAGCTCTCAAGATCTGCAAGCTAAAGAAAAATAAAAACCAAAAAATAACCCCTACAAATCTCAACAGCAACCACCCTATGTGGACCTTATTCTGTAGGCATTTCATGGAATAGGCTGGTGCCTAGTTTGCAGTGAAACCCAGGCCTCTCCCCTGGAGCGTGTCTGGGGCTGGCAACACAGTCCCAGCTGCCAGGGCCAGGAAGTGGGTCAAGTCGGGTGACAAGTTGTGAGGTTGGGAGATCACTGTGATTCCAGGACACACACCCCAGAGATATGAGGACAGATAGTAGGTGTCCAGAACTGCAATGGTGCACTTAAGGACAAATATCACCTCATGTTCAGCCAGGAAAGATATCAAGGCCAGGTCAGAGAGTGGGTACCAGTCTTTGGGTTGAAGTTCAAGTACTAGGCCCTGGGGACTTAGCGATCAGGTCCACTAAAATCAGGAACTGGCAGGAGGCAGGATTCAGCACTGGGCACAAGGAACTTCATTTGGAGCCCTAGGGGCCAGAGCTGCTGGAAACTCTCACGTCTGAGGACAGGATTGAACCTAAGGAACAAGATGGGTTGCCTGTGGGCGAGGGGCTGGGATGGAGAGGGTATGGGACGAAGAGGCCCTGGGGGTCAGGAGCCCAGACTTCACATTGAAAAATGTCCAAATTCAAATCCCGACTCCACACCCACCAGCTGTATGACCTCATTGAACAAGTTACTTCATTTCCCTAAAACCTCACTTTCCTCTTTGTGGGTAAACCAGGAAATAGTCCTACCTCAAAGGGCTGTTGGAATGTCGAGATGGGATCTTTCATGGAGGCGTTAGCACTGTTTCATGGAGGCATTGGAGAAGGAAATGGCAACCTACTCCAGTGTCCTTGCCTGGAGAATCCCAGGGACAGGGGAGCCTGGTGGGCTGCCGTCTATGGGGCCGCACAGAGTCAGACACGACTAAAGTGACTTAGCAGCAGCATGGAGGCATTAGCCCTGTGTCTGTGACATAGGAACACTGCTTGAATGATCCTCAGAGACACAGCCAGTTTTGCTGACTCCCACCCCCTCCAAAGGATTCTTCCCAAGGTTTGCCCACTATGACCCCAACCCGAGTCTTCTCTGGGCTAATGCTCTGAGTACATTCAACCTTTGCTCTAACATCTGTGTTCCTGACCCTTCACCACCTCAGGCTCTTAAAAAATACCCCTTCACTGCGTGAGCTCTTTCCAAACAGAAAGCAAGTGGATGTCTTAAGAGGCCAAAGGTTGTCCCCCTGGGAACATAATGTGACCACGTCCTCGGATACTCCGTGGTGATTAGAGCGCGCCATCCTGGATTACTCCACCCTGTCAGGAAGCGTCCTCAGAGCCCAGGCAGAGCAGTGGAGATAGCCTTGCTGATACAGCTTTGTGAATATACTTTCTCCTGACTTTTGTTCCCTGCCACATTTCTAAATATTTTTTTCTCAAATTCTTTTTCACCCTTCTCCCACCCCTCTGATAAAAGGCAGAGCAGCAAACATAAACACACACAATGACATGTACGCAACTGGAAGAACCTTAGCATCTATCTTCTTCCCCTCTACACTCCCCCGCCCCCCAGCGCCCCCTCCCGAGCCAGAGACTCCAAGGCAGGGCACTTCCCTTAGGAGTCCTGTGTCCCCATCCCCACCGGAAAAAGCGCAAAGTGAAATCGCTCAGCCATGTCCGTCTCTGCGACCCCATGGGACTGTAGCCTGCCAGGCTCCTCTGTCCGTGGGATTTTCCACCAAAAGCACTCGGTCCAGATTTACTTTTCACAGTTTTGTGAAAAGGCACTTTTCGCATGTGCCTTTTGTCTTTCTTCGTGTATTACAATATGCACATGATATATTATGTTTAATAAAATTGACTATGGAATTTGAATTGTATCTCTTTCTCTCCTAAGAGCCTGTCACACTTCCCTAGGCGCCTATAAGGGAAAGTGCCAACAAATACCTAATCTGCCACCGTGAGCCCAGAAACACTCTTCCTGCAGTCTTCTCTCAGTTGTTCATGCCAAAAACCCAGGATTCATCCCACTTCCTCTCTTCCTCTCAGCCCTCTATATTCAGTCCTTCAACAAGGCCTGTCAACTTTACTTCCAGAACCTTCCCAGCCAGTCCACTTTTCCCCTCTCCACCTCCTCCACGCCTCCTGTCTTGCCTGAGCTCCTGAAGGAGTCCCCTGACACTCTCTCAATCCCCACCCCTGTGTTTCCCCCTCACCCACTCTCCATAGAACAAAGTGATCCTTCGGAAAACTAAATTAGAGAATGTCACACCTGTGCTTAAATCTGAACAAGACCCAAACTCCTTACTCAGACCTAACCGGCCCTGCATAACGGACCCTGCCTCCCTCCCACAGCATCACGTACCACCCTCCACCTTGATCACTGTAATTCGGCCAACACTTGCTTGCTTCCTTCTATTCCTCAATTACTCTAAGCTCCTTCCTGACTCAGGGACTGCACTGGCCTTTCCCTTCCCTGGGACACTCTTGTCCCAGATCTGCCCTTGGCTGGCTTCTTGCCACACAGGTCAGCTCCTCAGCAATGCCTTCACTGACCACTCCATCTGGGTAGTCTCCAACCCTCTGCACCCTGACCCCAATAATCATTATTCATCACCCTGTCTTCCTGTCATAATAGACCATGCCCCTCCCTCTTATTTTCTTGTTTATCTGTTTGTTGTTTGCTTTCGTCATTAGAAAGTAAGCTCCCCAAAGATAAGGATTTTATCCATCTTGCATGTATGCATGCTCAGTTGCTCAGTCATGTCTGACTGTCTATGAACAGTGGCCCGCCAGGCTCCTCTTTCCCTGGGATTGTTCAGACAAGAATGATGGAGTGGGTTGCCATTTCCTTCTCCAGGGGATCTTCTTGACCCAGGGACTGAACCCTCGTCTCCTATGTTTCTTGCATTGGTAGCAGATTCTTTACCTCTGAGGTACCTGGGAGGCCCTTTTATCCATCTTGCTGCTGCTGCTAAGTCGCTTCAGTCGTGTCCGACTCTGCGCGACCCCGTAGACGGCAGCCCATCAGGCTCCCCGTCCCTGGGATTCTCCAGGCAAGAACACTGGAGTGGGTTGCCATTTCCTTCTCCAATGCATGAAAGTGAAAAGTGAAAGGGAAGTCGCTCAGTCGTGTCCGACTCTTTGCGACCCCATGGACTGCAGCCTACCAGGCTCCTCCGTCTGTGGGATTTTCCAGGAAAGAGTACTGGAGTGGGGTGCCATCGCCTTATCCATCTTATTCAGTCCTAAATCCAAATAGTCTTTGGTATGTCCCAAATGGAGCATGCTTGTACTAAAAAAATTATTCATAGTTTATCTGAAATTCGGATTTAACTAGGTGCCCTGAATTTAACTGGCAACCCTGCTTGATACTCATGGTCCCATATCTTGGGAATATGGTCCCAATAGAATGAAACCAGTATGTGAAGAGAAGAGAGAAAATGAGACAGGAGAGAGGGTGGGGGAGAGGGAGACAGACAGACAAGGACAGAACAGGACAGCAGTAGAGAATGAGTGAGCAAGAGAGAGACAAAAGAGTCACAGGTAGACCAGTAGACACCCTCTGATGGGGTTCACGTCTCTCAGTGACCCACCCAGAGTCAGTGCCACCCCGTCCTTTCTGTCGCTTGTTTGTTCACAGGTACCCATAAATCCCCCTTTCACTTCAAAATAGTAGCCAACATTCTCGAGCACTTGTGTGCGCCAGGCACTGGGCCAAGCTCTCTGGAGGCACTGTCTCTTTTAGGCTGTCACCTCACAGTTCTATGAGGGTGTTACTGTCGCTTGCTCTACAGAGGAACAGAGAAGTTAAATAACGTGCTCATGCTCACGCAGACTCTTGGCTTCAAACCCAGGCAGTGCTTGACCGCTATGTGGAGCAGCCCTCACTCATAATCAAGGGGGTCCTGAGTGGCTCACTGGACTGCTGACCCTCAAGGGACAGGTTGGCAGCATGTGTGGATTCAGGAGCCAAACTAGACAGGCTCAAATCCAGCTTTCCTCACCCATGGTGTGACTTTGGGAAAAGTTCCCCAGTTACCCTGAGCTCAGTTTCCTCTTCTGTAAAATGGTGTTGACAATAATAGTAGCTACAGCATAGGGTTGATATGGGGACTTAATTAATTAATGTCTCTATATACACACATAAGAAGTCATTAGATCAGATAAGCATTTAATAAATATTTACAGACATCTTTATTATTTTCAGCTCATCTCTGATGCCCAGCACAGGATCTGGTACAAAGGAAGTCCTCATGGTTCCTGTGTGAGTGATGACAAGAATGGAGAATATTAATGAGAACCCTAATGACTGTTTAGTCAGCACCTACTATGTACTAAGCATTGTGCTAAGCAACTTACACACATCTTCTCAGGCCATCCCCACAACAGCCTACTAAGTTGATATTGTCATCCCCATTTTACAGACAAGGAAACTGAGGCTATAAGAAAAGCCACAGAGAGAGGTCCAGAGCTAGGATCTCAACCCTGGTTTATAAAGAAAGAACATTGGATCTGTGATTGCTTTGAAGAAGACAGAAAGCAGACAGGCTTGCATTGAGATGTCTTCGTGTGGACTGACTTTTGAGTTCTTCCCATTCTCTTCATAAACTCCTTCATGTCCCTTACAGATACCCTGTGTACCTGCTTTTCATGCACTGCTATCTCATTAGATGGATATGGAGTCGCATTTTATGAAGGAGGCACAGGTACTTGCTGAAGGTCACAGGCATTATGAATAGGTTCTGAACTTAGCTTTATCTAACTGCCAGTGGAGTCTTTGTCCCCTGTACTCAACCTCTGATCTCCAGAGGAGATCGCCCCCTCCAGAGCATGATGTCCCTCAGACCTCCCAAAGACACCCACTTCTGACAATCCCCACTGCTAGCAAACCCCCAGGCTGGGGCCTCCTTCACAAAGCCACCACCAGAGTCAGCTTCATGGTCTGGCCCCTGCTCATTCCTTCTCCTTGAAATCTGTGCTCTGGCTGAGCTCAATCTACATTGCTCTCTCTGGTCCACTTCGCACTCACTCCTTCACCTGGGTGGTGCACCCTTTCCCATTCCCCTCTCCTCCTACCGAATCCTCTTTCAAATCTCAGTGGCATGTCAATTCTTCCAGGAAGCTTTCCTTTTGTTGGTTCAGGTGCTCTTTCTTTGTATGCTTCTATTGGGTCCTTATCCCTCTCTATTGAAATTGCCTTTTTACCTGAGGGCCTCTCCTTTGCTCCAAGAGGGCAGGGCTATGTCTGCCTATTCACACTGCATCCCCAGAGCTTGGCCTGGGGTCAGGTACCTGGTTGGTGCTCAGTGAAATCTGGGTAATGAATGAAGGCTCCCTTCTTTGTTTCTTTGTACTGAGTACTGGCTTCAGTTTGCTGGCACACAGTAGGCTCTCAATGAAAATCTGTTGAATAGATAATGGAAGACTGCAAGAATAAACAAACAACATGGTTCAACATCCCCTGCCTCACATCTCACACACACACACACACACACACACACTGGATTTGTTCACCCCTCTGCCTTGGTCTCTTGCAGAACAAAAGGGATTCCAGCTCCTTGTTTGAATGCTGTGGGGTTTTGAGGAGGAAAAAAAATACTGCTCCTTCAACAAGAAGAGTTTCAGGCGATAAAGGCCTTTCTTGCTGGCAAAGGGAGGAGGGACCTCAGCCCAGTTTCAGGATGGCCTCAGTTGGCCCCAGACTGACTAATAAAGTGTGAAATTGACTTCATCCCCCACCATGCCTCCCCAGCAAGTGTGTCCCGCAGCGTCTCCTCCTGCCACCACGGACACAGTGCTGCCGCCATCCCCTCTGTCACTGGCAGACAGGCAGGTCATCAACGCCCACGCAGCCCCAGGGCCCAGCGCTCTGCAGAGCCCTGGAAGCCATTTGGCCTCGGGCCAGGATGGGCTTTCAAAGCTAGAAGCATCCGATGTGGCATGTCTGATGCACCTCCTAAGTCAGCCGCTGGCACCTCCTGGCCCTATTTACTCCTCTGGCACTGACTGCCGAGGCGCGGGTGGGGCTGGAAGCGGGACAGCGTTACGTTAGCCCTTTGAGATCTCACCCCACCCCATCCAGTCCACTGCACCCAAATGCAGGACTGGAGGGTAAGAGCGAAAGGGACCTCAGCAAACAGTGAAAGCAGGGAGCTTTTAGGGGGCTTTAGGGGCTGCTTGGGGAATGATAGAAGCCCACTTTTCCACCCCAAAGGACCACTTTGGGGTCTATTTTGTTTATATGCTTCTGTTTAAGATTTTCTAGGAAGAGAGGGATTCCGTGGCTCTGTTGTTCAGCCGCTCAGTCGTGTCTGACTCTTTCCGACCCCACAGACTGCAGCACGCCAGGCTTTCCAGTCCTTCACCATTTCCAGGAGTTTGCTCAAACTCATGTCCATTGAGTCAGTGATGCCATCCAACCATCTCGTCCTCTGTCGTCCCCTTCTCCTCCTGCCTTCATGCCTTCCATGGCTCTAGTGAGTCCTAAAACCAGTGATCTGTTCAACAGTCATTCCCAAACCTGCCTCAGAAGTGCGTCAGAATCAACCAGACGACTTGGTGAAAAAGATTGTGAGATCTGTAGCGTGTTCATCTGCTCAACACTCATTTCCTATTCTTCTGAAAAGAGCCCCTATTTTATTTTTTATTTTTCATTTATTTATTTATTTATTTATTTTTTTAATTTTATTTTTAAAAAAAAAATCACATGCTCCCCATCCTGAACCCTCCTCCCTCCCAACCTCCCCATACCATCCCCCTGGGCCTTCCCAGCGCACCAGCCCCAAGCATCCAGCATCGTGCACTGAACCTGGACTGGCATCTCGTTTCATACATGACATTTCACATGTTTCAATGACATTCTCCCAAATCTTCCCACCCTCTCCCACAGAGTCCATAAGACTGTTCTATACATCAGTGTCTCTTTTGCTGTCTCGTACACAGGGTTATCGTTACCATCTTTCTAAATTCCATATACATGCGTTAGTATACTGTATTTATGTTTTTCCTTCTGGCTTACTTCACTCTGTATAATAGTCTCCAGTTTCATCCACCTCATTAGAACTGATTCAAATGTATTCTTTTTAATGGCTGAGTAATACTCCATTGTGTATATGTACCACAGCTTTCTTATCCATTCATCTGCTGATGGACATCTAGGTTGCTTCCATGTCCTGGCTATTATAAACAGTACTGCGATGAACATTGGGGTACACGTGTCTCTTTCCCTTCTGGTTTCCTCAGTGTGTATGCCCAGCAGTGGGATTGCTGGATCATAAGGCAGTTCTATTTCCAGTTTTTTAAGGAATCTCCACACTGTTCTCCATAGTGGCTGTACTAATTTGCATTCCCACCAACAGTGTAAGAGGGTTCCCTTTTCTCCACACCCTCTCCAGCATTTATTATTTGTAGACTTTTGGATCGCAGCCATTCTGACTGGTGTGAAATGGTACCTCATAGTGGTTTTGATTTGCATTTCTCTGATAAAGAGTGATGTTGAACATCTTTTCAAGTGTTTGTTAGCCATCTGTATGTCTTCTTTGGAGAAATGTCTATTTAGATCTTTGGCCCATTTTTTGATTGGGTCATTTATTTTTCTGGAGTTGAGCTGTAGGAGTTGCTTGTATATTTTTGAGATTAGTTGTTTGTCGGTTGCTTCATTTGCTATTATTTTCTCCCATTCTGAAGGCTGTCTTTTCACCTTGCTAATAGTTTCCTTTGATGTGCAGAAGCTTTTAAGTTTAATTAGGTCCCATTTGTTTATTTTTGCTTTTATTTCCAATATTCTGGGAGGTGGGTCATAGAGGATCCTGCTGTGATGTATGTCAGAGAGTGTTTTGCCTATGTTCTCCTCTAGGAGTTTTATAGTTTCTGGTCTTATGTTGAGATCTTTAATCCATTTTGAGTTTATTTTTGTATATGGTGTTAGAAAGTGTTCTAGTTTCATTCTTTTACAAGTGGTTGACCAGATTTCCCAGCACCACTTGTTAAAGAGATTGTCTTTAATCCACTGTATATTCTTACCTCCTTTGTCAAAGATAAGGTGTCCATATGTGCGTGGATTTATCTCTGGAGAGCCCCTATTTTAGAGAGCTATTGTTGCCTCACATAGACCCACGGAGTTTGGGTGGTCTCCAGGGGTGAGCATGTTACCCAGGCTGGGCCAGTCACAGAGTAATCTGCCTAGGCGTCTAAACTAGGCTGGAGTGCGCAGCCCCAGGATTTTGGCAGAGCTGTAGGGGAAAAGATACTCTCTTTTTCAGAGGCTGGTAGCTGTCAGACTGGAACTGCTGGCTAACAATGAAATCAACACAGAGGTAAATTGTGACAAAGAATGACAAGAGAGAGAGAGTGAGCTCATAACATGTTATGAGCACCTAGATCCAGCCATGTCTGAAGTTTACTCCTCTGGGCTATTCAAATGCATGAGCCAATAAATTACTATTTTCTTTTTTTGTTTTCTTTCTCCTTTTTTTTTTTTTTTTTTTTTGGCTTTTGCTTCAGTCACTTTGAGTTGGATTTTTGCAATTTGTGACTGAAAGAGTCCAGACTAATACACAGACAGACCCCACCTCGGATCTATTGACTCTTGATTCCCATTGATGGAATCCAGGAATCTGGATTCTTCAAGAAGCTTCTGAGGGGGTTCTGATAAAGGGTCACTACTTTATCAATCATTGTGTGGACATCATTGAGATCCTTGTCCAATGATGTACAGACAAAAGTGATCCTTCCATATGTGGCCATTATATGTCAGAACTCTGTACATGGTCTTGACCCTCACAACAGCTTGATGAAGTACAGGTTATTCTTCCTATTTTACAGATGAGAACACTGAGGCCTAGTGAGGTGGTGAATGAATGTATTCAAGGGCATACAGCTAGTAGGCGACAAATCTAGGCGTACGAGTCTCTGAAGTACATCCTTTTTCTACTACTCTACGTGTTCCAGAGGGGCTGTGCAACATGCTTAGAGCCTCCACACCCAGTGTTGGAAATGTCCTCTCTCTTCAGAAGCTCTTTCAATAATCAGAGCCTATCTGAGTCACTTAGTGTCCTGTGGCCACAGTAAGAGAGGACTCCAATGTGATGGGCCTGAGCAACAAGGATAATTTATTGTACTACACTCTAAGAAGCCCAAAGTAGGATGATTCCAGGATTGATTAATTTGGGGGCTCAGTGTAATAAGCAAAGGTTCAGGTTCTTTCAATTTTTCTTGTCTGTCTTCTTCAGGAGTGACAAGGCCTTCCGTCTGACTCTCTTCTTGGCTACAAGATAGCTGCTGCACTTCCAAACATGACAATGTCCAGCACAGGGAGATGGTCTGAGTCTTCCTATGTGTTTCTTTTTGTCTGTAAAGAAAATGGTTCTGAAAAGCCACTGGTCATTGGTCAGAATTACATCACACATTCAGACTTAGTTCAGTTGTTGGCAAGAAGGGTGGGGCATTGTGATAAGCTTGGACCAATCTGATGCACCGTGAGTCTGGGCTGAGTGGACACCTGAACAGTAGAGGGCTCTTCGAGAAGGATGGAAGGGGAGGAAGTGTGTTGGGTAGTGTCTGCTCCACGATTCCTCCCCAATTCCCTGGATTTTCCTCCCTGATTCTGGGCCCAGGCTCCAGAGGCATCCTTCTTTTCATTAGTCATGATCTTTGCAGGAAGGTCGACTTTCAGATTTCAAAATCCTCCCCATGGCTTCCTCATCCTCCCCTCCATTCCCCTCCCAGAGCTAGCAAGGTGTCCTAAAGAAACACAGGACTTACCCGCCAACATCCAGAGATGCCCCTCCTGGCTTTACTTCCCTTGCTCTCTGTCAGACTAATGCTAGCTCACTAGGTTGCCAGAAGGAGTGGTACAGCATGTGTGGTTGTGGGCCTGTGCCACTGCATGCCCATCACCCATTTCCCCTCCTCTGAAGCACAGAATGCACACTGTCTTTAAGGATCACCCTTTCCCACTCTCAGATCATGTGTGTAAGCAGCACTGACTCTCACTGTACCCCTAACTCTTTTTTTTTTTTTTTTGCTTAGAGGCATGTGGGAACTTTGCTCCCTGACCAGGGATTGAACCTGTAATCCTTGTATTGGAAAAGTGAAAGTGAAGTCACTCAGTTATGTCTGACTCTTTGCAACCCCATGGACTGTAGTCTACAAGGCTTCTCAGTCCATGGACTTCCCCAGGCAAGAGTACTGGAGTGGGTTGCCATTTTCTTCTCCAGGGGATCTTCCTGACCCAGGGATCGAACCCAGGTCTCCCGCATTGCAGGCAGACGCTTTACTGTCTGAGGGAAGTCCACTCCCAACTGTTAATGGGGTCTCTTCCCTTGCACCCTGGGGCATGTGACTTGAGCCTGTTCAATCACTGTTCAGTGCCTTTTGCCACAGGACTTGATTTGGAATGGACAATAACCCCAGTCTGTTTTCTGAGAGCCACTTCCTGAGCCTTGAGCTTAAACTCTTGGGGAAGTGAAATTCTATTTATACTAGGGTTGTTGAGTTCCAGATTTGAGCCTAGAGCTTTCAGTAACCATTTTACGACTTCCTAAAGGAAAGTTGGTATGCAAATGAAGCTCACACTAAGCCGAGAGAATGAGATAGAGAGATCCTAAGGTGCTGGATCCAACTGGGCCTGATGCCAGACAGCTCTGTACATCTTGGTGACATGAGCCAATGAGTCTTCCTTTCTTGGTCAACCCAGTCTGAGTTGGCGTTCTGCCCCTCGCAACCAAAAAGCAACTAATATAGCATGTGCTTTTGAAAAAGCTGAACTGTGCTCTCCTTTGGCTGAGTCATGCAAGTATAGAGGGGAGTAATGGGAGATAAGGCTAGGAAATCAGGCTATAGACACATGGCAGAGGTCACTGAAGACTTTGAGATGGGCCACTCACTCTCTGAGACCACTGGGGAACACAGGACTTCCTGAGGCCAGGTGATTCCAAGAGTTCCCAAACAAGCTAAACTTTGACCAACGCCCTGCCCCGACCCAAGCCCAGGGATCAGGTTAATGTCTTTGTAGCTACTGATAAAGTAGAATTCTTGATCTGCAATGGGATTCATCCTCCAGGCCCGCCTTTCACAGGAAAGAGTGGGTGAGTTCCGCATAACTGAGAATGTTTGGAAGCTGGGAGCTACTGGCATTTACCAACTGCTCCTATGTACCAGGAATGACGAGGGTGGGGAGGAACCCAGTGCAACTGACAAGAAGGTGGGGGATGCCAACAAATGTAGACGGCTTTTTAATTAATTTATTTATTTTTGGCTGTGCTGAGTCTTCTCCCATTGCTGCACACAGGGTTCCTCTAGTGGTGAGTGGGGGCTACTCTTTGTTGTGGTGCATGGTCTTTGCATTGCGACGGCTTCTCTTGTTGTGGAGCACTGGAGCACTGGAACTAGGCACACGGGCTTTAGTAGTGGCGGCACTCGGGCTCAGTAGTTGTGGCTCAAGGGCCCTAGAGCATGAGCTCAGTATTTGTGCTGCACAGCCTTAGTTGCCTTGCAACATGTGGAATCTTCCCAGACCAGGGATCGAACCTGTGTCCCCTGCTTTGGCAGGTGGATTCCCATCTATTCTAATCTCTCTTAAATTGCCTAGGGTAGGAAATGGGCTGCCCATAGTAGGTAGAAAGACATAACTGCCCTCTTTCTACCATACCTACTTCTATTAATGTGGCCTGACAGTGTACTCACTTTGGTGTAGCACATTTTGCTTTGTATTAAAATGGATATTATATGTGCTGCTACCAGGTCATGTCTCCTCAGTCACCTCAAGTCTTCCAAACCCTCTCCCACCTTGGCAGAACTGCCTCCACCCTTCAATTTCTTTTTAAGACTACATGAATCAAAAGTCTTCTGCTCTTGAAGAGGTGAGGTGATCAAGGAGGAGATAAGAAACCAGCTCTCTTTCTTTTTAATATTCAATAGCAGCAAAACCACCCCCCCCACAAAAAAAATGACAAAACAGACATTAGTATCTCTGTAATCAGCCACACATAGGCTTTGCCTTCCAAATTGTTATCTGTATAGTCCATACATTTGTTCCTGACAGGGTCTCTAGGAGTCCAATGCCACCCTCCCCCAGTTACTCCCAACCATACCCTCCATGCATTCCACTGTCTTACCTCTTTATTGAGGTTTCTGACCAAAAAAAAAAACTGTTGCCCAGGACGGTATCAAGGATAAAGCCACCATTGCTTCTGAGTTTCCTTCCAACCAAATACACAACACAAAATCATTGCTTAATTCCTCATATACATGATGTTGTTTGTTTGCTTACATATTACTGCATGTAGACATTGGTCCTGGTGCTTTACAAATACTAACTCATTTCATCCTGAAAACAACCTCTAATCACAATTGTTAGTTGCATTTTACAGAAGAAAAAATTCTGGCACATATGAATTAAGTGACCTTCCCAGAGTTACGAAATTAGGAAGTGACAGAACAGAGATTTGAACCCAGGTGGTTTATACTCTTAAACCTGTGCCAAGGGTATGCATACTTCTTCTGTAAAGGGCCAGATAGTACTTTAGGTATTGAGTATCACATACAGTCCCTGTTCCAATGACTCAGTTCTATTGTCCTAGACAACACATTAATAAATGAGCGTGACTGTGTGCCAATAAAACTTTCTTTAGAGACACTGAAATTTGAATTTCATATCATGTTCAAAGTCAGGAAATATTACTTTTTCTTTTGTCCCCTCCCTACCCCACCACCAGTCATTTAGAAACAATGGCAACCCACTCCAGTATTCTTGCCTGGATAATCCCATGGACAAAGGAGCCTGGAGGGCTATAGTTCATGGGGTCTCAAAGAGTAGGACACTGCTGAAATGACTGAGCACACACAAACACAAATTCTTAGCTTGCAGGGTCACACAAAAATAGAGAGTGAGCCAGATTTGGTAGGCAGCCCATGATTGGCTGACTCCTGCTCTATGCTATACTCTTGTTCAACCCGGTCCTTACACCTTACCTCTTTTCCTCTTCATTTCCCAGACAAAGAAACCGAATTCTTAGAGGTTAATGATGACTTGCCCAAGGTTACATACTGAATAGGTGGGGGGAGTCAGGATTTGCACCCAGGTTTGTCTTCATCCCAGAGGCTCTAGAGGCAGAAAGCAGGTGAAGGCCACTGGGTGGGCAAGAGGCAGGGCTGAGCTGGTGGCATCAGTGCTGCCTACCTTGGCCAGAAGCTGTCAGTCTCCAAGTGCTGGCAAATTCCCCTCCCCTTCCTGTCTCTTCACCCCAATCCTCAGGAGCCGAGTACAGCAGCCTGGAGTTCCTCGGCCCTGATCTGACACTGAGGTCCTGTTTAACTAGGACTTGCAAGAGACTGAAAAGCTCTGTCTTTCAAGTCTGGAGCCAGAAAAGCCCAGAGACTGTTTTGACTTGGCCTGATCTTGCCTACTGCAACCATTAGGGCAGGGCAGACCTGATTTAAGGGGACTATCGCTCATGATAACACTTCGGCTCTGGCCGGGGTAAGACTGGGAAAAGGTCCGGAAGGAGTAGGGGAAGGGGAGAGAGAGAGACACAGAGGAACACCCAGAGAGAAATATGAATCGGAGGGACATTCAAATACATGTACACCAACACACAGAAATATCCCTTAACAGCTGTTTTTCTGAACCAAAATCCTATTTCCTGTTTCCTTAGCTCTGCAGACACAGAAAAGCCAGTACTGCAGCAGAAAATCTCCCCGTATTACTTGTTGTTAATAATTATTTGTTTTGTCTTTTCTAGGTTTCTGCAATGTTAACTTCTTTCAAACCAATGAACAGCCCCTAAAGTGGACAATGTGGAAGGATGTGGAGTTCAGAAAGCTCCAGCAACTTGCTCAAGATCACACAGCAAGTTAATGGACGAGCTAGAGACGAGGATCAAGACTCCAAACTTCCAGTGCAATGTGAGTCTCCAACAAACTACCCACAGAAATTAAGGGGACGTTGAATGTCAGGGATTCAGTACCTTCACTTCCCTTCAGTAAGCCCCTTAAGTCCCTCTTTGACAAGGAAATGACAGCAACATAGGTTTCCCAGGTGGCACTAGTGGTAAAGAACCTGCCTGCCAATGCAGGAGACGTACAAGATGCAGGCTTGATTTCTGGGTTGGGAAGATCCCCTAGAGAAGGAAATGGCAACCCACTCCAGCATTCTTGCCTGGAGAATCCCATAGATAGAGGAGCCTGGCGGGCTATAGTCCATGGGGTTGCCAAGAGTTGGACATGACTGAAGCAAGTTAGCACGTACGTCTAAATTTGAGCAAGACAGTGGACAAGCAGATGCATGCTATTCCCATGGTTATGTATGATGGAAAACTGTGAGACAGATTCAAGGAGAGCTGGATAGATTGTAGCCAGTAGGAGATCAGTACCAGAAGGATCTTGGTGAATTGGGTTTTGTGTAGAAGGATGCTATGTCATGTGATTTTTACTACTGAAATTGAATGACTTGAGTTCCCATCTCATCTCTTCTGAGAATGACTCTCTCCCCAACATGGGGTCCTCCCTTCCAGGATAACTCTCAGAGCAGTTGCTGCTGCTGCTAAGTCACTTCAGTCATGTCCGACTCTATGCGACCCCATAGATGGCAGCCCACCAGGCTCCCCCGTCCCTGGGATTCTCCAGGCAAGAACACTGGAGCGGCTTGCCATTTCCTTCTCCAACGCATGAAAGTGAAAAGTGAAAGTGAAGTTGCTCAGTCGTGTCCGACCCTCAGCGACCCCATGGACTGTAGCCCACCAGGCTCCTCCGTCCATGGGATTTTCCAGGCAAGAGTACTGGAGTGGGGTGCTATTGCCTTCTCAGAGCAGTTACTTAGTCCAAAGGGGCAGTTCTCGTTGTCATCTCCTGAAGGAGAAAAACCTGGAAGCCTGACAGGTGTGTATCCTGCAGTTGCTGAATTCTGCCACATGGGGACACTGTTAAAAATGGGCAGCTGGGTTGCCCTCAGTCAGTGCTCCTCTAACACATCTCCAGAGCCTGGGGACACACAGTCAACAATACCCAGCACCAGGTACAGCCCCTGCCCTCTAAGGAAACCACTTCATTGATGGAGGCAAATTCCATCTCACTGGTCCTGCAGGTGCTTCCCAGGGGGATTTGGGAAAAGGAAGAAACTTTTCTTGCACACACCCTATGACACATAGCCTGGACACCCAATGTTATGGCTCTTTATTTCCACTTACACTCAAAAATGGTTGCTTTATTTCCTAGGTGTGTCAACAGTGTGCTGGGGTAGTGGGTTGAGACTGATATGCAGCATCAGTGATAAACTGGCCCTAGAAGCAGCAGCCCTGAAGCTCTTCCCCTCTCTAGCTCTCTAGAAGGTAACTCTTGGTTTGAGGCTGTACCCCACCCATCCCCCTCCTCAGGGCACCCTAGTTTCATTAAGGAAAATTGTCCCTCCCTGACTATTTTGAGGGAGCAGTACTTCTTGAATCCTTCCTTCCACGGCTGGCCTCCTCCAGTTGAAGTCAAAGAGATCAGGTCCCTCTTCTTTTTACCTGGATGAACTAGCGGGGAACATGTGGTCTCAAATGCTCTTTCCTCAAGACTTTCACTCTGGCAAGGACAGAGGAATGGTTTCTGGTCATTCTCTTTGTGGCAATAGCCATGGTGGATCACGGATAGCATCCTGACCTATGTCCCTATCAAGTGAATGACGGTTTTCCTACTTTCTTCTTCTTGACCCTCAGAGTTTCCTTAACTCCTGCTGACCCAAGTCTGCTCTTCTAGTCTTTTATCAATTATGTAAGCTCCCATTGGTCTTCCAAAAGAATCCCCTCCTCTCTCATTTCTGGTGCTTGCACGAAGAACCCTGTCTGATACAACCCCCAAGACTGGAAGAAATCTCCTCCTCTTTCACTTCTAAGACTCACCCCAATTCATTCCTGATTGAAGGTAGTTTGGGTCTCTCAGGGCCAGTCTCCACCTTACCTGATGTAAATCTTTATAGATAAAGCAAACAAACACAAAGGAACACGCTCCTCAAATGTTGTCAATGTTGGCACAAGTGGTGAGATTACTGGGGGTTTTATTTTCCTCTTTTTGCTCATATTTGTCCCCTGAAAAAAAATTTCCCTATTTCCATAAACTCCATTTTATTAAGAACAATAGAATTTACCTCTGTGTTTGTTCAACTGCAATTAGAGAAACTGAGACACAGAAACACTGTTTCTCATGCTGAAGGAGGGAGCCTCCGTCCCTCCGTGGGTGTCCTTGAGAAGGAGACTTGTCAGTGTTTTGGCATCGCACTGGTGGCTGTTATCACCCACTGGTTTGGGTGGATTTATTGACAGAGCCAAGATCTGATATCCTTTCGGCTTTGTTGTATGCATGACTCAGGACACGACCTCGCCCCTCCTTGTGGCCCAGGTCTCCCCACAGAAACAAGGAGGAGAATGGCACTAAATGACCTCTAGGAGTTCTGCGGCTCCGTTCTGGGGGCTTTTGGAAGATCATTGCCTAATGGGAGCAGCAACCAGGATAGAACCTGGAGTCCCACCCAGTCTCTGGGTGGGAAGGCACTTTAGATATTCCATGTAGGCAGCACTCTTTCTTTTATTTGCTAAGTGGCATGGCTTTCGGGATCTTAGTTCCCCAACCAGGAATCAAAACTAGGCCCTTGGCAGTGAAAGCACAGAGTCCTAACCACTGGACCACCAGGTAATTCCCAGCACTTCTTGAACTGCACATGACAAAACCTACCTCAAACTGGCCTAAGCTAAAAAGAGAATTTATTTGTTGAAATGTAGATTTACAATGTTATATTCATTTCAGATACACAACATAGTGATTTGATATTTTTATATATTATACTCCACTGAAAGGTATTATAAAATGTTGGTTATAGTCCTGTGATGTACCAAAAGGGAATTTATTGACCCAGATAACTGCAATATTTAGGTCTGAATTCAGGCTTGGCTGGATCCAGGAGATAAGAAGGTTATCATCAGGACTTGGTCTCTTCTAGTCTCCTCTGCTCTCCTTTGCCTGCTTCATCCTTGGGCAGGTTCTTCCCAAGCAGCCCCAGGCTTCCATCTTACCAGCTTAGCGCTTCTTCCCAAGAGTTCCACCAAAAGTACCAGGGCTGACTCTCACTTGACTGTTAAGTGACATGCCCATTGCTGAACCAATCACTCGCTGGAGCCAGGGTGCAGATTCTGTTTACTGGCCAGAATTGGTCATGTTCTTGCCTCTGAAGTTGGGAGGCCACTTACATCTGTGGCCTAAGATATGAGGATGCATAGTTCACTAAAGGCAAGTCACGAGCTCTTACCAGAGTGGAAAATGATGCTGGGAAGGAAAAAAACCCAAAGGTCCACTCAGGTTCACCTATATCAGCGGTTATCAAAGAGTGTTCCCCAGGGCCTCCCTGGTGGCTCAGTGGTAAAGAATCCACTTGCCAGTGCAGGAGACATGGGTTCAGTCCCTGGTCTGAGAAGATGAGACATGCTGTGGAGCAACTGAGCTTGTGCACCACAGCTATTGAACATGTGCTCTAGAGCCCAAGAACCACAACTATTGAGCCCATGGGCCACATCTACCAAAGCCCATACACACTAGAGCCAGTGCTCTGTAATGAGAGCCACTGCAATGAGAAGCCCATGCTCTGCAACGAAGAGTAGCCCCTGCTCACCATGACTAGAGAAAAGCCCTTGCAGCAGTGAAGACTGAGCACAGCCAAAAATAAACAAATACTTAATAAAAAATAAAAAGCACTGTTCCCCAGATTGGTAGCATCCACATTACATGGAAACTTGTAAGAACTGCAAATCATAGACTCCACTCCAGACCTACTGACTGGAAGGGGCCCAGCTCTATAGGTGACTCAGATGGATGTTAAAGTTGAGAAGCACTCATGTAGAACAGTAGCTCTCCAGCCTGACTTCAGTGAGAATCATCAGGGGAACTTTTAAGCAATCTGATCAGGATAAAGGGGTAAGTGAAGGAATGGGGTCCATCTCTGGTGCTTTTGTAATGCTCCCAAATGATTCTAACAGCAGTGAAGGTTGATAGAACCACTGAGATCAAAACCAAACCAAACCACTGTTCTCAGCTCCTTCTAATTTATACAGTGGAGATAAACAAGGATGTGGACAGTCCCTCTGCTGTGAATGTTGGTTTAATAAAGGAATGACTTGGGGGGTGGCAACTCAAGCCAACCCAGGTGAAATAACAAAGTGGGGGACACATGATCCAACAACTGCATGCAGTCTGAACCAGGAATTCTTTATGCTATGATAAATTAATCTTTATATCCTCATAGCTGAATCACCCAAGAGAGGAGGCAGTTAGAGGGGAAAAATTAAAGGCACAGTTTAATGAGTGCTTACTGAATTAGGCTCATTTAAATTGCACTCATTTCACATGCTAGCAAAGTAATGCTCAAAATTCTCCAAGCCAGGCTTCAACAGTATATGAGCCGAGAACTTCCAGATGTTCAAACTGGATTTAGAAAAGGCAAAGGAACCAGAGATCAAATTGCCAACATCCGTTGGATCATAGAAAAAGCAAGAGAATTCCAGAAAAACATCTACTTCTTCTTTATCGACTATGCCAAAGCCTTTGACTGTGTGGATCACAACAAGCTGTGGAAAATTATTAAAGAGATGGGAATACCAGACCACCTTACTTGCCTCCTGAGAAACCTGTATGCAGGTTAAGAAGCAATAGGTAGAACTGGACATGGAACAATGGACTGGTTCCAAATTTGGAAAGGAGTACATCAAGGCTGTATATTGTCATCCTGCTTATTTAACTTATATGCAGAGTACATCATGCAAAATGCCGGGCTGAATGAAGCACAAGCTGGAATTAAGCTTTCTGGGAGAAATATCAATAACCTCAGATATGCAGATGACACCACCCTTATGGCAGAAAGTGAAGAGGAACTAAAGAGCTTCTTGATGAAGGTGAAAGAGGAGAATGAAAAAGCTGGCTTAAAACTCAACATTCAGAAAATTAAGATCATGGCATCCAGTCCCATCACTCCATGGCAAATAGATGGGGAAACAATGGAAACAGTGACAGACTTTATTTTGGGGGGCTCCAAAATCACTGCAGATGGTGACTACAGCCATGAAATTAAAAGATGCTTGCTCCTTGGAAGAAAAGTTATGACTAACCTAAACAGTTTATTCAAAAGCAGAGACATTACTTTGCCAACAAAGGTATGTCTAGTCAAAGCTTTGGTTTTTCCAGAAGTCATGTAGGGATGTGAGAGTTGGATCATAAAGAAAGCTGAGCATCAAAGAAATGATGCTTTTGAGTTGCGGTGTTGGAGAAGACTCTTGAGAGTCCCTTGGACTGCAAGGAGATCAAACCAGTCAATCCTAAAGGAAGTCAGTCCTGAATATTCATTGGAAGGACTGATGCTGAAGCTGAAGCACCAATACTTTGGCCACGTGATGCAAAGAGCCAACTCATTAGAAAAAGCTGGGAAAGATTGAAGGTAGGAGGAGAAGGGGATGACAGAGGATGAGATGGTTGGATGACATCACTGACACTATGGACATAGTTTGAGCAACCTCTGGGAGTTGGAGAAGGATAGGGAAGCCTGGCATGCTGCAATCCATGGGGTAACAGAGTCAGACATAACTGAGCAATGGAACAACAAAATCTGATGTAGTCCTGTAAGGTAGATAATAATAACTACAAATATAATCCTTGAAGTAGGTAGTATTAACTGTTAAAGAAGAAGACACTAAGGATCAAAGAGCAAAGTTACTAAACCTTGGTGGCTGTGCTGGGATTTAAATGTATAACTGTCTGGTTCAAAAAACAGGGCCCTTAATCCCCACTCTGTGCTGCTTTGAGAAAGGTCATGCTCTCCAATTAGGTGCAGAGGAGCTTTGGAAGGGGTTTAGATGTGAATTCTCTGACTCCACATGTTTTGAGGAAAGAGCACTGGCCTGGAATCAGAATCCTGGCTGCACTCACAGCTCTGTTCTTGACTAGTTATGTGACCTGCAGCAAATCACTTCTCTAGCTGGGGCCTTGGTCTCCTGATTTATACAAATAAGATAGCTTTAAATGACCCCTAAGGTTTTTTTCCATTCCATTTGAATGATGGTATCAGGAGGTTTCTAGCCAAAGAGTTTTCTTGTTCCTCAGGATCCTAGGACCTGTTTTGAAATACTCCCGTGTTCCAGCCTGACCAGGTATTCAAGTTGTTCTGCTGTTCACTAAAAAATTGCACTCTAGACCAGGAGTCAAGGATTCCTGATTTCTTTAAGGCTTAGAAGACAGCGCAGCTCAGATAGAAGCTCTAAAATCTGCAATGAAATCTTGGAGAACTAAAACACTGTAAAATTTTGTATGGTCTCAGAACACATTTTTGTCAGATAGGACTGCAAAAGTCACAGTGCCTGACTCCAACATTTATCAGTAGGTGCTTCTTTTACCTCTGGGCTGGCAGTATGGAAGACAGAGATGAATGGGCAGCACTCTGGTGCCCAAGAGGAGGAGAAGCACAGTTGGGATATGGCCCTGTAGTCAACCTCACATTGATGAGGGAAATGCAAATGAAAACTAGGTGCAGCACCAGTGAAAGGGGTAATATCCAGGGCTGGCATGGACGTAGTGAAATGAACACTTTCATACACTATTGGTAGAATGTTAATTGGTAGAGTTTTTCCAGAGGATAGTTTGTGACATTAAAAAAAATTCACATGTGCATATTTCTTCATCCAGCAATTCCACTTCAAAGACTGTCCTCAAGAAATGCTTACTCTCTGCACAAGGATGTAAAACAAGAATGTGCATCGCTATGCTGTTTGTACTGATAAAAAGTTGGAAACAGCCTAGATAGCCATCAGGAGGGAACGACTGAGCTGGGCTCCAGTTTTTCTCTGGCATACTACCTAGCATTTAAGAACCACAAAGAAGATCTACATGTATATATGGGGCAGGGGTGGGGTGGGAAGCCCAAGATATAGAAATACATTTTTAAAATCTCAGAACAATATACTTGGCTTAAAAAAATGTATGCAATACAATAAGATACTGCTTCATATCCACTGGGATAGCTATAATAAAAAAGCAGATAATGGCAAATGTTGGCAATTCAGGCGCTGCTGGTGGGAATATAAAATGGTGCTCCCATGGATGGTAGCCCACCAGGCTCCTCTGTCCATGCAATTTTCCAGGCATGCGTCCTGGAGTAGGTTGCCATTTCCTTCTCCAGGGGATCTTCCTGACCCAGGGATCGAACCCGTGTCTCTCGCATCTCCTGCATTGGCAGGTGGGTTTTTACCACTAGCACTCTAGTGGTAAAAACTAGGAGGCCCAAATGGAAGCAAATATTCACAAAAAAATGTGTACACAAATGTTCATAGCAGCATTGTTCATAATAGTCCCAAAGTGGAAACAATTGAAACACTCGAAAGCTGATGAATGGATAAATAAAATGTGGTATAGCCATACAATAGAATATTATTCTGCCATAAATAGCAATGAAATAGCAATAACATGCTAAAACATGGATTAACCTTGAAAACTTTGTGCTAAGTCACAAAAGATCAATATTTTATGACTCCATATAAATAGTCCAAATAGGCAAATCCAGAGAGACAGAAAGTAGTTAAGTGGTTGCCTAGGACTTTGTAGGGGATGACAGCTAAAGAGTAAGGGATTTATTTGAGGGTAATGGCAAGGTTCTAAAATTGAATGCACTGCTGTGTGCACAGCTCTGTAAATATACTAAAAGCCATTTAATTGTACACTTAAAATGGATGAGTTGTATGATGTGTGGATTGTATCTCAATAAAGCTCAAAATGCCCACACATACAAATAAATACAAATTTTTTGAATGAAATTTTGTCTAAAATAGCAAAAGAAAACCTAAATATGCATCAATAAGTACGTTATTGTAAATGTACCACCATGGAATAAAATGTAATACTATGCCAAAGGCAAAAATGAAGTTCTGTATGAACTGACATGGCATGATCTTTAAGATGTATAATGGGACTTCTCTTTAGTGCAGTGGTAAAGAATCTGCCTGCCAGTGCAGGAGCCACAGGCTTGATCCCTGATACAGGAAGATCCCACATGCCACAACTGCTGAGCCTGTGCTCTAGAGCCTGTGCCCCACAAAAGGAGAAGCCACTGCAGTGAGGAGCCTAAGTCCTGTAACCAGAGAGTAGCCCCTGCTCGAAACTAGAAAAGTCCTCACAGCAACAAAAACCCAGCAGCTGATAAATAAATAAATAAAGTTGTTTTTTAAAAAATGATGTATCACCAAGTGAGAAAATCAATATACGGAACAGTGTGTATAGCATGTCCCCTTATGGAAAAAAGAGGAGAAAGAATGTTTATGGGTACTTGTGGTTTTTTCTGTGAATAGACTCCAGTACTCTTGCCTGGCAAATCCCATGGATGGAGGAGCCTGGTGGGCTGCAGTCCATGGGGTCGCTAAAAGTCGGACACGACTGAGCGACTTCCCTTTCACTTTTCACTTTCATGCATTGGAGTAGGAAATGGCAACCTACTCCAGTGTTCTTGTATTATTTCTTCTGTTGAAACGATCCATCAGTGAACTTTTACTGATTTTAGTGATTGCTTCACCTGACCAGTGAAGTATTAATACAAAAAAGATATGAAATTCAAGTTTCAATGTTCACAGACAAAGCTTTATTGGCACACACCATGCTCATGAATTAGTGTATTGTCTATGGTTGCTTTCTCAATACACTGACAGAGTTGGGTAGTTGTGACAGAGACCATAAGCTCACCAAATCTAAAATATTTATCATCTGGTCCTTTCCAGACAAGATTTGTCAACTTCCGGCCTAGCTTATCTGGGAGGAGGCACTGGAAACCGATGACCTGGCTGGCTGCTTCGAAAGGGGATTGCTCATCCCTGGCTGAGGGATGGGGTTGGAGGGAAGCCTTTCATGGTAAACCCTTTTAAACCTTTTTTCTCCCCTAATATTTATTTCTTTGGCTTTGCCAAAGCTTTTTTTCTTTCAGCTGTGGCACTTGGGGTCTTTGAGCTTCGTTTTGGTGTAGGGGAGTTTAGTTGCAGCATGCAAACTCTTAGATGTGGCATGTGGAATCTAGTTCCCTGACCAGGGATTGAACCCAGGTCCCCTGCGTTGGGAGTGCGGAGTCTTAGCCACTGGACCACCAGGGACATTCCTGAACCTAATTTTTAGCAGTCACCAAAACAAAAAAACTAACTTCTGGCTTAGCTTATGCTTCTGCAAGTAAACATATTATGATGTATATATGTAGAAAAATGTTTCAACAGATAGACATCAAATGTATAACTGAGGCTTCTTGGAGGGAGTGACTGGCTGGGGAGAGTGAAGACAAGTGGCTGAGGAAGGTGGAGTCAAGAGTCAAGCTAACTTGACTTGTCATGTTAACTTGTGCAGTTAAAAGTAAAGAATGCACGCTTTCTAGAACTGTGTGTTCCTAGAAGTTGTGGGCTACATCTAGGGACTCACTGCAGCAGTTGGTGCAGAATGTGGCCCACAATGGGCGCTGAGCCACCTAATGAATACAAAGGCCCAGGAGGCGAGTGTCAGGAGAGAGACAGTGCACTGACAGGCCTGCACAGTTCATAAGGTAGTGGGGTGGGGGCGGAGGATAGCCAGGGAAGGAGGGAGGGACAAGAGCAAGAGTGTCTGAACAGGAGCATCATCCCTAGTGCCCTCCCAGTCCAAGGCTGCCAGCAACCCGGGGGCTTTGGGCACTGTGGTTGAGAAGTCCTAGCTTTCTGGAGTGCTAGAGGCATTTTAGCATCTCCCCACTTCCCTCGCCCGATAAGATTCCTCATTTTTTGTCCTTTACAGACTCTCTTGAAGGACGCTTGGGGGATCTAGCTGAGGGCTTGTGCAAGCCAGCTGTGCCTCATTCTCCCCAGCACTGCTTTCTCAGCAAGTGCCATCTGTGGTGTCATAGCTCTCTGGGGGGAGAGACTCTTCCCCTCTGCTGTCCAGCACAGCTGGAATCCTCTGCCCGAGGACCAAGCTGTGGGGGCTGCTGCAGAACTGGACAGATGCTCAGGGGACCGAGTACCTTAGTTCCAGGGACATCTGGCCACAGGGGTGTCTCACACAGGGACAAAACAAGGTCACCTCTTGTCCTCATTTCTCTATGAAAGATGACATGAGTTGGAGCCATGTAAAATAAAGCTGAAGCAGTCATTCCAGAAGAACTGCCTTTCATGTCCTGTTTTCTGTACTTCTGAACTGGACAAAACCACCAACATTCCAAATCAGCAGAAGAACCAGAATGTCCTGTTGAAACGATCCATCAGTGAACTTTTACCTGGTGACTGCTTCACCTGACCAGTGAAGTAGTAATACAAATCTGGATTTACCTCATCTTTTATCAATGAACACTTCACCTGATGAATTACCTTGACTTGCACCAGTGAACTCTTCTTAAAAAACAGCTTACCTCATCTACCTCTGTTTTTCCCCATAAACATCCTGAGACCCTTTGCTATCATGAGGACACTAATTTTTTTTCTATCTAAATCTGTGTACCCCGAATTGCAGTTCTTTGGTCCTAATTAAATACCTTGTCTCTGAACTAAACTCTCATGGTTTTGTTTTTAGGTTGACACCTTCTTCCAGAATCAAGGCCCCTGTTTTATTTAGGGAATCCTTTTTTATGTTCATGTATCAGTAGTTTGGGTTCCAGATTGAATGTATGATTCATGCTTGGCCAATCAGAATACTCCATTTTCCTGCTCATGGTAATTGGTTCAGAGATGGGCATGTGACCCAGGTCAAGCTAATGAATGTCACCTTTGATTTTTGCTGGAGTTATGGCAGAAGAGGTGTTGTCTCTCTGCTGGGGTTGCATGCGGAGATACATGTGGAACTGCTGGTTGACTTTTAAGTCAAGATAAAGAGCAAGCCTAAGATGCTCACGAGCTCAGTCTTCTCTGACTCTTTGCGGCTCCATGGACTGTAGCCTGCCAGGCTCCTCTGTCCATAAGATTCTACAGGGAAGAATACTGGAGTGGGTTGCCATTTCCTATTCCAGGCGATCTTCCCAACCCAGAGATTGAACTCGTGTCTCTTGCATCTCCTGCATTGGCAGGTGGATTCTTTACCACTGTGCTACCTGGGAAAACCCAAAGAGCAAGGCTGCTTGACAACAAAGCTAACATAGAAGGAAGCAGAGCTGAGAACTGGAGACTGGTTGATGACTTTGTTTAAACTAGATTCAGCTACCCCAAGATTAAGTGAGCTTAGGCTGGTTTGTAGTGGCAAGAATTGTGACTCCTACTCAGAGCTGGCAGAGCCAAGCCTCCTATCAGACTATCAGATTCTCTGACTATTCCATAGAGATTTCATTTCTACCCTGTTTGCTGTGCACTTGGGCCCCTGTCTTAGCCCTTTCCCAGCTGCCCAGAGGAGAACTGCCCATCTGGACTGCTGGTTCTCACCCTCCTCTCAGAGTCACATGTCTGATGCCATGAGGCCCCTGCTTTGTCCCCAGCACCAACCCACTCCTCTGGGTGTGTTTAATCTTAGATTCCAGTTCCTGATTATCCAGGCCTGCTGCCTTAAGCCCTTTGCTTTGGGGTCTAAGACATGACTTTGTTTTTTAATCTTTATTGAGTACTTCTTGTATGCCAGACCCTGTGCCAAGTGAATTACATGCATCTACAACCTCATCTACTTCTCTCCATAATCCTATCAGGTAGGTTTTGTGATTTTTATTCTCCTTTTGAAGAAGAGGATGCAGTGTTTGGGGAGATGAAGTTGTTGGCATAAGGTCAAACAGCTGAGCCACTTGCAGGTTGAGGCAGAACTGAGACTGAACCGTGGAGGGAACTGACCCCAAGGTTGGTGCACTTGATCCCTGTACCTGTAATTCCTACCTGAATAGGTAGGTAAGCAGGTCACATGGGGTACCGGTGACCATTCCACAGCTGGCCTCTTCTGAGTGAGGACTGAGAAGGCCTGAGGTGGGATCTGGGAAGCTACCTCTTCGACAAATGCCCAGAGGCTGCAGATGCACAATTTCCCAGGACCTCACCCTCAGAGTGGCCATGATTCCTCATCAAGGACTTTGTGCTTAGAAAGGAGTTTGGCATTCCCAGACCTATTTATTTGTGCAGGATCTGAATTTCTTCCCTTGCTTAAGAATGATTATAAAACTTCTTTGCTGACAGAAGGAAAAGAGACCTCAAGGTCATGTGAGATGAGCAACTCATGCCTCGGAAGAAAAAAAGTAAAGAATAACTTCATGGCATTCTTTGGGGTTAAGACTAGGGGTTAGGGTGAGGGTAGGAGTCTCCGGTGGAGGCGTGGGTTGGCGGTGGCCTGCTGCAGGGTTGGGGGCACTGTGTGCAGCAGTGCTTGCCTGGAACCCTTTGAAGGAGGTCGCCATTATCTTCATTACCTCCACCATAGTTTGGCCTCAGGTCAAATAACAGGGAGGGAACACAACAGAAAACTGGATTAAAGATTTACTGAGCATGGCCCCACCCATCAGAACAAGACCCAGTTTCCCCCTCAGTCAGTCTTTCCCATTAGGAAGCTTCCATAAGCCTCTTATCCTTCTCCATCAGAGGGCAGACAGCATGAAAACCACAATCACAGAAAACTAACCAATCTGATCACATGGACCACAGCCTTGTCTAACTCAATGAAACTATAAGCCATGCCGTGTAGGGCCACCCAAGATGGGTGGGTCATGGTGGAGAGTTCTGACAAAACGTGGTCCGCTGGAGAAGGGAATGGCAAACCACTTCAGTATTCTTGCCTTGAGAACCCCATGAACAGTATGAAAAGGCAAAAAGATAGGACACTGAAAGATGAGCCCCCCAGGTTGGTAGGCAACCAATATGCTACTGGAGATCATTGGAGAAATAACTCCATAAAGAATGAAGAGACGGGGCCAAAGCCAAAAACAAAAACAAAAACAAAACACCCAGTTGTGGATGTGACTGGTGATGGAAGTAAAGTCCAATGCTGTAAAGAGCAATATTGCATAGGAACCTGGAATGTTAGGTCCGTGAATCAAGGCAAATTGGAACTGTATCTACTACCATGGGCAAGAAGAATCCCTTAGAAGAAATGGAGTAGCCATTATAGTCAACAGAAGAGTCCAAAATGCAGTGCTTAGATGCAATCTCAAAAACGACAGAATGATCTCTGTTCGTTTCCAAGGCAAACCATTCAATATCACAGTAATCCAAGTTTATGCCCCAACCAGTAATGCTGAAGAAGCTGAAGTTGAATGGTTCTATGAAGACCTACAAGACCTTCTAGAACTAACACCACCAAAAGATGTCCTTTTCATTATAGGGGACTTGAATGCAAAAGTAGGAAGTCAAGAAATACCTGGAGTAACAGGCAAATTTGGCCTTGGAGTATACAGAATGAAGCGGGGTAAAGGCTAATAGAATTTTGCCAAGAGAACGCACTGGTCATAGCAAACACCCTCTTCCAACAACACAAGAAAAGACTCTATACATGGACATCACCAGATGGTCAATACCGAAATCAGATTGATTATAATCTTTGTAGCCAAAGATGGAGAAGCTCTATACAGTCAGCAAAAAGAAGACCAGGAGCTGACTGTGGCTCAGATCATGAACACCTTATTGCCAAATTCAGACTTAAATTGAAGAAGGTAGGGAAAACCACTAGACCATTCAGGTATGACCTGAATCAAATCCCTTATGATTGTACAGTGGAAGTGACAAATAGATTCAAGGGATTAGATCTGATAGACAGAGTGTCTGAAGAACTATGGATGGAGGTTCATGACATTGTACAGAAGACAGGGATCAAGACCATCCCCAAGAAAAACAAATGCAAAAAGGCAAAATGGTTGTCTGAGGAGGCCTTACAAATAGCTGTGACAAGAAGAGAAGTGAAAAGCAAAGGAGAAAAGGAAAGATATACCCATCTGAATGCAGAGTTCCAAAGAACAGCAAAGAGAGATAAGAAAGCCTTCCTTAGTGATCAATGCAAAGAAATAGAGGAAAACAATAGAATGGGAAATACTAGAGATCTCTTCAAGAAAATTGGAGACACCAAGGTAACATTTCATGTAAAGATGGGCTCAATAAAGGACAGAAATGGTATCAACCTAACAGAAGCAGAAAATATTAAGAAGAGGTGGCAAGAACACACAGAAGAACTATACAAAAAAGATTTTCATGACCCAGATAACCATGATGGTGTGATCACTTACCGAGAGTCAGACATCTCGGAATGCGAAGTCAAGTGGGCCTTAGGAAGCTTCAGACAAAGCTAGTGGAATTCCAGGTGAGCTATTTCAAATCCTAAAAGATGATGCTGTGAAAGTGCTGCACTCAATATGCCAGCAAATTTGGAACACTCAGCAGTGACCACAGGACTGGAAAAGGTGTTTTCATTCCAATCCCAAAGAAAGGCAATGCCAAGGAATGTTCAAACTGTTGCACAATTGCACTCATCTCACATGCTAGCAGAGTAATGGTCAAAATTCTCCAAGTCAGGCTTCAAGAGTATATGAACTGTGAACTTCCAGATGTTCAAGCTGGATTTAGAAAAGGCAGAGGAACCAGAGATCAAATTGCCAACATCCTCTGGATCATCGAAAAAGCAATGGAGTTCCAGAAAAACATCTACTTCTGCTTTATTGACTATGCCAAAGTCTTTGTGTGGATCACAATAAGCTGTGGAAAATTCTGAAAGAGATGAGAATACCAGACCACCTGACCTGCCTCTTGAGAAACCTATATGCAGGTCAGGAAGCAACAGTCAGAACCGGACATGGAACAACAGACTGGTTCCAAATAGGAAAAGGAGTACGTCAAGGCTGTATGTTGTCACCCTGCTTATTTAACTTATATGCAGAGTACATCATGAGAAACCCTGGGCTGGAGGAAGCACAGGCTGGAATTAAGATTGCCGGGAGAAATATCAATAACCTCAGATATGCAGATGACACCACCCTTATGGCAGAAAGTGAAGAGGAACTAAAAAGCCTCTTGATGAAAGTGAAAGAGGAGAGTGAAAAAGTTGGCTTAAAGCTCAACATTCAGAAAACTAAGATCATGGCATCTGGTCCCATCACTTTATGGGAAATAGATGGGGAAACCGTGGAAACAGTGTCAGCCTTTATTTTTGGGGGCTCCAAAATCACTACAGATGGTGATTGCAGCCATGAAATTAAAAGACGCTTATTCCTTGGAAGAAAAGTTAGGACCAACCTAGATAGCATATTCCAAAGCAGAGATATTACTTTGCCAACAAAGGTCCGTCTAGTCAAGGCTATGGTTTTTCCATGGTCATGTATGGATGTGAGAGTTGGACTGTGAAGAAGGCTGAGTGCTGAAGAATTGATGCTTTTGAACTGTGGTGTTGGAGAAGACTCTTGAGAGTCCCTTGGACTGCAAGGAGATCCAACCAGTCCATCCTAAAGGAGATCAGTCCTAGGTGTTCATTGGAAGGACTGATGCTGAGGCTGAAAGTCCACTACTTTGGCCACCTCATGCTAAGAGTTGACTCATTGGAAAAGACTCTGATGCTGGTAGGGATTGGGGGCAGGAGGAGAAAGGGATGACAGAGGATGAGATGGCTGGATGGCATCACCAACTTGATGCACATGGGTTTGGGTGAACTCCGGGAGTTGGTGATGGACAGGGAGGCCTAGTGTGCTGCAATTCATGGGATTGCAAAGAGTCGGATACGACTGAGCAACTGAACTGAAACTGAAATCTTGACACTTGGCTTTTAGGCAAACTGTTCCCTTTGCCTGGAAGGCTCTTTCCTTCTCCTCCTTTGTTTAATGAATTTCTACTCATTCTTTAGGTCCCAGTGTTGGTGGTACTTCCTTTGGGAAGTAGATCTAGTTTAGGTGTCCCATCCTCAGTGTTCTGTAGCTCCCTATCATATATCATGATCCTATTTTTGTATTTTATTTTATGTGTCTGATCCCTCAGGAGACTATAAGGTTCCTAAAGGAAAGCCCATGTCTATATTCTCTATTATAGTCTCAGCATTTGGCACCCCATAACAATCCATTAAATAAATAAATAAATAAGGTGTAGTAAAATCGAAACAGGAAACCTGAGGCAGTTACTTGCAGTGATCATTTCAACCACTAGATGACATGCCACCATGACATCCTGATTGGAATGGGCTGGGAGTGGGGGTAAAATGGAAGCATGAGCAAGTTGATGGTGAGGCAAGACTCCTTAGTGGCTTCCAGTCTTCTCCAGACTAAGACCTGGAGACCTTCATGAGCCCTAAACCTGTGTGTTTGGAAAACTTTGCTCGGGTCATTGCCTTCCTGCAGAATCCCACTTCCAACAAGGGTTACATGTTTTGTGTGTGTGTGTGTAAAATTAATTCTCCTCTATTTTTATTTATTTATTTTGATAATTAAAAAGATGTTGCTGCTTGGGCTTTCTCTAGTTGCTGTCAGCAGGGACTACTGTTCGTTGTGGTGTGAGGGCCTCTCATTGTGGTGACTCCTCTTGTTGTGGAGCCCGGGCTCTGGGTGCTTCAGTAGTTGTGGCACTCAGGCTCAGTAGTTGTGGCTCACAGGCCCTGGAACTCTCAGGACTCAGTACTTGTGGTGCATGGGCTTAGTTGCTCCTCAGTTTGTAGAATCCTCCCGGACCAGGGATCAAACCTGTGTCCTCTGCATTGGCAGATGGATTCCTATCCACTGTACCACCAGGGAAGTCTTTGATCTTCCATTTAAACAAGACAGGACAGTTCTTGGGTACAGAGCCTTCTGTGGGAAGGGTTATATCTCCATGCTACACATCAAATGCTTTTCAGCTTCTCAAAAGTTTCTTCTTTTGCTCATCAAAGAGTTGTTTTTGTTGCTGTTGCTATTGCTATTGCCATTGATCACTTGAAATGGTTTTATAAGTTGCTTTAAAAAAAAAATTACTGTTTAGAGAAAAAGGTGAATTTATCAGTTTTAGGATCTGAACTCCCGCTGGTTCCAATCTCCTATTCTGAATTTAGCCAAAACTTCTGCTTTCTGGCTTAAGAAACAACAGGAATGTTTACTTCTTTTAATCCTCCCTTCTATCACCACGACATTTTGGCTTATTTTTCAAGAAACCACATTTTATAAAAAGTCAAAAAAATTTTTTTTTCTTTACATAACCTCCTGAGAATTCCAGGGTGTATGACATGTGACAACAACAAAGCAATGTTGAAATGTAGCCGCTGGGCAGCAGGCTGGGCTTACTTACTGTTAATTTTCCAGGACACCAGCCTCCTGGAACTATGATTTAAATTTGGGCACAACAAAATGACACCAGTGCATGCCATGAGCATTCTGGTTCACTTCAAAATAATTAAAACCAAAACTTTGAATTGAGCCATGTCAAGAATTTAGAATCCCAAGCTGATGGCTAGCTCATCTGCCCATAAGCCCCCAACCTTCCCACGCTATTATTATAATGCTGATATCACTTGGAGAATGTTTTTCCCTGGAAAGTAATGAGAACCTCAGTTTGGCAGAAATTCAGTCACCTGGAGCCTTTCAGAAGTCTGGAATGAGTATTGGCCTAATAGAGTTAATTCTTGACTACCCTGTTGATGTTCACATGACTGTGTTAACTTTCCTGAGTCTTTGCTTTCTTATCTCTCCAGTGGAGGCAGCAAGACGGCCAGGCCCGGGCTGAGAGAAGCGGTTCAAGCCTCCTCTTTGTACACATATTTGACTTGGAGCTGGTTCCTGATCAGTACAGCTGCAGAAGCAGTTACAAAGGGCCCTGGCAATCTGGCTTTTCCTGGACTTCCCCACTCATGCCAATCGCTGGCTGTTATAACCTTCATATCTGAACAGGTTGGGAATTCTTTAGAAATGGCCTTATTTGTCCTTCCCACAATCCAGCCAGGACAGCAGCCATAAGAATGGCTTTGTGTTTCCTTGAGCTGTTGATTGGAGGGTGTGGACAACAAGAGCTGATTAGTCCTGGGCTTTGCCCTGGGACTGCCCAAAGTGGCACACCGGTAGTGGGGGCCAGGCTAGGACCAGGGCTCCTGGCAGCCCAGCAGTGCCTCTGCCCTTCCCTGGGCTGTTTCCAGGTGATGTGTGTGTGTGTGTGTTTGGGGGTTGATATGAATCACAATCACAGTCCTCTCTCAATGAGAATGTCACAGGTGGCCACCAAAATGGATTCAGTGCTGGGCTCACTGTTATTGGCGAGGGGAATGGGACTTGGAACCAGAGGAAAAGAGACCCATTCTCTGGCCTCAGAGATCCTGGTGTCAATAAACAAGAAAGATAATAATATAAAGTAAGGCTGCTTATAACTCCAGTGTGAGCTGAGGTCATGTGTCCTTTGAGATAAAATACCATTGCTGCTGCTGCTGCTGCGTCGCTTCAGTCGTGTCCAACTCTGTGCCGTCCCTGGGATTACTCCAGGCAAGAACACTGGAGTGGCATTTCCTTCTCCAATGCATGAAAGTGAAAAGTGAAAGTGAAGTTGCTCAGTTGTGTCCAACTTTTAGCGACCCCATGGACTGCAGCCCACCAGGCTCCTCTGTCCATGGATTTTCCATCGCCTTCTCCGAAAATACCATTGACTGGAGCCCTATTCCTCCTCAGTGGGAAGGCTGATGCCCTCCTAAGGTTTCCGCAAGTCCCCAGGGTAGTTGTCTTCCCTGGGTTCCTGCTCTCTCTGAGCCTGTTTGATTTCAGGGTGACTAGATCCATCTTTCCTTGTTTGCCCCCTGAACTGTCCCTCCAGGGATCTGAGGGCCAAAGGTCTGGTAGCCGATAAGGCAGCAAAGGTGACTTAACCGCTGGCCAGCCCTGGGCCTGGAGGTCCTTAGGCCACCCACCCTGAGATCTCCTCTCTGGCCACCCCCATTCACAGACCCTAGAACCATATTTGCGTGCTTGCTCCCTTGCCCTTAGAGTCCACTTTTCCACCTTTTGGGGCTCCCCTAGGAATACAGTTTCTATCACTGTGTCATTAGGAACAGTGGATTCTCTACCTCTATGTATGCTGATGGAGAAGGCAATGGCACCCCACTCCAGTACTCTTGCCTGGAAAATCCCATGGACGGAGGAGCCTAGTAGGCTGCAGTCCATGGGGTCGCTAAGAGTCGGACACGACTAGGCGACTTCACTTTCACTTTTCACTTTCATGCATTGGAGAAGGAAATGGCAACCCACTCCAGTGTTCTTGCCTGGAGAATCCCAGGGATGGGGGAGCCTGGTAGGCTACCATCTATGGGGTCACACAGAGTCGGACACGACTGAAGTGACTTAGTATAGCATAGCATATGTATGCTGATCTCCTCGAACATTCAGATTCATTAATGTGGCGTGCTAAGGAAAGGCCACCTGCTTTTTAAATTTTGTAATTGTTGTTGTTTAGTCACCAAGTAGTATCTGACTCTTTGAGATCCAATGGACTGCAGCACACCAGGCTTTCCTGTCCCTCACCATCTCCCGGAGTTTGCCCAAGTTCATGTCCATGAATTTTGTACCATGTGCAAATTGTTGTTTATTTCCAAAAAAACAAGTAACATTTTGAGCGAGACTTTCTTCTTAGAATTCACCTTTACTGCAAAGAAAAACCAAAAAAGGCTTTGTGATTTGAGCCTGTTGTCTCTGTCTCCCACCAGCCTCTCCAATGAAATCATTAGAAATTTATTCTTCCATTGACAGAAATTATGCCTTCCCTCTTAAAAAATAGAAGTCATTCCCATGAGTGTGAGTTTTAAATGACATCCATTTCTCAAACTGCTCCTTTTTTATAATATGTCTCATTCATTCATTCAACAAAGGAAATGCTAGGGCTTCTATAGAAGGCAAATTTTGTCTGGGCTAGAGCAGTAAGGGTGGCTTCCTGGGAGGTGGGAATTGACCTGGAATATCAAGGCTGGGAGAAGGAGAACTTAGGTGAAGACAAAGGCAGGGCAGGTAGAAAGTGGGAGTGGGGATTGACAGGTGCAGGGAATTAATAATAACCTTCTATTCAATCAACAAGCATTTATGTGGCTCCACATAATGCTAGACTTTGCTAGACTCTGGGCTAGAAAGGCAAACAGACACAGGTAATTCCAATTGCTCATGAGCTCAAGGGAGCCAGGGGAGAAACACGGGTCATCAAAGGGGCGGGGTCTGCCTGGAGGGAGACCAGGAGCAGCTGCCTTGAGAGAGTGACGTTGAATCGGAGATGGGAGGAATGTGTGGGTGAAGCAGAGGGAATGTTGTTTATGAAATTCCCAAGTCAAGGAAGAGACTGCTAAGGAAATGAAGAAGTCCAACATGGTGAATTCCTAGAACTGGGGTAGGGAAGTGGGGAAGAGTGAGGGAGGAAGGACCTGATCCCGAGGGTAGTGGGAGACACAAAGTGGCTTTTAGCAGGGAAGCAGCACCACAGGTCTGGCTGAGCTTTAGAAAGGCCCCTAGGCTGGCTTGGCAGGCACATTGCAGTGGAGGGTCTGGGAAGCAAAAGGGAGTGTTTCGAAAGGGGTTGCAGCACTTCTGCCAAGTTCTGGCCCCTGGTGAGGGTATGGGTGAGAGAAGAGACCTTGTGCTGGGACACGAGTAGGCAGGGATGGGGCCTAGGACAGAGCTCACACTGGGGAGGCAGAGAGATGAAAGGGTTTGCAAAGATGGCCTCCCAGACAGGTCAGGGTGGCTGGGGGTGGCACTCGGGGGAAACAAACTGAGGGGCGCCAAGGCAAGGGAGCCACTTCTCTTCCCCAAGAAGGGGTGCTGCACCACAGGCTTTCCCAGGGGCGAGGCAAGTGCTCCCGGTGGCCAGCGTTCAAGATAGGCACGGCCTAGTGTCCGCTGGCTCACATGGCGAGAAAGTTCATCACTTTCTCAATTCTCCCTCATCCTTCCAGGAGAAAGCCTCAGTTGGGAGCTAGCCTGTCTTTAACACCTCTGACGCTTGCTGCCCTCCCTGTTTTACAAAGAGAGAGCAGACCTCAGGCTCAGAGCCTTCAGCCGGCCACAGAGTCTAGCTGGGGTTTGCTAACATTTCCTTGCATTTGTATTTATGGCTGCCTTCCATTTACGGTAAGTGAAACCAGATTTCCAATTAGAACAGTGATAGCAAGCTTTGTTTTTAAACAAAGGCATTTAAGCCAAAGGGGAAAAGCAGGCAGCTTTGAGAAATGTATTAATCAGGGTATCCAGGTGATATAGGGATTTGGCAAAAGTCAGAGGAAGGACTTGAGTGATGGAAGTCGGGAAACACTGTGATGATAAAAAGAGTGCTGGGTTTAGAACCATGAAATCAGATGTCAGCAAATGACCTGCTCTGCTCCTGAAAATGGGGATGAGGGCCTCTGTCCTCCCCCTCCCAGGTGTTGTGTGGATTGCTTAACATCACATCTTGCTGCTAAGTCGCTTCAGTCGTGTCCTACTCTGTGCGACCCCATAGGTGGCAGCCCAAGCAGGCCCTGCTGTCCCTGGGATTCTCCAGGCAAGAACACTGGAGTGGGTTGCCATTTCCTTCTCCAATGCATGAAAGTGAAAAGTGAAAGTGAAGTTGCTCAGTCGTGTCTGACTCTTAGCGACCCCACGGACTGCAACCTACCAGGCTCCTCCATCCATGGGATTTTCCAGGCAAGAGTACTGGAGTGGGGTGCCATTGCCTTCTCCGACATCACATCTCGGAGAGGAAAAATGTTCCAGGACTCCGAGGTGCCGGCCAATGGGGGCTGGCTCTCAGGACAGTCCTCTTATCAGGCTTAGAAAAGGTGGCGACCTCCGCCCTGTTCCTCCCACTGGGTCTCGTCTGGAAGGTAGGAGTTAGAGGTGTGAGCTTCGATTAAATGTCATTTTATTTCAGGGACCTCTTCGGCTCTTCAAAGAAACCAATCTGGAAAAAAAAAATCCCCCAAATAAAACACTTAAGATCAGTTGTCCAAAGACTATCAGGTAGGCTTTGCTATCCTGAAGGGATGTCTGAAACTTGAGCCACAGGGAGGTTTTGAAGGCAAAGCTGTGTCTGGTGTGGTCTCTGGGCAGTCCCCGGGCACTGAGGGCAGGGTGACCCGAGTGTGGGTCAACGAGGGGAAACAGCTCCTCTGGGACCCAGAAATTGCTGGTGTTGCAAGACAGGGAAGTCTGTGCCCCCTCGCTTGGGGCTTCCTCTTAGAAACTTTCAGTCTTGGTGGTGGATGTGCCCCCACCCATTCCCTGGTGGTGACTGTGAACTTGACTGGGCACTGACATTGCCAGGGCAAACCACAGGAGATTTCCTGCACAGCACAGACACAGTCACTGTAATTTAGTCCATCTCTTTGTGCCCTTGTTTACTGTCAGTTTTCACCCACGAGAAGGTTCACTGGGTGAGGGCAGAGCCATCTGTGTTCTTCCCCACCTGGGATAGGGTTTAGCACTCCATTAGTAAGTTTTAAAGGAACGAAGGAATGGAAATGGGATCCTACTTTCTGCTTCCTCACACAGATCAGTGAGAGCGCGACAGAAGTCGGGAGCTGGGAGGGAATTAGAAATAGGCTTTTTCTCATCCCTGCGACCTCATAAGGGTTTCCCTGGTGGCTCAGACAGTAAAGACTCTGTCTGCAATGTGGGAGACTGGGTTTGATCCCTGGGTTGGGAGGAAGGCATGGCAACCCACTCCAGTATTCTAGCCTGGAGAATCCTCATGGACGGATGAGCCTGCAGTCCATGGGGTCACAAATGACTGAGCAACTAATCACGCACGTGACCTCATAAAAGGGATTAAAGAAAGAATCCTTTTAAGACAAAGATTTAAAGAGTTAAAAATTGCTCTGAGTTAAAAAAAAATTAAAAAGCAGTATTTAAAGAGCATTGGTATGTTTTCCTCAGCTCCCTAAATCACAAATGTTCCTGTTGGGGCAGGATCTGGGGAGAAGAGTGTTCATGTGGTTACATGCGATGGTGAAGCTAGAGGTGGGTAGTTTGCCCAAGTTCACTGCGAGGAGGTAACTTGATTGAATGAAAGGGCTGACTGGGGCCTAATGTTCATGCTGATCTATTTGCCACTTTACTCCCAACCTAGGTTCAAATCTTTGTTCTACCCCTTGGTAGCAATGGGACCTTAAGACAAATTACTTTGCTTCCTTGAACTTTCTTTTCTCATCTATAAAATGGGGATAATCATAGTACCTCTGTCACAGGGCTGTGATAAGGATTAAATTAATTTAAATGCATGGAAAATCATCACAACATTATCTACCACATAGTAGATGCTCAATAAGCATCAGCTTTATTTCCGATTTCAAGAATCTAAAAGCATTGTTAATTATTCTGAGGGGAAAAAAATGTGATTCGCAGTCACTAGAAAATAAAATATACACATAGTGATGAGGTCAGTTTCAAGAGAAACTGTGCTGTTATCAGTGAGTTGAGTTTTTCTCTTCCTGCACAGTCTTGGTAATTTTCTTAAAGTTGTGTGATCTCTTTTAAACCATAAGCTCCCACACATTAAAGGCTTTCTTGAAATTCAGTGTGAGTGACTTCTGCTTCTCCTTAATGGGCAAACTGAAGAGATCCCCTAGAATTTAACAGCTATATGTCCATTAATTTTTTTTATTAAATAAATTAAAAATAAGCCACAGGTTTATAGTTATTGCCTGACCACAAAGATTATACTTTGAAATGTAATATACTGATTATGATCCTTTGCAGCAAAAATCAACTTATGCATAATACATTTTTAGGTCCCCAAATCAGTAAAATGATTTTTGACCTAAAAAGGTGCATATGTAAGTTCTCTCCTATGTTTTCATCCACCTCACCCCATCTCTTCCAAATGTGGCAGACTCTTTTCCCCATGGTGTCAATGTTAGAGGAAATTTTAACTTCTACCCCAGAATCCTTCCTACTTCCTCTGGGATTTGCTCCCCATGACTATAGGCACATAGGCCCATCTCCTTTCTAAAATTCAGCTTCCAGCTGGAGAACCTGAAGTCCCAGGACATGGGGACGTGGGGAATCTGTTCTGATGCTCTCCCACGAATGAGCTATAACCATCTCCCTGTTTGAGGCTGTTCTCAATTATTCTCCCAAAACTTAAAAAGTGAGTACCTCCTCTGGGAGAGACGTGCCACACCTACCTCACTCCCTTCTGCCTGTTAAAAAGACCAAGCCCTGCTTTGGAGCTGAATCCTAGACTTTGTTTTGTTTTAAAATATTTATTTATTTGACTGCGCTGGGTCTTTAGCTGCAGCATGTGGGATCTCTGATAATCTTTGTGGCAGGCAGGATCTAGTTCCCCAACCAGGGATGGAACCGAGACCCTCTGCAATGGGAATGCAGAGTCTTAGCCACAAGACCACCAGGGAAGTCCCTGAATCGTAGACTTTGAATTTCCTGTGCTATCCTTCAGCATGAGTCCCTATTTTACAGATGAGGAAAGGCAAAATGGCCTATAGGGTTACATTCTATAGGCCATTCCTTCAGAAGGATTTTGCTTTGTTTTGTTTTGAGAACCTACTCTGTGCCAGGCTCTGCATTAGACACTGACAATGCGATGATGTTATCTGTGTTTTCTGGAATGAGAGTGGTTTTATCTGTATAATGGGAATAATAATCATGGAATAATAACTTGGCCCTTTTCAAGGGGTTGTATGGGGATCAGAAGAGCTAATGGATGTGAAAGTGCCTTATAAAATATTAATGTACCCTATAAAGAAGAATGATCAGGTATACCATGAAAGAAGATATTAAAAAAAAAAAAAGGCTTGGTGTCCTGCACCATTTATTTAATGATAATACAACAACAATCACCATTTATTAAGCACCAACTACACGCCAGCTGTTTTACGCATACCCACACTAGTTTTCACAACAGTCCCACAAGAGTGCTTTGTAGTTTCTTGCAGGGGGCAGGGCTTCTTGCCCTGGGTCTCAGGGCAAGTGTGTGCCAGGATTGAGGTCAGCTCATCAGTGTCTCTTTTGTCAGGGATGACTGAAGGTAGAGTGAAGAGGAAGAAGGGGTAGATGCATTTCCCTCTAGGTTACAAGACAAAGATGGGGCCCAGGGGCTCCAGGGAACTTCTCAGAAAGGAGAAAGGAACTAGAGCCAGAGACAATGACTTAAGGCTTTTGTAAGTTTCTAATCCCCTCTAACTTCCCCTTATTTGTTTTTCCATTACTCAGGCCTTTGCTTGTATGGAGGAGCCCTGAAACCCATCCTTCAGTCTACCCGAATTTATTCATTTATTTTTTACCCATATTTATTAAACACTGACTGGTGCCAGGCTGGCCCAAGGAGACGGGCCTGAGACCTCTCTTCAGAGGCAGGAGGAAGGGAGGTGTTGAGGAGTCCTGTATCACACCCACTGTGGTTGAGCAAGGGAACCCCAAAGGACCAAGGGCTTGCAATGTGGGGAGCGTGACTCTAAAAAGGAACGGAAAGCTCAGAGTCTCTAGGGCCTTCAGGGAAGAGAAAAAGGGGAACGCGGGGGCATGAGTCCAACCTGATCCTCAGCTGGGGTGGACCAAGAGAGGACTGCCGGTCACAGAGCTGAGCTAAGGGCTTGGAGTGGGCTGTGTCTTCCCTGGTCCTCCAGGCCCTGAAGTTACTTTTCCTCCTCCCTTCTCCCTCCCCCTGCTCCAAGGGGCCCACCCGCATTCTCAGGGAATCACAGGCTAAAAATAAACAGTTGCCACCAGACTCTGGGCCCAGGGGAATTGGTTCAACAGAAGTCCTGTGGGTAGTGGTTGGGGCTGGGCCAGAGGATGGAAGGATGACAGCTCAAGGTCCTAGGACCCTCCAACCAGTGATGCAAATAATCCCCAACCCCCAGCCTGGCTATTTGAGGTCCAGACCTTCTAGCCTTCAGCTCCGTGACCTTCTACAGCTGAGGATATTTGGATCCCAAGCAATGTCACTATGCCTGCTGGAGAGATAGAGCATGTGGCAAAAAATAGCTTCACCCCCTTGCAATATTCCTACCCATAACTGGACACGGCAAGTCTTTATCAGTCCAAAGGCATGCTTCTGCTGGAGCAAAGGTGCTTTTCTGGGAAGGCAGAACCCGTGACTCCTCGGCCCAGAGAGGACTTCTTGAGGCTCTCATTACCAGTGGCATTGTTGGAATCCTTTGGATGAGAGGTCAGCCTTCAGGGCAGGAGGAGAAGGGGATGGGTTGATGTCAACTGGCGGCACACATTTGTCATCTAAGGAACATTTCTGGGTCTTCCCTGTCCTCTACTCTCCAGCCAAAGGCAAGTCCACTCCCAAAACATGCTTGATGGATTCACAGAATTTCATTCCAAAGGGATCATTACTTGGACTTTGGTTCTATAGGAATCCAGAGGCTGGGAGCCCCTCCCTGGCTCTGTATGAACTCTGACTATATAGAGTTGAATAGAGTTAGACTATATAGACTGCACCTCCAAGGTCAGGCACCACGGTGCCTCTAATGAAAAGTGAAAGTGTTTGTCGCTCAGTTATATCCAATTCTTTGTGACCCCATGGACTGTAGCCCCCCAGGCTCCTCTGTCAATGGAATTCTCCAGGCAAGAATACTTGGATTGCTGGCTATTTCCTTCTCCAGGGGAGCTTCTCCACCCAGGGGTCAAACCTGGGTCTCTTGCATTGCAGGGAGATTCTTTACTGTCTGAGCCACCAGAGAAGCCAGGGCCTCTAATAATATAATGATAACACTAGCTACTATCAACCTAGGTACCAAGCACTGTGGTCATGACTTTATATGACTCTGTGTGGGTTATCTCATTAAGTCCTCCCATGTTACAGCTTCATACACATTTTACAGGTGGGGGGAAATGAGCTTACTCTTACAGAGAGTAAGCTGTTGCTTGTTTGTCCATGTGTAGGGAGTGATGGAGCCTAGACCCGATTCCAAATCCCATGCCCTAAGCCCTATAGGGAACGTTCTGTTTCAGATGCAGGACTTTAAGGGAAGGAAAGGGCAAGGAAGGCCACAAAGCCAGTGGCAAATGTCCTCAAAACATTTCCCTGGAGAGCAATCATTGTGCCCTCTCCACTGCTGTGACCCTAGCACCTGCTGGTCCCCAAGGCGCACGGGATCCACCCTGACCTCTCGGTTTTTGCATTAGCAATTTCCTTCCCTCTGCTGTGAACCTGGCCAGCTCTTGCTCCTCCTGCAGGTCTCAGCTTAACTGCCCTTCCTCAGGGAAGCCTGCCCTGGGTGGGATTGTTCCACCATGTCATGTATTTGCATTTTCCAGGCTTTAGCACATGCTTATTGAATACGTGTTAGAATCATTTTGTGGTTAGCTGCCGTCTCTGTGACTAGAATGGAGGCTCTGGGAGAGTGGGAATTGTGTGGGTCTTGTTCCTGAGGTATCCCTATGCCTCAGCACAGTACACATACCATGTGCTCAGCAAGTATCTTTGAAAGAAGGGAGGAAGGAACAGATAGTGAGTGATCTGTTGCACGTTGACTGGATGATCCAAACAGTGATTGCAAATGGAGCTGGGTGAGAGGGATGAGGTAGCCTGGGCACAAGGGAGAGCTCAAGGTGAGGGGAGCAGGCTGCCGTGAGAGACATGGTGGAGTCTTGTAGGAGTCATAGCAGAGAGGGACAGGAAGGGACTGGATGACCTTTAATGAACTAGATCACCCTAGACTTCATCCAGCTATGAAAAGGCTTGACTTGGTATGAGAATGGACTGGATGTTGACCTTTCAAGGTCATTCTCCCCAGGGCCCTGAACAATCAATCAATCAAATGAAATTCCACCATATGGGTTCTGAACCTTGTAAGGAAACAACCGTATAAAATCACTTTGAAATGGTTCTGGCAGAAGCTCCTCCCAGGGGTTAATTCTGGAGGGCAGGATTCCTGATGCCTTTTGCTTTCTACGTCATACATTTCTGTAATGATTGAATTCTTCCTGACTCCCTCCCTCTCTCCCTTCCTTTTTCTTTTCTTTCCAAGAAAAATGTATTAGTTTTGTATGCAGAGAAACAAAGCCAGGTTATCATTAGTGGCTTGGTTGTGTCCAACTCTTTGCCACCCCATGGGCTGCAGACTGGCAGACTCCTCTGTCCATGGGATTCTTCGGGCAAGAATAGTGGAGTGGGTTGCCATTTCCTTCTCCAGGGGATCTACCCAATCCAGGGATCAAACCTGGGTCTTCTGCATTGCAGGCGGATTCTTTACCACCTGAGCCACCAGGGGGAAGCCTAAGTTATTAAGGATGTCTTAAAATATTTAGAGGACAGAAGTGCCTCTTCCTGAAGAAGTTTCTGGCTACAGAAAATGAGAAGAAAGGAGGGAGGAGAGATTGGAAATGAGTGTGTGACTGAGTTAGAATGACAGTATCATTAATCATTTTTTATTTTTCTTATTTAAAAAAATTAACATGTGATGAAATTGACTTGGTGTATAATTATATGAATTTTGACGTGCATGAGGTTTGTGTAACCATCAGCATAATCAGGATGCATGTAAGTTCCATCAGCCCTAGACCACTTGAGTTGTCCCTCTGTAGTCACATTCCTCCCCACACCTGCCCCTGACAACACTGATCTGCTCTCCATTGCTCTCCAAGGCTTTGTCTTTTCAAGAATGTCATATAAAAGGGATCACGTAGTACGTAACCGTGTGAGACTGGCTCCTTTCCTGTTCATTCAGCTGTTGCATGTATCAGGAGTTCGTAGTGTTTTTTTTAGCTCTCTAGTAGTATGGACGTACCACAGTATATTTATCTGTTCATCCCTTAATGGACATTTGGGTTACTTGTAGTTTTTGAGGATTATGAATAGAGCTGCTTATTTGTGTATAGGTCTGTATGTGAATAAAAGTTTTCACTTCTCTAGGGTAATCACCTAGGAATGAGCATATGTAAAGTAAAGGCTTAACTTTATAAGAAACTGCCAAACTGTTTCCCAGAGTGGCTGTACCACTTTGGACTCCCACCAACAATACATGAGGACTGTAGTTTCTCTGTATCTTGTCAGCACGTGGTATTGTCGGATTCTTTTTTGTTGTTGTTAATTTTGGTAAGGTCAGATTCTTAAAAAAAACAACTATTTTTTATTTGGCTGCACCTGGGTCTTAGTTGCAGCTTGCAGGCTCTTTCGTTGTGGTATGTGGGATCTAGTTTCCGAGTAGGGATTGAACCCAGACCCCCTGCACTGGGAGCACAGAGTCTTAGTTACTGGACCACCAGGGAAATCCCATCAGAATCTTCTTAAGCCGTTCTAATAGGTGTGTAGTGGTATCTCGTCATGGTTTTATTTTGCATTTTCAGAAAGGCTGCTGCTGCTGCTAAGTTGCTTCAGTTGTGTCCGACTCTGTGCGACCCCATAGACGGCAGCCCACCAGGCTCCCCCGTCCCTGGGATTCTCCAGGCAAGAACACTGGAGTGGGTTGCCATTTCCTTCTCCAATGCATGAAAGTGAAAAGTGAAAGTGAAGTCGCCTAGTCGTGTCCGACTCTTAGTGACCCCATGGACTGCAGCCTACCAGGCTCCTCCATCCATGGGATTTCCCAGGCAAGAGTACTGGAGTGGGGTGCCATTGCCTTCTCCGTCAGAAAGGCTAACGCTGTTAAATGTCTTTTCATATGTTTTTGCATAATGCATCCTCTTTGGTGGAGTGTCTGGTCACGTCTTTGGTCCATTTCTTAATTGGATTGTTTTCTTACTAAGTTTTGAGAGTTCTTCGTATATTCTGGATATAAGCCTTTTGTCCAATAGGTGATTTGCAAACATTTTCTTCCAGGTTGCAACTTCTTTGTTCATTTTCCTAACAATGTCTTTCACAGAGCAAATATTTCTAATTTTGATAAAACTTTTATGACTTTCTTCTTTTACAGGGCATGCTTTTGACTTGTCATCTGAGAGCTATACCTAACATAATTTTTTTTAAGTTTATCATATTTTGATCACTTTCTTTGTGCCAGCCTGAGAAGCCCACATTGCTTAACCTGCTTAATTTTCACAGTGATCCTTTAAGCTGGTACTACTTTTATATGACCTTGTATTACAGGTGAGGAAACTGAGGGACAGAGAGCTTAAGCATTTTGCCCAAGGCTTCCCTGGCTTTTAGTGGCAGAGCTGGGGTTCGAGTGAATGCCACCAGGTCTTCAGAGCCCACCCTCATCACCACTCAGATGAGGCTGAAACTCTGCCTGTGGAATCATTCATGCTAAAGTCATCAAGCAGGGAAACCAGCAACATTTGCTCCTTCTTGTCACTCAGTTCTTAGCTTAAACATCACCTTACAAGGGAGATCTTCTCTGGCCATCCACCTATAATAAGCCCTGTTTCTCACTCCCTTCTCCTTTTTAGCTTTCCTCCTTCTGTCCTCTCTTAACTGAGAATGAGTCTCTCCAAGGCATGTTCCATTGTCTGAAATATGTTAGTTTTCTTTTATTATTTGTCGTCTTCTACACAATTTGTTACTTTTACAGAAGGCCAGCTGGGTTAGAGCAAGGACCTTATCTTTTCATCACTTTATCTCCAGCTTCTAACCTAGTGCCTGGCAGAGTGAGTGGCCACCAAACCCTTGTCAATGGATGCTATTGGGTGAATGGTGGATGGGCAGATAGACTGATGGATGGATGAATGGATGGATAAACCGCCACTGCTATGGAAATTTGACTTCTCAAGCAGGAAAGAAGTGCAGCCTTGGAACTAATCAGGCTCTGGCTAGAAGAAATCACAAAATGTATCCATGTATATAGACATTATGTACAGCATTAGTGTTCTAAAAAATAGACTATATGCATGTACATTCTGGAATATGCCTAGAATATCTCTGAAAAGATATGTAAGAAAATGGTGTAGAACTGGGTGGCTGGGTACTAGGGAGAGAAAAAGACTCACTTTTTACTATATATTCTTTTGTTCATTTTGAATTTTCTACTGCGTGCATGTACTGTATGTTCAGAACATAGATTTCTTTTTAGAATAATAATGATATCAGGTTTCTTTTTCCTGAGAGCCTGGGCAGCAGAGCAAGCCAAAAGGTTAATCAGAGGAAGTTGTTCAGAAGACAATTAACACCTTCTCCAATCCAGCAGCTTATTTGTAGGAATTGAAGCAAAGTAAATGTTAAATCATGAAAGATTTTATAAGAATAGACAGGCAGGCAGTATTTCTTGAGTCATTATTAATGAGCAGGGCTTATTAATTAATTTTTAATAAAATTTATGCTCATTGCAACAATTTAGACTTAGAGATATATCTTAAGCCAAAACCCTCCAGTCTGACTCCTTTGACACACCGTAATTAGAAATTTGATTTTCCTACTCTTTTTCTCCGCTTATTTTTTTTTAAATTGGAGTATAGGTGATTTGTAATACTGTGTTAATTTCTGCTGTCCATCAAAGTGAATCAGCTATGTGTATACATATATCCTCTCTTCCTTGGATTTCCTTCCCATTTAAGTCACCACAGAACACTGAGTAACTGCTTTAAGAAGTGTTTGGGGTGATTTTCATTTTCTGTGGAACAGATTAAAGCCATAGATATTATTCCTTGACATTCTTTTTTACTTTATTCATTTTAGAGATAATTTTAAGTTGGCATGTATGGATCTATCTCACTTAATAGCTATGTAATATATAACTTTATTGATGCAACTGAGGTGTTTCTTGGTTCTTGTTATTACAGAAATGTTGAAATGACTATTCTTGTATCTATTTATATCACCATCGATTATTGCTTTAATTTCTGAAAGTTGTTGCATATTACTTGTCTCATAATATTTTAGAAAATGTTTCCTAAAAGTTTCAATATTTTTACAGCTGAATGATGGGTATTGTAGTATTAGTTTTCTTATGCCTTCATCAGCATGAATGTTACCAATATTTTTCATTTTTGCTAATATTAGGAGACAAGCAGGAGCTCATTATTTAATTTTCATTTCTCTGCTTACACATTGTTTGTTGACCACTGTCATTTCCTCTTGTGTTCATATTCTTTGCCTATTTTTCCATTGGATCATTTGTATTTTTCCAGTTTATTTGCAGGAGTATGTTCATAACAGGCAGAGTAAACCTTTGTTGTATGAAGTTTAGATATTTTCTCCCACAGGCTCATTTCTCTTTTGACCTTGTTTGTGATGTCTTTTGTTATATAGAACTTTGAATTTTTTTCTGTAATCAGATCTTTCTATTTTTTCCTTCATAGCTATTAATAATCACGGATGTTTGTGTAACCCAGTGGTTTCCATGCTGCGGTCCTAACCTTTGGGTTTCATGGGGATGAATGGATGTCAAAGGGGTGGGAGTGAGTGGGGTTGGCTATTTGGAGCTCCCCTCTGCCCCTCTCCTCTGTTTTTATTATCTTTCACATGCTACCACCCACCCTGTCATGAAGGAGGGCTTAGGGCCTGGAGCCAGAATGATTAGACAAAGTATTTAACCTCCCTGGGCCTTAGTTTCTCAGTTTCCTCATCTATGAGATGGGGATTTAAAATAGTTCCTGCCCCTGGGATTGTGGTGAGACTTCAAAGAGCTGGTGCATAGAAAGCCGCTGTTTAATTAGCACCACGTGGCCGACACTGTGTTAGGTGATGTACTCACATACATTCTCAAGCTACAAGACTATTCCTGTTTTCCAGAGGAGGAAATGGAGGCCCAGGGAACCTAGGTAACTTGCCTAACAGTACAACAGTAGTGAGTAATGGAGCCAAAATTTGCACCCTGGTCCCTGTGTGACTACCAGGCCTCAGTTCTAAGGAGCAGGTAAGAGTGTTGTTATTTTTTATTTATTTATCTTAAAATTTTTATTTATTAATTTTTATTTTTGGCTGTGCTGGGGCTTTGTTGCTGCATGGGCTTTTCTATAGTTATGGAGAGTGGGGGCTATTCTCTAGTTGCAGTGCATGGGCTTCTCATTGCGGTGGCTTCTCTTAGGGAGCATGGGCTCTAGGGTGCACGGGCTTCAGTAGTTGCAGCACATGGGCTCAGTAGCTGTGGCTCCCAGGCTCTAGAGCACAGGCTCAATACAGGTTCATGAGCTTAGTTGTTTCGAGGCATGTAGGATCTTCCCAGATCAGGGATCAAACCAATGTTTCCTGCATTGGCAGGTGGATTCTTTACCACTGAGCCACCAAGGAAGCTCCTATTTATTTATTTTTAATTTTTAAATATTATTTGGCTGTGCTGAGTCTTAGTTGCTGCGCGTGGGATCTTCAGTGTTCATTGCAGCATGTGGGATCTTTAGTTGCAGCATGTGAACTCTTAGTTACGGCATGTGGGATCTAGTTCCCTGATCAGAGCATGAACCCAGGCCCCCTGCATTGGAAGCACTGAGTCTTAGCCACTGGACCACCAGGAAAGTCCCAACAAGTATTGTTACTTATTGACCCCTTACTATGTTCCTACCTAGTGCAAGGTGTTGAGGATCTAACATTGAACATGAAAATCCCAGTCCCTTGTTGCCTAGTCTGCTGGGTGGGCAGTCATTAACAATGAGACAGTTTCACATCCAGTTCTGGGTAATTATGAGCTGGGCAATGAGAAACAATAACAGTGATTGCTCAGTTACGTTAGTGAATCAGGAGAGGCCTTTCTGAGGATATTCTATCTGACCAGCAACATAAAGAATGAGTAAGAATTGACCAGTTGGCAACTGCAGCACATCAGACAAGTTGGCCCTTTGGCAGAGGAAGAAGCTTGGCAAGGTGGAAGAATGGACTAGAACATCTGTCTGGTGGAAAAACACCTTGTATAAGAGCAGGATTTGAGGCAGGGAGGGAGAAGTGAGCAGGTGGAGCATGCAAAGCCCAAGTGAGTTGACATAAAAAATTGGGACATTGTTCTAAAGCCATCGGGAAGCCATGGAGGATTTAAGTGAAGGAATGCTGCCATCTGCTTATGCTATAAAGATATCACTCTTTGAACATACATATAATCTATGATGGGGCAATTCTATTCCTAAGTTGATACCCAACACAAATACATACTTACATACATCAAAGACAAAAATATTGACAGCATCACTTTGTGAAAGTCTCAAACTATAAACCACTCAAATGTCTCTCAGTGCTTGACTGAACAAATAATGATAATTTAAGCAATGGAATACTATACAGCAACGAACACAAACAAACTGTAACTATATAGAGAACAGTGTGGGTGGATCTCTCAAACACAGTGGTATAAAATACACATTGTATTGATTCTTGTATATAAAGTTCCAAAAGGGGCAAAATGAATCTATGATATTAGAAATAAGGATGGTAATTGTCCTGCGAGAGTAATGGGGGTGACTAGGGAAGGGCATCACGACTGGGAGGCCTGGCGTGCTGCAGTCCATGGGTCGAAAAGAGTCGGATATGACTAAGCAACTGAACTGAACTGAAGTGAACTGAAGGGGAGGGGCATATGGGGACTTCTGGGTACAGGTGATGTTCTGTTTCTTGAGCTGGGTGTTGGTTGCACAGGTGTGTACAGTTTAGGCAAATTCATCAAACTTAACGGTTATAATTTATGCATGACTCTCTGTGTATATTCCACTATGGCCATTATGTGAGTATGCCTTGCCCCCTGATGTTGGATGCCAGACATCCTCACAGCCATGTTCTTCCCTGGTCTTCTGGAATAAACCCTTGGGACCCAACCAGTGACCTTGAAGCTGGACATACTTTTGTCCACACCTCAGGTGTCCACTGTGCCCTCAGGCACTTGTCCTTGTCTTTACAAAATCCTCTGAAACTGCTCTAGCCCCTGACTGACTCCACACCTACTTTTTCCAGCAGAGTACTTGGATATGGTTTATGGGCAAATTGGAGCCAAAACTTAGATACTCCTTCTCCCCCTCTGCCACACTCCCGCAATGAGCAATGAAGGTTGGACTAGAAAGTGGGCATTGCAGTCTGAGGGAGACAAGGTAGAGCTTGGCCAGGCAAGTAGTGGTTGGTCCAGAGGGATGGCGGAGGGATGGAGAGCTCAGAATGAATTAGGGACATGTTGGGGAAGAGCCCACAGGAGGGGTGGTGATAGGGAGGGACTGGCAGCTTGTGAGAGTGTGTGGGGCATCGTGGCTGCCCCCGACCCCAGCTTCCAGCATGAACACGTGGGTGAGAAGAAGTACCAGAACGAAGATGAGAAGGTAGGGGAGGAGCAGATTTAAAGAGGATAGTAGTTTTGGACACGTGAAATGTGAGATGTCCCCAAAGGCTGCATCATGGGAGCAGATGGATAAACGGATGTACAGTAAGATTTTATTTGAAAAAGAATCTGCTGCTTAAGAGGAAAAAAAATAACAAAACAAAACTGAAAGCCCCCATTCTAGTCCTCTTTCCTTTTAAAGCACTTTCAGTTCCATTATCTCATTCCATTTGATTTCATGACAAAGATTCCTGTCTGTATGGGAGGCAAGGTGGGGGTGGGGCGGGGGGGATGTTGTTTCTTTATGTGGAAAGTAGGGATGTACTCAGGCGTGTGCTGTTCCGTGAACGTGCTATATTTATCCACTCAGAGAGGAGGCTCTGGGCCGGGAGCCTGGGTGACACACAAGGGCATCAGCCAAAGCAAGAGGGCTGCTTGAGGCCCTGGATTTGGCTCACACTGCAGGAGGGCTGAGTTCAGGTGTCGGAAGCCCCACTGTAATGGGCAGAGAAGGTTTCCACCAGTGTGGGCCACTGGGACAGGCCACAGGGGCAGAAACACACTGTTACTTCTTCATTCAATCTGTCCCTTCTTCCCCCGGAGGGAAATGATTTGCATCTTGCCATGCTGTCCCCTCCTAAGCTCCCATTGCACTTAGGGAAGAGTTCTCAGCACAGGCCATTTAGCCTGGCCTCGGGTCCTGTCTGCTTGAGTACCTGGCTCTTGAGCCCAGAACTCAGCACAGGGACCATTGACAAATCTGTTCCATGGCCTCCCAGACTGAGGACTGTGCCCTGTCCCCTGACATTGGATGCCAGACATCCTCACAGCCATGTTCTTCCCTGGCCTTCTGGAATAAACCCTCGGGACCCAACCAGTGACCTTGAAGCTGGACATTCTTTGGTCTACACTCCAGGTGTCCACTGTGCCCTCAGGGACTTGTCCATGGCTTTACAAAATCCTCTGAAACTGCTCCAGCCCCTGACTGACTCCACACCTACTTTTTCAGCAGAGTACTTGGATATGGTTTATAGGCAGATTGGAGCCAAAACTTGGATACCCCTTCTCCCCCTCCTCCACACCGCCGCAATGAGCAATGAAGGTCAAACTCACTGGGACCAACTCAGTCCAAGATAATATAATCCCATGAAGGCGTCCAATGATGGTGTGGACAGTGTCACTGGAAGAAGCAATAGTCAGAAAATGTCAAGAGGCTCAAAAGCTGTGCCACAAAGGCTTAACAAATATGAAAACCTTTTGCTATAGCAATTCCACATTGAGGAACTCATTTTGATAAAATAATGCATGGAAGATGAATTTGTGAGGATGTTCACTGTAGCATTACTTACCACAGTGAAAAAATGGAAAGTGACAGAAATCCATCTCAAAATGGGAAAGGCACAGGGAGGATTTGTTGGCCCATGGAATCCAAAGGAGAGTTGAACATTCAAGATTTGGGAAGGACCACAGTGTAGCCAGATCTTAAGAAATGGAATCCAGTTTCAGCTCCAGGACTCACTCTTCATCTGCCACGTTTGCTTCTCCCTGTGTACAAGACTGACTTTCTCACTACAGACCAGACAGCAGGGAGCAAGGTTTGGAACACAAGAGTCTACCTGAAGCTGTTTCTAACCTTCAATCCAGGAACCCCAAGCAAAGAATATATTGGCTACCTTAGGTCAAGTGCTCAAATCACAGCCAATCAATTGTGGGCAGGGCAGCTAGGCACTGTGATTGGCCCAGCTGGATCAAGACCTGCCTCTGGACCAATCCACTAAGACTGGGGAGGGGTCTCTTTGACATAATGAAAGCTCCTGAATTAAACGAAAAACATCATTTCCCAGGAAAGGGAACTGGACCAGCAGTCTCAGTGATCCTCTACCTACTGGTGATGGAAATGGATAACAAAACAGTAAGCATAGTGAGGCTCCATTTCTGTAAAAACATAGGAGTAAAAATGTCTGAAAAGATATTCTAAAATGTTAAAAGTGATTTTCTTGCACTTGTGCTGTGTTTTCTACAGTGGACACCAATCGTTTCTTATATTTAATTTTTTGAAAAGAGAAAAGTTATAATTGGTTCTGTGAGTGCAGAACATTGACTTGGGATGTTGTCATTCATGGCTCTCTCCTTCAGCCAGCTCATGGGGATTTGAAAAGCAAAGAATTCTGTGAACTGCAGACCTCATTCACCTCTCCAGTCATCCATCCATCCAACAAATGAATATTTACAGGAAGCGCAATGGGTGCCAGCCAGCAATATGTGCTGGAGATGCCGTGATGACTAAGGACCAGACCCTGCCCTCAAGGATCTCACAGTCTGGCAGAAGAAACAGATGAATGCCTGACCAGTTATAAGAAGCTTAAAACAGAAGTGTCCATGGCAAGCTAGGAAAATATAGACCAAAGAACAACACATTCTGTGTAGAAGGATCTTGATGGTGGTATGGAGGCACTGGGCTTTGTACTGGGCCAGGAAGGTGGAACATGAAGCAAAGGGCTTATGGGGTGAAGGAAACAGCACATACAAAGTGCAGAGTCCACCAGTACGACCTGCAGGAGGCAGGGAATTGGGTGTAGCAGGAAGTCTCAGGGAGCAGCCAGTGAATTCCACTCGCTAAGCATTTAGGGAGCATCTATGACAGGTCAGACTTCTGGCTAAGGGTTTGCTGATGAGATAGAAAAGCTATTTGGGATTAGATTCCAGAGGACTTTGAATGTTGTTGTTCTATCTCTTTTCCAATAGCACAAATTTAAAATGTGGGTGTGAATTTATCCCTTCTCCCCTAGGTGAGACAAAGATCTTCCCCACTCATGGGGCCTCTCAAGTGTCTTCAGCTCAGGCATCCCCCCATTAGGGAAGGAACTGGGTGGTCGGGGGGAGGGAGTATTCAAACTTCCTGCATCCTGAGTTCTGTAATTCCACACATGTGCCAAAGAGACCGGGAAACCAGTTATTGGGGAAGATTTCCCTTGGATTTTTAGCAAAGTTGGGCTGTGCTCAGGAGGTCCTAGCTGGGCTCCTCAATGAAGACCTAGAACCACTAGCAATACCCTCGCAGCTCCCAAGCTCTGGAGGGGCTCTGGGGAAGGGGGAATCACTCTCTGTGATGTGTCTTTCATGTACTAAGCCGAATGACCTTGGCCTGAATCGCTGAGGGTTATGTAAGATTAGGTAGCCACTTAGTCAAAAATAGCTTTCATGCTGACTCCAGCCCGCAGAACATCATCCAAGCAAAGGGGGCACAGATGGGCCAGGACTGGGCACACATGGGGAAATTCCCGCCCTGGTCCTCACCACTGAAAAATCATTTGAGAGTGCGAGATGGAACTTCAGAACTGCTGACAGGTGATGTCCCATGCTTGTCTGTTTGGCAGCAGATATATGGCTGTTGTGCTGAAGCATAGAAACCAAGGGACCATAAGGACAGAAATCTAGTACAAACATTCAAATAAAAGTAAGAGGGTGCAGAGTGCAGAGACAGCGCTGGGTTAGGAAATCTTCAGATCTGCTATTACCATTGACGCTCTAGAGCCAGGCACTTTCTTTTATTCATTTGACAAATAACCCTGCACTTGCCACTCCGTGCCAGAGGCTGTGGCAGCCCTGGAGGCACAAAAGTCAGTGATAGTCACTGTTCCTATTCTCAGGGAATTTCAGCTTGTGGTAATCTGTCTTCTACCCCATCCTAATAATAAGTAACCTTTTCTGACACCTCCCCTGTGCCAGGCACTGTGCAAGATGTTGGCACTCACAGCGAACAATCCAGACACAGTCCCATGCCACATGCAGCTTACAGTCTAGAGGAAGTAACAGATGAAAACAAAAATCAGACAAATTGTCTTTACAATAAAAATTCTAATAAAGATGTGCTGAGGGCCCTTCTAGGTCTAGAGGAAGACCTTTCTATTGAATGGTACTGTTTCTGATGTGTTCAGGGCTTCTGCCTTGTGAAGGAGTATGTGAAGGTCCCCATTCTGCTCCTCTGGAAGTGACACTGGGGAAAAACGATCTGGATCTTGCGTAAGGAACAGGCTCCTCACCCACTGCTGTTCAGAGTTCTGACATTTTTGGAGGACAATTTGCAAAATTCATTAGCGCTTTAAGAAGATAGCCGATATTAAGGGATTATTGAAACATATTATATATATCCATAAAGTGCCATAAGTGATAAGGTAGTCCTCTATACCATTAACATGAAAAGAGGTCCATGTTAAGTTAAAAATTTTTGATTCAATAAGTTGTGTTAGAGAAATTATGAAGTTTGTGTATTGTTGATGGAAGCATAAAATGATGCAGCCGCTACAGAAAACAGTTTGACAGTTCCTTAAACAGTTAAAAAGAGAACTATTATTATATGATCTAGCAATCTCACTTCTGGATACATACCCCAAAGAATTGAAAACAAGGTCTCCAAGAAGTATTGGTATACCCATGTTCATAGCAGCATTATTCACAACAGATAACACGTGAATGCAGCCCAAGTGTCTGTTGACAGATAAATGGATAAGCAAAAGGGATATTATTCAGCCTTAAAAAGGAAAGAAATTCTGACATATGCAACAACCTGGAGGACATTCCACTAAATGAAATTAGTGAAAATGTTAGTTGCCCAGTTGTGTCTGACACTTTGGGACCCCATGGACTCTCTACAAGTCCATGGACTCCTCTGTCCATGGAATTCTCCAGGCAAGAATACTGGAGTGGGTAGCCATTACCTTCTCCAGTGGATCTTACCTTCCCAGGGATTGAACCCAGGTCTCCTGCACTGCAGGCAGATTCTTTACCATCTGAGCCACCAGGGAAGTTCAAATGAAATAAGCCAGTAACCAAATACTGTGTGATTCTGCTTATATGAGTCATTTAGAGTAATCACACACTAGTAAACTAATGCTCAAAATTCTCCAAGCCAAGCTTCAGCAATATGTGAACTGTGAACTTCCAGATGTTCAAGCTGGTTTTAGAAAAGGCAGAGGAACCAGAGATCAAATTGCCAACATCTGCTAGACCATGGAAAAATAAGAGAGTTCCAGAAAAACATCTATTTCTGCTTTATTGACTATGCCAAAGCCTTTGACTGTGTGGATCACAATAAACTGTGGAAAATTCTGAAACAGATGGGAATACCAGACCACTTGACCTGCCTCTTGAGAAACCTATGTGTAGGTCAGGAAGCAACAGGTAGAACTGGACATGGAACAACAGACTGGTTCCAAATAGGAAAAGGAGTATGTCAAGGCTGTATATTGTCACCATGCTTATTTAACTTATATGCAGAGTACATCATGAGAAATGCTGGACTGGAAGAAGCACAAGCTGGAGTCAAGATTGCTGGGAGAAATATCAATAACCTCAGATATGCAGATGACACCACCCTTATGGCAGAAAGTGAAGAGGAACTAAAAAGCCTCTTGATGAAAGTGAAAGAGGAGAGTGACAAAGTTGGCTTAAAGCTCAACATTCAGAAAACGAAGATCATGGCATCTGGTCCCATCACTTTATGGGAAATAGATGGGGAAACCGTGGAAACAGTGTCAGACTTTATTTTTGGGGGCTCCAAAATCACTGCAGATGGTGATTGCAGCCATGAAATGAAAAGATGCTTATTCCTTGGAAGAAAAGTTATGATCAACCTAGATAGCATATTCAAAAGCAGAGACATTACTTTGCCAACAAAGGTCCGTCTAGTCAAGGTTATGGTTTTTCCAGCGGTCATGTATGGATGTGAGAGTTGGACTCTGAAGAAAGCTGAATGCTGAAGAATTGATGCTTTTGAACTGTGGTGTTGGAGAAGACTCTTGAGAGTTCCTTGGACTGCAAGGAGATCCAACCAGTCCATCCTAAAGGAGATCAGTCCTAGGTGTTCATTGGAAGGACTGATGCTGAAGCTGAAACTCCAGTACTTTGGCCACCTCATGTGAAGAGTTGACTCATTGGAAAAGACTCTGATGCTGGGAGGGATTGGGGGCAAGAGGAGAAGGGGACGACAGAGGATGAGATGGCTGAATGGCATCACTGACTCGATGGACATGAGTTTGGGTGAACTCCGGGAGTTAGTTGGTGATGGACAGGGAGGCCTGGCGTGCTGCAATTCATGGGGTCGCAAAGAGTCGGACACAACTGAGTGACTGAACTGAACTGAACTAGAGTAATCAAAATTATACAATTATAAAGCAGGATAGTGGCTGCCAGGGGCTGTGGGGGAGGGGAGAATGAGGCGTTATGATTTAATGAATATATAGTTTCAGTTTTATAAGATGAAAAGAGTTCTGGAATTGGATGATGATGATGGTATCACAACATTATGAATGTATTTAATACCACTGAACTGTGCAGTTAAATGTATGAGGTGATAAGTTTTACATGTATTTTACCATAATAAAAATAATTGGAAAAAAATTGTGTGCAATAGCACCAAAAAAGAATAAAATATGTAGGAGTAAGTTTAACCACAAAGATGCAAGACTTGTATAATAAAACTACAAAATATTGCTGAAAGAAATTAAAGGAAGTCTAAATAAATGGACATCTATATTTGTGGGTTGAAGACATAATGTTGTTAAGATGATAGTACTCCCTAAAGCGATCTACAGATACAATGAAATCCCTAAAAAAAACTTCAAATCCCACAAATTCTGTTTTTAGAAGTGGAAAAGCTGATTATGAAGTTCATATGAAATTTCAAGGAATTCCAAGAAGCTGAAACAATCTTGAAAAAGAAAAACAAGTATGAAGACTCACACTTCTTGATTTCAAAATTTACCACAAAGCTGCAGTAATCAAAACAATGTTATTGGCATAAATATTACCTACATTTAGATAAATGGAATTGAATTGAGAGTCCAGAAATAAATCTATGCATCTTCAGTTGGTTTTCAACAAGGGTGCTAAGACCATTCAATGAGGGAAAGAACAATCTCTTCAGCAAATGATGCTGGGACAACTGGATGTCTACATGCAAAGGATGAAGTTGGACCACCACCTCACAGCATATACAAAAGTTAATTCAAATTGGAAGAAAGATCTAAATAACAGAGTTAAAACTATGAAACTCCTAAAAAAAGAAATCATGGGGGTAAGTCTTCATGACCTTGAGTACAAGCAACAAAAGAAAAAATAAATTGAAGTTCATCAAAACTAAACATTTTTCATTGGGATGTAATTGACATATAATATTAATTTCAGGTGTATAGCATAATGATTTTATATTTGTGTATAATGTGAAGTAATTACCACAGTAAGTTTAGTTAACATCCATTACCATATATAGTACAAATATTTTTCTCTTGTCCTGAGAACTTCTAGGTTCTACACTCTTAGCAACTTTCAAATATGCAATATAGGATTATTTTTAAATTTTTTATTGAAATATATGATAGTTAATTTACAATGTTGTGTTAGTTTCAGGTGTACAACAAAGAGATTCAGTTATATACATTATATATATTCAAATATGCACATATTAGATTCTTTTCCATTATAGGTTATTATAAGATATTGAGTATAGATCCCTGTACTACGCAGTAGGTCCTTGTTGGTTATACAATACAGTGTTATTAACTGGAGCTGGGGCTTCCCTGGTGGCTTATTGGTAGAGAATCCACCTGCCAGTGCAGGAGATGCAGGTTTGATCCCTGGGTCAGGAAGATCCCCTGGAGAAGGAAATGGCAACCCACTCTAGTATTCTTGCCTGGAGTGGATATCCCATGGACAGAGGAGCCTGGCAGGGTACAGTCCATGGGGTCGGAAAAGAGTTGGACACGACTTAGTAACTAAACAACAGCAATAACAATTGCTCTCTGTACTTTTTGAATGTGGTAGCTGGATTTTCAAAGATATATATATTTTTTCCTGCATACCTGCTTTATGTCATAAAAACAAAGTTTCTGAAACATAGAATAAAAAAAATATTTAGGTTAAAAAACACTCGTTAATTTCTGCCCTATTTTATATTTACTAAATTAACAGACATTACTTAACATAAATTAGACAGATATTTTAAAAAAATATTCAAACAACACAGAAATCTTTAAAGTATACACAGAGTACTCCTAGCTTACTTTCAAAGGGAAAATATACTTACAATAAAATATTTTTCAGTAAAACAAAGGCATCAGAGAAAGGGTCATTTGTTTTTTTAACATCCCATTTCCTTTTTTTTCCTCTGAATTTTCTATAATGACATCTATTATTCCATGTTGGAAAAGGTCTGTAATTAACTGAGTTTTTCAACATAAAGCTGCCAGTTTCAAGCTGCTGATGAAGCAGTGCTGACCTGACCTTGACCTCCGAGCAGCCCTTGGACCCTTCCCTCTGGCCCTACTCTCTGCAGCCTCCTTGGCTCAGACCCTGGGCCTGGCCTTTCCCGCTGCCCTCAGATGGCCTTTCCTGCCTGGCAAACTGTTCACCAGTCCCCATCTTGGTCTCCTTAACCCTTGGGACTCACTGGTGGAATTAGGACACAGCAGACAGCAAGGTGCTTCAGATTCCTCTCTAGGAGGAACATGGGGGTTCTTTGGAAGGTATATTTGTCCAATAAGCACAAGATTTTTACTTTGACAGTATGCTAATAGTATGCTATGGACTTCCCTGGTGGCTCGTGGTAAAGAATCCGCCTGCCAATGCAGGAGAGGTGGGTTTGATCCCTGGGTCAGAAAGACCTCTGGAGAAGGAAATGGCAACCCACTCCAGTGTTCTTGCCTGGGAAATCCCATGGACAGAGGAGACTGGAGGGCTATTGTACATGAGGTCACAAAGGGTCAAACATGACTTAGTGACTAAAGAACAAATAGTATGCTATAGTCAAATAAAAACAATGTTTTCCAAAGAATTTTTTATTCATGCTTTGTTAGGTTGCTGCTGCTGCTGCTGCTAAGTGGCTCCAGTCATGTCCAACTCTGCCCAAGGAGGGCAGCCCACTAGGCTCCCCCATCCCTGGGATTCTCCAGGCAAGAATACTGGAGTGGGTTGCCATTTCCTTCTCCAATGCATAAAGTGAAAAGTGAAAGTCAAGTCGCTCAGTCGTGTCCGACTCTTCGAGACCCCATGGACTGCAGCCTACCAGGCTCCTCCATCCATGGGATTTTCCAGGCAAGAGTACTGGAGTGGGGTGCCATTGCCTTTGAGCAAACATTAATTGTCCCTTTTTAAACCGTCCATTTTAAAGAAGGGGATATGCAGGTGTTGGGGGAAACTGATGGAGATGAAGGAGTGAGCCAGCTCCAGGACCACCCTCCCTGTCCCCCTGTATGGTGACAGTGGGGAGAACTCAGTGTTTGGCTGCCTGTCCCCACCCTGCAGAGGGGACAGGAAAACAAAGACACCTCCAGCCTCCCTGTCTCCAGACTTGTTGGAAAACCTCCCTGGTCTGTGCCATGGTCTGGGACCAACAATTTAGAAATTTTGTTCTGAGATTTGTTTTCTGAGTCTTTCCCAGTCGTGGCTTTTCTGCTCTGTTGTTCTGTTCACACTTCTGAGGTGATGCTGCTGCTGCTAAGTTGCTTCAGTCGTGTCCAACTCGGTGCGACTCCATAGACGGCAGCCCACCAGGCTCCCCCGTCCCTGGGATTCTCAAGGCAAGAACACTGGAGTGGGTTGCCATTTCCTTCTCCAATGCATGAAAGTGAAAAGTGAAAGTGAAGTCGCTCAGTTGTGTCCGACTCTTAGCGACCCCGTGGACTGTAGCCCACCAGGCTCCTCCGTCCATGGGATTTTCCAGGCAAAAGTACTGGAGTGGGGTGCCATTGCCTTCTCTGTTCCTTATCTACAAAATGGGCTAAATATCAGTATTTGCCTTACAGGGTTCCTGCTAGGATTCAGCAAGATAATGCTAGTGAAATGCTTTGCCAACAGCTCAATGCAGTAAATGTTAATAATTCATCTATGGCTAGCCCACTTTCACTTTTCACTCTCATGCATTGGAGAAGGAAATGGCAACCCACTCCAGTGTTCTTGCCTGGAGAATCCCAGGGATGGCGGAGCCTGGTGGGCTGCCGTCTATGGGGTCACATAGAGTCGGACACGACTGAAGCGACTTAGCAGCAGCAGCAGCAGCAGCATAGACATGGTTGATCTAGTTTTTTGGCTCTCATGAACAGTTCTACAATGAACACCTCTGTGTCTGAAGGCTTGTCCGTGCTGAGGACTAATTCCTTGAGAGAGACTCCAGAATTGGAATAGCTGAAACAAAGAATCTAGAGCTTTTAAAAAGTTTTTGATATTGATTGTTATAGCCAGGAGAGGAAGAATATTGGTTTGATTTACTATTGATTACCAGCTTTATTGATACAGGATTGACATATAACATTGTATAAATTTAACATGTACAATGTGATGATTTGATACATGTAATTATTGTGAAATGTCACCACAATACCGCAGTTAACATATCCTTCACCTCACATAATTACTATTTTGTTGTTGTTATGGAGATCCTGGTTTTAAGTGTAAATCTTCCCTCTGCTGGTCGAGACCTTGAGCACCCCTTCCAACCTGAGCACTCACAACTTCAGTGGTTGTGAGTTTAGAAGCCTTCTCTCTCTGAACAAGCCTACCTGGGAGGATGTTAAGACATCATATCTGTTAGAATAACCCTAACACTGTCTGTAAAACTGAGACAAGGATCTCATCCAAGGTGTGGTAAGGAGTAATTAATGGCTAATGGTTGGAGCTGACTTTTGTCCTCTAGGTCATAACAGACCTTTGAATTGCTTGGCCACTTTTGAGTTTCTCAGGAAAAGTGATAACAACACCAGGCCAAAGTTCGTGCCGTTTGGCCAGGCTGCCTCCCTCCAACACCCATGAGGCTGTGGCGGGGGAGAGGGGTTGATCGCAGCCCTGTGAGTGTTGGGCCAGGTTCACTGGGGTTGATGTCACTGGGATGGGAGATATTGCTCCGTTGATCGTCCCACACATCACACCATAGGAAATATCCCCATGCTTTGTTTATCTACTGCCCCAATCCCTGACACAACTGAAGGCTAGAGGTTTTTAACACGAGGTAAACAGAGGACTTGGAAAGACATGAGGCTGAGCTCTGATCTGAGGTACTGATCAAAACCACGCTTGTCCTTCTCCATACCCCCACACTTCCCAGAAAGACTAGATCAAAATTGCCTGCATTTGGGTCTGGGGATCTGCATTTTACCAAGCCCTCCAGAGGAGTTTGATCATCAAGCCAGTGTACAAAGGAAACACAGAGATTATATATGCAGATGATATCTGCTCAAAAGCCTGCGAAGTCTTCTCACACTTCACCCTAAAGCCAAGCTCTTGAGTAAGCCATGCTGGACTTCAGTTCTCCTGCCCCGCCAGCCCCATCTCCCTCCTCCCACCTCACTCACCACCCACTGCAGCCCTTCTGGAAAGTTCCTGGCACCCAAATTTGCTATGGACCTTTTTAAAAAGTTTTTAAATTTTATAGTGGAGTATAGCTGATTAACAATGTTGTGATAGTTTCAGGGGGACAGCAAAGGTGCTCAGCCATACATATACATGTATCCATCCTCTGCTGTGGGCCTGTGGACCAGGTGCCCTTGCTCTTGCTATTCTGTTAGCTTGGTAAAATCCTTCCAAACATTTAAGGCCCAGCTCTAGTTCCAAGTCTCCATCTCTAGGACACTCCCTTACCCAGTCCCAGCTAGAAACAACTCCTTTTCCTTGGAGATCCCACGGACCCTCCCCATCACACCCTCACATGGCTCTGGTCACTTTTCACACTACTTTGTAGTGTTTGTTGGCTTCATCTCCCCACATAGTCTAGAAGCTCTGAAAACACAGTCCCACATCTGGTTCATCTCTGTGTCCCCAGAACCAAGGGCAGGGCTTCCTGTGTCTTAAGGCTTGTCTTGGGGCAGTGGGGGCCCTCTGGGCCAGGAGCTGGAGCTGGGCCCCTACCATCTGCACAGCCTCCAGGATAGTGGGGACCTCCCCACCCCCCGCCCCCCCAACCATCACTCTGAGGCAGTAGCTGCAAATTGGTGACAGTCAGTCTCCATTTGAACTTAATGCCTGATCAGTTCTGGGCTTTTGCAACCAAGGCTGTGTCCCAGGGGTGGGGAGACCCAGAGGGACTCAGGGAAACAGATGGTCCAGGTCTGAGCAGCAGCTCTAGGCTGGGCCGTGATCACCCCAGTGTGTTTTCCTCTCTCAGAAAGAGTCTCAGAAGCCCTAGTACAAGAATTTCAAGAGCATCAGGGAGGGAAAGTCCCCAAGGCCAAGCACATAAGTTTAACAAAAATTGATCCTGTTTGCTTAACTCAAATGGGTGTTTATTAGGTCTAGCTGGTTTATAACAAAGGTATTTATTAGGTGTACCTGGCTTATTGCAAGACTTCTGTTTCCTTACTGACCTTCTGTGCCTCCTATAACTTTGTCTCTTCTATAGATTAGAAAGCAAATGCTTCTTTAAAGATTGATTTTATTGTCCTTTAGAGATTTAGCCTTGGAGTCCCGAGTATCCAGTTTGACTGTCTAGATGAACTTAATTCTTGGTTGTAAGAATAAACTTTTCACTTCTCTGAGCCCTTGGTTAATCCAGCATGTGAAATATTGGTTACTGGCTGGAATGCAAAATCTCAGTGGAGAAGGTCTTCCATGCTTGATCTTCTGAGGGGTGTGTGATTTCGAGTGAGGTTCTAAATAAATCAATCCTGAATTTCCTATTCACCCAAGTCACAGTTCTCTTCCTTCTCTCTCCTTCCTACCTTCTATTCCTCCATCCCTACTTTCTCCTGTTTCCTCTTTCTTCATCCTCCTGCCTTTTTTCTTTCTCCCCTTCTTTTTCCTCCCATACTTGCATTATCATTTTCTATCCAATCATGTATCTATATTTCTTTCTTTCCTTCATTTCATCTATCCATCCAGTTATCCTTTCTTTCTTCTTTCATTCAACCATTCATCCTACTGTCTGTCCATCCATCCATCCATCCATCCATCCATCCTTTCTTCCTTCCTCCCATCTATCCACTCATCTCTTCATTTTTAGCATCATTAACACCAGACAGGGCTCTAGTGACTTGAACTGTCTGAGCTTAAAACAAGTGTAGTAGGAAAAAATCTTACAGTGAGGAACTGGAGTGAAGAACCCTGATTTCTAATCCTTATTTTCTTCCCAGGAACCAAGTGTAAGCAGTGGTGCTCACAAACTTTTTACAGAGTGAACCAGGCATAGTGCCTGACATTGGGGGTAAAAAGCCTTGGTCACCATTCTTAGGGACAGAGAATAACAACAAGCCTAAAAGAACCACAATCTTGTGACCTGTAAGGCTGAAGAGGGGAGACTTCTCAGCTGGAGGCAATTAAAAAGTGTTTCCTGGAGAAGTAGATGCTTGGTTGGGCCTTGGAGAATGAGCATTTGTTGTAAGGATCAATTGAGATGGTGGCATATGAGATTGTAAAATGTAAAATTGTCACATAGAGTGATTTTTTTAATGTATTATTTTATGTAGTTATTTTTACTGTTTATTTTTTGGCCATGTGGCATGTGTGATCTTAGTTCCCCAATCAAGGCTTGATCCCATGCCCCCTGCAGTGGAAGTGCAGAGTCTTAACCATTGAACTGCCAGGGAAATGAAAATAATATATAAAATCATTAAGATATTATGATGCTAAACAGCATGTAGACTAATGACAACTGGTCTGCCTATAAAAGGTATCTGCCAGAAGCACTAGCAGATTCCTATGCAATTTTTAAGATTGAAAGACAAGTTTGCTGGCATTGGAATTGGACACATAGCAGCGAGGCCAGGTGAGGAGTACTTCAGAGTGTAGGCTTTGGTATCAGACCTGCTTGGGTCTAAGCCTTGGCTGTCACTTTCTGTCCTTGCCCTTCAGTGGAATGGGGCTGATAGCTTAAGGAAGATTAAATGAGATGTATATATTGAGGTTGGGGTTTCCCAGGTGGTGCTAGTGGTAAAGAACCCAACTGTCAGTGCAGGAGACATAAGAGATATGGGTTTGATCCCTGGGTCGGGAAGATCCCCTGGAGGAGGGCATGCCAACCCATCTAGTATTCTTGCCTGGAGAATTCCATGGACAGAGGAGCCTAGTGGGCTATAGTCCATAGAGTCGCAAAGAGTCAGACATGACTGAAATGACTTAGCACACGTGTAATGGGGTCATGCTTATGGTAGGTGCTCTGTAAACATCAGCTACTGCTGTTCAAGGGGAGAGGACTCAATGTGATCTGACTCATACTGTTGTGAATTCATGTTTTCCTCTTGAAAAGGTGTTTGTTTGTTTAATCTGCCACCAAATAACCAAACATGTAACCCTGGGGAAATGACTTGTTTTCTCTTGGCCCTTACCTTCCTTTTCAGTAAAGCCTCTGTAGATTCCTATGACTAAAACAAGATAAAGATCTTTAAAAATTGAAAAATGGGAGTCTGTGCCTCAGCAATGTTCACTTTGGCACTGTTTACCACCAGGAGGTGGAGAACGGGAAATAACACTGAAGTCCAAAAAGAGTTGACTTTTGAAATACGTTATGAGACTCTCTTCTTCAGCAGTGTAAATATTGAAAAATAATAGGTCCCATGAGAAACAAGATTTTTTTCCTCTTGTTGAATGAAAATTCCCTCAGCACCCAAAACACTGTCCATCATATAAAGGTGTTTGGTATGAATGAATAAATAATACTGTCAAATTAATTTCCCAGGGCCATCCTTGAGGAATGCCCCTTTACTATTGTTTTGCTACGTGGCATATACAAGTAGACCAGAAGGGCTAGTGGTGGTTTTTGAGAGACTGTGTTGGGGGAATAGCAAAGTCAGACTACAGAGAGAATGGAGCTACCAAGTGGGGTGTTGGAGAGTGCTTGCTGGATGGTGAGCAATGCAACTCTCTTCTCCATGGCCCACGAAGTCTTCAGTGAGATATGCAGTGCCTGCTGGTTCTTTTGGGATTGGATGTGTTTTTGAAGGGTGAAATGAAATACAGAGACTGGCCTCAATTGGAGAATACCCATGGGTATCCAGTCACATCTGAGTATCCTAACGCCGAGGAAAGTGTAATGACGTGGAAAGATGGTTGCAATGTATTGTTGAAGAAAATAATTGGGTGCAGGAGGGAATGTGCAATTGCAGTCCCATTTTGATTAAAATAGAAAGACATCTGTTTGTGTCAGAATGGTGAGATTAAGGAATTTATTTTTCCTTTCTGATTATTCATGCTTTACATTTTCTTTAAGGAACATGTACTGCTTGTGAAATTGAAAATAATGGGAACTGTTGGATGAATTGAAGCTGTCGTTACTGTGTCTGACTTGTTGGTAGAGAAACTGAGCTAGAAGTGAAGTGACATTGTCAAGGTCAAGCCAAGACTGAGTAGCCCATTGATTCATGGCCAGTTCAGTGACCTTTCCATTTGACTGGATGGAAGCACCTCCAGGGTAGTGTTTTGAGCACCTTGGACACACAGCATCTGAAAGCTCTGAAAGGCTGGACCTTTCCCTCTCCCACTTACTCCCTTTTGCTGTCCAGGGGACAATTACTGTCCAGGAGAGTGTCAGTGGCTGTAAGTGCATTCCTTCTTCTCCCATTTCAAAGGACACGCACCAGGTTTTCTTTTGCACTTCAGGTCAGTAACATGACCCTCAAGCTCCTCTGGGCAGAGAATCATGTCAGCAGGATGGACTGTGAAGCCTCCTGCAGATTGAGCCAGTTATAATCTGTGACTCATATCCACAGATAACAATTTTTTGTAAAGGTGTCTGCTGAGTGAGAGGCACACACAGAGAGACAGAGCTGGAGGGGCAGCTAGGAAACATACCTAGGAGTGTTAACCTACAACTCTGGAACTGAAACAGTCCTTTGTCTCATCTCTGGATGATCTGGAAACAGAGGATTAGTTTATACAGGGCAACAGCACAGCCAGTGCTTGAACTCAGGCAGTTTTTGCTTCCAAAACATCTCTCCAGTCCATCTTTTCCTGCTCTTTCTCCCCACATCAGCCCATACGTGCTGCCACACATCTCCCTAGCTGATCTTCAATTCAGGGCTCTGTCACAGGGGGCCCTGGAACCATGTTGAGAAACTGAGACTTTAATTTGGGGGAAGGAGACAGCATGGAAGAATTTTTAGAGTCAGATCTGGATTTTAGGTGGTGGATTTCTGAATGCTGTGTATAAGATGAACCCAAGGAAGTTCAAGCGGACTCAGGGAGACCCAGGAGGAGGCTGATGTAACCGTCCAGAGTCAGAGGCAATGGCAACCTGGACCAAGGCTGTGGTGATGGAGAGGGAGAAAACTGGGTAGTCTCCCTGCCTCCTCAGGCCCTCACTGATCTCCTCACTTGGCACTTAGGAAGAGTATCAAAGGAGTATCACCCAGTTTAATACCTAGTGATGGGATTATCCCAAGTCCCTAGGGGTTCAGTGGTAGAAAATCCACCTGCAAGGTAAGAGATGCAAGTTGCATCTCTGGGACAGGAAGATCCCCTGGAGAAGGAAATGGCAATCCACTCCAGTGTTCCTGCCTGGGAAATCCCATGGACAGAGGCGCCTGGTGGGCTACAGTCCATGGGGCCGCAAAGAGTCAGACACGATTGAGCAACTGAGCACTCTCAATGGGATTATATTTGTTAGGATTTTTTAGGTGTGACTATGTAGAAACCCAACTTAAACTAACTTAAGCTCAACACTGCTGAACATTGCCAGGCTTGTGTTAGGTGTTCAGTAAATGATGAATGAGTGAATGAATGGCTCTTGACTCCTAGACCATTGTTCTTTCTGCTACACATTAGGCAATACTCACTTAAGCCTAAATTCCATAACCGTAACGATGCTAAAGGCCATCTCGTCTGGGCTTGCACCCAACTCAGGAATCCCTTCTACAACATGCCTGACACATATCCATTTGGCTGGTCTTTGGAATTCTCTGGGGACAGGACACTCACTACTCTAAAAAGCAACCCATGTTTAAAAATAAAAAACATGAAAATAGATATACGGTTTAAAAATTAGCTTTATTGGGAGAGTATGTAACTTCATTGCTAACACTAGCAAGCGGGTACTCTTTCTGCCCCCTTCTGATGCCTATGTCAGAAGCTTTCTCTATCTCCTTTATACTTTAATAAAACTTTATTACACACACACACACAAAAAAAATTAGCTTTATTGAAGTGTACATACAATAAAATACACCAATTTAAGTATAACATTTAGTTTGAAAAACATATATAGTTATGTAACCACCACCACGAGGCCCCAAACTTTCCTCTGTAATCTATTGTTTCTCCCAATCTATGCACTCTACTTCCTCTTACTATAATTGTGCCTTTTCTAGAATTTCATTTAAATGGAATGATGCTGTATTCAATCTTTTGAGTCTGGCATTATTTCACCTAACAGAATGAATTTGAGATTCTTCTCTGTTGTTGCGTATGTCAGGAGTTTGTTCTTTTTTATTGCTGAACAGTATTCATTGAATAACTATTACCATGATCTGTCTGTTCGTTCAATTTGTTTAGTTGGTCTGCCATTTGGAGTTTTTCTAGTTTTTGGCTATTGTTAATCTACTATGATGATTCACCTATGCATCTTTATGTAAACTTAAAAAAAAAATTTCTTTTGTATAAATACGTAGAGTGAGATTTCTTGATCATTTGGAAGGTATATGTTTAACTTTTTAAAGAACTGGCAAACTATTTTCCAAAGTGGTGTCATTTTGTATTTGAATTATTTTTCATTCCTGTCGATATTATATGAGAGTTCCAGTTGCTCCACATTGTTACAAATGCTGAATATGGCAAGATTTTGAAATTTCAGTTATCACAGGGAAGGGGTAGTGGTATTGCATTGTGATGGTCATTTATGTTGCCCTAATGACTGGTAATGATATAGAGCATCTTTCCATGTGCCTATTTGATATTCATATAAAATAGATCAAATTTTAAAAATACTTTCTGCTTTTAAGAGTCTCCAAGCTCTACAGCATGTCAATTCAGCTTCAGTTCGGTTCAGTCTCTCAGTCGTGTCCAACTCTTTGCGACCCCATGAATTGCAGCAAGCCAGGCCTCTCTGTCCATCCCCAACTCCCAGAGTTCAATCAAACTCATGTCCGTCGAGTCAGTGATGCCATCCAGCCATCTCATCCTCTGTCGTCCCTTTCTCCTCCTGCCCCCAATCCCTCCCAGCATCAGAGTCTTTTCCAATGAGTCAACTCTTCTTCGCATGAGGTGGCCAAAATATTGGAGTTTCAGCTTTAGCATCAGTCCTTCCAAAGAACACCCAGGACTGATCTCCTTTAGGATGGACTGGTTGGATCTCCTTGCAGTCCAAGGAACTCTCAAGAGTCTTCTCCAACACCACAGTTCAAAAGCATCAATTCTTTGACATTCAGCTTTCTTCAGAGTCCAACTCTCACATCCATACATGACCACTGGAAAAACCATAGCCTTGACTAGATGGACCTTTGTTGGCAAAGTAATGTCTCTGCTTTTGAATATGCTATCTAGGTTGGTCATAACTTTTCTTCCAAGGAATAAGCGTCTTTTAATTTCATGGCTGCAATCACCATCTGTAGTGATTTTGGAGCCCCCCAAAATAAAGTCTGATACTGTTTCCACGGTTTCCCCATCTATTTCCCATAAAGTGATGGGACCAGATGCCATGATCTTAGTTTTCTGAATGTTGAGCTTTAAGCCAACTTTTTCACTCTCCTCTTTCACTGTCATCAAGAGGCTTTTTAGTTTCTCTTCACTTTCTGCCATAAGGGTGGTGTCATCTGCATATCTGAGGTTATTGATATTTCTCCCAGCAATCTTGATTCCAGCTTGTGCTTCTTCCAGCCCAGCGTTTCTCATGATGTACTCTGCATATAAGTTAAATAAGCAAGGTGACAATATACAGCCTTGACATACTCCTTTTTCTATTTGGAACCAGTCTGTTGTTCCATGTCCAGTTCTACCTGTTGCTTCCTGACCTGCATACAGATTTCTCAAGAGGCAGCTCAGGTGGTCTGGTATTCCCATCTGTTTCAGAATTTTCCACAGTTTATTGTGTTCTACACAGTCAAAGGCTTTGGCATAGTCAATAAAGCAGAAGTAGATGTTTTTCTGGAACTCTCTTGCTTTTTTGATGATCCAGCAGATGTTAGCAATTTGATCTCTGGTTCCTCTGCCTTTTCTAAATCCAGCTTGAACATCTGGAAGTTCACAGTTCACGTATTGCTGAAGCCTGGCTTGGAGAATTTTGAGCATTGCTTTACTAGCGTGTGAGATGAGTGCAATTGTGCAGTAGTTTGAGCATTCTTTGGCATTGCCTTTCTTTGGGATTGGAATGAAAACGGACCTTTTCCAGTCCTGTGGCCACTGCTGAGTTTTCCAAATTTGCTGGCATATTGAGTGCAGCACGTTCACAGCATCATCTTTTAGGATTTGAAATAGCTCAACCAGAATTCCATCACTTCCACTAGCTTTGTTCGTAGTGATACTTTCTAAGGCCCGCTTGACTTCACATTCCAGGATGTCTGGCTCTAGGTGAGTGATCACACCATTGTGATTATCTTGGTCATGAAGATGTTTTTTGTACAGATCTTCTGTGTATTCTTGCCACCTCTTCTTAATATCTTCTGCTTCTGTTAGGTCCGTACCATTTCTGTCCTTTATCCAGCCCGTCTTTGCATGAAATGTTCCCTTGGTATCTCTAATTTTCTTGAAGAGATCTCTAGTCTTTCCCATTCTGTTGTTTTCCTCTATTTCTTTGAACTGATTGCTGAGGAAGGCTTTCTTATCTCTCCTTGCTATTCTTTGGAACTCTGCATTCAGATGCTTATATCTTTCCTTTTCTCCTTTGCTTTTCGCTTCTCTTCCTTTCACAGATATTTGTAAGGCCTCCCCAGACAGCCATTTTGCTTTTTTGCATTTCTTTTCCATGGGGATGGTCTTGATCCCTGTCTCCTGTCACGAACCTCCGTCCATAGTTCATCAGGCACTCTATCTATCAGATCTAGTCCTTTAAATCTATTTCTCACTTCCACTGTATAATCATAAGGAATTTGATTTAGGTCATACCTGAATGGTCTAGTGGTTTTCCCTACTTTCTTCAGCTTAACAAATATTTATTTACTTACTCTGTGTCATTTACAGTGAGGGCTGTTGTATCTAAGAATAAGACTCAATTCCTGGCCTTGATTTGTTCATAGTCTTGTAGGGGGAAATGGATACTTAAAGAAGAAAATGTTTTCACTCCAGGTGTTAGTGCATTAATCATGGTAAGCCCAGGATACAGGGAAGCCCACTCTCCAGCCAGGTGTGATGTTGGGTGGAAGATTTGAGGTGGGGTAGGGCGAGGAGCTGGGGGGAGCTTCCACTGAAATTCTATCATCACAGAGATGCAGGCATGTTACCTTTCATTTATCATATTAAAATATATTTCTGAATATTGTATATCATCTATATCACATATATAGTATACACATTCAAATTATATATATCTACCTGTCAAAGAATTCCTAAGTGATTATAAAACACCAAAACAGATTTATACTAATTGTATATATTATGTACTTTTACTGTGAGGTTTCATTAAAGTGTCTTTCATTTAAGATCTATATATACACATACATATTGTATTTATTTATTGACTATTCAGTTCTTCCACTTGGGTTGGGTCCACACTGGGTCCGTACAATCAACGAGAGAGGTTAGGATTGCTATTGCCCTTGAAACTGAAAGTCAGAGAGCTAGAAAACTGACCCCAAATCACTCAAAAGCACAGCCAATCTTTGAACCCAAATCTTGGAACTTTAAGTCCAAATACTGCTTAGAATAGTATCTGAGCACAGTTGGGACATTTGAATCACAATTTTAAGAATAACCTACTCTAATCGGTTAAAGTTAAGGTCCAAGGCATTATGCTTTGGGTTATTTTCCAGAATTTTCCAAGTATTTATCCAAATCCCTCATTTAGCCTGTGAGGCCATGAAGGTACAGAGGGAATAACCACACAGTGACCCAGGATCCAAGTTCAGGTCTCCTGACTCCATGCTGTTATTTTATGACAAAAGCATGCTGCTTCTTAGTGCTTACAGACTTGCTGAGTCAGTCTGTTTAATCGGAGCAGTCTGTACTGCTGTGGGCTAAGAAGTGAATGATAATGAGAAGACAGTCTCAAGAGACCTGAGCTCAAATCTCAGTCCTGCCACTTCCAAGCTGAATGATTTTGACAAGAAACATAACCTCTCTGAGTCTCAGTATCCTCATCTGTGAAATGGGGATAATAACACCACCGACATGATAGAGTTGCTGGGAGGCATCAAAGAACAAAGCATGAAAATCCCTCCTCTTGAGCTCTGGATTTCACTATTTGTTGAATAAATGCAGGAGCACAAGCACTTAGTTCCCTGCTGGGCTCATAATAGCACTGGATAAATTGCACAATGATCAGTTTTCTATTTAATAATTGCACAAAAATTATTTTTTATGAAGATCAAATTAAAGAAAATTTGAGTAGAGAACATTTTCAGTAAAATCAAAACTCAAATACATAGTCTTCATTTCTCCATGTTTTCTCCAAAACTTAATCCCATTTGGAAATTGCATTAAAATGATTTATAATTAAGAAGTTGAGAATAACACTACAGAAATCTTTAAAGGACATTTGTAAATAAAACCCACCACCCAAGTACACTAACAGTTTTTATTTCTCCTATTGCCTTACAACTTTTATTCAGAAAATTTTTTTCTTCATTGGAATCAGACTCTCTTTACTTCAAATTATACAATAAATAAAGTTCATGAACTTTGTGCTTATGATTTCTAATGGTTCCATGCTATTCTATCCAGTAGAGTCATTCCAGTAACTTAGAGAAACTCAGCCGCTGCAGGAAATTATAACATATTATTCAGTTCAGTTCAGTTCAGTTGCTCAGTCGTGTCTGACTCTTTGAGACCCCATGAATCGCAGCACGCCAGGCCTCCCTGTCCATCACCAACTCCCAGAGTTCACCCAGACTCACGTCCATCGAGTCGGTGATGCCATCCAGCCATCTCATCCTCTGTCGTCCCCTTCTCCTCCTGCCCCCAATCCCTCCCAGCATCAGAGTCTTTTCCAATGAGTCAACTCTTCACATGAGGTGGCCAAAGTACTGGAGTTTCAGCTTTAGCATCATTCCTTCCAAAGAAATCCACTCCTTCAGAACGGACTGGTTGGATCTCCTTGCAGTCCAAGGGACTCTCAAGAGTCTTCTCCAACACCACAGTTCAAAAGCATCAATTCTTCGGTGCTCAGCCTTCTTCGCAGTTCAACTCTCACATCCATACATGACCACAGGAAAAACCATAGCCTTGACTATTAAAACTGTGTTAATCAGGCTGGGACTCAAACTCAGCCAAAACCCGGAATGGGACTTGAACCTATTGGCCAGGACTGAGATCACACACCTGGTCTCAGGACTTAATGAAGCTCAGGTTGTTGATGACTCATCACAGAAAGAATTCAGTCATAGGTAAGAAGTGGGTTTATTTAGAGAGAAACACACTCCACAGACAGAGTGTGGGCCATCTCAGGAGGTGAGAGTGGCCCCAGGGTATGGAGTTGTCAGTTTTTATAGAGGTGGGTGATTTCATAGGCTAATGAGTAGAAGGAATACTCCAGCTATTTTGGGGAAGCGACAGGGATTTCCAGGAATTGGGCCACCTTTCACTTTTTGACCTTTATGGCTGGCCTTGGAACTGTTACGGCACCTGTGGGTTTGTCATTCAGCTTGCTGATATGTTAAATGAGTGTGTACTGAGGCTCACAGTCTAGTGGAAGTCGACTTGTCTACCATCTTGGACCTCTTTGGTTCTAATCAGTTTATGTCGTGTCCTCGGGCTATGTTATTCTTTTAAAGGTTGTGCCCATAGGTATGGTGGAATAGTAAGTACTCAGCCATTACAAAACAAAACCAAAAATGAAATAATGCCACTGCATCAACACGGATGTACCTAGAGAGTGTCATGCTGAGTGAAATGAGTCAGAGAAGGAGAAATAGCATATGACATCCCTTACATGTGGAATCTAAAAAGAAATGGTACAAATGAACTTACAAAACAGAGACTCATTCACTTAGAAAATGAAAATGTGGTAGCTTAAGGGACGAGAACTATTTACGTGTTCATGGTTCTGCAGTGTGGTCAGAGCTTGATGGAGTTGAGTCATCTCTGCTGTACACAGTACTAACTGAGGCAGCTTCACTAGGGCTGGGGGCTGCAAGATGGGTTTATTCAGATGTCTGGTATTGCAGGAGGGGAGGCTAAAATGGCGACAGCTGGTTTCTGTTTCTGTGGCCTCGCATCCTTCAGGGCCTCTGTCTCTCTACATGGTCTACCTGGCATGTTAGCAGGATTTCTTTACGCAGTGACTGGCTTCCTGGAGAGTGAAAGCAGAAGCTCCCATTGTCCTGACTCCTAGGGCGGGTACTGGGATAGCATCCTTTCTGCTGAGTTCTCTTGGTCAAATCAAGTCAGAAAGCTAGTCTGAAATCCAGGGGAAGAACTAGACACCACGCTGATGTCTGAGGAGCAGTGTTCATGTGTGTGGCAGGCAGTGTTGGTTACCCTTTTGAGCAAGGCTTCAAACACAGGCCTGCCTGACTCCAGGCTCCTGACCCAGCCTCCCTAGCCCCAGCCCACCTTAGTGAATATTTTTGCCTGGCTAGCTTGTTCTCTTCCTTCTACTGGTTTCCAAGGTGAACTCCCAGGAAGAGGGAATCCTGGTCAAAGGGCAGGCCTATTGCTGGGCTCTATGCTGAGACAAGTAGGCATCTGCAGAGCAAAGTGATCTCATGAACTTCTCCTTAAGCATCTTGCTTAAGTCTCCTCCTCCTCTTCACAAAGGACATCCAGGTTTCATTTTGTTCCTTCTATTTTTGCACCTCCTTTGACAGAGGAAATTTTGGCTCCTGGTATGGAGAAGCTCTTCAGGGCTTCTGGGGGACAATAAAGTCAGCAGAGTCATGAGGATCAGCTGCTCCTGAGCTGTGTAGGTTAGTGTTCCCGGTGGGGCAGATGCACCTCTGGCAAAGGCACCTGATGTCCTTTTGGGGAGGAAATCATATTATATCTAGATATTATATATCTCTCCCATATTATATCTAGACCTTTTTTGTGGGCCATGGACCCCTCCTCATGTTGATGTTTTTAAATGCTTAATATCAACTACAAATAATTTTTTAAAACTCAATTATATTGAAACAGTTATCACATGATAAGAAATTTTTATATAGCAATATATATATATTTCTTTATTAACACATGAATAGCAAGATCTAATTGGTCTGATAGTTACCCTAAGTTTCAAAATAGTGATGAATGTAAATGACATTTTGTGATGAGATATGAAATATCTGTGATTTCTATTAGTGCCAAAGTTATAGGAACTTTTAATACTGTTATGAAATGTTTGCTCTATTCATAATAGAAGGAAATGCTAAATTTTAGTTAGAAGCTAATAGAAAGAGATATAATTATTTCCCATTCAAATTAATGGTCTCTTTTTAAGAACCTTGGTTTGGGGATAGCAGGGTTGTTGAATGAAACAGCTTGACTCCTAGACTTAGAGGTGGGCATGTAACCCAGTACTGACAAATCGGAGCAGGGATTGGCCTAGTGACAGGCATTTGAGCCAAATTGATATAATCAGACTGAATCCTAGTCTTTTGCTAGGCAACTGGCACAGCTCCTTTGCTGGACTTGCTAAGAGGATTGGGTTTAGGCCTGGAGCATACCACCTTGCCATCACCAGGACAGAACCTGTCCCAGAATGAAGCTTTCAGGGGAAAACAGAGCTGAGAGATGAACATCCACGTCTTCCTGGTGACATTCCTCCTTTAAATGTGTTAATTAATGGAAGCCAACATATTATATGTTAAAGCTAGGTTAAGTAGGGTTTTTTTATTAATTGCAACCAAAGCAGCCACGACTAATACTCTATAGTCCCACAAAGCTTAGCACAATGCCTGGCACAAAGTAGATGGGTCATGAAGGAATGATGGATGAGTTTCAAACAATGTAGTAAAATGATTGACATTATTCACTAAACTCATACATGCAGGTCTGGCTTGATTGATTAAAAGATGAAGTCTATACTCAAAGGAAGCATTCCACAGGCTTTTGTTGATTGAAAGAATAAAGAAATGCATCCACTGTCATTATTTTCTATCCCCAGCTTTGTATAGTCTTTAGTGATATAACTAGGACCATATAACCACCTGAAGAATGTAAGTCTAGAAACATGATGCGCCAGAAGTTACAAATCAAGTCCCTGGCACATTCACCCTGGGGAGAGCCATGCAGCAATTTGAAAGAATTAAAAGACATTTGTTCCTTGGAAGAAAAGCTAGGACAGACCTAGATAGCATATTAAAAAGCAGAGACATCACTTTGCTGACAAAGATCCATATAGTCAAAATTACGGTGTTTCCAGTAGTCGTGTGTGGATATGAGAGTTGGACCATAAAGAAGGCTGATCGCTGAAGAATTGATGTTTTCGAATTGTGGTGCTGGAGAAGATTCTTAAGAGGACAGCAGGGAGATCAAACCAGTCAATCCTAAAGGAAATCAACTGTGAATATTCATTGGAAGGACTGATGCTGAAGCTGAAGCTCCAATACTTTGGCCACCTGATGCAAAGGGCCAACTCACTGGGAAAGACCCTGCTGCTGGGACAGATTGACGGCAGGAGGAGGAGGAGGGCAACAGAGGATGAGATGGTTGGATGGCATCACTGACTCAATGGACATGAGTTTGAGCAAACTCTGGGAAATCGTGAAGGACAGGGAAGTCTGGCATGAAGTGCTGCACTTCATGGGATTGCAAAGAATTGAACATGACTTAGTGACTGAACAACAGTTTGAAGAAATAGGTAGATCTGCATGTACTGATATGGAAAGACCTCTAAGACATATTAAGAAGGAAATTACAAAATAGTGATTGTAGTAGGATTCCATTTTGTTTAAAAGTCTCAATCGAAACTTTGAGGGTTTCTAGGTTTTATATGTATAAAAAGCAAAGAAAAAAATCTCTTTTTTTTCCCTTTTCTGTAAGGCAATTCATGAAACAGTAACAGTGGGCACCTATGGGGAAGGAGTGATATTGGGTGAAGGTGATCACAGATGCTTGTCCTTTCTTTGTATTGTTTACATTTTTTTTGTCGTTTTTTAAAAATATTCATTTTACTTATTTATTTGGCTGCCCTGGGTCTTTAGTTGCAGCATGTGAACTCTTAGTTGCAGCATATGGGATCTAGTTCCCTGACCAGGGATTGAACTTGGGCCCCCTGCACTGGGAGCATGGAGTCTTAGCTATTGGATCACCAGGGAAGCCTCTTGTTTGCGTTTTTTTATACAAGGATAAAAATAATTGTATCACATGTAATTTAAAATAATTTGTAGTGGAGGACTTGCCTGGTGGTCTGTGGTTAAGACTCTGCATTTTCAACGCAGGGGATGTGGGTTTGATCCCTGGTTGGGGCACTGAGATCCTTACATGTCCGAGGGTGAGGCCAAAAAATAATAAAAAAAAATTACAATGAAAAATAATAACTCTGACAGAAGGTGGACTATTCCCTTTCAACCGATCTTTCATCTTTGGAGTTGTCTGCCAGTATTCTTCAGGGAAGCTGAAGAGCGCAGGGCTGCCCCCACCATGCTGTGCCCAGGATGCTCTGCTGTGCCCATGATACCACACTGTGCCTATACCTTGCCCTGCCTGTGAGGCCATGCCCCTTTCCCTGGGACTCTGAAGTTCTGGCTGCTCCAGGAACCAAAGAGCTTCCACCCCATATAAAACGCTCCTAGGGTGGCCTACTGACCTGGATTCTCTGCTCAGGATCCTGACTCCAACCATCTCTGCTGCCAAACTACACATGGCCCAAATGATTTCCCCTGCAAAGGGGAGCGGGAATCAGAGCATCTCACAGTCAGGGCCCTGGTCTCGGGGGAACACACCCATCCAAGGCGCATTTGGGATGGCCCACCCAGTCCAAGCGCACTGTTGTGCAGAGGGGGAATCTGAGTCTCAGCCTGGAGAAGAGGTTTGTCCAAACGTGAGTTCGGTCCCCAAGTGGGACTCCAAACTGACATTCGGTTCAAAGCTCATTTTAGGAAGGGTTCCTACCAGTTCCATCAGAGCTACTCCTTTATGTTGAGATCTTAAGTCTCTGAAATGTCTCTGTTACAATGCAGATAGGCTACTTAAATAACATAGATGGCAATTTTATTTATTATAAAAACAAAATTGAAACAAAACACAAATGAAAATATGAAAAGAAATTATTTCCACCATCCTCATGTTTTGTTTGTTCACACTCCTTAGGTCACTCTAACATATACACTTTAAAAGTACATTTATGCACACAACTACAATCACTTTATAAACATTTTTATAACCCTATTTCACTTAATGTTATACGTATTTTCCCGTACATTTTCCATATAGCTTTCTACCTTCTGCCGAGTATCTTCATTGTTTTTGAATTATAAAATATTTCAAACATACAGAAAAGCACAAGGAACAATGCGCTACACAGATTTAACAAACACTGATACTTTAAAAATATTTTTGAGATTAAAAACAAGATCACAGGTATAACTGGAACTCTCTTACATACAATGTAATCCCACCAGGAGAAGCTACATAACTTGCAGGGTCTGGTGCAAAATGAAATGCAGGAACCCTTATTTAAAATCATCATGAATTTCAAGTCGGCAGCAGCAGAGTAATTAACCACGTGTAAGGCCAGTGTGACTTCAAGAGTGAGGTGGCTCACCCATAAAGCCAGCCCTGGGTCCCCCCTCTCCTCTCACTTTCTTGAAATGAGCTGTACCTTTGCTGTTCCATGTTTATGCTTTTACTTTATATATGTGTACTGGCCAATGCAATGGAAAATTATTTTGCATATTTAAAAACATTACATGCATAGTATAACATTGCATGTATCCTTAGGCTGCCTATTTATCTCACTCATTGCTTTTGTGTTTTATCTTTGTGGATTCATGCAGCTGTTATTAATTTTCACAGTTGTCTAATATTCCATTGTGTGGTCTCACCACAGTTCATTTTTTCCTATAAGCTGTATTTTTTTTTTACCATAATTAATAATACTGCAATGAACACCCTTGAACACAGTTCTCTGTACACATGTGTGAGCTTTTGTCTACTGTTTGTAACTAGGTGTGGAATTGAACTGCTCTTTCTTACTAGATGCTAAGGTTCTTTCCAATTTTTTGCTTGGTATCAGTGTGCTCCTCCTGTATGCCTCCTCTTGTCCCACAGTCATCTGAAAATACTCAGTTCAATTCAGTTCAGTTCAGTCGCTCAGTCGTGTCCGGCTCTTTTCGACCTCATGAATCGCAGCATGCCAGGCCTCCCTGTCCATCACCAACTCCCAGAGTTCACCCAGACTCACGTCCATTGAGTTGGTGATGCCATCCAGCCATCTCATCCTCTGTTGTCCCCTTCTCCTCTTGCCCTCAATCCCTCCCAGCATCAGAGTCTTTTCCAATGAATCAACTCTTCGCATGAGGTGGCCAAAGTACTGGAGTTTCAGCTTTAGCATCATTCCTTCCAAGAGCACCCAGGACTGATCTCCTTCAGAATGGACTGGTTGGATCTCCTTGCAGTCCAAGGGACTCTCAAGAGTCTTCTCCAACACCACAGTTCAAAAGCATCAATTCTTTGGTGCTCAGCCTTCTTCACAGTCCAACTTTCACATCCATACATGACCACAGGAAAAACCATAGCCTTGACTAGACGGACCTTTGTTGGCAAAGTAATGTTTCTGCTTTTGAATATGCTATCTAGGTTGGTCATAACTTTCCTTCCAAGGAGTAAGCGTCTTTTAATTTCATGGCTGCAGTCACAATCTGCAGTGATTTTGGAGCCCAAAAAAATAAAGTCTGACACTGTTTCCACTGTTTCCCCGTCTATCTCCCATGAAATGATGGGACCAGATGCCATGATCTTAGTTTTCTGAATGTTGAGCTTTAAGCCAACTTTTTCAGTCTCCTCTTTCACTTTCATCAAGAGGCTTCTTAGTTCCTCTTCACTTTCTGCCATAAGGGTGGTGTCATCTGCATATCTGAGGTTATACTCAGGAGAACCCTTATGAGCTGCCTCTTCTCTAAGACTCATCATCCACTGAAGCTCTTCCCTGTAATCAGCCCATCATTTCTTATCTATGACCAAAGCCTAGTGATTCGCACTCTAAAATGTGGCCTCCACCCATTCACTCTTCCAGATCCCTCCTACTACTTTCATTGTCTTGGCTCAGGATCCCACCTCTCCCATGGGCTCTTCTCCCAGCCCCACCCAGCTTTCAGCTCCCCCAGCTTCCATGAAAAAACTTATTACAGGGCTTTCCTGGTGGTCCAAAATCACTACAGATGGTGACTGCAGCCATGAAATTAAAAGACGCTTACTCCTTGGAAGGAAAGTTATGACCAACCTAGATAGCATATTCAAAAGCAGAGACATTACTTTGCCAACAAAGGTCCATCTAGTCAAGGCTATGGTTTTTCCTGTGGTCACGTATGGATGTGAGAGTTGGACTGTGAAGAAGGCTTAGTGCCGAAGAATTGATGCTTTTGAACTGTGGTGTTGGAGAAGACTCTTGAGAGTTCCTTGGACTGCAAGGAGATCCAACCAGTCCATTCTGAAGGAGATCAGCCCTGGGATTTCTTTGGAAAGAATGATGCTAAAGCTGAAACTCCACTACTTTGGCCACCTCATGCAAAGTGTTGACTCATTGGAAAAGACTGATGCTGGGAGGGATTGGGGGCAAGAGAAGAAGGGGATGACAGAAGATGAGATGGCAGGATGGCATCACTGACTCGATGGACATGAGTCTGGGTGAACTCTGGGAGTTGGTGATGGACAGGGAGGCCTGGCATGCTGCGATTCATGGGGTCGCAAAGAGTCGGACATGACTGAGCGATTGATCTGATCTGATCTTCCTGGTGGTCCAGTGGTTAAGAATCCGCCTGCCAATGCAGAGGACATGGGTTCGATCGGGATCCAGGAAGATTCCACGTGCCATGGGGCAACTAAGCCCATGCCCCACAACTATTGAGCCTGTGCTCTAGAGCCCACAAACGGTAACTGCTGAGTCCCCATGCCACAACTACTGAAGCCCATGTGCCTAGAGCCTGTGCTCTACAACAAAAGAAGCCACTGCAACAAAAAGCCCAAGTACCACAATCAGAGAGTAGCCCCCGCTCTAACTGCAACTAGAGAAAGCCCAAGTGCAGTAACGAGACCTGGTGCATTCAGAAATAATCTTTTTTTTAAAAAGACTTATTTCATCCTAGCATGTTGACTAGTCTCTCCCCTGCATATTGTAGAGATCACAGCTGTGAGTTACAAGAGAGCAAAGATTATATTATGGTTACTATTTGTGGGCCTGTAGCACAGTGCCTAGCATCTGGCAGGTTCTAAAAATATTTATTGAATCTATCTATCTATTTATCTATCTCAGTTCAGTTCAGTCACTCAGTTGTGTCCTACTCTTTGCGACCCCATGAACCGCAGCACGCCAGGCCTCCCCGTCCATCACCAACTCCTGGAGTTCACCCAAGCCCATGTCCATCGAGTCGGTGATGCCATCCAACCATCTCATCCTCTGTTGTCCGCTTCTCTACATAAACATTATGCTGTAGCAGTTCCAGTTTTTGAATCAGATCCTTAGGATATGTTTCCAAAGGAGCATTATTGATGATTTAGGATAGTGAATGTGAAGTTCAAAGTCCTTTGTAAGTGAACTTGATCCACACAAAATTCTAGGTCAGGTAGGACAGATAGGTTGATCATTAAAAAGGTCCCAAAGTGATAGAGTATAAAGATATTCACAAACAATAGGTACTCAGGCATTCTTACCATCTGCTTGCCTTATTTGCTAGAGATACTAAATTTAGATGTTGCCCTTTAATTCAGGTAACTCTTTAAATGTTGCTGTATTATATTATACATGTAATACACATATATATGTATTTTATACATCTAATTATATATTATATATATGTAGTAACCTGGTAGAATTTACATCTCTGTAAAAAAACAGAATAATTCATATCACTGGACCTTTGTTTCTCCATCTATCAAATGGGTATAATGAGGGACCATTATACCTGTCACACCTGTCTAGGATCATTTTGCTCTGTGAACAGATGAAGAAAAAGCAGGTGTTTCTATTCCTACCCCGCTTCATTATTCCCATGCTTTGTGCACAGTCATTAACAAGGCAGAGGTGAGTGAATGAAAACCTGCACTTGCAAAACTGGGAAACAGTCATAGGCAACTTCACAGCTGTTTAGTGCCCCTCATCTGCTGATTTGGGAACACTTTTCAGCATTTGTAGTGTGTAAAAGAGACAGTGATCTGCTAAGTATCCCCTAAATGTACTGGTGAGTTTATAAGTTGGCCCTACAGGGAGAAGAGGGCAACATAAAGAAATGCTTTGCTTATGCTGGACTTTCTTTTTTTTATTCTGACTCCACTGTGTGGCATGTGGAGCCTCCCCAAACCTACGCCCCCTGCAGTGGAAGCACGGAGTCATAACCACTGGACTACCAGGGAAGTCCCATGATAGAATTTCAGGCACTGAAAGCTCTAGTCCCCAGTTCTGAGACCCTCAACTGACACAGCTGGGTGGTTTCTTCCACAGGCTCAAGCATGAGAAGTCTGTCCTGTGAAGACACCTGACCACGATGCATCCAACCTAGAGCCCCGGCTTCTAGTCCTGGCTCTGTCCCGAAGGGGTGTGTGGCTTTGGCCACATTCTGCTACGTGTTCAGCGAAGCTGATGGGTAACATACACTCCACAATTCTCAAGTTCTACAATTCAATAGGAGACGGAGCCAGCTCTCTAAATTAACAATACAAATCGGGTGACTTCTTAGTTCCTCTTGGCTTGAGTCCCTGCCTCCTGGGACTGGAGAAATAGGTGGGAAATAGGTGTGTCAGACTCCCTGGCCTGGGTCAGAGAATCACTGAGTTGTGGGCAGCTGGCAGGAAACTTCAGTGATGATCAAGACTCATGTCCCCTCTCCCCCATTCACTAGCAAAAATTTACTAAGCAATTGTTCTGAATAGAGTGTGGGCAGGGGTGGCAGCTGTTGTGTTCACTGATTTATCCATGGTTCACATCATCCCAGCTGGCACTTAGTGGGTGCTCATCAAATGTCTATTGACTGATGGGTAGTTTCCTGCAGCACAGTCATTTAGGGGAACCTATTAAATGCAGATTCCTGGGCCCACTGTTGACCTATTGAATTTTAATCTTTGGTGACAGGGACCAAGTATCTGTCATGACTGGGGTCTGCGGTTTACACCGTGCACAGATCTGGCTTCAGATCTCAGCTGTGTCTCTGCTTGGTCTTGGACTAATCATTTCAACCCCTTTTAAGCATTTGTTTCCTCAGTCATAAAATGGATATCACACCGCCAAATACTCAGGGTTGTTGAAGTCAATCTGAGATGATAATAAGCTCAGTTGTCTGGCACATGCGCAGGAGAGAGAAACTGTTAAGTTTGGGCTGGTATCTATAAACGCCCATAATATCTGGGCTAGAGGGTTCAGTAGAGGTCGATTTAGCCCAACTCTTTTGTTTTCTACAGGTATGGAAACAGCCTCAGAGAGGGGACGGTAATTGCAGAAGATTATATAGCCCGTTAGGTTTCTTGAGGGCTTTTATGGATCAGAGAATGTGAAGAGGTTGAGAATCTATTGAGTGGCCTTTAATAAAGGAATCCTTGGGATAAGATGTTTTTGTAAAAGAGGTTAGATATCTCAGATCAGGTGCCTTCTCATCTGAGTCTCTTGCCAACAAGTAGCCCATTCTGAGGACACAGGGATTAGTGAGAAAGGCCTTGTAGCTGGGCAATTAAAGACAAAAGCTTTTGGGTGGCGCTGTTGAGGGCTTCCCTGGGAGGCCCTGTCTGGCACTGCAGCTCTGCCAGGCCAAGGCTGGAGATGGCTAGTCTCAGGGATCCTCCAAGAATGGCCTCTGGGCAATAAAGGGCATAACACCAATCAGAGGTGAGACTGGATCTGGGAGGGATGCTTCTTGGAAACAGCGTCCTGGGAGGCTCTGGCTCTGATGTCTACAAACAGCAGCAAAAAAGCATGGCCTCAGGAGAGCACATGTCTTTAGTGCTGAAGGTGATGATCCTGGTGACAGTAGTGATGATGATGCCTGTGAGAATCAGCACTTCCTCTTTGCAGGCTACAGAACCAAGCAATTAATTTTACATGCATTGTTCCATTCAGTCTTCTCAAGATCCCTACCTGGTGGAAACTGAGGCTTTAGAGAGGTTAAGTAAACTAGCACAAAGCTAGTGAGCACCAGGATTCAAATTCAGACCTATTGGAGTTCAAGGTAGCCAGTAGCATATAAGCTCTGGAAGAGAGGAAAATAACGTTGGCCAGGGCTTCAGGGGACATATATTTCACCCCCATTTTTACAGATGAGGAAACAAAGGACCAGAGAGGTTAGCACTTCCCTCATGAAGTCAGGTACTGTACCAAACACTTTGCATATGTTAGCTCCTCGATCATCATAACACCCCTCTTAAGTAAGTAATTCTATGGTCCCCATTTGTGTAGATGAGAAAACCAAAGCCTGAGAATAAATGACTTGCAGGTGCTCGAAACCAGGCACTCTGACTAGAGGGCCCACGCTCTTAACTCCCTGCGTTGCCCAATACTGGAGTGAGATGTGATGGGCTGGACCAGAGCCTGGGACTGCTGACTCCCAGGCTAGCGCTTCAAAGCTCCATGTAGGCTTTCTCTTGGGATCCATTGTTCCTTAAAAGCGCCCTGAACTAAAGCCCAAAGAGTGAAATCACGCCCTCTGGTTCTGGGAACCTCAAACTGGAGAAGGAAGCTCCTGCTCTGGTGTTCAAGTCTGAGCAGGTGTATTGGGGACTCTCCCTGTACTCTCCTTTCCTCCTCCGGCTGGGAGGGAGCCAGGAAGGGTGGGCAGGGTGGGGCAGGCCTTGCTAGCTTGGGATGGGAGGAGAGCAGGCGGCAGGAGGGCCCAATAAAACAGGTTGAAATCTTCCCGCCTTTCTGCCTTTACCCAGGCGGTGCCCTCATCTCCTGGCTGGCAAACAGCAGGGCATGATGATGAAAGTTCAAGGCTGGCGTCAGGAGGCCTGGGGGCTCTGGATCTGGCCCTGGCACTCACTCCATGCATACCCTTTACCCTAGGCAGTTTTCTTATCTACGAAATGTGTGGTGATGGTAATGGGAGATCTAAATCCTCTGGGATTTTTAGTTAACACATTACTAAGAACCTACTATGTGCCTGGCACTGGAGACACAGTATGTGCAAAAGCAAACTCAGGCCCTGCTTTCATGGGTCTTTAAAGTCTAGTAGGAAGACGTCTGAAGATCAAATCTTCACTGTAACTACGGTAAAATGGCAACCGTTACCAGTGTTTTAAAGGTCTGCAGAGCTAAGGCCGCCGGGAATGATGGAAGTGGCAGGAGAGAGAGTTGACAGTCCGAGGAGCAGCAGGGAAGGATACAGTGAAGATGTGGTTTACTCGGTGAATGTCCGCAGACAGGGAACAGTATTCCGCAGTCGGATGGCTTACCCAAGAAACTGGGAGGCCAGTGGGCCAGCAGGAAGCTGGCTACTTCAAGGCACTGTGGACGTGGTCAGAGAAGGAGTTGAAGTTTTCGGGGGGGAAGTACACAGTGAAGGAAGCCAGAGAGAGAGATAGTTAAGAATATGGGTCAACGCATCTTCCAAAGAAAAGATTTTTTTTAAAAAGCTTCCCCCTCCGAGGAGCCTTCCTTGATTTCTCCACCTTTGACCTATGGTATCCCTCCCTCTCTGGCTGCAGCCCAGCGAGACACTCAAGCCTGTAGGGCAGTCAGACCTGGGCTTTGTTTTCCTGTATTAAACTATATCGTGGCATCAAACGAGGTCCTCTGCCTTCTGAGGCCTCAGTTTCCCCAGCTGTGCCGAAGCAGGTTGTCTCGTAAGGACCCGCCCAGCGCTAACGCAACGTGATTCGGTCGGCAGGAGCAGTGGGCTGCCTGCATTGCTGCGCAGGCATCGGGCTGCTGGCTGACTACCGTCACCCGGCTGCGGGCGCTCTCCTCCCGGGCCGGGGGCCGCGGGCGAGGATCCCGGCGCCACACATTGCGCAGGGAAAGTGGGGTGCGACCCCCGGCTTGCGCGGGCGCCCTGCGGCCCCGCCCCCGCGGCCAGCGGCCCTGCGGCAGCGGGGGCCTGAGCTCCGCCCTCCCTCCTCCCGCCTCCCTCGCTTGCTCGCTCGCTCCCTCCCCCGGCCGGCTAGGCGCTGACTCCGCCGCACGCTGCAGCCGCGGCTGGAAGATGGCGGGGAACGACTGCGGCTCGCTGCTGGACGAGGAGCTCTCCTCCTTCTTCCTCAACTATCTCGCGGACACGCAGGTAAGATCAGCAGGGGCCACGGCCGGGTAGCCAGGGCCGCTGAGCTGCGGAGGCTGCCGCCGCAGCCGCGGAGGCCAGGAGGCAGCGGTGGGCGCATTGAGGGGATCGGGGGTTCCAGACTGCAGAGTCCCCCTTCCATGCACCCTGCGATGCACTTCTTTCTGGGGACAGGGAGCTGGAGGTCCCCCCACCACGCATGCCGGACCGTTGCGGTCGCTACGGCCGCTGGGGAGGGTCTAGCCTTGGTTGCTTGGATTCCGGCCCACCCCCACCCCCCTGCCCACTGAGCTGGGGGGTTCGGTGCTTCCTTGAAGAGGTTGAGCCGCATCAGGTGTGGGGGACCCTCATGCTGAGTCTGGGTGCAGAAGGCGCGCCCTCAGGCTCCCGGCACTTGCTGCCGTACTTTCACGTGGACTTGTGGCCCCGGCGCAGGCGCCTGTCCCGGTCCCCGGAGTCCCCTGATCCTCCGGTCTCGGGTACCAGGTCTGCTACAGCTAGCCCCCTCGAGGCTCTCTAAAAGCTCCCGCAGCGCGGAGTTTTCTGCCAATTGCCCGCTGAAGGCATAGGGGTCTGCAGGGCACGTGGACATGCGGGCGGGGATAGCACCTTCCTGGTTTCGCTATTCGGTGGAGTCCCCGGGGGCGAAAGCCCGGCAGGATGGGGCCGGAGGACTGTCTGGGGGCGTCTGGGTCCCCCTGCAGCGCGCGGCCCCTGGTGCGCGCTCGGCGATGCTGGGGGAAGGGAAGGCGAGGCGGCGAACAGGGCTCAGGCTGCGCCTGGGAGACCCACTGGCGACACGCGCGTGACAGGAGAGGGTGCTCCGTTGGGCCGGGAGGGGCGAGGAAGCTGGTTACTTGGAAACGGGGGCGGGAGGGGGGGCGGTTGCTGCTGGGATAAACTGCCCGGAAAATGCCCGCACAGGGAATGCGCGCCCCCTACCCGTTCCCCAGTTTTCCCCACCCCATGCCTGTTGCAAGCATAAAGTTTGGCCCCATAGTTAGGGTTTTTTTCTACAGTCACCCCGCCACGGGTAGCGGGGAGGCTGGGGGTGCAGCCGAGCCGCGAATGAGACCCCGGATGCGGGTGCACGCCGGAGGCAGAGGGGCTGCTGGGCTCTACCGGGCGCGGCTTGCTAGGGCTGGTTTGGTACCTGGAGTCTGAGCGCCGGTGCCGGCTTGTTTTGCATAACACTGGAAGGGAGGGGGAGGGGGGCGGGATGTGGGAGGGGAGAGAGGGAAACTTTGCTTCTTGTTATATCTGCCTGTCTTGGGCGGCAGCAGCTGTCATGGGACCGGGTGGGCGGGGAGAGGCTTGCTAGCTGACTCCTTGCCGTGAGATGCGACTTGGAGGGGACGCAGCAGCCGAGACGTTCAGCTCTGGGGGACTCTGGGTGGCGAGTCCCGCTGGCTGCTGGAACCGCGCGACGTGGCCGGGTGTCGCCGAGAGGAAGCCCGCCACGCGCAGAAGAAGGCCGGTCCCTGATCGCTGCGGACGTCCATGCGTCAGGGAGCCGCGGGGCCTCGTGGTCGGTGGCGGGATCGCTTGGGTGGGTTCCGGGCACGGGCCGCAGGGGCTAGTGGCATATGATCGAGCTTCTCTAGGCCCGGGGAAAAGTGTGATGAATGGTCTGCGCGCGGTAGTGTGTGTTTGTGTGCACACGCCGCGCGCATCGGGCGCGTACCTTTACCTCTGACGAAACTGCAGTGGAGCTCCAGTGGCAGTCACCGGGCGCCGGCACTCGCCCCGGGCCCCTGTCTGCTCCGAAGGCCGATCCCAGCCTCGGCACCACCACCGCGCCCCCAGCCCCCTAGCCCCCAGCCCTCTAGCCGACAGCATGGGACCGGGGGGGACTGGATACAGGGTGGGCAGAGTTGCTGCTAGAAAAGTTCTACCCTCGGCCCTCTCGCTTGTCCGGGGGTGTCTCCAAACCCCTCTACTAAGACGCGGATGTAGGAGGCCTGAAATAGCCAGAGACTCGTCCAGAGACCCACAGGAAGAACTCGTCCACTTTGGACCCGACCCTAGGTTTCAACACCATCTTCTGTGTTCTTCGGCTCACATTTGCCGTTTTAGCCGTCCAAAGTGCCTACCCAGCAGGCAAATTTCACCAAAGGAAACTAGAAATTTGGGTAATCGTGTATCAGCAGAAGCAGTGCAGTGGAAGTTAATCTGGGACGTTTTGCTTTTTTTATGTAACCACGTGATGGGCTGAGGCCCTTCGGGTGATCTCTGCCGTCCCAACTTGGGAAGTGTAATTGATAGGGGGAGCTTGGCAGCCGCCCCTAGAAGGCTCCGAGAACCAGCCGGAAGAGGACCTGGGCGGGTCTTCGCGGGCCTCCTCATTTTACAGTTGGGGATCGAGGCTGTGAGGGCTGGACGGCTGGTACAGGACCATGCAGCCAGTGGGTGACAGAGCCACCCAGGGCTCCTGACTCCAGGTCCTGTGTGTTACCTCGAAATAGCACTGGACTTGGAGTCAGAAGGCCTGAGTGGAGTCGCCTTCCCCACTCTCTGGCTGGGTGACCCCAGAGCAAGCCATTTTAACCCTCGAGCCTCCTTTCTCCCATCTGTCAAATGGGGCTGGTGGTGCCGGCAAGAGAAGCCCAAGGCCCGGTGGTTGGGGGTGAGCACTCTTTGCATGTGAAATGTCTGGTCCTTCCTGTAACTTCCTCTCCTCCCCCTAGACCCTCCCTGGCCCTCCCCTTCACCGTCTCCCCCTTTGGAAGGCGTGGGGAGAGTGAGTAGAAAGGTAATTTATCAGCTTTATCCCAAAGACTTGTCTTTGGCAGCTAATCCTGGGTTAGATAGAGGGAGGATTTCTGTTGTGGAGACTTAACTTATACCCATTCAGGTCAAAGTTCAGAAATTCAACAGATTAAGGGTTGTGAAAGTTTCTTGGAAAGGTTGGGGGCATGTGTCGCAAAGGACTTTGTGTTGGCTTCTCCTTGTTCCGGGCCCCTGCCTGTAGTGCCCTCACCCACCATCCCTGTGTGGCCCTCTCCTCTAGCAGGCCTCTCTAGCCCAGCTTGCCCTGCTTTCTCTAGCCTCTGGTTGTCTTAGTCTGTGTTATACAACCAAGCATTTTGTGTGTGAGTCCTGTGGCCCAGGAAGATTCTGGAACTAGAGTTGTGCCTTTCATGTCTTTGTGCCCCTGTGTCACCTGTCACTGTGCTGAGCTCCTTTGCTTAGCTCTTGGCTAGGCACAGAAATGACAGACAAGGGACGTTCTCAGGCTGGCTGGGGGGACAGCTGGGCCCAGTATGGGGAGAGAGGAATGCAGAGGGCTGCAGCTGTGGGCAGTGACTTAGGCTCCAGAGACCACATAGTAAGCCCACACTATGGGTTGTTTGAAGACACTTGGGACATCAATCATAGATGTGCAAACTGTCAGAGATGGCAGGATCTTTATAAATCATCAAGTCCAACTCCTTATCATTTAAAAATATTTAATAATAGAATTGTTAGGAAACACTGGCAAGCATAAAGAAAAAAAATGAAAATATGTAATCTTACCCAAACATAACCACCGTTAATTTTTATATGTGTTTTCTGACTTTTTGTTTCCTATTGATTCCTATGGATTATATCTTTTGTACAAAAATGGAATCATTCTTTGTATAGTAATTGTAACTTGGAATCACACTGTTCCAACATGCTTTTTTTTGTCTTCCAAACAATATACTTTCCACATCAGCAAGTATTCTACCTAGTATCTTAATATCTTAATGGTTATGTAATATTGAGGGTTGAACCAAAAGGTATTTAATCAATCCTTTATCGTTAGTCATGTAAGTAGTTATATATATATATATATATTTTTTTTTTTTTTTTTTGCTCTTGTAAGCCATGCTGAAATGAATATCTCTGCGTATGTCTTCTTTTCTTCATTTAAATTCCTAGAAATGAATTACTCTGTCAAAGGAACTATGCAGGCGTTTGGTAAACACATTTCTGGATTGCCTTCTAGAAAGATTGTGCTAATTTGCACACTAGCATTGTGTGGGAATACCCAGTTCCCCATTACCCAGAAAACTCTTGGCATTTTAATTGTTTTTCATTTTTACCAGTCTATTCATCAATAAATTTTGTCACCTTATTGGTTTAATGTGCATTTCTTTGATGACTTGTGCTGCTGAACCTTTTCCCCAAATGATTATGGGCCATTTATGGTCTGTTCTGTGAAATGTCGTGTTAGTGAATTTGGCCCATTTTTCAGTTGGTATGCTGTTTCCTTGTTGTTCTAAAACTGGATCTGAACACCCGAAGGAGCACCTGCCACATGGAGAACTGGAAAAAATGGCTTGACTAGTGTTGACTTGCTTGGTCTGGGATGCTGCTGCCTCCACAGCCCCTGAAACCAGGGCTAACTTCTTTTCTAAGTCAAAGTTCTGGCCATCTATGGGGCAGGTTGAAGTGCAACCTTTGCTGGGTACCTTTACCCACTCTTCATCTGTGTGAGACCCAGGAGACTTAACTCTTTCACCTGAGCGCAGAAGGGGACACATTTGCTGGCTCTGTTTACCAGAGACCCAGGGTTCACTTTCATTGGGGCTTCCTGGCTGGTGCTAATGATTAGGATGCTTGTGGAACCCAGGAAAGGCAATGGCCCAGCAACTGGGCCCTGGGGGTTTATGTTTCCCCTTCACCCTAGGGCTTTCCTCTCCCCAGCTGCTGCAGGCTAGCCAGAAGCTTCATCATTGCCAGGATATGAGTCACCCTTTTCCTTCTCTCTCTGGAACAAAAGAAGGAATACTGGTTTGAGTCAGAAGAAGCCTTGCAAATGGGGGCTTATGCTGGGAAGCGAGTCCCTAACATAAGCACTGCAGTATTAATAGCTATCTCCTCCTGCATTATCATCATCATCAATGCCATTTATTGAGCATCCTCTATGTGCTGTGTGCTCTGCTGAGCCTTCTGTTTGCATTATTACATTTCATTCTCATAAAGATTCTACAAAGTATAGATGTCATTATTCCCATTTTACAGCTGAGGCATTTACAGTTTCAGAAAACTCATTGACTTGCTGAAGATGATCTACCTGCATTTCCTTGGAATAAGTGGAAATGCCAGGATCAGTGGGCAAGGTCCCCAGACCTCTTGATTCCAAGTTCCATGAAGACAGGGACTACTCTCTTTCTATTCATTGTCTTCTAGCACCTTGAGCAAATGAAGGCAAATTGTCAAGAGAGAAGGCAGAACTACTTCTCTAGGCCTCTGTTCTTCAATCTATGAAATGGGGATACTAGGCCCTAACTCTCAGGATTGGAAATTAAATAATAGAAAGTACATAAAATGAGCATCTGTTGTGCACAAAACTTTGAATCCTTCTGTCTCTGAAACACTTTAGAAGGGCAAGATCAAGGATAGAAGGATAGAATTAACTCCTGCCCATGCAAACTTTTCTCTGTAAGAAAGGGAAGCACAGTTCTTGTGATAAGGATGGAGGGAACCCAAATAAAGTCATTTAGAAGAGAATGAGCAGGGTTGTTTACTGTCTCTCCCTCTCCAACATAGTTGAATGCCTCAATTACATCCTGTGGACACTCAGCTGATGAGGAATCAATTGAACTGGATTGACCTTCCTGTTACTCTCCCTGACTTCCGGTCTGGGTCCTTGTCCATTCACAGCTGGGTTCGTGTATTTACTATCACACCAGACTTTGTCCTCTCCTGATTGTCCTCAGCCCCGATGGCAGATCAGTCCCCCTAGAGCACGTGTCTGATGCCACCCCGTTGCTCACACATCATGCATGGCTCCTTGCTGTGCTTAGTTGCTCAGTGTCTGCGACTCTTTGAGACCCCATGGAGTGTAGCCCACCAGGCTCTTCTGTCCGTGGGGATTCTTCAGGCAAGAATACTGGAGTGGGTTGCCATGCCCTCCTCCAAGGGATCTTCCCAACTCAGGGACTGAACCTGGGTCTCCTGCATTGCAGGTGAATTCTTCACTGTCTGAGCCACCAAGTACTCTTAAATGCAAACCTAAAGTTTAACTTCATGTGCTAAGGCCTTCAGGTATTCGAGGTTGAAGAGTTAGGCCCCTGACTTTATCACAAGCTGTCTGCTTTCTCTTTGGGATCCTGGCCTGCCCCAGGCTATGTCATGAATCTTCCAGGAGGTATTGGCTCATTCAGCTATGTTCTGTCTCCTGTTGGAATTTCTACTATTTGCGTTATTCATCCTGCATAAGACTCAGCTCCCACGCTATCATTTTGGTGACATCTCACATCCAGGTACCACTGCTCCATCCCATATGTAGCAGAGAGCATTCTGAAGTCAGCCTGCCTGGGTTTGAGTCCTGGTTCTGTGATTTACCAGCGGTGAGACCTTTGGTATGTCATGTGACTTCTCCGAATTTCCATTTCCTCAGGTGTAGAGATAACGATAAATAGTACTTCCCTGATAAAGCTGTTTCACTATGGAGTCAATGAAAATCAAAGGACGTATGGATTTAAAGCACCTCACAGAATGCATGGCATAGAAGTACCCAACAATAGATGCATCTCTTGTAACATATGTCTCGTTAAGTATTTAGGAAATCACTCCAGATTGTTAAGCTCCATGAGGGCAAGGATTTTTGTTCACTTTGTTAAACATTTTTTTTCCCACAATGAATAGACAAATGCCTGGAACACAGTAGCCATTCAGAATCCTCACTGGGTGAGTAAATGAGCTAGACTATGAGCCTCTTCAGAGCACGTGTTCATCAGACGAGGCAGATTAAAAAATCTTTTGGAATGACCTGAAAGTTCCTCTCCAGACATTCATCCCCAGCATTTTAATATATTCATAGCCTACCTGTGTTTCAAGCCCCTGCTCACACGTGACCACTCTGGAAAGTCTGTGAAGCACACTGTTCTGCTGACATGGAGGGTGCCACTTACTCTCTGCTAGCGCTTTGTCTTATTTTCCGTGCAGCATGCAGGATCTCAGTTCCCTGACCAGGGATCAAACTCATGTCCCCTGCAGTGGAAGTGCGGAGTCTGAACCACTGGACCGCCTGAGAAAGCTGTGCCTGTGTGCTTTTATCCCTATAACTAGAATGACAGCTCAGGAAGGGCAAGAAAAAATATTTTTATCCTAGTCTGGTTTTGTGTTTACCCATTAGGTAGGCAAATTTTTGAGCAGAACAATGTTTTATATGACTAGGTGTCAGGTTCTCTGCAAAGAACTTCGTATTTTAAACATTTTATCATGGAAAAATAGCGAACGTACAGAGCCAAAGCCAGTGGCAGGAAGGGAATCGAGAATGTCCATGCCACCGTCACCCGGCTTTGGCCACTTTTGACAAGCGGCCACTCTTGTCCGTCCACTCACAGACCACATGCCATCTGTGGCTGTTCAGTGTGTATCTGTGAAGAGACTTTTGAATACTGTTGCAATGGTTTCTTGCAGTGTGAGATTGCTTCTGTTTTCCCCATTTTGTAAGTGATGAACTTGAAGCACGGAGAGGTTAAAGCAGTCATGTAGGGTCTGGGAGCTAGTGAGTGTCTAACCTGGGATTTGAACATGGGTTCTTGAGCAGCTCCTGGTGGCGCAGATGGTAAAGCGTCTGTCTACAATGCGGGAGACCTGGGTTCGATCCCTGGGTTGTGAAGATCCCCTGGAGAAGGAAATGGCAATCCACTCTAGTACTATTGCCTGGAAAATCCCATGGACGAGGAGCCTGCTAGACTACAGTCCATGGGGTCGCGAAAGAGTTGGATATGACTAAGCGACTTCACTTTCTTGAGCAGCTCACTCTCCTTGGCTTGGGAGGGCCCTTGCTGCTAAGTCGCTTCAGCCGTGTCTGACTCTGTGGGACCCCATAGACGGCAGCCCACCAGGCTCCCCCATCCCTGGGATTCTCCAGGCAAGAACACTGGAGTGGGTTGCCATTTCCTTCTCCAATGCATGAAAGTGAAAAGTGAAAGTCAAGTAGCTCAGTCGTGTCGACTCTTCACGACCCCATGGACTGCAGCCTACCAGGCTCCTTTGTCTATGGGATTTTCCAGGCAAGAGTGCCGGAGTGGGGTGCCATTGCCTTCTCCAGGAGGGACCTTGGAGCACATCAGATCAACCCCTACCATTCCCAGAAGAAGGGACCCTGCGCAGAGAAGGAGAAGCCACCTTGTTGGACGAGGCCTAGGTCTCCTACTCCCTGACTAGTTCTTTTCCGGTATCAGAACTTGAGGGGAGGGTGGGTCTTGGCTCTGGGGGAGGGACAGGGTGATGGCCCGAGTAGAGACTCTGCTGCCCGAGGTGGCCAGGCTTTGTGGTGGCTGTAGAGTCCTGGGGTGCAGATCACCACCTCCTTGCACAGGCTGCACGTTCTTCCAGCTCTCACTGTGCCTAAACCCCGGTGGGTTCACCCATTCCTCTTGCAGTTGACCTTTGTTTTTCAGTCGCTCAGTCGTGTCTGACTCTTTGCAACCCCCATGGACTATAGCACACCAGGCTTCCCTGTCTGTCACCAACTCCCAGAGCTTGCTCAAATCATGTCCATTGAGTCAGTAATGCCATCCAATCGTCTCATCCTCTGTCATCCCCTTCTTCTCCTGTGTTCAATCTTTCCCAGCATCAGGGTCTTTTCCAATGAGTCGGCTCTTCACATCAGGTGGCCCAAGTATTGGAGCTCCAGCATCAGTCCTTCCAATGAATATTAAGGATTGATTTCCTTTAGGGTTGACTGGTTTGATTTCCTTGTAGTCCAAGGGATTCTCAAGAGTCTCCTCCAACACCGCAGTTCAAAAGCATCAATTCTTCAGCACTCAGCCCTCTTTATGGGCCAACTCTCACATCCGTATGTGACAACTGGAAACACCATAGCTTTGGCTATACAGATCTTTGTTGGCAGAGTAATGTTTCTGCTTTTTAACATGCAGTTGACCTTGGGTTTTCTCATTAGGCGCTCAGGACCATCCCTTGAGGGAGACAGGGTTGGGAGACAGAGCTGAGAGGAGGAAGCTGGCCTGAAGGCACATAGCTAGCTAGGCTCTGGTGGCAGCAAGGCTCCAGGGCTCCTGCCCTGCCCTTCCTTTAAGGCAGAGCCTGAGCTGCCCCCCGGGCCCCAGGTCTAGAGTAGGAGGCCAGAGAGACTTTTACAAGTCAAGGGCAAAGTCTTTGATTAATTATCCCCAAAGGCCTGTAATTACTGCTCTGTCTTTTAGGGAAGAAAACAAAGGTTTGCTCTAATTATTTGTTTCAGTGGCTGAGAGGGCTTTGAATCCTAGGATTGTACTCTGCTTGGGGTGAGCCCTGTGGCCTTTGGCACAAGAGTTTTTGTGTGTGTGTGTGTGTGCCTTAGCACTTTTATCTAGGAAATAGGACTGATAGTAGCACATACTTAAGGGGTTTTATCGGGAAGGGAATGGCAACCCACTCCAGTATTCTCGCCTGAAGAATTCCTTGGACAGAGGAGCCTGATGGGCTGCAGTCCATGGGGTTGCATGCACGACCGAGTGACTAACACTTTCACTTGGGCTTCCCTGGTGGCTCAGATGGTAAAGAATCTGCCTGCAATGCAGAAGACCTAGGTTTGGTCACTGTGACGGGAAGATCGCCTAAAGAAGGAAATGGCTACCCACTCCAATATTCTTTGCTTGGAGAATCCCATGGACAAAAGCCTGATGGGCTAGTCCATGGGGTTACAAAGAGACGGACGGGACTGAGCAACTAACGCTTTTACTTTTTCAAGGGGTTTTACAAAAGGCTGTTTGAGATGATGCCTGTAAAGTGTTTAGAAATGCTCAGTGTATAGGAGCCATTGTTAAAAAACAGAAAAATATAATTCAGACCTTGCTATTTATCTTCCCACTGAACTCTTGGTCCTTGATCCTGTCTTAGCCCTGAGGTTCCTAGTATTATGATTTCCTTCACCCTATCTTTCTGCAGGGACTGGAGAGGAATCCCCTCCAGCCTTAGCCAAGTATTCCCATGCTGACTTTTCGAAAAGCAAATCCAGTTAGATGCTACTTAAAGAGAGGAGAAGAAATATCCGTGATTAAGAGCTCTGGGCTTTGGAGTTTAACTGCAAAGGGTTTAAATTTGTATTCTACCATTTACTAGCTGTGTGACCTTCACCAAGTGTCTTAACCTCTCTGACCTCAGTTACCTCATGCAAAATTGGTGATAATTATAGTATGTTCTTAAGATAACTGCAGGAGAGAAATGTGCCTGCCACATTGCCTGACATATAGTAAGCACCCACCTGACATATAGTAAGCCACTGTGAAGATGACAGTGGTAATTATGTAAATACACCAAGGTAAACTTGAGCTTTCAGGGAGTTGGGAGTGCCTTAGAGACCATCTTGCTCAATGCCCTTACCTTGAGGTGAAGAAGCAGACAGGGAGCAGACTAGGGAATGCCTTCATATCGCCCAGCCTGGCTGCTGTCTGCTTGGCCAGAGCTGGCTCTGCATAGCAGGGACTCAACTGTCTGGGACCCACTGTCTGGGAACTCAGCCGGGCGAGCCCTGCTTGGCTGAGATGGATGCTCCCCGGCAGCTCTGCTGCCGTGTTTTTTCCTTGTGCTTGCCTGGCAGAACAGAGTCATTTAGCAGAGGGAGAGTGAGGAGACGTTAGAAACCAGGCCCTGAGCAGTTGCAGCAGCCGGCCCACGAGTGGCTCCCTGATGTTGCCATGGCAAACAGCCTTGGCAACGTGGCTGCTTGAACCTTATTTCTGGTCTCAGGCTCTTCTCAGAGAAGTGTGGTACCCAGGACATTGGGGAGGGCCCTGCCCTGGTTCTTTGGCACTGAGGATGACCCAGCCTCCATGCTGCTAGTGACCCCAGACCCCAGCAACCCCTGCTCAAAACATCTGCAGGATCATCTTCAGTGACCTGCAGAAGCAAGCTCCTTAGTACAGCATCCAAGACCTCAAATGCTTACCCATTTATCCATCTATCTGTCCATCTATTATTCCAGTACTGTTGACCATGCAGCACTGTACCCATTGCCACAAGAGCAGAACAATATATTATTTTTAACATGAATCCTGGTGTTCCTAGACTGCCCTCCTCTTCAACCATATCCTTCAACAGTGATGATGATGAGAACAGTTAAAAACTGCTAACCCTTTCAAGAAGAGCATTTAATTTCAGAGGAACCCTATGAAGTGGGGTTTACCCAACTTTGCAGTTGGGTAAACTGAGGCTGACTTCCAGTTTATGGTGCTAATATTGTTTTGCAGTTCCTTCCCTATACATGGCAACCCCTAGGACCCCTACCATGAGGTATCTGTTGCCCCTCCCCAACTCCAGCAGCATCCTTCAAGGCCTCAAGGGCTGCCTCCCCTAAATCCCCCTCTGAGAATTGCTCCCCCTTTGCTCTGTGATCCTATAGTCTATAACAGAATTTACATCTCCTATCTTCATTTTGTATTCTGTCACCCTGATTAGTTTATATCTGTCCTTTAGCCACTCCAAAACAAAGCACATGGGGAAACTGGCTATGAGGGTTTTGAATGTCCTGGTGAGGCATCAGCAAAGGTTTTTGTTAGTATTGTTGTTAATAACAGTAAGCATAGAAAGTAGCTAACATTTCATGACCGCTTAATATGTGCCAGTACTAAGATAGGACCTTCAGGTACATTGTCAGGTAAAGGATTCTCAGCTACTTGGAGAGGTCGGTGCTATGACAAACCAGAAAACTAAAGCTACCAGATGTTCAGTGACTTGCCCTCTGTCACCCAGACAGACAATGGAAAGGCTGGGATTTGAGCCTAGGTCTGCCTGGCTTCAGAGCACATGGTCTTAGCCACTGCAGTGTGACCAATCTGCCTGAGCATATAACAAGGACTGGAATGGGGTGATGGACAGCGGGATGGAGGCGTCTAAACTTGGCCTCAGCTTGGGGGTGCTCACTGGAAGTGAGTGGATGTGGAAGAGAAGAGACAGAGTGCAGGGGGCTCAGAGTGGTGTCCCTATAGCAGAGATGGGGGTGCGGTGGGGCACAGAGGAGAATTTGCTTCGGGGGAAGATTTGTATGGGGAAGAGACCTCTATTTATTTTGGACCTTCCCTGGAGCCTTGTTAAATGCAGAACTCTGGTCCCAGCCTGTGATAACTTTTATGTGTTTATTCTTTATGTTCTCTCTTTTCTGACCAGTCAGGACCAGAGCTCCCTAAGGAAAGGGATCTTGTCAAGCTGGTTCAATATCAGATCTCCCAATGCCTTGACAGCGGCTGGTATACTGTAGGCCCCCAATAAATATCTGTTGAATTATTAAATGAATGAACAAATGCCGTTTGATCTTTCAGGAAAGTCACCAGCCATTTGCCTGGCCACAGAAGCCTCTTCTCTGTGTGTGGAGCTAGGATGTGTGGGTGAGGGGGGAGTTTAGGAGGATTGTGCTAGTCCCCACAAGGAACCCACTGCCCTTGTCTCCAAGATAAGCCTTGCACACAAAGGAATCAGAGGACAAACATCTTTTGGAGCCTCCAGAACCCCCTATCAGAACACACGTCTAGTGGCCAGGTCTTTGTGGAATGTTAAAACACGGGTTAGGAATCCAGTCTATTGCTCTGGCCAGACTGGGGAGGGGCTCAGAGCTTCCAGAATCTACAGGGAGGGATTTGGTCAAATGTTGCCATGTCTTCCAGGGAGACCAAAACCAACACCTTACACCGGGCCTCATGTCCATTGCCCAGCTGCTTATTCCATTGGGTCTGGCCTCCACTCTGGAGGAAAAAAGTAGAGAGCGAATTCAGAGAGGTAAAGGGATCATTCAGGAACCCAGGACTGTACTCTCCAGCCCAAGAGGATTAGCTCCAAGCCACATCCATCATTCCTTGTTCAGAATCGCCTGGAGACTCAGTCTCTTCCATAGAAGATCACCCCTCACCTGTCCCACCTAGGGCCAATTCACTCCTTGTTTACACACAGTTCTTACAAGCTTGGGAGTCCTGTCCAAGCCTCAGGACATTAGAAGCAGCAAGTCAGTTCTGTTAGTGTGTCCATGCAAGCATGGGGTGTGGGGTGCATGGCAGAAACACGTGGATTCAGCACTGAAATCCACTGGCGCCTGAGCAAGCAGCCCCCTTATTCTGAAAACATTACTTTGCAAAAGTACAAAGCTAATGCACTGTAGAGACAGTGTATCATCCCGGAGGAAAGGTATATTCTGATCAGTGGTCTCTGTTCAAGGAAGCAAGAAAGTAAAATGTATTTTGGTGTCACTGTCTAAAACAGGAGGTCTATCAAGAGGAGGAAAAATTTCAAAGTTGTCTATAAATGAAGCTTATTGTGAGCACACATTATTTCTTGATAATGGCTGATAAAGAAGGAGTTAGTCTAGCTGTAAAAGTTTCTTTGAAAGTTGATGCAATCTTGTCACGTGAGAGGTTGTCTTTTGGATTTCCAAGGCTGCATGGAGTAATAGAAAGGGCCTATGTCACATGCTCATTGGCTTCAAGAAACTGTGTAGCCTCTTGATGAAAGAAAGCTGACCGTCTGTTTTAAATCTTAGCTCTATGGCTATTAGCTGTGTGACCCAAGGAGTTAGCCACTCTGTGCTCTCATTTGCCAGCTCCCAAATGGGAATAATATTAGCTCCTGGGCTTCCCTGGTGGCTCAGAGGTTAAAGTGTCTGCCTCCAATGCGGGAGACCCGAGTTTGATCCCTGGGTCGGGAAGATCCCCTGGAGAAGGAAATGGTAACCCACTCCAGTATTCTTGCCTGGAGAATCCCATGGACGGAGAAGCCTGGTAGGCTACAGTCCACGTGGTCGCAAACAGTCGGACACGACTTCACCTTCACCTTCACCTTCAAATGGGAATAATAATAGCTCCTACCTGCCAGAGTTGGTAGAACTAATCAGTAGTTCTCAGCCATGACTGCATATCAGAATCATCAGTGTAGTTTAAAAAAAAATAATAATTATACGTCTGAGGCCATCCCAGACTTATTGAATGAGGATCTTTGAGAGCAGCCCCTTAAGTGTCTGTGTTTTTCGAAAGCTCCCTGTCATAGACACACTTCTTTGGTCCTAAACAATCAGATACTATTCATAGAGTGTCTGGAATGAACTCTGTTGTCTCCTCCCTTCTCTGTCCTTCTAGCTTTAGTCCAGAGCACAGGATACAGATGACCCAGAAGCAGATACAAGGCCCCTTTATGATGCCTGTGTAAAGCAGGGTGGCTTCCTTATCTGGCATTTCTGCTTGACCTTCACATTAATCTCGTGTTATAGCAAGAGGTGATTGCAGCCATGAAATTAAAAGACACTTGCTCCTTGAAAGGAAAGTTATGACCAACCTAGATAGCATATTCAAAAGCAGAGACATTACTTTGCCAACAAAGGTCTAGTCAAGGCTATGGTTTTTCCTGTGGTCATGGATGGATGTGACAGTTGAACTGTGAAGAAAGCTGAGCGTTGAAGAATTGATGCTTTTGAACTGTGGTGTTGGAGAAGACTCTTGAGAGTCCCTTGGACTGCAAGGAGATCCAACCAGTCCATCCTAAAGGAGATCAGTCCTGGGTGTTCTTTGGAAGGACTGATGCTAAAGCTGAAACTCCAGTACTTTGGCCACCTCATGCGAAGAGTTGACTCATTGGAAAAGACTCTAATGCTGGGAGGGATTGGGGGCAGGAGGAGAAGGGGGCGACAGAGGATGAGATGGCTGGATGGCATCACCGACTCAATGGACATGCATTTGAGTGAACTCTGGAAGTTGATGATGGACAGGGAGGCCTGGTGTGCTGTAATTCATGGGGTCGCAAAGAGTCAGACATGACTGAGCGACTGAACTGAACTGATAGCAAGAGGAGAGAGTATGTGCATGCTAATTCACTTCAGTTGTGTCCAACTCTCTTGGACCCTATGAACTGTAGCCCACTAGGCTCCTCTGTCCTTGGGGATTCTCCAGGCAAGAACACTGGAGTGGGTTGCCATTCTTCTCCAGGGATATTCCTGACTGAGGGATCTAACCCACGTCTCTTGTGTCTCCTGCGCTGGCAAACAGGTTCTTTTCCTACTAGCACCACCTGAACAGCTTTCCCATTTTACAGAGGGGCAAGTGGAGCCGCAGAGGGTGATCGGATATGATCCTGCAGTGAATCAGATGTTTGTCTTTGTCCCTCTGTCTGTCCCACTAGAGCCTCAGCCACACACACACACACATTTCTGGGGCAACTCAGGAGGTGGGGATCGTGATGACTGCAAAGGGCGTGCATGGGTTGGAAGAAGGAGAAAGGAGGGAGCTCGAGGGAAACTAGGCTGCTTACAGACCCTTAGAGACCCATCTACAGGCTGGTGCAGGTTGTCCTACCTGGCCCTCTGATGGTGTAGAGCTGGAAGCCACTTCTCCTGATGCCCAGTTAGTTGTCCTCCCAGCTCTATGTGCTGCTTCTATGGAGAAGACAGAGTTTGGCTCCAGTGATAATAGGAGTAATCTTCCAGCTAGTGTGGTGAGGCCTTTGCACATGCTGTTGCCTCTGTCAGGAATGCTCTTCCCAGGCCCCCTCACCTCCTCCAGATCTGCTGAGACATCACCTCCTCAGAGAAGCCTTCCCTGATCTTCCTGTTCTGTGCACTTTCTGTTGCAGTTCCATGCTCTCTTTTCTTTAAGGTATTTAATCATCCCAGGTACTTTCTTGTTTACTACTTTTCGCCCCATTGAGTGCCTGTTGCCCCATCAGAACTGGATATTGCCTATCTGGTTCCCACTGCACCCCCAGAAGCTAGCCTAGGGCCTGATGCATGGTTGTCGTTCATTGAATATTTCTTGAATGAATGAGTTGTGTTGAGCCTTTAATCTGTACTGGCTGTGTGCTGAGTTCACCTAACTCTCCCAACAGCCCCAGGACATAAAGCCCCAAACTTCAGATGAGGGGCCTGAGGCTCAGAGGGTGAGTGTGGGCCGGGGGACTAGCTCCTCTGCTGCCCAAGCCACACACAGGCACATGGGGTCCCAATAGCACCCTGCCCCCAAGGAGTCATGCCCCAGTGCTCCGGTGACCTCATGCCACTTTCTTCCTTGGGTTGGGCAACAGCACCACCCTCTCTTGTGGGTGTCACCACGGGCACCTCTCCAGCAACACCCAGGCCTCCAGCACTTGCCTTTTGTCCTCGTGGCCAAGGGAGTGGCTGCCTGGCGCGCACTTTGTAGACCAGCCCCCTGCAGGAATGTAGCTGTCTTCCACCTCTGGAGGTGGTCTCAGACCAGTCAGTGCAGCAGGTGAGCCTAGAGGACAATGATGGTATCTTGCGCACGTGTGCTAAGTTGCTTTAGTTGTGTCTGACTCTTTGCGGCCCTATGGACTGTGGCCCGCCAGGCTCCTCTGTGCATGAGATTCTCCAGGCAAGAGTACCGGAGTGGGTTGCCATGCCCTCCTCCAGGGGATCTTCCCAACCCAGGGCTGGAACCTGCCTCACTTACATCTCCTGCATTGGCAGGTGGGTTCTTTAGCACTAGCGCCACCTTCCTAGAAGCTTGCTTCCCTAGGGACAAAATGGGCCCAGTTTAGTGGATTGAAGTGTGGGGAGAGCAGAGTGGGCGAGAGCAGTGGTCCCCAAACTTTTTGGCACCAGGGACTGGTTTCATGAAAGACAGTTTTTCCATGGACCAGTGGGAAGGGGGATAGTGGTCTCAGGATGATTCAAGCACATTACGGTTATTGTGTACTTTATTTCTATTATTATTACATTGGTTCCACCTCAGATCATCAGGCATTAGATCTTGGAGGTTGGGCACCCCCGGGCTAGAGAATGAGATCAAAAGCATGAGAGGAAGGAGGGAAATGTAGAATCTACCCCAGAATGAGAAGTCCTCTTTTGCTCAAGTTCATGCATGCTAAGTCACGTCGGTCATGTCCAACTCTTTGCAACCCCATGGACTGTAGCCTGCCAGGCTCCTCTGTCCAAGGGATAATCCAGGCAAGAATACTGGAGTGGGTTGCCATGCCCTATTCCAGGGGATCTTCCTGCCTGGGGATCAAAGCTATATCTCTTATTTGCTCAGGTGACCTCACAGTACATTTTCAAGGATCCAGTTGTGGGACAACCAGAGGACGAGAGGTGTCAGTTGGTTCCAGTAATGGACTCAGCCTGGGGTCTGGATTGTGAGGGTCAGTGGAAGGCAGAGTAGAACAGTGGTTAAGATTGGAGCTCTAAATCGGGGCCTGAGTCCAGAATCTGTCATTTAGCAGCTGCGTGGCTTAGGGCATGTTACTTAATCTGCCCGGACCTCAGTTTCCTCAACTGTGAAATGGGATGATGGTAAGTATATCAATGAGTGGTTGCAATGATATAGTATCTGAAGAACTTCGTGCGGTGTGTGGAGGTGGTTCTTCTCCGTAACAGTGGCAATCAGTGACTGGTTGGTTTGATGACAGATGGATGGCAAAAACTGGTAGACCCCATGAGTGACAGAACCGTTGATTATCAGTTGATACCTCTTCCTTTCCCTATCTGTGTGGCAGTCACTTCCTCTGTGTAGGAAGCTACAATTGCAGGTTTGAACAAGCCCTGCTTCCCATCCTGGGAAAAACAGATCCACAGATGGCTGTGGAGGGTGGCCATTATGGAGGGAGTGTCCAGGCAGCTCATGTAGCAGAAAGAGGACTGAGGAGAGAGCTAGCTGACCAGTGGGGGAGGGCATCCTAGAGAGAGGCCATCGTGTCATAAGGCCCAGCATGTCCTGTGGCTGGTGAATGAGCAGTGAGTGACTGCAGGGGGACATGGACTCCTTCCCCATCAGTGGAGGCTTTGAGCTGGCTGGATGACTCCTGTGAAGGGGAAGAACATGCAGGATGAGCTAAGTGTCTAGAAGAATCACAAGTAGGAGCACCAAGATTTCCACCCATAGGAACTAGCAGGAGGCTGCTCTGAAGGAGTGGGGAGGTCTTGGGAGTGGGGGTTGACTAGATTTTCCCCCAGCCTCACAGGCAGGATGGAATGAGTGCTATTGCCCTGTGGTCTGTGCAGCCCTAGGTGTGGAGTGGAGGCACACGGCTGGAGCACAGCTTCTCACCTGCACACCTGACCAAGGTTCTTTTGCCCAGTGAGGCAGTAATCTCCATCACGGTGGGGCCAGCCCCACACAGCCACTGACTACTTGATGGACAGGGAGAAGGCTAGTAGCTTTACAGAAGAAGCCGTTAATAAATTTAATGATGATAGTGATAATTATTGCCATAATTATTATTACTATTACTCATCTCACTTCTACTGTTATCCCTTTTAGCATATTACTGGGAAGTTCTCATAGTATTTTACAACCTCATGACGATTTCCATTTTCATTTCACAGATGAAGAACCTGAGACCCAGGGATATTGAAATGTCTTACCCAATAAGGTTAATGTCTTACCCTCTCAATTTGAGAAGAATATGGCATTTGTGGCCCCCAAGTTCTGTCTGGTCAAGAAGGCATGGCTTTGGAAAGGGCCCCTCAGCCATTCACGTCTGTGCCTTGTCTAGACTGAGTTCCCAAGATTATCTTGAATTCTCCTTGGGGCAATGATCCTCAGTTTTTGTGGAGTTGCAACAGCAACTCCAAAATCCACTGTGTGATTTTGCAATAGTTGCAACTCCCCCAGAAAAGTATAATTTCCAGCAACTCTTCTTTGAGTTAGGGAAGAGAAAAATCTTATTTAGAGAATTCTGTAGCTGTCCTGGAGATGAGAGAGGTAAGAGTGCCATGGTGAGAGCGTAGTTCTTAGGGTCTGGAGGAAGGCCTGGATTCAGGTCCTGCCCATCCCTTTCCACTGGGTAACCCTGGACAAGTCTGGCCTCCTCTCTGGGCTTGAGTTTCCCCATCTCTACCATGCTGTGACTTATCCTTTTTCTGCCGTGGGGGCTGTCTTGCTTTTGTAAATTTTGTTTGGGGCAGAACTGCCAGGTACTAGATAGAGGGAGAAGTGGATACCGGAGGCAGACAGAGCTGGGGGATCATCAGAGCTCGGATGGGCATGTGATTTCCTTCCATCCAGGGGGCAAAGCCAGTGTCAGGCCCTCAGCTCCTCAGGTTGTGGCTCCGTTGCTGGTGACGGGTGCCTACTTGTCTTTGAACTGCAAGTTGGAAGAAGTTTGTCATGGGATCATGTGCCTTAAACGTGTGGGTTTGTAAAGAGAAGAAGGCGGAGGAGGAACTCCAAGCAAGAGAGTCCCTGATTTCTAATCTCTCCAGTGAATCACGGAACACTTGGATAAGACACTCATGGGGGTGGAAAGATGGGGTGAAAATCAGGAACTTCAGGCCAGATTGTTTTAAAGGAGCAAATTATTCAGAATCCTCTATTGATAGATTATATCTAAAATTGATTTCTTCCTTCCCTCTCCCCGCCCCCACCCCACAGTGCTATGTTATCTATCTGGAATCATTCTTTTATCTGTAAAACTGCCTTTCAGCTTTCCTCTCTGATTTAGTTAAAAAAATTTTTTTAAGAAGGGAGGGAAGGTGTTAGTGAACTCTGAGATACCCCGAGGGTACTGCAGACTTGGCTGTGGGTGCTGTCTGAGGCTCAGGATGGCTACTCGTGGGCCCTGGCCCCTGGAGTCTTTCACACGCAGCTCCTGCTGGCTCAGCCACGAGGTCTGCAATTATTTAAAGAAAGCTCACAGCAAGTGGAAAAAGAGCGACCACACTTCCCATACCATGTGGCCAACAGGCAATTCAACACCAGAGCTACCCAACTCCCTCAGGCCCGCACCAGCTGCCAGATCTTGCAGCCGGGAGGATTAGGTGACAGAGGGACTGATGGGCAGGTCCACGTGCACCCAGTGGGTGCACGCAGGCAGCCTGGCCCCGCTTCAGCCCAGGAGACAGCATCCGCCTGTATCCAGGGGAAGCTCTGCTCTGAGCCTTCCAGAATAAGTTAGTTAAAAATCAGTTTTGTTGGGTAATAAAGGAAGCTAACAATAATGGAATTTGAAACAAAAATCTGATATCACTGTAACTCAGACATTTGTCTAATTGGTCCGTTTTGTTGTTCATTTACTAAGTTGTGTCTGCCTCTGTGCAACCCCGTGGACTACAGCACACCAGGCTTTCTTGTCCTTCACTATCTCCCTGAGTTCGCTCAAACCCATTGAGTTGGTGATGCCATCCAACCATCTCATCCTCTGTCGCCCCCTTTTCTTGTCCTCAACCTTTCCCAGAATCAAGGTTTTTTCCATAATTCACCATTAATCCCCAAGTGTTTTGGAGAAATAACTTATTGTTTTAAGTTTTTTTTTTTAATATCTTTGTTGTTTTTTTCAACAAATATGTATGTTTTTATATTAATATTCAAAATATTAAAATGTTTTTAATAAAAATTTAAAAACATTAAAAAAATGTCCAGTGTTAGGATGTTAGGAGCTAACTTGTCGAAGAAAGTGAGAGGCCACCCCCATCCTGTAATCTCTTACCCTCAAGAAACAACCACTCTTAGCATCTTGATTGTATTTAAATGCCTTTTAACTGAATATGTCACTCTCTGTTTTATTTTTATGTACATTGTATTTTCTTGTTGTAAAAGTATCAACTGTTAATTTATTATTGAAATTTAAGAGAGTACAAATCGGCCAAAAGGAAGCAAAGAATCCCACACCCAGGAACAACCAGTCAAAAGCAGTCCTTTTTTATTTCTTGGCTTGTTCCACCACCAGCCAAACTTCCCTCCTTGGGCACACTTCCGCCTTCCAGTCCTTTATGGACTGATTTCTGCCCATGGCCTTGAGAAACAGATAACTTTGGCTGAAGTCCTGGTTTAAATGTTGCCCACAGTGTGACCTCTGTCCTTCTTCATAACATGGGATCAACCCCTGCATTGCCTTGAGAATGCACGTATCATGGATTTCAAAGCTAATTGCACATTGTATCATAAACAGATGTAAGGCAGTGTTATTACTTCACCAGCCTGCACCGCCACAGTGACTGCTATTGTTTTAACTCAGACCATATCAAGTTTGGACAGTATCTGATCACCTCCAAGTGTCTCACATGACCCATCACCATTATCTCCCAGAATTTAATCATCCCAGAGATTGGGCTTTTATTCCGCACACACATTTTTTTTCCCCACACACGTATTACATCAAATCTTTTTATATCTGTTTGTTAGTATGTACAGAGCACGTTAAGCACCCATGCTGATAGAGAAGGTATTTAAACCCAGATTTCCTGATTTAGAATTCTTGAGTCGGTCAGATCATTTAAAGTGTTAACTGATCCACCTTGTGATTGAGGCTGCAATTGGAGCTGACCCAAGGGGAAAAAATTGGGTGGGGGTCATGTGGAGCAGGTCCTGGGAAGATCCAGCCACCTAGCAAGTTAATTTTCATACTGGTTTCAACATACAGCATTGTTCAGTGGGAAAGAGACAATAGACTTGCTTTTGTATTTATTTTGAAATTTTAATATGTGATCCTCCTTGAAAAAAATTGTAAAAGTTACAAAGGGAAGTCCTCTCTCCCGTTCTTGTGCTCCTGTCCCCACAGCAACCCTGCTACCAATTTCTAAAATGTTCTTCCAGAGAAAAACTGTGCAGCATATATACGGTCAAACTTCTGCCTCCATTTTTTGCACAAATGGTAGCAAGCTAAGATCATTGCCTGTGGGTTGCTTTTTTTTTCCACTTAATATTATATCTTAAAAGATCATTTCTTATCAGTGTATAAAGAAAGATCTACTTCACTCTTTGTGTTGACTGTAGTTTGCTTAACCAGTTTTCGATTGGGCATTTTGGTTATTCCTAATTTAGTGCTGCTACTAGTCTGTAGTGAATATTTTTGTATGAGCGTCATTTTACACTTGTGTGAATGGATATGTTAGGATAACTACTGCCAAATGGAATTGCCCAGTTAAAAGGTGTATGCATTTATTATTATTATTTTTAACACTGTTATTTATTTTGGCCCGCACCTTGTAGCCTGTGGGCTCTTAGTTCCCTGACTAGGGCTTGAACCAGCGCCCCTGGCAGTGGAAGTTCAGAGTCTTAACCACTGGACTGCCAAGGAAGTCCTAGGTGTATGCATTTAAAATTTTGATGAATGTTACCACATTCCCCTTCATAAGATTACATCAGTTTTGCATTCCTGCAGAAATGAATAGGAAATGCTTGTTCAGGAACACAGCATGGTATTAAATTTTTTTGATCTTTGTTAATCTGGTATCTCTTTGAAGTTTTAATTTGCAGACTTTCTCTCATGGTTAAGAGTCACTTGTGTTTCCTTTCCAGTGAACTGCCTATTGTGTTGTTGACTCTTACTGATTTATATGAATGTGCTTGCTTTCCCTCTACTTTCCCTTATAATACCCTGGCACCTTCTTGGGCTCCACCCTCCTCTCTAGCACCCCAGGTGAAGGGGAAAGCCCAGTGGACTAGAACTGGAATCTAGATCCTGGTCCTGACACCTACCTGCTGTGTGACTTGACTAGTCACTTAAGCTCTCTGAGTCACTTTTTCCCACTCTGTAAAGTGAGGCTGTTAGTTCAAGAGCAGGGTTGTTGGATAGATTAGACAATCAATCTGAAAAGTGTTTATAAACTGTAGAAAGCTGTAAAAACATAAAATCACATGAATATTTACTTAGTTTCAGATGACTGAAAAAAAATTTTAGATTCTTAAAACTTGAGAGCCATGTCATCTGGTTAAATAGAGATCAAATAGGTGGGGAAAGTGAGGTCCAGAGAGTAGACCTGCCAGAGTCCAAGTTAGACGCTGGTCTGGCCCAGAATAGGGTCCTGAGTTGTCTTACTACAGTGAGTCATAGGTTATGTGCAGTTTCTTTGAGAGCATTATGATTCATATGGTTAATTATTCTAACTTCTACTACAGTGTCTCTGTTTCAGTGGAATGCCTTGTGGCTGAACCCCAAGAGCCCGTGGCTCAGAGCTGAGAGATACCTAGGTTGGAATCCCAGTTCTGCCCAGCGTTAACTGCAGACTCTACGCTAGGTGACTTCACCCTCTGGGGCCATGATTGCCTTCTCTGTGGAGCAGAGAGGACTGTTGAAAGGATTACTGAGACCACAAAGGTAGAGCCTTGCCTGTCTGGCTTGGAAGGTGGTGTCATTATTACTGTTTGTCTGACACTTGGGTTCAAGGCCTTGCACTGTCCTCCTCTTGCTGGTTGGCCATCTTACCTCACCTCTCTGAGTAAGTGTTAGGAGTCCTGGCTATACAGAATGGATCTGAAGAATCAATGAACTTTGTATATAAAATGCTTACCATGTAGGAGGCATCAAATAAAAAAATAAGTTATTTAAAAAATACTTAATGAATTGTTTATTATGTGCTGACACTGGTCCAGATTGAGGATTTAGCAAAAAGGAGCAGGGTCCCTGGCCTTGGGAAGCCTACACCCTAGTTTATTATTGTTCTTGGTCATAGTAAGGGCTGCAGATTCTGGCCATAGTCAGGTCCTGATGTGGATTCTGCTTGACCTAGAACCCCGAGGACTCACACCCTGAGGGGATTTGGGGGTTTTTCCTGCTCCTGTAGACTCTGCAGATCACATCCTGTGAAATGTTCTTTTTCCGTAATCCCAGAAAATGTGACTCAACCTGCCTTCCCCTTCCCCAAATGGGGATAGGAGTGGGGGCGGGGCTCATCTGATGGCCTGTGAGCGGAGGGGACTAGAGCTTCCTTGACTGCAGCTAAAGTTCTAAGATTCAGTGCCTTGTCTGACTTTCCATGGAGATAGGATCTGGCTTCCTGACCCCTGGGCCTGGATCACCCTGCCTGATTGATTATTCTTTTGGCTGCAGGGAGTTTCCATCTCACTCCACCTGTATTTAATGCCCATTTCCTGTGGTTGGACAAGGGGACGTAGTGATAGACCCAGTCCTGACTGTGGGGAACTGACGTAGGGAAACAGAAGAGGAACATGATTTCAGCTAGTAATAAATTTTAAGAACAAATAGGACACGGACTCTTTGTGACCCTTTGGACTGTAGCCCGCCAGGCTCCTCTGTCCATGGGATTCTCCAGGCAAGAATACTGGAGTGGGTTGCCATTTCCTCCTCCAGGGGATCTTCCTGACCCAGGGATGGAACTCACATTTCCTGTGTCTCCTGTATTGCAGGTGAATTCTTTACTTGCTGAGCCATCAGGGAAGCCATTTGTGTAGAGGCCTGAGAAATAAAAAAGGAAGCAACCTTTTGGGGAAAAGGTGTTCCGGGTAGTGGGGAGCAGCATGGGCAAAAGCCTGGAGCAGCTGGGTCTGTCCGTCTTCACAAGAAACACCCACTACTTGTGCAGCCAGGATCCCAGGGGAGGCTGCATAGAGACCTGGAGTTTGAGCATCTTTTCAGAGCAGGTGGTGTGCTAGTTATAAATCAGAGCAGGCCCTGCCTGAGGGGATCCGCTTGGGAGAGTTGAGTGAATACATCTGTATTTTAGCCCATCGCTTAAGCTACAATATTTCTTTGAAATGAGTAGAATGCACAAGGTCTTTCCAAGTTGCAGAATAGAGGCCTTTGCTAATTCAGAGGAGCTCCGGCAGGCTGTCCGAACAGATGAAGGCTTCCTCCCTGGCTCTCCATCTAGTCGTGTCAGCGTCCTAAGGCACCCTCGATGCAAAGTCAATTTCCACTTAGATCTGCGATTTAACGCCCGGCTGCTCAGAGAGCTGCAGAGAGTCGAGGTCAGCGCGGCTAATTGGGTTGCTTAATAAGAAGGAGATTCTTAGAATTGGAATAACTGGGCCCAGGGCAGGGTCACAGAGTGGAGAAACCACAGGGCTAGAGGAGGAGGCAAGACCAGGAGGAGAAAGGAAGGTCCAGCCAGAGGGAAGTGCTGGTCACAGAGTTCTAGTGACAGAGGTGAATGGAGGCCTTGGACCCATAGACTCCGCTGCCCTGGGAGGGAGTCTTGTTGCCCCAGAAGTTTAGAAAAAGACCAGGTGGGCAGCTTGGGACATTTTTTTGGTCTTTTTCTAGAAAAATATATGTATTTATTTTGGCTATGCTGGGTCTTAGATGTGGCTTGAATGGAGGGGGAGGGGGTCCTCAGTCTTCTTTGTGGCATGCAGGATCAAGTTCCCTGACCAGGGATTGAACCTGGACCCCCTGCATTGGGAGTGTGGAGTCTTAGCCGCTGGACCACTGGTGATTAATCTCTCCTAGCAACAGCCTAGATGATGGAATCTTTTTCTCCTTCCATCTCCTTTATACCCTTATCCCCCGTCTCACACATGGTAGCGCCTGTGGGCAAAGCCAGCTGATCGTGGGGACAGATCTACCACGTAGTGGCCACGTGAGCTCCACGGTGGTAAGGGTGTATACTCAGCCAGTTCGTGACCTACTGTGGGGTGGACTCTGTCTAGGTAACCCTGCGTTTGGGACAAATCCAGCCTCCACCTTGTTCTTAGGTCAGCATTCACTTATTCGTCCATTCCTTCATTCACTTCATCCATCATCCATCCCAACTCTGTTGGGAGCTAGAGGCGCAGCAGGACAGCCTGTCCCCGCTGTCTTCCAGTGCTCTGGGAAGAGGACAGAGTGGACCCGTGCATTGGATGCATCATTATTATGATTATACTCATCATTGAAGCCATCAGTTAACTGTTGTGAGATGGACCTCAAAAGATAAGCACTGGGAGTTGGCTGGGGGGTTTGGATCCGGGTGGGATCTCCTGTGTGGTCACGTGCTGGGCCAGGTGCCACCTTGTGGGAGCAGGGGTCCTGTCTGGGGGCTCCCCGCCTTGGGGATTCACAGATGCCTGCAAGCCAGTTCTGCCCATGGGCTTGAGCCTGCCTTTCCGGCTCCAAGGTGTCCTCTGTCTCTGTTGTGGGGTCATATCTTGCTTATTTTAATTCAACAAATATTTGAATAATCACAAATGTTTATACTTATACATTTTTCACATTTTTACTTCCAGTTTTAAAGCAGATATAATTAAAGAATTGGACAGTAATTTTATACATTCACAATCCCTCTGGTTCACAGAAGAGTTACTTCTGCTTTGTTTTTCTTTTTAAGTTTTTATTTATTTATGTTTATTTGGCTGTACTGGGTCTTAGTTGCAACACCCAGAATCTTTAGTTGCAGCATGTGGGATCTAGTTCCCCGACCATGGATTGAACCTGGGCCCCCTGCATTGGGAGTGCAGAGTCCTAGCCCCTCAAGCTCTAGGGAAATCCCTTTGAAGTATAAAACAAACATTTATTACAATTTTAATTACAAAAGAATTAAATATTTTTTGAAAAAAGTTAAAGACATAGGTACATCCTCCAAAAGGAAATAAAGACCACCCATAATTTCACTATCCAGGCGTGGCCACCCACCATGAATGTTTCTTCTTTCTTCCCATAAACAATTTTCCTTAAAAAAGAGATCAGATCATATTGTCTTTGTTACTTTTTCACTTAGCATTATGTTGGATGATATATCTTTATTAAGATCTCATTAATCTTTATTAAGGTTTATAGAAGGTCTTTTCCCTGGCCTTCCCTGGACTTTTTTAATTCACTGCTTTGATACCAGCAAGATAATGCTACTCATGGTTGTAGCTAGAGATTCTGTTTTGTGGTTTGTTCAGTTATGTTTTACTCATGACCTCAGGCAAGTAGTTGACTCCTGTTTGCCTAAAGAGGCAAACAGGAGTTTGCCTCTTTATTTGCCTCTTTACATTTATTTGTAAGAGGGAGAAATGACTGTACCTGCCTCTTGAAGTGAATGTGCAGGTTGAATGAACAGATGGGCCTGGTGCCTAGAGAATGCTGTACCAATAGCTGTGCCACCATGAAGCAGGAGGTGAGGGAAGGGGTACCACCATTCCTGATTCAGTGGCCAGGAGCTGGAGACTCAAGTCACCTGCCTTACACAGCTGACCAGAGTTGAACTTGAGCAGCATATAAATGAAAAAGTTGAGGTGCTGGGCTGCTCCCTGGGTAGGCATAGGATGTGGAGATGGAGTTCTCGCCCCTCCCCTTGTCCTCACAAACCAGAGGAAGTGCATTTGGTTAAGAATGACCCACATCCAGCAGCAGGCCTGCTTCTAGCAGCAATGAGGACCAGCTGCAGGGCTGCTCCTTGGGAGCTGGTGAAGGGTCTGGCCTCCAAGAGCCTCCCAATCTGGGGGCTCCCAACACCTGTCTTGAGTGTGGAAGCCCAGAGGAACTGAGCTAGTGACCCACACGTCAGGCAGTGTGTTAGTGGCAGAGCTGAGATTTGGATCCAGAGATTTCCTACCACATTTTCCATGTTAAATTCTTTACCCAGTGTGATGGAGCATCTGTTATGTGCAAGGAGCTGTGGGGGGACAGACAAAGAAGGGGTGCAGTCCTTGTGCATATATGTAGGAGATGTAGCAAGGGCCAAGGACACAGCAGGGCCATCTCCTGATTCAGTTGTTCAGCACACACCCATGGTCTGCACTGTGCACGCAGCTGTGAGCAGGCAGACCGCATCAACCAGCAGACAGCAAGCCGTCAGAAGGTCGAGGCTGTTGAGTCAGCCCAGTGAGGGACATCAGATCGTGCTGGGAAGAACTGCTGGGGGTTGAGATTGGGCTGCCTCAGCTGCAGTGCCCCTGAAGGCAGGAGCAGGGCCTTGGTATGGAAGATAGCTCAAGGTAGGGCTCTTGAGTCAGATCTACTTGAGTGCTGGGTCTGAGGATTCTGCCATTTAACAGTCTTTGTGACCTTGGGCAAGTTGCTTGGCTTTTCCGAGCCTCCTACCCTGTTTTAAAAGGTCACAGGATAAAATGCACCCTTTTAAAATGAAAATGAAAATAAAATGAAAAAGCTGGTTTAAAATGCAAGTTCAAGAAACTAAGATCATGGAATCTGGTCCCATCATTTCATGGCAAATAGATGGGGAAACAATGGAAACAGTGACAGACTTTATTTTCTTGGGCTCCAGTATCACTGCAGATGGTGACTACAGCCACGCAATTAAAAGATGCCTGTTCCTTGGAAGAAAAGCTATGACAAACCTAGACAGCATATTAAAAAGCAGAGACATTACTTTGCTGACAAAGGTGCATCTAGTCAAAGCTATGGTCTTTCCAGTGGTCATGTATGGATGTGAGAGTTGGACTATAAAGAAAGCCAAGCACCAAAGAATTGATGCTTTTGAACTGTGGTGTTGGAGAAGACTCTTGAGAGTCCCCTGGACTGCAAGGAGATCCAACCTGTCAATTCTAAAGGAAATCAGTCCTGAATATTCATTGGAAGGACTGATGCTGAAGCTCCAGTACTTTGGCCACCTGATGTGAAGAACTGACTCTTTGGAAAAGACTCTGATGCTGCAAAGGATTGAAGGCGGGAGGAGAAGGGGATGACAGAGGATGAAATGGTTAGATAACATTACCTACTTGATGGACATGAGTTTGAGCAAGCTTCGGGAGTTGGTGATAGACAGGGAAGCCTGGAGTGTTGCAGTCCATGGGGTCTCAAAGAGTCGGACACAACTAAGCGACTGAACTGAAGAATAAAATGATAATAAACAGACATCACGTGTCTTCAGCAGTCATATGGTTATCCTCACTAACTTCTTTGCCACTGTCTCTCACAGCAGCAGGTATGTAGAAGTCTGGGACATGCTTGGGATTGGCATTGCTCGTTTGCTGTGGAGTGAAATGTAAGTGGAGCCCAAATGCTGTGCAAATATGACAGACACTGCCCTACCAACGATCTAAGCACCTGCCACACAAATAAGAAAGCCCCCGAGGCCTGCTGTGTCTGGCTGCCCCTGGTAGAGGTGGAATCATTTCTGGAATTTGCCCTGAGGTGTGGCAGAATCCCATCTGACCAGGTCTCTCAGCACACACCCAGTGTTCCAGTGAGCCTTCTTGGAGAGCCTGCCCTCCCTGAAGTAAAGATAAAAGAAAAGACTCCTGCCCTGAGCTGCAGGTCAGGGTGGAGGGGAGCAGGGTGAATTCCTTCTGGAATCAGGCATATTTCCTGCTGTTCTAGTTATTTTGTTCAGTGACTGATGTTGGCTCCATGTCCCGCCCCTTCTCACACACTCACAACACTGTTTTGGTTTTGTGGGCCCTGGAGGGGTTGCTTGGAGTCCAATCCTGCTTCTGTGGCTTATTAATTTGACAGGCTGCGGGTCCCTGCTGTCCTCAGTCTCCTTGTCCAGAACGAGGGAGCGCATGTTCTCTCGCGGGCCCGTGGGCACTGGCAGCACCCCCTCATCATGGGGGTTGGGGGTGGGGAACAGGATAACACACGTTTAAAGAGCTTAGTGCACGGTGCCGGTTGCTGTGAGCTCTGCTGCTTGCTCTCCCGGCTAGAGTGTCTGCCCCTGCCTTGCTGGTCCCTCCTTAGCTCTGTCTACTCCCCATTGTTCTTGGTTCAGACCCCTCATCCTCCCTGGGTTCCCGTGAGGACTGGTGTGAGTGATGGTGTAAAGTGCAAGGGCAGCGACAAGCAGATGGGGTGACTTTGGTCAGGAGGCCCTCGTGGTGGCCTCCGCGGGCCTCTCTGCTGATCCTGGCCTGACTCACCCACTAAGGACTCTCTCTGGATGGCTCTTGCGCTTTCCCAGGCCCCAGCCTTCTCTTCTGTCCTGAGGAAGAATTCCAAGACTCTCAAGAATAGAAGAGATTTTAGAGGCCATCCCACCCAGCATCCTCCCGGATGGAGAGGGCTTAGATTTCCCAGCTGCTGCTTGTGCACGCAGGACAGGGTGCTTGCTATTTCTGGAGGCCCTCTGTTTTGTTGGGGGGACAGTTTTGGGGACATGTGGGTGTTGAGCTGAATCTGTGAATTCTATCCTTTGGCTCTCCCGGGAGCCCCCTCGGTCCCTTTGGAGAGGTGAACTGGCTGGCCCCTGCTCCCTCCTTCTCCCCTTCCCTGGCCCTGGAGCCTCCCTCCCTCTGGTTCTTGGCCCTGGTCCTCCAGTTCTCAGTCTGGATTCCTGGGGGAGCCCCAGTGGAGTGAGAGCTTTGCCATGGCCCCAGGTCCTGGGGTGACTCTTGAACTTTTCTTTTTTTTGTTATAAAAGTTGTTAACTTGCTTTGGTTTTCAAGTTGAATAAAAGGCATCAAGCGCTTGGTGTGTTTCTCTCTCTCTCTCTTTTTATTTTTTTGTCAGGGGCTGCTGGTCACGAAGCATGGATTTGGGGGAGAAGAGAAGGTGTTTTAGGTCTTTATTGAGGTCCATTGTACGCTGGGTCGTGGGTGTGGTGTGGGGGGTGTGTACATCCCGAGGATTCAGGGTGTGAGCGTGAGAGCCCCAAGGCCTTCAGAGAGCCTGTGCTCCTGGGCCTGACTAAAACGGGGTCAGAGCCCTCATGTGGAACTCTGAAGATAGTGTGGACCTGTTTTACGTAAGAATGTTGAAACAGAGAAGTGTGCATGTGATTTCATTGACTCTGAAAGCCAGGTACAGGCCCCACTTAAGAACTTCTATCTCAGTCTTTACTCCTTCATTGTACAGACAGAGAAACTGAGGTCCAGAGAAGTGGCCCCACACTTCACAGTGAATGGTGGGAGGGCAGGGAGGCTGGGGAGGAAAGAAGTGCTCAGAGTAGGCCCAGGTGGCCAGGTGGCTCAGCCTGGAGCAGGGCTGGTGGGGTGTGCCAGGATGGGGAGGGAGATGGGTGAGAAGGACCCTGAGGGACAGAGGCTCAGGATGTGATGTCTCCAGCCCCGCTGAGGGGGCTGGATCAAACATGGGGACTGCAGAGCCGGAGCGGGAATTGGGATATGGAACCTGTGAATTCGTGTCATCAAGACAGCCTCCAGTACAAGGATGACGTGATCCTTGGCCAGTGAAGGTGCCAGACCGAGGGAGGCCAGGTGCTGGGTTGAAAAGACCTCAGCTGCCACTGTTTCAGAATTTTCCAGGGGAAGACCTGAGCCAGCAAGGGCAGGCAGCTAGGATAAAGTCAGTGCGTGTGAAAGAGAGACTTCAGAGTTCCAAGGGAAGTGTGGGTGGTCTGCTTGTTGATTTGGGGCAGCAAGCAAATCAGGGTATTTCATTTAATAATTAAGTATTTATTTAGATGCATTTGAGAAAATGTAGCTATTATATATATGTGTGTGTGTGTGTGTGTGTGTGTGTATGTGTGTATCTTATAAAGATGAATCTAAGGAGAAAAAAAGGAAAGGATTTAAAGAAAAATTTGGGGTAAAAAAAAATCAATGGAGGGGTTACAAAGATACGGTAAGACTCAGGCAGCTGGCATGGGAAGCATAACACTCTAGTGACCATTGATTGACCCGGGCTGAGTCCTGAATCCTGAGTCCTTTGCCCTAAGGTTGGGATCCCCTTAGGGCAAAGCATAGGCCCCAAACAGTTGTGCCTCCTACTTCCCTCTTAGGACAGGCTTTCTCCCAAGAATGGCGCAGCAAAGGAGGGACCCAGGGGGCCTCAAGCTACTTAGGGCTTTTCTCTAGGACCTGAGCTTTGACCAGGTTGATGGAGCAGAACCGGCTGGGAGCTGAAGCCCAAAGACATGGGGCTGGGCTCTAGCCTAGGTTGCTCCTGGCTCTGTGACTCAGGAAACTAAAGGGCAGTGCCCTATGTCCTGCTGGTCTGTGAGATAGGGAGGCTGGGAGAGCTGCCTTGGGCCTGTGCAGTGATGGGCTCGGTTAGGCCTTGGCTGTCTCAGGGCATGGAGGGTGCAGGCTCGATGGTGACTGGGGCTGCCAGTATACAAATGGCAGGAAATGATGGAGGTGCCCCTCCCTAGGAGGTTCTGCTGGTTAGAGCAAGTCTGGTGACCATCAGGATGGTGTCTGATCCACTTATCTGTGTACTGTTTACTATCCCTCCTGTCATCGGCATGTCAGCTTCGTCGGGGTGCTGGGGGAGGGAGGAGTGTGAAAATGAAGGTGCTTATTAATGAGTGGAACTAGAGTCACTTGCCACTGGTGCCACCAGGGCTTCCCCAGTGGCGCTGCTGGTTAAGAATCCACCTGCCAAGCAGGAGACGCGGGTTCAGTTCCTGAGTTGGGAAGATACCCTGGAGGAGGAAATGGCAGCCCACTCCAGTGTTCTTGCCTGGAAAATCCCACGGACAGAGAAGCCTGGCAGCCTGTAGTCCATGGGGTCGCAAAGAGCTGGACATGACAGAGCGACTAAATAGCAATGACAAAGAGTTACTGATGGCCCAAGTGCAAGAATGGGCACTTCCCCCTAGGATTTGCTGGAAGGAAACCAACTGATGTCTGACAGGTAGGGAAGTGTTAAGGGGGTACCTGAGATAACAGGGGGCTTCCCTGGTGGCTCAGACAGTAAAGAATCTGGCTGCAATGCAGGAGACCTGGGTTCAATCCCTGGGTCAGGAAGATCCCCTGGAGAAGGAAATGGCAACCCACTCTAGTATTCTTGCCTGGAGAATACCATGGACAGAGGAGCCTGGTGGGCTACAGTCCATGGGGTTGCAAAGAGTTGGACACAACTGAGCGACTTCACTTTCCCTTTCCGAGATAACTCAGAATTTTCTTTTTAAGGCAGACTAATCCTATGGAAGGAAAGGAGGGTTAGACCCTCTTCGTCACCTTTTCTTTATTAAATGAAGAAAATACCTCCTTTAGCTGAGGGAGGGACAGACGGTAGAGGCCAGCCTGGCTGGTGCTGGTTCCCTGGGGGAGGCCCGGGGCAGTCAACTGGTGCCTTGTTGGTGAGACCTTACTGTCTGTGACTTGTGACTGGAGCCACTTGGAGCTGAGGGCAAGGGGAGAGAGGTGGTCATTCTTACCTGAAGTTCTCTTGCCTTTACGAGATGCACCCTTGGGCATGCCACAGCACTGCTGTGAGCCTTCAGTTCCTTATTTCCTCAAAATTAGGGTAATAATGCCAGCTTCTGTGGGATTGTTTTTAGGGTTAAATGAGGTTAAGCGTTTGACAGTACCTAGAAAATATTGTTCAATTTATTTAAGGCTGCTATTTTAATAAAGAGATTTATAAAAATGAATACATGTAAAAATTGATTGATTACTAATCTGTCACCGGTATTACCTCTGACTCCTCTGGAAAAGCTTGGACCTTATGAGACCTTGTCATAGAGAAGTTTTCCACCTTGTGGCAGATCACCCAAATTGCAGGTTCAGGACTTTTGGTTTAATTTTTTTATCATCATATTTTATTTTTGTCTTGAATGGGGTGGTCTGAAAGGAGATCAGAAAATCTAAGTCATGTGGTTACAGGATAACCGGGAAAGACAGCTAAAATATCTTTACCAGGTTAACTACAGAACCAGACCTGGTAGGGCCTTACTGATCCAGAAATCTATATATTTAAAGGTAGTACTAAGTAAGCTCTTTCTTAATAGGCCAGGCAACTTGATTAGGCCTTTTCATACCTCCTCTGTAGTCTGTTCCTCATAGCAAGATCAGTATTACTTACTAGTGCCATATATCAAAAGGGAAAACTGAGGCTCGGAAGTAACTAACTTGCCTGACAGCACGCACCTCACCTCACACAGCAGAGCTGGGGGTTAACATGCAGTCTCATTCCAAAGCTTGTGTGTGATCTTAGCCCTTTCTTCAAAAAATTATTCTTAAAATTTCAAATGGGCAACACAGTATTATTAACTATAGTTGCTACACTGTACATTATATCCCTAGGAATTATAACTGGAAGCTTTTACCTTTGACCATCTTCACTGATTCCATACCCCTCAGCCTCTGGCAACCACCAATTTGCCAGTCTGTTCTCTGTATCATTGAGTTTGTGTGTGTGTGTGTGTGTGTTTTCTACATTCTGTGTATAAGTGAGATCATATGGTATTTGTCTTTCTCTATCTGACTTATTTCACTTAGCATAATGCCCTCAAGGTCCATTCATGTTATTGCAAATAGCAAGATTTCCTGCTTTTATGACTGAATTTTATGTGTTTGTGTGTGTGTGTGTATACATATATATGGCCTTCCAGGTGGCACAGTGGTCAAGAATCCTCCTGTCAATGTAGGAGACACAAGAAACGTGGGTTCTACTCCTGGGTCAGGAAGATCCCCTGGAGTAGGAAATGGTAACTCATTAATTCCATGGGCAGAGGAGCCTGGCAGGCTACAGCCCATGGAGTCGCAAAGAGTCAGACATGACTGAGTAATTATGTATATAGTTACTTATACATATATAAAATAACTACTACGACTAATGTTTAGTCGCTAAGCCATGTCTGATTCTTTTGTGATTCCATGGAGTGTAGCCTGCCAGGTTCCTCTGTTCATGGGATTTCCCAGGTAAGAATACTCAACTGGGTTGCTATTTCTTTCTCTAGGAGATCTTCCTGACCCAGGGATTGAACCCAGGTCTCCTGCCTTGGCAGGTGGATCGTTTACCACTGAGCCACCTGGGAAGCGCCTAAAATTATATATATAAAACATATATATAAAATATGTGTCACATATTCTTTATCCATTCATCTGTCGGTGGATACTTAGGTTGTTCCCATGTCTTGGCTGTCGTAAACGGTGCTACAGTGAACGTGGCCGTGCAGATGATCTTTTCCAGTTAGTGCCTTTGTTTTCCTCAGATAAATACCCAGAAGTATTAACCCTTTTATTGCCCCTCAACCAAGGCCAGGCCAAATATCCATACTGTTTCTGGATCCCAGAGGGTTTACTAGGCTGAGCTCTTGGTTTCTGCCTGCAGCTGGCCTGAAGAAGCATTGCATCACCCTAGGGCCTGGGTTTATGCTGTGAGTCCTGCCTATGTCCTTTACAGAGCGAGGTAGCACCATCATAATTTCATTGCATCCAACTGAAGGTGAAAGTGAGATGATGGAATTATCTCTTCTCCCGCTTCCTGTTTCCCTCCCCTTACAGAGTCAGGTGGCTGTCCTCTCTGGGAAATGTGGATGTTCTCTGAATGGCTCAGACTGAAGCAGGTGCTTGCTTGTACTTTGAGAACCTGAGCATGGAACCAGCCTGGGTGGGGGGGGGGGGTGGCAGGGGTGTGAGGGGTAAGCAAAACCAGCAGGTTCCTTTCCCAGTTAGTTAGGCTGGTGGTGTCAGCCTGGAGTGGCTAGTGTGGCTAGCTTGGAGATGAGGACAGGGTCCCTGCATTGAGTGAGTGGAAAGCTGTCCTGGCCACTCCCTGGCCTGGCTGCCCACAGTCCACCCTGCGAGGACATCCCCTGCGCCAGGGGAGGAAGTCTGCCTGTGCTAGGAAACAACAGTCTTCTTTCTGCAGAGTTCGACATCTCGGCCTATTTCCCACACTGGCTTGGCTGGGAGGGAAGGGTGTGGGCTGGGGTGTAAATTTCACAGAGATGGGCTCTGGGAACCTGAGGGGGTGTTCGTGCAGGAGCCCACAAATGCATTCTTGTGCCCCCAGCCTTTCTCCTAGATCCAGGAGATGTGGTCTGAGTGAGGCTGGCTGGAATGATTTCTTGGTAATAAAATAATTGTTTAGAAATTCAGGGCTCCCAGGGGAAGTGTTCTTCCTGCTTTTTCCTCTGACTCCACAGAGACACCAGGAAACTTTGAGGATGTGTGGAGAGATGACGTAAAGACATTTTACAAGCATGGGGTCTCAGGCTCTATTGAAGGGTAGAGTGGAGATGTTGAAACTGCAGGGGAATGGAGACTCAGTGTAGAGGAATTCTAGAAATCTAGGATCCTCTCAAATCATGAATTCGTGGATATCCTTTGGTCTAACTTTCCAAAGTAAGAAAGCTTCTGTTAGTATCCCCCAAAATGCTGTACCCAATCAGCTGTCACCTCCAGGGATAAGGCATTCGTTCTCACTGTAGGTACATCTGACAGCTCATGTGTTTCTTTTGTTGAGATGAACTCTGCTCCCCTGGAACTTTTTAGCATTTGTCTGTATTCTTCCACATTACTTCTTACGTTTTTTCCTTACAAATGATAACCAAGATGGCTAAATAGCAAACTGCAGGAGAAGTGGTTCTCACTGGGACCAGAAGTCCATCAAGGGTACCATGAACGCTGCTTCTTCTTGGGTGTGTCCTCTCAGTCGAGGGCCACTGTCTTCTCTCTGGGCTTCAATTTCTTATACACTGAACAGGAGTTGTCTTAGCTTCCTATTGCTGCTGTAACAAATTACTACAAACAAAGTTATTATCTTACAGTTCTGGAGGTCAGACAGCCAAGATGGGTCTCACTGGACTTGCACCAATGGCGGGGCTTCATTTCTTACTAGAGAGTCAGGGCAAAAATCTGTCTTCTTGCCTTTGTAGACTTCTAGAGGCTGTACACATTCCTTGGTTGTGGTTACGTTGCTCTGACCTCAACTTCTATCATCACATCTCCTTTTTTGACTCTCTTGCCACCTTATAAAAACCCTGTAATTACATGGAACCCACCCAGATAACCCAATGTAATTTCCCCATCTCAAGATCTTTGACTTCATTACATCTGCAAAACCCGTTATAACTTAGGCTAGTCCCAGGTTTGGGGGTTTAGGACATGGGGGACATCTTTGGGGGACAGTATTCCATCTCCAGAGCCCCCTCAGCTCTGTGACAGCTCAGCATCCCCCTCAGCTGCACCTAAGCCTCCTCAAGGTTGAAGGAACCCCCTGCTTTCTTGCCGGGTCTGGCTTCTTGATGGGGAGGAGCTCTGAAGTCCTGAAGTTGCCTTCTCCAGCTGTCACATTGTGTTCAGTTTCTTATGAGTAAAGTTTAAAGAAAAAAAAAAGGGACCTAATTTTTACATCTCATGCGTGAGTGCTCACTCAGTCGTGTCTGACTCTGTGACCCCATTGACTATAGCCCGCCAGGCTCCTCTGTCCATGGGATTATCCTGGCAAAAATACTGGAGTGGGTTGCCATTTTCTCCTCCAGGGGATCTTCTGAACCCAGGGATCGAACCCGTGTCTCTGGTGGCTCCTGCATTGGCAGGTGAATTCTTTACCACTGAGCCACCTGGGAAGCCCCATTCACACTTCTAGGAACCGTATTTTTGTTGCCTAGCAGCCCCTCAGAGTCCAGATAAATATAAGACATCCCCGCCCTCAGAGAAGTTGATCATCTGATTAAAGGGAGACATACATAAGCACCCATGCAGACTTTTGACTTCATGGCCAGATTGGCTATGTGACCTTGGGCAAATAACTTAATAGCTCTAAGTCTTCTGCATGTTAGGTGGAAATAATAGCATATTCCTTTCCCCCCAAAAGTTGTGTTAAGAATAAAAACAGATTTTATTATAGAAACACAGAGGTTTATTGTAATAACTTGAAATAACCTTGAGTGGTCACATCAAAGCAGTCATAAGGACTTAAATGACTAAATGTGATATAAAACTATTCTAGGGGCAGGGCTTATGGAGGAGATGAGGACCTTAGGCTTTGAAGGATCATCATCATCGACACTGACAAATTTCTTATTCTAGAACCTTGAAGAAATTGGATGGCAGGTTTGTTGAAGCTAGAACAGAGTACAAGTGGTGCCCCAGCAGCATGTCTAAGCCCCATGTACCAGGGAACCGCAGACAGCCAGTACTCGTCACCCCCGGGCCTCAGAGTGCACACACACCGTGCAGTCATCCTGTGGGTGATGGATCCAGGGGAGAGGCCAGCATGGGCCCTGAAAGCAGGTGCAGGGCCATTTAGGCAGGCATATGTGGGTCCAGAGGGGGCTGTTGGAGAGGGCCAGTGCCAAGCCCTCCAAGGATGCAAACAAAGCCCAGTGCAGGGGCCCTGATGGCCCAGGTCTGTCGGGCTGCTGGGGACACTATGGGGTGCTGCAGGCAGTAGGCAAAGGCATGAGGGTGGGAGCAGCTGGGTGTGGCCATAGGTCTGTGAGGTCACACTGGGGAGTGGAGAGAATCCACGCAAGAGCACAGCGTAATGGGAAACACCTATTATGTTCCACGTAAATTATAGCAAGGAAACTGTTTTCCTTCGCTCTGTTAGTTTTGCATAGAAAGATATTGTGAGTGGTATTCCTTTTTCCTTGTTCTTTCTGTTTGCCTGTCTGGCAGCACTGAGTAGAAAGTTCTGTACTTACAGTATCGTGTTCAGTGGTGTCCTGGTGAATGTGTAACAGTGGGCTCAAGGATGGGGTGGGGGCCATCATTTTTAGGGTTGACCAGTTTCCATGATGTAAATTGCCCACCTACAGCTGATTTCACATTACCAACAGAATGTTACTGAGCAATCTCCCTAAGCTGGCTCCAGCTTTCATCTGCTCTGTCAGTTCAGTTCAGTTCAGTCACTCAGTCGTGTCAGACTCTTTGCGACCCCATGAATTGCAGCACGCCAGGCCTCCCTGTCCATCACCAACTCCCGGAGTTCACTCAAACTCACGTCCATCGAGTCGGTGATGCCATCCAGCCATCTCATCCTCTGTCGTCCCCTTCTCCTCTTGCCCCCAATCCCTCCCAGCATCAGAGTCTTTTCCAATGAGTCAACTCTTCGCATGAGGTGGCCAAAGTACTGGAGTTTCAGCTTTACCATCATTCCTTCCAAAGAAATGCCAGGGCTGATCTCCTTCAGAATGGACTGGTTGGATCTCCTTGCAGTCCAAGGGACTCTCAAGAGTCTTCTCCAACACCACAGTTCAAAAGCATCAATTCCTCAGCGCTCAGCCTTCTTCACAGTCCAACTCTCACATCCATACACGACCACAGGAAAAACCATAGCCTTGACTAGACGGACTTTTGTTGCAAAGTAATGTCTCTGCTTTTGAATATGCTATCTAGGTTGGTCATAACTTTCCTTCCAAGGAGTAAGCGTCTTTTAATTTCATGGCTGCAATCACCATCTGCAGTGATTTTGGAGCCCCCCAAAACAAAGTCTGACACTGCTTCCACTGCTTCCCCATCTATTTGAAACGAAGTGATGGGACCAGATGCCATGATCTTCGTTTTCTGAATGTTGAGCTTTAAGCCAACTTTTTCACTCTCCACTTTCACTTTCATCAAGAGGTTTTTGAGTTCCTCTTCACTTTCTGCCATAAGGGTGGTGTCATCTGCATATCTGAGGTTATTGATATTTCTCCCAGCAATCTTGATTCCAGCTTGTGCTTCTTCCAGCCCAGCCTTTCTCATGATGTACTCTGCATATAAGTTAAATAAGCAGATGTTCATTTAAAAACAAAAAATATTTATTTCATCTTATTTAATTAATTAGGCTGTGCCCAGTCTTTGTTGCAGCATGTGGGACCTTTGGTCTTCATAGCAGCATGCAGGATCTTTAGTTGCAGCGTGTGGGATCTAGTTCCCTGACCAGGGCTGGAACTCAGGCTCCCTGCTTTGAGAGCATGGAGTCTTAGCCACAGGACCACCAAGGAAGTCCCTTTACCTTCTTACTTTAATCCTCAAACAACACTGTGAGCACTTGTTTCCTACTTACAGACAAGCAAGCTCAGAAGGTGAAGTTTCCTAACCCAGGCCTGTCAGACTGCCAAACCTTCAAGCCTTTCCCCCTTTTATGGACTAAATTGCTTCCCTCCCGAAATTCATGTTTTGAAGCCCTAAACCCCAGTGCAATGTTTTGGAGATAGGGCCTGTAAAGAGGTAATGAAGGTTAAATGAGGTCATAAAGGTGGTCCCTCATCCAGTAGGACTGGCATCCTTATCAGAAGATGAAGCGACAGCAGAGATCTCTCTTCACCCTCAGAGACAAGACCGTGTGAAGACACAGTGAGAAGGCAGACTTGCGCTGTAAGCCTTGAGGAGAGGTTCCACCATGAACCAACCCTGTTGGCAGACATTTAGCCTCTAGAACTGTGGGAAAATGAATTCTGTTGTTTAAGCCACCCAGTGGTATTTTGTTATGGCAGCCCTAGCTGAATAGTACATTCTAATAATATGCTGAGGCCCCAGTGCCATGGCAGTGCACTGCCAGCTTTTTTGCAGAAGGCTTGGCCCTGCAAGAGGTATTGAGGAGCGTCTGCTCCGCAGGGACCAGCTGGGGTGATCTTGACAGGATGGAGGTCCCCATTCTGCAGACAGGGAGACTGAGATCACCTCCGAGGTCTCCTTCTGGTGAGTGGGGCTGCCGCTGTGGACTCTTGAGGCCTGGATATCACCCCAAAGGCAAGGAGAGTTGAAGGGTTTCTTTCCCTCTGGTCCTCGTGTCAGGCTTTACTACAGGGATTCCCTGGGGGTTGGATTCTGTGTCAGAGCCTCTGGGAGCTTTTTACAAAGCCCTTCTAGTCTCCTAGGACTTCCTCTGAGAATTCAGGCAGGGCCGCTGGTAGGGCGTTTATCTGGAGAGCGTGACTGGCTTATTGGGATGGGTGGGGTGGGGTGGAGAAGGTGGTCCCAAAGGGGCCACCACTGTTGTGCAGCTGCTGGTCTGCTGTGTTCTGGGTGTGTTCAGGGGGACATTGCACTGTGTGGGGGCAGGTGCCAGTGGGATCAGAGCCAGATCTGGTGGGCTGCACACCCGGTCAGTGGGAGGCCCCTCCGAAAGCCCCCTCCAGGCAGCCCCAGGACCCTTGGATAAGTAGGCACAAGGGCAATACTGGATGTTAGGTCTGAGTGTGTTTTATAAGCTCTGGCAAGTAAGGCCTTTGTTGTGAGCTTATTGGGCTGGCAGCTGTGATGTGTGACTGCGAGTGTGTTCCGTAGGGGCATGGTTATAACATGTCGCTCGTGGGTTAGGGTGTGCTGATGGTATTTGTGTCGTGCTGACTGTCATGGGATGTGGGATTTGTGTTAATGATGCATCTTTAAGGTGCCTGGGGTGATGGATTTGGCTGTGGGGCTGCGTGGTATTGCGTTGGTGTTCGTGGTGTTTTCTGTAACTGCTTAGTGACGGGGGTGGTGGCATTGTGGTCAGATTGGGTGCGCCAGTGCTTGTGACTAGGTGAAGGTGCAGTTAAGGTTTGGCACGATGTGTTAACGTTTTCTAAAGGAAGTCAACCCTGAATATTCATCGGAAGGACTGATGTTGAAGCTGAAGCTCCAATACTTTGGTCACCTGATGTGAAGAACCAACTCACTGGAAAATACCCTGATGCTGGGACAAATTGAGGGCAGGAGGAGAAGGGGGCGACATAGGATGAGATGGTTGGATGGCATCACTGATTCAATGGACGTGAGTTGGAGCAAACTCTGAGAAATAGTGAAGGACAGGGAGCCTGGCGTGCTGCAGTCCATTTGGGTCGCAGAGAGTCGTGCACAACGTAGCGTGACTGTACCTGGAGTTGAAGGTTTTGGTCCCGGCTCTGGCAGTGTTGCAGGATAGTGTTTTCTTGTGGGTGCAATGCTGGTGTTTTTGGCTAAGGTGCTGGCAAAGCTGATGCTTTATCTCTACCTTCTTGATGTTTGGGGATGGGGACGGGGGACCACACAGGCTGTGATGGCATTGGGGGACAGGGATGGCTGAGGTGGTGACTCATGCAGACCTCCACACCTTTTATTAATGAAAACAGCCTCCAGAGGAAACACAGCAGTGCCCCCCAGAGCTTAACTGGGGCAGCCCTGTGTATCCTCATATCCTGTGGACAGGGATGCTGAGTGTTTGAATGAACCTGGCATTGAACTTTCTCAGCCATTGCTGCCCACAGGAGGGCCAACCCTCTGCTCCTTCTCTGTCAGGTGGGCAGTGTGGTGTGAGGGAGCCTCTCCTCTCAGAGGTGGAGTCTCAGTCTGAGCACCCCCTGGACCCCTCCCACCAAGGACACTGCCACCTCTGCCCTGTGAAGGTCCACCCTCTTGAAATGACCACCGAACTCCTACTCACCCTTTGAAGCCTAACTTCTCTTCCAGGAAGCCTTCCCTGACTGACTCCCTCTCTTCCATCTGCCCCAACCCTGATCAATTTCTGCCCATTTGGGGTTCTGTCAGTCTTTTCTACTGGGACCATTCACTCTCAACTTTGCATTTTGCTTCCTACTGGATTTCCTTGTTTCTTGATAAGCATTTATTGAGGGCCCACCATTTTCCAGCACTGGGCAAACAGACAAATAAGACAGTGTCCCTGCCTTTGTGGGGGGAGACAGACACTAATTAAGTATCTACCTCAACGTGTAATTACACACTGGGAGGGTGTTATGACGCTCACAGATTTCGTGCCTAGAGGCTCAACAACCAGGGAGGTGGACTGAGGTAGGGCCGGCAGGGTGGCCATAAGCTGGAGACTGGAGTGAGGTGGAAGTAGACGGGGGAGGAGGGCAGAGTTTTAGGGAAGTAAGCCGATTATGAAGTTCTGAAGGAAGAGACCCAGCTGCCTGGCTTGATGGTGACTCTTGGCCTGGGTGACTATGGACAGGTCCCAGCTTATTCTGTCCCCAGGATCCCATCCAGCCCTTCGTGGGCCCCACTGGCACCTGCATACCCCATCAGTCAGAAAGGAGGTGCCTGCAGGGGTGCCTCAGAGTCATTTTAGCACCAGTTAGGAGAGCAAGTGAGCCACTTGTCCTGGGTCCCCCTTTCAGCTCTGACTTGAATGCCCTTCTGGCAGAGGCCAGGATGGTATGGGCATCTGAGCCTCATCAGGAAGCCTGGGGTTGGCATCTCATAGCATTTGTGAAGCCAGGAGCCTGGGGGAGCCCTCTGTCCCTCTCTGATGAGAGGGCCCCATAGTGCTGCTGCTTACTGGCTGCTTACTGGCTGTGTACACCGGCCCCCTATTCCTCACCTGTGAAATGGAGCTAAATATATCGTGTGCTCCCTGGGGTTGGGAAGTTCACAGGTAACGCAGTTACCTGTAGGCCCGGCACTGAGTGAGGACTTCATGAAGATTTGTGGCCACTCTCATCTTTCTGGGGTTGGTCCCTTGGTGACTGGCCTGACCACAGTTATCGTATCTGAGCATTGAGAAGAGGTTGGGGTGATTTCTCAGACTCCAGACTTGACATTTGTTTGTTCATTCAGCAAGGAGACTGCACCCCGAGTGAGCCAGGTTCTTTTCAGGGTGAGCCAGTGTTCAGAGATGAGCTCGCTGGGTCGTTCCCCGACCCCCTACATTTGATGCTGCTGCTGGGCAGGCTCTGAGCCTCCCTCCACCTCTTGCATCCATTGGCCAGCTCAGAAAATGGCTGAGATTGCTTAGCACCCGCTCAAGGAAGTCATTGAGATGTGAGGCTGCTGGTTTGTCAGCTGACGGCCTTTTGCCGAGGGATTGACTTCTATCTCGAGATCTCAGAGTCCTGTGGGAAACTGCTTCACAGCATAGCTTCCAAGCCTCATGCCCAGGTCTTCGCTTGGGTCTGGGGTTGGGATTTGGCCCTGTGCCTGGGTGTCTCTGATGCTGCTGGCCACAGTTCATGGCGTTTGGAGGCCATGAGCCCTCATGGAACAGAGAGGAAACGGAAGCCCAGGGTAGGGCGCGGACTTGGCCAAGGACTCAGAGTGGGTGAGTGGCAGAGCTGAAGCCTCAATCTGAGACTCTGGACTCTGAGTCCAGTGTTCCTCCCATTGTGCAGCATGGCCTTTGAGGGGGAGGAGGGTAACTCCACACCAGTGTCTTCCAGGGTCGAGGTGGCCTCATCTGAGTCTCAGGCTGGGACCCTCTGAGCAATGCACTCCTCCGTCAGAGCAGGGGGAGCTGCAGCCCGTGCTGGCGGCTGTCAGGCAGGTGCAGATGGATGGAGCTGGTTGCGCAACCTCACCTGGACTGAACTCCCCTTTCCTCTCTGGTGGGGTGTGTTCATGGGCAACTGAGGGGTGTGTGAAGGGTGTGTAGGGGTGGGGTAGGGCAGCTCCCTGTTGCAGAGACCGCAACAGCCTCTCACAGCCTCACGTGGCTGAACTCTCACCCCTTTCAGTTTCACTGAAGAAGCCCTAACTGCCACCCCATGAGGGCAGAGGCAACAGAGAACACGCTTCTGTGGATGCATCACAGTAATAAGAGGGGAGATGGAGCCCCCTACCCAGGTTCTCTTGCCTGTTATTGTCAGTGACATTGCATCCCTGGGACAATCTGCTGGCCCTGTGAGTCTTCAGTTCCCGTCCCTTCCAAGGGGCTCACTTGCTTCTGCCCTGTCCACTGCCCAGGACACTTGGAGGTTGCAGTAGAGTGAGGCTTCCTGGAAGGAAGAAGGGCCATGACTGAGATGGTACAGTAGCTGAAGCTCACAGGAATCTGTGACTTGCCCATGGTGGACAGAACTGATCAGTTACCATACTCTCCCCATGAACCTGGACAGGCCCCAGCACCCTCTGCGGAACAGAGCTTCCCAATCAGTTGGAGCTGGCATTGGAGGTAAACATTCTCTAAGAGATCTAGACGGAGAAGGCAATGGCACCCCACTCCAGTACTCTTGCCTGGAAAATCCCATGGATGGAGGAGCCTGGTGGGCTGCCGTCTATGGGGTTGCACAGAGTCGGACACGATTGAAGTGACTTAGCAGCAGCAGCAAGAGATCTAGAAAGGGATGCCAAGTCTGCAGCTGGGCCTGTCTTGCGTTGAAGGCTTCAGCTAGAGATACCCACTCCTCTTCCTTTGCCTTTGGATGGGAGCTAGGAGGTCCTTTGAGTCTCTGTGGCTTATCTGACCTGCATCTGCCTCTGGACCTCCTTCCATGTCCCTCTTCCCTCCCTCCACAGGTGGCACCTAATGGAATCGTGGCATTAGGCACACTGAACAGTCTATAAGGGAAGAAAATCAGGTGAGATAGAAGTAAGTTAATGGAGTTCTCCTAATTTCCTCTCTGATGGCCTCTTAACAGTCTCCCAACACAGCCAAGCTGTGTGAAGCCAACATTGCCCCCTAGTGGTTGGCATCAAGAGAGCACTGACTGCCCAGGCCTCCTCAACAATGATTGTTATCAGCATCCTCATCCAAGGATAATTCCTTTGGACCCCTTCTGTTCTAATTCCAATGGATATCCTAGAAAAGACAGCAGAGTGTAGGTGATGAAGACAATCCAAGAACTACTGCACCGGGAGCAGGAAGAGCTGAACCACAGCCTCGTTTTCATTGCAACCTAATTGTGTGACCATGGGCACATTCCTTTTCCTCTGTGGGCAGTGGTTTCCCCATCTGTGCTTTGGAAAGTTTGCCTGTGTGTTTCCCTAAAGGGGTACCAGAAATTTCTTAGACTGGACAGCTTTCTTTGTGCAGGAAATATAGCCACCAGGCCCCTGAGTCAGATCATTGTGCCAACCTGGAACTCCCAAATGCCTATGGCAGTGGTTCCTCCTGTGGTTGGCATCCGTAGACCAAGGGGTCTTGAGATCATGGATGAGGTGAATGCTGGCCTGCAGAGACCTGGGCAGGCTTCTGGTACCAACTGCAACTGAGCTGCAGTGAATTCATCCAAGGCCCTGGGAGTGACCCCACCCAGAGGCCAGCACTGTAGAGTAACAGAGGGACCGAGGCCTCAGCAATAAGACCTGAGTTCACAGCTCTGCTTGGCCACTTACTGGCTCTGAGGTTTCAGACAGGTTTGAACAGGACTGAGCGCGGTTCTCAGGGGATGAGGGAAATAGCCCAGTAACCTTTTCCCTTTGGCAGCGGACAGGGTGGGGCTCTCCAGGCCATTTGTACTCGACACGCATGCACAGACGTGCTCACAGTCCCACGCTCCTGCCTCATGCCTGCCCCCGAGTCCTTACCCTCCCCTCCACCCGGCTCTTCCACACTCAGGATGACCATGCCCTGGGGTGTTGCACGTTTTAGCCTGCTATCATGTCCCACTCAGCAGATGGAGGGCCCAGGGCCCAGAAGAGGTGACAGAGCTCGTCTGAGTTAAGCGGCAGCGCCCGGGCTGGACTCCGTGTGGATGCGTTCTTGCTGTTGTCATGATCGCCGCAGTAGTTTTGTGGTTTGCTGTATCTATTAAGCAAGTGTGTGCCAGGGCTTTGGAGCAATTTTCTCAATCATCCATCTCTCATGCATCGTCTGCCCCCTTCACAGATGTGGAAGCTTCTGAGCAAAGTCCCAAACTCCGGGCCATTGCCAGCCCTGCTCAGTAGTGAGGAATGGCCGGAGCTGCGCCCACAGCCAGGAGTAAGAGGGGGCTTGCTGGGCTCGGTGCCCGGGAATGTGTTGGGAAATTCCGCTGCCCTCCCGTGCTGGGAGGGAAGAGTTAAGTATCAGCCTTGTCCCTCATGGATCACAGAGGCCTCACTCCTTTTACAGCCTGGGCCTCCTCCGGAAACTGCCCCTCCCCCCGCATCCTAACATCTTGCCTTCTTTGGTCCTCTCTCCCCTTGAGGGCCGCACCGCCCCATCCTCCTCCCAGAGCTCTAGCTCCCCAAGAGAGGAACTCTTAGAAGGAGGGATTCTAAACTGTCTTCTGAAATCACACACACACGCTGTCCAGCTGCTCACACGCATGGACCAGCATCACCTGGGTGTCCGCGGATGCTGGTGCATTTTATAGGTGCATGGCAGAAGAGAGGCAGCCCCTGAACCATAAGTGGGGAAGAGGCCCACATTCCTGGCAAGAAGACTTTAGTCCGTCTCTCAGCCTCAGCCTGCATCTCGGTGAGGGGTGGGGGTGGGAAAGAGGTCTGTGAGGCTTCCTGACTCCTCCTGGGCCTCCAGGGGCCAGAGAGACCCCGGACACTGCGAGAAGAGACTCAGAGCAGAGGTCCCAGGCTCTCTGGGTTGGGAGGACCACAAGGCTATGTCGTTGAGCCCGCCCCCACCATCTCCTGCTTGCACGCCTTGCCGTCCACCAGGCAGACTGTGTTTGCACTCATGGGTCACAGAGCCCTCACTGTCTCACAGGGCTGCCTGTGACCATCTTTGGGCAGCTCGGATTGTCGCAGGCGCTTCCTTAGGGTGAATGAACTGCAGTTTCAGCTCCCACCCTTGCCCTGGCTCAGCTTCATGGGACCTCTCAGAAGGAAGCTCTCTCTTCCTGCCAGTCACAGCCCCTCATCCCCTCTTCCCACCTGATTCCCTCACAACACCCCAGGCCAACCATCCAGGATCTGTAACCGCCTGGCTGTGGCTGGGGGATCTCAGGCAAGAACTGGCACTCAGTTTCTTTGTTAGTAGAAAGGGAAGTGTGAGTGACTGTGTGACCTCAGAACTGTCTCCAAGTTTCCAGAACTCCATGGAAAGAGATTATCCAGAAGGTTCTAGAAACATCTCACAGGGGAGACAGCCTGTGCCCACTGTCTGCGTCTGACAAGGAGTTTGCTTGCAGACCAGTCTTTCGGGGAGCAGGTACCCAAGAAATCATTTATAAGATCCAGTATTTTAAAAAATTTTTTTAATTTAAAAATATTTATTATATTTATGACTGCACTGGGTCTTCATTGCTACATACAGGCTTTCTCTAGCTGTGGTAAGTGGGGCCTACTCTTCGTTGCATTGTGAGGACTTCTCTCATTGCAGTGGATTCCCTTGTTGGAAGCACCAGCTCTAGTTGAGCAGACTTTGGTAGTTGCAGCACATGGGCTCAGTAATTGTGGCACACCAGTTTAGTTGCCCCGAGACATACGGGCTCTTCCCAGACCACGGAGTGAACCCATGTCCCTTGCACTGGCAGATGGATTCTTAACCACCGGACCACCAGGGAAGTCCAAGATCTAGTTTTGAGTGTCCCAGATTGAAGGCCCCACACCAGCCTTTCCTCAGAAGGGTTTCCTCAGATTTCTTTTAACTATGAGATAAAATCCAGGCGAGGGCCTGACATTATCTGATCCCAGCCAGGCCCCAAATCTGAGTGCAGTCCACAGAAGAGTCCTGAAGTTTGAATCCTGTCTCTGCTACATCTTGGGTGCACGTCCCAGACACTGAGCCTTTCTGAACTTGAGTCTCCCCATCTTTTAGGTATGGTGAGTGTTGTAGGGATTCTGTAGGCTGCATGTTAATTCCTGGTGCATCATAAGTGTGCAATAACTGGTAAGCAGCAGACAGTAGGCACCCCCGAGCCTGGGGGTGCGGCTGCCTCTTCTGTCCCCGGAGTGTGGGTAGACCACCTCAGGCGCCACACAGCACTCGTGCCTTCTGGTTTTTACTGAACACCCGCTATATACAGACAGTGAGGATACAACAGTGTAAGGACTGGCCAGTTGCTGTGCCTGTGGAGCTCTCTAAAAATACAGAAACAAGGAAACAAATCAGGGGACATTGGTGACAGGCTGTGGGATGGTGGTAGTGCAGAAGGAGAAAATAGTGATGGGGAGGGTGGGCATCGGGGAAGGCTTGTTCCAGGATTGACTATTGAGACTGCCAGGCAAGAAAGAGCATTTGAAAGCTCGGGAAGGGTGGGCTTTTAAGAGAAGAGGAGGGTGGTGTGGTGGAAACACGGGTGCACGGGGAGGGAGGCAGGAGCAGGTCCCAGATGTGATGAGGTCAGATGTGCACGGAACCCTGCCGTGTTGTGTCCTGGTGTCTTGGCTCCAGGGCTGCTCAGGGCCAGTAATGTTTGATAGAGGGGTACCCAGAGCCCACTCCCAGTCCTTCTGCGTGGGAGCTTTCTTGTTTCACTTGGCATTTGCAAACACGCTCTGGCTGGCAGCATGTGATCCCTGTACCCAAAGCTGAAAGTAGATCTAGGTGAAAGGGCCCCCTCCTGGGTGGGGTGGAGAGAGCGGAGCCTGTGATGACTCGCAGGCGTATTCCTGCTGCAGAGTTTGGAGGTGGGCAGGAGTGGGGCGCAGAGCTGCGTGGGGTTGAAAGGGGTCAGCGCATGCACCCAGGGAGGCAAAGTCACCAGCATGGGTTCTAACACGGAGAGGAGCCCGTGTACAGAGTAGCAGGACCCTAGTGTGACCCCAGACCTGTTGGGTTCAGACTCCCATCCTGACCTCTCAGCAGTCCTCAGTAAGGCCCAAGTTGGCTCGCCTGACCTTGAGTCGGGTGTAGGATTTCAAGTCAAACATTACCTAGTGGTTAGTGGGCAGAGTTCAAGAGGGAGAGGATGATATCTGGGTTCTGGTCTGGCTCTTCACCATCTCGCCATTGAACCTGAAACAGGGCCCTTCTCCCTCAGCCATGCAGTAAGAAGTCTGACCTCAGGATCTCTGAGGCCCTTCTTGCTCTGATAGTCTGTTATTCTAGTTTTTTCTAGTTTTGCAGAACGGGGATATTTGGGGGAAGTAGGTGTATAGTGTGAAGCATGCTGAATCTCAAAAAGTTATGGGTACTTCTGAATGCTTGATTGTATTAATAGAAATCTGGCCTCTAGAACTAGGGAGGAGGTGGTCCTCAACAAAGTAGGCAAACAGATGTGCTGTCAGAGAAAGAGGAACCACAAGCGAGTAGCTCTAAACCACATGTTCTTCCAAATGGCAGGAGCTGTAAAGTGTACAACCAAAGAAAGAAGGTGTGGGGAGGGCACGAACTGCCTGTGAATATTTGACATGGGCGAGGGGTGGCACTGAAGGGCGTGCCACCCCTTAATGAGGAAAGTTTCCAACTCAGGCAAGCAAGGAGCTTCCCCGATGTCCAGAACTGACCCAGATGGAACGAGCTGGCCTGCCTTGGGTGGCAAGGCATTTCCAGTCATGGGAGGTATGAGGGGGTTGGGGGGTGGTCACCTGTTGGCTGTGATGATACTTGCTGGTTCTGCATGGCTGCCCTCTTGTGACCTGGGTTCAGGCCTGACACCTGTGGCTTGATCCAGGGACAGTCACTTAATGTCCATGTGCCTCAGTTTCCTTATGTGAAAAGTGGAGAGAATACCTGTCTACCTCTCAGCCTTGCTGTCCAGGTTAGCTGAGGTGACAGCTGTGGAGTCATTGGTGTGGTGCAGCTACAGGCGTGAGCAAGAGATAATTATTGGTTTTTTCCCTCCTCTGCGATGTCTACTTGCTACCATGATGACGTCTGGTGGTGGGCAGGGAGTGGCTTCCCTGATGGCTCAGCGGATCTTCCCTGGGTCAGGAAGATCCCCTGAAGGAGGAAATGCCAACCCACTCTAGTATTTATGCCTGAAAAATCCTGTGGACAGAAGAGCCTGGCAAGCTACAGTCCATGGGGTTGCAGACACGAGTCGGACACGAGTTGCACACGACTGAGCACACACACATAGGGAGTGGAGAATCCCTGCATTCATAGCTCAAGCTGAATGATCTATATAGTGAGCTTCTGCCCTAAGAAATTTAATCTTTGGGGGAGAAGAATGAAGAGTAGATACTAAAGCAGATATGACAAAAACTGACATGAGTACTGATAATTTGTCTGGCCGGAGCAGACATCACTAATCAATCACCATACTTTTTCCTGCAGATCCTTACCCACACGATGGCAGCTACTACCAACTTATATTTAGCTTATGAGATAGACTATTAGCTACTCCTAAATAAAGGGAAATAAATACTAATGCCATTCTTGGTCAGTGCCAAGCAAGTGACTCAGTAAATGCATTAAGGGAAGTGTTTGCATTGGTGGGGCATGGGGATCAGGACAGCCGTGAAGTAATTAAATGATCACAAAAGCCTCTTGGTGGAAGTGGTAATGGGCTGAGTCCAAGATGGAGGGGAGAGAAGAAAGAAGTGGGAAGGGCACTCCAGGCCACTGGCATGGCATGAGCAAAGACCCCCTGGTGGCCCAGATGGTAAAGAATCTGCCGGCAACTCGGGAGACCCAGTTTTATTCCTGGGTCAGGAAGGTCACCTGGAGAAGGGAATGGCTAGCCACTCCAGTATTCTTGCCTGGGAAATCCCATGGACAGAGGAGCCTGGCAGGCTAGTACGTGGGCTTGCAAAGAGTCAGAAATGACTGAGTAACTGACAGCACACAACACAACAGAACAAAAACCCAAGTGATGCTGGGCTGGGAGTGGGGTTCGTGATCCCACTAGGGGTTGTAGTGAGTGCTGGCCTGGGGGTCTGGTCCCTGTTCTACTACCCACTTACTGTGTGACCTTGGGGAATGCCCATTCCTTTTTGTTTTTTGAAATTCATGCACTTTATTTTATTATTAAGTTTTTATTTTATATTGGAGTATAGCTGATTAACAATGTTGTGCTCGTTTGAAGTGGACAGAAAAGGGACCCAGCCATACGTATACACGTTTCCATTCTTCCTCAAACTCCCCTCCCCTCCAGGCTGCCACATACCATTGAGCATACCTCCCTGTGCTATATAGGAGGACCTTGTTGGTTATTCATTTTAAATATAGCAGTGTATACATGTCCGTCCCAAACTCCCTAACTATCCCTGCCCCTCATCCTCCTCCCGCCCCGCGGCAGCCATAAGTTTACTTGCTAAGTCTGTGAATCTGTTTCTAGTTTGTAAATAAGTTCAAGGCCCATACGTTTTGTGTAAGGTAAGGGGCGAGGGTTGGTCTCATATCCACAAAGCTGTGAAGAAGTGTTAAAAGACAAATATTTCTGCAAAGACCAGTACACACATGCACCCTTTTCCTCCAGCAGTGACTACCTAATGAATGCCTTGCTGGTAGCAGCATATGTGACCCGAATGACTCAGAAATCTGGGGGCTGGAAGCAGTAACCACACCAGGAGAGTTACTGGGGATAGAAGCGAGATGTGGGCTGAGTGGGGCCTGAGCTTGATGGATCCCTGAATTTCTAGATGATGGAGTGTTTTCCCTGAGATCAGCAGAAGGTTTGGGTCCAGAGCAGCTGAGCTGGGTAGCTGGGCCTCTGCACCATTTCAAGGCGCCCTTTCATTCTTCGCCAAGAGGGAGGGGAGGCTGGGTATGGGCCGGGGGGGCTGACAGGTTCTCTTCTATTTATAGCCAAGATTCGGGGTCATGTGGCCCTGGGTGCTGGAATGGCCCCGATGCCTGGTCTTGCCAACCAATCACAGGGTGGCGTGCCCCAGGGTCTTGCACGTTAGCAGGTGCCCTAATGTGAACCCACAGGGCTGGGCTGAGCTCTGGCCAGATGCTCAACATTCCCTCCTGAGCCCCAGCAGGCCTCTGGGGGGCTGCCAAGTACTGGCTGGGACTGGGGTGGCAGGGGCGGCAGGGGAGAGAAGAGAGGAAGGGAAGAAAGGCCTTGAGTGGAGGCAGCTGGTGGGGCTTTCCTAGCCAGTGGTTCTGCACTTGCAAGTGGATAGAAGGTCAAGGTGCTTAGGGCAGAGGTTCTGGAATGAGCATCGGAACTCCTGGGTCACTGTCTCCTGTCACACTGGAATTACAGAGAGAGACTGGTGGCCCACTCCGGCCTTCCTCACCCCTGGGACACATCTCTTTCCCTCCTGCCACACTCAATACCCCAGAAGCCCATTAATTAACTTCCACTGAGATGCACAGCCCCCCAGTGGGAATAGGGAGTTTGTCTTGACCAATCAGCTCATCTGCCTCATCTTGCCCTGTCGGCAATCAGTCCAGTCCATTCATTCCTGTTCATTTTACTTTCTTCCACTTAGCAGCGACTGTGTCACTCTGGCCAATGGGACAGCCACCCAGTTGGGCCTCCTGCTGCCATTTTTGTCTGCATCTCCACATGGCAGCTAGAGCACAGAGCTATCAGGTCACTGTTCTGCAGAAACGCTGTCAAAGAAGCTCCATGATCTTGGGGCAAAGGGCAACCTCCCCATCGAGGCCTAGAAGTCCTTCAGGTTGCTTCCCCCTGATCCTCATCCCTGACCCTCACTCCAGCCAGTTGAACTTTTCTCAATTCCTTCTCTTTGTGTTCTAATTACCTGGACGTTAGCCTGTGCACCACCTGATTGGATGATGGGGGTGCCTTCTTTCTATCCCTGTTGTATCCTTGGAAGCATGGCTCAGGTTCGCATTAAAGTGACAGTTCAGGAAAGAGGGAAGTGCATGTACCCTTGGGATGACAGGTTTTCTCTGTGCTGTGTTCAGGCTTCCTGAGTCTAGAGAGAAGCCCCACCCAAGGCAGCAACAACCCTGGGTCCCAGGCAGGCCTCTTCCTTTGGGGCCTCAATCTCCTATCTGAGGATTGGACCTGGCACCTTTGTCTGAGGGCCGTTCCCGTTCTAAAGGTAGGGCAGAAAAAACGATGGGCTAACAGCATGGACTTTGCAGCCAGACAGACACAGATATGAATCGTGGCTTTTATCACTTGCTGGGCAGGTGACCTGGGGCCTTTCTGAACCTTGGTTTCTTCATCTGTGAAGGAGGTGGAGGTACTCATTTCTGCGATCTCCAGTGAGACAGCATAGTGCCTGACACTTAGTAAGCACGCAGGAAACAGGGACCCCTTCCTTTTTAGTTTACAATCTGATGATGAAATGTGGCAGTTCAAAGGACTCATAAATTGTTATCATTAAGGAAAGTTCTTTTTTCTCCTCTTAACTTTTAGTGCTAAGCATTTATAGAATGCTGCTGCTGCTAAGTCACTGCAGTCGTGTCCAAATCTGTGCGACCCCATAGACAGCAGCCCACCAGGCTACCCCATCCCTGGGATTCTCCCCTGTGTATTTGGTCCTGCCCTCTGCTTCTCCTGAGACCCCAGTCCCCATCTTTCATACACAGAGTGAAGACCTCATGGTCTCCTGGTGGTGGTTCACACGAGTGGTTTGGATGAGTCTGTGGAGCCTGCTGTGGTTGGTGTTGTGACTGTTGAGGGCTTGTGGCACCCCATCCCAGGCACTAAATGAGGCCAGAATATGAGATTGTTGGCTGACCCCTCCCCTCACATGTACCAGATTAGCTCCCCAATGGGCTGGGCTGGGCGTAGAGTGAAGGCAAGCCAAGGACCAAGCCTGACATCCATTCTTGATGGGAGGATGCCCCGGAGGCAGCAGCCAAGACCCAAGTATCTGTGCAGACCTGGACACCCTGTCATAGGGTAGCCTTAAGTGTAACCCAGCTGCATCCATGCTATAGACTGTAGAAACTGGAATTGGAGACAGTCAGGGGAGGAATGTCTCAGGTAGTAGAAAATATGGAGGAGAATTCAGAGGGTTGAAGTGAAGACCATCAAAAAGCACTAAATGTCAGTGAAATAAACAAAGGAATGAATGAACCAACCAATGAATAAAGGTCCTCTGCCAATAGAAGCAAAATTGTTTCGCAGGCCTCAGAAGCAGAGCATTAACTCCCTTGGCTCAAGGGTTGTCAATTTTATTAGGTGCCTAGAGTAGAAAAGAGACATCAGTAGAAGACCACAGGGTCAAGCTCGATGATTCTCAGACTTTTTTTTTAATTTACCCCAACGTGCATGTTAGAAAACACAGTCTCAGTCCTCTACGTATGCCCAATTTATCAGCTGTAAATTGGCTGAGAGAAGCTGTAGGGCCCATGTTCCTGCTGGAGATCTTTTCTAACCACATCAGAATGTGTGTATTTAACTGTCAGGATTGCTGTGGTTATGAGTGAAAGAGAGCTGACTCAAAGTCACCTCCAAAAAAGGAATTTATTGGTTTCCATAACTGGAAAAAGTGGGGTTCATGTTCGGTTTGATCCAGGAGCACTATCTTTCAGTGTAGCTTCCCTTTACTGGGGCTCCATTCTCACACAGGTTCTTCCCAGTCAATGAAAAAAAGGGCTGCAAGGCCTCTTATGGATCAGATTAGCAACTGCAATAGGATGAGAACATTCTTTCCCAATAGCACCAGCTAACATCCTGGGACTGACTCTCATTGTTTGGATTAGGGAGTACATTTTTCAGCTTCAAGCCAGTCATGATGTCTGGGAGTGTGGCTCTCTGATTGCCCAGGACTGGACCATGCGTCTACCTCTGGAGCAAGAGTATGCATATAGGTTCAGCATCACTGACCCATGAGATCCAGGATTAGAAGGTATTGTTCTCCTTCTAATGAAGAATGGTGGAGAGGTAAAAGCCCTTGTGCCCATTGAATTGCTCCATTTTACATTAATTAAAAACCAAATCATTCTTCAGGTTGGGGTTTTAAAATAGATTAGTAACTAATTACCTCCCATACCTACCACCAGTATCCATAATCAGAGGAGACCTGCTGATGTCCAGTGCTTCCCCCAAGAGCTGACATGATTGCCAGTCATGAAGTGGGACCAGCTAAGCAAGGCATCTATGTTGAGCAGTTGGGTGTAGGGAAAGATGGATGCTGCTGTGACCACATTCTACTCACAGGGACACTATAATCTACAAGAAGTATCTGCAGGGATGTTGACATGTGTAGTAATGGGACTAGGCTATGGGTACCCCTGTCTCCCAATCAGAACTAAATTTGGAAATAGTCCAAGTTTGAATAGAAGGTTCTGTCTACACAATGAAAGGTTTGATCATCTACCATCTGTGATCAGTTGGTAATGACTGTCAAGAATACTGTGCTGGAGAGTCCAAATCTATGCTCAAGCTCAGTAGGAACAAGGCCTACGACTGATTAGTGGTGTCTGCCATGTACATAGGCATTGCAAGTGGTGGCATGTTTGTTGCGTAGTAGACCATTCTTGTACTTTTTTTAGCTCTTTCACTTTAGATATGAGTCAGCAGAACAAATGGAGGCAACCTCAGGGCTCAAAAGAAAAACAAATGCAAAATGGGGACTTGCCTGGGAGGTACTTTGAGAATTCAGAGACTCATGCTGCTGTCTGTATTTCCTTGTGGAATTCATTTTCCCTGCCGAAGCTTGCTTTTCTCATCTGAAAATTGGGACAAATAATCCAGTCCTGTGGACCAAGCAGGGCTGTTATGAGGATAAAATAAAGTACTAAATGTGAGATCATTTTATCATACTTACAATAACAGCGAGCAGTCAAATGACACTTTTTATGGGCCAGACACCGTTCTAAGTGCTTTACTTATATCCTCATTAAAGCCTCAGAATAACTCTGTGGAGTAGTTACTGTTATGCTCATTTTATAGGAAATGGTATTTAGGTGCCGACGTTGTCACATTCTCAAGATCATGTAACTCTGGGAGCGGGGTTCAGGCCCAGGCAACCTGGTTCTGGTGTCACTGCTTTGGATCCCTTTATTAGGCACTGTGGTGCTTCCCATGGTAAACTGTAAAGTGCAGTGCACCTGAAAGGGATTACCTAAAGCAGCACCTCTCATTCTTTTCTTGCTCAAGAAATGCCTCACTTGTCTACCCTCTCATTAAGACCCACGAAGGTTGCTGTGGTCTGTGTGCCAACCCTTCACAGCTCAGTGACACCTTTCTAAGACCTTGTCGGGGTTAAGAAGGGGAAGCAGGGTAAATCTAAGGGTCTGCCCCTGATCTCCAGTCATGCTGCCTGAGTTCATCTCCTGGCTCTAGCTGGGTGACCTTGAGCAAGTTGTCTAATCTCTCTGAGCCTCAGTTTCCTCACCTGTACATAGAAGTGAAAATCATACCTTCTGTGTAGGATTATTATAGGGAGTAAATGAGATAATGTAGGGGATGTGCCTGGTAACATGATAAATACTCAGTGTAGGTGGTGGGAGGAGGGGTGCAGAAGTTAAAGGGACCTGAAATGGTGGGCATGAGTTGCCTCTCTCAGGACTGGGCAGAGGACCGGGACTCTTCTTTCTGCAGCATCATTTATTGTGAGGAAATTCTCCCTTCCCAAGTGAAAGCTATCACCCTCACCCTCAGCCCCCCCACTTAGGACTCAGGCACCCTGGGCATGCCTGTTTCCTCCCCCCTGCGTGTTCTGCCAGTTCTTCCCGCCGCGTTCGCTCAGCCTCCAGCTGTACTCCCTGTCCACCCTGTGTCTACCCTGCTGCGGCCCCAGTCTGGCCAGATCCAGAGTGAGCTGGTTTGTGGCCTGCATTTCCTAGGGGCCTCTGAGGCTTCAGAATTATAATAAAAGGAGCTAGCACAGCCGGAAGAGATCCTGATTCTAGGATGAGACATTGGGAAACAAGTGCTCTTGTTTTGGGACCTGATGAAGTAAAGAAATGAGTGAGAGAGCTTACTGGGGCTTTGCTTTCCTGTCGGTCACTCTGGAGACTTTCGCATCTGTAGGGAGGGCCTGGCTGTCCATGGGCAGTGTGTGGCAGGTACAGACTCCTGGGCTGGGGCAGGAATCTGGGCAGAGGACGGTAATGGTGGCTTCATCACTGGGAAGCTTGTTTAAAATGCAGATTCCCGGGTCTCCCCCAGTGATGGATTCAGGGCCTCTGGGGTAGGGCCCGGGAAACTTGCATTTTTACAAGCTTCCCCCAGGAGATTCTGCAGCGGGTGGTCAGGGAACCAGCCCTTGAGAAATACTGAGTCCTTCTTAGGAATACCCTTTGATTCCGTTGTTGTCCTTCAGTCACTGTTATGTTTCTCCTTAACTCCGCTTTCTCAGCCATTCCAACTTCAACTCTTGGGGGTGAAAGGCCCTGCAGGACCCCCAGGACTCCCGATTAGAAGTTTCTAGAGTTGACTCTCTACTTCTTCATTGGCTCCCCATCCCTGTTGATGTGCAAGAGGCTTGGAGCCTGCCTGCTGGGACTGGGGCTGTGGGCTGACTACGTGCAGATGCTGGTGCTGAGATTGATTCTGTGATTTCATTGCCTGGAGAGGCTAGTCTTTTATAGCAAAAGTCAATTTCTGCAGAATGAGTGGTAATTAGGGAATATTAGAGCCTAAAGGAAGCTTTATTTTTTCACCCAGGACATTTTCCCCTTCTGCAGACGCTGTTAGCTGAAGACCCAATGAGTTGAGGAGACAGGGAGAGCTACTGTCATTGGCCTGGTGTCTAGCAGCTCCCTTCCTCTGTTTTTACAGCCTTTTATAGATTAAGATGAGGGACCATATCCCAGTGCCTTGCGGTTTTCCTGTTTAAATATAAAAGGATACATCTATAAAAGCTTCACTCATTCAACACACATGGGATGAATGAGCACCTGCTGGCCCCAGGGGACCCTGGGACACACAGGATTCGAAGCCTCTCCTTGGGGGAATGATGCTAAACACACACAGAGACATAAGCTGGGCAGATGGTGTCCTGGGGCAAGAATTGGGAGGGCAGGGTTTAGAAGAGGACAGAGTGACCGTACTGGGGAGGGGGAGCAGGTGGAGTGCTGGAAGGTAGAACCCTGCGTCCAAAGGTGCTGAGCTGGAGCCATGAGTTGTTTGGAGTAGAGGGTGGGGTGGGTGGGGCAGACGTTATAAAATAGGCGTTAGCAAACAGGCCTGGCATAGAGAGCCCTTCCAGTCCTCCTGAGGGAGGTTCTGATCCTTCAGGGATGAGATGGGGGCAGAGGGAGACAGTGTTCTTCCTTGGGGCCTTCAAGATGTGGGGTCTCCACCCCTTTGCTCTTCATAGGAGCTCCCCAGAGGTAAGAGTCAAAGAAAGGCTGAGACCACCTCCCAGAATGATTCATCCCACTTTGAGGATGGAGTAGGGATGGGACTAGGAGTCTGAGTGTCATTAAAGGAATGTGATTAAAAACAAAAAACAGTTAAAAATGTATATTTTTGTTTGGCTGCACTGAGTCTTGGTTGTAGCACTTGGGATCCTCCCTCTTGCTGGCACGCAGGATCTTTAGTCGTGGCATACAAACTCTTAGTTGCAGCTTGTGGGATCTAGTGCCCCAACCAGGGATCGAACCCAGGCCCCCTGCGTTGGGAGCACAGAGTCTTAGCCATTGGACCATGAGGGAAGTACCAGAGAATGTGGTTTTATGGAGACACTGACACAAGAGAGCTGGGGTCTGATCCTGGCAAGCTACACTGCTTCTGCCTCTCTGTTACAGCCTTTGTTGACTGAGCTTTTCCCATCTGAAAAGTGGATCATTTGTTTCTACCCTGAGGATTGATGTGAGGCTAAAAGAATATGCTGATGAAGGATAAGAACTTGAATGGAACACAGGTTTGGTACCTGGTCACACTGATCAGTTATAGCATCCTCATTCTTGGGTGCTTGAGTTCCCTTTGCAGTTTGCACTGCTGGCCGCTGTATAAATCCCAACAAAGAGGACATCACTGCCTTCATTCTTCCTTGTATGGGAAAAAATGTGGCTTTCACCCACTGGTATCTTGGATCTGCCCATGGGGCCCCTAAAAGAACTTCATGTGTCTTCTCCTTGACCTTCAGAAATGTGCAGATAAAATAACAGTGACCACAGCCTTGGGACAGGACATGCAATCAGAGCCCGGTTCTCTGGGTTTGGTGGTGGGTGTGTCCTCCACCCCTCTGGGCCTCCCTGCCCTTGCAGTTTGGGTTGCTGGTCCAGTGACTCCCTCACCCCACAAAAAGGCCTGTGGGGGCAGCTGCTGTTGCCTACTCTTTCCTCTTGGCCTGCCTAAGAACTGGGTGGAGGTGGGCAAGTGCTTCCTGGACAAGGGAGTGGTTTCTGCCTGCCAGGAGGAGCCCCTGAGTCACAGGAGATGTTTTCCTGTCAGAGGGGAAAGTGGTTCTATCAACAAGTCCAGGGAAGGACAGAAGGAAGCTGGTTCATTCGAGCATCCTCTGCCTTCCCCAAATCCCCTCATGCTGTCACTGATAGTGTAAGTAGCCCATTGTTTAGAAGAATGCTCTTGCGCTGCCTCACTCGACACTCATGCAACAAATGTTTGTGGGGAGGACAGATCACACCCTCGTTTCCTCATGCCTTCAGAAACATCTCATCCAGCGGCCTACACCTTCTGGAGTCTAAGCAGAGCCTGTGGTAGCCCAGGGACCAGGCCCTGTAGTCCCCCAAAGGAGTCTCCTTCAGAGCCCACGAATTCTTGTTGCTGTCATTTGTTTGTTACTGTTGTCTATTTATTTATTTTTGGCTACACTGAGTCTTTGTTGCTGTGCACAGATTTTCTCTAGTTGCCGCGCACAGGAGCTACTCTCTGGTTGCCGTGTACTGGCTTCTCCTGTAGTGGCTTCTCTTGTTGCAGGGCACAGGCTCTAGGCGGACAGGCTTTGGTGGTTGCTCCTCAGTGCATGGAATCTTCCTGGACTGGGGGTCAAACCCCACATCCCCTGCATTGGCAAGTGGATTCTTGACCACTGGACCACCAGGGAAGTCCCTCATTCTTGTTTTAGATGGAGCCTTCAGCTTTGAGATCTGGTTAACCAGTCCCCTGTTGATTAGAATTGGTACCTAAGCAGGGAAACATGGAGCTTCTTGAAGACAGCAGACTCAGAGTGGGAAGATGTGTCAGCCAAGCACCCAACTGTCCAGGGGAGATGGTTGCTAAGGGCAGAGACCAGCAGCTCTGAAGATCTCAGAGTCCCGAGGGAAGGGGCAGTACTGTGTCAGAGCAGAGGACCACTTGGAGGGGGTGGTGGTGAAGATGATGGTCCCAGAGGTCAGCAAAGTGAGGCCCTAAGGGCCACATCCAATCACTGCCTGTTTTTATAAATAAGGTTTTATTGGAAGCCACCATGCCTGTTTGTTCACACGTCTGGCTGCTTTTACACTAAAACTCCAGGACCGAGTAGTTCACTTATGGCTCAAAAACCTAAAACATTTACCATTTGACCCTTTACAGAAAAAGGTTGCCAACCCCTGATGATTGGGCTACCAAGGAAGGGTTAAAATTCAGCCTTTTTCCCTGGCGGTCCAGTGGTTAAGACTGTGTACTTCTACTGCACAGGGTGTGGGTTTGATCCCTGATTAGGGAACTAGGATCCCACATGCCACGCAGCATTCCCTTCTCCCCTCCAAAATAAAAATAAGTTCAGCCTGTGTTAGAACAAAACCAGGAGGAGTGGAGGAGTGCAGTCTCTTGGGGAAGAACTTCCAGACAGACTGGCTGATGGTGTTGTTCCTCACATGTTGATTCTTTAATGAATGGAAAAGGTTTCAGATCATCTGCATTTCATAGAATTGTAAAATATTAAGGCCAAGAAGGGTGTTACCGGCATCTCATCTGACTCTTGCCTATCCATATGGAGAGACTGAGAAACTGAGGCCTGGGGAGGCAAGGGGTATTTGTCGGATGCATATGGTGGTGGCAGCCCTCAGTTTCAAATCCAGACCAGAGCGCTTTGTTCTGATTTGCTGTTCAGTGGCATGCGTGTGTGCATGCCCCCATGTGTGTTCTTGCGTGCACGCGCACGTGCGCACACACACACGCACACACGCGCACACACACACAAGCAAAATCCTCTAAGCAGTAACGTGGCAAAGAGATGTGTTTGCCTCTAAAGAGCCGTTGCTTATTTTTGTCTTTTTCTGTGTTAATTGCCTTTGCATTAGGAGAAGAGGGGCAAGGATTTCTGCTTTGCCCTATATAAGGAGGCCGTTGTCCCAGCCAGACCCATCCCATGGCAACAGGGCTAAAATGGAAACAGGGAGTTCTGTTTAAGGCAAGCTCCTGCACAACAGCTGCCTCCCGCCTGCTGCGGATGGAGCATTGTCTGCCCAGCACCTGCCCTTCCTGCTCTAACCCGATTGGAATGCGGACTCCAGGGGCGAGTGCTCCTGGAGCTGGTCCTTCGTGGGGGTCACTGTCCACCGATGCGTGGTGCCTGCGATGTGTGGTGCCTGCGTTGGGGCTGGGTGGAGTTCACCAGAGGCAGCTTGATGCAGTCAGAGGGGCAGTCAGACTCTCCGGCTCAGAACCTCAGTTTCCTCCACTGGAAGATAGGAGAGCTAGAGCCAGGTCTGTCTAAGGGCCCCTTTCACTCTGCTAATTCTGGCACTTGTGCCTCCTTTGGTGAGGCTCTGAAACAAAAAGGGTTTTGTTCTTATTCTAGCATGGAGGTTAAATGTCACGGCTTAGGGAGTCAGATTTCCTGGGTTCCCATCCCAGCTTAACGACTTACTTAGCTGGATGTCTCCAAGGAAATTAGCAAACCTCTCTGGGTCTCAAGTTTCCTCATCTGTGAAATGGAACTATAAGGGAACCTATCCCATGAGGCACCTGCAGCTATTGTTTGGTTAAAGCATAAGGAGAGCGGTTGGACTGATTGGCGGTCAGGCTTTTTTCCTGCTTGGGGTTCTGTGGCTCTGATTTCGAGATCTCCAGCCTCTCAGGTAGGTCTCCCTCCTGCCCCAGTGTTGCCTGGGGAATTTCCTATGCAGACAACACTCCCAGCTCTGGAAACCTGATCTGGAGATTAGAGGCCTGGAAAAAGCAGTTGAGGAGAAAGGAGCCATGAGGAGTTTCCAAGGTGCTGCAGGCAATGTGAGTCCAGGTGTGGGTGCCACATCCCTGCCAGCCAATTTCCGTGGGCAGAGAGGTCCAGCAGGGGAACAGCCTCTGAGCAGGATGAGGTCACAGCATCATGAGTCCTGGAATGCCATCAGTTCAGCCCTGCACTTCTGCATCTTTCTGTAGAAGCATCCATCCCTGGTCTTCTCTTTGGGGATGACTTTTGGAGAAGATGGAGGAGTGGGAAGGGGTAATTTTATTTTATTTTTTTTTAAGAGTATGATGAAGTGATAAAGAATCCGGCTTTAGGATCAGACAGCCCTCAACCTTAGCTGGGAAACCTCCTTGGGCCCCCTCAGTTTCCGCCTCTGTATAAGGAAAAGCATAGCAGCTGTAAGGACTGCATGACATAGTGCCTGCCCAGAACTCAGCCCATTTCCCCTACACAGTAAAAAGCTCATTCAGTAAAATCTGAGGAGTGCTTACTGTGTGCCAGCATAGTAGGAAGCAAGACACACAGACTAGTCTTCAGCAGTCAGGAGCTTCTGTTTGAGTGCAGGTAGACAGATAACAAACACATCAACAGAATGGACAAGTTTATTTCAGACAGTGACGTGGGTCATGAAGAAATGAGACGCAGCCATGTGATGGAGAGTTTGCCAGGGTGTGGGGAGGGGTAACCACTTTATAGTGAATGGTCAGGGAAAGCCTCTCCGAAGAGGTCACATTTGGTTTCAACGTCAGGAAGGAACCAGCCATGCAAAAATAACTTATGCAAAGGCCCTGAGGCAGTGACTACTTTGCCCTCTGATGTAAAGAATGCTGGGATGCCTGGGGCGTGGTGATCAAGGCAGGAAGTAGCCAGAGAGGATGCTGGCAGCCTAGGCAAAGGCATTCTAAGCCACAGATGTTTGGATTTATATGTACAATAGGAGAATCTTTGGAGAATTTTGAGTGGGAAGTGGGTGACATGATCTAGTTTACATTTTTTTTTAAGATTATTTGAGCTACTGTGTGAGGATGAACTTGGGGTGGGATGGAGTCCTGTTGGGCAGCACTGTAAAAGCCTAGGTAGGAGGTGATGAGGTTATGCGTGACAGCAGAGATGGAGAGGGAGTGGACAGGACTGATGGATTGAATCTGGCAGTGAGGGAAAGAGAACCCCGGGTTTTCTTCTGAGTAGCTGGGTGAAGGGTTTGCCATTTATTGACACTGGGAAAACTGCAGAGAAACTGGCTTGGGTGCAAGTAGAATTCTGTTTGGACATACGGTTGAGATGCCAATAAGCCACCCAAGTGGAGTTGTCAGAAGGTAGGATGTGAAAGGGCTGCTTTGCAGAGTGGTTGAGGACGCGCTAATGCATGGAAGGACGCAGCTTGTTTTGAGCTGAGACAGCCTGAGTGCATATCTAGCTGGGGCTTAACCCTCTGCCAGCCCTAAGCTTCTGGATTAACTTTGAGAGCTTTCCTTAGTCACCTAACAGCTTTGCATGACCCACATCCCTCCCTGAGCCCCTGATGGGCGCAGGGCTGCTCAAGCCCCTCCCCTAGAGGACTCCTAATGGCATGCAGGTGGAACAGACCCTGTCATGTCTGGGGGCAGAGTCTGAAATAGCTTGAACCAGCTACCCTGAAGAACATTCACAGGATATGCCAGGCCCTGGGTAGACTGCTTTACAACTGAGTTGCTTAACCCCAGGGGATAGAATTCAGAGGTCTGTGAACTTGGATGAAAAAAAAAATCACATCTTTATTTTTGCCAACTCATTTCCTCCCATTGTGAATGTAGGTGGCAAACCGTAGAAGTATTAGTGGTACCTTGACTTTGTCACTGATGGAAATCAGATAATATTCATATCACATTATAGTTTTTTCGGATACCTAAGAATACTTATACTCATTGCTACTTTGAAATTACTGGTGATTATTACACTTGCTACTACATCTTATTTACTATAGTAATAAGGAAGCCTGCTATATTACTGTAACATAAATTTAGTCTTTTTAATATTTTATAAATGTATTTTGATAGTGTTGATTTCCTAAATAATCCTGTTTTATTTTATGCATTTAAAAATATTTCACTTATTTTATCTTATGCATTCATAAACATTCTGAGAAGTTTATAGCCTTTATTAGACTGTCAGTGGGATTCATGACTCAGAAAAGGTTAAGGACTCCTACTTTGCAAGCATGATTTTATCATTCCCAATTTAGAAGCTAAGTCTCAGAGAGGTTGAGATCAGGCCAGGGTCACACAGCTGATTGAGTGGCTGAGCCCCAATTAATGCAGATCTATCTGATCCCACAGTTCTTAACAGTCCTGCCACAGCCTCCAATGTAGTTCTGTCAGCTAAACCTACAACCTATTTAAACAGAAGCCACAGCATAAAAACTGTTATTTTATCCAAAAACAATTATTATGGCTTTTACATTCTAGTCCCTAGCATACTCTTGTTTTTTATAGTAGAAGAAATTTTTTCTTACTAGTGAATAATTTAACTTTGTTTTATGCCAGGTCTTGGGAGGGAAAATCTGAGGGAGTTCTGAGAAGAGGCACCTCACCTGGCCTGTGCCTTTGGAGTATGTCTCAGCCCACCACTGTGCCCTCAGGGGTATGTGATCAGAGACAGAGAGGCATGGCCTCAACTCAGTGATTCTTAGGCTGCCTTGTAGGCCAATAGCCCCGAGATAATGAGAAAGCTGAGGCCTCTAGCCCCCCGGTGGCTATGGTCCCATAGCTCCAGCCAATGGAGTTCTGGTGCTGGCTTTTCCCCCATGCAGCCTTGATCTAGTTCCAATATCACTTAACTTGGCTGTGTGATCTCAAGCACATTACTTACATTACTGAGACTCAGTTTCCTCATCTGTAAAATGGACTGGATGGTGTCTGCCTTTCTTTACTTGGTTGGGCAGGATCAATGAGATGGCTGTGTAGTGCATGGCATAAAAGGGAGGCTCACCAAAGGTTGTGATTATCATGGGCCACAGGTTACCGAGTTCTCCTTGGTCCTCAGGCAGGGGTGGGTGCTGAGGGGGACAGGAACCCCCTTGCTGCATGGGAGGTGAAGTAGGACTGTCACCAAGTTCTCGCCAAGGCTAGAAGCCAAGTCTGACCGAAGGATCCAGTCTCAGCCACAGCCCAGAGCCTCCTGGGTGATTAGTCAAGGGTGGGGATTCGGGGCCAGACTCCCTGCCTCTCATCCCTGTCTCTGCGCCTTCCTCTGAGCCCCACACCAGATTGGTGGCTTTATTTCATGCGCCTCTATATTTAATAAGCAGGGCTGTGATGAGGTTTGGTGACCTCAGGGCCCAAATGGACTGTCTGCTGGCATCAGCCGTGCTTGAGTCATTTCCCAGGGATGCGCGCCGGGCAGGTTTCCAGGAGCTGAATTTACCCTCTGATTCTCTGCTTTCCTCTTCTCTCCTCCCCATCCCCCAGCTCCATTTTAGAGTTTCCAACTTCCTTGGCTTTAGGAGGTCATGGACCAAGTTAGAAAGCAACATAATTGTTCCTTTGGCAGGCCTCTCTGCACCCCTGCCTCAGCAGAGGCTCAGGCTCAGTGTTGAGGGAGACCCCAGAGGCTCAGGACAATGACCCAGGCTCCTGCCTGGCTGAGGACTCCCTTGGGTGTGTGCACGTTGAAGATGCAGGCTCAGTGGCCTAACTGCCCTGAGAGATGCAGCCAGAATGTGGTAGGGATGCAGAGGAGAGACAAGTAGGGGAGATCAGGGCAGGCTCCATGGGGGAGGTGGTATGTGAATGGATGTTTATTTATTTATTGTTTTATTTTTGGCTGCACTGGGTCTTTGTTGTTGCCCACAGCCTTTCTCTGGCTGCGGTGAACAGCGGTGGCTTCTGTTGTTGCGGAGCACATGCTCAGTGGTTGTGGCTCATGGGCTTAGTTGCTCCAAGACATGCGGAATCTTCCCAGACCAGGGATGGAACCTGTGTCCCCTGCATTGTCAGGTGGTTTCTTAATCACTGGACCACTAGGGAAGTCAGAATTGGCCTTTTAAGGATGGTTGAAGCCTGTATATGATCAATGAAAATAAAAACCTTCAAAGAGTAAAGAAAGACGCAACATAGAAAGCAGATATTCTCTGACATCCCTTATCCCCAATCAACTCCTTATTCCCGAAGCCCACCCCCCAACTCCTGGTGCTTTCTTTTGTGTCCTTCTGGCAATAATCTGGTCTTCCCTGGTGGCTCAGCTGGTAATCTATGAACCATCTGTCCATCTTCCCACCCATGCATCATTTAAAAAAATAAACATGGTCATATAACGTTAACTTCCCCTTTTCTCTTAACAGCCCAGCTTGGCAACCTTCCCATATAGCACGCGTGGGGGTTGGTGGCTCTGACTCACGGCTGAGAACTCTGCTGGTCCTTGCAGGTGGCTGGAAGGGCATGGGCAAGATGAGAAACCCCACAGTGTGTATGAAAAGCTGTGGCAGGGGAATGAGGGAAGCAATAATCTGAGTGGTTAGGAGCCCAGGCTGACCTTTAAATTTGGATGATCTGGGGATGAATCCCAGTTCCAGCACTTTCTAGCTGTGTGACCCTGGGCCAGTTTCTTTACCTCTCTGAGTTTCAGTTTCCCCATCTTCCCAATGGAGCTAATACAACCTACCTTTGAGATGTTTGGGGACTTTCACTTACAGCTCACAGAGGTACCCAATCAACAAGACTAGCTTCTTGTTTCTGCTGTCATCAGGGTGGTGTGTCAGATGGGGCAGGGGGCAGCTGAGCCCTGACAGGTAGGGCCAGGTGCGTGGTGGGTGTTTCTGGAGCAATATTTGGAGAAAGGATCTGATCGATCTGAAGCTTAAAATAGCCTGGAAGTGCAAGAACAACAATAAATAAATGGGTTCCGGATGCTTTTAAATCTTGGCATTTCCTGATCTCAGCTCAGCTGGTCCAGACAGCTTCATCAGCATTTACTGCTGAGGCCGGCGGTGCACGCCTCCCCTGGCCATAGCCCAAAGCTGCTTTCAAGAAAATCAGATCTAGAAACGTTCGGATCTCTGGCATTGGTCCTGCAGGTCAGGGGTAGAGGCTGAGGACCAGGCAGCCCTGGGGTTTGTCCCATGTGTGTATAGAGGATTAATTAAGGCCTAGGGAAAGATGTGAGGGGTGAGGTGGGACTTCCTAGGACTGGGGAGGGCGGTGAGATGGTTGCCAAGAATGGAGTTGTTCATTTATTCTCTGTGTTTATTAAACACTTATTATGTGCCGGGTGCCAGGGATACGTTGTGGTGGTTTAGTCGCTAAGTCATGTCCAAGTCTTTCAATCCTATGGACCGTAGCCCATCAGGCTCCTCTGTCTGTGGGGTTTCCCAGGCAAGAGGACTGCAGTGGGTTGCCATTCCCTTCTCTAGGGGATCTTCCCAACCCAGGGATCACACCCAGGTCTCCTGCATTGCAGGTGGATTCTTTACCAACTGACCCACCAGGGAAGCCCAAGGATACCTTGGTGAGCAATAATAACATGCCCATGCAAGTAGATGTTTAATTACCAACTGTGATAAGCTCTGAAGGCTCAGGACCTCCAGAAGGCCAGGCTCCTTCTGCAGTCTGCATGGCTCAAGGAAAGCTTCCTCAGGAGGTAAAGAGTGGAGGGTACATACGAGATAACTAGACAAAGCATCTATGTGTGGGATTATGTTCCAGGCAGAGGGAATAGCACATGCAAAGGTCTTATGGGAGAGAGGTCCTGGCAAGTGCTAGTGTTGGAGAGAAGGTCAGTGGGGCTGAAAGTTGGGTGGACTGTGGGTTAATGCCAGGAAATGATTTTGGACAGGTAGAGAGAAGCCAGATCATGCAGAATGGTAAAGGCCTCCTGAAGAGTTTGAGTCTTTATCTGGGAGGAATTGGGAACAAGCAAGGTTTTAAACAGGGTCCAGTACAGTCGGATCTGCGACTTGAAAGCACTTGGCTATGGCTGCCCCCTGCCCAGCAGCCTGGAGGGGGCTGGAGTAGAAGCAGGAAGCCATGGCTGCCAGTAAGTTGTGAGTTGATAGTGGTTGGACTGGGTCAGTCTGAGCTGGAAGGGTTCGCACAGCGATGGGGTACAGAGGAAGTTCTGGAATCCCAAAGGGCTGCATCTGTTCCAGCAGTCGCTTCAGGTCTCCTGTGTAGTAATCTCAGGAATGACTGTTATCTTTTTAGCACTTACCGTGCATCTGACACAATGCAAGCCCTTCTCATTAAATCCTCATAGGATCCCTATGGCTATTATTACCACCTCCTGTTTTACTGAGGCCCAGAGAGTTTAAATCATTCAGCCAAAAATCACACAGCCCAGCCCCCTGTTGTCCAGCTCCTCTGGGCTGACCGACCCTTGGATCAGTGTTCTCCAGCCAAGTTTAACCCTTCTCGGGGCTCCGCCCGAGCCCCCCGGCTTCTGTCTGGTTGCTCCAGTGACCCTTAGTTGGCATTGTGCCCACCCTGGCTACAAGAACTGGTTCAGAGCTGGGCTGGAGGGGCTGTGTGTGACCTGAGGGGACACAGCCCCGTGGCCCTTGCCCCTCCACCCTCAGCCTTTTATCCTCTGACGTGAGCTGAAATGGCTGTGTCTCTGGGTTTCACATGTCGCCTGCCTCTTGGGGATTCAGATGGTCTCTGTTGCTTGTTTTTATTTTGCTTCTTCATTTCCTCTGCCCTCCTCCTTTCTCCCTTTGCTCCCACCCTGTCCCCATCTGTTGCTGCCCCACGGGGGTCTTTTCCTCGCCTCCCAGATGTTGCAGGCAGGACTTGGAATGGAAGCAGAGGCGTTCTTCCTTCCGGCCTTTCAGGAAGGAAAGGAACTAGCAGTGTGTGCAGCTGTTACCTGCTGGGCACTGGGCTAGACTGTTGGCATGCGCCATCTAACATAACGCTCAGAGCAGTCGCCCTGAGGTGTACACTCTGTTATCTCTACTCCACAGATGCAGACGCTGGGGCTCGGAGGATTTAGGTGCTGAACTGAAGGTCACATGTTACAATTGGTCTTCCGATTTAAAATTTTTTTGTTTTCCACACTTTAATGTGCCTATGAATCAACCGAGGGATCTTATTAAAATGCAGGTTCTGATTCAGGAGGTGTTAGGCTTCAGCATGAGATTCTGCAGAATTGAACAACCTCCAGGGCTGGGCAATGCTGCTGGTCCGTGACTGCACTTTGAGTAGCAGAGTGAGGAGCTAGCAGATCTTCCACGTGCCCTCTCACAACACCACTACAGACACACCCCATGTGATGCCTCCTGCAGTGGTCATCACCTCCATCTCCTCCACCTCTCCCCCTTGTTGGGAATTGCCAATGGGGCAGCTAAGGCTTTCCTACCATGCCCAGGACATCATAGGCTGACCCTGCATGTCCCAAAGCCCAGCTGACTGACTGTGGTCTCCAAGCCTAACCAGTTTTGGAATATAGGGAAACTGAGGCTCAGAGAAGTGGAGGGACTTGTCCAAGGTCCCATGCCACTTGAGCAGAGAGTTCAAGATTGCTGCTCCTAATCAGTGATATTTTTGCTTCAACTGAGGCAGAGGTCTGGGAGTTCTAGTCCTGTTCTTCTCTTTAACTTGCTTCGTGACTTAAGGCAAGTTACTTCCCCTCTCTGAACCTCAGCTTCCCCATCAGAAAAAAATGGCTTAACCTCTGCCCTATTGTAAGGGTCAGATGGGAGAATGTCTAGTTTACAGGCGTAAAGGATTTTTATGAGCCCTGAGACCCCTAATCCTGGCAGGGTGGGAGGAGCCCGGTAGGTCAGAGAAGTGGGCTCCCATGGCAGGGACTTCACTCCCTGAAAGACCTCACTCTTCTGTCTTGGAGAACCCCCGCTTCCAGCCTGTTTCCCTGCAGGCTGGGTGGTAACCAGGCATTGTTAGATGGTGCCCCTTTCCTAGCTCTGGTGCCTGTTATTCTACCATGAAGGCCCTGGCTCTGGTTGGGAAACCAGTGGTGATATCACCCTGTGGACCACCTCCTTGTTACTTAAGAAGAAGGGAATGGAAAGGTATGATTTAGTTGACAAAAATTCACTTTACACACCCGGTGAACACACTTCCACATGAGACAGGTTGGCCTGTGGCTGGAGAGAGCCAGTGCCTTGGGCCTGGGGGACGTGAGTAAGTGGGCCCTCACTGACCACATGACCAGGGAGGGCCTGCTGGGGCCAGAGAGAGTCTGTTTCCCACCAGCTTTATCTGGGAGCCATGGGTCTGGGTTTCTCATCATCTGACCTCTGTGAAATGTATTTCCTTAAGGAATAAATGGATGGAGAAGGACACCCCCCCTCCCCCCCACCACCAGGAAAGGAGGGTGCATGAGAGGGAGGCCTTGCAGGACTCATAGCATGGTGAGGCAGAGCTGCCTGAACTGACCTGGGAAACTGGAGCTCTGCTCCCAGGCCCACCTCTACCCATCCCACAAAGATCTAGTGAGCACCTACTCTGTGCCTGACACTGTCCCAGGCACCGGGATTCAACAGAGGACAAGCCTGGACCTCTGCTCTCCTGCGGCTGGTATTCTGGAGGGGACAGACAGACAGACAGTCTCTGGGTTTATGCTGTGCATAACACATGGGGACATGATCCATAGCGGGTTAGGGGTTGGGGAAGGCCTCTCACTGAGACCCAATGCTGGATAAGTAACCTGGGACCAGGCAGGACAGATGTGTCATAGGTGGAGAGCCCAAGCTGAGAGAGTTTCACTCCAGGAGAAGAAGAAGGCCGCTGTGTTCGCAGTATGGGAAGGGTGAGAGGGCCCAGGAATTTGTGCGAGAGGAGGCAGGCCCAGGCTGCGCCAGGCCTCATAGGCCAGTGAGGACTTTGGGTTTTTGTCAAGGGCGGTGACAAGTTGGGGAAGGCTCGTGCAAATGCAGGAGGGTGAGCAACAGCCCCTAGTCTCAGCTGTGCCTCCAGTTCCCTGGGGATGGTGGGCGAGCCCCAGCTTTGGTGGTATCTTCTGTGGTCTACACAGCACCTTCTTTCCTGGGCTTCCTGAGCCCATAAAGACTCTCCAACATTTACATTCTGCTTTGCAAAGTCATGTTACCTCCCTGGGTCTTAGCTTCTGCATCTGTACCATGTGGAAATGGTAGATACTACCTACTTGGAAAGTGGCTTCTTAGTCTGAGATTTCAAATGAACCCAGTAAAGCCTTTAAGTTGCCGACAAAATAGCATATGTGAATAATAGGTATGAGTGTGTGGGTATGGGGAGGTATAAAATTCATGTGCAAAACATAATGTCGTCGTATTTCTAACATGGAAGAAAGAAACAGAAATTTGGCTTCCTGTGTATTTGGTTTTTGGCAAGCTTATAATGTTGAATTCACTCAGGTTAAATAGGAGTATGATGCGTTGCCACTGTGTAGTTTTTAGTTAATAAAAATGGAAAACCTAATTAATTAGCTTCCTCATCATCCCTCCCACTTCCAAGCCCAGGGCGCTGGCAGGCTGCGGGGGTGGAGAGCATGCAGGGGCTTCCCCAGGGAGCCCAGCGTGGGAACCACAGGACCAGATGGGCTGTGAGGCCCTTCCCGGCTCCCACGCTGTGCAGCAGCCCCAGCAGGGGCAGTTGTGGGCTGCGTGTTGCTGAGTCATCTCTCCCTCCACAGGCTGTGTGTATTGGCTGACAAGCCAAGGCTGCTGTGTTGGTGGCTGAGCCCTGCCCTGGGTTCTTGGGAAGTTGACTTCACCTCTGCCCGTTGGGCTTGGGGGATCCTCAGCTATTCTCTGCTCCTCCAACTCACCCCATGGTCTCCTCTCTGTTTGAACCTCCGGGAGCCGGCCACCTTGGGGCTGCCCTTCCAGAGTGGGAGTGATGCTCCCTGGCACGATAGCATGGCCACAGTCAGCCCTGGGCAGCGTGGGGGCTGGAGATGTGAGCCGGTACCTTGCTGGCCCGATGGGCGTGACATTTCCTCAAATGCCATGAAGGGGCTGCCTGACCTTCACTCTCATGCCAGACCCCTCTTTCTGCCTCTTTCTGGGTTATTTATAACAGTGTGAACAGGCAGAAGGGCTTCTCAGCTGAGCTCTGGCCCAGCTCCCCCCGGGTCTCCTGCCAACCACGGCAAGGAACACATAAATAGAAGCAAAGAACGTGGACACCGTAGGACCCCAGAGAACTCCTCCAGAAGGAGTGGGCCAGGCACTTTATTTTAGGTCTCTGGGACTTTTAGCATTTAATTTTATTGTGGTAAAATATGCATAAGATAATATTGGTTATTTTTAAGCGTACAATTCAGGGGCATTAAGTACATTCACGACTGTGTACAGATAACACCACTGTCCATTTCCAGGCATTTCTTCATCCTTCTCATACCCTCAGGTAGCTGACACATGCCAGTCCCTCCTCCCCTGCTCTTGAACGTATTCTGATTTTGAGGGAACTCCAGAAAATGTGATGGTGAAGGACAGCGATCCTGCAGTGTGATCAGGGAGTTGAGGGGTTGTCCGTTTCAGCTGCAAGGAGTGGGTGCTTTCCCAGGGCTCACTGTAGCCCTCTGCCTTCCTTCCCATCCAGTAAAGGAATCAGAATGGGAGAGGAGGTCCTGCTTGCTGGGAGAACCATGAATCTGCTCTAATCTCTTTTCTTAAGCAAAACCTATTCATTTAGCAAACTTCACTCCTGTCTTTATGAATCAGGCAAGTTTGTTGCAACTCACCTCAAAGCTGAATGCTGCTCACCATGGTCATGGACCATTTATGGCCTTTGATAAAAATGTGATAACAGTTCCTCACCTATAGATAGCACTTTAGAGTCCCAAATGCCTCACTGGACAGGACTGGAACACCCTAGGGTTATGGGCTCCATTGTAGAGATGTGGAAACCGAGCCCCCAGACTAAAGGGATCTAGGACAGGATCCGGTCTCATTTCAGTCACCAGAACATACAGTCACTCATTCTCACTAGGATTAGGGGGCAATGGCAACCCACTCCAGTACTCTTGCCTGGAAAATCCCATGGATGGAGGAGCCTGGTAGGCTGTAGTCCATGGGGTCGCTAGAGTCGGACACGACTGAGCGGCTTCACTTTCACTTTTCACTTTCATGTATTGGAGAAGGAAATGGCAACCCACTCCAGTGTTCTTGCCTGGAGAATACTAGAGATAGGGGAGCCTGGTGGGCTTCCGTCTATGGGGTCGCACAGAGTCCGACACGAGTGAAGCGACTTAGCAGCAATAGCAGCAGCACTGTGAGGCAAAGGAGACACGTGGCTCAGGCACAAAAGTTGAGATGACAGAAAGTTCAGTAATCAAGATAAGTCATATTTTAATGCAACACTTTAAATATGTTGCAATAGTTAGTGTGTTAGTTAATTTGTTAATAGTCGATGCCAAAATATCCATTTTGAATATAATAATACCACATCTTTTAAAGGTAGGAAGACTGCCATGCGGAGCCAAATAGTCTGAAGCAAAAGGAGAAGTCAGTACCACTGACCTTGTCTTTATTTAGTGTTTTGATATTTTGTTCATCCTGGATTGGGGGGCGGGCATTAATTTTGATTGTTTTCACAATATTACATCAAATATGACCTGTCTCGATTGCTGGATGTTTGGTGCCCGAGGTTGGTACCTCCCGCACCTTAGCCAAATCCCAGCCATGACTCCACCTTCCAGTGTCTGTGCCCTCCTATGACAGAGGACCCCCCTGCCTCCCAGGCCTCAAGTCCTCGTATGCCAGGGCCTTGCAACCACTGTCGAGGGCAGCATTTGATCCTCGCCATCTATTTTTGTGCCTGCCCTTCAGTGATGATAAAACGTTGCTCTGGGTAGAGCTGATGTGTTGAAATGGTGAGTGTCAATGTCAGGTGGCCTGTGTGATCGTGTGTCTTCATTTTTGGCCTCTCAAAGGGGCCTGGAACCAGGGAAGAAAAGGAGTTCCTGGGCTTTTGCCCTTACAGAGTAGGACAAAAGTCATTATCGGGAAACTGAGGCTGCCGGGCAGTTGGCCCTCGTCTCGAGACTTAATGGAAAAGATGTCCGGGTTACATTCTCTTGCTCCTGAGCACCACCCTTTACAGGGCGCTTCCACATGGCTGTCACTTTGTTTATTGAGCAGCCACTACATTCTAGGCATTCTGCTAGGGGCTGGGGAAACAGCGGGGAACAAGCTTCTGCTCGGATGGAACTCCTAGCTGGGGGAGGTAACATATACAAGTAGATACATGAAAAACGGGGAAGAGTTCTAGAGAGGGGTGCTGCTGCTGGTTACACAACAGTGTGAATATACTTAATGCCACCACATTGCCCAGTTAAAAATGGTTAAAATGTAAAGTTTTATATTATGTATATATTACTACAATTTAAAAAAAATACTGGCAAAAGTGGTGGGGGGACATCAGAGAGAGAAAATTGCTAATTGAGGAACTTGGAGTAGGTGATGGGAGAGAGGTTGGCAGCCACTTCAGGATACAGTGGTCAGCAAGGCTCGTCTCAGAGGGACACTTAATCTGGGCTGGGGCTGATAAGAAAGGACCAGCTGTGCGCAGATGAAAGCAAGAGAAGGCTTCCCAGGCCGAGGGAGCTGCCGGCACAGAGGCCCCACGGTGGAAACTCAAGCCACACAACCGTTCTGTGTTGCAGGCCGGTCCCTGGAGATGGAAAGAGGCTAGGGGACGCCCTGCAACTAGCAGGTGATCAGCCAGGGCCAGCCTCAACCAGTCTTAACAACCGGTGGATACCTGCACACACTTCGCAGCTTACAAAGCGCTTTTCCTGCCGCTCTCCTTTGAGTTCAAGAGGCCCTTGAATTCAAGTGCAGAAAATTGATAGCAATTGTAGGGGAGCACAGTGTGCGAATGGCAGTGCCCCGGAACACCCTCACTCACTCGTCCGCTCGTGTCACAGAGTACACTTTACGCTTTTCAGATAAACAAAACACCACCTTTCCAAGCCAGGGGCAGCCTGGGCCGCCTGGCAGGTGCCAGAATGGGTGGTGGGGCACTGATGGCATCCCCTAAGACCTCGGTGCCAGCCACCTGCCAGGACATCCAGGAGCTGCTTCACCCTAGGCCACCTCGCTCAGGCACAGCTCTCAGAGATCTTAGGGATCTCAGCTGGCAAAGGGGCTGCTGGAAGGCAACAGGGAGGAAGAAAGGATATGACTAAGATAACACCTGTCCCAGGAGACTTTCTGCCTCAGTGTCCTTGTCTGCAAAATAAGAGTCTTCTGTCTCTGGAAGTGTTTCCCTAGGTTCCTCCAGTGCCTAAAGCCCCAGATCTGGGAGTCCATTGTAGAGATTAATTTTCTGTGCTATGGAGGCTGCAATTCATGTATAATAGTCACCTTATCTGATAAAGAGTGGGAACTACAGCTGAGGGTTGGAGGGGTAGGTGGAGGGCCAGAGAGGGGAATTCCTCAGACAAAGTCAGTGAAAGCACAAAACCATAAAACCTAATACCTACCTAGGTTGTTTAATGAAGCCATATGGCGTGCACATTCATTATTACCAGTCTTTGCTCTGGGACTGCTTGTGCTGCTGGCACTGAAATCCCGAGCTCTCTCCTGCCTAGTCCACGCCCACACTGCCAGGGCTCCTGTTTCCAGACTGGGGATGCACTCAATTGGATGAAGAATTTAGACTCCCGTCAAGCAATCTAAGTGCAGATTCTTCAGAGTCTTGCCAATGTCTTCCTAATCTTCTACTATTAATTCACCCACACATAATTTGACAGCAGGGTTTTGTGTTTTCTTTTTAAGGAAAAAAAAAAACACACAAAAACAGCTCAATTTTATTGACTCCTTCCATAGCCTTCAACTTAGTTTCCGTTGAAGTCTCTTCTCTTATCCTCATATTTTCTTTTGATGAACCATTTCATTAAAGTTTGTACTTATCAGAACTCCTTGGTGGTCCAGTGATTAAGACTGCATGCGTCCACTGCTGTGGGCCTGAGTTTGACCCACCAGTTGGGGAACTGCAAGCTGTGCAGAGTGGCCAAATAAACAAATAATTTTTAAAAAATAATAAAATTTGTAAAGATTGGAATTCCCTGGTGGTCCAGTGGTTAGGACTCTGCACTTTCACTGCAGAGGGCATGAGTTTGATCCCTGGTCTGGGAACTAGGGTCCCACATGCCCCATGGCACAGCAAAAACCAAAAAGTCTGTAATTATAGTTGTGTTTGGGAGAAAACACAACCGACATTGAACAAACAACCCAGACACTGGAGGCAGGTGTGTAGATGACCTGGAGGGTTGTCTCTGAGACACTGGGGCACTGTGGGCCTTAGCAATGTGTGTTGTTACAGGAAGGGATGAAGAGTGTGGATTAACCCGGCCTGTTGCTTAGGGAAGCGTCTGTTGTACCAGAGGCCTGACAAGGCCTGATTAGGATTAGGTTTGATGGCAAGTAACAGAAAACTGCCCAAAATGATGAAAACTTTGAGGAGCTCCAAGCTGACTGCTCCCTCACGTCCTAAGGTGACTGACCCAGGGCCGATTAGTGCTTTGAAATATCAGGGACCCCACCTCCTGCTCATCTGTCTACCAATCAGAGCTGCCTTCTCAAGGTCACTGATAACTAACTTGTCATCCTCTCTGGTTGTCTGGGTCTGGCCTGGCCTTGTAGCCCAGTTCTGAGCCCTGGACTTGTTTTGCTCTCTGGGTTGGAGGACCCACTCCCACCAGATCTGGTGATCTTCCATCAAATCACCTTACCCTAAGCCCTGAGTGGGCAGCTGTGTGGCTGGGGGTTGGGACCTGGTTGAAAAGGGCTGAATGTCACTGAGTTTGCCCTCGGCAGGCCTGGGACTGACGCTTTCATGTGGAAAGGGCCTCCATGATGTTTTGAGACACTTAGCCTTGGGTGTCTCGGTAAAAGATCCTTTCAATGGTCTGCTTTATCTTTAAGCTCAGAATGTTTTTTTCTTTTAGGCTGGCTCAGAGCTCCTGCATTTTCTACTTATTCTTCCTGGAGCTTAATTTTGTGTCTATGACTCCTGAGTCTTATTTCAGAGGAGGCTGGTAGTATTTCTTTGTGGTCTAAAAATCAATTACTTTTCCTACTATTCTCCTGGAAGCATCTTTAGGAGTTTTGTACTAATTTGGAAGACAGTGGGAAGATTAGATTTTTTTTCTTTTGGTTGTAAAAGGGATGAATCAATTATAACTTTTTCATTGGTAGATGATAAACTCCAGCTGGCACCTAATCTGGAGAGGGAACTTATTCACTCACATATTTGTGAAAAACAGGGACTAGACTGGCTTCAGGCACAGCTGGATCCAAGTGTTTACACTCTTTTCTCAGGAATACATCTCTCTTTGCTTCTTTGCTCTGCATTCCCTGTGCTGGCTTCATTCTCAGGCAGAAGCAAAAATGTCTCTCAGTGTCTCCAGAATTACATTCAAGCAGCTGGGCACCCTTGTCCAGATGCTCCAGCACATTCCTGGTGGTCACCCTGAACCACTGCTGTGAACCAGTTGCCATCATCACTGGATGAAACCCTTTAAATTGGCCAGACTGTACTCACCTGGACTGACTGGGTTGGGAGGAGGGATGATGTCCTCAAGGAAGATCAGTGGGCTTCCACATTAGGAAGGGGAATGGGTGGGAGGCCAGCCAAATAGCAGAGATGGGAGGAGAAAAAGGAAAACATCTTTATAGTGAAATGACCCTGTGGGGACTTCCTGCGTACTTACTTCCCTCCCTTCCTAGAAGGCAAATAGAGGCGCAGGCTCATAGGTCTAGACCAGGCTGGGTCTAATGGATTAGCAGTGGCCGTGAAGGTTCCTCGTTGCAAATGCTTGGGGCTCATTGGGAAGTAGAGCGGTGTTTGATTAGTGGTGTCTGCCACGGTTAGGGAGGCAGGAAAGGTGAGCCCAGTGCTACATACCTGTACCCCTAATAGATCTCATGCCCAATCATTTAAAAGGGAAAACTTGCCTGAGACCTTCAAATACAACTTTGTCAGTGAAGGAGGCTCCAAGCGGGCAGTAGGGCAGTGCTTAGGGCATCCAAGATGGCAGTCAAGGAGTGTGTGAGGCCCAGAGCGAGCCAGTGTGGTCTGTCCATTAGGGCAAGGTCATCCTCCAAGGGAAACCACGAGCCACAGTAACACTGGAGTGGGGGCTGGTGCAGGCTGAAGGAACAGGATTGAGGGCGTCAGGTTTAGGACTGAGGGGATGGGTCAGGAGACGAGTTCTTGAAGCATTGACCCTCTGAGAGGCCCTGCTCTGCCCATCAGTGCAGTGGGAACATTGACCACTGCCTACCTTCCTGCCTTCTGGGAAGGTATTATAGCTGTGAATGTCACTTGAATGTCAACTCTAAGTGCTATATCTGTGACCACCATTCACTGGGTATCTAGACCTGTGTTGTTTTATCTTTGTAAGGACATTGTGAAGTAGGATTCTTTTATTATCCCCATTTTGTTGATAGAAACTGAGGCTACAAAATTTAGGTCCTGATCTCAAAGGATGAGTGTTAGTAACCAAGCCAGGCTTAGCCCTTTGTCTTTCTTGTCTGGGCCTCTTTCCATGTTAATACAGACCTTCCTTCTGTACCTTTGTTTCCCCCTCCATAAATTTCATTTATTTATTCTGCCTTCATCCCAAAGTCTATGTGGATCACAGAAACTAGATAAGTACAAAATTATATCAATCGCTTGAGCACGATGGGTCCATAGGGTCTGTGTGTTTGATATTCTCTTTTCCAGAGGGGGCAGTGAGAACCCAAGAGAGGAGGCAACCCACTGAAGGATGCATAGTGACTGCGGGCAGGCCCAGCACCCAGGTTCTGTTAGTGCAGCTGCCCCTCCCCGCTCCCGCTTCCTTCCACCAGGTATAACTCTGAGAATGTGCTCTGGCCAGGCGCGCTAAGCTAGGCGATTTGCTGAGTGTAGTCTGGAAAGTGGAGCCACCAATTTTTCCTGCAGAGGCATTCTGTCTTAAACAGGGAATCGATTTCTGACAAGATGCACAAGCTTCCAATGAAGGCACTTATGTGAACCTGGATGAAGCACCATTAATCCATTGCCAGGAGTGTTTATCTCCCTGGCTTGGGGCAGCCGCAGCCTGCTTAGATATGGGATGTGATGTTGCTGGAGGAATGGGTACAGGTGATGCAGCAGCCAGAGGTGTTCCTGCCGCAGTGGTGTGAGCAGACTTGTGGTGGGGACCACCGGGGGCTCTGTGCCTGGGGCCAGCGCACAGCACAGCACGTGTGGCCCCAGGCCTGTCCCTGCTCAGCTGCAAGCTAACCCTGTGACTTGGGTCTTTCTCAGACTTTTCCCAAAGCTCTGTCTCCCCATCCATAAATGGGAATGCATGCATGTATGCTCAGCTGCTAAGTCGTGTCCGACTCTTTGCAACCCTAAGGACTGTAGTCTGCCAGACTCCTCTGTCCACGGGATTCTCCAGGCAAGAGTACTGGAGTGGATTGCCATTTCCTCCTCCAGGGGATCTTCCTAAGCCAGGGATTGAACCTGTGTCTCCTGTGGCTCCTGCATTGGTAGGAGGATTCTTTACCACTGTGCCACCAGGAAAGCCCATAAATGGGAGGAAATGATTTTAAAAGTTCCTTCTCACCTTCAGAAGCAGGATGTCAGACAATGGCACAGGCTGTGCAGGGAGCCAGGAGACCCAGGGTTGGAATCTCAGCTTTGTGTTTCTGGGACCCTTGGTGCTAAGGGTTGAACTGCATCCTCCATTCAAAGATATGTTGGCCTCCTAATCCCCATTACCTCAAAATGTGACCTTATCTGGAGATAGGGTCTCTAGTACAGAGGTCATCGAGTTAAAATGAGGTCATCAGTGTGGGCCTAATCTAGGGAAATTTGGACACGGAGCCTGGCATGTGTAGGAGGAAGATGATGGGAAGAGAGACACAGGGAGAAGACGCCATCCACTTGCCAACAAGAGAGGCCTCGGAAGGCGGCACCCCTGCCAGCATGTTGATCTCAGGCTTCCCGCCTCCAGAACGCGGAGGCAAAGTATTTCTGTTGTTTGAGCCACGCAGTTTGTGGTGCTCTCTTATGGCAGCCCTGGCAGATCAATACAGGTGACGGGATCTCCGAGTTTCCTCGTTGGTGGTAACGGGGACAGTGACACCTGCCCTGCAGCGTTGTTAGAGGAATCCAGTGAGAGAATGCAGATGAAGCACTGGGCCTGGCCCACGGTGCACCTGCAGCGTTGTTAGAGGAATCCAGTAAGAGAATGCAGATGAAGCACTGGGCCTGGCCCACGGTGCACCTGCAGCGTTGTTAGAGGAATCCAGTGAGAGAATGCAGATGAAGCACTGGGCCTGGCCCACGGTGCACCTGCAGCGTTGTTAGAGGAATCCAGTGAGAGAATGCAGATGAAGCACTGGGCCTGGTCCACGGTGCACCTGCAGCGCTGTTAGAGGAATCCAGTGAGAGAATGCAGATGAAGCACTGGGCCTGGCCCACGGTGTATAGAAAGCGCTCAGTCATAGTGGCCAGCCTGTGCTCTGACGCCCCTGCCCCCACCATTCTGTGAGTGGGGCCTACAGGAGCCGGCCGCATTAGAGGCCCTTTAGGTCACCTGAAGCACCCCTCCAAAAGCCTCTCTAAATATGAAGAGGGCCAGAGAAATCACTGTTAATGCAACGCTTAATGGTTTTTAGCCAGAGAGTGGCCTCAGCCCTAATCGACAAGGCCTCGAAGCTGAGATTTCTTTGTTTTTATGTCCTAGGTACACTGTGAGTGTGTCGAGCTGCTCTGTAAATCAATAAGTGCAGTGGTCATGGCCCCTTGATGGTATTTTGTAAAGGCAGTGGCATGGCTTTCATAGGAAGGATTCTCATTGGATGACCCTGAGCTAATCCATTATCCTCCTTGGACCTCAGTGTCTATATGTGCCAAGTGAAGGCGAGTCAGAAGTTCTTAGCTGTGTCTACGAAAGGTTAAGAGGTTCAGAGGTTCAGTCTGAATTCCTTGCACACACATGCATTGTGCACGCATACCATATCTGGTTCTGAAAGGGGTCTCCTGAATTGTCCACAAAGACCTGGACAACCTCTTGGGACAGCTGGTTCCTTGCTGATCTGAAATTCTGGAATTCTGATTTAAAACTTGTTTATAAGATTCAAGAGGCAAGTCTTACAGAGGTGGCTGCTCTGAGTTACTAGGATGGGCTGATTCTGGAATATATAAAGAGTTCCCCAAAGAGCTTATAGGTGGGGGCTTTGCTGGCCAGCCAGCTGCCAGTTGCTGAGCATCTTTGTGTCTCTGCTTTTGGCCTTTCCTCTTGCTCCACAGGCCCTCAGTGGAGGGCCTCGGTCCTCCCAGCCCTCCCGCCTGAGTCTCTACTGGATGCTAGTCAGCCTAGCCCACCCGCTTGCTTCTACACTGGCCCCACCCCCACCACGTGCATGCTTGTGTGCTAAGTCGCCTTAGTCGTGTCCGACTCTTTGCAACCCCATGGACTGTGGCCCCCCAGGTTCCTCTGTCCATGGGGATTCTCCAGGCAAGAATACTGGAGTGGGTTGCCATGCCCTCCTTCAAGATGTCTTCCCAACCCTGGGATTGAACCCCCACATGTCTCATGTCACCTGCATTGGCAGGCGGGTTCTTTACCACTAGTGCCACCGCCCTCATCACACTTGGCATAAGACCCAAATCCATCCAGTCCCTACTTGAGCTGGCCTCCACTGCCTCTCTGAAGGCATCTTCTCCCTCCCCTTACTCCAGGGCTGAGCTGCAGCCTCACTGGCCTGTGGGCAGTGCCCGACACTCTAGGCTTGGTCCCCACCTGGATCTCTGCCTGAAACCTTCTCCACACCTTCAACTGCCTGGCTCCTCCTTCACGTCTCAAACCAGACGTTGGCTTCTCCAGGAAGCCTTTGGTCAACCCCATCTAAGTAGATTCCCCTCCCTCTCTTGTCCTCCATCAGTGCACCTGGTTTGTTTCCGCTGTGGCACTAACAAAATCTGTAATGAAATATGTATGTGTTTTCTTTTCCCACTGAGATGGCAAATCATAAAGGAATGCACTGAGTCTTATACATCACAGGGCCTGCCTCATAGTAGCATTTAATATAAGGTTTGCAGGCCCCCGGTATCATGCACGGCTCATTTAAATACTGACAAAACCAAGTGCTAATGAGGGCCTGGAACAATAGGAACTTCCATACAGCCTGTGGGAGTGGGCAATGGCACATCCACATTGGAGAGCAGTTTTTCAGGTAGCTTTTATCAAGGTTCACCAATGCTTTGGAGAAGGGAATAGCAACCCACTCCAGTACTCTTGCCTGGAGAATTCCACGGATGAGGAGCCTGGCGGGCTGTAGTCCATAGGGTTGCAAAAAGTCATACACAACCGAGCACGCATGCACAGACACTTACCATATGAGCAAGCAATTCCCAAGAGAGAGAAAATTGCATGATGTATGAGTCTTTATCACGCAAAGACTTGTACACAAGTACTGTAGGCTTGTTCCTCACAGCCAAAAACTGAAAACAAACCAAACGTCTGTTTAGAACAGGCAAGACCACTGTACCCCCATGAGCCGACTCAGTAGGGGAGGAGGAGGCAGCCCCAGGAGGCGGCTGAGAATCCTCACCGAGTGACACAGGGCTTAGTTCCCATGAGTGTTGAACACATGTGGCTCGGAGGAAGACCAGGCAGATAGAGGGCAGGCACGGTTGGGAGTGTCCCTGGAGTTGCACTCTCTGGGCATGTGCTACCTGGCCTGAAAGCAGGGACTGGCTGCTTGCGAGAACCAGCCTTGGTGCCGCCCGGGTGTACAGGATTCTTGCAAAATGCCAATTAAGACATTTGACCCAAATTCAGATAAAAGCCTTTTTCCTGTGTCAAGTTGAGCTAATAATATACATTTATTCATAATTTATGAGGCCTAGTAAGTGGTAACAATTAAGGAAAAGGCCTGGATAAAACCTATTTCTCTTCAGTGTCACGCAGGCCTCTTTCTGTTCTCAAAGGAGGTTCCACCCATCTCTGCCTGCCATGAAACTCTGTTTTATATTATTTTTTAAAATTTGTCACCATTCCTGCTTGCTACCATTTATTGAGCACTTACCAAGCCAAGTTATAGCATTGCCTCATTTAATATTAACTGTATGAGGCAGATGTTATCCCATTTTACAGACTAGATAGTTGAGCTTCAAAGAGGTGAAGGGACTTGCCCAAGGTATCACAGCTGGTACATGGGGATTGTGATTCATAGACGCTGGACCCCAGTGTCCATGGTATCCTGTTTCTGTGTCAGCCTCCCCCAGCTCAGGCTGTTTCTGAATCTGCAAGGCACCCTTCTATTGGTAACTTTTTTTTTTTTTTTTTTAAATTTTTAAATTTCTTGGTTGCTCCCAGTGGCATGCAGGATCTTAATTCCTTGCATTGGAAGCTTGGAGTCTTAACCACTGGATCCCCAGGGAAGTCCCTTGGTAACTGTTAAACCTGGGAGACCAGGGTGAGAAAGCGATCGCTTTCTGAGTCTATCGTCTGGGTTAGGCTGCGAATCTGCATTGTTTCCATCAGGTTCCGGGTGGTGCTGCCCCTGCTGGGACCACACTCTGAGAAGCACCGGTTTAGTCAGTGCTGTTACCAGGTCCTTCCTGACTCTCTTCTACCCCACCCACCACTTATGGCCTTCTAAACCTCCTATGTATTGGCACCGTATTCTCATATGTATTATCATCAACAGTGTGCGGCTTGAGTGTGTCTCATTCTTTTTACACGTGTGGGATAGTATTTTACCTGCCAATGTTCTGCAGGTTAGATTTAACATGATATGCATGTATGATATGATAACATACATAATGCCCTCATTCTTTTCAACAGCACTGTAGTATTCCATGATATAGATGGTTATACTTTTACTTACCTATTGTCTGCTGATGGGTAATCGTCTACCCTTTTAGACATGACAATTATTTCTGGGAACTTGAGTGTTTTTCTAGAATGCAGCAATCACTCAATGATGTCAGTTCTTGCTTTTTGTTGTTTCCTTATTCATATAGAAGGATTGTTGCCTTCTAGAAATCCCCTTTCAAATGGGAACAGTTATAGAAAGGAGTAGTTCTCTATTTACAGGTTGTAATCAAGTTTTCAACCAAACATTTCTGGGAAGAGAAAAGAGGTCCTATGTGGGCAGGGCTTTGAGGGGTGTATGGGAGTGTGGAGGAGAAGGGAAGATATAGCAGGCAGGGGCATTTGTAATGCTTGAGCCTGACCTACCTCCTGGTAGTTTCAACAATTGCAAGAGGATGAAGTAGATCTTTGCATTTCTTGGTCACTTGGCAAAATCAGGCCCTAGACAAAGGCAGCCAAAGGTTCAGACTGCCAGTATCCTAAGTAGGAGGGTCCCTTCTTGGGTCTAGCCAGGCTCAGCTCTGACCCACCTCCTTTCTACCTGTCTCCTCAGGGTGGGGGATCTGGGGAGGAACAACTCTGCGCTGACTTTCCTGAGCTCGACCTCTCCCAGCTGGATGCCAATGACTTTGACTCAGCCACCTGCTTTGAGGAGCTGCAGTGGTGCCCAGAGAACTCCGAAACTGACCCCAGCGAGTACAGCCCTGATGACTTGGAGCTCTTCCAGGTACGCCCTCCGAACCTCACCACCGTCTGCCTCACTCGTGCCTCTCTCTGCCCCTGAAAGCCTGGCTGCCCTGAGTCACCTTCTTCTCCACTTGCATATGCAAAGAAGACTCTTCATCCACTACAGCTATTGGGACCCTGTCTGTTGTCCTGGGTCTGCACTTGGTCTTGGGCAGCTCTCACCCTCTCAGAGGCAGTATTATCGCCTCTGGGAAGTGGGGACTGGGAAGAGCTACTTTCTCCATGCCCCTAGTCAGAACCGAGTCTCTCTGTGAGCTAGAGCGAGTTCTTCCTTTCCTTGAATGATCACACTGAACTCTCATTCCCACTCTGTGAAGCAAGTGAGATTATCTCCTCATTTTACAGATGAGGAAACTGAGGCTTGGAGAAATTTAGCTACACGCCTAGGGTGATTTACCTTGTTAGTAGCTGAACTAGATTGAAACCCAGTTTGCCTGCCTCCTAAGCCAGAGCTTTATAACCATGCTGACGCCATAATGGCTGACACCATAATGGGACTGACTCCCATTCTCTGTGGCAGGACTGTCCCTGTGTATGTATGTTCACTCACTTAATTTTATTAACAACTCTCAGGCAGGAGTGTATTTATCTCCATATTTCCATTGGTACCTAGAGGTTCTTTATTTATTTGTTTTTTCTTTATTTTTATTTTTTAAAAAAATTTTAAATTGGAGGATAACTGCTTTACCGTGCTGTAGTGATTTCTGGTGTACAACAATGCAAATCAGTCATAATTATTTATATTTATATATATTCTCTCCTTGAACCTCCCTCCCCGCTCCCATAGAGGGTCTTTAAGAAGAAGCAATGCCAGAACCTGCAGTTCATATCTGTGCCTCTTCCCCTGTGAGCCCCACAGTCCTGGAGGCACGTTTCCTTTAAGAAGGCCTCTAATGTGCGATAATGTGATGTCTGGGATTTGCTTCAGAATAAAGCAATCCCTGCATGCATTTGCATGTGTGGGTGTGCAGCATGGAGAGTAATAGGTGAAATAAGATTAACCATGTTGAAACTGGGTGATGAGTACATTTGGAGTTATTATTCTTCACTTGAAATATGCTCCTATATAAACACTGGAGGAAGAATGCATATCTCTCTGTGCCTGTCTGACAATATAATAATAATTATAGTAATAACAATAACAACAATAATAACATACCATGTGCCAAGTCAGTGTGCCAAGAGTATCATCTCAAATAATTCCACTGACAAATTGTATCATTCCTTCTAGAAATGTTTATGGAGCTCCCTATGTGTGTCAGACACTGCATTCAACAGTGGACTCTACGGTCTAGAGGGAAGATTGACCCTAGATCAGGTAATACATAGTCAAACAGTGGTCACTAGGGACATGGGCACAATAAGAATAAACCTGGGATGAGGAGCGTCTGAAGAAACTGGGTGGTCAGGAAAGTCCTTTCTAAGAGATGCTTCAGCTGAAGGAGGACAAAGGAGCCTCATGGTGATCCCAGAGCCAGGAAGCAGGAAAGCTTGCTGTGTTGGGGAGCCGAAGAGCTGGAGGGCAATAGCTAAAGGGAAAGTGTCAGGAAATGGGGGGTGGGGATAGGCTAGGCAGGGGCCAGATTATGCCTGCTCTTCTGGGTCATATTAGTGAAAGTGATAACGGCTCAGCTGTGTCTGACTCTTTGCAACCGCATTGTCTGTAACCCACCTCTGTCCATTGAGTTCTCCAGGCAAGAATACTGGAGTGGGTTGCCATGCCCTTCTCCATGGGAACTTCCTGACCCAGGAACAGAATCTGGGACTCCTGCATTGCAAGCAAATTCTTTACCATCTGAGCCACCAGGGAAGGAGTTGGATTTTCCCCAAGATTATTCTAACCTATCAGTACAAAAATTATCAGTAACCCATTTTACAGATGAGAAAAGTGATGCTTAGAGAGGTTAAGTAACTTGCCTAAGGCCACACAGTTAGGAAGGGTCAGTGTAAGTTTACTCTAATGCAGGAACCCAATCCCCTCGCTGTTGTGTGAGGATCAGCAGGACTGCGGTCTGGTTCTGGCTCCATCCGGGGCCTCCATTCTTTCTCACAACCATGGGGCAAACTGCGCTCTGCTATTCCCTCCCTCAGAGTGGGGCCAACTTCCAGGAAATGCTTTCAGGTTATAGAGAACTGATGAGCAAGAGGGATTTGGATGCTGCCTAAAGACCATCCCTGATAGCTCAGTGGTAAAGAATCCGCCTGCAACGCAGGAGACCCTGGTTCGATTCTTGGGTCGGGAAGATCCTTTTCCTGGGAGAAGGGATAGGCTACCCACTCCAGTGTTCTTGGGCTTCCTTTGTGGCTCAGCTGGTAAAGAATCCGCCTGCAATGTGAGAGACCTGGTTGGATCCCTGGGTTGGGAAGATGCCCTGGAGAAGGGAAAGGCTACCCACGCAAGTATTCTGGCCTGGAGAATTCTGTGGACTGTTATAGTCCATGGGGTCGCAAAGAGTTGGACACAACTGAGTGACTTTCACTTAGCAACTTAAAGACGATCCCCACCTAAACTGTACAGGCCCTGCCTACTCAGAGACTGGCCAGACCCACTAGTAAGCTCCTGCCAGGAGCCTACGATGTGCATGAAATGGCCTCAGACACAAGTCAGCCTGGTGTGGCCCTTGGGCTCTTTGCATAGCAAGGAAGGCAGAAGAATCTTCAGAGATGGTCAGGACTGTGGTGGAACTCTGCGTACACTGCCTCTCTCCCCTTCATTCCCTGCATTCCATAACCTGCGCCACCCATCACACCCCGGTGCCCCTCTGCGAGGGTGATTACATGATCGGTGCCTGATTCCTCCTCGATCCCCTCTCCACCCCTGGAGCTTGGGGGCTGATACAGCACTGTAAATTGTCATGGTCCCAGGCTGTGCACAGAGACCAGCACTTTCTTTATTTGTTAAATAATTAACAAATATTTCTGTGAATACATCCTTCAACACCCAGCTCTCACGTTAGCTCTTCCTAACGCAGGTGGTCAGTCACTTCCTCTCTGGGCTCCCATCCTGTGCATGCATGTGACCTTCAGAGTTCAAGCTCCTTGAGGGCAAGCGTATTTTGTTCCTCTGTGAGGCCCTTGCACATTGAATTGAAAAGACTCGGTCATAGGTGTTGAATGAAGAAACTGATTGCAATGTTTTCTTTCCTGCCAAGGACCAGACATGACCCATTCCAGAGTCCTTGATGGAATTCAGAGCCCAGAGGTTCTAATACGCCTCCGCCACTGACTGGGACAGAGTCCTCACTTGACCAGTGGCAGTCGTATAGGCATGCTGCCTTGAGTCAGAGCCATGTTCTCACAAGTCAGGTGGCACCATCGCTATGGAAACAGACCCAGAGAGTGGAGAACAGCTATCTTTACAAGAGCTGACAACTGCCCCCGGAGGCAGGGACAGTACCTTCTGTTTGTGTGCCCAGAGTACTGGGGCCAGGGCCACCGTAGGCTAAACTTAGTAAACATTTTTGGAGGAGGCAGGCGTTTGGTTTTGTCACCATGTGCTGTGTGGCCTTGGGCTAGTAGCTCCTCCTTGTTGCGCCTCAGTTTCCCCAGGTGAGAAATGAGGAAAGGGCACGGATTAGATCAGCGGTCCTTAATCTGTTATAGGGAGAGAGCCACTGGGTCCTTTTAGACTCTGTGGACCTACCCCCAGAAAAAAGGAAGGGAAAGTGACTTCCTGGGTTTCCTGCACCCCCGTGAATGGGGGCAGTTTCTGAGTATTCTTCTGGCCCTGGGAGCCTGAACTCTGTTCTGTTGTCTTTCCCTCAGGCCCCTCTAGATGCTCAGAGTGAAGGTTCTCCCTCTGGTTTCTTGAAGGTTCCTTTTTCTCCAGCCTCAGAGCGCTCAGGAAGATTGGGGGTGGGGACGAGCCTATTAATATCCGTTCCTCAGCTGATTAACTCTCCATTAATTTGCACTCCGTTTCTAAGCAGAGCTGGGAGAGCTGAGCTAATGGGCCTGGGAAGAGGAGAGGGGCGGCCTGGCTCCCTGTGATGTATTATCCTGGGGTACTGATGGGACCATGCCGAGGGCAGGGCCGGACTCTCTTCCCTGACCCCACCTGGCTGTTCCGAGCTGGAGCTGCTAAGGGAGGGCTGAGGACAGAGTGGGAAGGCCTTCTGTTAGTCATTTTGTAACCTGCTGGGGCTCCTTGGCGGTCTCTACCATCTGGTATTCATTTCAGCACCATGCCGAGTACCTAGTAAGTCCTTGACCATCCTCCCTACCCGCCTCCCAACTTGCTGTGTGATCTTGACAAGTCTCTCCTGGACCTTCATTCCCCCCACCCCAAAAAAGAATGGCAAATAGGCTTCCCTGTGAGTTCCAACCCAGATGATCCACAGTGTTGCCTGGAGGGTTGTGTTAAGAAAGGGCATGGAAGGAACACTGGGTGGGGGCATGAGGGATGGGACCCACAAGCTGCATGTTTGACTTCCCTGGTCACTGTGTGACCCCCACAGGCCCTTCCAGCTCTGATACTTGTGATAATTCAGAATATCTCTGGGCCTTTTTCCTCTGGCTGTGAAAGCCTGACCCCTCCTTCCTTCCAGTGCTGATGACACTGAATGACTTGTGAATCACTTCCCTCTGGAATGGGTTCTTTGAGACTAATCTCCCCAGTGGTCAGAGTTCATTTTTGGTTCACTCATTCTTCCATTCATCAAGTCTGCCTGGAGCCTCCCACGCCCCAGGCACTGAGCTAGGCCAGGAACAATTCACAGAGCCCTTGTGTGGCTGCCTCCAGACCGGCCTCCCTAGTAACCCTTGGAGGGAAACTGACTGGGGACCAGGTCTTCCCCCAAAGCTTCAAGGCTTAGAAATGGGAAATGACTTACCCAAGGTCACCCTGTCAGTGGTAGAGTGCCCCCCAGTCAACCCCAAGAGTAGTCCTTGAGCCCCATGTCCAAGATCTTAACTCCCCATCAGGCTGGACTGATTGCTCTGGAAACACAGGTTTGGGGGTCCGGCCTGTGGATGGGGATTGGGGCTGCCCCTTGAGCTCTTTTGCATTCCTGAACTGGAATTCCTGGACCTGCCCTTGGACCTCCATCCTGGGGGCCCAGGTCAGGCTAACCTGAAACCTTCCTTTGACCTTTCTTTTATTCTTAGCTGTCTTGCAAAGTCACAACCACATTTGTTCTCTTCTCCCCATGTCCCCCTTCGAATTACTCAGCTGCTGCTCTGGCTGCAAGGCCTGAAACAGATTTAGTACAGCCAAAAGGCCGTCACGGGATGTGTATTTCAGATGAACTTCCTGAAGAAAGGATAAACAGCCTGACCTGGGATGGGAAAGAGCGCTGGTTAAGACATCATGTGACAGACAGGCCTCCTGCCAGCACAAGCCCAGTAGCTGGGCTTTACTGAGTGAGACGCTCAGTGCCTCAACTGGAAGCAGGGTGATCTCCGTGCAGGGCTGGTGAGCTGGGAGTGTGCGTGCAGACTCTCGTGTCAGAGATCTGAGACATCAGAGAAGGAAGCCTGTCAGTTCATCTGTGTGTGCTGTGCTCTGTGTCAGCTCTGCCTCTGCCCCGGATTTGCTGTGTGAATGAATTAAATGCACCCAGGACATGTTGGTCAACCTCCATGAGGCTCAGTTTCCTCAAATGCAAAATGGCAATTAGAATAGTAACCCACCCCCCTTTTTACGCTATCTAGGTTTTTCATAGCTTTTCTTCCAAGGAGCAAGCATCTTTTAATTTCATGGATGCAGTCACCATCTAATATGATAGTAGACTTTTTGCTGACAAAGTTCCATAGTCAAAGCTGTGGTTTTTCCAATAGTCATGTATGGATGTGTGAATCGGATCATAAAGAAGGCTGAGCACCAAAGACTTGATGCTTTTGAACTGTAGTGTTGGAGAAGATTCTTGAGAGACTGTTGGACTGCAAGGAGATCAAACCAGTCCATCCTAAATGAAATCAATCCTGAATATTCACTGGAAAGACATATGCTGAAGCTGAAGCTCCAATACTTTGGCCACGTGATGCGAAGAGTCGACTCCTTAGAAAAGACTGTGATGCTGGGAAAGATTGAGGGCAGGAGAAGGAATCGACAGAGGATGAGATGATTGGATGGCATCACCGACTCGATGGACATGAGTTTGAACAAGCTCTGGGAGATGGTGAAGGACAGGGAAGCCTGGCGTGCTGCAGTCCATGGAGTCACAAAGGGTTGGAAATGACTGAGTGACTGAAGAACAACAACCCCACCCCCACAAGGGTTATTGTGGCGTTTACCTGAGGCAGTATTTACGAAGCCTTTCTATTTCTTTCATCAGCCAAACCCTTTGTCCCTGGTCTTGGCACTAGGTTTTCAGTCTGCCTGGAATCGTCTTTCCTCAGCTCTTTGCCTGGCTGGTACCTTCTCATCTTTCAAGCCTAAGTTTCAGTATTAGTTGCTCAGAGCAGCCTTCTTTGACTGCTGTAAATAGCCTATAAATCTTTACCGCATTCTTATTCTGCATCACAGCTTCCTTTTATTTTTTTTCCCAGGCTTTCTCACTCTCTGAAATGATCTAGTTTTGTTTCCTTGTTTAACTCTTTTCTCCACTGGAGGGTAAACTCCGTGAGCTACCAGTCTGTACCACCAGTCTCCAGTCATCGCCAAGCACATAGTAGTATGTATGTGTTAGGAGAAGGAAGAGTGGGGAGGGGAGGGGAGGAACTGCCCCCGCCACAGCCATCGTCATCGCCCTCACCCCCCACCACTGTCATCGTCACCTTCACTGTCACCGTCATGCTTATGGCAGGAGTCATAGTGGCAGTGGTAACAGTGGTGGTGATGGGAGTGGTAGTAAGGAGTGCTTGTTATGTGCCGGGCCCTGTGTTCAAGCATCTTACATATATTTACTTAGTCCTTGACAATAGCCTTATGAAGTAGGTCCTGTTGTTACAGTTGGTAAATGTGAGATCTGGGATCCACCCCAGCTCCAGATCCCAAGCTCCTAGCCACCACACTAACCGCCCTGCCCATCCATGAGTGAATGAGGCTGTGGGCCCTGGGAGCCCACAGGGGCATGGCAGCTGTTGTCCTGTTGCTCTGCTCGTCACTGTCACGGTCGAACCTTGAAGCTTCCAGTCTTTCCACCAGCTGTCTGGGCCCCAGGGTAAGAGAGGCTGACCTGAGGCTGCCAGTGGCATAGACCAGCCTCGGTACTCTGTCCAGGAGTTTGGACACAGGAGGCTGTGGTATGAAGAGATGTCCTTGGAGGAAGGGATGGGTGTCCCCTGATTAGCATGTGACCCTAAGCCAAGGCCCTTCCTGTTACCACCTGCTACCTGCTCGAAAATCTCTGATTCTTAGAGTCCATAGCGCATTTCTTTGGCATCTGCTTTCCTAAGAAACTGGGAAGATCTGAGCAGGTTTGGCGGGAGGATGATGGCGGTGGTGGTGCAGCTGCAGGTACAGAGCAGATTTCTATCCAAAGTCGCTGAGCCCAAGGCATTGGCTAACCGTGTCGCCTCTCTGCCTCTCTGCTCGCTGCAGATAATCGACAGTGAGAATGAGGCCCTCCTGGCAGCGCTCACCAAAACCCTGGATGACATGCCTGAAGATGTTGTGAGTCTGGCTGCCTTGCCAGCCCTGGATGATGGAGACACACCCTCCTGTGCTTCTGCATCACCCATCCCCTCCTCTGCGCCCCCCAGCCCCTCTCTGGAGGGGCCCCCTGCCTCGGCCCCTGAGGTGGATGAGCTCTCGCTGGTGAGAATCTGTTTCCAACTGAAGTGATGGTGGTGGCCTGAGATGTGGTGTGTGGTTGTAGGGGTGGTGGGTGCAGGGAAACCAGCTCTAGGTCCTGCAGGGATCTCTGTGCATCACCGGCAAGGGTTCAGGGCAGACAGCCTGGACTGGTGGTGGGCAGCCTCCCTGGGCTTAACCTGCGACTCTGTAGGCCCTTTGGGATTTCATGGATTTACCCTAAGTGTGCGTTAAACCTTGAAATTAAATGCAAATATTTTCCACAGACCCTTGGTGGTTCAGACGGTAAAGAATCTGCCTGCAATATGGGAGGCCTGGGTTTCATCCCTAGGTTGAGACGATCCCCTGGAGAATGGAAGGGAATGGAAGGGAATGGAAGTATTCTTGCCTGGAGAATCCCCATAGACAGAGGAGCCTGGCGGGCTACAGCCCATGGGGTTGCAAAGAGTTGGACATGATTGAACGGCTGACTTTCACTTTCACTTTTCCACACATATACACACAGTGAAAAATGCAAGCAGGAAGTATGGAGAGTTAAAAGCAAAACCTCCTTACCCATCTCATAATGGCTTTTTCTTTCCCCAGATGTAACCATGGTTACTGATCTGTTGTGTGACTTTCCTCTTCTACTTTTTTTTTTAACGACAAAAAGGAGCCTCCATTACACACAGCCTAAACCTTGCTTTTCTCAGTGAATTGTGTGGCATGGAAACTTTAAGATGAACAGAGGTAGCTCTGTTTTATCCTTTTTGTCAGCTGCATAGTGTTCCCTCATAAGAAGGTACCATAACTTCTTTAACTAATCCTCTGGTTGGAGGATATGTGCATTGTTTCAACTCTTTTATTGTTCCATTACTTTAGACTGTGTCCTTCACCAGGAGGAAGTGGATCCATTCCTAGAAAACAAATTCCTGGGTCTTAATGTATGTGGTTTTTCAGTTTAGACAAGTACTTCTAGCCTGACCTCCAAAGGGGTTGGACCGGTTCATACTCTAACCAGCAAAAGTTAAATGCTACCTGAATCCACGTGGAATGTGGAAATGTACACATGGCATTGCAGGTTTCTGGGGAGAAGGTCTCAGCCTTTTCAGATTCCAAAGGGATTTCAGAGGTTGCCAAAAGCAGTTGCTCTTGTCGCAGGCTAAAGGTGCCAGAACCCCAGATGTACTGGCTTGTGAAGTCCAGCTCATCTGTCTGGGGCTCCTTACCTCATCACTGGCACTCCTAGGGCTGGTGAGACTTAGCTGGAAAGTCAGGGCCTGTTGGAGGTGGCAGGGATCTTCGGTCGTGGAGAGTTAGAGCTGGACAGGCCCTTGGTGATCATAAAGTGCACCTCTGGGGAAACTGAGGCCCAGGGAGGTGAGGGCCTCTCCCAGGATCACACAAGTTGACGTGCCAGCAAGGGCTAGAACCCAGGTCTTCTGATTCCTAGACCAGGACTGCTTTCCCTTTCTCCTGCTGACTTCATGTTCCCCAAAGCAGTGTGGAACATTTAATAAGCACCTGTGCGTGCCAGACTCTAGAGTGTGTTCAGTCCCATGTTATGCTCCTGCTGATGAGGGTCGAGCGTCCTTTCTGATTAGAATCAGACCTCTTGGGTTTGAATCTCAGCCCCACCAGTGAATGCTCTTGTGCCTCTCTCTGACTCAGCTTCCTGGTCTGTAAGGTGGGGTTAATAGTAGTGCTTATCTCAAAGGCGGTTGGGAGGAGTACAGCAGATAATGTAAAGCACTTAGAACAGTGCTTGGTACAAAGAAATGGCTCAATAAATGCTATCTAAGTGATAGTCACAACCGTCAGCCATGGTGTTAGTAGTAGTAGTAGTAGTGGAAAAGTGAAAAGTGAAAGTGAAAGGCACTTGGTCATGCCCGACTCTTTTCTACCCCGTGGGTTATACAGTCCATGGAATTTTCTAGGCCAGAACACTGGAGTGGGTAACTGTTCCCTTCTCCAGGAGATCTTCCGAATCCAGGGATCGAACCCAGGTCTCCTGCACTTAAGGCAGGTTCTTTACCAGCTGAGCCACCAGGGAAGCCCAGTATTAGTAGTAGTAATACTTTGTGTGTGTGAGCACGTGTGTGCTCAGTCACTCAGTCACGTCCGACTCTTTTTGACCCCATGGACTATATAGCCCACCAGGCACCTCTGTCCACGGAATTTTCCAGGCAGGAATACTGGAGTGAGTTGCCATTTCCTTCTCCAGGGGATCATCCCGACCCACGGATCAAACCTACATCTCTTGTGTCTTCTGCATGCCCGGTGGATTCTTTCCTACTGCACCACCTGGGGCGCCCAGTAGTAATGGTTGTGGTAGTAACAAGAGGAATTCTGAATAGGACTCTGCAGAGGAGCCACACCTGAGTAGAGAGGTAGAGAGCGACCCCTGCTGGTCGCCAGTTGGTTGTTCCCTCTCACGCCTTGCTGTACTTCTGTTTCAGGCGCTATGCTAGGCACACAGGACACTTGCCATCTAGACTCCCCACATTCCAACATAGTTCTAGAAAGGCCCTGAGAATTTATACAAATTCTTAACCTGGAGTCATGGGTCCCAGAGAGTCCACATGCAGAACCCATGGACCTCTGCATACGTGTGTGTTTTCTGAGGCTAGCAGCTTCTCTCGTATCCTTACAGGGACCCCTGAATCAAAAAAGACCCAATTATTTAGTCTGCCTGCTCCTGTTTTACACACACACATGCACACGCACATCCATGCACACTCACAACCTTGGAGAAAGCAAGGCCAGGAGGAGAAAAGGACTCACCCAAGGTCTCACAGTGAGTTGGGTTGAACTGGGTTAGAACCAGGTCCCTTGCTCTGGTATGACCATCTTTTCCTGTCCATGTCAGAGAATCACAGACATGCACATGCTGGTTTGGGGTCTCGGTAGGGTCGTGTGGCTCCTCTAGCTCCTAGGGCAGTGGGAGTGGCCTTTTCTGTGGTTCCCGGGCCCTTGGCAATCCCACTGGGGGGTCATGTCTCCTGAGGAAACACTCAGTGCTAAAACAAAAACCTCTCAGCTTCCTGAATTGTTCTCAGCTTTGGCTGTGGTAGGATCACCGGCGAAACCCCCAGGTGCGCTCAGCTCCCTGCTTTGTTGGCTGGAATACACTGAGCACCTTTCCTCTGGGTGTAGAAGTGTGAAAAGCTTATCAACTTTTATAGAAAAATTATAAAAGCCAGACGAGCATCAGCTTAGGATGCTTCCACTCGTGTGAAAACAGCTGGCTTGGTTGGAGGTGATGTGTACATATATGCATTCTTGTGTTGTGTATGTATATATTTCTGAGTCCCACCTCAGGAAAGGGTCACAAGAAGGTGGTTAATAGCAGTTGTCTCTGGGACCTTGGACAGGAGGGAGACTAGCTTCCCGTTGTCTACCCGTCAGTATTTGTGGTATGTGTATTTTTTACCATTTCCAAGTATTACTTGTTAAGGTAAAGAATCGATTTTCTAAACAATATGATTAAACAAAAAGAACAGAGGAAAATCAGCTAAAATCCTACACCAAAGAAACACTGTGGGACCTCACCATCCAGACCGTGTATGTGTGCATGTGTGTACTACAAGTGTGTGTAGAGAGTCCCAATCAAGTGTGTGCATCATATTTCAGTGGTAGCGTGGGTAGACATCACCCGAGATCTGTCTGGGTTTCTGAAGATCATAGATATTTCTCTTGGGTTACTCACTCTGAAAAGGACTTAACATTTTACTGGGATACTTGTGTCTGTTTGGCATTGCTACACAACCTGCTTTCTGTACTTAGTGTATCCTAGGCCATTGAGTGCCCTCCCTGTGGTCTTCCACGCTCCCACGATGATGGGGTCAGAGTGTGGTCATCCTGGGGGTCTGGCTCCAGGCCGAGCTTCTCCCTAAGCTGTGCTTCCCTGTGTCTCTGGCTGTAGCTCAGCCCTGGCTTCTCCCATCTGCTCCTCCTGCAGCTGCAGAAACTCCTTCTTGCCACGTCCTACCCAACCTCGACCTCCGATAGCCAGAAGGAAGGGACCGCATGGCGCCAGGCAGGCCTCAGGTCCAGAAATCAGCGGCCTTGTGTCAAGGTATGTCTACACATGCCCCCAAACCCACCCAGGACTCCTCCAGGAGGGTCTCTGGGCAGGGGGTGCACCCTTCCACTCTTGTTAGAGGCCGTCAAGTTCAATACATTCATAGTTCACTCTTTGCTCCTCACACAACCCTTGTTGCTGATGTGCTGGACACTACTTGAAACCTAGGCTGGTCCGGGGTTCTAGATAGAGCCCTGGACTTTTTCATGTACAGTTGACCTTGAACTACATGGGTCTGAACTGCACAGGGCCACTTCTACGTGGATTTTTGTCAGTAGTAAATATTACAGTACTGCAGGATCTGAGTTCATTGAATCCATAGATGCAGAGGAACCGTGGGTACTGAGGACAGACTATATCAGTCACGTGAATTTTCCACTGTGTGGAACCCCTGTCTGGTTCAAGAGTGAACTGTAGGGGCTTCTCTGGTGGTCCAATGGCTAAGAGTCCACGCTCCCAATGCAGGGGGCCCAGATTCAATCTGGTCAAGGAACTAGATGCCACATGCCTCAACTAAAACCCAGCTCAGCCAAATAAATAAATATTAAAAAAAAAAGCCAACTCAACCTCAGTGTTCCAGGCAGTCTTAGATGTTGAGTTACAGCTGGGACAAGGAGGCTGTGGCCTGCCCTCAGGAAGCTTATTCTAATGAGGTGACAGAACCCAGCATAATATCTTTGTTGGTACCATGGAGACCACAAGGAGGAGTTTGAATTTCTCCTGGGGGTGGGGCGCATCAGAGAGCTGAAAGCACCATCGTGAACACCCAGGAGGGAAGCAAATCCTTTTCCCTCTTTGGGCTCCATCTTCTGAGACCTCCAAGGAGGGGTTTCCAAGGTGACTTCCCAGTGTTCCTGTTACTCAGAGCCTGCACTCAGCCCTTCCTCTTGTTCCTAGACACTGTTGCAGTGTCAGGCAGACTCAGGAGGGCATCTTTCTCAGATCATAGCTCAGTGTAGGAGCCTGTCCCCTCCTGGTCTCCCCGAAGGTGGGGGAGGGGGGGACCCTCTCCCTGTGCTCCCTCCCTACTTGCCCTGGCTGGCCTCCCCAAAGAGACGGCCATCCCTCACATCAAAGAGGCGGCAGCTAAGCCCCTCTGTGAGCCAGCCTGCCCTCTGGGAGGTTCGGAAGCATTGCCGGGGGAGGGGGCATGAGAGACAGCAGGACAGCTGGCCTGGGCTCAGCAGAGAGACGGTTGCTCTGGGGGTGGAACCCCTCTGTAGAAGAGTGAAGGCAGAGAAGTCTGGAGAGGGCAGTTGGCTGGGGCCACGTTGCAGAGCACCCCTGGCCAGGGGCTTCCCCTTTACTACACGGGCACTGGAAAGCTACTGATTTTTTTTTTTTTTCCTTTTAAAGAGGTTTATGAAGGTGCCGTTTACATACCATAAAAGGCACCTGTTTTAAAAGTATGATTCAGTGATTTTTAATAAACTTACAGAGTTGTGCAGCCATGACCATAATCCAGTTTTAGAACATTTCCATCCTCCCAGGAAGATCCCCAGTGTCTCTATTTACAGTCAGTCCCTGTTCCCACGCCCAGCCCCAAGCAGCCACTAATGTACTTCTTGGCGCTCTCACCGAGGGCTCCGCGCAGGGGAGCAGGGTAGTCAGAACAGGGCTTTGGCAGTAAACCTGGAAAGGGCGGGATCCATAGCTGGGGTCCCTGTTAGGAGGCTGGCCGCTCCTTCATCCTCATCCCCTGAGTGCTGTCAAGTGCCGGGTTCTGTGCTGGAAGCCGGGGATGGAGCAATGAAACCCAGCATGATCATCCTGGAGAGACAGGCTGGGCCTGGCCAATGGTGCAGCTGTGGGCAGCGGGGAGAAGCCGTGCGGGTCTCCCTCCTCACTGTGGCCTCTTTCCCTCTCCAGATGGACGGCCCCCAAGACAGGAAGGCCCCCACGCCGCACCCTCAGAGCCGGAGCTGCACGGAGCTACACAAGCACCTCACCTCGGCACCGTCCTGCCCCCGGGCTAAAGCTCTGTCCCCGGATAGAGGCCTGCAGCCACCACCATCCTCGAGTCCCCGGCTCCCCACCAAGGAGGATGAGGAGGCGGGCGAGGACTGCCCAAGCCCCCAGCTGGCTCCAGCCTCCCCCGGGGACTCACCAGCGATGGGCAGGACAGACCCCAGCGCCCAGGTTTCCCAGGAGGACATGCAGGCCATGGTGCAACTCATCCGCTACATGCACACCTACTGCCTCCCACAGAGGAAGCTGCCCACACAGGCGCCAGAGCCAGCTCCCCAGCCCAGCAGCAGCCCCGCCAAGCAGGTCCGACCCCGGCCTCGGTCCCAGCACCCTTCCAAAGCCGCCTGGACCGAGTTCTCCATCCTGAGGGAACTTCTGGCTCAAGATGTCCTCTGCGATGTCAGCAAACCCTACCGCCTGGCCACACCTGTCTACGCCTCCCTCACGCCCCGGCCCCGGCCCAAGGACAGCCAGGCCTCTGCCGGCCACCCGGGCCTCATGGAGGAGGTGAGGGTCTCACCTTCATCCAAGAGTTCAGGGCCCAGACCCAGCCTGCGCCCGCTGAGGCTGAAGGTGAAAGGGCACGTCAGCCGGTCGGCCAGGCTGCAGCCGGAGGAGGAAGAGGAGGAAGAAGAGGAGGAGGAAGAAGAAGAAAAAGAGGAAGAGGACGAGGAGGAATGGGGCCGGAAAAGGCCAGGGACCAAGCTGGGGAGGAAGCCGGAGAGCTCTGTGTGCCCCGTGCGGCGTTCCAGGAGACTGAACCCCGAGCTCGGCCCCTGGCTGACTTTCACCGATGAGCCCATGGTCCCTGCAGAGCCCCAGGGGCCTCTGCCCTCGCGCTTGGCCCCCGAAGCCTATGATGTGGAGGGGGAGCCTGGCAGCCCCACTGATGAGGACAGTGGCCAAGACCAGCCGCTCCTGCGGGGACCCCAGATCCCGGCTCTGGAGAGCCCCTGTGAGAGCGGGTGTGGGGATACAGATGAGGACCCCAGTTGCCCGCGGCTCTCTTCCAGAGGTAGTCGGAGTCGGTGGTCCGAGAGAGGGGGCGGGGCTGAGGTGTGGCAGACCCCACTGCACTGGAGCCAGGAGCTCCAGGTTGGGCGAACCCCTCTCCCTCTCTGGCTCTCAACTTTCCTTCCTGTATAATGGGCTTAGCTGGGCAGACCTTCAGGAGTTACCTGAGCATCTCTGAGTTTCTCATCATGCATGGGCCAGGCTCCTTAATGAACAAGGAGCAAGATGCCGGCGTTCTTGGGGCTTGTGTATCAGTGGGGGAGACAGGCAATCATAAAGTGAGCAAGAAAGGAAAGTATTTACAAATTGTGATAAGTCCTCTAAAGAAGACTTCCTGGGTAACAATGTGATGGACGGTGTGAGTCTCTAAATTCAGCTCCACAATGAGGTTGAATTTTAAATGGTAACAAGAGTGGGGATAATAATACAGCAGTCATCTATTTTATATTTGCTCTGCCAGGCTTGGTCTATGATTTAATACAGATTATCCCCATTGATCCTCATAGGAAACCTATGTGGTGGGTGCTGTTGTAATTCCTGTTTTAAGACATGGAATAAAGGCACAGAGGTGTCTAATGGTTAGTTAGCTAGTTAGTCCTGCATCTCTTGGGGCTGAGGCCACAGATGCTGGCCTTGGAAGCTGGAATGCTTCACCATACGTGGTATACTGATTGGCCATAAGGGGTCGCCCTAGTACCCATCAACGCTGCCAAAGCAGTAGCCCTGCCAGCTGTAAATGTCTGCTGAGTCTGGGGGAATGAAGGTTTTGAGCTGTTCCTGCTTGTCCCTAAAAATGGCAGAGGCTTTTGGGTCACATGCCTGCTGTGCTTGGTACCAATGCAGTTCAGAGGGAAACATCCTCTCTAGCAATGCCGTGTTGAAGAATCTTATTTTTCTCTTTTGTCTTCTTTTCAGACTCTCCCAGGTGCCTCATGCTGGCCTTGTCGCAAAGGTAGATTTCTGGGAATTGTTGACTTATTATTCCGTGAGACCTTATCTGGTTGGGTGTAGGGTGGCTCATTGGCCCCTGAGCCTGATCCTGTCCCCACACACCCCTGCCCTCATTACCATGTGGGGTTCTCAGGAGCTGGGTTTCCTTGGTAGGCAGTTTGGTTTTAGAAGCTGATCTCTGCAGGCCTAGGAGATGGAGAATTTCATGGGGAAAAGCTGACAGTGCTGTGGCTTTGGGCAAGTGTCTGCTCTCTGGGCCTCAGCTGTTCCGTGGTAAATAAGGAGGTTGACAATGATTATCCTGTCTCCACTGCCCTCAGATTTCTCTTGTGTCTCCTAAAAGCTGTATAGCTTTGAATTCCTCTAACAGCCAGGATGGGGATTCTCCTGCAAATTCTCCCCAGGCCTCACTTTTGTGGGCTGCAATAGCAGGATCTGTCACGCTGTGCCCTTGCCCTCCTGGCGTGCTCGGGGAGGTGGAACCTGCTGCTGACTGGCGTCTTTCCATCCCGTCCTCCAGCCCCACCGGTGACCCTCCTTTTGGCAAGAAGAGCTTCGAGCAGACCTTGGCGGTAGAGCTCTGTGGCACGGCAGGTAAGCTAGGGGCTCAATGGGGAGGTGCCCTTGGGGAGGAAACACCTCAGGGAGTAAGGGGGTACCCCAACAAGCCCTCCTTGCCACCACTGCACAGGCTACGCTGGATCTTGAGATTCCCATTGAGAGAGTTATAAGGAGAGTCAGGACCCAGGTTCAGCTGTTTGGCTACCAACAGTTGGCACATGACCTGATGTTAAAAAAAAAAAGAGAGAGACGTATGAGACACGTATCTTCCCCTGAAGCAGCCCGCAGTCCTATGTGGGAACCAGATTCACACCATGACAAGTATTGTTTGATACGGGCTTGTTCCAAAGACCTTGCAAGAGCTCTGGGAACATAGAGGAAGGGACAGTATGGGGAGGGGCAGGATGAGGCCTGAGAAGATGCAAGGGTACCCAGAGCAGCAGGCATTTTAGCTGCGTTTGCAGGGTGATAGAAGTGGAGGAGACAAAAACAAGACAGAAGGGTATTCTTGGGAGCAGAATTGGCATGAGCACAAAGGCACAGAAAAGCGGAGGTACAGGTGCATTGGAGGAGACCGGCCACATGGTGGTGCTGTGGGGCAGAACTGGGGGCCAGGCAAGAGCAAACATCAAAGGCTAAGAGGAATGTCGGGCTGAAGGGGTTCATGCAGTTCCTCAAGGCTCCAGGAGCCCCAGAAAGGAAGAGATCGCTGGCATTTTGGCAAGTTCCCTCTGGTACCCGGGTGAGGGTGAAGGCTAAGGTCAGTTGCAGGACCCCCTAAGGTCACTGTGGTGGTCAAATCCAGATGGGAGGTTTTGGCCTGTGGTACCTGCCACCTCTGTACCCTGGGAGACTTCAGAGGTATTTGGGATGACCATTTGGGAGGGCTTGTGGAATGATGGAATGTGGAGCAGGAAGCAGGAAGAGAGATCTCAGATAACCTGGAGGCTTCTGCGAGGCTACAGAAGGGATGGCAAATGGATTTCATCACATGCCAGCTCCGAAAAACTGTTGACCGACTGTATGAGATGGAGCCCCAGGCTCCGTCCAGGCTCAGTCAGCAGCGCAGTGATCGATTAGCGATGCCTGCCTTCCACTGGGTCTGGGGAGTGGTGACACGCATGCTGTTTCTCTGCCCTCCCAAAGGAGGGTTTCAATGCTCCTTGGAGAAATGATCTGTCTCACATTTTTCCTCTTGCTTGGGTAGGACTCACTCCGCCCACCACGCCTCCGTACAAGCCTACAGAGGAAGACCCCTTCAAGCCAGACATCAAGCACAGCCCAGGCAAAGATAGAGCTCCCACCCCAGAGGGTCCCCAGCTCGGGGCCACCGCCGAGGCTGCCCACAAGCTGCCAAAGAAGCACCCAGAGCGGAGCGAGCTCCTGTCCCACCTGCGGCATACCCCAGCCCAGCCAGCCTCCCAGGCTGGTCAGAAGCGCCCCTTCTCCTGTTCCTTCGGTGACCATGACTACTGCCAGGTGCTGAAGCCAGACGGCGCCCTGCAGAGGAAGGTGCTGAGGTCCTGGGAGCCGTCTGGGGCCCACCTGAAGGACTGGCCCCAGCCAGGGGCCCCACGGGCTGAGGCTCAGGCCGCTGGCAGGGAAGAAGACGGAAGCTGTGATGTTGGTGCCCCCACCAAAGACAGCACGCTGCTGAGAGACCACGAGATCCGTGCCAGCCTCACTAAGCACTTTGGGCTTCTAGAGACAGCCTTGGAGGATGAAGACCTGGCCTCCTGCAAGAGCCCTGAGTATGACACTGTCTTTGAAGACAGCAGCAGCAGCAGTGGCGAGAGCACCTTCCTCCTGGAGGAGGAGGAGGAGGACGACGATGAAGAAGAGGACTCGGGGGTCAGCCCCCCTCGCTCTGACCACTGCCCCTACCAGAGCCCACCCAGCAAGGCCAGTCGGCGGCTCTGTCCCCGCAGCCGCTCCAGCTCTGGCTCCTCATCCTGCCGCTCCCGGTCACCAGCCACACGGAGGACCTTCAGGTATGGATGGGTGGGTGGCCTTAGGATGGAAGGTGGGCAGCTGAGCACCTCCAGTTCTGAGGTGTCAAGGGAGAGAGGAGCCCTGAGACCAGGGCCACAGCTTCCTGTGTGGCCTGTGTCCTGGTCAGAGGCCCTGGAGGTGGACTCCTTGGGGAGTTATGGGCAAGTCCTGAAGCCAAGCGAAGCCTGCCGTGTGGTCCAGTGAGGAGTGGTCCAGATCGCCTGGCCTCAGGGGAGGAAGAAAACGCACTTGCTGGCCTTTTGTGACCTTATTCATCTGTTTCTGCTTTTATATTTGTAAAATGGGTAGGTTTTTGTGTAAACATATACAGTTGACCTTTGAATAAGGTGAGTGTTAGGGACACCAATCCTCCACACAGTCAAAAATTGTGTATAACTTATAGTCGGCTCTCCTCATCCAAGGTAACTCTGTCTGCAGATTCAGCAACTTCTGACAGTGTGGTATTTACTACTGAAAAAAACCCCAGTGTTGGTGGACCCTCAGAGTTCAAACCTGTGTTGTTCAAGGGTCAACACATCCATACAGTGTAATACCTATGTGACATTTACTTGTAAAACAAAGATTAGCATAATTCTAACTTGTGTTCTAAAAAAACACCAAAAACCCGGCTTTAAAACAGTGATAAGGTTTATTCCCATTTCTCGGTGCTGCAGAGTTGTGCAATCTTCCGGCAGTCAGCCACCGGGTGGGAGAGCTCTTTTCCTTCGCACTGAGATGACGTGTCATGAGCGTTTGCTTATACCGTCTTTGCTCACTGAACCGGACGGTAGAAGGAGCTGTTCCAGAATTCTGTGGACCGCAGGGCAGAAAGAATGGAAGTCTGGCATCTTTTGGTGGAGACAGGTTTCTTCTCTTCCCTAATGACAGCAGGATCTGGTTCTTTGGAGGGTAGGCCTTAGGAGCGTGGGTGCAGGTCCCAAACTCTCTGCTCGAGATGCACCTGAGTGACCACCAGATGGCGCTCCTGGGTTCAGAGCAGTGCAGCAAGCCTGATCCTGGGGAGGCTTCCTTACCAAGCTGGTGGCTGGGCCCCGCCTCCTGAGCCTCAGGTTTTGTAGGTCGCGGGTGGGGGTGGAGAATTTCATTTCTAATAAGTTCCGGCGTAATGATGACATTGCTAGAGCGCTATACTCTGAGAAACAGAATTCAGGTAGTAGAAAGATAACTTTAGAAAAATTCCTCTTTATATTTTCTTATCTCTACTGGTGGCTCTTAATTGAAAATCTGATGAAAACAAAGCTTCCTTTCCCCATTAAAATGTATGCAGACAACTAATTGGGCATTGGATTTTAGGGGACTTCTGGACCACCCCCCCACCCCGGCCCAGACACTAATGTGCTGAAGCCCTGGACTATCTGAAATAAACTATTTAAAATAAACTCATTTTGAGCAATTTCTCTAAAAGCCTGTCTATGTAATAAGCCAGAACAGTTAGTCAGAGCCATCTTCTGTCAGACCTCTCTGAGCCCCCCTTTCAGCTCTGTTCTCCTTTCCCCAGCGGGTCACTTTGAGCTAGTCTGCCTGTGTTCATGTTAGCTGGTTTCTTCTGCAGTGTCTGTTCAGAAGCTACTAAGGTTCTTCTGTTGAAGCACATCCCCCAAGGCCAGAGCTGGAGCTTCTTGGCTTCCTTCCCTTCCTGGCCTGTTCAGGCCCTTTACCCATGGGCTTGGCACAAGAGTCAGGGACCTCTCTCAATCACCACAGTTTCTCCTTTTCCTCTTTCTCACTTTTGGGCTAAGTTCAGGCTGGCTTTCACTGGAGAAAGTTAATTGGTTAACTTGGTTCCTACTCAGCTGCCTGGCAGAGCTTGATGGCTGGTCAGTTGGATAAACTAGTCATCAGCCTTCTCCAGACCAGCATTTCTCTACTTTTGCTTCTGCTACCAAACATCAATCAACAGGAAGGCTTTGAGCTGGTTTAACAAGCCCTATAGCACCTTCAAGTCACTCTCAGCTCTTCATGGGGGAAGACTTCCAATGCTGCTGCAAGTGGATAATGATACTCTTATTATATAGCACTTTAAAGTTTGAAAGTCACATCCCTTTCTATTACCCTCTTTGAGCTTCACAGAGGCACTTGAGGGAATCTCAAGTGCTTTTCAACCCCATTTTATAGATGAGGAAACTGAGGCTCAAAGAGGTTCAATAGAAAAATATAGCCAGCAAGTACCAAGCCATTCCAGGGCTAAGCATGTACAGGTATGTTCTGATTTGATCCTCCCAAATGGCTGAGGAGGCAAATACAATTGATTCTCCTTAGTTTACAGATGAAGAACTGGCTTAAGTAGCCGGTCCCGGGTCACCAGCAGAGAGGTAGTAGAATCAGCATTGGAATACTAGCTGACTCTGGAGCCCCTGCTCTCATTGTCTGCTGTGTTCCCAAGGATGCACACGGTGTGTGGCAGAGTCGGCACTCAACCCCCTCTTACATGCTGAGCTCCTTCCCCTCCATCAGCCTGGCCACTGGGAAGAGAGGGCATTGTACAGACAGGTGCCTGGGAGGACGCAGGCATGCGGCATCCAGGGGTTTCTCCAGCTGAGTAGCCCACTGGCTGCCTGGGGTGTGGGGGCTGTGATGGCCAAGGTTGCTGCCTGGCCAGACAGCAAAAGTGGAGGGGGAGCCATGGGTCTAGAATCAGCAGACCTCCCCCTGGCTCTGGCTTCCCCACTTCTTAGCTTTGGGGAAAATTTCATCTTGAACCTGAGCCTTAAGATTTTCATCTGAAAAATGGGGAAGCATGAGACCTCAGAGGATATTTTTTTATCAGGTCAAATACCATAATGAAGCGAAAGGGTCTTTCCACCCCCAGCAGCATAGAAAGGTTCACAGGGATTATGGTTAGCGGTGTGGAAGGCGCGTGTCAATCACATGTTCAGACCCACATGTGGCCCTGGGCGCTTACCGCTGAGACAGAGAGCTGGGCTCCCTCTCCCAGTCCTACCTTCACTGATGAACGAGTCCTAACAAAGCTGAAGAAACATCTCTCGCCTCCTGGAGCAAGTCCTCCTCCCGCCCCACTGTGGTCCCTGCTAAGAGTGAGTGAGTCTGCTTTGCTTGTTCACTGACAGATGTGAGAGCAGAGGGTCGTGTTCAGACGGAACGCCAAGCGTCCGGCATGCCAGGAAGCGGCGGGAAAAGGCCATTGTAAGTGACTTGGGGCCCCAGAGCCCGGAGTGAACGGGGACAAGCAGGGGCGTCAGGAAGTGTGGGGGCTTCAGAGACCCGAAGTGCTTTGAAGTCATCTGGCCTACAGGAGATAGTTGTATTTCTCTCATTTACTAAAGCATAAGGGTCATCAAAAGGCATCAAAGGTGGCACGTGCAAAATGCAGCCAAGGGACTGGTCTGGGAGTGGGGTGGGGTGGTGTGCCATTGGTGAGGATTTAGGGCTCAGTATCAGAGGCTCGACAGGGCCCAGGGGGTGAGCACTGATGAGGGAGCAGAGCCAGCCCTGCTTCCACTTCTGTGTGACCTTGAGCAACTTCCTTGAGCCTCAGTTTACTCATCTGTATATAGGGTCCCCTGGTGTGATCTGGGCTACAGGACCAAGAGAGCCTGTCTCTTCCTCCCTGCCCGACTCTCTAGTCCTCTCCCAGAGTTAGTCCAGAGGCCCAGGCTGTGCCTGGTGGACCTGTTGCAGAGCACCATGTGGGGAAAAGTCATTAGGAAGCTGGAGTCACTGCCCTTATATCATTAGAAAGGAGGGAAGGGAAAGTAAGACAGAAGCACAGACAGACTCTCACTGGATTTCCATACACCCACACCCCGCCCCCACGCACCCCCCCTACCCCCAACACCCGACAACGTGGTACTTCAGGGCAGGGCACGCTTGAGGTGTGCATACCCCGGAGGTGTGCTCACAGCTATCTGCAAGCAGGTACTTAAAACCACATGGAGCAACTTCCTGGGATCCTTGTGTGAGTGCTCAGTAGTTGTGGCATGCCTGGCCCTGTTCTAGGTGCTGGATGGCAGCAGTGAATGAGACAAACAAGGTCTCCACTCCTATGGTTGGGCCAGAAGGGAGAGAGAGACGACAGACTCATAAGCAAAGCAATAAACACTGTAATTACAGATTGGGAGGTGCACTGTGAAATTAATCATGCCACGACTAAGATGTCTGAAACAAATCATGTTTTGACTTGTGGGGAGGGTTTATTTACATGGTCGTCTGGGAGGGGCATCTTCAGAGAGCTAGGCCCCAAGGGATGGAAGAAGCCATCCAAGCAAAGGTTCAGGAGGACGGGGGGCAGAGGCTGGAAAGAGCCTTGTGAGTTCAAGGTCCTGGAGGAGGCGGGTGGTGGGAGGAGAGAGGGGGTGGGCAGGGGGTGGTTGCATTCTTACACGGAGCTGAACTGGGCCACCTTGGGGGACAAATCTAATGCCTGTGACTACAGCAGTGCTCTCTGTGGACCGCCGCCCTCTGAGGTGCATGGCTGGAGAATCGCTGGCCTTACCCTGTTCCGGAGAAACCCTGTCTAGACCAGACCCTGGTGGTCTTGCCCACCAGGAGCACAGCTGGAGTTTCTCCAGCAAATCAAAGGCACTCTTCCGATGGTCATGCCTTTAACTGGATCCAGTCACTAGATGATGGTGGGGGGTTGGGGGAGGTCCCAACCAGGCTTCCATGATGCACCCCCTCTGCTGGGCAGGTCTAGGGGCCTGGCTCCTAAAGGTGACCGGTGTCTACATCAGTTCAGTTCAGTTCAGGTCAGCCGCTCAGTTGTGTCCGACTCTTTGCAACCCCATGAATCGCAGCACGCCAGGCCTCCCTGTCCATCACCAACTCCCAGAGTTCACCCAGACCCACGTCCATCGAGTCAGTGATGCCATCCAGCCATCTCATCCTCTGTCGTCCCCTTCTCCTCCTGCCCCCAATCCCTCCCAGCATCAGAGTCTTTTCCAATGAGTCAACTCTTCGCATGAGGTGGCCAAAGTACTGGAGTTTCAGCTTTAGCATCATTCCTTCCAAAGAAATCCCAGGGCTGATCTCCTTCAGAATGGACCGGTTGGATCTCCTTGCAGTCCAAGGGACTCTCAAGAGTCTTCTCCAACACCACAGTTCAAAAGCATCAATTCTTCGGCGCTTACCCTGGCAAAACCAAAGCTAACGGTGGCTCCACATCCTTATGCCCCGGTCCCACTGTTGTCTTCCCCACCACTCTGACCTGTAGCGACCTGGCCGCCAGTGCTCGCCCTCTAGCATCCTCAGCACCTCCCCCAGTGCCAGAAGAAGTCAGGCTCCAAACAAATACAGAAGCTACCCAGTGTGCAGGTACATTAGTAGCAGTGACTCCCTCTCCTGTCTCCGCCCAGTCTCTGTTCATTCCCTTCAAGTACGCAGTCGCTTCCTTTCGGGCCACCTCCCATCCGATGCTTAACAGCCCCCTCCTCCCATAAGGCAGGTCCTCTGGGATAGCGACTGTCACTGTCCTGTCTCTGACTCCAGTCCCAGCTGGTGTCGCTTGCTCAGCCGGGTAACATGGACTGGGGATGAGGACTCTGTGGGAGCCCGCCATCTGGGGGGCTCTAGGAAACCACCCGAATGACAGGTCCCTCTGTGTCCCCCTCGGGCAGGGCGAAGGCCGCGTGGTGTACGTTCGAAACCTGTCCAGTGACATGAGCTCGCGAGAGCTGAAGAGGCGCTTCGAAGTGTTTGGCGAGATTGTGGAGTGCCAGGTGCTCACGAGAAGCAAGAGGTGAGTCAGGCTCTCACAGAGGAGGGGAGTTAGGGGTGTGCAGAGGTCCCCATTCAGGGCTCACCACATGAAGGTGCCCAAGAAGACTTCCAGGACAAACCTACCCTTAGGTACAGGAGAAGGGGGGACCAGTAACAATTGTGCAGCCCAGGAATCACCGCAAACATGTACTGATATTCTGCTAAAGTGCGAGGCAACTTTCATGCATTGTCTCACGTCGGTTTTCCAACTTGCGTATGACACATGCAGCCTTACTGTTTCTATTGCTTTCCTTTCTGGATGGCGCAGAGAAGTCAACTGAGCAGCTAGTTAGTGGTAGAGCCAGATCTGCAGCCCATGTGTCAGCTTCTGGTTTTCCATCCTAGAGCTGGTATGGGGCTGGCAAAAGCCCATGGTGGCTGAAGGCACACTTGTATTGCACTCTTGGCTGCCAACCCCATGTTATTCCATCCCTCCGTTCCTCTGCAGCTGCAGCTCTGTGTCCCACTCACCCAGGGAAGCAGTGCTTCATCTCTCGGGAGATCTGTAAGAATAGGTTGCATATAAACGCACAACTTAGGTGTCAAAACTTCGTCAGATTTGAAATAATTCTGAAGTGTCTCCTGTTATTACTTGCAAACTGAGTTATTAAGGTTTTAAAATTCTAATTTAATAATGACTTTTAAAAACTTCAGTGAGAAAATAGTTTCTACATAAGAATCATTACACATCTCACATCCCTTATGGTGGCTATGGAAAAGTAACAAATGAGGATGTGGAGAGACTGGAATCCTTGTGCACTATGGGTTGGAATGTAGTGGGTTGGCCAAAAAGTTCATTTGGGTTTTTCCAACCGATGTTATGGAAACCCAAACGAGCCAATAAAAGGTGCAACCACTATGGAAAATAGTATGGGGGTTCCTCATAAAATGAACCATAAAATTACCATTTGACCCAGCCATTCCTCTTCTGGGTATATAATCAGAAGAATTGAAAGCAGGATCTTGAAGAGGTATTTGCACATACATGTTCATAGCACTGGTATTCACAATATCCAAGAGCTGACAACAACTGAAGAAGAATGGATCAGCAAGAAGTGTATGCGTGCCGTGGGATATTAGTCTTGAAAGGACGGGAATCAGTCCTGTCACATGCTACAGCATACATGGGCCTTGAGGACATTATGCTGGGTGAAACCAGCCAGTCACCAAAGGACGCATACTGTGTGATTCCACTCACATGAGGATCTAAAGGAGTTAAACTCATAGACAGGGAAAGCAGAATGGTGGTGGCCAGGGGCTGGGAGAAGAGGATATAAGGCATTGTTGTTTAATGGGTTCAAAGTTTCAGTTTTGCGAGATGAAAAATTTCTAGAGATCCATCTTACAACAGTGTAAGTTAACACAGTGTGGCCCTAGTGGTAAAGAATCCACCTGCCAGTGCAGGAGACGTAAGGGACATGGGTTCAAACCCTGGGTTGGGAAGATCTGCTGGAGTAGGGAATGACAGCCCAGTCCAGTGTTCTTGCCTGGAAAATCCCATGAGCAGAGGAGCCTGGTGGGCTACAGTCCATAGCATCAACACGACTGAAGCAACTTAGCATGCACGTATATACTTAACACAACTGAACCCCCCATACACTGAAAAATAATAAAGGTAGTAAATTTTATGATATGTATTTTTGTCATAATTTGTTGTAAAAAGTCATGACACAAATTAAACTGTTTACGTTCTGTGCAGTCTTCAGGATATCCCATGAAGGTAGCATGTAAAAACAAAGCAAGCAAATTAATCTCTAAGTAGACAGTGCAATTTGTTAAGATTTAAAAAGTACTCAGGAGTCTCTGGAGAAGGCGATGGCACCCCACTCCAGTACTCTTGCCTGGAAAATCCCATGGACGGAGGAGCCTGGTGGGCTGCAGTCCCTGGGGTCGCTAAGAGTCGGACACGACTGAGCGACTTCACTTTCACTTTTCACTTTCATGCATTGGAGAACGAAATGGCAACCCACTCCAGCGTTCTTGCCTGGAGAATCCCAGGGACGGGGGAGCCTGGTGGGCTGCCGTCTATGGGGTCACACAGAGTCGGACATGACTGATGCGACTTAGCAGCAGCTGCAGGAGTCTCAGATATTTAAAGTCAGAGGGTTCCAGGCTTGGCCTTGTTCAGAGAGGTGTCAGGAAACGAAATTCAGTCAAGTGTTTGTGAGGCACTCTACCTGTGCTGAGTGGTAGGATGGTGCTGTCCTTGAGGAGTCTGAGTAGCAGACCGATAGATCAGGATTCATTTGATTGTGGAACTGATGAGTGTAGATCTGACTTTAGGTCCCCCTCACGCTGGCATTCTTCTCAGGCAGGCTTCCCTCATGCTAGCAAAGTGGTTACCTCCAGCCGTAAGCATATCTCCTACCCAGGGAAGCAGGAGTTCCAGCAAAGATATGGCATGGAATCTTTGGGGTTCTGTTTTGGGTGACAGGTTCATGCTTGAACAATCACTACGGCCAAGGAAGGTCACTGTCTTGTGTCTTACCCTGGTGCCCTGAGCCCAGCTGAGCACCGGGTGGTATTGTCAGAGGGCAGGGAGAGAATGCTGAATAGGCAGGCGTGAAGGAGGAGGTGTATATGCAATATCAGCGATGTTAGGGAAGGTGAAGGACAGGTTAACAGCCAAAGAAGTGGCGGCTGAGGGGCTTCCCTGGTGGTCCACGGGTTAAGAATCCACCTTTCAATGCAGAGGACATGCATTCAGTCCCTGGTTGGGGAACTAAGATCCCATAGACCATGGGGCAACTAAGCCTGTGTGCCACGACTAGAGACCCTATGTGCAGCTAGAGAAGCCGCATGCCATGACTACTGAGCCCGTGTGCTCTAGAGCCCACGTGCTGCAAGAAGAGAAGCCCGAGTGCCACAACTAGAGAAAGCCCACGCACTGCAACGAAGATTCAGCACAGCCTAAATAAATACATGAATATTTAATTTAAAAAAAGAAGAAGAAGAAGAAGTGACAGCTGAGGCTGACTTTGAAGGGTGTGGAGTGGTAGGATGGAGCGTAGGTGTGGCTGATCCTGAAAAATGGGGATCGTGAAGGAAATAGAGAGGACCATGAAGAGCCTCAGATTTCACGGCAGGGAGCCTGGGTTTGAGTCCCTGCTCTGCTCCCTGTCTTTGGGCAAATCCTGAACTCAGAGCCTGTTCCTCGTCCCAGAGGGAGAGATGACAGCAGTTCCTGGTCACAGGGGGTCTGAGAGCACGTGAGGCGATGGGTGGTGGCCAGCACTTATTAGTGCTTTATTGCCAACCCAGTGACCGTCATCATGTCTATCGGGGAGCCGTGCGACACAGTCATGAGCCATTGACTCATGACTCATGGTTTCCCGCCCCTCACTGGGTAGCAGGTGGTCTGACAGTGTCCACCAGGCTGGCCCAGTGACACGCTCCCCCTTTCCTCTCCTTCCAGAGGCGAGAAGTATGGCTTCATCACCTACCGGAGTTCTGAGCACGCTGCCCTGTCCCTGAGGAATGGCACCGCCCTGAGGAAGCGCAGCGAGCCCTCCTTCCAGCTGAGCTACGGGGGGCTCCGGCACTTCTGCTGGCCCCGCTATACTGACTATGGTGAGTATGCAGGCCCTGTGCATCCCGCTCATACCCAAAGCTCTGGGCCAGTGACCTCCTTTATTGAAACCTAAAGCCCCCTCTGGACACGGCTCCCATGCCCAGGCTGCCCTGTCATCGTTGCTTAGTCGTTGAGTCGTGTCCAACTCTTTGTGACCCCATGGAGTATAGCCCACCAGGCTCTCTGTCCATGAGGCTTCCCAGGCAGGGATACTGGAGTGAGTTGCCATTTCCTTCTCTGGGGGATTGTCCTGACCCAGGGATTGAACTGGTGTCTCCTGCATTGGCAGGCAGATTCTTTACCCCTGAGCCATGGGGGAAGACCAGGCTCCCCCATGCTGGTGGGAATAACTGGGCAGCCACTTGGCCTGGAGGCTGTCCTCTTGTTTTCCTTCTGGCCTCTGGTCCATCTTGCCCTATGCCAGGACTGGTACCAAAGAGATGAAGCCTCTCGTGGTCTCTTGGAAGGTCCAGTCTCGTGCTCGCAGCCAGGTGGCAGAACCACGGCTGCCGTCTCTTTGACCTCACAGGGTCGGCAGCCGCCCTGCCATCCATGGTGGCCCTGACAGGCAGCAGCCTTGTCCATTAACTGGGTCACAGTGAAACAATATTGTCACCATGCCCTCACCATCTGGGGCCAAGTTGGTGAAGAAGGACAAGAGTTTGTGGTAGGCCAGAGTCTGCTGCAGCCTCCATAGTGCAGATCTGAGTGTCAGGAGACCCCGGAGGCACCCCACCAGGCAGTGCTCCCGACTTTGTGTCCCCCATGGGGACCCAGTTCCCCAGCCACGCAGTGAGGACATCGTAGTTGTCTGCCTTATGTGACTTCCGCACTGGTTTCCTAAAGGGCAAGAAACCATTAGGGGAAGTAAAATTAGAGGCTGTTGGAGCGGGAAAGGAGCCCTGGGGGGAGGGCTCTGGTTCAGGCATCCCCAGCCTGCAACCAGGGCAGCCGAGCCCCCAGGACACCACCCACATGGCAGAGGTGGCCCGGAGGAGCGCAGAGCCACTGCCCACTGCTCTCTGGAACCTCAGGCTACCTCCGCTCCGTGGGGCTGACCCTGGTGGCAGATGTTCTGATTGGCAGGCTTTCTGAATCGCTCACTGCCTTCCCCTCTCACTGACTCCTCCACCCTCGCCCAGATTCTAATTCAGAAGAGGCCCTGCCTGCGTCAGTGAAAACCAAGTACGAAGCCATGGATTTTGACAGCTTACTGAAGGAGGCCCAGCAGAGCCTGCACTGATAACAGCCTTAACCTTCGAGGAATACCTCAATACCTCAGACAAGGCCCTTCCAAAATGTTTACGTTTTCAAAGAAATTAAGTATATGAGAAGGAGAGAGAGTGAGCGCGTGAGAGAGAGAGAGAGACTCGGAACTGCTGTCCTTTTAAAAAAAAAATCAATGTTTACATTGAACAAAGCTGCTTCTGTCTGTGAGTTTCCATGGTGTTGATGTTCCATTGCCACATTAGTGTCCTCGCTTCCGACGGTTGTCCTGGGTGTGCGCCAGATGCTTGGTCTGGCACCCACCTCCCCTTCCTCCCCGACCGACGTCCCCTCGTAGACGTGCAGCTGTGTTCACCATACCATTTCTCGTCTGTAGTGTGTGATGATGAAATTGTTACTCGTGAATAGAATCAGGATTATAAACTCACTTCTAATTGAAGAAAAAAAGTATATCCTTAAAATAATGTATTTATGGCTCAGATGTCCTGTGCCTGGGATTATTGTATTGCTTCCTTGATTTTGTTAACTATGCACTGTCATGAGGTGTTTGCCACTGACCTGCACTGCTCCCTTTACCAGAATGCCCCAGAAGTGCTGGCGGCTGGAAGCCTGGTTACCAGGGAGGAGTGGCATGCAGCCACCATCAGGAGCGATGGAGAGAGGGCCTGTTTCTGGGCCTGTTCTGCCAAGCGCTGCCTTGTCTCTCATTGAGCAAGCTGGGGTTTGTTTACAGTCGGTGCCCAGCTCACACTTAGAGTTTGTGCCTGGATATGAGTGCGCAGATCCCCTCAGACCTTGGAAAGAAGGTGGGGTGAGCTGCATTATTCCTGTTTTCCAGGTGAGGCCAGCAGTGCCCTAGGAGGCAAAATGACTTGCCCAGGATTTCACGACCTGTGAGACTATAGTGGCCCAACCCAGGCCCCTCCTCCTGCCTTAGCTAGGGTAAAGAGGCAAAGTTGCAAGGACTGGTAGAAGTGGGTTCAACTGAAAAGTACAACAGTCTAGGCGCCTCCGGGCTCATTTTGGGGGGCAAGTTGGCAGCTCCCTCGTCAATATCGGGCAAGTTCAGGCTTTGGCACCAGTCTTGATCCAAGGGGTCCTGAGGTGTGCTTACACCTGTGGACACGCCATCAGAGCTTCAGGGACACACCTGGAGTGATACAGAGAGGTGATCTGGGAGCAGTCACCCTTTTGGGGCCAGCTACCACCTCATCCTCCTTCAGCTTGACTTCCCTTTTCTTCACCTGTGAAGTTGTTTGGGCAGCAGGGGTAATAGGGAGCAGGAGGGGATGTGAGGCATGGGGATAGAGAAGACAATCTCCAATCTCCTTTCCAACTTAGAAAACATTCTCATTGGGTTTTATTTTAAACTTTGTGTTCTTGAGCGGTATCAAAGCCATGTCCACCTTGGATGTTCAGGAGGTTCCTTGGGGGCCATTTGTGAGGGGGAGCGTGGCTAGGCAGGGTAAGAGTGCACTGCTTCAGCTTCAGACAGAGTGGCTCCAACTTGGTCTTTTTCACACATCAGAGTTCCTTGGGGAGTTTTTGTATTTGAAAGAAAAAAGATCCTGCTGCTTAAAAAAGTTTGACTTGGCTCATTTAACTAAACAAAGTGATATAATCTATTACTAATGCCAAGCCTTGTTCTTTGGCAATTGGTAGTTATGGGGTTTGGGTTTTCTATTTATGTTCTTAAGATTATAAAATACCTCAGTAGTTTAACTGGGCCAATAAACCTCTCCTGAGAGGTGAGCATACTTCAAGCCCACAGAGAAGGTTGGAGGAGACTGGCACTGGAAGAAGCAGGGAATCTGAGTTCCTGTGTATCAGGTCACTTCACCTCTCTGGACCCCAGTTTTCTTTTATGTGAAATGGACCAAGGAGGAGAATTAGGCAGGCTGATCTCTAAGGTCCCTGCCAGCTCTGACAGCTGTGGCTTCTAAGGTGGTATCTAGCAAGTACATGGCACATGGGCCACTATTCCCACATCCTTGGCCAGTTGCAAACATAACTAGTTGAGCACTGCACTCATGTTCTTTGAACTTGGTCACGCTCAACAATCCTCATCACAGTGCTCTGAGCAGTCATGACTAGTTGATCAGAGTTTAACCTATCTGACATCCTGGTGTAATCTTTGAAAGTTTTCTGTCATACAGAACCCCGTGGTGGCCCGGTTTCATGCTGGCCCATCCCTCTCTGTCGTGTCCTGATCTATGAGAGAAAATTGCCCTTAAGCCATTCCTTGGCACAGGACTCCCAGTACTACTCTGACACAATCCCGCTTGGAGGTGGGGGCCAAGGGGAATAGTGGACAGGAATATGTTTGGAGAAGGCAGGGTTTATAAGGATAGACCAGAAAGGAGACTTTCCATGGCACGAGTCTGAACATTATAAATTCCCTTTATAGCTGTTCACTGCCTAGCACACAGTAGGCACACAGTAAATTGTTATGGGATGGGATGGAATGGAATGGAATAGAATTTAAATCCACCTGATGCCTCCCCTAACTCCTGATTTGCACTAACAAGTAAACTGAAATTTCATCCTGTGGAAAAAATAGAAAGGAACTATACATTCAGAGTGGAGAGAGCTGCGTTGAGTACTGGCTTTGCCAAGAATTAACTCTGTGACTTAAATAAGTCAGAGTCCCTTCCTCTCCCTAAGTCTCTGTGCTAGGAGGGGTTGGACTAGAAGATCTCTAAGCCTCTCCTGTTTGCTTCTTCCCTGATTGCACTAGACCAGGGGTTCTGCCATGGGCAGGTGGTACCTTAGGGTGAAAAAATGCAGATTTTTAGTGAAAGACAAGTGTCTTCCCTCTACTGGGTCAGCGGAAGCCACCCTTTCACTTCAGATTAATACAAGGCACTTGAAGGTGGTCAGACGCTGGCCCTTGAGCAGAGATTTGAGTTTAGTCCTGGGACATGATATGCTTAAGGTTGGGGCTGGGGCCTGCGGATGGGAGAGGGTGTCTGCCGAGGGCATCAAGCAGTTTCTTCTCACCATCCCGTATGTAAAAGGATACAAGTTCTAAAGGTGACCAACCCTGCAGACAACCTCCATCCGAAGACTCATTCGGTGCTGTGTATTATTTACCAAGGAGATTCCAAGGTCTCTCCAGGAAAACCAGTCAACCTTGGTCTCTTTCCTACCAAATTAAGGAGTCCCCCAGAGGGAGCAGCTGCCATTGGCAACCATCTCACTGTAGCTGTGTCCTAGTATCTGCTCTCCGTCATGTTCACGTGCGATTGCCATGCAAGCTTACAGTAGACTGTGTTGGTAGCCGCCCACACAAGGCAGGTTGTACTGTCTATCTCTGTGCCGTGCTGGTGTTTTCCAAATATGTTCCATCTAAATGCTAAGTGGAATTCTTCCATCTCCTTCCTCAGTCGGTACAAGGCTGAATCAGAATCCTCGCTCTCGGGGGCTCTGGTTAATGAAGGAAAATGCATCAAAGAGGTAAAGAATATGAGTGGATGGAGTGCAGCTAAGGCCCTGACCCTCTTCTCCCCATCACACCTTGACCCCCAGTCAGAACACTGCTTTGAGGTATCAATACAAAGCACCAGCCAGGTGTCTGCAGCTGCTGTGAGCTCTCATAGCCCTGTGTGTGGAATGTGCTCACGGGAGAGGCGGGGCTTTGGGAGCTCCAGGGTGGGAAGAGGAAGGGGTGGGGGATGCTCTGAACTGCAAAGACTCAGTACTCAGGTCCTTATGTGGGAAGAGATGCAATAAGAAATCTGTCTCGCCTAAAGCCTGTATTGATGTTTGGAGAGCGATTTCTTCTAGGCGTATGCAGTATGCACGCTGAGGGGACAGGGACAGCATGACAGTGCAGCCCTTCTGCATGGACAGCTTGAAACCCAATCCCAGGCCTTGGGTTCAGTTGCAATGACAGCCGAGCCCCCAGCTAGAGTGATGGGATGTCCCAGCTGTGAAGCAGAATCAACTCCAAAGGATTTGTTGATCTGACTCACTCATGTCGAAACTGCAGTCTTTTCTTACCGTTTGTGATTTAGCAATTGTCCTCAGACATGACCAAGGAAAGAAGTTGAATATATAGTAGCAAATAAAGTGAACCTAATGGTTTCAATGGCCAAAGAAGAGGGATCCTTCCCATTGGGGCAGAAGGAAACCGGTTAGTGCTTATGTGCAATATGTTTAATCTGGGCCCCACGTCCCTGAGACGTTTGCACACATAGATAGGCTCCAGAACTGTCTGCTGAGTCCAGGGGTACAGGGTAAATGGAGGGAGAGCTCGGGAGCTGGGAAACCTTTGTGCATAGAGATGCCCTTGGCTCAAAACAGACATAGAGCGGAGGGCCCCTGGGAGCCGGCTGTAGAATGCCCAGGAAGCAGGCAGAGGCTGACTTTGCATTAAACCAATAAAAGTACTTTGAGAAACCCATGACACTAAGCCTGGCTCCATGTTTCTACACTGGCAAACATGGATCTCCCTGGGCGATGTGAGGTCGTCTCCTAGGCATTGGGACAGGGGGCCAGGAAAGGGGCTGGTGAGGGAGGAAGGCGGAGATGCCTTCATAGACATCAGCTGAGGGAGAGCCCATCCTAGGGCCAGTCCTAAAAATGGAGCAATGCTTTTTGATCTGGTACCTATTTTTGTAAAAAAAAAAAAAAATGAAGACAGTGCAGCCAATTGAAATGGGTTTGCAGAGCAAGTCACTTACTTATAAGCCATCTAAAAGTGAGAAACCCAATGTTTCTTACTTGCTATGTGATCTTGGGCCTCTGTTTCCTCATTTACAGATGGGAATGAGTATTGGATGGGCTGAGCACTAAAGTCCCTTTCACCTCTGATGGGCTAAGATTCCCATCCTGGAGCACCGGGAAGCCATCATTAACTCATGAAACCAATTCCATTCTCTGGCTGTGCCCAGCTCATGTTCAGGGTGAGAGTTCTCTGCAAGGTTACCAACTAGCAGGGAATTCAAATCCACATGGTCCTGGCCGAGTTACCTTATATGAGGAGGCCAGCTCCCCAGGACAGATCTAAGCCATAGTTTCTGGTGGGGATGGTGAGAAGTTAAACCCCAGTTTGGCTGGGTGGTGATGTCAGATCTCATATTAGCTTTGTCATCGTCCCCACCAAACAGCTTTCAATCTGAATGTTGTGACCTCTTGGCTGTTTCTCTCTTGCTGTCAGGCAATACTAGCAATACACTTGTTTTTGCAAAACAGCTTAACTTAGGTACTTTTCACACATTTGTTTCAAATGATTGTAAAACATACGGGGCAACAGGAGGCACGGATCACACTGCATATGTTTAGGGCAGCTTTGGTTTTTTGTTTCTTTAAGGGTGTAGCAGTGGTAGCTGAGGCTCTGAGATTTTGTGGGGCAGATTTGCAGAAAACTCTGTTTCATCAGAATGCCTTGCACATTCAGAAGCAGCACAGAAATCCAACTGCCCAAACTGGGGGCTCGGAGAATAGGGTTTTGTAGGTGGTCAGTCCCAGGGCTGTTCAATAATGCCTCCAAAAGGTGTTTTATAGCCAGGACCCCCTCTGTGCTGTATGTTTTGTCAAAGGATCCTCCAGATCTCCACTTTGCCAGCCTCGCTCATGGGTGACTTTTGAAGGGATTGGTCAGCTTCCACCTCAGCACTTTGCCTTATCAATGTCTAGTCGCCATCTAGTGGCCGAAGACTGTATCCACCAGCTACCCAGATAGAAGGCAAATAAAGCCTTTCGACCACTTTGCAGTCCAACACCAATGTTGGGAATGAAATGCAAGGACATGAGCGAACTGTCTGTGTGTTTAGAGCCCAGTGTAACACCAGTCAGAAGCCCCAGAAGCAACCACTCAGACTGAAAAATACACTAGCTCTCCTGAGGGCAGCGGAAACATGAGTGGACCTGGCCCAAGTGCCAAGGAGGGGTTTACTGTAACTGCAATACTGGCAGCCCAGCTGCTGACCTTGTTAAGTGAACCTCTGCTAGGTGGCCCCCACTGGACCCTCAGGACAAGCAGAGAGGTTGTGCGTGAGGATTTTGTGGGGGGCCTGGCCGTGGCCTTTGATATGGTCTACCGAATAGCCAAACAGCTTTTGTTTGCTTGTTTTGTATTTTGTATTTAAAAATCTTGTCAAATGTTTTTGTGTTAGGAATAAAAAGTCATAAACTACTCCCAACTTTGTTTCTTGAGGAATGTTCTGATTCCAACAGAAAGAGGTTGGAATCTCAAGGGGTGTGTGGTCAGGGTGGTCAGTGGACCAGGGAAGTGGACCACTTGGATTTCCAAATGGTTTCAGTGGAAGATGACCATCCAGAAGTCTGACTTGGGGCATTCTGCTCCGGAAATTCACACCCACCCACTCCCTTCACCTCCGTGTGCTGCGATACTAGCATTAGCATTGGCTTGGAGCATCTGCTTCTTCCAGAGGGGGCTGCTAATGTTGAAACCAACCCAAGATTCCTCCCCCCACCCACCCCAGGTTTCTAAAGAGATGATGTCTGTAGCTAGCCTTAATTGACTGGGCAAGGTGGTCCCTATGGTCCCTTCCAGCATTTCCAAATCTTGGACTCAAATCCTTTTCTCTTGGTATGATCATGCAGCCTAGAGAATTCTGAGCAATAGAAAGCCAGGGCTTTCCCCGGCTCTGTAACAGGGTCAATCCAGGGAATGGCTCACCTTGTGAGGTTTGGGTATCCCCAGGGGTACTACCGTAGGGGGCATTATTTATTAGGAAGCTCAACAAGGTAACTACAGCCTGGGGTGCGTGAGTGCAAGGCTGTGTGTGTGTGTGTGTGTGTGTGTCTGCACGTGTGCACACCTATGTTTGTGTGTGTGTGTGTGTGTGGAATTACATTGATGCATTTCTTGAGAAAGGTGCAAGAATTTCACCTACACAGAGGGACACATCTGCTTTGTTATTTATAATAGAAAGCTAAATTTTAATTTTTTAAAGGACACTGCTAATGATTGAGAATCGAGTTTTTAGTTTTGCTATTTTTTTTAATTGGTAGAGGATTTTTTATATATTTTTTCCATTTTGTTGGGTTGTGTCCTTATTTATATAAATACTTTATCCGTGAGGGGCAAGGAAGAAAACTTCTTTGCTTTTAATTATTGTGGTTGTCATCGTCCCTATTTTATTTCTGGTGTGATTTATCTGTTTTACCTTCTAAATGAGAAAATGTTTTCCTGTATTTGTACATTGTCAGATTCTATAGTTTCATAGATAATTTAACCAAATTGCTCTATGTATTATTATTCTGTGAGTATAAAGTTCTATTTTAATGTCTGTAAATACTTCAGAACTGGCTTCTTTTCTCAAACTCCACTGTGGAGTTATTGTTTACATCACAAAAACTGTAGAATCTCTATGCTCATGTACTGTAAATAGTGAAGTGATCTGCTTATAAATAAACTTAACAAATACACTATGGAGATTAAAAAGAAAATACCACCCACAGCTCTGCCCAGGTGTGTCTTTCTTTATTGAGTCCTGTGTGCTTGTTGAGTGTTGCTCTGGCTACTAAGGAGGAAAAGGCTTCTAGTTTCAGGGTCATCTCTTGAGAGAAGACCTCAGCCTAGGGTGCCTCTCCAAAATACTTTTCATGGATCACAAGGAACCATTCAGACTTGCGTCCCATAACATTGTTCCATTACCAACTTTTTGCCAGTATGACTTACAAAGCTATACCACCTTCTGAACGAGGACTCCCTTGTTTTGGTATATCTGCTTTTCCACACAAACACACTACATATATGTGCTAAAAGAGATATTTTGACATTATGGTTTCAGGCAAAGACACTTGCCAGTTGACAACTCTGAAATAGTCTCTGAACAGAGAATATGGAAAAGAGACTTGAATTGTGTACCATATTTGGGTGAACTTGAAACATTTTCCTGTGCTTGCTTACTCCCAATGAGAGCAGTGAAGAGTGGCATCTTCCAGGACCTTTCACCTTGGATGTGTGTGTTATTGCTGCGAACTTGTTCTGGGTTGAGCCAAGATGGCCAGGCCTTACCTGGCATGGATCTGTCATAGGCTGCAGGCCACCACCCTCAGGCAAACTCTCCCTGAGGATGAGGTAATCCCGAAGGGACTGAGACTGAGGGCTGTCTATTGACAGCGCTCATCACTGCTGAGACCACGGTCTTCAGTAAAGGGTCTGGGCAGCTCATCGCAGTATCCACCACAACTGGGTATTAGGGGTTCATGTGTGGCATGCGATCATGATGTGATTATGTTTGAAAACACCCATTCATCTTTAAAGATGCGTAATGGAGGAGTCAATGATATGCCTGGAATTTGTTTTTAAATATTTCAGCTAAGAAAAAAAGAAAACTCTAAAAGGACAGATGAAGCAAATGCAGCAAAAATCCTGATGTTAGAATCTGCATGATGGGTAGGAGTCAATTCATTGTGTAATTCTCTACTTTTGTGAATGATTGCATATTTGTGTACTATAAAATGAAAGTATAAGAACACAAAAGATTCTAGGTAAGCAGGTGAGTCTGGCACTAATGTTTGAGTCTGTGAAAGCTAAAATGTTGGTTGTCATTCAATAAAAAGTTCTCACAGCTGAAAAAAGAGGCTTGAAAGCCACTAGGAAAGATGTAAACTAAATTCTTTTTCAGTTTTCAAACCCCACAACTCTGACTTCTCGAGCAGGTGGCGTGTGGTTTCCCACTGGCCTGGGTGCTCTCGTCGGTGAAGGGTGGGGCCGGCCTGGGCCCTGGGTCCTCGCTCTGCTATTGGACGCAGCAAGACTTGGATGCAGGCCCGCCCCCAGGTTGCTTTCCGCCGTGTTGACTTCCTGCGGCTGCTGTGATCAGACAGGAAAGACAACACACCAGGTGAGAGGAGGCTGCAGCGGGCTTTCCCTCTGACCTTGTTTGGACCAGGAGTTGCAAACTCAAGGGCTTTTGGAGGTCCTACATCCACCCCTTTATTATTGGACTTTGTCCTACTCTGGTCAGGGGCAGTTGGGGAGGAATAGAGGGGAGGCTCCTTTGCTGGGACCCTCAATCTTGGGAACCAGGCTGTGCCACTGCTAACGGTGTGATTTGACCACGACACTTCACCTCTGCGCGCCTCTGTGCTCTCATATGTAGAATGGGGGCAATTGGGTTGTGGAGTGGCCTGAATGGGCCTACGTGTGTAAGGCTCTGTGGTCGTGAGCACCCAGTGTGTGTGGGGTTGGGACGCCCCCATCCTCCCCCTTCCACAAACCTTGGTTGGCTGCCTGCTGTTTCTGCTTCTCCTCCTCCAGCCCCTTCATCTTGGTCTCATACTCATCAGCAAGCGCTTTCCACTCCTTGCGGTTGTTGGTAATCCCATCCAGCATGGGAGTGATCTCCTCGTGGAAACGGGAGAATTCCTGCAAGAGACAGAGCCTCTGGCACAGGCACAGAGCCCTGGGATCCGGTCTCCGGGCAGGGCGCAGTGTGTCATGCCCTCACTGGAGTGAGCGTCCCCAGGGGGCGGCCGCTTCCATCACCCAGTGCTGTTGGAGACGACACTGTAGGGCCCTCAGTCACAAGGTCCCATGCCTCACTTGCGTAATACCCTCCTGTGGCACCACCTGGCTTTCAGGATGGAACACAAACTCCACAAGGCTCCCAGACCCAGTGGTCTTCCTCGTCACCAACTGGAACCCTCCGGACATTCCAGATCTCTGTCCGGGCCTCACACCAGCTCGTTGCTTTGCTGGAACTCTCTAACTTCCCCCTCTTTTCCCTTGAGGGCTCTACTCAGACATCACTTCCCCTCGGAAGCCTCTTCTGATCCCCAAGGTAAGTCGAGTCCTCTATTACCAGCTCCCCAAACCTTACATTCCCACATCACATTTCACTGTAGTGACTCCCTCTGCTAGTCTGCCTCCGGAGCTGTGCACTGGGGAGGCAGGCACATCTCTGCTCATTCACTGGGGTGACCTTGGCCCAATACAAGGTCTGGGGCACAAAGATGCGACAAGGATTCTAAAGGTCTCTTAGCCCTAGAATAAAAATAATGCCTTTAAGCACAGCGCGTGACAGTTTATGATGCTCTGTGTCTCCTTTGGTCCTCAGAAAACTCCTGCCAGGTGGGACAATGAGACTCCTCACTCCTAGATTTTTGGGTGAAGAAATGGAGATGCAGATTGGCAGAGATTTGCATAAGGTGAGAATGGCACATCCAGGGTCCACTTCAGAGTTCAGCCAGAGCTAGCTGTGCTCAGATCAATTTTGCCACCAGCCGTGTGACCTTGGGCAGGTCCCCATGAAATTGGAACAGTACCTCATGGAGTTGCTGTGATAATGCACGTAAGGCTCTTAGCCCAGTCCCCACTGTTTTGTATATTACTGATGATCACAGAGAGCATCAGCTACCCCGGCCTGCTGCTTGGAGGATCCTGGTTAGTCTGCGTTATATCAGAGATGCACTCGTGCGCCCCCTGCGGGCAGAAGGGCTGCAGCTCAAGTGAAAGTCGCTTAGTCGTGTCTGACTCTTTGTGACCACGTGGACTATGCAGTCCATGGAATTCTCCAGGCCAGAATACTTGAATGGGTAGCCTTTCCCTTCTCCAGGGGATCTTTCCAACCCAGAGATCAGACCCAGGTCTCCAGCATTGCAGGTGGATTCTCTACCAGCTGAGCCACAAGGGAAGCCCAAGAACACTGGAGTGGTAGCCTATCCCTTCTCCAGTGGATCTTCCTGACCCAGGAATTGAACCAGGGTCTCCTGCATTGCAGGTGGATTCTTTACCAATGAGTTTATCAGGAAAGCCCTCACGCAGCAGAAAGAGCCCTCAAATACAGGGTCAGGCTCCCCCTCTGATGCTGTGTCCTGGCCCTGTCATTTCTCCTCTCTGACATCTGTCTCCTCGTGTAACATAGCCAAAATAAAAATAACCAATGGGAGGTGGATGGTGGCACAGATAATATGGATAGGGGCATGGCAGGTTTCTCAAGAGGGAGACTTTAACGTTGAGCCAGAGCTCAAAGAGAAAATTCAGAGTATCTTTTGACAATTGAGTAACTGTGACCTGTCATATTCCCACCAGCTGGGGAAGTTAGCTGGACATGTATCTGCTATGCTCCCCATGTCTCTGCCTGAAAAGATGATACATCATTTGACCCACAACAATTTACTGAACAACTCTGGGCTTCCTTGATAGCTCAGTTGGTAAAGAATCCACCTGCAATGCAGGAGACCCAGGTTCAATTCCTGGGTCAGGAAGATTCACTGGAGAAGGGATAGACTACCCACTCCGGTATTCTTGGGTTTCCCTTGTGGCTCATCTGGTAAAGAATCCACCTGCAATGTGGGAGACCTAGGTTAGATCCCTGGATTGGTAAGATTCCCTGGAGAAGGGAAAGGCTACCCACTCGAGTATTCTGGCCTGGAGAATTCCATGGACTGTAGAGTCCATGGGGTCACAAAGGGTCGGACACGACTGAGCAGCTTTCACTTAGGATGTGTGAAGCTGCAGGCTCTGGCCTGGGTGAAAAGTCACGGAAGCTCTTATGGGGCTGTCCTGACAACCAAACACCACTGGAGGTGAGATGCATTTTGTAAAGTAGTACTCACAGGTCACTTGCCAGGGTTTTTTATTCCTGATATCATTTGGGAATCCCAATGGCACCCCACTCCAGTACTTTTGCCTTGGAAATCCCATGGACGGCAGAGCCTGGTAGGCTGCAGTCCATGGGGTCGCTAAGAGTCGGACACGATTGAGCGACTTCACTTTCACTTTCCACTTCCATGCACTGGAGAAGGAAATGGCAACCCACTCCAGTGTTCTTGCCTGGAGAGTCCCAGGGACGGGGGAGCCTGGTGGGCTTCCGTCTATGGGGTCGCACAGAGTTGGACACAACTGAAGCGACTTAGCAGCCGCAGCAGCAGGCTCATCAGAGACATTTTGTTGGGCCTGAGAAAGCGAAGGACCTACCTTGTAGACAAAGGTGCAAACAAAGTCGATGAAGCCGACCTGAAGCTTAGGGAGTTCATCCGCCTTGTTTCTGTCCATCATGGGCTGTCAGGGGGAGAGAGAGTTAATTGCGCTGGGCCCCTCTTGGGCTGATGCAGCAGGGAACCCATCCTACCTATGAAGTGAAACATTCTTCCAAAACAAAAACCCTCTCACTGGTCTCCCTGAGTCTGGTGGGGAGCCAGTGGATCATTCCAGCCAAGTTTACTTTCAATATAGATAGATTCACAGCTGGACAGGTCTTCCCCTTGCATGGTCTGTGCTGTTAGCACAGAGCCATGGGAGGTAGACTCCTAGACTGTCAGAACTGAAAGGGAAATCTAAGTTTTGGCCATCTCTACTGAGCTGACTGAGCCAAGGATACACCTTAGAGGAGGGTCTCCAAACTTTAGTAGGGAGCATGTTGCTGGACCCACCCCCAGAGTTTCTGTGCAGGTAGGTCCAGGGTGTGCACAGGGGGTGAGGGGGTGGAGTGGTCTGTGGATTTGCATCTCTAATGTGTACCCAGGTAACAAGGTTGATGGTGGTCTCCAGGGAACACACTTTGAGAACCACTGCGTTAGGGGAAGCTCATCTCTGTGGTAAGGTCACACATCTGTGTGTCAAGGATGAAGGGGCACATCTCTCCATCATGGCCAGGTCACTGCTCTCCACCAGAACAAGATCACACGCCCAGTATCAGGCTGAGGTCCCTTCTCTACTCACAATGGGATTCTGTTGCAGCACCGTGCGCTCCAGGTCACCTTGTTCCCAGAATTCAGCAGCAACCAGCAGAGCCACCTGCAACAGGCAGACGCCCTCCATGGAGTCAGGTCTCAGCCCCGGTCCTCCCACCCTGCTCCCATCCCTCTTGGGCTTCCAGCTCAGCAAAAACACCCCAATCCTGCCCTACCACCCCACTATATGTCATCACAAGAGATTGCCACATCTTGCCAGAGGATGATGGAGCAGTGGGCTGCCTCAGCAGCTAGAGAATCCAAGCTGCATTAGCTGCTGTCACCAGGACTGGGATGCTCCTCCTCTCAGGACAGGAGGACAGGAGGAGTACGTACCTTGCTCTGCACCTCCCAAGGCTTGGTGATGGCTGAGAGATCACAGGCGGTCATCATCATGGCCCTGCACACAAGGACACCAACCATCAGTCCAGAGGCAGTCAGTGCTGTATATCTGATTGATTCCATGTATCTCTTCTTTTTCTGCCCCTACTAGTAGGTGGCCTCATCCCATTGTGAGCAGAGGTGTCAATGCCCAACTGCATCTGAAGGTCAGGTTTTGTAGTCAAACAGATTTAAATCCTGCCTTTGTCAGTTATTAGGAGTTTGGCATTAAGCAATTAAACTAAGTTCTGGGCCACAGTTTCCTTGTCTGTAATAATACTGCTACTTTCTTCATGGAGTGAGTGCAAGATTCAATGAGATAATGTGTGTAAAAATCTTAGCATGGTGCCTAGATATATTATGTGCACAACGTGTGTGTGTGAGTCAGTCGTGTCTGTTTGTGACCCTGTAGCCTACCAGGCTCCTCTGTCCATGGAATTTTCCCGGCAAGAATACTGGAGTGGGTTGACATTCCCTTCTCCAGGATATCTTCCCAATCCAGGGATCAAACTGGGGTCTCCTGCATTGCAGGCAGATTCTTTACTGTCTGAGGCACCAGGGAAGCCCACGTGCACAATAAACTGGCAATTATCAGGAACACATGTTGGGTTTCTATACATTATGTGCCCCACGCTGTTCTAGGCATTTTATAAATAGCAATTTCATTTAAATCTCATCACATCCTCAGAGTTCCTTCTGACTAGAATGGAACCGCATTTCTCAACCTTTTTCTCTTTATCCTCCCTGATCTATTGTCAAAGGACCTTTTTATACATCTTTCCTATAACCACTTCACCGAGAAATTTTAATAACATGGACATACTGTGCCTCTGGAGGGCCACAGATCACTGTATTATCTAAGAGTTTTTTGCTCCTCTCCTGAGAACTACTTTTTGCCCCAGCAGGTAATGAATGATGAAAGGAGAAGGACGACCCTGGTCATTGTGAGGAAGCCTTATGTTAAAAAGTAGAGGAACAGACTGAGGAAAGAAAGGATTAAAAGATAAACTCTTAAAGTACTTTCACATTAATAGGAAGGTAAGACAGGTATTGTTACACAGGTAGGTATGACATAAGACAGAAAGGGAAGGGACATGTGAAAAGAATTGGAGCAAGAGGAGAGAATTTGATAAGGTATTTCAGAGATGGGGCACAGTGGCGTGAAGTCTGGGAGGGGAATCCAGGGTCATGTGCTGTGGGTGTCAATCCCATGCCGGGGAGTGCAGGTGTATCCAATAAGCAGGGAGCGCATTGACGTTGCAGGGTCAGATCATGACTCATCAGAGCTGCTTGGCAGTACCTGTAAGATAGAACAGAGAGAGGGAGGGAGGCAGGGAGGGAGGAAAGAGAGATGCTGCAGCAGTTCAGGAAGGACAGCAGGAGGGCCTGAGCTCCCTGGCCTGGAGAGCATGGGATCAACCCCATGTGGGAGAGTCAACCCCACTTGGTGAGAGGATGGGCAGAGACTGTGGGGGACAGTTGGAGAAGCTTGGGGCTCTGAACCTAACTAGCACTTGGATGATTTTACAGTGAACCAGCTGTATCTGGCATAGGTTACATAAGCTGGTCTGGGAGGCCTTAAGAGTTATGAAATATTAACAAGTTTAACTATCTTTAAGTAAACCCTCAAAAACTCAAAAAATTATTTGAGTAAATAAGCTTTCAGGAATGCATACATCTTCTTAGGAAAACATTTAGTGGTAGTGTTAGTCGTGCAGTTGTGTCTGACTCTTTGCAACCCCATGGACTATAGCCCACCAGGCTCCTCTGTCCATGGGATTCTCCAGGCAAGAATACTGGAGTGGGTTGCCGTTCCCTTCTCCAGGGGATCTTCCTGACCCAGTGATTGAACCTGGGTCTCCTGCATTACAGGCAGATTCTTTACCATATGAGCCACAGAGAAGTCCCATAGGAAAACATTTATTCCTTGTAATAACATCAGAACACATGCCTGATGCTCAGTGTTAAGTGTCAACATGCTACGTTTACTGTCAAACACATTAAGCAAATGAATGTTTGGTTGTGCATCCAGGAGTCACTGGCTCCTTGTTACCTGTCAGTGTCCACATACTCAGGAGAGCTCTGGATGTTTACTTTCCCTGGCTGAAGAAAGCATGTGACAATTACTCCCAGGAGTTAGGGAAACACCTAAGTGTTTTATAGATAGATATTTGTGCATGTGATGGGCGCTGGGGGTGGGGGACACTTGGACACCAGAAAAGCCAGTCCCAAGCTTCATGCCCTAAAGACAAGGCATTACATTCACGTCAGCACTGTGGCCTTAGGTGTTCCTTGGCCAAGATGCTATGCTAGGCATTAGGGACCCAGAGAAGCCTGTGAACAAGATGCTATGCTAGGCATTAGGGACCCAGAGAGGCCTGTGGGGAGCCACGTAAGGAGCAGAGGGGAAACACATTCTAGGCAGAGAGAACATCTAGCGCAAAGGCCTTTGTGGAAGGAAGCCTGGAAGCAAGGAGGGGCTCAGGGAGCAGATGGAAGAGGGGTTGAGGGGACCTGAGATGAACAGGGTAGACCCAAAACCCAGGTGTGGGGACATTTCCATACTAAGAGCAACAGGAAGAGTCACTGAAGAGTGGGGGAGGGGTCATATTTGCATTTTGCAGAGAACAACACAGTGGTTTCAGTGATGAGGTCCCAGGAGCCCAGTTAGGAAGCCACTGAAGGGTCCAGACAAGAGATGGATGTGGCAATACAATGAAGTATCCAGACAGACAGGCATTTAAAAATAAACTCAGCATGGCTTGGGGATAGATTAGACATGCAGCGTGAGGAAGACGGCAGTGTCAGGATGAAAGTGGTTATTATGCAGAAGAGAGCTAGAGTAAGTCCTAAAGACTTGTGGAGAAATTTGAACCTTATCCTCAAGGTGGGTGAGAGTCATCAATTGCAGGGGGAGGGGGGCGAGGGTGGTGAAGTTAAACAATATGAAATTCAGTGCAAGGCTTTGGAGTCAGACCGAGCAATTAGATCCTCACTCTTGTCCTTGGTTGTCATATCCAGGACAAGTGACTTATGTCTTTGAGGCTCTCTCTGATCTTTGGTGAAACAAGATAATCACATTAGGTTGGGTCGTACAAAATTCTGATTTTGTGGGTCAGAAACAGTCGATTGCAGCAACATGGATGACCTAGAGATCGTCATACTGACGGAAGTAAGTCAGAGGAGAAAAATCGTATGGCATTCCTTATATGTGTATAAAAAGAAATGATACAAATGAACTTACAAAACAGAGAGTAGTAGACTTAGTGAACTTATGGTTGCCGGGGGAAGGATGGGGAACAGGATAATTAAGGAGTTTGGGATGGATATGTACATCCTGCTGTACTTAAAATGGATAACCAACAAGGACCTACTGTTAATATATACCACATGGAACCCTGCTCAATGTTATGTGGCAGCCTGGATGGGAGTTCGAGGGAGCAAGGATACATGGATATGTACGGCTGAGTCCCTTTGCAGTTCACCTGAAACTATCACAACATTGTTCATCAGCTATATATAAAAAAGTTAAAAAAAAAAAAAGCAGTTGAAAGTCAGCAATTTCATGGGCTCAATGCAATATATCTGTCCTAGGGGTTACTGTGACCAATACATAGGATGATTTTACAAGTGCTACCATGGGCCTTATCTTCATCACTATCACCTGCATCATATTAAGCACCAGGATGGGCTCCTGCGCACCAGGCCCAAAGCAAACATTACTTCTGCTCAGCTGGGATGCTCAGCAGTGCTTCTCCTTGATCCTTAGCTCGAAGCGTGACCCTGGAAGCATCCCAGGCACCCTTGCGAGGCATTCAGACTCTTCCTGGAATTACCCTTGGTCTGAAGTGGGTAGCCTGCAGGGGCAGTTTGAAGGGAGCCAAGGAAAGCTGTGGGTGTATGGGAGGGGGATAGGGTGACCTGGTTGATGCTCCACGATTGCCCATGAGACACTAGGTAAGTCACTTTGTCTCTCTGAGCCTCATTTTTTTAATTTGTAAAACATGAGACTAGGAGGCACCAACTTTTTCTGTAAAGGGCCAGATAGCAAATATTTTAGGTTTTGCAGAGCATGTGGACTCGATTGCATTACTCAGTTTCATCATCGCAATGGGAAAGCAGCCACAGATAAGATCAGTTGGTGCTTGGCCACCAGAAATGCGCTGCTGAGGCCTGGGCTTCGTGGCCTGGGGCTTGAAGGGGGTTGGAAGTTGTTAACTCACCCAGCACACCTTTGCTGAGTGCTCACTGCATGTCAGGCCCTGGAGAGATTGCAGAGGACTTAGGACTGAGAGCAGCCCTGTAGGCATTTACCATTAAAGTAGCTCTTAATTGACGGGCCCCACACCATTGTGGTTTATGAATTGTGCGGTTTGCGGTGTTTTTGGTGTCTTCGTGGTTTTCATACTTTCCCTCTGGTCCTTCCCAAAGTTCCACTGTCTTGAACACAGAGAGCACCTTACGCCAGGTAGCAGCGGATGCTGGAGCCGAGGTGATGAGCTCACTGGGTTTTAAGTGGCTCTTAATTGCTGCTTGACAACAGCTATATACAAAGTCTTGGCCACTATTCCATTATTTGCAGGATGTATGTTAGAAGAACATGTTTAGCACAGTGGTTGCCTTTGGATTCAAATGCAAAAAACTTTTAAAATTCTTTTAACGGGTGGGGAAAAGGGTGGAGAAGGAAGGATTTATTAGTTGCAACAAGTAAGGAGAACACCAGGGCATCTTTTCCCAAAGCCGTGTCTCCCTGAACTAGCAAAACTGGGGGCATTTTAAACTATGGGTACATGCATATTTCTGAGGGGGCTTGAGTAGAGCAGAATTCAGCACAGAATTGGAGCAAAGATTGAGTCCAAGTTTCACTTGGTTGGAGTCAGGAGGGTCCACATTATCATTCCACCCCTCACCTGGGTGGGGGCCTTAGTTCCTGGTGGTAGGACTTACTGAAGTTCAGCTTCTTTATGTCTCACGGAGAAAGAATTTGGTGAGAGATAAAGTGATAGGTAAGAAGTGGATTTATTTAGAGAGGTACACATTCCATTGACAACATGTGGTCTGTCTCAAAAGTGGCCCTCAAGAGTGGCCCTGAGAGAAAAACACTCCACAGACAGAGTGTGGGCAGATTCTAAATTCTTAACATTCATTTCTAGATGGTTGGGTGGATGGGGAAGGGGAGGATGAGCTGCTGAAAAAAAAAAAAGAAAATGACAGGGTCACTTATCTCTAAGGTAGTGCCTAAGTAGGGTTCAGGATACTTTTAGGCACTTGTGAAAATATTTAAATTTTAGTTTATTTAAAAAAAATAGTAATAGTGAATATATGAAGAATGAATTAAGCCTGGATTATATTTGCACTTATATTAACAGTCATGAAATATGATTTTTATTTATTTAAATGGAGGAAGAAGCCATTAAGGCAAAAAGTACCTATGACCCACCTACAAATGTCATAATGTGACCCTCTATTAAAGAATATCAATCTATGGGTACTAAAATTGGAATTCTTATAATTTCTATTTATCAGGAAATATTATTCACCATTATCTTCATTACCTCCACCATAGTTTACTGAAGTGAAGTGTCTCTCTCAGTCATGTCTGACTCTTTGCGACCCCATGGACTGTAGCCTACCAGGCTTCTCCGTCCATGGGATTTTCCAGGCAAGAGTACTGGAGTGGGTTGCCATTTCCTTCTCCAGAGGATCTTCCCAACCCAGGGATTGAACCCGGGTCTCCCACATTGTAGGCAGATGCTTTACTGGCTGAGCCACCAGGGAAGTCCACCATAGTTTGGACCCAGGTAAATAGCAGGGAGGGAACACAACTCCATCCATCAACAGAAAATTGGATTCAAGATTTACTGAGCATGGCCACGCCCATCAGAACAAGACCCAGTTTCTCCCTCAATCAGTCTCTACCATCAGGAAGCTTCCATAAGCCTCTTATCCTTCTCTATCAGAGGGCAGACAGCATGAAAACCACAGTCACAGAAAACTAACCAATCTGATCACATGGACCACAGCCTTGTCTAACTCAATGAAACTATGAGCCATGCTGCGTAAGGCCACCCAAGATGGACGGGTCATGGTGGAGAGTTCTGACAAAACGTGGTCCACTGGAGAAGGCAATGGCAAACCACTTCAGTATTCTTGCCTTGAGAACCCCATGAACAGTATGAAAAGGCAAAAAGATAGGACACTGAAAGATGAACTCCCCAGGTCAGTAGGTGCTCAATATGCTACTGGAGATCATTGGAGAAATAACTCCAGAAAGAAAGAAGAGACAGGGCCAAAGCAAAAACAACACCCAGTTGTGGATGTGACTGGTGATGGAAGTAAAGTCCAATGGTGTAAAGAGCAATATTGCATAGGAACCTGGAATGTTAGGTCCATGAATCAAGGCAAATTGGAAGTGGTCAAACAGAAGATGGCAAGAGTGAATATCGACATTTTAGGAATGAGTGAACTAAAATGGACTGGAATGGGTGAATTTAACTCAGATGACCGTTATATCTACTGCTGTGGGCAAGAATCCCTTAGAAGAAATGGAGTAGCCATCATAGTCAACAGAAGAGTCCAAAATCAGTACTTGGATGCCATCTCAAAAACGACAGAATGATCTCTGTCCATTTCCAAGGCAAACCATTCAATATCACGGCAATCTAAGTCTATGCCCCGACCAGTAATGATGAAGAAGCTGAAGTTGAATGGTTCTATGAAGACATACAAGACCTTCTAGAACTAACACCCCAAAAAGATGTCCTTTTCATTATAGGGGACTTGAATGCAAAAGTAGGAAGTCAAGAAATAACTGGAGTAACAGGCAAATTTGACCTTGGAGTACAGAATGAAGTAAGGTAAAGTCTAACAGAGTTTTGCCAAGAGAACACACTGGTCATAGCAAACATCCTCTTCCAACAATATAAGAGAAGACTCTACACATGTAAATCACCATATGGTCAATACTGAAATCAGATTGATTATATTCTTTGCAGCCAAAGATGGAGAAGCTCTATACAGTCAGCAAAAACAAGACCGGGAGCTGACTGTGGCTCAGATCATGAACTCCTTATTGCCAAATTCAGACTTAAATTGAAGAAAGTAGGGAAAACCACTAGACCATTCGGGTATGACCTAAATCAAATCCCTTACGATTATACAGTGAAAGTGAGAAATAGATTCAAGGGATTAGATCTGATAGAGTGCCTGATGAACTATGGATGGAGGTTTGTGACATTGTCCAGAAGACAGGGATCAAGACCATTCCCAAGAAAAAGAAATGCAAAAAGGCAAAATGGCTGTCTGAGGGGGCTTTACAAATAGCTGTGAAAAGAAGAGAAGCGAAAAGCAAAGGAGAAAAGGAAAGATATACCCATTTGAATGCAGAGTTCCAAAGAATAGCAAGGAGAGATAAGAAAGCCTTCCTTCATGATCAATGCAAAGAAATAGAGGAAAACAATAGAATGGGAAAGACTAGAGATCTCTTCAAGAAAATTAAAGATACCAAGGGAACATTTCATGCAAAGATGGGCTCAATAAAGGACAGAAATGGTATGGACCTAACAGAAGCAGAAGATATTAAGAAGAGGTGGCAAGAATACACAGAAAAACTGTACAAAAAAGATCTTCATGACCCAGATAATCACAATGGTATGATCACTCACCTAGAGCCAGACATCCTGAAAAGTGAAGTCAAGTGGGCCTTAGGAAGCATCACTACAAACAAAGCTAGTGGAGGTGATGGAATTCCAGTTGAGTTATTTCAAATCCTAAAAGATGATGTTGTGAAAGTGCTGTACTCAATATGCCAGCAAATTTGGAAAACTCAGCCAGTGGCCACAGGATTGGAAAAGGTCAGTTTTCATTCCAATCTCAAGGAAAGGCAATGCCAAGGAAAGCTCAAACTACTGTACAATTGCACTCATCTCACACACTAGTCAAGTAATGCTCAAAATTCTCCAAGCCAGGCTTCAACAATACGTGAACCATGAACTTCCAGACCTTCAAGCTAGTTTTAGAAAAGGCAGAGGGACCAGAGATCAAATTGCCAACATCCGCTGGATCATCAAAAAAGCAAGAGAGTTCCAGAAAAACATCTATTTCTGCTTATTGACTATGCCAAAACCTTTGACTATGTGGATCACCACAAATTGTGGAAAATTCTTCAAGAGATGGGAATACCAGACCACCTGACCTTCCTCTTGAGAAATCTGTATGCAGGTCAGGAAGCAATAGTTAGAACTGGACATGGAACAACAGACTGTTTCCAAATCAGGAAAGGAGTACGTCAAGGCTGTATATTGTCACCCTGCTTATTTAAAGAGTATATCATGAGAAATTCTGGGCTGGATGAAGCATACGCTGGAATCAAGATTGCCGGGAGAAATATCTATAACCTCCGATATGCAGGTGACACCACACTTACGGCAGAAAGTGAAGAACTTAAGAGCCTTTTAATGAAAGTGAGAGAGGAGAGTGAAAAAGTTGGCTTAAAGCTCAACATTCAGTAAACTAGATCATGGCATCTGGTTCCATCACTTCATGGGAAATAGATGGGGAAACAGTAACAGAGTTTATTTTTGAGGGCTGCAAAATCAGTGCCGATGGTGACTGCAGCCATGAAATTAAAGGATGCTTTCTCTTTGGAAGAAAAGTTATGACCATCCTAGACAGCATATTATAAAGCAGAGACATTACTTTGCCAACAAAAGTCCGTCTAGTTAAGGCTATTGTTTTTCCATTGGTCATGTATGGATGTGAGTGTTGGACTATAAAGAAAACTGAGTGCCAAAGAATTGATGCTTTTGAACTGTGGTGTTGGAGAAGACTCTTGGGAGTCCCTTGGACTGCAAGGAGATCCAACCAGTCCATCCTAAAGGAGATCAGTCCTGGGTGTTCATTGGAGGGACTGATGTTGAAGCTGAAACTCCAATACTTTGACCACCTGATGCAGAGAGCTGACTCATTGGAAAAGACTCTGATGCTGGGAAAGATTGAGGGCAGGAGGAGAAGGGGACGACAGAGGATGAGATGGTTGGATGGCATCACTGATGTCACGCCCTGATTCTGAAGGTACTGTCACATCCTGGTCCTACAGTAAGCACACTGCATCAGGGTGACCCGAGAGACAGCAAAGCAGGAGACTCAAATGTGGTTGGGACTTCCCTAGTGGTCCAGCGCTTAGGATCTGCAGGGACTTCCACTGAAGGGGGCATGAGTTTGATCCCTGGTCAGGGAACTAAGAGCCCACATACCTCAGGATGAGGAGAAAAAAAAAAAAGATACCTCAAGGGTTGAGGTGTGGACCTCAAATAAGATGAAGGTTACCAACCGGAGCCCTCCCAGATAATCAGAGCAGAGGAGGCACGTGCTGGGTTTTTTCCTCAAAACAACCAATTCTGTCACCAACTGGGTGTCCTCTGATTCAATTCAATTCAATACAATTCACTTTTAACATTTGACTAGCGTCAGATTTTGCAGGTTGGCGGGCTCAATCCAATAAGACTGCCCTCACCTTGGAAGTCAGTTGCAAGTATCAGAGCCCGAGGCTACCACACCTCTGACTTGACTACAGAGGCAAGGGGTTCTCATGAACCCCAGGTTTAAAAACTTGTTAGGACAACTCATAAAACTTCGGAAAACTCTTCTCTTTGCCAGTTTACCATATAGGATATAACTTGAAAGTGAAAAGTGAAACTGAAGTTGCTTAGTCGTGTCTGACTCTTTGCGACCCCATGGACTGTAGTCTACCAGGCTCCTCTGTCCATGAGATTTTCCAGGCAATAGTACTGGAGTGGATTGCCATTTCCTTCTCCAGGGGATCTTCCCAATCCAGGGATCGAACCCAGGTCTCCTGCATTGTAGACAGACGCTTTACCGTCTGAGCCACCAGGGAAGTCCATAGGATATAACTTAGGAATAGCCAAATGGAAGAGACGCACAGGACAAGGTATGGGGTTGGGAGTGCCTACAGAGCTTCCACGCTCTTTTCAGACATGTCACCCTCCCAGCCTGTCGATGTGTTCACTGACTTAGTGGCTCTTCAAACTGTTTTTCATAGGTTTTTATGGAGATTTTGCCCCATAAACATGGTTTATTAAATCATTGGCCACTGACTGACTCAGTCTTCAGTCCTCTTCCCCTCCCCAGAGGTTGGGCTGGAGCTGAAAGTTTCAAGCTTCTAATGAAATCTTTGTCTTTCTAGTGATCAGCACCTATCCTGAAGCCCTCTAGGGTTCCACCAAGAGTTGCCTCATTAGAGCCAAAAGAAAGTGAAAGTGGCCCAGTCGTGTCCGACTCTTTGCGACCCTGTGGACTGTATAGTCCATGGAATTCTCCAGGCTAGAATACTGGAGTGGGTAGCCTTTCCCTTCTCCAGGGGATCTTCCCAACCCAGGGATTGAACCCAGGTCTCCCGCATTGCAGGCAGATTCTTTACCAGCTAAGCCACCAGGGAAGCCCAAGAATACTGGAGTGGGTAGCCTATCCCTTCTCCAGTGGATCTTCCCGACCCAGGAATTGAACTGGGGTCTCCTGCATTGCAGGTGGATTCTTTACCAGCTGAGCTACCAGGGAAACCCTTAGAACCAAAGACACTCCTATCAAGTCTATGACTCATCACTATCAAGAGTTTTAGAATCTGTGTTGGGAAATGGGGACAAAGGCCAAAATACATAGGTCTCTTTATATCACAGGAAAAGCCTGACACCATGCCTGCCATGAGCAATGCAGCACAGCACTCCACGTGTCCCGGCTCAGCCCCTGTGATAACCCATAAGGTAGATACTACCATTACTCTCTTTGAGCAGATGAGGAAACAGGCACAGAGAAGTGAAGTTACCTGCTCAAGGTCAATCACCAATTAGTGAGAGAGATGAGACCAGACCCTCTGGAGCTGAAGCCCTAAGTGTGTAACAGGTACACTATACCCAGGTGTGTAGTAGCTCTAATTATGTGTCTAATCACCTAATAGATGGACCAGCCCCAAGACCGCTTCACAACAGTGCTTTTCAACCAGGTGCCACTTTTGCTCCCAGGGGATATTTGGCCATGTCTGGAGATAGTTCTGCTTGTCACAGCTGGGGAGGAGGGGCTGCTACTGGGATCTACTGAGTAGAAACCAGGGATTATATTAAATATCTTTAAATGCACAGGAGAGCCCCTATTATATTTATTGCTCCCAAATGTCAATAGTGTTAAGATTGAGAACCCTACTTTATAGATCTTTGAACATTTTTCACTGAGTGCCTACCAGAAGAATTCTGAAAAGTGTTTACCTTCTTGTACATTTTTAAGTTGACATCTTGACTTACTTACCCAGTCTTGAAAGATTGAAAGGACTCTGCAAATAGTATTACTACCTCCTTCTACATCATGGTACCCAGATTACTTATATTGTTGAGAATGTTACCTTCCAAAAATCTTAAATGGGTTCCTTGTAACTTTCTTGTATTAATGTGTCTTCAGTGATAGGCTGCTTCTTTTGTTGTTGTTTAATCTATATTTTTATGTTTAATTAAATGTAGTTGGGTTCTCCCTGTAAAGCTCTGTTATGTTTTTGGCTTAATAAAAATAATTATGATCATAAAAATAAATAAAATGGTTTCATTATTCTTTAAATATAAAGAAATCTAAATAGCATAGCATTTTTATATCAACCATCAGTGTACCATCCATTTAAAAACAAATGAACCAGCATTTCTTTAAGATTCTAGAGTTTTAAAGGCTTCCCAGGTGGTGCTAGTGGTAAAGAACCTGCCTGCCAACGCAGGAGATAGAAGGCTTTGCCTAGAGAATCCCACGGGCAGGGGAGCCTGATGGGCTACAATCCACAGGGTCACAAAGAGTCAGACACTACTGAAGCGACTTAGCATGCACACACAAACCTAAGACCAGAAACCATAAATCTCCTGGAGGAAAAGGTAGGCAGAACACTCTTTGACATAAATTGTTCCAATATTTTTTTGAATCTGTCTTCTGAAGCAAAGGAAGGAAAAGCAAAAGTAAACAAATGGGACCTAATTAAACTGAAAAGCTTTTTCACAGCAAAGGAAACCATTGACAAACCAAAGATTCAACCCATAGAATGAGAAAAAATATTTGCAATTGACCTGTCCAATAAGAAGTTTAGTATCCAAAAATATAAACTATTCCTACAATATCAAAAAAAAAAAACCAGCCTAAAAGCAAAAAAGCGAACAATTTGATTAAAAAATGAGCAGAAGAACTGAATAGACATTTTTCCAAAGAGGAAACGCAGATTACCAACAGGAACATGGAAAGATGCTTAACACTGCTAATCATCAGGGAGATGCAAATCAAAATCGCAATGAGAGATCACCTCACACTCGTCAGGAAGACCTTCATCATGAAAAAAGTGCTGATGAGAATGTGGGGAGAAGGGAACTCATACACTGTTGGTGGGAATGTAAATTGGTTCAGCCATTGTGGAAAACAGTATGACAATTTCTCATAAAACTAAAAACAGAACCATATGACCCAGAAACTCCACTCCTGGTTATATATCTGGGGAAAAAACACTAATTCAAAAAGACACATGCATCCCAATGTTCTTGGCAGCACTGTTTACAGTTGTCAAGATATTGAAGCAACCTCAGTGTCTGTCAACAGATGAAGGGATAAAGATGTGGTATGTATGTGTATATGTGTGTGTACATACATATATACACATACACACATCCATCCATCCAACGGAGTAATATCCAGTCATAAAAAAGAATGAAATTTTATATTTGCAGCAACATAGATTGACTTGGATGGTATTATGCTAAGTGAAATCAGTCAGAGAAAGGCAAATACTATATGATGTCTTTTAAACATGGACTCTAAGAAATGCAACAAACTAGTGAACATGTTAAAAGCAGCATCAGCAGACTCACAGATATGAAGGACAAACTGGAGATACACTGGTTACCAGTAGGGAGAGGGAAGTGGGGAATAACAATATAAGAAATTAAGAGACACAAACTGCTATGTATAAAATAAGCTACATGGATATATTGTACAGCACAGAATATAGCCAATATTTTATAATAACTATAAATGGAGTATAACCTTTAAAAATTGTGAATCACCATATTATACACCTAAAAGTTACATAATATTGTACATCAACTATGCTTCAATTAAAAACAAAAGTCTGGAACTTTGCATTCTTTTTTTCTCCATAAACATGTATTTCTAGTTAACTTCCCCTACAGAGTTTATCCTAAGGTTTTATATTTGTGTGTATGTGTGTATGTATATCTATATATGTGTATAACTGTATATATATCACAGATATTCAAATATATATATGAAATGTGTTGATCACTTTTTCATACTGATTTTTAACCAAATATGTCCATTAATTAAAATATGTAACTAAATATTGTCGTCTTTGACCATAGATCTCCAAGTATAGAAAATTTTTGTTCTGGATTGAATTACTATTATTACATGATTAACCAATACAATAAACTATATTACCTGTTTTTTAGAAATTATTAAAAACTCAAATATTTTTGGAAATTCATCTATTGATAGAGAGGATGGGACTTTTTTTTTTTTAACCAGTTAATGCATGGGGAATTCCCTGGCAGTCTAGTGGTTAGAACTCTGAGCTTTCACTGCCAAGGGGAGAGTTCAATCCCTAGTTGAGGACCTAAGCCATGTGACATGGCCAAAAATGAGTTAGTGAATATTTCATACTGCAAGACTAATTAGATGCAACATTTAGAAACCCTGGGAATGGAAAAAGTTTTGTTACAACATCATTCCATTCTTTAAATTCTTCCACATTATCAGTTGACAGTTTAATCAGATTCTCCTTTAAGTTTGTCTAAAGCAAACATTAGAGTCATTCACTTGCTCAGTTTCCAGGAATTGTGCCATAAAGATTTGACTAAGATTCCTCGTATGACTATTAATTGTACCCGACACTTTCTGTGTGGCACTTTGGTTAACCCAAGACACTCAGAATATGTTAAGGCAATTAAAACACTATTCACTTTAATATATCTTCCAGTTTTATATTTTTTGACTTTTTTTTTTATATTGGAGCAATTTGATTAACAATGTTGCATTAGCTTCAAGTGTACAGCAAGTGATTCAGTTATGCATGTGTCTATTCTTTTTCCAAATTCTTTTCCCATTTAGGTTATTACAGAATAGTGAGCAGAGTTCCCTGTGCTGCACAGTATGTCCTTGCTGGTTATCTATTTTTAATATGGTAGTGTATATATGTCATCCCAAACTCCCAATTTATCCCTCCCCCTCCCAGTGCTGTATTTTTTATAAAGTGCTTTTATCTTATCACAACATTTAGCAACATTTTCATCAAAACTTTGAACCTTCAAGTTTGATTCACTTATTTCTGGAAATATCTGCCATGTAACAATTGGAAATGCCAGTCTTTTATTGTCAACTGAAGCCTGAAAATAAGACTTGTTTCAGAAAGAATCTGACCCTTATTTTTCATTTCATATAAGCATGTTATTAGAATGCATTCTGCTGACACCCACCTTATTTTTTATTCTTAATTCTAAGAAAGGCAGAGGTACTAATAGATGGATAGGTATGTAGGTAGACTAGATAGATTGACGGATAGACAGACAGAAGCATGGATGAAATCAAGTACTGCTACCTTTTTGATGGCCCTGATAGCAGGGGGCCATCCCACATCCCTAACAGCAGAGAATGCGGTTCATTCTCTGAAGGAAGTAGAGTGCTAAATAAGAGATGCTCAGCTTCTGCTGCCCCACTGTACAATCAAAGGACAAAGCTTTCCACTTCTAACGCCCTAACAAAATAAATATATAAGACAGGGAAGGTCCAAAGCCCTCCCTTGGGTTTATAACGCCATGATTAAAAGGAGCTTTGAAAACACCAATATTTATTGTCCTTCTGTTTGATGCCCCAGGGGTCTTCACACTATAGACTTCAAGAAAGGGCAAATTTGTCTTTATTTTGTCACATGGGATAAGAATGAGGAACTGACCATGCCTCACTTACTGCACTTTCTCCAGAAGATAATGTAAAGAGAGAAAATACGGATTCCCTTGAGACCATCTAAGCCTGTGTTTGTCTTGGAAGGCTTTGCAAGAGCTTCGGCTTAAGACTACGTTGGCTTTTACCATGATTCAAGAAGTCTTGCTTCTGGCTTTATTTATTTATTTTTTTGGAAACCTTTCATGTCATATCTTTGTAAACTGCATGACACCGCACTGTGTGTAAATAATATATTGTATTTAACCTGGTCCCCCATGATGGTCTTTTAAGTTTTTTTCAATATTTTTTGTGGTTACAAGTAATGTTGCAATGAATAACTCTATGCATACTTCTTGTAGCACAGGTGGGAGAAATTCTGTAGGGTAAATCCTGGATCTGGGATTTCCTGGGCCAAAGAGTATGGCTGGTTTCAATTTTGATAGGCATTGCCCTTCGTAAAACTGCACCTGTTGGAGAGTTACTTGGCCATCCGGGGGTTAGGACTTGGCGCTTTCACTGCCATGGCCCTGGGTGGTCAGGGTAAAAAAGTATAAGCCAACATTGAAAACCAAAGAAACAAAACTGCGCCTATTTACATTCCCAGCACAGTGAATAGGGTTGCCTGTTGCCCCTCACTCTGCCCAACACCACGTGTTAGCAAGCACTTCATCTTTGCCGATAGGAGGGATGAACAGTTATATCCCAAAGTAGTTTAATTTTTCATTTGTCTCACTGTGGCTAAGGTCATCTTTTCATATGTTTACATCCCACTGTAATTCCTTTTCTGGGAAATGTTTGCTCACGCCTTTTGCTCATTTTTCTGTGGGATTAGTCTTTTTCTTGAATTATATTAACACGACTGAGGAAACTAGCTCTTCTTCTGTCAGAAGCATTACACATATTTCCCCCCGGTGTACCATTTAAATTCTTACTTTAGCTCTGAGTTCTTGTGGGTGTTGTCCAGAAATCTCTAAAGTTTCATTAGTCAAATTTATCAGTCTCTTTACGACTTTTGAATTTTATGTCACACTTAGAAAAGCTTACTCTTTTCAATTCTCCCAAGCTTTTTTCCTCTCTCCATATTATTAGTTTATTTTCTCATTATTTTAAAATCCTTGATTCATCTTGAATTTATTTGCTATAGGAGTGAAATAGGGGTCTGCCTCTGTGACCACCTATGGCAGAATCTGAACTATATTTCTTCTTTGTCCCTGATTCCTCACACAGAGCTCCTAAAACCCTTGAGATTTCCCTAGTGATACAAGAGTCTTGTCCTTCCCCAGAAGCCCCCTTTGGGGCTATGCTAATGAAGTGACTTAGAGTGACTGAGGGTAGGGTCCCTAGATGGGGTCAGGCCTACCTGAAAGACCAATGGAATAGAGGGATGGACTTTCAGCCCAACTGCTGGCCTCTGGGAAACGGGTGGGGGGAGCTGCAGATTAAGCTTTGTAAAAACTACTGAACAAAGATTTAATAAGCATCAGCGTGGATGAGCACACCCCAGTTCTGTAGTAATGGAAGCCCCTGCATTCAGGACCCTTCTGGCCTTTACCTTATGTACCTCTTTGGCTGTTCTTTTGTAATAATCCTTATACTAAACTAATAATGTAAGTAAATGCTTCTCTGAGTTCTGTGGGCCATGCTAACAAATTAATCAAACCCAAGGAGGAGTTCACAGCAACTTCCAGTTTATAGCTGGGCAATCAGAAGCACAGGCAACCCGGACTGGCTTCATCTGAAAGGAAGCCAGTCTTGTGAGGCTGAGCCCTTAGTCTGTGGGGTCTGGCGCTATCTCCAGGTAGATAGTGTGAGATTTGAGTTAAATTTGTAGGACAGCCTGTCAGTGTTCACTGAGCACTGGAGAACTGCTTGCTGGTCTTGAGGGAAAAAAAAAATCCATCAGATCACCTCATGGGCCCAACACCATTTATGAAATTATCCTTCTCCACTGGCAGAAAATCTACTTTTAGCACAGGCATTGTCTTTTGAGTCTGTCTACTGACCTCTCCTGCTCATACCTAGGACTGAGCTATCTTCAGTTCTGCTGACCCCTATTATTTCCTTGTTTCCTCAGAATTTTCTGGCTCTTTTTCATACTTAATTCTCATAAGGATTTTGGAATTGGCTTCCTAATTCTCCACAAAATAAAGTTGATATTTTCTTTGGAATCACTTTAAATAAATAACTAAATAGGGAGAACAGACAACTTTGTAATAATAAGTCCCCCTGTCCAAGAACTTAGGGTTCTTTCCACTCATTCAGCCCTTCTGCAGCACCATTTTTGAAACATTGTGGAGCAACTCCTGGTCTGTCTGGGAGCAGCTATCACTAGAGCATGACTCATTGTTCAGTGGGCACAGGTCACACTGCTCCTCAGGGTGGGAGGACCTTTGGGGAGGCTTGGTTGGACAACTTCACAGCTGAGGGAAAGACAACTGGCCCCATCTTCCCTGAGCCTGTCCCAGCAGCTGTCTCTTCTCTGGATTTGCGAAATTCGTGACTTGATTAAACCTCACCTCTGCAGAAGCATCTAGGGATAAACAAACAACAGTTCTCTGGGTCCTGGGTCAGGCATTGTCTCCTTTAATATCACCCAGGACCTGTCATAGGGAAGCCAGGGGACCCATTGGCTTACGCGACGTAGTCATGAAAAGACTCAAATTTGCATTTCTAACCCCATCATCAGCTGAGGTGAATCAAGGAAGCATACTGAGAAACTAAAAGAAGATATTCACCAGAAAGCTTTGCGTTGCATTACCAGACCTCGTGCCAACAAAGCACTATGAATGTCACACAAACCAGGGAACTAACTTGTGAATTGCATGCCTGCTTTTGCCATGTATAAGGGAATACTAAAGAGATTAAGCCCATATATTCTGAGTAACACTTAGCTATCACTCAAACCATAATTGGTTTAATGCTCTGTGTTTTACCAAAAACTTTATCACCAAAAGTTATATCATTTTACCACCAAAATTCTGCATTTTAGCATAGAATTACTTCAAATCTTGTACTTTTTGTATACAGAGAGGTATGCATGCATGCGTACATTCTTAGTCACTCACTTGTGTCTGACCCTTTGCAACCCCATGGACTGTAGCCCACCTGGCTCCCCTGTCCATGGGATTTTCCAGGCAAGAATACTGGAGTGGGTTGCCATTTTCTTCTCCAAGGTATCTTCCCCACCCAGGGATTGAGCCCATGTCTCCTGCATTACAGGTGGTCTCCTGTATTGGAGACAGATTCTTTACTTACTGAGCCACAGATACTGTCTTGTATTTTTGTGCTAGAATGAAGAGTAAACATATCATTTTTGCAGTGCTGTTTTGGCATAACTTCTTTGTTTTGTGTGTCAGAGGCCTCCAGAATGAAAAGTTTTGCAGGGGTCTCTTGAAGACGGAGAGGCCTGACAGGATAGCATCTTGCCTTTTGACCCTGGGCTTAAGGGAATCAGGGTTTAAGCCTTGTCTCAACTCACATGACAATTTCCTTCCGTGTCTGATCCAGCATCATGTACTGCGTCCACTCCTGCTGAGTCTCGTATGTCTTAGACTGATCCACGATCTTTTGGAACATCGTCCTTTTCCTACAAAACACATCAGTTTGTTAAAGGAGCACATATTAGAATAAGGCAACCCCTGGCCTTCTAATGTTGGTTGTTTCAGAGGCTAATTATGGCAGTGTAACTTTTAAAAAGAAAGGTGAAAAGAACCAATGCCTGGGAGTGAAGACCTAGGTTCTAACTCAGACTCTACCATGGGTTTATTATCTGATCTTAGCTTATCTTCCCCTGATCTCAGTTTCCCCATCTGTATAACAGGGTAAGACTAACTCAGAGCTGTAGTGAGAATGGATGCATCCATAGCACAAGTGTGGTACCTGGCACAGAATACTCACTAAATCAATTAGAACTGTGGTGTTCATTATTTTTATAATAGTATTCTTTTTTGTTTGTCCACGCCTTGCAGCTTGCAGGATCTTATTTCCCCTGCTAGGGACAGAACCTGGCCCCATGGCAGTAAAATCCCCAAGTCTTAACCACTGGACTGGCAGGGAATTCCCTAATCATTTTTATTCTTAAAATGAGAAGAAATACCAACTTGAAATACAAGGCAAGGTCTGTAGCAATGATCGCAATGTCCATCATGTGGATTGCATGCTCATGCTGCCTGCGATTGAGGTTCTGAAAGATATTTAGGCTCTAAAGAGAAAATGGAGGGATAGAAGTGATGTGAGAAGGAGAGAAGGGAGAAGTGACGCTGGCAGTAAAGTCATTCAATTCCCGATGGCTGCCCCAGGTGACTAGAGAGACAGTCCAGGCCAATGCCTGGCTACACTCAGGCTTCTTGTGAGATGGGGACTCGTTCTCAGGCCCCAAAGCCAATGCAGAGGGCCCTCATCCTACCTCATCTCTCAACAGTGTTTTACCAAACTCCAAGTGGTGTCTTTCCAAGATGGAGGACCCATGGAGCTTGGCCAGTGGGTTCTGGGATCTGAATGGGAGAGAAAGAGACACACAGAGAAGATTAACATGGAATGGCAGAGATGAAGGTTAAAGGCATCATCCATTCCTGTCACCTCCTAATTCTGCAGGCAGATAGGTTGAAGTGCAAGAATAAGAAGGGACTTGTCACACAGTACGACCGTGAGAAATAGGACTAGATAGCAGGTGTCCTGGCTCTCATACTTTAACTTTCTCCATAACTAATTCTGGGCCTCTTTGGGGACATGGCCTCCCTAGAAGTGTGGACCCTTATCCCCAGAAAAAGACACAAACACAATGCCATGTGCAGTTTTACAGACCCATCCCCATAGCCATCCATGGACACTGGCACTGGGCTAGTGCTTTAAAGATCGCCAAGCCCCAGATCTTCCAAACCTGATTCTGAGAAGTCACTGGATTCCCACAAGCAATGTATTTATTCACGTCTTTATTCAATAAATATTTGCTGAGCCCTTGTTGTGTGCCAAGCACTGAGATCAGTACTTCGCCTTCTACAAGGTAAAATGTAAACATAATCTCTAACCTTGGAGCAGCAGGCAGAAACTGAGAAGACTCACAGAAGCATGACTTACAGTCTGTGGGCCCTGGGCAGAGCCTGGGTACGACACTAGTCCCTGCTCTGCCAGTCCACGTGGTGGTCATGAGGGTCTCCCAAGACCATGGTTCCTGGCCCCTACTTCAGAGACTAGGATATAAGCTCTGTGAAGTCAGGGACTGTGTCTCGTTTGTTCACCATGGAACCTCCTTTGCCTAACATAGGGCCTACCATGCTGGCCTTTTGTGCATTATAAACCCAAGGTGAATAAATGAATCATTAGCAGTTACTAACATCTTGGCTTAAATTAGTTCAGTAGGAGAGGAAGGAGCAGAGTGAGAAAGTTTATTAGTTTCCTGTTGCTGCTCTAAAAAATCACCACAAACTTAAATGGCTTAAAACAAGAAAAATTTAGTGTCTTTCAGCTCTGGAGTTTAGAAGTCTAAAATGGTCTGAAGAGCTGTTTTCCTTCTGGAGGTTCTAGAGGAGACTGTTTCCTTGCCTTTTCTAGCTTCTAGAGGCCCCTAATTCCTTGGCTTGTGACTTATCCTGCATCTTCAAAGCCAACAGTGTAGCATCTTCTGTCCTCCCTGAGTTCCTACCTCTTTCTTACAAGGACCCTTCTAACTATTTGGGGCCCACTTGGATAACCCAAGATAATCCCTATATTTCAACATCCTTAATCATGTTTATGAAGTTTCTTTTGAAAGTAAGGCAACATATCCCCAGGCCCCAGGCACTGGGGTGTGGACATATTTGAGCTTCATTATTCTATCACAGGAGTTTACCCAGAACCAAAGGATAGGAGGAAGTGGGAAGCTGTGGACCATGGGAATTCCCCATGGCAAGTGAGTCTGTCTAAGACCCATTCAGATCTAGGTAATCAATCCCAGAGGCAGGAGGTAGAGAGAAGGGCCAGTAAGGGCTGACTCACTTCATCTGGTAGAGATTGTTAGTGCCTCTGTGGTCAATGTCATGGCAGAAGGCGGCGGTGACCATGGCCAAGGCCTCCAGGTCTGTGAAGTATCGCTTCAGCTTTCCGGTCTGGAAGGGCAGTCAGAGATGCTACTCACTCCTTTTGTGGGGGGCTTGGAAGCAGGACTGAGAGAGCAGGAGTAAGGGGGAGGGCCTGGTGCTTGGAAACACAGGTCTGATCTTGGCTCAACCCCTGGTGCCACAGGATGACCAGACGTTTGCCAGGACTGAGATGTGGGATATGGGACTTTCTGTGCTAGAACTGGGACAGTCCAGGCAGAGGTGATGGTGGGTCGTTTTACTCCCGAGTCACCTTAGCTGGTCCCACCTCCCTCTGGGCCTTAAAGTGGAGGGTGTCAGACTGGATGCTTGTTGAGAAACAGACAGCCCTGGACTTTGAGGATTTAGACAGTGTTGGAACATGTCCAGACTGGTAAAACAAACCTTCCAAACCTGGTCTACTGGTTCAAACACAGCTCAGAAGAATTTTTCCCTGGCTGTCCTCACTTAACTCCTTGTTTGTGCCGGGTATTGGAGTCAAGGCTGGAAAGAGCCCTGAGGAGGTGCCGCTGACTTGTGACTCTAAGAAATAAATCACGTCTAAGCGGTATGTTTTTCACCTTCAGAGGCAGCCTGGCTAGAATTCCTGCCCCCAGGCCCCAGTGCTTTCTCTGGCCTGACCACTCCAGACACGAGGGAAAGGAATGAGGATGGGGACACTGGGCAAGGGCAGAGATTTGTGTTGTGACCTGTATGGGAAAACACTTTTAAATGAAATATAAAACCTCCAAAACTTCTGAGACAAAATGACTCACACATATACACATTGGTATGTCCATCCAAGGACATAATAGCATTGTTCGTAATAGTGAAAGATCAAAAGCAATCCTCATAAGGGAGCTGCTGCTGCTGCTGCTAAGTTGCTTCAGTCGTGTCCAACTCTGTGCAACTCCATAGACGGCAGCCCACGAGGCTCCCCCGTCCCTGGACTTCTCCAGGCAAGAACACTGGAGTGGGTTGCCATTTCCTTCTCCAATGCATGAAAGTGAAAAGTGAAAGTGAAGACGCTCAGTCCTGTTCGACTCTTAGCAACCCCATGGACCGCAGCCTACCAGGCTCCTCCGTCCATGGGGTTGTCTAGGCAAGAGTACTGGAATGAGTTGCCATTGCCTTCTCTGAATAGGGGAGCTAGGTAAAGAAAGTGTTATCTACTTAAACAATGCAAAATACTATGAAGTCATAAAATTAGATCATGGATAAGCCTTGAAGACATTATGCTAAGTGAAATTGATCAGACACAAAAGGACAAATACTGTATGATTCTACTTAGGTGAGGTACCTATAAGAAAGGGAATTCATAGAGACTGAAAAAGTAGAATGCTGGCTCCCAGGGGCTGGAGACTGAGGAAATAGGGAGTTGTATTAATGTTGTTTAATGGAGACAGGGTGTCTGGGAAGTTGGAAAAGTTCTAGAGATGGAGAGTAGTGATGGTTGCACAATACTGTGAATGTCCTTGATGCCACTGAATTATGCACCTAAAAATGGTAAATTTTAGGTTATATATGTTTTACCACAATAAAATATATATATAGGAAAACATGATTGATATATTTATATAGTTTCAAATAAAAAAGCATATTATAGAATCATATTGTTTAATTGGTTATAAATAAAATAAATTTTGTGTATGTGTGTGTGAACAAATCTCTCGATGCTTCTGGAGGGAAACCTGGAAGGAGCTGTGCCATGGTTTTCTCCAAATACTGGCTTGGGGGTGGGAGTAGAATGCTGCCTTTCTTTCACTTTTTATTTTACATACTTCTCGCTTCTTGGAATTCATTTATGCTAAGCATGTACTCTTGTTGTCTATTTTTTAAAAAGGCAATAAATAGAAGAATGATGCCGCTGCTGCCTGGCGAGCTGCACTGAGGTGCCCAGGGTAGCGGGAGCCCCTAGCAGCCCGAGGTCCCTCCCACCACGCCGCTGGGTCCCCCTGTTCTCGTACCACCAGCAAGGAGAACATGGTCTGCCCCACGTTGAAGCCATGCCGCCAGTTGTGGTAGGTGATCCTGCGGTAGCCCTTACTCAGGGAATACATGAACCGCACCAGGGCCTGCGAACACACACACAGCACACTGTAAGGCAGCAGCACCGCACTGGGGCGGGCAGGGGGGCCCGCCTGGCCGAGCCCCTCAGTGTTCCGGTCCCCACGCCGGACCACAGTGGGAGGAGCAATAGGTGCACTAAGACCGTGAGAGCACTTTCAGACGGCTGGATACTATGACAATGGACGTGGTCATGAAACAACGCCCTGGGAGAAGCTTGCAGGCAGTGTAGGAGAGAAAACCAAAGGCGTGTTGAGATCAGTGGTTCTCAAACTTGAGTGCATATCTGCATCGCTGTGGGGTATGGGAAGGTCTTGTTAAAACAATTTCTGATTCCTCACAGCCAGTGGAGAGAGGAGGGGGAGAAAGAGGGTGTATGTGCGGGTGTTGGTGGACCCGTGCTGGCATTGATCCATTTTCAGGTGATACTGATGTGGTTTAAAGCACAGTTAGGACTGCTGCTTTAATCAAAGAAGTCTGGGAAATTCTGCACACAGTACACCCCCAGCTCCACCTTTTCTGTCCATCCCCATGCCTCTAGATGCACAGCACACCTAAGGAATCCTGCAGGGGAAAAAGCCCTGTCTAAATGGATTTAACACACATTTCCCACCCTGTTGAACTGTAGGAACTTTTTTTTTTTTGGCATCACTTTTATCCACAACCTTCAGAACTCAGTGCCTCAGAACCTACCTTGAGAAACATCACAGCTCAGAAGAACCATGTGTCTCTTTTCTGGTAAATGACTCATCTGTGTGATGTGACTAATGCTTTAAATCTTAAAAACTGAGAGTACACTCTTTCTAAGGCAGTTTACAGATTGAGGTTTTGTTTTGTTTTGTTTTTTAAGCAAGAAAGGAAGGGAATAAAAGGGAAACCAAAGGTTTGTTTCAACCTCACCTCCTGAGGAATGTGAAATTTATCCACCACTTTGAGCTCATAGTACATCTGAATTCCACATTTCACCAGCTCCAGTTCCGTCAGCGGCAGGTCGCTGAAGTGGAATTTGTTAATTTCATATTTGTCTGCATCTGGCAGCTCTCCTTGCTGTATGAAACATGGAGTCAAGTGACTGGAGCACATGAGGAATCCCTTGGTCCCTCCCTCACCCCGCCCCCCACCAGCCCTGTCCCTGATCTGAGTCTGCTGGAAGGATCAGAGCAGAGTGGCAAGGGCCACACTTGGCAGAGATGCTCCCCACACATGCTTGGGGCACGCACGCCCTGTGCTTGCAACAGGTCAGGACCGGCGCTGCTGCCCAGCTCACCAGGATCTCAGCCAGTTCTTCTTCCTCGCATTCCCACGGCTCCTTCCCATACACCTCTCTGGTTTTCTGCCAGGGCCCGAAAGAGCAGAGAAAAACATTAGTTTACTATATCTGAGGTCAAAGTATGTCTCTACTTTTCCATTTCCTTTTTTCTTCTTCCTCCAAAGTTCTTGCAACAGAGCTACCAACTGAGAGAGGCTCCCATTCAGCGTTTATTGACAAGTAATTCAAGGTCATGGGATTTGGAGTCATGGAGTCCTGCGTGCAAATTCAAGCTCTACCAATTGGATCCCCCATTCCTCATCTGCAAAATGGGGATACTAAAAGTACTTAACGGGCAGATTAAAATTAGATTATCCAAAGTCATTTAAAAAAATGTATATGAAATTGAAATAATGCATGTAAATCACTGAGAGCAGTGCTCAGTATATAGTGAGTGCTAGGGTTAAATAATGCTGTTGACATTCTTACTGTTTTTATTACTAACTGGGAGCCTGGAGGTCTTGCTCATGGCCCTGGCTTTTCCTCTTACTATGTGACTTGAGCCAAGTTCCTTCCCCTCTGGTCCTGTTTTCCCTGTGTTACAGGGGGAGAGGAACCTGGACCCAATAACTTCTTCCAGATTTCTTGATCTAGAGCACAGTCTACCTACTTTTAACTGGTTCACTATGCCTCCATAGGGCTTCCCTTGTGGCTCAGCTGGTAAAGAATCTACCTGCAATGCGGGAGACCTGGGTTTGATCCCTGGGTTGGGAAGATCTCCTGGAGAAGGGAAAGGCGACCCACTCTAGTTCAGAAATGCCCTCTGAACACATCGGCTTATATTTTTTCAACTTGTGCAGTGCATAAACCCAACAAGTCTTGGGAACTCAGCTGGGTATCATATCTAATGCTCTTTGGTTAATTCAGTTTCTTTCTAAAATCTTGATCTTTTTGAGTCCAAAATTACAGGAATGGTAGATCACTGATTCTCACATATCTTGGAAAGCCTGTCATCCTATTTCCCACCCACGTAGGATTCTCCTCTATAGCATCCTTGATATGTGATCATCCAGCCTGTGTTGCAATATTTCCCATGACAGGGTGCTCCCTACCTTCCAAGGAAGCCCTTTCATAACAGTGATAATTTGCTCATTATCCTGATAAATGTTAAATGAGAACTATTTAGTGAGCTGTGTGATTTGGGGATAACTTCCTTTCCCCTTCTAGGCCTCAATTTCTTCATGTCTACAATAGGGTGAAAATCCTTACTGTGCCCATCTTACTGGGCTATTATAAGCATGACAGGTATGAAATACCAGATATACTCTATAGCGATGAAACTATGTGATGGCTTCCTGCCAACATCTGACGCTACCCTATGAACTATTTCTTTGCTCAGAAAGTTTGACCTCCTAAGGCAGGTCTGATCCTGTCTCTGTAATTTAGAGCAAGACTCTCTGAGCCCCCACCTTCTCAGCTATAAAATAGGTGCGGTTAGCTGACCTCACGGAGGGAGGCTCTGAGCAACTGACCATTGTCCATTGGTCTGTCAGATAGAGCTTCCTCTCAGAGTGGGAATTGTGGTTGGTGACTCCATCTCTAGTACCAACCAAGTCAGCCCTGAGCACAGAGGAAAATGGAGTTTCTAGAGCTGTTAAGCCAAGGCATGGTTTTAAGACTGAGGTAACTTGAGAGTCCCTTGGACTGCAAGGAGATCCAACCAGTCCTTCCTAAAGGAGATCAGTCCTGGATGTTCATTGGAAGGACTGATGTTGAAGCTGAAATTCCAATACTTTGGCCACCTGATGTGAAGAGCTGACTCATTTGAAAAGACCCTGATGCTGGGAAAGATTGAGGGCAGGAGGAGAAGGGGACAACAGAGGATAAGATGGTTGGATGGCATCACTGACTCAATGGACTTGGGTTTGGGTGGACTCTGGGAGTTGGTGATGGACAGGGAGGCCTGGCATGCTGTGGTTCATGGGGTTGCAAAGAGTCAGACATGACTGAGTGACCGAACTGAACTGAACCCTGGGAGGGATAGCTGTTCCCAGAACAGCCTTTTCTTGAGGAGAAACGGGAAAACCACTACCCACCAAGATTGTCTGGATTTCTTCATTGTCACACTTCACGTGGTATTTCACCATGTCTTGGAAAATATCCTTCCTGTTTTCAAGTTTGTTCATCAACTCATAAGTATCAGGATTTAAGACAGACCAGCCCAGGAACTGGGCCAAAGACTGAAAGGAAAGAAAGGAAGAATCAGAGGGAGAACATTCTGGTCTGGTCCTTTCTCTGTAACCTGGGGCAAGACTCTCTAAGCCTCTATCTTCTCAGCTATAAAACAGGTGTGGTTAGCTGTGTGCTGGTCTCCTCAAAGGGATGCCATGAGGATAAGATAAAATGATGGATGAGAATACACTTTGAGTAAAGCTCTAGCACAAAGCATCGTCCTCATGCATAACAGCTTCACAAAAAGGGAATGTGTTGTCCCCATGTGGGGACAGAGGACATAAATGAACTCTGTGCTTTCTGCTCAACTTTGCTGTGAACCTAAAGCTTCTCTAAAAGGTAAAGTTTGTTAATTTTTAAAGAAGGGAATATAGATTTCTTTGACAACAGAGGCAGTGCAGGAGGACAGTCAAACAAAAACATCGGATCAGGAAAGTATGTACGAGGTGAGCCCCCATCCCTGCTGGGCTGGGACAGCAGCATGCTAGGTCCCCGCCACGTGGCTCTGGAAGTCCCAGATCCAGAGTCACCTCTGAATCCCACATCCAGAAGCCTCCTTAAAAACCATACCTCCATGAGGGTCTCATCCATTTCATCAAAGGGTTTCCCATCTTTGCGATTGTAAAACGTGGCCACCCCAACAATTTCCTCCTTCTTATTCACAATTGGCATAGAAAGGACATTTTTAATCATCCATCCAGACTCATCCAGAGGCTCTTTCTGCAAGAGAAGAGCCAGAATAAGTTGCCCGGGTACCAGGCTACAGAGACATCCATGATGGATTTCATGCTGTGTTGTGACCCTGCTTGGCCGAGGGGTTGGCAGGTTAGACCTTGCTGGGTTACGCCTGGTTTTAGTCACCAAACGCCATGAACAGTTTTGCCCATCTGGTGGGAGCTCCATAAGCCAAATAGCAATACCATTTTCATTCCTAAGATATCAGGGCCGTTATGTGCCAGGCAGTGAGTTGTGTGTTGCTGGCTCTAAGGATGCCCACAGACAGTACAGGGAGGCGGTATTTCCCTTTCAGACACAGGAGCTGACTGTGGAGGACTGGCTTGGCAGGGGCCCTGGTGATATTGTAACTTTGAACTCATCAAGTAGATATAACCTGCACCTTTTGACTGCCTATCTGCCTGTCTGTGTTCCTTTTGGCATGTCATTTTATCTCCATGGGCCTCAATTTTCTCATCTATATATGGGGACAGTCGTAAGAGTCTATGCCTCATGGGACAAATGAGAAAATAGAGGTGAGATTTCTTGGTCAATTAGAAGGTGCTCTTTGTGAGTCATTTCCTATTTGATCCTCACTTCCATCATCTATAAAAATGGGAATAACTAGACTAGATACTTTCTAGGCTCTTTTCCCACTGATTCATTACAGATTTATCAAATGTTTTACAACGTGTAAGAGCTAGAATCTGAGGAAACCAAGGCAAGTAAGGCACAGGTGTTGTTCTCAAGTTGCCCATCATCTGGAAGGTAAGGAGGCCATCAGATGGCATGCAGGAAATTCTCTCAGGGTCTGTGGGAACCAGGGAAGGGAAGGAAGTCAAGAAAGCTTTCCTGGAGTCGGGGAGTCTTCCAGCTCAGAGGTTCCAAAGTTTTGAAGGTGGCAAGATGATGGTTATTATTATTTCTGTGACACTGGTATCACCTGGTAGGAGAGTGACCCCATAGGGATGAAGAACATAGTCCAAAGGGCGCAGGGCTGTCAGTCAGGAAACTTGAGTTTAAGGCCTGCCTTCCTCCCCACTCTCTTCCTCACCTTGGGGGAGTCCCTTCCCTCAGAAGGCCCTGATAAGGAGGCAGATTTTATCAAGAGTGAAATGGGAAAGCATTAAAGATTTTTAAGGAGAGAAGTTATTTGGACAGGCATGGTCTGTGTTTGCCAGGAGCTCATGATCTCATGGGGAGAGAGACATGTGGAGTGCTGGCCAGGAGAAGGGTAGAGGAGGGAATCTCAGAGGGGCCTGAGTTCATCCAGAAGGAATCAAGGAATGTGTCCTTGAGAAATTACATTTGAGCAGTAAAAAATGGAGAGAGGATTGCAGGAAAGAGAAGGCTTGTGGAAGGGAGAGTAGACCAATGAGCCTGAGGGGAGAGTGGCAGGAGGAAATTCTAGAGAGGGAGACAGAGGCCAGGTCACACAGGGCCTGGAAGTTTTGAGTTTAAAAAGCATTAAAGATTTTTAAGGAGAGAAGTTATTTGGACAAGCATGGTCTATGTTTTCCAGGAGCTCATGATCTCATGAGGAGAGAGACATGTGGAGTGCTGGCCAGGAGAAGGGTAGAGAAGTTTTTTTAAAAACATCACTTGGGCTACTTTGTGGAGATAGAAGACTATGATCTAAAAACAAGATCAGATTTGACTTATGAATATGAGTAAGCTGTAATCAGATGACTTGGGTAAAGACCAAGCTCTCTTTTGGTTATAATCATGGTAGCAACTCTCAGCAACAACCTGCCTTGTCATACTGATATGATCAACATCACAACACAAGACGTACAGTTTTAACCTTGGAAGGATATTCTCCCTAAGGTCTTTCATAATGTTCTTTAAGGAGTAAACACATAAGCCACTAATATTTATATGAGTCATTTTTATTTCCTTCTTCATTATTTTCTGACCACTCATGATTTGTTTTCTGTATATCTAGAATGCTAAACCCAAAATATTGACAGGGTACCTGCAACTGAAGAAGTTAAGAAAGATAAGCCACAACCTTTGACCTAAGGAAGCCAATATTTTGCCAAGAAGAATTAGTCTAAAAGGCAAGGAAGGAGCATAAAATACGAGGGAAGGGAAATGGAGTGAGAAAGACAAACTCCTTGGCATGGACTTCCAGGCCCTGTGTGACCTGGCCTCTGTCTCCCTCTCTAGAATTTCCTCCTGCCACTCTCCCCTCAGGCTCATTGGTCTACTCTCCCTTCCACAAGCCTTCTCTTTCCTGCAATCCTCTCTCCATTTTTTACTGCTCAAATGTAATTTCTCAAGGACACATTCCTTGATTCCTTCTGGATGAACTCAGGCCCCCCTGAGATTCCCTCCTCTACCCTTCTCCTGGCCAGCACTCCACATGTCTCTCTCCCCATGAGATCATGAGCTCCTGGCAAACACAGACCATGCCTGTCTGGTCCACCTCTGTAGCCAGCGTAGTATTGTGCCAATGGCTGGCCCAGACCGTGTCCTCCACAACATTTTTTTAAAAAGACACACAGACAACATCAAATGGAATACTAAACAAGATTCTGTGATCATCTTAAGGAGACAGAAATGATACTCAGCCAGGGGAAGTAGAATAAAACTTCATAAAAATTTCATAGCATTGAGTCTGTCATTGAAGGGGAGAGGGCATCTGGGCAAGAGATGGTAGTGAGAGAGAGAACTGCATAAGCAAAGGTCCTGAGGCCAGAAAGCAAAGGCTATAAACCTTAAAATCAAATGGAACCTTGGCATTTACCAAATTAATTCTCTCCCCACTTCCATTGGCACATGACTTTTTTGTACTCACGTTTTCACTTTATTGAGATTGCTTCCCAATAACGTAGATAGATTTTAATGTATTCTAATCCTCCTTGTGGGGAAAAATACCAAGTAACTAAGATAGCAAATGAAAAATGACTTACCTGGAATGCAAAAAAGTCCTCTGAAGGCGCATTCATGATGTTGCAAATCTGAAAGCCATGGAGAGGAATAATGGGGTTTTAATTAGCCTTGATAGAGTACACTTCAAGGACACTGGGCATGCTATTTTCAAAAATACCACATCCTTGCCCCACGGCACTCACATTCTTTTTGTTAGGTAGACATGCTCATGATGGTTTTGAATTATTAACTGAGGTTACTGAACAGGAAAGCTGCCGTATAAACATGACTTCTTACCATTTGCCTTACTTCTGAGTCATTTCTAAACTTTGAGAAAGTTAAGGCTACAATTTGTCATTTTTAGAAGCTGTATAGTGTCCCATTTTCTTTTTTTACATTAACTTTTTCTTCGTATTTCATTTTTTTAGTTATATGTATCCATAGACCTGTTCTTTTTCAGATGCTTTTCCCATATAGGTTTTTATGGAGTATGTGTAGAGTTCTCTGTGCTATGCAGTAGATCATTGTTGATTATCTATTTTATATATAGTAGAGTATATATACTAATCTGAACCTCCGAATTTATCCCTCCCCCGCCACTACCTTTCCCCTTTAGGTAACAGTAAGTTTGTTTTCTAAGCCTGTGACTCTGTTTCTGTTTTGTGTGTAAGTTCATTTGTGTCCCTTTCTTTAGACTCCATACATACCTGATGGCATGTGCTTTGTAGATATCACATACAATCACTTACATGTGGAATATAACTTATTGTTTGTAGACTTTTTGATGATGGCCGTACTGACCAGTGTGAGGTGATAACCTCATTGTAGTTTTGATTTGCATTTATCCAATAATTAGTCATGTTGAGCATATGTTTTTGGCCGTCTGTATACTTTGTTTGGAGAAATACCTATTTAGAATCTTCTGCCGAGTTTTTGATTGCGTTTTCCTTTTTTGGGGGGGTAGAGATCTGTATGAACTTTCTGTAAATTTTGGAGATTAATCCTTTGTTGGTTACTTTGCAAATATTTTCTCCATTCTGTGAGTTGTCTTTTTGTTCTGTTTGTGGTTACTTTTCCAGAAAAGCATCTATTTCTGCTTTATTGACTATGCCAAAGCCTTTGACTCTGTGGATCACAATAAACTGTGGAAAATTCTGAAAGAGAGGGGAATACCAGACCACCTGATCTGCCTCTTGAGAAATTTGTACACAGGTCAGGAAGCAACAGTTAGAACTGGACATGGAACAGCAGACTGGTTCCAAATAGAAAAAGGAGTTTGTCAAGGCTGTATATTGTCACCCTGTTTATTTAACTTATATGCAGAGTACATCATGAGAAACGCTGGACTGGAAGAAACACAAGCTGGAATCAAGATTGCCGGGAGAAATATCAATCACCTCAGATATGCAGATGACACCACCTTATGGCAGAAAGTGAAGAGGAACTAAAAAGCCTCTTGATGAAAGTGAAAGTGGAGAGTGAAAAAGTTGGCTTAAAGCTCAACATTCAGAAAACTAAGATCATGGCATCCGGTCCCATCACTTCATGGGAAATAGATGGGGAAACAGTGGAAACAGTGTCAGATTTTATTTTTCTGGGCTCCAAAATCACTGCAGATGGTGACTGCTGCTGCTGCTGCTGCTGCTAAGTCGCTTCAGTCATGTCTGACTCTGTGCGACCCCAGAGATGGCAGCCCACCAGGCTCCCCTGTCCCTGGGATTCTCCAGGCAAGAACACTGGAGTGGCTTGCCATTTCCTTCTCCAATGCATGAAAGTGAAAAGTGAAAGTGAAGTCGCTCAGTCGTGTCCGACTCCTAGCAACCCCGTGGACTGCAGCCTACCAGGCTCCTCCGTCCATGGGATTTTCCAGGGAAGAGTACTGGAGTGGGGTGACTGCAGCCATGAAATTAAAAGATGCTTACTCCTGGGAAGGAAAGTTATGACCAACCTAGATAGCATATTGAAAAGCAGAGACATAACTTTGCCAACAAAGGTCCGTCTAGTCAAGGCTATGGTTTTTCCAGTGGTCATGTATGGATGTGAGAGTTGGACTGTGAAGAAGGCTGAGCGCTGAAGAATTGATGCTTTTGAACTGTGGTGATGGAGAAGACTCTTGAGAGTCCCTTGGACTGCAAGGAGATCCAACCAGTCCATTCTGAAGGAGATCAGCCCTGGGATTTCTTTGGAAGGAATGATGCTAAAGCTGAAACTGCAGTACTTTGGCCACCTCATGTGAAGAGTTGACTCATTGGAAAAGACTCTGATGCTGGGAGGGATTGGGGGCAGGAGGAGAAGGGGACGACAGAGGATGAGATGGCTGGATGGCATCACTGACTCGATGGACGTGAGTCTGATGAACTCCGGGAGTTGGTGATGGACAGGGAGGCCTGGCGTGCTGCGATTCATGGGGTCGCAAAGAGTTGGACACGACTGAGCGACTGATCTGATCTGATAGCTATACAAAAGCTTTTAAGTTTAAATAGGTCTCATTTATTTATTTTTGCTTTTATTTGCATTTCTCTAGGAGGTGGATCTAAAAAGATATTGGTGTGATTTATGTCAGAGAGTGTTCTGCCTCTGTTTTCCTCTGGGAGTTTTATAGAGTTTGGTCCTACATTTAGATCTTTAATTCATTTTGAGTTTATTTTTGCACATGGTGTCAGAGAATGTTCTAATATCACTCTTTTACACATAGCTGTCCAGTTTCCCAGCACCACTTATTGAAGAGACTGTCTTTTCTCCATTGTATATTTTTGCTTTCTTTGTCGTAGATTAATTGGCCATAGCTCGTGGGTGTATTTCTGCATTTTTTATCCTGTTCCACTGATCTATAAGTCTGTCTTTGTACTGACACCATACTGTTTTGGTTACTGTAGTTTCATAGTAAGGTGTCCCATTTTCTTTCCCCTTTTTGTTCAGGATTGGATTATGTCCTGAACAAAAATATGTGTTTTTAAAAATTAATATAAATAATGCTATAAATAAACATCTTTGAAACGATTATATTTGTTTTGCCAGGCAAGAGTTTTTCCTTGTGGTATAAATGTCACAGCAGATGAAGAAATAAAAAGTGCTGTAGCTCTGGTTGCATGTTGCAAAATTTCTCTCCTGACAACTAGGCCAGTTTACTCTACTGCACCAGTGATACTTATCTGATCCCTCCAGAGCCCTGCCCATGGGGCTACTGTTCAGATTTTTCCATAAGATGTTGCAGAAAACCCAAATGAACTTTTTGGCCTACCCAGTAGTAACCATCCAGGTTTTCTCTTTCTTCTCTTGCATTTTCTACCTTCTCATTACCCACCCACACCTCAGAAGACCGCCTGCTGGTTTCTGTCCCCACTCCCCTATCCCGCCACCTTACCACCAAGCCTGTTCTCATTAGGGACATCAGTGACCACCTAATTGCCAAACCCAGTGGGGATTTTCAGTTCTTATCTCACTGGATCACTTTTGTTGCATTTGGTATTCTCTCTCTTTATTGAAATTTTCCACTCCCTTGGTTTCCATGACACTACCCACTCCTGGGTCTCCAGACACTTCTGAACCCTTCTACCAATTTTCCTTCACACACTCTTCTTCTGCCACCCAATCTTTAAATGTTGGCATCCTCCAATATCCTAATTGAGTTCCTCTCCCTGGTAACTTTATCCACACTCATGGTTTCAAGTACCATCTTCTACTAGGAGCAAATGGTCAAGGATTATAATATTTTCTATACTATAATATCTTCTGCATTGTAGTCAGTATGAATCTCTACCTCTTGTGGACACGAATCTCCAACTTCATCCCTTATTTAGCTCCACAGTGGCAGCGTCATCTGTTTAGCTACTTGCTGGACACCTACTCTTGAAAAAAGTCTCTGTCACACCTTACCTGAAACTGATCTCAGCAGGTAATATCCAAACCTGGAGGCAGCATTATCCATCCAGTCTAGACATCTGAAGTTGGCTTTGACTCTTCTCTCCCTGTTTCTCTGCTCACAGTCAGTCACGAAGCCCTCTCACTGTTAGATTGAGTTCTGATCCTCCTCTCTCCACCTCGTCTTTGTTTGAGTCGTGAGTATTAAATGACCAAATGTATTTACTGCCTGGCTTATCATCAGCACTCTGTGGCTGTTTAGTGTTCTTTACTGCCTCTGCCTTTGTTGAGATGTTCATCATCTCTTGTTTGTGATGACATACTTTTCTCTCTGCTTCCAATCTTAAGTCTCTTCAGGCCTATTTTCCAGGGAGCTTTCAGAATTTTCTTTCTAAAATGAAATTTATTGTGTCAACCTCTTACTTAAAAACCTGTCACCTGTGGATTAAAGTTCCACCCTCTTGATCTAGCATCCAAGCTGCTGTGGTCTGGCCCCTCCCTTTTTCCCTCTCAAGCCTCATCTCTCGCCATCTTCCTGTCTCAAACCTAACACTCCAGCTACTCCAAACTGCACACACCATGTTGCTCCCAACCTCCAAGCTCGAGTTGTTGGCCCGTGTTGTTTTCTCCACCATGTTGCTTCCTGGTCCCTACCTGCCTTACCCCTATTTATTTTAAAACTCAACTCATACCAAAACACCCTGGAAAGTAAAGGCTGGTTTAGATGCCCCCCCACCCCGCTTTGTATTCCTAGAATATACCATGTACATCTTTATTGTGACCCTATTGCATTATAATATAAATATCTGTTCATAAAGATATCTCCCATTTGATGATGAGCTTCAGGACAGCAATTATTTGATTCATCTATCTTTGTATCCCCACAGCCAACCACAGCACCTGGCACATAGAGAATGCCCAATAAATAAACACCCTGATACATGAACAGCACTGTGTACTGTGTGCCTGGGAAAAGATACCTCTGTATCTTTATGAGTGGCCTCAGATTCAGGGGTGATGTGCTGCTAATACCCATGGCCCTTCTCTCGAGGGCAGGGGATGCTGTTACGCTACCCTGGACCCTGTGGGTAGGGCATGTGGGAGACAGCATTTGAGGTCCACTGTGTGGTTAGAAATGTGGTAGGGATGGGAGCTTGGGAGGGGCAACCAGGTCTCTGGGATAAGAGGCTGGGTCTTGCTCTGTGGTGAGCCTCGTGGACCAGCCAGTCATGACATTATCCCTGATATTTGCATAAGTATCTTTGGTTGTCAGGGAGATTTACACTTCTCTGTCTCATGTTTATTCAAATGTCAATTCTCTGCACATCCCCTTGGACCAGCCATCAGGTGAGTTGAGAAACGAGAGAATCAGGCTTTGAGAGATCCATGCTTCCCATAGTTTTTCCCACTCTCTTGATCTGAAATCCCTTCACTCTTCAACATTAAGAAGAATGATTCAAAAACTGATTCAAAACTCTCCCCCTTCAATGTTATATTACTTACCAGGCCATTTTGGGCAACATAAGTGGGGAGACCGCTCACTAAAGCCCAGTGGTCTGGAGGAGGATTCCTGTCAAGACCAAAGACAGTGGTGACTTTTGAGGTGGGGACAGATGGACTAAAAACTTGAAACTGGATCTTATCCTCCCTCTTCCCTCTGGTGGCTCCAAGTACCACCCCCACCAAGATCAAGCCCCAAATCTTGGCTAAGCATCTTAATGCCCAAATGTAGACATTGAGGAAAAAGTCACAAATCCGTTATATGGATTTCATGCTCTCTAAGAGACAAAATTGATCCAACAGATGGTTATTGGCTGCTGAGCAAAACCAGATGCCATCATTTCCCTCCACCAGTCCTTATGTAGAGTGAGTTGCTCAATACCGTGGAGAGTGAGGGAAACCCTCCTAGGATGAGCTCCTACCACATGCCAAGCACTAAGCTAGGTGCTTTGCATACTTATTTATCCCTCATTCCCAAGTGACTCAGATGGTAAAGCATCTGCCTGCATTGCAGGAGACCTGGGTTTGATTCCTGGATCAGAAAGATCCCATGGAGAAGGGAATGGCAGCCCACTCCAGTATTCTTGCCTGGAAAATTCCATGGACAGAGGAACCTGGCAGGCTATAGTCCATGGGATCGCAAAGAGCGAGACACGACTGAGTGACTAACATACACAGCAATATCACAATTTAGATTTATATATTTATTTTATATTGGAGAAGGCAATGGCACCCTACTCCAGTACTCTTGCCTGGAAAATCCCATGGATGGAGGAGCCTGGAAGGCTGCAGTCCATGGGGTTGCTGAGGGTCGGACATGACTGAGCGACTTCGCTTTTACTTTTCATTTTCATGCATTGGAGAAGGAAATGGCAACCCACTCCAGTGTTCTTGCCTGGAGAATCCCAGGGATGGGGGAGCCTGGTGGGTTGCTGTCTATGGGGTCGCACAGAGTCGGACATGACTGAAGTGACTTAGCATAGCATAGCATAGCATATTTATTTTATATGGTATATTTTTACTTGTTTATTGCTAAAAATACACAGAAAAATGTATTAAGAACTTCAGTTGTTTGGAAGTGAACACCTATGGAACTATACCTATGAAACTTGAACAACCTGTTGGCATCTTGGAAACCCCTAACCCGCCCCTTCCACTCACAACCTTCTCCTGAACCCCAAAGGGAACGGTTGTCCCAACTTTAGGATTCTTGCTTTTCTGAGGAGTTTTACCACCTGGTTTCCTGTACCCTGTTTCACATATTTTTCAACTTCATTCAGGTAGAATCATTCAATGTACATGCATTATTTTGTTGGACTTCTTTTTCATGTTGCTGTAATTCATTTGTTTGATAGACTTAAACCATTTTTCCTGGTAAGATTGTATATAATTTATGCATTCAACTGTTGATGGACATTCCCCTTCAGTCAGTTCAGTTCAGTTCAGTCGCTCAGTCGTGTCCGACTCTTTGCGACCCCATGAATCGCAGCACGCCAGGCCTCCCTGTCCATCACCAAATCCCGGAGTTCACTGAGACTCACGTCCATTGAATCAGTGATGCCATCCAGCCATCTCATCCTCTGTCATCCCCTTCTCCTCCTGCTCCCAATCCCTCCCAGTTAGTGTGAGTCTAATATGAATATTCTAACACTCTGGTGTGTGCATGCTCTCAGTTCCATGTGGTATTTCTGGAGTAGAAATACTGGGTCGTAATATGTGCATATCTTCAACTTTACTTGAGAAAGCCAGACTGTTTTCTAAAATCCAATTTGCACCACCATTGGTGGTATATTAGAGTTCCCTTTGCTCCATGTCTCTGTCAATGCTTTAGTATTTTCAGACATTAAAAAAATATATACTTTTAGATTAATAAAGTTCTCTATGGAAATAATTATAACGTGTTTCTGTTAATGTGACAGATTTTATAGATTGATTGTTCTAATGTTGGCCTTGCATTCCTGGAATAAATTCAATTGGGTCATGATTTATAACCCTTTTTAGTTATTATCTGCTAAAAGTTTTTTAGGATCTTTGCGTCTAGGTTCACAAGTAAGCTTGGTATGAATTTTCCTCTTTCATACAGACTTTGTTGAGTTTTGGTGTCAAGTTTATACTAGTCACTTTTTTTTCTCTATTCTCTTAGATAATTTGTATGAGAATTGTGTTATTTCTTCCTTAAATATTTAGTAAAACTCATCTCTGAAGGCATCTGAGCCTGAAATGTCTTTGTGGAAGGGTTTTAATATATTTTACTGTTATAAGACTATTGTGATTTTCTATTTCTTTGTAATTTATATTTAGTAAGTTTTATTTTTATAGGAATTTGCCTCTTTCATCTAGATTTAAAATATTCTGGGCATAATATCCTTTTATTGTATCCTGTTAGTGTCTGTATGATTGTGGTTATTACCCTTTTCCTTTCTAATACAGTTCATTCGAGTCCCTATTTTTCTTGGTCAGTCTTGCCAGAAATTCATCAATTTTATTAATCTGTCCAAGAAACCAACTTTTGGCATTTGTTCAATATTTTGTTAATATTTAATTAATTTCTGGGCTTATCTTTATTGTTTTGGAAGGGTATGCTTGCTTGTTGTTAGTTTCTTGAGATCATATGATGGATAGCTCCTGTCTGCCCCTCCAGAGCCACTTCCAACCTGCTCCTCCCTGTCATGGGAGGCCAGTCCGTGTGGATTTCATCAACGGGGTGTCTGGCCTTCTAGCTTCTGACTGAGTTTAGACTGAAGGGGAGACCTGGCCAAAACTACAGGGCGGTAGAACAGGAAGGTCAGGCTATTTATTTCCTTGGGTTCCCCTGGCAGCGTTGTTCTGAGTTTGTTTTGTCTGCACTTCTCTAATGATGGCCTGCTCTATATGAGTATTTCTCCTCACCACATTCTAGAAATTTCCTTGGGGCCCAGAAGTGCTCACAACTTTACTACTAAAATATTCTCTTGTGGTTGGTTTCCTTCATTCCACCCATACACACCTCTGTAATTCATCCCTTTGTAAATAAACCCTCCTTGATTTACCTGATTAAAAAAATTTTTTGACTGTGCTCGGTCTTAGTGGTGGCACTCAAAATCTTTAGTTGCAGCATTCAAACTCTTAGTTGCGGCATGTGGGATCTAGTCCCCTGACCAGGACCAAACCCAGGCCCCCTGCACTGGGGGCGTAGAGTCTGAGCCACTGGACCACCAGGGAAGTCCCGAATTCCCTAATTTAAATGTGACACCTAGTATCTGTTGGGGCCCTGGCTGATATAGTTTTGGTACACAGTTTATTACTTTATTTTTTTATTATTTTCTAGTATGAGAGTGTAATACTGTAAATTTCACCTTAGGTATGATTTCACTGCATCACATTGGTTTTTATCACATATCATGTGATATTGTCATTCTTTTAGTTCAGAAAATATAATAATTTCCATTGAGTTCTTCTTTTATCCATGGATATATGGAAGTATATTCCTTTTTATTTTTTCATAAAAGTAGTTTCTAGTTTCCAAGCATATAAAGATTTTTTTTCTAATTAGCTCTTTGTTATTAGTTTCTAGCATATTTTCATTGTGACTAGAGGACATCTCTGTATGATTTCAATCATTTGAGGTTTGTTTTATGGTCTGTTATATCACCAGTTATCATAAATGCACAAGTATTCTTGAAAAGACTGAGTGTTCTGTAGTTTGGGTGTGAGATGTCATGTTCTATTAATGTATAAATCCATTAGATTGTTTGGTAATTATCTTATTTAAATATTCTCTATTCTGTTTATTTTAGTCTGCTGTATCAATTAGCAAACATGAATTTGTCTATACATTCTTAAGTTTCTGTCAGTTTTTGCTTTCTCTTTGAGGCCACATTATTAAGCATATACACATTTGTAAATTCTTCCCAGAAAGTCAAGTTGAATTGACCCCTTTATCATTAAGAAGTTACTATCTTTACTAATGTGTACCTTGACACCTATTTTTATCTAATAGTAACATAGTTACATCAGTTTTCTTTTGATTATCATTTGTGAGGCATATCTTTTGTTCATTCTTTCATTTTCTCTGTATGATCTTTTAGCTAGGTCTCTTGTAAAGAGGATATATGGTATTTCTTCATATATCAATGGAGCTCATCAGTTATTAGAAGAACCCAGCCTGTGGGATCTTAACTGCCTGAGCCCTGCAGTGCAAGTGCAGAGTCCTAACCACTGGACTTCCAGGAAATTCCCAAGAACCGTTTCTTATACACACCTGAGAGAGATAATATTCTGCCAGTTAATCTGTAATACAAAGCTTTTTGAACTTAAAATTATTTATGAATACCGACAGAGCTCTCTTAGCATTTAGATTTAGGTTTTTATCACATCTCGCATCTTTCTCCTGTCTCTGTGCCATTCAAAGCTGCTTTTTGTTTTGGTGCTGCATCATAGTATAATCTCTTGAAGTTACTTCTGGGAATTTATATTAAGTTCAGTGTGGATACAGCCCCACCGTAGAAGGCAGCAAGATGGATGTTATCAGAGACTAGAGGATGTGATGCTTGGTGAGAAGTGGTGAGATGGGGAATGCTGTGACCTGTGATAACTCCAAACACAGACAATGAGTCTGATAAACCAGCACCTCTAGAGAAGGGGTCAGAAGACAGGATGGGGGCAGAGTATGCCGTTGACAAGAAGAAAAAAGAAAAAGAAATGAATTTAGAAAAGACTTAGTTGTTGCGTAAACAGGACTGAACAGAGAAAACCCAGAAACTCCAGAACTTAAAGCAATCTCTCATCCCTCATCAGGATCAACATTCTTTGGCAACAGTTGAGGCCTCTCACACCCACTGTTTAAGGATTGAGGTGACTTGCAATAAATCTCTTCATTTGAACGAGAAATGGGAGGAGAGGTGAAGCTCTCCACAGAGGCCGATTCTGGCCTCAAGGTGTCTGAAGTTCACTTGGGAAAGAGCCAAGCCTCAGATAGAACTGTGGGCATGGCTCCTAGCACTCTCAGAGGATTCAAGTAGGTAAAAAGCCAACTGAGTTTTGGGGCATGCTCTTCTGGCCGAAAAGTTCAAGCTTATATGCAAAACATTCTTGATTGTTGGAATCTTAAAATGGCCTTTGAGGCCCCACCACCTGCACGGAGGCCTCACCCTCTGGGATTTCAGCTTTTTCATTATCCTCCTTGGAGAAGGCAATGGCACCCCACTCCAGTACTCTTGTCTGGAAAATCCCATGGATGGAGGAGCCTGGTGGGCTGCAGTCCATGGGGTCGCTGAGGGTCAGACATGACTGAGCGACTTCACTTTTACTTTTCACTTTCATGCATTGGAGAAGGAAATGGCAACCCACTCCAGTGTTCTTGCCTGGAGAATCCCAGGGACGGGGGAGCCTGGTAGGCTGCCGTCTATGGGGTTGCACAGAGTCGGACACAACTGAAGCAACTTAGCAGCAGCAGAAGCAGCAGCAGCAGCAGCAGCAGCATTATCCTCCTTAATCACATAAGACATTAGAGGGGAATTCCTTGGTGGTCTAGTGGTTAGGAGTCTGAGCTGTCCCTGATGAGGGCACAGATTCAATCTCTGGGGAACTAAGATCCCACATCGTGCAACCAGAAAAAAAAAAAAAAAAAAAAAAGACACTAGACAGCAAGCTTTCCTTGGGGGCTGAATCACTTCCTTTGCTAACTTCCTGCCTTTCCCTCACCCTCTGCCTTAGGCCCCAGATGAGCCTCCAACAGAAAACCATTGAAAAGCCCTGATCAGATCCATGGTCTCATTCCATAGTGGCCTCTCTATGGAATGAAACTTGGGACTTGAACTCACAGCAGCTGACTAAGAATCCAGCCTCATTTTCTAGCCTGCATGATCTTTCCCACCCTTCTGCATTGTCTCTTTGTTGCTCTGCCTGAGTGTGTGGCCTTCTTGGGTTTGGTGAGCGTTGATTTTTGAATGAGTATGTTATGGACACTAATGCGCCTGCGATTCTGCATGTTTGGAGAAGAGACTTACGGGATGACTTTGATGTCTTCTTTGCCATGCAGGATGTAGTCAATGACCTTGTAAAAGTTGATTTCCTAGGCAGAAGAGAGAGAAATATATACTTTCAGAGTCTGAGACAGAACTCCAGCAGGAGTGTGTCCTTGAGAAAGGCTTTGTTCTTTCCCCTGTGCCCTGTGGTTTTCCAGAAGCACTGGCCTGACCTGCTGAGGCTGTGTCCCAGTGCTCCTGGAGCTCACTGTCAGCTGAGTCTCAAGATTCATCCTGCTCTTCCTTGGAGCCAGCTCACAGTGGCCAGGCAGGGGCTGGGATCTGGGGCTTTAAAAAGGAGTAGGAAGTGTTCCGAGGGGGCCTGGGGTTCAGTACAACGAGAAAAGATTACTACTGGAGTCTAGTGAGAGAGGAAGATGGAAGGGGGCTCCTGTCCCATTAGCATCATCGTTAACCCAGCCATCCTCCATGCAGAGTCAGCTTCATGGTCACAGCTCCTTCCTCCTTCACTCAGCTCCTCTCTCTGTTTCATCAGCTCTTTCAGACTTGCCTTCCCAATCATGCCCTATGCGTCCCACTCACTTTCCACTTCCTCCCTCCTTCCTATCTCCTTGCACCATTAAAACCCCCATTCTCTTACAGTGCTGCTACTAAGTCACTTCAGTCGTGTCCGACTCTGTGCGACCCCAGAGACGGCAGCCCACCAGGCTTCCCCGTCCCTGGGATTCTCCAGGCAAGAACACTGGAGTGGGTTGCCATTTCCCTCTCCAATGTGTGAAAGTGAAAAGTGAAAGTGAAGTCGCTCAGTCGTGTCTGACCCTCAGCGACCACATGGACTGCAGCCTTCCAGGCTCCTCCATCCATGGGATTTTCTAGGCAAGAGTACTGGAGTGGGGTGCCATTGCCTTCTCCGTCTCTTACAGTAGATCTGTTTAATTACTTGAAAAATGTAATTGGGGAAAAATCCATTACCTTATTAAAATGTCTAAACACCTACATGTGGTAGGCATGTTAGCATTTTACAAATTCAAAAACTGAGACCCAGAGAGGGGAAAGGACACATTTATTATAAGACAGTGAACCAGGATCAGAACCTAGGCCCTTGACTCCAGGCTGAGAGCTCTTTCTGTTGTATCACTTAAGGTTCATCAGCTTAAATAGTGTATTCCTCTCTGTATCACCCTTACCTAGAACAGGGTTACTCAAAGTGCAGTCCCTGGATTGGTACCAGTCTGTACACTATTTATTACTATTCTATGATGAGATAAAAACAGAAATTGGCAGTCAGTGTTTAGAAACTTTTATAGCAATTTGACTGAGTTAGGTTATGTCTGCTGAAACTAATAATTTTTAAAAGACTTAACACTTTGTATGTCTTCTAAAATGTTTAGAAGACAATTTTTTCAAATATAGACTTTTATCATATCATGAAAAGTATTAGTCCAAAATGAATTGGAAATTTTAAAAAATTATTCCTTAACATAGGCATTTTGAGAAGTATCGCCCTAGAGTTTAAAATGTAGATATCTGAGCCCACCCAGGCCACCTGACCCAGAACCTCCACAAACAGAAATTCCTCATCTAGTCAAGGTGCCTAGTTGAGAAGCAATTGTGACCTGCAGGATCATGAGGGAGAAGGAGACACTCTGCCCCTCAATGCTCAGCGTTTGAAGCAGCTACAGTGACTGAACCCTTTAAGAGCACCCATGGCTGCTCCAGGGTAGGTAGGAACTCCCTGCAGCAGGAAGCATGCAAGGGGAGGCCAGATGCCCCCCGAAGCATGATGAAATGGAGTCAGGAATAGATCTACAGTGCAAAGACTCAGGCTCTGGTCTTGGTTCCACTTGGTGTCCTCTCTGGGCCCCAGCTGTAAGATGGGTGGTACTTGTTTATCGTCAGTATCAAGTAGCAGAACTCTTTCTCCTCACAAAGCATAGGCCCTACTCCTAGAAAGCAGAGGAAAGCAACACCACCCTGATGGGAGTAGAGTCTGGTACCTCGAGATCCTGCATCTCTGGGTTCTCCCTCGCTCCCTGTCTTGTCCTCTACTGCCCCATTCACCCCTCGCTGAGGCAGCCACTGTGGAAACCTAGGTGTCTAAAGATAATCCGGGAATTTAAAACACTGCACTGGGGAATCCATAAAGCCCATTCCAGCTTTGAGTCTAAGACTATAGGTGGATAGTAAGCATGAATAGCCTTTTATAGACTAAAATGCCATATTTTTGACTCAGTAATTCTACATATGCTAATAAACCCTATAGATATACACCCAAACATAGGTAAAAGCATTGTTTTCCCCACCTAGGGCTCTCAGCCAGACTGCTTTAAAAAGCCTAGAGATAGCTGGTGTCCATCCCTTGGAGATGATTAAAAAACAGTGCCTGTGCATAATGGGTGCTTGTCTCCAGAGCTGTATCTGTGCTGATAGGGAAAGATGCCAAATATCCTCAGGTGGGAAAGTAAGGCACAAAATAGAATCATCACGTTTGTCAAAGTGGGGTGGTGGTGGAATACATACATTTGTTGCTGTTCAGTCACTAAGTTATGTCCAACTCTTTGAGACCCCATGGACTGCAGCACACCAGGCTTCCCTGTCCTTCATTATCTCCTGGATTTTGCTCAAATTCATGACCATTGGGTCAGTGATGCTATCTAACCATCTCATCCACTGTTGTCCTCATCCCTTTTTGTCTTCAATCTTTCTTAGCATCAGGGGCTTTTCCAATGAGTTGGCTTTTTGTATCAGGTGGCCAAAGTACTGGGGCTTCAGCTTCAGCATCAGTCCTTACAATGAATATTCAAGGTTGATTTCCTTTAGGATTGACTGGAATGATCTCCTTGCAGTCCAAGGGACGGTCAAAAGTCTTCTCTAGCACCACAATTTGAAAGCATCAGTTCTTTGGCGTTCGACCTTCTTTATGGTCCAACTCTCACATCCATACCTGACTACTGGGAAAACCATAGCTTTGACTATATGAACCTTTGTCAGCAAAGTAATGTCTCTGCTTTTTAATATGCTGTCTAGGTTTGTCATAGCTTTTCATCCAAGGAGCAAGCATCTTTTAATTTCATGGCTGCAGTCAACATCTGAAGTGATTTTGGAGCCCAAGAAAATAAAATTTGTCACTGCTTCTACTTTTTCCACTTCTACTCACCATGAAATGATGGGACCAGATGCCATGATCTTAGTTTTTTGTATGTTGAGTTTTAAGCCAGCTTTTTCACTCCCCTCTATTACCCTTATCAAGAGGCTCTTCAGTTCCTCATCACTTTCTGCCATTAGAGTGGTATCATCTGCATATTTAAGGTTGTTGATATTTCTCCTGGAAATCTTGATTCCAGCTTGTGATTCAGTCATCCCAGGATTACTCTGCCTAAAAGTTAAATAAGCAGGGTAACAGTATACAGCCTTGATGTACTCCTTTCCCAATTTTGAACCAGTCCATTGTTTCATGTCCACTTCTAACTGTTGCTTCTTGACCTGCATACAGGTTTCTCAGGAGGCAGGTAAGGTGGTCTAGTATTCCCATCTCTTGAAGAATTTTCCACAGTTTGTTGTGATCCACATAGAAAAAGGCTTAAGTGTAGTCAATGAAGCAGAAGTAGATGTTTTTTGGAATTCCCTTGCTTTCTCTATGATCCAGTGCTAAGTTGCCTCATTCATGTCCAACTCTTTGCAGTCCTATGGACTATAGCCCTTCAGGTTCATCTGTCCATGGGATTCTCCAGGCAAGAATACTGGAGTGGGTTGCCATGCCCTCCCTCAGGGGGTCTTCCCGACACAGGGATCAAACCCTTGTCTCTTATGTCTCCTGCATTGGCAAGCAGATTCTTTATCACTAGCACCACCTGGGAATCCCTATTATCCAATGAATGCTGGCAATTTGATCTCTGGCTCCTCTGCCTTTTCTAAACCCAGCTTGTATATGTACATACAGAAATATCCATAGACATTTGAGAAAGATAGACCACACGTAGTGGCTGCCTAGCTGCCTCAAGGCAGGCTGGATTTCTGTACTCTGCCCTTTTGTATGGTGTGAGCTCTTCTCTGTTCTCATGTATTACTTTTTCAGTACATATAAACAAATTGTGCTAAGAACATTTTAAAACTATGAAGTCATATCCTATGGGCAATTCTAGAAATCTGTTGAGCCTTTGGCAGAGCTGTTTCCTCTGGCTGGAGAGATGGCTTTCTTGCTTCATGGTCATCTGTCCTTGGACCTGGGCTGTTCACTGTTCCCCAGGCAACCTGCTGGCTCTCTGAGCCTGGTAGACTGCCCTACCCAGAGGTCTCTACCAGGTTCCTTCAGAAAGATGAGAGATGGACTTTTTTCTTTTAAACTTACATAAGACTCAGTTTTACCTTCGCAGAGAGCAACAGAAAAATCAGTGTTCTCTAGATAAATAAAACTTTTTCCACACGCTATAGCTCAGCCAAGTTACTTTCAAGGCCATATTCATGTATGAGTCCACCCGCTTTTGGAAAATCAAAACCAAGCCATCAATGAGTGCCTTTGTCACCTTGCACCTAAGCAGCTGACACTGTAACACAGGGTCTTTGAAAGAGCCAGATATAGCCAGAGCCAGATCATCATGCATGGAAATATACCAGTTTTAAAAGAAGTGCCATTTTTGTTTTTTTATGAAGACTACGTAGCTGTTTTTCATAATGAAAGCACACACACATACAATGCTTTATTTTTAAAAGGAGATGAAGTGAAGTATAGCTGCTTTGGGAGAGCTTCAGACCCAAGATTCAGGGAGGTTAATTGGTCAAAATTCAGACAGAAACTGTGTTTCTAGCGTGAACATGGCAGATCAATTGTGAGAGTGATGTTAGAAGGCAACAGGGGAAGTTAAACAGCCTGACTGCAATGATAGTTACCTGAAAGAAAAGCATCCAGGGTTTGAAACTGTGTAAATGGTTTTTCCCCTTTAAGCCTTTAATGTCCTCTACTATCCAATAGACATAAAGAGAATGTTGTTGCTGTTTAGTCACTCAATAGTATACAACTCTTGCAACCCCATGGACTGTAGCCTGCCAGGATCCCCTGTCCATGGGATTTCCCAGGCAATACTGGAGTAGGTTGCCATTTTTTTCTCCAGGGGATCTTCCTGACCCAGGGATTGAACTCATGTCTCCTGCTTGTCAGGCAGATTCTTTACCGCTGAGCTACCTGGATACCTCCTCCATAAACTGATGAGAAGAGTATATTACAGATTCCAGGTGAAGCGCCCGGCAGAGAGTGAGACTTACGTTGCCATCGTTGTCGGAGTGCCTACCAAGTCAGTGTGATTCGCTTTAGCTACCATGGGCTGCCTAGGTCAGCTTGATTTCCTGAGTGTTCCAGATGAGGAAGGGAGGCTCAGAGAGGTGCCCAAGGCTACACAGGCAGCTGCTGGAGCAGGGACCTGAATTTAGTCTTTCTCCCTTCAACCCTATGCTCTTTCCAGAAGATCTGCTTTTGTCCAGTCCTGTCCTGCTGTGTCTGGGCCCCGGCTCAGGCCTCTGTGTGTTTTCCTCATCAACTGTGTCCTAAATATCAAACTGCCTTTGGAGATAAATTTGGTGACAGCATTCCATAGAAGAGAAAGTGGAGACCCTAAGGGGTTATTTGACCAAGCTCACCCTACAGGCTAGCAACCCACTAAGACCAAAGTTCTTTGTCTTCTGGCCTTTTCCATTGCAACCTGACATCTCACACTCTTGCAAGGACTGAGTCATTGCTGCGTGAGGTGGAGGAGGGTTTGGGGAAGAAAAGTTTTGCCCATGAATGTGCTGGTCACCTCAGTGAAACTAAAGCTTCTGAAGTGATCAGATGATGGGCATCCCTTTTAGGCTGGAATTTAGTGAGAAAATGTCCTCTTCAGTTTAATCTTTTTTTTTTTTTTTAACCTTTTATTTTATATTGAAGTATAGCCAATTAACAATGTGGTAGTTTCAACTGAACAGCAAAGGGCCTCACTCAAACATATAAATGTGTCTTCTCCTCCATCTTCAGTTCAATCTTGAAGATAGGGATCCTCAAGAGTGAAGAACCAGATAAGTTAGATAGGGTCTGATATTTCTCTAGGCCTTCTGGAGTTGGAAATGACCTCTGACCACAGGGCTCAGCTCAGAGAGCTGAATATTAAAGCAGCCCAGGAAATTGAAACTAATTGAGGTTGGTGGAGTTTGAAAGCTAGAATGGTCTCTACCCTAGTTCCTAAAATTCTAAATTTCTGGAAGAAACAAAACCAGCTCATATGTGAATTTGATGAAAACTCAGTAGTAACATCTCAATTATGTCAATACAGCAAGCTGTACTTAAAAAGGAAAAATGTCCCCAAACAGTTTTCTGACAGTAGCACGTGATGTTAGTCTTGCAGACTTAGTCTTCCAAAATGAAAACATGAAATTGTATGGGCAAAATAGTAGTTTGAAACTGGACAGTGGCAGATTATAAAGGTCATTTTGGATAAAGCACAGCAGACATTGTCAATTCCAAGGCTGAAATCTTTTCTGGTGTGTATATGAAGCTCACAGTTCAGTTTAGTTCAGTCGCTCAGTCGTGTCCGACTCTTGCACGCCAGGCCTCCCTGTCCATCACCAACTCCCGGAGTTCACTCAAACTCATGTCCATCAAGTCAGTGATGCCATCCAGCCATCTCATCCTCTGTCGTCCCCTTTCCCTTCTGCTCCCAATCTCTCCCAGCATCAGAGTCTTTTCCAATGAGTCAACTCTGCGCATGAGGTGGCCAAAGTACTGGAGTTTCAGCTATTGCATCATTCCTTTCAAAGAAATCCCAGGGCTGATCTCCTTCAGAATGGACTGGTTGGATCTCCTTGCAGTCCAAGGGACTCTCAAGAGTCTTCTCCATCACCACAGTTCAAAAGCATCAATTCTTCGGTGCTCAGCTTTCTTCACAGTCCAACTCTCGCATCCATACATGACCACTGGAAAACCCATAGCCTTGACTAGATGGACCTTTGTTGGCAAAGTAATGTCTCTGCTTTTTAATATGCTATCTAGGTTGGTCATAACTTTTCTTCCAAGGAGTAAGTGTCTTTTAATTTCATGGCTGCAGTCAGCATCTGCAGTGATTTTGGAGCCCAAAAAAATAAAGTCTGACACTGTTTCCACTGTTTCCCCATCTATTTCCCATGAAGTGATGGGACCAGATGCCATGATTTTCGTTTTCTGAATGTTGAGCTTTAAGCCAACTTTTACACTCTCCTCTTTCACTTTCATCAAGAGGCTTTTTAGTTCCTCTTCACTTTCTGCCATAAGGGTGGTGTCATCTGCATATCTGAGGTGATTGATATTTCTCCTGCAATCTTGATTCCAGCTTGTGCTTCTTCCAGCCCAGCGTTTCTCATGATGTACTCTTTAAATAAACAGGGTGACAATATACAGCCTTGATGTACTCCTTTTCCTGTTTGGAACCAGTCTGTTGTTCCATGTCCAGTTCTAACTGTTGCTTCCTGACCTGCATATAGGTTTCTCAAAAGGCAGGTCAGGTGGTCTGGTATTCCCATCTCTTTCAGAATTTTCCACAGTTTATTGTGATCCACACAGTCAAAGGCTTTGGCATAGTCAGTAAAGCAGAAATAGATGTTTTTCTGGAACTCTCTTGCTTTTTCCATGATCCAGCGGATGTTGGCAATTTGATCTCTGGTTCCTCTGCCTTTTCTAAAACCAGCTTGAACATCTGGAAGTTCACGGTTCATGTATTGCTGAAGCCTGGCTTGGAGAATTTTGAGCATTACTTTACTAGCGTGTGAGATGAGTGCAATTGTGGGGTAGTTTGAGCATTCTTTGGCATTGCCTTTCTTTGGGATTGGAATGAGAACTAACACAGCCAGGGTATTAATCTGAATACCTAGAGTTTGAATTAAGGTTAAATAAAGTCTGTCACGCACACACACACACACACACACACACACACACTGTCCTTTATTTTGGGTAGGGTTAGTGTTGGCTAGGGAGAATCAGGCCTCCTAGCAGAAATGGTATACTGTTTCAGACAGCCTGGAAGGTTTTGTGAGAAGATGACTGGACTAAAGCTCAATTCAGGACACAGCTATGCTGCTTACTTATTCTATGTGGCCTCAGCTAAAGTCATTCTACAGGTTCTATAGGCCATTTGAGTGCCGGGTCTGTTTACCCTGCTTCATCTTTGCATCCCCACATATTTCATTACAGCTTCTCTAAAGTGTTTATGTCTCATCTTTAAAATGTAGCAATAGTAGGAGGCCAGAGGTTGCACACTGAAATGCCAAGGGAGACCTAATAGAAACATAAATGAGAGGAGGCAGCCAGGGGTACACAAGAGGGAGTCAGGGGGACTGTGGCAAACTAGGGAGCTCAGGCCAGGTTGCAAGGAGGCAGCTGCTACTCAGCTCCAATCAAATTTCACCTGTGGGATGGGGATGGGGGGGCTGTGCAGTTTTGAATGGTCTGCCACCTTTTCAAAAGAATCTGAGAATCTAGACACTTGTTGGAAATAAAGAATTAAAAAACTTTCATAACTAAACATATATGTCTATTGACTGGAAATGACTTTCCGGCTATCAACGTGTACATCTATATTCGATTTTGAGATTATTTACATCTTTAATAATCTACAGTTCTGCTGAGTGAGTCCTTAAGCATGTTGCTTGATCTTTCTGGACTTCTTTCCTCATCTATGGAATAAGAATAGTTTCCCTCTTCTGTCAGTCCCACCAGGTTGTTGTGAAACTCCAGGGAGATATTAAAAACACCTTGCAAAATACAGGGCTTGAGCAATCGTGAGGAATTACCATAATTTCAAAGGTGACGACCCAACCCAGAAGAGATAAATACCTATGTGGTAGAGAAACTTCATCAGGGCCTACAGTGCCTTACATGATATTTCATTAAACATTTGTTCATACTGAACAGGCCAGAGGGAGACCTACCCTTCCATCCGGAGTCCTGGGACCAGCGTAGGGTGGAGCCTCCCCCATCAGGACTGGCCACACATCAAAAAATTCCTAGGGTTGAGAAAAACAATAATTATGTGTCTTGAAAGCAGATCAAAAAAGGAGATTAAGAAAATAAGACTCACCTGGATGAGTCATCTATCACTGAAATTTGGAAGATGTGAAGAACTCAGTGGAACCTAAGCTTGGCAGGGCTGCAAGATTCACTAGACTTGGAAAAAGTCAATTGTGTCTGTGCTTTGAAATATATCAGTATCATCAGAACTGGATCTGTCTAATCAATAACCAAGAATGGGAGCTAAGCAAGAGCAACCTCATTCTTCCTCTGCTGTGGGACTTGAGAAGGAAAAAGTGGACTCTATAGCCAAGAAATTTACCTTACATACCTGCTAAACATGTGATCAAATGTTTAGCTAGAACAATGTTTCTTACAGTATCATTTATAGCGGTGAAAAATTAGAAAAAACCTACAATGGCACAGTGGTAAAGAATCTGCCTACAATGCAGGAGACATGGGTTTGATCCCTAGGTTAGGAAGAGTCCCATGGAATAGGAAATGGCAACCCACTCCAGTATTCTTGCCTGGAGAGCCCCATGGACAGAGGAGCCTGGAGGACTACAGTCCATGGGTTCACAAAGAGTTGGATATGATTTAGTGACTGAGCACGAAGTATCCAAAAGGAGGAGACTTATTAAATCAATTATGGTGTATCTGCTGCTGCTGCTGCTAAGTCGCTTCAGTCGTGTCCGACTTCTAGCGACCCCATGGACTGCAGCCCACCAGGCCCCTCAGTCCATGGGATTTTCCAGGCAAGAGTACTGGAGTAGGTTGCCATTGCCTTCTCTGATGGTACATCTAGTAACAAGCATATTACAGATGTGTATGTATTGATTAAAAAGATGTCCATGATACATCAATGAATAAAAAATGTGAAGTGATAGATGCATAGATCATGTGACCCCCAATGGTTTAACTCTATATAGAAAATGCTCTCAAAGAATTCACAACAAAGCATTAACAATTGACTTTCTCGGGATTCTTCCTTAATAAAATGTATGGCTTTCATAATAAAATTTTTTTTTCCAAATAAGGAAAGAGAAGCAATGGTGCCAAATATGGACAGATAGACCTTTGAGCTTCAACAGGAAAGGATGACACCTGTAAGATAACTGGCAAAGACAGGGGCAGAGAGAGGAGAGAAAAGGGCCAGCAAAGGCTCTGCATGGTCACGCAGCCCCAGGAGAAGAAACTGACTAGGACGCCACACAGGCTTCCTTGCTGCTTCTCCTCCGGTTTTTCTGCAACACATGCTGCTGCACACTTGGATTGGGCCAAATCTGGGTCTGAGGAAGAGGCCCCTGTCCTCCAGTGCCTCTCTGTTCACTTATCTGCTGTGTTTAGAGACAGTGATCTGCTCACTCTGGGTTACCATGGGCAGGATGTCAAGCCCCTCTGCTTCTTGAACTCTCTCTCTCTCTCATTTGAAAATATTTGTCATGGTGGTTTGTCTGCTCTTACATCATCCAGAGGGCAAGCAGATGGCAAATGAAGTCCACATGAAATTCACATTTCACGTCCTCACCCTTCTGCCCAGTTGGACTCTTCCTCTTGACTGTCGACAACAGGAAGCAATTCAGTTCTGGGTGAAAATGAGAGCTGGGGACCTACCTAAGCTCCACAACATGCTTTGTGCTGGATAGAGACAAGGTACAGTTCATGCCCAGAGGATCTACTATCTCATGGAGGAGACAACTAAGCCTTTGAGTGACTTTAGTAAGGTAGCCAGGGTAAGAATCAAAACAGTAACAAAAAGAGAACACAAATGTTGAGACCAGAAGAAGAATATCAGGCTGACACTATCGAGGTCAAACACTGCACGGTTTTGAAGACTGTCCTCAGGAGAAGCAGATGTCAACAGAGGGTGCGCTGGAATGTGGGGCGTGTTTGTGCCTGCCGTCCTCTGTCCCGTCTCTCTCTCTCTCTTTTACTTCTAAACAGCCTTCCTGAGATATAATTCATACACCTTGTGACTCGCCCAGCGTAATTGTACAATTCAGTGGCCTTTATTGACACTTTTCATAATGTCAATACTTCAGTTAAGAATTTAGCTATCTGGGGTGGGGCAAGGGGGGGGGGAGGGGAAAGAGAACCAGTTCTTAGAGTGATTATAGGCAACCCAACCCACTTCTAATTGCTAGATTGTTCCATCTATTGGGGATGACTAAATCAGGATATTCTCATTTAAATGTGACTTTCCCTTTTGAGGGAGAGTTCAAAAGAAACAGAGGGCAGAATGCTGCAGCTTAGAGCTGTGTTTTGATCTTTTAAGATACAAACTGAGCACCTTAAAATGGACTCTTGAGAATTATGAGGACATCACAAAATTTATCCTTACCTTATAACATATTAATAATTTCAAGATGAGTAAAAGATGAAAATGTATTAATCAAAGCAATTAAGGTTATTTCAGACTATAGTATTCAGGTTGAGGAAGTCTTTCTTAAACAAAATTCAAAACACAGAAGCCATAAAATTTAAGTCTTCTGTATTATGAAAGATGCCATAGACAAAGTTAAAATATAATCCACAGAAAAGGAAAATATGGTTGCAGCTAGGTGACACATACATAATCTATATAATATAAAGCACTCATATTTTAATAAGAAATAGACAAAGAATTCAATTTTAAAGGTGGAAAAATGGGCAATATATTGCACAGAAAAACTTGGGCAATGTATGTAAAAAGAAAAGTTAAATTACAAATAAATATACAAAATGTATTTACTCTTCTATGATCATCAGTGAAAAAACAATTAGAAAAGAAGAATAATAACATTTTTGCCTGTTTAAGTAGGAAAAATACAAAAGATTTATGATACACAGAATTGGGGGCAGGAGTTTGGAGAAAGGGAACTCTCATGCAGTGCAAGTAGGAGTATAAAATGATTTAGCCTTTAGACGGAAAATTTGGGGAAAGTGAAATAAAATTTTTTTCTTAGTAATCTACTTCCACACCTTTGTCCTATAGATAGTCTCTGTCGAGTGGGCAGGAATTTAACTCCAAGGTTGTTCATTACAGCATTGCCTTTAATTGCAAGACTATCTAGAAATGATTTAAATGCCCAGAAATAGGGGAAAGGATAAACTAATTATGGTATACCAATACTATTTTAAAAAATGAGATAAATCTATGTGGACTAAAGAACAAAAAAAGAGGATTTCTACTACTACCAATGGTAGCCAGTCTGTTGCAAACCAATCCTCCAACTGAGAATTATCATGAATCTGGACTCTGTATATGTATGTGTGTATGCGTATATAAACATTTATGTGAAGGAATCATAGCGCTAGCAAGGCAGCAATAATTTGATGGGCCAAGATCTCACAGAGAAGGGAAGCCCAGAGATATGAGCCTGATGCCTGATTCAACTTTTCCTCTTACTGACACCAAAGATGTTGTGGAGCAACTGGAAAGGTATGCAAAGCTTTCAGTAGACCTACTTGGCTAGTAGGACTAGGTTGAAATTTGGGACCTGCCAAAAAGGAGACATCCTTGAAAGCAACCCAGGTTTTTAGCCTGTCCTTCCTAAAGATTTATACTCTAGGAGTAAAAGTGAATCAGAAACAGAATAACCCTCACAAAAACTGAAGACCAGCTTCAAATTGGCTCAGTCCTTGATTAGATTCAGATACTCTGCCTTTGTTTCAACTTATAACCAGAAGTAACATAAATCCCCTTTGGAGGAATATAACATTGCCAAGAGTTTCAAATCATCTCCAAAATATTTTATACAGATTTCTAGTGTTCAAACAAAAATAAATGGGCATGTACAAGATACAGATTAACTGAAAAATCAAGAAATAAAGCAGATTATAGAAAGAGGAACCATAGAATATATATGTGTACCGAAAAAATATGTACTAGAGTGTTCATGATAGCAATATTCATAAAAGCCCAAACTGGAAAATTCAAATCACTATCACTGGTAGAATAAATAAATACTTTGTGGATTACTCATATAATGGAATATTCTACAAGAATGAAAATTAATGAACTAATTAATGAAAATTGATGACTATGATGAGCAATAAGAATGAATCTTACAATCCAAATTTTGATCAAAAGAAGTCAGACACAAAAGAGTATAATTACATTTATATGAATTTCAAAATTAGGAAAAACTAACGTGGCTTTAAAGGTCAGAGAGTGGTTACCTTTTAGGAGGAAGGAATGGGAGTTACTAGAGAGAGGTAAGAAAGGGGCTTCTGAGGCGCCAGTAATGTTCTTATTCCTTAATCTTGGTGGTAGTTACGTGGGATATTCACTTTGTGGTAATTCACTGAACTATTTTCCTGTAATAGTGCTTTTCTCTGTGTGTTTGTTATATGTACATATATTATTTAAAAATCCACATGTACTACTATGGAATTATTTTTGTAGAGCATTATATAAAAAAGGGAGATTATCATGTTGCCCAGCAATTTATTTTATTTTTTAAACTGGGTTATCTTTTTATTGTTGAGTAGTAAGAGATTTTTGTTTTCCCCTTCATCAGCAAACATCAAACTTTAAAAAAAGATGGAAGTATAGTTGATTTACAATATTGTGATAGTTTCAGCAAAGTGATTAGTATATATATATTTTTTCCGTTATTTTTTAAACTAACAAATGTATCATGACTATTTTATTTATTTATTTTTTAATATTTATTTATTTATTTGACTGCACCTGGTCTTCATTGCATGCACGGGATCTTCGATCTTTTGCTGTGATATGCGAACTTTTAGTTGCAATACATGGGATCTAGTTCCCGACCAAGGATCAAACCTGGGCCCGCTGCATTGGGACCACAGAGTCTTAGCCAGTGGACCACCTTCCATTGTAGGTTATTACAAGATACTGAGTATAGTTCCCTGTGCTATACAGTAAATTCTTGTTGCCTGTCTATTTTATATATAATAGTTCGTATCTGTTAATCCTATACTCCTAATTTTAAGAGTTCTTTTTATATTTTACATACTTGTCTTTTCAAAAGGTTTCTTCTTTACTGTCCTTTCAAGCACAAAACTTTTAAATTTTTATGAAGCCCAATTTTCTGTTTCTCCTTTGTTACTTGTGCTTTTGATGCCATATCCAAGAAACCATTGCCTTATCCAGGGCCACAAAGATTTACATCTATATTTTCTTTTAAAAAAATATTTATTTTTTAATTGAAGGATAATTGCTTTAGAGAATTTTGTTTTCTGTCAAGCATCAACATGAATCAGCCATAGGTATGCCTATGTCCCCCTACTCGTGAACCTCCTTCCCATCTCCCTCCCCTTCCCACCCCTTTAGATTGATACAGAGCCCCTGTCTGAGTTCCCTGAGTCATAGAGCAAATTCCCATTGGCTATCTATTTTGCATAAAGTAATATGTTTCCATGTTACTCTCTCCATACATCTCACCCTCTCTTCCCCGCCCCCGACCCTGTGTCCTCTCCATGGCTGCCCTGCAGATAAATTCATAGGCACCATATTTCTAGATTCCTTGTTTGTTTGGCTGCATCACATGGCTTTCAGGCTCTTAGTTCCCCAACCAGGGATTGAACCTAGGCCCTGGGCAATGAAAGCTCCAAGTCTTACCCAACGGACCACTAGGGATGGACAATATTACAATAGTAAACAATATTTATCTTTCTTTTTCTGACTTACTTCACCCTGTATAATAGGCTCTAAGTTTGTCCACCTCATTAGAACTGACTCAAATGTGTTCCTTTTAATGGCTGAGTAATATTACATTATATGTATATGTACCACAGCTTCTTTATCCATTCATCTGTCAGTGGACATCTAGGTTGCTTCAATGTTCTAGCTATTGTAGTGTTGCAATGAACATTGGGGTACATGTGTCTTTTTCACTTTTGGATTTCCTCAGGGTATATGCCTAGGAATGGGATTGCTGGGTCATATGGTGGTTTTATTTCTAGTTTTTTAAGAAATCTTCATATCATCTTCCATCTTCAATTTACATTCCCACCAACAGTGCAAGAGGCTTCCCTTTTCTCCACACCCTCTCCAGCATTTATTGTTTATGGACCTCCTGATGATGGCCATTATGATTGGTGTGAGGTGGTATCTCATTGGAGTTGTGATTTGCATTTCTATAATAATGAGCGATGTTGAGCATCTTTTCATGTTTTTGTTAGCCATCTGTATGCCTTCTTTGGAGAAATGTCTATTTAGGCCTTTTTCCAACTTTTTGATTGGGTTGTTTGTTTTTCTGGTATTGACTTGTATGAGCAGCTTGTATATTTTGGAAATTAATCCTTTGTCAGTTGTTTCATTTGCTATAATTTTCTCCGATTCTGAGGGTTGTCTTTTCACCATAGGAAAGGTTTCTGCCCACCTTTGAGTGTATTTTCTGACAGTTTCTGAAGTTGGCAACTTTCTTCTTGCTGCATTTTCACCCTACATGGAAACTTCTTTATCACTCACCTTTACCACCTCATCATGCCTTCTTCTCACATGCTCATTTTTTCCCTATGGACTAGGGAAGATATAGGTTATTTTTCCTCCCCTGTGCCCTGGAATGACTTTTCCTCTGTAGAGGCTGGTACTCCTCTCCTCAGTGTAAAAGACCTGTGAAAAACCTTTCATAACCATCTACCTCCTGCCAGCCATTTCCCTGTGCAACCAAATTCATGACACAAGGCTGGGTTCCACCTGATATATAGCAGCTATATATTTAACCTATTCTTGGAAATGTCTGCTCTTAAGTGTTCTCACCTTCTGTTTGGTCATGTCTAAGAGCCCCACAGAGTATCTGTCACAGTTGAGGAAGGCACGGACTGTGTACAGGGCTTTGTGGAACTGCCTCTCAATGTCTGTAAGCTCTTCAAAGACTTTGCTCCCAGACCACAACAGTATCTGAAGAAATACAAAAACACAGTTAGTGTTCCTGAGGCACAGAACAGCAGCTCATAATAACCAAGAATAGCTGTCCCTGTTTTGTAGATGGAGAAACTGAGCTTCAGAGTGGTGAATAACGGGGCAGCTGCTATTGGATCCAACTCTTTCCAATTTTTTTATTTCCTAGGTTGTTAATAACAACGATGATAACAAACATTGACAGAGCCCAAGTATCCTACATACTTTATCCCGTAATTATCCCCATTTTTCAAAAGAGGAGGCTGAAGCTTGGAGAGGTTAAATGGTGTGCTCAAGGTCTTAGAACTGGTAAATGGCTTAGCAAGGATTCAAGTACAAGCTGGCTGACATGAAAGCTTATACGTGCAGTCACTCTGGGTTACAGCTTTACAGACATCATGACTCATGCACCCCAGGGATGCTGGGAGAGACTGCACGATACTTCCCAGGCACTCCTGTCACTACTGCCTTCTAGCTGAGCACATCAGTGCTTCAGGAAGAGGACACCTTCAGTCCAGTCCATTCCCTCAAGTCAAGCCCTTTACCTGGCCACGCCGAGTCTCACAGTTGTGCAGGTAACTCAGGTGGAACACCTTCATGATTAGATTTGCAAAATTGAGGTACTTGAGAAGAATCTGAAAATCAAACAGCATGAGGAGAAACAGATGAGAAGGAGAAATTCCTCTTCTGGCCACTTCTACCATCAGCCGATAAGTTTGAATATTTTCAAAGCTTCATCTGAGACAGTTTGAGCAGATGGATCGTGGAAAGCTGACTCATAAAATGTTGCATTATGTGAGGGTAAAACTCACAGAATGTAGAATGTTAATGTTATTAGAAGTGTGTTCATGAGAAGTTGCTACTGTTCATTGAGTTTGCAGGCCCCGTGATAAGTCATGTATATATGTTATCCTGATGGCCACAAATGACCTCAAGAGACACTATAGATACTCTCTATAAAAGATACTATAAAACCAGCCCCATTTTACAAATAAGTAATCTGAGGTTCAGAAAAACGTGCCCAAGACAAACAGATATTAGCAGAACCAGAACCATTATCCCTATATTCTTATCTCCAAAGCCCAACATCTTAATGATTATCCTGTCCTGCCTCCCTCACAGATCATCAGACCACTAACTTCCTTGTCTTACAGAGGGGAAAGCCAAGGTCAGGGCAAATAGCAAGGGTCAGAAGATTTGTGAGCTGGGAGAATGTGCTGGCATGGCCAGCCCACCAGTTCCTAAGCACTCTTACCTCTTCATCATTCTCGGTGAAGTGGGGCCCATCCACTTTATTCACAGCCATGATTATGGCCACCACATCCTTCCCATTCATTATGGGAGAAGCCAAGATGTTCTTAGTCTGGTACTCTGTGAGGGTGTCCACGAAGTCACAGAAATGTTCATCCTGAAGGTAGACAAAGACAAGTATGAGTGCGCAGAGGAAGAGCAAAGACAGGAAAACAACCCAGAGCCCCAGGTGCCCGTGGTTGCTGTTGTTGTTCAGTCACTCAGTCATGTCTGACTCTTTGCAATCCCGTGGACTGCAGCACACCAGGCAACCCTGACCTTCACTGTCTTCTGGAGCTTGCTCAAATTCATGTCCATTGAGTCAGTGATGCCATCCAACCATCTTGTCCTCTGTTGTGTTCTTCTCCTCCTTCCTTCAATCTTTCCCAGCATCAGGAAAGATGCTGGGAAAGATCTTCACATCAGATCTTCACATCACTCCAAAATGTTGGAGTTTCAGCTTCAGCATCAGTCCTTCCAATGAATATTCAGGGTTGATTTCCTTTAGGATTGACTGGTTGGGTCTCCTTGTAGTCCAAGGGACTCTCAAGAGTCTTCTCCAACACCACAGTTCAAGAGCATCAATTCTTCGGCACTCAGCCTTCTTCATGGTACAACTCTCACATCCATTCATGACTACTGGAAAAACCATAGCTTTGACTAGATGGACCTTTGTCAGCAAAGTAATGTCTCTGCTTTTGAATATGCTATCTAGGTTGGTCATAGCTTTTCTTCCAAGGAGCAAGCATCTTTTAATCTCATGGGTACAGTCTCCATTTGCAGTGATTTTGGAGCCCAAGAAAATAAAGTCTTAGTGTTTCCATTGTTTTCCCATCTATTTGCCATGATGTGGTGAGACCAAATTCCATGATCATCAGTTTTTGAGTGTTGAGTTTTAAATCAGCTTTTTCACTCTCCTCTTTCACTTTCATCAAGAGGCTCTTTAGTTCCTTTTTGCTTTCTGCCATTAGGGTGGTGTCATCTGCATGTCTGAGGTTACTGATATTTCTCATGGCAATCTTGATTCCAGCTTGTGCTTCATCCAGCCCAGCATTTCTCATGATGTACTCTGCATAGAAGTTGAGTAAGCAGGGCGACAATATACAGCCTTGATGTACTCCTTTCCCAATTTGGAATCAGTCTGTTGTTCCATGTCCGGTTCTAACTGTTGCTTTTTGATCTGCATACAGGTTTCCCGGGAGACAGGTAGGGAGACAGGTAAAGTGATCTGGTATTCCCATCTCTTTAATAATTTTCCACAGTTTGTTGTAGAGGTGGGGTAGAGAGGCTCCCCGTTCTCTTGTTGACAAAAGAATGAAGCCAGTTCCATCTACTCCTCATCAGGGACGAGGCTATTATAGATGATTTCTACCCTGGAAGCCTCCAAAATCCAGTAGAAGAAAGTCTGAAATACAGCTTATGAAGGGTTATGGAGATGTGAGCAAAGCACTGGAGGGACCCAAGGATGGAGGTGGAGGGTTGGCTTTGTCTGTGGAGGAAGATTTTGAGAAGGCTCTCTTCCATTGATGACAGTTAAATGTAAATCAGAAACCTGAGTGAGGAAAAGACCTTAGTGAATAGAATCAGCACAGTTGCCAGCAGGTGTTGCGTGTGGCGCTTTGCCTGCCTCAGCTCACTGTATTCTTCCCAATAACCCAAGAGATGGGACCATTAGTAGTTCATCTTACAAAGGGGGAAACTGAAACTCAAGATTAACATTACTTATTACTGTGTGTGTATGTGATTTGAGAAACTGCCCTCAGCTCTGCTGCTTCATCCAGGGAAGCTTCATTTCAGGGAAGCCTGGATAAGTGTAGACCTGGGTCTGGGTCTTTGAACCAGAGAATTTGTTACTTCCAGCTTTTATTTATTCATTTATTGGCTGCACTGGGTCTTCATTGCTGCATTCAACTTTTTTTGCGATCCAGTTCTAGCACCACACAGCCAATCCAATGGATATCCCCATTCCACAAATCTTAACGGAAGCCCCGCTCTGTGTCAGGCCTTATGCTAAGCACCGGGGATAGAGGGAAGACTAAAATTCAGGCCAGCACACAGATGAATCACACAGAATTAACAGAATTCACACAGAATTAACACAGATGTCCTGTGTTAATAGTAACACAGGACATAAGGGTTGGCTCAAAGCAGTATGAGTGCAGAGGAGCACACACCTCCTACACCCCACCCCGAAGGCAAACTTGGAGGCCAGTATAGGGCAGTACAGTCTGGGTGGTCAGAAAGTGGGGACAGAGCGTGAATTGTTGTCTTAAATCCAAAAGAATCCACCTTTCTGTTTCTTGGTCACACTGTGAGGTTTCCCAACAGTCAGCGTTGCTGGGAACACAAGCCAGCTGAGATGTGTACAGTTCAGGCTGTTCTGAGAAGGAAGTGTATTTTGCAGAGCCAATTCACACAGCTGTGCTAGAACTAGAACTTTCCCACAATGCAGAAGTTTAGAATGTGGTGCTCTGCATCTGGGGATTCTTCCAGTTGGAGTGGGACTAAATAAACAGGCCCTGTTGTCGATGAAGCTCTCTCAAACCAGGTGAAGGGTAAAGGAATTAAGAGAAGCCTGTAGTGCTCAACTTGAATTAGTGTTGGAGGATTAAGCAAAATCTCTAAAGAGGTATTAACCATAAGGGTATTCCATGTCACTCTCTAAGGACAACTGATGAATACAAGCCTGAGTGAGACATGCCCAGATTCATTTCATCAAGTCAGTTCAGTCTTTCAGTATTCACTTCTGTCAAGGAAAGCAGTACTTGGGCCTTACCTGCATCTGAGGCCAATGTTACTAAAGCCACCAGTACCTTCTCTCCCACTGAGTTCTCAGCCCTAGAATTTTCTCACAAATAGCACAGCTGCCAATTGACTGGTGTCTGTATAATCATTGGCATCCTTATATTTTTAGCATATACAGTGTTCTCAGCTGTGTCATAGAACCTCAACTTACCAGCGGCGGAGGGACCTTAAAGGCCACCTGCTAAAACTGTTTTATTTACTTTTTGTTTGGCTGTGCCTGGTCTTAATTGCTGCATGAGGGATCTTTTTCTTTGGTTGTGGCATTCGAACTCTTGGTTGCAGCATGTTGGATCTAGTTCCCTGATCAAGGATTGAACCTGGGTCCCCTGCGTTGGGAACACAGTTTTAACTGTTAAACCACCAGGAAAGTCACTAACCTATCTGTTTTAAAGCCTAGGAATCAGAAGTCGAGCAGAAGAAAGCCCAAGTCATTCATTCATTCAGTTGGCATTAACAGAAAGCCTTTAATATATGCTAGGCAGTTTAGGCAATGAACAAGACGGGTGAATATCTTTCCCTAGTAAAGCTTCCACTCAAATGGGGTGGACAGACAAAAAGCAAGTAAACAGCTGCTTTGAAGAAGAGAAACTGGATGATGCTATAGAAAGTGATGGTAGCGGGGGTAGGTTGAAGCTGCTCTGGTCAGTCCTGGCAGGTAGGGAGGCTTCTCTAAGAGGCAATGCAGAGAGTGAAGGCTCAGAAGAGCCAGCCAGCCAGAAGTGTATTCCAAGCAGAGGGCACGGAGGATGCCAAGGAGCAGGGGGCAATGAACTGACTGATCTGAGAAACAGGAAGAAGGCCTGCTTAGTGAGGAGATTGGAGGTCAAGGAAGTCAGAGAGGTAGCATGCGTGCCTACGTGCATCCTAAGCTGCTTCAGTTGTGTCTGACTCTTTGTGACTCTATGGGCTGTAGCCAGCCAGGCTCCTTTGTCCAAGGGATTCTCCAGGCAAGAATACTGGAGTGGATAACCATTTCCTTCTCCAGGGGATCTTCCCAACTCATGGATCAAACTCAGGTCTCCCACATTGAAGGCAGATTCTTTACCATCTGAGCCACCAGGGAAGCCCCTCAGAAAGGTGGGCAGAGGCCTTATGTGACAGGGCCTTGGAGGCCACTGGAAGAGCTTAGATTTTATTCCAAAGTAATTCAAGACTGCTTCTCATTCCTGGAAACCCAGTTTCTCTTTTCAAACATCCTCTGTGCCAAGCTCCAGTGTGTCCCATGATATCTATTTATTGAATGACTTTCACTTTCAATGATGTACTAGGCCCAGAGCCAGACAATTCATTGACTCTCACATCTTCCCTGTCACATAGAACTCTCTCCTTCCCTGTTTTATAGACAATTCTCCTGCTCGTAAATGGCACAGTCACTGCATTCATTCATTCATTCACTGATACACTGATCGGCTCATTGATGGATTGATTCATTCATCCACTTATATTTACTGAGCACTGGGTCTGTGAGAGGCACTGGGTCTGCCAAGACCCGTAAGAAAGGGGAGGCTGTCCTCAGTGGGTTATCACTGTACAATGGGGACATTATGTAAAGCATGAATTCACAATTCAAGCCATAATGTGAAGAAAGCCCCCAGAGGATTGATGGTATCCTGGGGCCCCTCTGAGTGGCTTCATGAGCCTGTCAGTAGTTGAAACCTCTCCGAGCCTCAGTTTCCTCTTCGGTAAAATCACCATGTCAGACCGGGTCCTCTCTGAGTTTTCTTTCTGGCCTGGCATGCTGGGTTCCAGGTGTCATAGGGCGGGAAGGAGAGCAGGACAACCAATGTAAGAGCCTCTGGACATGACAGTGCTTTCAGCTTCAGTCTTCAGAAATGGGATTGTCACCGTCTAGGAGAAACTCACTGTTTTCCTTTACTCTCACATAACTACCATATTCACAACACTTAGCACACCAGATATGTAGATGCTTTTTTCCCCACACTGACCAGTTCTCTGACACTAGCTGGGTATCCAACAATTCAGTTCAGTTCTGACACTGTTTACCTGGAGAACAAGAACGTACAACTGGAGGGTTCAGTCCCTGAAGACTGCCCCTGCTTCGGATGCCAATGTCAAGTCATAGGCTGCTATCTGTGCTTCTGCCTCACTAACTGTAAATCGAGGTTCCAGTGACTCACTCCTTGGGTTTGATTACTTGCCAGAAAAGCTCATAGAACTCAGGAAAGTATTTACATTTACAGTCTTAGAATAGAATAAGTGTACCAATGAACTGTCAGATAAAGATATATAAGGTGAGATCCAGAAAGGTCCTGTGTGCCAAAGATTCTGTCCCCTGGAGTTGGGGTGTACACTACCCTCCCAGCACATGCATGTATTCACCAGCCCAGAAGCTCTCTGAACCCTGTACTTTTGAGGTTTTTTATGACAGTTTAATCACAAAGGCATAATCAATTATTAATCCCATTTCCAGCCCCTCTCCCCTCTTACAGGAATGTTGTTGTTTAGTTGCTAAGTTGTGTCCAACTCTTTTGCAACCCCCTAGACTGTAGCCTGCCAGGCTCCTCTATCCATGGGATTTCCCAGGCAAGAATACTGGAGTAGGTTGCCATTTCCTTCTTCAGGGGATCTTGCTGACCCAGGGATCAAACCTGAGTCTCTCGCATTGGCGCATGTGTGCTGTCTCTTTAGTCACGTCTGACTCTTTGCAACACTATGGACCATAGCCTGCCAGGCTCCTCTGTCCATGGGATTCTCCAGGCAACAATACTGGAGTGGATTGCCATGCCCTCCTCCAGGAGATCTTCCCAACCCAGGGATTGAACCTGCATCTCGTATGTCCTCCTGCATTGGCAGGCGAGTTCTTTACCACTAGGGCCACCTGGAAAACCCTCTTAAGAGAATAGAGGATGGGCTGAAGGTTTCAAGTGTCTAATCAAGGCTTGATCTTTCTGGTCCCCATCCGGGAGTCCACCAAGAGTCCTCTCATTAGAACAAAAGACCACCTACCACCCAGGAAACTCCAAGGGATTTAGGAGCTCTGTGTCAGATGGTTCTATCACTCAGGAAATTACAAGGGTCACTTCTGTGTCAGGAACCAGGACAAAGACCAAATAAATATTTCTTTTTATAAATCACAATATCACAGCCCACTGGGAAAGGGCCATGACTTATTAATTCACTCAATAAACTGTAATGAGGAACCACTCTGTCCCAGGCCCTGGGCTAGGTCTGGGGACCAGTAGTGGTTGAATAAGATACGCAGGAACAGACAAGCCTTGTGGGCTTTCCCAAGGAGAAAGGGTAAAGAATAAATACACAGACACACACTGAATGTCAAGTAGGGTTGCCAGATTTAGCAAATAAACACAGGATTAATCACATTTGAATTTCAGGGAAACAGCTTTCTTAGTATATCATGTGTTGCATAGGGTGTACTGTAGTGTGAGCTGGACACCCTTGGGAGTCGTTTGTTTTCATGTTTGTAATGTGAGTGTATGACTTAGGCTTTGATTGCTGACATCCACCTCAAAGATGGCTATCTGCCTATCTCAAATAGACACACTGTCAGCCACACACTAGTTAAAGAGCCATGCCACCTCCTCACACTGAGGCTCTTTTGTTTTAAAGATCTTGGTTGATTTTGATAACTGATCATTTGGAGCCACTTTTTGCTTTCTATTTTCTCTTACCAAGATTTCAATTTCTGCTCTTATGTTTTAAACTCACTAATAGAGAGTGAGCCTGTGAAACCCTCAACCCTCATGAAAGTCCTAGGCCAGAGCCCACTCTCACCCTCTCTAACATGAGACCTCCTTGTACAGCCCCAGGTATGCAATGTAATTTCCAGGTCTTATAAGTAATAAGCCTTTGTTTTTTCAAAGTTTTCTGATCACTAGTGCTAAAGGGTATCTTGCATTCATCATAAGAACCACATGGGCTTGTCCAGTCACAGCATTGATTATTGACAGTTTAACAGTTATTAGCACAAAACACATACTAAAATAGTTCTCTGGGGCTTCCCTGGTGGTCCAGTGGTTAATACTCACACTTCCATCGCAGGAGGCATGGATTTTGTCCCTGCTTGGGGAACTAAGATCCCACATGCCATGCAGCTCAGCCAAAAAAAAAAAAAGTATCTCTTTGTTTATCTAAGATTCAAATTCAACTGGGCAGCTTACATTATATCTGGCAGCCCTAATGACAAGTTGCCCCCGAGAAGGTCCCAAGGATAAGTAAGAATGTGTCAGAGCATGGGAGCCACATTACAACCATGGGAAACCCATTCATGGTTTCACATTTTTCAATGCAGTAATTACAACCACTTTCAGGTTTTGGTGGGGGCTGATGGGAAGTGTGCTAAAGGCTAAGAGTATCACTTATCAGTGGTTCAGGGACTACCCACCCCCCAGTCTACACCATATCCCTGCTTCTTCTCCATCCAGCTCCCAGTGTCTGTCCACAGACCCCAATAAATTATGATATCTCAAGGAGGAAGATATGTACAACTGAAGGACAGAGGCTTGCTGACCTGAAATGACATCACTCCAGGCCTGAGGCACACACCAAGGGGGCTGCCTGGCCTGAAAGCTTCCCGGGAACACAGCCATCCCGTCCAGGGTGAACTTTGGGGCTGACAAAGAAACAGCAGGCTTAGTGCAGGGGTTCATCAAACTCTCAGGGATATTTTAGGATCAGAGAGTCTACTTAAATCCTCAGTCCCTCAACACCAGGGTCCATAGAAGTTTTCAGCACCTCTGTTCTGTCTTTCCCACAAACAGAATCTAAACTGAAAGCTCCAGAAAGGCAAGACTGGATTCCTCTCCAAGCCCCACACAGACCTGGTCCAGCATCTATTCCATAGAATAAATTCCTTAACAGCAACAACAAAGTAATAGCGATATTAACAAGGAGCAGAAGCTGTCAGTAAGAGCCTAAACTATGTGCTAAGAACTTTGCTAGAGGAGAAAGAATTATCTCATTTATCCTACAACAACACTTAGAGAAGCTAGGTTTTCTCCCTCTATTTTACAAATTAGGAAGTGACCCCAAACAAGCTAAAGAGTTTGCCAAGGCCATGTTATTAGAAAGGGAGTCTTGATTCACACCCAGATCTGACCTCAAAGCTTAACATCTCAATTTTCTGCCATGTAATTTAAAAGGACCTTTTTTTCATACACTGCACTTAGTTTAATGCACTCGTTTTATAGGCCACGAGGAAGTAGAGAACAGCAGAGCAGTGAAAGGGTGTGGCACCAGTCCCAGTGCCTGAATTCAAATCCCTGCTCTGCCGCTTTCTGTGTGACTGAGAAAAGATTTCAATTTCATCATCTGTAAAACAGGGATAATCAGTTATAAGACTGTGACAACCCATGTTGGCTACAGTCTAGAGAGAAGTTGAAGTCTGGAGAGAGTTGAAGGGAGAACAGACTCCAATCCAGTTGAATGAGTCCTCAGGAAAGTTCCCTGGGTGCAGAATTACCCTTACCCTAGGAGGGCCAAGGAGAGAGGAATCCCATAGGAGATCTAGACCAGCATACTTCAAAGAAAACCAGGTTCCACAAAGGCCCAAGTCTATGCCTTTCATCTTGCCAAGTAACTCAAGGGACTTTCTAGTGGTCCAGTAGCTAAGACTCTGTCCTCCCAGTGCAAGGGGCCAGGGTTCGATCCCTGGTCAGGAAACTAAATCCCATGTGCTGCAGCTAAGAGTTTGCCAGCCCCAACTAAAGATTTTCCCATGCCATAACTAGAGGATCCTTCGTGCCATCACTAAGACCTGGTGCGGCCAAATGATGAATTAATTAATTTTTTTCAAAAAAGGAACCCAAGTCAAAAAGATGATCCATTGGAATTCTTACATCTGTGCATGTGAAGTCCAGGAAGCTCTGCTCTGATGCCTTGGTGACTTTGGGCAAGCCCCTTCTCAAGATCTTCTGACTCCAGACTTCTCATCCATTAAACAAGTCAGCTGGATGAGATGATCTTTGAAGCCCCATACCTCCCCAACTTTTAATTTTAAGAACTTTAATCTGAAATTAGGTCAGAGGTAAGGGGAACACAAAGTCACAAAATGTCCAGGCTGGATCTTGGGAATGACTGAACACAGGCTCCTGGTTAGGCCAGTTCAGCAATAAATGAGACCAACATTGGCCTTGACAGCCTAGGGCAAATATTGGGGTAAGACAGGTGTTAAAGGGATTATTGCAAAATTACCTGAGTGTGAGTCTTTTTGCTAAGTGTTTGTTGAGCATCTGCTTTGTGCCAAACCTTTGCTATAAAGTGGGCAATTGCTATAAAGTGGACAAACATTTGGTATAAAGTGGACAATAAGGCAGGCATGGTCCCTGGCCTCCAGGGCTTATTGTGGTAAATGGTTTTAGGGAGGAAACTCACAGAAGGATCTGAGAGGGTCTCCCTGAGGAAGTGAACTTTAAGCTAAGATCGGAAGGATGAGTAGGAGTGGACTCTGGCAGATGGTTATGGGGAAAACTGCATTAAATGATTTCCTGTAGGTGATCAAAGAAGTCTTTGTCAGAGCTGCCAGGAGAATCTCACAGAACACTAAACTCTTAGAAGACAGAGCCAAGTACTTAACCAAGTAGTCAGTTTAGCATTTCCGTAATGACTGCCAGCCTATGTCTCCTGACGCAAGGCACAAAGTAAAAATAACATCACCTTTGTGATAGTCCTGCCAGAAATGCATAGCCTGAATCTAAACGTGAAGACACAGCAGACAAGCCCAAATGGAGGGACGTTTCTGCAGAACAAGTTGGCCTATATCCTTCAAAAACATCAGCATCATGGAAAACAAAGATAGATTGAGAAACTGTTTCAGATTGGAAACTAAAGAGACAGTGCTAAATGGGCATCATTGAGATGACTCGCAAATAACTGAATATGGACCGTTCATTAGATAATAGTATTGTAACGACTGTCACATTTCCTGAGTTTGATCATTGTACTTTGGCTATGTAAGAAATGTCCTTGTTCTGAAAATACACAGAAAAATTCCTGGGGTTAAAAGGACACATTATCTGTGTTTGTCTCCCAAATGGATCAGAAAAAAATGGAGACATAAAGCAAATGTGGTAAGGTGAAAGTGAAAGTTGCTCAGTCGTGTCCAACTCTTTGAGACCCCATGGACTATACAGTCCATGGAATTCTCCAGGCCAGAATACTGGCGTGGGTAGTCATTCCCTTCTCCAGAGGATCTTCCCAAAGCAGGGATCGAACCCAGGTCTCCCATGTTGCAGGTGGATTGTTTCCCAGCTGAGCCACGAGGGAAGCCGGGTAAGGTATAAACAGTTGATGAATTGGGATGAACAATATACAGTTCTTGGTACTGTATTTTAAACTCTTCTGATTTTTTTTTTTTCAAAATAAAAAGTTATCAATAAACAAATAGAAAGACTTCCCTGGTGATCTAGTGCTTAAGAATCTGCCTGGCAATGCAGGGGACACAGGTTCTATTCCTGGTCCAAGAGGATCCCACATGCCACAGGGCAACTAAGCCTGTGCGCCACAACTACTGAGCCGGAGGACCTAGAGCCCAAGCTCCGCCTACAAGAGAAGCCACCACAGGCTGCAAGGAAGCGCAGCCCTTCACTCACAGCAGCTAGAGAAAGCCCTCACAGAGCAACGAAGACCCAGAGCAGCGAAAAATAAATTAATTAAAAAAAAAATAGACAAGTAAAAAAAGAAAGAAAAGTGTCAAGTGGTCACCAGCCCAGTCTTGGTGGCTGACAGCTCCCTGTCCCGTATACCTCCCCTCCAAACCCCATGGAATAATGCCTCCCTGTCCCCCACTCCCATGGGGAAGAGGATACCTCCTCTGTGTTGGGGACGTTGACGATCTTTTTAGAGAGCGCAACATGGCCCACCACTCCCATGTCCAGGGGGAACACGATCTCCGAGTCAGGCGCCACCAGGCACTCCTCGAGCACAGCATCCTTGTGGACGTTGAAGAGCCGGGTGGCCAGCTCTGCGATGCCGTTCCGGGCCCTGTACATGAATAGGCTCATGCGGTCAGCCTGCAGCAGGAAGCACAACTTCTTCATGACGTTGAAGACGCACTTCTCGGCCTGCAGGTTGTCCTGAAAGTCCCGCAGGAGGTCGAAGATAATTTCACTCTCTTCCACGCTGCTCAGCGGGTGGTAGTTGCTGAAGTCCACGGCCGCCTCCCTGGGTCCCAGCAGGTCTGAGATGACCTTGGCCCGGTAGCGCAGGTTGTAGTACTGTTTGGCAAAGCTGACATTTGAGTCCAGAAACTTCTCTACTTCCTCTGCCGTCACCTCGCCCATGGCTGGGAATTGCACTGCCTATTTCTGTAGATGGGGGTGAGGCTGGCCTAGACTTCTCTGAGTCTTGTTTGTGAACCTCGTTGGTGTGGCTGCAGAGCAGAGTGAGTGAGCTTGGGAGATTAAATCATTAATATTTCCCCAGAGCAAGGATTATGAGGATCAGGATGTTCTGGGTGCTTCTGGGCCCCAGATGGGAGAGGTGAGTGTTCTCTTTTCACCTTGGTCCGCTAATAGGAGAAGAAAATTTGGCACAGAACTGGCATTGAGATCAAGTAAAAGAAAACACCAAACAGAGAGGCTGCAAACTGGTAACACAAGACATCATACTGTTATAAAGATGCTTTCTTTGCCCTGTATGGTATTTTTCTTTAACATTTGATACGGAAGCCCATGTTTACTGTTTAACAGTTTCGTTTAGCTTCTCTCAGAGAATCAGAAGATCTAACAACCCCGTATCCAGTTTCTCTGTGGCAGAAATGGCTAGAGCTGAGACGAACTGGGCATCCACCTCCTGTCCCTGGCCCCTCACCCCACTCTTCTTCACCTCTGTCCCCAGGATCCCCTAACACACGGCTTCCCTCTGCATGCTCACCACTGAGCCTGCTTCCCTTGTGTACATTATGGGCCAAATATCCACATTACATCTCTGAATTTGAAGGACCTTTATAAAAACAGGGCTTCCCTGGTGGCTCAGCTGGGAAAGAATCCACCTGCAATGAGAGGGACCTGGGTTCGATCCCTGGGTTGGGAAGATCTCCTGGAGAAGGGAAAGGCTGCCCACTCCAGTATTCTGGCCTGGAGAATTCCATGGACTGTATAGTCCATGGGGTTGCAAAGAGTCAGGCACAACTGAGTGACTTTCACTTTTCACTTTATAAAAACAGCACCTTTCATAGATTTTTTTTTCTATTACAATACACATGTTTACTGTAGAAAATACACAAAGAAGGCCCTTAGAATCACCCATAATCCTGCCATTCAAAGGTAACCTTTAGTTAACATTTTTGTTTCTGTCCTTTCCGTAGAGGCTTAACCTTCTACTGTCCTTCAGTCCCTGATCTTTGTTTTGGCATTTTAGGGTGCTTTTGCTGGCTGCAGCCAGTATCTTCTTGGGTTGTCAGCTCAGAAACGCACACAATACTGTGGATTTTATCAGCTCCAGTGAGGCTCAAAATACCAGAATCCTCATTGGGTTGTCTCTCCGAACCCGCCAGGGCAGGAAGAGAAGAGCGCGTTCTTTCTGGATGAAATATACTGTAGTGACTATGGAGATATATATATATATATATATAAGAGCCTGGCACACCTGTCTTATAAATACTGTGGAATGTAGGATCATAGACTGCGGTTGGCACTTTGAACTGTGTAAGTGAACTTTAAAGGAAAGTATCAATAGATCACTTCCTTTATTATAGAGTGTAATTAATTAATTCTCAGGATACTGTGCCTATTCAACACTGTGTATACAGATGACCCTTGGTCTGGTGGATCTCACAATAACTTTTCCAAACACATCCACCATAACTAACGTGAGCTCTCTGTCTGGAATGTGAATCCCTGTCTCTCCAGCTCCTCAGCCTCAAGGTCTCAGCTCATGCTGCTGCTGCTGCTGCTGCTGCTGCTAAGTCGCTTCAGTCGTGTCCAACTCTGTGCGACCCCATAGACGGCAGCCCACCAGGCTCCCCCGTCCCTGGGATTCTCCAGGCAAGAACACTGGAGTAGGTTGCCATGTCCTTAGTCACCCTTAATTGTCTTATCTCAGGGAGCCCCAGTCACTCTCTCCCCAATTCCTGCCTGTCATATCATCCGTTTATTTCCTTTTTCACTATTAAAACGTGTTTTCTGGTTTTATGTTTGTCTGCTCTGTGTCTTCTTCTCTGTACTGTGAGCTCCAGTGAGGGCAGGCACCTGTCAGGACTGATTATTGAGGCTTTGCAAGGCTGTCTAGCATAATCCTTGATGCTCAGTAATGTTGTTTTTAAATGATGTTCATGGTGGTTCATTTTATGTGTTAGTTGGGCTAAAGGATGCCCAAGTAGCTAGTAAAACATTACTTCTGGGTTTGTCATTAAGAGTGTTTCAGAAGAGATTAGTTGAGTCATTAGACAAAGTAATGAATTTTACCCTCCCCAGCACAGGTGAGTATCCCCCAATCCATCAGGAGATTGAATAGGAAAAAAAAAAAAGATGAGGGGAGGGTGAATTGGCCCTCTGTTTGAGCTGGGACATAGATCTTCTCCTGCCCTTAGATGTTGGCACGCCTGATTCTTGGACTCAGACCAGGACTTAAACCTTTGTCCCCTGGACTCAACCTGAATTATATTACTCTTGACTAATTCAAAGTCCTATATTTCTTTTTTTGGCTGCACTGGGTCTTCCCTGAGGTGTATGGGCTTCTCTCTAGTAGTGGCATGTGGGCTTAGTTGTCCTGCAGCATCTGGAATCTTAGTTCCCTAACCAGGGATTGAACCTGCATCCCCTGCATTGAAAGGCAGATTCCTAACTAACTACTGGACCACCAGGGAAGTCCCACAAAGTCCTATATATTCTTTTTTTTTTTTTTTTTAAGCAAGTGGCTAGAGTTGGAGACAAGGATTGAGAAGATGCAAGAAAGGTTTAACAAGGACCTAGAAGAAATAAAAAAGAGTCAATATATAATGAATAATGCAATAAATGAAATTAAAAACACTCTGGAGGCAACAAATAGTAGAATAACAGAGGCAGAAGATAGGATTAGTGAATTAGAAGATAGAATGGTAGAAATAAATGAATCAGAGAGAATAAAAGAAAAACGAATTAAAAGAAATGAGAACAATCTCAGAGACCTCCAGGACAATATTAAACGCTACAACATTCGAATCATAGGGGTTCCAGAAGAAGAAGACAAAAAGAAAGACCATGAGAAAATACTTGAGGAGATAATAGTTGAAAACTTCCCTAAACTGGGGAAGGAAATAATCACCCAAGTCCAAGAAACCCAGAGAATCCCAAACAGGATAAACCCAAGGCGAAACACCCCAAGACACATATTAATCAAATTAACAAAGATCAAACACAAAGAACAAATATTAAAAGCAGCAAGGGAAAAACAACAAATAACACACAAGGGAATTCCCATAAGGATAACAGCTGATCTTTCAATAGAAACTCTTCAAGCCAGGAGGGAATGGCAAGACATACTTAAAATGATGAAAGAAAATAACCTACAGCCCAGATTATTGTACCCAGCAAGGATTTCATTCAAGTATGAAGGAGAAATCAAAAGCTTCTCAGACAAGCAAAAGCTGAGAGAATTCTGCACCACCAAACCAACTCTCCAACAAATACTAAAGGATATTCTCTAGACAGGAAACACAAAAATGGTGTATAAATTCGAACCCCAAACAATAAAGTAAATGGCAACGGGATCATACTTATCAGTAATTACCTTAAACGTAAATGGGTTGAATGCCCCAACCAAAAGACAAAGACTGGCTGAATGGATACAAAAACAAGACCCCTACATATGTTGTCTACAGGAGACCCACCTCAAAACAGGGGACACATACAGATTGAAAGTGAAGGGCTGGAAAAAGATTTTCCATGCAAATAGGGACCAAAAGAAAGCAGGAGTAGCAATACTCATATCAGATAAAATAGTCCTATATATTCTTGATTAAAACTTAGAAAGTACAGGAAGTCACAAAAGAAAAAATGGAAATAAAACATAATCCCAGATATTACCATCGCCAATATTCTTCGTATATTTTTAAACCTTTCCATACCTATCTATATCCATATGTATATTCTCAACCTTGGCATTTTGGGCTCAGTGATTCTTTGTTGTGGGAAGCTGTCCTGTACACTATAAAGATGTTTAGCAACATTCCTGGACTCTACCCACTAGATGCCAGTAGCACTCCCTCCCCTTTAAATTGTGGAAATAAAAAACATTTCCAGACATTTCCAAATGTCCCCTGAGATCAAATTATTCCTATTGAGAACAACTGCTCCACTGCTCTGTTGTTTCTAATTTTCTAGTAGTATAAATTATGGTGTAATGAACACTTACATTTCTTAGTGGAAATATCTAGAAGTGAAACCCCAGGCCCAAAGAGTTTGAAGCTATCTAAGAGTTTGAATAAATAATGCAAATTTTGCTCTAAGAGGCTCTATCAGAGTGTGTGAGGCTGTTCTTACCCCTACTGAGCCCCTCAAAAAATTGAGCAATCTTTCTTAATCCTGACATAAATAGCACTCCGAAATTTGGCCCCAGTATTCCTTCTTATTTTATTTTGTACAGTTTCTCTATACATACTCTAAGCTCCACCCTAGTGTTTTTCATTCTCTCTGACTTTGCCTCTTCACTCTTGCTGAGCCCTTGACCTGTCCCATACCACCCAGTCCAAATGCTGTTCCCACCATGGATTCTTTATGCTCCAGTTAAGACTCTTTCTACTTTGAACTCCAAACTATTGGTCTGCTTCCATGTCAATAGGAGTTTCTACATTCTAGGCTGTGTTATTTCTATACATTTGTACTCTCATCAAACTCAAAGTCTTTGAGGATAGGAGTAAAGCTTTGCCCCTTTTAAAAAGTCTCTAAAACAGCCCAGCCCAAGTCCTTCCTGTCATATGCCCACTGGGCTTAGTTCTGGCTGGGAATATAAGCAACTCTTTTGCAAGAAATCTATTTTTACCTTATTTTTCAATATGCCAGAATGAGACAGTCAAATCTGCTAACAAACTTTAGTGCTAATTGTTGGCTAGGTAGGGATAAGCTAGTATTTGCATCAGTTCACCTCCTATAAGCCTGTTCAATGGGTCTGATTTCAGATGTCAGTGAAGGAAATTTGAAGCTTCTTTCATTGGAAACAGGGGCTACCAGTATGCGTAGGAGAGAATGCTTTCTGTAGTCAAGTCTATACACAAACGTGTTCTACCTGAAAGGAGAAAACAGGACTGCAGGCCCAACAATGCCACTGACTCATTCTATGATCTTGAAAAGGTTCTGTCTTCTCTCAAGGCTCTGTTGATTTTCCTAAGAACAAAACAGAAGAGTTGAATAACATTATCCCTAGCACTCCCGGTTCCAGGACTCCAAACGGGCTGGAGTGAGGGAAGACTGACCAGATGGTTGACCTCTCTGTTTCTGACCACAAGCCTTGCCAAAGGATCCTCCCGGAAGAAAAGCTGGAGCTATTTATTTAACATAATCTCTACCCCAAGATCTATAGTTCACTGAAAAGAAAACTGGAAGGCTTTGAAAATTTACATGACTCAAATCATAGGTGATTTTAAAATATGTATTTATTGAGATAAAATTCACATTATATAAAAACATCTTTTTAAAGGGTATAATTCTGTGGTTTTTAGTGTATTTCTTACGTTGTGCCCCCACTAATCTATTTTCTCATCCTCTGGTAACTACTAATCTACTTTCTCTATGGATTTATCTATTCTGGACATTTCATATAAATAGAATTATACGATATGTGTGTGGCCTTTGTGTCTGTTAGGGGAAGCACACTGATTGAAACCGCCCACCCTGGCCAGGCACCATAGTAACCATTTGCATGAGTTGTTTTATGACAGGAGATCCCGATAAGGAATACAGAACTAATAAGCCACCACCAACTGGAAGAGTTCGGGAAAGGTCGAAAAGAGACACCGCGTGTCCGTCCACTTTCTAGAATCCCTCTCACCAGCATCCATCTAGGCTGAGCAATGCGTGAGCCACCAGGAAAGACTCTGAATTAGAATGACTGGCCAAAGACCACCAGGAAACTAATCCCATCACCATAAAACCCGAGACTGCAAGCCACGCGGCAGAGCAGTTCTCCTGGGTTCTCTTACCCTCTGCTCTCCACCCAGGTGCCCTTTCCCAATAAAATCTCTTGCTTTGTCAGCACATGTGTCTCCTCAGACAATTCATTTCTGAGTGTTAGACAAGAGCCCAGTTTCAGGCCCTGGAAGGGGTCCCCCTTCCTGCAACATGACCATTCTCATTTAGCATAATATTTTCAAGGTTCATCCATACTGCAACATGTAACAGAGCTTCATTCTTTTTTATGACTGAATAATGTTCCATTATGATGGATATAGATACCACATTTCATTTACCCATTTATTAGTTGGTGGACATGTAGGTTGTTCTCACTTTTTCGCTATGCAAGTCTTTGCGTGGACATGTGTTTTTGGTTCTCTTAGGTATATACCCAGGAGTGGAACTGCTGGGTCCACAGGTGGTTTTAAGACACTGAGTTTGGAGGTAAAGAGGGGGGAATAAAAGAAAGAAATAGGGCACAGCAAGGAATCAACTGGGTGAAGGAGAGGTATGTGTGGAAAGGTATTTTGTGAAGCACCTTTTAGAAAGAAGAGGAGCCAGAAATTCAGGACCTGCTAGAATGGGAATGGGTTGTGTTGTATGTCAGTGGCCACCACAAATCCTAGTGTTGGGTGAAATGGTGTCCACAGGCCCCCAGTGTTCATCACTTGTGTTAATAGCAATGATGAGGGAACCAAGGATGTTCAACTAGGAAGAGGCTCTGAAAGATTATTCAGAGTGGAGGAACCAGAGAGCCAGACAAGCCAGTAGGTCAGAGACAAAAGTTATTATAATAAGGCAACACCAAGGAATTCCCTGGCGGTCCAGTGGTTAGGACTTAGCACTCTCACTGCCAGGGCCCTAGGTTCGATCCCTGGTTGTGGAACTAAGATAGCCCAAGCCTTGCAGTGAGGAAAAAAAGCAATACCCATAGTGTTTAAGAGGTGGTGTGTAAATTATTCAATATCCCTGGACCTCACTTTGCTTAGCTGTAAAATTAGAATTCTTTTACATGGTGGTTGTGGAGATGAAATAATATATTGTGTAATGTGTAGCTATGTACCCAGTGCATGTTAAGTTGAACCATATAAAATTGCTCCTCTTTGACTATTTTTGTCCTCTAGGGACAGCGGTTTCAGACTGTTCAATTTAATAGTAGTCATCCAATCATCATTAGTTATCATAACTATCAAAGATTAACTGGATTACCTTAAAGATAGTCAAGTCGTTGTCATCGAAGGTAGGTAAGCCCAGGACAAGGCAGAGGATTCAAATATCAGCATTTAAATAGGAAGATGATTCCTGTTAATCAGTAAGGACGTGGTTGCAAATATTTTAAAAATAATTTTTGTTGGAGTATAGTTGATTTGCAATTTTCCCAGAGGAATGAGGAACTGGCTTAGAATGAGGATTGAGAAACTGGAGGGAAGGAAGTGGGTACAGACGCAAGAAAAACGTGTGGAAGACACATTGGTTGACTGGGAGACAGGGCCTGAGAAACAGTGCTGCCAGCCTGGGTAATTTACGTCACTGGGCATTGAGTGTCCCCCTTCAGGACCTTTCGCTGGCATTACAGGTTGACTTAGCCTCCATTTCCTGATAGGAAGACTTTCACCTCTGGCTTGCCAAACCACACAACCTCTGTGAAGCCATAGAAGGGAAGAGTTTTCCTGGCCCCACCTTGGAACTGCTGGAATGGCCTCCAGCCTCATTTTATTGGGCTCCACCTTCATTTTATGGCTTCCCAGGTGTCACAATGGTAAAGAATCCACTTGCCAATGCAGGAGACACACGAGAATTGGGTTCTATTCCTGGGTCAGGAAGATCCCCTGGAGTTGAAAATAGCAACTTGCTCCAGTATTCTTGCCTGGAAAATTCCACGGACAGAGGAGCCTGGTGGGCTACTGTCCATGGGGCCATCAAGAGTCAGACACGACTGAGCAACCGAACACACACACAAACACACCCTCATTTTATACTTAATCTTGGCTGTCTGCCATATTTCATTTGTTCTTATCCTTGACCTAGAGTTGATGTCAGTTCCTCACTGTCCTGCCTCCTGACGTTGACGTAATGCCATGCCTTTATTCAGCTACGTGGGTTTCCTGTTGAGTCTGCCTCCAAACCGTGGCTAGTCTGTGAAGTTCTCTTTGTTTTACTTTGAGGATCTAACCTGGGTGATGGATGAGCCATGCAATATTTTCTCCTTAGGTGCATTTTAACCTTTACGTCATTTTTATTTTCTCTTCTTTTTTTTAATATTCATTTTTATTTATTTGTCTGTGCTAGGATCTTCAGTTGCTGCATGTGAGCTCTTAGCTGAGGCCTGTGGGATCTAGTTCCCTGAACAGGGATCAAACAGTTTCCTAAACTCTGGTCTCAATTTTCTCATTTGCAAATTGTGGATAATAATGATACTTATTTTATAGAACTGTGGTGAGGCTTAGTGGCAGTGTATGTATAGAACTTTCTTTGTGGCTACTTCTCAGTAAAAAGTGTATGTTAGTCATTCAGTCATGTTTGACTCTTTGTGGCCCTATGGACTGTAACCCATCAGGCTCTGCTGCCCATGGGATTCTCCAGGCAAGGCTACTGGAGGGGGTTGCTATTCCCTTTTGCAGAGGATCTTCCTGACCCAGGGATCAAACCCAGATCTCTTGCATTGCAGGCAGATTCTTTACCATCTGAGCCACCAGGGAAGCCCATAAAGGTAGTTTAATACTTTGGGGCCTGCACCACAGAGCATGTGGGATCTTAGTTCCCCAACTAGGGATCAAACCCCTGGTCCTTATATTGGAGGTATGGAGTCTTAACCACTGGACCACCAGGGAAGTCCCTAGATATTTTGTTTAACATGTATGTAAACATCTTTCTATGCCATTAAATATTCCATTACCACATGACTTTTAATGGCCTCACAGAGTTCCACTGGATGGTTGTACCATAATTTAACATATTTCTAACTATTGGTTATTTAGGCTGATTTTTTCCTTCTTTTTTTCTTTCCTTTGGTATTCTTAAAGAACATTTGCTAAATCTTTGTGCACTTTCTTATTGTCTTATCTTTTAATAAAAATATGAACAGAAAGAACAATTTCAACTACTAATCTTTTAAGATATTGTCCTGGCTATCCAAAAATAAAAGCATTTAAGTAAAGAAATGTTGAGAAAGTCAATATTTTAGTGCAGAGATCATGTTCCATCTTGAATGACCATTTCTCACAGCACCTAGCTCAGAATCCTGAAAGAACAAATCTGGAATGCTGGGGTTTGTTATCACTATGAAACACCAAATAACAGATCACTTTCTGTACCTAAATATTATAGCAAGGGTGACTTGTACTGCTTCACCCCAGTGTAAGAATCACATTTCTTTTCTTCCTCCAAATCAAATTGTATATATTCCAAGCCCCCATCCCACAGCTGGCAGGATATCCAATCTCAATAATTACTGTGACCATCATTCCACCCCAGGGTCATGTGAAGGCCTGTTGGTCTAACTCAGTTCAGCTGGAGAAAAGCGCTGTAACCTTTATTTTGTCCATTCTGTGTCCACACATGTGCCCCTTGTCCAAACTGATAATGCCCCTGAAACAGTGGTGTTCTTGGCCAGGGTTCTGGGGTTCTTGCTATGGCTTCAGGCTCCCAGAGCTACCAAAAGGCACCCACATGGCAAACCTTCCCACCTCCCCAGGGCAGGACAAGGCCCAGGTCCTTGCCACTCGAAGATCCTGCCAAGCCTAGCCCTCTTGGCAGAGGCTTTCAAAAATTTCCTTTCCTCCTCCATTCTTTCCCTCTCTGGGATGATTCAGTCTAATTTCCCTCAAAGGCCAAAAAGAAGAGAGGATCTCTCCTTGAGTCTGAGAATAGTTACTTCCTATCCTGCCACACAGCATCCTTGAGAGGCAAGTCATCAAGAAGGGCCAAGCCCCCTTTAGGAACTGGGGGGAGAGGGAGCTGAGGAAAAGTGGAGAGGACTTCCCTGGTGGCCTGTGCCTAAGACTCCTTGTTACCAGTGAAGGGGGCCCGGGTTCAATCCCTGGTCAGGGAACTAGATCCCACAACTAAGAGCCCACATGGCAGAACTAAGACCCAGCATGGTTAAGTTAATTAGTTAAAAAGAATGGAAACAATATAAATGTCCATCACTGCTTACATGAATGATGGTCCCCCTAAAGAGTGGGATACCATGCAGCTGCTATGACCAAAGACAGCCACAGCGATATTCCTTCCCCACCCGACATGTCCTTCTCACAATGTGACTTGGACATGTCTCTTATTGAGACTTGTAAGTATGTGACTTTTGAGGCCAGATCCTAAAAGGCTATACAGAATCCTCCTATTACTGGAACCTTTGAAGTCTTCAGAGGTCATTTAAGCACAGACTGCCCTGAAACTGCCATGATGTGAGGAAGCCTAAACTAGCCCATACAGAGAGACACAGGGTGAGGCCCTGAGTCTGCATGAAGAGAGATGTTCAGCCTTCAGCTTCTTCATTCCCTGTCTCCACTCTAGCCACTATCTGACTATATAGCTCTATGAGAGATCCAAGCCAGAACCACTCATGGAAACTCTTACCAAACCTCTGACCCACAGCAACCATGAGAAATAACAAAAATGGCGATTGGTATTTTAAGCCACTAAGTTTTGGAATGATTTGTTACTTAGCAGTAGATAGTCATAAAGGAGCTCTTTATGCACTGAGATGGAAGAATCTTCAAAATTTAGTATTATCAATTTCTAAGAGTATAGAATAATAATGTATGCCCATTTCTTTTTTTTTTTTTAATTTATTTATTTATTTGGCTGTGTCAGGTCTTAGTGGCAGCATGCAGGATCTTCATTGTCACGCGGGATCTTTCACTGCAGTGCATGGACTCTCTGGTTGAGGCACACGAGCTCCACGTGGGACCTTTCACTGCAGTGCATGGACTCTCTGGTTGAGGCACACGAGCTCCACACGGGACCTTTCACTGCAGTGCATGGACTCTGGTTGAGGCACAAGAGCTCCAGAGCGTGCAGGCTGAGTAGTCACAGCAGGTGGATTTAGTTGCTCTGAGGCATATGGGATCTTAGTTCCCTGACCAGGGATCGAACCCTTGTCTGTCCCCTTCATTGCAAGATGGATTCTTAACCGCTGGACCACCAGGGAAGTCCCTGCCCATTTTTTTTTTTTTAAGTATATATGAGAGTGACTAATTGGTTGATTGGGGGAGTCTTGTACATGCACAGATAGGCTTATCAACCCTAGGTGTATATTAGAATCTTCTGGTGGGCTTTTAAAAAGCATCAATGCCTGAGCCCACTCTTTCCCAACTCAATCATAATAACTGAGGATGAGACCAAAGTATTTTTATTTTCTAAAAGTTTCCCAAGAGATTCTGATGTGTAGCCAGAGTAGAGAACTGCTGGTTAGACTACCTTGGAAGGCAACACAGGAAGCTAGTGCTGTGTTTGCCTCCAGAAAGGGATGCTGGGGTAAGAATGGATAGTGTAGGAGAGATCTACTTTTCATTGTAAACTCTTTGATATTTCGAACTTGTTTACTTGTACATGTTACCTATTTGTAAGAATAATCAGTGTTAGTTGCTCAGTCGTGTCTGACTCTTTGCAACCCCGTGGACCGTAGCCCACAAAGCTCCTCTGTCCATGGGATTCTCCAGGCAAGAATACTGGAGTGGGTAGCCTATCCCTTCTCCAGGGGATCTTCCTGACCCAAGAATCGAACTGGAGCCTCCTGCATTGCATGCAGATTCTTTACCAGTTGAGCTACCAGTGAGTTCTGCCTAAGAACAATCAAGTTAAATTAAAAAGAAAATGAAAAAAGCAAAACAGCTGTATCAGCAGAAATGAATCCCAAATAGCAAATCAGGAACAGTCCACTCAACAGTGGGGTCTCAGAGGAAGTGACCTGTCCTTCCTGGAAGAGTGGGTAGTCAGGAAGGGCTGAAGAACTGAATCCTGAAGTAATCCCTAACCTGAGATGACTTTGCTGGCCCATAACATCCCCAGTTAACACATCATTAGTTATTCTTTGGAAAAGAGTTTGGGACAGAGTAATGGTTATAATGTACAACCCTCTGGCTGCCAGTTACCTCTGTGCACCCTGAGACCAATAGGATGGAAAATGCTCAGGCCTGGTTGGGAGGGGTGAAGAGATCTGGGTTCTGGCTGGCTGGGCTGCTGACATGCTGTTATTGAGGAAAAGCTGATTATTACTTAGCCAGCTCTCCTTTAGCAGGGATTTGGTTATCTGTTTCACACCTTAAGATTCCTGCCACAGAGAACTGGAGCATGATGAAGGTACAGTAGGAATGGTGGACCAAAGTCTAGCTGTATGAGGCCCCTGGAGATTTGTATGCGGGTAGGTGAGGGGACCACAACATTAAATAGCAGCCTGGATGCTGAATTAGGGGGTTGAAAGGCACCAATGAGAGGCTCGGGAGACAGACAGCTATAACAAAGAAAACCCCTCCCTGTCCCACCTCAGAATCCACTACTTGTCAGTTGAGTGGCTCTGTTAAGTAACAATATTCCAAGCTGCAATTTCTTCATCTACAAAGTAGATGAGGGGCTTCCATGGTGGCTCAGTGATAAAGAATCTGCCTGCCAATGCAGGAAATGCAGGTTCTATCCCTGGGTAGGGAAGATGCCCTGGAGAAGGAAATGGCAACCTGCTCCAATATTCTTTCCTGAGAAATCCCATGGACAGAGGAGCCTGGTGGGTTATAGAGTCCATGGGACACAACTTAGCAACTCAAAAACAACAAAAGTTGATGAGAACGTATGGAATAAGAGAGAGAAAATGATAGCCGTTATTATATTAAACCAGTCTTTAGTGGTATCTATTACACACAAGGATGGGGATAGAGTCTTACCTTTGACTAACACAGTAAGTGTAGTGGTTAAGAGTGGGCTTTGCAGGCAGCTATAATTGGGTTGAAATCATGCTGTTGTCATTTATTAATAACTGTGGGACTGTGGACAAGTCACCTAACATCTCTGAGTCCCATTTCTTCACTGATAAAGGGAGAGTCATAACATAACACCCCCTCAAAAGCTTCTGCTGCTGCTAAGTTGCTTCAGTCATGTCCGACTCTGTGAGACCCCATAGACAGCCCACCAGGCTCCTCTGTCCACAGGATTCTCTAGGCAAGAATACTGGAGTGGGTTGCCATTTCCTTCTCCACAAAAGCTTCTATGAGGCCTAAATAAGATAATAAATGTGAAGTTTTGTGCATCCAGAAATAAATAACCAGAAATTGTTAACTGTTGTCTTCTGTTTGTTTTGCAACTTATAAGGAGTGGACAAAATACATTAACACCCATTGTCTTACTGACTCTTGAGTGTGGGGCCATTAATTACCCTTGGAAAGGTGAGATTATGCGATTTGTCCTCATTGCTAGGGGATTGTACCAGGAGCAGAACCCAGGTGTTCTGATCCTGATATGGCTTGTGACTCTGGAAGTTCGGAATCTGGTGGGTGACAGAAACCTGAGGCTCATCTCAGGGTAAGAAATGGAGTTCCTTGAATGTGTTCTTGAAAAGGGAAGAAAAGCAAGTTGACCATTTTGTTTCCTTCACTGGTTTTCTTTCACTCCCATCTATCCTGTCATTCTATGCAATCATCTGTGAACCCCCCTACAGGCAATACAAGATGGAAAATGAACAAATGAATGTATAATCTATATCGGATAGTGCCTAATTTGTGGCACATAATTAAATGAAGACTACATGCTAAAAAGTGACTAGCAGGACAGTCGCCAAGGAAAGGGCAGGCAGGTCTTTAGGCTGACACTGGAGAAATAAGTAGAGGCCAGGTACTGGAACCAGTCAGTGTCTAGGTCGAGAAAGAGAACAAGCTTGGCAAAGGAGGCTAGGATGGGTGGAGAGGGCTGAGGGAAGGAGAGTTGCGACGTTAGAAGGAAGGGGCCGGGGCCCAGAACATTCAGGACTTTGGGGGCATAGGGAGAAATTTCACATTATCTATGAATGTCAAGGAAAGCCACGGAGGAATTACATTTCATATTTATATACTCATTTACATCTTTAAAAGAACCTTTGGGTATTGGTACCTTCGGTCGAGAGTAAGTTAAACTGGGGCAAGAGGCCCTCTTACTTTGTTGCAGACCTTTTCCCATATAGGGCCTCCATTTCTCTCTCAGTGGGCTTCCCTGGTGGCTCAGACGGCAAAGAATCTTCCTGCAATGTGGAAGACCTGGGTTCAATCCCTGAGTCGGGAAGATCCCCTGAAGAAGGAAGTGGCAACCCACTCCATTATTCTTCCCTGGGAAATCCCACGGACAGAAGTGCCTGGCGGGCTATATAGTCCACGGGGTCGCAAAGAGTCGGAGCACTTTTTTTCTCTATCAATAAAAGAGGGGGGGTGCCAAAAAGTCGAAGATGAAAACGATACCCCTCTTAAAGGAAGAACAGTTTAAGCTCTCCTTAGAGCATTTCCACGTCTCGCCCGATAGTGAGTCCTCGCATTACCCTAAAGGTTAAGCCGGAGGAACCGTGATCTGCTCACTTCCAACAGGCAAAATCTCCTTCATAATCAGGAACGCGTGGCTTCTTCTGTACAGTACAGCCAATCGCGAGGAGGAAAGCGGCTTGGGGGCGGCACTCTTGCCGGTTCTGGCCGCGTCATTGGCTGATAGCCGCGTCGCTCTGTCGCAGTGCCACGTGACGGCGCAGGCTGAATTTTCGCTCTATAGTCGCCTTCCTCACCTCCCGGCGGGTCCCTGCTCACCGCTTGCCTCAGTCCCGCCCGGCCGGGCCACACCTCCTCCTGGGGCAGGGCGATGGGCGGGCAAGGGAACTGGTGGGTTAAAGGGAGCCCGGCCCAGCAGTGGGCTACCTCCGCTCGCGCCACGCTACCGCCTCAGTCCCGCCACGGCGGAGGACGCGCCTTGGAGCCGGGTCGCACGGTACGGCAGAGACTCTAGAGGTGAGGCGAGGGGAGGGACTGGAGACCGGGGAGAGTGAGCAGTTCTGGCCTCCGCGCGGTCAGCGGGCTCCTCTTGGAGTCGTCTTCGCCTGTGTCCCACGTTGTGGTGGGAGGAAGCCCTCGCCAACGGTCGCTGCGGGCAGTCGTGGCTGGGCCGTGAGAGGTGGGCGTGCCTCGGGGTTATTTCCTCTGTCGGCAGGGGCGGAGGCAGGGCTAAGCGTCGAAGCCCCACATCCCCATCCAGTGAACCCGACCCAGCTCCTGCGCTTGAGGTCTGTTCGTCCTTCATCCCATCTAACGCGCCGGGTGGTCCTCAGCTCGTAGGTGAAGGCACGGGTCTTCCTCCGGAGTCCTCCTTGTGCCATCCGGAACCCCGATATCTGGGAGCAGGACCGAGGAGATGAGGGCCACCCTTACTACTTCAGATGGGTAAACTGAGCCTTGGACAGGAGAGAGGACTTGATTTCTTGGTTTTAAAAACTACATACCAGGTTAAGTACAAATCATACCTCTACTTCTTTGAGATTCATAGACTGAAGTTGAAATCCTTTCGCTGGTGAGATGGAGACACTGAAAGGACACAGAAAGGGACAGAGCCTTGCTGAAAGTCACACAACAAGTCATTTGCAGAGCTAGGACTTGTACCCAGCTCTTCAGACTCATAGGCTATTAGACTGGGCCCCTTCTTTGCGCAGATTATTGGTCTACGGTGAGTTAGAAGCATTCAAGACTTAATGGCACTCCTCTCTGGCACTCATTCTAGAACCTTTTTTCCTCATTCCTGGGGCTCTTTATGTGAAATCTGGAACTAATGTGATATCAAATATTGAGTTAAGCGGAAGTTCTTGTCTTCAAAAGTTGAGTGAATGAGAAATGGAGAGCCAAAGCTGTTGGCAAGAAATAAGTCCATTTTTTTTTTCCTCTTCAGTAATCTCAAAGGATGAAGACTAGTAGCTGTCATTTTTTAAGCAAATGCTATGTGCTAGGCACTGTGCTAGGTACTTGGCTTCGTTTTAAAACAACACTGCAAGTTATGTAATGTTATCTCCATTTTACAGGTGAGAAATTAATGCTGAGTAAAATGAAGTTTTTTCCCTTGGTGCCATACAGATGTTGAACAGTGTGGCTGGGATCTGATTAGAGTTCTTTCTGACTTCAGAACATACCTAGTGATTCTTGAAATATGGCCCACAGTCTACTTACTCAGAATCACCCAAGGGGCTGTCTTGAATCTCACCCCTGGGTTTGTCTGAGAATCTCCATCTTAACAGATCTCCGTGTTGGGTGTCATTGTAATATAATTTGCTGCTTCCTGGAGGAAGATCTAGAGATGATGTATTGGGATTTGACAAGATCTAAATTAGATTCACTAGGGGTCCTTTTGAGAATTGATGTTACTTTTAATGGGTATAAACCGTCAGATAGATGCTTCCCAAACTAATTTCTTGACACAAACTTGGTTATGGTGTGTGAGGGTGGAGAGGGAGGAGTAATTCCCTTTTTACCAACATAGCTCATAAACTGTTATTCATCCATTTGCTTAACAAATACTTGTTAAGCTCTTATTAGGTGCTGTACAGTTTTAAGGTACAGGGGATACAGTTGCAAACTGCATTAATTATCAAAATTAATAATAGAAATGAGTTGAGTACTTGGCCACAAAATTACTGCTTATAACTAGCTCCTAAGACCTCTTAGCAAGGAAACAAAATTGGGGTCCATGTGTTTTAGAAGAGAGCTAAGCTTGGAAATTGGAAAATGAGGATTGAGAATCTGGTTCTACCAGTTGAACAAGTGACTAAACTTTGATTTTTCTCATACTGGAGAATAGGAATTCGTATTCTATTTTCAGATTTACTGAGGAGGCAAGTGGAAGATGCTGATGAAATCTTACTAAATTTTTATTAAAATTTTTTTTCTTTTTTTCTTATTTAGGTGAAATTTTTTGAAAGCAATGTAGTGCTGTGCAAGGAACTATTTAATTATTTTACCATGGTTTTACAGTAAGTTATTTTCCTCTTGGGTATTTTATTATTTTGTCTTATAATGGGCTTTATAAGAGAAAGAATATATTATAGTGCTTATACTACTGATGTAAGCCTTATGGTGGTGGTTCTTTTTACATCACAGAATTAATGGACATTGTTAATCATTTGTGATAACTGAAAAGTAGGGAATTTAAAAAAACTATTTATATAAGTTTGGCTGTGCTGGGTCTTCGTTGTTGCTCGGGCTTTTCTCTAGTTGTGGTGCTTGGGCTTCTCATTGCAGTGATTTCTCTTATTAAGGAGCACAGACTCTAAAGCACAGGCTCAATAGTTGGGGCACACAGGCTTAGTTGCTCGGAGGCATGTGGGATCTTCATGGATCAGGGATCAAACCCACATCTCCTGCATTGGCAGGCAAAAATCTTTACCACTGAGCCACCAGGGAAGCCCCAGGAAGGTTTTTTTTTTAAGTTATTTATTTTTAAAAATTTTTGGCTGCTCTGGGTCTTGGTTGCTTTGCACTGACTTTCTTTAGTTGCGGTAAGCGGAGGCTGCTCATTGCAGTGGCTTTTCTTCTTGGGGAGCACAGGCTCTAGGCACATGGGCTTCATTGGTTGTGGCACACGGGCTTACTTTCCCCTCCGTATGTGGAGTCTCTCCAGACCAGGGATCAAACCCATCTTCCCTGCATTAGCAGGCAAATTCTTATCCACTGTGCCACCAGGGAAGTCCGGGAATTTTTCTTTTTTTTGGTCTTCACTATATTTACTTGGAACTTCACCTTTTTCTTCATTTCAATAAACATAAATCATAGCCATACATAGCAACTTGGAGGCATTGCGTTAGATTCTGGGTATGTAGACACTGGGATGACTTGGTGTCTGTCCTGAAATGGTACTCGTGTTTGAGAGACATGTAAACTTGAGCGACTTGGGTGCTAAATGTCATGTCATTTGTTGGAGAAACATAGCCTGTGAAATTTCAGCCCCCTTCTTCTGTGGCATTTGAGGTGGGACTTAAAAGATTAGAAAAAGGACTAAGACAGATGGAGACAGAAGGGAAAGGCATCCCAGACTAAGGAATGACATGAGCAAGGGCCCCAAAGGACAAAGGCTGTTTAGTATTTTCATGGACGGGTGATTGGAACACTGGTGCATGAAAAGAAACAAGAGAAAGGCAGCTGCAGGCTAGACTCAAGTTATTTGACTATATTCAAGGAGGTAGAGAGTTATTGCAGATTTTTGAAGAGTGTATCCAAATGATTTGATGTCATGTTGTTAATGAATGCTCCTTTTGAAGAAGAGGCAGCATGGGATGGTGGTTAAAAACATTGGTTCTATTCAGTGTTTAAGGCTGAAGTGTGTCTGCAACTTTCAAATAGTTGAGAGAAAAATTACCAAACAAACCAACTGGTATGTGTAAAGAGTGCAAAAGTAGTACAGATATAGCAAAACATTAACAATTGGTGAATTGTTCAACGGGTGAGTTATGAATAACCAGTGTTCATGTATCATTCATTCAACGTTTCTGAATATTTGAAAGGTTTCAAAATAAGCTGTTCAGAGACAGAGTAGGCTTGAATCAGATAGGTCTTGATTCTCATCATGATTCTACTGCTTAAAAGCTGTGTGAGTACTGGAAAATTATTTCCAAGCAACACAGTCCACACCTCTTCCAGCCTAGTTTAACTGAGATTTTCCACTTAGGAAAAGAGACTTTTTGTTCACATTAATATTAGGTTAATGTTAAGACTTCTCAAGTTTTCCACAAACGTTAGATAGAGGTTATTTTATATAATAACTGTTTATATCCCCTTCTTTGTCTTTTTTTTTTTTTTTTGCCTATGACGACATGGCATGTGGGATATTAGTTCCCTGACCCGGGATTAAACCCATATCCCCTGCATTGGATGCATGGAGTCTTAACTGCTGGACCACCAGAGAAGTCCACCCTTCTCTGTCTTCTTTTGGATTATTTACTATTTTCTGTGATCCCATTTTATCTCCATTGTTTATTTGCCATAACTTTTTGTTATTAATGGGATTGCTTTAGAGTTTATAGCATCTGTAACTATCACAGTTTGCCTTCAAGTGATATTATATCATTTCATGTATCGTGTAAGATGCAATGCTATGCTCGCTCCTGGTTTTGTATATATTAAATTATATATAGCATAACATTGGCCATATTAACCATTTTAAATGTTCAGTAACATTAAGTATAAGTGGAATTATATAGTATGTGTCCTTTTGTGTCTGGCTTCTTTCACTCATCTTTGCTGTAGATGAAGAGTATCTGAGCTTTATTTCTTTTAATTGGCTAAGTAATATTTCATTGTGTGGCCTAGACCAGTTTTTTTTCCATTCATCTATTAACAGATACTTGGGTTATTTCTGCCTTTTGACTCTTGTGACTAATACTGTTGTGAACGTTTGTGTACAGGTATTTGGTCCCTGTTTTTAGTTCTTTGGGGGATATACCTAGGAGTGGAATTGTTGGGTTATATAGTAATCCTGTGTAACTGTTTGAGTAACTACCAAACTGTTTTCTGCAGTGTTTTTACCATTTTACATTCCCAATGCAATGCATCAATTATGTTTCAAAGAAACAATCAAGTTTTAAAAGTTAAGAATTATTTTTGAAAAAAATTTTTTTGTTAAAATAATTAAAAAAAAATAAAAACCAATCTATCCATCAACAGAAAACTTAGTACATGCCTCTTGGGTGCTCAGTCCTATGCAAGGTATTGTGAGAGTTCACAAAAAGCATAAAGTAGCTCCTTGAATAATTTTTAATCTAGTTGAAAAGATAAAATGTATATTCAACAGACATTTATTGAACATCCAAACAATGAGAATTTAGAGAAAAATGAGATTCTGTTTATGTGCCGATGATCTATCTTCTCTTCCCCTCCTCATTTATTTTTTTCAATTTTGGCTTCTCTCCTATGCTTGACACCCCCAGTTTTCTTTTTTCTGACCAGGGATCAAATGCACGATCCCTGTAGTGGAAGGCCAGAGTCCTAACCACTGAACCACCAGGAAAGTCCCCAAAATGCCCATTCCTAATTGCTTACTGGATATCCTCATTTGAATATCTAAAAATCTCAAACCTATGACATATAAGGCAACCTTTTTGTTGCTTCCTGTCTTTCCATTCTGTCCTCCACAGTCCCATGCACTATCCTTGTATGTGGCCCACCTCAGAGTTCATCTTAGATGTATCCCTTTTCTGCAAGCATCATCTTTTGTCTAGTTGCACCTCTGAAATGTCAAACCTCCTTTCCTGCCCTGTCTTGGAGTTTATGTCCTTTCCGCCATAGCTTACAGGATGAAGTCCAGGCTTCTTGGGATTACATAAGGACCTGTTTTGCACTCCAGTCTTACCTTCTGCAGTTTCAGTCCAGAAATCTGGCAAGCTAGGTGACTTTTTCCTGGGTCTTGGATTTTTCTGGGACCTTCCACTTGCCTGAGTTTCTTTTCTTTTCTTACCTACTTTGCAACTTCCTCACATTGACCTACAGCCTATTCTCTATTCTCAGAGTATGGCAAACCTCTGTTATGGCACTTAGAGTGTTATAGTTTATCTGTTTATAAATCTGTCTTAACCCACTGATTGTGGGTAGAAACTGGGTTTCTTATCCATTTTCATATTAATTTATTGATCTCCTGCTATGTGCTAAGCTTTGTTCTTATTGGGGATACAGTAGGTATGAAAAAGACTATAAATAACATTTTTTATAAGTATAAATGCACAATATAATTGCAAAAGTCTATGAAAGTTCTGTGAAGAAAATAAAGCCAGATAAGGATTTTTGAGAGGAGTGGCAGTATTATTTGGTATGGTCAAGGAAGGCCATTATATGGAAATGATATATAAGCTGAGGCCTGAAGAATGAGAAAAGGCCTGCAAGATCTGAGTGTGTGTTTCCTTATTAAGGTCTCTGCACTTGCTCAACTTCTCTGCCTGGAACAAACTTGGCATGTATTTGGCATGTTGCAAATAACAGCAAGAAGGCCAGTAGGAAATGAGGGTGGAGAGTTGGACAGGGTTTAGATATTATTAGCTGTTGGAGTAGCCCAGTTGAGATCTGATGGTGGAGGGAAGTAAGAAGTAACTGGATTCCAGATACTACGGACAGTGGGGAGAGGATGGATATATTTAAGGTAGAGCAGACGGGGAGTGAGGGGGAGGGGCATGTGAGGGGGTGAACAAAAGCAAAATCGACCCCTAGATTTGTAGTCTAGGTTCTGATGCACTGTGTCTAGCACAGTGGTTAGCTCGGAGTAGATAAGGAGACCAGTACTCAATCTCTGGAATCAAGATTGCCAGGAGAAATATCAATAACCTCAGATATGCAGATGACACCACCCTTATGGCAGAAAGTGAAGAGGAACTAAAAAGCCTATTGCTGAAAGTGAAACTGGAGATTGAAAAAGTTGGCTTAAAGCTTGACATTCAGAAAAGGAAGATCATGGCATCTGGTCCCATCACTTCATGGGAAATAGATGGGGAAACAGTGGAAACAGTGTCAGACTTTATTTTTGGGGGCTCCAACATCACTGCAGATGGTTACTGCAGCCACGAAATTAAAAGATGCTTACTCCTTGGAAGAAAAGTTATGACCAACCTAGATAGCATATTGAAAAGCAGAGACATTACTTTGCCAACAAAGGTCCGTCTAGTCAAGGCTGTGGTTTTTCCTGTGGTCATGTATGGATGTGAGAGTTGGACTGTGAAGAAGGCTGAGTGCCGAAGAATTGATGCTTTTGAACTGTGGTGTTGGAGAAGACTCTTGAGAGTCCCTTGGACTGCAAGGAGATCCAACCAGTCCATTCTGAAGGAGATCAGCCCTGGGATTTCTTTGGAAGGAATGATGCTAAAGCTGAAACTCCAATACTTTGGCCACCTCATGTGAAGGGTTGAATCATTGGAAAAGACTCTGATGCTGGGAGGGATTGGGGGCAGGAGGAGAAGGGGACGACAGAGGATGAGATGGCTGGATGGCATCACTGACTTGATGGACGTGAGTCTGAGTGAACTCCGGGAGATGGTGATGGACAGGGAGGCCTGGCATGCTGTGATTCATGGGGTCGCAAAGAGTCGGACATGACTGAGCGACTGAACTGAACTCAGTCTCTAGGAGCTCACATAGAAAGTTAACCAGTCCATCCTTGAAAGGCTTGTTGACACTTAGGAACATTTGTGGAATAAGCAGGGGTGCAGGCCCACAGAACAAAGACAGGTCTGAATTTTCATCTCATAGTACTTGAACTTCTTAGTCTGTGGCAGAGGGCTGGATCAGTGGCCAGGGCTGAGCCATCCTGGTTGTAGGCACCCATGGATGGGATGGAGCTAGATACAGAAGCTTTAGCTCATCCTTTTAGCTTCCCAGGCTGTACAATGTCGTGATCTTCCCTGAACTTATCTGACAACAGTGAGCTAGAGGATCAGATGGAACTGTGTAAATGGAGACTCTGTCTTGGTTTTACCTGTTTATGGTTTAGTTTTTTTGTTTTTAAATAATCTTAAAACTAATTTTTATTCATAAAGGGCAGAAAAGTAAAATACTAATTACTTAGTTGAAAAAGAATTAAATAGCATAACAGACCAGAAGATGTAATGAGATAATAGATAATTATTATCAAATGAGTGATACAGTAAGTGATTTTCTCAGAAACCTCCAGGGCTTGTGCGCTGTCTGCACGTGAAAGTCTGCCTTTCTTACCGGGCATACCGAGCCCACAGTACCTTTGCCGCTTTCTCTCTCACTGACCTTCCATATGCACCTGGTGGTTTAAACGTGTCATACTAATTTCTCATTCTTTCCCTCCAACCCCAGAACTATTGCTGTTTGTGTTTTCTTCTCCCTCATCCATTTTCCAAGTCTTCATTCTTTCATTTCTGACCCAGACTTCAGAGCCCAGGTAGGTACGTTGTTCCCTTGAAGCCTTGCTAAACTGTTCATCTCTTGCAGGTTTCTTCCCTGCTTAGATGCTCTGATCATAGTAGTTGGCAGCTTCGAGTGTATTTAACAGTGAGTTGTCTAATATATAGTTAGAGAATATACAGTTAGAGTCTAAAGTACAGTAGAGCAAAGCATGAATATGGAATCATTATGCTTCAGAGGGAGACTTTACCAATCTCTGAAGACTATTGCCTTCCAAAAAGGCATTTCAATTTCACAAATTGAAAAACTGTTTTATATACACTATTGGTTAAAATATGCTATAATTACTAACCAAAAAGTAGACATTGTTTCTCTTATATCTGCAAAATTCCAAAAAGAAGTTGGCCGAGTGCGGTCAGGCTTACATGGAAGGGATGTCCCTCCCTTTTAGTCCAGTGCTCTTTGTTGTTGTTCAGTCGCTCAGTTGTGTCCAACTCTGTGCGACCCCATGGACTGCAGCACACCAGGCTTGCCTGTCCTTCACTGTCTCCCGGAGTTTGCTCCAATTCATGTCCACTGAGTCTGTGTTGCCGTCCAGCTATCTAATCCTCTGTTGCCTCCTCCTCCTCTTGCCCTCAATCTTTCCCAGAATCAGTAATTCACATGGAAAACAGTGCCAGGGCTGCTGTTTCATCACCAGAAAAAGAGAACCAAGTAGTCACAACTTCACGTGCCTGATCAAAGAAGGAAGTACAGAAATGTTCTTTCTGTGTTGCCTGAACTGCCATTATACTTTAGTATATGAATGTGTAAATGTATTTTTCAAATATTTTGTTGGTTATTTTTCTCCAGTTCCTGCAAGATAATGTGAAAGGTTCAAGAGTTTTCCTTTTGAGCCTTTTTTATCCCTCACTGTCAAACATCAATGTTGATAAAGGGAGAGATTATCCTGTATGATACAGGAGAATCCTATTTTATTAAATTTCATGGAATATAGATTAGGTATTCCAACTTTTTAAAAATGGGGGGTCTGGCTATCGGCTATATTTCAAGGATAAACACTGTAATTTCTTAATTTTCATGAAGCAGTTGGTGAATACTATAATTAAGCAGTAACAGGCTTGAGGGAATGAGAGGATTTTTGTGCAAAAAAAAGGATACTTGAAAAATGTAGCTATTTCCAAAGTAGATATTTCCACCTGAAAATAAATACTGCTTTGCATCCTACCTTTTCTGTATTTCAGTTATTTATTTAGCAAATATTTTCATTCCGGTTTTGGAAAGCATATACTTGGACACAGTAGGGGATACAGAGATGAACCAGAATGAAACTTGCTCTTAAGGAGCTTAATCCATACAGAGATCATACCTACAATTTAGTTTAAGATAATTTTTAATGTTTTTTTGGGGGGGGGGATTTAAAATAGGCTTGAAAAAAGGGAAAAAAGTAGTTTTGAGAAGGATTCTAGATGGTAACTAGGATCAGTAAAAGGCTATAGATCGTATTTGGATTCAAACTGATGGCTAAATCAGTTCCACTTCTAGGACTGCTTGTGAGTGAATACCTGTTTTATCTCCACCTCAGTTTTTGAGAGCTGGAGATGGGAAAGGACCACGGCCATGAACACAGAGGAGAGTTGGACACAAGTTTATTGGTGTCAGTGCTAGGTCATTTTGGGTAGCAAGTAGGTGAAACTGGGATCTGTAGGGTACCTGAATTTCAAAGTGTTTAGAGATAAGTGAAGTTAAAGAAAGCTAATTAGTGACATGGATAGTAACATGCTCAAAAAAAGAGCTATTCTTAGAGTCTTAAAATCTGGATTTTATTATCTGGTTAAGTTACTTACAAGCTACATGAATTACTGTAAGTCATTTCACTTTATTATAATCTGCATCTTTATATTTAAAGTGGGTTTCTTATAGACAGCATATAATTGGGTCTTTTTAAATCATATCTGGCAATCTATTTAATTGGTATGTGTAGACTATTCACACTAAATGTGATTTTTTTAATATGTTTGAATTAAATTCTACTATGTTACCAGCTATTTTCAATGTGTTCTGTTTTGGGTCTCATTTTTCATTTGGGTTAATATGAGAATTTTTTTACAATTCTATGTTATCTCCACAAGTAGCTTCTTATTTATATCTTAAAAAATTTAGTGGTTACCCTTGAGTTTACAGTATACATCTTCCTTCATAGTATTGTACTACTTCATATATAGTACAAGATCTTAGAATTCTTAATTCTGCCTGCCGTAATTTGTACTCTTATGCTTTTTATTTTGCATGTGCTATAAACAAAATGCATTTCTATTTTTGCTTTAGGCAGTTATCTTTTAGAGCAATTAAAGAGTTTTAATTAAAAACAAATTTTATTTTCATGTGTTCCATTTTCTAGACTTTCTTTGTTGTGTATTGTGCACACCTGAGTTTTGTCTGGTGTATGTGTGTGTAGTAGTAGTAGTAGTGCTGGTCTGCTGGCAATAAATTCTCTTCATGTTTGTCTGAGAAAAGTTTTTATTTCTTCTTCATCCTTCAAAAAATGTTTTTTTCTGGGTTAACAGTTATATTTCTGTGATAAAAGTATCACTCCATCTTCTGGCTTATATGGTTTCCAAAAAGAAGTCTGCTATAATTCATATCTTTGTTGCTATATTTAGCATGTTTTTTTTTTTTTTTCCTTCCTTTGGCTGTCTTCAGAATTTTATTTTTGTCTTTGTTTTCAGCAGTTTGAATATGATCTGTGTAGGTGTATGGTGCTGTGTTGTTTGGTTTCATTTTATATTTGTCCTTAGTATCCTCTGAGATTCTTGGATCTGTAGTTTGGTGTCTGTCATTAATTTTGGAAGATTCTTGACTATTATGTCTTCAAATATTCCTTCTTCCCACTCTATGTCTTCCCCTTTTGAGATTCTAATTATGCATAAATTTGTTTATTTAATACACCCCACCACTCTTGAATGTTCTCTTATTGTTTTTGATTTTTTAAAAGTTCTGTTTTTCTCTGTTTTAGGTTGGGTAATGTCTATCGACCTATCTTCAGTTTCATCGATTCTTTCTTTGGCTTTGTCAGGTCTCATGGTCCTGTCAGAGGCATTCATTATCTCTGTTACTGTGTTTCTCACTTTTCGTATTTCATCTCAGTTCTTCCTTACAGTTTCCTCACTCTGTCACACTTGTATTATTAATTTTTACCTTTTCCTTTCCAGCTAGCTGTCATATAGGGCAAGATTTGAATTTTATTAGTTTTTCTTATGCCTCTTTTGCATACCTTAGGTTTGGAAAAGCCTTTTGACCCAGAAATCACTAAGAGCTATTCCAAAATAGAATGATGTAAGGAATGCACTCAAGCAAGCTTGGCCTGAAAGTAGAAAGTGAGAAGAAAGGTATGGACCAGTTGCATTGAGGGATGAAGAGCTGCTGTGTGTTTTCATCAGTCTGATTGACTTGCTCAGGTAAGCAGTCATCTAAATCTGTTCTTTTTTTCCTTGTTTGTTTAACAAGACCATCAATGTAACTGTTATTTTACTCTTGTTCAGTGGGATGACCAGCTATAGTCCTTTTATCCTAACCAAAATTAATGTGGATTGCTTTTACAAATACTATGTTCTTGAATGGGTCATGGGTCCTGGATTATGGCGTCTTGGCAATATTAGGCTTATGGAACCTCACAAGGGCCTATCTTTTTGTCAGTTCTGAAATGGAAAACTCCCTGAGTCCTTTATTTAATATTATGCTATGCTATGCTAAGTCACTTCAGTCATGTCCGACTCTGTGCGACCCCATAAACGACAGCCCACCAGGCTCCCCCGTCCCTGGGATTCTCCAGGCAAGAACACTGGAGTGGGTTGCCATTTCCTTCTCCAATGCATGAAAGTGAAAAGTGAAAGTGAAGTTGCTCAGTCGTATCCGACTCTTAGCGACCCCATGGACTGCAGCCTACCAGGCTCCTCCGTCCTTGGGATTTTCCAGGCAAGAATACTGGAGTGGCGTGCCATTGCCTTCTCTGTATTTAATATTATTTTACCTCTTATTGGCCACACTCATAAATTTGTTTATTCATTTATTCTTTCCTTCATTCAAACATTTTGTAAGCCTGCTATCTCACAGTTACTGTACATTGTTGATGATTATAAAGATGAACAAGATATCTTTTCCCCCAGGAGCTGGGGAGACTCTTCCTTAATATAAGAGTGTGGTTAGTACTGTAGTACAGGTGTGAAGTGCCAGTTAATTAAGATTAATTTGGGCTGAGGAAGATTGGTCAGTGCTTTGAAGAAGAGAAAGAATTTTTAACTGGATTTTTAAAATGGTTAGGATCTTGGTAGGCAAGAGTTTGATGGCCATTCTAAGCTACTGCTACTGCTAAGTCACTTCAGTCCTGTCTGACTCTGTGCAACCCCATAGACGGCAGCCCACCAGGCTCCCCGGTCCCCGGGACTCTCCAGGCAAGAACACTGGAGTGGGTTGCCATTTCCTTCTCCAATGCATGAAAGTGAAAAGTGAAAGTGAAGTTGCTCAGTCGTGTCTGACTCTTACCAACCCCATGGACCACAGCCCACCAGGCTCCTCTGTCCATGGGATTTTCCAGGCAAGAGTACTGGAGTGGGGTGCCATTGCAAACAGCTAACACAAAGACACTGATTTGTGAAGTATTTGCCAGTTGACACTCTGTTCCTCTGAAGGCCTGTTTCTTTTTCCTTCTCTTTTACTACAAGACTTATTTTTGTTGTTGTCCCTCCTCTCTCTTTACTTGTTTCTACCTTCTATGTTTTCCTATAGTTTTTAGTGACAGGTCGTATGGCCCTGGTTTTGTGCTTTAGGACCCAGAGATGCAGGGTCACCTGGATCACCCTCCAAGTTGATGTGTTGGGCACCATCATTCCTCCGTTCAGCTTATGTTTCAGAGTGTGTACTTGGAATAATAAAGCAAATCTGTCTTTGCATGTTTATAGATCCTGCACACAGGACAGATGTGACTCTCTACTACACAAAGTAGAATGAGTAGACCAAAACCTTTCAGAGCACGTATCAGACACCTGCCCCATCAGTCCACCCCATACTGGTGCTTTGTTTCCTTCAGCAGTCCCTTATCAACTTGACTCTTCTTTTCTACCAAACTAGAATATGTTGTTCAAAGATCCAAAGGCATCCTGTCCTTTTTTTTTTTTTTTAATTTCCCAAAACATTTAAGTTTACTCTGTCACTCACATTTCTTTTCTGTTTATTTTCAATAGCTAGTAGGTTATTTTAAAAGGGCCCCACCTCTAAAAAAAAATCAGTCATCTTCCTTGTTTCAGGGACTTTTGCAGGTAAGGTAGTTGTCAAGGTTTGAGACCAGAACCTCTTTTGCAGAATTCCTCAGAGTAAAAAACCTGAAAGTAAGATAGTAGCAGGTAGAAAGGAGTAGATGGGCTACCCTGAAGGAAAAAACTGCATAAGGTGCCAGCAGAGGTCGGGGAGAATCCTTGATAGTTTATACTTTTGGGCAGCCCTGTACTCCGTAAATTGTTTGCTTTAACTTGGTTGTTTACGGTCTGATTCTTTTTTCCTGGGTCAAGACAAATGAGGCTCAACTAAGGAACGTGAACAAAAGATACCTACCCCCAAATTGAACTCCTGTTAACTCTCATGCATGACAAGTAGGACTGTTAAAATATGTGCGTACTGAGAATTACAGAATTAAGTTAACCCTGCTCTTTTCTCTGGGATAGGAGGCTGAAACATCTGTCTCCAGAAATGTCTTTGAAAAATGAAGATCAAAATGACCTTTCACCCAAGGACTCAGTTAAAGGAAATGACCAGTACAGAGCTCCATCTGGGATCCATCTGGAGCCTGAAGAGGAATCACGTAATGACTTCTGGCAGTTTGAGCCCAGTAATCTTTTTAGACACCCTAGGATCCATTTGGAGCCTCAAGAGAAATCAGATAATAACTTCAAGAAGTTTGTTATCAAAAAACTAGAGAAGAGCTGCCAGTGCAGTTCAACCAAAGCCAAAAATACCATTTTTGGTTTCCTTCCTGTTTTGCAGTGGCTCCCAAAATATGATCTGAAGAAAAACATTTTAGGAGATGTGATGTCTGGCTTGATTGTGGGCATCTTATTGGTGCCCCAATCCATCGCTTATTCTCTCTTGGCTGGCCAAGAACCTATCTATGGTCTGTACACATCGTTTTTTGCCAGCCTCATTTATTTCATTTTGGGTACCTCCCGTCACATCTCTGTGGGCATTTTTGGAATACTGTGCCTTATGATTGGTGAAGTAGTTGACCGAGAACTATACATAGCTGGCTATGACACTGTCCATGCTGCTTCAAATGAGAGCTCATTGGTAAACCAGATACCAGACAAGACATGTGACAGAAGTTGCTATGCCATTATAGTTGGCAGCACTGTAACCTTTGTGGCTGGAGTTTATCAGGTAAGAAACGATGGAATAAGTGATTCTTTCTGGCAAAGAAATCACTATACATGAAGTCTCAGTTCTGTCAGGGATCTTAGCAATCATAATAATTAAAGCTATCATTTATTGAGTGCACAGGATATGGAAGAGGTAGTGCCAAAATTTAAACCCTGGTTTGACTCCACAAGTAAGATAAGGCTGCTTCTATTTTCTCAACTTCAGCCTGCCTTTTAACTAGTTAATGTCAGTCAGCCAGAATTTAATTATTTGTTTGTAAAAATTTAGACCAGAACAGGACCTCAGACCACCTAGTTCAACTTCTTAATTTTATATAATAAGAACTATCAGATTTGCTTGAAGTTACTTGTGGTTGGTTATTGGCAGAGTCAGCACTAACAGGCAAGAGGGTGACTGGGGGTTGGGAGAGGAAGAGTGCAAGTTTTTTAAACTGTAGGTGACTTCCCCCTTTCTTTTAGAATTGCTGCTCTAGTCAGTGACTCTCACTAAAGTTTGTAGTTTTCTCGGACTGTTGGGGAGGAAACAAGTTGGGGACCTCTATTTCATACTATCAGCCAGGAGAAGGATTAGAAATGAAGTTCTTGGGTCTCCACAGAATCCATTGATCTGCCATTTCCATCATGCCTGTGCCTTTTGGCATTCAGGACCCAATGCCAGCATTAACCCTCTTCTCTGTTAGAGACATTTTGAACCAATATGGGGCGCAGGAGAGTAGCTCACTCTATTAGGTGCCTGGGTAGGAGGCGAGGGAGAAGAGGCTGGTGAACAGAAGAGTCGTGTCCTGAGTTCATTTTTACTTTTTCATTAGTATGCCTCACCAAGAATGAGGAAGGGTACAATAGAATTTTGAGGAAGAATTAATTGGGAAGAGGAAAAAGAAATAAAATATTGTATCTTTGAGGATGTAGAATTAACATGGAAGGCAGTATGGTATAACCACATATACATAGGCTGAAAATCGTTCTCAGTTTTAAGTTAGATTAAAGAGAGTTCTATAATTTTTAAAGTGTGATTCCATTTTGATGTGAATCTAGTTTTTTGTTTTATCAATAAAAACTTTACTTTTACAGTAATGATAATGTGATTTAAAGAAAAATAAATGTTTTTTAAGTTAGAATTTTTCCAGTTTGCATCTTTATGATTTCTCATAGATCCTTGGGAAACTTTTTCTTTTTCAAAGCAATCTGAACCTTATTCAAGTTTAAGAAACATTGAACAAGAAAGTAGGAATCCTGACTTCTTGTCTGGGCTAGTTAGTAACACTGTGACCTTGGGCAACTTGTTCAGGCCTCTGAGTGTCAGTAAAATGAGCCCTCTCTTTGTAAAATGAGAGAATTGATAAATGATTGTGTTTTTGTTTCTAGCTCTGACATTCTGTGGTGCTCTGGTAGAGTGTCTCCACACAAAGAAATACTAGGGGAATATAGGATTTATAAGGTCTTTTCCATTTATATTTAACACTTGTATATCCTTTCTTCTAGGTAGCAATGGGCTTCTTTCAAGTGGGCTTTGTTTCAGTCTACCTCTCCGATGCCTTGCTGGGTGGATTTGTCACTGGTGCCTCCTTTACTATTCTTACATCTCAAGTCAAGTACCTCCTCGGACTCAGCCTTCCTCGGAGCGCTGGAGTGGGATCACTCATCACTACTTGGATACATGTCTTCAGAAACATCCGTAAGACCAATATCTGTGATCTCATCACCAGCCTTTTGTGCCTTTTGGTTCTTTTGCCAACCAAAGAACTCAACGAGCGCTTCAAGTCCAAGCTTAAGGCACCGATTCCTGTTGAACTCTTTGTTATTGTGGCAGCCACATTAGCCTCTCATTTTGGAAAACTGAATGAGAAATATGGCACCAGTATTGCTGGGCATATTCCCACTGGGTTTATGCCACCCAAAGCACCTGACTGGAACTTAATTCCTAGAGTGGCTGTAGATGCAATAGCTATTGCTATCATTGGGTTTGCTATCACTGTATCACTTTCTGAGATGTTTGCCAAGAAACATGGCTACACAGTCAAAGCTAATCAGGAAATGTACGCTATCGGCTTTTGCAATATCATCCCTTCCTTCTTCCACTGCTTCACTACTAGCGCAGCTCTTGCAAAGACACTGGTGAAGGAATCCACAGGCTGTCAAACTCAGGTTTCTGGTGTGATGACAGCTCTGGTTCTTTTGTTGGTCCTCTTGGTCATAGCTCCTTTGTTCTTCTCCCTGCAGAAAAGTGTCCTTGGTGTGATCACCATTGTAAATCTCCGGGGAGCCCTATGTAAATTTAAGGATCTGCCCCAGATGTGGAGGATTAGCAGAATGGACACAGTTATCTGGTTTGTTACTATGCTGTGCTCTGCACTGATCAGTACTGAAATAGGCCTGCTTACTGGGGTTTGTTTTTCTATGTTTTGTGTCATCCTCCGCACTCAGAAGCCAAAGGCTTCATTGCTTGGCCTGGTGGAAGATTCTGAAGTCTTTGAGTCCATGTCTGCCTACAAGAACCTTCAGGCCAAGTCAGGCATCAAGATTTTCCGCTTTGTGGCCCCTCTCTACTATGTAAACAAAGAATATTTTAAGTCTGTCTTATACAAAAAAACTCTCAACCCAGTCTTAGTAAAAGCAGCTCAGAGGAAGGCAGCAAAGAGAAAGATCAAAAGGGAAACAGTAACACCCAGTGGAATCCAGGATGAAGTTTCAGTGCAACTTTCCCATGATCCCTTAGAGTTCCATACAATCGTGATTGACTGTAGTGCAATACAGTTTTTAGATACAGCAGGGATCCATACACTGAAAGAAGTTCACAGAGATTATGAAGCTATTGGCATCCAGGTTCTGCTGGCTCAATGCAATCCCTCTGTGAGGGACTCCCTGGCCCGGGGAGAGTACTGCAAAAAGGATGAAGAAAACCTTCTTTTTTATAGTGTATATGAAGCCATGACTTTTGCAGAAGACTCTCAGAATCAAAAAGAGAGACATATTCCCAATGGTCCGAATTTTTCCAGTGATTGATTGAGAAGGTAGATGGAAGGAAGAATCCTGTCTAGCCAATAGATTAAAATTTCAAGTGTGTAGCATTTTATACTGTGGAACTGGAAATTGCTGCACACAAGAAATTTTAACCTTTTGGCTAGGCAGAATTCTTCCTTTGAAGTTGATGGCCTTTGTAAATACAGAAATGCAACAGAGCTTTTAGTTAGGCAGAATCAAAAAAAGAAAATGTGGTTTTAAGTTTTCTCTCAAATATGAGATATTCTTGGAATTAAATATCTGTTGAACTGTAAAGTAGCCCCAAACCTAATTACCATCCTGTTTTAGGAGATATGCATCTGAACTCTTGCTTCTCCAGGAGGTAAAGGGGTAAAGCTGGCATGTACATAAGAGGTGCTGGAGCCTGTTTGGCATGGCTCTTTGGAGAGAGAGGAGAAAGGAACTAGGGAAAGAATGTATGTCTTCTCTTGTAACAGCAAGTCAAGAGGCTTCTGGAGTGCAGGGTAGTAACTAGACAAGCTTGTTCTCACTTGAGCTTCTCTATCCCCTGTCTTTGCTCTCCAGATGGCAGTCAGATCTCTGGCTTTTTACAGGAAAGTATCGTTCCTCTCTGGCACAGTCTTATCAGGAGTCTGATGGCAGAGCAGGTTTGGGAAACCCTACCAGTCAGTCCCACATTATACAGAACGCTCATGGTGTGATACAGTTGATGTTTTTAGTCAGCCTTTTTGTTTAGGGTAAGTAGGTGAGAAAAGAGCTCTCCATGCCAGTCAACATAGTGAGAATCCTCCCTGTCTCTTCTGTGATTCCTGTCTGTCCTTGTTTCTGAGTATTAATCTGCCATTAAGCTCTGTTTTAACTTTCATGTACTGTGTTTCCCATGGAATCTGTTCTAAACCGCTATGTCTGATTGCCAGTGAGTGACAAGTTTGCCAGAGAAAAGGCACAGTGCTGACTTAGCAATTTCATGTAGCTTTTTAAGTGACCTTGAGGCAAACTGTTCCAGACAGATTGCAAAAAAGGAATGATTGACAACTTCCCTTAAACATTTTTAGTAGTGAATTTTTCTTTCCTTCCCGTGTTTAGCAAGAGTAAGCTGGGAATTGACAGTCTTTCTCATATTTGAGAAGCTACTATTCATTTTTAATCTGTAAGAAAAAATTTATTGTGACCAATGGAGAAAAATGCACAGAAGTGACAGAATGCTTCCAAAACAACATCAATAATTGTAGATGTTTTAGTGAAAACAAAACTAATGCTCACTGCTACGCACCCTGTTGATGTATAATAAATACTGATGGCAGTGACCACTTTTCGCTTTTTGGGGCCACCTAAAACCATTGTGTAAAAGGATTTAGAAGCATCATCTTCATACAACCCAGGTTCTGGGGATGTGCTATTTATCATACCTGGTCACTAGTTGTGGTTCAGAAATATTTTCTTTGGAAAAGTATGTCCAACATTGAAAGCTTATAGTTCTGTATCTGGACCTTTATGGGTGAGGGAAAATACCAGATTTTCCAAACTTTGGATTAGGAGACTGGTTTATATGAGACTGAAACATTTAGCACACCATTTTAAACAAACAAGATAAAAACCACAAAAGTGCAAAATCATTTTTAACCCATCCCTACATTCTAAACAGTATGTTTATGAGAAACAAACCCTGTGTATAGCACATCTACTGAAATGGGAGACTTTTAAACATCTTTCTTGTTGGCTCCATAAACTGCAAGTGTTGATTTTCTTTTGAGAGAGCTCTGCCCATCAGTTTACATGAAAAATGCCTTCTTATCATTAAAGCAGTTTCTCAGGAGCTAGATTTCTCTCTTTGAGGTGATTTACATCACGATTAAATGTAATAGTGTCCTTAGAGTTTTGACATCCTTTTAGAACTTAAGTCTTGAATTTCAGAAATGTTAACTGCTGTTTATTTGTGTCTCTTTTGTTTATTGTTTGTAGCAAATATTTGCTCTGTCTCTCCAGTCTTAGATGAATAGGAATAGTAAAATCAAAGTATCTTGGTTGTCATTTGTTTTCAACCCGGTCTTGTACCTCACCCGAGCCAAGTTTTGAATCCAGATCATGGTAAATACCTAATGCCATGTGACAGAGTAATGGGTACATGTTCAAGATGACTTTATAGTTTAGCAAACCTTACCATGGGGGAATTAAAAAAAAGAGTCCAAAGAATTTAGAAAATCTCTTAAAAGAACAGAATAACAGGCTTTGACCTTTACCTCCCATTTCTGTCCAAAATGTAGATATAAACAATTCTGGGACTTTCTGCAATTAGCAGATTCTTGAATTGTGTTCTGGTTTGCTTTTCTCGTATCTACCCGAACAAATAAGACATTCTGCTTTTGGAAGCCATTTGTAAAAAATACTGAAGATACACTAGAATTTAAATCTTACCTTGTCTGCTTGGTTTGAAATCTGCCTGTACTTTCATGTTAAGATTTTTTGATTGCTGGTATTTAAAGGAATCAAGCCTGAAACCAAAGCCAAAGGAATCTGCTTTCTTGCTCAAAGGTTTGGTTGATTTAGTTGATTAGGTGATATTTTATACACTTTATTGACACAAAATGTCTTGTTTACTCTGAACTTTAGAGTCTAACTGAGGCATATTTGTATTGCTTATTGATGAATGTACAAAATTCTGAATATCTTAAAATGGTCATTTAATTGAAATGTATGTACACTCTTGATGGTTAAAACTCATACAACCAGAGGGGTAGAGTTCACCTAGAGTCAAAGGGTAATATTCAAGAGAGAGGTGAAGGGGATAGACCATTAAAAAGACGATCTCTGAGCAAGCAAGGGAGAAGAGGGCCTCAGATGAATAGGATTCAACCCCTGGTTAGCTTCATACATGACTGTCCATAAGTAGGGAGACCAGGATTAAGAGCCACAGCTTAGTCTGAGAGCAGACTCAGAACTGGATTCTGCTTCTAGAAGGGGAGTGCACAGATTCACCAAAGTGAAAGAGCTGGTAGCCAAGGTTGAGGCCAAAGCCGAGGTTGACCTACTGCAGAGCTCTAGATTGAGTGACTGTTGCCTCTGATAGCAGTAAAACCGACAGATGTCTAATTGACTTTTTTAAGGAGCAAAGGAAAACAAAATTTGGATAAACTGACATAGCTTTTAAACATCAGTAGACACTGAAGCCAAAATTTACTGGTAAATTTACAGCATGGTAAATGGTGATCTTTAAATGGTGTCAAAATATTAGATGAATTCATTAGACTATTCTAATGCTCATGACCACATTTTAACAAGAAAAGTAATTCTCTGCAGGGGTATTCGGTTAGTAATTTGTCACTTAAGAACACGTGGGGTATTAGCCCTGAGCTTAATATAAAAGTGAGAATAGGGTTGTAGTGAATTTTGGGGGGACTTAAACCTAGAAGTTATAATGATAAATTCAAGCTTTGTGCTCCGTATTCATGTTCTTGTTTTCCTCTATGTATTCCTAGAGATGAGCCATGTAGACAGTACCTCAAATACATCCTGAGGACCTATGCAGGAGTCTAGGGCCCTGGCCAGGTGCTGGGACTTAAATACTAAATCCAGTAGGTGGGCTATATGCTAACTCTTCTAGTAACACATGGCAGCACTTGGAGGTGCTTTATGGAGGGCCTAAGCTGAACCTGGACCGATGTCTGAGTGGAAGGCAGGCAACTGAGGCAAACAAGGACACCCCTGTTCTGCTCAAGGAATGATTGCACAGTGACAAGGTAAGAATCCAATCGATAGGATTCGGACTTTGATTTTTCTGTTCTTTGATGTTTCTCTTTTTTTCCGCTACTGTTTTATCTGTTCTAGTGATGCCTTATTTGAAACTGGGCTTTAAGAACTGCGAAAAGGAAGAAATTAGATCTAGAAAGCTTTTAGGCTATGAACTAATTAGGCTTTTTTTTTTTTTTCTTGTGGTATAAAGATTTTAGAAATCATGAATGGAATCATTCAAGTGCTAATAACAAGAATGAAAATTATAATGCAGTAGGCCAAAATAATATACCAACTAGTTTATTATCATAGCCTATTATCATTATTAAAGTAAAATAGTTTTGAAATATTATATACAATTTTAGGTTTTTTAAAAAGATGTTAGTAACTTTAGAAATGGAGAATTTAAACATAGAAGTGGGGGAAATTTATTTCTATAAGGTAATTTTTATCTTGACAAGGACTATTTTTTAAACAAGTGTTTTGCACCTGAAATTTTAAAGTAAACATGTTAATACAGTTAGGAAAGTAAAATAAGCATTATACCAAATAGTAGACTTTTTTCTGGTGTGTATTTTTCTCCTAGTGATGTAAAATAGGAAGGAGATATTGAATTATGAAAACTGGAATAATGAAGGACACTAGATGGCTATATTGGAGCCACCACATTTATAAATCTACATTGGAACTTTGGATAACCTTTCTTGGACTTGAATTATGACTCTGAAATTGGCCAAATAATTGTAATCTTATTAAAAATACCAATGACAGAATTTCTAACAAAGGGTTTTTACTAGGCAAACACAAGCATCCTTAGGCATAAAGGATCTCTAACTGCAGTTTAAAGAAACTTATTTTAGGGAAGTTTCCCACACCCCAATCCCCATCCCTAAAAAATTAGTTGGAATGATACTGCTCTTGCCTTTTCAATTCAAATCAGTTGGGGAGTTACTGTTTGAGTTCTGTTGCTGCCATGATTCCTCAAATTAGTGTGAACAAACCAATCTATATAACACGCTACCTTTTTTGGTCTCTTCAGTTTTGTATACAAATCAAGACAATATTAGGATTAGAGCTGAATGAACTTAAATTCTCAGTCTTGTCTATTCACTAAAAAAGAATACTGCTTTTTTTTTCCAGTTTATTCAAGGCTAATGACTTTTGAGAATTTGTTTTATACCATGTATGTATATCTGTTTAAATTAAAACAAGTGCCCTGATGCTACTCCACATAAATTATGCTTAATCCTCCATGGATTGAGGATGAGTTGTTGATGGATTACAGCCTATTTTAAGAGAGGGGGGAATTGGTTAATAGCAGCTCCTTTTCTTCTGGGATCTGTTTGTGATATTATTAATAAGATCCTGTATGTGTTGAGATCTAGAGGTGTCATTTCATTTGTCTTTTAATAAACTGTTATGCTAATAAAATATTACTGTGTATACATTATTCAAGTGCAAGAGGGAAGTGTTTCTAACTAAGCATATTTAGGTCGCCAGTGAATTTTAAAATACCGTCTCTTTACGTTGGAGTGTGATTTAGTCATTCATTTTTGCCACCAGACAAAAGTATTTGTCCTTACAGAAAATCTTAAAGCATAAAAAAGCCTAGTTCTTTCCTTTTTGCTTTGGGGTCCTGAGTCCCCTCTGGGGACTCAATTTTTCTATCAGTGAAGTAGGGGAAGAGGACTGGATTGCTCAAAGAGTCTGCCAGTTCTTATGTTGCAGGACTCTTGTTCGTTACTGTGTTGAAATCAGAAAATTCAAATCTGGCTTATGTTTTACTACTGTCCTAACACTGAATTTTGAAGCACATTTTCCTCATCAGATTGCAGCTAACACCTTATACCAACTAAGTGAGAGAAGTGGGAGTGCAGTTCCTAAGTGGAGCACATACCACTTTGTAAGGACTAATCTGTACTACCATCTCCTCCCCATACCTGCTGAGAGCCTCCCAGAGCGTCCCCCCTCGTCTGCCTCTCAGCTGTGGAGAAGAAGTAGGAGTGTGTGTATAGGGTTAAGGACAGTTGTCAGTCTTCCTTTGGCAGTGCTTTGGTAGCCCTGGGCATTCTGCTCCTAAGCTCGCACCTGCCGCACAGGGTGAAGGAGTGTGCCCTCACTCCGTCTGCACGCAGCATCTAGGATCCAGAGCCCCTGCAGTGCCTCCCACACTCATCCTCTGGCATCTCCTCTAACCAACTTGGAGGGCTCTGCGATCCTGTCGGTCCTTTCAGTGCTTGTGTCCTTGGCCTTGTCTCTCCTCATATAGCACTACTGCTTAAAGTTTGAATTTCCAGATCCATTGTAACTGATCAAAGTATGGCTCTTCTTGGAGAAATAGCCACATGTGCATGTATATACAGACACTTGATTAGAAAAAAAGGCTGGTTCATGGACCCTCATATCATAAAACACCTTGCATTGTAAGCTCTCCCCAGATGACTGTTTCCACATTTATGGCTTTAATTCCCTTATTATATGTATGCTAATGCCAGCCAAACATAATTTCCAGCCTGACATTTCTAAACACTAACCAGCATGTCTGTCTGTGTATAAATCTCCACAGCTGTTACTGGACAGTTCAACCTGGATCCCACAGGCATCTCATAAGCAATATATCTCCAGGCACCTCCTATTTAACCTCTCTTGATTATGGCATGAGCTAGCTACTCAAGCCAGAATCCTGGGAAATTCTAGAACATTCCTCTTCATCTCTCACACCAAAGCCATCTACCTGACAAGTCTTTGAAGTCCAACACCTCTTCTTTGCCCTCAATGTGTATCATTTCTCTTTGGGATGATGTCACAGCCTAACTAGTTTACCTGTATTTCTGCAGCTCAGCCTCTACATTGGTTCTCAGTTTCTACAAAAATGAAGTTTGACACTTGTAAGTGGTTCTCCAGTGTTTTTAGGGTAAGTTCAAGATTAATGCTTTAGCCAACAGGACCTTAAAAACTGTTCTTGCTTGCATCTCCAGTCACTTGTCCTACCACACATCCTTTGCTTGACATCCCTACCTCTAACGTTAGCTATTCCCAAATGGGCCATTTTTTTAATACTCAGGCCTTTTTATAGAAGGCTATTCCTTCTGCCAGGGATTGCTTCCCAGCCCCATATACATAACTCCCTACTCTTTCTTCAGACACTTCATATTAAATGTCTCTGGCTCTTAGCAACAATTCCTATTGAATTCCTCTTCTCATGAGGCTCCTTTGGGTTCTATTTCTATACTTCTGTAAATTTCTCTGATTATTCTCTAAAATGGCATTTACAATTCTTATTATTTTTCCCTCCTCTCATTGATATCCTCTGCTTCCTGGACTGCTTGAGGGGAGGGTCATGAACTTAATTCATTCTTTGTGCCTCTCAGGTCAGCAGTGGGTATTTTATTAAGGTCCAACATTTCAGTAATTATTGAAAGCACGGATATATTGATGGGTGACTATTTCTCTAACACTGGCTTATTTGCAGAGCCTGTCAATTATCTGCCCAGTCAATTAGGTGGCATGTGTTATCAATAGTTGAAGGGATAAGTGTGTATAACGGGGTGAATTGGGTAGTCTGAGGTACAGTTATTTCTTTTTTTAAAAATAATTTTATTTATTTTTGGCTGTGGTGGGTCTTCTTTGCTGCACAGATTTTTCTCTAGTTGTGGACATTGGGGGCTACTCTAGTTGCTGTAGGCAGGCCTCTCATCGCTGTGGCTTCTCTTGTTACGGAGCACGGGCTTTAGGACACACAGGCTTCAGTAGTTGCAGTGCAAGGGCTCTGTAGCACAGGCTCAGTAGTAGTAGCTCCTTGGCATGTGGGATGTTCCTGGATCAGGGATCGAACCCGTGTCTTCTGCATTGGCAGGCAGATTCTTTACCATTGAGCTACCAGGGAAGCTCAAGGTACAGTTATTTCTAAATCAGTTGCTTGAACAAGTCCCACATCCTGTGTCTCCTCTCTCTTTCCTCTACTTTCTCAGTCTCTGCTATGTCAGAGAAATTCCAAGTGGCTGCTCCTAATTTCTTCAGTTGGCTGAACTGTCTCCCTCATGTAGCCCACCTCTGCCCTCTGGTGGCGGGAATATGCTCTGAGTGAGTGAGTGAAGTTGCTCATTTGTGTCAGACTCATTGTGACCCCATTGACTACAGCTCATGGAATTCTCCAGGCCAGAATACTGGAGTGGGTAGCCTTTTCCTTCTCCAGGGGATCTTCCCAACTCCGAGACTGAACTCAGGTCTCCCGCATTGCGGGCAGATTCTTTACCAGGTGAGCCACAAGGGAAGCCCAAGAATACTAGAGTGGGTAGCCTATCCCGTCTGCAGAGGATCTTCCCGACCCAGGAATCGAACTGAGGTCTCCTGCATTGCAAGAAGATTCTTTACAAACTGAGCTACCAAGGAAGCCCTCTGCTGCTGCTGCTAAGTCGCTTCAGTCGTGTACGACTCTGTGCAACCCCACAGACGGCAGCCCACCAGGCTCTAGCGTCCCTGGGATTCTCCAGGCAAGAACACTGGAGTGGGTTGCCATTTCCTTCTCCAATGCGTGAAAGTGAAAAATGAAAGCGAAGTCACTCAGTCGTGTCAGACTCTTCGCGACCCCATGGACCACAGCCTACCAGGCTTCTCCATCCATGGGATTCTCCAGGCAAGAGTACTGGAGTGGGGTGCCATTGCCTTCTCCAGGAGGCCCTCTACCACATCCCAATTCAAAGATAACTATCTATCCTTTGGTATTATGATTTGTTGGAAAGAGTAAATGGTAAGAAGTGAGACAATGCTTGACATAAATATGCATTCAGTAAGTCTTAGCTTTCTTCTTTTACACATCAGTTTTTAAAATACTTATTTGGCTGCTTGAGGTCTTAATTGCAGTATCTGAGATCTAGTGCCCCTATCAGGGATCGAACCCTGGCCCTCTACATTGGGAGCATGGAGTCTTAGCCACTGGACCACCAGGGAAATCCCTTAGCTTTCTTCCTTTTTAATGAAAGAGCCCTTCATAGGAATAGGGCAAAGACAACTCCTTGAGTTTATCTATTGTTCAGGTTGGGTGGTTCTGGAACACTGAACCCCAAGATATTTTAGTGGTAAGGCAGGTCCTTGCCTCTAGATGGTTGGGTTCCAAATTGGGTGGATAGTAATGACAATGTGTGTGTGTGCGCTCAGTTGTGTCCAACTCTTTGTGACCCTGTGGACTGTAGCCTGCCAGGCTCTGTCCATGGAATTTTCCAGGCAAGAATACTGGAGCAGGTTGCCATTTCCTACTCCAGGGGATCTTCCCGACCCAAGGATAGAACCTGCATCTCTTGTGCCTCCTGTATTGGCAGGTGGATTTTTTTACCACTGCACCACTTGGGAAGCAAGTGATGACAACAGACAGTATTTACAGGTACACTTTTTTATCCTTATGACAGCACAATTGAGGTAGGTCCGTAATCCCAGAATGGTGGCTTAGAAAATGGATTGGTCAGGTGGGACAAAAGCAGAAAGTCAGAGAGAAGCCAGAGAAGGCCTGATGAAGACAGCAGACCAAGGAGGGATAGCATCAACCTTTTTTGGTTTAAAACAGTGTCAAAATCCTCTAATTTTGGGACTTTCCAGGTGGTCCAGTGGTTAAAACTCTGCGCTTTCACTGGGGGGTACAGGTTTGATCCCTGGTGAGGGAACTAAGATCCCACATTCTAGGAGGCAAAACAACAACAGCAACAACAACAACAAAACCCCAATATCCAAGAGGAGCAAAGTTTCACCTGACAAACCAGACTGCAAAAGCTCTCCTGGATCTGATATCCATCTACTTGGATATAATTCATATGATATGTTAAATGAGTCAAGAACATGAGATTTCTCTTTTTAAAGAGCACGTTTAAGCACATACTTACTGAATATTACTATATACAAACACTGAGATAAAGCCTTTCACACTAAAGTCTTATCTTACAGAATTGGAGATTCCCACAGTGATTTTCTGTGCAAAGAAATAGGTTTAACTCTATTAGAATTCTTCATTATCAAAGAATAGATTGTAACCTGGACTGGAATAATATTTGAACAATGATTAATGGCAAAATTTTGCAAGTCCTTTTAAAATAGAGGGCTGCCCTATCTTATCTCCAAATCATTTTCTAGTAGGATCAGTGCTTCTTGCAGTTTTAAAAATAAGGTAGCTTTGACATTCAGATCAGATCAGTCGCTCAGTTGTGTCCAACTCTTTGCGACCCCATGAATCGCAGCACGCCAGGCCTCCTTGTCCATCACCAACTCCTGGAGTTCACTGAGACCCACGTCCATCGAGTCAGTGATGCCATCCAGCCATCTCATCCTCTGTCATCCCCTTCTCCTCCTGCCCCCAATCCCTCCCAGCATCAGAGTCTTTTCCAATGAGTCAACTCTTCACGTGAGGTGGCCAAAGTACTGGAGTTTCAGCTTTAGCATCATTCCTTCCAAAGAAATCCCAGGGCTGATCTCCTTCAGAATGGACTGGTTGGATCTCCTTGCAGTCCAAGGGACTCTCAAGAGTCTTCTCCATAACCACAGTTCAAAAGCATCAATTCTTCAGCACTCAGCCTTCTTCACAGTCCAACTCTCACATCCATACATGACCACAGGAAAAACCATAGCCTTGACTAGAAGAAACTTTGTTGGCAAAGTAATGTCTCTGCTTTTGAATATGCTATCTAGGTTGGTCATAACTTTCCTTCCAAGGAGTAAGCGTCTTTTAATTTCATGGCTGCAGTCACCATGTGCAGTGATTTTGGAGCCCAGAAAAATAAAGTCTGACACTTTCCACTGTTTCCCCATCTATTTCCCATGAAGTGGTGGGACGGGATGCCATGGTCTTCGTTTTATGAATGTTGAGCTTTAAGCCAACTTTTTCACTCTCCACTTTCACTTTCATCAAGAGGCTTTTGAGCCAAAGATGGAGAAGCTTTATACAGTCAGCAAAAACAAGACCAGGAGCTGACTGTGGCTCAGACCATGAACTCCTTATTGCCAAATTCAGACTTAAATTGAAGAAAGTAGGGAAAACCACTAGACCATACAGGTATGACCTAAATCAAATCCCTTATGATTATACAGTGGAAGTGAGAAATAGATTTAAGAGCCTAGATCTGATAGATAGAGTGCCTGATGAACAATGGAATGAGGTTTGTGACATTGTACAGGAGACAGGGATCAAGACCATTCCAATAGAAGAGAAATGCAAAAAAGCAAAATGGCTGTCTGGGGAGGCCTTACAAATAGCTGTGAAAAGAAGAGAAGCGAAAAGCAAAGGAGAAAAGGAAAGATATAAACATCTGAATGCAGAGTTCCAAAGAATAGCAAGAAGAGATAAGAAAGCCTTCTTCAGCGATCGATGCAAAGAAAGAGAGGAAAACAACAGAATGGGAAAGACTAGGGATCTCTTCAAGAAAATCAGAGATACCAAAGGAACATTTCATGCAAAGATGAGCTCGATAAAGGACAGAAATGGTATGGCCCTAACAGAAGCAGAAGATATTAAGAAGAGATGGCAAGAATACACAGAAGAACTGTACAAAAAAGATCTTCACGACCCAGATAATCATGGTGGTGTGATCACTGACCTAGAGCCAGACATCCTAGAATGTGAAGTCAAGTGGGCCTTGGAAAGCATCACTACGAACAAAGCTTTGACATTACTTGATGTTAATTTATACACCAGTACTTACTGATGTGCATACTGATGTTTACTGATGTTCCCAGCACAGTGCTAGGCACCTTTATGGTTACAAAGGCAGAGTGGTTCCTGCTCTCATGAAGCTTACAGTCTGGCTACAGAATGTTGACAAAACATTTAAGTGCTTAACTGAATGATAGAGACAGCAGTGCTGAGGAGTCGAGGGAGAGAAAGGTGGAACAGGCGCTGGAGTCTTCAAGAAGGGCTAAAAGAAAGAGGACTCTGGTTAGTGCTTGAAGAACATGTGAGGCCCAGCTTGGTAGAGAACAGGGTGAGGCATTCAGGCAAAGGCACCTGGCGGACATGGGTGTGTAATGAAGACAACGGCCCATGGTGGGGGCCACACTAAACTGTCCTGACAACCAAGCTGGAGATGCAGGTTGGAACCAACTCCAGAGGGTGCTAGAACTCAGCTAAATAGTCTTTTGCTTTTGTAGGCCTTTGGGAGCCACTATAGATAATTGGGGAGGGGAAAGAGTTCTAACATTATGTGCAAAATGGACTTCAGGAGAAAGATGAGGGAAGAAATTAGAAATTTTATCTGTAATCCTGACACATGGTGAGAGCAATTAAGGTGCTGACAGTGAGACAGAACCACAGGACTTGGCCAGAACACACAGTTTTCCTCTCCTATGTGTTAATAATTTAAAATATGTATAGTAACTTTAATTCAAATTATATTGTTAAAAGGAAAAAATATCCATAATAAGGTTTTAAAAAAACATATCTATTTAAGCATCTGCTGTGTGTGTGTTTGTTCTTTTGTTCAACATGGAAGTGGTATTTTCTATGATTAATCTGCTTTATACATCTGGTTCAATTAAGTAACTACAGGAAGAAAAATCACTAAATTGCTATGGATTTCTAAAATATCCATAAAATTAACTTGTGGCAGGGAACCACCCTACAACAGTAACAGGTATTGCGTGTACCTTCTAAAAATGAACCTGACACTTATCTAACTCATGATGAATAGATACTAGGTTTAGTATAGATAGGGTTTCAGATAGGGTTTCAAATAGATAGGGTTTCAAAGGATATTAAGCATGCCTTTTTATAGGAGAAAAGCTTTTAATATAATTTAATTTTAATTTTTAACTAGAGGATAATTGCTTTACAGTGGTATGTTTAATATAAATTTGATGATAAATTTGTACAGTTTTAAATAATTTAACTCTGCTCTCACAGACTCTTTGAAGAACAAACACAAATGAATAAGGGTGATTTATGGGCTTCCCTGGTAGTTCAGTGGTAAAGAATCCACCTGCCAGTGTGGGAGATGCAGATTTGATCCCTGACCTGGAAGGATCCCCTGGAGAAGGAAATGGCAACCCACTCTAGTATTCTTGCCTGGGAAACACCACGGTCAGAGGAGCCTGGTGGGCTACAGTCCATGGGGTCGCAAAGAGCTGGACATGAGTTAGTGACTTAACAACAACAGCAATGAAGTAATTGTAGTGAAGGCAAACAGTGTGCCCTTGTATTAACGACATGGTCCAGGCTGGGTTATCCACTAGTGTGCAGAGGACCACCGTGGATTATCCGAATAATCCAAACATTCTCACACAGGTCATCTCTCTTATAAATGTTCCTCACACCTTGCCTGGATTTGAGAGGTACACTGGTATTACCATGCTTTCCAGGTTGTAGCATGTCTCCTCTTTCAGGCATTTTATTTCCCTATACTCTGGGACCCTACTGATAATAATCCTGAAGTACTAAAAGATGCTTTGATAGGCTAGAGGGCTCTTGGTAATTCTTTTGACATAAATGTACCTCTACTGAATACTTGGTAGGGCATTCAGGAAAATAGCTAAGAAGGTTCTGGAGTTACTAGATCAGCAGGAAGGAGTTACAGTTCTAGAGTAAGAACATCTGATGCTTTTTTTTTTTTTTTGACAGTTAGTGATTGGGAGTATTTAGATGGCCAGTTAAAAAGAGAAGTGGTAGAACACAGCAGGACCAGTGCTTCTCAAGCATGAACCTTGGACCACATCAGCATTGGCATTGCCTGGGAACTTATCAGAAATGAAAACCCTTGAGTCCAAAATTCCATTCAAGAAAGTTTCCTGATTATTTCAGAAAACTGGAATGTTGTCATAATATTGCTCAAAATTTAAGTGCAATATCCTATCTAAAGAAATTTATTCTTGTAAACTACATCCTCTGAATTAAAAGCAGTTAATTTCTATATTATTTTGTTTGGAGGAAATCTGTAATTTTGGAATCAACAAGAGTTTGCATCACTTTTCTCATTAAATATTCATCTATGCATTTAGCTGTCCAAAAATGGCACCAAGAACACCCGCACAAGTGGAAAGGAACTGTCTAAGCGTCTGTGCACTTGAGATGGCCTCTGTGATGGTGATTTTTGGCTGCTGTGGTAAAGATGCCTCCCCCTTATCTTCACTTCCAGCTTCATCAGTACTTTCGCTGGCTCCCATGTCCTGGATGACCTCTGTGTCCAACAGCTCCTGAGAGATGATGAGGTCATCATCTGCAGTGACAAAGTCTTGGAAATTTATTTCATTTGGGACACAAGTGGCAAGAGCCACCAAGTGCCATAACTTTTCAGTGGCAATACCTGGTTCACCGGTGGCTGCTTCTGTGTCAGAATCTGTCAGTTCCACAGGGACGATGCCTGCCTGCTGCCAGCATTTCACCACTGTGGACCGCTAGTTGACTGACCACCATGCTGCAGCAATCATGCCATCAGCCTGCTTGATGTCCACTTTTTCTTGATCCTCACTGCTGTTGAACTTGAGGAAGATCCGTTGTAAAGGTGGCTCCTGTACAGCACTTTCATGGTATGAATTATGCCAAGATTCAGGGCTGCAGGACGGCAGTACAGTTTGAGGGCAGATACCACACCTGACTCCTTTCCAAGCATGGAAGAAGCATGCTGTGAGCAGAGCACTTGTCGATCAGCAGGAGGCTCCAGCGTTCCGCCTGCTTCATCCTGGCATCCACTTGCATCAGCCACTCATTAAACAGATCCTGTGTCATCCATGCCTGCTGGTTGGCTCAGCAGTCACAGGGGAGGGAATGGACATTCTTGAGGCAGCGTGGGTTGGCTGACCTACCAACAATCAACGGTCTCATTTTTTCAGTTCCTAAAGTGCTGCAACAAAAGAGTGCTGTCAACTGCTGCCTTGCTTTCTTGTCCCCTCGACAATGGTCCCCTTTAGCAGCAAGTGTGTGCTGGGGAAGCAACTGGAAAAACATTCCTGTCTCATCATCATTAAAGATATCATCTGGGCTGAAGTCAGCAACTAGTTTTATAATTTCCTCTGCATGCCACTTGTTAACTGTTCACTAATCTCTCACTATCCCCTCTACAGACTACTTTCAAAGAAATTTCGTGGCGATCCTGAAGTCTGTTCAGCCAGCCCACAACTTGCTTGAAAACTGTCATAGCCAAGCATATTGGCCAAGTTTAGTGCTTTTTTCCAAATGACAGAACCAGTCACAAGAACTGGACTGGATTTCTTGAAACCAGGCAAAAACAGCCTTATCAATGTCGTCATAAAAAGCATTCCTTATCCTTTTCTGCTGAAGTCCCATACATGCCTCCTGCATCTTTTTTCAAATTTGGCATGATCCTTCAGTATTCTGGCCTAGAGAATTTCATGGACTATGTAGTCCATGGCGTCACAGAGTCAGACACGACTGAGTGACTTTCACTTTAAGAATGTAGACAGAGTAGAAGGAGTGATGCCAAATTCTTTTGCCACATTGCCTTTCCTTTTGCCTGAGTCTACAGCTTCCACAACTCTCCTTTTCTCCTCCAGGGAGAACTGCGGATGCTTCTTGTTCCCCTTGTTTGCCATATCTGTAGAGTGAGGGTCAGGCCACAACTACCAAGGCTGTGTCCGTTCCTCCTCTCGGCTTGTTTTGCTGCAAGTGTGGAAAACCGAGAAGACAGAATGGAGTGCCTATCAGGAACCAAAGATAATGGATTCCCCCTAAAAGATGAGTTCAGATTTTTTTAAATCGTATTAAAAAATGATAAGGCCAAAGTCAAGAGAAGATGGGATTCATGCTACTGACTTTTTGTAGAGATTACTTATACAGATTCATCATATTAATAGAATGTTTGAAATAGAAGAGATCTAGTTAAGTTTCCTCAAATTTTCTGAGCCTTCATAAAAATAATAACTGTGTCTGCTGTCTGCTATGAGACTAGACTGAAATAATAGGTGGCAAAAGCTCTGCAAATAGCAATGCATTATATAAATTCAAGGAATTATTATCAGGCTTATTTCATAGATGCAGAAACTGAGGCCCAGGGAAGGGGCTTACCCAGGTTCATATAGCTCAGATTTCTTGACTCAGATTAGTGCTGTTTCTGCCAATCTATAGTCCTGCTTGAAATCCCACCACCATGAAATCTTTATAGCTCTGTCACCATGGTTTGGAAGGATTTTTCACTGTGGGAAGATGTTTCCGGTAGCCACACATTCATTTAATAAATAATTACAGGTGCCTAGTGGTGAGGATACAGTGATGAACAACATTGTCAAGGTTCCTGCCCTTATGAAATATACAATGTGATATAGGGAGATAAACAATAATTGAACAGAAAAATTAGTTAATCTAGAGTGTGATATGTACTATGAAGGAAATAATCCAGCAGTAGCAGTTCTGGTAACTGCCTGCTTAAACCTTTTATCATGAGAATCCTCTGAGAACAAGAGAAGCTGCTGTGCTTTAGGCTGAGACTTCTGCCACTACCTCCACACGTCTATCCATTCATGACATCCTCTTTGTGCTAAGCACTATACTTGATGTCAGCCATACAAAGATGAATGCAGCATAGTGCTTACCACTGAGGACATTACTAGGGAAGCAGGGAAGACAAAACTATAGAGTGTATGGAGTACTTTAATAGAGGCTACAGTGTACTGTGGAAGAACAAAGAAGTGGGATGATCAACTGGTGGGACAGAGATGGGCAGTGTATTTCTAAGAGGAAACAAGATTGATGTTGGGAGTTAAAGTATAAACAAACAGGAGTTCATGAGATAGAAGGAACTATGTGTAAAGGCAATGAAGTACTGTAGAAAATAAAAAGGCATTGTCAGGGGGGAAGTGTCTTTGGAGAAGAAAACAAGAATCTTGGGATAGTAAGAGGCCTTTAGAGTTTTGGGGTTTTTTGTTTGTTTGTTTTTGGAATGACATGATCAGATTTGCACTTTAGAAAAGTCTTTTGGTTGCAAGGTGGAGTACCTAATGGGTAAAGTACATTTTCCTAAGAGGTGGCCCTAAATCTGAAGATAAATGCAGGCTAGCCTACAGGCTATATATAGTTGGGCTATGTTAATTTGAGTGCAACAAGAAGCTCCTAAAGGATTTTAAGCAAAGAGAAAGATGACTGCTGTGTGAAGAATGGAATGGAAGGGTGTCAGAGAAAAAGGAGGAGACTAGGAGGCTGTTGCAGGACCCTTGATGTAAGATAATGGTGGCTTGTTTTAGAGTAATAATGGAGATGGTAAGAAGTGGTCAGTTTGGGACAATGTTTTTTCAGATCTTCCTGATGGATTGGTGCAAGAGGAGTCAAGGATAACTCCCAGATTTCTGGCTTGAGCACTTAGCAATTGAGTGAATGGTGATGCCATTTACAGAAATAAGTACCAATTATTGGTTCTTTGTAAACATAACTTGTTATTAATACTTTACATGCTTAATACAGCTTATATGTGATGGGACTGGAATTCAAACCCAAGGAGGCTCAGTACAAAGCTAGCATTCTGCATACTACAGAGTGCGATATAGCTTGTTCTGGGAACAATACCAGTACTGAGAAGAGATGTGGAAGGAGAATGACTCAGAGCCAAATCAAGACCTTGGAGGTCAAGTTTGAATTTTATTCTAAGTAAACAAGAGGACACTGGAGGGTCTTAAGCAGAGAGTGACCTAATCAGATTTACAGTACAAAAAGATATGTCTGCGTGTTGTGTGGAGAATAGATTGTAGAGGGAAAAGAGGGGAGATTGGAAGAAACTGCATCAGTTCAGGCAGGTGACTAGGAGAAGGCTGGTGACAGTGGTAGATGGAGAAAGCCGATAGTGGTATAAGCAGAAAATAAGCAAATCCGGGAGTTGGTGATGGACAGGGAGGCCTGGCGTGCTGCAATTCATGGGGTCGCAAAGAGTCGGACACGATTGAGCGACTGAACTGAACTGAAGAGTGCAGGGACTTGTACAAATGTAGGACGATCTGTGACATCGGCAGGAAGGGACAATTCTTATCTGATTGCACATGTCATTCAGTTCCATTTGAATCAGTCACAACCATTACTGTGCGTGGGACGGTCGGAGAGACGGATTGCGGGTAGATCACTGGGTGAGGAGGACGGCTTGATGAAGCGCTAAGAAGTAACAAACCTATCCTGAACAAGCGGTGACAGAGCAGGAATGGGGTCATGCCTTGAACGCCGTTTTGGGGGATCGTGCTGAGGCTCCCCTGGCCGGACTTGGCTTTGACAGGCGAGGCGGGGCCTCGACCCCCGCCCTCGGCACAGCCCCGCCCCATTTACCTGAACGCCCTACGGCAACACCCGAGGGGCTGAGGGCGTCCAGCGCGGGCGGCCGTAGCTTCCTCTGCCTCCCGGGACCTCTAGCAGGAAGCAGTCCGTCCTCCTTAGCAGCCCCCTTCTAAGTCTCTAAGCAGTTTCTATGGGCCCGCCCCTCAATCTGAGATGGACTACTGCGCTTGCGCGAGGGGTCGCACGCAGTCACGCGCCGCCGGCCGCTTCCGGTGCGCCGCGAGGGCTGCCGGGTCTCCCTGGCGATCGGAGGTGTGCTGCTGACTGCTGCTGCCGCCGCTGTTGGGGCTGAGCCGGTTCCGCGGTGACGCCCGTGTCCCTGCTTTCTTCCTCGGGCTTCCCGGGGCTTGACCCCCGGGGCCCTCGGCAGGCGTCATTGAAGAGCCTGCGGGGCGGACGTGTGCTTCCACACCCTCCCTCCACGACCCCATATCGCGACTCCGAGGAAGGGGAGCGAGAGAGGCTGTCGCGACTCCGCGCCGTGTGTCGCCGGGCGGGGCCGCGGGGCCGGGGCTCCTCTAGCCCCCGGGATGCGCGCGCGAGTCCTCGCCTCCACTTCCTTGCTGCCACTGCCACGACTGGAGCCGCCTCTCGCCGACAGCGCGGAGCGCGAGTGCGCCGGCCAGCCCCCTCGTCGAGCCCCCTGGCCCGGCGCCACCGGGAATGTGAGCCGCGCGGTTTGCACGCTTCTCCAGGTAAGTCCCGCCCTTGAGCGCCGCGCTGCACGAGCTGGGCGCCCACGAGCTGGGAGCTGCGGCTCTCTGAGCGCTGTTGCCTCTTCCTCAATGTAGGAGCAGTGAGCCTTAGTCTCCTCCCGCATTCGTCTAAGGCCCATAGGCCAACCATGGCCCACAGCTGTGCTGTCAAACGCCGTTTAATGAGGGTCCGAGGGGTATCTGATGGGACAGTGAAAGTGTGTCACATATTTCAAGTATTACCTTTTCTTTTACAAGAGGAGAAAACTGAGGCTTCGAGAGTGAGAGTAGATTGCTCAAGGTCATAGAACTTTGTGCGCTTGCTGTTAAAGTGCGTGAATTAAAATAGTACCCTGATCCTCTGCCCTCCAGAGCCCTTGGTTTTACCCTTTATATTATCTTGGCTTTTTTTTTTTTTTTTGCATTGCTGTATTGGGGACTAGGATCTGAAAACAACTCTTGAACCCAGGCTTAAGCCAGGCTAGTCAAACAAGCCAAAACCCAGGGTAGTCTCTTCCTGCCTCTAACCCTCAATGTGTTTGTATGACTTTTGTTTTTTAACTTGTTTTGCACTGCGTGCTAAAACCCTGTATGTCATTCTTTACAGAAGCTCTCCTGCAATTATTGCTTTTCTCTATGAGACTCAAAGGCTGAGGAGTCAATTATTGAAGGCAAAAAAAGCACATCCTCACATAGCCTTGATTTGAACCCTCGGGTCCCTTACCCAATGAAGGCACTGGCCTGTTTCTGACCCAGCCGAATGTGGGTTATGTTCTCCTCCAGAGTTGTGCTGTAACAGAAGGCTGGGGGTTTTTTTGAGGCGGGGGGTGGGTTGTTATGTTTTCTAGTGGTAAGGGAAATTATTTAGAGGTGGTACAGAAGTAGAAAGAACTTTAGGAATAGTGTGTTCTTAGCCTTTGGTATATCTTTAAAAATTAAAAGTGAAATATTTATCTACATTTTCTGGGAGAGGGTATTTCCACTTTCATAGGATTCTCAAAGGTATTCTTGCCTTTCAAAGTTAGGAGCCACAGATTTCAGCCTCTTCAGTCTCACTTGAGGAACAACAGAATTTTAGGGTGGGAATAGACTTGCCTGAGATCGCATGGTTAGAATTTAGACTTGGATCCAGGTCTCCTGACTCAACATGCAGTGCTCTTTTTCTCATTATAACTTATCAGATACTTCATCATTTGTGGAGTGAGTTCTAAATTGAGATGTGAGTGGACCTTGTAATACACATATCAGTTCTGTGTTTACTTACATAGCTCCTTCTTCCCAGAATCCTAAATTATCTTCTCACAGATTTTCCAGAGCAACTATATTATTTCTTGTAAAATGAAGTTTCTGGGAACCTTTCTGCATCCAAGGATTGAGTCTGGGTAAAACTCCAATTTCGAATGTGGCCACAAATAAACTAACTCTTCTTGAACTAGTCATTGAATTTTTTTGTAATGCCTTCCTTTCCCTAGGAAAGGCTATTAGTAGATTATCTGTTTCTTAGACCAGTTCTGGGAAGTTAATGTCTGTCTGTCAGATTACTGTTTACACCTGAGTGGTTCATTACCTTAGTCACTAACCATATGTGGCTATTTGAACTAATTACAATTAAACAAAATGAAATCAATTCAAGTTCTTCAGTCACACAATCCATATTTCAGGTGCTCAGTAGCTATAAGTAGCTACCATATTGGAGGAGCACAGATGAAGAACATTTCAGTCATTTCAAAATGTTAATAGAACAGTGCTGATTTAGAATGTTGCTAATGGAGATGGGAGCAGTGTAGTATAATGGAAGAAGGCTCACAGTTGAATTTTTGAGTTAAAAAAAAAATCTGCTTTTCAAGCCCCTGGGTGTAGTGTCTCTTTGGGGAGGTCATTAAGCATCTCAGTCACAGACTATTCATCTTTAATAATGAACCCTTTTTGTATAGCACCTGACTGTTCCTTGAGCCTTATCACTATAAATCTGTGGTAAGGTGGGAGAGACATTGCTTCTTACTGTTTAAAAAGAGAGAATTGAACCTGAAGAAGCTTAAGGACCTGTCCAAAGTCACACAAGTTGGCAGAGTGTAAAGAAACTTCCTACGTATTGGCACTTATTACACGTTTGAATGAATGAAAATCAATGAAGCATTTTACTTAAGGCATGAAACATGAGGGAGCGTCCAGAACTGACTCCTGGCCAAGTAGTCACCTGTTAACATATGGAATTCTTATAACATGGGGCTAATAAATCTTTGAGTTGAAGGATTACTAAGTGTCTCATGAGTGAATATAAGTGAAAGGGCTAAGCTAGTGATCCCAGATTTGCCTGGTCAGAGGAATCACCTGGGGCGCTTGTTAAGGATGTTGTTGTTCAGTCACTGAGTTACGTCCAACTCTTTGTGATCCCATGGACTGCAGCACGCCAGGCTTCCCTGTCCTTCACTGTCTCCTGGAGTTTGCTCAGACTCATGTCCATTGAGTCGGTGAGGCCATCCAACCATCTCATCCTCTGTTGCCCCCTTCTCCTGCCCTCAGTCTTTCCCAGCATCAGGTCTTTTCCAGTGAGTTGGCTCTTTGCATCAGGTGGCCAGAGTATTGGAGCTCCAGCATGAAGGGCTTCCCCAATGGCTCAGCAGGTTAAGAATCTGCCTGCAGTGCAGGAGACACAGAAGACGAGCATTTAATTCCTGGGTCAGGAAGATCCCCTGGAGGAGGAAAATGGCAACCCACTCCAATATTGTTGCCTGAAAAAATCCCATGGACAGAGGAGCCTGGTAGGCTACAGCCCAAAGGGTCAAAAAGAGTCAGACATGCCTGAACAACTAAGCACATGGCACAGAAATCTTGTTAAGGATGCAGATTGCCATACCCTTTAGAGATTCTGATTAGAAGGCTGAGGTGGAATCCTAAAATCTGTATATTTAGTTAAGTCCCCAGGTGGTGCTTAAGATACATCTGCTGAGTTTGGGAAATGACTGAGTCTTAAAGCCCTAGCAGAGATAAGGGATCATTGGATTGGGAGGCTGCTGTCCTCTTTCAGGTAGATTCTTGACACTTGTTTGTGTTTGACTTTCCTCTAGCCATGGATGCATCGTATGATGGTACTGAGGTAACTGTCGTGATGGAGGAAATTGAGGAAGCCTACTGTTATACCTCCCCTGGGCCACCCAAGAAGAAAAAGAAGTATAAAATCCATGGAGAAAAGGCCAAGAAACCCAGGTTAGCCAACACATTTTGGTAGCTGGCATTTATAAACAGAATCTGCTTGGAGATCTCTGTTGAACAAGAAGACTTTAGACTGTGTCCAGATTCATTGAGAATGCCATGTCAGTTCTTGAAGTCTCCTGATAGAGGTAGTGGGGTTGTGGGGAGAGGGAGTAGGGGAGTAGGAAGTGGCCAGTTGATGTCAGCAGTTGTCACTCCTTTCCAAATTTTGGTCCTGTTTCTAGGCTGTAGCAGGAAATAGGCATACAAATGGTGGAAAACTCTGTACAAGAGAACCACATCCTGCATTATTAATAGTTCTGTTGTCTATTAGGGCATCAATAAAAATATGGAATTATAAGTAGCACCAATGATACCTATAAAGAATATCCAGATTGTAGCTCTAATCTCCTTCTTAACTGTGAACTCCCCAGACTTCTTGCCGAGGCTCCCAGCTCTGGGTCACTTCGACAGGTCTGCTTGCTTCCCTCTCGGCCTCGGCTAGGTGTTGTTTACCAGAGAGATGACCAAAGGCTATGTAGATGAGGAGGATGTGAGTGGTAATCAGTCCTCTAACCTTTTCCTAAAAGTGGAATGACAGAACATTTGTATCTGTTTTTTGCCCATATTGGGATTTAGAGTCAGCCATCCCTGCAGAAAAAGTGGTGGTGGTGAAGTAAACCAGATAAGCCTTTGCTTCCAGGTTTCTGGAGGGAGAAACCTCCTGTCATTTACCTTCTGGGGATATTATTTAAATGCTTCTTTGCTTCAGTCTCTGTTTACAGAAATGCTTTTGAAATGAAAAGCTGGGTTTTGTATTTAACTCTTCACTACTCAAATATTGTAGAATTTACTGGTTGAGGGAGGGGAAACCTCATGAAGTCCTTGCTTCCTCAGGTCTGCTTACCTTCTCTACTATTACGACATCTACCTGAAAGTGCAGCAGGAGCTCCCCCACCTCCCTCAGTCTGAGATCAATAAGAAGATTAGTGAGAGTTGGAGGCTTCTCAGTGTGGCTGAGAGGAGTTACTACCTGGAGAAAGCCAAACTAGAGAAAGAAGGTCTGGATCCTGTAAGTAATTTTTTTTCCCCCTTCAGCTAATACCTCCATTGCTGTAGTGGTAAGGCTTGGGGAATCCAACCTCTTGTTCTCCGGTTTTCTTCTCTTGGGAAAACTTTTAAGTTGAGTCATTTTTACCTTTCTTGAGTCTGATATTGTCTCTTTCTCTTTTTTGTCTGCGCCACATGGCTTGCAGAATTTTAAGCCAACCAGGGGTTGCACCTGGGCCATGGCATGGAAAGTGCTGAGTCCCAAACACTGGACTGCCAGGGGACTCCCTCTGTTTCCATTCTGATGATGCCCCACACTCTCTTATACTCTGCTTGTGGCCGTACATTATCTCCAGGGAGCCTTAGGTTCCTTTTCTGAATTTTAGCAAACTTGGAGCCTCTCGTCCTTGTGAGTAGTTAAGTGTTCCTTTGCCTTCATTGAGTAGCTTCTACAGACATTTTCCCTACACCGTGGATTTTCATGTTATCAATTGAGTGTGAATGTTATTAATTTGTGTTGTGTTGACCACTATAAGTTATCCCATAATCAGCAGTTAGGCTTGTGAGTTTAGAGGTAGACACAGCTGCTTTCTATAAGACCATGTTCTAGCACTGGTATTGAACTATTGAACGAAAAGTGTAAGCCTAAAGCTGAAGTTCATGGAAGGGACTAAGCCTTTGAACGTCTGCATTAAAGAATAAGCAAGAAAACTCTTTGGTTTGTGTCTGTCAGCCATTTTGTTACTACTGTTCACAATAATAAAATGTACTGACAACTGTTAGTACTGCCTTTTTTTTTTTTTTTTTTAACTAAAATTCCAGCAGGAAGAATAACCTTGTTGTAAGTGGAAACCTTTTCACCTTAACTCCTTGTTTTCCAATTGAAACAACAGTCTCTGACTTTTTTGATTGTATAGAGCAAAAGTTCTTCAGGAATGCGATGACGATGCTATAGCAAAACAGGTTATGTTTCCTTCAGTGGTGCCCATCTGCCACTGGCCACCATTTAGATTAGTTTGTCCTTGTTGGCTTGGCATTGGTCTTCTTAGAAGAGCTCTGTGTTGCCTACCATCTGGGAGGTGCCGCTCTACTCCTCCTCTGGATGAGTTGTTTGTAAACTGTGAGTCTAGGAAACAATCCCAGTGGAGAAGGAGAGGTGAAGTCTAGGAAAAGTACACATATTTTCTTTGGTTTCCCCATTATAAAGTCACAAACTTTTTGCTCATGATACAAGAAAATTTTACCTAATGCTAAAGTGATACGGTTTTTAGTTTTTAAAAAATTTTCAATTTTTTGGCCATGTGGGATCATAGTTCGCCCAACCAGGAATTGAACCCATGCTCCCTTTATTATAGAAGCACAGAGTCTTACCCAGTGGGCCTCCAGGGAAGTCCCCTGACATAGCTTTTAAAACTGGGTGTTGTTATAGGTTCTTATTAAGACTTAAAAAACTTAAGTAGATCATCTATAATGATTTTTTATCCATATGTAAATTTGTATCTACCATCATCTCCACCACTATCCCCAAGATTATTATGAATAAACTAGCTCTGATATTAACTAGCTATAACCTTGAAAGAATCATTTAAGCTTTGAGTCCTGCTTTCCTTATTTGTAAAATGGGGATAATAGTATCTGTTCGCAGTGTTTAAAATAGATAATGTAAAACACCTGGCTGAATTCTTGGAACATAGTGACTTGGTCAGTAAATACCACTCTTTAGTAGATTAAATGTCCAGTGACCATATAATAAGAAAAGGTGACATTTAACGAGCATCTGGGATGTACCAAGACCGGGTGAGATTTTCTATGCTGTTTGACCTCTCCCCAATTACCTGGTGTGCAGGTGGGACCCTCTGCCTGCATTCTGTGGGAACCTGTTGGAGACCTTGTGGTGGGCTATGTCCCTTGCAGCTCTTTAGGGCTCTTGCCAGGTTGCTGGGCCTGTGGTTGCAGTGTCATTCCTTACAGTGTGTAAGATGAATGTCATTCAGGCTGCCCTGGTTTCTCTGGGCTTGGATTTGTTGATAAAGTCCAGACCAGCCTTTGTATTTGCCACCATTTAGTTTTGTTCTCTTGACCTGTCGGCTTCAAAGGGTGACTTGAGGATATCATTTCTTCATTTTGTCTCCAGTAAAGGCTCCATAATGGGTTTGGACAGTTTGCTTTCAAGTTTCACCTGAGTGCTTCCTTTGTAGCCTAAGTCTCATCCACTTCTTTTGATTTTTTTTTTTTAAAGATCCTTTTGTAATTGATTCAGTTGTTTTTAAATGATGCTTCTAAAATTAGTTTTTGGTCCAGTTAATTTCCATTCTCACTTATCTGTTCACTTTGAGCTTTTCTGTTTTCCTTATTGGGTAACTTTCAGTTTAAATTGAAAAAATAAAACACAATCACCTTTTTCTTGGTTCCAGGTAGCCATGCAGAGCTGTGGCTTCTAGTGTTCTGGTACCTGGTCTTCTAGCTCCTTAGAAGACCTGGCCTGGAGTTTCAGTCTTACTACTCACTAATTGTGTGTCTTGGGAAAGTTTACCCTCCTGCATTTCTCTCATTTGAGAAATGGGCATGATAATAGTACCTAACTTAATAGTATTGCTTTTAAGAAGTATTTTCTAAACCTTCCTAGGTCAGTGTTAATGTTTATATTCTCCCACCTCCCCTAGTATATTCAGGTCCTTATCGTATAACCCCTCCCCTATACACATTCTGTTGTGAAGCCTTCTTTGCAAGTCTGGGAGAAGCTATGATGTCAGAATTCTTCCTTGCTTCCCTGAGATCCAGAGTGGCCTATTGGTTTGTATCTTATGCTTTAAATGTTTCATTGAGCATTATATGTCCTGGCATCTAAATCTCCCTTATACATCCTGGCATCTAAAGCTACTTTGAAATCCTAAAGTGTCAGAGCTGGAAAAGAACTCATAAATAGCCAGATTCAGTTCCCTTGTTTTACAGATAGGGCAGCAAAACCTAAAAAGGGGAAAGAATTTGTTCAAGACTCCACCAGATCTGGGAGTTCAGCTCACAGTTGCATGATGCCAAGATCAGTGCCCCTTATAGAATCTAACCCACTTATTGTCTCCTTTGTGACTGAGTAAGTTACACTGGCTAAAGTATGATTCAAATGAAGATGATATTGCTATTGGCAGAGGCTAACCCTAAGTCATAGGTCAAGAGAATGGAATCTTTCTGGTTCTTCTGTGGGGGGGGCGGGGGGGGAAGCTTATACATGTATATTCACGTGGTCTTACTCTGTTTATCTCTGCTTGTCTCCCCGACGTGGCTTCTTCATCGTCAGAACTCTAAGCTCTCTGGACTGACTGCTGTGGTTCCGGACATCCCAGGTTTCCGCAAGATCCTCCCTCGCTCAGATTACATCATCATCCCCAAGAGCAGCCTGCAGGAGGAGCGGAGCTGCCCTCAGCTAGAGCTGTGTGTGGCCCAGAACCAGATGTCCCCCAAAGGACCATCTCTTGTGTCCAACACTGCCCTGGAGACAGTGCCCGGCCATGCAGGCATGGCAGAACAATGCCTGACTGTGGAGGCCTTAGCTGAGGATGTGGGAGCCCTTGCCCAGCCTGGTGCTGTACAGGAGATCGCCACCTCAGAGATCCTCAGCCAGGATGTGCTCCTAAATGAGGCTTCCCTGGAGGTAGGGGAGAGCCACCAACCTTATCAGACAAGCCTGGTTATTGAAGAGACCTTAGTGAACGGCTCATCAGACCTCACCACTGGAAGCCTGACTGTGCCCCACCCCCAGGTGGGGGAGAGTATGTCTGTAGTAACAGTCATGAGGGTAAGTGACAGGTACTGTGATTGTGCTTTACCTGAGAGAGTTAAAAAGGCAGCTAGACCCATGCAGTGTGATTCTGGAGTAGTGGTAATTAGGAATTGGTGTGGCACTTCTGAGTTGGACTGCAGTCCTCTTGAACCTTTTTGCCCCTAGGCTTGGTCCAAAGTCCTCTTCAGTTTCTTAGGCATTCTCACATCTCCACTTGCTCAGATTAGCCAGTGTTTTCTTCACACGAGATAAGGTACATTAGGAGGGATGGGAATGATATTTGTCCATGAGTCAAAGCCAGGATCTGTTAGGCTGTTGGCATTGGTTAGGATTTTATGTTCCCTTACGATTGTTTCAACAAACATAATAGCATCTTGAAAACTGTTGAGGAGGCATTGTAAATGGCCTTCCTGGGCACAGAGTAAGTAGAAGAAGGAAGTTCTTTTCACAGTCAGGTTGATCGGACTAATAGCCAAGAAAACAGGGGGAGATCTCTTCCCAGTGGCTTTCCATTCATGCCCAGTTGAGGGGAAAGAGCAGTGATTTCAGTGATTACCACAGCGTGGACCCTGGAAGTGAAGAGTTGGGGAGCTGCCACCAGGCTGTCTGTCATCCTGGGTAGGATGGCATCCTGAGAGAGGTAGTTGTCCTGCTCAATGTAAGAGGACCAGCATGCAGTGGCCCCTACAGCTGGATGGGTGAGAGCAGATAGCCCTCCAAAGGATTCCTTGCCAGGCATAAATTTTATTATTTGTTGCCGCAGTGCTGTATATGGTAATGAAGCATGCCATTGGCCTGATTAATAGGTCTAGTCAAGGCTATGGTTTTTCCAGTGGTGATGTATGGATGTGAAAGTTGGACTGTGAAGAAAGCTGAGCACTGAAGAATTGATGCTTTTGAACTGTGGTGTTGGAGAAGACTCTTGAGAGTGCCTTGGACTGCAAGGAGATCCAACCAGTCCATCCTAAAGGAGATTAGTCCTGGGATTTCTTTGGAAGGAATGATGCTAAAGCTGAAACTCCAGTACTTTGGCCACCTCATGTGAAGAGTTGACTCATTGGAGAAGACTGTGATGCTGGAAGGGATTGGGGGCAGGAGGAGAAGGGGACGACAGAGGATGAGATGGCTGGATGGCATCACCGACTTGATCGACATGAGTTTGGGTGAACTCCGGGAGTTGGTGATGGACAGGGGGGCCTGGTGTGCTATGGTTCATGGGGGTCGCAAAGAGTTGGACATGAGTGAGCGACTGAACTGAACTGAATAGGTTCCTAAGAACATCTGATGGTCACAAGAATCGGTTTCTTTGACTATTGATGTGATCTTTGGAGTCTTAAGTATCTTAACCTCAGTTTTCTCATTTGTAAAATGAGGATAGCACATTCCCTGTGGTAGTGGTTTTCTTTGTCCTTAATTAAACTTTTATTTTGATATAATTGTAGATTCATATGTTTTCTTGATGCACCCACTGGATAAGCATGTTATCTTTGGTTATTGGACTTGATTATCTTCAGTGTTATGAGTGCTCCTGGGTGTTCTTCACTCCATCTCAATAAAACTGTCTTGTCTCCCTGTACCCGCAGGATTCCGGTGAGAGTAGCTCCTCTGCGCCAGCCACACAGTTCATTATGTTGCCTCTTCCTGCCTACTCGGTTGTGGAGAATCCCACCTCCATCAAACTGGTTAGTATGTGGGGAGTTGATGGAGATTATGGCTCTGTAAGAATTCTCTTTCAGGTAGTTTTCTAAAATTGTTAATGAACTTAGGACATGGCGACTGGCAGAGATCTCAGAGATTTTCTGGTTCAGATATTCTTAACTGGGGGTGAGGGAGTTGGGGGAGGGTCTGTGAATAGAGCTCCACAGGATCCTTGAACTCAAGTTACATACAAATTTTTCTCTTTGAGAAAGTAATTTCTTGGGATAGGTTCCATGGGTTTTATCATATTTTCTGAAGTGTTGATGTAGAAAACTTGAGAGATCACTGATAGAATTCAATCCTGTTATTGTGCAGGTTAGGGAAAAGGTCCAAAGAAGAAAAAGGACTTGTTCTGTGATTCAGGGTCACTGAGCTGCGAGACAAGGCAGAACAAGGACCCAGGGCTTTTGATTCTCAGTGTTACTTCCGTCACACGCTGCAGCGTGTGGGCTGAGACTTTGCCTTAGGGTTTTGTGAAGGACCTCCAGCACACTGTTGAGGAGAAGTGCTGTGAGCCAGCGCCTTTGTCTGTCTGCCTGTCTAGGGTGAAAGAATCTAGTCTTTCATCATTAGCTGTAGGTTTTTCATGGATACCCTTATCATGTTTAGGAAGTTATTTTTTCTGGAAGTTTTTAACAGGATTGGATATTGGATTTTTGTGTGTCTTTAGAAATGATTGGGGTTTTTTTGTTGTTGTTGTTGTTAGTATGATTAATAGTATTTTTCAAATGTTAACTTTGTGTTCCTGGGGTAGACTTCACTTAGCAGTGATATATTATCCTTCTAATATATTACTGGATTGGATTTGATAACATTTTGTTCAGAATTTCTGTATTTATATTCATGAGGAATATTATTGGTCTCTTAATTTTCTTATACAGTGTTTTTCTTGTTTTAGTATCAAAGTTATGCTTCATAGAATGAGCTGTGAAATATTTTCTGCTCTGCTGTTTTTTGAAAGAGTTTTGTATAGTACTGGCATTATTTCTTCCTTAAATGGTTAGAATTATCAATGAACTCATCTGGGCCTGAAGATTTCTTTGTGGGAAGGTTTATAATGGCAAGTCCAATTTTTAAAATATATATAGAACTATTCAGATTATCTATTTTGGAGTGAGCTTTGAAAGTTTGTCTTTCACACAATTTTTAAAAACTGGTAAAATATATGTAATGAAATTTACCCTTTTAGTCAATTTTAAGTGTACAATTCAAATGCTGTTGGTGTTAAGTATATTCACAGTGTCATGCAGTCATTAGCGCTACCCATTTTCAGAACTTTTTCATCATTCCAACCAGAAACTGTATATTAAACAGTTACTCCCCATTCCCTGCCCCTGCTTTCTACCCTAGGCCCTAGTAAAGCTATTTTACTTTCTTGGAATTTGTGTATTCTAGGTACCTCAAATAAGTGGAATCATTCAAAGACTACCTTTTTAATCTGACTTTTTCATTTAACGTATTTTTAAGGTTCATCTGTCTTATGGCATGTATCAGAATTTCATTCCTTTTTATGGCTAAAAAATATTCCATTGTGTGTATATACTACGTTTTGTTTATCCATTCATAAACATTGCTGGATATTTGGTTTATTTCCACCTTTTGATTACTGTGAGTAGTGGTGATAGGAACTTTGGAATACAAATGTCTGTCTGAGTCCCTGTTTCAGTTCTTTTGGATGTAATACCCTAAGGGTAGCATTGCTGAATCATGTGGTGATTCTGTCTTTAAAGTTTTGAGGAACCTGTGTCCTTTTAATATCTATAAAATATGTAGTGATTTCCCTTCTCCATTACTGACACTGGTAATTTGGGTCTTCTTTCTTTTTTCTTGATAAACTTGGCCAGAGGTTATTGATTTTATTGCTCTCAGAGAGGGAACATTTGGGTTCATTGATCCTCTCTATTGTTTTTTTGCTTTCTGTTTCACTCATTTCTGCCATGATCTTTATTATCATTCTTCTGCTTGCTTTGGGTTTAATTTGGTCTTACCTAGTTTCTTAAGGTAGAAGCTGAGGTTATTGATTTGAGACTTTCTTTTCTAATATAGCTGCTTAGTGCTTAATTTACCTCCAAGCACTACTTCAGACTTCTCTTGTGGCTCAGCTGGTAAAGAATCTGCCTGCATTGCGGAGACCTGGGTTCAATCTCTTGGTTGGGAAGATCCCCTGGAGAAGGGAAAGGCTGCTGCTGCTGCTGCTGCTAAGTCGCTTCAGTTGTGTCCGACTCTGTGCAACCCTATAGACAGCAGCCCACGAGGCTCCCCAGTCCCTGGGATTCTCCAGGCAAGAACACTGGAGTGGGTTGCCATTTCTTCTCCAATGCATGAAAGTGAAAAGTGAAAGTGAAGTCTTTTAGTTGTGTCTGACTCTTAGCGACCCCATGGACTGCAGCCTACCAGGCCCCTCCACCCATGGGATTTTCCAGGCAAGAGTACTGGAGTGGGGTGCCATTGCCTTCTTCGAGGGAAGGGTTACCCCCTCCAGTATTCTGGCCTGGAGAATTCCATGGTCTGTATAGTCCATGGGGTTGCAAAGAGTCGGACACGACTGAGCGACTTTCACTTTGACTTTCAAGCAGTACTTTTAGTGGCATGCCACAAATTTTGGTAGGGTATGTTTTCATTTTTATTCAGTTGGAAATGCTTTCTAACTTATTTGACCCATGAGTTATTTAGAGGTGTATCACTTTCCAAATATTTGGGATTTTCCAGATATCTTTCAGTATTGATTTCTGATTTGATTCCATTGTGATTAGAACTTTGTAGTTTGTGTAAGATCTGAATCCTTTTAAATTGAGTGTGGCTTATTTTATGGCTCAGAGTATGGATTCTCTTGATAAATGGTCTAAGTACATTTGAAAAGAGTGTGTAATCTGCTGTTGGATGGAGTGTTCTGTACATTTCAGATTAGGTTGAGTTGATTTGTGATGTTCCTTGCTGATTTTCTGTCGGCTGTTTCTGTCAACTGCTAAGAAAGCATCTGCCATTCATCATAGATTTGTGTGTTTCTTTTTGCAGTTCTGTTAGTTTATGTGTCATGTATTTTGACTGTTATTAAATACATAAACATTTAGGATTGTTAAATTCTCTGGATACGTTTATTGTTCCTTTATTAAGAAATGGCATTTATCTCTCACACTGTTGCCTGTGAAATCTACTTAGGTCTGATATCAAGCTTGCTTTTGATTATTGTTATTAACGAGCTATATATTTTTCCATCTTTCTACCTTTTTGTAGCTTTGTATTTAAAGTACCTTTTTGGTAGACAGCATATAGTTTGACTGTAAGAGCAAGACCTGTCTGACTGTCTCTGCCTTGTAATTTAGGTATTTAGTATTTAGGCACTATATATTTAATGTGATTATTAATATGATTTGGTTTAAATATGTCCTCTTACTTCTTGTTATTGTTTTGGTTATGTTTTGTTATATTTTCTTTTGAAATGCTTGAATATTTTTTTAAAAAATTATTTGTTTATTTCTGGCTGCCCTGGGTCTTCATTGCTGCATGTGGGCTTTTTACAGGTTGCGGTGGGTGGGAGTTACTCGAGCTGTGGTGCTCAGGTTTCTCACTGCAGAGCGGGCGCCAGAGCGTACGGGCTTCAGTGGTCGCAGCTCCTGGGCTCAGTAGTGGCGGCGCGTGTGCTTAGTTGCCCCCAGGCGTGTGGAATCCTCCCCGACCAGGGATTGAACCCGTGTTCCCTGCATTAGCAGGTGGATTCTTTTTTTTTTTTTTTTTTTGATTCTCCTTCCATGCTTCCAAATCAAACCACATATATCCTTGGTCCTCCTCAACACACAAATTGGTACAAAAAGTTAAGGAAGAAGGAGAAGGAATAACATATTTGAGGAATAATTTGCACATGATAGTTTTACTTTGTTGTTCAATTTCTAAGTCATGTCCAACTCTTTGCAACTGCATGTACTGTACCATGCCAGGCTTCCTTGTCTTTCACTATCTCCTGGAGTTGGGTCAAACTCATGTCCATTGAGTTGGTGATAGTATCTAACCATCTCATTCTCAGCTGCCCCCTTCTCCTTGTGCCTTCAGTCTTTCCCAGCATCATGATCTTTTCCAATGAGTTGACTCTTCACATTAGGTGGCCAAAGTATTGGAGCTTTGGCATCAGTCTTTCTTTTTTTTTTTTTTTTGAAACGAGAATATCTCTCAGCATTTTAAGGCAGGTTGTCCTATACAAGCCACTATTTGTAAGTTAAGCTTAAATACTTTGAGGACCTGCCATACATGTTTTAATGCTAATACATATGATTAGATTTTTTAATTTAATTTTTGCAGTTAAATTTTTTTTTTTTACGCCTTCACATAGATTTTAATTGAAATTAGGTTTAAAGGTCAAATTTATTTCTTAATGTTTGTACTGGGTGATCTGAATATTGTATGTGTTATGAATGTGTATGCCTTCATCTTAGTTTTTTTGAACATGTTATCTGTTTAAGCAGAAACCATACATTTTATCTACAGTTTCTGCTGTAATTAAATTATTCATGTGGCAAATCCAAATGCTATCCAGGCCAGGTGGATTCTTAACCACTGGACCACCAGGGAACTCCAAACTGAATATTTTTAATGAATCCATTTTATCTCGTTTATTGGTCTATGGCTTATTAACTTTGTCTTCGTTACTTGTTGGTTTTTTTTAGGGTACATATCTTGGTTTCTTTTAGGTACATATATTTAACTTGTCATAGTCTGCCTTTTCCTCTTAAAATTCCCGCTACAGATAAATAATACTTTATTAGATAAGAAAGTTGTAGTAAACTATTTTTCCTGAGCCTTTCCTCTTCAGGAAATTAATGTTCTTTCATGGTCTAATAAATGTTAAATCAAGTTCTAGAAGAGCAACATCAGCCTTGAACACTGGCATTATTTTCTAAAGTCATTTCTGTACGCTGCTGTTTAGGAGTATTTCCAAGTTGGTGGTGATTTATTTATGGAACTAACTTTTCTCTGATGACTATTCTGTGTGGGGCCACAGTCAGAGAAAAGAGAAATGTTTTATTTTCCATTAAAAATAGTCTTACAAACTTTTTGTTCCTCAAGATATACCCATTAAGCAGAAAGGGCAGGTGATTTTACAGAAGAGGAAATCAAGGGCCCAAGAGCAAAGATGAATTACCCCCAGCTCATTCAGTGTGACAGTGACGAAGTTGGAACCCAAATCCTTTTTCCTGGGGCCACACAACTTCACACTCATCCTTGATTTGCTACCACTGTCGTATCCCTTTTTCCTTAGGTGTTCTGGCCAGAGGCAGCCTAGGGGCAGCTTGGTGTTTCCTAAGGGAGGTTTTTGCTTTCTGGCCGGGCTAGGGAGACAGGGATTAGTAGCTGGGTAAACCATTCATAAGTGACTGAACAGATCTCACAGGAAAGTGTTTTCTTTCCAGCATTAATCAAGAAATGGAGCGTGGCTAATTTCTATTTGTAGCTGAAATGTAATACATTCTGTTCAAAGGGAAATCACTAGAGATTGATTATGTGAGCCAGTGATTGAATATATGTATACAAATAATCAAATTCTGTTGAGTGTCAAAGGAACTGGTTTCAACTGGAGTTCCCTCTCATTTATTTGGTGACTGGACTGTTTTTATATCTTTGAATCCTAGATTCTAGGTTCTTTGATTTTTAACTAATAAGAGAGAAGATGAAGCAAGTTCTTTGATGTGTGGAGAGCCGTAGGGTGCAGCAGGATGCGTGGAAGGAGTTTTGACTGTCTTCTAGGGCTCTCTCTGTCCTTGAGTCACCACATGATTCATGATTTGAAACAAAGCATTTAACCACTCTGAACCTCAGTAGTAGTAATACCTGCCTCATAGTATTGCTGAGAACTTCAAGTGCGACATCGATAGTGTTTAGCATTGTGTGGTACTTCACTTAATTAATTGTAACTATCATAATCTCTATTCTTCTGGTACCTAACTCTGTAACCCTAGGCAGTTGTCTTTCTTCATTTGCATTCACTCTCTCCATTTCTAAAAAGTGAACTAACTAGTTGTATTTTAGGGCCTTTCCAATTCTGACCTTTTAAGATCATGAACTGGCTAATTTTTTGCAAGCTGGTATCTTCCTGCCATTGTTGGGGTTATAACAGTCATGAGGATCTGAGAGAGATTAGATTGTACTGTTGATTCTGACTTTTTTTTTTTTTTACAGACAACTACATACACCCGACGGGGCCATGGAACGTGCACCAGCCCAGGCTGCTCCTTTACATATGTCACCAGGCACAAACCACCTAAGTGCCCTACCTGTGGTAACTTCCTTGGAGGGAAGTGGATCCCAAAGGTAAAGTCCATTGGCCATCACTGCTTTGGAAACCTCACAAAGTAAACTTACTGTTCCCCTTAAGAATAGATGACTTAAATTCATATTCATTTAACTTTTCTGATGCTACAAATAAGTCAGTTTCTTTCTTTTTAAGAAGAAAGAATAAAATGTTATCCATAACCTCCATCCAAACAAAAGCCATTGTTAAGATTTCAGTGTCTGTTAAGATTTTTTCTAGTCTTTATCTGTGGGTATAGAAATTCTGTATCTTGTCTTTTTTCTTTTACCATACCATATCATTAAATATTCTTCAAAAGCGTTACCTTTAATTGCTTCATAGTTTTCCATGAATGACTATACTGTGTTAAATTATTCACTTCCTGTTAGGGTCGCATTTTTAGCAATCCACCCCCCACACTAACTGCTTAGCTATTCATACACACAGGGCACATCTCATTCCTTAGCTCTGAGTCCTTTTAGTTTCGTGTGGAAAGTGTTAGTTGCTCAGTAGTGTCTGACTCTTTGCAATCCCATGGCCTGTAGCCCAACAGGCTCCTCTGTTCATGGGATTTTCCAGGCAAGAATACTGGAGTGGGTTGTCATTTCCTTCTCCAGGGAATCTTCCCGACCCAGGGATCAAACCCAGGTTGCCCACATTGCAGGCAGATTCTTTACCGTCTGAGCCACTAAGGAAGCCCACTTAGTTTCCTATAGCTTCTATTAAAAGTGGAGGTCTTTAACCCAGTATTCAAGCTCTGCCATAGTTTAACTTTCCAAATATGTACTTCTGTCTCCAAATAAATGGTGCTCGGTAAATAAATGAGCATTAGAGCTATGCCCCTGTGATGTTCAGTTCAGAACATGTTTTTTGTTACCTGTTGTATGCTTGGCACTGACTATAAATCATACATACTTGCTACATTTTTGATATGAGACTAAATTATCTAGGGACAAAAAGACTAAAATAGAAGTGGTTTTATAGAGGAGATGATTTGGAAAGAGCAATAGAATTTGGGTAGATAGAAAAGGAAAGAGAAGGCATTATTTTTGTGAAAATAGTTTAGGCTTAGGATTGTGTTCATCATGTGTTTCAACTCATGGTCCAGACTTATCTTCTCTGAGAGAAAACTTACATAGTATCATACTTACTAAGTTCCTTTGGGGCATTTTCCACAGAACATTTCTTAGAAAATTATCAGGATAGTGACTTTTGCCCTCTGGCTAAGTATTGAAGTTCAGGATAGCACCAGTTTTGGAGACAGAATAGGTTAATAATTAAGAATATAATTCTGGAGTCAGCTTCCTCAGTTCAGACCTTAACTTTGTAACCTTGGGAAAGTCATTCTACATTTCTGTTCTTGATTTAGGCTTCCTTTCATTTGTAAATAGAAATTAAGAATATTACCTACATCAATAGGGTTGTTGGAGGGGTCAGATGAAATTGTCCATGCAAAGTGGATGGTTCATTTCTAGTGTAATTATATATTCAATCCTCTGTAGGGGTTCACTGCTCCCATTGTTGGCAGCAGTATAATTGTCTCTTGTTACTGGCTGTGAACATTAACACTTCAAGGGGCAGGAAATACCTAGGGGTTTGTGGAGTTTTCTTGTTGTTGTGAAGCCATTTCATTTATTCCCACCCTAATTATTCTCCCAAAATACACTTCCCCAACTGCGGTAGGAAGATTGAATTGGGTAGTAGTTGGACTTCTCCTTGGCCGCCTTCACTGATGCACAGCACGTCTGTCAGATGATCTTGTTTCCTGTGCTTTTGCACGAGTCTAACCTATCCTGTGCATAATCTGCTTCAGATTCTGTTTGGACTTTGGCTTTCTTTCCTTTTTCATTTTGTCTTCTCCACTCCCTTTTATTGAAATAACTTTTAAGCCATTCTTTTTCTGAGATCGAACTCATGACATGCATAAATTTTTTTTCTTAGCTACTTGTCTCTTGTCTTTACTTGCTAAGTTAGAAATTTTTTTCTCCAAGATTTTTGCAAGAATTACTATGTAAGGATTTCCCTGGTGGTCCAGTGGTTAAGAATCCACCTTCTAATGCAGGAGACACAGGTTCAATCCCTGGTTGGGGAATTGAGATCCCACATGCCGTGGGGGCAACTAAGCCCATTCACCACAACGAAGAGCCGATGCCGCCAAATAAATAATAAGTAAATATTTTTAAAAAAGAATTAACGTGTGAAGAGCATATACTGTGATTTCTAAGTCTCCTTGGAACAGAATAAGTAATTGTGAGAAGAAAAAGGGTAACATTGTAGCATAAATGCATTTAAAATTTTATAGATAAAAGTGACCTTGGTTATCAGCTAGTTCAACTCCCAGTTTCCAGCTGAGGAAAAATAGATTGAGGAGAAATGACTTGTTACATTCACATTGTTAATTATGCTATTGCCTTTTCCACTAAACCAAACTGCAGGCATTGCTGTGCTGTTAAGCTGCAGAATCTTAAGATTTCTTGAGTTCTGATTTTTGAAGGAGCAAGTATAAATAGTTTCTGAAAGTTCCAAATATGTCCATGCCAGTCAGGAAATGACTCACCTTTTCTTATATTGTTCTGGAGTTCATACTAGCTAAAATTAGCCCAAGAAACATGTGGCTCAGTTCCCAGTGAGTTGGATGGAACAAAAGATGGTATATAAGGCTCTTTAGGTCAAGGCCTCACTCCTATAGCAGTAATTGAGGTCTCTGCACGAGGAACTGGTAGTATTTGTCTTCCATCTTGAAAGAAAGTGACATCTAAAAAGGGTACGCTGAGTGAAGGAAATGTGAGATCACTAGCTCAAGTTTTTTTGCTCTGTTTGCTTAAATTACTCAGTCTTCCTGCAAAGAATTTTTGTCTATAGCCTACTTAGTGGACAACATTTTGCTCAGATACCTCATCTCAAGGATTTGGTTTAACATGTCTCCTGTTTTTCTGCCGACTTCCCTCTTGAGCAGTCAGGAAGCTGAGTACAATTTACTAAGAATGTTTCTTGTCCTCATGGTTTGTCATCATGTGTTAGAACCTGCTGCTGCTACTCTGCTAAGTCGCTTCAGTCGTGTCTGACTGCAGCCCCATAGACGGCAGCCCAACAGGCTCCCCCGTCCCTGGGATTCTCCAGACAAGAACACTGGAGTGGGTTGCCATTTCCTTCTCCATATTAGAACCTAAGAATGCTTTATTGGAGATTTCTTAAAGGTTATCTATGTTGGTTCTTAGCCAGAGGCACCATGTGGCCCAGAGGGACTTTAGAAGTGTAAGAGGTTTTTGGTAGTCAGTGACTGGCAGACAGTACTGAAATCTAGTGGCTCTGGCCACAGGTACTGAGCTTCCTGAAAAGTACAAAGAGGGGTCCTGCCCCTCCATGAACAATTAAGTCTCCCAAAAGGCTGTCTGCCTGCCATTGACCCAAGAGCTCTCTTTTTCCATAATGGGGAATGAGGAATCAGATTAAGCTTGCCTCAGGTGACATAAGCAGTTACGATGAAGCAGAGCCTAGACAGAACGCAGCTTTTGTGTTTTGTCTTCTAGTTTATAGTGCCTTTCACTATTCATGTGGAAGAAAAAACCTCTGAGACCCATTCTGGACACAACCACTGTTAAGAAATTTTTTTAAGAAGTAAAAAAGGCCTTGAACAGTCAGAGGTCGAGGTAAAAAATGCCAGCATTTGTTTGCTGAAACCTAAAGAAACATGTCATTAGGAAATTTATTAGAAGAATAGGTTTATCCTAACTATAGCCTTGAATATTGTGGTGAAAGGAAACTGGAATCAGAAGACTTAGGTTCAGGCCAGTTTTATAAAACTTGGGGCCTGAAGTCAGCCTCTTCCTCTCTCAGCCTCAACTTCTTATCTGTTGTTCATACATTATTGTTACGAGGATCAAATAAGAGAATATTTGTAAATGTGTTGTCAATTGTAAAATGCCACATGCATAAAAGGTTTCCTTATTTTTTCTAGGAAAAGCCAGCCAAAGTCAAAGTGGAATTGACTTCTGGTGTCTCCTCCAAAGGCTCTGTGGTTAAAAGAAATCAGCAGCCTGTCACCACTGAGCAAAATTCCGCTAAGGAAGACGCTTCCAAACTGACTCTGGAGAACTCAGAGGCTGTAAGCCAGCTTCTCAGTGTAGCTCCTCCAAGAGAAGTGGGTGAGGAGAATGAGTGGGAGGAAGTGATCATCTCAGATGCCCATGTTTTGGTTAAGGAAACTCCTGGGAATCATGGTGCAGCAGTCATTAAGACGCCAGTGGTCAAGCCTGAGGTCTCTCTGGGAACAACTGAAAATGACAGTCCTGGACTAGACGTGCCACCGCCAGCCGAGGGGACCAGCACCTCCGGTTCACTCCCTGCTCCTAAAAAGCCTACAGGGTAACCCAGTGTGTTTATGTATAGCGTTGCGTTTAGAATAGCAGTTTGTGAAGTGCCCTGTGTTTGTGTTGTCCGTGTCTTCCTGAGACAGGCAACAGAGCCCAATTCATGGTCTCTATGTTAGATACAGAAACCAAAGCCTAGAGCCACTGATTTGCCATTTCTCCTATACTCTGCTGTCTTTTCAGTACTGTTCTGGTCCTATACATCTCTTCAGTCAGTCTCCCTAAAGCATTTTTTGTAGAGTCTTGCTAGTACAGACTGTGGGCAGTGTTACAGACCTAATATTCGATCCTGGCTCCTACATTTGGAAAGCAAGGCATTATTAAGACATCTTATGTAAAGATTCCTGTCCTGGTGGTCAGAGAACTAAATTCTGATTGTGACTCTTTTCTGGGCTTCTATTTGACTGGGCACAGTCACTTCATACTCATTCTCCCCCTCTGGAAAATTTTGAGTTGAGTCTTCTAAAAAAAAAAAAATCATATCCTCAGTGCCTGACCATACTGCCTGAAAAAGATCACATGTAAAGCTTTCAGATAGGAGCAGTCCATAAGTATGGGCTGTTTTTCCTCCCGTTTTTAGAGGTTTAACTGGATGCTCTATGTAGCTGCTTTGCAAAGGCAACTATCATCTTAAAATGGAAATCCCTTATTTGTTTATATCAGTGGTTCTCAAAGGGGCACAGTTCCCCAGGGGACATTGTGGCAGTGTTTAGAGACATTTCTGGTTGATAGAGTTGGGGAGAGAGTGCACTGGCCTCTACTGATAGAGGCCAAGGATGCTGCTAGACATCCTGCGCTGCACAGGCCAGCCTCTTGTGCCAGAGAATTATTTGGCCTGAAATGTTAGTAGTGTCATGGTTTAGAAATTCTCATTTATATTATTATGATGAAATTTTTTATTGTTGAATAGAAAATATACTTAGTTCAAACTCCAAGATGTAAGAAATATATCCTGAAAAAAAACTTTCTGTCCCATCCTTCAGTGCTCCATTCCCATTTACCACAGACTTGCTGTGTTTTTAGAGATAATTTTATGTATATATAAACAGATAGGAGTGTGTTTGTGTGTTTATAATAATGTTAAGGTTTTTAAGTCAAGATATTAAAATATGTATGTTATGCTAACATTTGTGTAAAGAAAGGTGGGAAAACATGTGATGTTTGTACATACAGAGTTAACTCTTGAACAAACACGGACTTGATGGTGTGGGTCCACTTACATACGGATTTTTTTCAGTACATACATTCTCTTGTGCTACATGGTGTGCAGTGGGTTGAATCTGCCACATGGGGAACTCTGGATATGGAGGAAAGGCTGTGCAGTTATCACCGAGCTTTTGAGTACGTGTAGGTCAGTTCCCCTAATACATGCTGTTCAAGGTCAATTGTGTGTGTGTGTCTATTTTTTTCCCCCACCTTTCTTTACACAAATGGCAGCATAACATACATACTTTGACTCATTGCCTTTTAAAATTTAACAATATATCAATACTTTGAGATGGTTCTGTGTCCTTAGAGAAGGATGCTGTGCACTTTTGGTTTGGGCAGCTGAAGCACTTTAGCCAAGGTGTATTGAGGCCTCCTATGGACAGGCTTATGCTCAAATTGGAGCTACAGAGATGAAGAAAACATGGACCGTGTTTTCCAGGGTCTCTCAGCAGCCCTCATGTGGGAGACTGATATACCAAATACTTGAGTTTACTAGGGGTGGATTAGATGTTATAACTACATTGGCTGTTGATAATTCCTCACTGTAGGCATGGTTTTACACTTTTTAAAAATCTTCATAATGACCCATGAAGTACCTGTAATTACTTTCCCATTTTACTTATTAGAAACTTGAGGTAAACAGAAGTGACATTTCTTGCCCAGGGTTACAGAGCTGCTTAATGGTTTAATTAATGTCTAAAGTATGACATTTTAACCAGGACAGTATTCCTCTAATAAAGTACTATCTGGAGATAGCATTTTGATTTTCTTCCCCTTGGTCTGGAATTTCTAGGAGAGTTTCCTTCTTTTTTTTTTTCCCCCCAGAGTTGACCTGCTCACTCCTATGCCCAGAGCCCCAGAGCTTAAAGGCAGAGCACGGGGCAAGCCATCATTACTGGCTGCGGCAAGACCCATGAGAGCAATTCTTCCAGCCCCAGCTAATGTGGGCCGAGGCAGCAGCATGGGACTGCCCAGGGCCAGGCAGGCCTTTCCTCTGAGTGGTAAGGTCTGGGACAGACCGGGAGGAGGGACTGTTGAAAGGGAAGGGGGCAGGAGTCGGGGTTGAGCATGGAGATGAGAGACTTAGGGCAACTCTGAATGCACTTAAGTCACCAGTTTGGCTCCTGGTTGTCTCAGATAAGACTCCCTCTGTGAGGACTTGTGGCCTGAAGCCAAGCACGCTGAAGCAGCTGGGCCAGCCCATCCAGCAGCCATCTAGCACTGGTGAGGTGAAGGTAAGACCATTCCCCAGAGGGGGAGCTCCCTGGGGGGCTGGCTGCTCTGAGAACAGGGCTTCCATTGAGTGTCTCAAAGCCATAGGGAAAAAGCCTCCATTATTACACTGGTAGAGCTCTGGGAGTAGGTTTAGCATGAATGACTTGTCTATTTTTTAATTTCTTGTTATGTGTACTTTTATTTAGAAACAATTTAAAACAAAGTTGTAAGAATAAAAGTAGTACAAAGAGCACCTGTGCACTCTCTAACGTCACCTGTTAACGTATTAGCCCATTTTGCATTAACATTTGTGCTCATGTATCTTCCCCATTGTGTGTGTGTGTGTATTTAAAATAGGCATGATTTAAGGATAACATGGCCTTTTACTCTTTAATGCTTAATTGTGCATTTCCTAAAAATAGAGGTATTTTGTTACTGAATGAAACTTGATACTTTTTCATTTGTATTCCAGTTTTGTCAGTTTTACCCAGTTAAGTCCATTATAGCATTTTCTACTTCAGTACAGGATCTGGTCTAGGATTAGATACCGCATTTAGTTGTCATATCTTTTTAGAAAAAAATGAATGCATGATTGCTGTAGTAAGTTCAGGTAAGGCAGAAAGAAAATAAGTCTTATGATCCTGTCACCTAGAAATAACAATTATTGACAGTCTGGTGTGCACTGTTTCAGCCCTGAAGTCCTTTCCTGCATTTGTCTGTGTTTATGCTTTAAATGTAATCTTTCAAACCTAAAAGAATGGCTCTTTCTCCATATACTGGCTTGTTGTTCATTCACCAAGTCAAGTCCGACTCGTCACAATGCCATGGATTGCAGGCCGCCAGGCTTCCTTGCCCCTCACTGTCTCCCAGTTTGCCCAAGTTCATGTCCGTTGAATTGGTGATGCCATCCAACCATCTCATCCACTGGCTTGTAACCAGTACAGTTCATTCGATTTAATAATAAAGCTGTTAAAGACTTATTACCAGGTGTCAAAATTGCATGTGTTGAAGCACATTTTTTCTTACATTTTTTGTTGTAGTTCTCTTTGCCATATGTGACTTGAATATGATCAAAGTTCCTTAAATCAGCAGTTTTCTGAGCATGCCTATCAGTAATAAACACATTTCTACATCAGTAGACATACATACAGCTACACATTAAAAGCTTAATGAAGCTATGCCCGTATTAAATGCAGTCATTTTTCCATTTGTTTTTCAAAGTCCTGATTTCAGCCCATTAAATTAATTTCCTGACCCCTCAGTTTGAAATTGAAAACCCCAAAACGGACCAAATTGGAATAGGAACATCAGTCTGCCTTCTCCCTTGCCCTGTGCTGTCAGGTAACTGCTTTTATGTGATAGTTGTAAATCGGTCCCGACAAGGGTATCAGCCAGCTTCTCATTTGAAGGTTGATCTTTTTCACCCAGTAGTGGTGACGCCTCTGGGTGCATGTGTGGTCTTTGAGTATAGAAGGCTGGTAATGAGTCTGCTTCAGCTACTTCCTAGATCTCCAGGCCTTAGAACCCCTTTATGTGTATAAATTGCCAGTCTTTGTAGTTTCCTTTTAATTTGCAAATTCAGTATTTGTAAAAGCTATAAATGCTCTTGCTACTAGTCTTAAACCAGTTAAGTGACATGAGATCTTATATTCTGAAAATTAAATTATTACAGAATAGTTATTTTTAACTTAGAATGCTTTCTTTATCATTTTTGCATTTTGTGTAGAACATTTGAAAAATTTATAGCTACTGGTAAAATGGGAAACAACCATTATCTTCCCCTCAACCTGTGACATTTTAGTGAATAATCTTTCAGACTTTTTTTTTTGGCATGGCCAAAATGGGATCTTAGTTCCCTAATCAAGGATCAGACACAGGCCCCTGACTGTGGAAGTGCAGAGTCCTAACCATTGGACTGCCAAGGAATTCCACACACTTCTTTATGTCAGCATAATTCAACCACATATTTGTGTATAGAGCAATTATATGCTTTTCTCACTTTGTAGTAGTTGTAAATCTGATTTATAGTGTTACCAATACGCAGTGTTAGAAGCTGTGCAAAGGAATGTGGCAACCCCCGGAGTTGAAAGTGACACTCAATCTTTGGTGGGCTGGTGACTGCTGACTAGCATCCCAGAGGGCTCATTTGGAGCGTAGCTCTACAACTTCCTGGGCAACTGTTTCCTCAAGCTGTTTCAGTACATAGGACCTCAGGAGCTTGACTGAGGTTCAGAAGCACTAAGTAATTTGTTTTGATCTGCAGCTATCAAATGGCCAAACCAACAGGACATCTCAGGTGAAAGTTGTGGAGGTCAAGCCCGATATGTTTCCTCCATATAAGTACAGCTGCACTGTCACCCTGGTAAGGGGAACTGAGGGATGGGTGGACACAGGGGTGGTTTGGTTGTGTGGTGGAGGGTGAGTAGGAGTCTGGGGGGCGGGGAGTGGTACTTGGGAGTGAGAGTAGGGTGAGGGCTCGATCATTGATTCTAAACATCTTGTCAGTGGAACAAATCATAGTAGTTACTGAGTGAATCAGCTAGGTTTCTTGTTTTTCCCAAGTGAGATCCGTAAAGTATAGGCCAGCTGACCAAGGTATTTTTCTTGAGAGTAGTTCTCTTGGAAAGTCACTGAGAATTCAGTCCAGCTTCAGCATTCAGCCGTCTTTAGATCTTTTAGTGCTCTGCATGTAAGTTTGAGAAATGTATTTTTTTCTACCTAAAACAGTCACATTCAGTGCTAGTATCTGATAGGGTTTGAGAAGTGCTTTAGTAAATGCAACTTATTTTGTTCAATCTGGTGTTTCCCACCAAGGTTTTCCCTCCCCCATTTTTATTTTTAACATAACATATTAACATCCCCAAAAACAAATGTGTGGCTCTGGGGTCATTCTTTTGCAGGCTAAGCAGCCTGGAGCAGTGAAATAAACACTAGATGTGGAAAGACCTAGTCCAAAAGTGGTTCTGGCTCTATTGCTGGCATGCCATCTGACCTTGAGGCTCTTTCCGTCTCTGGTCCTCACAGTTTTCACTGTCTGTAAAATACTCTGTTGGCTTAGAAAGCATGTTTTGGGGCTTCTCTTGCTTAATACTCTCTAATTTTGTTGATCCTTAAGGTACCAAACCAGCCAGGTAACCTTTGGCAGTTTCCCTGGATGAGTGAGATGCACAGATTTTGAGAAAGCAGCTAGATATTTTTAAATTCAAGATGTTTAAAAATTCAGAAATTTCTTTTGAGCACATTCTTTGTGCCGTGCCCTGTGCTGTGCATTCAGTAGGAACAAGACAACATAGTATGGTGGGTCATCGCCTTTTCTGGCCCTGTCTTGGGAAGAGGGCTCTCTTATCCTGGAGAGCTGCTTAGGCTTCATTTTCCAAAGGCCCAGCCACTCCCTTCTTTGTGCTGTCCATCCCTTCACTGTCTCTTTCCTGTGGCTATGGGAGGCCACTGGGGCACCATTTGGTGGGGACTGCCCAGGACCCTCTCTTGGGCTGATTAGACTGCAGCTTGTTTTAAGAGCCTCAGTGCCAGAGCTGTGAGCTTGTAGAGGCCACAGGTCACAATATTTCTTCAGACGGAGCTTGAAGTCTTTGGTCCCCCTGGCATTCTGTTAGAACAGACCTGCTTCACTGCTGATTGCCTGGACCCTGAAGGCATTTGAATGTCTGACCTTTGAGATTCATCTTTGTTTCACAGATAGGAGGACTTGCCAGAACTGTTCAGGCGATAACCACAGAAAAAGTATCTTGTTTCAAGGCTCTTTGAGAGCTGGTCTGAATCTGGGTTCGTAATTGTCACTCCTCCTCTGTTTTACCAGTTGCAGGTCATCCTGATTCTTGGCTGTGCACAGGTGTAAATTGACTTATAGAATTGAAATATGGTCTTATTTTTTAGGATTTGGGCCTGGCTACATCACGAGGTCGGGGAAAGTGCAAGAATCCCTCTTGTAGCTATGTCTACACCAACCGGCATAAACCTCGGATTTGTCCCAGCTGTGGTTTTAACCTTGCCAAAGACCGGACTGAGAAAACCACCAAGGTTCTCGTGAGTTCCTTCCCGAAACACACCCTCCAATCTTGGACAGGGCTCTGTTAGCAGTTCAGCTTTAGGAGAAATAAAAGGATTTCTTGGTACATTTTGTAGTTAGCACCAGAACTGGAGCCAGGTTCTAGGTTCTGAACCTGGCAAGTGCCTTCTTTGTGGGCTTCCTTATCCTCTTCGCTAAGATAAGGGAGTTTATCAGATACCTTGATCTCCGAGAATCTTCTAGCTCAGTGGACCAAGAGTTCATTCACAGGAGAAAAAAAATAGCCAACACAGGCCTTAGTGAGGATCCTGAAGTAGAAAGGGTTGGAAAGGTTACATTGTTTTAGCTTTGAGGTTGTTGAAGGACCTGTAAATAGAATTTTGCTAAATACAGAGTGCCAGCCTCAGGACTTTGTAGATGAGATTGCTGCTACTCAGGTTCCTTGCAGAGCATTTGGCCAACCACAGCGCTTTACTTCTAGCAGTCTTGGCAGGCCTGTTCCCTGAAGTGGGACCAGACTGCTGGATAGTAAAACACATTCCACTTGGCTCCTTAGGGCTTGTTTTTGTTATTTGTTTGTTTACTAGAACAAGGCAGTTTCAGGGGACCTCTGAATTTCCACATAGGAGTTTTTTTTAAGTGAACAGAAAGAGTACCTACCTAAGGCAGTGAAAAGAATGACTGGGATGAACATAAAAAGAGAGATCTCAACTCATATGCTTTGGAGGGAAAGAGGATGGCTCGCAGAACAGGTCAGGATCCAAGACGGAGCCTGGCCACTCTAGATCTAGCCCACACCTCACAAGATGTGCAGGATGTGGGTGGAAGGGAAAGGTGTGCAGTATACTCAAGGATGGGCATGAGTAGAGATGACGAGGTAGGCAGTCTGATGCTCCACTGGGTTAGAGGAGAGAGTGTATAGGGAGGAGCATGGAAAAGAAGTCTTAAAAGATTGGGACCATGTATCGTGGAAGGTCTTTAATGCTAGACTAGGCAGTTTGTTTTGCAGGCAGGGGACATACTGAATGTCCTGAGCCATGGAGAGGCCCAGAAGGTTGTGTCAGGAGGTCAGGGGGTTTGGGAGCGGACACAACTAGAGAGGTTAGGGACGACTTCTTCAAGCTAAGTTTTCTGTGTGTATGGATGGGAGGGGGCTTTCTGGCAGTGAATCTCGCCCCCTAATCTTCAGGTCTGTTTCTGTGCTTGAGATAGTATTCTGAGGTTATTGTGAGAAAGAGAAGTGGAACTAAAAGGAAAAAACACTGAGAATAGGAATTGAGAGACCTGCCTGGAAATGACCCTAAGTTGCTTGCTTTCCCTATCCTGAATTTTAGTTTCCCCATCAGTAAAACAAAGCAGGCAAGGTGGATTAGATCTGGGTGTTCTATTCTTGGGGCCATGAGCGCTAGAGAAAACTCAAGTTGAGCTTCGAGGAGTCTCAGAACTTCTTGTAGAATGCGTCCATGCCTCCCGTCACGTTCTGTTACACAGGATGCCCTCTGCTGGCAGTGAGCTTTTCCTCTGGTTTCTCCATGTGGTTGATGTGCTCCTCTTCACAGCACATTGACCACACCATGTCTTTTTTTTCCAAGAAAGTGAATGTTATTTAGTAAACAGGGATAATTCCAGTGCAATATAAAGAAAATTGATTTAGATCTAAAATTTTATACCCCAGATTAACTTTTTGTTTGTTTGAACTATTTCCTTAAGTCAGTTTCCAGAGTAAAATTTTCAGTGCTCACATACAAACACACATCTCCATGGTTCTTGATAAGTGTTGGGACTCAAATTCAGAACAGATACTTTTGACAAATACAAGAATACATATTCCCAGAATTAAACAAAATATCTGAAATAAAGCCCGTCTGGAACATCACACATTCTGTGATTACAACAGATAAAATTAGAAATAACCTGTCTACCATTGAAATAAATTATAATGGCATCCAGTGCTATCACTTCATGGCAAATAGATGGGGAAAACGCACAAACAATATCAGATGTCATTTTCTGGGGCTCCGAAATCACTGCAGATGGTGACTGCAGCCACACAATTAAAAGATGGCTTGCTTCTTGGAAGAAGAGCTGTGACAAATCTAGACAGTGTATTAAAAAGCAGAGACATCACTTTGCCACCAGAGGTCTATTGGCAGACCTTTGTTAGTCAAAGCTGTGGTTTTTCCAGTAGTCGTGTTTAGATGTGACAGTTGGACTATAAAGAACACTGAGTGCTGAAGAATTGATGCTTTTGAACTGTGGTGCTGGAGAAGACTCTTAAGAGTCCCTTGGACTGCAAGGAGATCAAACCAGTCAATCCTAAAGGAAATCAACACTGAATTTTCATTGGTATTGAAGCTCCAGTACTTTGGCCACCTGATGTGAAAAGCTAACTCATTGGAAAAGACCCTGATGCTGGAAAAGACTGAGGGCAAGAATAGAAGGGGGTGACAAGGGATGAGATGGTTGGATGGCCTCACTGACTTAATGGAGAGGAGTTTGAGCAAACTCAGGGAAATACTGAAGGACAGGAAGCCTGGTGTGCTGCAGTTCATGAGGTTGCAAAGAGTCAGACATGACTTAGTGACAGAACAACAATTATTAATTACTAATGAATACTAAATTATTAATGCATAAAAAGATTAAGATTAGTGTACAAAATGGAAATAATTTATGATCTAATAAGTGAAAAAATTTAGATGTTCTGGGTACTTTGCTTCAGTTCAGTTCAGTTGCTCAGTCATGTCCGACTCTTTGTGACCCCCATGGACTGCAGCACACCAGGCCTCCCTGTCCATCACCAACTTTCGGAGTTTACCTAAACTCATGTTCATTGAGTCAGTGATGCCATCCAACCATCTCATCCTCTGTCATCCCCTTCTCCTCCTGCCCTCAATCTTTACCAGCATCAGGGTTTTTCAAATGAGTCAATTCTTTGCCAAAGTATTGGAGTTTCAGCTTCAACATCAGTACTTTGCTTAGAACTCTGTAAAACTGTGGATATAAAGATTCTTCCCTGTTCACCTGAAACTATTACAGCATTGTTAATCGACTGCACCCCAGTACAAAATAAAACGTTTAAAACAAAAAAAGATTCTAAGGAAACAAATAGAAAATGTTGACGACACCCTGTCTTGACACCCTTAGTTCCCTGTAAGACCACAATCACTTGTCAGCCAAGTGTAATCTGTTGGCCCATACTCCTTTTTCTTTCTGGCCACGTGGCTTGTGGGATCTTAGTTCTCCTACCAGAGATTGAACCCAGGCCCTTGGCAGTGAACCACTGGTCCCAGGGAATTGCCAGCCCCCATATTTCTAATGCTGGAGCTTGCATATATAATGTGTCAGTGATTATGGAATGGAATTGAGTCCTGTGTAGGTAGATGCTCTGAACTCCTTTTTCCTATTTCATTGTAGCTGTCGATGTGGCTTGCATTATGAAAATGGATGTTGGTCTCTACTGGTGAAGTGACTTAACTTTTCTTAGTCAGACAGGAATTATCTGGGGACCTTTTGACAATTGATTTCAAGTCCCACTCTTTTTTATATTCTTTTTTTCTTTGGTTAGTTGGTAGCTGCCTACCCCCATGACCCTCATCTTCATACATTCATTCACATTCTAATTCTCTAAATTTTAGAGAAACAGAAGAAAACAATTGTTTCCCACAACACACTGTTCAGAAACCCAAGGACCTTTAAGTTTATGAGCCTTCTCTTCGGAGCCCCCGGTGAGCGTACATTTCCCATGCAGTTTGTCGCCAGTGGCTGTGATTAAGACTGCAGTATCTATGGGCTGGAATGATCTTCTTTCTTTTCCATCTTTCATCTGTGTTTCAGAGGCAAAGGATAGTATGCTTTCCAACCGATCTTCTGACCCATGGTTCAGCATAAGTCATAAATGAGAAAGAACACACAGCATCTGGGGCAACTCATTCTAGTGTCCCTCAGCTCTTCTACAGCCATTCATTCAAATTCATTTTTTCAGCAAGCATGTATTGAAAGCCTGTTACGGGTCAGCTTTTGGGGATACAGACATGAATAATACATGCCCACTTCCCCTTAGGAGCTTACAGTCTAGCTTGGGGGGAAAGATAGGTAACCAAACTATTACAGATAGCAAGACAAGAGTTGTCACAGGTATACTGAGTTAATAAGTTTTGTTACGCAATTAACCTCTGTAAACAACATATAATATGTCCAGCAAATATGAGTTAGCATCTTTTGTATGCCCTCAGGGGTGGTATTAGAAATTTGGTAAATAAGCAGGGGAGAGAACAATGGCTTACCACCTGTGAGAAAGTGAAATATGCAGTAAAGGAGTGGACTACAGGAGCGTGAAGGAGGAGTGATTGACGCTGCATTTGCACAGATCAGGGAAGGACCTCCATTGAAAAGGGACTGGTACAAGAAGGACCTGTTTCAGAGAGAGTTTCAGAACCTTGTTTCCTGGAAGCCTCTGACTGGTGTATAAAGTTCCCTTGTACTCAGAAGCCACACGGTGTTAAAAATAAATGCTTTAAGCTCTACAGGTGCCTGTTCACACATCAAAACTACCATTCAGAGAATTTTTGTTGAATGCTGAGTGCTTTACTTGCACTATCTCATTTACTCTGCAACAACTCTGGGAGATTATTAGTATTTTGATCCTTCATTTTTGGAGGTATTGCGGGGGGTTACCCATTTACAGCTCTTCAGTGGCATATCCAGAATTGAACCCCTGGTCTGTTATCCTCCAAACCTCACAGCCAGTGCATGGGAGCAGAATCTTGAAACTATTACCAAGAGGGGTATATAATCCTCTTATTTTACTGGTAGAGAAATAGTGCCAGAGAGAGAGAACTCCTGCTGTGAGTCACGCAGCGAGTTACTAGCTGAGTGGCTTAGGGACCTAGGTTTCCCACGTCAGTCGTAGGCCTTTCCCTTTGCCATGCACGGCCTCTCGTGGTTTTAGCCCATGGCCGCCTCTTTTGTGCCCTCGATGGTGTTTCGTGACAGATCTGCTCTCTTCCAGGGGGCAAGCTCACCACTCCCGGATGTGTTAAGTGCCACAGAGCCCCTGAGCGCAGCCCAGAGGGAGATCCAGCGCCAATCAACACTGCAGCTGCTGCGCAAAGTCCTGCAGATCCCTGAGAATGAGTCAGAGCTGGCTGAAGTCTTCTCTTTGATTCATGAACTCAATAGCTCTCGGCTCGTCCTGTCCAACGTGAGTGAGGAGACGGTCACCATCGAGCAAACCTCTTGGTCGAATTACTACGAGTCTCCATCCACGCAGTGCCTTCTCTGTAGCAGCCCATTATTCAAAGGGGGACAAAAGTAAGCACCACTTTCAGATTTACCCTCCCCTAGTTGCCCCATCTTACTTAACCTGTATCACCCCTTTCTTCAAATACCATTAAGGCTATAACCTTTGCAGATGTTCTTTTCAGCTTTTCTTAGGTTTCCTTTACTTTTGCAATCACCAAAAATAAAATAAAATTATAATAATAATAGTGATTATATATTATTTCTATTGAAATGATACTGTCCCCAACTTAGGATTTAGTTTACTTCTGGACTGCTTGGATTTCAGAGTTTATTAGGGTTGGTTAAATTAGATAATAAGTTCAGAATTAGGTTAACTTTAGGGGTGATTCCATAAGCCCAATTCCAACAAAGGGGGAGCGTCCACCTAAGAAAATCCCTGGAGCACAAGGTGCAGCACCTTCATTTCCTACTACATTTAAAGTCTTGAGTTTGCTGTTGATCCCTGAGCCTAGGAACTGCATTAAGAAGTTGCTTTTCCTTCTTTTTTTTCCCCAAATATTCTTGGTACTAGCTCTCTGGCAGGGCCCCAGGAGTGCTGGCTGCTGACAGCCAGTTGGCTGCAGGTCGTGACTGCTCAGGTGAAGATGTGTCTGAATCCGCATTGTCTGGCCCTGCACAGCTTCATGGACATCTATACAGGTGGGTGCCAGCCTTTTTACCCTCAAAGGACATGTTTGAGAACAGCCTCTGGGGGTCAGACTTCTGGTCCTGTGAGCATTGGATTTTCTCTCAGATGAGGCTTCTGAGGAAGAGGATATCTTTCCTCCTGGATAGCCCAGCCCCAGAAGATTATATTTATCTCTGAAGTGTTAGGGCTCTCTTATTAGGGCTCTTTAAACAAAGTTAATTTAAAAATAACAGATCTTCGTTGTGGAAAAAACAAAATGCTGACAAGTAAAAATAAAAAACTAAAAATCAGTAGTAATCCTACTGCTATGAGATTAATATTCAACATTGTATTCTGTAGTCTTTCAGATGTGTTTTTCATCCCTACAGAATAAAAGAAGGTGTAGGATTTATAGGTTTAATAGTTTTTTATTGAACAAAAATGGGATTGTGCTGGATGTTGTTTTGGAGTGTTTTTAAATTTAGCAATATATCATGGGTATTCTCTTATGCTGGCAAGTGGCAAAATGCATCACCGTTTTTAAGGAGAAATATATGACCGTGTTCCATTTTAAGAGTTCTCTTTATAATTAAGTCTTTGTGTACAGCCTTAATTATTTCCTTTGGGCAAATGCCCCAAAGTGGAATTGCTGTATATTCAGCCTTTTCTTCTATTCATCAGCGTCGTTCATTGAACACTGACCATGTACCAACCATTTTGAGAATTTGAATCCTGAGTTTTATATGTAGAATTGAGTGCTGAAGATTAGGGAGTATTTCTTATTCTCCTTGTATTCAGAACCTTAAGGTGCCTTATTTTGAGTTCATACTTTTAATGTCTTGTATTGCCAGACCGATTGTATTGTATTGTACTTGTATTGTACTTGTATTGTACTCCTTCAGCAACTAGTGAGAGTGCCGTTTCCCTGCTCTGTCTCAGCCTGCAGCACCTGGGTCTCTCTCTTTTTTTAATGTATAACCTTATGTTCTATATGTGCATGCAGCAGACTTTGTTACTGTGCAGTTGTGAGTTCTGACAAATGCACTGAGTTTTGTAACTGTCACCACAATCAGTATAGAGAACAGTTTCATCATCCCCAAAGCATTCTCTTTTAATGTCCCTTTTAATAACCCCATTCTCTTTTAATAACCCCTCACCCCTAACCTCTGGCAACCGTTTGATAGTTTCTTCATTCCATATATTTCTATCTTTCCAGAACGTCATATAAATCTATAGTGAATAGTTGTGAATCTGGCTTCTTTTACTATATATATATGTCTTTGAAGTTCATCTATCTGGTTCTGTGTATCAGTAGATTTTCCCTTTTATTGTTGAATAGTTTTGCATTGTGTGGAACACCACACTTGATTGTCTGTTCATTCCTTGAGGAATGTTTGGATTTTTACCAATTTTGACAGTTGTATTCATAACTGTAAACAATCATGTCTAGAGTTTTGTGTAAACGTAAATTTTCATTTTATTTTGGGTAAATACCCTAGGAGTCACATTGCTGGGCCATGTGGTAAATGTATGTTTAGTTTTATGAGAAATCACCAAACTGATCACCTATTTTGTGCCATTTTGTGTTCCCTTTAATGATGGGTGAGAATTCCAGTTTGCTTCATATGTCAGCACTTGGTATTATCTATTTTGTGTGTGTGTGTTTCAGCCATTCTAATAGGTGTGTGTAGTAATAACTTAACGTGGTCTCAATTTAAGACTAATGAAGTTGAGCATCTTTTTGTGGGTTTATTTGTCATCTGTATGTCTTTGGTGAAGTACCCGTTCTATCTTTGGCCCATTGAACTGGGTGGTTTTCTTGCTGTTGAGTTTTGAATGTTCATCCTTTGTCAGATAAGTGATTTGCAGATATTTTATTATGGTTTGTGTCTTATATTCTCATTCTCCTAACAGAATCTTCGACAGAGCAAAAATTTTCAAGTATGATAAAGACCAATTCATCAAATTTTGTTTTAGCAATTGTGTTGATGTTATTGCTGTCTTTATCTAGGTGACGATCATAAATATTTTCCTATGTTTTCTGCTAAAAGCTTTATAATTTATGGTTTTTATTTGTCTGTAACCCATTGTGAATTCATTTATATGTAAGGTGTGAGGTCCATATTGAGGTTTTTTTTTTCCATGTGGACATCCATTTATTCCACTGTTTGTTAAAAAGTAGTCCTTTCTGCTTTGAATTGCCTCTGCTACTTGATTGAAAAACAATTAGTCATGTATACCTAGGTCTATTTCTGCACTCTGCTTCATTGGTTATATTGTCTATTCTTTTGCCAGTATCAGGTGTCTTGAATACTGTTGCTTTTTAGTAGCTCTTATCGTTTGGGTAGTATAAATTCTCCAACCTTGTTCTTCCTGAATTGTTTTAACTCTTTTTGTTTCTTTGCATTCCCATATGAATTTTAGAATCAGCTTGCTAGTATTTACAGAATCCTGCTAGAATTCTAATTGGAATTGTGTTAAATTTGTAGACCAGCTTGCAGAAGTTTGACATGCTTAAAAATATTGAGTCTTTCTAATACATGATATAGTCTATTTTTCTATTTGATTAGGTTTTCTTTTTTTTTTTTTTTATCAGTGTTTCATTGTTTTTAGCATATAGGTCCTGCAGGTATTTTGTTAGATTTATACCTAGGCATTTAATTTTGTTCAGTGTTAAATGACATGGTTCAATTTCTAACTGTTTGGTGCTAGTATAAAAACATAATCGGGTTTTATCTATTGAACTTTATTCAATGACCTTGTAAAACTCACTCATTAACTTTAAGAACTTTAGTAGATTAGCATTATAATTTCTTTCTTGGCATGTTTTTTCCTTAAATATGTATTTTATTGAAATATAGTTGACTTACAGTGTTTCAGGTACACAGCGAGGTGATTCAGTTATACATATACACATAATATTTTTGAAATTATTTTCCATTATAGGTTATTACAAGATACTGACTATAGTTCCCTGTGCTATAAAGTAAACCTTCATTGTCACATTAACTTTTTTAAATTAAATATAGCATTCTATTCATGGTAAGTCAAACAAGTGGAATCAAAATGTCATACATTTTTTAGTTAGGCAAAAATTCGTAAGTTTTCTAAAATATATACATTATGCATACTTATGAGAAAGACTGAAGGCAGGAGAAGGGGACAACAGAGGATAAGATGGTTGGATGGCATCACTGACTCCATAGATGTGAGTTTGAGCAAGCTCCTGGAGTTGGTGATGGACAGGGAAGCCTGGCGTGCTGCAGTCCATGGGGTTGCAAAGAGTAGGACACGACTGAGTGATTGAACTAAACTGGTTTGGTGGTGCTGACTTCTCTTAACTTTTGCTTTGTATGGAAAGCTTTTGATTTCTCCATCAAATCTGAAGGAGAGTCTTGCTGGGTAGAGTATTCTTGGTTGTAGGTTCTTCCTTTTCATCACTTTAAATATATCATGCCATTCCCTTCTGGCTCGTAGAGTTTCTGTTGAGAAATCAGCTGATAGCCTGATGGGAGTTCCTTTGTATGTTATTTGTCATTTTTCCTTTATCGCTTTTAATATTTTATGTTTGTCTTTAACTTTTGTCAGTTTGATTAGTATGTATTTTGATTGTTCCTTCTTGGGTTTATCATGCCCTGGACTTGATTGATTGACTATTTCTTTTCCCATGTTTGGGAAGTTTTCAGCTGTTATTTCTTCAAATATTTTCTCAGGTCCTTTCTCTCTCTCTCCTTCTGGGACCCCTATAATGTGAATGTTGGTGCATTTAATGTTGTTCCAGAGTCTCTAAGGCTGTCTTCATTGCTTTTCACTCTTTTTTTCTATATTCTGTTCTGTGGCAGTGATTTCCACCATTCTGTCCTCTGGGTCATTTATCTATTCTGCCTCAGTTATTCTGCTATTGATTCCTTCTAGTGTATGTATTCATCTCTGTTTGTTCTTTAGTTCTTCTAGACCTTTGGTAAACATTTCTTGCATCTTCTCCATTATTTTCCCAAGATCTTGGATCATCTTCACTATCATTATTCTGAATTCTTTTTCTGAAAGGTTGCCTATCTCCGCTTGTTTTTCTGGAGTTTTATCTTGTCCCTTCATCTGGGACATGTACTTAGTCACTCAGTCGTGTCCAAGTCTTTGTGACCCCGTGGACTGTAGCCCACCAGGCTTCTCTGTCCATGCGGATTCTCCAGGCAAGAATACTGGAGTGGTTTGCCATGCCCTTCTCCAGGGGATCTATCTTCCCAACTCAGGGATCAAACCCAGGTCTCCTGCATTACAGGCAGATTCTTTAACTATCTGAGCCATCAGGGAAGCCTCCCTAAGTCATGTCTGACTCTCGTGACTTCATGGACTGTAGCTGTCAGGCTCCTCTGTCCAGGGATTCTCCAGGCAAGAATACTGGAGTGGGTTGCCATGCCTTTATCCAGGGGATCTTCCCAACCCAGGAATTGAACCAGGGTCTCCTGCATTGCCAGCAGATTCTTTATGGATTGAGCTTCAAGGGAAGCTCCTCATCTAGGACATAACTTTCTGTTTTTTATTATGATTAACTTTCTGTAATATGGTTTTTGTTTTAGCTGCTGTGGGACTGTGCTTCTTTTTGCTCTTCCATCTGCCTTCTGGTGGATGAGGCTAAGAGGCTTGTATAAACTTCCTCAAGGGAGGGACTGGCAATGGGAAAAACTGGGTCTTGCTCTGGTGGGCAGGGCCATACTCAGTAAAGCTTTAATTATCTGCTGATGGGTGGGGTTGCACTCCCTCCCTGGTAGTTGTTTGACCCAGCCCTGGGGTCTGCAGGCTTTATGGTAGGGTTAATGGTGAACTTCAAGAGGGTTTATGCCAAAGGGGAACTTCTTGGTCTGATGTTGCCAGTGCCCCTGTCCCTGTGTTGAGTCCCTGCCAACCCATGCCTCCACAGGAGACCCTCCAACTCTAGCAAGTAGTTTTCATTCAGTCTTCCGTTGGGTCTCTATTCCTTTCCTCTGGGTCTTGGTGTGGGCAAGATTTTGTTTGTGCCCTCCGAGACTGGAGTCTGTGGTTCCCCCAGTCCTGTGGAAGTCCTATAATCAAATCCTGCTGGCCTTAAAGGCCAGATTGCCAGGGGGTTCCTTTCTCAAACCCCCAGGCTGGGAAGCCTGACGTGGAATTCAGAACTTTTACAACAGTGGGAGAACTTCGTTTGGTATTATTGTGCTCCAGTTTGTGGGTTACCCACCAAGCAGCTATGGGATTGCATTTTATTGTGTTTGCACCCCTCCTCCCATCTCATTGCAGCTTCTTCGTTGTCTTTGGACGTGTCTTTTCTTTATTTTGGTGGTTCCAGCTTCCTCCTGTCAGTGGTGGTTTATCAGCTGGTTGCAGTTCTGGTGTTCTTCCGGGAGATGAGCGCACACCCTTCTACTCTGCCATCATGAACCAGAAGTCCTTCTGCATCGTTGTAATTTTTTCAGTTTTGTCAGTTTGATACGTAGAAACTGTTATAAAACTGCTTTTCTTTAATCTTACTTTTTACTAAAGCATAGGTGATTTATAATGTTAATTTCTGCTCTACAGCAAAGTGACATAGTTATACACACACATATATATATCCTTTTTTATATTCTTTTGCATTATGGTTTATCCCAGGATATTGAATCTAGTTTCCTGTACTTTAGGACCTTGTTACTTATCCAGTCTGTATGTAATAGTTTGCATCTACTAACCCCAGATTCCCAGTCCATCCCTTCCCAACCCCCTCCCCCACAAGTCAGTTCTCTCGGTCTGAGGCTGTTTCTGTTTCGTACGTAGGTTCGTTTGTGCTGTTTTAGGTTACACATATAAGTGATATCGTGTGGTATTTGCTTTCTCTTTTTGACCTACTTCCCTTAGTATGATGATCTCTTGTCGCATCCTTATTGCTGCAAATGGCATTATTTTGTTCTTTTTTACGGCTGAGTAGTATTCTGTGTGTGAGTGTGTGTGTGTGTGAGTGTGTGTGTGTATCCATCCTTCTGTTGGACGTTTCGGTTGTTCTCATGTCTTGGCTGTTGTCAGTGCTGCTGCAGGAGTACGTGTATTCTTTCACACCGTGTTTTCCTCTGGATACATGCCCAGGAGTGGGATTGCTGGCTTATATGGCAGTTCTGTTTTTTAGTTTTCCATAGTGGCTACACCAGTTTACATTCCACCAGTGGAGGGAGTGTTTCCCTTTTCTCCACACTGTCTCCAGCTTTTACTGTGTATAACCCTTTTTTTTTTTTCTTTTTTTGGATCTTTCATTCTGTGTCTGTAGACTTTTTAATGATGGCCATTCTGACTGATGTGGTACCTCCTGGTAGTTTTGATTTGCTTTTCTCTACTAATGATGTTGAGCATCTTTTCATGTATCTATTGGCCATCTGCATGTCACCTTTGGTAAATGTCTAGGTCTTCTGCTTATTTTTCAGTTGGGTGGTTTGTTGTTGTTGAGCTACATGAGCTGTTTGTATGTCTTTGAGAGTAAGCCCTTGTTGGTTACATCATTCACAGATATTTTCTCCCGTTTCATAGGTTGTCTTTTCCTTTTGTTTGTAGTTTCCTTTACTGTGCAAAAGCTTGTAAATTTGACTAAATCCCATTTGTTTACTTTTGTTTTTATTTTTATTGCCCTGGCAACTGACCTAAGAAAACTCTGGTACAATTTCTGTCAGAGAATGTTTTGCCTGTGATCTCTTCTAGGAGTTTTATAATGTCTTATATTTAATTCTGCAAGCCATTTTGAGTTTATTTTTGTGCATGGTATGAGAGTGTGTTCTAACTTCATTGATTTACACGCAGCTGTCCAACTTTCCCAACACCACTTGGCTGAAGATTTTTCCCATTTTATCCTTGCCTCCTTTGACCATAGGTGTGTGGGTTTATTTCTGGGCTCTCTATTCTGTTCCATTGATCTGTATGTCTGTTTTTGTACTGATACCACGGTTTTGATTACTGTAGCTTTGGGGTATTGTCTGAAGTCTGAAAGGGTTGTGCTTCCTGCTTGGTTATTTTCCCTCAAGGTCTTTCATTGTCCCATATAAATCTTAGGATTATTTGTTCTAGTGAAAAATATCCTGGGTAATTTGACAGGGATCACATTAAATATGTAGATTCCTTTGGATAGTTGCCATTTTAATAATATTCTCCCAACCCAAGAGCATGGGATATCATTCCATTTCTTTTCAGTTTCCTTTATTAGTATTTTATAATTCTCAGTGTAAAAGTCTTTCACCTCCTTAGGTGAAAGTATTCTTAAGTATTTTATTTATTTATTTTTTGGGGAGTGCAGTTTTTAAAGGTATTATTTTTTTTACATTACCTGTCTGCTGCTTCGCTGTTAGTGTAAAGAACTGCAACCAATTTCTGTGGGTTAATCTTGTATCCTCCTACCTTGCTTAATTCATTTATCAACTCTAAATGTTTTTGTGTGGAGTCTTCAGGGTTTTCTATGTGTAGCATCGTGTCATCTGCATATAGTGATGACAGTTTTACCTCTTCCCTTCCAATTTGGATACCCTTTTCTTGTCTGATTGCTGTGGCTAGGACTTCAATACTATGTTGAATAGAAGTGGTGAGAGTGGGCTTCTTTGTCTTGTTCCACATTTTAGTGGGAAGGCTTCCAGCTTTTCATTGTTGGGTATTATATTGTTTGTGGGTTTATCGTAATAGGTTTTATTATGTTAAGATATGTTCCCTTTATATGAATTTTGTTAAGAGTCTTTTTTTAAAAACCATGAATGGATGTTGAATTTTGTCAAGTGTGTTTTCTGCATCCATTGAGGTGATTATGTGTTTTTTCTCTTTTGTTGATGTTGTGTAGCATATTAATTGATTTGTGTATATTGAACCATCCTTGTGAATTTGGAATGAACGCCCTTGGTCATGGTATATGATCTTTTTTATGTATTGCTGGATTTGGTTTGTAGTGTTTTTGTTGAGAATTGTTGCATCTATATTCATCATGGATATTGATGGACAGTTTTCTGTTTTTGGCGTTACCTTTGTTTGGTTTTGGTATCAGGGTGGTGGTGGCTTCACATAGTATCTCTGGGAGTGTTGCCTCTGCTTCAGTATTTTGGAAGAGTTTGAGAAGGGTCAGTAAAAGTTCTTCTTTATGTGTTTGGTATTGTTTGCCTGTGGAGCCGTCTGATCCTGGACTTTAGTTTGTAGTTAGTTTTTTGTTTTTGTTTTGTTTTTTTCCCTTCATATTCTATTTCAGTTCTAGTAATCAGTCTGTTCAAATTATGGATTTCTTCTTGATTCAGTTTTGGTGAGCTGTGTGTTTCTAGAAATTTGTTCATTGCTTCTAGTTTGTCAAATTTGTTGGTATATAATTGTTTGTAGGATTCTGTTGTGGTTTTGTATTTCAGCAGTATCAGTTGCTGTTTCTTCTTCTTCATTTCTTATTTTGTTTATCTGGGTTCTTTCTCTTGGTGAGCCTGGCCAGAAGTTTGGCAACTTTGTTTACCCTTTCAAAGAACCAGCACTTGGTTTTACTGATTTCATTCTATTATTTAATCTCTGTTTTATTTCTTCTCTCATCTTTTATTACTTCCTTCCTTCTGCTGAGTTTAGGCTTTGCTTGTTCTTTTTCTAAGTCTTTTAGGTGCTAATTTAGGTTGCTTATTTAAGATTTTTCTTGTTTTTTGAGGAAGGGCTATATAGCTGTGAGCTTTCCTAGCTCTAAGAACTTTTTTTTGCTCCATCCTATAGATTTTCTATGATTGTGTTTTCATTGTTGCTTGTCTCAAGGTATTTTTAATTTCCCTTTTTGATTTACTTATTGATCCATTGTTTTTAATAAAATGCTTTCATTCTCCATGTAATTTTTTTTCTCATTTGTTTTCCTGTGGTTGCTTTCTAGTTTCATTCTATTGTAGATTAGAGAAGAGAAGATTGTTTGAAGTAATTTTTATACTCTTAAATTTGTTGAGGTTTGTTTTGTGCCCTAGTATGTGGTCAGTCCTGGAGAATGTTCCATGTACACGTAAAAAGAATGTGTATTCTTGGTTTTTTTTTTTAAATGTAATATCCTGGAATAGAGTCTTAATTGTTGTATCATTTTGGATCTCTGTTGTCTTACTGATTTTCTGTCCAGAACATCTGTCCATTAATGTGAATGAGGTGTTAAAAGTTTTGTGCTATTATTGTATTCCTATAAGTTTCTCCTTTTATGTCTGTTAATGTTTGCTTTATGTAATTAGATGCTCCTTTAGAGGGTTCTTATATGTTAATGGATGTAATATCTTCTTCTTGTATGACCCTTTTTATCATTATATAAGGTCTAGCTTTCTTTATGGCCTTTGTTTCAAAGCCTGTTTTATCTGGTAAGAGTATGTGACTCCCTGCTTTCTTGCCATTTCTGTGTGCATGAAATATCTTTTCCCATCCTTTAACATTAAATCTGTGTATGTGCTTTGCCCTAAAGTGGGTCTTATAGGCAGTATGTTGTAGGCTCTTGTTTTTTCATCCAGTCTACCACTTTGTGTTTTGATTGAAGCATTTAGTTCATTGACACTTAAGGTAATTATTGATAAAATATGTATTTATTGCCATTTTAAACCCTGTTTTCCTATTGGCTCTATGTTTCTTCTTTGTTCTTTTTTATCATATTTTTTGTGGCTTGATGATTTCCTTTTATCTTATGCTTGTGTTCTCTGTTTTTTGTGAGTCTTTTGTATGCTTTTGATCTGTGGTTACCCTGTTTTTCAAGTATATTAACCCCTTCCTATATCTACTTGCTTTAGACTGATAGTCATATTGTCTCAAATACATTCTTTTAAAAAAAGAGAGAATCTAAATGTTTTTACTCCTCTCCCCCACATTTTATTTTACATCTTCTTGTTTATTTTCTAAGATATAATGTTGCTGGGTTTTATATTCTAGGTTGCTTTGCATGTATCTTGCCACTCCCTTCTGACCTTCAGAGTTCCTCTAAAGAAGCCTGCCGGTAGCCTTATGGGGAGGATTCCATTGGGATTAACTTGGTTGCTTTCTTGCTGCCTTTAGAATCCACTAACCTTTGCCTTTTCCCCACCCCCCCCCCCCACTTTTTCAATTGAAAGATAATTGCTTTACAGAATTTTGTTGTTTTCTGTCAAACATCAACAAGAATCAGCCATAGGTACACCCGTGTCCCTTCCCTCCCTGCCATTTTTATTGTCTTGGCATAGGTGTGTTTCAGTTCATCTTGTTTGGGACCTTCTGCTTCTTGTATCTGGTTGTCTGTTTCTTTCTTTAGGTTTGGGAAGTTTTTAACCATAATTTATTCAAATACATTTTTGATCTTTTTCCTTCTGGAATCCCTATTAGGCATAGATTAGCATGCTTTAGATTATCCCATAGGTCTCATATATTGCTTTCATATATTTATTTCACCTTCTGTCTCCTGTTCTGACTGGATGATTTCCATTATTCTGTCTTCCAGATCACTTACTCATTCTTCTGCATTATTCATTCTGCTGTTCATTGCCTTTAGCTCACCTTTTGTCTCAGCAAATGAGTTTCCAACTTTTCTTGGCTACTCCTTATAGTTTCTAGCTCCTTTTTACAGTAATCTGTGTTTCTGTCTATGGCCTTTCTGTTAATTCTTTCAGAATTTTTATTACTTCTTTTTTGAATTCAATTTCAGATTGAAAGCATCTTTTGTTGTTTGTTCCTTCAAGGGAATTCTCTTGGTCTTTTAACTGGGAATGGTTCCTGTGCTTGTTCATTTTACTTATATTTCTCTTACTGTATGAGTTTAGGAAAAACAATTATCTACCATAGTCTTGGAATACTACATGTGGGAGCATCCTTGTATAAGCCTGTATGGGTTTAATATTTTTGTTGCTTTTAGTTTGGATGCTTGTTACCTCTTTCCTTAGCCCATGCTGGCTGTCATCCTTATGATAGGGAGTATGAAGTTATAGTGGCCTACGTGTGCTCCTGGGGCCACATGCCAGTGGGGGCAGTGATTGCTGCCTGCTCATGCATGTCTTAGCAGTAGGGGTGGCCTGCATACCTCTGGAGCTTGTGATGGCAGCGGCAGCTCATGCTGGCTCCTGGAGCTTGTATAGAATGTCCTGTTGTCTGAGAGCATGTGTGGGAAAAGAAGCGCCCCTGTGGTGCTCCTGCCCCTCTCCTTGTGTAACCCCCAACAGTGGTCTCTCGCCCCACTGGGAGGCCCAGGCTTCTTTCACGTACACAGTCAGTTACCATACTCCAGCCCCTTCAGACTGTCTCCATGCAGCCAACCCCAGTCGTCTTCCCAGATGTGGTCTCTGAAGTTCGATCTTCAGCACCCCCCCACTGCCTGCACAGGTGGATTAGCATCTCAGGCAGGAGAGTACAGGGAGGCCATACTGACCACCTGTGCAAAGTCAGTCTCCGATTTGCCTTCCTCACACTGACTGCTGTGCTTCCCCCCTCCTCCCCCTGAGGCATCTAAACTCCTCCTGGTTCCAGGCTGGTTTCCCCACCAGTGCTGGGACTTCACAAGGTGCAGGAACCTTTCCCCTCTCACATCTCCCTCCCTCCCTGGGACACAGGTCACATCCTGATTTCCCTCCTTTCCCCAACCACCGCCCTCCACCACCGCCCCCCCCCCTTTTCCCTGGTTATATGGAGATTTTCTTGCCCTTTCGGAAGTCTCCAATCTGCAGTGTTTAGATGTTCTTCGTGAATTGTTCCATTTGTAGATGTATTTTTTATTATTTGTAGGAGGAGGTGAGCTCCATGCCCTGCTGTTCCACCATCTTGATCACTGTCCTCTTGTATTTCTTTGACAGCTGGGAAGATTATATGTTTTCTGTGTTTTTCAATCTTTTATGAATTTCTTTTGTAAACATTTTCATTCTTTGGGGTTGTTTTGTTGATGGAGTTTTTCATCAGTTTATTAGTTGTCTTTTAAATTTGATTTTTTTGGACATGAGAGTTGGATTTTTGTGTGTGTAATGTTTTTTTTTTTCCCCTTGTTTAAGTTTTTATGTGATCAGAACTTGGACCCTCTAATTTGTGGTCTCAGCATTTGGTATCATGTTTAAAAAGGTCTTCCCCACTCCTCTATACCATTTGTTATTGGGAATTGTATGCCAAAATTTGCTTTTGTTCATTTTGTGCACATGTAAAACCACCCTCTCTTATTCATCTTAAATTAGTTACATTTAAATTTTTCTGGGTCTTTGATCCCAGGATTTGACATAGGGGTGATGTTATTAGCCTTTTTCATATTCCCTATACATCCCTGGGCGAAAGGGTGCTCCTGGCCTTGCCTCATGGTATAACTAACTGTGAGAGGTGGAGGAATGGTAATCCTTTTGGTGATAAGGACTGAATTGGGTGGTAAGGCGATATTTCATTTTTTATTAAAAAGGAAAAAAACCTGTGATATGTGTTTTATTAGTTGTTCTTTTCATATAACAGTGTATTGTGGAAAACTTCATGTCACAGCATTTAAACTTACTTTATTATTCGTAATGATTTCTTGTTTGTTTGTTCTTAGTTTTTATTTTATATTGGAATATAGTTTGTCAATGCAGGAGGCACAGGTTCCATACCTGGGTCTGGAAGATTGTCTGGAGAAGGAAATGGCAACCCACTCCAGTATTCTTGCCTGGGAAATCCCATGGGCAGAGGAGCCTGGCGGGCTACAGACTGTGGATCGGGAGAGTTGGGCATGGCTCAGCAACTAAACAACAACAAATAGTTCATTAAAAATGTGTTAGTTCCAGGTGTACAGCAGAGTGAGTCAGTTACGCATTGGCATGTACAGTTCTTTTTCCATTTAGGTTATCATGCGTATTGAGCAGAGTTCCCTGTGCTGTCAGTAGGTGCATATTGGTTATCTATTTTATTTTTTCAAAAATGTTTATTTCTTGGCTGTGTTGAGTCTTACTTGTGGCCTGTGGCATCGTCATTGTTCTGGGTGGGATCTTTCACTGTGACATATGGACTGTAGTTGTGGCACTTGGGCTTAGTTGTTGCATGACATGTTGGATCTTAGTTCCCCAAGCAGGGCTTGAACTCATGGCCCCAGCATTGCAAGGCAGATTCTTAACCACTGGGCCACCAGGGAAGTCCCTGGTTAGGTATTTTAAATATAGTAGTGTATATATATCAATCCCACACTCCCTATTTATCCCTCCCCTCACTCCTTTCCTCTTTGGTAATAACCACAAGTTTGTTTTCTAAGTCTCTGATTCTCTTTCTGTTTTGTATTAATAAATAAGTTCATTTTTAACATTTTTTTAATTCCACATATAAGCAATGTCTTGATATTTACCTTTTTTTGTCTGGCTTACTTCACATACATGATAATCTTCAGGTCCATGCATGTTGCTGCAAATGGCATATTTTGTTTTTTGTTTTTGGCTGCACTGGGTCTTCGTTACTGCATGTGGGCTCTCTCTAGTTGCAGTGAGTGGTGCCACTTTTTGTTGTGCTCGGGCATCTCATCATGGTGGCTTCTCTTGTTGCGGGGCGTGGTCTCTAGGGCACGCAGGCTTCAGTGGTTGTGGCACGAGGGCTTAGTTGCCCTGTGGCATGTGGAATCTTCTCAGACCAGAGATTAAACTTGTGTCTCCTGTATTGACAAACAAAGTCTCAACCACTGGACCACCAAGAAAGTCCTCGTTCGTTCTTTTTAATGAACATTATATATATGTACCACATCTTATTCATTCATCTGTTGATGTACATTTAGATTGCTTCCATGTCTTGGCTGCTGTAAACAGTGCTGCAGTGAACATTGAAGTGCACGTATCCTTTTGAACCATGGTTTTCTCCAAGTGTTATGCCTAGGTATATTGTTGTTGTTGAACTTATATGCAGAGCATATTATGTGAAATGCTGGGCCGGATGAATCAGAAGCTGGGATCAAGATTGCTGGGAAAAATAGCAATAATGTCAGATACGCAAATGACACCACCTTTATGGCAGAAAGTGAAGAGGAACTAAAGAGCCTCTTCGCTATAACAACAATATGCTGAGGACTGGGACTGCTGGGTCATGTTGTTGTTTGGTTGCTAAGTTGTGTCCGACTCTCTGCAACCCCCATGAAATGCAGCACCACAGACTTCTGTGTCCTTCACTATCTCCCTGAGTTTGCTCAAACTCATGTCCGTTGAATCAGTGATGTCATCCATCCATCTCATCCTCTATCACACCCTTCTCCTCCTGCCCTCAGTCTTTCCCAGCGTAAGGGTCTTTTCTATTGTGTCAGCTCTTTGCATCAGGTGGCCAAAGTATTAGAGCTTCAGCATTAGTCCTTCCAGTGAGTATCAGGATTGATTTCCTTTAGGATTGACTGGTTCAATCTCCTTGCTGTCCAGGGGACTCTCTCAAGAGTCTTCTCCAGCACCACAGTTCGAAAGTATCAATTCTTCAGCACTCAGCTTTCTTTATAGTCCAACTCTTGCATCCATACATGACTATTGGAAAAACCATAGCTTTGACTATGTGAACCTTTGTTGGCAAAGTGATGTATCTGCTTTTTAATATGCTGTCTAGGTTTGACACTTTTCTTCTAAGGAACAAGCATCTTTTAATTTTGTGCCTGCCATCACCATCCACAGTGATTTTGCAGCCCACAAAAATGAAATCTGTTGCTGTTTTTGCTTTTCCCCATCTATTTGCCATGAACTGATGGAACCAGATGCCATGATCTTCATCTTGAATGTTGAGTTTTAAGCCAGCATTTTCACTCTCCTCTTTCAGTTTCATCAAGAGGCTCTTTAGTTCCTCTTTGCTTTCTGCCATAAGAGTGGTATCATCTGCATATCTGAGGTTATTGATATTTCTCCTGGCAATCTTGATTTCAGCTTGTGCTTCATCCAGCCTGGCATTTCAGGCTGGGCAGAGTACGTACATATGATGCACTCTGCATATAAGTTAAATAAGCAGGGAAACAATACACAGCCTTGACTGTGGACCACCAGGTGGCTCTGTCCATGGGATTTTGTCAGGCAAGAATATTGGAGTGGGTAGCCATTCCCTTCTCCAGGGTATCTTCCCGAACCAGGGATCAAACCCGGGTCTCTAGCATTGCAGTCAGATTCTTTACTGTCTGAGCCACCAGGGAAGCCCCTCTAGTATCTTACAAGGTCACTACTTTTTCCCCTGGTCCTAATGCACACAGGACCTTGTGTGAGCCCTATAAGAATGGTTTCTGTTTCCCCCACTGCTGTGGAATCCCTGCCATCAATCCCCACTGCCTTCAAAGCCAGGTGCTCCTGGGGCTGCTCCTCTCATTGCCAGACCGCCAGGCTGGAGAGCCTGACGTGGGGCTCAGTACTTCATTCCTGTGGGAGAACCTCTGTGATACAATTATTTTCCATTGTGGGTCGACCTCCTGATGGGTTTGGGATTTGATTTCATAGTAATTGCTCCCCTCTCCCATCTTGTTGTGACTTCTACTTTGTCTTTGGATGTTGGATGTCTTTTTTGGTAGGTTTCAGCGTTTGTTTGTTGATGGTTTTTTGGCAGTCAGTTGGGATTTTGGTGTCTTCATAAGAAGAGGTGGGCCCACGTCTTTCTACTCTGCCATCTTCCAAACAGTGTTTCTGAGCAGCCCCTGCATGCTGCGAACTGCATGTGGTGCTCCGGGTACAATAGAATCCAGTTAAACAGTTTCCTTCACAGCTGCTTGTAGGTTACCAACTTGCAGGTGACCTCTAGTTTTGCATTTTATGAATGTACCGTGGTTTATTTTTTTAATGTTCCCCATTGATGGGCACCTAGTTAGTTTCCATTTTTTTGCCATTGTGGATGTTGTTAACAGTGAATTTCTCTGTTCCCACTTTTTAATCTGCAGGTCTCTTTAATGTGGGAAATAAGCTGCTAGTGAGCCTGGACTTGCTTTTTGCAATCCGAAACCAGATCAAGCTGGGAGAGGACCCCAGAGTGTCCATCAGCACTCTTCTGAAGTCAGTGCAGGAGCAGACAGGTAAAGGTTGGCTTCCTCCCTTTTCCCAAGGTTAGTCCTAGACTCCCTGGGAATTTTCAGTGATGGACTTTTGTTGAAAAAATTACCTGGAGGAGAGTCTGATATTTTGAAAAGGAGACACTGACTTCCTAACATAGCCCTCCTCTTGAGTTTTACAAATGCTGAATTGACTTTGGAAAACATGAATCTTCCCACGGGTCCAGCAGCTTTCAGCACAAGACTGAATAGACTTTATAGAAGCTCATTCTTTGGTCATAGGTAGACTTGGCCTTAGTATATGCTAATCAAGTTCACTCTGAATACACAGCTTCTGGAGATCTGCCCCCATTTCCAAAGCTGACACTGAGACCTGAGCATGGGCACCATAGTCTTTATTATTAGAAATGATTTTTCCCCTTGCTTCCCTCATTTCTTTCTGTTTACCTTTCTCCATTCATTCCTATAGAATCCAGCCCCCTGTCCCTTCCTTGCTATGAGGTGAGATGGAGTAGAGCAAAGGTCCTAGGGTCAGATGGTCTGTGTTTGACTCTGGCCTCTGCTACTTAGTGGCAATGTGGATTTCAGTGAGTTATTCTTTATATCTCAGTTTTTTTTAAGTTACACAGTGAAAATAATAACTGCTCTTGGTTCATAAAGATGTAAGTTAAATGACAGAATGTATTCAAAGCTTTCAGCACAGTGTCTGGGTCCCAGTGGGTGCTGGGTACACCCATCAGTACTCTGATGGCAATTGCCCTTTGAGTTGCTACCTGAACACCTAAAGGCCCAGGTGCTTGACACTCCAGTGGTTAATACACCACCTCTTAGATGTTCTTAGGAGAGAAGCATTCTTACAGAATTGCTATTCTTCCTGGCCATTGCTCATCCCCCGTGGCCTCCAGATCTTTTTCTGTGAACTTCTCAGAGCTCTTGCTTTCCTTCCAGAGAAGACTCTTACCTCGGAGGAGCTGAGCCAGTTGCAGGAGCTGCTGTGCAATGGCTATTGGGCTTTCGAGTGCCTCACTGTCCGAGACTACAATGACATGATCTGTGGCATCTGTGGAGTGGCCCCCAAAGTGGAAGTTGCCCAGAGGAGTGAGAACAATGTGCTGGCACTAAAGAGTGTGGAAGTGAGTGCTCCTTGACCGCACAGGCCACTGTTAGAGTCTCCTCACACTTACGCAGCCATTCCTGCATGAGGTCCCCGGAGCAGAGCTCTGGCTCTTTCCTGAGTAAGGCGATGAGCCTTTTCCTGCCACTGCCCAGGTTTTCATCTAAGAAAGGCTAGATGGAAATGGAGGCATTTGCAACTTATTCAACTAATTTATTAAACATGAACTAGGTGCACTTTCTAGACATTTGGGAAATGGCAGTTAAACCCGTGGAGTTTCTGTGCTCATGGAGCTCACTTGCTGATTTGAGAACACAGATAGGAAACAAACATTAATAATTGTGTATATTATGTTAATATACTATTTATATATATATATTAAAAGTAGCATAGTAACAATAAGGCACGGTAGGAGATGAGAGCAGTGTGGCAGGAAGAAGGGGTTCTTGCCTCTATAAAGAGGGTGGTCGGGGAAGTCCTCTCTGATAGAGGGGCATCAGAATAGAGCTCTGAAGCCCCTGTAGATTTCAGCAGGGGAAACTTTCAGGCAGAGGGAGCAGCAAGAACGGAGTTGGAGGTGGATTGCTGGCCATAGTTGAGGAAGGAGGCTGATGTGGCTGGCTCTTTGTGAGCAGGGGAGAGAGAGGTAGGATATGTGAGATTTGAGAGGCTTTGGGCGGCCCAGGCCGTTGTACGGACTTTTGCTGAGTGAAATGGAGAGCCAACGAAGGGTTTTGAGAAAGAGCGGCCTGTCTGAATATGTGTATGTATACTTGTGTTTCGTTTGGCTGTGCTAGGTCTTTGTTACTGTGCAGGCTCTTTCTCTAGTGCGGCGGGCAGGGGCTGCTCTTTGGTTGTGGTGCAGTGACTTCTCTTGTGGGCTTCCCCGGTGGCTTAGTGGTAAAGAATCTACCTGCAGGGCAAGTGACTCAGGAGATGCAGGTTCAGTTCCTAGGTAGAGAAGATCCCTTGGAGAAGGGAATGGCAACCCACTCCAGTATTCTTGCCCAGACAGTCCCATGGACAGAGGAGCCTAGTGGACTACAGCCCATGGGGTTGCAGAGAGTCGGACATGACTGAGTGACTGAGGACAGGTCACATCTCTTGTTGCAGAGCATGGGCTCTAGGGCATGTGAGCTCAGTGGTTGCAGCTCCCGGGCCCTAGAGCACAGGCTCAGTAGCTGTGGCACACGGGCTTAGTTACTCTGCAGCATGTGGAATCTTCCCAGATCATAGATTGAACCTGTCTCCCCTGCATTGGCAGGCAGGCAAATTTTTTTTTTACCACTGAGCCACTAGGGAAGACCTGACTTAGGTTCTTAACTGAAAAATGTCACGCAAAGATAACAACAAATTCAAATGACTTAATATATTAATTTTAACAAATATCCAAGAAATAAGATTCCAGTCATAGAAGAATTGCAAAAGTGGATTTATTTCCGTAAGACATACGGCCATATAACTGAAAACAAAACCAAACATTTATTATCAGATGAAAGTTTGGGCTGATGGTACACATGAATATCGATATCAAAGTCCTGAATAAGATAATAGCAAATCTAATAATGGATAGAGTAATGAGTACAAATCTAACAACATGTAAAGTAAAATCATGACTTAAGTTTATCCCAGGAAAGGAGGATTATGTCAACATTAAAAATATACTAATGTATTTGAATACTTAACAGTTTAGAGGAGAAAACTCATATGATTATTTCATTGGGTGTCTTAAAAAGGCTTTCATTTTTATTCAGCACCCATTTGTGGTAAAACTTGTTGCAAATTGAGACTAATAGAGAAAATTCTTTAACCTGGTGTTGGGAATTTTTTTTAAAAATCCCGCAGATGAACAGTTTCCCTATCATCATGCTGAGAGGGCTGGTCTGCCTGCACAGGTTTGGGGTGCCCAGTGAGTGTGCTGGTAGTCACAAGTGGGTGCAGGCTTTTCACTTCTGAACTCTGCCATGTGAGTCTTTATGCACTAGATGTGTAGCTCACTCCACTGGGCATGGTTCAGGACCTCTGAAGAAAAGCTCTGGTGTGTTTTGGCTTGACCAGCTCAGTGTATTAGTGATTTAATGCATATTATTCTTTTTCTCAATTAAAAAAAAAAAGTATGTATACTGCTGAAATAGTTCTGTTTTAAGGGGGGTGGTGCGTAATGAGATAGATGAAAACTGATATAATCCTACTGGAGCCTTCTGAGTGTTCCTTGTAGGTAAAATGAACTGCTTTTGTGTTACTGTCGCCAAAACAGCTCTTTCCAGACTCATTCAAATCTGCTTGTCTGTGTAAATGTTAACAGTAATGCAGCCGTGATTTGTTGAGCATTTTATCACATATGTCAGGTTCTTACTCTGTACTCAGTGCTTTACTTTCTGACTGATAGCTCAGCCTGGTGAGATTTTTGTAGATGAAGGGACTGAAGCCCTTCCAAGCTCATCCAGCTGGGAAGGGGTGGTGCTGAGACCTGGCCTTGATCTGGCTCCTTAACTGTAGAGTCTGAGCTCTTAAGCACAGCCATATTCACCAGCACCTCCTGGGACCCTGAGCTCCAGTTTTGGAAGCACATCTGGTCACAGACTACTTGGCTTTTTGCTCTCCAGAGTAGAGAGAATCCCACCTTCCTGCAAAGCTCATGTGTCCTCGTCCTCCTCGGCACCTGCCCTGTCCCGACCAAAGCTCTTTCCTCATGGAATGGAGTAGCTCTGCCTTCACTTGCCACATGCGTGTCTCTTCTTTTCGGGGTTTCTGGCTGTTTCTTTCTAGAGACCAGGACTTAGTTTTCTCCTTTTTGTGTGTGGGATGCAAAGTTGGATAGTGTATATGAGGAGAATGGGATGGGGGTGTTCTAGAGTCTGTGAGCTAAAACAGGAAAGTATAAAACAAAACAAATATGCAGTTGTCCATGAGGCGATTGTGGAGTTGACCCCTCCCCTTGGGGACTGTGTAGAGGAGAACCATCTGGACCGTCTACATGTGGAGCGGTCGTTCTCAGATTTCGTGGTCATAAGAATTACAGTGAACAGTGGTTTTCAAACTTCTGGTGTGAGGCTTGCTGGTCCCACCCCCAGGATTTCTGATTTAGTGCGTGGGGAGTGGGCCGAGCATTTGTATTTTCAACAAGTTCCCCTGTGGTGCTCTTGCTGCTGATCCAGGGATCACACCTTGAGAACCACTCACCTAGGGACACTTTTAAAAATGCAAACTTAGGGATTTAGTTCATCCAGGTTGAGATGGAGCCCAGGTATCAGCATTGCTGAGGAACACAAATGACTCTGATGAGGTACTAGGATCAGGGTCTTACTTCAGGGTCGCATCAGAGGGCTCACAAGAAGGAGAATTGAATAGCACAAGGCTAGATGTCTACAGTGGATGGTACGTGCTGCATGTAGAGGAGATCGCTGCATGTCGGAAGGACCTTCGTGGGGAGGGAGGAAACAAAAGGGCCTTGAAAGTGGGCAAGTGCCGCTGAATTTTACGCTCATGACTCCTGCAAGCCAGGCTTAGGGATTAAGGGTTTGGCGCTAGATCTTGGTTCACATTCTCATTCTGTCCCTCACTCTGGTGGTCTGGTCTTACCTCAGGCCACCTCTGGCTTGTATGCTGCTGCTGCTGCTAAGTCACTTCAGTCGTGTCCGACTCTGTGTGACCCCATAGACGGCAGCCCACCAGGCTCCCCCGTCCCTGGGATTCTCCAGGCAAGAACACTGGAGTGGGTTGCCATTTCCTTCTCCGCTGGGTTGTATAGTAGTAGTTAATTAGCCAGTGTCCAGCACATGATAGGCTGGTAGCTAACCTCTCCTGGCCAGGCAGTGAAAATGACAGGCAGAGATGCAGAAGGAACTTAGGTCTTGGGGAACACAGTGGTGTGGGAGGGAGCAGGGAGGCAAGGCACTAAGATGTTAAATTTGGGGTATCCCAGCAGGATACGGCTCTCACTTTCCCTGCCCCTGCTCAGCCTGTGTTGAGACAGTAGGCTGTTGTGTGTTGTGTTGCTGATGTTCTGTGACTCATAATGTTTTGACTGTTTTTCTTTGACCTTTTAGTTCACCTGGCCTGACTTCCTGGCATCTAGTGAGGTCAACGTGGAGGACTTCTGGGCCACAATGGAGACAGAGGTGATTGAGCAGGTGGCCTTCCCAGCCAGCATCCCCATCACCAGGTTTGACGCCTCCGTCATTGCCCCCTTCTTCCCACCACTCATGAGAGGAGCTGTGGTCGTCAACACCGAGAAAGACAAGAGCCTGGACGTGCAGCCAGTACCTGGTGAGGCCACCTGCTGGTGCCTGGGGTCAGGGCACGGTCCTGTGGAGTCTGGAAGGTTGTTTGTAGCCAGACAGCATGAGTGCTAGAGAGGGGGCCAAGGCCACCCAGAGAGCTTTCTGGAAAGATAGTGATAACCTGTGACAAAATCCCCTGGAGAATCAAGTCATGTGCAGAGTTTTGAAGAGCTGTCAGCCAAATTGTCTAGGACCGACCCACAGACCTTGTCAGCCTTCTGGCATGCCCTGCACTGAACGGTGGGAACCCTCTGAAAAATGCTGAGGTCAGGGCTGCAACCCAGAGAGTCTCAGGACAGACGTAGGGGGAGGCAGGCTTGCTCAGCAGGTCTTTCGGGTGGTTTTGCAGGTGCTCTGTGCTTACATGTTGAGAAGCCCTCAGGTGGCTCCTTGGAGAACATCGGTTTCCGACAACCTGGGTTTCCTAGCTGTGTCACTTGGTAGCCATGTGGCCTCTGCTGCATCTCTTCATTGCCCTAGCCTCTGTTGTTTTGTTTACAGAGGGGTATGATACTTTACCCACCACCTAAGTTTTTGTGACAGTTAAGTGAGCGGAGTTTCTTGTTTAAGCAGTAGGTTCTCCATTGTTCCTCAGTGTGCTGCTCTTTTAAGTAGCACGTGTGTATGTGTCTGTAAGTAACACAACTTTCATAAAACCGTCCTTTTCCTTAACAAATGCTCTTTTATTTCATTTTTAAAATCCTGGCTGCTGCTGCTAAGTCGCTTCAGTCGTGTCCAACTCTGCTATGGCCTGCTAAATTGATTTTATAAGTAAGGCCCCCACATAGTTCTGTTGATCAGTAGATTCAGGAATGTAGCATATCAAGAGCATTTTTAAAATGAGAGCTGCTGTTCCTCTTGTTGCTGCGTTTTGGTAAGCATCTGAGATCATGGTTTTGAAACTTAAAAGGTTAAAAGCCGAAGTTTGGGGGGCTGTCTGCACGAGTACTCTGCTGGCTATCTTCCCTGGACCTTCAGAGGCAGAAGGCCGGTTCCAAGAGACCTCAGGCGTCTGTAGAACACCCTAAGGCCTGCCTTGAGTTCCCCTCTATCAGCTGCCAGGCTCTGCTTGGGGCAGAGCGTGCTTGACTGTGGACTGGCCCCCGCTCGTCCATCCTCACGTGTGAGGGACTCCTAGGGCGTTTGGTGGCTGCAGCAGCGCCTCCCAGCAGCTCGTCATCTCTTGCAGGCAACGGCAGTGCCTTGGTGCGCCTGCTCCAGGAGGGCGCGTGCAAGCTTGAGGAGATCGGCTCCTACAGCGAGGAGGAGCTGCAGTGCCTGCTGAGGCAGTGTGGCATCCCCTTCAGGGCAGAAGACTCCAAGGTGGGTCTCCAGGTGGTGCTGGGGACAGGGACTTTCTGGTGGGCAGTTTTTCTGGCCAGGGATACAAATCCCCGTGACTGGGTACGTGTTTGGGACAGAGGGTGCTGGCGGGCAGGGGAGCCTGGGCGATAGCCAGCAGCTGGGTCAGGCCTTGCATGTGAGGCCCTTTGCATCCAGGCAGTTCCTCTGTTGAAGGTAGTGGGTCCAGACTTGGTTCAAGAATCCAGGCTCTCCCACTGACTGTGTGTGACCTTGGATAAACTGAGCCTCATTCTCCTCATTTGCAAAGTGACAATAACCAAAATAGCAGCGTCATGATGTTTGCAGTGTCTGGTTATCACCTCTCCAGGCTCTTAGGAAACAAGTGCTGTAGCATTCATAGAGCACACATGCATGTGTGCATATTTTACCCACATATTATGTATTTCGCTCTTAAAAATCCTATGCGCTAAGTTCAGATCCAAATGTTGGCTCCTCTTTGATGCCTTCCCTGCCCTGTAAATAGTAGTAGGAGAACCCAGGCCTCAGAGCCTGGCAGCTTGAGCAGTGTGGCTGGCTCTGTCTGTGACCTGGTCCTTTCAGGGCCTTGGTGTTCCCATCTGTACCTTTAGGTATAGGACGTCGGGCTGGTGAGGCTTAAAGGCCTGCTCTGGTCTTACCAGTTGATTCACTCGCCCTGAGCAAGCGTTCGTTGCTGTGGCCAAGCCTGGTCCCTGAGCATTTACCACCGTTTAACCTTGTTCTGCTTAGGAGCAGCTCTGCTTCTCCTTGTTGGCCCTCTATGAATCTGTTCAGAATGGAGCCAGAGCTCGACAGCCCCCACCTCATCTCACAGGGGGCAAAGTCTACAAGGTGTGCCCCCACCAGGTAAGAGGGTGACGAGGAACTCGGGGTGAGCTTGTTCATGGCAGTTTACCCACACAGAGGATCTGATCCCTCCAGCTCATCCTGGAGCTGGCACTTAGGTCGCTGGGCCGCTGTGGAACAGCTCCTTCTGGTCATCACCAGCGAGTACTAAACGCGCTTTTGTGTGCTGGCCTCTGCACCAGTGGTGGAGAGTACGAGGGTGAGCGGCAAAGACCTCGCTCCTCCTCACTGCCCTCATACTGAGAAACAAAGTCACCAAGGCCGTGGCTCCGCTGGCAAACAATCCGCCTGCAATGCGGGAGGCCTGGGTTGATCCCTGGGTTGGGAAGATCCCCTGGAGAAGGGAACGTCTACCCACTCCAGTATTCTGGCCTAGAGAATCCCATGGACTATACACTCCATGGGGTTGCAAAGAGTTGGACATGACTCAGCGACTTTTTCATGGCTCGTGGAAACGGTTCTACAGGAACTAGACAAGGATAGGAGATAGAAAGCAGCTGAGAAGAACCTGCTGCCCAGTGAGGCAGCCAGAGGAGGCTGAGAGCCCCATGTGAGCTGGGGAAGGGGTGTGACCCCTGAGTCCTGAGAGGGGAGCCTAGTGAACAGAGGAGGGAGGTGGGAGGGGTCACTGGAGGCCAGATCCTGTAGCGCTTTGTGGGCCAGAGGACCGGTTTGGATTTTCTTCTGAGAGTGATGAGGGGCCCTTTAGATGGTTTGAATAGAGATGGTCTGATTTGGGTTCTCAGAAGACCACTCCTTAGGTCTGTAGAGAGCGTGCATAGGGTGGGCATCTGCCAGGATAGCTCTGAGAGGGTTGCACCCTGTGTGACAGTCATCCCAAACCAAGACGATGCCGGGGTCGAAGCCTCCTAAAAAAGTGAGTGATGACTGGGGAAGACAGCTTCACAAAGCCTTCAGTTCAGAGTAGGCAGGGGACTGGCCATCAAAAGGGAGTCAGGCCATCAGCCTTTTTTTATAACCCCTGAGCAGTCAGAGCCTGCTCTGAGCATCGTGTTATGTGACTGGCATCCATCTCACAAGAAGGACTCGGGGCTGTGAGGGGGCAGCAATACTACCTGGAAGCAATAGCCAGCACTGCTGTGGAGGGAGGGAGGTAGAGGCAGAGTTGAACACAGTGGACAGAAAGTGGACACAGAGCTGCCCTGCAGTAGCCTGGCATTTGTGGAATCCTGCTGGTGGAGGTGTAGCCTTCACCAGAGGTGCCCATCTGGACAGCTCCCTCAGGGTCTGGTAGGGGGCTGCTTGCAATACAGGTGTTTAGATGCCACCCCCAGAGGCTGATTCTGTGGATTCGGAGGGAGACCCAGGCACTTTCACTTCTAACCATCTCTGAGCTGTAGGTACCATGCAGCTTGGGAACCATCAGACTAGATGGGGTTTAGGGATGTAATGTCAAGGGGGTTTGGAGCCAATGTCTTGGGGAGGTGGGGGTATGTTTCAGCCTCATTTGAGGCTTGGATGCTATTCTCCCATGTGGGAGTGAAGTGGCGACTTCACTTAGGGACAGAAGCAGGAGGGAAATGGAATGTCATGGGCTCCTATAGGATGGCGGGACTTCAGTCACGGAGCCTGATTGTTCACCGTCCTAGGAGGAACTGAGTGGACCCGTGTCTGCAGATTGCCTTCCTCACCCTGTGCTGTACCCTCCGTCTCCACCAGGTGGTCTGCGGCTCCAAGTATCTTGTGCGGGGCGAGAGTGCCCTCGACCACGTGGATCTGCTCGTCTCTTCCCGCCATTGGCCTCCTGTGTACGTGGTTGACATGGCCACACCTGTGGCCCTGTGTGCTGACCTCTGCTACCCGGACCTGACCAACCAGATGTGGGGGAGGAATCAGGGCTGTTTCTCTAGCCCCACGGAGCCACCAGTGGTACGTTCCCTTCTAAAATCCCACAAGGCTGACCATGCCTCACCCCCTGGTTCTTTGGGCAGGTCTTCTGTGAACCATCCAGTATCTCCTTTTTCTCTACCAGTGTTTTGTCTCAGAACTCTGGAACCAGTATTTATGCCACAAATCTCCACTGACCTTGTGTGTGAGGCCACAGCATGTCATTTAGTGTACCCAGGGTGAAAACACAGGTATCGTGGGGGTCAAAGGGATTACCTTGCAGATGAGCCTAGAAAATTGCCACCTCCGAGGATATACTAAAGGCCCAGAGCAGCCCTACTTTGGCTTTGCCTGAATCTGCTGCATGGGATTCATTGTGTTGTGATCTAGAGGCACAGAGGCTTAGAAAATGCTGACCTTCTCAGCCTCTTTCCTCTAACTAAAAGGGGAAAGTAAAGCCACGAGGGGAAATGGACCAGTTGAGAGTACCACAGCAGATTAATAGCAGAGCTCTGGCCTCTGTCTTAGTGCGTTGTCTCAGGCTTTGGTTCTTAGCACAGGCACTTGCCCTTTGCTGGAAGAGACATTAGACTGGTAGGAGCAAGGGGACATCATTGTCATCACTCACCTTTTTCTTATTACTTCTTGGGCCTTGCTCGCTCGTGAGTTGGTGAGGGGCATTGCAGAAGGACATCAGAATCTCTGGGGGAACCTCCCCTGCAGCCCTGGGCAGAATTGATGAGACACGGACAGGATAAGAGCAGCACTGGTAATCTGGCATCTGCTCTGGGTGGTGGCCCCTGTTCCTGTCCCCCTCATGGTATGAGGAAACAGAGGCCCGGGGAGGAGGAACGGGGGACTTACCCAGGAGATGTGCCTGCCCTGTGGTAACGGAGGACTAAAACGGAGCTGGCTGAGCCCACGGCTTTCACTCCATCCTTCGCACAGCTTGGACCTTAACCTTTCCTCTCATCACAATGGCTTTCCATCTCCTTTCTAGAGTGTGTCCTGCCCAGAACTCCTGGACCAGCATTATACAGTGGACATGACAGAGGCCGAGCACTCTGTCCAGCACCCGGTCACCAAGACTGCCACACGGCGCATCGTCCACGCAGGCACACAGTCCAGTCCTGGCGACCCCAGTGCTGGACACCACTCCTTGGCCCTGTGTCCTGAGTTGGCACCCTATGCAGCCATCCTGGCCTCCTTTGCAGACAGCAAACCAAACAGCGTCCGCCAGCGGCCCATTGCCTTTGACAACGCCACCCACTATTACCTCTACAACCGCCTCATGGACTTCCTCACCAGCCGCGAGATTGTCAACCGGCAGATCCACGACATTGTGCAGAGCTGCCAGCCTGGTGAGGTGGTCATCCGTGACACCCTCTACCGCCTTGGGGTTGCTCAGATCAAGACGGAGGTGGAGGAGGACGGGGAGGAAGAAGACGGGGCCACAGCCACAGAGTAAGCCGGGCACTTGCCCAGGGACCGCACGTATCAAGCCATAGCAAGGCCCTTGCCCGAGGCACATCCATCCAGGGGACCAGCCTCTGAGGCTGGGACTGACCAAAGAGCTTCCATTTCCTGAGCTCAGTGGAGCCCGGGGTCCTTGGTTCTCAGCCTTCCAGCGGTCAGAAGAGGCACCAGGACGCTCCTTACTAGACCCAGAGGCACCGTGGGTGGCGCTGTGTGTCCACTAGAGAGACGGGGAGGCTGAGAGAAGGCGGGGAGACTGCTGCTTCCCCGGGGCGCCTGGGGATGCCGTTTCCCTCCCCTGCAGCCTGTTGCCTTTGCCTCGGGGCCTCCCTTAGCTCTGAGGGTCCCTGTGGGCTCTTTGTTCTCCCAGAGGAGGCTTGCATCTCCTGTTCTTCTGCACCCACATCTGGGGGCAGCTGAGCGGGTTGAAGGGGCGAGCCAGTGCTCCCTTCCAGGACTCTCCTCTGCCTCAGGCTGTGAGGACCCCTCCTCTCCTGGCCACTGCTGCTGCAGCTTCTTTCCTCCCCCAAAGAGGAAGTGGCCTGTGAGCATGGCATGACCCGGTGGCAGTAGGAAAACTCCCTTCTGTGAAGGGGAAGCAGACTGGGTCGTAAGGAAACAGCAGGACTGGCTCAAGTGCCCATGGTTTGCTTAGGGCACGGGAACTGGCCGTGTTAATTTATTGAGAGGAGTGGGATAGATGGCTTTTTTCCCCCCTCTCTCTTCCCCTGACCTGAATAAAGTTTATTAAATTATATGGTTTGGGTGCAACAAGAGTCAGTTCCAGTCTCGTTGTGTGGGGTACAGTGTGGTTGGGCCCCAGAGGTGCTGGGGAGGGTTACTCACCAGGGAAGGACGGAGGAGGTCCCTGGAAGTCGGCAGGGCACAAAGACACAGAGGCCGGTTGTGTTAATGGGGTTAGTTTAATGCTGACAGGGACATTCCACTTTGTGACTGTTAGTTACGATGAGTCAACCTGGAGCGAGTGCTGCTTGCTTGGTGTGGCCAGCCACACGGGTCCCCTGCCTTCCACCTCAGTATGGTGGGGGCCATACAGAACACTCCCAAGCTTTTAGCTGCCACCTGGCTCATTGCAGCAGTACCAGACCCAGGGCGGGGTGGGGCTGTGGAGAGAAGGCTTAGAGGCAGAGGGGGACAATTAGGTTCTTCCAAAGGAGCCAGCCTGCTCCCAGGGCCTGAGCACAGCCCTAAGCATCTGTCTCCTCTCATCAAGTCACTCCGTGGGTGTCCCCTCCATTCTGCCAAGGCCCAAGGAACCTTGGTTTCTCGTGTTTGGGTAGCTCTTGGGAACTTCAATCACCAAATCAGTCCATTTCCATTGAAACAGGAGGGATGGAAGGGAGGTGGTTCCCAGAAGTGGGAACAGGTTAAGAGTGAACTGGGTGTTCTCCCAGTTGGCATAGTGAAGCTGAGGCCACAGCTTTGAGAACTGGAGGGGTGGGGTGGGGCTCATCCCCAGTCCCCGACTGGCAGTGATGGCCCAGACCCTGGGAGTGGGGTTCTCACCAGCCTCCTATAGATCCCCCATTCCTGAGTTTCAGAGCTGGGCCGGGCTGTTGAGAGAAAAGATGGAGGGCAGAGTCTGTGTTCTCCCTGTGGTGCCCCATCCACGGAGGAGGTGCGAGCTTGGAGGCAGGGAGGGTGGTACTTCCTGTGGCCCCCTCCTCAGCAGAACTGGTAGTTGTTGGGTTGCAGCAGGGGCTGGGCGATGTCGCCCTGCTCACAGCAGGTCAGGTGTTCGCTGGAGCTCTCCTCCTCTGGCTCGCTGCTGCTGCTGCCACTGCTCGGCAGATTGCTGTAGTCCTGGGTGCAGAGAGGCCAGGGGATGGTCAGTCCCGAAGGGTCAGGCTCAGCTCTAACCGAGCCACCCACCGTGAGCCTGGTCCCACTCACCTGCTCTCTCCTGTCCACCTGAACCTGCTCCTGGAGGAGGGAGCAGATCTGCTGGAAGGTGGGTCTGCGCGTCGGCTCCAGGGCCCAGCAGGCCTGCATGATGCTGTATCTGAGACGGGAGAGGAAGCAGCAGCTCGTGGGCCTGGGAGTCATCACGTACGTGTGCACGCATACGTATACACACTCACTCACTCACTCACTCCTGCCTGGCAGAGGTCCTGAAACTGTCAGAAGTGAGCTTAGCACAAGACCAGTGCACTTTAATCTTTCCGGTAACCCTGGGAAAGGGGGCTTTTTGTCAGAATGGGCCTGAAAATTGAGGAGGAAAAAAGCTCAGGGATGCTATCTGCCCAAGCTCTTGGCACAAAGGGGCACCCTTGCTGCCTGCAGGTAGGTTTAAGCGGCTGCTTGGTGGTAGTACTAAAGTGGATGAGGAGCTGGTTAGTGGGCTGCGTGCATCCACTTTGGCAGGGAGCGCCTGGGTGGCACAGGGACCAGCTGTGGGGAGACGGTGGCTGGAGAAGGACACTGGGCGAGACGGGCCAGTGGGCCTGCGGAAGGGCTGTGGTGAGGGCAGGGAGCCAGCGAGGAGCTTGTGGTGGGCTGGCTGTCAGGAGGCGGTTAAGAGACTGCAGTGGCTAGTGGCTGTGTTGAGCAAGAGGCTGGCAGCCAGGACAGAAGAAAAGAGAAGAGCCTTCTTGGGCTCATAATCACAGAGTCCGAATTAAACATTCGTCATCTGTCTTGGGGCCAGCCCCTGTTAAGATCCCTTTTTGAGAATGTCCTCCATGCTACCTGGAAAACCCTTGGAAACCCTAAACTTGCTAAAAGGGGTCCATGTTAGTCCACTCTGGGCGAGAGGAAACCTGGCCCTAGAACACTGGACTGGAAAGACGGGCCACACACCTTTCCATCCGCTTCCACCAAACCTTGGGGTACTTCGCTTACATGTTCTCTGGGGCAAACGCGGGCTGAGCCATTTGGTATCCATCCTTCACCAGCTTATAGAACTTGCTGTTCACCAGGATACCAGGGTAGGGGTTGAGCCCTGCAAAAGGTAAGATCACGGAAAAGATGATGCTCAGCGCCTGCTGTCCCCCTACATCTTGGCGGGGCTGGGTGGCAGGTCCCAGCTGGACATGGTAATCGAACAGCAGCTCCCCTTAACAAGCGCTTACTACAGGCCAGGCGCTGCAAAAGGTGTCCTGCTTATTATAGACTTCTAGGATGTAGAAACCTTCGCCCAGGTTTCATTACACCCGCAGAATTCCAGCACAGGCTTTGGTCGGTGGAGGACCACACCGACGGGCTGAGCCCAAGTGCTTGTCTTGGTGCCCCAGAGGTGGGCGCTGGGTCTTCAGGGATGTGCACGTTTCAGACGAGGGGAAACGGCATTCAAGGGAGGAGCAGCTGTCCAAGCAGACAGGTGAGGAAACACTCTGGAGGGAGTGCTGTCGGGGTGGAGGGGCTCAGCCCACGTTGGGAGCCACGACACTTGGTTTTAAGATGCTTCCCCCACCCCTGCGCCCTCAGCAGCCTTTGCTCAGCGCTGACCTCCAAGCCTCCTGGGCCAGCATCCTCCAGGAGCTACAGGTGCCATGGGTCACCAGGCACCAGCCAGCCGCACGCTGAGCCTGACTGGGCCAGCAGCTCACCGAGTGAGAAGATCTCCCAGAGCAGGATGCCGTAGGACCACACGTCGCTCTGAACGGTGTAGACGCAGTCGAAGATGCTCTCTGGTGCCATCCACTTCACGGGCAGGCGAGCCTGGCACAGCAGGCCCCGGTCACCTTGGGCCCGGGTCACCACCCCTCCCCAGCCTGGCCCAGCCCTCCCAGCACTCACGTTGCCCTTAACGATGTAGTTGGAGTCATTCATGATGTCCCGAGCCAGACCAAAGTCCCCAATCTTGGCCACGTGGCCGCTGGTCAGCAGCACGTTTCTGGCCGCCACGTCCCGATGGATGCACTGGGAAGGCACTGAGGTCAGTCCTGGCCCCTCCCTGCTTGAGCCCAGGGTGCAGGGGCAGCAGCCTGGGCCCCAGAGGGCTTGGTGGATGAGGCAGTGGCCATCATTTTTGCTCCTGTACCCTGGCTCCAGTCCCTGCCTTCTACCATGACCCAAGTCAGAGAAAACACGTGGTCAGACAGGCAGTGTTGAGAACCTGCTGTGACTGGCCCTCTGGCTGAGAGCAGCAGGAGCCGCCTCAGAAGCTGGGTGGTCTGCTCGGGCCTAGAAACAGGGTGCTCTGGAGCTGCTAACAGGACAAGCGGCTGCCACCCTCAGGGCTGGCCCTCCCCTAAGTGTCTGCGCACACCGTAACCCTATCTTAGCCTCATGCCATCCTACGATTGCATCTCTCTTTATAGGTGTAGAAACCTGGGCTCGGAGAGGTTCGGCCAGTTGCTCAAAGCCACACAGCAAGTGGCAGAGCCAGCATTCAAGCTCTAGACTCCCCAGTCTGTGCTGTGAGGAGCACGGCCCCCTTCACAAACTCCATTTTCTCTCCCGTGTCCTCACCCATCTAGCCTCACGGGTTCAGCTGCCCCCACCCCCCTGGGTGACCACACAGAGGGACCCATTTTCTGAGACTTACATTCTTGGAAGCAAGAAAGGCCATGCCCTGGGCCACTTGGCTTGAGAAGTGGAGCAGGTCACGCAGCTCCAGCGGCCGCCCGTCCTCCTTGTCCAGGTCTGGGGCAGGGAGAGGCATTGGGATGGCCCCGCTGACCTCCCTGCCCTGCATTGACCCCAGTAACCCCTCCTCTTTCTCAGCCCCAGCACCTCCTCGCACCTTGTTCAGAGAATGAGTCATTTGACGACGAAGTGGACACAGGTCTCATCTCCACATAGGTGTCCACACCCTGGCTGGAGAAGCCGCTGTCCCTGCAGAGGAGAGGGGCCCATTATTTCTGCTGCCCAGCTCAGGCCTCGCCCAGCCACTCTGCAGAGAAGAAGGGCCCTGAGTCAACTTGGACTTCAGTTTCTGACCCACCCACTTGAGTGATCAGCGACCTCTGCGTGGCCGTCCAGTAAGGGAGTTTACATCCTGTTCCATCTTTGGCAGCTCTGCCGGTTAGAAGGCCTTCCACTGTTCCTGATGCTAGTCTGCCCCCAGGCTGTTCCTCTTCCTGGTCCTTGCTCTGCCCTCAAGAAGTGTCTCCCTCTTCGCTGGAACACCCCAGCAAGGATTTGATCTTATGCCAGGGCCCCTTCTTTGAGTCCACTTGTTTGCACTGCGCCTCTCCCTTCTGGCTTCACCCTGGGAAGCTCCAAATACTCAGACCCCCTCAGGCCAAAGACTGTGGGAACTAGGGACAAAACCTAGTCATTCCCGCTTACCAGTTTTCTCTAGGCAGTTCTGGTGTGCAGCCAGAGTGGAGGCCTGGTCTAGAGCTTCTTAAACTAATTCCCGTGCATGTGAATCACCTGGAGAATCTTACTTGAACGCAGATTCTGACTGCAAGGCTGGAGGGGCCTGAGATTGTACATTGCTAACAGCACTCAGAAGACTATGAGCGTGTGCTCTGGGTAGCTGCTAAGATTGAGAAGCACCTTCTAATGTTTCAACCAGATAGGAGCCTGGACCTCTCACCTCCTGCCCCTGCTGTGATAGAGATGAGCACCATGATGATGTCCTTACTCTAGTGTTCCCAGAAAAATAATCCAGTGTTTTACTTATGGTCTGACCATCAAAAAACTATTCTCTCCCTTTGTCTAGAAACTATACTTCTATTAATGTAGCCTGGGATCCCATTAGCAGGATTGGTTCACATGCCACTTGCTCTTGAAATCGTGAAAATGGAAGAGCTAACACTTGACTTCTGTTTTCATTTCAAGTTGATCTGGCCTGAGTTCCCAGCCTGCTGAGGCCCAGCATGAGCCACCCTCTCCAAAGGGTGTCAGAAACTCCGAAGAGGAAGCAGATCCTGCCAGCCCGCGTGCTCAAGGTCACTGGATAGAGTGACATGGTCTCCTTCCCCTTCTGGCTTCCCAGGCTGGGTAGCTGACAGTGGTAAAATAGGAGCTCAGTGTATACCCTTCTCCTGATCCTGCTGCAGCTCCCAGCAGCCTGGCCCAGAAGCCTCACAGGCCCTGAGTCCAAGGCTTGCAGGAGAGCAGCGTGGCTTAGGTGAGCACTGGACAAGGCGGCAGCAGCAGGGTCCAACCAGGCTCCGCCTCTGCCTCTGACTCGTGTGTGACACAAAACTGGCCACTTCCTCTCTGTGGTTCCCCATGTGGCTCTGTCCACTTGCCTCTGGGTGGCTTCCAGGAATCACAGCATTACAGAGCGAGAGAGCAGAGACTCAGAGGTTCAGCCTGGATGGCTTCTTGGGGAAACAGGCCCACGTGGACCAAGGACCTGGCCACAGCTTGCCGTGATAACCTTGTGTTGGATGATACCTTCTCATCCAACAAGGAACAGACTCTATCCCACGTCCCCATGGCCACTCAAAATTGGGATGGGCGCTATGGGAGAAATAGGGCCGTTATCTCCAAGACTTGTCCGTCTCTAGGGCCCTGAATGGATCTTATATGCACGATAAAATGATTAACACCTGACTCCACCAGACTGTGAGCTGCCTATCTCTGCCCGCTATCCTCCTGGAACATAGTAGGGGCTCAAATATTCCTTGGACAATAGGAATAAGTAGGAGACAAACTGAAGTGCCCACATAATATGGGTGGCTACTCCCCACAGCACGAGTGGGAAGGTGAAGACCACATAGCCACCCAACCCTGAGCTGACTTTGGGAATAGACACAGGGCCCCACCTCCCAGTCCTGGCCTTTGCCAGGATACTACCTGCGGATGTATTTCTTTTCCAAGTGGATGTTCTTGTAGCCGGTGCCTGCCTCGGGATCCTGGCCTGGACTCAGGCTGGGTCCCAGCATGGCCTCAGCCTTCCTTCGCAGAAAGTTGAGCAGGTCACCATAGCAACAGTACTCCGTGATGACCAGGACAGGGCCTAGAGCACCCAAGAGAGTGGGGTCAGTGCACCCTTAACCCACCACCCCACCTGGACAAGAATGTGGGGAAAGGGCAATAAGAACCTGGGCTGTGACTCTGGAGCCCCAGGTTCTAATCCTGCTTGTCTATAAGCAGCCCTCCATGCTTTCTGGGCCTCAGTGACCACATCTGTCTAGAGCAGAGGGCCCTCTGAAAAACTAGCTGAAGAATTCTTTCTTCAAAGGAAAACTAAGGCAGTTCCATGTAAGTCAAAGCTGCTATAGGAGAAGAGAATGGGGTGGGCTGAATCCCAACTGATCCTGGGACACTTCTATGGGCCCTGCAGTGAGTGCCCAGTCTCTTTGAGTGGGGGCTTAAAGTTAGATTTGAAGGGCCTCACTCCAGACCCACAGCATCAGACTCCCTGGAGTGGGGCCTGGAGATCTGCTTTCTTTGCTCCTTTTCCAGGTGACTCTGATGTCCACACATGTTTGAGAGCCACTGGTCAGGGCTCTCAGAACCGCCTGTCATCCACGAGCAGCTTCTGACCAGTCCAGGTGTCTGGCCTAGGAATTCAAGGGGTGCCCAGACAGGGATCCTACCTTCACTTTGTGGGGATGGGAAGGGGAAGATGGATAGCGTGAGGCCGCCCTGGGGCCCTCAGACACCCAAGATTGTGGCCCCGCATGCCTGCCAGGGCCCCTCACCTCCGTGGGTACAGGCTCCCAAGAGGTTGACTATGTTCTCGTGCTGGCCCAGGTGGCTCATGATCTTCAGCTCTGACATGAGGGCTTCCTTCTCGTCAGCATGCGCCGTGGCTGGGAGGTGGGGCCACAGAAAAAGGGCAGGACATGGAGGGCCACACACAGGAGACACAGGAGCAAAGCAGGGGGCACCCAGAGCGCCCAAGGTAATCAGACACCGAAAGAGGCAGAATAAATGACATGAGAGTTGTGGGGGGAGAGAGGAGAGGTGGCCTGTCACTGAACTGGTTTGGGCCAAGCTGGGGCCAAGCCAGAGCCCAGGGAGGCCTCTTATCCCAGCCCCTTTGGGGTTCAGTCAGAAGCCCTTCCACACCCAGGAGTAAAAGGAAGCCTGGAGCTCACAAAGGAAACAGAGCAGCTTCACCTGCGATCCCAGGCTCTGACAGGCCGAAAATGTGGGCGATGCCACGTGACCACAGGACAGACCGTCCCGGTGGTGTCCACCACCTCCTACCTGCTCCCCCATCCCCCAGCCCCTCCTGCACTCACACTTCAGCATCTTCACAGCCACCTTCAGGACAGCATCTTCCTTGCCCAGACCAAAAGCCGTGGCCTCCACCACCTTCCCGAAGGCGCCGGCTCCGAGGGTCTTACCTGCCACACACACACACAGCCTTCTCAGGTCCTGGGGTGCCAGAGGGGCCTCTCTCTAAGGGCCCACAGGCTTCCTGCCACCCATGCTGGCCCTGTGACAGGAGGGCGTGGTGGGTGCAGAGACCCCAGCTCACCAAACTGCAGGTTGTTCCGGGGGAACTCCCACTTCTCATTGTAGGGCAGCTGGGTGGGGTCGATGAAGGTGTAGCTGTTGCCTTCATAGCTCTCGATGATCTTCCAGCGCACCTCGTACTTGGGCTTCTGTTGGGGGGTGGGGAGGAGAAGAGGAGGAAGGGGAGGAAGGGTCAGCTGGGCCTGCCAGGTGGGTCTGGGACATCATCCCGACCCAGGAGGACAGGGGCTGGGCGGTCCCACCGCACAGCGCACGGAGGTGGTGAGAGGGGCCGGGTCACCCCGTGCCTATGGCACCGAGAGCCCAGTCCCTGTCTGGCTTGGCCTTACAAAGGGACCATCCATTCTTCAAGCCTCAGTTTCCCTAATTGTATATTGAAAGATTTAGGACCACGTCTGAGGGTCTTGACAGCTCTGATAATGGTAATTCCTGAGCTAGGAGGGAGGGTGAAACTATAGGTCCATTCACACACCCACCCTCCCATCCAAGTATCAGCTAGTTTATTTTCACCGGTGCTGAGATACCAAGTATAACAAGATTCAGCACGTCAACCATTCCTCAGTACACTGCTTGGTGGTGGTACGTACACCCACACTGTTGTGCAACAGATCTCCAGAACGCTTTCCATCTTGAAAAACTGAAACTGTGCTCACTAAACAACAGCTCCCCGTTCCCACCTCCCACTTATCTCGTGCATCTGACCGCCCCAGGTACCTGATTTAATTGGAATCATTCAGAATCTGTCCCTTTGTGACTGTCTGGTCTCACTCAGCATGATGTCTTCAAGGCTCACCTATGTGGTTGCCTCTATGGACATTTCCTCCCCTTTTGAGGTTGAATATTGCTCCCATCTAAATACTTCACCGAGCACCTATTCGTTTCAGGCATCACTGATTCAGAGTTGAACAAAACAGAGTTCCTGTCCCCTGGAGTTTGCATTCTAGTGGCTAAGACAGGCATTCCACTCAAATACATACATACATAGGACTGCAAATACAAAATGTAGAAAAAAATAGATTTTCAGATGGCTCAATGGAGACAATAAAGCAGGGCAAGAGGACAGAGAGAGCTGGGGACATCGGAAGACAAGTCAGGGAGGGCCCCCGGGGAGGTGAGAGGGTGCCGGCCAGGGGAGCAGCGGGGGAACAGAGGTGTGGAGGTGCTAAAGGTCCTGGAGAGGCTGAGGGGCTGGAGGTGCCATGTGGCTGGAGGCGAGCAGGCACAGTTCTGAAGGCAGGAGAGTCTTGAGGGCTGCCAGTCACTGAGTGAATTCTCTCAGTGCCAGGAGAAACCTCCTAGGCTTGATGCAGGTAAGTGATGCATCGGACTTTACAAAGTTAAAGGACAGACGGAGAGAGACCCCGCGCACACAACAGTGAGCAGCTGGCGCACCCAGACTCTCCATGCTGCTCCAACCAGCCGGCTAGCGGCAGAGCCTGCCCTACGGGGGAGTGGCTGCCGCTCTCGTTCCTGCCCAGGGTGGCAGCTGCATGGGGGCATGATGCCAGGGGGTGCCCACGAGAAGTGCTGATGGAAGACAGAGTTTAGGTGGAAAGTGGAAGCTGGGGTGGGGCGTTGGAGAACACCGAGGCCTCGGGTCAGCAGTCCAACTCTCTTTCCGGTCACTCGTGGGGCATGGAGGCCAGCTGGACTGTGTTTTTTAGCAGCTGGGCTCCTCCATGGGGCACCCTCCTCAAGGTGGGGGGAGCTCAAGTGGGTGCTGGGAGGAGGGTGGCCTGTGATTGAAGTCTCCTAGGTAGCCATCAGGAAGAACGTCCAGATGGTAGTTTGGAGGGAGAGATTGTAGTTAGACATAAGGAAGAACTTCCAGGTTCTGATTCAGAACAAGAGACTACGGGTAAATGTGAGGACAGCCATGGTAGAGTTATAGCAGATAGCCTGAAATGGGACAGGAAGATTTCCTGAGTGTCAGAGGATTCAAACCCTGCCTGTGGCTGCCTTTCCAACTCAAAAGACAGAGACAGCACCAGGAAGTATTCCTTTTCCTCTCCTGGCCACTTCTATCTCCAGGAGCCACTGCGGTGAAGGCTATCTTTTCCTCCTTGCCACTTCTCCTTCCTCTGGCCCTGCAGCTGGGCCTGAGTCAGCCGGGCAGGGGAGAGTGGGGAAGGGGAGGGAGATCAAGGCAAGCGAGGTTGTCTGGCTGGGACTTCAGCCTCTGAATCCCAGACCTGATCGCTGGAGGAAGACACCACTCTCTCCCGCCTGTCTCAGGCGCCCCCACCCCTCTTCTCGGAAGGCGGCCTCCCGTTCTGCCCAGCCTCTGCCGCGCCTGCACATGGCTCCTCCTATGGAGCTCCTGGGAGCTCCTGCCCAGACGGGCCTCTCCTTTGGGTGACCTCGGAATAGAATGCTGTCAGTGCGTGCCTGCAGAGCACTTCCTGTGAGTGGGCGCTGGGCTCCACACTCAACATGCGTCATCTCACTTATTCCTTGTAACGGGCCCGGCCACTTCCCCTTGCCGACCGAGGTGGGCATGGAATCATCAAAGTCCCCATGCGGGACTGCTGTCTGGGTGGGAGGATGCTTTCTGTCTTGGGGAGGGGAAGATCTGAACAGTTCTCACCAGAAATCTTAGGGACCCTCCTGTGTATCCCCTTTATGGCCCCCATTCCCGAGAATTCTAGCCTCTCCACTGCCGCTCCCACCATCCCCCTTGCTCCTCCCTGTCACTGTCATCCTTTCTTCCGCACGTCCCTCCTGCTTCTAGCCTCTAGCCTGCTGACTCCTGCCCTTTTCTCTTCCCCCTCAGCCCCCCTTGTGGTCTTTCTGGGGGCCAGAAAGGTGATGACTCAGCCCTGGGACAGAAGTAACCCTTCCCCCAATTGGGGCCACCCTCCCCTCAGGCCTGTGTAGTGAGGACAAGCCAGGCTGGCTCCCCAGGGAAGGGGCGAGGCTCAGAACCCCAAGGGGCAAAGCAAAGGACATTTTGACGGTAAGCCCTGGGGCATGGCCATCACATTAGGGTATGGCCATCTTGACCCCAGGGATGCCCTCCTTCTCTTGTTCTTGGGTGGGCTCAGGGGCCAGTTCAATTTCCTAAATGGGATAAGAGGTGCCTGCAAGTACACATTCCAAAAATGGTCCCTTGAAAAGAAGGTAGAGCGTCCCCAAACAACAACTGACCAAGGGGCCTGGGCAGTCCAAGGCAGAAAGGGCTGGAGGGGGAACTGGACACTTCTCTGGAATCTCTGCAGGGCTGGGGAGGCAGCTCAGTGGGGCGCAGGGAGGCAGCTTTCAGCTCCATATAAGGAAGAACTTTGCAACAGAGCTGCTCAGAGAAGGAACGGGAGGCCACGAGAGTGACCGAAGTCCTGTCCCCCTGGAGGTGGGCGAGCAGTGCCCGACAACCACTTTGGGCGTGTAGTCAAGGAGATGCCCAACCTCAGACAGCCCTCCAATCCCAAAATGTGTGAGCAAACTTAGCTTCCCCAGCCAACTTCCTCCTGGGCCCAGCATGTTCATCGTCCAGTCTGAGCGCTGTCCAAGCCCAGGATCTTGCTGAGTGTCCCATAGCCTGCAGTCTGCCAGTCAAAAGGTCTCATGGCCAGTGTCAGAGGTGGACCTAGATCCCTGAAGACTTGACCTGGGGCCCCAGATTCTGGAGGCTGCGCTCAGAGCTGCGCCCTCAGGCTGGGTGCTGATATGCACCGAGCACCCTGTGTGCCTCTGGGCACCCCTGACACAGCATCCGCCTGTCTACTCCAAGTCCTCTGCTTACACTAAAACCCCCAAGGCAGGTGCGGGGAAGAAAAGGCAGCAAGGGGCTCACAGGTGCACTATTCATTTGTAACTCACTTCATTCTGTTGTTCACATCTCCTGAACCTTCAGGATGGGGTCCATACCTCCAATGTGCCTCCACCTGCAGCCTCTTCCAGGCATCAGTATTTCCGGTGCTCCCCGTGGTCTTCCCCACTCTTTGTGCACACTGCCCTCTCCCCAGAGACACCCTTGCCCTGAATCTCCTCTTCCCCTGGCTGCCTGCCCCATGCTCCATGGCCAGTCTCACCCACGCCATGCTGCCTCCTCCAAGCAGACTCCTTTCCCTGCCAGCCAGAGACCATCCCTTCACTTCTGGCCTGCCGCAGCCTTCTGGCCTGGCCCTGTCAGTGCCCAACCACACCGGAAATGGTCTTTCATATAGACAGGCAGTGCAGCTAAATGGTGGAGACCGTGGGCTCTGGGGTGGGAAGCAATTAGGATTCTTGAGCAGGTCCTTCAACCTTGCTAAGCCCATTTCCTTATTGTAGAATGCTGACTGCTCTAGTCCCTGCCTCCAGATTGTCGTGAGGGTAAAATAAGATGACTTCATGTTTTGCAAAATGGTTTAGAAAATGACTGTTTCAAAACCAACCTCTGCCACTGGCCAGCTGTAGACTAGGGCATCTGTCTCAACCTCTTGGAACCTTAGCTTCCAACTCTGTAAAATGGGGTTAGTGATACTACCCACATGCCATGGTTGCTGAGGGCGGTAAATGAGAGGATACAGGTAACACATGTCATAAAAATGCCCCTAAAATCACTGCTCAATCACCGATTGAGCACTCAAAAGTGACAGGCAGGGTACTAAACATCAAAGTGCAATTAACAGCAGACTTGATTCGTAATAATATTAAATAATGAAGAGGAGGGGCTTCCCAGGTGGTGCTAGTGGTAAAGAACTTGCCTGCCACTGGAGGAGACATAAGAGACCTGGGTCAGATCCCTAGGTGGGGAAGATCCCCTGGAGGAGGGCATGGCAACCCACTCCAGTCTTCTTGCCTGGAGAATCCCATGGACAGAGGAGCCTGGCGGGCTACAGTCCATAGGGTCGCAGAGTCAGATACAACTGAAGCAACTTAGCACGCACAGTGAAAATGATGGGGACTTCCTTGCAGTCCAGTGGATAAGAATCCACCTTCCAATGCAGGGGATGTGGGTTCAATCCCTAGATGGGGAACTAAGATCCCACAAGCCACGGAGCAGCTAAGTGGGCATATGAAAGTGTGAATAAGCCCATGCACCTCAACTAGAGAAGCCTATGGGTATCCAAAGAGCTGGTGTGCCACAGCTAAGACCTGAAACAGCCAAATAAATATTTTTAAAAAATAATGAAGAGGATGATGATGATCAGGCCTTCCCTCCACTAGCTCACCTGCCACCTGACAGAGACACAGGCCTGGCCCCTGGGGCCCCTCTTGTGCCCCTGGAAGCCCCAGCTGGGAGAGGATCCCACCTTCACCCTCCCCGACTCCCCACGGCTCTCCTGGCAGCATCTTTCCTCTGTAATCCACGCCCTCACTTTCATGGTAGCAGCCATTTCCTGCACGAGACAGCGAAGCCTACGAGAGCAGAACCCCAGCGGCTTGAGTCTTGACTCACAGCCACTCACACTGACATACAGCAGGTGCCCACTGGAGAGCTCTCGTCGTGAATGGCCAGCCGCCGGGTGAGCGGTTGTGCCGGGTGGACCCTCGAGGCCCGGTGGTGCTGCCCCGCCCCGCCCCGCCCCGGCTCACCTGCTTGTACTTGTAGAAGAGCAGCAGCAGCAGCAGCAGCAGCAAGGCCATGATGGACATGCAGGCCACCAGCACCGGTGTGAAGAGGGGCTCATCGCGGGGCTGCATGGAGGCTCCTGCACGGAGGGGCGGACAGGGCCGTGAGCTGGTCCAAGGGGCCTTTGAGACCCCGGGCCCCACTGGAACAGGCCTGTGGCCTGGAACACGGGAGGTGCCCCCAAAATTCTTGTTGATTGAACAAAGTATCCTCTCAGTAGGAAGCCTACAGATCCTCCCCTAGCCAGGGGCAGGGAGGACCCCCCTCCAGCCCTGCTCACGCCCAGCTCTAAACCCTGCCCAGACTCACAGCCTCTGCAGCCAGGGGAGCCCCTCAGATCACGCAACCCACCCCCTGCCTGTGTAAGAAGCCTCTGGGGCTCAGCCACGACTTGAACCCTCCCCCAGTGTGGAGGCTCATTACCTACACCTCTGGCCAGCTTGGACAGAGAGACCTTCTGGACTGAAATCTGCCTCCCCAGGAGGTCCCTGTAGCATCCCCAAGTGCCCTCTGGGACCACACAGCCCTCCGAGAGTCTGAAAGTCAGGCTCATGGACCCAGGTCTCCTCTTCCCACATCAGTAGCCCCAGTTCCCTTGATGCGTTGGGAAGGACCTAATTTCCACCCCCTGGCCAGATCAGCAGCATGAACCTGAGACTCAGCCTCACTTCTACCTCTTATGAGGTGTGAGAGCAAGCCTGTGACTTCTCCCAAAGCCTCAGGTTCATCACGCCCCAAGAGGGAAGGCAGGCTGCACTAAAGCAACTTCCTGGGGTTGGGTGAGTGTACTGAAATAGTGTCTGCAAGGGGCTTGGCACGATGCCTGGCACAGTGTAAGCCTTCAGCAACATGTTGGCTTTCTTATTTGTAATATAGGATCACCAGCTTGGGACACAGCCGCCAGGGCAGCGCATGTGGAACTGGGACTCCAAGGCTAGGGCACCAGGAGCCCCTTGGAGCCAGGCGGAGGCCCCATTCTGTCCTCTCTGGGCCTGGCACACAGTGGGTGCCGAACCTGCTTTTCAGAGGACCGAGGGTGCTGTGGCCCTGTACAGTCTTGGGCCTCTCAGAATCAGACAACTCACCCACATGCAGCCTTTGTGCAATGCAGAGAGGGATGAGTCTTCCTCCAGACAATGCTGCAGTGGCAGTTGCCCCCCACCCCCACCGCACAGCGCCCCGGGTGGAAAGGACTGTCTCTGATGGAAGGGAGTCTGGGAAGGATGGGAAAGGCCAGAGTGGCTGGCCCTCGGTTGGGGGCAGGGCCTGTGTTCATTAGTCGCCTGTCCCTGTCACTGTAAGCCCGGGGGAGGCCCTGTTCCCCTGTGAGTCTCAAATGCACACTTGTGAACTAATGAGTCAGCTCAAGCGCAGGAATAAGGGCAGAGGGGCCAGATTAGGCTGCTGCTGCTTCAGGCTGCTTTCTGTCTAGATCTCTGCTTCCCCTCTGCCCTTCTCCCCCTACTACTTCCAGCCCTCTGGGTTCTAGACTGCCCATCTTGCTGCCTTTGGTCACAAGGGGCCTAGAGTCACACGTGGAGAGCTAGACTTGGTATGGCTGGGATCCGCTCGGCACTGAAACTCTGGCCCTTGGCTCCCAGGAGTGGCTGGGGATAGTTCCCTGGGCACCCCTCCTGTCGCAGCCTGGAGCAGGGGTCCAAGGCTCACCTACGGAGATGGGCCCCAAAGCCCCGGAGGTGTTCCCCATGCTGTTCTGGGCCCTGCACTCGTACGTCCTGTTGTGTTCCAAGGTCCCAGGGGTCAGCAGGCTCTGGACGGTCACTTTGTGGAAGGGCTCCTGGCGCAGGACATCAGGGTTCGGCTCCTCCAGGACCAGCACGTGGGTCTTATCACATCTGGGAAGCACAGAATGTGGCCAGAGCTTTGGGGTGCCCAGCCCCTGAGCCCAGGTGAGGAGGGAAGTCACTTACCTGTTGGTGTGGCTGCTGCACTGCACCCACGTCACATTGGGCTGGGGGTACCCGGAGGCTTCACAGAGCAGGGCTTTAGAGCCATTGGAGAGGGTCCACATGACTTCTACTTCCGGGGGGTCTGAGGTAGAGAGGGTCTGAGTCTCCTCGCCTGACCGCCCACCCTGAGCCTTCTCTGCCCCAGCCCAACCTCCCCCAGCTCGTCTATCTCAGCTGCCCCAGGGACCCTGTGTCCCCAAGCCCTTCTACTCACATAGGAGGGTGAGTTCAAAGGTCAGGGTGTCCTCGCGTCTGGCATTTCTAGCCTGGAAGGAGTAGAGGCCGGCCTCGGAGGGCTTCAGGCGAGGCAGGGTGAGCTTGGAGGTGTATCTGTGTGGGAGGAGCAGGCCGTCTGGGGTGAGGACAGAGGGTTCCGAAAACCACCTTAGAGGGGGTGGTTTTATTTTTGGTCGGGGGTCTGGGGCACGAAGGCCTTGGCTGAGCCAGGTACCCAGCCTGGGTCCACTGAGACATGGAAAAACCACCAACCCGATTTCCTGAATTGCCTCTCTCATCCACAAAGCACTTTGGTTCTGAGCTTTAGTGGAGGCAGTGTCTATACAGTGCCAGTGCGGGGAGAAGCCTCACAAGCCTCACTGAATGGATCTACTTTCACCACCATCACTGGGCTAAACAGTCCTCACTGAAAACACCAGTACCTGGTCAGCTTCTATCCCCAAAGCGCCAGCCCTGCCAGGAGGGGCTTTGAGAGGGAAGGGAGGCAGGATGCAGCCAGGGGGCTCTAGTCCTAGGATTGCCATTTCCCAGCTGTGTGACCTTACGCAAGGATACTTAACTTTCTGTCCCTTTGCTTGTTTTTCTGTGAGCGTGAGGGATCTGTATTCAGAGAGCCTAACTCATTGCAGACACTTGCCCCTTCATTGGAAAATACCTGCAGCCATTACTAGACTAAAACCCATGGTATTTACTCAGCCAGTTCATTGGTATATAGAACCCCTCTACATGTGTCAATTCTTGAGATAACTAATACCTGCTTCTTAAACTGAAAGAATTTAACTTTTTGCATGAGTCCAAATCACCATGATGAACACACCTATCACACGGGCTCAGTTTGGTGCCCTGTGCTGAAAGGCCCCAGATTACCGAGTTCAAGGGCACCTCTCTGGTTCTTTTCCACAGGGTCCCTATTGCTTACAGACCCCTGAAACATATCCATGGATCAGCCCCCTTCCTGGTGTCTGCAGACTCCATTTCAGAACTTCTCTTTTAGATGAGAGGAAGCTAGAAATCCTGGCTGGAAAGGACAAGAAAGGAACTAGAAGAAGATGAGGACAAAGGAACATCTTTGTTGATTCTGTTGATCAACAAACAAGAATCCAGGAATCAAAGAGGTTTGGGCTTCCAGAGCTAGAAAGAGAACTCCAGAGAGTTTGGGAGTTGGAAGATGTCTGAGGATTATCTACCATAGAGATGGCAACAGATCTCCTCTTATGAGCCAATTATGATGGAAATGTAGCCTCAAGACTATATTGAGAAGGACTCTGAGGCTGTATTTAGACATCACACGAAATGGTTCTTAACTGAATTAGGGCTGTTCATCACAGTTGTGGGAGAAGATGTGATAGCATGTGATCCACATTTCTGCTGTCTTTAATGGACCTGTACTCTCTCATTCAAATGGTAGAGGAATAGATAAAGAAGATGTGGTATGTATATACAATGGAATATTACTTAGCCATAAAAGGGAATGAAGCTGGGTAATTTTTAGAGATGTGGCTGGACCTAGAGACCATCATAGAGAGTGAAGTTAGTCAGAAAGAGAAAAATAAGTATCGTATATTAACACATACATGTTATATCTGAAAAAATTGGTATAGATGATCTTATTTATAAAGCAGAAATAGAGACATAGAGAACAAACGTGGATATCAATGGGGGAAAAGGGAGATGGGATGAAAGGGGAGATTGGGATTGACATATATACATTATTGATACTATGTATAAAATAGGTAATTAATGAGAGCTACTGTATAGCACAGGGAACTCTACTCAATGCTCTGTGGTCATGACCTGTATGGGAAAGAAGTCCAAAAAAGAGGGGATATGTGTATACGTACAGATGATTCGCTTTGCTGCGTGTAGAAACTAACACAGCACTATGAAGCAGCTATGGAGGGAGTGTGCCCACGCTCAGCTATGTCTGCCTCTGTGACCCCAGGGACTGTAGCCCGCCAGGTTGCTCTGCCCATAGGATTTTCCAGGTAAGAATACTGGAGTGGGTTGCTGTTTCCTTCCTCCAGGAAAAATTTTAGAAGTAGAACAGGGTAGAGAAATGATTATTTTCACACTTGTTATCTGTGTTCCTCCTTAGGGAAAAAACTCTCTTGTTTAGAAACTGCCTGGTTAGGTCACTTTGGGCAGGAAAGTAAGACCCTGAGGAGAGAGTCCACAGGAGACAAAAAGACATTTCTAAAATGCTCTGCATGTAGAGTACACAGGACTCTGGGAGTGGAGGGTGGGGGTGTGCACAGGCAGACAGACCTTCATAAGAAGAGTTTTGATCCAGTGCAGAAGAGTAGCTGGTGAGAAATTCTCAGGGGTGGATGGCCACAGGTTTCTAAAGAACTTTTGATGTATCTGTGACTGAGAGATATTAATTCCCTCTAGTCCCCCAAACCTGTGTGTGTGGCTCTAGATACCTCGTGCAATTGCCATCAGGAGTGTGACTCTGAGTGGAAATCATGGGGATGGCCTTCTGCATTTGGATCAGTCACAAAAGAGGAGAATGAATAAGCTCAGGAGACCTTGGGTGACCGTCAGAACGCACACACCCAAGAAAGGATAGAATTCTTGAGGACGTCATTTAATTTCCCAAGGATACAGCACAAAAGATACGCTAATTTCATCTACATCTCAAACACAGATGACTGATGTTGAGGCTCTACATAGTCAAGAACACTGAGCCCTAGAAATGGGAAAGGGCTCACCCCCTAGTCAAGGTTGAGACAGGACCCAAGTGTGCTGACTCTCTTAAAGCGTCCTCTGTCTGGCTGTGGGCCATGCAGATGGGAGCTACTGGGTGGTACCTGTATGTGTTGTTCGTGGTTTCAAAGTTGAGCTTGGGCTGGGAACCAAAGAAGGGACCCTCATAGGTCCAGTTGAAACTTTGCAGGCTTGGGTAGGCCTCCACCTTGACTCTGAGTTCAAGCTTTTCACCCACGGCCACCTCTTGGAGGAGGTTCTGCTCAGAGGTTAAGTTCAAGTAGGCACTGTCTGGGAAGCAGAATGCACAGAAATCTGGAATGAGTGGGAAGATGTCCGTCTGTGTGTTCATTTGGTGATCCACCTGTGGAGCCAGTCTTTCAGCTGGGCCCTCCCTGAGTAGCTAGCATGTGCCAGTCACACAGACCTGACCTGTAGCCAAAACGTGCCCTCTCTCATCTTTTTCCCACCACTCCCACCCCTCTCAAAAGCTCAGGGCTTTAAACTCTTATCTCCAATTTCCTGAAAGAACCTGGGCAAATTCCTATCTTCCTTGGCACCTCTACCTCTTTTTTTATGTAATAAAGAGATTAATAGAATATATCTATCTTGTTATAACTGTATAAAATGTTTTCTAGCAGCTAAAAATGTCCCCCTTTCTGGTAGTAGTTTATATTTCCCCTTTTTCTGGTAGAAGTTTAATCAATGCAACTTCTATATCCAGTTCTAAAGTGGGCATGTGACCCAGGCCAACCAATCAGGGTGATCTGTGCCCTTTGGATCGTGATCGGTTGTGGGTAGGAATGAGTGAGTCCATGGCACTCATTCCTATGGTTTCTGTTGGAACTGGAGGAAAAGAGAAGTTTTCATTCCACTGGGGTTTCCAAGCTTGGTGCTGCCCCACAAGAAAAATATAGAGCCAAGGGTTGGAAAACAATAGTTTCTTGTCCACATCTGAACATTAAAATCCAGCTGTCCCAGAAGCTCATAACCATGTTTTGTTTTGTTTGGCTTTAGCTATAAGGCCAATAAAATCCTCTTTTGGTGAGGTCTGTTTGAGTTGATTTCTGCTACCTACACCTGAATTCTCCAGTATTCTTGCCTGGAGAATCCCATGGACTGAGAAGCCTGGTAGGCTACAGTCCACGGGGTCGAAAAGAGTTGGACACGACTGAGCGACTTCTCTTTCACTTTCACTTTATGCCCATCTAGCCATGGCCCCTCTTCCTACTCACATGTGCACACACAGACACACACACAATTCTCCACCCATCTTGGTGTTCTCATATCCTCAGAACACCCCACAGTAGTTCCAACCTGGGCTCTCTGCTCAAGTCATTTCCTCCACCAGGAACCCCATATTCTTCCTTTCTTCTCTTTAGATCCTTCTCATTCTCTGAGACTCCCCCATCAGGGAGACTCCATCCATCACTCCAGGGTAAAGGAGTGCTCCCTCCTCTGGATTCGTTTTGCTTTTTTAAAAACTGAGGTATAGTTGATATATATTTGATAAGTTTCAGCTATCCAACATAGTGATTCACAATTTTTAAAAGTTATATTCCATTTAAAGTTGTTAAAAATGATTAACTATGTTCCCTGTGTTGTATAACACATCCTGTAGCTTATTGATTTTATACATAAAAGTTTCTACCTCTTAATCCCCTGCTGCTATATGGCCCCCCAACTTCCCTCTCCCCACTGGTAACCCCTAGTTTGTTCTCTGTGAGTCAGCCTCTTTTTTGTGATATTCATTAGTTTGTGGTATTTTAAATTTTTAAATTTATTTATATTTAAAGGATCTTTTCCCCAAGTTTTACTTATTTTAAGTTTTTGGCTGCATCCTGCAGCGTGTGGGATCTTAGTTCCCCAACCAAAGATTGAGCCCACAGCCCCTGCATTGGAAGGTGAAATCTTAACCACTGGACCAGAAGGGAAGTCCCTTTGTGGTATTTTTAAGATTCCACATATAAGCAATATCGTATAGTACTTGTCTTTCTCTGTCTGATTTATTTCACTTAGCAGGATACCAGCTGCCGCCCTTTGAGACTGTACAGTCATTAGGCACCACATCTACACTGCTTCGGGCTTCCCTGGTGGCTCAGTTGGTAAAGAATCTGCCAGCAGTACAGGAGACCCAGGTTCAATTCCTGGGTTTGGAAGACCCCCTGGAGAAGGAAATGGCAACCCACTCCAGTATTCTTGCCTAGAGAATCCCATGGACAGAGGAGCCTGGCAGGCTACAGTCCACGGGGTCGCAAGAGTCGGACACGACTTAGCGATTAAACCACCACCACCACTACACTTCTTCATGCACCTGGTCCTCCCTTTAGGTAGCTGTCTTCTCTCTCCAGGCTTGTGAGCTTTGAGGGCAAGGCTGTTTTTCTTCTCTCTTTCTCCCTTAGCCAGCCAGCCAGCCATTCATTCATCCAAACTCCATCCACCTCCCATCACCTCCACCGTATCCCTCCCTAATCAAGCCACCATCACCTCTGGCTCAAACTAGTAGCAGGAGTTTCCTAACAGTTTTCTGGCTTCTACCCTCATCTCCCAATAGACAGTCCTCAACAAAGCACCAGAAAGCCATATTACATCTTGCTACCCTCAAGTCAGATCATGTCACTCCTTTGCTCAAACCCTCCAATGGTATCCCCTCTCAAGAAGAAAAGCCCAGGTCTCACGCTGGCCTCCCGGGACCTTCTCCTTCACCTCTGACGTCATCATGTACTACACTTGCTCTCAAGCTCCACCCAGCTACACTGGCTGACTTACTCCTTGCATGTGGTGAGCTTGGACCCACCTTAAAAACACTGCTTGCCCTCTGTCTGCAGCTCTCTTCTCCAAGATTCTACATGGCTTGGTCCTTCACCAACTTCGAGTCTTTGCTCAAATGTCAGTTTCCCAGTAATCTTCCTTGATGATCACCCGATTTTAAGCTGAAAACCCTATCCAATTGTCTTGTTCATAATTTATTTTGCTTATTGCTTGTCTTCTCCCAACTAGAATACAAATTCCATGTGGGCAGGACATTTTCTCTCTCATTAGTAACTGGATCCCCCGCATTAAAAAGGATCTAGCGGGAAGAGTGAAGGAAAACAACATCCGTTGACTGACTACTGTAGGTCTGCACTACAAAATGGATAGAATTAGAATCCATAACTGGGAGACAGTTTACTGTTCTCTCCTGCTTTAGCCCTCAGAGCTGCTGGCACAGGATGGGCCCACAACAGAGCTTAGGTGCTCCTGCAAGCCTGATGTATTACTTGTTCTGTGAGGGTAATGATTCTTAGGCTCGCCCTCCCGCCTCCCCTCAGGCTCCCAGCTTAATACATGAGGTGTGGCCAAGCTGGAAGCACTCTGAACCTGTCCCTACCCTGAAGAAGCTGCCCTCTGCTCCCGATTCTCAGCCCAGTGACTGTCGCTGCCTCCTCCCCAATCACTCTGGTCATCTTGGCTCCTTTCTGCTTTGTCCCAGCAGCCATTGTCCCGCCTAGATTGTTTTGGATACCAGACTCTCCGGGGTCCCCACCATAATCCAGCACCCTTCGCCATCTCTGGCCTGGACACCACGTTAACTGCCCTGATGGGCCTCCAGCCTCGAGTCTCCTATCCAATCCACATGACACAGGGCAGAGCTTTCTCAAATGACATCTCCTCAGGCACACTGAGGGTTTACTCTGTGCCAGGCCCTGCCCTAGTTAGTTCAGATATATTCAATGAATTCTCAGAGCAAACCTATGAGACAGTTACTGTTAGGATCCCTATTTTGCAGATGGGGAAAGAGTTTAAGCAACCTACCTACATCATTGGTGGAGGTAGGCTGGAATGTGGCTTAGGACCGCGGGCTCCTGGCCACCACTCCTGCATCCTCTCTGCCATCTGATCCCATCACTCTCCTCTTAAGACCTTTGACCCCCGCCCACCAGAGATGATGCAAGCTACCCATTCAACTTGCTCTCGGATACTACCCTCCGCCCCGCTTTCCTATGACCACCCCCCGCCACCCCTTCGTGTCCCTGCTGTCGTCAGTTTCTCTGGATGCCTCAGATGCTCTTGTTCTCTTTGCCTTTGAGCCTTGCATATGCTGTTCCCTCTGCTGAAGTGCTGTTCCCCTTCCTTCCCCTCCCCTCTGCCTGACTAACCCACCTCCATTCTTCTGGTCCCAGCTTAGAGTCCATTTAGTCCAAGCCTTTGTTGGGGAGTCCCCCTTGGTGTTCCCAGGACACCTCAGGCTTCTTGCATGCCCACCCAGGGTGCCTGCTGTCTATTCACATGCCCATGTGATGTGAGTCCCAGGCATGCAGGAATGAATGAATGAGTGAACAGCAAAGTCCAGGAGGGACCTACTGGACATCAATCCCAAAACACAACAAAATGATGCTGGAATGAGATGCAGCCGTGCACTGTGGGACCTCCAAGGTGGGAGAGAAGGAGGACTCTGAGAATCAATCAGAGGGCTGACACAGACATGGCTCCTTAGCCAGGCTGAGAAAAGGGGGATTCTAGTGAGCTATTCCAACAGTGTCTACTCCTTTTTTTAACATCAGCTCCCTCTTTCTCAATCCCCATAGGCACCCCCTCTCCCCAGGATCTGTGCTGACCCTCCACCACCCCGATGCTCACCTACCACCCGGAAGACCATGGAGGTAGTGTGGACGCCCCGGGCATTGGTGGCCACACAGGTGTAGTTGCCAGCATCTTGGAAGCCTACGTGATCGAGTTCGAGAGTCAGGACTTTTTGATAACGGTTGTCACGGAAGTCGGATTGTTGAGAGATTGCGAGCTGCATCCAGAAGGAACAGAAATGGTATACAGAGGTCATTTAGGAATTAGAAAGAGCTGGGTTCTAATTCTCAGCCTTTAAGGATTACTATGTGCTTTTCCTTGGGCAGGGACTGAACTGTGAGCCTCAGTTTCTTCATCTGCAAATTGGGACTGACACTGGCCCATGCTTCTAGGGTTGTAGTGAAGAGTAAGTGAGATGGAGAATGCAAATGGCATAGGGCTATGCCTGGCATGCAGAAGGCATGGGGAGGAAGTATGTTCTTAGAAGTGGCCTACTGCCATTTCCTCCTGAGAAAACTCCCTCTTTCTCTCTCTAGAGTTTTTCAGAAATAATTCTTACATTCATGGGCCTCAGAAGTGGCCTTGGAACCTCTTGCAAAATCAGAATTGAGCTGACATGTGCCTCTTGTCTACAGGCTAGGGCAAAGGTCATGGGTCAAGGGGGTGGAATCCTGCCTCCTCCTTCTCCCATTACAATGTGCAGATGCAGGAGCCTGAGACTTGCTTCTGCATCATCTACTGACCAGCAGTGAGACCTTGGGTGAGTTATTCCTCTCTCTGGTCCTGAGCTATGCCCTCAGCTCCCAGTGCCACCTTGAGGTGGGGCCTGGAGTGCCAGGAGGACAGGCAGGACCCCACCCCCTCCCCCAGGTACTGACTTTTGTGTCTCCACGTTGAAGGAAGACGTCAAAGTTGACATCAACGTCACTGGCTGAGCACACGATCTTGGCAGTCTCCCCTTGAATCCGCACCAGCTCTTCAGGCTCCAATGTCAAGGTCGGCGGTCCTGGGATGACTGAGATCAGGGGAAGGCACCCATGAGCACCTAGGCCAGAGCTGCCACTCTGCATTCTGCCATGGGCCCAGGCTCCCTTCCCAAAACCTGGGGGGCAGCCATGGCACCTCAGTTTTCCCCACAACAAATCCCATCTCCTAAATGGACCTTGAAGAGTCCCCTTGGCTCCATCACCAGCGCCTCTCCCCAGTCACACCCTTCCCCTCTGCTCTGGACTCCTGCAGCCACCTGGAAGGCCTCCCTGCTTCCTCACAGCAGCCAACTGTGAGGCCAACAGCAGCCAACGTCAGCTCCCTACAAGGAAGACTGGATCATGCGCCTCTCTTGTGCTAACATTCAGCGGCTTCTCATCACTCAGACTAAAAGCTGCAGTCCCTCGTACCTCCCCAGACCCTGCTCCCAACCTGTATGCACTTGCCACCCCTCACCGCTCTGCAGCCACGTGGCCCCTCCCACCCAAAGATGTGCCCTTGCCCTTCCCTTTGGGAATGCCTGATCCATGCAACAACCACACTTTGACTGGTTGTTCTCATCCTTCACATCTTCAGCTCAAACATTCCTCAGAGGGACCTCCTGTCACAGGTTAGCTGAATTAGCTTCGGGCTTCCCAGGTGGCACTAGTGGAAAAGAACCCACCTGCCAATACAGGAGATGTAAGAGACTTGGGTTCGACCCCTGGGTCGGGAAGATCCCCTGGAGGAGGGCGTGGCAACCCGCTCTAGTATTCTTGCCTGGAGACTCCCAGGATTCCCGTACCCATATCTCTTCAGCTTGGTTTCTTGTTCATCACATTTATTTGCTTTCTCTCTCATCTGTCACCACCAGTAAATGCAGGTGGTATCCCTAGTGTGGTATGCCTAGTTTAGGCACAGCTAACCCAGTGCCTAAAACATGGCGATAGTGGTTTAATAGCTCAGTCGTGTCCGACTCTTGTGACTCCATGGCCTGTAGCCTGGCAGGCTCCTCTGTCCATGGGACTCTCCAGGCAAGAATACTGGAGTGGGTTGCCATTTCCTTCTTCAGGGGATCTTCTTGACCTAGGAATCGAACCCAGGTCTCCTGCACTGCAGGCAGATTCTTTACCAACTGAGCTATGAGGGAAGCCCTAGCCTATGAATTAACATCTCTGGCTGTGGCTGTTGTTGAAAGATAACCTAACTCCGTTTTACAGGGTCAGATGCTAAGGAGTGCACTCATGTCACAGAGTCATGGTGAAACGAGGGCCCTGGGATCCCTCTGCAAGGTGGGCTGTAGGGAAAGGTCCTGCCTGGCTCCTCTGCACACAGAGTGGGTTCCCTTGGTTTCCTGGACAGGTTTCGTGGGCTCAGGGCACAGGCCCTTGGGCCAGCCCTGCCACTCTGACCCTGGCCTCATTACACGTGCTTGCTTCCTGTCTTAGGCTCAGATTCTGATCCTGCTGACTCACACCAGTCCTCCCAGAAACCAGAATCCATCTACCAGCCCAGCAGAAACAAGGGGGGAGCAGACAGAAGAGAGACTTCAACACCACTGATGCTGATGCCGAGGCGTCCCATGCACCTGCCATCATGACACCCCATGGCGTTGCTCACGGTTTCCCCCCTCTCCTGTGTTCAGCACCCAGCACCTGGTGCGCCCCAAGTAGGAATCCATGTCTGAAGGGGTGGGAGAGCTTTGGGCCCTCCTTCCATTCCTGGAACATCTGAAGCCTGTTCCCAGCTCACGACTGTGGACCTGCTGTTTCCACCTTCTCATAAGGCACATTTCCACTCAAATAAAATGTCACTCTCTCCACGAGCTCCCCACGCCCACACATTCTATTCCACCACCCAGTTCAATGCTTTTCATAGCCTATTTCATGACCTGAGACTACCTTGCCAGTTGAGTTATCAGCATACATGTGGTCTGCCTCCCAGCACCTCACACCTCATGGTCTTGCTTCAGCAGGTGCCCCATGGATGATGCAGGCACGACTGGAAGGAAGAGGTGAAACAAAGCACCCACCCTTACTTCCCCTCCGCCAGGCACCAGCTCTCAGGTCGTCCCTGTCCACGCACCTTTCTGAACTTTAAGCCGGATGCTGAGGGACTTCACCACCCTGCCAGCCACCCGAACGCTGCACTCGTAGTCCTGGCTCTCAATGAACTTGGCCTTGTGGATGGTGAAGCCGTACCAGGGCGAGAAGGAATAGCTGGTTTGGCGCAAGACAGACCGGCCTCGCACCCGCACCAGCGAGACGCCCGCCTCCAGTGCTGGGTCAGTGAGCAGACAGGGCAGCAGCGCGTCCTGACCCTCCAACACCGTCACTTCCTCAGCCAGGACCCTCCAGGGCCGAGCAGGGTCTGGGGAGCATGGAGATACAGGGTTACAAAGACGCCCCCCTCCGCCAGGCTAACCGACCGGTCCCTGGACATTGGTGACGGAGAAGCTCAGAGATGCTGTTCATTTGCCTGAGGTCACATAATACCAGGGAAGCTCAGCTGATGCTTGGGGGCTCTGGGGCAGGTCCAGCCCCACTATTTAATGCTGTGTGATCTTGGGCAAATGACTCAACCTCTCTGAGCATCTGGAAAATGCGCAGAAACAAGAACCTTCTCACAGGGTTGTTGTGAGGAATGAAATTAGAAGCACTGCCACAGGTCCTTGTTCGTGGCAGGTTCTCAGTAAACGTGGAGTTGGCTTATTATGATGGCTCAGGTCAGGGCCCAGCCCTCTTGGCCGTTCTTGGTGGGCCTTGCTGGGCTAGTCCTCTTGGGAGGGGGCTCATAGTCCTCACCTTTGACGTAGAGGTGGATAGTAGCAGTGCCCGCCAGGGGGTCTCCAGGCTCAGTGCAGCGGTACGTTCCCGTGTGTAGGAAGGTGGCATTGTTCGTGGTGAGGATGCTTCTGGGGGCGTCAGAGTCCAGAGTCCAGTAGGGGGAAACAGGGCCATCCCACTTCACGCTGCCATTGCTCATACATCGCAAGGTCACCGCTGTGCCTGGCTCCACCACCAGCTCAGGGCCACTGGGCTCTATCACTGGGACCCCCTGACCTGGTGATGGGAAGTGGCAGATAGAAGTGAGGGCTGAGGTGACATCCCGCTGGCTGTACCCTGCCTCTGAGCTGGGGGCTCTCTGGCAGGCTGCTGCTGGTTCTGGGGTTCAGCTACAACTGCAGGACCAACTCAAACACGTCCCTGCCCCTCTCAGGTCAGTCACTTCAGGCCCTGCCCCAAACCTTCTGTGATGGACTGACATCTCTGATGTCTCTGAGAGAAGGGGACTGAGGGCTTTCTTGGCCTCCCACCCAGCCACTGTCCCGTGGGGGCTACCGCAGCCTCTGGCCTCAGTCTTCCTGGCCATGACTGCGTCATTCTCCCCAGGAGTGGACTCCTTCAGCCTGATGTAATAAATGGGCTGCATTCCTGCTACGAAGTCCAGCACCTAGCTCAAAGAAGGGGCTTCAAACAAGCAAAAGTGAAAGTCGCTCAGGCGTGTCTGACTCTCTGCAACCCCATAGACTGCAGCCCACCAGGCGGCTCCTCTGTCCTTGGAAGAAAGAAATGAATAGAACGTTCATGGCAAAGTGTTCTGAATTAATTCACACGAGGAAGAAGAAAAAGGGGCTTCCCTGATGGTCCAGTGATTAAGACTCTGAGCTTCCACTGCAGAGGGCATGGGTTTGACCTCTCCACGTGCCACACAATATGGCCAAAAACAAATAAAAATGCATATACCTTTAAAAAATATTTTAAAGAAATAAAAGAAGAAGACAAGGGGTATGGGATCTTGGCATGGCAGAGTTCGAGTCTTCTGCTGTGCCTTCTCTCATCACTGGACATCTGGTCTGTAGCACAGTGGGGAGGTTCAGAGGCTCTGTGCCTCAGTTTCCCCATATAAAATGGGGACCAAAATTGTACCCATTTATTGGGATGTCAGGAGATTTAAATGCACAGAAAGCTTTAGAACATCACCTGTCACCAAATATAAATAATTCAGCAAAGGTTAGCCATTCTATTTACTATCTAGTCTACCCCCAGAAGCCCACCCTAACATCCCAGCACTGCTGCGTTTACTAGGGACAATCTCTTTTAAGGAAAATTTTCTTGAAGGAGAAAAGAGAACTTGAAACTCAGGCCCTCCGGGAAGAAGGCCCGTTGCCTCTGCAGTGTCAGCATTTTTCCAGGGCCTAAAATAGGGGTAAAGGAGGGAAGTGAGAGCTGATTCAAGGACTTGGAGGGGCTGCCAGGCGCCCTCCAGCCTGTGCAGGCGGAAACACATTGCTGGTACCCGGCCTAGCCCCCATTTCCGCTCAGCCTGCAGTCCTTCTCCGAGGGAGGCTCTCACTTCTGCTTCCTGGCCACTGTCCCCTTTAGGGGAAAGACCCCCTCACCCCTTGAAACAGGCAGTACCACCTGCTGGGCACTGGCATATCCCAGGCTGCAGGACCCGGCTCTGCCACTGACCTACTAGGTACCCCCCTACTGAGTCTAATCTGTCTGTCCCAGCGATGGGACCATGGACATCCCAACCCTGAAGGAACCAGGCAAATTCAGGGACTCTTCATCATCTTGCACAAAAGCTTCTTCTTAAAAAAAAAAGTGTATTTATTTATTTGGCTGCATCATGTCTTAGTTTCAGCACGTGAGATCTTTTGTTGCAGCATAAGTGCTCTGAAGCTGCAGTGTGTGGGCTTAGCCGCCACTTGGCATGTGGGACCTTAGTTCCCCGATCAGGGACTGAACCCATGTCCCCTGCATTGGAAGGTGGATTCCTAACCACTGGACCACCAGGGAAGTACTGCACAAAATCTTCTTAAATGGGTCTTTCCATTCCACTGCACCCTGCCCTCACTACAAACCCCAGAATCAGAAAGATCCTGTCAAATTATTTCAGGATGACTTAATTTATGTTTTGATTTTGTACACATCAGAGATGTGCAGGCTTCTGATCTGCATAAAGGATGGAGTGACCAGAGGAATACTGCGGAAGCCGACACCTGGGGGTTGTAGCCAGGCTTCCCTGTGCTGCTGACCCCCAGGGAGAGGGGCAAGCATCATTTTTGGCAGGCTGCTGGCAAGTCCCAACAGAGCAGGTGCTAGCCTATTACTGCTGCAGCCATGCAGGGCATCGGGGTTGGGGTGGGGGACTGGAGGGAAGAGCTTGATTGTGGACTCATGTCAGCCAGTCGTCGCTCAGCCATGTTTGACTTTTTGCGATCCCATGGACTCTAGCCCACCAGGCTCCCCTGTCCATGGGATTCTTCAGGCAAGAATACTGGAATGGGTTGCCACTTCCTCCTCCAGGGGACCTTCCTGATCCAGAGATGGAGCCCGAGTCTCTTCCATCTCCTGCATTGGCAGGAGGATTCTTTACAACTGTGCTATGCCAACCTGGGTCCAAAACTTGGCTCTACCCTGCTAACTAAGTAGGCTGCTTAACCTCTGACCCTCAGGATACTCTTTCAATGAGAACAATCCGAATTTCCACCTCTGAGAGGTCCTGGGAGGATTCAAGGAGGTGATAAACAACCTCTGGCTGAGTCAGCTCTCCTGTCCCGTGTTATTGCTTCATCTACTACTCTCCTAACCTCCTCTCTGATCCTGACACTCTGACAGCTGAAGTGCTAACTTTTAAAGGTCACAGCCTATGCCTGTAGCATCCCACGGTCTCAGATTCTGTGACTCTGTATTTCGCTTCTGCCCCTGCTGGGTCTCACGGTGCCTTCTCCCTCACCCACCCCAACCCTGTCCTCTAACTCCAGGCTCAGCCTCCTGGAAGTGTAGTCAGAGAGGCATTATCTTATTTTGTCCTGTCGTCGCAAGTATTCATGCAGGACAGGGCTGACACCCTCAGCTTCCGCTCCAGCTGCCCACTGCTGGCTTGACAGGAGGGAAGGAAAAGCTTGCTCAGGCCTTTACTCCCTGGGTGGGGGCTGGACCCCTTCTGCCCCTTCACCCCACCATCTCAACTCCCCAAACCTTCTCACCCCCTCCCACTTGCTTGGGAGACATCCCTCATCATCAGCTCCCAGGGTGTGCCCCCACACCCCCACCTCTCCCCCAACACATACATACATACATACATACACAAACATATACACACACAAAAAAATAGACATACACACACATACACACAAACATACACACACACACACATACATGCACACACATACACAAATATATACACCCATACACATGCAAAAAATAGACATACACACACAGAGACACAAACATACACACATGCGCACACATACACACACACACACACACAGCATGCCAAGGTTTGGGGCACAGCCTCCTCCTTGGCCCTGAGTCTTAGTGAGTCTCTTCTGGTCTCTAGGGTGCAGTGATTCTGTCTCCCAACTTCCTCACAACTGCCCCTCATTCATCACTGGTCTACTGAAAAAGTAGGCTTCCAGCCTGCAGTCCCCATTTCTTCTTTCCTTTGAGGCGAGATGCTGGACAGCCCCTCCATCCCCCATCAGTCTCCCATAGGCATTTTCTGGGCAGGAGGATAGGACAAAAGAGTGAAATAAAACCCACAAAGCTTTCTAGGATGAGGGGAATAGTGTCTATCTTAATTGAGATGGTGGGGACACAAGCGTATATACTTGTCAAATCTCATCACAGGTACACTTAAGAATCAATGCTTTCTACTACACATAAATTCATCTCAACAAAAGAGAACAGACTTGCAAGCCCAGTGGAACTGACTGGGCCCAAAAAAGCCCTTCAGTGGGCCATCTCGTCCTCAGGGACCAGACGCACCTATTCCTCAGGCTCTTGCAGCCACAGGACTGTGGGAAGGCCGGAGATGCTGCTGCCTTCCTACCCCACCCACAGTCCCCATCCTTCCCCAGCATTCCTCCAAATATGCAGCAAAATTTAGGGGCTTCCCTGGTGATCCAATGGTGAAGACTCCACACTCCCAGTGCAGGGGGCATGGGTTTGATCCCTTATGCCGCATGGAGTGGCCAAAAGAACTTAACATGTGTTTGTCGGGCCGACTGTAGATACGAGTCCAGCACCCAGCCCCCAGCCTCAGTTAGGGACCCTCCTAGCGGGAGATCCTGCATCACTGATGCTGTCGGAGGGATGGGATTCGGGTGGGGTCTGCTCCACAGCTCTCTGTCCTGAGGCCCCGCAGCCTGTGTCTGTGATTTCAGCCTAGCAGACCCTCGCTGTCCTCCCCTGAGACAAGCTGCTAGCCCTGTACTCTCTCGCCCCAAATTTACCTCTCCTGAGCCCTTGGCCAGAGAGGCTAACCTCTTACCTCTCCTTCTGACCTCTTGCCCAAGCCACCCAAGGAAGGACCACTGCCTCTTCAGGCCCCTCCAAGTCACATCCTGCCTCATTCGCCTCGTGAGTCCCACACTGGCAGTGCCAGCGGAGCCACAAGAGGCTCTCAGGGCCTCTCTGCTCAGCGTAGGTCTGGACCAGTGGGACTGGCATCTCCTAGGAATTCGATAGTCATGAAGAATCTCAGATCACCCCTGAGACTGATAGAGTCAGAGTCTGCACTGTAACAAGATCCCTGGGGTATCTGTGTGCACAGTGGGGTTTGAGGAGCATTTTGTCTGCTCCATCAGCCCCCAAAACATGCTGTTGACCGTTCAATAGGCACTAAAGAGTCCCGAGGGCATAGGGATGTGTTCAGGACACACGGACAGTCACCATCTGAGCTGGGCCAGATCCACAGCCCTGGCCAGGCTGCTTCCACCTAGTTCATACCCGCTTTCCCTCCACTGCCTTTCTGGAGCAGACACCCACACACCCGCAGTCCAGGGTTGGGGAGATGAAAATGCGGAGTGGAGACCCTAGTGACGGGCAGAGGTTTAGAGAATCCTTCCCTTGGAACCCTGTCACAACCCTGTCCCCACCCCCTGACCCCCCAAAGCTCTGGTTCTGCTCTTACCATGCCAAGCTGTGACCACCAGCAAGATCAGCAGGGTCCGTGGGCCCATGGCTTCAGCAGGAAAGCGGCAGGCTGACGCAGGGCTTGCGGCAGGGCAGAGAACCAGATTCTCAGACACCAGCCCTGACGGGACCAGACCCACTGGACATGTATTCCTCTCCACTAGCACTGGCTGTTTGTCTTGTTTTCCTCTTCCTCCTTCTCCTTGGGCTGATCCCCCTCTTCCTCTTTTAGCTAGGCAAGGCAACCACAGAGTTTGGAAATCTTGGTTAAAAAATAAATAAATAAAGACATGCCCCCCAGGGGGCGGGGTTGGAGTAAGGGTAGAACTGCTAAGTTCAGAGCCCTTCTGAAGCCACCTCTAAGGGGCCCTAGGAGAAGAGACATGCCCAGTATTAGGCAGTTGATTGTACATATGGGGGGGCTCCAGAGCAGCAGGGGGCTCTTGCTAAGTGGAAAAGGAAGTTAGGTTGGTCTGGACAAGCCTGAAAACAGATAGTATCAAGAAGCTTCCATTTACAGGACACTCACCAGCCAAACCTTTACATACCACTGTCCCCTTTTGTTCCCATAAAAATTTTATACAGTAGGTACTGTTATCATTCCCCATTTTACAACGTGAAAATTGAGGTTCAGGTTCAGAGAGCTCAAACACTGTAAACTTGCCCAAGGTCTCATAGCTACCAAATGGAGGTGGAATTTGGATCTAGGCAACCTGAAGAGGATAAGATTGAATAGTATCATTGACTCAATGGATATAAATTTGAGCAAACTTCGGGAGGTAGTAAAGGACAGGAAAGCGTGGCATGCTGCAGCCCATGAGGTCCCAAAGAGTGGACATGACTTAGCAACTGAACAACAGCAACCGCCTGGCTATAGAACTGCCTTTTTCTGGACTAATTAAGTTTGTTTACTTTTACAAAGGGTTAAACTGTGCTGCTGTAGTCTAAGAAAATTAGCATCCCTCTGCCGCCTTTCCTGCATGCAACTGCATTTACCACTTTTAGTTGATTCTTTCAGTGTTTTTATTTCTATTCAAATGGTTATAAAATTAATTCTAGAATCTAAAAAAAAAAAATCCACTCAATAAACACTGACCCAGGAAAATGATTAATCTTTCCATCGACTTAGAAATATAAGTATTACAAATACATTTCTGTCTTAGCAAAGTGCTTTGAACTTTTACAAATCATGAAAACAAACTAAAAGACATAGAAACTCTTACGAGACCTGTAACTATCAAAGAGATTCAGTCAATCAGTAAAAACCACCCAACAAAGAAAAGCACTTAAAGAATTAACCCTGATTCGTCTCAAGCTCACTCAAAAGAATAGAAGATGACTGGGCTCTTCACAACTCATTCTATGAGGGCTGCAATAACTGATTCCATCAACAAAGAAGGATATCATAAGAAAACTATAGATGGATTTCTCTTATGAACCTAACTGCAAACATACTCAACCAAATCCCAGCAAACCAAACCCGACAGCATATTAAAATGATTAGACACCATGATCAACTGGGATTTATCCAACAAATGAAGAGGTGGCTCAGTACAAGAAAATTGACATCACAATAATAGAATGAGAGAATTTCACATGATTATCTCAACTGACACAGAAAAAAGCCTTTAATAATATCTAACATGCTTTCATGATAAAACCCCCAAAGACTAGAAACGAAAACAAACATTCTCAAAATTATTAAAAGCGTATATAAAAAAACCCACAGCTAACTCAAAGATAAAACATTGAAAGCTTCCCTGCCCCCACCCCTCCCACCACAGCTTTACATCAGCAACAAGGCAAGGACAACATGCCTCACTATTTCTGTTCAACACTATACTGGAGGTCTGAGCTAGAACAATCACAAAGAAAAAGAAATAAAATGCATCCAAATTAAAAGAAGTAAAACTTTCTCTCTTCACAGATGACATAATCCTATATACAGAAAATCCTCCTCTGCCCATTGGATTTTCCAGGCAAGAATACTGGAGTGGGTTGCCATTTCCTTCTCCAGAGGATCTTCCTGACCCAGGGATAGAACCCGCATCTCCTGTGTCTCCTGAATTGCAGGTGGATTCTTGACCACTGAGCCACCAGGGAAGTTTTGACTTTGGTGACACCACTACAAAATGTGCTTTTGCTTTCATCTAGCAAAAAAAAAAAAATTCCATGTCCTTATTGATGTTCAGTAAAGAATAGATGTGACTAATTTAAAGTGATAACGTGATAAATCCTTAGTTCTTCAGGCACTCTAACAGATCTAATTCTTGAATCTATTTCTCACTTCCACTGTATGATCGTAAAGGATTTGATTTAGGTCATACCTGAATGGTCTAGCTGTTTTCTCTACTTTCTTCAATTTAAGTCTGAATTTGGCAATAAGGAGTTTATGATCTGAGCCACAGTCAGCTCCTGGTCTTGTTTTGCTGACTATATATAGCTTCTCCATCTTTGGCTGCAAAGAATGTAATCAATCTGATTTTGATATTGACCATCTGGTGACGTACATGTGTAGTCTTCTCTTGTGTTATTGAAAGAGGGTGCTATGACCAGTGCATTCTCTTGGCAAAACTCTGTTAGCCTTTGTCCTGCTTCATTTTGTACTCTAAGGCCAAACTTGCCTGTTATTCCACGTTATCTCTTGACTTCCAACTTTTGCATTCCAGTCCCCTATAATGAAAAGGATATCTTTTTTGGGTATTAGTTCTAGAAGGTCTTGTAGGTCTTTATAGAACCGTTCAGCTTCTTCAGCATTACTGGTTGGGGCATAGACTTGGATTACTGTGATATTGCATGGTTTGCCTTGGAAACAAACAGAGATAATTCTGTCGTTTTTGAGATTGCATCCAAGTACTGCATTTAGGACTCTTGTTGACTATGATGGCTACTCCACTTCTTCTAAGGGATTCTAGCCCTCAGTAGTAGATATAATAGTCATCTGAATTAAATTTGCCCATTCCGGTCCGTACGGTAGTAAAGTAATACTCAAAATTCTCCAAGCCAGGCTTCAGCAATATGTGAACCGTGAACTTCCTGATGTTCAAGCTGGTTTTAGAAAAGGCAGAGGAACCAGAGATCAAATTGCCAACATCTGCTGGATCATGGAAAAAGCAAGAGAGTTCCAGAAAAACATCTATTTCTGCTTTATTGACTATGCCAAAGCCTTTGACTCTGTGGATCACAATAAACTGTGGAAAATTCTGAGAGAGATGGAAATACCAGACCACCTGATCTGCCTCTTGAGAAATTTGTATGCAGGTCAGGAAGCAACAGTTAGAACTGGACATGGAACAACAGACTGGTTCCAAATTGGGAAAGGAGTACGTCAAGGCTGTATATTGTCACCCTGCTTATTTAACCTATATGCAGAGTACATCATGAGAAACGCTGGACTGGAAGAAACACAAGCTGGAATCAAGATTGCCGGGAGAAATATCAATAACTCAGATATGCAGATGACACCACCCTTATGGCAGAAAGTGAAGAGGAACTAAAAAGCCTCTTGATGAAAGTGAAAGTGGAGAGTGAAAAAGTTGGCTTAAAGCTCAACATTGAGAAAATGAAGATCATGGCATCTGGTCCCATCACTTCATGGGAAATAGATGAGGAAACAGTGGAAACAGTGTCAGGCTTTATTTTTCTGGGCTCCAAAATCACTGCAGATGGTGACTGCAGCCATGAAATTAAAAGATGCTTACTCCTTGGAAGGAAAGTTATGTCCAATCTAGATAGCATATTCAAAAGCAGAGACATTACTTTGCCAACAAAGGTTCGTCTAGTCAAGGCTATGGTTTTTCCTGTGGTCATGTATGGATGTGAGAGTTGGACTGTGAAGAAGGCTGAGCGCCGAAGAATTGACGCTTTTGAACTGAGGTGTTGGAGAAGACTCTGGAGAGTCCCTTGGACTGCAAGGAGATCCAACCAGTCCATTCTGAAGGAGATCAGCCCTGGGATTTCTTTGGAAGGAATGATGCTAAAGCTGAAACTCCAGTACTTTGGTCACCTCATGGGAAGAGTTGACTCATTGGAAAAGACTCTGATGCTGGGAGGGATTGGGGGCAGGAGGAGAAGGGGACGACAGAGGGTGAGATGGCTGGATGGCATCACCGACTCGATGGACGTGAGTCTGAGTGAACTCCGGGAGTTGGTGATGGACAGGGAGGCCTGGCATGCTGCGATTCATGGGGTTGCAAAGAGTTGGACACAACTGAGCGACTGACCTGATCTGATTCCAGTCCATTTTAGTTGACTGACTCCTAAAATGTCAATGTTCACTCTTGCCATCTCGTGTTTGACCATTTCCAATTTACCTTGATTCATGGACCTAACATTCCAGGTTCCTATGCAATATTGTTCTTTACAGCATCAGACTTAACTTCCATCACCAGTCACATCCACAATTGGGAGTTGTTTTTGCTTTGGCTCAGCCTCGTCATTCTTTCTGGAGCTATTTTTCCACTGATCTCCAGTAGCATATTAGGCACCTACCGACCTGGGGACTTCATCTTTCAGTGTCCTATCTTTTTGTCTTTTCATACTGTTCATGGAGTTCTCAAGGCAAGAATACTGAAGTGGTTTGCCATTCCCTTCTCCAGTAGACTACGTTTAGTCAGAACTCTCCACCATGACCTGTCCATCTTGGGTGGCCCTACATGGCAAGGCTCATCATTGCACTGAATTAGCCAAGGCTGTGGTCCATGTGATCAGTTTGGTTAGTTTTCTGTAATTGTAGTTTCCATCCTGTCTGCCCTCTGATGGATAAGGTTTTCCAGGTTAAGTAAATATTTCAAATCAGAAGAGTAAATATTTTTAAACTAGGAGTGAGGATATTTCTTGTTTTTGGAGTGTGTTTTTTAATAAATTGAATTCCAGAGTGGTGGTTTTATGAGGGATATGTAATGAATTTCTGGGCTATAAGTCGTAAACCTACACCCTATCCTAAAAGGCAAAGGAAATTTCCAAAGTTTTTCTTAGTAATACAGCACAGTGAAATACATAGAATAGATGTAGATATCTATAAAATAAACTTGAGAGTTCAGAAAGATTACTTCCACAGACACAGTCAACTGATTTTCAACAAGGATGCCAAAACCATTCAATGTTGAAAAAGTCTTTTCAACAACTGGTGTTAAGAGAACTGGATATCCACATACGGAAGAATGTAGTCAGACTGTGACTTCACATTACATACAAAACTTAACTCAAAATGGATCAAAGACAAAATATAAAGGCCTAAAGTATAAAACTCTTAGAAGAAAGCATGGGGGTAATTATTCATAATCTGAAATTGAAAATATTTTCATAGCTATGTCACCAAAGCCATAAGAAACCAAAGGGGAAAAAAAGTAGATAAACTGAATTTCATAAAAAATTAGCATTTTGGTGGCTGGAGCTTGGATTGTATTCTATAAGGTCAGTGAGTGGGCAAAGGTGGATGTACTTGTACATCCAAGTACAATTCAGGAACCCAGCCACAGAATCACAGGGGGACCTGTGAAAATGTGGATTCCAGGGCCATACCAGGCCTGCTGAATTAGGGGTGGGGATTGCACAGGAAACAGGATCTCTTGGGAGTTTGGATGCTTGCTTATGTTGGCCCCACTGCCTCAAAAGCGCATGGATGGAGATAGAGGAAACCTGAGCATCTCTAAGATACAGGAGAAGTTTGTGTCTGGTCTCAGGATAGGGTACTTAGCTCCCATGCAGTTGTTACAAAGTCCCTGACCTGGGCTGATGGGTACCCTCTTGGTGGAGGGTGTAGAGGTGGAAAAGGTGGCTGATCAGATGGATGGAGGTCACAGTGGCCCTGAGGGTGGCCTAGGCCACCTCAGCAGAACCTGTCCCTGTCCAGGAGATCAGAGGAAGCTGTCTGCCCTGTTATTTAGTTTATCTGCCCATTCTTTCCATCTCCTTAGATATATAAAATTTATAGATACATCTGTGTTTTAGTGAAGTGATTTGAACCTTTACTAATGATATACACCAACAAAAGCAGTTAGGAACTAGAAACTCTGACCAGACCTATAAATGACAAAGACATTGAATCGATCATCAAATACCTCACAACAAGGAAAAGCCCAGGACCAGATACTAATAGTTTCACTTCTGAATTCTACCAAACATTTAAAGAATTAACCCTGATTTGTCTCAAACTCATTTAAAAATTACAAGATGGCTGAGCACTTCTCAAGTCATTCTATGAGGCCAACATTACCTTGATACCATCAATAGACAAGGACCTCATGGGAAAACTACAGACCAAGATCCCTTATAAACATAAGTGCAAACATACTCAACCAGATACTAGCAAACCAAGACTGACAGCCTATTAAAATAAATAACACCATTACCAGTGAGATTTAGCCCACTTTGCAGAAATGCAAAGGTGGGTAAACAAAACAAAATCAACATTACATTAACAGCACAAGAGAATTTCACATGGTTATCTCAAATGACACAGAAAAAAGCCTTTCACAAAATCTAATGTTCTTTTGTGATAAACACACGAAAGACTAGGAATTTTTAAAAAAATCCTCAAAATTATTAAAAGCATATATAAAAAACTCACAGCTAACTCAATAATAAAAGATTGAAAGCTTCCTACCCCATGCCTTATATCAGGAACAAAGCAAAGATACCAGCTCTCACTATTTCTATTCAGCATTGTACTGGAGGCTCTAGTCAGTGTAATCACAAAGAAAAAGAAATAAAATGCATCCAGATGAAAAGAAGAAAACCTTTCTCTATTCAAAGAGAACAGAATTCTATATACAGAAAAACCCTGAAGAGTCTACAAAACACTCTAAAATATTAGAGATAATAAATGTATTCAGCAAAGTTACAGGATATAGGATCAACAAACAAAACTCAAGTGTATTCCTATACACTACCAGTGAACAACCAAAAAGGAAATTTAAAAATTATCATATTTGCAATACTATCAAAATGAATAAAATCCTTGGGAACCAATTTAATGCAAGATATGCAGGACATAATCACTGAAAACCACAGCACACTCTTGAAAGAATTTAAAGCAATTGATTATCAACAAGGACGCTATTACCATTCAATGGGAGAAAACAGTCTTTCCAACAAAAGTTATTAAGACAATTGGGTATCCACATACAAAAGAATGAAGTAAACCATAGTTCATATATATTCAAAAATTAACCTAAATGGATCAAAGACATAAATAGGCTAAAAATATAAAACTCTTAGAGGAAAGCATAGGGGTAAATATTCATAACCTGGATGTGAAATTGGTTTCATGGCTATGTCACCAAAGCCACAAACAACCAAGACAAAAAATAGAAAAGTTGAACTTCATCAAATTAAACATTTTGGTGGCTGGAGCTTAGGTGTTTCCTATAAAGCCGGGGAACCAACATAGGCGGGGGGCCTCCAAGTACAGTTCAGGAAGCCCAACCTCAGAATCACAGGGGAACTGGTGAAAATGCAGATTCCAAGGCCATCACAGGCTTGTGGAATTAGAGTCAGGAGGAGGGAAACTGCACAGGAAATAGGGTCTCTAGGGGATTCTTAGGCTTGCTTGTATCTGAGCCCAATGCCCTCCAAAGCCCATTAAAGAGCTGGTGGAAACCTGAAAATCTCGAAATGCAGAAAAGGTTTGTGTCTGGTCTCTAATAGGTTGCTTAGCTTCCATGCAGTTGTCTCAAAGTCCCTGACCCGGGCTGTTGGGGATACCTTCCTGGTGGTGGGTATTGAGGTGGAGAAGGTGGCTGCCCAGAGGCATGAAGATCACAGTGCCCCAAGGGGTGGCCTAGGCCACCTCAGCAGAACATGTCTCTGTCCCAGAGATCAGAGGAAGCTGTTTGTCTATCTGGACATCCTATCTCCTGAGATGCAGAAATTTTAAAAATACATTTGTGTTTTATCAGAGCATTTTGAACTTTTACTAATCATGAACACCAACCAAAGCCATCATGAACTCAAAACTCTGACCAGACCTATAACTAGCAAAGACATGCATCAGTCATCAGAAACCTCCCAGCAAGGACAAGCCCTTGACCAGATAGTTTCACTGGTGAGTTCTACCGAACATTTCAAGAATTAACCCCAATTCATCTCAAACTCATTAAAAAATGAGAAGATGATCGAACACTTCTCAGCTCAGTCTATGAGGCCAGCATCACCTTTGTACCATCAACAGACAAGGACATCACAAGAAAACTACAGAACAATATTTGTTCTGAATAAAAATGCAAACATATTCAACCAAATACTAGCAAACCAAATCTGACAGCACATTGACATGACTATACATCATGATCCGGTGGGATTAATCCCACTATGCAGAAATGCAATGATGGTTCAATACAAGAAAATCAACCTTAAAGATCAGCAATAGAATTTCACAGGATTATCTCAATTGATACAGAAAAAGCCTTTAAGAAAATCTAACATGCTTTCATGGTTGCCAGGAGCAGGAGCTCCACCCGTGGCAAGGGTCATGAGGAAGGAGGCTCTGCATATGCAAAGGCGGGATTGAGCCTCAGGAGTCCCCCTGGAAATTCTCGAGCATCTACCCCCAAAACCAGAGTCTGCCTACTTTCTGCTTTGTGCTCTCACCTATACCTCTGACTTTACGGGGGGCTGTCCCCCACTATCTCTCTCTGAAAAAAGAGTTAGCTTACAGCTCCAGCTAATAATTCCTGGGTGTGACAGTGTTTCAACCTACAAACTCCTTTGGAAGTCCTCTAGCCTGTCTGAATAGGTTTTTCCAGCCACATGTGATTGCTCAGAGCCTCCCAACTGTGAGAGGCATGAGATGTTCTAAACTGTCTAAATACAGATTCCTTTGAGCAGTTAAAAGATTGATTAGAAATTGTATTGGTGAACGGTTTTTCACTTTTTGGGCCAATGTTTGCTGCTAAGTCTCCATATCCCTTACCTGCTGTGTCCCTGGCAGTGTATTGATTAATATAATTGGTGTAAGTAGTAGCTTTAATGTTTGTAACCTGGAACCCTTGAGTTAATTCTTTTTCTTGTTATAGCCCACCACACCTTTGCTCTATAGGAATGCAACTTTATCTAATGCTTTTGGAGGGTGGCACCTGACTAATCACCTTTAGAGAAAAATAAGTTTTCTGAAGAAAGGGTCTTAAAATGTTAACAGGCCTCCGGGCCAGAAGATGATGCAAATCACCTAAACTTTTGCATATGGTAAGTTTGCAGGAAGAAAGCCTGGCTTACTGCATGACTCTACACCTTCCCCCATTATCCTCTATGCATAATTTAAGGTATAAAAACTACTTTGGAAAATAAAGTGTGGGCCTTGTTCACCAAAGCCTGGTCTCCCCATGTCGTTCTTTCTCTCACCTCCGGCTGAATTATTCAGCCTCTTTTCTCCACTGAATTTTCTCACTGAGCTATACTTATTTAACCACTCTTTATATCTTTAATTAACATTTAAATAAGCTGTTGTTTCCTGATCACGGATGCTGTCTCCCCTTCGAATTCCCTGGATCCACTGGGGCTAGACCCCGGCAAGCATGGTAAAACACCCAAAAAATAAGGAACAAAAACAAATATTGTCAAAATTATTAAAAGCATATATAAAAAACTCTCAACTAACTCAATGATTAAAAACAAACTGACATTTCCCTATCCTCCACGTTATACCAGGAACAAGGCAAAGACACCATCTCTCACTATTTCTGTTCAACACTATACTCGAAGTCCTAGCCAGAGCAATCACAAAGAAAAAGTAATAAAGGGCATCCAAATAAAAGCAATAAACACTTCTCTACTCACAGAGGACATAATCTATATATAGAAAAACCACAAAGAATCCACAAAAAACTCTAAAACTTACTAGAGCTAATAAATACATTCAGCAAAGTTACAGGATACAAGATTAACACACAAAACTCAAGTGTATTTCTATACATTAGCAGTGAAGAACTCAAAAAAACAATTTTAAAAATAATTGCATTTGCAATAGTATCAACACGAATAAAATACTTGGGAAACAATTTAACCAAAAAGATGCTAGACATGAACACTGAAAGCTACAACACACTACTGAAAGAAATGAAGACTCAGTAAATGGAAAAACATTTGTGTTCACAGGTTGGAAGACTTCATATTGTTAAGATGACAATATTCCCAAGGAGATCTAGATACAGTCCATTGATATTCCAGTGGCCTTTAATATAGAAACGGACATGCTGATTCTCAGATTCATATGGAATATCCCACAGATGCCAAATAGTCTAATCAATGTTGAAAAAAACAAAAGACAAAGCTAGACTGACACTTCCCAATGGTATAGTTACTACAAAACTAAAAGAAATAAAAACACAAAACACTGTAGTGTTGGTTTAAGAATAGATTCAGAGATCAATAGAATAAATTTGCAAGTTCAGACAGAAACCTTCACATCTACAGGCAACTGATTATCAACAAGGATGCTAGAACCATTCATACGGAGAATAAGTCTTTTCAATAAATGGCATTAAGAGAACTGGATATCCACATACAGAAGAATTAAGTCAGACCCTGACTTCATATCATATATAAAAATTAACTCAAAATGGCTCATAGACATAAAGAGAAAGGCTAAAGTAAAAAACACTTAGAGGAAAGCATAGGGATGAATATTCATAACCTAGACTTCATAATGGTTTCATCGCTATATCATCAAACCACAAGCAACCCAAGAAAAAATAGATCAATTGAACTTCATCAAAATTAAACGTTTTGGTGGCTGGAGATTAGGCTGTATTCTATAAGCCAGGGAGCTGGCAGAGGTGGGGACCTCTAAGTGTTTCGTTCAGGAACCTGAGCTGCAGAATCACAGGGGGACCTGTTAAAATGCTGATTCCAGGGCCACCCCAGGCCTATGGAATTAGAGGTAGGAGGTTGGAACCTGTACAGGAAACAGGCCCTCTAGGGGATTCTGAAGCTTACTTACGTCTGAGCCCACTGCCCTCAAAAGCCAATGGATGGAGCTGCAGGAAACCTGGAATCTCTAAAATGTAGGAGAGGTTTATGTCTGATCTTAGGATAGGGTGCTTAGTTCCCATGCAATTGTCACAAAGTCCCTGACTGGAGCTGTTGGGGACCCCTTCCCGTTGGTGTGTGTTAATGTGGAGAAGGTGGCTGACCAGTGGGCAGGAGGTCACAGTGGCCCTGAGGGGTGGCCTAGGCCACCTCAGCAGAACCTGTCCCTGTCCTGGAGATCAGAGGAAGCTATTCGCCCTCTTGTTTCTGTCTACCAGGACACTCTTTCCAACTCCTTAGATACAGAAATTTTGCAAATACTTTTGTGTTTTAGCAAAGTGTTTTGCACCTTTACTAATCATGAACACAAACCAGAGTTGAGGTAAGAACTAGAAACTCTGACCAGAACTATATCGAGCAAAGAGATTGAATCAAACCTCCCAACAAGAGCATGTCCACAACCAGATAGGTTCACTAATGAGCTGTACCAATTAAAGAATTAACTCTAATTCATTTCAAACTCATTCAAAAATTATAATTTGAGTGAGCATTTCTTGACTCATTCCATGAGGCCAACATTACCATGATACCATCAACAGACAAGGATATCATGAGAAAACTACAAACCTACATCTCTTATGGGTTTCCCTCGTAGCTCAGCTTGTAAAGAATCTGCCTGCAATACAGGAGACTGCAGTTCAATTCCTGGGTTGGGAAGTTCCCCTAAAGAAGGCATAGGCTACCCACTTCAGTATTCTTGGGCTTCCCTGGTGGCTCAGATGGTAAAGAATCCGACTGCAATGCAGGAGACCTAGGTTCAGTCCCTGGGTTTGGAAGGTCCCCTGGAGGAGGGGATGGTAACCCACTAAACTATTCTTGCCTGGAGGATCTCAATGGACAGAACAGCCTGGCAGGTTGCAGTCCATGGGATCACAAAGAGTTGGACACGACTGAGTGATTAAGCACACATATTCTTTACAAACATAAATGCAAACATACTCAACCAAATACTAGCAAACCAAATCTGACAGCGTATTAAGATGATTAAACACCATGTCCAAGTGGGATTTATCCCACATATGCAATAATAGTTTAACTCAAGAAAACCAACCTCACATTAATTGCTACCATGATAAAAACACACAAAAGACTAGGAATTTTTTTTAAATCCTCAAAATTATTAAAAGCTTATATAAAAAACTTACTGTTAATTCAATGATAAAAGATTGAAAGCTCCGTGTCCTCTTTCACCCACCTAATATCAGGAACCAGGCAAGGACACTAACGCTATTTCTATTCAACACTTACTGGAGGTTCTAGTCAGAACAATCAAAAGAAAATAATTGAAATGCATTCAAATTAAAAGATGTAAACATTCCTCTATTCACAGAGGACATAAGACTATATACAGAAAAACCCTTAAGAATCTACAAAATACTCTGAAACCTATTAGAGCTAATAAATGCAGTCAGCAAACTTCTAGGATATAAGATCAACACAAAAAACTCAAGTGTATTTCTACATGCCAACAGTGAACCCAAAAAGGAAATTTTAAAAAATTATGTGCAATAATATCAAAATGAATAAAATATGTAGGAGCCAGCTTAAACAAAAAAATGTAACACAGAAACACTGAAAATCACAACAGACTGCTGAAAGATGTTTAGACTAAACAGAAAACATTTGTGCTCACAGATAGGAAGACTTAATATTGTTAAGATAACAATATTCCCAAAGTGACCAACAAAATCAGTCTGTATCAAAATTCCAATGGTATTTATGATAGAAACAGAAAAGCTGATTCTCAAGTTCATATGAAATTTCAAGAGATGCCAAATAACAAATCAATCTGGAAGAACCCAAAGTTAGAGCCACACTCTCCAAGATCACTACTTACTACAAAGCTAAAGAAATCAAAACAGTGTGGTAAGTGCATAAGAATAGATTCAGACATCAATGGAATAAACTTGAGAGTTCAGAAAGAAACCCTCATATATACAGTCAATTGATGTTCAACAAAGATGCCAAGACAATTCAAGGGGGAAAAAAGTCTTTTTAACAGATGTGTTAAGAGAACTAGACATCCACAAGCAAAAGGATTAAGTCAGACCCTGACTTACACCAAATATAAAAATTAACTCAAATGGATCAAAGACATAAATACAAAGGCTAAAAGTATAAAACTCTTACAGGAAAGCATAGGGGTAAATATTCATAACCTGGACTTCATAATGGTTTCATGGCTATGTCAACAAATTGACATTGCTTGACTTAAGCCACAAGCAACCAAAGTGAAAAAAACAGATAAACTGAACTTCATCAAAATTAAACATTTTGGTGGCTGGAGCTTGTGTTGTATTCTATGAGGCTAGGGAGCCAGTATAGGTGGGGACCTTCAAGTACAGCCCAGGAACCCCAACCTCAGGATTACAGGGTGACTTGTTAAACTACAGATTTCAGGGCATCCCAGGCCTGCAGAATTAGAGGTGGGAGGTGAGGACCTGCAGAGACTCTCTAGGGGAATCTGATGCTTACTTATGTTTGAGCCTCAGTTCAGTTCAGTTCAGTCACTCAGTCGTGTCCAACTCTTTGCAACCCCATGAATCGCAGCACACCAGGCCTCCCTGTCCATCACCAACTCCTGGAGTTCACTCAGACTCACATCCATCGAGTCGGTGATGCCATCCAGCCATCTCATCCTCTGTCGTCCCCTTTTCTTCCTGCCCCCAATCCCTCCCAGCATCAGAGTCTTTTCCAATGAGTCAACTCTTCCCATGAGGTGGCCAAAGTACTGGAGTTTCCGCTTTAGCATCATTCCTTCCAAAGAAATCCCAGGGCTGATCTCCTTCAGAATGGACTGGTTGGATCTCCTTGCAGTCCAAGGGACTCTCAAGAGTCTTCTCCAACACCACAGTTCAAAAGCATCAATTCTTAGGCGCTCAGCTTTCTTCACAGTCCAACTCTCACATCCATACGTGACCACTGGAAAAACCATAGCCTTGACCTTTGTTGGCAAAGTAATGTCTCTGCTTTTGAATATGCTATCTAGGTTGGTCATAACTTTCCTTCCAGGGAGTAAGCGTCTTTTAATTTCATGGCTGCAGTCACCATCTGCAGTGATTTTGGAGCCCCCCAAAAATAAAATCTGACACTGTTTCCACTGTTTCCCCAGAGCATAAAGTGAAGTCGCTCAGTCGTGTCCTACTCTTTGCGATCCCATGGACTGTAGTCTACCAGGCTCCTCTGTCCATGGGATTTTCCAGGCAAGAGTACTGGAGTGGGTTGCCATTTCCTTCTCCAGGGGATCTTCCTGACCCAGGGATCAAACCCAGGTCTCCTGCATTGCAGGCAGACGCTTTAACCTCTGAGCCACCAGTGAAGCCCATATCCCCAGAGCATACTGCCCTCCAAAGCCCACGGATGGGGCTGGAGGAAACCTGAGAATCTCTGAGATGTTGGAGAGGTTTGTTTCTGGTCTTAGCATAGGGTACTTAGCTTCCATACAATTGCCACAAAGTCCCTGACCCAGGCTGGTGGGGACACCCCCCCTCCACCGGTGGAGGATGTTGAGGTGGAGAAAGTGACTGACCAGGGAGATGGAGGTCACAGTGGCCCTGAGGGGTGGCCTAGACCATGTCAGGAGAACCTGTCCCTGTCCCAGAGATCAGAGAGAGCTGTTTGCCCTGTTATTTCTATCTGGACATTATTTCCATCTCCTTAGCTATACAAATTTTCTAGATAATTTGTGTTTTAGTAAAGTGTTTTGAATCTTTGCTAATCATGAACATCTACCAAAACCATCAAGAATGAGAAACTCTGACCAGACCTATAACTATCAAAGAGAATGAATCAATCATCAAAACCTCCCAACAAGGAAAAGCCCAAGATCAGATATTAATAGTTTCACTGTTGAGTTCTACCAAACATTTAAATAATTAGCCCAGATTTGTCTCAAATTCATTCAAAAATTAGAAGATGAGTGAGCACTTCTCAACTCATTCTAAGAGGCCAGCATTGCCTTAATACCATCAATCCGCAAGGACATCAGGAGAAAAGAAAACTACAGACCAATATCCCTTATGAACATAGGTGCAAAGATACTTAATACAGCAACCAAATTTGACAACATATTAAAATGATTATACACTGTAACCAAGTTGGATTTATCACAGAAATGCAAAGATGATTCAACACATGAAAATCAACATCGCATTAATAAAGCAACCATAGAATCTCACATGATTATCTCAATTTATATAGAAAAAGTCTTTAACAAAATCTAACATGCTTTCATGGTAACATACCTAAAAAACTGCGAATTTAAACAAAAATTCTAGGATATAAAATCAATACACACTATACATTAGCACATTCCTATACACCAACAATGAAAGGTCAAAAGGAGAAATTAAGGAAAGAAGCCCATCTACCATCTCATCAAAAAGTATAAAATATCTAGGAATAAATCTAGCAAAGAAGGCAAAAGACGTGAACACAGAAGACTGTAAGATATTGGTGAAAGAAATCAAAGATCACACAAATGGACTGAGACACATACCACACTCTTAGACTGGAAGAATTAATACTGTCCAAATGACAACACTACCCAAAGTAGTCTATAAATCCAATGCAATCCCTATAAAATCACCAATAGCATTTTTCACAGAACTAGAATAAATAATTTTACAATTTGTATGGAAACACAAATGACCCTACATGGCCAAAGTAATCTTGAGAAAGAAAAACAGAGCTGGAGAAATCAGGTTCGCTGGCTTCAAACTACATTATAAAGACATGGTCATCATAACAGTACTGGCACAGTACATAACAGGGTACTGGCACAAAAACAGAAATATAGGTCAACAGAATAGCATAGAAAATTCAGAGATAAACCCACATGCCAATGGTCACTTAATCTATGACAAAGGAGGCAAGAATATACAACAGAGAAAAAACAGTCTTTTCAATAAATGATGCTGAGAAAACTGGACAGTTCCATGTATAAGAATGAAATTAGAATATACTCTAACACCATACACAAAAATAAACTCAAAATGGATTCAGTTTAGTTCAGTCGCTCAGTCGTGTCTGACTCTGCGACCCCTTGAGTTGCAGCACGCCAGGCCTCCCTGTCCATCACCAACTCCTGGAGTTCACTCAAACTCACATCCATCGAGTCAGTGATGCCATCCAGCCATTTCATCCTCTGTCGTCCCCTTCTCCTCCTGCCCCCAACCCTCCCAGCATCAGAATCTTTTCCAGTGAGTCAATTCTTTGCATGAGGTGGCCAAAGTACCGGAGTTTCAGCTTCAGCATCAGTCCTTCCAAAGAACACCCAAGACTGATCACCTTTAGAATGGACTGGTTGGATCTCCTTGCAGTCCGAGGCTTCAGCAATACGTGAACCATGAACTTCCAGATGTTCAAGCTGGTTTTAGAAAAGGCAGAGGAACCAGGGATCCAATTGCCAACATCCACTGGATCATGGAAAAAGCAAGAGAGTGCCAGAAAAACATCTACTTCTGCTTTATTGACTATGCCAAGGCCATTGACTGTGCGAATCACAATAAACTGTGGAAAATTCTGAAAGAGATGGGAATACCAGACCTCCTGACCTGCCTCTTGAGAAACCTATATGCAGGTCAGGAAGCAACAGTTAGAACTGGACATGGAACAACAGACTGGTTCCAAACAGGAAAAGGAGTACGTCAAGGCTGTATATTGTCACCCTGTTTATTTAAAGAGTACATCATGAGAAACGCTGGGCTGGATGAAGCACAAGCTGGAATCAAGATTGCCGGGAGAAATATCAATCACCTCAGATATGCAGATGACACCACCCTTTATGGCAGAAAGTGAAGAGGAACTAAAAAGCCTCTTGATGAAAGTGAAAGAGAAGAGTGAAAAAGTTGGCTTAAAGCTCAACATTCAGAAAATGAAGATCATGGCATCTGGTCCCATCACTTCATGGGAAATAGATGGGGAAACAGTGGAAACAGTGTCAGACTTTATTTTGGGGGGCTCCAAAATCACTGCAGATGGTGACTGCAGCCATGAAATTAAAAGACGCTTACTCCTTGGAAGGAAAGTTATGACCAACCTAGATAGCGTATTCAAAAGCAGAGACATTACTTTGCCAGCAAAGGTCCATCTAGTCAAGGCTATGGTTTTTCCAGTAGTCATGTATGGATGTGAGAGTTGGACTGTGAAGAAAGCTGAGCGCCAAAGAATTGATGCTTTTGAACTGTGGTGTTGGAGAAGACTCTTGAGAGTCCCTTGGACTGCAAGGAGATCCTAAATATAAGACTACCTACTATAAAACTCTTATAGAAAAACACAGGCAGAACACTCTGACATAAGTTGCAGCAAGATCTTTTTTGGTCCACTTCCTAGAGTAATGAAAATAAAACCAAAGATAAATAAATGGGACCTAATTAAACTCAAAAGCTTTTGCACAGCAAAGGAAACCATATAGAAAATGAAAACACAACTCTCAGAATGGGAGAAAATATTTGCAAACAAAATGACCAAGAAGGGATTAATTTTCAAAATGTACAAACAGCTCATGAAGGTCAATATCCAAAAAATATCCCAGTGAAAAAATGGGTGGAAGATCTAAATACAGTTGTTTCTCCAAAGACGACATAGAAATGGCCAGAAAGCATATAAAAAAGATGGTCAACATCACTTATTATTAGAGAAATGCAGATCAAAACTACAATGAGGTATCACCTCACATCAGTCAGAATCAAAGTGAAAGTGTTATTCGCTCAGTCATGTCCAACTCTCTGTAACCCCATGGACTGTAACACGCCAAGCTCCTCTGTCCATGGAATTCTCCAGGCAAGAATACTGGAGTGGGTAGCTATCTCCAGGGGATCTTACTGATTCAGGGATCAAAACTGGGTCTCCTGCATTGCAGACAGATTCTTTACCATCTGAGCCACCAGGGAAGCCCCTCAGCCAGAATGGCCATCATCAAAAAAAACCCGATGAACATTAAAAGTTGAAGAGGGTGTGGAGAAAAGGGAACCCTCTAACACTGTTGGTGGGGATGTAAGTTGCTACAGCCACTATGGAGAACAGTATAAAAAGTGAAAGTGTTAGTCACTTAGTAATGTTTGACTCTTGGTGACTCCATGGACTACAGCCTGCCAGGCTCCTCTGTCCATGGAATTCCCCAGGCAAGAATACTGGAGTAAGCAGCCATTTCTTTCTCCAGAGGATCTTCCCGACCCAGGAATCGAACCTGGGTCTCCTGCATTGCAGGCAGATTCTTTACTATCTGAGCCATCACAGAAGCCCCATGGAGAACAGTACAGAGGCTCCTTAAAAAATTAACGATGAAGCTACCATATGATCCAGCAATCACAATCCTGGGCATTTATTCAGAGAAAATCATACTTCAAAAAGAAACATGCACCCTAATGTCATTGCAGTGTTTTTTACAATAGCCAAGACATGGAAGCAACCTAAATGTCCACTGATGAATAAATAAAGAAGATACGGTACATATATACAATGGAATATTACTCATCATAAAAAAGAATGAAATAATGCCATTTGCAGCAACATGGATGGTCCTAGGGATTGTCATACTGAGTGAGGTAGGACAGAGCAGGACAAATATCATGTGATTTCTCTTATATGTGGAATCTAAAAAAAAATGGTACAAATGAACTAATTTACAAAACAGAAATAGAGTCAGAGATGTAGAAAACAAACCTATAGTTACCAAGGGGGAAAGGGAAGGTAGGGATTAATTGGGAGTTTGGGATTTACATATATACACTACTATATGCAAAACAGATAATTAATAAGAAGCTACTGTATAGCACAGGGAACTCTATTCAATACTCTGTAATGACCTATATGGGAAAAGAATCTAAAAAAGAGTGGGTTTATGTATATGTATAGCTGGTTCATTTTTGCTATATAGCAGAACACAGCATGGTAAATCAACTATATCCCAATACAATTATTTGAAAAAATAAATGTTTCACTAGGAATGGCTTTTAAAATTAAGAAAAAAAAAAAAAATCCTCAACACAGTTAAGGGCATATACAAAAAAGTCACAGCTTACTCAATGATAAAAGGCTGAAAGGTCCCTCCCCCACCTCTTTACATCAGGAACAAGGCAAGGACACTGGCTCTTATCACTTCTATTGAATATTGTACTGGAGGTACTAGTCAGAGCAATTGTGAAGAAAAAGAAAGAGCATCCAAATAAAAAGAAATAAAGCCATCTCATTCACAGATGACATAATCCTATACACAGAAAAATTCTAAAGAATCTGTAATCCTCCCCAATCTACTAGGGCTCATAAATGTATTCAGCATAGTTGCAGGATACAAGATCAACAAACAAAACTCAAGCACATTTATATACACTAGCAATGAATCCAGTAAAACAATTGTATTTGCAATAGCATCAAAATGAACAAAATACTTGGCAGCCGAAGAGATATAAGACATAAACACTGAAAAACACAACACACTCTGAAAGAAACTGAGAAGGCTCAATAAGTGGGGAGATATTTGTATTCATAGTTTGGAAGATTTAATGTTGTTAACATGGGCTTCCCAGGTGGCTCAGTGGTAAAGAATCCACCTGCCAATGCAGGAGATGTGGGTTCAGTCCCTGGACCATGGCAACCCATTCCAGTATTCTTTCTTGGGAAATCTCACGGCCAGAGGAACCTGGCAGGCTACAGTCCATGAAGTGGCAAAGAGCAGAACAAAGCTTAGCAACTGAGCAGTCACACACAAAATGAAAATGACAATACTCCCCGAAGTGATCTATGGATTCAACACTGTCCCTGTCAAAATCCCTATAGCCTTCAGTGCGTAAATGGAAAAATCTGATTCTCAAATTCATATGAAATTTCAAGAGATGCCAAATGGCAAATAAACCTTGAAAATAACAAAGCTGGATTCACACTTCCCAATATCACAACTTACTACGAAGCTAAAGAAATCAAAACAGTGTGGTATTGGCATAAGAACAGATTCAGAAACCAAGAGAATAAACTTGAGAGTTCAGAAAGAAGCCCTCACATGTACAGCCAATTGATAATCAACAAGGATGCCAAGACCAATCATTAGGGAAAATACAGCCTTTTCAACAAATGGTGTCAAGAGAACCGGTATCCACATTCAAAAGAATAAAGTCAGACCCTTACTTCATACCTTATACAAAAATGAACTCAGAATGAATCAAAAGCATAAATACATGGCTAAAACTATTAAATTCTTAGGAGAAAACATGGGGGGTAAATATCCATGACCTGGATTTGAAAATGTTTTCATTGCTATGTTCTTAAAACCGTAAGAGACCAAAGAAAAAAAAAGGTAAATTTGACTTCATCAAAATTAAACATTTTGGTGCAAAGAATATCAAGAGAGTAAAAAGACAACACAGAATGGCAGAAAATATTTGCAAACCGCTTATACAAGGGTTAAGTATCATATACATTTTCCTCTAGATATATTATCTGTAATTCAACAAAGACAACTCAAATTAAAAGTGACCAAAATAGTTGAATAGATATTTCTCCAAAGAAGATATACAAATGACCAACAAGTACATGAAATGATGCTTAATATCCTTAGTCATTAGGAAAATTCAAATCAAAACCACAGTGAGATACTGCCTCACACCAACTAGGTTGCCCACAATTTTAAAAAAAAATCAGAAAATAACAAGTGTTGGCAAGGATGTGGAAAAATTGGAACCCTTATACAACTCTCATGAGAGTTTAAAGTGGTGCAGCTGCTGCACTCATCAATTTGTGAGTTCTTCAAAAAGTTACATGGAGAATTACCACATGACTGAGCGACTTCACTTTCACTTTTCACTTTCATGCATTGGAGAAGGAAATGGCAACCCACTCCAGTGTACTTGCCTGGAGAATCCCAGGGACGGGGGAGCCTGGTGGGCTGCTGTCTATGGGGTCTCACAGAGTTGGACATGACTGAAGTGACTTAGCAGCAGCAGCCAGCAATTTACTCCTGGGTATTTCCCAGCAAGGACTCAGTACCGGACATGCAGAGAAGCCAATATTATGGCACTAGCTTTTGAGAAAACAAAGTTTTATTGTTAGGTCAACTGGCAAGGAGATAAGAAGTAAGGCTCTCAAATCTCTTTTCATCCAGGATTTAGGGCGAAATTTAAGGGGTTCTCTGATAGCTCAGTTGGTAGAGAATCCGCCTGCAAAGCAGGAGACCCCGGTTCAATTCCTGGGTCAGGAAGATCCCCTGGAGAAGGGATAGGCTACCCACTCTAGTATCTTGGGCTTCCGTTGTGGCTCAGCTGGTAAATAATCCGCCTGCAACGAGGGAGACCTGGGTTTGATCCCTGGGTTGGGAAGATCACCTGCAGAGGGAAAGGCTACCCACTCCGATATTCTGCCCTGGAGAATTCCATGGATTGTATAATCCATGGGGTCTCAAAGAGTGAGACAGGACTGAGCGACTTCCACTTAAAGGGGTTTAGGGAAATTTCAAGCTTGGAAGCTGATAGGCTAGTCTCGAATAATCCGTATAAGCTATTTGCAACGCTGTCGGAAACCAGATTTTTCTTATGAAGGATTCTCACTTTGTAAAGCACGCTGGTGGCAACATTTCTATTCTTTGAGTTTCACAGACTAAATACTCTTGGTTCTGGGGTTACCCTGAAGGCATGGGTTCCCAGCTTGCACACGTGCATGGCTGTGTTGTCTCTGTAAAATAAAGGTTTGATTCATCAACAACATATTTAAGGAGGCAAAACCAGCTTAACAAGGTGCTATCTCAATTTCCCCCTTTTTCTCTAAGCATGCCAAAGAGGGCTAAAATTCTCAGTAAGGAAAAACTGTGTCCAGTTGTATAAACTTCCTTTAGGCCAGAACCAGAGCACGTCCTTCTAGGGTAGAGAGTTTTCCTGCTTGATGCACCCTCGTTTCTCCTTTACCTGCTTGTCTCAACAAGGTAATCAGGGTTGGTTTCATTAAATACATACCTGCATATGTATGTATGTGTGTGTTTGAATATATAACTCAGTCATAAAAAAGAATAACCTGGCAGCAACCTGGATGGACCTAGAGATTATCATAGTAAGTCTAGTCAGACAAATACCACATGATATCACTTACATGTGAGAGATACAAAAATTAAATATATGAAATTATTTACAAAAGATCAACAGAATCATAGAGTTACCAAAGCGGGAAGGAGGGGCATAAATTATGAGTTTGGGATTAATAAACACACTATTCAAAATATATAAACAAAAAGGATCTACTTTATAGCACTGCTGCTGCTGCTAAGTCGCTTCAGTTGTGTCCGACTCTGTGCGACCCCATAGACAGCAGCCCACCAGACTTCCCCATCCCCGGGATTCTCCAGGCAAGAATATTGGAGTGGGTTGCCATTTCCTTCTCCAATGCATGACAGTGAAAAGTGAAAGTGAAGTCGCTCAGTCGTGTCTGACTCTTTGTGACCCCATGGACTGCAGCCTACCAGGCTCCTCCATCCATGGGATTTTCCAGGCAAGAGTACTGGAGTGGGGTGCCATTGCCTTCTCCGACTTTATAGCACAGGAACTACATTTAATATCTTATATAACCTATAAAGGAAAAGAGTATAAAAAATATATATATATACACACACACATACGTACACATGTATCTGAATCACTTTGCTGTACACCTGAAACTAACACATTTTAAATCAACTATACACCAGTAATAATTTAAAAAAGAAAGCCACTTTAAATATAAAGACATAGGTAGGATAAAAGTGTTAGGAGAAAGCTGAATTCATAGCCAACACCTAAAACTTCCATTTTGGGGCTTCCCTCATAGCTCAGTCAGTAAAGAATCTGCCTGCAATGCGGGAGACCCAGGTTCAATTCCTGGGTCAGGAAGATCCCCTGGAGAAGGAAATGGCAATCCACTCCAGTATTGTTGCCTGGAGAATCCCGTGGACAGAGGAGCCTGGCAGGCTACATTCCATGGGGTCAACAAAGTCGGACACGACTTAGTGACTATACCACCACCAGGATAAAAGTAAAAAAATGGAAAAACGTATTTCATGTAAACAGTAATCAAAAAAGAAAAAAAAGCTAGAGTACTGAATTAATACAAGAAAAAGTAGACATCAGAACAAAGTATTTCTGGGGATACTGAAGGATATCACATAATGACAAAAAAGTCAATTATCCAAGCAGATAATAAGTCTAAATGTATACATACTTTAGAACATTCAAAATACATGAAACAGAACTGATAGAACTGAAAGAAGAGGCAAAAAAATCTGTGGTGACAATTCTCTCCCAGTAACAGGCAGTACAAGTAGAAAGTCAGTAAGAACATAGAAAACCCGACTCAAACTATACAACTACTTGACCAAACTGATATTAATAGAATTCTCCACTTAACAGCAGAATACACATTTTAGAGGCACGTGGAACATTCACCTAGATGTACTATACCTTATCTATATGAAAAACCATTAAAAAAAATTTTAAAGCATACGAAGTTTAAATATCTAAACCATACAAAGTATTTATTGCACAATAACAGAATTAAACTTGGAATCATTAACAGGAAGACAACAGGAAAATTGAAATATGTGGAAATTGAACAACACACTTATAAGCAACCCATGAGTCAAAGAAGAAATCACCACATGGGAAGTTAGAAATTATTTGTAATGAAATTAAAAAATAATCATGATCCGAGCTTCTAGTTTAAGAAACTAGAAACTAGAGAAAGAACGCATTAAATTCATAGTAACTATAAGGAATGAAAGAGGATAACAACAGAAATGAATGAAATTCAGAAAATGTTAAAGAAGGATCAGTAAAGTCAAAGCTGTCTCATTGAAAAAAATTGATAAAGTATCCAAGAAAAATAATAAAAAAAAAAAAACAAGAAAGATACAAATTACAAACGTCACGAATCAAAGAGTGGTCATCACCATCAACCCTACCAACACTAAAGGAATAATAAGGGAATACTATAATGCACTCTAGGCATGTAATTTCGACAAGCTAGATAAAATGGACAAATCTCTGGCAAGACAAGAAGATGCTTCTAGCATCATTGAGCTGACTGGTTGCTCCTTGTTGCTACTGCTGTTAAGTCACTTCAGTCGTGTCCGACTCTGTGCAACCCCGTAGACGGCAGCCCACCAGGCTCCTCCATCCCTCGGATTCTCCAGGCAAGAACACTGGAGTGGGTTGCCATTTCCTTCTCCAATGCATGAAAGTGAAAAGTGAAAGTGAAGTCACTCAGTCATGCCCGACTCTTAGCGACCCCATGGACTGCAGCCTACCAGGCTCCTCCGTCCATGGGATTTTCCAGGTTGCTCCTTAGGGGAGGAATAAAACATGTAAAGCAGGGCTGAATCACCTAAGGTATCTCTGCTAAGCCCAGCCTGCAGCAGAACCCCCAGTTGTCCTGAAGATGCACGAGTGATGCCTACTAAGACCACCAGATCAGCTGCACAAGGTGTAGATGAGAGAGAAATAGCTGTATTATTATTATAGATTTGTGGGGTATTGTTTGTTTGAATGCTATCCAAGAAAAGCTAATAACGCACTGAGTTGGAATAAATGCCAAGGCTGGAGAGAGTTGGATTTTGCCAGGCTAGGCAGGGAAGAAAAAAAGAGCATTTAGAAAGAAACGAATAGCAAAGGCAATTAGCAGACCTGCTAGTCAACCACCAGCAGTTACAGGAGCAGGCAGAGGGCAGCAGAGCCAGGAATCGCTTCCCACCACTGTGCTATAGTCCTCTTTGCTCCCACATCACTCACTGTAACAGAGTCTCACATAAAGAGGGATCTGCTCTCCCTAGAATGGAAGTCCCTCCACACCCTTCTCCCAAGCAAGCCTCTTTCCCAGCAACAGCCACTGCTTTGAATCGTGCACAAGGTACACCCTTCCTGATGTGGGTCTGTGCAGATGCAGGCTCATCCATGTGTCCATTCATCCATCCATTCACCCAGAGTTTGTGGTTTTAAAAAAATAGTCTCATATGCTATTTATTAGGCTGGGGCTTGGGTTTTACCACTTATTCACACATCTCAGAAGTCTTTCCATGTGAGTACATAGAGATCTATACTTCCTTATTTTTTAAATTGCTGTATTGTACTCGTGGGATGAATATTTTGTAGTTTTTTTCCACCATTTCTCTACTGAATGGAAACTTTAGTTACCTGATTTTTCTCCAAACGGTGCAGCAGTGAATATCAGAGTGCCTAAATCATTGTGCCTGTGTGACATCATCTGAGTGGGATCCATTCCTAGAGGCAGGATTGCTGGGTCCCAGGGTAAAGTACAGTAAAATGTGGAGGTGGTGTTCAACTGCCCTCCAAAAAAGGCGTGTAAATGTGCATTCCCGCCAACAGTGTGTGGGGAAACCCAGCTTCACTACTTTCTTGCTGACACTGGCTATTACTGATCTTTAAAAAATGTTCCCAGTCTGATAGAAAAATGTTATTTCATCGATGTTTTAATGTGCATTTCTGAGGTTGATGGTGAAATGAGAAAAAAAAATTTTTTGACATGTACATTGGCTATATGGATTTCTTCTATATTGGTCCATTTTCCCATCTGTTGCCTGTCTTTTACTGATTTGTCAGTACTATTTATATTCTGAATTATTTCTATGAACCCTATCAGACATGAACAGAAAAAGATACGTGTACTCCAATGTTCACTGCAGCACTATTTACAACAGCCAATACATGGAAGCAACCTAGATGTCCATCGACAGATGAATGGATAAAGAAGCTGTGGTACATGTATACAGTGGAATACTCAGTTCAGTTCAGTCTCTCAGTCGTGTCTGACTCTTTGCGACCCCATGAATGGCAGCACGCCAGGCCTCCCTGTCCATCACCAACTCCCTGAGTTCACTCAAACTCATGTGCATCGAGTCAGTGATGCCATCCAGCCATCTCATCCTCTGTCGTCCCCTTCTCCTCCTGTCCCCAATCCTTCCCAGCATTAGGGTCTTTTCCAATGAGTCAACTCTTCGCATGAGGTGGCCAAAGTATTGGAGTTTCAGCTTTAGCATCATTCCTTCCAAAGAAATCCCAGGGTTGATCTCCTTCAGCATGGACTGGTTGGATCTCCTTGCAGTCTAAGAGACTCTCAAGAGTCTTCTCCAACACCACAGTTCAAAAACAATTCTTCAGCGCTCAGCTTTCTTCACAGTCCAACTCTCACATCCATACATGACCACAGGAAAAACCATAGCCTTGACTAGACAAACCTTTGTTGGCAAAGTAATGTCTCTGCTTTTGAATATGCTATCTAGGTTGGTCATAACTTTCCTTCCAAGGAGTAAGTGTCTTTTAATTTCATAGCTGCAATCACCATCTGCAGTGATTTTGGAGCCCAAAAAAATAAAGTCTGAAACTGTTTCCACTGTTTCCCCATCTATTTCCCATGAGTGATGGGACCAGATGCCATGATCTTAGTTGCAATGGAATACTACTCAGTCATAAAAAATAACACATTTGAGTCAGTTCTAATGATGTGGATGAACCTAGAGCCTATTCCACAGAGTGAGGTCAGAAAAAGAAAAACAAACATCGTATATTAACACATATATGTAAGTCTAAAGGAGTGGTACCGATGGACCTGCTCACAGAGCAGCAGTGGAGATGCGGACACAGAGAACAGACTTATGGACAAGGGGAGGGGAGAGGGTGAGATGGATGGAGGGAGCTTCATGGATGTATATACACTAACATACAGAAATATATAGCCAATGGGAATTTACTCTATGACTCAGGGAACTCAAACTGGGGTTCTGTGATAACCTAGAGGGGTGGGAATGGGCTAAAGGTTGAGAGGGAGATTCAAGAGGGAGGGGATATATGTACACTTATGGTTAATTCATGTTGATATATGACAAAAATCAAACCAATATTGTAAAGCAATCACCAATCAAAAATAAATATTAAAAAAAAAGAAAAAATTATTGACCAACCTATATGACATCTCATTGAACTTTCTTTTTTGCTATCTCTATTTACACAAAAGTTTTACTTTACATGTTGTCAAATTTGTTGATCCTTTCATTTCTGGTTTCTGGGTTTTATATCTTGCTGAGAAAGACTGAGCCATTATTGTCTACAGGGCACTTTCATTTCTGTTTTCTCATGAAGGCCTGGGCCACAGGGACTCAGTGAAGTGCATAGGATCTCCACCAGAGATAAGAAAAAGGATCAGAGAAGGTAAGTGACTTATCTCAGGTCACACAGCGACTTTGGGAAGACTTGAAACCAGAGTTGGAGTTCTCAAGGGTCTGGCCCAGATTATCTCTACCAGCTGCCCAGGTCAATTGCCAATATCACTCCCCGCACACTCACAGTTTTCCTAGCAGTTCACCTGTGTGCCTTCTGTTAGAAAGTTGTAGCCCGTGTTTCACTACCAGGGAACAGATTTGCCTCCCTGGGGCATGCAGCAGTCACTGCACTCAGGACCCCAGGAACCTCTGTTCCCTGTCCCCTGACAGGCCTCCCATGCTGTGGAATAGCCTTTTAGCAGTCCTCCTGGGACCTGGTCTCCCGGCACACCTGGTCATCCTCAGTATCATCAGATCTTCAACAACATGCAGAGTCAATAGTGTGACATTAACCGTTCCTCAAGTCCACCCAGTTGGAGGGAGCCCCTTCATGTGGTGACAGGGGCACAATCAGATGCCTTCCAGGGTGAAAAGTCAGAGTTCTCTGTGGCTAGCCAGAGGAAAGGGGCAGAGGCAGAGGGAGGAACCGGCAACGTCCAACTGCAAAAGGTTTCCGACCACATGGCTGAAGCTAATGGTTTATACTTCCAGTCAGAGTTCCTCATGGAGCTGGCAGAGGCAGGGACCTCCAAGTACAATCCAGGAGCCCCAGCCTCTGAGTCACAGGGGGACCTGTTGAAATACAGATCAGGGCCGTCCCAGGCCCAAAGTGGGAGCCTACACAAGAAACAGGCTCTCTAGGGGATTTCAATGCTTACTTATGTCTGAGGCCACTGCCCTCCAAGGCTTTCAGATAGTCTTGAGGAAACCTGAGAATCTCTTAATATGTAGTAGAGATTTGTGTCTGGTCTCAGGACAGAGTGCTCAGCTCCATGTAATTCAAAGTCCCTGACCTGGATTGGCAGGGACTCTTCCCTGGTGAAGAGTGTTGAGGTGGAGAGGGATGTGGCTGGTCGGGGGGGTGGAGGTCACAGTGGTCCCATGGGGTAGCCTTGGCCACCTCAGCAGAACTTGTCCCTGTCCCAGAGATCAGAGGAAGCTGTTTGCCCTGATATTTTCTATCTGGACATTCTTTTCGTCTCCTTAGATACACAAATTTTATAACCCTAAACTTTATGTTTCAGCAAAGTGTTTTGAACATTTCGTAATCATGAATACCAACCAAAATTGATCAAGAATTAAAAACTCTGACCAGAACCATAATTAACAAAGAGATAAAATCAATCACAAAGAAGTTCCCAACAAAGAAAAGCCCAGGAACAGACAGTTTCACTGGTGAGTTCCATCAAACATTTAAGGAATTAACCTAGATCCATCTCTAATTCATTCAAAAAATAGATGAGGGGATATTTCTCAACTCATTCTCAGAGGCCAGCATTATCTCAATACCAACATCAAATAAGGATATCAAGAAAAAAAAAACTACAGAACAGTATCTCTTAGAAACAGAGATGAAAACATACTCAACAAAACATTAACAAACCAAATCTGAGAGCACATTAAAATGATTATACACCATAACCAAGTGAGCTTTCTCTCAGAAATGCAAAGATGGTTCAACCCATGAAAATCAACTGACCACACCACATCAACAGAACAATAGAATCTCACATGATTAACTCAGTTGATGCCAAAAAAGCCCTTAACAAATCCAGCACCCTTTCGTAATAAAACATCCAAAAGGCTAGGAATTAAAATGAACATCCTCCACATAAGTAAGGGCATATATAAAAAAACTCACAGCTAACTCAATGATAAAATGAAAACTCCTTCCCTTACTGCACCCTTGCATCAGGAACAAGGCAATGATGCTTGCTCTCACAGCTTCTACAATATTGTACTGGAGGTTCTAGTCAGAGCAATCATGAAGAAAAAGGAATAAAAAGCACCCAAACTGCAAGGAAGAAGTAAAACTTTCTCTATTTACAAATGACATAATCCAATATACAAAAAACTCCTAAAAGACCATAACCCCCCAAAATATATTAGAGCTAATAAATATATTCAGCAAAGTCACAGGATACAAGACAAAACTCAAGTGTATTTTTATACACAAGCAGTGAACAACCTAAAAAGAAAATTGTTAAAATAATTTTGTATTTACCATAGCATTAAAATGAATAAAATATTTCGGAACCAGTTTAACTAAGGAGATTCTGATGTAAACACTGAAAACCACAACACACTGCTGAAAGTATTTAAGAATACTAAATACATTTAAAGACATTGTGTTCACAGATTGGAAGATTTATTATTGTTAAGATGATAATACCCCAAGGTGAACAATAAATTCAGTCTCTATTAAAACCACAATGGCCTTTATGATAGAAATAGAAAAGATGACTCTCAAATTCATTTGGAACTTCAAGAGATGCTGAATAGCCAAATCAATCTTGAAAAAAAAGCTAAACAGAAAAAGGAAACTGGAGTCACACTTCTCAATTTCACAACTTACTACAGAGCTAAAGAAATGAAAACAGTGTGGTACTGGCCTAATAGATTCAGAGGTCAACAGAATTAACTTGAGAGTTCACAAAGAAACCTTCAGTTCTACAGTCAAGTGATTTCCAACAAAATGCCAAGACTTAGAAAAAGAAAAAAGGCCTTTTCATCAAATGCTGTTAAGACAACTAAATATCCACGTACAAAAGAATGAAGTCAGACCCATACTTCATAACATAAACAAAAATTGACTCAAATTGATTGAAGACCTAAATATAAAGGGTAAAATTATAAAACTCCTGGAAGAAAGCATATGACCTGGACTTGTAAATGATTTCATAGCTATGTCATCAAAAACACAAGCAACCAAAAAATGAATTGGATTTCATCAAAATTAAACACTTTGGTATGAAGAATCCCATCAAGAAACTAAAAACACAACATGACAGTAAACATCTGCAAGCCATATACACAAGGGCTAAGTATTTAGAATATATCTGTATCTCTCTCCATTAATTATAAAAGAACAGAACTATAAACCAACAGAAGTCTCCAGGTATAAGCAAAGTGTAAGGATATGGCAGGACCAGATACATATCCTCTATGATTGTGTTGCTGCTGCTGCTGCTAAGTCGATTCAGTCGTGTCCGACTCTGTGCGACCCCATAGACGGCAGCCCACCAGGCTCCCCCTGGGATTCTCCAGGCAAGAACACTGGAGTGGGTTGCCATTTCCTTTTCCAATGCATGAAAGTGAAAAGTGAAAGTGAAGTCGCTCAGTCGTGTCTGACTCTTAACGACCCCATGGACTGCAGCCTACCAGGCTCCTCCGTCCATGCGATTTTCCAGGCAAGAGTACTGGAGTGGGGTGCCATTGCCTTCTCCGATGATTGTGTTAATGACTCTCAAATACTGTACAAAACAATAATTTCTGGCTCCAGATTTCCATATCAGTAGAATTGGAATGTTCTATGGGGATCCACAGGGTCATATTAACAGGCAATTAAGAAAGGTGGTTATCAGAGGCTTTGTATCTTCCTTCCCACGACTTTTCAAAAGGTATTGCTTTACATTTGGAGCCTTGGCATCTGCAGAGTTGAGCTTCTCCTGGGTCAGCCCTCTTGGCCCTTCCTGGCCTCCCGTCAGCCCATACATCCACTCTTACCTTTTGTAGAATCTGTTTATGGTTCTGGTTGAGGCTGTATCCTGTTTCTAAAAAATCCTGTGTGGATTTTTTCCCCTCCATTATGTAGATCAGAGGTAGAAACTGGGAAGGGCACACAAACAAACACCCTGGGTGGATCCTGATCTTCTAGACCTGGTCTCAGTGGATGTTGCCTTGCCTGAGGCACAGTAGGCCCTGGGGCAAATTGGGTATAGGATATAGTTTTACATTGCTTCTTCAAATTGATTTTGCAAAATAACTTGGAAAAACGAGTCAAACATTGTACCTATCTATTCTGTTTATTGGGGCTTCCCTGGTGGCTCAGATTGTAAAGCATCTGCCTGCAATGTGGGAGACCCGGGTTTGATCCCTGGGTGGGGAAGATCCCCTGGAGAAGGAAATGGCACCGCACTCCAGTACTCTTGCCTGGAGAATTCCATGGACAGAGGAGCCTGGTAGGCTACAGTCCACGGGGTCGCAGAGAGTCGGACATGACTGAGCGACTTCACTCACTCGCTCTGTTTATACAGGTTTACTAAGTCACTTCAGTCGTGTCCAACTCTGTGCGACCCCGTAGACGGCAGCCCACCAGGCTCCCCCGTCCCTGGGATTCTCCAGGCAAGAACACTGGAGTGGGTTGCCATTTCCTTCTCCAATGCATGAAAAAGTGAAAGTGAAGTCGCTCAGTCATGTCTGACTTAGCGACCCCATGGACTGCAGCACACCAGGCTCCTCCATCCATGGGATTTTTCTAGGCAAGAGTACTGCAGTGGGGTGCCATTGCCTTCTCTGTTATACAGGTTTAATCCACATCAAATGTAGGTTACGAAGGGAAAGGGCAAGTCCCTTTGTGTAGAACACACAGACACAGCATCACACCATGGGGCCCACAAGCAGGGCAGGGGAGACCATACTTTTGCCTGGGAGCAGCAGCTAGAACCCCAGGAAGGTCACCACAGAAGGCTGGGGAGCCAGGAGCACCCTCACCCAGCCCAGTTTCAGCCCCTGCTTCAGCTCAGTTCCCATTTCCTGTGCCTCCCTCTCCCCCAGGTCCTCATGAAGAGCTCCAGGAGCTAAGGCGACTGAGGATCCTGTCCCTTGGGGCATGTGCCCCGCGTCTGGGAGAAGAAATATACACCACTGAACAGCGGGCACATGGAAGGGGGAAGGGACGCCAGGAAGAGGCACGCACCCCAAGAAGTGGATGGGCCGAGCCCCCAGCCGCTCTGAAGCAGGCGCTGCTTTAACAAAAGAAGAAAATCATACAACCAAAAGGAGGGTAAGGGGTAGAGGGCGAAGAGTCATCCCCTTTGTATGCGGGAGCCTTCCCTCTGCCCTTCATCTTGCTTCCTCCATTTCTTTTTCCCAGTCTGAGTATTCAGTTTCCTCCCTTCCACCTACTCCCCTGCTCTGACATTCCCTCCAAGCTCTCGGCACATCTACTGGGAGCTGCTCTAGAGGGACCCTGGGGTCCTGCCTGGTGCTGCCTCTGCCCGAGCCTCTGGTGCTCTGGCTGCCAGTCAGGGCTGTGGTGGGCTGATCCCCTCCCCCAAGCTCGCCTCCTTTTCACTCCCACTCAGCTTCAGCTCCAAGGATAGGCCTGTACCTACCTACTCTTGAGCTGATAAAGGAAGGCCAGAAGTTTATCCACAGAAGAAAGTTGAGCCCTTAGAGAGGCTGGGCTCTGCAGCTGGCTGACTCAGTTTCCTCCGATGTAGTGCTCAAAAGAGTTTACTCCTCAGCCAGCAAAACCCTAGAAGAGCCTGGAACAACTACCTTCATCAAATGCCTGCCGCCTCTCCAGTCTTTACTGAGTGGACCTTATCTCAACCAGCAGTGTTCCCAGAGACTGCAGGCAGGTCCGCAAGACTCTGCCAAGTTGGCTGACCTGGGAAATCTGTGCGTTCACGGGAGGGAAAGGGAAGCCCCAGGACTCGACACATCTGTGGCTCTGAGCACTCTGTTCCTTTATAGGCAGCACCTGGGCATGCTTGCCACTTGCCCCTCAACTGCTCTCCATCTTAGTGCTGCTTCTGAGGGCTTAGCTGGCCCCTGAGAATGCACGTTTACAGACAGCATGAGAACAAGCAACCCCTAAGTTAAAGGCTTAGTCAATATCCCAGGTTTCAAATCTGAGAGCTGAGAACAGTCTGTGGGTTTCAAGTCTCCAGGCTTGAAATGGCCTTCCCTCACTCCCCCATAAAAGCAGAGGGAACTCAGACAGCCTCAAGAAGTGTGAGAGAGAAAACAAGAACTTGAGGATTTTAGATCCAGTTCCATCTCCTAGCATGCCTTCTGGAAAGCAGCAAGCAAATGTAGTACTGAAAACAAAGTGAAAGTGAAGTCGCTCAGTAGTGTCCGACTCTTTGTGACCCCATGGACTGCAGCCTACCAGGCTCCTCCATCCATGGGATTTTCCAGGCAAGAGTACTGGAGTGGGTTGCCATTTCCTTCTCCAGATCTTCCTGACCCAGGGATTCAAGCCGGGTCTCCTGCACTGTAGGCAGACGCTTTACTGTTTGAGCCACCAGAGAAGTCCAACTTAGCTGTATGAATTCCCTGAAGAAGCCACAGAGGAGAATGGGCAGTCTCAAAGATGATCAGATTGCATTCGAAGGTTCTCTTAAGAAGGAGGGCTGTTGGAACTGTAGCCTCAAATCATGGGTGCTGCCTGGCCACCAATGAATCTGTCCTGGCAGTTCTGAGACTGTAGCCATTGTGCTCAGAGGCTCCTAAGAATTTCCCCAAGTGCTGAAGGCAGGCTTCCCATTGCAGGGGAGCCTAGGAGAGTCCAGACTCTGTCTGACTACCTGGAAAACTTCCCCCATGAGGAGGCAAGTGAAGGAGGTGGCTGTATCCCCTTGAAGAAACCAAAGTGAGGAAGGAGCTGAGATTCAGTCAGGGCTGACTTTGAGAGGGGAATTCAGGAGCATACAGTTTGAAATACTCAAGCCCTCCCTCCCTTTCTTAGCACGTAGGGGCTTAATCTTCCTGGTAGATGACCGCAACATTTTACCTCTACAGCAGACATCAAAAAAAGCTCATCTTGGCATTTGGGAAATTTCCAAGCAGAAAACATTCAGTCTAAGATCTCACATGACACGTGGCCTTAGCACCACCACAATCTTTGTTCCTCATGGCAAACTTTCCTTTATGGACACAGACACACTTAAAAGCCATTCGATGCTAACGCTCTGCTTGTTTGGCTCATACAAAAGAGGGTTAAAATTCTCAGTGAGGAAGAATCAAAAGGTGCCCAGCAGTATAGACTTCCTATAGGCCAGACACAGGGATGTTCTTCTGGGGTGAATCTTCCTGTTTTATGCTCTCTCATTTCTCCTTTACCCGCTTGTCCCAACAAGGTGATCAGGGCTGGTTTCGTTAAGAATACACACCTGTATCAATACCTCCGGCAACCATATTAAACACAGGTGAAAACTCCCAACATCTCTGTAAGGCAAGCTTAGCCAGGGAGCAATGGGTTTATCCCCTGAAATCAGAGGACCCCCATTAAAATCAGGTTTAAGAAAGTTTGCTGCTGCTGCTGCTAAGTTGCATCAGTCGTGTCCGACTCTGTGCGACCCCATAAAGGCAGCCCACCAAGCTCCTCTGTCCCTGGGATTCTCAAGGCAAGAATACTGGAGTGGGTTGCCATTTCCTTCTCCAATGCATGCATGCATGCTAAGTCGCTTCAGTTGTGTCGACTCTGTGTGACCCTAAGGATAGCAGCCCACCAGGCTCCTCTATCTACAGGATTCTCTAGGCAAGAATACTGGAGTGGGTTGCCATTTGCTACAGTCATCCAAACACCAATCTGCCGAAGCTGTGCGGGCACAGGAGGGCCTAGAGGAGCTATCCCATGTCAAAGGTCAGGAAGGGCAGCGGTGAGGAGATACCCCTCGTCCAAGGTAAGGAGATTGGCTGCGCTTTGCTGGAGCAGCTGTGAAGAGATACCCCACGCCCAAGATAAGAGAAACCCAAGTAAGACAGTAGGTGTTGCAAGAGGGCATCAGAGGGCAGACACACTGAAACCATACTCACAGAAAACTAGTCAATCTAATCACACTAGGACCACAGCCTTCTCTAACTCAATTAAACTAAGCCATGCCCGTGGGGCAACCCAAGATGGGCGGGTCATGGTGGAGAGATCTGACAGAATGTGGTCGCTGGAGAAGGGAATGGCAAACTACTTCAGTATTCTTGCCTTGAGAACCCCATGAACAGTGTGAAAAGGCAAAATGATAGGATACTGAAAGAGAAACTCCCCAGGTCAGTAGGTACCCAATATGCTACTGGAGATCAGTGGAGAAATAACTCCAGAAAGAATGAAGGGATGGAGCCAAAGCAAAAACAATACCCAGCTGTGGATGTGACTGGTGATGGAAGCAAGGTCCGATGCTGTAAAGAGCAATATTGCACAGGAACCTGGAATGTCAGGTCCATGAATCAAGGCAAATTGGAAGTGGTCAAACAAGAGATGGCAAGAGTGAATGTCGACATTCTAGGAATCAGTGAACTGAAATGGACTGGAATGGGTGAATTTAACTCAGATGACCATTATATCTACTACTGCGGGCACGAATCCCTCAGAAGAAATGGAGTAGCCATCATGATCAACAAAAGAGTCTGAAATGCAGTACTTGGATGCAATCTCAAAAACGACAGAATGATCTCTGTTCGTTTCCAAGGCAAACCATGCAATATCACAGTAATCCAAGTCTATGCCCCAACCAGTAACGCTAAAGAAGCTGAAGTTGAACGGTTCTATGAAGACCTACAAGACCTTTTAGAACTAACACCCAAAAAAGATGTCCTTTTCATTATAGGGGACTGGAATGCAAAAGTACGAAGTTAAGAAACACCTGGAGTAACAGGCAAATTTGGCCTTGGAATAAGGAATGAAGCAGGGCAAAGACTAATAGAGTTTTGCCAAGAAAATGCACTGATCATAACAAACACCTTCTTCCAACAACACAAGAGAAGACTCTATATGTGGACATCACCAGATGGTCAACACCGAAATCAGATTGATTATATTCTTTGCAGCCAAAGATGGAGAAGCTCTATACAGTCAGCAAAAACAAGATCAGGAGCTGACTGTAGCTCAGACCATGAACTCCTTATTGCCAAATTCAGACTTAAATTGAAGAAAGTAGGGAAAACCACTAGACCATTCAGGTATGACCTAAATCAAATCCCTTATGATTATACAGTGGAAGTGAAAAATAGATTTAAGGGCCTAGATCTGAGAGATAGAGTGCCTGATGAACTATGGAATGAGGTTCATAACATTGTACAGGAGACAGGGATCAAGACCATCCCCATGGAAAAGAAATGCAATAAAGCAAAATGGCTGTCTGGGGAGGCCTTACAAATAGCTGTGAAAAGAAGAGAAGCGAAAAGCAAAGGAGAAAAGGAAAGATATAAACATTTGAATGCAGAGTTCCAAAGAATAGCAAGAAGAGATAAGAAAGCCTTCTTCAGTGATCAATGCAAAGAAATAGAGGAAAACAACAGAATGGGAAAGACCAGAGATCTCTTCAAGAAAATCAGAGATACCAAAGGAACATTTCGTGCAAAGTTCGGCTCGATAAAGGACAGAAATGGTATGGACTTAACAGAAGCAGAAGATATTAAGAAGAGATGGCAAGAATACACAAAACTATACAAAAAAGGTCTTCACAACCCAGATAATCACGATGGTGTGATCACTCACCTAGAGCCAGACATCCTGGAACATGAAGTCAAGTGGGCCTTAGAAAGCATCACTATGAACAAAGCTAGTGGAGGTGATAGAATTCCAGTTGAGCTATTCCAAATCCTGAAAGATGATGCATATTGAGTCAAAGTGCTTCACTCAATATGCCAGCAAATTTGGAAAACTCAGCAGTGGCCACAGGACTGGAAAAGGTCCGTTTTCATTCCAGTCCCAAAGAAAGGCAATGCCCAAGAATGCTCAAACTACCGCACAATTGCACTCATCTCACACGCTAGTAAAGTAATGCTCAAAATTCTCCAAGCCAGGCTTCAGCAATATGTGAACCGTGAACTTCCTGATGTTCAAGCTGGTTTTAGAAAAGGCAGAGGAACCAGGGATCAAATTGCCAACATCTGCTGGGTCATGGAAAAAGCAAGTGAGCTCCAGAAAAACATCTATTTCTGCTTTATTGACTATGCCAAAGCCTTTGACTGTGTGGATCACAATAAACTGTGGAAAATTCTGAAAGAGATGGGAATACCAGAACACCTGACCTGCCTCTTGAGAAATCTGTATGCAGGTCAGGAAGCAACAGTTAGAACTGGACATGGAACAACAGACTGGTTCCAAATAGGAAAAGGAGTACGTTAAGGCTGTATATTGTCACCCTGTTTATTTAACTTATATGCAGAGTACATCATGAGAAACGCTGGACTGGAAGAAACACAAGCTGGAATCAAGATTGCCGGGAGAAATATCAATAATCTCAGATATGCAGATGACACCACCCTTATGGCAGAAAGTGAAGAGGAACTAAAAAGCCTCTTGATGAAAGTGAAAGTGGAGAGTGAAAAAGTTGGCTTAAAGCTCAACATTCAGAAAACGAAGATCATGGCATCTGGTCCCATCACTTCATGGGAAATAGATGGGGAAACAGTGGAAACAGTGTCAGGCTTTATTTTTGGGGGCTCCAAAATCACTGCAGATGGTGATTGCAGCCATGAAATTAAAAGACGCTTACTCCTTGGAAGGAAGGTTATGACCAACCTAGATAGCATATTCAAAAGCAGAGACATTATTTTGCCAACAAAGGTTCGTCTAGTCAAGGCTATGGTTTTTCCTGTGGTCATGTATGGATGTGAGAGTTGGACTGTGAAGAAGGCTGAGCGCCGAAGAATTGATGCTTTTGAACTGTGGTGTTGGAGAAGACTCTGGAGAGTCCCTTGGACTGCAAGGAGATCCAACCAGTCCATGCTGAAGGAGATCAGCCCTGGGATTTCTTTGGAAGGAATGATGCTAAAGCTGAAACTCCAGTACTTTGGCCACCTCATGGGAAGAGTTGACTCATTGGAAAAGACTCTGATGCTGGGAGGGATTGGGGGCAGGAGGAGAAGGGGACGACAGAGGATGAGATGGCTGGATGGCATCTGTCAGACTCGATGGACATGAGTCTGAGTAAACTCCGGGAGTTGGTGATGGACAGGGAGGCCTGGCGTGCTTCGATTCATGGGGTCGCAAAGAGTCGGACACGACTGAGCGACTGATGTGATCTGAACAAAGAAAACAGTCAGATGGGGACCAATGCAAAGGCGGGGATCCAACCCAGGGTCTGGAACTTGAAACTGATGGACCTTTGCATAAGTCAGTGGCTTTAACCTTGTATATTGTCTCCCTTAGGGTGGAACTCTAACCAACAATGTGGGGTTATTAGGCGATGTAGGCACAGGTGCATTTTAGCAAGGTTACTCACCACAAAGACATCTGAGGTAGGAGCTGTTTCTTCTCTCAAAATTAAAATGAGCACTGAGGAGCCTGGAGAGCCAGAGCAGGGAATAGGAACCCAACAGCTGACCGTCTACACAAATTTGCTCTAGGTCGCTTCTCAGGAGCTGAGGGAGGGCCTACACTACGCCAGGGGCTACAGTGCCTCTAGACACTAAAAGAATAATAAGGGAATGCTATGAAACGCTCGAGGCACATCAACAAGCTAGATAGAATGGACAAATCTCTGGAAAGAGAAGAAGATGCTTCTAATATTACTGAGCAGGCCTGTTGCTCCTAAGAGGAGGAAGAAGAACATCTAAAGCAAGGCTGCACCACCTAAGGCGTCTCTGCTAAACCCAGCCTGGAGCAGAACCCCCAGTTGTCCTGTGGATGCATGAGTAATCCCTACTGATCTACTAAGGCCACCAGATCAGCTGCACAAGGTGGAGAGGAGAGGGAAAGACATGTTTTTTTTGTTTTTTTTTCTTTAAAAATTTTTATTGTGAGATGTGGGGGTTTGTTTGCTTGAATGTGGTACAAGAAAACCTAACTAATAATGTATTGAGCTGGGATAAGTGCCAAGGCTGGGGAGGGTTGGGTTTTGCCATGCAGAGGCAGGGAAGAAAAAAAAAGAGCCTTTAGAAAACGAACAGCAAAGGCAATTAGCAGGCCTGCCAGTCAACCACCAGCAGTTACAGGAGCAGGCAGAGGGCAGCAGAGCCAGGAATCGCTTCCCACCACTGTGCTATAGTCCTCTTTGTTCCCACAGCACTCACTGTAACAGAGTCTCACAGAAAGAGGGATCTACTCTCCCCAGAATGGAAGTACCCCCACACCCTTCTCCCAAGCAAGCCTCTTTCCCAGCAACAGCCACTGCTTTGAATCGTGCACAAGGTACACCCTTCCTGATGTGGGTCTGTGCAGATGCAGGCTCATCCATGTGTCCATTCATCCATCCATTCACCCAGAGTTTGTGGTTTTAAAAAAATAGTCTCATATGCTATTTATTAGGCTAGGGGCTTGGGTTTTATCACTTAACCGTATATCTCAGAAGTGTTTCCATGTCAGTACCTAGAGACCTACCTCCTTGTTTTTTTAATTCCCTTATATTCATGATGTGAATATTCCTTTTTTTCACCATTCCTCTACTGGATGGACACTTTAGTTAACTGATTTTTCTCCAAACAATGCTGCAGTGAACATCAGAGTGCCTGAATCATCATGCATGTGTGACATCATCTGAGCGGATCCATTCCTTGAGGTGGGATTGCTGGGTCCTGGAGAGAGAAGTCAATGGCACCCCACTCCAGTATTCTTGCCTGGAAAATCCCATGGATGGAGGCGCCTGGTAGGCTGCAGTCCATGGGGTCACTAAGAGTCGGACACGACTGAGTGACTTCACTTTCACTTTTCATGCATTGGAGAAGGAAATGGCAACCCACTCCAGTGTTCTTGCCTGGAGAATCCCAAGGACGGCGGAGCCTAGTGGGCTGTCGTCTATGGGGTCACACAGAGTTGGACACGACTGAAGCGACTTAGCAGTAGCAGCAGCAGCAGGGTTAAGTACAGTACAATGTGGAGGTGGTGTTCAACTGCCCTCCAAAAAAGGCGGTGTAAATGTGCATTCCCGCCAACAGTGTGTGGGGAAACCCAGCTTCGCTGCTTTCTTGCTGACGTTGGCTATTACTGATCTTTAAAAATATTCCCAGTCTGATAGAAAAATGTTATTTCATTGAGATTTTAATGTGCGTTTCTAGGTTGATGGAGAAATGAGGAAAAAATTTTTTTGACATGTATATTGGTTGTTTGGATTTCTTCTATAGATATTCTTGGCCAATTTTTCCATTTGTTACTTGTCTTTTATTGATTTGTTGACACTATTTATGTTCTGTATTATGTCTATTAACCCTATTATCAGATATGCTGAATATTCTCTACCAGGCTACCATGTCTCTTTCAACTTTCTTTTTTTGCTATCTCTGTTTACACCAACGTTTTACTTTTTCTGTTGTCAAGTGTGTTGGTGTTTTCATTTCTGGTTTCTGGGTTTTGTATCTTGCTGAGGAAGGCTGAGCCACTAATTGTCTACAGGGCACTTTCATTTCCATTTTCTCATGCAGCCCTGGGCCACAGGGACTCAGTGTGGTACTTAGTATCTCCACCAGAGACAAGAAAAAGAAGGGTCAGAGAGGGTAAGTGACTTATCTCAGGTCACACAGCGACTTTGGGGAAAACTTAGAGCCGGAATTAGGATTCTCAGAGTCTCAGGGCCAGGCTACCACTCCTGACAGCCGGGGTCAATGGGTAATACCACTCCCCACACACTCCCAGCATTCCTGGTAGGTCACCTGCATGTCTATTGTTAGAAAGTTATAGCACGTGCTTCCCTCAGGGCACTCATCAGTCGTGATAAGCATCTGTCACGACCCCAGGTACCTCTGTTCCCTGTGCTCTGACAGGCCTCCAGGGATGTGGCACCGCCCCTGGGCCCCCAGAAGCACCATGTCTCCAGGTCAAGCTCGTTGGTCCCTTAGAGGTCCTCCTGGGACCTGGTCTCCCAGCACATCTGGTCAGTCTCACCCTCGTCAGATCTTCAACAATATGCAGGGTCACCAATGTGACATTAATATTTTCGTGTCCCACCCAGTTGGAGGGAGCCCCTTTGTGTGCTGACAGGAGCACAGTCAGATGTCATGAGGGGACGGGATGGAGAGTCTTTGAGGGCTTCGTGAGCAGTGGCTTTGGAGCTGGTCCTTGGAGGAGTCATTCAGGCAGAAAGGAAATCCAGAAGACTGACTGGCATGAGGACGGAGGGGACAAAAAGTCAGAGATCTCCACGGCAGGCCAGAGGAGGGGTGCAGAAGTAGAGGTAGGAAGGGGTGACGTCCAAGAGCAAAGAGTCCCTGAGCAGGTGGGCGGGAGCTTAGGCTTTATGCTACAGGCCACGGTTCTTCCCGGGAGCCGACAGACAGGGACCTCCAACTACATACAGTCCAGAGCCCCAGCCTCTGAGTCACAGGGTGACTTGTTGAAATGCAAATCAGGGCCATTCCAGACCCAAAGTACAAACCTGCACAGGAAATAGGCTTTCTAGGAGATTCTGATGCTTACTTATGTCTGAGGCCACTGTCCTCCAAGGTTTACAGATGGTCTTGAGGAAACCCAAGCATCTCTAAGATGTAGAATTTTGTGTCTGGTCTCAGGACAGGGTGCTCAGCTCCATGTAACTCAAACAAAGTCCCTGACTTGGACCTCAACACCCTGGTGGAGGGTGTTGAGGTAGAGAAGGGATGTGGCTGGTCAGGGAGTTGGAGGTCACAGTGGCCCTGAGGGGTGGCCTAGGCCACCTCAGCTGAATGTGTCCCTGTCCCAGAGATCAGAGGAAGCTGTTTACCCTGTTATTTCTGTCTATCCAGACGTTCTTTCCATCCACCTAGATATACAAATTTTATAATCTGGCTGTAATGCAGGAGACCTGTGTTCAATCCCTGGGTCAGGAAGATCCCCTGGAGAAGCAAATAGCAGTCCAGTATTCTTCTCTGGAGAATTCCATGGACAAAGGAACCTGGCAGGCGACAGTTTATGGGGTTGCAAAGAGTTGGACATGACTAAGTGACTATCGCTCACTCACCCAATCTTAATGTTTTAGCAAAGTGCTTTGTGCCTTTTGCAATCATGGATACCAACTGAAACTGATTAAGAACTAGAAATTCTGACCAGAACCATACTAGCATAGAGATTGAATCAATCATCAAATACCTACCAACAAGGACAAGTCCAGGACCAGATGGTTTCACTGGTGAGTTCTTTCAAACATTTAAGGAATTAACCTGGATCCTTCTTGAACTCATTAAAAAAAAAAAAAAAAAGAAGATGAGGGAACACTTCTCAACTCATTCCAGGAGGCCAGCGTTTTCTCAATCCCAACATTAGACAAGAACTTCACAAGAAAACTACAGACCAATATACCTTAGAAAAAGAGATGCAAACATACTCAACAAAATACTAGCAAACCAAATCTGACAGCATATTAAAACGATGACAGCATATTAAAATAAAGAGCCACACTATGACCAAGTGGGCTTTATCTCAGAAATTAAAAGATGGTTCAACACATGAAAATCAATTGATTCCACCACATCAATAGAACAACAGCAGAATCTCACATGATTTACTCAACTGATGCAGAAAAAAAGCCCTTAACAAATCTAGCATGCTTTCATAATAAAACATCCAAAAGTCTAGGAATTAAAATGAACATCCTTCACATAATTAGGGCATATATTAAAAAAAAAAAACCACACAGCTAATTCAATGATAAAAGACTAAAAACTCCCTCCCCCACCACACCCTTACATCGGGAACAAGGCAAGGACACCTGCACATACCTCTTCTATTCAACATTGTATTAGGGGTCCTAGTCAAGTGATCATGAAAAAGAAATAAAAGGTGCCCAAATTAAAAGGAAGAAGTAAAACTTTCTCTATTCACAGATGACATAATCCTATATATAGATAAACCCTAAAGGATCTACTGTCCTGCAGAGCTAATAAATATATTCAGCAAAGTCACAGGATACAAGACCAACATATGAAACTCAAGTGTATTTCTACACACAAGCAGTGAACAACCTGCAAAGAAAAATTTAAGAATAATTGTTTTTCAATAGCATCAAAATGAGTAACATATTTGGGAACCAATTTAACCAAAGAGATGCAAGACATAAACACTGAAAACCACATAACACGGCTGAAAGAAATTAAGAACACTAAATGAATTTAAAGACATCTGGGTTCACATAACGGAAGATTTAATACTGTTAAGATGACAATACCTCCAAGTGATCAGTAAATTCAGTATCAAAACCCCGGTGTCCTTTATTACAGAAGTGGAAAAGATGATTCTCAAATTCATATGGAATCTTAAGGGATGCTGAATAGCCAAATCAATCTTGAAAAAATAACAAATAAAGATGAAATTGGAGTCACAATTTTAAATTGTACAACTTACTACAAAGCTAATGAAATGAAAACAGTGTGGTATTGGCATAAGAACAGATTCAGAGATCAATAGAATAAACTTTATAATTCAGGGGAAAAAAAACCTTCACATCTACAGCCAGCTGATTATCAACAAGGATGTCAAGACCATTCAATGGGGAAAAACAGTCTTTTCAACAAATGATGTTAAGAGAACTGAATATCCACATACAAAAGAATGAAGTCAGATCCTTATGTCATACCATATACAAAAATTAACTCAACATGGATCGAAGGCCAAACCATAAGAGGCAAAACTATAAAACTCTTAGAAGAAAGCATATGACTAAGTGATTTCATAGCTATGCAATCAAAACCACAAGCAACCAAAAAATGAATTAAACTTCATCACAAATTAAACATTTTGGTGCAAAGAACACCATCAAGAGAATGAAAACATAACATGGCAGAAATCATTTGCAAAATATATACAAGTGTTAAGCATCTAGAATATAACTATCTCTGTAGATATATCTCCTATAATTCAACAAGGACAGAAATATAAGCCAGCAAAAGTTACCAGATAAAGTTGTAAGTAAGTGTAAGGATTTGACAGAACCAGATACACATCGTCTACAGTTTCAAATCCTGTGCTAAACAATAATTTCTGGCTCCAGGTTTTTGTATTAGTAGAATTGGAGTGTTCTATGGGGATTCACAGGGTCATATTAACAGACGTTTAAGGAAGGTTATCAGAGGCTTTGTATCTTCCTTCCCATGCCAATTGGTGGCTCAGACGGTAAAGCGTCTGCCTACAGTGCGGGAGACCTGGGTTCGATCCAGGTCTCCCGAAGACCAAGACCTGGTCTTCGAGTCAGGAAGATCCTCCGTGGAGAAGGAAATGACAACCCACTCCAGTACTCTTGCCTGGAAAATCCCATGGACGGAGGAGCCTGGTGGGCTACAGTCCATGGGGTCCCAAAGAGTCAGACACGACTGAGTGACTTCACTTCACTTCATTGCTTTACATTTGGAGCCTTGGCAGCTGCAGAGTTTAACTCCTCCTGGGTCAGCCCTCTTGGCCCTTCCTGGCCTCCCGTCAGCCCATACATCCACTCTTACCTTTTGTAGAATCTGTTTATGGTTCTGGTTGAGGCTGTATCCTGTTTCTAAAAAATCCTGTGTGGATTTTTTCCCCTCCATTATGTAGATCAGAGGTAGAAACTGGGAAGGGCACACAAACAAACACCCTGGGTGGATCCTGATCTTCTAGACCTGGTCTCAGTGGATGTTGCCTTGCCTGAGGCACAGTAGGCCCTGGGGCAAATTGGGCATAGGATATAGTTTTACATTGTTTCTTCAAATTGATTTTGCAAAATAACTTGGAAAAACGAGTCAAACATTGTACCTATCTATTCTGTTTATTGGGGCTTCCCTGGTGGCTCAGATGGTAAAGCATCTGCCTGCAATGTGGGAGACCCGGGTTTGATCCCTGGGTGGGGAAGATCCCCTGGAGAAGGAAATGGCACCGCACTCTAGTACTCTTGCCTGGAGAATTCCATGGACGGAGGAGCCTGGTAGGCTACAGTCCACGGGTCGCAGAGAGTCGGACATGACTGAGCGACTTCACTCACTCACTCTGTTTATACAGGTTTGCTAAGTCACTTCAGTCGTGTCTGACTTTGTGTGACCCCATAGATGGCAGCCCACCAGGCTCCCCCGTCCCTGGGATTCTCCAGGCAAGAACACTGGAGTGGGTTGCCATTTCCTTCTCCAATGCATGAAAAAGTGAAAGTGAAGTCGCTCAGTCATGTCCAACTTAGCAACCCCATGGACTGCAGCACACCAGGCTCCTCCATCCATGGGATTTTTCTAGGCAAGAGTACTGGAGTGGGGTGCCATTGCCTTCTCTGTTATACAGGTTTAATCCACATCAAATGTAGGTTACGAAGGGAAAGGGCAAGTCCCTTTGTGTAGAACACACAGACACAGCATCACACCATGGGGCCCACAAGCAGGGCAGGGGAGACCATACTTTTGCCTGGGAGCAGCAGCTAGAACCCCAGGAAGGTCACCACAGAAGGCTGGGGAGCCAGGAGCACCCTCACCCAGCCCAGTTTCAGCCCCTGCTTCAGCTCAGTTCCCATTTCCTGTGCCTCCCTCTCCCCCAACTCCTTATGAAGAGCTCCAGGAGCTAAGGCGACTGAGGATCCTGTCCCTTGGGGCATGTGCCCCGCGTCTGGGAGAAGAAATGTACACCACTGAACAACGGGCGCATGGGAGGGGGAAGGGACGCCAGGGAGAGGCACGCACCCCAAGAAGTGGATGGGCCGAGCCCCCAGCCGCTCTGAAGCAGGCGCTGCTTTAACAAAAGAAGAAAATCATACAACCAAAAGGAGGGTAAGGGGTAGAGGGCGAAGAGTCATCCCCTTTGTATGCGGGAGCCTTCCCTCTGCCCTTCATCTTGCTTCCTCCATTTCTTTTTCCCAATCCAGAGTATTCAGTTGGGTCACACTTGCAAAGTTTCCTTCCTTCTGCCTACTCCCCTACTCTGCCAGTCACTTGGCACAGCCACTGGGGTCTCCGTGACTGCCGCTTGGTGCTGCCCCAGCCCCAGCCCCAGCCCCAGCCTCTGGTGCTCTCCGACCGCCAGCCAGGGCTACAATGTGGGCTTATCTCCCTCCTCTGAACCGCCCCCCCAACCCACCCGCAGAACTCCACCTCCCGCCGCGTCAGCACCTCAGCTCCAAGCAGAGTCCTGTACCTACCTACTCTGGAGCTGATATAGAACAGCCAGGTGTTTATCCACTGAAGAAAACCAAGCCCTTAGACAGACTGGGCTCTGCAGTTGGCTGACCGGGTTTCCTCCACTGTGGTGCTCAAGATAATTTACTTCTTGGCCAGAAAAACCCCAGAAGAGCCTGTAACAACTATCTTCACCAAATGCCTACTGCTTCTCCCCAGCGCTTACGGATTGGGCCCATCGTGATGCTGCGAGACCCTGCAAAGTTGGCTGCACCTAAGAAAACCCTGCGTTCATGGGAAAGGAAGGGAAGCCCCAGGACTTGCCAATCGAGGCTCTGAGCATACTTGCTTCTTTATAGGCAGCACCTGGGCCCACTTATCTACAGGTCATGGGTGCTGCCCAGCTGCCCAGGAATCCATCCTGGCAGTTCTGAGACTGTAGCCAGTGTGCTCAGAGGCTCCTAAGAGTTTCCCCAAGTGCTGAAGGCAGGCTTCCCATTGCATGGGAGCCTAGGAGAGTCCAGACTTTGTCTCACTACCTGGAAAACTTCCCCCATGAGGAGGCAGGTGAAGGAGGTGGCTGTATCCCCTTGAAGAAACCAAAGTGAGGAAGGAGCTCTCTGAGACTCAGCCAGGGCTGACTTTGAGAGGGGAATTCAGGAGCATACAGTTTGAAATACTCAAGCCCTCCCTCCCTTTCTGAGCATGTAGGGGCTTAATCTTCCTGGTAGATGACCGCAACATTTTACCTCCCCAGCAGACATCAAAAACAAGCTCATCTTGGCATCTGGGAAATTTCCAAGTAGAAAACATTCAGTCTAAGACCTCACATGACACGTGGCCTTAGCACCACCACAATCTTTGTTCCTCATGGCAAACTTTGCTTTATGGACACAGACACACTTAAAAGCCATTTGATGCTAACACCCTGCTTGTTTGGCTCATACAAAAGAGGGTTAAAATTCTCAGTGAGGAAGAATGAAAATGTGCCCAGCTGTATAAGCTTCCTATAGGCCAGACACAGGGATGTTCTTCTGGGGTGAATCTTCCTGTTTTCTGCTCCCTTGTCTCTCCTTTACCCATCTGTTCCAACAAGGTGATCAGGACTGGTTTCATTAAGAATACACACCTATCTAACTATCTATATGTATATATGTAACTCAACCATAAAAAAGAATGAAATAATGTCATCGGCAGCAACATGGATGGCCCTAGGGATTATCATTCTATGTGAAGTCAGAAAGAGAAAGACAAATACCACATGACATCACTTATATATAAAATCTGCAAAAGTTATATAAATGAACTTAATTATAAAAGGAAACAGATTCATAGGCATGGGAAGCAAATTTATGGTTACCAAAGGGGAAAGGGAGGGATAAATTAGGAATTTTAGATTAACATAAACCCACTACTATATACAAAATATTCAAATGGAAAGGACCTACTGTATAGCACAAGGAACTACACTTAATGTCTTATAATAACCTATAATGAAAAGGATCTGAAAAAGAATATATATATATGTATGCTGCTGCTGCTAAGTAGCGTCAGTCGTGTCCAACTCTGTGCGACCCCATAGACGGCAGCCCACCAGGCTCCCCCGTCCTGGGATTCTCCAGGCAAGAACACTGGAGTGGGTTGCCATTTCCTTCTTCAATGCATGAAAGTGAAAAGTGAAAGTGAAGCTGCTCAGTCGTGCCCGACTCTTAGCGACCCCATGGACTGCAGCCTACCAGGCTCCTCCGTCCATGGGATTTTCCAGGCAAGAGTACTGGAGTGGGGTGCCATTGCCTTCTCCGATATATATGTATACATACATACATATATCTGAATCACTTTGCTGAACACCTGAAACTAAGACAACACTGTAAATCAACTATACATCAATAATATTTAAAAAAAGAAAACCACTTTAAACAAAAAGACAAGGGTAGGATAAAAGTAAAAGAATGCAAAAAGACATTCCATGTAAGCAGTAGTCAAAAAAAAAAAAGCTGGAGTGCTATATTAACATCAGACAAATAGACATCAGAACAAGGTATATTTCTAGGAATACTGAACAACATCACAAATGAAGAGTCAGTTACTAAAGCAGACAATAATTCTAAATGTATATGCACCTTAGAATAGACATTCAAAATACATGAAACAAAACTGGTAGAACTGGAAGAGACAGAAAATCTGCAGTGACGCTCTCTCTCACTAACAGACCGTACAAGTATTAATAGGAAGTCAGTAAGAATACAGCAAGCCTGACCCAAACTATACACCAACTTGACCTAATTGATATTAATAGAATTCTCCACTTAGCAGCAGAATACACATTCTTACAGATACATGGAACATTCACCTAGATGTACCATACCTTATCTGTACGAAAAATCGTTAAAAATTTAAAAAGCATACAAAGTTTAAGTATCTAAATCATACAAATATTGCACAATAACTTGCACAATTCTTGTGCAAGCTTAATAATTTAAACTTGAAATCATTAACAAGAAGATAAATGGATAATTGAAATATGTGGAAATTGAACAACACACTTACAAGCAACCCTTGAGTCAAAGAAGAATCACATGGGAAATTAGAAAATTGTTTTAATGGAATGAAAAAATAATCAGTGATCTGAGTTTCTACATAAGAAACTAGAGAAAGAATACTTAAATTCATAGTAACTATAGGGAAGGAAAGATAACAACAGAAATTAATGAAACCCAGAAAATGTTAGAGAAAATTCAGTAAAGCCAAAAGCTATTTCATTGCAAAAAAAAAAAAAAGGATAAAATATCCAAGAAAAAAAGACACAAATTACAAATGTCAAGAATCAAGGAGTGGACATCACCACCAATCCTACAGACACTTAAAGCATTACAAGGCTGGAGTGGTGAGCGGTGGCTGCATGGCACTGGAGTGTCCAAGAGGAGATACCCATGTCCAAGGTCAGAGAAACCACAGTAAGACGGTAGGTGCTGGGAGAGGGCATCAGAGGGCAGGCAGACTGAAACCACAATCACACAAAAGTAACCAATCTAATCACATGGATCACAGCCTTGTCTAACTCAATGAAACTATGAGTCATGCTGTGTAGGGCCACCCAAGACAGACTGGTCATGGTGGAGAGTTCTGACAAAATGAAGTCTACCGGAGAAGGGAATGACAAACCACTTCAGTATTCTTGCCTTGACAACCCCATGAACAGTAAGAAAAGGCAAAAAGATTGGACGCTGAAAGATGAACTTCCCAGGTCAGTAGGTGCGCAATATGCTACTGGAGATCAGTGGCAAAATAACTCCAGAAAGAATGAAGAGACAAAGCCAAAGGAAAAACAACATTCATTTGTGGATGTGACTGGTGATGGAAGCAAGGTCCGATGCTGTAAAGAGCAATAATGCATAGGAACTTGGAATGTTAGGTCCATGAATCAAGGTAAGTTGGAAGTGGTCAAACAAGAGATGGCAAGAGTGAACGTCGACATTTTAGGAATCAGCAAACTAAAATAGACTGGAATGAGTGAATTTAATTTAGATGACCATTATATCTACTACTGTGGGCAAGAATCCCTTAGAAGAAATGGAGTAGCCATCATAGTCAACAAAAGAGTCCAAAATGCAGTACTTAGATACCATCTCAAAAATGACAGAATGATCTCTGTTGTTTCCAAGGCAAACCATGCAATATCACAGTAATCCAAGTCTATGCCCCAACCAGTAATGCTGAAGAAGCTCAAGTTGAACGGTTCTATGAAGACATACAAGACCTTCTAGAACTAACACCCCAAAAAGATGTCCTTTTCATTATAGGGGACTGGAATGCAAAAGTAGGAAGTCAAGAAACACCTGGAGTAACAGGCAAATTTGGCCTTGGAGCACAGAATGAAGCAGGGCAAAGGCTAATAGAATTTTGCCAAGAGAACGCACTGGTCATAGCAAACACACTCTTCCAACAACACAAGAGAAGACTCTACACATGGACATCACCAGATGGTCAATACTGAAAACAGATTGATTATATTCTTTGCAGCCAAAGATGGAGAAGCTCTATACAGTCAGCAAAAACAAGACTGGGAGCTGACTGTGGCTCAGGTCGTGAACTCCTCATTGCCAAATTCAGACTTAAATTGAAGAAGGTAGGGAGAACCACTAGAACATTCAGGTATGACCTAAATCAAACCCCTTATGATTATACAGTGGAAGTGAAAAACAGATTTAAGGGACTAGATCTGATAGACAGAGTACCTGATGAACTATGGATAGAGGTTCGTGACACGGTACAGGAGACAGGGATCAAGACCATCCCCAAGAAAAAGAAATGTAAAAAAGCAAAATGGCTGTCTAAGGAGGCCTTACAAATAGCTGAGAAAAGAAGAGAGGCTAAAGGCAAAGGAGAAAAGGAAAGATATACCCATTTGAATGCAGAGTTCCAAAGAATAGCAAAGAGAGATAAGAAAGCCTTCCTCAGTGATCAATGCAAAGAAATAGAGGAAAATAATAGAATGGGAAAGACTGGAGATCTCTTGAAGAAAATTAGAGATACCAAGGGAACATTTCATGCAAAGATGGGCTCAATAAAGGACAGAAACGGTATGGACCTAACAGAAGCAGAAGATATTAAGAAGAGGTGGCAAGAATACACAGAACTGTACAGAAAAGATCTTCACAACCCACATAATCACAATGGTGTGATCACTCACCTAGAGGCAGACATCCTTGGAATGTGAAGTCAAATGGGCCTTAGGAAGCATGACTAGGAACAAAGCTACTGGGGGTGATGGAATTCCATCACCATTGAGCTATTTCAGATCCTAAAAGATGTTGTTGTGAAAGTGCTGCACTCAATATGTCAGCAAATTTGGAAAACTCAGAAGTGGCCACAGGACTGGAAAAGGTCAGTTTTCATTCCAATCCCAAAGAAAGGCAATGCCAAAGAATGCTCAAATTACTACACAATTGCACTCATCTCACACGCTAGTAAAGTAACGCTCAAAATTCTGCAAACCAGGCTTCAACAATACGTGAACCGTGAACTTCCAGATGTTCAAGCTGGTTTTAGAAAAGGCAGAGGAACCAGAGACCAAATTGCCAACATCTGCTGGATCATGGAAAAAGCAAGTGAGCTCCAGAAAAACATCTATTTCTGCTTTATTGACTATGCCAAAGCCTTTGACTGTGTGGATCACAATAAACTGTGGAAAATTCTGAAAGAGATGGGAATACCAGACCTCCTGACCTGCCTCCTGAGAAATCTGTATGCAGGTCAGGAAGCAACAGTTAGAACTGGACATGGAACAACAGACTGGTTCCAAATTGGGAAAGGAGTACGTCAAGGCTGTATATTGTCACCCTGCTTATTTAACTTACATGCAGGGTACATAGACACCTACCTCCTTGGTTTTTAAATTGCTTTCTTGTATTCATGATGTGAATATCCCATAATTTTTTACCATTTCTCTACTGAATGGACACTTTACTTACTTGATTTTTCTCCATCGCAGTGATCATCTGAGCACGTGAATCATTGTGCATGTGTGACATCACTTTAGGGGAATCCATTCCTAGAGGATGGATTGCTGGGTCTGAAAGTAGGTACAGTTAAATGTGCAGGTACTGTTCAATTGCCCTCCAAAAGAGGCTGTATAAATGTGCATTCCCACCAAAAGTGTGCAGGGAAACCTAGCTTCACTACATTCTTGCTGAAGTTGGCTATTCAGTTCAGTTCAGATCAGTTGCTCAGTCATGTCCGACTCTTTGTGACCCCATGAATTGCAGCATGCCAGGCCTCCCTGTCCATCACCAACTCCCAGAGTTCACTCAGACTCACGTCCATCAAGTCAGTGATGCCATCCAGCCATCTCATCCTCTGTCGTCCCCTTCTCCTCCTGCCCCAATCCCTCCCAGCATCAGAGTCTTTTCCAATGAGTCAACTCTTTGCATGAAGTGGCCAAAGTACTGGAGTTTCAGCTTTAGCATCATTCCTTCCAAAGAAATCCCAGGGCTGATCTCCTTCAGAATGGACTGGTTGGACCTCCTTGCAGTCCAAGGGACTCTCAAGAGTCTTCTCCAACACCACAGTTCAAAAGCATCAATTCTTCAGCACTCAGCTTTCTTCACAGTCCAACTCTCACATCCATACATGACCACTGGAAAAACCACAGCCTTGACTAGATGGACCTTTGTTGGCAAAGTAATGTCTCTGCTTTTCAATATGCTATTTAGGTTGGTCATAACTTTTCTTCCAAGGAATAAGTGTCTCTTAATTTCATGGCTGCAGTCACCATCTGCAGTGATTTTGGAGCCCAGAAAAATAAAGTCTGACACTGTTTCCACTGTTTCCCCATCTATTTCCCATGAAGTGATGGGACCAGATGCCATGATCTTCATTTTCTGAATGTTGAGTTTTAAGCCAACTTTTTCACTCTCCTCTTTCACCTTCATCAAGAGGCTTTTTAGTTCCTCTTCACTTTCTGCCATAAGGGTGGTGTCATCTGCATATCTGAGGTTATTGATATTTCTCCCGGCAATCTTGATTCCAGCTTGTGCTTCTTCCAGTCCAGCATTTCTCATAATGTACTCTGCATGTAAGTTAAATAAGCAGGGTAACAATATACAGCCTTGACGTACTCCTTTCCCAATTTGGAACCAGTCTGTTGTTCCATGTCCAGTTCTAACTGTTGCTTCCTGACCTGCATACAAATTTCTCAAGAGGCAGGTCAGGAGGTCTGGTATTCCCATCTCCTTCAGAATTTTCCACAGTTTATTGTGATCCACACAGTCAAAGGCTTTGGCATAGTCAATAAAGCAGAAATAGATGTTTTTCTGGAGCTCACTTGCTTTTTCCATGATCCAGCAGATGTTGGCAATTTGGTCTCTGGTTCCTCTGCCTTTTCTAAAACCAGCTTGAACATCTGGAAGTTCACGGTTCACGTATTGCTGAAGCCTGGCTTGGAGAATTTTGAGCATTACTTTACTAGCATGTGAGATGAGTGCAATTGTGTGGTAGTTTGAGCATTCCTTGGCATTGCCTTTCTTTGGGATTGGAATGAAAACTGACCTTTTCCAGTCCTGTGGCCACTTCTGAGTTTTCCAAATTTGCTGACATATTGAGTGCAGCACTTTCACAGCATCATCTTTCAGGATTTGAAATAGCCCAACTGGAATTCCATCACCTCCACTAGCTTTGTTCATAGTGATGCTTTCTAAGGCCCACTTGACTTCACATTCCAGGATATCTGGCTCTAGATGAGTGATCACACCATCGTGATTATCTTGGTCATGAAGATCTTTTTTGTACAGTTCTTCTGTATATTCTTGCCAGCTCTTCTTAATATCTTCTGCTTCTGTTAGGTCCATACCATTTCTGTCTTTTATAGAGCCCATCTTTGCATGAAATGTTCCCCTACTGCTACTGCTGCTAGTGCTAAGTCACTTCAGTCGTGTCCGACTCTGTGCAACCCCATAGATGGCAGCCCACCAGGCTCCCCCATCCCTGGGATTCTCCAGGGAAGAACACTGGAGTGGGTTGCCATTTCCTTCTCCAACGCATGAAAGTGAAAAGTGAAAGTGAAGTCGCTCAATTGTGTCCTACCCTCAGCGACCCCATGGACCGCAGCCTTCCAGGCTCCTGCGTCCATGGGATTTTCCAGGCAAGAGTACTGGAGTGGGGTGCCATTGCCTTCTCCAATGTTCCCCTGGTATCTCTAATTTTCTTGAAGAGATCTCTAGTCTTTCCCATTCTGTTGTTTTCCTCTATTTCTTTGCATTGATGGCTGAGGAAGGCTATTACTGATCTTTAAAAATGTTCCCAACCTGATAGGAAAAATAAAATGTTATTTCATTGAGATTTTAATATACATTTCCATGGTTGATTGTGAAATGAACTTTTTTGACATGTATTTTGGCTTTTGGGATTTCTTCTGCACATATCCTTGACCCATGTCCTATTTCTTATCATTTATTGATTTGTTGACACTATTTACATTCTGTATTATGTCTATTAACCCTATTATCAGATACATTGAAAATGTTCTCTACCAGTCCACCACATCTCTTTCAGCTTTTTATTTTGCTCTCTATTTACACAGAAGTTTACACAGAAGCTTTGTATGTTGTAAACTTTTTGGTGTTTTCATTTCTGGTTTCTGGGTTTTGTACCTTGCTGAGGAAGGCTGCAGGGACAGGGGAGCCTGCTGGGCTGCTGTCTATGGGGTCGCACAGAGTCGGACACGACTGAAGGGACTTAGCAGCAGCAGCAGCAGAGGAAGGCTGAGCCACTCGTTGTCTACAGGACACTTTCATCTCTATTTTCTCATACACATCTGGGCCATAGGGACTTGGCGTGTTGCATAGTATCTCCACCAGATAAGAAAAAGAAGGGTCAGAGAGGGTAAGTGACTTATTTCAGGACACACAGACTTTTGGAAAGAGTTGGAGTGAGAATTGGGATTCTCAGAGTCTCAGGCCCAGACTCCTGCTCCCTGCCATCAAGTTAATCCTCTCACACCACTCCCCATACAATCACAGCATTCCTGGCAGGCCATGTGCACACCTCCAGTCCTTAGAAAGCTGCAGCATGTGCTTCCTATCCGGGAACAGAACTGTCTCCTTGGGAACCCCCTGTTGCTCCTGGTTCTGTACTCAGGACCCCCAGGTACCTCTGTTCCCTGTCCCCTGACAGGACTCCAGGAACATGTGCCCTCCCCTGGGCCCCCAGAAGCACCGTGTCTCCAGGTCAAGCTCTTCGGTCCCTTAGAGGTCCTCCTGGGACCTGGTCTCCCAGCACATCTGGTCAGCCTCACCCTCATCTTCAACAATATGCAGGGTCACCAATGTGACATTAACTTTCACCTCCCACCCAGTTGGAGGGAGCCCCTTTGTGTGCTGACAGGAGCACAGTCAGATGTCATGAGGGGACAGGATGGAGAGTCTTTGAGGGCTTCGTGAGCAGTGGCTTTGGAGCTGGTCCTTGGAGGAGTCATTCAGGCAGAAAGGAAATCCAGAAGACTGACTGGCATGAGGACGGAGGGGACAAAAAGTCAGAGATCCCCACGGCAGGCCAGAGGAGGGGTGCAGAAGTAGAGGTAGGAAGGGGTGACGTCCAAGAGCAAAGAGTCCCTGAGCAGGTGGCCGGGAGCTTAGGCTTTACGCTACAGGCCACGGTTCTTCCCGGGAGCCGACAGACAGGGACCTCCAACTACATACAGTCCAGGAACCCTAGCCTCAGAATCACAAGTGAAAGTGAAAGTGAAGTCGCTCAGTCGTGTCTGACTCTTTGCTACCCCGTAGACTGTAGCCCTCCAGGCTCCTCAGTCCATGGGATTTTCCAGGCAAGAATACTGGAGTGGGTTGCCATTTCCTTCTCCAGGGGATCTTCCCGACCCAGGGATCTAACCCACATCTCCCGCATTGCAGGCAGACGCTTTAACCTCTGAGCCACCAGGGAAGTCAGAATCACAAGGGGATCTGTTAAAAAGCAGATTCCAGGGCCATCCCAAGCCTGCAGAATTAGAAGTGGGAGGAACCTGCACAGGAAACAGACTCTCTAGGGAATTCTGATGCTTACTAATGTCTGAGGCCACCACCCTTGAAAGCTCACGAATGGCATTGTGGAAACCTGAGAATCTCTAAGATGTAGGAGAAGTTTGTCTCTGGTCTTGGGGTAGGGTGCTCAGCTTCCATGCAATTCTCAGAGTCCCTGACTGGGGCTGGCAGAGACCCGTCCCTGGTGGAGGGTGTAGAGGTGGAGAAGAGATGGGTCTAGCCTGGGTGGGTAGTGGAAGTCAACAGTGGACCTGGGGGGTGGCCTCAGCAGAGCGTGTCCCTGTCCCAGAGATCAGAGGAAGCTGCTCAGCTGCGTGTCCTATTACTGCTGTCCACCTGGAAAATCCGACAGCTTGGACTATCTTGAAGGGGCCTCCTGCCCTTCCTATGCATCCCAAGCCCTCTGGGCTCACCCCCATCTCAGTTCTTTCTTCACTTGCAGGCCACACTTATAGGTAGGTGTGGCTTTTACCCCAAGACTCAGAGTAGTTAAGTCACTGTCTTGAGATCACACAGCTGGTTAGGGTATTTCTGCCTCCTGAGCCTGTGGTATACCTGAACATTCTGATCCACTGACTTCAGATGTTTGAGGGATGTACGAATCTGTGAATGAAAGCTGTGTTAAAAGCTCTACGAGTCGGAAGGCACTCTGCCCTCCTAGAAGTATGGCGTTTGGAGGCCTAACATTTTTCACATGTTGTTCACATGCCAGGTACCATGCCGGGCTCTTGGCATATTTATCTCATTTAATCCTCTCAACCAGGAGGCTGGTTCTATTAATTATTCCTATTTTGCAGATGAGGAGGGCAAAGCTCAGAAAGGTTGGCACTTGCCCCAGGTCTCAGAGCCATCAGGTGACCGAGCTGGCTGCAGAGACTTTGCTAATGACCACCACAAAGCACAATGTGACCCTGGGTCTTTCTCGACTGTGAGGGTGCTGACCACCATGAAGGCAAGTGCCCTGGGCTCACTGTAGGGAACAGTGCAGGTGATGTAGGGGTGACCCCTGGCTGGGGAAGCTGCAGTGATGCTGCTAGGAGGGTGATGAACAGGGATTCCAGACTGACATCACTGCTTCCTGTGGCAGAGGAACTTTGCAAAGGATTTGCATGTCAGCCCAAATGTTAGGAAATCCTGAAGCAACTGTGTGGGCCTTTCACACTCCTGCACGTGCTAAGGGTCTCTCCCTGCCTGGCTCTGGGGTCCTGGCACCTCTAGACTCCATGGCAGGGAGAGCTCAGCCTCCACATTCCTTACCACTTAACCCCAGCCCCAGTCCATGCAGGCAGTTTCCCCACCAGGGAAAGGAGGGGCCCAAGCCAGGACACAGGGACCATCATCAGGACACTTGACTCCCATCAGGACTGAGGATAGAAAGAGTTCTAGTGTCTGCCTTAGGCTACCAAGGGTATTTGTTCCTATCTACTATTCCAGCCCAGAGGTGCAGGTCAGGTTCATGCTCTAGCAGGGCTTACAGTAGCCTTTGCTACCTGCCCACAGCTGGCCTTAGCGCCTCTGCTCTCTCCACCCACTCTCCCTGCAGGATTGAAGCCCGAGTTCCCAGCTCCTGAACTCACCCTGCTCTCTTACTGCTCGATGTGGTCCTTCTTCTGTCTGGTCTGTACTCAGCCCTCCTCCCTTTGTCTGCCTTACACTGGCCCCCTGAGGTCACAGCCCTTCTCAGTGAAGGGCTGTTCTCAGTGGGGGACATTACTGATGTAATGTCCTGCAGACTGCCCACCTCCACCCCCAGCACAGCCCTGGTTTCTCCTCACCCTCTGTTCTTGGCCCATGCCTGGCAGGTGGTGGCAGCTCAGTCAGTGCTGGATGCACAAATAAGTGAGTAAACATATAAACAAACGAGCAGAGAGTGAAAGGAGTCCTCCACTCTCAGAAACCGGCAGTGACTTGTTCTGGGCCTATACAGTCCATGAAATTCTCTAGGCCACAATACTGGAGTGGGTAGCCTTTCCCTTCTCCAGGGGATCTTCCCAACCCAGGAATTGAACCAGGGTCTCCTGCATTGCAGGCAGTGAAGTGAAAGTCACTAAGTCATGTCCGACTCTTTGTGACCCCATGGACTATAATAGTCCACGGAATTCTCCAGGCCAGAATACTGGGGTGGGTAGCCTTTCCCTTCTCCAGGGGATCTTCCCAACCTAGGCATCGAACTCAGGTCTCCCAAATTGCAAGCAGATTCTTTACCAGCTGAGGAAGCTATCAGGGAAGCCCGTAAACAAATGAAAAGAGAGTGAAAGGAGTCCTCCACTCTCAGAAACCAGCCATGCCCTGTTCTGGGCCCAGGACGGAGAGGCTCAGGGCTGTTTCCTACCTGCAGGTCCCTCCCTGTCCCAAGTAGTGGTACTATAACGAAGGTGGTCACAATGACATCAATCTCTGTTGCTCGTTTGTCATCCAAATATGAACCTTTGAGACCAAAAGGGGTGCCATTAACAACTGCAGTAAAGCAATTACACAAAGAGGAGTTATCTTGAGCCCCTGTTCATTAGACACTTCCTTTGTGAGAATCTCCAGACTGAACTCTGTGTACAGGTTATCTCATCTGATCCTCAGAATCATCTAAGGGGATAGCTTTAATTACTCCATGTTGTAGATGAGGAAAAACAGGCTCAGAGATGTTAAGTGTTCTTCTCAGGGTCACACAGCTGACACATGGCAGAGCCGGATTTGAACTGAGGAACTCAGCCCCAGAGCCCATGTGTTTAACTACCTGCTTTAGCAATGGCTGCGGCTCTCAGAAAGGTCAAGGGTAGAGGGGGACTGGCCTGGTTTTTGGAGCCAGACAGACTGGGAATCACATTCCCCACTTATAGCTGTGTGACCACAGCCAGGTTCTGGCCTCTAAGGTTGTTTTTTTGTTGTTGTTGTTTGTTTGTTTGTTTGTTTTGTCTGTAAAACAGGGGAAGGGTTACTAACTCAGATTCAGTGAGACAATAATGGCAGGTGAAGTGCATCCAACAAATATTTATCAAGCACCAACTCTCTGCTTGGCCCTGGGAACAGTGCTGAGCGTGGCAGGCATAGTTCCTCCCCTTTGGAGCTCATGGCTGGGTGGTGAAGACAAACCAGGACAGCAGTGGAGTTGCAAGACATCCTGGGAGCGCTGCAGAAGAAAGAGTCTGCCTAAACTGAGAAGGAGCTGGCGAGAGATGCAGAGAGGAGTGGGAATGTTCCAGGAAGGAGAGATAACATGATAAAGGCCTGGAGATGAGAGAGCACAAAGGACGTTAGTGGACTGATGGGGCCCATCAGAGGCACAATCGAAGGACCGGGCAAAGAAACCACTCCCAGCCGGGTGCTGGGAAGGCTTCTTGGGGGAGGTGGCTTTGAGCTGGGCTGGAAGTTAGCCAGACTTATCCTTTCAGTCATAGACAGCTGGGTGTCCTGGGTGGTGAGGGCAGCACCCAGAGAAGTGCAGAGGCAGGGCTTCTGCACAGCACAAGAAACAGGCAACACGATGAATAGGCAACCTGTGAAATGGGAGAAAATCTTTGCAAATTATATGTATGGGCTAAGGAGTTAATATCCAAACATAAGGAACTCATTCAACTCAACAGCAAAATAATCCAATTAAAACACGGACAGAGGAATGGACATTTTTGCAAATTACCAACAGGCCTATGAAAAGATGTACAACATCACTAATCATCAGGGAAATCAAATCAAAACCACAATGAGAAATCACCTCGCAGCTGTTAGAATGGCTACTATCAGAAAGACAAGCAATAAGGGAGCTCTTGGGCACTGCTGGAAGGTTGGACAGCTTGGGGCCCACACAGGGATAGATAGGCCTTGGAGCACAGACATGGGAGAGGCGAGAGACGCTGAAGCCAGGTCAGGAGGGACCTTCACGACCACATGAGGATGTCTGGACTTTGTTGGGCCACGGGGAGCCATCGAAGGTGTCTGAGCAAATAGAGACAAGATCATAGTATGCTTCAAAAAGATCAGTAATGGAGAAGAAAAATTTTCAGACATGGAAGTTGCCATCTTGTACCTTCAGAAGGGGAACAATAACTCTTGAGAATTCTGTGATTTTCCAGAAACTTTGTTACTTCCCCGTGTTTGTAACTTTCTAGTTCCTTGCAGTGATTACCCACAAAACCCTAAACCAGAAAGAGACTGGAACTGCCCCAACCCTGTCAGGTGGAAAGAAGCCATTGGAAAGAGCAGACACACAGGCCCTAATGTGCCCAGAGAGAAGGGCAGAGGCTGAGCCAGTTGGAGGGGACCACAGGGAGATAGGCTGCTTTCTGTGATGTCTCTGAGTCCCTTCTGGATCCTGAGAAGGCCCAGCCCCCTGCCCCAGGCCTAGGCCCCTTCATCAGGCTCCGAAGCAGTCATGGCTAACGGTATTCTGAGCTGTGGGAGCCGATCACAGCCCAGAAGCCCCAGAAGCTCCCTCTAAGGAGGAGCCTACTCAAGGAATTCCAAGACCCTCACCCCGAGTGGGTGGCTAGCAACCTGATCCAATGGCTTCTCAGCCTGCTATCCCCTCTGCATCCAGAAACTGGACTCCGAATCTCCCTGAGGAAGGCAGTAGCAAAGACACCAGACTGGCAGGAATGAGCCTCCCAGTGTGACCTTGGACCAGCACTTCATGGCTCTGAGCCTTAGCTTTTTCATCTGGGTCTTCCCTTGGCTTGTTGCCTAGCTTTATCGTGAACATCACATCGGCTTACAGAGAGGATCCCACTCTAAATGATGAGGGACCAAGACAGAGCCAGGGTCTCATGGGTCTCTTTCTGTGTTATACATCTGCTAATGGGTACTTTTTAATGCAGGCATATATTATATAATTGCTTCTATAAAAGTAATTTTAAATGTTTATGAAGCTGAATGAGAAACTGAAATAGAAAAGACCTTGTGGAGACAGGGCTATAATTCAAAGAAGGAACATTAATGGGAGCTGTGGGGCCCCTCATCAGCTGAGGGTCAGGGCCCTGGAAGCAAAAGCTTTCAGTCTTTCTCTCTTTTTCCAGGAACAAGGACCCTGGCTGTGAATAGGGTGGCGGAAGAATTGTATAGTCAAGTGGCTCATCGTCTGGGAGGAAAATTCCAGCTCACCAGTTCCCATGGGCCCGTCTGAGTGGTGGGGATGGGAGAGCCACAGGAGCTACAGTTTCCCCATCCTCCAGCTCCCACATCCCCTCTGCACAGGGGTGTGTGGGCTCCCAGCCCATCAGATGCTTGTTTATTACATCCACCTAGCCCTCAGAGTCTCTTAGCTCCTTCCTTCCCCCCAGCACTTTCTCTTGGGGACCCACAGCCCCAGAGGTCTGGAGTCAGGAGACAGGGGCTGGGACCCAGGCTTCCCTTCGCCCCCCTGAGAGCTGACCCAGATTTCAGCCAGGCCCAGGCACCCATCACCTCCCTGCTGTACCAACCTGACAACCATAGGCAGGTCACCACAACCTCTCCTGAACTGGTATCCCCTTTGTAATACGGGGACAGGAGCAGCCCTAAGTTCATGGGGGGATGTGAAGGCAAACGGGAAGATGTGTGCAGCAACAGGACATCCCTGGCACAGAGGAATGCTTCAGCAAGTGGCACCAGCACTGTGTCCTCCTCGCCTCTCTCTGTGGTGTCTTAGCTCCATCTACTTCTGGGCTAACCCACCCAAGACCCCATAAGGAGCAGGCCTGAGGTGAAGGGGCCGAGGTCCCCTGACCTCCAGATAGAGGCTTTCCCAAAGACAAGGATAATTCCCATCTGGAATGTGGCTGTTTATTCTCTTTACAGGGCAGATCCGGGTGTGGCTTACTCATCTCCTACCACAGCCAGGGGAGATGGGATCATGGGCGCCAAGGCCAGGACCCCCAGGCCCTGCAGCAGGGGAGGTGGGGCAGGGGGGTTTCCCTGGGGGTGGCTCAGCTGCCCCTGAGTTGGCGGCTGGGCCCATGAGTCAGAGCTGCCCCACGTCTCTGTTCCTCTCCCCACTGGCAGCCACGGCCCCAGACTCCTGGAGGCAGTCCAGGGAGGCCTGTGGTTCTGAAAGGAGGTGCTAGTCTCCAGAAGGAAACTGGGATGCCCCATCCCCAGCTCAGACAGAGCAAGGAATGGCCGAGGTCACACAGTGAGGTGTGACGGGTCTCAGGCAGAACCCTGCTGCCCCCTCAGGTGACCCGTCCCAAAGGACCCAGGCAGGAGGGCCAGGACCTGTGTACTCTGCCCTCTGCCCCGGCAGCTCTATTGCCCTGGCCCCATTCTGCTGCCGGGTCTCCCTGGGCTGTCAAGTAGAGCCTACAACCAGTATTGAGCTGGCCAGTGGACACCAAGATGCCTGGCTCATGACAGCCCCACACACCACTAAGCTGCCACAGCCATGAGGGATGAGTCTGCACCCCTCTCCCAGCCTGGCAGACTCTGCTCTCAGAGCCACAGCTAGGCCCCTGCTTCCCTCCCCTGGCCGTGCTGTGGCCACACTCACCCACATCTTCCTTACTTCTTCTTCTCTCTCCTTCCTCCTTTCTGCTCCCTCGGGCACACTGTCTGTCTCCCTGCCCGTACCTGAGACCCGACCACAGGTCACCAGGGCCTGGGATCTGGGCTGTAGCGAATGCCTCTTATGAGCCACACCAGCTTGGAACTGGGTCACAGGTTGCAGGGAGGGTGGCTGGCTTAATGGCCAAAGCCAAAGCACATGGCGGGGCAGTGCGGGGGTGGCAGTGGGGCTCAGGGCCCCCACCCAGAACCAAGCACTACGGCGCCAGAAGAGCCTTCTTCTTCCACAACTTGGAAAACCAAAGCCTGAGGTCCAGGTCCCCCAACTACCAGGGAAGAGCGGTGGGGCGGGGGGTGGGGAGTGTGAAAAACCCCACCTCACAAATGGGAGTGGACTTGAGCTGAGGGGTCACGTGGAGATCCTACGGCTGTGTGAGCCCGGCTGCCCCACCCACTCCTGCCACCTCCCGGGCCCAGGGACCCACACCTGCGGGACATCACGAAGTCTGTGAGTGAGAAGCACCAGGTTTAATATTAAAATCTTTCTCTTAAAAAAGTACACAGAGAGGAAAATTTGATGGCGTACAAAATAGCACTTCTGTCATATAAATGTGTGTTAACGTGAGTCCTAAAAATACTTGTAAACCTAGGTGATTACATCTTTGGTACCGTAGTGAGAACCCAACCCTCCCCTTGACCAGGCTTTAGGGGTCCCAGGGCAGGGAGGTGCCAACCAACACAGGGGGCTGGTTCCCAGAGTCGTTGACCTTCCCTCACCCACCCACCCCCACCCCATCCAGCCATTCCCCTGCCAGTGGTCCTGGCCACAGCCCTCACTCCCCAGGCCCCACCACTGCCCACTGGGCTAACAGAGGCATGAGGTGAGCACCCCTGGGCAGACAAAGCCATCTCCCACAGTTCCTTCCTCAGACTGGGGCAGCTGGAAGGTGGGAAGGCAACCCCCAATTACCCACGTCTTGCAGCCCCTCCTCGGGTCCCCCCTCCAAGGCGTCTTGTCCTCTTACTGCCCGTCAGGTCTGCGGCACAGCCCTGGACAGCAGGTGCTGGAGTGGCGGGCTGCGCCAGGCGCTTCGATTTGCTGCCTGCTTCCTTTGCCCAGGACAGCTCCAGCCAGAGGCCATGTGGGTGCTGAAAGGGATCCCATGGTCTCCCCCCGTCCCTTCTGGGGGTTTTCCAGGACACTGGCTATCACTCAGAGCCAAGGCCTGGGCAGCTGGCCTTTGGGGACCTGCCGGGGGCCTGGGGAAGGGGCCCAGTTCCTGAATGCCCGGAAGTGTGTGATGTGTGATTGGAGCCTCCCCAGGTCCCAGCTGATCCCAGGATAGAGGTGTGGAGTGTTTATCTTTGCTTCATCTGGGCAAGTGTACAACCCCTGGAATACTCTAGAATGTTAGTGCTGGCAGGGTACCAGAAGTCAGTGAGTCCAATTGCTCATTTTTCAACAAGGAAAACAGCCCCAGAGAGGGTGAAGGAATTCTCCAAGTTCTCTTAGCAGGTCCAATGCCATACTGGTCCACACATGCAGGCACCTGTTGCAAGCATGTCAACACACGCATCAGAGATGGGGGGCTCATCTGGCCCTGGAGACTCTGGTGAGTGGAGTAAGACTGGCAGTGATAAGAAAGAGGATCCCTGGACCCATGGGGCCAGGAAGACATGGACACGGCATATTATGGGGATGTGCACCCCAAGTGCCTGGGCCTGGGGCTACAGGCCAGGGTATCCTGTACTTGGCTCAGCCCCAGCATTAATTAAGCACAGAAGGCCCCAGACCAGCTTGGGCCTGGGAAAGCAAAGACTGGCACTGAGGGCAGGCGGCTTCTGGATGAGGCAACATTGTCCAAGGCCAGGCCCTAGCTCGGCCAGGAGCTGGAGATGCTAGGGTCCCTTTCCCAGCTCTTGGAGAAAAAAGTGCAAGGAGAGAGCTGCAGCTCCTTGAGCGGCAGCTGGCTGAACAGAAGAGTTAATCCACCACTTCACGAAACTTGAGGGTTCCATCCTCCACATCTGTCAGGCAGGGTAAGAATCCCAGACTATGGGTTGCCAAGCCCATCATTCCCATCTTACAGATGGGGAAACTGAGTCCCCTGGGAGAGCCCTGGCTCAGAGTCACAGGGGTGCTCCAGAGGCAGAGGACTGGTCACGGCTCCTCCAGCTCTCTTGCCTCCTAAGCCAGGCCGAGGGGTTGGGTATGATGTGCCAAGGGCAGAAGCCTTCCGGAAAGGGACAGCCGACGGGAGCAGCCTGGCTGATGGGAGGCCAGGCCCGGCCAGGCGGTGCAGGGTGCTGGGAGGTAGAGGGGAGCTTCGGGTAGGGCAGGGCAGGGTGGGGGCCAGCCCCTACAGGAAGCTGTCCTCCGCCTCGGCCCGAGGCCCGGGGCAGCTGGAATCCGGCGGCCACTTGGGCTCTGGCTCCACCTGGGAGGCAGGCTGCGGCTCTGGCTCTGGCTCCTCTTGGGGTTCCAGAGGGCTGTCACAGGAGATGGTGGAGGAGGTGTTGACTTCATTCAGGGTGGAGCTAGAGGCGGGGAGGGCAAGTGAGTGAGAGGCTGGAGGGAACCTCAGTGAAAGAACAGCATTAAGATAGAGCCCTCTATCTACCTGAGCTGGCTGCATGTGCCTTACACACTTTAGCTCACTAAAATCCTTGTAGAGATTACATGAGGCACGCGTCGTGAGGAAAGTGCAGCTCAGAGAGGTTATGTCACTGCCCTGCATCGCACAGTGGCTAAGTATAGGATGGGGACTTAGAGCAGATCTAGTTGACTCCAGAGTCCATTGCTCACTCATCAGTCTCCATCTCCCACATGCCTGAACGCATAATGACCTCATTCAATCCCTATAACAACCTCCAAATTGAAGTACTCTGACTGTTTTCATTTTGCAGACGAAGCAACTGAGGTTCAGAGAGGAGAAGCAGCTGGTCTGAAGGCTCAGAGCAGCCCCAGCATTCACACCCCAAGCTGTCTGAACTCAGCTGAACTCCTCTGTACACTGGCTGCTTGGAGCCTTGGAATATTAGCTTCTCAAACAGGGTGGGGAGGGACTTCTAAGTCCCGTGTGGGCTCCTAGTGCATGTACAGAGATGGGCTCACAGCAAAGGGACCTGGCCGGGTCTCACTGCAGCGAGTGGCAGAAATACAGCTGGAACCCAGTTTGCAGCCCCAGCCATTTCGCCACAGGGTGGATCTTGTTTTGGGTGTAGGTCTGGCCACATGCAGAACATCTAGTCCAGGCGATAGCTGGCCTTCCTCCAAAACCCTCCCCTCGTGCTGTAACTTCACATCCCAAGGCCAAAGAAAAGCATGAATCTTCTCCCCAGTGTGAATTTTGGCCTGAACTTCTGTAGACACCTCTGCCTCCCGGTTCCATGCTCCCTGGGGTCCTCAGGGCACGGTGCTGAAGGCCAGATCACAGGCTTGGGGATGACCACAGAGTAATACATGTGGTGCTAGGGATGCAAATTAGATTTTCCTTTTCCCTCCTTAGGGCTAAGTCACAGCCGAGAGAGGGGACAGAGTAGATGGCTGTGGGGGTTCCTTTAAAGGAAACAGATACTTTGCATATATGTCCCAGGCCATTCTTTCTCTTACCAGCCTGCCATTTCCACCTGAGGTCATCAAGGGTCAAATGAGTTCCATTCTTTTTTCTACTCATTGGCAGGAATAAGTACTCAGCTGAGGTAACTCACTTCTAAGCCAAGTCTGATGGCATGAAGATACAGACTGACACACACACATACAAAGACACACACGCACGTGTGCACACACACACTATGTACACTACTGCTTTGGGCTGCAGGTAGGAATAGCTACCTGGCAAGGCTGGGGGAACCCTCCAGTGGGCCCTCATCAGCAACCTCAGGTTTGGGGTCAGGCAGGGGGATGATGTAGTCATTGTCCCCCTCGTTGGGCTGCACAGCAGTATAGAGGACGGAGCTGGAGTCCAGAGGAGATCGGAGGCCATTGAAGCCAGGCAAGCGGGCTTGGGACCGAAGGATGGCTGGGTGGTCGCTCCTCAGAAACTCCTCATCCACCTGCTGGTACTTCTGCTCAGCGGGCAGGAAGAATCCAAGACAGAGGGAGGGTCAGACCAGAAATGACTTCAGGGATCATCTAACAGGTAGATTCTGAGCTAGCCCTTCCAGCATTATGTAAATAAGGTCCCTGGTGCTCCGAGAGGAAGGAGAATTGCCCAAAGCCACTAAGTTACCCTCCTCCCTGGCCTTCTACCAGACAAGGTGAGCTGAGGGTCACCTGGGGAGGGGTCAGTACTCAGACCAGCACCCGTGACCCTAACTCTCCCCTGCTTCAGGGGAGACAGGCGTGGGCTCTCTGCCTGCCATGATCTCCTTCGCTGGGGCCTGTTTCCCTCACTACTGGTCCTGGACCCATAACCTGATGTGGCTGGGAGTGGGCTGAGGAATGGACTGAGGGAAAGGGCTGTGTCTAGACAAAGGATACATGCATCCCCCTTGCACTAGCTTTGCGGTGGGGCAGGGGACGGTTTTAATGCCCCGCTGGCAACATCTGCCGTGTACGAGCCTGCCACAGGGTCTAGGCAGTCAGGCCCTTAGTAGCCATTGCGCCTGGGGTTGTTCAGACTTGGGACGGAGGCCCAGGGTTTGGTCTGGTTGCAAAGGCAAGTGGAAGGATGCAGGATGAGGGGGCAATAGGCTCCCTGCCTTCAGTTTAAATTAATCAGCTTCCAAGTAGGATTTCACTTTAAGAAATTCTGTACTGCTAAAATAAACTACACTCACATCCCTTATTAGCACCAATAGGGAAACAGGGCCAGAGAGGGGAAAGGATTGTCCCCAAACACCAGTGTGTCACAGTGAGCCTTGTACCCTGTGTCTATTTCTGCACTGGTGCTCTCCAGTCCCCACCCCCACCCTGCCTCAGCGTACCTTTTTGTAGCCCTCACCCAGCAGTCTCTCGAGAAGCAGCACCAGCTGAGAGAAGGGGGGCCGGATCTCGAACTTCTCTTCCCAGCACTTCTGCATGATCTCGTAGCTGAGGAAAGGGGCAGAGGGGTCAGGGCCTGCCACCTCCCAGGACAAAGTGAGGAATAAATAAAAAGAGGTGGGAGGGGAGGTGGGGAGGGTCTCCCCTTTACTGCTCCGGCATGTTCCCTTGAGAAGCCCCTCCTTCACCTTCAGTTCAGTGCTTCCATGGGGTTGGCCGCATGGTGAGCACATGACTGGGTCTGGCCAGTAGGGGTTCATCCCCTCAGCCCAGTGGCTGGTTCTGGATGGGCCTGTGACCCTAGCAGAGCCCTTGACAGCCACCTCTGGGCCTTTTGCTGGAACTATGGTGAAAGCAGCCAGGCTGAAGCCATTTGGATGGTGCCAGCCTGAAAGTAAGGTTAACATGAAGGAGAACAGAGTCCCAGGGTAGAACAAGAGGCTGTGGCTAATGTCTGTGAACAATGGGATCCGGCTAAACCTAATTTTTCTACATCTCTGAACTAATCTATTTTTATCTTAAGCTGGTAAAGTTGGATATGTATTATCTGCACCCCCAAATATCTTCCCAGATGCTCCACTCACATCTCGTCAGAGGCGTGGGCAGGCTGGGCCATGCGGTAGCCCCTCTTGATGGCGTTGTAGAACTGCTCGTTCATGGGCAGCTCTGGGTATGGGGTGCCACCTGTTAGGGAGCAGAGACAAGAGACACAGGCTCAGGGGTGCTGGGAAAGCAGCAGGAATCCTCTCCTACAGGACAGGGAGAGGCACACCAGCCCAGGCACTGGTGAGGGTATCTTGGCTTTGGCACTGGGAAATGTGGGCTCCTTCACAGGCTCTGGACACAGACTGAATCCCTCCCCGGAATCAGAACCAGAGAACACCAGAGCCAGGCTTCTTGACGTCACTGTCCAAGTCCATCTATACTGAGATGCAGAGGTAAGGAGATCCAGACGGCAAGACACTTTGCCGAGGTCACACAGTAACAAGAACAGAGCAGAGCTTCTGAACCTTGTCCCACCACCCCCCTAGGATGGAGGTGTGGGCGCTCAGGGTGGACGCTGTGCTGTGTGCGGGTGAGCACTGGAGGATGAAGGAAGCATACCCAGCGTGAAGATCTCCCAGAGCAAGATGCCGAAGGACCACACGTCGCTCAGGGTAGTGTAGAGGCTGTTGAAGATGCTCTCGGGGGCCATCCACTTCAGAGGCAGGAAGGTCTGTGGGAGGGCAGAGGCTGCTGAGTGAGAGGAGGGGCTGAGCCCCACTCTGCACCTGGGGGGCAGGAGGAGGCCCGGCGGTCCCCACCTCAGCTGTTTCTCACTTCCTGGCCCCCAAGGCCCATCACTGCCGATACACGGTTCCCACACCCATCCCAATGCTGGTTAGTCAGAGGATCAGGAGGCTGAGTTTCTCTTCTCACAGGCTGGGGACACGGCAACCCCTGTCTGTGAGGAAGAGCCCCAGGGTCTGAGACTCCTCGGGGAGCAGGATCCCTTTCCTGACCGCAGTAGAGGCCCCTGTGGGCGGAGGCAGGGATGTGCTCAGGTGTCCCCCAGCTCTCATCCTAGCTGCCTTCCATCTCTGGAGCCTAGTGTCCCTCCAGTTCTGTCCCTGTGTGGAAAGTGGGGACATGAGTGCGAGGCAGGATGGTCACCTTTTATCCGAGTACCACCTGCCACTCACTCATCTGGGCTTCTTCCTCTGCCTACCATCACTGCTGAGAAGCGCATTTGGCCTGCTCCCTATCCATTCCAGCTTTATAGCTGGCCCCTTGGCCCCTGCCATGCCCAGCAAATCTGAGCCCTTGGCCCACCCCCCAGGCCTGGGCATCTCACCCCCATCCCCTCCCCATGCACAGTTGGTGGCTCCCCTTCCTGTCCCTACACACAGGGCCAGGCAGGCAGAGTTCACGAGGACTCTGTCCTGATTTCCCATGAGTCAAAGCCACATGAACCATGATGACGGTGAAGGCACTCACGCTGCCCTTGGAGATGTAGTTTGAGTCCCGCATGATGTCACGAGCCAGGCCAAAGTCGCAGATCTTGACCAGCTTGCCCTCACAGATGAGCACGTTCCTGGCTGCCAGGTCTCGGTGGACACACTGGGGACAGGGGATGGGAGCTGAGACTGTGGGGCAATTGTGGGGAAAGGCTCTCTAGGTCGAGGGCTTTATAAAAAATACATGGCTGGTCAGGTGTGAGGGGCCACCAGGTGTGAGGGCATTGGCCATCCTCAGCCACCAGAGGGATGCTGTATGGGTCACATACTTGGAGGACCCTGGCTGGTCGGGGGACCCCCCTCCCCAGGACCCCACTCTGCTCACTGTGACTACACATACATTCTTGGACGCCAGGAACTCCATGCCATTGGCCACCTGGTAGCTGAAGCCCACAAGATCCGTGTAGCTAAGCACTGGGGACTCGTTGATCAAAGTCACCCGGCAAGTCCTCTCAGGAGCTAGAGAAGAGCAGAAGGACATCTTGAGTCTCCCCAGGGCCACAGAACCCTGGCCTCTGGCTCGTAGAGGCTGGATGGCCCAGAGAGGAGTCTCCTGATCCTCTAAGGCTTCCCCAAAAGGAAAACAATTTCCAAATATCTCTTAAATTTTCCGACTTCCAGAAAAAACTTTTGGCATTAGCCCTGGGCCACTTTTACTCAGCCTGGCCTGCCTGCTCCTCAGGGCACTAGTCAGCCTGGGGTCTGCTCTGAGCAGATCACTCTTTCCTGAGGCCCCAGCAGGTCAGGCATCCCCTCCAACCCAAGCTCCTCTCCTCCCTGAAGGCTGTGTGCACATTTCTTGACCCAAAAACAGGGGTTGATATTGGGGTTCCACCACACAGCAGCTTTGGGCAGGTGGCAGGCCTCAGTTTCTGCATCTATGAAATGGGCACAGGGCCACCTTCCTGGCAGGGTTGTTGCCAGACTGGGTGGAGGAAAGGGTTTGGAAAGAATGCATGACAACACTGGTGTGAGGACCCTGCGTGCACCCACCAGAGGGGACGTAGTTATCATAAGGAGCCATGTAGTTCGAGGACTCGATGTCTGCGTATTTGACATCTCCTTTCATGTCCAGCATGGGCACATAGTCCACCGACTCGTCCTTGCTCATGTCCATGTAGCCACCATCGCTCTCCCCAGGCAGTGACACGTGGCTGGGGGCAGAGGAGCATCACAAGGCAGTAGCACAGGCTCTCCCCGCTCATCCCCCTCCTGCCCCTCTGCTCACCACTGGGGCCAGAAAGGCCCCGTCACTTATGCGTTTCTTCTCTCCCTCACTCAAGCATCCTCTACTCACAATCTGTCACAATACGAACGACCATGTAGTGAGCCCTTCCAGCCAACCTCAGACCCATCCTGAGCTGGGCACTGGGGCTGCCAAGATGATGATAAGACCTAGGTTGTGTCCTCAGAGAACTCATGCCTAGGGCAATTCCAGTACCCAAAGAAAGGGTCACAGGAAGGACACTGTCCAGCCATGAGGCCCTGCAAGTGGGCAGTGAATCACCTTAATGCCTCTGCCCGCGGCATCAGCTCTCCAGAGAGCTGTGGGACCAAGTACACATGTGTCTCTAGGGGGAGAGAAAAGACTGGAAGGAAACCAATCAAAATGTTGAAGAGAACATGGATGAATTTTAACGTCTTTTAATGCTATTCTTAACTGACTCTTGCCTCTGAAATAGACAAGTATTGCTTTTGCAATCAGCAAGAGAGAAAAGAAATGTTATTTTTGGACAAGAAGAAGAAAGAGGATAGCTACCCTGGAGGCACTGGAGAGACTGCTGTGTGGAGGAGGGGGAAGGCTGCAGCAAGGGAGGAGTAGAGTGGAGAGCGCTACAGTGAGGGTCAACCTGGATCAGGAGGACCCCAGGTGCTCCCCATTGATGGAGAGACAATGATGTGTGTTTGGTGAGAGGTCGAAGGGGGTCACATCCGCGGAGTGCTCAGTGCAGGGCCTGCCACACCTCCTACAATCAGCAGGTGGCAGCTACCATCATCACCACTGTTATTGTCATGCCCACCTCTAGGGTGGCCGAGGGGGCCAGGCTGCAGGCTGGCTCTAGGAGCAGCTCTGCCCACCCTGGCCTCAACTTCCTGTCCTGGACAAGGAGGGGTGAGCAGGTGCTCCTCAGGGCTCCCCACCGACTCAGGCCCCAGCCTCCCTGCGGTACCTAGGCAGAGGGAGCCCAACAGGCAGGGCGTTGCTGTAGAGCTCGGCGCTGGGCGGGCGGCGCTTGTCCGAGCAGCGCTGCAGGAAGGTGTGCTTGTTGCGGTGCAGGTAGTCCACCAGGTCGCCATAACGGCAGTACTCGGTAATGATGTAGATGGGCCCTGCAGGAGGACAGGCTCAGGGACAGTCCCAGGGCAGGGGGTGGGGCGGGGTCAGGCTTCCGGTCAGAGCCCTGAGGCTAACGACAGGCTGCATGTGGAACAGCAGACAGGCTCAGGCCCCAGGCAAACCTGGATTTTCCTGGCTGTGAGCAAGGCAGTCTCCCTGAGCCTTACTATCCTCATCTATCAAATGGGGCTAGTAATGCCCACCCCAAAGAATCTCATGAGTATTCATGAGATAATGCCTTTGGTTAGCTCAGCTCAGTGCTTGGCAAACTGCAAGCACAGGGTTAGCTGTTGTTGATGAAGCTGAAATTTGAGCCCAGGATATAAAGCAAACCAAGGCAACTGATTATTACCAGGTTACTGTTTAAATTCAAGCACAGTGCATTGACTTGGCAGTTTGAAGATACTGGTGGAATCAAACATTTTGAAATGTGTGACCACTGCAGACAAAAATTGGTCTACGCACACAGTGTACTTCTGTATTTTGTTTTGGTTGCACAATACTGAGGAAAATCCCAAATCTCACAACAAGCAGCTGCAAATAGTGATAACTTTTTTTTTTTTTTTTTGCAGCCTAACTTGTAATCAGAGTTCCAAATAAACACACTCAGCTGAGAGACCTTACTTATTCTACGTTCCGAGTGAAAGCAGCTCTGAATGAGCAAGCCGGTTGGTGGTCTCCAGAGAAAGGGCTCATTTCAGTGTCTCATGAGCTGTTACTTATTACCCTTTTTAAAATCGACTGTGACAAGTTTTAAACATCAGAGGACTCCTTGATTTGGAAACTGCTAGGAATGGTAACCTGAAGAGTGCTTTGGTCTTGGAGGTGATGTGATTTTGTGACTTGCTAATCTGACACACATCTGGCTCTGTGAAGTGAGGGCACTGGACTGGGTAGGCACGGACCCTCCAGTGAGAGTGTCCTGTTGTCCTTGGACTGAGGAGGGGGCAGGGAGGGGCCAGGCCTTGGCCACTGGCACTTCCCAGAATCCTCTGGCAGTGGGTTGTACCTCCTTTAGTGCAGGCGCCCAGCAGGTTGACGACGTTCAGGTGGGGCCCAAGGTGACTCATGATCTTCAGCTCCGACATGAGGGCTTGCTTCTCACTGCTGCGGGCTGTGGCTGAGGGAGAGAGAGGACCTCAGGCCTGGCCCAGTCACGGAGGCCTCCCTGGAGCCTATTCTGGCTCCTCTGCCCCAGTCTGTGCTGTTAGACCCAGGTGGTCAAGGGTGGTGAGGACCCACAGGCAGGAGGAAGGAAAAAGGGTGGGTGGGGAGGCTCCTGGAGGAGGGGGCAGGGTGAGGAAGCCTCTTTCCCAAAGTAGAATCGGGAGTGCTGCTGGCTGTGGTATGCCTGTACTTCTGTGCCCAGAGAATCAGCACAAGGCCTGCTCTGGGAGTGCCTGAATGTGCGGGGGAGGTGGGGGTGAGGGGAGAGAGAGGCGGGGTCCCAGGACTCACATTTCAGCATCTTCACAGCCACTTTCATGGTAGCCTGAGAATGGCTCAGGCCGTGAGCCGTGGCCTCCACCACCTGCCCAAAGGCCCCAGAGCCCAGGGTGCGTCCTAGGAAAGAGATAATCTCTCAGCTGCTGACCCACGAAGAATCTCAACATGTATGCTTTCTGAGGCCAGGTTAGACATCCCTCAAGCTACCCTGGACTTAAGGTGTTTCTCCCATGAAGGCTCCTAAAATCACAGTGCTTTGCAGTCCTTCCTGGTCTCACCTAAGTCCTGCCTACTTTCTGGTCCCTCTTTAGTCCCTGGAAAACCTCTCCCCCAGAGGGGAGCACAGGTTCTCCGTACCCTCTCAGCCTCTCCAGCTGCACTAAGCACAGGCCTCGCACTCATTAATACTTCCTCTCTCTCCACAAAGGGGTTTCATCTCACAGCATCTCTGGATCATAGAACATAAAGGCTAGAGGGTCTCAAGGGGATCATCTTACCCCCACATTGTACAGAGGGTAGGGCCTGAGGGCCAGAGAAGGCAAGACATCAGCCCTAGGTCTCAAGCCAATCATGGCAAGGCTGGGCCCAGATGTCAGACAGTGTTCCCACCAGCCTCAAGTCCCCAGACTGCCAATTGAGGCCTCCTTGGACTGACCAAGCACAAGCTGGTCCCGTGGCAGCTCCCAGGTGGAGTCGTAGGGCAGCTGCATAGGGTCCACATAGATGTACTCATGGCCATCAGAGCTCACAGATTCGATCACTTTCCATCGGATTTCATAGCGTGGCTTCTGCAGGATCAAGATCAGGGATGGATCATCAGAGGGGGACCACTAGGTCCAGCTCCTTATGAAACAGATGAGGCAAGAAAAACTGAAGCCCAGAAAAGATTATCTGAAGTCATAGAGTAGATCTGAAGTCATACAGCAAGTTATCAATAGAGCCAAGGCCTTTATGGGCTCCATGGGAACAGATATAAGGAGGAGGTGGCAGAGAAGCAGCTGACAGCTGAGCAGCAGGCTCATCAGAACCTCCTCACCAGCTTCTCCCCAAACCCCAGTTGCTCCTCAGATGCGAGTAGAGGAGCACGTAGCCTTGGAAAGTGACACGAGGTAGGGACACTCTACTGGATGTGGATGGCCCCTCCCCATGCCGGGTCAGTCACAGTGGGAATCTCAGAAAGATATAACCTTAGAATGTTGAAATCACAGGATGCTGGAATCACAGGATTGGAATCTTAGAATGACAGAATCGAGTGCAGCAATCCTATGGAAGAATCATGGAATGGGGAAACCACAGTACAGACCATCGAAATGACAGATTAGCGGGATTAGAATGCCTTTCAGTAGAATCCTAGGAGTGTGGGTGACAGTTGGAAGAATGCTGGAACCCAGGCAGTCCACTTTGAAGGTCTCGGGCCCTGTGGCTAGGCTGGACAGACCTGATGCCTGAGCAAGATGCTGGGTGGGGAGTGGGGTGCACTGCAGAGTCAGAGCACTCCAGATGGTCTGGACCAGGCCCGTGTGACTCTAGGCAGCTGGGGTTGGAGGTAGCTCAGACACCCCGCATCACTTTACGTCATTTTATCACCTGAGCTCCATGCTGGGCCCCAGACATGGCCAGATCCTGCAGCACTAGAGGATGGCAGAGGTCCATGCGAAAAAATGGTGTGCCACTCTGAACCCATTAGGCAAAGGCGGGGCTTACCTTCTGCCAGAGCATGATGAGGATAATGAGGGAGATGATCGTGAGGACCACCAAGGCCAGGATGGCCGAGATCACCACCACCTTGAAGGGCAGGGCTGGACGCAGAGATGAGAGATGCTTATGAACAAACAGGACATTTGGCAGCTCCCCTCCCTGCACTCTACCTCTGGTACCACAAAAACCTCTCTGCCCGTCCTGCCCAGAATGGAACCAGCCCCATCCCCGCTTTGGCCTATGATGTCAGACCTTTAGCCTTTCCCTTCTGGGCCACACCTCCAGCCTCACCCTAAATATTCCCTGCCCTACAGTAACTCCCCCTGGATCACCACTGGCCTCCATATCCCCTCAGCTCTTTCCAGGATCAGTCTGGCCTGTCTGCCACAGGTCCAGATTGAATACAAGCTCCTGAGAGCAGGGCTGTGGTTCACCTTTCTTCTGAATCTAGGCCCTCATGGGGCTTGTCACAGCTAGGACAGACACCAATGGATACAATAACTGAACTCCCATAGCCCGAGGCATACAGACTCCAGAAAGGAGCCTGTTTCCCCTCCCCCACCCCCACCCACAGTGATGGCAATCGTAAAGCAGACTGAGGAAGGGGCCAGGCAACAGGTAACCATACAGGGCCAACTCTGGGCCCCCCAAGCTCTGAGTCTCCTCTACCCTCAAAGCCTCAGCCTCTTTGCTGCACATACCCACTTCTTCCCACTCCCTCCTCATTCAGCCAGACCCTCATCACCCTTGTCCTGCCCCTCTGGCCACCCATGAAGTTCCTTGGGAACTCCCTCCCTCCTCCCCTGTCCCCCACAGGCCCTTTTCTGCTCCCTAGAGAGCTCTAGGGAGCCTACATCTTCTAGGGAGCTATCTTTGAGCAGAAAGAGAGGACTTCACCCAGCCATGACAGTTTCCCCCTCAGATGGCACACAAAAGCTTTACTTCTGCCTTGCTCAGAGTTGGTCAGTAGGTGCCCACTTGCTCAGGAATATGAATGTGTGTGTAGGAGTATGGATGAGGTAAGGCATTAAAACCTCCACCCATCCCACCACAGGGCAGGGGAAGGCAGGTCTGTGTAAAGAAGTATCTGCTTATACAAGCCCAAATACCTACCTAAGTGCCGGCGTAAGTATGTCCAAAACACCTTGTACAACCTTCATAGCTCTGCTCACACTGGCTTCTGGCTTCTCTTGTAGTCCCCTCCCCTTTACCTCCTCCCCCAACCCCTAAATACACACTAACTCTGTTCTCCAACCACGTTGATTTCTTTAATTGCTCTGAATTCACTTTGCCTCTGGGCTTTTAAACAGGCTATTCCCTCTGACTGGAGCACCATTCCTCACTAGGCTAACTCCTAATTATCTTTCAGTTATTGGCCTAAAGCTTCATTTCACCAGGATACTTTTCTGAATCCCATAGATGGGGATGGAGCTCCTTCTCCCTCCAGGCTTTCCCCCCAGAAGCTGACCCTCACAGTGAGGCTGCCTAGTTCCTTGTCTGCATTCTTTCTGGACCATGGGCACTAGGAGGACAGGCAGGGCTGGGCTTTCTCCAGAGAGAAGCTGAGACCCTGTGACTATTTACTGGATGAGGAAACGGGTGCATAAATGAAGTTTATGCATACAGGTCCATGTACGCACTGGGACTGGCAGGTAGCAAAAGCATCTGGGCACCATAGTGACTGTTCACATGGGTGAGAATTATGCATGGATGTGTACCTACTACCAGACATGCAAGGCACAGCAAGCATATATGTGGGGGATTGGGTTGCACACTTTCACTGAAAGGTGTGCTGCATCTCCATGCTTACAGACATGCATTATGCCATATGTGCACGCTGCACAGGGGTTGTACATGCACTGTTTGCCACTTATATGGGGATTGTGTACCACATATACACACCTACAGACATACACTTGTGGGTTTACATATCTGCCCAGGGATTGGGATGCTCATGTATGTGGTTTACAAACATATACTTACTGGGTTTACACCCACAAATATGCTTGTGTGCATGCTTACAGACACATGCTCAAGCTTTATGCATGTATGTGAGGATGAGACATTCTTCACTACCTGCTTTACAAATCTACACCTGGAGGGTTTACACCCGTGTCCATGGATCAGGCATGCTCAAGTACACATATATACAATGTACATACATAAGGAGATACAGTTGTTCGTAGTCATGGTTTACACACGTACACTCGTGGATGTACACACGTGTGCCAATATTGTGCTGTTGTGTAAGCGCATAGGAACATACACTCGCAGCGCTCCTGAGTGCTCTGACCCTGCCAACTCTGGCCTGCCATGGGCATACAGACACAGACCCAAGTATAGCAGGGTGGAAGTGGAGGTGAGGGGTCGTCAAGGGGCCACAGAGGACAGAGGACTCACAATGTGGCACCACGGTGACCTCCTGCACGTCGTAGCCCAGCAGGTTGTGCAGCGTGCAGCGCACGGACAGCGGCTGATCCACATGGCGCAGGCGCAGTGTGCTCACCACCTCGAACTCCTGCTCCTCCGCCCAGTACGTCACATTCGTCTCTAGCTGGCTCTCCTCCTCGGAACTGTTCCCCAGCGGCGTGGGCGGCAGCTCCCGCGGACACCTGCCGAGAACCGGCCAGGTCGACTTCCAGTCCCTTCCCACCCTATGCGGGGGAGAAAACTGAGGCCATAAGCAGGCAGCGCCACTGTGTGGTGCTGGAAGGAAGCCGGGCCTGTCTAGTTCTTTTTCCCACTGCCTGCTCCTTAGTGGGTTCCTCATGTGATCTCTCGACTGACCAGCAGGGGCGCTCCTACCCTAGAATTGGGAACCCCGGATTGCAAAATCCGCTCCCTTCGTTTGACCCTCAGGGTCAAGGTAAGGAAAAGCGACAGTTTAGGTCATGCAGAGCATCTCCAAGAAGCCACGTCTTCTAGACTATGGCTCTAGCCTGGAACAGTGTTCCCAGAGGAAGGTTCCAGACTAGATGACTTTCACTGAGTCCATCTAGTTAGCTGTGGGTACCTTGGGAAACGGAGGCTTGGGGGTCTGCTCACCTTTTGAGGTCACTGCAGGTAGACCAGGTGAGGTGTGGCTGGGGCATGCCCCGGCCGCGACAACGAACTGTCTGCTCCCCATTGGCAGGGTGGCTCTCGCTCAGCTCCAGCACACGGACAGGCACTGCGTGTAAAGGGAGCAGGCACAGAGGTGGAGAGGT